>NW_025964383.1:9849510-12419510 GCF_023055435.1 Haliotis rufescens
GTGATTGCGACGATAATGGGTGATATGACACGGTGTCTACCTTTCAGAACTTTCAGACAATCCCGTAGGACCCCGGCCGGCACAGGAATCCATATTGGACGGGAACCCATATTGGGATAGGTTTCGTGCACGTGACTATCACGAGAGACAGCACAATCTAACGGCAGTCGTGAACCTCATCCACTATGTTCCAATTGTTTCCGCTTGCTTTTGTCATCATGTCAAAGTGACTGCATACTTTCCGCTGTGGAGTGAATAACCTGTCTTTATAAACAGCCGTCGTTTTATTCCAACTACATTTGGAGGGGTCTGGCCTCGGTTTTCACGGTTTTCAATGAATTCATACAATATCTCTACTCCTCTGCATGAAGTTCTTAGTAGTAAGCGGAGACTTAGTCTTTGGGGGGAATTGAGGACAACATGGTCTCACTTTTCCAGAACATTTATCAAACATTAATTGATAAATAAACAAAAATTAAATAGTAAACGGAATACGTGGTCTGACATCACAAACACAACGTTATCCGAGCTTCCAGACAACCATAATCTTAACATTCAGGAGAAAATCGAAGCTCAATCTCCAAGAATTGCCGTCGAGCAGCACATCCTGCTCGAGGGCGTCTATACTCAAGCAATCAAAATATACCAGTGGCAGACTACTTGAAGATTTACATGAAGTTAGACATGTTATACAAGTTTACGCGTAGAAATAAAAATGGTGCCGATACTCATTTAACGGGCGGAGGTTAAGTAGTTAAAGGATTAAGCAATTAATTGTATTAGCTTTGTATGAATAGTTACGGCATAGGCATAAAAACGCATTGCCAAATATGGTTTTATTGCCGTAGAATCAAACGAATGATACACAGAAATACGTCATATGAACGTGAGGCCACACGCATTACATAGTTTATATAGCAGTATTTCTAATGTCGATCTGGAGACATTGGCTGAAACGAAACGTTCTGTGGTCCAAGGGAGGTAACTCCAAGTTACTTTTAATCATCTGATATTGTGTATAGATTGGTTTACGGACGCAATGTGACACATGAATAGTTGTAATTCACAATCATAAATATTGAATTTGCATATTTGTATTAATTCAAGTCTGGGCGGGTGAGGTCAACATAAACAGAATTACGTCTGAATTATTCTGAAGCCCAAACCAAAGAACTTCGCCACAAAGAATCACTAAAAAATGTGAGATCGTCGATAAACCGCCATTTGCGATACATTGTCAGATACGTTGATATTGTTAGTGACAAACAGTTTAGACCAACCAATGACCACCATGGGAAACTAAAATTCATTGCTGAAAATAGGCTGTCGCGACCAACGGAACATACACTCTTCAAAAAAGAAACGCACAGGTAGTATGGCGTTTATTGAACCTGACTACACAAACCATCTGGTATATAAATTGGATATATGCTATTGGAAAATGTTGATGGCCTGATATTCGACAAACGGTGCGTCAAAACGCAGCCATTGTCGATATCCAATGTCTTAAACGGCGTTGTTTTCACATTTGATCAAAAGTCGTCATGGAGGAAAACAGTAAAGCAAAATGCACGTGCACGTTATGGCATTCGTAACTCGGCAAAATAAGCCAATAATTTGTCATTCAATTGTCAACATTTTTTTCAACTTCGAAAATGCCGAGACTCAGCGCTGCCGATCGGAACATCGCCATAGGACGTATCAAAAGAGGGGAATCGCAGTCTTCTGTTGCACGCCACTTCAACGCCCACCACAATACCATTTGCCGCCTTTGGGCCCGATACACACAGTTCAATTCCACTGCAAACCGTCCGAGAACAGGCCGACCAAGAGTTGCCACCCCTGCACAGGATCGCTTTATTCGACTGTTCAACCTACGTCATCGCAATGTCACAGCTGCGGAGACCGCAGGACGCATCACTGGTTTGAGGAGGATATCGGACCAGACGGTCAGGAACCATCTTCGCGAGTCTGGAATCCGACCCAGAAGACCAGTTTCGTCCCTGCAACAGATCCGTCGACAGCGACGCTTGCGTTGGTGCCATACCTTACATCCTTGGAATTTGAGAAACTGGAGACGAGTGTGGTTTAGCGATGAATCACGATTTCGTCTTCACCGGCGAGATGGAAGACAACGTGTTATCGTCGTCGAAATGAGCGTCTTGCCCCACATTGTGTACGTGATTTCGACAATGTCGGTGGCGTTAGTGTCATGGTGTGGGGGCGGGGGGCCACATTCTACACCACGAGATCTGACTTGGTTGTGGTTCAGGTAGATTTGACAGCAAATCGCTACATGAATCAAATTCTTCAACCTCACATTCACCAATCATTGACCACAAAAGGGAGCTGTCAACAGGACAACGCCCCGCCGCACACAGCTCGTGTCACGGTAGAGTCCTACCATAATGCCAACATCAACGTTTTGCTCTGACCATCGAGATCTCAAGATCTCAACCGAATCGAACACCTCTTGGATGAACTCTATGTACGTGAACGTCAGAAGACGCCGCAGACACCCCCACAACTGGCCAACGCGTTACAAGCAGAACTTACAAAATTCGTCAACTTATCCATCCACAGTGCCAAGGAGATGCAGGGCCGTAATTGCTGCCCGTGGCGGTCACACGAGATACTGAGTTCAGCGCAACCTTGTGGCCTAATGTGACATGACAATGAACAGTTTTCAATGCCTTTGTACAAGGACAACATGTGACTATAGAGCTCCAAAATTTCATATTTGTATCTATGATACTAAATGAAAAATATCGACTTTATTAGGTACAATATATTTACTAAAAGTCTACCCGTGCGTTTCTTGTTTTGAAGAGTGTAAAGATATAATCCCACCGGCATATTTACAACACATACCTTCATTCAACCAAATATCCAGTTATCCTCCGGTACCATCCATATCACAATGGGCATAACATTTCACAAACAACACTAAACAAGAATTCACTCCTCTTCAGAATCGACGAGACTAGTGACGAGTATGCACTCTGACTCTGAAACAGAAATATTGTCCGTGTGATTCTTCGAAGTGATGAAGCAGCATCAGATCAGCTGATGTACACTACCGGCAATGTCATTGCTTGCCCGTCGAGCCCCTGCGCCTTTTTTTGTCAATAAAACATAATCCATCTGCCGAACTACTGTTTACCCACTGTCAAAAGAGGCAATTGCAAAGTCAAATCTTGAAAACACTTGATACTCTGACATACAATGCAGGTTGTACACTGAACACCGAGCCACAAGCATTCAAACAATGAGTAATGCTGATTTACACAAATCACTGACTGTGTCCCATTTAGATATACACAAATCACTGACTTTGTCCCATGTAGACCTACACATATCACTCAATGTCCAATTAAGATCTCCATAATTAACTGACAATGGCCCATTTATATCTACATAAATCACTGACTATATATGTTCCGTTTCCACACAAATCATACATTCTAATACTAACAACCTGTCACATGACATGTCATTCGGTGGAAAATTCAAGCGACTTGTCACACATACAGACTAAATAGGTCTTCAGCAACCCATGCTTGCCGTAAACGGCGACTATGCCTGTCGTAAGAGGCGACTAAGTGGATCGGTTGGTCAGGCTCGCTGACATCCTCGCTAATTTCGTGGATCGATGCTACATTCTCTGGTCCAGACTCGATTATTTACAGACCGCCGTCATACAGCTGGAATGATGCTGACTGCGGCGTTAAACAACCAACCAATCAACCAACCAACCAACCAACCAACCAACCAACCTAGTGATGAAAGGTTCATCAACAAATGAAATTTTGCTTGCCTGTGTGCAATTGCAAGGGATTCACATCATGACATTATCCCGTGAGCGGGCAGCTAATCCGTTTGTCCGTATTATAAAATATGTATGTGAATAACTAATTACTTGCTTTTAATGTGGTGTGATGCTTTATCAATACAGATTATTGAAGGCACTGACCAGGAAGTTAAAATACCGTAAAATACTGGCTATTATGCACAACCACCACTAGCTAAAGTGATGACGTAAATCCTGTTTGGGTATCCTGCACCGTGCTGAGGCACTGTAAGTCCCCATGATCCCTAGCGAGGTGGCCTAGTCGCTATATGGCTGAAACAATGACATGAACGTTCATATGTATTAGCCTGATGAGCATTACCAATAGTTTGCTTGTCAGAAACGCTCCAGGTTCGTAATCCCTCCTGAGACGTTACGTCGTTTCAAAGCAGACGCAGCTGATTTTGTTGAGGGATTTATAACCATGGATGAGTCTTGGAATCTCCACTATCGGTTGGTTGGTTGGTTGGTTTGTTGTTTAACGCCGCATTCAGCAATATTCCAGCTATATGACGGCGGTCTGTAAATAATCGAGTCTGGACCAGACAATCCAGTGATTAATATCATGAGCATCGATCCACGCAATTGGGATCGATGACATGCATCAACCATGTCAGCGAGCCTGACCACCCGATCCCGTTAGTCACCTTTTACGACAAGCATAGTCACCTTTTACGGCAAGTATGGGTTGCTGACGACCTATTCTACCTCGGAATCTTCACGGGACCAACTATAGGACAGAGACTCAACAACAGTCAAAGCAGTAGAAAGTCAAACGTATCCTCCTCCTCCGAAGGAAAATCCTGTTCCATATGTATACATTTTACACTTATTCCGTATAATATTTTAACAAGCAAACACATCAATTTATTCATTTGTTGGTTTGACGTGATTTTCTTGTCGGATTGAATCCTCTATGATTCTCGGTTCATACAAGCGATAGACCGAATGACATCAAATATGTCTTTAGAACGAACTGAATCAGACAGGTTGAATAATATCATACTTTTTATAATACTTTCGGACATCCTAAATATTATGCTCTGCATACAACATAAAACAAAAGAATTGATTAGTTATGTATACGTGTACATAATACATTTATACCAGTCCTTCCGTGAGAAAACAGTAAACTGTGATGTTCTTGTGTATTATTTATATCCTTGAATGACAAATAACTAAGCTCATGTGAGTGAGTGAGTGAGTAAGTGAGTGTTCATTTTAAATGCCTTCATTTGAAGAAGCGGAACAATTTTGTACTTACTTAAGGTGAGTGAGTGATTAAGTAAGTGACTTAGTGAGTGCGCAGGTGAGTGGGTGAGTGAGTGAGAGCGTGCGCGCGCGCGTGCGTGCGTGCGTGCGTGTTTGCGTAAGTTTTGGCTCTCGCAGCTATTAGCAAAAATAACTGTTCATTTCAATGCCTGAAACCACACTGTTCATTTGAAGAAGCAGAAGAATATTAAACTTAGTAAAGGGGATTGCGTGCGCTAGTGAGTGAGAGAGTGATGGTTGTCGCCACTGTTAGCTATATTCCGGCAACATGATGGCGGTGGAATTTGAAAGGCTCCACAAGTTGCATCTATATGGCGGAATCGAGCCCGGTCAGTCATGCACGACTGTGTTTACCACTAGGCTACGCCACCGACCTACACGTGGATATAAGTTGGACGTCGTGCTTTGTAAAAGCCAGCTCTCATTGATTGAGAAAAATTGCTGAGTCAGTGGGAACACTCTTTCCTGACACAACGTGTAATGTTTGCTCAATAACTGGGACTAAAAGATAGGGTTGAATTTAGATATCTAGGTCGCTAACTGGGCTGCTGTCAACATGCAAGCGTTGTGGACAATACGTGTTGTGGACCGTAAAATGTGTTTATTGGCAAACATATATTCATTTGATTAACTGTGTGCAAGTATAATGGTCAAATAGGTTGTAATTGTGAGGAAAGCGTGTTTTTCTATTAAAAATGACCCGAAACGTGACGTTTCACTTTCACATATGTGAACATGTATTTGAGCATGTGTTCAAGGAGGTACACTTGATCTCATGTTTCAACAGATAGCGCCCTCTACCAACCACCTGGATACAAGCCACGCGGACTGCTATTGTTAATCATACATTTGCATATTAATACGCTCAAAGTTACACGTCAAAATAACACCGGATTTTTTTTCTGTGGAAACACAACCAAATGGCTTCGTCATGTAGGTCCTGATAAGGCCTCGAAATACAACTGTTGGCAACTGTTGGAGGGTGTATTCATTAGGAACTTGTACCTTGGTCTCCTCCGTAGTGGGTGAGTTTTAACGTTATTGTCCAGTTTTACACTCTCCTCTTGTCTGTAAATCACTTTATTCCTGACGGACATATTACATGAAACGAACGTTAGGGAATTGTTGGTTTCGTGTTGCATTCAGCAATATTTCAGCTGTAGGTCGGCGTTGTGGAAATAATCGGGTCTGGACCAGACAATCCAAAGACTGAGATCATGACCATCACCTGCTTGCGCGGGGGGACGGGAGGGGGGGGGGGGGGGGGGGGGGGGTTGAATGACTCGGTCAAAACATTTGGAGTTCATTCGCCTTTTATCGCCTGCATTAACTCAGGTCAACATGTTTGTCCTCGGTCGGCGCGCCCTGAATGCATACCGTATCTTCGTTGTGAGGTTTGTGAACGGGGAAAGAGATTGCAGAACCATCGTGTAGTAGCTGAGAGCAGTTGTGGAGACATTTATGCCAGCCAGTAACATGTTTTTTATCGTCGTAGTGAGACATTGCCTGACATAGTTAATTTATAATATTCTAGTTTCATTGTAGGTGTCACTTAATACAGTGAGATGTATTATTCTTTCCAATTGCAAGCCAAACTCTTGTGTTACCTGACATCGTATTTTCAATGTAACAATTGATATCATTAGAATAGTGATAAGTTTAGTATAATAAAGTGATCCTTGGCTTGTAACCTACTTCGGTAACTATTTAATTATCTATATTCACTGCAAATCTTGTTTCTAGACACTATCACCAGCGATTAAAATGTCGCAGGATGGAAGAGGACAGATGGAATCAGTTCTTGATGACGACAAAAGTAATTTCAAAACAAAGTCAGGAGAAGACTCATCGGATGGAAATAATAAACACATTCCACTGTCTTCAGCGACAAAAGGGGATGATTCAGGAGATGTTGAGGATAGACTGTTGGGGGGTGGAGGTGACGGAGGTGATGGTGGAGCAGTGGAAGGTAGTGCACAACCTGAAGAAGATGACGGTCTTCCCATCGACCACGGTTGGGCGTGGGTGGTATTAGCAGGTGACCTTAAGTACACACACCTTCGTATTAAAGGATGGTAAAATGATAAGTCTGAATTTAACGCGAATGGTGACATGTCTCTATGATATGATAATGATAGGTAAGAGAACTGAGGTAATGCTTAATTTCGTTATGCAGCAGAATCGGTAAAGCATTTATTTGTTTGAAGAAATATTTTGTTTTACTCATGAAGTCCTACTATTTCAGGTAGTGTTCTGAATGTGTTTATGATGGTGGGATATGGCAAAGCCATCGCCATATTCTTTGTGGCGTACCTGAAGGAATTCGAGGCATCTGCTGCAACAACAACTCTATTCATGGGAGTTATGGCAGGAACGTTCAGCTTATCGTGTATGTAATTTATTCACTTAGAGACCGATCATTTCATTTTACCAAAAGGAAATTGTATTAACTGGACATGGTGATTGTACTGAAGAAACAGTATTGTGAAAATATGTTCAAGAGAAAAGAATTGAATGTTTTGAAGTGGTGATCTAAAAGATATTCTGTCTCTCACAAAAACTCCCAGTTGCCTTCCAACATCCCCTTGACATCAACTGTAGAATTGACTCCTCACAAGGCTTTAAATTCCCCCTAATGATACAATATAAGTTCATTCGATGAGTGTGATTTCATAATCAAGGCATCATTTTCAGTTTGGGTTGTGAGTATGGTAAATCACATTTAAGAAATAATATAGCAAGTTGTTCAATGCATGTGTTCTGATGCCATGTGGTGTGTTACATCCGTAAATTGAATATTTCAAAACAGTTTTATAATTAGATCATATACAATAATTGCTAATTTCGTAATCAAAGTAATAACAACTGACATGCAATATTTTGAATGCGTACATTTTATCAAAAGACTATATTCTATTTGGCTACCTGGCCAAATTGTGTTTTTACAGCACTCTTTTCCATGAACGTGATTCTACAATTGATTGGAGAGAGGAAAACTGTTATCATCGGTGGGACAATAGCAGTTATAGGAATGCTGACAGCCGTGTTCGCTACCAGTATTACATACCTAATCTGCACACACAGCATTCTCATTGGTGGGTACATAATGAAATTAAATAATAGTTAATAGTAAAGGGCATATTTTTTATTAGAATACCGGTTAGAAATTCCAACATCTGAGGTAAACGGATGGAGAGTTGATCAATTGTTTTGCATTAGCAGTGGTAACATATGGCCAGTATATGTTTTTACTACAAGACATAATTTGTTTAGAGAGCAGTTTTGTTTGAGTTATTGACACAGAGTTCGTGGTTTAGTTCCTGGTAGTTTGGTGAATACAATAAACTAAGTTTTCAAGTTTTATGGATTTCATTTTAGGTATAGGTCATTCCATGATTCACGGCCCCGCACTGGTACTGATCGGAAAGTACTTCAAGAAGAGAAGAGCCATTGCAACAGCAGTTGCCATGTCTGGCATCAGTTTGGGGGGCAGTGTCTTCCCACCTCTAGCCAACTTCCTACTGAATGAATATGGAGTCAGAGGAAGTATGTTGATCCTCACAGGGCTGACAATGAACGTGTGGGTCGGGGCAGCCCTGTTTAGACCATTAAGTTATTTTCAAAAGAAGGCAGCAAAGAACAGATCAGTCATGAATAAAGAACATGGAGATGGAGATGATGATGTTGCTAAAGACTCTTCTGTAAAGATGGCTGTTGATGACTCTGGTGGAAACAATGCAGGGCTCTGTGACAGTCAAATGGACACAGACAAAGAAAAGGTTGTTAATAAAAGAAACAGACCTGATTCGGCTATTAGCTTTGGATCACAAATAGATGAACATTCCGAATGTCAACTAAGAATGTATAAAAGCAACCCTGATTTGACATCAATGTCATTGGTGGATATACGAGAGGTTCATCCACAATATGCTGACGATCAACAAGAAACACGGCTACACAAAAGTGCGTGCATGCATGTTAAACAAGCTTTCGCAGCATTTGACTTTTCCTTGTTCAAACAACCAATGTTTCAGCTGATTGCAGCATTTTCTCATTTTGGTATAGTGTTTACATTAGCAGGAGCATACCTTCCTGTCCTAGCAAATGAAAAAGGCATTCCACCAACAGAGGCAGCCTTTTTGTTGACTATTGCAGGTGTGCTTGATTTCTGCGGTAGACTTGCACTCGGATTCGTGGCTGATCTCAAATACATCAAAATCAATCATTTGATGGCTATTGGAATAGTAATATCTGGAACAGTGGCTCAATTCGCCTCTTTTTACAACACGTACGCACTTTTCATCGTATTCTCCGTGCTTGCCGGGATATTTGGCAGTTTTTATAATTGCCTGATTCCTATTGCCATTGTTGAGTTTATGGGACTGAAACACATGGCCAAAGTTCTTGGATTTATATCTGTGTTTCATGGACTTGCCATGTGTCTAACACATCCAATCATGGGTAAGTCTTCCAGCCACTTTGCATCTAATGTACAAATGATTATTTCCGCATTCATATATCAGGTGTCATTTATATTGTAGATGATGCATTTCTGTGTGAATAAGACTTTCATTAATACATTCAATGCTAAATTGTTTAAAAAATGATCATGCGTTTATAACATACAGGAAACTGTGGGTGTGCAAACATTTCAACTTAAAGAATGTTTGGTTTATCGAAATATTATAATGTTAGTTTAGAGGTTAATGCTAATCAGTTGATAATTTATAATGATCGAGTATAGTCATGCGTTTTTTACCAATAGTCCAGCACGATCACGGCAGGGATCATCAGAACTAACTTCACACATTGTATTCATGTTGGGAACGAACGGCGTTAACGCTTTAACTACCAGGCTATCGCTCCATCCTAATAAGTTATAAGTCAGATTGATCATGTGATTTGCATGTATGATGTATTGATACGTTTTATGTTTCCTGTAACCAGTAAGTAATCGATTTTAAAAGCAACTGCTTGGTTTCGCGTCTTCACAGATACTGCAACTTAATTTGTGATCAGAAATAGCAAATTATAAGATATATAGTTATATAATTTGAAATATTTCACTTTTTGACTAAAATTCTAAGAAAATGTTTGAAAACATTACTCATGCTAAAACATTTCTTGCAGGGGCAATCCGTGACCTGACTGGCTCGTACAACTTGTGCTTTAACTATATTGGAATATGCAACTATATCTGTGCCATATTGCTTCTGTGCATACCACTAGTCACAAAGAAGACACCAACGACACCAAAAGCAAAGGAATTGGAAGAAGGCCAACCACTGAAAAATGACTGAGATTGAATATTTTAAGAGTGGTTAGTGTGTGTCCATTCATCGAAATACTAGTACACATTCGTGTATAGAGTTGTGCAGCCACTGGTGTGTTGTGTTTGTGTACCGCAACATATTGGAACAATGTCGTAAACATTGTGTATAAAATAGACATGTGTCGTTTTGTTTTTCGTGTGGACCATTGGAAACACCAAAAGATTATTTTCTGAAGACCGAAAAGTGAAGCGATTGTGATCCTCCCACGTTATGTTAAATTCTACCTGCGAATAGATAAGAAATTGATTACAGATATCATGTATTAGAAATGTAAATGTATTATGCGAGCCTTATGATATTTACGATACGTAAACATACAAGAGTAATAATATCCTTATCGTTGTTTAAGACATAATTTCACTGACTGAAGTAATGTTAGAAACCGCGAATATGATATTTGAGTGAACCGCCCATTTATCATATTGTGCCTTAATGATTAGCAGCCCTGTTTGTCAACAGAAACACCAATATACGGGAAAGACTGCTTTGAACAATAGTTCAGTTATCAGCCTAATATGGAAGAGAAGTGACCTTTGTAGACGCCTACCAATCAGGAGAAACCTACGAAGGGCTCATATATGGTGGTGACAACCAAGTATCGCATGGGAGAAGTTTGGATTCGATAATACGGGCCGCTACTCTACATTGCGAATTATACTCCACCGGTCTGCCCGCGTCCTCTCTGAAAGCAGACACGTTGTGGACAAAGCAATAAAACTTGCTTCATTCACACGATCGAATATCAGGGTAGATAACAGATCTAGTGATGTAGGTCAGTTGTACGACGCGGCACAGAATTCCCTCTACGTCTCTTGCCTGTACGGGTATGTGCAATGTCAAGGAGATTAGCAGGTCAAGGGCAGCAGGGTGACCTCGTCAGTACATACCGGCTATGTCATCCCGTCTTGAAGAGAAAGCAGCTGGAGAGGAATTATTAGTGTTCATTCAAGCCACTGATGTTATAATCGTAAATGATTTAATGTATTTGATATTTAATAAGTTCGTTTTTTAACAATGTTTGACACTGAGTTTGCGAGGTAACGCAAAGAGATAATTTTTGAAGTTCACTATTTCTTAGAAACTGAAAAACCTGTTGTGTGACTGTACAATCGGGGCCGTTCGTCTGGGGCTGCTTGTGTCTTGCAAATATAACGCTCACGACTCGATTTATAGTCTATGGTTCTGTCATGTGAGTTTGCGACTATTGATATTTGCTGACATAAGTAGCTATCATAGGTTCGTGTTAATGTATGGGTGGAGCTAAAGTGAAACAGGGTCCTAAGGTGTTATTGCCAAGCGATTCGATCATTTAACACCGTTTCTTTATGCATGTATACCACAGTATAAATAGTATAGGACAAGGCTGTATATCACGTTATGATGATACTCCTTTTTAACATTTGTAAAGAAGAAATGAAAATAGTTTTATTGAATGAATCGCTATTGATATTACGAGATCGAATCGATAACCCACTAACGAACCCACACGATATAAAATGTATTATTAGTTCTGAAAAGCAAATGACAATATTTTCATTTTTTGTTTGTTTCATCTTCTTCTATATATTCCTGTTCACACAACAACACGTTTAGTTTTCTAAAGGTATTTAAACGTGCCGGAAATCTATTATCGTGGGTTCGAGTCCCAAATTCATCATGATTATGTTCGAGGTTTGTCTGCACCATGCCCGTGCTCGTGGTGGTCAACGTCTATAATCTGCATCACTTCGAGCTTCCCGTTAAATTAAGCTGACACGCTGTCATATAAATGTACAAAGCATTGTTAAACCGAACTCATTCATGTTTCTTCTTTGAAGGTGTAAGAAACGGTGATGAATGAATGTGTGAATGGTGTTTTACGCCGCAGCCATATTCAAGCTATATCATTGTGTCATTGAAGCAGGCTGAAAGTAGTTCTGGCCTAAAGTATTAATTAACTCAATTGAAGTGTTAACGGTATTTCTTTCCGATAAATAAAGTATTCATCACTAGATACACAATACAAACTGATATGTCATAATCGATGAGACATAAATTTAAGAGTAAGAAGTAGCCGATGCATTATTTACTGAGTTGAGGGAAAGTCATTTGTACAAAAGATGCAGATAGCTTGGGAGATCGGTGAACTATGACATGCAATGGTAGCAAACGTGTTTATTTCAGTCAATCAATCGGGACGGCCTTCGGAATGCAAAACATGAGCGTCATGTGTATTCAGTCTCACTGTTTACCTACTGTACGAAATATTGATTTTAAACAAACATTTCGGTCTCTTATCTTAAGACACATCAAGTTCGCACAGTGCAGTGTCCCTGCTAATCTCGTAGTGTGTTTACTAGCCTATGGTTTATTGTTATATTGCATGGGGGGGGAGGGCATAATGTCCATATTCATTTTTAGCGCTAATGTTTTCATCCACGATGATATCGATTGTTGTATTGCTGAATGGAAAAGGTCTTTATCCACCTTGACACTTTCACTCTTATTCTACAATCAAACATTACTCTTTGATATTCAAAGCATCATATTACTTTAGAAGCAAGATCTACAGTGAACTGATACTTTTGTATTGATAGCAATTGATTACTTGAGATATATGCACATGATTGTGAATATAATGTGAAATTTGAACGTTTTAATATCATACAATACATGTTAAATTAAACTGTGGACATGGACCCGGAGAGAGATAAATCAGTATGAAATCATATACTAAATCTAAGCCATGGATGACCATGTTAGCAGTGCCGAGTTGCGTCCCTTTGGCGACGGGATGCACTGATCGTAGGTTCGAATCCCAATTAGTATTACTGGTCAGCGTATGTTTTAAGACGGATGACGGATTTAGGCATAGTTGGAGTAATGGCAACTGTATCCCAAATAATATCATGTAATTATCGGTGTAACTTTATGACGGCGACTCTGTGCTTCTGGTTTTACAAGAAGTTGGACCGCCTCCGTGGTCTAGTAGTACAGCGTCTGCCCGAAGAGCGGAAGGTTCGGGGTTCGATCCCTGACCGCGTCATCCCAAAGTACGATAAAATATGGTACTTGTTGTTACCCTGCCGAGCTCTCGGCATTAAGGGGCTAAAATGGGTTGGCTCGGAGTCAGTATACTGGTTCTGAGTAGGGTATTCATGTTAAACTGCGACATGGAATCTCAGTGTACCAGCACCATAAATCGGCATACGTCCAGCCAAGTACATGCAGCCACACACACACACACACACACACACACACACACACACACACACACACACACACACACACACAGACACAAACACACACAC
The DNA here is from genome assembly GCF_023055435.1 of Haliotis rufescens. Classification (NCBI taxonomy): domain Eukaryota; kingdom Metazoa; phylum Mollusca; class Gastropoda; order Lepetellida; family Haliotidae; genus Haliotis; species Haliotis rufescens. The sequence continues at coordinate 9,863,256 of NW_025964383.1, forward strand.
ACACACAAACACACACACACACACATATATATATATATATATACACACACAGACACAAACACACACACACACACACACACACACACATATATATATACATACACACACACACACACATACACACGCATGCATGCACGACATTATATAAGTGCAATAATCCTGAACGCGACGTTGTGTCGGCCAGGGTTGTATTGTTTATTGGTAATTACAACAAGTAAACCGCACAAGTAGAGAAGTAGTCACGATGAATTCTATACCCAAATCATTGTGTGGCTTCAGTTAAGTTCTCTTGTAAACGCTTAAGCGTTTTTGTATCATTTCAAAAATAAATTTGCGTGACAAACAAATGTGAAATTACATTTTATTGTCGCACCCTACCGATTCTATTTCCAAGGGTTTTCTATTATTTGTCCGACCACCGATAACAAAGCCTATATAGACATTAATGTGTATTTATTATATTTCTTTGGACGTTACCTACAATAAGAACATTGAATGCCCTCAATAACACGAATTCAGTTCATTTTAATGTCATTGGGATGATAAAGAGTTAAAACATTCAAACACTCACAACAGGTGAATATTTATACTTCTGGACACCAAACCAGTAAAATGCCTGGAAAAGATAAATTTCCCATTACAGTTCAGTTGTTTGCTGCAAGGGTTTGATTTCCTCTTTATTTTCGTTTAAAGTTTTTTCATTAAGATGCCTCGTAACATGTCTTGTTAGTAGTGGTACACACAACAGAACGATTGCTGATGTATATGCACATGCACCAAGATAGTTGAAGCCTGCAGTATACGAACCAGTGCAATCTGTGAGACTACCTGTAAGAAGAAAATACAATGCATCATATAATCGGTGGTTGATGATTATTATAATAACTGGGACTTCTCGAAGTCGATATGTCATTAACAAAAATGTAATGGTAATTCTTATTGCCACAATTGTTTAATATATGTTTCTCTCGAACTACGGATTACTGGATCTCTTTTTTTCATGCTTATGACGAGTTACAAGGCGTCACTGTAAATACACAAATAAATGACAGTTATCATTCCTCATTCTATGTGTAAAGCTAATGACTTTACAGTTGTATATGCATTAAATATTTGTACACCATATCGACCATGTTATACTTACCTACGATAGGGTGCGTTATGGCCATTGAAACACCATGGAAAAGAGATACAAAGCCAAGTGTCTTCGCCATGTACTGCAATCCAAGGAGGTCTACAATTGCGACAGGAATCAGGCAAAAGTAGGAGCTCGCGAACATTCCGTACACTACAGAATATATCAGCAATGTCACATACGAATTGAAAAAAAATGTGAGATGAGTCATAGTCCCAGTAATTATAAGACCAATCGCCATAATCGTTGTAACTCGCATGATTTTCGTGTCTGCCAAAAACCCATAGAACAACCTGCTAAAGAAATCTATTGCTCCAGATATGAGCAGAAATATTGCAGCGTCACTCTGGCTGATGTCTTTGTCTTTAGCCAACGCAGGCAAGTATACCGGCACAAGGCCTATGGTTATTCCAAAGAAAGAATACAAAATGATTAATACAAACACTGGATTCTTGAACAATGAAAACTCCAATGTTGAAAGCACTTTCTTCATGTAAAATATCGCATTCTTGGAAGTGACAGTATCCTTCTCACTATTTTCATCAACTTTTGGAAACGCTTCATCTTCATCTTCTGCACTTAACACTGACACTGAACCCAGCTCGGCATTGCTTGCATACAGATTGAAGCTTATTTGACTCGTCCCTGACAGTGGTCTGCTGATTCTTCTTACGAGTGTAGGCGAATCAGGTACACCTGTATTGAGGAGCGAATACCCTTGAAGGGGAGACCTTCCTATCATTTCCGAGGTAATAGAGCTTACACTCAGAAACTTTTCAGGATTTAATTTTCCAAAATGTTTCATATCAGCTCTCAATGAACGCCGATTTAGTTTGGTATCTGCTGCATGTCCGTTTTGTTTTGTGTTTGCTGTTGTCTTCATTTTTCTGTACGACTCCAGCGGGCGGTTCACCATTCCACCCACCCACATGTTCATTGTTATTCCTGTGAGTATTATCATACTGCCCTGTAACCCATACTCGTCTAAAAGGTATCGTATCAAAGGGGGAAACACGCTGCTGCCAAAACTGATGCCGGACATAGCTATTGCTGTAGCAAGTCCTCGTCGTTTGTTGAAGTAGTGCCCAATCAGAACAATAGCTGGTCCATAGATCATGGAGTGTCCCAAACCTGTGTGTGGAAATACATATATCATCAGTGCACATCAAAGTGATAGGGATACGAGCAATGAGAAACACAGTGAGCATCATGAAAAGCCAAAGGTAGCAGTATTCCACCCGCTTGTAGTTGGCGACACTAATGGTAGGATCCACACATTTTACAAATGACCATTGTCTCTTAACATACACGCTGTAATCGTTCGGCAAGTGCAGTTTTCAGATAACAGGGTGCTGACTAATAAAATGTCATTGTAATTTAGTGTGCGGATGCATTAATCATTTGGCCACCAATTCGATCTTAGATTACCTTCAGCAAAATGCCATTTATCAATTTCGTAAAGAAAAAAACAATAAATTAGAAAGATCTTCTATTGTTTGTTGGCTCAACGGTCTCCATATGAGTTGGGTTGTCCATCTCATTACTGTCAACTGAATGATGGCGAGAAAGTCAAAGTGACATTGGAAGTAGTGTTATGTGCCGGATGGCGATGGCAGCAAACGCAGTGGTGATCAGATGTTAACAGACAGTGATGAAAGTCATCTGTCCCTGGTAGTTGACAATTATGAAAGGCTTGATAGTTCGAGAAAGATGCGACAGTTTCTGGAAGGTTGGCTATACCTGTGTATGGGCGACAAGCGGGCCCTTTTCAGGCTGACTTGCGTTGTATGTACTTGCCAAGTGTGGATTGCCGACATTATTCTTGATTCAAGAACGAAAACAGGCCCGTGTCAAGACATTCGACAGTGACACATTTCTGGGCATCATTAATTCTTGAGCATGCTACCATTTGCTTCTGTCACCTATTTGACCCGTTGCATTGTCTTATTTCATTGTAAACCTCAAACTGATTATTTCAAAACACAAGGAAATTTATTGATTATTAATTGATCTTTTGTGGTGGTTTACTGATTTTGCGTTTCACTTCCGAATCACACAGTAACAGTATGCGATAGAAATGCTGCTATACAAAAAAATAATAACAGGGGTCCTTAACCACCAAGCAGTGGATCCTAGATCGGCTAAGCAGAGCTACGATGCACAGCAAATTATGCCACCAAATAAACGTGTATATAAACGGAGATGTGTTAGCAAATATTATACATGTATGATTTCTCATCTGTTTGATGTTTTACGCCGTACACAGCAAATTCAATATGACGGTGACTTTAAATAATCGCGTCTGAAGTATTTTGAAAAACGACCCACACCGTCGGGTGTGATGGCATCCAATCAACAGAATCAGAGATTCATTAAGGGACTTATCACATGCTCTTTGTGCCTATTTCAAGCCTTAATCAAACCAGGATGTGGCATTTATTAAATGAACATCCGTTCATGTTTGTGTTGTACATGAGCAGCTTTAGTTCACATACTACATCCTACATTCAGTGTGCATGTATCATGTATGGTGATAAGAGAATCGTAAATATAATGATATCCTTACCGATAAATGCACTGTGTGTACAAATCAAGTACGTAATACTTGTAGGGAAGATAGCCATTACCATGGCAGCGGTTGTTATGGTTGCTCCTAGCATCACAGTTTTCCTGACTCCAAGAAGGTCTACCAGTACGTGCATGGATATGAGTGCTGGAAGAGGAAACCGGATAAAAAGAATGCCTAAAACAAATACGCGGCTATCCACTAAGATGCACATACACTCAACATCTTAACAAGACAGCATATACTTGGAGATACATGTGTGTATGTACTTACTCACTTAATATACATTAAAAAACGCCTAGCATACTCACAAAATTCATCATAAATTCTCAGAAGATGGGCTTGTCAAAACTAAGAAGAAAATAACACAAAATAGTTTCAGTGCAATTCCGTTATTCTGAAACCCTTTGGTCAAATACTGTTGGAACTATACAGGGTAATTAAAGTCAGCATAGTAACTCTGCAGATTTTAGGGCATACTTAATCACAAATGCATGACCAAAACAGAATTTGGATAACGGAAATAGCGTAAAACAGACAAAACAAACATCAAAACGCGACATCGTCGTCAAAAGAAAAATTCATCCAGTAAGGGGAACACGAGTAAGGTGCTGACAAATCTTGAAACAAAATTGGAGTGAACAAGAATGTCAAAATAAGAATTTGCACGTGGAAGAAATCTGATTTATAGTGACACAAATAGTGTCAGAGCAACCCGTTAGTCCTGAACCTTCCTTCAGAACAGAAAAGTTCAGAACTTTATTTGCTCTCAGGACGATATATTCGGCATATGAGGTACAAACGCAAAGTACAAATTACATGATGGCGGAAGTAGAATGACTATTTAACGAATTTCATGATAATATTACAAAATATGCTTAGTTTTTTATGATGCCGAGTTTTGTACATTGAAAGAGAGATTGAAAACTAACATGTCCAGTGCATCTGAATAACATTTCGGAACAAATATCTTACGTTCTGATTTAAGATATGGACGCAAAAAATGTAATCTTATGATATTCATCCCTTATATCGGACAGATGGCAAAAAGTACATTGCGCTCTAGAAGGAGCAATCTATTGCGTTCATTATTGTTGGCATACTACTATTTTTATTTTAGAAATACACGACGAAAGGGAGTCGTTCATCGTGCAATAAAACACTGCAGGGAGAATAAACCATAATAGGCCCAGCCCCGAGTGGTTTATTCTCACTGCAGTGTTTTATTATACGATAAACAACGACCACGAGTCTTTTATATCTTATATCAGATATCAACATTATGTGCAGCTTCTTTAAGGATGTTACTAAAACTTACAAGCTTTAAAAATATTCGCCCGTATTTCAATTATGATGACTCCCTCAATAGAATCCGACCTCGGCAATGTCGGACAAGTCCATTTTATGCACAGGTGGGTATTCCCCTCACATTCGTACAATCCTCACATCAATTACCTGTACCTTTTCTCCCAATACCGATTGTCATATCTCTTCCGTATTTGGATACGATCGCTCTGCCATCGCATTTATCTGCGTACACGCAACTTAGTTGTTGTTGTGTAACAATTTACTACACAATATGCGCATGTATACTTACAAGACAGGCTATAGACACCAGCCATGACGCCCATCAGTAATGTGGTTTTGGTGGTTGATGCCTCGAATAACGTCAAGTATTCCACGAAAAGGATTGCCATCCCTCGGGCATAGCCAATCATTATAATGACGTTGAGAAAACATCCTGAAAAGGGTATTTTTTGCTCAAAATGATGATACGGAGACATACTCATAAGACAAAGAGAACAAACACTCTGAGTGAGTGAGTGAATTTGATCTTAGGTGAGGTGAGGTGAAATTGGGTTTAACGTCGCGGCCAAGATTATTGCACTTATATAGCGACGTGCATGTACGTGTATGTGTTTGTGTGGCTGCTTCTACTAGTCCGGACTGATGCCGATTAATAGTGCTAGCTCACTGAGATACCATGCCGCAGTTTAACATGAATACCCAACTCAGACACAGTATACTGACTCCGAGCCGACCAGTCCTTGTTTTAGCCCTCTAATGCCGAGCGCCAGACAGGGTAACAACAAGTATCATCTTTTAACGTATTTTGGTATGACGCGGCCGGGGATCAAATCCCGGACCTTCCGCTCTCCGGGCGGACGCTCTACCACTAGACCAAGGAGGCGGTGTTGATCTTAGGAGTAGTTATTTCAGCTTTGTCACAGTGAATCAGCTTAAGGTTGGACGTAATGCAAAACTGACGCTAGTAGAGATCTTTACTTATTTTGTTTGTGAAACCAAAGAGAACGCATGTAGCGCTGGCAAACAAAGGGTCATTATCAACACGAATCTTATATTAGAACCTAAGATGAGAGGACGTGATTTTGTACAGCGTAGTACGATGCCTTTGGCTACTTTGTCACCCTTGACTCCAACAAAGATAAAATAATACTTCCGAAAATATCAAGTTCCCATGCTAAAACGTATTGTCATCCCTATACCAAGACGCATATATGACAGGGTGACAATAGTTGTCAGTATGAGTACATGGGACCCTGGTACGATTGCACATCAGACATCTAAATAGTAAGATAGACACAATATTTTTATGGATAACAACTTCTTTAATACCTTTTCACAGTATTAAAGAAGTTGTTATCCATAAAAAAATATTGTGTCTATCTTGTCATCCGTCAACTTCTATGTAATGCCTATCAAACAAGTTATCTAAATAGTATTGAACAATTTTACTGTTGGGGGCGGAGTGGGCAAGGCGAGCAAGCGCAATGAGATGAGATTCGGCCGGGTTGTGGACCAACAATGTTTACAGATGTTTACAGTGTCGTTTCCCCTAGTGTACAGCGCATTCGCCCTTTGCACTCAAAAGAACGCCCTCATCCGATGGTAGATGTACAAATGTTGGAAAAGCGAATACGTTCATACTCGAGTGTAAGAGTTTGTGGTGTCAGCTTGGGCAAGTGACTTAGTGCCTCTGTTCACCAAGCAGGGAATGGGTACCCGATATGTGAGGTGGATGTAAAACCCCCGTTGGCAGCTTGGGTATTATACACCCCAGGGAGTTGACAAAGGATACATACGGATTCACTGGTCGGGGATCAACTAAACCACATTTGAGCAGATACCAGTACCTGAATAATTGCAGAAGGAATATAGGTATGTTGGTAAGCGACATTGTGATATTGGTTCAAAGTTACGCAATGAAATGGACAAATGTTGCACATGTTGATTAAAGAATATTACCATTGGCAAGTTACTACATACCCGCTAGTATCATCCACGCCCAGCCTCCATCTATGGGGAGATGACTGTCATCAGTCTCACCCATCTGGACATCCGTAGTTTTTGTAACAGGCATCGCCACGTGTCCCGATTCACCGACATGTACATCGTTGTGTTGGTGTACCTTAGAGAGTCTGTTCCGGACAAACACATCCTCTTCTTCCTCGCTGCTTGCTCCAATGATATTGATGCTAAAATCCTCCACCTCGGCTTCGAGGCTTTCAGGACCGTATGCAGTCCCATACCGGTCTGCCGGCACACACTCTTCATCAGAATCCATTCGGGCTCTACATCGTACGTTATCTCAGCTAAATGTTAACGCTTACCTTTGCACCTTCACTATCAAGGAGGTTGATGTGTACAACATTCATACTGTTATCAGTATAGGTGTGCGCGTTCATTGGTGAAGTAGCTAATGATTTCATCATGTACGCATCATGCACAGCTCTCTCGGTAATTATATGGCATCACCATAACCGGTTCACCAAGCTAAACTGGTTTTGATGTCTGCTGTCTGTGTTTAATGCATATGAATGTCTTATTTTGGAGTGTCCAGTAGGTCTTCCTGATGAGGTGAGGTGAAATCGGGTTTAACAAAATTATTGCACTTATTAAGTGACGTGCATATACGTGTGTGTGTTTGTGTGTGTGTGTGTGTGTCCGGCAGCTGGTACCAGTCCGGACTTATGCCGATTTTATGGTGCAAGCCCACTGAGGTACCATGTCGAAGTGTATCATGAATACGCGACTTGGTACACTGAATCTAATCCGATCAGTCCTTGTTTTAGCCCGTTAATGGCGAAGGTAACAACAAGTACCATCGTTTAACGTATTTTGGTATGACTCGGCAGAGGATCGAACCCCCGACCTTGCCCTCTTCGGGCAGACGCTCTATCACTAGACCAAGGAGACGGTCTCATCCTGATAAGGCAATGTTAGCTATATGAAATAGATCCTTATACTTTCCTTGTGGATAGTTCAGATTAGGTACGGCTATATATGTGGTTTGTCCTGGATTGTCTGCATCACACTGCCTTGATTGGATTTGCACATGATGGTCTCATTCGCCTTGATCAAGAAAGCATCGACTCTAATGTATCTACTACCTATCTACATTTATCTACTACCTATCTACGCGTATCTACTACATACATGCATGCGAATATGCTTGTCGTAGGAGGCGACTAACGGGATCGGGTGGTCGCTGACTTGATCCCAATTGCGTGGATCGATGCTCATTATGTCAATCACTGGATTGTCTGGTCCAGACCGTCTTCCCGAGGCAAGAGAGTTAATTGACTATAAAAGTCCAGTTTCCACCCTTGCCAAACTAGGCTGGTATTATGGTGTAACATTTTGGCTGGACTAACGAGTCTATGCATAGTCCTATCAAAATCGCGCAACGAAATCGAAATACGGTTCGTAAACTGTGGTGCAGATTTCGGTCGATTGCAGGATTTGCAAAGCATGTGCACCGCCAACTCGTTGTCAAGAGATATTTTCCAAATCTTTTCATGTTTTTAATCAAGGTGGTCACGTGATTTGATTTATTTCGCGATGTACATGTAAGACCCGTTTTATGACAATATAGACCTTGATTATCGATCAGATTGTCTTGACCGGGCGCCGCTGTTTTGTTTGAAGCAAATGCAAGTGATACGAGAGGTGAAATCTGATTGGTCCATAGGAGAGGCATAGAAGGGACATAACTCGTAATAGCCACTGGTGGCGCTACAATCGAGCACAGGAATTCCAGCCTAGTTCGGCAAGGGTGGAAACTGGACTTTCAAAGTCAGTTAACTCTCTTGCCTCGGGAAGATGGGTCCAGATCCGATTATTTACAGACCGCCGTCATATAGCTGAAATATTGCTGAGTGCGACGATAAACAACAAACAGACAAACTACATGCAGCTATCTACTTATGTATGAGTAGATATGTTCGTATATATGGCAATCCCTTTTCACATTTATTGCAAAATTACTGATATCTTCAATTGCTTGAACTATATCTGAGTGAGTGAGTGAGTGAGTATGGTTTTACGCCGCTTTTGACAATATTTCAGCAATATCACGGCGGGGGACACCAGAAATGGGCTTCACACTTTGTACCCATGTCGGGAATCGAACCCGGGTCTTCGGCGTGACGAGCGAACGCTTTAACCACTAGGCTACCCGATCGCCCCTAAATATATATGAGATACAGATTGAACGTCAGGGTACCGTTCAATCTAACGTCGATAAACCCGTTGACGGCCGCTACTGCAGTCCAGGATTCATCTTTGAAGAGGTCTGAACCCCAGTCAAGTAACCTCAGCATCAGATGTTGTCTTGTAGTTCGGTGATATAGCAGAAACCATGGACGTACAGCTAGTCGTAGTCGATGGTATGCTCTTGTAATCGATTCCCCAAAGTCATTGCACTGATCGGACGTAAGGCTGGGGCTGTTGCGGAGTATAAAACATCTGAAACCGACTTCGCAGGTGGATCAGATGGATATGGTTATCTTACCGACGTGATGTTACTTGGGGACGTCCTGAACTTAGTCGGTACCTGGCGTTTAAAATCTGTTGGCACAGGCACAAGAGTGACTGTATGGTTTTTCGATGACGACCAAACTGACTAGCAACAACGTGTTGTGCAATCACCGGTTTCAAACATTCCAATTGCACCCCCCTGCTCATTTGCAGATAGAGACTGCATAACTTTAACGAGATTTCGGGGCCAATAAAGTTGCTTCTTTCAGACTGTCGGTTGCACAAACAAACTGTCAGCATGTCAAAATAATGTGCACGTATGGCTTTGATCATGAAAGTCTGCAAACATCTTTTAATTTGAAAGTTATTAAGGTACCTGCATGTATACTGAAATATCAAACAAATTTGATACGGTTGCCTGACCCTCTTGAATACACATATATGGATTCCCTTTTTACGCACTGTCTAGAACTCTTCGCATTGGCACATCAGGTAGATACTTTACTTCAAAATCAATAATGTTTGTCTGTCAAACTTTGAGGGCAACATAAACAAAACATCCTGATGAATAAACTTAAAGTATTTATCGCATTGCGATGATCAGACTTTACTTGTGTCGTCTGTCCCTGCATAATGATCAATAGAGTTGCTTTCTTCATACCCAAACTGTACGTCTTTACTATGAACAGTAAAAAATACCTTCAGCAAAAGGTTTCAATCCACGTAGATTGTTTGTGTCTGTTACAGACATAACTAATAGTAGTATACCGAATAGTCACTATACCGATAGTCAGTAGAAGTATGAAATATGCGGTTGTTTTTCTCATATAAATAAAGAACTTTCTACATATTATAGGCTGTGCACGTGTATACAGAATAGATTGTTCTATCGGGATACCGATTTACGAATTCGAATATCAATCGAATAAAAACAACTATAAAAGCTTTAAAAGAAATCGATGTCAAATCTTAGAAGCCAACATTGAATGCCAAAATTCAAACAAGAGCTATAAACTTCCAACTGACAAAACAAAATAGCAACTGTCATTGCAACTTATATGATAGTTATTTACTACAGACCTTAAATCTTTGCATAACTAACTTGTCCCGTCTTCAAATCGAAACTTGCAAAAGAAAATTATAGATGGAAGAAAGTTCCATTACACAATACAACAACATATATACATATTGTTCTACCCACAACATGTTTAATGAGGTATATTTTTCGGTTGAAATGATAACGCCAAATGTGCTATATATTCCCTGCTTCGAATGAATGACAAAAAGGACAAAAATAAGTAACTTTTGTTCAAATCTCTGTATTTTGTGTAAATCGAAAACTTTATGAATATCCTTTGCCTAGCTATGATGTTATTGTTATATTTGAATAACATACATTCCTGCGTTTGGACATATTTTTGATAATGTTGGCTTCGTTTTGTTGGTAATATAAGATTAATTTTTTGATAATGTGTTTGTTGAATATTAACTCACACGACAACAGCGAACTGGAGTTATTCGTGCTTATGATTCCTGGATAACTGGTTAACCTCCTTACCCAAGCGAACTTGTAAAACACTAATCATTGCCAAAAGCACCGTAACGGGATATTGGGGAACGTACACAGCGTTGTGTTTTGAATTTTATTTTAAAAATGTTGGACTGTAGACTTGAATTACATGTACTTTTGCTTGTACGTATGCATTTTACCAATTACATCTTTCTCTTCAGTAACTGTCGAACGACATTCTGTGTCTAGTTATATTGAATTCTATGTATATATTGTCAACTCATCTCGTCATCATTATCTATCCCTTCATCGTCCTCGTCGATGTCATGAACTTAACGCTGGACACAATTCTGTCAAAACTCTTAATCTTGGTTCTTATCGAATCAAAGAATACTCCTTTGAGAGTGAGAGAGAGACAGACAGACAGACAGACAGAGAACGAAAACGATCAGTTATTGATTGAACTTTGACATCATTCATATAGATTATGAACAGTGAAAGCCTTATTGCATCTTCCCTGACTAAGTTGCTTCCTCATCGTGTTCCTAATGACCGGCTTCGAGAAATTTTGTTTGTTGAACATGTCCAAGTATTTGACGCACCTGCATCAAAAGCCACACTCTTCTAAAGGGGTTATAACAGGAACATACAGCATGTTTTATGGAAACACAATGCATTTTTAACCATTTTGTATTATTTCACAAAACAAACAACGTGACAGACAAATGTGGAATAACAATTGGTTGTCGCATCCCACAGATTATATTTCTAAAGGTCTTACTTTTTCACCTCCGATAAGCAGGATCATGTAGACATTTACGGATGTCGATATTTCGATCTGAAGAAAACCATTGCTGTTACAGTAGATGCAGCGAGTGTTCAATCATCTCCCTCAATTTCACCAATTCGAATTATTTTAAAGTATCCAGGGTCCAAAAGAACTAAAACAATCAAACACTAACAACAGGTCAATGTTCATACTTCTGGATCGACGTCCAATTAAAAAGTAAAATTTCTTGAAAAGATAAATGTCCCATTACAATTCCGTTGTTAGCTGCAATGGTTTGATTTCCTCCTCATTTTCATTTAATGATTCTTCTTTCAGGTGTCTTGAGACGCGTCTTGTTAGTAGCGGTACACACAGCAGAATGATTGCAGATGCATATGCACATGCACCAAGATAGTTGAAGCCTGCAGTATATGAACCAGTGTAATCTGTAAGACTACCTGAAAGAAGAAAATACAATGCATCATATTGTTCAGGATCATTAACAGGATCACTAATCTCCTTTATCTCGGTCTGTCCTTAAAGGCGATTTAAATTTATGGTCTTGGTATAATACGGATTACACGATACATTTTCATGCTTAAGGACTTCGAGTTACAAGGCATCACTGTGTCTACACAAAGAATGCAAGTTAATTCATTCTTAGTTAATCTAATGTGACTACAAATTCTGCAAGTTGTATATATACTCTTCAAAAAAAGAAACTTGACAGATGTAAAACCACTTTTTGCCAAATATCTAAAATAATTACATTAAATGAGAACCAAATAAGTCAAACAGAAAGATGATGTGTCTATAATTCACGAAAACACATGTTAAGCACATAAACGTAGCGTTTGGGGATCAATTTTACAGCTTCATCCAAACGCAACCACCTGTAAAAAAAGGGCAGCACAGGATCCAGCATTTAGGCATGCAGACCCCCCTGCTGAATGGGTATGAAAATCCACATCAACGGCTGTTCATACAGTCCTATAACGGCAGTAGAGGCGGTGACAGAATGCCGAGACTGAATGCAGCTCAACGGAACAACGCCATTGGGAGATTACAAGCTGGAGCAACTCAGTAAGAAGTGACCAGGCACTTTGGCGTATCCAGACAGACAATCTCCGCACTGTGGACCCGATACAAAAACACCAACAGAGTGGACGACAGACCAAGGTCAGGAAGACCAAGGATGACAACCCAAGCACAAGATCGATACATCCGGCTGCGACATCTCCGAGACCGCACTACCACAGCCACGTCTACAACCACACAGATCCCTGGGGTACGCAGAATATCAGATCAAACGTTACGCAACAGACTGAGGGAGGCTGGACTTTTTGCACGAAGACCTGTTCGACGTCATGTATTGACCCCACGTCATCTGGCGGACCGTCTGCTTTGGTGCCAACAGGGGGTTAGATAGGCACGTGCATGGTGGAGAAACTGTTTACTGACGAGTCCCGTTTCCTACTCACACGTGCTGATGGGCGCGCACGTGTCTACAGACGTCGGTGTGAACGTTACGCCCCCAACTGTGTGCAGCAGGTTGTCCCCTTTGGCGGCAGGAGTGTCATGGTATGGGCCGGAATTCATCACGGTGGTAGGACGCCTCTCGTGCATGTGTCAGGTGCATTGACGGGTGTGCGTTACAGAGACTTGATCCTACAGCCCTACGTTCTTCCTCACGTCAACGTTCATGGCGGACAGTTCCAGCAGGACAACGCTCGACCGCACGTGTTTGTCAGGACTTCTTACAGCACAACAACATGCAGACATTACCTTGGCCAGCCCGTTCACCAGATTTGTCCCCGATTGAGCATCTGTGGGACGAGTTGGATCGACGCGTTCGCAGAAGGAATCCACCGCCCCAAACACTTCCGGCGCTTCTTCATGCACTTCAGCATGAATGGCAGCACATCCCACAGCGTGTTATTGACAACTTGATTGCATCTATGGGTCGTCGATGCAAGCGGTGATTGATGCACGTGTTGGGCACAACCGATACTGACATTTTCTGTACCCCTGTGACATTAACTGTATCGTGTACGTGTGTCTGTCTAGGTGACACGATTAATGTTTTGAACATTGTGTACATTGATCTTCAAACAGTGTTTCAATAATGGTTTCTGTGTCCTATTTTAAAACAATCGCATTATATAACATTTTGAAAATCAGTGTCAAGTTTCTTTTTTTGAAGAGTATATATTAAAAGCGTGTTGTACTTACCTACGATAGGGTGCGTTATGGCCATTGAAACACCATGGAAAAGAGATACAAAGCCAAGTGTCTTCGCCATGTACTGCAATCCGAGGAGGTCTACAATTGCGACAGGAATCAGACAAAAGTAGGAGCTCGCGAACATCCCGTACACTACAGAATATATCAGCAATGTCACATACGAATTGAAAAAAAATGTGAGATGAGTAATAGTCCCAGTAATTATAAGACCAATCGCCATAATCGTTGTAACTCGCATGATTTTCGAGTCTGCTAAGAAACCATAGACAAATCTGCTAAAGAAATCTATTGCTCCAGATATAAGTAGAAATATTGCAGCGTCACTCTGATTGATGTCTTTGTCTTTCGCCAACGCGGGCAAATATACCGGCACAAGGCCTATGGTTATTCCAAAGAAAGAATACAAAATAACCATTAAGAACACTGGCTTCTTGAACAACGAAAACTCCAATGTTGAAAGCACTTTCTTTATGTAAAAAATCGCATTCTTGGGATTGACAGTATCCTTCTCAATATTTTCATCAATTTTTGGAAATGCGCCATCTTCATCTTCATCTTCTAAACTTAACATTGACACTGAACCTATTTCGGCATTGCTTGCATACACATTGTAGCTTGTTTGACTCGTCCCTGACAGTGGTCTGCTGATTCTTCTTACGAGTGTAGGCGAATCTGGTAAATCTGTATTGAGGAGCGAATACCCTTGAAATGGAGACCTTCCCGTCATTTCCGATGTAATGGAACTTACACTTTGAAACTTTTCAGGATTTGATTTTCCATAATGTTTCAATTCAGCTCTCAATGAACGCCGATTTAGTTTGGTATTTGCTGCATGTCCGTTTTGTTTTGTGTTTGCTGTTATCTTCATTTTTCTGTGCGACTCTAGTGGGCGGTTCACCAATCCACCCACCCACATGTTCATCGTTATTCCTGTTAGTATTATCATACTGCCCTGTAACCCATACTCGTCTAAAAGGTATCGTATCAAAGGGGGAAACACGCTGCTCCCAAAACTGATGCCGGACATAGCTATTGATATAGCAAGTCCTCGTCGTTTGTTGAAGTAGTGCCCAATCAGAACAATAGCTGGGTCATAGATCATGGAGTATCCCACACCTGTGTATATAAACATGCATCATTAGAGCAAATGAAGTGGATAAGAGTAGGAGCAAATATAAGCACGGTGAATATAAGCAGTGAATATTAGCATTTTTTGTTTGTTTCACCTACATCGGCGGAGACGCGAATAGTTGGATCGACACGTTTTACAAATGTGGGCATTCCATGTACGATGTAATCGTTCGGAAAAAGCGGTTTTCGGATTAAAGGGGTGCGGGACTTACGATGTTTTATTGCAACAGAGTGTATGCGGATGCACTAACCTCTTAGCCACTGATCCCGTCGGAGAGTAACTTATGTGCGCATAATTTAATCAGTTAGTTAAAGGAAAATAAAATAAGTAACCTTTCCATTTCAACTGCCGACCTCTGGTTACATGTAATCATATACACTTTTGTTTGCAAGTATATATATTTTATTATTTGCAAACAACTTCCATTGTTTGTTGGCTGTTCGGTCATAAAATGTGAATGAGGTTTTGTAACAACATTTTATGTACGAGTACGTCATTCCTGTCCACTGAATGTGGCAGAATAATTTTTTTTGTCGTTATTGTCTGTAGCAGTAACTGTCGAAGTAACTGTGTGAAGTACTGTTGTGTTTAGAGTTATCCAACGCTCCGTTTTGACAAACATGACCGAATGGAAGCATTCAACAGTATCAAAATTCAAGGTATTGGTGATGCTTTATCTCTAATTCTGAGCCATGTTATTTGTCAACGTATTTGTCCCATGGTATTGCCTTGATATATTGCAAACCTACCACTAATGTATTGATTATTCATTGATCTTGAGTGGACATTTACTGATTCTGAGTTTAATTTGGGAAATCACCCAGTACCACAAGGTCGTAGAAATGAATCTTGGGTCGGCTTATCTATTCAATGACACAGCCAAATGTGTCCCAAAAAATATTATGCATGTGATGACATTAACCATTTCTCTATGAAGCACATATGATTTGGCATCTGTTTGTTGTTTAAGTAAGTACACAGCAATATTCCAACTATATAACGGTTGTTTTAAAACAATAGATTCTGGAACAGACAAACCCGTATTATGTGCCTAAATCAACACGATGACAAGCAGTCAACTCAATTTAGCCTTACCGATTAACACACTGTGTGTACAAACCAGGTACGTAATACTTGTAGGGAAGATAGCCATTACCATGGCAACGGTAGATATGGTTGCTCCAAGCATCACTGTCTTCCTGACACCAAGAAGGTCTACCAGGACATGCATGGATATAAGCGCTGGAACAGGAAACCGGATTATGTGGATGCTTTCAATACATATGCGGCCATCCTCTAAGATACACATACAGGTGTAGCCTAAAAGACACATGTGACCAACCAAGTAATACATAACATAATACAATCACCATTTAACTTCTCTTATTTTAAAACTGCGGTATCTTAGGACTATAAGAAAAGAGTTTATAAGCTTCGATTCATATTCATTACAGAGATACATTACTTCAAACATTTCTTTTTCTGCTAAGTCCAAATTTTCAGACTTATAACTGTTTATACAACGATAGCAGTTTTTAGATACCATGTCTTATTAATCGAAAGTAAGCAGGTATACTGATATGGTTTGAAATAATGTTTTATAGCATTACGAACTAACGAGAGAAAAATAAAATAGTTTTGTAGAGTGAGCACACAAGGTTATTTTCACGGAATTACGTTGACGTCAAAAGTTTTCTTTATGACGTCACAGCATATAAGTACTAATAGCACCCAGTAGGTGCCTTTTCTCCTGCCGGGTCACATATGATTGGACTTTTCTCACTTAATAAACATTCATGATTCGTGAACCCGGGCATTAATGTATCGACACGTTGAACAGTACATTTCGGATCAACGGTTCCACTGTACGTGCTAGTATGTTATAGCTGTGTACACAGTATAGTATGGACATGTATACTTACAAGACAGGCTATAAACACCAGCCATGACGCCCATCAGTAGCGTCGTTTTGGTGGCTGATGCTTCAAAAATCTTCAAGTATTCCACGAAAAGGATGGCAATCCCTCGACCATAGCCAGTCAGAATAATGACGTTGAGAAGACATCCTGAAAAGGGGTATATGTTGCTCTAACGGATGTCACTGAGAACAAATACTCTTAACTATGTTTGGTCTTAGGCCCCAGTTATTTCGGTCATTCATGAGGTAAAGCACAAGTGACGTTGGTAAAGATATTTACCCATTTGCAGGTGAACGGATGCGGTGCTGACAAACCAAAGGTCTTAATCAGCGCGAATTCGCTTCGAACTTGAGTTCATAGGATGCAAAGACTACTATGCTCTTTGCCTCCTACAAAGATGAAATAAAACTCACAAAACCGCGGTACTATTACACATCATTGCGGTCAAACTGACCAGAGAATGTGTATGTCATCACGCTACGGCACCGTGTGTCAGTTGAAGGTTGGTGGTTATTTAATAGTGATACATTTTCTTCGTAAACCAATGAACACACACGTGGCGCTGGCAAAGACCACACTCAACTGGAATCTGGGCTTCGAACCTAAGATGAGAGGACGCAGTTGCGTACAGCGTATTACGATACCTTAGACTACTTTGTCATCCTTGCCTTCCACAAAGATAAAAATATTATTTCCGAACATAAACCCTTCTAGTAATTATTGTCACCCTTATGCCAAGACGCATATATCAAGGGGTGGGGACAATAACTATTAGCGTGGATACATAAGGCCACGGTCCTATTACACACCATTGCTGTCAACATTACCAGTGCATGTGTATGACATTAGGAATATTTAATGGGTATTGAACAGACATACGAATGTTGGTCAATCCTGAGAGACACTGCAATAGAGGTCTATGAAAGCTATTTAGAAGTGATACACATAAGGAAGAGAATATATTAGCAATAGACAATGGAAGCCAACACTTTACAGTGATTAGCGCTGATAGTATGGAAGCCAGTATTTAAATTATCATAGATAAGTAATAGGCAATGGACACAGGGCAAACAGGAGGCCGGGGGTAATTAGCACAGAACGGCGAAAGAATTGACATAGAAATGCCAGCCATGAACCGTGACCAGGGAACCTATCTGCCTAGTGCTTGGATCTTTGTCGGTGCTAATTACCTAGCTGGCTTCCATTTGCTCATTGCTGGTGAAGAAGTAAGAATGTACTCCGAAACGTTGTGTTCCTCATAATAAAAAAGTTGACATCCATACGTTCTCTGCCTTAATGCAATAGAGGTTCCCATAAAACAAAACAAAAGCCAATATTTACACCATCTTTGGTGAAGAATATTACCATAGGCAAGACATATGCAAGTAACTATATACCCGCTAGTATCATCCACGCCCAGCCTCGATCTATGGGGAGATGACTGTCATCAGTTCCATCCGTCTGGACATCCGTAGTTTTTGAAATAGAGGTCTCCACGTGTCCCGATTCACCGACGTTGCGTTGGTGTATCTTAGAGAGCCTGTTCCGGACAAACGCATCCTCTTCTTCATTGCTGTTTGCTCCACTAATATCGATGCTAAAATCCTCCACCTTGTCTCCGAGGCGTTCAGGTCCGCCTGCAGTCCCACACCGGTCCGTTGGTAACTCTTCATCAGAATCCATTTGGTCAAATGGTCTGTGTCGTACGTATTCTCTGCTCGTGTTACCTCTCACCTTTGTACCTTCACTATCAATGAGGCCAAAATGTACGGCATTCATCCTGTTATCAGTACATGCTTGTTCACGGAGGAAATACAAAGAATGTGACCGCGTGTAAGTCACATTAGAAATAAATAAACGACGAGTGGGGGTTGTTTATCGTACAATAAAACACTGCAGGGGGAATAAACCATGAGGGGTGCAGCCCCAAGTAGTGTATTCTCCCTGTAGTGTTTTATTGTACGATAAACAACGACCACAATTCGTTTGTTTCTTATATGAGATATCTACATTTTGTACAGCCTCTTTAAGTAGTTGATAAAATGTACAAGCTTTAAAAATATATACCCCAATTTTAAAAACGATGAATAAAATCCTGAATAAAATCCGAACTCGGAAATGTCGGACAAGTCCATTCACAGGTGGGTTAAGTTTGGTATTTCCCAACATTAACATTAACCATTTCTCTATGAAGCACATATGATTTGGCATCTGTTTGTTGTTTAAGTAAGTACACAGCAATATTCCAACTATATAACGGTTGTTTTAAAACAATAGATTCTGGAACAGACAAACCCGTATTATGTGCCTAAATCAACACGATGACAAGCAGTCAACTCAATTTAGCCTTACCGATTAACACACTGTGTGTACAAACCAGGTACGTAATACTTGTAGGGAAGATAGCCATTACCATGGCAACGGTAGATATGGTTGCTCCAAGCATCACTGTCTTCCTGACACCAAGAAGGTCTACCAGGACATGCATGGATATAAGCGCTGGAACAGGAAACCGGATTATGTGGATGCTTTCAATACATATGCGGCCATCCTCTAAGATACACATACAGGTGTAGCCTAAAAGACACATGTGACCAACCAAGTAATACATAACATAATACAATCACCATTTAACTTCTCTTATTTTAAAACTGCGGTATCTTAGGACTATAAGAAAAGAGTTTATAAGCTTCGATTCATATTCATTACAGAGATACATTACTTCAAACATTTCTTTTTCTGCTAAGTCCAAATTTTCAGACTTATAACTGTTTATACAACGATAGCAGTTTTTAGATACCATGTCTTATTAATCGAAAGTAAGCAGGTATACTGATATGGTTTGAAATAATGTTTTATAGCATTACGAACTAACGAGAGAAAAATAAAATAGTTTTGTAGAGTGAGCACACAAGGTTATTTTCACGGAATTACGTTGACGTCAAAAGTTTTCTTTATGACGTCACAGCATATAAGTACTAATAGCACCCAGTAGGTGCCTTTTCTCCTGCCGGGTCACATATGATTGGACTTTTCTCACTTAATAAACATTCATGATTCGTGAACCCGGGCATTAATGTATCGACACGTTGAACAGTACATTTCGGATCAACGGTTCCACTGTACGTGCTAGTATGTTATAGCTGTGTACACAGTATAGTATGGACATGTATACTTACAAGACAGGCTATAAACACCAGCCATGACGCCCATCAGTAGCGTCGTTTTGGTGGCTGATGCTTCAAAAATCTTCAAGTATTCCACGAAAAGGATGGCAATCCCTCGACCATAGCCAGTCAGAATAATGACGTTGAGAAGACATCCTGAAAAGGGGTATATGTTGCTCTAACGGATGTCACTGAGAACAAATACTCTTAACTATGTTTGGTCTTAGGCCCCAGTTATTTCGGTCATTCATGAGGTAAAGCACAAGTGACGTTGGTAAAGATATTTACCCATTTGCAGGTGAACGGATGCGGTGCTGACAAACCAAAGGTCTTAATCAGCGCGAATTCGCTTCGAACTTGAGTTCATAGGATGCAAAGACTACTATGCTCTTTGCCTCCTACAAAGATGAAATAAAACTCACAAAACCGCGGTACTATTACACATCATTGCGGTCAAACTGACCAGAGAATGTGTATGTCATCACGCTACGGCACCGTGTGTCAGTTGAAGGTTGGTGGTTATTTAATAGTGATACATTTTCTTCGTAAACCAATGAACACACACGTGGCGCTGGCAAAGACCACACTCAACTGGAATCTGGGCTTCGAACCTAAGATGAGAGGACGCAGTTGCGTACAGCGTATTACGATACCTTAGACTACTTTGTCATCCTTGCCTTCCACAAAGATAAAAATATTATTTCCGAACATAAACCCTTCTAGTAATTATTGTCACCCTTATGCCAAGACGCATATATCAAGGGGTGGGGACAATAACTATTAGCGTGGATACATAAGGCCACGGTCCTATTACACACCATTGCTGTCAACATTACCAGTGCATGTGTATGACATTAGGAATATTTAATGGGTATTGAACAGACATACGAATGTTGGTCAATCCTGAGAGACACTGCAATAGAGGTCTATGAAAGCTATTTAGAAGTGATACACATAAGGAAGAGAATATATTAGCAATAGACAATGGAAGCCAACACTTTACAGTGATTAGCGCTGATAGTATGGAAGCCAGTATTTAAATTATCATAGATAAGTAATAGGCAATGGACACAGGGCAAACAGGAGGCCGGGGGTAATTAGCACAGAACGGCGAAAGAATTGACATAGAAATGCCAGCCATGAACCGTGACCAGGGAACCTATCTGCCTAGTGCTTGGATCTTTGTCGGTGCTAATTACCTAGCTGGCTTCCATTTGCTCATTGCTGGTGAAGAAGTAAGAATGTACTCCGAAACGTTGTGTTCCTCATAATAAAAAAGTTGACATCCATACGTTCTCTGCCTTAATGCAATAGAGGTTCCCATAAAACAAAACAAAAGCCAATATTTACACCATCTTTGGTGAAGAATATTACCATAGGCAAGACATATGCAAGTAACTATATACCCGCTAGTATCATCCACGCCCAGCCTCGATCTATGGGGAGATGACTGTCATCAGTTCCATCCGTCTGGACATCCGTAGTTTTTGAAATAGAGGTCTCCACGTGTCCCGATTCACCGACGTTGCGTTGGTGTATCTTAGAGAGCCTGTTCCGGACAAACGCATCCTCTTCTTCATTGCTGTTTGCTCCACTAATATCGATGCTAAAATCCTCCACCTTGTCTCCGAGGCGTTCAGGTCCGCCTGCAGTCCCACACCGGTCCGTTGGTAACTCTTCATCAGAATCCATTTGGTCAAATGGTCTGTGTCGTACGTATTCTCTGCTCGTGTTACCTCTCACCTTTGTACCTTCACTATCAATGAGGCCAAAATGTACGGCATTCATCCTGTTATCAGTACATGCTTGTTCACGGAGGAAATACAAAGAATGTGACCGCGTGTAAGTCACATTAGAAATAAATAAACGACGAGTGGGGGTTGTTTATCGTACAATAAAACACTGCAGGGGGAATAAACCATGAGGGGTGCAGCCCCAAGTAGTGTATTCTCCCTGTAGTGTTTTATTGTACGATAAACAACGACCACAATTCGTTTGTTTCTTATATGAGATATCTACATTTTGTACAGCCTCTTTAAGTAGTTGATAAAATGTACAAGCTTTAAAAATATATACCCCAATTTTAAAAACGATGAATAAAATCCTGAATAAAATCCGAACTCGGAAATGTCGGACAAGTCCATTCACAGGTGGGTTAAGTTTGGTATTTCCCAAATATTCGCACAATCCTCAAGTCGATTATCTTTACCTTTTCTCCTTATACCGAATGTCGTATCTCTCCAGCTACATCTATAAGGCAGAATGATTTTGACACTTCCCTCTGATAAATAACGTCGTCCACTAAATGACGTTATCTATAGGTATAATTACAAAGCTGAACTGGTTTGAGTGTCTGCTGTCTACGTTCAATGACTATTAATGTCTTGTGTTTATCTAAAAACATATTTTTTAAAACACGAGGTACCAGTCAAAATAGGGAATCGCATCAGATATAATTTTTATACTGATGCGTCAAATTTGGAAATGTCCTCCACATGTCTACCATAAAACCCGAAAGCTTTACTGGGACCTTGAAACAAACAAACGTAAACATCATTATCATTAAATGTGACACAAGCGAATTAAGTCGCAACAATTCTTTATCACGAGATTTATTATAAAACCCGACACTAGCTGGTATGAATGAATTCCGGGACCTGCTTATTTTCAACATCAGCAAAGGTTTTCGGCGTTTTCGGAAGAAGTTGATACTCTGAAAGTAAAATTTTATCATTTTATGTTGTAATTGCTTCATTAACTATTTGCGACTCATAAAAACTGTCTGAGTGACCGTTTCAATACACATACATGATTATCTCTGTCTGTTAAAAGTGCTTAACATTCAACAGTTTGTTATATCGGAGTGTTGGAAGGACATTTTTTTGTTTGAGAATGAGACCATGAGACATTATGAAACGGCAAGTGACCTTTAATTTATTCGTGGCTCCTTAATAATGTGGGTAGGTGGTCTAGCTATATAAGAAACATTACATGCACATACCTGGCTCCGTACTATAGCCTCCATTGTATTTTGAGCAAATGCTAAAATCGTTCCGAAATGACATTTCAGCGATTTTTAATTCTGACTGGTCCGTTAAAGCAATATGACTTTACTTTATCCAATTTTGTGCACAGTAGTATGACGTCATCCATTATTGATTATAATGTATCACAAACTGATACAAATACGTCACTTAAACAATAGGCTGCCTTAAGTGATGGTTCATTTTACAGTTGACATTTCATACGTTTTTCTCTTCATTTTCATTCATCAATGAGACAGAATAATGTATAGAATACTCTATTATGGAGTATACTACACCATTCATTCTCAAGAGACAGCTAATATATAACACTGAACATATATATGGGTTTCCCGGCGGCATATGAATACATAAATAGTTGTATCATTTGAGTTATAATTATTATAACATAAAATGCCAGTTTGACAAATTTAAATATAAACATAACACGCGCACATAACATAAAGATACGAGTTCAATGCACAGACATGTAGCATGTGTCTTAGTAAAACAGTTTATTCAACGTTTATAGATGCACAAAACGTCCTTGATACATCAGTGGTTTTTCAGTGGTCGGTTTTCTTCAATGTTCTTAGGGGAGCTCTGTGACTTCATTCTGTTCGCCCGACCTCTGACGAGCGGTACACAAAGTAGAAATATTGCAGCTATGAAGTTACATATTCCAATGTAGGTGAAACAAAGGTTGTATGAACTGGTCAGGTCACGGATTGTCCCTGTAACAACAATACGCAGAACATTAGTGTCACAACGTTGTCAGATTTGAACAAAGATTTTAAACGTTCCATTTAACAATAGTTTATACAGCCTAACATGACAAGTTGTGGTACTAAATAAAATTGAGACGTGGGTCAGTAATTAAACGCCTAACCCAGCAAAATAATTTTCACACTTCTGACTAAAAAAATAACTCGGGTAATAATGACAACATCTTCTGAGACAAGGCAGTTAATTGTCTAAAAAGTCCAGTTTCCACCCAAGCTGACCAGTGGCTATACCGAGTTATGTTTTTTCTATGTCCCTCATATTGACTGATTGGACTTCACCTCTCAAGACGACCCGATCAAGTTAATCGAAGAAAAGTCTCACATTTCCTGTCTCAGACACCAAGTGCATGTGGAATGTAGCACGTTGAGAGGTGTAGTGCACGTTGATTATAAACATGAACAAATTAGAAAGCATCTGCCGACCCCCAGACGGTACACGTGCTTTGCAAATTCTTGAGTGGAGCAAACACGACAGTCGCCATGTTATTTACGAACATGATGTCGATTTTGTAATGCGATTTTAATTGCTAATCAAACCTTTAAACGTCCAGCCTACTTCGGCAAGGTTGAAACTGGACTGTTTTAGTCAGTAATGGCCGTTGCTTCGGGAAGATGACAAGCAATCAGACACTGTGCCCGACCGTATTTACAACCGAAGTAAGTTGGCCTATGACGAGCACTGGAGATTTGATTTTAGACCCGGATTCCAAACAATGTGGTGAAACAACAGAAATCTACACCAATGTCTGACAATGAAAGCAAGTGATATATGTGGCAAAATTATTTCTGAAGAAATCAATCCTAAAACATAGCATTGGGAAAGTCTTGAAGCACTTGACCTCGGACAGCACGTTGAGGGGGTGGTATATCAGATTTACTATTGTCACTCAGACTCGGTTGTGAGCAGACGCATATTGTTTTCTTGGAACCAAACGCTCAAAGACCCTATATTAAACACATGATTTAATCATTATGATCCAATTCATCCAACTAAAAAAAACATCTATGAAATGCCATGGCCAGCACCCAGTCCTGACCTTTCCACCATTAAACACGTCTGGACGTCATTGGCAGACGTGTGCGCCAACATCACAATCCACCGACCAGTCTAAATGAACTCGGTGCAGCTCTCACTGATGAATGGGACAACACGAGCCAATCTGACATTGGTCGACATCATCAGAAGTTCTGCCTCGAATAATTCGTTCATTTCTGGCCAACAGAGTTGGTTGTTCCCGACATGAGTGCAAAGCGCAAAATCAAATTTCGAATTTTAACCTCTAACCTCATGAACGACATCGTACGCCACTATCAAACAAAAACAACTAGAACCCACTAGATGTGATCGCTTACCCCTTAATAGATAATATTATATCAATCCCATTTGCCAATATCATACAGGTGAGAACATATGTCTTGAAGATTCACACTGTCTCCTCCTATATTTGCATAGTATATAATGAAATTTATTATCGGACATATTTGCAGTTCAAAACAAAATGATTTAACTTGAATCACTTGCTAATGGCTGCTTGTTGGAATGGACCAATATTTCTTTAATGACATTCATAATATTTGACCCTTACAGACAATCTTATATTAAGAAACTGACTTCAATCTGTTTTGTTTTTGGATGTAAAAACCTAAAAACTGATGTGAACATTGTAAATTCGAATAGCTTCAGGAAAACTTCTTAGTATTTTATCAGTATCACTAACAGATTGTAGAGATATTCGGTGACATCGTTCAGCGCAAGGATGCATCACAAGCCCCATCCACCTTATTATCAGTCAATATATTTCGGTATTATGCATGGTTTGCCAACAAAATTTCATGGAAGCATTTACAAGTTATTATAAGAGGGTATAGACGGTTCGTGCTTGTGTACCAGCTGTATTCCCAAACGTTTAGCAATGTTACTACAATGTACGTTTGACAGTGCTGTTACACAAGTAACTCCATGAATGCTGATGGTCTATTTCAGCATAACATTATTTAACATAAAATACAGAATGAGGATCTTACCCATAATCGGATGCGTCACAGACAGGGCTAAACCGTGGAACACAGCTATAAATCCAAGAACCTTCGCCATGTATTCAAGTCCCATGAAGTCGACAATGGCAACAGGAATAAGGCAGTAATAAAAACTGCCAAAGAGTCCGACAATCACGGAGAATACGACAAGAAGAGCATACGTATTGAAAAAATAGACAAACTGTGTTGCCATTCCAGATATCAGCATTCCAATAACCATCAGATGATTTACTTTGATGTATTTGAGATCGGCAACGAACCCGACAGCAAGTCTGCTGAAGAAATCCAGAACACACGACAAAGTCAACAAATATGCTGCATCTGCTTGTGAGATGCCCTTTTCATTTGCCAGGGCAGGAAGGTAGACTCCAAACAATCTAAATATTATGCCAAAGTGAACAAATGCAACTATCAACAGAAACATTGGTTGCTTAAACAAGGAAAAGTCAAATGCTGATAATGCTCGTTTCACATACATGCCACAACCTCTGGGTTCTTTTGATTCCTGTTCATTGTCAAATGATTCAGCATTAACTTCTGTAATATCCACCACTGACATTGAAGTCAAATCTAGGTTACTTGTGTACAATCTAATCTGACTTTCTGAGAGGGAATCTACTTGTGATTCAATGCTGACAACTGATTCTGGTCTTGTACTTTTGCAGATAATCGTACTTATTTGTCCCTTTCCCCTATTTGATTGACTCGCAAATGAGACCACTGCTTTTCCACCATTAATACTAGTTAGTTCCTTGACAGAACGTGCTCCAACCACATCATGTTCATTTCCATGTTTTTCATTGCCTTGTCTTTGGTCATGTTTTCGCCCTTCACTCATGACAGATGGGTGTTTTGGTATCCTTTTATGAAAGAAACTTAATGGTCTAAACAAAGCAGCCCCGACCCACATGTTCATTGTCAGCCCTGTTAGGATCAACATACTTCCTCTGACACCATATTCATCTAATAAGAAACGAACGAGGGGTGGGAAAACGCTGCCCCCAATACTAATTCCAGACATGGCAACTGCTGTGGCAATGCCTCTTCTCTTTTTGAAGTACTTTCCGATCAATACCAATGCTGGAGCATGAATCATGGAATGCCCTATACCTGAAAGTAAATTATTCATTATCATATATCATTAATGTTTTGTTCAAGATACTTACAGATTTACATGATTACAATATCCTTCAATACAGCTTACACAGTTATATTATATATGCCACATCATGCTTTAATCTGATCATGTCTATGAAGCTTTATGTCTCTTTCTCATGCCAGAATTCTATACTCGATTTTCCAGTATATTTCTAAATGTTCAAGACTTGCATCACTTTGTTACGCCATTGTATGACTGAACTATTGTTATAGAGTGTGTTCAACTCATTCAAACCTCCAATAAAATCTTACATTTAGGAATAAGCTGCAGGAGTAAACTGTTTATAAACATATATGTAAAGATAATGATCATATAAAGTGACCTAATGTTACAAAATCCCATATGGATGCATTTACTTGAGCCATCAATTATTTTCTGTGCTATTATGGATTCGTGAACACGTATAGATTACGCACCAGTGAGAATGCTGTGAGTGCAGATGAGGTATGTAATACTGGTGGCGAAAACCCCTGTCAGCATTCCTACAACTGATATAGTCCCACCAAGAAGTACAGTCTTTCTCTCCCCAAGCAGTTGCAGAATTATGTTCATCGATAGGAGAGCTGTTGACATACAGAACATGGTTGTGTCAAAATAGGGAAAATTAGTACACTGTACATATATATGTAATTTGTACGACCACAAGGGTCAGAATATGTTATCAGTAGAGATGATATACGAGAGGGATTATTTTTGTCCATGATATGAAAGTATCATTGTAACAATATATTTATGGCCATTTTGTATCAGTATTCTTCAGTATTCAAGAACACAAGGATGTCTTTCTTTACCACAATAGTTTACATTTGCACGTACTGTTTAATACTCACAACTTATACTGTACGTCCCTGCCATCACACCCATGAACAAGGTTGTTTTTGTGGCAGATGCCTCGAATTCTTCCAAGTATGCCACAAAGAATATGGCAACGGACCGTCCATATCCAGCCAGTAACATAACATTCAGGAAACTCCCTGGAGAAGGTCAAAATACAAAATGTGGTATCAGTGATTACCAAGGCGTGTTTTTTCATAATTTAATTGCTTTCAAAATGCAAGAAGCAGAAACACATTTAATCCAGAATTCTTAATCTTAAGATTCCATACCCTATAGAATGACAGAGTACTATATCTTATACTCTGTTATCTGGATGGATGTAGAAATATGCACAATCGATCACCTGCTAACACAAACCAAGCCCATCCACGATCTATAGGTACACCATCATCCTCTTGCTCTGGTTGACTGTCATCTGGTAGCTCGCCATTACTACCATCATGCAACATGTTCTGCTTCTCGGCATCTCCCACAGCTACAGTCCCACCTTCTTCTGTCACCGTTCCCAACAAACTGTCTTCCCCATCAACGGCCTCTCCCGTCTTCGGTATGAACAGTTTTCCGTTGTTTGTACTTGGTGTCATAGCTTGATGTTCGCTTCTGCTAGCTTCGTCCTCCCGACACGTTTTTGAATCTTGTGTCATTTTTACTCTGTCGATAGTATATCGGACCTATATAATTTATGAAACTGCATTTACACAATACCAATGTGACATTTTCCTAGAAAGTGAATGTGGCTGCTTGTAACTATCAGTGATTGTGTGAATGTAGTTTAAGGCTGCAAAAAACGAACAAACATTCCATATAAATAACTGTGAACAGTCAGTATGGACGGTATGGTGATTGAAAACACGAAGAACGATCCACGTCATCAAGTCTCGATGGTAAACAATCAACCAAGTAACAGAGCCTTTCCACCTGATCCCCATGTCAGTTTCTACCACAACACATAAGGTACTTTCACCTATTATGATCCGAAATCCGTACAAGCCTGTATGTTACACGAATATATAGCAACGCAAGTGTCCGAGACAATGCATACCTGTCATCTTCACCACGATGATATTGTGTAAACATTTACATACGTATCTATGCTTGTGTTTGGTCACAAATTATCTTCACAGAGTGGGTGAGTGAGTGAGTATGGCTTTACACCGCTTTTAGCCATATTCCAGCAATATCACGACGGGGGACAGCAGAAATTGGCTTCACGCATTGTACCCATGTCGGGAATCGAACCCGGGTCTTCGGATTGACGAGGAAACGCTTTAACCACTAGGCGACCCGACCAGACTGGAAATGTTGAAAACGCACGCACTTGAACTCTTTTGAGAGTGTCTTCCAAAACTGGATATCTGCTCACATGATTTGTTCACTTTATATATTGTGAGCATCGTTTATATAATTTACGTCGACTCCGTGCGTAGAGTAAAACGTTTCGTATTCATATTATTATTATTAACAAAGTAAATCATATTTAGTACTTAATTAACTCTTACATGCGCATTGTTTTATAGCATAGTAATATACGAGAGGATATTTTCTTTTCTACCAAACTCATGAAAACGACAAAATGTCACTGGTATAATCACAAACGGGTAAATTCCTGAGAAAGAACAAATTGCACGTCACAAGACGCCACGAATCTTTGTCTAGTATAACGGTACTTGATACAAATTTACCTTATATAACACGAAGCTCACCTGTATGTGTCGTCAAAAAGTCCTTTTTGTTCCGCCACGCCTCCACTGATGAAAGAGCTCTGACAACGCTGAGCAAGATGTCCAACGTGCTTTTTATAGGCAAACTGTTTGCCCTAGTGTCCGATAAGCCTTAGTGGAAATATTTGTGTGATGGAGATTAAGGTCGCGTTAAAGACTATTCACTCACATAGACTCCGATACAGTCCTTGTCCATAGGCATTGTAATACCGAGCGCCAGGCGAATGACGAAAATATATAGCCATT
Source organism: Haliotis rufescens (assembly GCF_023055435.1). Taxonomy (NCBI): domain Eukaryota; kingdom Metazoa; phylum Mollusca; class Gastropoda; order Lepetellida; family Haliotidae; genus Haliotis; species Haliotis rufescens. Next base: position 9,893,287 of record NW_025964383.1, read on the forward strand.
ATTTTTTTCACGAACTGTAATTGAAATCAAATTCTGTCTATAATATCATAAGAAGAGCATCCAACTAAATACACATGCCTTACAATCTAACCATCATTCGCATTTGAAAGGCCATTTTTTAAAAAGGGTGCGTTCCCCATATAAGTTACCCTCCTTCCCGAAATTCGACGCCAATCCATACGTTGCCTTTGCAAATATTTAGTATACGGTTATATGACATTTTGGTCGGGCTTGCAATCATGATGAGTAGTTACTTCGGCCAATATTGATCCTATTGCAGTGAGTCAGTGAGTAAGTATGGTTAGCACGGGGAGTTTCGTGAATTTTGTCTGTAGGATACTTACATGCAGTCTAGCCACGTTGTCTCGAATACCAGTTGTGTGTATCTCACAGTATGGTACCTGCAAATTATATTTAATTACTATTTTAACCTGGATGTGTCGAATCCTGGTTAACATAATTCAAAGTCAAAAGAATTCAAAAGACATAAGTAATTACCACGATAAGATGTTTCATTACATCATACGTCATACGATTATATTGAAGGAACGAGGAGGCGGCAACTTCGTCACGGTAGCGTATACATGTCAAACAGCCATCGGTGACCAAGGGAGGGGTCGTGTGATGTCCGCGATGACTCTCACAATTATTTCTCTCACACAATCGACTGCAGGACGTCGACAAACACTCTCGTCAGGTTATATGACGTCGATAAACGAGCGTTTTAGATGTAAATATTAACTCATTTCTTGCAGCCTTAAGACTGTTTCAGAGTTGTTCACACACATTTGTAATATTGAATGTGATCTATAGATAAAGGTAAGAGAGAAAACAGTTTCAGTGCCATTCATAGTCAAGTAATATTGTTAAAATTTATCGCCGTTACTATTCTGTTGTAATTGTTTCAGGGCCATTCATTTCTATATTATAACATTTCATCTGCATCTCTGAATTTCTGAATAAAACGATCACAACCCCACAGCGAGTCATGTTTCACCCTTGGCGCTGAACCAGCTGTAACACATGCATACTGATAAATCAAATAAATTTGAGTGAGTGAGTGAGTGAGTTGGGTTTTTACGCCCTTTTAACAGTATTCCAGTTGTATCGCGGCGTGTCAGCTTAATGTGGGAGGAAAGCCCGAAGTGATGCAGGTCTCAGACCTTTACCACTTCGGTGAAACCCACGAGCACGGGTATGGTGTTGACAAACCTAGAAACAAAATTGGGGCAAACCGGGATTCGAACCCACAATCATAGGTTTCTGGCGTGCCCAAGGGACGAAACTCTGCACAGCGAATCGCTGCGCCTTAGACGACTGGGCCACCCGTGCCCCCCAAATAAATTTGAAAGGTTGTTTGGCCCTCTAGAATACACACATGTGTCCTGTATGCGCACTGTCTAGAACTCTTCGATTTGGCCTTGAAACACATTAGGTAGATACTTTACTTCAAAATCAATAATGTGTGTCTGTCAAACAAACTTTGACGGCAACATAAACAAAATAGATCTTGATAAATAAACTTAAAGTATTAACCTCATTGCGATGATCAGACTTTATTTGTGTTGCGTGTCCCTGCATACTGATTAATAGAGTTTCTTTGTTTACACCCACACTGTACGTCTGTACTAGGAACAGTAAAACATCCCTTTAGAGAAAGGTTTCAATCCACGTATATTGTTGTGTCTGTTTAGTCACTATACCGATAATCAGTACAAGTATCAAATTAAATATGCGTTTGTTTTTTCCCCATAAATATAACGAACTTCGTATATGTTATAGTTCATGAACGTGAATATAGAAACAGACTGTTGTATCTACCCATTTACGAATTCGAATATCAATCGAATAAAAACAGTTGTAAAAGCTTTAAACGAAATCGATATCAAATCTTAGAAGCCAACATTGAATGCCAAAATTCCAACCAGAGCTATATACTTCCAGCTGTCAAAACAAATAAGCAACTACCATTGCAACCGATGATAGTCGAGTACCTACACATCAAACTGCCATTTACTACAGTTCTTTATTCTTTTCATAACCAACTTGTCCCGTCTTCAAATCTAAACTTGCAAAAGAATGATCAAAGTTCCATGACAAAACACAACAAAATATACACATTCGTTTCTACCAAAACATGTTTGATATATGAATTATATGTTTTGGTTGAAATGATAGTGGCAAAAATGCTATATATTTCCTGTTATGTTACAGAAAAGACAAAAAAAGGTAACGTCGTTTGTTCTTATCTCTGTATTTTGTGTAAATCGATAACTTTATGAATATCCTAAGCCGAGCTATGATGTTATTGCTATCTTTGAATAACATACTTTCCAGCGTTTGGACATATTATTGGGTAATGTTGGCTTCAAGAATGTTGGCTTCGAATGTGATAATGTAGTTGCCACGACGAATTTTGTACTCAAAGCAGTGTGCGGCTCTATGGAAACACTATACTTCCCTGACCATTTTGTATTATTTCACAAAACAAACAATGTGACAGACAAATGTGAAACTACATTTTATTGTCGCATCACACCGATTCTATTTCTAAAGGTCTTACTTTTCGACCTCCGATAAGAAGGATCATGTGAAGAAAAAACATTTTATTACTTGCCCGTGAAGAGATCACCCGTTTTAATACATATACATCTGTATTACACATTTTGTAATACCAAAAAGCGTCCTTATGTACTCTCGGAACACGTTCACGAACAAATATTGAAAGCTCTCAACATACATTGGCTTATTCAACGACATTGCGTGTGGAGTTGATAGACCACTGAGGGAAGCTTATGCACAATCGATGCATGGGCAACCTTGTTGCTAGGCTGACGTCACGTGGCATTGTTTCGCCGATGGATCTTGCAACAAAATTCCACAAATTATGTCGGGTATTTTGACGTTATTATAAACTTTGAAGTGCAAGGCCCGTTCCACAAGGCGATCGTTTTGTAGCGCTACGACAGTCGTTAGTCTGTTAAAGTATGTGAGTTGCTATAGTCTTAGCCCTACGATAATTTTGTGAAATCTAAAGGTAAGGTAATAAATTCGTGCGTTTAAATTTTTGACGTGTTCGAATAATTATTCTGTTAAACTCAATTGGACTATGCCGTGGATCGTGTAGGTGTCAGCCTATTCATACTCAACAGTATAATTCTAAAAACGTTATAAATGGCAAGCAATAAATAAAATACTAAATTCGCCCCCGTTTAAAATCAATTTTATGAAACTCGTGAATTTTATGTAACTCGCTTTCGCTCGTCAGATACCACAACTATTCACTCCGTTTCATAAAATTGGTATTACACAGGAGCTCGTTTAGTAATCTGTATGTTGTTACAGTAGATGCAACGAGTGTTCATGAATCCTCTCAGTTCCACCGATTCTCTATGAGATAACTCAACATGGGGTGTGTTAGGCTTGATGAAAGGAGGTGCCATGAAAGCCAAGTGTCTTCGCCATGTACTGCAATCCGAGGAGGTCTACAATTGCGACAGGAATCAGGTAGAAGTAGGATCTCGCAAACATACCGCACACTACAGAATATATCAGCAATGTGACATAAGAAACGAGAAAAAATGAGAGATGAGTTATAGTTCCAGTAGTTATAAGACCAATCACCATAATCCTTGTAACTCGCTTGATTTTCGTGTCTACCAAGTAACAATAGAAAAATCTACTGAGGAAATCTATTGCTCCAGATATAAGCAGAAATATTGCAGCGTCACTCTGACTTATGTCTTTTTCTTTAGCCAACGCGGACAAATATACCGGCACAAGGCCTATGGTTATTCCAAAGAAAAAATACAAAATAACTATTAAAAGCACTGGCTCCTTGAACAATGAAAACTCCAATCTTGAAAGCACTTTCGTCATGTACAATATCGCATTCTTCGAAGTGACAGTATCCTTCTCACTATTTTTATCAACTTTTGGAAAAGCTGCATCTTCATTTTCTACACTTAACACCAACACTGAACCCAGCTCGGCATCACTGGCATACACATTGAAGCTTGTTTGACTGTCTGTGGTCTGCTGATTCTTCTTACCCGTGTAGGCATATCTGGTAAATCTGTATTGGGGAGCGAATACCCTGGAAGGGGAGACCTTCCCGGCTTTTCCGATGTAAAGGAACTTAGACTTTGAAACTTTTCAGGCTCTAAATGAACGCCGATTTACGTTTGTCATTTGGTGCATGTCCGTTTTGTTTTGTGTTTGCTGTTGTCTTCATTTTTTTGTACGACTCTAGTGGTCGGTTCACCAGTCCACCCAACCACATTTTCATCGTCATTGCTGTTAGTATTATCATACTGCCCTGTACTGCCCTGGTGGAACACGCTACTGCCTGTCCTCGTCGTTCGTTGAAGTCGTGCCCAATCAGAACAATAGCTAGGTCATAGATCATCGAGTATTCCACACCTGTGTATATAAACATGCATCATTAGAACAAATGAAGTGGAAAAAAGTACGATCAAATAGAAGCACAGGGAATGTTATCAATTTTCCACCTACATCGGCGGAGACGCGAAAAGTCACATTTTACAAATGTGGGCATTCCTTCTGAAATCGTCCACATTAATACATTTAAGGACAAAAGAAAAATTATAACTGACCAATGTCATTTTAGAAATTACAGAATATATAGGGTAGGTGGAAGATTAGTGATTGTGTGTTATTGTTGTCACTTTAACTATTAATCCTCAACCTACTATAAAGAAACTGTGCACGGAGAAAATATATTCTGGATTGAAATACAACACAGCAAGAACAAAATGATGCAGACGCTGTAGCAGCTGAATGATCGGACCACAAGAAAATGGCAACGGGACCTGAACAACATCTGTTACGATGACGTCAGAAGATCAATATGGAGTAGGGGGTCATGACCACCCTGTGCGTGAGTCACAGCAGTGCATCGGCGACGCATGGAGTCCACCAAATGGGCATGGAAGGCCTGGGGAATGGCCTGCCATATCCTCCTCAAATCCTGTGCCAAGTCACGGACGTTATCTGGAGGATGTGGAAGACGACGCAGACGGCGCTCCATTTCATCCCACACATGCTCTATTGGGGAGAGATATGGAGAATTTGCAGGCCATGGCAGTAACATGACATTGTTATGGTGAAGGAAATCCATTGCGACCCTAGCCGTGTGAGGACGAGCGTTGTCCTGATGAAATGTCAATCCCGGGCCATGACGTTGCAGGAAAGGAATGACCACAGGCCTCAGAATCTGATCTCTGTAGCCAACACCGGTGAGATTGCCCTGAACAACCACCAATGGGGTTCGGTGCCGTGCTGTTATCCCACCCCAAATCATCACAGAGCCACCTCCAAAACGATGCCTCTCCACAATACAGTTGCGTGCATAACGTTCTCCCAAACGCCGGTAGACACGTTGGCGCCCGTCACTGTTGGAAAATGTTGAACCTCGATTCATCTGTAAAGACAACATTTCAACACCATATTCGAGGTTGGCGAACATGATTTCGACACCATCTTAGACGGTTGACTCGATGACGGTGTGTCAGGATGGGACGTATGGCAGGGCGTCGTGGTCGAATCCCGTACTGACGTAAACGATTCCTGACAGTGTTGGGATGGATACGGCGCAGTCCAGGAATTGTCTGGGACGTCGTTACTGACGTTTGGAACATGTGTCGGAGATGTTTAACTCGAATCCATCTGTCCTGTCTAGGCGTTGTTACTCGGGGACGTCCTGAACGTGGGTGGTCGGCAACGTTATTTGCGTTCTGATAACGCCTCACCAATGCCGATATCGTGTTACGATGGCATTGGAAATGTGTTGCCACCTGTTGTTGCCTCATTCCCGCTCGGATCATTCCAATGCCTTCATGACGCTGTGCAGCTGTCAATCTTAGCATGATTTGCTCGTGATATGCTTGTGTCTGCGCCAGAGAAGTTTTGAATTTTTGAATGGCCACAGATCATGCTTTCCAAAGTGCTAGCGAATTTTGAGTTGCACATGCTGTGTACAGCTGCACAGGATGCACGTGCAGTAACACATTGCACGTCCATAGGCCCCCATCAATGACGTTATATCGCATGGCACGTGCATGAGCGTTTGAATGTCTCCAATAATTGCTGTGTTCAAACCTATATTTCATATGTGGACGGTGTGCCCTTACATCTATATTTTCTCCGTGCACAGTTTCTTGATGTGGCTAGTATATATTCTGTACCATATTCATTACAATAAAACAAAGAAGTCGTTATCCATAAATTGTGTCCACTTTGTCATCCGCCAACTTCTAAGAAATGCCTTTCAAACAAATAGTATCCGTTTACATACACGTTTGGAAATGGCTGTTTTCGGATTAAATGGGTGCGGGACTAACGATGTTTTGTTGCAAGAGAGTGTGCGGATGCACTAACCTCTTAGCCACTGACCCCGTCGGAGGGTAACTTATGTGCACCTAATTTTATCAGTTAAGTGAAGGAAAATGATATAAGTAGCCTTTTCATTTCATCTGCTGACCTCTGGTTACATGTAATCACATAACCTTTTGTTTGCAAGTATGTATATTTTATTATTTGCAAACAACTTCCATTGTTTGTTGGCTTTCGTTCATTATATGTGAATTGGGTTTTGCAACAACATTTTATGTACGACTTCGTCATACCGGTCAACTCAATGCGGTCGAGAAGCTCAAACTGACGAAAAAACGTAGTTTTATGTGGCAGAATAAAAATTTAGTAAATTTGTTTGTCGTTATTGTCGGTAGCAGTAACTGTCGGAAACGTTGGTAAAATGTGAAATGCTGTTGTGGAAGAGATTAGAGTTATCTACCGCTGCTTTGTGACAAACATGACCGAATGGAAGCATTTAACAGTATCAAAATTCAAGACATTGGTGATGCTTTAACTCATGTTAAGCCATGTTATTTGTACACGAATTTGTCCCATGGTATTGCCTTGTTATATTGCAAACCTACCACTAATTCATTGATTATTCATTGATCTTGAGTGGACACTTACAGATTCTGCGTTTTATTTGGGAAATCACCTAGTACCACAAGGTCGTAGAAATTAATATGGTGTTTCACCGCCAAGCAGTAGTTCTTGGGTCGGCAAATAAGCGCAACGACACTGCCAATTGTGTCACAGAAATATGATGCATGTGATGACATAAACCATTTCTTTATGAATATGATGTGTCATCTATTTGATGATAAGCACAGTACACAGCAATATTCCATCGATATAATGGTTGTTTTTAAACAATCGATACTGGCACAGACAAACCGGTAGTAAGTGCCTAGATCCACACGGTGACAAGCAATCAACTAAATTTAGACTTACCGATGAACACACTGTGTGTACAAATCAGGTAAGTAATGCTTGTGGGGAAGATAGCCATTACCGTTGCTCCAAGCATCACTGTCTTCCTGACGCCAAGGTCTACCAGGACATGCATGGATATGAGCGCTGGAACAGGAAACCGTATTATGTGGATGCTTTCAATACCTATGCGGATATCCACTACGATACACATACAGGTGATACCTAAAATACAACACATGTGACCAACCATGTAATAAAGAACCTTATGGGTTAAAAATCACAATTTGACACAACTGTGGTATCTTAGGACTACAAGAAACACAGTTTATAAGCTTCGATTCATATTCATTACAGAGATACATTACTTCAAACATTTCATTTTCTGCTAAGTCCCATTTTCAGACTTAAAACTGTTTATAGAACGATAGCAGTTTTTAGATACCATGTCTTATTGATCGGAAGTATGCAGGTATACTGATATGGTTTGGAATAATGTTTCATAACATTACGAACAAACGAGAGAAAAAAAAAAAGTTTTATAGAGTGAACACATGTACACAAGGTGATTTTCACGAAATTACGTTGACGTCAAAAGTTTTCTTATAAAGTCACAGCATAAATGTACTATAAACCCGCTAGCATCATCCATGACCAGCCTTGATCTATGGAGAGATGACTGTCATCAGTTCCATCCGTCTGGACATCCGTAGTTTTTGAAACAGGCGTCTCCACGTGTCCCTATTCACCGACGTTGCGTTGGTGTATCTTAGCAAGCCTGTTCCGGACAAATGCATCCTCTTCTTCATTGCTGTTTGCTCCAATAATATCGATGCTAAAATCCTCCACCGAGGCGTTCAGGTCCGCCTGCAGTCCCACACCGGTCCGCTGGCAACCCTTCATCATAATCCATTTGGACAAATGGTCTGTGTCGTACGTATTCTCTGCTCGTGAAACCTCTCACCTTTGTACCTTCACTATCAATGAGGCCAAAATGTACGGCATTCATCATTATCAGTACATGTTTGTTCACTGAGGAAATACAAATTTTGAAAGTCACATTAGAACATTCACAGTGTTTAAGAAATATATGACGAGTGGGAGTTGTTTATAGTACAATAAAACACTACAGGGAGAATAAACCATGCGGGGTGCAGCCCCGAGTAAGTGTTTTCTCCCTGTAGATCAACAAGGACGACGAGTCGTTTGTTTCTTGTATGAGATATCTACATTTTGTACAGCCCTTTTAGGTATGTTGATAAAAAGGACAAGCTTTAAAAATTTTAACCCAAATTTTAAAAAGGATGCCTTCCTGAATAGAATCCGAACTCGGAAATATCGGACAAGTCCGTTCACTGGTGGGTTAAGTTTGGTATTTCCCGCATATTCGCACAATCCTCAAGTCGATTATCTTTACCTTTTCTCCTTCCTTCTCAAAACTAACTTCAACTAAATGACGTTATCTACAAGTATAATTACAAAGCTGCACTGATTTGAGTTGTCTACTGTCTACGTTCAATGCCTATGAGTGAGTGAGTGAGTATGGTTTTACGCCGCTTTTAGCAATATTCCAGTGGGAGGGACACCAAAAATTGGCTTCACACGTTGTACCCATGTCGGGAATCGAACCGGGGTCTTTTGCGTGACGAGGGAACGCTTTAACCACTAGGCTACCCGACCGCACCTCAATGCCTATGAATGTCTTATGATGAAGTGTCTGGTAAGTCATCCCTATATCATCATAGGATCTATTTTAAGTGTAATATGTAAATGTGTTTATTCATTATCCCAAAGAAATTTTGGATTTCATTAGCACAAGGTTTCAGCTTATTGTTAAACATATTCACAAATAAACAATCAAGAGCTACAAAGACCTTTCCATATTTATAAGAAATATTTGTCGATTGTTCGATTCCGATTATGAGCTTGTATTTATAAATCACTATCAAATAGTGATGTTACCAGGTGTTCGTGAAAATGTAATCGTTCCCTGTCCCACCGGCGTCAGGTACGAGTCAAAATAGGGAATTGCATCAAACATAATTTTTATACTGATGCGTCAAATTTGGAAATGTCCTCCACAACTCTACCATAAAACCTAAAAGCTTTACTGAGACCTTGAAACAAACAAACGTTAACATCATTATCATTAAATGTGGCACAAGCGATTTTAAACGCAGCAATTCTTAACACGAAACTTATTATAAAACCTGGTACTAGCTGGTATGAATGACCTGTTTGTTTTCAACATCAGCAAATGTTTTTTTGGCGTTTTCGGATGAAGTTGATACTCTGAAAGTAAAATTTTTATCGCATTGTCTTGTATTTGCTTCATTAACTATTTGCGCCTCATAAAAACTGCCTGAATGACCGTTTCAATACACATACACGATTATCTCAGGCTTTCAACAGTTTTTTATATCGGAGGGTGGGAAGGACATTATTTTGTTTGAGTAATGAGACAATGGGGGAGTATGAAACGGCAAGTGACCTTTAATCTGTTCGTGGCTCCTTAAATACTGTGGGTAGGTTGTCTAGCTATATAAGAAACATGACATGCACATATCTGTTCCATAGCCTCCATTGTATTTTGAGCAAATGCTAAAATCGTCCTGAAATAACATATCAGCGATTTTCAATTCTGACTGGTCCATTAAAGCAATAACACCTTACCTTATCCAATTTTGTGCAGAGTAGTATAACGTCATACATTATTAATGATAATGTATCACAAACTGATACAAATACGTCACCCAAACAATAGGCTGTCTTCAGTGATGGTTCATTTTAGAGTTAACGTTTCATACGTTTTTCTCTTCATTTTCATTCATCAATGACACAGAGTAATGTATAGAATATTCAATTATGGAGTATACTACACCATTCATTCACAACAGACAGCTAATAAATAACACTGGACATATATATATATATATATATATATATATATATATATATATATATATATATATATATATATATATAGGCTTCCCGGCGGCATATGAATACATCAATAGTTGTATCATTTGAGTTATAATTATTATAACATAAAATGCCAGTTTGACAAATTTAAATATAAACATAACACTCGCACATAATATAAAGATACGAGTGCAATGCACAGACATGTGGCATGTGTATCAGTAAAACAGTTTATTCAACGTTTATAGATGCACAACACGTTCATGATACATCAGTTGCCTTTCAGTGGTCGGTTTTCTTCAATGTTCTTATGGGAGCTCTGTGACTTCATTCTGTTCGCCCGACCTCTGACGAGCGGTACACAAAGTAGACATATTGCAGCTATGAAGTTACATATTCCAATGTAGGTGAAACAAAGGTTGTATGAACTGGTCAGGTCACGGATTGTCCCTGTAACAACAATACACAGCAGGACATTAGAGTAACAACGTTGTCAGATTTGAACAAAGATTTTAAACGTTCCATTTAACAATAGCTAATACAGTCTAACATAACCAGTTGTGATACTAAATAAAATGGATTTAAGTAATTAAACGCCTAACCCAGCAATATAATTTTAACACTTCTGACTAAATTATTAACTCGGGTAATAATGACAACATATTCCGAGACAAGGCAGTTAACTGTCTATAAAAGTCAAGTTTCCACCCTAGCTGAACCAGTGGCTATAACGAGTTATGTCATTTCTATGTCCCTCATATTGACAAATTGGACTTCACCTCTTCTATAACTTGCATTTGCTTCGGTGTCTAGTCAAGACGATCCTATAAAGTTAATCGAAGAAAAGTCTCAGACACCAAGTGCATGTGGAATGTAGCACGTTGAGAGGTGTAGTACCCGTTGATTATAAACATGAACAAATTAGAAAGCATCTGCCAACGCCCAGACGGTACACATGCTTTGCAAATTCTGGAGTGGACCAAACACGACAGTCGCCATGTTGTTTACGAACATGATGTCGATTTTGTTATGCGTCAAACGTTGTTCAAACGTCCAGCCTACTTCAGTAAGGTGGAAACTGGACTGTTATAGTCAGTAATGTCCGTTGCTTCGGGAAGATGTGATGACAAGCAATCAGACAAATCACTGTGCCTGACCGTATTTACAACTGAAGTATGTCAGCACATTCGTATATTAAGACCTGACTTCAATCTGTTTCGTTTTTGGATGTATAAACCTAAAACCTGATGTGAACCTTGTAAATTCGAATAGCTTCAGACAGACCTCTTGGTATTTAATGAATATCACCAGATTGTAGTCGAAATTGGTGACATAGTTCAGCGCAAGAACGTATCGCAAGCCCCACCCACCTTATTATCAGTGAATATATTTCTGTATTTTGCATGGTTTAGTGTATAGACGGTTCGTGCTTGTGTACAAGCTGAATTCCCCTACGTTGATCAATGTTACTACTGTATGTACGTTTAACAGTGCTGTTGAGCCAATAACTCCATGAATGCTGATGGTCCATTTCAACATAACATTAATAACATAAAATACAGAATGAGGATCTTACCCATGATCGGATGCGTCACGGATGTGGCTAAACCGTGGAACACAGCTAAAAATCCAAGAACCTTCGCCATGTATTCAAGTCCCATGAAGTCGACAATGGCAACAGGAATAAGGCAGTGATAAAAACTGCCAAAGAGTCCGACAGTGACGGAGAATACGACGAGAAGAGCATACGTGTTGAAAAAATAGACAAACTGTGTTGCCATTCCAGATATCAGCATTCCTATAATCATCAAATGATTAACTTTGATGTATTTGAGATCGGCGACGAACCCGACAGCAAGTCTGCTGAAGAAATCCAGAACATACGACAAAGTCAACAAATATGCTGCATCTGCTTGTGAGATGCCCTTTTCCTTTACCAGGGCAGGAAGATAGATTCCAACCAATCTAAATATGATGCCAAAATGAGCACATGCAACAATCAACTGAAACATTGGTTGCTTGAACAAGGAAATGTCAAATACTGATAATGCTCGTTTCACATACATGCCACAACCTTTGGCTTCTTTTGATTCCTGTTCATTGTCAAATAATTCGGCATTAACTTCTGTAATATCCACCATTGACATTGATGTCAAATCTAGGTTACTTGTGTACAATCTAATCTGGCTTTCTGAGAGGGAATCTACTTGTGATTCAATGCTGACAACTGATTCTGGTCTTGTACTTTTGCAGATTATTGCACTTGTCTGTCCCTTTCCTCTGTTTGATTGACTCGCAAATGAGACCACTGCTTGTCCACCATTAACACAAGTTAGTTCCTTAAAAGAACATACTCGAACCACATCATGTTCATTCCCATGTTTTTCAATGCCATGTCTTTGGTGATGTTTTCGCCCCTCACCCATGACAGATGGGTTTTTTGGTATCCTATTATGAAAGAAACTTAATGGTCTAAACAAAGCAGCCCCGACCCACATGTTCATTGTCAGTCCTGTTAGGATCAACATACTTCCTCTGACACCATATTCATCTAATAAGAAACGAACGAGGGGTGGGAAAACGCTGCCCCCAATACTAATTCCAGACATGGCAACTGCTGTGGCAATGCCTCTTCTCTTCTTGAAGTACTTTCCGATCAATACCAATGCTGGAGCATGAATCATGGAATGCCCTATACCTGAAAGTATATTATTCATTGTCAAATATAAATTGATGTTTTCTTCAAGATAATGTCTATGAAGCTTTATGTCTCTTTCTCATGCCAGAATTCTATGCTCGTTTTTCCAGTATATTTCTAAATGTTTAAGCCCTGCATCACTTTGTTACGCTGTTGCATCACTGAACTATTTTTTACAGAGTGTGTCCCATTTATTCAAGCCTTCAGTGAAATCATACATTTAGGAATAAGGTGCAGGAGTAAACAGTTTATATGCATATATGTATAGATAATGATCATATAAAGGGGCTTCAAGTTAAAAAATCCCATATGGATGCATTCACTTGAGCCATCAATTATTTTTTTGTGCTATTATGGATTCCTGAACATGTATAGTTTACGCACCAGTGAGAATACTGTGAGTGCAGATGAGGTATGTAATACTGGTGGCGAAAACTCCTGTCAGCATTCCTACAACTGATATTGTCCCACCAAGAAGTACAGTCTTTCTCTCCCCAAGCAGTTGCAGAATTATGTTCATCGATATGAGAGCTGTTGACATACAGAACATGGTTGTGTCAAAATAGGGAAAATTCGTACACTGTATATATATCATGTACCAAAATAATCCCTCTCGTATATATTCTGACCCTTGTGGTCTGACCCTTGTGGTCGTACAAATTATATATATATATATATATATAAAGTATCATTATAACAATATATTCATGTCCATTTTGTATCAGTATTCTTCGAAGAACACGATGATGTCTTTCTTTACCAATATAGTTTACATTTGCACGTATTGTTTAATACTCACAACTTATACTGTACGTCGCTGCCATCACACCCATGAACAAGGTTGTTTTTGTGGCAGATGCCTCGAATTCTTCCAAGTATGCCACAAAGAACATGGCAACGGACCGTCCATATCCAGCCATTAAAATAACATTCAGGAAACTCCCTGGAGAAGGTCAAAATACAACGTGGTATCAGTGATTACCAAGGCGTGTTTTTTTAAATAATTTAATTGTTTTCAAAATGCAAGAGGAAGAGACACATTTAACCCAGAATTCTTAATCTTAAGATTCAATACCCAATAGAATGATTATGACAGAATACTATATCTTATACTCTGACAAACATATTTGTCTCTGTTATCTGGATGGACGTAGAAATATGCACAATCGATCACCTGCTAACACTACCCAAGCCCATCCACGATCGATAGGTACACCACCATCCTCTTGCTCTGGTTTACTGTCATCTGGTAGCTCGCCATTACCACCATCATGCAACATGTTCTGCTTCTCGGCATCTCCTCCAGCTCCAGTCCCACCTTCTTCTGTCACCGTTCCCAACAAACTGTCTCCCCCATCGACCGCCTCTCCCGTCTTCGGCACAAACAGTTTTCCGTTGTTTGTATCTGGTGTCATAACTAGATGTTCGCTTCTGTCAATTTCGTTCTCCCGACACGTTTTTGATTCTTGTGTCATTTTTACTGTGATAGTATATCGGACCTATATAATTTATGAAACTGCATTTACACAATACCAATGTGACACTTTCCTAGAAAGTGAACGTGGCTGCTTGTAACTATCAGTGATTGTGTGAATGTAGTTTAAGGCTGCAAAAACAAACATTCCATATAAATAACTGTAAACAGTATGGACGGTATGATTATTGAAAACACGAAGAACGATCCACGTCATCAAGTCTCGATGGTAAACAATCAACCAAGTAACAGAGCCTTTCCACCTGATACCCATGTCAGTTTCTACCACAACACATAAGGTACTTTCACCTATTATGATCCGAAATCCGTACAAGCCTGTATGTTACACGAATATCTAGCAACGCAAGAGTCAGATACAATGCATACCTGTCATCTTCACCACGATAATATTGTGTAACCAGATAATACGTGTCTGTGCTTGTGTATAGTCACAAAGTGTCTTCACAGACTAAGTGAGTGAGTGAGTATGGCTTTACACGGCTTTTAGCCATATTCCAGCAATATCACGACGGGGGAAACCAGAAATTGGCTTCACACGTTGTACCCATGTCGGGAATCGAACCCGGGTCTTCGGATTGACGAGGAAACGCTTTAACCACTAGGCTACCCGACCGCCCCTTATAGTCTGGAAATGCTCAAAATGTACACACATGAAGAGAATGTGAGTGACCTACATATATATATATTCAGTGACTGACGGCCACACACACACTCTCTTATCGCCAAGCCGATAACACACGTGGTACAATCGAAATGGCGGCCTACTGTTAGGGTCAGAGATTAACAATACCTCGTCAGCCTAAAGTAACAAGCTCGGACATAATCGTTGCAGTTGTTTGTCCGTCACAATGCATTGCTCTAGTTGTTACTTTCAGCTTTTTGAAGGTTGCAGTATCGTTGTCTGTTTCATGAAATCAGTCAAGTTTATTGTATTGTCTTTTGATTGAACTCTTTTTAGAGTGTCTTCCAACACTCACGTGATTTGTTCACTTTATATATTGTGAGCATCGTTTTTATAATTTACGTCGACTCAGTGCGTAGAGTATAACATCTCGTATTCATATTATCATTATTAACAAAGTAAATAATATTTAGTTCTTTACTAACTCTTACATGCGCATTGTTTAATAGCATAGTAATATGCGAGAGGATATTTTCTTTTCTACCAAATGTCACTGGTATAATCACAAACGGGGTAAATTCCTGAGAAGGAACATATAACACGTCACAGACACAAGACACCACGAATCTTTGTCTAGTATAAAGGTACTTAATACAAATTTACCTCATATAACACGAAGCTCACCTGTATGTGTCGTCTAAAAGTATTTTTTGTTCTGCCACGCCTCCACTGATGAAAAAGCTCTGACAACGCTGAGCAAGATGTCCAACGTGCTATTTATAGGTAAACCGTTTGCCCTAGTGTCCGATAACTGGAAATATTTGTGTGAAATGGAGTTTAACGTCGCGTTAAAGACTATTCTCTAAAAAAGACTCCAATGCAGTCTTTGAACATCGTCCTTGTAATACCGAGCGCCAAGCGAATGGGAACAATATATAGCCATTATTTTTTTCACGGAATGTAGTTGTAATCAAATTCTGCCTATAATAGCATATGAATAACATCCAACTAAATACACATGCCTTACAATCTAACCATCATTCGCATTTGAAAGGCCGTCTTTTTAAAAGGGTGAGTTCCCCAAATAAGTTACCCTCTTTCCCGAAATTCGACGCTAATCCATACGTTCCCTTTGCAAATATTTAGCATACGGTCATATGACATTTTGGTCGGGCTTGCAATCATGATGAGTGGTTACTCTTGCCAATATCGATCACATTGCAGTGAGTCAGTATGGTTCTACCCCGCTTGTGCCATATTCCAGGAATAACACGACGAAATGGTCTTCACACATTGTACCTGTTTCTGTAATGGGACCCTGACCTTCGACTTAACGAGCCAACACAAAGGGCCACACTACTAACCATGTAACAAAACAAAATGTTTAACGGTTTAACACTATTGTCCTTCAGTGACCACACGAACTGGTAACTAGTATTAAAATTAATTATATATGTACGTCCATCATTTGGAAAGGTTTTCACGAATTTGTATGCTACGTGGGTTAAAGGGATAGCTTACAAGGTTTTACAAAGGTCATCGTCTCACTGATTCATTGGACCAGTTGATGGCCATTTCGAGTCCACTCTCATAGCATACATACATGGGATGGGGTCGAAATTGATATGACTCCAGATCATATATCAAGCATAACGAATGTGCCACTGAACCTGTTGTGGAAGGTTGCGTCCTTTAGAATCTAGCTTTGGTTGAATGAATTCCAGGTTGCAATTACTTCATACACCATTCCTTATTTCGGATTAAAGTGTTTTCACTGTACAACAGTTTATAACTGGGTATTGGCAGGACGTCAACTTGTTGACCAAAATTATTCCCATGGTGTCCAAGTGCGGTATTCTTTGATGCTTGGTCCGCTGGGCTGTTGTTGTTTTAACTGGGAAACCATCTTGTTCTCGAGAGAAGTTACCATGAGCGTGAGTAAACTCGCAAAATGTCATGCCGTGAGTGATGTTTCATATTGTTTTAGTGAGCGATATGATTTGAGAATATACCCGTTCAATGTTTGACTGTCATGGCAGATTTTACGCTGTATACAACAATCAACAACCGTATGCTATGAGCATCCAGACATTCTTACATTTGTGTGCCATATTAACGTAATAGAAGATTTCAAATCCAACGTGACTGTTTCTGGTATGAACTATACAAATTGGTTGTAGATGGTAATTTCTACTTCGATGTTAAATTTTTGTATGAAACAAGTTGGTCAAGAGTTTCTGAAATTGTCATTTTATTGAAATTAACGAATGAATTTTATATTCATGGTTGCGTAAAGTTGCGCGATGTCACCAACCTTATGATCTTTTTTTTCGTAATGACTTGGCTGACGTTATTAACGACCTAAAGTGGGGTATTACCATTCTGAGTACGATCACACGAGGTTTGGTACACGATTACCTAGAGTGAGATGGGTGTGTATGTATGTTGGGTGGGGAGGAGAGTGGGGCTGCATGTATGCGGGTATGAGTATGGATACATGCAGCAGATTGGAATATATCGATGATTTTGTTTTCAATTTTAGTGTTTCTATTATATATTTATACATCGTTTAATATTCTTAAAGCCTTTTGTGTCTCATAGGTCATGTTGATCGGGCATTGTAATATCTACCTAAAATGTATATGACACTTAAATAAAGATCACTATCTTTTTCTTCTTCCGTAACCAAACATCTAACTTGGTAGGCACTTAATTATTTACTCTTTGCTTTGGCGACGACCTCCTTCTTACTCATGACGACATCTTTTAATGATTATTTAACACAAAGTGTATGACGAAATAAAACTCCTTATTCCAGATTTATGACAATATCACTTGGATTAATCGTTCCAAATCGTTTCTGACAGATATGATGACTAAAAAAAGAGACAAACATAAAGTGTGTTGAAAGGAGGAGGTAACATCAGGTCCCTTTTTCTGAAAAAAAACGAACAAAATTTAAAGTTCTGATAAATATTAATCAAATTTAATACATAATTAATGCTCTATGGTATCAATTTCCCTAAGTCGACAGGCACGTGTGATCACATTTTGGATTCAGAAGGAAACCGAAACATCCACAAGATTTCAGTAATTCAGTCCAATTGAGCAATGTAAGCAATTTGCAGATAACACACAGAAGCCGCATTGTGATATGTGGTCAAGAGGCAAACATCTTCTGAAAAACATCTTCTGAAACATCTTCCAAAAGTAAAGTTCAATATGGTAAAGTTTATGCTTAGTTTATATAACAAAGCTCTTGATGTTTAATCAGATGGGTATTTACACGAAACGTATCATAAAACCTGGCAATGGGAAGTTAATTATAATCCAAAAAAATACACGAGGTACGAGTCAAAATAGGGAATTGCATCAAACATTATTTTTATACTGATGCGTCAAATTTGGAAATGTCCTCCACAACTCTACCATAAAACCTAAAAGCTTTACTGAGACCTTGAAACAAACAAACGTAAACATCATTATCATTAAATGTGGCACAAGCGATTTAATACGCAGCAATTCTTAACACGAAACTTATATTATAAAACCTGGTATAAGCTGGTATGAATGACCTGTTTGTTTGCAACATCAGCAAATGTCTTTGGCGTTTTCGGAAGAAGTTGATACTCTGAAAGTAAAAATTTATCGCATTGTCTTGTACTTGCTTCATTAACTATTTGCGACTCATAAAAACTGCCTGAATGACCGTTTCAACACACATACATGATTATCTCTGTCTGTCAAGAGTGCTTAACTTTCAACAGTCAATTATATTGGAGGGTTTGTTGTTTTTTTTGTTTGAGAAATGAGACCATGGGGGAGTATGAAACGGCAAGTGACCTTTAATCTATTCGTGGCTCCTTAGTAATGTGGGTAGGTGGTCTAGCTATATAAGAAACATTACATGCACATACCTGGCTCCGTACTATAGCCTCCATTGTATTTTGAGCAAATGCTAAAATATTTCCGAAATGACATTTCAGCGATTTTTAATTCTCACTTGTCCATTAAAGCAATATGACCTTACTTTATCCAATTTTGTGCACAGAAGTATAACGTCATCCATTATTAATGATAATGTATCACAAACTGGTACAAATACGTCACCCAAACAATAGGCTGTCTTAAGTGATGGTTCATTCATCAGTTACACAGAGTAATATATAGAATACTCTATTATGGAGTATGCTACAACATTCATTCTCAGCTAATAAATAACACTGGACACGTATATGGGTTTCCCAATGACAAATGAATACATCAAAAGTGGTATTATTTGTGTTATACATATTATAATACATAAAATGCCTGTTTCACAAATTTAAATATAAACATAACACTCGCACATGATATAAAGATACGAGTTCAATGCACAGACATGAGGCATGTGTCTTTGTAAAACAGTTTATTCAACGTTTATAGATGCATAAAACGTCCTTGATACATCAGATGCCTTTCAGTGGTCGGTTTTCTTCAATGTTCTTATGGGAGCTCTGTGACTTCATTCTGTTCGCCCGACCTCTGACGAGCGGTACACAAAATAGAAATATTGCAGCTATGAAGTTACATATTCCAATGTAGGTGAAACAAAGGTTGTATGAACTGGTCAGGTCACGGATTGTCCCTGTAAAAACAATACGCAGCAGGACATTAGAGTAACAACGTTGTCAGATTTTAAACGTTCCATTTAACAATAGCTAATACAGTCTAACATAACCAGTTGTGGTACTAAATAAAATGGATTTAAGTAATTAAACGCCTTACCCAGCAATATAATTTTAACACTTCTGACTAAATTATTAACTCGGGTAATAATGACAACATCTTCCGAGACAAGGCAGTTAATTGTCTATAAAAGTCCAGTTTCCACCCTAGCTGAACCAGTGGCTATAACGAGTTATGTCATTTCTATGTCCCTCAGTGTATGAACTGGTCAGGTCAAGGATGGTCTCTGTAACAACAATACGCAGGACATTTGTGTCACAACGTTGTCAGATTTGAACAAAGATTTTAAACGTTCCATGTAACAATCGCTATTACAGACTAACATAACCAGTATTGGTACCGAAGTTAATGGAGACGTGGGTCAGTTATGTACGCCTAACTCGGTAATAATGACCCGGGTAATATGTCCTTAAAAGTCCAGTTTCTACCCTAACTGAACCAGTGGCTGTAACGAGTTATGTCACTTTTATGTCCCTCATATTGACAGATTGGACTTCACCTCTCATATAACTTTCATCTGCTTCAAACAAAATGTCGGTGTACAGTCGATCCGAGCAAGTTAATCGAAGAAAAGTCTCACATATCCTGTCTCAGACACCCAGTGCATGTTGAATGTAGCACGTTGAGCGTGGAGTACACGTTGATTATAAAGCAAGTTTGGAAAGCATCTTCCGACGTCCAGACGTTACACATGCTTTGCAAATTCTGGAGTGGAGCAACACGACAGTCACAATGTTGTTTACGACCATGATGTCGATTTTGTAATGCGATTTTGATTGCTAATCAAACTTCAAACGTCCAGCCTACAAACGTCAGTAATGTCCGTTGATTCGGGAAGATGTGATGACAAGCAATCACAAATTGTGCCGGAACGTATTTACAACTGAAGTATGTTGGACTATGACCAGCACTGGTAATCTGATTTTGGACCCGTATTCCAAACAATGTGGTGAAACTACAGAAAACTACGCCAATGTCTGGCAATGAAAGCAAGTGATGTGGCAAAAATTATTTCAGAAGAAATCAATCCTAACACATAGCATTGTGAACGGCATGAAGCACTTGACCCTGGACAGCACGTTGAAGGGGGTGGTATATCAGATTTACTATTCTCACTCAGACTCGGTTGTGAGCAGACGCATATTGTTTTCCTGGAATCAAACGCTCAAAGACCCTATATCAAACACATGATTTAATCATTATGATCTAATTCGTCCAACTGCAAAACATCCATGAAATGCCATGGCCAGCACCCAGTCCCGACCTTTCCACCATTAAACACGTCTGGACGTTATTGGCAGACGTGTGCGTCAACGTCACAATCCACCGACCAGTCTAAATGAACTCGGTGCAGCTGTCACTTATGAGTGGAACAACACGAGCCAATCTGACATTTGTCGACATTATCAGAAGTTCTGCCTCGAATAACTCGTGCATTTCTGGCCAACAGAGTTGGTTGTTCCCGGCATGAGTGACGTTGACTGCAAAGCGCAAAGTGCAAATTTCGAATTTGACCCCTGACCTCATGAACGACGTCGTACGCCACTATCCCACACCAACCACTAGAGCCCACATGATGTGATCGCCTACCCCTTAATAGATAAGATCATATCACTCCCATTTGCCAATATCATACAGTTGAGAACATATGTCTTGATGACTCACACTGTCTCCTCCTTTATTTGCATAATATATAATGAAAATTATTGTCAGACATATTTGCAGTTCAAAACAAAATACTTTTAACTTGAATCACTTGCTAATGACTGTTTGTTGAAATGGGCCAATATTTCTTTTTAATGACATTCATAATATTTTACCATTACATACTTTTTTATGTATTAAGAACTGTCTTCACTCTGTTTCGTTTTTGGATGTATAAACCTAAAACCTGATGTGAACATTGTAAATTCGAATAGCTTCAGACAGTTCTTAGTATTTACTCAATATCACTAACAGATTGTAGACGAAATTGGTGACATCGTTCAGCGCAAGAATGCATCACCTTATTATTAGTCAATATATTTCTGTATTATGCATGGTTTGCTAACCAAATTTCATGGAAGCATTTACAAGTTATTATTAGAGTGTATAGACGGTTCCTGCTTGTGTAGAAGCTGTATTCCCTCACTTTTATCAATGTTACTACTATATGTATGTTTAACACTGCTGTTGAGCTAGTAACTCCGTGAATACTGATGATCCATTGCAGCATAACATTAATAACATAAAATACAGAATGAGGATCTTACCCATGATCGGATGCGTCACGGATCTGGCTAAACCGTGGAACACAGCTATAAATCCAAGAACCTTCGCCATGTATTCAAGTCCCATGAAGTCGACAATGGCAACAGGAATAAGGCAGTGATAAAAACTGCCAAAGAGTCCGACAATCACAGAGAATACGACGAGAAGAGCATACGTGTTGAAAAAATAGACAAACTGTGTTGCCATTCCAGATATAAGCATTCCAATAACCATCAAATGATTTATTTTAATGTATTTGAGATCGGCGACAAACCCGACAGCAAGTCTGCTGAAGAAATCCAGAACACACGACAAAGTCAACAAATATGCTGCATCTGTTTGTGAGATGCCCTTTTCCTTTGCCAGGGCAGGAAGGTAGATTCCAACCAATCTAAATATTACCCCAAAATGAGCACATGCAACAATCAACTGAAACATTGGCTGCTTCAACAAGGAAAAGTCAAATGTTGATAATGCTCGTTTCACATACATGCCACAACTTTTGGCTTCTTTTGATTCCTGTTCATTGTCAAATGATTCAGCATTGATTTCTGTAATATCCACCATTGACATTGATGTCAAATCTGGGTTACTTGTGTACAATCTAATCTGGCTTTCTGAGCGGGAATCTACTTGTGATTCAATGCTGACAACTGATTCTGGTCTTGCACTTTTGCGGATAATTGCACTTGTCTGTCCCTTTCCTCTATTTGATTGACTCGCAAATGTGACCACTGCTTGTCCACCATTAACACTAGTTAGTTCCTTAACAGAACATACTCGAACCACATCATGTTCATTCCCATGTTTTTCAATGCCATGTCTTTGGTCATGTTTTCGCCCTTCACTCATGACAGATGGGTTTTTTGGTATCCTTTTATGAAAGAAACTTAATGGTCTAAACAACGCAGCCCCGACCCACATGTTCATTGTCAGTCCTGTTAGGATCAACATACTTCCTCTGACACCATATTCATCTAATAAGAAACGAACGAGGGGTGGGAAAACGCTGCCCCCAATACTAATTCCAGACATGGCAACTGCTGTGGCAATGCCTCTTCTCTTCTTGAAGTACTTTCCGATCAATACCAATGCTGGAGCATGAATCATGGAATGCCCTATACCTGAAAGTAAATTATTCATTATCAAATATCACTGATGTCTTGTTCGAGTTCCTTATAGTTTTACATGATAATAAACATCCTTCAATACAGCCTACATAGTTATATTAAATATGACACATCGTGCTTCAATCTGAAAATGTCTATGGAGCCTTATGTCTCTTTCTCATGCCAAAATTCTTTGCTCGATTTTCCAGTATATTTCTAAATGTTCAAGACCTGCATGACCTTGTTATGCCGTTGCAAGCCTTCAATAAAATCTAACATTTAGGAATAAGGTGCAGGAGTAAACAGTTTATAAACATATATGTATAGATAATGATCATATAAAGAGACCTAATGTTACAAAATCCCATATGAATGCATTCACTTGAGCCATCAATTATTTTTCTGTGCTATTATGGATTCGTGAACATGTATAGTTTACGCACCAGTGAGAATACTGTGAGTGCAGATGAGGTATGTAATACTGGTGGCGAAAACTCCTGTCAGCATTCCTACAACTGATATAGTCCCACCAAGAAGTACCGTCTTTCTCTCCCCAAGCAGTTGCAGAATTATGTTCATCGATATGAGAGCTGTTGACATACAGAACATGGTTGTGTCAAAATAGGGAAAATTCGTACACTGTATATATATATATATATATATATATATATATATATATATATATATATATATATGAAAGCACTGTAAAGTTCTAGTTCTAACTCTCAGGCACAATATAGTAATAATTAAATAAGTGGAGTAAGATTGAACACAGTTTTAACAGTTATTGCCTGATGAGAGTTGAAAGCGCTAGCCTATTAAAACTGTGTTCAATCTTACTCCACTTAATTAATTATTACTATATGTATGTATGTATGTATGTATGTATGTATGTATGTATGTATGTATGTATGTATGTATGTATGTATATTTAATTTGTACGACCACAAGGGTCAGAATATGTTGTCAGTAGAGATGGAATACGAGAGGGATTATTTTTCTCTATTATATGATATAAAAGTATCATTGCAACAATATAGTTATGTCCATTTTGTATCAGTATACTTCGGTATACAAGAACACGAGGATGTCTTTCTTTACCAAAATAGTTTACATTTGCACGTATTGTTTAATACTCACAACTTATACTGTACGTCGCTGCCATCACACCCATGAACAAGGTTGTTTTTGTGGCAGATGCCTCGAATTCTTCCAAGTATGCCACAAAGAACATGGCAACGGACCGTCCATATCCAGCCATTAAAATAACATTCAGGAAACTCCCTGGAGAAGGTCAAAATACAACATGGTATTAGTGATTACCAAGGCGTGTTTTTATTATAATTTAATTGTTTTCAAAATGCAAGAGGAAGAGACACATTTAACCCAGAATTCTTAATCTTAAGATTCAATACCCGATAGAATGATTATGACAGAATACTATATCTTATACTCTGACAAACATATTTGTCTCTGTTATCTGGATGGACGTAGAAATATGAACAATCGATCACCTGCTAACACTACCCAAGCCCATCCACGATCGATAGGTACACCATCATCCTCTTGCTCTGGTTTACTGTCATCTGGTAGCTCGCCATTACCACCATCATGCAACATGTTCTGCTTCTCGGCATCTCCTCCAGCTCGAGTCCCACCTTCTTCTGTCACCGTTCCCAACAAACTGTTTCCCCCATCAACCGCCTCTCCCGTCTTCGGCACAAACAGTTTTCCTTTGTTTGTATCTGGTGTCATAACTAGATGTTCGCTTCTGTCAATTTTGTCCTCCCGACACGTTTTTGAATCTTGTGTCATTTTTACTGTGATAGTATATCGGACCTATATAATTTATGAAACTGCATTTACACAATACCAATGTGACATTTTCCTAGAAAGTGAATGTGGCTGCTTGTAACTATAAGTGATTGTCTGAATTAGGAGATAAATGTTAAATTGAGCGCAGTTAAATCTAGAGGTAACCTAGCTCTACATTGAAAACACAGTATGTTTATCTCCATTCTACCATGATTAAATAAAACGCGAACTCTTTGGTGTTAGCAAATATACTGAGTGAAGCGTCATGGATTGAGTTCAGTGTTTTGAGTGGGTTATCGATCTGAATTACGGAATCACCGAACAAAATATGGTGCTGTATGGTGCTGTAAAGAAGTTTGTTTACACCGTAATACTTCACTCGAATATATGACAGGCATTGAAAGCATATAAGCACGGCCACTTGGTCAGCAAACATGAGGTGGGCATCCCTAAAGTAAACAAAGCAAGCTTTGCATGGCTTTCGCTCTACATCGCGCGTCACCATTACGACGTCATGCCGCTCATTGTGACGCAAACGATATGACGTCACAGTCATATATAGAAAAGCAGAGCGCCAAAATTCCAAGCTCTCTGTTGTCTCCAAAACGTAAATACATTCCCTTTGTTGATTTCTGTCGTGTTTTTCTGCACAAAATGTATTGCCACACATCCTTTGAATATTGTAGTAACCGCATCTGTGCATTTTGTAACCTGTAATTGTAGATATAATTATTTAAATATGCCTACCGACAATGACTGAAAATAGTATTATTCTACGAATATTAGCTTCCGCGATGAAGCGGCCGTCAAACCAGCTGTTTCAATCAGAGGGGGTTTATTGTGATTTAAAAGCAGCTGATTGACCAATCAGAATCGAGTAAATTCCAAATTCATGGTAGAATGTAGTTTAAGGCTGTAAAAACAAACCAAAACAAACATTCCATATAAATAACTGTAAACAGTCAGTATGGACGGTATGGTGATTGAAAACACGAAGAACGATCCACGTCATCAAGTCTCTATGGTAAACAATCAACCAAGTAACAGAGCCTTTTCACCTGATCCCCACGTCAGTTTCTACCACAACACATAAGGTACATGTACTTTCACCTGTTATGATCCGAAATCCGTACAAGCCTGTATGTTACACGAATATATAGCAACGCAAGAGTCAGATACAATGCATAACTGTCATCTTCACCAAGATAATATTGTGTAAACATATACATACGTATCTGTGCTTGTGTTTCGTCGCAAATTAAGAATTACCAGAAATTGGCTTCATATGTCGGGAATCGAACCAGGGTCTTCGGATAGACGAGCAAACGCTTTAACCACTAGGTTACCCGACCGTCCCTTACAGACTTGAAATGTTCAAAACGTACACACATGAAGAGAATGTGAGTGACCTACATAGATATATTCTGTGACGAACGGCAACACACTTCTCTTATCACTAAAGCTGATAACACACACGTGGTACAATCGAACAGGCGGCCTACTGTTAGGGTCAGTGACCATTTCAGCCCAAATTAACAAGCGCGGACATAACCGTTGCAGTAATTTTTCCGTATCAATGGACAGCTCCAATTGTTACTTTAAGCCTTTAGAAGGTTGCAGTGTCGTTGTCTGTTTCATGAAATCAGTCAAGTTTATTGCAATGTCTTTTGATAGAACTCTTTTGAGAGTGTCATCCAACACTGGAGTTCTGTTCACTTTATATATGGTAAACATCGTTTATATAATCTACGTCGGTGCGTAGAGTATAACATTTCGTATTCATATGATTATTAACAAAGTATATCATATTTAGAACTTAACTAACTCTTACATGCGCATTGTTTAATAGCATAGTACTATACGAGAGGATATTTTCTTTTCTACCAAATTCATGAAAACGACAAAATGTCACTGGTATAATCACAAACGGGGTAAATTCCTGAGTAGAAACGTATTACACGTCACAGACACAAGACGCCACGAATCTTTGTCTAGAATAACGGTACTTGATACAAATTTACCTCATATAACACGAAGCTCACCTGTATGCGTCGTCAAAAAAGTACTTTTTGTTCTGCCACGCCTCCACTGATGAAAGAGCTCTGACAACGATGAGCAAGATAGGCAAACCGTTTGCCCTAGTATCCGATAAGTGGAAATATCTTTGTGAAATGGAGTTGAGCATCACGTTAAAGATTATTCACTCATATATCTTATGAGATGTTTCATAGTGCTAGCCCACTGATATACTATGTCGCGGATCAACATCCATACCCAACTCAGAGAAAGTATGCTGACTCCGATACAGTCCTTGTCCATCCCGTTAATACCGAGCGCCAGGCGAATGACAAGAAGTACCATCTTTTTAACGTCGTTTGGTCGGGCGCGGCCGCGATGAACGTCCTCACTTCCGGGCAGACTCTCTATTCATTTCACCGTGGAGGCGGTTCCATCCGTTACAGACTTGACTTCTATATAGCATCCATCGGCAATAACCATTGTGCATCAGATTAAGAAACAAACATGCAAATAAGGACTTGTAATATTACACTTTTACTGTGTGTGTCATCACCAATGCGCCTTCAGCGTGTACAGACATACCTGATTGTGCCGAAAGAGAGATCATGGTTGACTGAACATAAAACTGCTCTTGACCCGCGAATCGCATTATAGTCCCGCCAAACGGCGTTATGCAGACATCAGCCACTGCCTCATTTCTGTAGCAAAATAAACACATTACATACAACACTATACTACATTCGAGTGTTAGAAAGAGATACATAAAAATATACGGCCATTATTTTCATTTTGCTGTTTTTCCACGAACTGTATTTATTATCAAATTCTGTCTATACTATCCTAAGAAGAGCATCCAGCTAAATACACACGCCTTACAATCAAACCATCATTCGCATTTGAAAGGCCGTCTTTTTTAAAGGGTGAGTTCCCCAAATTAGTTACCCTCTTTTGCCGAAATTCGACGCTTATCCATACGTTTCCTTTGAAAATATTTAGCATACGGTTATATGACATTTTGGTCGGGCTTGCAATCATGATGACCAGTTACTTCGGCCAATATTGATCACATTGCAGTGTGTCAGTGAGTAAGTATGGTTCTACCCCGCTTGTGCCATATTCCAGCGATATCACGACGAAATGGTCTTCACACACTGTACCTGTGTCGGTAATCGGACCCTGACCTGCTACTGGGTCACCCTACTAACCATGTAGCAAAACAAAATGTTTAACGGTTTAACTCTATTGTCCTTCAATGATCACATGAACTGGTAACTAGCATTAAAGTTAATTATATATTTACGTCCATCATTTTGAAAGGTATTCACGAATTTGTATGCTACGTTGGTTAAAGGGATAGCTTACAAGGCTTTACAAAGGTCATCATCTCACTGGACCAGATTCATTGGACCAGTTGATGGCCATTTCGATTCCACTCTCATAGCATACATACATGGAATGTGGTCGAAATTGATATGACTCCAGATCATATATCAAACATAACGAATGTGCCACTGAACCTGCTGTGGAAGGATGTGTCCTTAATAATCCAGCTTTGGTTGAATGAATTCCAGGTTGCAATTACTTCATACACGATTCCTTATTCCGGATTAAAGTGTTTTCACTGTACAACAGTTTATAACTGGGTATTCGCAGGATGTCAACCTGTTGACCAGAATTATTCCCATGGTGTCCAAGTGCGGTATCCTCCGCTAGGCTGTTGTTGTTTTAACTGGGAAACCATCTCGATCTCGAGCGAAGTCATACCATGAGCGTGAGTTAACTCGCCAAATTCATTCCGTGAGTGATGTTTCATGTTATTTTAGTGAGCGATATGATTTGATAATATTCCCGTTCAGTGTTTGACTGTCATGGCAGTTTAACTCACTATTAAGATTGCTTTTATTGAACAGATTTTACGCTGTATACAGCAATCAACAACCGTACGCTATGACCATCAAGACGTTCTACCTTTGTTTGCCATATTAACGCGATGAAAGTTTTCAATCAAATCCAATGTGACTGTTTCTGGTATGAACTGCAAAAAATGGTTGTAGATGGTAATTTCAACTTCAATGTTAAATTGTTGTATGGAACAAGTTGGTCAAGAGTTTCTGTAAACGGTCATTTCATTGAAATTAACGGATGAATTTTATATTCATGGTTGCGCAAAGTTGCGCGTTGTCACCAACGTTATTCTCTGTTTGTTTCTTAATGACTTGGCTGACGTTATTAACGACCTAAAGTGGGGTATTATTTTTCTGAGTACGATTATCCGAGGGTTGGTACACGATAACATAGAGTGAGATTGGTTGCGTGTATGCGGTAATGAGTATGGATACACGCAACAAATAGGATTATATCGATGATTTTGTTTTCAATTTTAGTGTTTCTTTTATATATATACATTTTGGGTTGATATTACAATGCCCGATCAACATGACCTACGAGACACAAAAGGCTTTAAGAAGCTTAAACCATGTATATATATAAAACATATTTACAAATACTGTATATTTTAATTCAAATGTCTCCCTACATTTGTTAAATTACTCGGTGTCGTCGCTGGAGTGTGTAAATACATTATGACTTCACAGTTGTAATTTATGACGTCATCATAAGTATGACGTCATATTATATGTCATTGTCAGTTACACTGAAGAGCTGACACTGACAGCGAAAGGACTATGTCTTAAACTGATATAAAGAAGATGATGGACGAACGTGGACTTTATTATTTTATTTTAAAATTTATATATATATATATATATATATATATATATATATATATATATATATATATATATATATATATATATATTTGATATATATATACATGGTTTAGCTTCTTGCTTCTTAAAGTCTTTTGTGTCTCATAGGTCATGTTGATCGGGCATTGTAATATCCACCCAAAATGTATATGTTTGTTTATGCGTGACACTGAAATAAAGATCACTTACTTTCTCATCTTCTTCCGTAATCAAACATCTAATTTGGTGAGCACTTTATTATTTACTTTTTGCTTTGGCGACGACCTCCTTCTTACTTATGGCGATATTTGTTAATGATTATTGAAATACTGCCTGTATGACCGTTTCAATACACATACATGATTATCTCTGGCTGTTAACAGAACTTAACTTTCAACAGTGTTTTATATGGGAGGGTGGAAAGGACGTCCGAAGTGCCGGCACTTGAAACACAAACTTGAGAATTGAGACCATGGAGGAGTATGAAACGGCAAGTGACCTTTGGGTTATTCGTGGCTCCTTAGTGTGTGTAGGTAGCCTAGCTATATAATAAATATTACATGCACATACCTAGGTCCGTACCATAGCTCCCTTGTATTTTGAGTAAGTGCTAAAATCGTTCCGAAATGAGATTACAGTGATTTTAAATTCTGACTGGTCAGTTGAAGCAACATGATCTTACTTTGTCCAATGTTGAGCACACTAGTATAACGTCATCCATTATTAATGACATGACAAACTAATGCAAAAAACGTCACAATAGGTTGTATTAAGTGATAGAGGATATTACATGTGTCGAGTGTCGAATATCTCTTTTTACCCCCGTCACTCGATGAGAGAAACATGGCATGTCCTATCATATTCTCTTTTGTGTAGTTGT
This sequence comes from Haliotis rufescens, assembly GCF_023055435.1. Lineage (NCBI taxonomy): Eukaryota > Metazoa > Mollusca > Gastropoda > Lepetellida > Haliotidae > Haliotis > Haliotis rufescens. The sequence goes on from NW_025964383.1 coordinate 9,923,877, forward strand.
CTACCAGTAAATTAAATTAATTCATTACAAATGTAAAACCTTCAAAGGTAGATCCTCCCTACCTAACACGCAGGGACGGTTCACAACCCCTTGTATTTGCGACTTAAAAAATAGTTTTGTGTCAGCAAAATCTTAAACAAATCTAAACAAAAGTATCAAAAAATATTTAGGGTCACGAAAATTCTTTATCATATATAAAGATATGATTATTTTCAAAATCAACTTTCACAAAAAAAATATTCTTGAAAACTTGGAGACCACTGTTAAAAGCGAAAGAATACACACTGGTCAAGTAACAAAAATGGCGCTTTGTGAAACGAACTGTCTCGATTGACGAGTATAATGAGGGATTAAGAGATTACAAGGAAACATTTTCGAGAGAATAACAAACGGCAAGAAGTGATATTAACTTCATAAACAGCCGTCTTTCAATTTTTTGCCTTGTTAATGTGGACTAACGTAAAAAGAACTCAACAGTTTGTGTTCGGGCTTGTCACTTACGACAAAGAGAGACAATTTAAAGGGAGGTAACTTTTGTATGACAATAATTCCGTCGAAGTGTTATGTTCACAGCAGTGACATATCAAGTGTTATGTTCACTGCAATAAAAATGTCACTTTTCTCAACTTCGGAAAACTCAGTCTTTCACACTGAAGTAAATAATAAAAGTTTCATTTTAGGGTTGACATTTCATACGTTTTGCTCTTCATTTTCATTCATCAGTGACACAGATTAACATATAGTATACGCTATTACAGAGTATCTGCTCACATCATTCATTCGCAAGAGACAGCTAATCCATAAAACCGTAGACATATATATGAGTTTCCCGAGGGCATATGAAGATATCGATAGTTGTATTATTTGATTTATACATATCATCACACATAAAATGCCAGTTTGAATTTTTATTTAAAGAAATAAATATAAGCATAACACTCGCACATAATATAAAGATATGAGTTCAACGCACAGACATGTGGCATGTGTCTTTGTAAAACAGTTTATTCAACGTTTATAGTTGCACAAAACGTCCTTGATACATCAATTACTTTTCAGTGGTCGGTTTTCTTCAATGTCCATAAGGGAACTCTCTGACTTCATTCTGTTCGCCCGACGTCTGACGAGCGGTACACAAAGTAGAAATATTGCAGCTATGAAGTTACATATTCCAATGTAGTTGAAACAAAGGGTGTATGAACTGGTCAGGTCACGGATTGTCCCTGTAACAAAAATACGCAGGGCATTATTATCACAAAGTAGTCAGATTTCAACAAAATATTTTTAAACGTTCCATTTAACAATGGCTAATACAGCCTAACATAACCAGTTGTGGTACCGAAGTTAATGGAGACGTGGGTCAGTAAATGTACGCCTAAATCAGCAATATACTTTTAACACTTCTGATTGTAAATAAGTAATTATCAATGACAGCATTTTCCGAGACAAGGCAGTTAACTGTCTCGAAAAGTCAAATTTCAATCTTTGCTGAATTAGGCTTGAATTTCATTGCTCGATCGCAGCGCCACCAGTCGCAATAACGATATATGTCACTTCTATGTCCCTCATATTGACGGATTGAACTCCACCTCTATTATAACTTACATTTGCTTCAAACAAAATGGCGGTGTTGAGTCAAGACGATCTCATCAAATTAGTCGAAGAAAGGTTTCACATTCCCTGGCGTAGACACCCAGTGCATGTGGAATATAGCACGTCGAGCACTAGCACTTTGATTATAAAAATGAACCAATTGGAAAACATCTGTTGTCGACGCCCAGTTAACGTTACACATGCTTTCCAAATTCTGCAGTGGAGCAAACTCTGCACGACAGTCGCCATGTTGTTTACGAACATGATGGCGATTTTGTTACGAGATTTGGATTGATAGTCCAGCCAAAATATAACTTCATACGTCCAGCGGACTTCGGCAAGGTGGTAACTGGACTGTTATAGTCAGTTTACTCCGCTGCTTCTTTAAGATGTGATGACAAGCAATCAAACAAATCATTATACCTGACCGTATTAACAACTAAAGTATGTTGGCCTATGACCAGCACTGGTAAATTGAATTTGGACACGGACAATAATGTGGCGAAAGTACCGAAAACTGGCAATAAAAGCAAGTGATTTATGTGAAACGAACATTTATGAAGAAATCAATCCTAAAACATAGCATTGTGAAAGTCATGAAGCACGTGACCTCGGACAGCACGTTGAGGGGATACTATATCAGATTTACTATTGTCACTCAGACTCGGTTGTGAGCAGACGCATATTGTTTTCTTGGACCCAAACTCTCATATACCCTATATTAAACATATTTGATAATTGTGATCTAATTCATCCAACTGAAGGCATCTATGACATGCCTTGGCCAACACCCAGTCCTGACCTTTCCCCCATGAAACACGTCTGGACGTTATTGGCAGACGTGTGCGCCAACGTCACAATCCACCGACCAGTCTCAATGAACTCGGTGCAGCTCTCACTGATGAGTGGAACAACACGAGCCAATCTGACATTTGTCGACATCATCAGAAGTTCTGCCTCGAATAATTCGTGCATTTCTAGCCATTAGTGACACTGACTGCAAAACGCAAAGTGCAAATTTTGAATTTGACCCCTGACCTCTTGAACAACCTCGTGCGCCACTATCCCATCCAACCAAGCACCAGAAACCACTAGATCAGATCGCATACCCAATAATAAATAAGATCAGATCAATTCCAATTGTCAATACCATACAGGTCTGAAGATATGTCTTGATGACTCACACTCTCCTCATTTATTTGCATCGTATATAGTGAAATATATTGTCCGACATATTTGCAGTTCAAATCAAAGAACATTTACCTTGAATCACTTGCGAATGACTGTTTGTTGGGGTGGGCCAAGACTTCTTTTTTAATGGAATTCATAATGTTTTACCTTAACAGACATTCGTATATTTAGAGCTGACTTCAATCTGTTCCATTTTTGGATGTATAAACCTACAAACTGATGTGAACAGTGTAAATACCAGTAGCTTCAGACAGAGTGCTTGGTATTTAATCAATATCACCAACAGATTGTAGACAAAATCGGTGACATCGTTCATCGCAAGAATGCATTGCAAGCCCCACCCACATTATTATCAGTCAATATATTTCGGTAATTTGCATGGCCTGCCAACCAAATGTCAAGGATGCATTGCACAAGGTATTATTAGTGTGTATATTGTGTGGATGGCCAAACAATGTACAAGTCATGTTCCCTTACGTTTATCAATGTTACTACTACATGTACTTTTAACAGAACTATTATACTTGTATCTCGATGAATGCTCATGGTCAATTACAGCATAACATTACAAACATAAAATATTTAATGACGATCTTACCCATGATCGGATGCGTCACAGATATGGCTAAACCGTGGAACACAGCTATAAATCCAAGAACCTTCGCCATGTTTTCAAGTCCCATGAAGTCGACAATGGCAACAGGAATAAGGCAGTGATAAAAACTGCCAAAGAGTCCGACAATCACAGAGAATACGACGAGAAGAGCATACGTGTTGAAAAAATAGACAAACTGTGTTGCCATTCCAGATATAAGTATTCCAATAACCATCAAATGATTTATTTTGATGTATTTGAGATCGGCAACGAACCCGACAGCAAGTCTGCTGAAAAAATCCAGAACACACGACAAAGTCAACAAATATGCTGCATCTGTTTGTGAGATGCCCTTTTCCTTTGCCAGGGCAGGAAGGTAGATTCCAACCAATCCAAATATTACCCCAAAATGAACAAATGCAACAATCAACTGAAACATTGGTTGTTTGAACAAGGAAAAGTCAAATGCTGATAAGGCTCGTTTCACATACATGCCACAACTTTTGGCTTCTTTTGATTCCTGTTCATTGTCAACTGATTCAGCATTAACTTCTGTAATATCCACCATTGACATTGATGTCAAATCTGGGTTACTTGTGTACAATCTAATCTGGCTTTCTGAGAGGGAATCTACTTGTGATTCAATGCTGACAACTGATTCTTGTCTTGTACGTTTGCGGATAATTGCACTAGTCTGTCCCTCTGCTCTATTTGATTGACTCGCAAATGTGACAACTGCTTGTCCACCATTAACACTAGTGAGTTCCTTTACAGAACATACTCGAACCACATCATATTCATTTCCATGTTTTTCATTGCCTTGTCTTTGGTCATGTTTTCGCCCTTCACTCATGACGGATGGGTTTTTTGGTATCCTTTTTTGAAAGAAACTTAATGGTCTAAACAACGCAGCCCCGACCCACATGTTCATTGTCAGCCCTGTTAGGATCAACATACTTCCTCTGACACCATATTCATCTAATAAGAAACGAACAAGGGGTGGGAAAACGCTGCCCCCAATACTAATTCCAGACATGGCAACTGCTGTGGCAATGCCTCTTCTCTTCTTGAAGTACTTTCCGATCAATACCAATGCTGGAGCATGAATCATGGAATGCCCTATACCTGAAAGTAAATGAATCATTTCATTAATGTTTTGTTCAAGATGCTTATAGTGTTACATGATTACAACATCCTACAATACAGCTTACATAGTGACACATTATGCTTCAATCTGAATATGTCTCTGCAGCCTGATGTCTCTTACTCATACCAGAATTTTATGCTCGTTTTTAAAGTATAATTCTTAATGTCCAAGACCTGCATCATTTTGTTACGCCGTTGCATAACTGATCTATTTTTTTCGGAGTGCGTCCAACTCATTCAAGCCTTTAATAGTTGTTTACATTTTGGTATAATGTGCAAACATAAACATTTTATAAACATATATGTATACAATAATGGCCATATAAAGGGACCTAATGTTAAAAAGTCTCATATGCATTTACTTGTGCCATAAATTATTATTCTGTGTCATTATGTATATCTGTATTTGTTAACATGAATAGTTGATTTACGCACCGATGAGAATGCTGTGAGTGCAGATGAGGTATGTAATACTGGTGGCGAAAACTCCTGTCAGCATTCCTACAGCTGATATAGTCCCACCAAGAAGTACAGTTTTTCTCTCCCCAAGCAGTTGCAGAATTATGTTCATCGACATGAGAGCTGTTGACATACAGAACATGGTTTTGTTAAAATACTAAAAATTAGTACACTAAATATATCATCTATACGACCATAAGGGTCAGAATATGTTGCCAGCCGAGAGGGAACACGAGATAGATTATTTGTGTCCATAACATAACACAATCATCACAGTAATTATCAATGTACATTTTGTATCAGTATGCAGCGGTATACAGGAACATGAGGATGTCTTTCTTTACAAAAAAAGTTTACATTTGCATGTATTGATTAATACTCACAACTTATACTGTACGTCCCTGCCATCACACCCATGAACAAGGTTGTTTTTGTAGCAGATGCCTCGAATTCTTCCAAGTATGCCACAAAGAATATGGCAATGGACCGTCCATACCCAACCATTAAAACAACATTCAGGAAACTCCCTGGAGTGAGACGAGAAGACACCGAATAGGATAAAATACAATGTGGTATCAGTGATTACCAAGACGTGATTTTTTTACAATTTAATTGTTTTCGAAATGCATCAAGAAGGGACAGATTTAATCCAGAATTCTTAAATGTTAGATTCCATATGCTATAGAATGATTGTGACAGAGTACTATATCTTCTATTCTGACAAACATATTTGTTTCTGTTATCTGGATGGACGTAGAAATATGCACAATCGATCACCTGCTAACACTACCCAAGCCCATCCACGATCGATAGGTACACCATCATCCTCTTGCTCTGGTTGACTGTCATCTGGTAGCTCGCCATTACCACCATCATGCAACATGTTCAGCTTCTCGGCATCTACCCCAGCTCCAGTCCCACCTTCTTCTGTCACCGTTCCCAACAAACTGTCTTCCCCATCAACGACCTCTCCCGTCTTCGGTATGAACAGTTTTCCGTTGTTTGTATCTGGTGTCACAACTACATGTCCGTCTCTGTCAGCTTCGTCCTTTCGACACGTTTTTGAATCTTGTGTCATGTTTACTGCTGTTGATAGCACATTGGACCTATATAATTTATGAAAATGCATTTACACAATACCAATGTGACATTTTCCTAGAAAGTGAATGTGGCTGCTTGTAACTATCAGTGATTGTTTGAATGTAGTTTAAGGCTGAAAAAAACCACCAAACAATCCATATAAATAACTGTGAACTGTCAGTACGGACAGTATGGTGATTGAAAACACGAAAAACGATCCACGTCATCAAGTTCCGATGGTAAACAATCAACCAAGTAACAGAGCCTTTTCACCTGATCCCTATGTCAGTTTCTACCACAACACATAAGGTACGTTCACCTATTATGATCCGAAATCCGTACAAGCCTGTATGTTACACGAATATATAGCAACGCAAGTGTCAGATACAATGCGTTCCTGTCATCTTCACCACGATAATATTGTGTAAACATATACATACCTATCTGTGCTTGTGTATAGTCACAAATTATCTTTAATCTTGTGACTGACCTACATATATATCTTCAGCGACGGACGACCACACACACTTCTCTTATCGCCAAGCCGATTACGAACACGTGTTGAAATGGCGGCCTTCTGTGAGGGTCAGTGATTAACAATACCTTTTCAGCCCAACCTAACAAGCTCGGACATAATCGTGGCAGTAATTTGTCCGTATCATTGCACTGCTCCATTTGTTACTTTAAGGTTGAAGTATCATTGTCTGTTTAATGAAATCAGTCAAGTTTATTGCAATTTCTTTTGACAGAACTCTTTGGAGAATGTCACCCAACACTGGATATCTGCTCACATGATTTGTTCTCTTTATACATGGTAAGCATCGCTTATAGATTTTACGTCGCTTCGGTGCGTAGAGTATAACATTTCGTATTCACATTATAGTGAACAAAGTTAATCATATTTAGTACTCAACTAACTACGCATTGTTTAATAGTATAGAAGTATACGAGGGGGTTCATTCTTTTCTATCAAACTCATGAAAACGTCACTGGTATAATATACAAATTACACGTCACAGACACACAGACACCACGAATCTTGTTCTAGTATATCGGTATTTGATACAAATCTACCTCATGTAACACGAAGCTCACCTGTATGTATCCTCAAACAGAAGTCTTTGTGTCCCCTCGCCTCCGCTAATGAAAGGGCTCTGACAACGCTGAGCAACATATCCAACTTCAAACGTGCTATTTATACGTTTGTCCTGGTTTCTCAAATGTATTCCGTATTTCGTCAGAATAAATATCAGTTTCGAAGGTACACGCAATAGCATTCAGTTAACTGAAATGAATACGGCACAATTAGTTGACGGCCGGTGTAATTGTATGCGGGCATTTTCGTGTATCCGATAAGTGGAACTGAAATGGAGTTTATCCGCGGATTAACATGCATACCCCACTCAGTAAACTACGTTTATAGCGAACACGCTTATAACGAACTGACGGATATAACGAACTTACTTTTTTGTCCCGACTATTTGCTGCGGTATAGATGCTTATAACGAACTACGGTTATAACGAACTAAAATTAGTGGTCCCTTTGCGTTCGTTATAATCGTAGTTTACTGTAAGCTGATTCCGATACAGTCCTTGTCCATCCCGTTAATACCGAGCGCCAGAAGTGCCATCTTTTTAACGTCGTTTGGTATGACGCGGCCGGAGATCGACCTACCAAACGTCCGCACTTCCGGGCAGATTCTCTATTCATTTCACCGTGGAGGCGGTTCCATCCGTTACAGACTTGACTTCCATATAGCATCCATCGGTAATACCCATTGTACATTAGATTAAGATGTTTTCATCACAAACATACAAACATGGACTTGGGATATTTCACTTTTAATATAATTGTCATCACCAATGCGGCTTCAGCGTGTACAGGCATACCTGATTGTGCCGAAAGAGAGATTATGGTTGACGGAACATAAAACTGCTCTTGCCCTGCGAATCTCAAAATAGCCCGCCAAACGACGTTAAGCAAACATCAGTCACTGACGCATTTCTGTAGCACAATAAACACATTACATACAACACTATACTACATTAGGTGTAAGAAAGAGATACATACATGGCCAAAATTGATCAATTTTAGTGTTTCTTTAATATATAAAAGAAACACTAAAACTGAAACCATACATATATATATTATATAAAGGAATAAAAGAAACACTAAAACTGAAACCATATATATATATATATATAAATATATATATATATATATATATATATATATATATATATATTATAAAAGAAACACTAAAATTGAACCATACATGTATATATATTATATCTTATTATTATAATATATATATATAGTGCCCCATAGGTAATGGTAATCGGGGGCACTGTATGTACACATGCACCAAATTATTTGAAAAAGTTCCTGCAACATTGAATAAGATTAAATGCAAAGTTATGTTTTTTACCAAATCTGAAATAATTTCGGTTTGCAAGTGATAAAAGACTCCTGTAAGTGTTCAAATGTTTTAATTTGCCATACTGACTTAAGAAAATGCGTGATTTTATTTTTAAAAAACACGAACATGGCAAAATGTCAATTTACAGATCATTAGCGTGTGTGTCTACCTCTGGTTGCGATGCAAGCAACACATCTTCGTCTCATTGAATGGACCAGGCGTCGCACAAAGTCCTGTGGGTCTGCTGAAGCATGTTTCGAATTTCCTGGAGTGTCTGTGGAACACGTGGTTGACGTCGAAGGTGCCGATCCATCTCATCCCACATGTGCTCGGTTGGTGAGAGATCAGGGGAGCGAGCCGGCCTGGGGATGACATTCACGTTGTTTTGTTGGAGAGAATCCTGAAAAAGTCGAGCAATATGAGGCCAGGCGTTGTCATGTTGAAAGGTAATGCCTGGGCCATGACGACGCAAAAAAGGTAGAACAACAGGGCCGGTGATCTCGCCGCGGTAGCACTGTCCATTGAGATTTCCCTCTACCACTATCAAACGGGTCCTCTGTCTTGCTGTAATCCCATCCTATACCATAACGCTGCCGCCCCAGATCCTATCTTCTTCAATGACACAGTGACTGACGTAACGTTCACCTAACACTCGAATCCGTCCATCACTGTGACTTAGGTGAAAACGAGACTCGTAAGTGAATAGAACTTGTCCTCACTGCATGGCCGTCCAGCGTAGACGCTGTCTGCACCACTGTAGACGTGCTAGACGGTGGTTTCCTGTCAAAATGGGACGTCTGGCGGGTCTTCTGGCTACAATCCCTGCACATCTGATTCGGCGACGTACGGTTTGTGAAGATATTCGTCGAAGGTCAGGGATGCTTCTGGCAGTCACTGTTGCTTGCTGGAATCGATATCGTAGGTGTGTTGATCGAATCCAGTTGTCTTGTCGATTATTGGTTACACTTGGCCTGCCACTCCGAGGATGGTCTCTGACTGCATTCGTCTGTTGCCAACGTTGCCATAAACACCAAATGGTGTTTCTGTGGACGTTAAATTGTCTTGCAACATCACGTTGACTCGATCCTGCTTCAAGCATACCAATGGCTCGCAGACGTTCATTTTCGGACAGGCGTGGAATTTCGTAATGTTGAATTATTGCGTAATTAACAATATTGAAAACCAAACTTTACTTGTTTGAAAAGTAGACTATGATATTGGTGTCACAGGAACTTTTGTTGTTGAGTATATATAGTTACTGTATTGTATCTGCGTCAGCGGTGACATTTTCATAAAGATCACTCTCATCTTCTTCTTCTTCTTCTTCCGGGATCAAACATCTAATTATGTGAACACTTAATTATCTACTCTTTGCTATGGCTACGATATCGTTCTTACTCATGAAGACATTTTTTAATGATTATTTAACACAAAGTGTGAGGCGAAATTAAACTCCTTCATTCGGATTTATAACAATCTGACTTGGGGACATGCCTCTTTCCTTGCTGATCGTTCTAAATCGTTTCTGACAGATATGATGACTAAATTAGGAGATAAACCTTATGTGTTTTCACAAGAGGATGTAACATGAGGTCCCTTTCTGTTAAAGTTCTGATAAAAATAATCAAACCCAATACATGATTAATGCTCTATGGTATTTATTTCCCTAAGTCGAAAGGCACGTGTGATCACATTTGGGATTCAGAAGGAAAGTGAAAAGTCTACAAGATTTCCGTGATCCAGTCCAATTTAGCAACTTAAGCAGATTGCAGATTACACACAGAAGTCACATTGCAATATGTGGTCAAGTGTCAAAGGTCTTCTGAATGTAAATCCGAAAGTGAAGTTAAATATGGTAAAGCTTATGCTTAGTGTATATAACACAGCACTTGTATATACTTTACGATTTTTTGATGTTCAATCACATGGGTATAACACGCACGTAATTTCACTTTGTATATGTGTAATATGTCTAAACCCAATCTAAACACTGAATATACATTTAAACTATTAATTACTCTATCAACTGTTCAACTTGTGAATCTAAGTCATTTTATTTTTAATGGTTGATTTTCATCCAGCTCTTTTACATCGCTTTTGGATAGTGTCGCAGTTGCTCTTCTTCTGAACAATGGTTCGCTCAGCAGAATTACAGCAGCGAAGGCGTTACAGATTCCAATACGGATGAAACACATGTTCTATAAACCAGTCAGATCACGGATTATGCCTGCAAGAAAATGACATGTTCAGTGAATGAAGCCATAATGACATTCAAACATATTACCATATTTTATCAATTATATTTATTTGTCGTCATTGCTCATTACAATTGTTGATCAACACGAGATCCACATCACGTCTTAATACAACTTCCATTATTATAACTACTTCATACAATCAATGTGTATGTGTTATACTAGTCTCTGGCCACAGACGTATGATGATGTTTTATACATTTATGAAGTCATACATTTAAGGATGCATACTAATGTACATCTATTATCCCTAATAGGGGCGCGGGTGGCCCAGTTGTAAACGGTGTCGCATTTCGCTGTGCTACTTTGCGACCTCTAGGCGTTCCAAAATGATAATGCTATTGAGTTTGAATCCCCTAAACAGTCCTGATTATGATTCGTAATCCAGCCATACCAATGCTCGTGGGTTTCACTAACGTGGTCGAGATCTGCATCACATTGGACATTAAGTCGAAATACTGTTCGAAGCTAACTCAGTCACTCTTAACCTTTAGGGTTAACCCTTTAAGAAATCAATGTAACACGATGCAGTTTGGAAAAAAAATGTATAAACATGTTAATTGATCTTACCCATGACGAGGTGCTTTACTGACACAGAACGTCCATAGAACACAGACACAAACAATATACGATTATTGTCAGCTCCGTCAGGATCAAGAAACTTCCTCAGGAAGTTCACGGGAGATGGGAATATACTCTTTCCCAAACTGTTCCCAGACATGGCAACTGCTGTAGCAATGCATCTTTTCCTTTTGAGTGAGTGAGTGAGTGAGTGAATATGGTTTTACGCCGCTTTTAGCAATATTCCAGCAATATCACGGCGGGGGACACCAGAAATGGGCTTCACACAATGTACCCATGTCGGGAATCGAACCCGGGTCTTCGTCGTGACGAGCGAACGCTTTAACCACTAGGCTACCCGGGCGCCCCCTTTTCCTCTTGAAATACTTTGCAATTAGTACCAATGCTGATAGATCACTGAATGTCCTAGACGTATACAATGAAAGGATCAACTCATAATGCTCGAAACATCGTATCCGTAATTCTTTTGATAATGTTTTAAACGTTTGATAACATCACGCGTTTGTCCTAGTTCTTTTTAAGGTATTGTATTTTATTCAAGAGTACTAACGCAGAAATAATATTATAATCACCATCATCATTACCATCAACATCATCATCGTCGTGGTCGTCGTCATCATAATCATTATCATTATTATATACAGATAAAATAAACAAATGCAGCAAAGATGGTTTGGGTGATCCTGGCACAGTCAGGCTTATTATGCTAATCATTAGCTCAGGGCCCTCTACACGCAGCCCAGACAGCGAATGGGACGTCTCCCAGAAATCGCTGCCGAGTCGAACCCACCCAGAGCTATTGGGAGAATGTGATGTCTCTGCTGGGTTGCCGTTCACACGGCACATAAAATCGATGCAGTGGTCGTTCAGAGAGCCTTCCCTTTCGAAGCGACATCTATTTGATGTGTCACTGGATCGACACTCATTACTGTACCGTTCAGCAGTACAGAACCATCATCAAACTCAACATTGACATTGAGATTATGTCCACATAAAACCGTGAGAAAACCGTGGATGCCTTGTTTTTATCATGCTTCCCAAGAGGATCATCAGACAAATAAATGTTGGCAAAAGTTCACCATACAAGTCTATCATGAACAGCTTCCACGTTAATCAAACCACGTCCTCCCATTGCAACTGGTAAATATATAAGCGACTGAAGGAAGAGCGAGGTTGGGATATATTGTCTGACATGATTCTTCATCTGAGGGTGTCAATATCATGAATTTCCTGTTTCGTCTAATCAACAACACAAAAAGAATATGAAAGGAAATCATTTCACTTCACGAAGGTAGCCTTGTCATTTTATACAAGTGAAAGTGGAAGTAATGCTTCAATAGCGTTGTATATAAGACATACGTAATTACAATGATAAGTTGTGTCATTACATCATACGTACTATGATTATATTGTTATGTTTACATAACATGCACGATTTTGCATATTGCCTGGACAGTGCAACGGTACAAGAATATAGTGAGTCAATAGATATTAACTAGGTTGCAATGTATAGTATATTTATCATATGTATCTGTAACTTACATTTGAATATAACATTGACTTTGTAGTTTGTCCAAATGCCTTTTTGAGTATGTAAGTACATTAAATATTCTAATTATTTAATGCGTGTACCAGTCAATAATGATTCTGCAATTAAGGTTTTCTACTGCCAATAATTAGTTTGCTTGACCACATCGATAGTTGTGTGTTACTACATTCAGTCGGCATTAATTTCCCATGAACCCTCACCTATGTCCATCCACTGGTTTAAGCAGCATGCCTTCTCTGCTGAATGTTCTGTGAAAAATCTGGTGTAGATGACCTATATTTCATCTATCAAAATCAGGATTGGTCAAAGTTCTAAATAGCCGTTCTGTGTTTTTTCAGATTTCATGAATTTGTGAAATTTTACGCTGTACATAGTAATATTACAGCTTCAGTTACACTGAATTTAACAAAGAACTAGTCACGGTACAGCCGTGTCACGCATTTTAACCATCCATATTTAATGCTTTTGAAGCAAGGGATACATGGAACAAAGGGGGCCTTTTCTGAAGAAATACCGCACAATTGGTGTACATGTATGTACATGTGAAGCGAAACTTCTTGTGGGTGCAACTGATAAACACATGCAACTTCTCATATACGTTTTCATATCCATTTCACAGCTATTTTCCCTTTACGACAAATGGTATCTATTTCGCCCGATAATTAAGACTGGTTATCTTGCTTTGACAGTAATATGTATATTTGGATTGGAATTTGGAGCTACTTGAGTATCATGGATTTCCCGCACGTTTAAACACCTTCAGAACCAACACATATGTTTGTTACGTGTGAGCCCGGTTCGCCCCGATTATGTTTCTAGGTGTGTAAGCACCATACCCGTGCTCGTGGGTTTCACCGAAGTGGTTAACGTCTGAGACCTGCATCACTTCGGGCTTTCCTCCCACATTAAGCTGACACGCCGTGATATAACTGGAATACTGTCAAAAGCGGCGTTAAACACAACTCACTCACTCATTGTTACGTGTGAGCAGGGGTATATGGAAGAAGAGGAACCAACAAAAACAGTTGTGTCATTTGCTTTTCAAATCTAACTTATACATAGACAAGGATTATACATTTACAAACATTTTATTTACTTTGGGTTCGGGGCACGGGTGGCCCAGTCGTCTAAGGCGCCGCGATTCGCTGTGCAGAGTTGCGTCCATTGGGCACGCCAGAAACCTATGATTGTGGGTTCGAATCCCGGTTCGCCCCGATTATGTTCCTAGGTTTGTCAGCACCATACCCGTGCTCGTGGGTTTCACCGAAGTGGTAAACGTCTGAGAGCTGCATCACTTCGGGCTTTCCTTCCACATTGTTAGTTATAGATTCGTCATCGTAATACCCATTGCGACTCTATCAATTACACTCCGACTCAATCTGTTTTTACTGATGTTAAAGGGACTATCTTTATCACGTAATGCACAGCCTTTAACCTATGATATTTATACTGTAGTAGATATGTTTGACAAACAGGTCTTAAATGTTTGAATCGCTCGACAATGTCCCTGCGACATAGGGCTATATTTCACTTGTACTCTATACCTGTACTTTCACACGAACCTATAACAGCTGTTCATGCCATAAACATCAATCACCAATCTAAAACTCACGTGACAGAAAAATGTTATGTCAAGTAGGGGGCGTTATATATGCAAGACACTGTGTGTGTCAGACGAACGGCCCCGATTGCACTGTCATACATGCCCCAACAGGTTTTTCAACAAGTTCTTTTCAGCTTCTTATGTTATCAAATGTCAAATACATTTAATCTATTCCGATTATAAATCAGTGACTTGAATGTGCGACACTAATAATTCCTCTCAAGATGCTATCTCTTCGAAACGGGATGACATAGTCGGTATGTACTGACAAGGTCACCCTACTGCCCTTGACCTGCTAATTTCCTTGACATTGCACATACCCGTACAGGCAAGAGCTATATTGGCCCTTTTTTTAACGACAGTATTACCCTCGTATGAGTCCTTGTCGTAAATATCAAATATTAGACATAAAGCTCGCATTATACATTTATTTTCTTTAAATACGACATGTATGATACAGAAACACACACACCTAATACGTTCTATATTTAGATGTTGTCAAATCAATCAAATGAAGATTAGGTCCGCTACCGCAGTTATTGCATATACTGGTGATAAAGTACGCCGACTGCTAGAATATTATATTTCAGGCATACGCAGCTCCTTGTTATTGTAGTGTTTGCAAGTTGTAATGCAGGCTGATGAATAATCTTGTCTTCACATTGTGATTACGTATTACTACAAGCATTAGTATGAGAACTAGCTACATAACGGTGTACACTTTATTCATTCGAATAGCTTAACACACTGCCAAAGGTTATAAAGAATGTTATACTAAACTATTTCAGCCTATCAAACCAAGCCCATTATTGAAATATATTATGTTTGTTTGTTTTTTAACACCGCACTCAGCAATTTTCCAGCTATACGACGGCGGTCTTAAATAATCGAGTCTGGACCAGACAATCGAGTGATTGACATCATGATCATCGATCCACGCAATTGGAATACGAGCCTGATCACCCGATCAAGTTGGATTGAAGAAGACCAATTCTAACCCGGATCTTTACGGGTAAAATCGAATGATATAATGCTGGTATATACATGTACATGTGTATCAGTTGTTGTCTAACTTAAGGCAGATTTACATCTAGGTGATGTTCGTAACGTTCGGGGATCACAATCGTTTCACTTTTCAGTCTTCAAAAAGCCATTTTGTTTTATGCTTCCAATGATCCACACAATTCAAAAACCTACACTTGTTTAGTTTTCAACACAATGACTGCGACAATGTCCAATATGTTGAGGTAAAGATACAACTCGCAGGTGGATGCAATCTCCAAACGAATATGTAGTGGGATATAAGACAATATATATAAAAAGGCATCAATGCATCTACACACGGCACTCTTAAAGGTGCAATCTCAGTCATGTTTCAGTGGTTGGCCTTCTTCCAATTCCTTCGTCGTTGGTGTCGTTGGTGTCTTCTTTGTGACTAGTGGTATGCACAGAAGCAATATGGCACAGATATAGTTGCATATTCCAATATAGTTAAAGCACAAGTTGTACGAGCCAGTCAGGTCACGGATTGCCCCTGCAAGAAATGTGTTACGATAAGTAATGTTTAAAACAATAGTAAGAATTTAGGCAAAATATGAAATATTTCAAATTTAATGACTATATATGTTATATTTTCTTTTAGGGTTATTACAATTTCAGTATCAGTATCTGTGAAGAAGCAAAACCGAGCATTTGTTTTAAAATCGAGTATTTAATGGTTTTGCATCATAACAGGAAGTATTAAACGTTTCAATATATACGGAACATCAAAGTTATGAGCGGTTACAGCGTTTTCTCTTCACATCGATTGTCCGGGTTCGTTGCCCACATGGGTACAATACAGCTGGAATATTGATAACAGCGTCGGGAAGCCCTACTTACTCTTATTGATTAACTGCTCAGCATTTCACTCTGCCCAAACATACCAATAGCTCGATAGACCGCGAATTCTTTCATTTGAAAGGTTTGCACCGTCAAAGTTTTGGGGTTTTACATTACGTTATATATTTGTAGCATGTCTAAACGCTTTATGTCTATTTTATATTGAACTATTAAGCTTTGAATTTATTAATTAAAGAGTTATAAAAACAGAAATGTAGTATGATTAATAATTTTTTACACCTTATGAATTTAATAGCATGCAAACTGATGGGAAGACTTACCCATGATTGGATGTGTCAGCCCCATTGCAAGCCCATGAAACACAGCTATAAATCCAAGAGCTTTGGCCATGTGTTTCAGTCCCATAAACTCAACAATGGCAATAGGAATCAGGCAATTATAAAAACTGCCAAAGAGCCCGGCAAGCACGGAGAATACGATTAAAAGTGGGTACGTGTTGTAAAAAGAGGCGAATTGAGCCACTGTTCCAGATATTACTATTCCAATAGCCATCAAATGATTGATTTTGATGTATTTGAGATCAGCGACGAACCCAACTGCCAGTCTACCGCAGAAATCAAGCACACCTGTAATAGTCAACAGAAAGGCTGCCACTGTTGGTGGAATGCCTTTTTCATTTGCCAGGGCAGGAAGATATGCTCCTGCTAATGTAAACACCATACCAAAATGAGAAAATGCGGCAATCAGCCGAAACATTGGTTGTTTGAACAAAGAAAAGTCAAATGCTGCGAAAGCTTGTTTAACATGCATGCACGCACTTTTGTGTAGCCTTGTTTCTTGTTCATCGCCATACTTTTGTGAATGAACCTCTCGTATATCCACCAATGACATTGATGTCAAATCAGGGTTGCTTGTGTACATTCTCAGATGATATTCGGAAAGATCATGTTCTTGTGATCCAAAACTAATCGCCAAATCAGGTCTGTTTCTTTCACGAACAACCTTTTCTTTGCATGTGTCCATTTGACTGAGACCTGCATTATTTCCACTAGCCTCGTCGATGGCCATCTTAACAGAAGAGTTTTGTACAACATCACCATCTTCATCTCCATGTTCTTTATTCATGACTGATCTGTTCTTTAATGCCTTCTTTTGGAAATAACTTAATGGTCTAAACAAGGCTGCCCCGACCCAGACGTTCATTGTCAGCCCTGTGAGGATCAACATACTTCCTCTGACTCCATATTCACCCAATAGGAAGTTCACTAGAGGTGGGAAGACACTGCCCCCCAAACTCATTCCAGACATGGCAACTGCTGTTGCGATGCCTCTTCTCTTCTTAAAGTACTTTCCAATCAGTACCAGTGCGGGGCCGTGAGTCATGGAAAGACCTATACCTGAAATTGAATGCATATTAAAATCTTGAAAATTTAGTTTATTCTTTTTTGTACTAAACCATCAAACTCTGTGTGATCATCACGAAAGAAATTGCTCTATAAACAATTGTATGTTGAAGTGGAAAGACATCTAGATTCTGTTACCACTGCTTATTTAAAACAATCATAGAATTTTCCGATATTCCTATAAAAGTATGCCCTTGATCAATTTCATTTTTGTTTGAAATACCTACCCATTAGGATGCTGTGAGTGCAGATGAGGTACGTAATACTGGTAGCGAACACGGCTGTCAGCATTCCTACAACTGCTATTGTTCCACCGATGATTACAGTTTTCCTCTCTCCAATCAGTTGTAGAATCACGTTCATGGAAAAGAGTGCTGTAAAAACACAATTTGGCCAGGTAGCCAAACAGGATTAGATATTTTGATGAATGTCCGCATTCGATTCCTTCCTTTTGACACTAATCAAACACGGATGTACTATTATGCATTTGATCTGAAAATTTGCCAGTCAGTTTTGAAACTTTGATTACCAAATTCGCGATTTCATCAAATAATCAAATTATATAACTGTTTTGAATGATTCAATTTTCGGACGTAACATGCCTAATGGAATCAAAGCACATGTACGAGAACCAAAAGCTCTATTATTTCTTACAAAGTGTGATTTTCAAAACTCACAACCTTGATTAAAAATAATGACTTGATAATGACATCACACCAATCAAATGAACTTATATTGTAACATCAATGGTAATTTAAAGCCAGTTTACGGGGAATGTTGCAATTGGGAGGCGAATGGGATGTTTGTGAATGGACGTTTTCGATCGCCAATGCAAAATAATCATTTTGAACATATTTTCATAATGATATTTTTAAGTACAATCAGCTATACAGCCAACTCCATTGCCTTCTAGTTACATCGAATGATCGGTTAATTGGTACATTAAATACATACACGATAAGCTGGACGTTCCTGCCATAACTCCCATGAATAGAGTTGTTGTGGCAGCAGATGCCTCGAATTCCTTCAGATATGCCACAAAGAATATTGCAATAGCTTTGGCATATCCCACTATCATAAACACATTCAGGACACTACCTGAAATAATAGGTCAACCTCAGTGAAACAAAATATTTCTTCAAACATAAATATTTAACCGATTCTGCTGCACAAAAAAGAGATGCATTTTATTAATTCAGTTTCATGTCATATCATGGAGACATATACATACGCAGTATTTACCACACTGAATTTATTCCTCCGTGTATAAACGTACCATACCTTTAAATTTCGTAGAAGACTTATCTTTCACCTGTGATCCTTTAAATTCTAAGATGCGTGTACTTAAGGTCACCTGCTAATACCATCCACGCCCAACCATGGTCAATGGGAAGACCGGCATCCTCTTCAGGCCGTGCACTACCTGCCACTGCTCCACCATCACCTCCATCACCTCCATCCCCCAACAGTCCATCCTCAACATCTCCTGAATCATCCCCTTGTACTTTTGTCGCTGAAGACAGTGGAATGTGTTTATAATCTCCATCCGATGAGTCTTCTCCTGACTTTGTCTTGAAATTACTTTTGTCGTCATCATGAACTGAATCAATCTGTCCTCTTCCATCCTGCTTCTGATCATCTTTGGAACGTGACATCTTAATGGCTGGTGATGGTGTCTTGGAACAAGATAAATGAACTAAGTGAATTACGATTACAATTTAATAGCTGCCGAAGTACGTCAGGAAGCCAAGAATCACTTTACCATACTAAAGTTATGACTAAACCAATGACCACAGTACTTAACATCGTTTATCATCAAAAACTGGCCCCCACAGGAGATATCACTTGGTCGAAATTGCATCACAATGCTTTGCATACCATTGTGACGTCATCACTTACATCACTAATGGCATTGCTACTGGGCCCGCTTGCACAAAGCGATCTTAGCGCTACGACTATTGTACGCCAATGTTAAAGAATGGGTGTTACGATCATCTAACCACTAAAATCACTTTGTGCAAGTGGAAAGTGCTTATTACTGTCTACAATCTGAATAAGTTGAAAGAATGATGTTGGATGAGAAATAAAATCTCACCCTCGTGTCTTTTGATATAAAAAACATATCACAGCAACACAAGAGTTTGGCTTGGAAAGACAAACAAATCGCAGTGTAATAATTAATACCAGTCGTGAAACTATAATATTACAGATTAATTATGTAGAACTATATCTCACTACGAAGTTAAGGAAACATATTACTGACCGATAAAAATGTCTCACCAACTGCTGTCAGCTAATACAGAAGATTCTGCAAGATGTTGCCCCTTTCACAAAACCTCCCAACGAAGAAATGGTACAAAGTGTTTGGCTTCATGGCGCGCCGACCGATGTTAACATGACCTAATGCAGGCGATAAGAGTCGACGTATGACCTTCACAATGCATAGTCCTGTTCATATAGTGTGCAGTGATATCATACGTGTCAACGTTGCTGAAACGGTGTGACAATGGGGAGGTGTGGGGTGGGATGGGGGGTAGTGGGGTGGGGGTGGGGTATTTTTATTTTGCCACATTCATGTACGTTGACGCATCAGTGACAAAAAGGAATATCCAATGTAATTCCTTTTGTTATTTTGTACCACTTGTACCCGTGCTCTTTCAGGTGAACAATTGACGTGTCCGTGCATGTGTTTGTGACAGGTGCAACAGTCGTGGCAGAATAAGCTCACCTTTAAACCTGGTATCATCGCTGTTTGATAGATTACATAAACACACGCTAATGACATACATGTAGTTGGAATCGTTCGATAGACTCTGCTTTTAGAGCTAACTAGATTATTTGATTATTGAAATGTGTCGCTTACATTTATTTTTAGCACATTTCATGGGAGGTTTTGTGGCATTATTTTCATGCGACAGTGTAATACCATTAGAGACAAACATCTATCTTTGTGCAAGCAGTTAAACAACATAGTGTACCTTTTGGTATGCATATATAAATGTAGACATATGTCACGTACATTATCAGATGCAATGTGTTTCTACTCATCAACAGTTGAAATTAGATTCAATTCAGTGATAATAATGGAGAGTGTTTCAATATTGAATATATAAACCGGTCCTGGTTAAGTGCCGAGCTTTAACTGATTTGCATTATTATGTTATGTCATAATCTTAAACTAGTGATGATAAGATCTTTAGTTGTATTACATAACTGAACTACGTGATTGATAATTGATAATGATCTGAACGGTTCCGAAAAATATGTATTTGGGTGCAAACAGGTAATGTCAATCACTGGATGGTCCAGACTCGACTTCTAACAGATCGCGTCATATAGCTAATACAGAAGATTCTGCAAGATGATCTGAACGGTTCCGAAAAGTATGTATTTGG
Source organism: Haliotis rufescens (assembly GCF_023055435.1). Taxonomy (NCBI): domain Eukaryota; kingdom Metazoa; phylum Mollusca; class Gastropoda; order Lepetellida; family Haliotidae; genus Haliotis; species Haliotis rufescens. The sequence continues at coordinate 9,944,990 of NW_025964383.1, forward strand.
GTGCAAACAGGTAATGTCAATCACTGGATGGTCCAGACTCGACTTCTAACAGATCGCGTCATATAGCTGCAATACTGCTGTGTGCGGCGTTAAACAACAAGCAGACGAACAAACAAATCCCAAACGGTCATTTATGTACCGTCATCTGTCAGGAATATAGTCATATACACTCAAAAGGTGTAAAGCTGGAAAATAACATTAATGTAAAACTCACCCACTACGTTTACTCCACAGAGACGAAGTTCCTAATGGATGCACCCTTCAACAGTTGCCTCCCTATATTACGAGGGCTGATGTGTAACAAAATGACGCAGAGGTTTTGTTGTTTCGTCAGATATTTAATCTGGTTTTATTTTTTAGTTGTAACTGTGATCATACTGTGCACATTCATATCTTATCTGATGACCAACAGTTGTAACCCCATTGGCCTGTATCCACTTGCTCGGTAGAGGGCGTTACCTGTTCAAACATCTTATTTACGTGTACCTGCCTGTGCAAATACACATACGTGAGAATTACACGTCATGTTTCGGGTCATTTTTTTAATGCGAAAATTCATACAATTACGACTAACTTGATCAAATAAGTTAACATGTACACACTTAATCTAGTGAGTGAGTATGGTTTTACGCCGCTTTTAGCAATATTCCAGCAATATCACGGCGGGGGACACCAGAAATGGGCTTCACACATTGTACCCATGTCAGGAATCGAACCCGGGTCTTCGGCGTAACGAGCGAACGCTTTAACCACCAGGCTACCCGACCGCCCCCACACTTAATCTAAAGAATATATGTATGCCAAACAAACACAATTTACAGATCACAACATATACTGTCCACAACGAATACATATCGATAACAGGAAATGTGTAACTGATCCCAGTTAATGACCTGGATAGCTAAAGACAACCTTTTCTTTTCGTCCCAGCTATTAAGCAAACATTACAAGTTTTTAATCAATGAAGGGGTGGGAAATTTCGGTGCGGAAAATATGCAAGTCAGGGTGAGGCGTCCTGACCATACTCCTGACTCGGATTTTGAAAACACCACTTTGATCTGACAACTAACCACGTATAGGTCGGTGGTGACCTTCTGGGTAAAGCATTCGTTCGTGACGTCGAAGCCCCGGGATCGATTCCCCATATAGATTCAAATTGAGCACTCACCCAGTTACTCCCATTTTACAGACACATGTAGTTGTAAGTACAACTCTACATGCAGTTGCATATGATTGTATATGGACGAAACTAGTCCTGCACCATGACTGTGGAATATATATATTTTATGAAAAAAACACCAGTCTAGAAACGTATACCAAAGCAAGTCAAGCCAGCTCTAGCTAGCTCTATTCCACAGCATAGGGAAATTTTTAATTTTTATTTTTAATTTTAGAGTCGAGAGGGGTATTGTGTAATGACAGATTTCATAGACTAAATGTTAGTCTAGGACGAAACCTATTAGCTGCATAACTTGACATCACTTGCCTTGGTTTAAACACATAGTGAAAGTTCAGTCATAATATCAAACACACTTTGAATAAGCATTGTCGATTATTTTTGTAATATTAGTCACGATGGCTACACCAATCAAATAAAGTTGTTCTGTGTATTTAAGCATTAGGAAATATGACAACAATGTCGTTCGGCGTGTTTCGAGGCTTGTCCGATGTTGCGTTGATTATGCGTTATCTGTGTGCGTCACTACAGTAAGTTCGTATCACAACCACACCACGGGGACTCCTGGACAGAACGTAGCAACGTTTTTCAAAGCAATCTTCGCGCTGATATGACCTCAAGCCCCATATGTTACCATAGCCGTACGATAAGGCGTCTTTCTGGAGAGTACCCTATGTCAACTGGGCTTACGTGGTTGCACTACGTGACATCGTACGTCAATGGCATGGACTGTTGCTCAAATTATCAGCAATGACCATCTTCGCGAGTCAAGGGAGTTTTAATAAGCTGGCTATAGAAGTCCATTTTTAAAAGAAAATCGCTGCGCCCAGTCATCAAGACGATCTCATCTGTATTGTAATAAAAAGGGTCTTACCTCGCGAAGTGCATCAAACTAAGGACCTTTATTTAAAATACTTGAAAATATTTGATTAATATCTAACGACGCCCAATCGACGGTACACATGCTTTCAAATCCTGAAATCGATCAAAGTCGTTTACGAACCGGCTGTCGATTTCGTTACGAGGTTTTTGAATGGACTATGCATTCACTCGTTAGTCCAGCCAACTATAACTCCGTGTTACGCTGATGTATCCTGGTATTGCCCTTAGGGGCAAATGTATTGGTGCAATTATTGACAATATATTATCTTGAGCATTGTTTTGTTATTCATTCTGACTAGCTAATTCACGTCGTTGGTGACATTGTTAGCGAAGCGGCCCATACCAACGACACATATCACCGCATCGTCGAGAATGGTTAAAGACGATCATATATCAAAGACGTCACAGACTGTTTGATGTCACTTCTTTCAGAAATAGATTGAGTGATTATCTACGTCTCATATAGATATTGCTCCATTTTCTCAGAAAAAAATAGACGATGTGTATTTTAGAGTAACCTACTCGGAATGACGGTTTATCTGACCTTTATTGAATGTTGAAAATGTGAAAGTGAGTGAGTGAGCGAATCGCGGCGCCTTAGACGACTGGGCCACCCGTGCCCCCTGAAAAAGTTACAGAATTAGGGAGAGAATCAGTATTTCCTCACCTCTCAAAGGCTGCAAGTATTCACTGAATAGGTGGTATTACGCTCTCAGCGTGAATCTACGAGTAGAATTTGTTTCTTTGAAGTGGTATTTTCGTAATACTGCGTAACATGACATTTATCCACTCAGTCGTACCTCGACCGAGTTACACAAACAGACAGTTGTTCATGGGCACTGAATCCTACAGCATATTGACATTTCTTGAAGGACTAGTTTTAATGCATTTTGTTAATGTATAAATGGCTTGACCTTCTGCTTTGTATATACTAGTGAGTGAGTGAGTGAGTTGGGTTTAACGCCGATTTTAACAGTATTCCAGTTATATCGCGGCGTGTCAGCTTAATGTGGGAGGAAAGCCCGAAGTGATGCAGGTCACAGACGTTTACCACTTCGGTGAAACCCACGGGCACGGGTATGGTGCTGACAAACCTAGAAACATAATTGGGGCGAACCGGGATTCGAACCCACAATCATAGATTTCTGGCGTGCCCAAGGGACGCAACTCTGCACAGCGAATCGCGGCGCCTTAGACGACTGGGCCACCCGTGCACCCTTGTATATACTAAATATCGCCGTATGATAAGTATGATAAAACTTACCTATTATATTATTCAAACTATTATGATTCAGTTCGCTCCAAAAACATGTTTGTTGTCATTCAGCCCATCGCCCATATGAAGCGATACAACCGAGAACGCCAGAGGATTAAATTCGCCCAAAATATACAATTTCACGTCAAACAACAAAACGAACGAATTTAAATTTTATGATGAATAGTATAGGGTCAAAGTGTAAAATGTGTATATAACGTGAAGCTAATGTCACCAGGTTTCGCTCCTTGTGAACACCACTGTGGGTAAGTCAAGTAAGTCAACACTGTGGGACACAGAATGTGAATATGTTGAGTAAGTGACCTCACAAACTGCAGGCAACATTCACATTCCAGTGAGTGAGTATGGTTTTACGCCGCTTTTAGCAATATTCCAGCAATATCACGGCGGGGGACACCAGAAATGGGCTTCATACATTGTACCCATGTCGGGAATCGAACCACTAGGCTACCCGACCGTCCCTCACATTCCAGACATTCTAGACATGCTACAACGGACGGATGACCCATTCGGCTAAGCCCTGTGAAGAGCTGTCCCTTGCGCTAGCCCGAATGCTACGAGTTTTACTATAGTTGTAAACGTCTGCACCACCTCTGCTATTCCTCACACATTAGCTTGCACGCTAAAATACTGTTCAAAGTGGCTTAATTCAAAATAACTGAAACTGAGCTTGAGCCTCACGCCTTTCGTGAGGTAACCTTGTAATTTAAAGTGTCGTTTGTCACGCCCAAACATCTTGCAGGAATATTGCCAAAAACTGTCAACTCACTCAACGTTTTGTCATGCCCTAACGGTCAGTACCATTATTTGATGCTTTTTTGTTTCCATATCAACTTCCGTGCCATCCCTTGGCCTGAAAATAATTAAACGTCATCGTATGTTATTGATTTTTGTTGTAAGTTTATAGTGTATTCCTCCTGTACGTTACCCGTAAGTTCATTTAAAGCAGATAATGTTACTCCGATACGAAACTTCTCACCTCCATGTAAGGGTGACTCTTCCACGGAATCCAAACACAGCTTTACACAGCGATTCTGCTTCATTACGGTCGGAATGGTCTTAGTAAACGACAACCCTCACAGAACACTCATTTACACTTAATAGTATACCGACGTGACATAAACTATGTCTGCAACAATATAAATTTTAGATGCAAACAACAAATATTCACATCGCACACTCGTACCAACACTTTAGAAGCCTCGACGCTCATTAATTAATGAAGAAGATTAGGTGCCCTGAGATCTTCGCGCAGACATCTAGAGGTATCATATAGCGCAGTAAAAGACCCGATTTTTATATTGACGTCATCTGCTATAATATTCATTTCCAAAAATAAGTAAACGTAAATACATTTTTACATCTATTTTAGCAAATTCTGGTAGCACTTTCTGGAACTGGGTGTAGAACACAGTACTAGTGGGCAATGTTTATCAGGGTGATGTCACATGCAAAGTCTGAAACTCAAGCAACATTGGTTGGTTGGTTGGTTGTTTAACGCCGCACTCACCAATATTCCAGCTATATGACGGCGGTCTGTAAATAATCGAGTCTGGACCAGACAATCCAGTGATTAATATCATGAGCATCGATCCACGTAATTTGGAGCGATGACATGCATCAACCAAGTCAGCGAGCCTGACCACCCGATCCCGTTAGTCGCCTTTTACGACAAGCATAGTCACCTTTTACAGCAAGTATGGGTTGCTGAAGACCTATGCTACCCCGGATCTTCACGGGTTAACTCAAGCAACGAAAGCTATCCAATATCAAACACTTATTAAGCATTAAACATGTTTAATCACCAAACACATCTACCCATTTAAATGTCATATTTCAAACGTAAGTAAAATAAAGACTGATTGGTATTAATATTTCTGCTGAAGGAACAGTAAAGAGGGTAAAATAGACAAGCCAGTCCGTCATTCAAATATCTAAATCACCCGTGTGGATCGTGTAGTTTGCCAAGACTCTATTGCATGTCTTTAGAGCGACTAAGTTCGCTCTGACTGTCAGGTTTGGTGACGTAGTTGATTGCCTGTCATCGTTGCTCATATTATCATCCTCTGATGTGAATGGCCCATGCTCGAATATCAACAGGCCGCTATGATACTGCTAGAATATTGCTGCCAGTGGCGTAAAACACCAAACAAAATATGTAAATGACTTGCCTATATGCCGTATCGGTACTACATACACTCTTCAAAAAAAAAGAAACGCATAGGTAGTATGCCGTTTATTGAACCTGACTATGCAAAGCATCCCGTCCATAAATTTGATATGTATGTTATTGGAAAATGTTGGTGGCCTGATATTCGACAAAAGGTGCGGTGTCCCCCGCCGTGTTATTGCTGGAATTTTGCTAAAAGCGGCGTAAAACCATACTCACTCACTCACTATCACAATTCGATGACGCTCGCGCATAGACGTCTGACCCGGAAGTGACCTGTATAACAAGGAAGATAAACTCACAGGTAGGTGTGTCCTATATTGTCGCGACATATATGAGTAAAAGTGTCTTGATAAAGATATATTGTCAGTGTAAATCAGCGTTATAGTAAATTATATATTCCTTTTGGCCTTGATTTAAGTTTACACATTCGAGGAATCGGAGCAATCAAGTAAACCTTTCATTTTCACTCCCAACTCAGACGCCATTCCTCGAAGTATATTATGCACGATGCATACGCTATAACACTTACAAAAATAACTCTAACGAATAACTCTACCTAAAGTTGTGAAAATTAAACAGTGTTTTAACACTGGCACATATTAGGGTTAGAGAGATTCCGCTTCTTGACAAGGATCAATATGTAACCTGCTTGTTGTGACTTCTATGAGGTAGGCAAGATACATGCAGGACGGGTTATTTATAGAGATTTAACTGTGTCGGAGTCCAATGGGATATCTATACGTTCAGGGGTTATGGATATTCGTGTAGGTTGATCAAGGTGCAAGAGTGTCGGGTGCAGTGAGTTGTGTACGCCGGTAGATAGCACAAGGTGTAGGATATACAGACAGAGTAAATAATATTTCCTGATAGGTAGTAAGAGAAGAGGAAGGTACGGGTGGAGGATATAGTGTATGCTGGTAGGTAGTACAAGAAGGGGAAAGTACGGGTGAGGTATATAGTGTATGCTGGTAGGTAGTACAAGAAGAGGAAGGTACGGGTGAGGTATATAGTGTATGCTTGTAAGTAGTACAAGAAGGGGAAGGTACGGGTAAGGTATACAGTGTATGCTGGTAGGTAATACAAGAAGAGGAAGGTACGGGTGGAGCGTATAGTGTATGCTGGTAGGTAGTACAAGAAGGGGAAGGTACGGGTGAGGTATATAGTGTATGCTGGTAGGCAGTACAAGAAGAGGAAGGTACGGGTGGAGTATATAGTGTATGCTGGTAGGTAGTACAAGAAGAGGAAGGTACGGGTGGAATATATATTGTATGCTGGTAGGTAGTACAACAAGGGGAAGGTAGAGGTGGAGTATATAGTGTATGCTGGTGGGTAGTACAAGAAGAGGAAGATACGGTTGGAGTATATAGTGTATGCTGGTTGATAGTACAAGAAGAGGAAGGTACGGTTGGAGTATATAGTGTATCCTGGTAGGTAGTACAAAAAGGGGAAGGTACGGGTGGAGCATATAGTGTATGCTGGTAGGTAGTACAAGAAGGGGAAGGTACGGGTCGAGTATATAGTGTACGCTGGTAGGTAGTACAAGAAGGGGAAGGTACGGGTGGAGTATATAGTGTATGCTGGTAGGTAGTACAAGGAGAGGAAGGTACGGGTGGAGTATATAGTTTATGCTGGTAGGCAGTACAAGAAGGGGAAGGTACGGGTGAGGTATTTAGTGTATAGTGGTAGGGAGTCCAAAAAGTGGAAGGTACGGGTGAGGTATTTAGTGTATGGTGTTAGGTAGTACAAGAAGAGGAAGGTACGGGTGAGGTATTTAGTGTATGGTGTTAAGTAGTACAAGAAGAGGAAGATACGGGTGAGGTATTTAGTGTATGGTGGTTGGTAGTACAAGAAGGGAAAGGTACGGGTGAGGTTTTTAGTGCATGCTGGTTGGTAGTACAAGAAGAGGAATGTACGGGTGAGGTATTAAGTGTATGGTGGCAGGTAGTGCAAGAAGAGGAAGGTACGGGTGGAATATATAGTGTATGCTGGTAGGTAGTACAAGAAGGGGAAGGTACGGGTGGAGTAAATAGTGTGTGCTGGTAGGTAGTACAAGAAGAGGAAGGTACGGTTGGAATATATAGTGTATGCTGGTAGGTAGTACAAGAAGAGGAAGGTACTGGTGGAGTATATAGTGTATGCTGGTAGGTAGTACAAGAAGGGAAGGTACGGGTGGAGTATATAGTGTATGCTGGTAGGTAGTACAAGAAGATGAAGGTACGGGTGGAGTATATAGTGTATGGTGTTAAGTAGTACAAGAAGAGGAAGGTACGGGTGGAGTATATAGTGTATGCTGGTAGGTAGTACAAGAAGTGGAAGGTACGGGTCGAGTATATAGGGTATGCTGGTAGGTAGTACAAGAAGGGGAAGGTACGGGTGGAGTATATAGTGTATGCTGGTAGGTAGTACAAGAAGGGGAAGGTACGGGTGGAGTATATAGTGTATGCTGTTAGGCAGTACAAGAAGGTGAAGGTACGGGTGAGGTATTTAGTGTAAGGTGGTAGGTAGTACAAAAAGTGGAAGGTACGGGTGAGGTATTTAGTGTATGGTGTTAGGTAGTAGAAAAAGAGAAAGGTACGGATGAGGTATTTAGTGTTTGGTGTTAAGTAATACAAGAAGAGGAAGATACGGGTGAGGTATTTAGTGTATGGTGGTATGTAGTACAAGAAGAGGAAGGTACGGGTGAGGTATTTAGTGTATGGTCGTAGGCAGTAGAAGAAGAGGAAGGTAAGGGTGAGGTATTAAGTGTATGGTGGTAGTCAGAACAAGAAGAGGAAGGTACGGGTGGAGTATATAGTGTATGCTGGTAGGTAGTACAAGAAGAGGAAGGTACGGGTGGAGTATATAGGGTATGCTGGTAGGTAGTACAAGAAGAGGAAGGTACGGGTCGAGTATATAGGGTATGCTGGTAGGTAGTACAAGAAGGGGTAGGTACGGGTGGAGTACATAGTGTATGCTGGTAGGCAGTACAAGAAGGGGAAGGTACGGATGGAGTATATAGTGCCTGCTGGTAGGTAGTACAAGAAGAGGAAGGTACGGGTGGAATATATAGTGTATGCTGGTAGGTAGTACAAGAAGGGGAAGGTACGGGTGGAGTATATAGTGTATGCTGGTGGGTAGTACAAGAAGAGGAAGATACGGGTGGAGTATATAGGGTATGCTGGTTGATAGTACAAGAAGAGGAAGGTACGGTTGGAGTATATAGTGTATCCTGGTAGGTAGTACAAAAAGGGGAAGGTACGAGTTGAGTATACAGTGTATGCTGGTAGGTAGTACAAGAAGGGGTAGGTACGGGTGGAGTACATAGTGTATGCTGGTAGGCAGTACAAGAAGGGGAAGGTACGGGTGGAGTATATAGTGCATGCTGGTAGGTAGTACAAGAAGAGGAAGGTACGGGTGGAATATATAGTGTATGCTGGAAGGTAGTACAAGAAGGGGAAGGTACGGGTGGAGTATATAGTGTATGCTGGTGGGTAGTACAAGAAGAGGAAGATACGGGTGGAGTATATAGTGTATGCTGGTTGATAGTACAAGAAGAGGAAGGTACGGTTGGAGTATATAGTGTATCCTGGTAGGTAGTACAAAAAGGGGAAGGTACGAGTTGAGTATACAGTGTATGCTGGTAGGTAGTGCAAGAAGAGGAAGGTAAGGGTGGAGTATATAGTGTATGCTTGTAAGTAGTACAAGAAGAGGAAGGTACGGGTGGAGAATATAGTGTATGCTGGTAGGTATTTCAAGAAGAGGAAGATACGGGTGGAATAAATAGTGCATGATGGTAGGTAGTGCAAGAAGAGGAAGATACGGGTGGAATATATAGTGTACATGTAAGGTAGTAGGTAGTACAAGAAGAGGAAGATACGGGTGGAGTATATAGTGCATGGTGGTAGGTAGTATAAGAAGAGGAAGGTACGGACGGAGTATTTAGTGTATGGTGGTATATAGTACAAGAAGAGGAAGATACGGGTGGAGTATGAAGTGTATGCTGCTTGGTAGCACAGGTAGAGGAAGGTACGGGTGGAGTATATAGCGTATGCTGGTAGGTAGTACAAGAAAAGAAAGATAGTTTCCCTTTGTACCTATCAGTATGACTTTCCAATGTACATGGCCATGTATATTACAATGTCGGCATCGCCACTTCCTCTATATCAATGTTTAGAGATTTGATCTGTTTTTTAAGTACGTTTTTTTTACTGAGACAAAAGACAAAAACAGATACAAAATAGAGTAATTTCCAATTATGTGTATCACACGACCAATGTGTTCATAACCGTCCTCATGAGCGATACAGCAAATTCATCAATCTAATGCAGTCTGATTGGTGGCATTTCGACGTCAATACAAATGGCGGCTCCGATAACTTAATGTTTGCTAGAGCATTCACCGCATCAGTAGGCATGCTTTAGGCACAATGCCCTGTTGACATTCAGTGTCACCAGAATAAGAAAGACAGTCTAGGAAAACATTCTAACAACCAGCATCATCATTCAATAATAAAATATCACAACATGTGTCTCAAGCAATCTTGATCTTTATGTATTCAATAATCAGATTGCCTGTTTTAATTCAAATACATCATGGATCAAGTGTAAGTGCTTAGGTTTAGTCCATTATTTTCGTGAAATCAATGTGCCATTATTGATAATCTGTTCGCATCTGTTCTCGTTGTAATAGATACAATGTTATTCTTTGTTTCAGAATGGACACCTTCCCGAAGTGTTCTGTCTGTCAGCAGCAATTTACCCTGAAAGGTCCAGTGCCCTACTTACTGCCCTGTCTACACGCTGTGTGTGAGACATGTGTGACATCTGCAGCTGGTGGTGTGATATCATGCTCTACATGTCAGAGGGAGGTCAACCTCACAGACACAAGCCTCCAGAAGGACGCAGTCAGACAGAAGGAAATATTCCACCTGACAGTCAAACATCGCCCCACAGAGCTTCTTTGTACAAATGAAGACGATGGAAATCAGGCTGTGTGTTGGTGTCAGGAGTGTGAAGAGTTCCTCTGCGAATACTGCCAGAACTTGCACAATGGTGTTAAAGCTACCAGAAGACATGTTGTTGAAACCTTTCGGGATATGGCACCGGGGAGCATGTTTGTAGAACCAGTATGCAAACTTCACAATCGTTATCCTCTTGAGTATTTTGATAAAAACTGCAACATTTCAATTTGTGCCAAATGCAGGCTTGGCGAGCATTCTGAGCACGACGTTGAGGATTTAGATGTGGCTGCTGATGCTGCAAAAGGACGGATAGAACAACATGGGAAGAATGTGACTGCACATCAAACTTGTCACCAAGCATATTTGAAGAGCGTCAGCAAAGTCGTAAATGACACAAAGAATACAAGTAGTGCTCTTAAGGAGGCCATCCACCACACTTTCCATTCTCTGAGGACACAACTTGATCAAAGAGAGAAGGAGCTGGTCATAGATCTGGAGAATCAGACGAAGCAGGAACTGTCAAAGCTGCACACTGTACAAGTTACCTCTGAAGGCGAGAGGGAAAGATGCACGTGGATCTCAGACTACATCAGTACGATGCTCAGATATGCTTCAAACTCTGACTTTCTCACACTGGAGTGTTCGATACAAGACACAGCGAAAACGCATCTCAGATCAGTTCCACCAGAGACACACAGTGCATCTGCAGCCAGTTTCAACACAGGGGGCCTGGAGAAATTGAAATCCTACATTTCTGACTTCGGATCTGTCAATGAAGATGGATCAGCAGCTCAGGCACATACACATGCAGGTACTTGCTTCTTACTCTGGCGATAGTTCATTTTGTATATGAAGATTGATTGAAGCTTTGAATAAAACAAACAAAGGGTAAGTATTTGATAACTTGGCTTTGAGAAGTTGGTAGAACACGAAAACATGAAATTAACCTTTTTTATTGATTACTACTGAATACTGTGTTATCGTATTGAGTTAATATGTCATTTCAAACAATACAGAAGATTCGTGTCTTCTTGTTGATGTTTAGTTTAAGATGGGTTGCTAATGAGCTATCTATACATTATCAACAACACCTCAGGGAAAAGCCAAATAGTTCATCGATTTGTAACAGTTGTGTGTATTTATTGTACAGATCAAGGCACACAGACAGACGATAGCCATCTAACTGACCTGGAAAACAAATACAAAGATGTAAGTATTCTCATTCAGCAAACGTGTGTACATACGAATCGTTATTTCTGATGTATCAAATTTAGCATTTCACGATTGACTTGGTACATGTCATGTTCGTAATAGTTTGTACATTAAAGTGACGCCTGTACCTCATATTCAGAACAAGCCTACTGTTATGTGATCCTTGGATTTTCTTTTGTTCTAAGCTGAAAGTGCTGGAGGTAGCTGACGATCCAACGCCATTGGCAAGTTTTGGTAAGATACGTTTCATTGAAAACAATAACAATACAAAATAACGAAGCTATGTATAAGCCTTTAGTTTTCATGCTATATTTCCCAGGCTATATTTTGAAAAACACAAAATGCCAAACCACAAATAGGTTTGAATTATCTTAAGATTACCTTGTAAGCTTTTTCCAAATATGAATTTGAATAATTCAATTTTTCACAGATTTGAATTTTCAATTTGACATGATATTATGATATTTGTAAAATAATGGTTACAGATCTAATACACAATGAATGTCAATCAGTGCTGTACAGCAGTTGAAGGGGGAGGAAAGTTAGATTGGGATTTTTCTTTAAACCACTGTAGTTATTAAACGGCCCCAGATTTGTCTTGGCAGATATTTTGTTGTGTACAAAGATGGTGTATTCCGCTCGTGAAACCAACAGAGTTCTCAACATCTAACTTAATGTTATATATGTGTGACCGCATTTATGTTTGTGCTTTTATCTAGAAATTGTTTTGCAGATGCGGGTGTTAAAACCTACACTCTGAAAACAGGAACGAGGACACCGGTGACTCTGCAGTGTGAGTACAATCAGATGCGTGCTTGGTCGTGTTCCACACTTTACATGTTTCGTTGCTCGCCCTTAACGGACAGGATAGGTTACTGGGTGAAGCGCTTTTTCCTGGTCGACAGGGCACTGCTGAAAATGTTTCACGAAGTATGAAGTGATTGGTGCATCACTGAAATCCACCAGGTTACTGTGTGATGTAATGTTTCCATTTCCTAAACACAAGGCATGGAACAATGTATGTGTCTGGTGGTGTTGACCATCTTCTGAACACAGAAGAAGGCACGGGTTTACTGATGTTATCCACCATTTTCAACACAACACGGTACTGGGTGAAGTCATGTCGTCCATGTTCTGAACACATGATACTGGGTGTAGTGATGTTGTCCCCCCTTTAATCACAGGTCATGGTACTTGGTGTAGTGATGTTGACTGCCCTTTTGCCACAGGTCATGGGACTTGGTGTAGTGATGTTGTCCGCCCTTTTACCACAGGGCATGGTACTTGGTGTAGTGATGTTGTCCGCTCTTCTACCACAGGGCATGGTACTTGGTGTAGTGATGTTGTCCGCCCTTTTGCCACAGGTCATGGTATTTGGTGTAGTGATGTTGTCCGCCGTTCTACCACAGGGCATTGGACTGGGTGTAATGATGTTGTCCGCCCTTTAAACACAGGGCATGTTACTTGGTGTAGTGATGTTGTCCGCCCTTTTACCACAGGACATTGGACTTGGAGTGGTGATGTTGTCCTTCCTTTTACCACGGGACATTGTACTAGGTGTAGTGATGTTGTCCGCCCTTCTACCACAGGACATGGAAGTTGGAGTGGTGATGTTGTTCGACTTTTTACCACAGGACATGGGACTTGGGGTAGTGATGTTGACTGCCCTTTAAACACGGGACATGGTACTTGGTGTAGTGATGTTGACTGCCCTTCTACCACAGGACATGATATTTGGTGCAGTGATGTTGGGCGCCCTTTTACCACAGGGCATGGTGCTGGGTGTAGTGATGTTGTCCGCCCTTTAAACACATGACATGATACTGCGTGATGTTGACTTCTCTTTAAACACAGGACACGATACTGCGTGCATTTCTGCAGTTTATTGACATTTCTGGTGTCTGGTCGCATGGACGTTGTAGAGTTTCTCACATTGTTTCCTGAAGATCTATTATGAAAATCCAGTTTCTCTTTATGTCATTGTAAAGCCCCTGAAATGACTTATATATAATAATTGTCAATTGGCAGATGAATTAATTTATTCATATGTCTGGTTATTATTTCGTTTTTGCGGTTTAGAATAGCTGGCAGTTGTGTTTCCGACTGAACACAAACAGTCAATCAGGTCTATGTCGAGGGGTGCCCGGAAGGTTAGCCGGGCTAGGTGTCAAGACTCGAAGAAAAAATAGTCTAACTCATACAACCAACTGTATTGTAGACGTAACTACATAAGGGGAAGATGAGGCAGAATAAGAAACACGGACGAGTGTTTACACACTGAAATGCCAACTTTTTTGGCGAATTCGATATGATGGCGCATGATCAAGAACACATGAACTTTTTACATCCGGGGAGTTTCCCGATCTGAAAATAAGTGCAATGTATCCGTGACGACCAGGTTTAGAATAGGTCCCCAAAACTATGTTCCAATTCATAAGAGACGACATGAATATGACTCAATGGCCAACGGCGTTGGGCGTTGCACATGGTATCCATCACTGGGTTTTCGTTTTTGTTTTTTTTAAATAGTTTTGTCTTCTCGTTTCTTCTGTCTGATTCACCAGGCAAATTCAAACTGTCCCAATTTTCTATGTGCCTATTTCATATGAATTGAACTGACTTACCACACACGTGTGACGCTCTTTGTTTTGAAGACTTAAGAACCAGCCCCGCCCATGGGGACATTACAAAAATATTTTTTGGTGCAAGGCGTTGCACCTCTTGGGTTAATGGCATTCACAAATGCTATATACCAAAATTTGATCCCTTGTAGTGTATGCTGTTTTAAGTGGGTAACTTATTATTGGCCTGACTGACAGAGGCGTTAGATAGATAACACTCTTGTTACACTGAAATTGCACTTCATGACAACTAGCGAAGTGGGTGTAAACGTTTGACGATGCGGCCGACAACAACTCTGGAGGAAGCAACGAGCCGGCAATGTCCCCGTCTGCAGGTTGGTAGATATGTGTGCACACGGCGCGCGCGTGTGTCCCAGAAGAGCTGACCAAACGAGATGCGTGTAGGGCGAGAAAACGTGACAGCGCCCAAGCCTGTCATATATGCCATGTAAACTGCGACACGGAGATCTCTCATCTGTTGCTATAAAAAGAGGATAACATGAGTCTTGGAAAACCAGTCGTGATTTTGGTTTGTTAAAACACAAGCCGTGATACTGTGTGAACTGAGGTTGTCTCCCCTTTAAACACAGGACACGATACTGCGTGCACTGATGTTGTCCACCCGTTAAGTTTCGTCACTAACAGCCACGGAAATCTCTCGTCAAGAGGATGACATGAAGCTTGGAAAACTAGTCGTGATTTTGTTCATCAACAACTTTAATGTGTCTCGCTGGTACAAACATGTGCAAGACCTACCTGGCTCTCCCGGCCCGTGAAGATCCGGGGTAGAATAGGTCTTCAGCAGTCCATGCTAGTCGTATGAGGCGACAAACGGGACCGAGTCGTCAGGCTCGCTGACTTTTAGTTGATACATGCCATCGTATCCCAAATGCGTGGATCGATGGTCATGATGTCAATCACTGGATTGCCTGGTCCATACTGGAGTATCTACAGATCGCCGTTATAAATAGGGGAGGGCGGTCGGGTAGCCTTCTGGTTAAAGCGTTCCCTTATCACGCCGAAGACCCGGGTTCGATTCCCGACATGGGTACAATGTATGAAGCCCATTGCTGGTGTACCCCGCCGTGATATTGCTGGAATATTGCTAAAAGCGGCGTAAAACCATACTCACTCACTCACAATAAAGCGGGAAAGTTGCTGAGTGCGGCGTTAAACAACAAACGAACAAAACAAAACCTGGCTCTCCCTTCTCAACAGGTATTGTAGCTGAACACGCTCTTTCAATATTACAAAGGTTCATGTTGTATAATGGCTAAAACAAGGGCCGATAATACTATTATCTTTGTTAACCTTTAGAACTAAGTCTTAGCTCATGTGAGATAGACACAATATTTTTATGGATAACAACCTCTTTAAAACTGTGAAAAGCGACGTTTCGGTATAGATCCTTATACCGTTGTCAAGCAAGACTGAATGAGGCCTGCTGATTTAATGATTTTACGTCCGCTTCGCATTTATTGCATTTCGCGGAGGGGGTAGGTGGGGAAGTAATGATAAATTGGTTAAACAAAAGAAACACCATACCCAAAAAACTGAAACTAACCGGAGGTACCCTATGCTATCCTATAGAAGGTACTAGAGAGTATTATTGCTGGGGGTGTTATTTCCATTAAGAGGTGTAACTTTATCTTACCGGGTGAAGTTTGGGTTGGTACAGCATATTGGGTGGTTGTAAGTATGCAGTTAGGCTGCATTAATAAATATAGGTAGTGGTTGATTGGTTACAGGCCGGCAAAGCCACATTTCGAAAATAGATAGCCCAAATTGATGTGGCTCTCGCGGCAATGGTTATGGTTGCGTGATTGTATAATGTGGCTCTCGCGGCTATGCTGTCAAAACATGCTTTGTGATTCTAACAGGTTACCGTTGCAGTCGGAAAGCGCACGTTAAATCTCCAATATAAGTAAGTAAGAAAGTAACACCACCCTTAGTAATTTAAATGTGGGACACTCATTTAAAGGTATCGGTAATCGGATTAATTACTTACCCGCTAGAATAGGTGAAATGCACTTAGCTGAAAATGTGGCTCTACCGGCAATAGCCATTTCTGAAATGTGGCTCTCCCGGCTAGACACCGGTTGATTAAAGAAAGAAATGAAAGGACTGTATAAGCCGGTAATCCCGGGGGGTGGGGAGAAGGGAGGGGGGTTATAACTTGGTTAGGTGGCGAGCGGTGTGGGCTTGTGGTAGGCGCTGGCTGGCTAAACGGGTGTCTTTGTTTAGTGTGTGGAAAACTGGGTTTTAGGCGCGGACGTCGGAGAGGACGGCTCGTGTTTGAAATTTGGATCCTGATCCGAAAGTTAATGGAAATTGTTGACTAGAGCAAAGTAATTTTGTTTAGTTTCGTTTGGGAGGTTCTAAATTCTGTCTAGGAGGTCTGCTTTGATGATAAAATTGTGTTATTGCATTGAGGATGTGGATAGGGTTGGAAGGGTTGAGGAGTAGTGAAAGGTTTTGTTTATAGTTAGAGGGGACAGCTAGGTAGAGTTCAGAGTGAAGGGTGTTATAGAAAGGACAGCTGTTAAAAATATGGTACAAGTCTTCAGGTTTTTTATAGTATATACAATTCCCGTCCGGGTGTTGTCCTTGTTTGTGGAGATTGTGGTTGAGGTTTGTGTTGCCGCTAATAATTCTGGATATGAAATTGTCAAGGTGGTTTGAGTTGTTGAAGTTGCGATATTTGAGATTGGCCATTGCGAATTAGTGTTTTGAATTATGTTATTGTAGTTTTGGAGTTTGATAGACCTTTGTATTTTATTCTTGATTTCTACTTTCGAGGTATGGAAGTAGATTTCAAGAGATGGCTGTTGGGTGGCTATTTTGGCTGCGATGTGAGCTGTGTTGTTCCCTGGTATATTGGTGTGTCCTGGGGCCCAGGGTAGGCTGATTTGTTTGTTGTTGTTATTGAGTTGGTTGGTGAGAGTAATAATATTGTTGATAAGGTCTGGACGTGTTCTGGAGTGTTTGTTTTGTATTTGTTTGAGTGACGTTAGTGAGTCGGATATTATTAGGAATTGTTGTTGGTTAATTGTTTTGGTAGCGTGTATTGCTGTAAGGATTGCTAGTAGTTCCCCTGTGTTATTGTTTGTGAATTTTTTAGAGTGAAAGTTAGTAGTGAACGGGGGTGTTTGGTCTATGTGTATTCCTAATCCTATCTTGTCGTTTGATTGGGATGCGTCTGTGTAGATGTGAGTGTGTGTAGGCCAGTTATTATGGATGTGTGTAAGTGTTAGTTTTGCCTTATTTTCAGCTGGGATGCCGTTGCTTGGTGTGAACAGTTTGTGGAGGGTTGTATCTACTGGGGGGGGGGGGGGGGGGGGGGGGAAGGGGAGGGGAGGTCGGCTATGTATTGTAGGGAGGGGGGTGTATGTATTATGCTGCTTAAATTGTGGGTGAGTATTAGCTTGTGCAGGTGGGTCATATATGGAGCTTTGTCAGGGGAATTTTTGAATTTGTGTACCGTCTGTTTGTTGATGTCGTATTTTTGTTTTATTGTTTTGAAAATTGGATTGTGTTGTGCCCCAGCCCAGTAGTTGAGAATGGTTTGTTGTATTCGGTGTTTGATGGAGAGTGTATTTGTGATTAATAGTAAGGCGTGGTGTGAGGTCCCAGTCCTAGTGCCGGTGGCTATTTTGAGGGCCTTGTATTGGATTGATTTTGTTTGTTATAGTTAGTAGTTGAGATGCCGCTTTGGACCGGAGCGGCGTAGTCGATTTTGGATTGAATAAGTGTTTTGTAGATGTTGAGGAGGGTTTGTTTGTCGGACCCCCAATTGTTACCTTTAATAGCTCTCATTAAATTTAAAATCTTTTTCACAAGAGTTGACCATTTTCAGTATTTGGGGGCCTTGAACTTGGCTTCTTTCTGATATGTACTTATTTTGTCATTAAGGTGAAGTTTGGGTGTGTAATTTTGCATATACTGTTTTTTAAATGGCATGCCGGTGGTTTTATTGGTGTTAATTTGGAAGCCCCATTTGGAAGCCCAATTTTGAATGTTGTTTAACGCAGATTGCATTCTGGTTTTTAATAAATTGATGGAGGCCGAGGAGGTCCAAAAGGAAACGTCATCTGCGAATTTTGCAGTAGTGATTTTCTCCATGTTTTTGGTGTCTGAGAAGATATCATTAATCATAAAATTAAATAGCGTTGGCGATAAGGTGCTTCCTTGTGGGGTGCCGTTTTCAGTGGGGTGAATGTCGGAGAGGGTTTGATGGGATTTAACGGTAATGTGTCTGTCTGATAGGAACGAGTGAATGAAGTTTAGTATTCTCCCATTGATCTGATTGTTTTCAAGTGTTTTTAGAAGGCCGGTATGCCAGACCATGTCGAAAGCTTTGCTAAAATCTGTAAAAATGGCCAGTGTGTATTGTTTCATTGATTGATCTGTTCTAATGTCTTGTTCTAGGTGAAGGATGTGGTCTAGTGTTTGTTTGTTATTTGTGAAGCCGCTCTGGTTTGGGCTTATACGTCTGTTAGTAGAGATGTGATGCTTAAGTCTGTTATTAATAATGGATTCAAGGATTTTGCATATATGGGAAGTGAGAGATATGGGGCGAAAGGAGTCAGGGTCATTGGGTGGTTTACCCGGCTTTAGGACTGGGATGATTTTTGCGTGTTTCCATGTTTGTGGTGTTGTGCCTGATGACCATATTTGATTGTATAGCAGTAGTAGTAGTTGTTGTATTTGTGGTGGTATTTTATTTAGTATTATGTAGCTCATGTTATCGATTCCTGTGGCTGAGGCTGTATTTTTGTTGTGTAGTGCATGTAGAAATTCATGTATATTGATGGCTTTGTTGATGGGGAAATGGGCTAGGTCGGGGCGCTTTGTATAGGGGGGGGGGGGGGGGGGGGGGGTGCTTTTTGATAGTGTCCTGGAATGAGGGAGGGTAGTTGGCCGTGCTACTGGTGTTGGCAGTTGGCAAAATGGGTGGCTAAGTGATTGGCTTTGTCTTTATTAGATGGGCACATTTTAAAGTTGGGCTGGACGGATTTCCGGAAATGTTCTTTTATTGACTTAAGCTTATTCCATATTTTCCTTGAGTTATTTTCCCCAATTTTAAGGGTATTACAGAAGAGTTGCCAGTGTTGTTTCCTGGCCGTTTTGATAAGCTGTTTAGTATGATTTCTAAGTTGGATGAATTCAGGGATATTTGATTTGTCCCTTTTACTTTTATTTAGGGCTCTTTTCCTTTGTTTTCTGGTTTTTTGGATGTCGTCATTCGACCAGGGGACAGGGTTGTGGGCTGGGGCGGGGATGGAAGTGGGAATGCATTGACTTGCGATGTCGAATAGTGTATTGGTGAGGTTGGAGTTGAAGGTGTCGATGTTGCTGTTTTGTATTTTTCTGGGGTCGGTTTGGTTGCATAGTTTTGTGAAGAGTTGCCAATTGGCTTTTTGAAAGTTAAATTTGATTTGTTGGGTGGTTTCAGTGGGGGGTTGGTTGTTGTGAGAGAGGGGGGATGGGGTGAGATTTGTTTCGATTTTGATGGGGCAGTGGTCGTTGCCCCAGGTATCGGTGTTGGCGTCCCAGCTGATTTGATGTGAGTATTTGTTAGTTATTAGTGTTAGGTCGACTGCTGTAGGGTTTTGTAGACTGGATGTTGGATATCTTGTTGGTTGATTATCGTTGAGTGAGATGAATTTTGTCTTGTCTATCCAATCTACCAGAAGTCTCACGAATTTATCTGTATAATTTTTGGTTCCCCAAAGTGGGTGATGGGCATTAAAATCACCAAGTATTATGGTGTTTTGGGTGGTGTGCTGGGATAGAGTATCAAGGTCCTGTGAGTTAAACGGTTTGGTTTTAGTGTGGTACAAATTTATTATTCGTAGATTAGTTTTGTGGAAAGTTGTATCGATTGCTAGGGTTTCCAAATTTGTTGTAGGGATGGGGACAGTGCTATAGTTTAGTGAGTTATGGATAAACAGTGCAAGTCCTCCGTGGGGGGGGCCCGGGGGTGTTTTGTGGGCGGGGGCGGTCTTGCCGGAGCGTTTGGAACCCGGGGATTTGGAATTCTTTTTTGGGTGAGAGTAGGGTTTCCTGTAATGCAATGATGAGGGGTTGTATTTTTTTTAAGGAGATAAGGGCTTTCAGTTCGTGTCCGTTGGCCCGAAGGCCGTTACAGTTCCATTGTATGATGGACATGGTTGGGGGAGGATTAAGAGGGGTTGTGTTTGGTGCAGAGGTGATAGGTTTGGGGGGGGGTTATGGAGTTAGTTTTTTAGTTTGAGGGTTGACAGTTGGATGTTTTAATAGAATGGCTGCGATTATAAATTCAACTATTTTGTTTGTGTTACTGTACAATTTTTGCGGCGTGATGTGTGCTGAGGGAGTGGACTTAAGTTGTTGTATTTCGTTTGTTAGGAATTCCTTTCTGTGTTTGGAGATATGAGGTGGGTTGGTGGCCAGGTGGTGTGGGGCCGGGGTGGGGTTGGTTGGGGGTGGTTGATTGAAGGGGATGAGGGGGGAGGGAAGTATGTGTGTGTGTGCTGGTAGGGGGGTGGTTTGGTGTATGATATGAAGGGCGAATCAAGATCGTGGTCAGAGGAGGGGTAGATAAATATTGTGAGGGGTCTAGCCGGGCGTCTTACACCGGGAGTCCGAATCCCTGGCTTGGGCTTGTGTCAAAGTTGTGTGGTTCGAAATCCCAGTAGTCGGAATTGATTGCTGTGTAGTTGTTCGCAATGACTTTGATGAGGTTTTAGATCCTGATGGTGTCCTAAGACGGTTGTTTGGGTTCCCGTGCTCGTGCCGGGATCATGACTTGTTTCTCCAACGAATAAGCAATAAAGACGACTGAATGAGGGACATAGTGCAGAATATATATAGTAGGTGGAGGATTAACATTAGAGCATTAACAGTAACAACAAAGCATACATGAGTGGGATAACATGGGTAGGTGTGACAACAAAGGGATGATGCTGTCACAACACGATGAACAGAAAACACATAGCTAGAAGCCAATGGGGGCATGAAGCCAATAAACATAAAAATATTTATCGAAAAATGTCCTCATATAATAAATCATTTCGTCTACGCCGAGAACAGAGGTGTAGAGAAAAGGCTGGAAATGGTTGATCATTGATTAAAGGTGAAAGGTTATACTTAAATTTGTATACATATTTGAATATTTACAGGTATGACTTAATAATGGATAAAAACTTGGTTCAGCTATTTCGCCATTTACAGTGAAATAAGCATGTGTCATCAATTACGCTTTATGCTCACCCATTGACTTAAATGTTAAATAAATCTTTAAATCATGGCCCCTTTGTCTGTGGTCAAACTGACTAAATTGTTAGTTTAACACCACTTGGCAATGACTGAACTTCTTTTATTCCCTACCATGTATCTTGATGATAGAATAATTTAGTGAAAAACGTTGTCGCAGCGGGATTCGAACGCGCAA
Organism: Haliotis rufescens; assembly: GCF_023055435.1. NCBI lineage: Eukaryota > Metazoa > Mollusca > Gastropoda > Lepetellida > Haliotidae > Haliotis > Haliotis rufescens. The sequence continues at coordinate 9,966,705 of NW_025964383.1, forward strand.
ATTCAGCACTGTAGGCTAACGAATGTAGTCTTCTGGCACAAAGGGAAGAAAATTAACAACTAAATATTTCCTTACATCAGCTCCAATTGCCTTATCCCTTTATGAACTGTGTTTTATGCAATGTTTATACAGTGCATTCTCTATGAATACTCTGTGCATTCTACTATTTGTACAGTACTTGTGATTTTGTAGCTTTTCGTTCAACGAAACGAATAGACAGAAAATAAATTACTATTATCTAGAGCAATGTTATATTTGCTCATAATAGGTTCATCAAAATGGGCAAGTTATATTTAGGTGATTGATAATTTATGTGCTCGAGTTGGTCCACAATGAACGGTATACTTGCCCCTGGACATGCATTTCCTAACCCAAATCGGCAAAGTGCGAAGTGCACGTGCGAAAGGCTGGGGGAACACATTTCACGTGCTTCACGCAGGGCCGACTCACACAGTGTTCTCACAGTTGGGCAGTTGTTTTTTAAGCATTTAAGGTGCCATAAATGTCTTGTATGTCAGACCACTCGGATCCGAGGTGCTGATCGTTGAATCGGTTGAATAACTGGACTCTGCGCGCCTCACGGTTTAATTATCATTTCAACGATTAGACACTGGGTCGTCTCGGCCTAACCTATACATAGTGATGATCGTACTGGTCAGTATCAGTGTCTTTTTCTCGAGGAATCTGTAATGAACTGTGTAGAGATATAAGAAACTGATCGCTTTGAAAATATATGTCACAAAAATATAAAAGCATTATGCGTGAAATATTCACAAATACATGGCCCAGTCACAACATATGACGCGACATCCTCCCGTCCAGCGAGTGTGCTGAAACTGTGGACAGTGACTGAAGCGGACGTAGAAGTTACCTGTTCACACTGTGTCTGTTGAACACTCACGTGTAAAAATATCGTCAAACATCATCTTTTTCTGTCTTATTGTTTACAAAATTGTACAAGAAGAGTTTAGAATAGTAACAATAATAGTTTTATCGTGATAAAGACAGCTATGCGTTTTCCGGCAGCAAGTGTCTATTTCTGACTACTGACAGCAGACCAGCTTAGCTAACAACAGTATGCAGTATATATTTCATTGTCAATCCATACAAACATTTATGTAAAACATTTAAAATACCCATACAAATACTTTCACAGTGAAATTATTCGTATTTTATCACAATAACGATGAAATTCACAGACAGACGAACATGACAGCCGATCGTTCAGTGCGGTGTTTTGTAAACATTGAAACGAGGTTCACAATGAGCTGCTCTATTTGTAATCTGAAGACAGGAAATTTGGTAAACTGTAAACAAAATGTATATTTCCAGGTCCTAAACTACAACTGGACGCTGCTCGAGCCAACACAGACTGGTGCCACGTAACTACAGACGGTGAGCTGGTCAACTCGACGCCCGCCACACAACACAGAGACAGCGGCAGGTTACAGACATACCGCGGCACCTGTAGCTCATCCCCCATCCCCCTTCCTCCATCCCCCTCTAATGTCACCCCTGCCCCCCACACACCACGATACTGGGAGACCCACTCCAGGGTGGGTGTGGTGGGTGGAGGGTTGTGTTGGCCTGTCCTGGAGATGGGTGTGGGGGAAGAGAGCCAGGTGGACCGTAAGTGGTATGTTTGTGTACAGCGCCGCTCCTGGTGTGTCAGTGTAGGGAGCTGTCTCACACACCGGGGGAGTCTCTGTACCACCGTGTGTCAGCAGGGGGAGTGGGGGGAGTGTTACGGAAACACAATGTCTGCCACACGCGGCACACCGGCCACCCTCCACTATGGCGTTGTGCTGGATGTGGGGAGGGGGAGACTCGGCTTCATCGATCTCGACAGGGGGATTGTTTTGGCCAAGTTGGATGTTGAGTGGAGGGAGTCTCTTCTCCCCATGTTTAGTGTTGGGCTGCCAGGTGACTGCACAGTCAACATGAAGGTGGTCAGCGGGGTGGACATCACCATGACTGACTCCAAGAAGTCACTTATTTATAACGCCCTCGCATAGGAAATAAAATAAACATGACATTGTGTAAACTTGTAAGTGTGACATATTTATTTAAACTGTCAAAAGTAATGTGATTGTATTGATTGAGGCGGACATAGAAGTTACCTGTCCATGTGCTGTTTGTTGTGTACAAGAATGTAACAAGGTTAGCTAAATGTGTTGTTTTTCTATTTGACTGGTTTCTGTTGTGTATAAGAAACATTTTGCATCCTCACATGAGTATTGTTATGAATATGAATCTGTGGTAATCGATCAGTTGATCACACATTTCCTACATTTCTGGGAAATGGCACAACAAACGACTGAGTGCACAGATTCATCAAAAGTTGTTACAAATCATGAATTTGTTGACATGGTCCGTTTCTTCTCTGTAATATAATTGTTTTAAATCCCAACATGAATAGTGTTGTGCTGAAAGTATTGCAGTTGTGCCGCCACATTGCCACATTTGATGTCGGTGAAGAAATGGGATGAAAGTGATTGAAGCGGACATAGAATGTACCAGTGTACATGTGACGTGTGTACAGAAACGCAATCAAGATGGCAGAATGTTTTCTCTAATTTGTTACTTTTTGGTGTCTTTCAAGCCTATTTTGAATCTCCACATCCACACTTATACAGATCAATTGAAGCAGAAAAATAAGAATACAACCTTGATACAAGTCGGTAACAAAATGAAATGTCATCAATCAAGTTACAGTCTGTTAGTGGCCCAGTCGTCTAAGGCGCAGCGATTCGCTGTGATGAGTTGCGTCCCTTGGGCACGCCAGAAACCTATGATTGTGGGTTCGAATCCCGGTACGCCCCAATTATGTTTCTAGGTTTGTCAGCACCATACCCGTGCTCGAGGGTTTCACCGAAGTGGTAAACGTCTGAGAACTGTATCACTTCGGGCTTTCCTCTCACATCAAGCTGACACGCCTTGATATAACTGGAACACTGTTAAAAACGGCGTTAAACCCAACTCACTCTTTCACTGTTAGTGGACATGGCCCTCAGTTTTCTCCGGTTTATGGAAACTTCAAGTATAGAATCACTTGCAATTATCGTTTAACACGGGCATGTATAAAAAATGGTATAATTCCGCTTTCTTTTGCGGTAAACTGACGTTCCGACACAATCTTGAAGCAACGTGTACGTCAGGAAAATAACAAAACATCAGTAGAACTGTAAGTGTGTGGAACATGGCCATGGATAATATACTAATCTTTTCCCTGATTTGTTCGCCTTAGCGACAGATTATATATGGGAACGGCTCAGTGATATTGATCTTGAATTGGATATAATGCCGCTTCGAAATGTGTTTTATCATTGCATGTCAGTTTTATATGGCGGTAGAAAGACCAAGACATGCAAGTCTTAGATGTTTACGGCTTAAGTGAAATCCACGAACTCAGTGCTGACAGACCAAGGGACTTAATCAGGGCGAACTTGGTTTCTTGCAGACAACGAAGGGGTGCCAAATACTGCACAAATATTATAAACATACATTTCCATTTACCTTTACAATTGCATGCAATAAAACTGTGTCTGTTAAGTTTTTGTCTGTTTTGTTTTTAACATATATCTAGTTTTAATGAGATTGCCTGCTATCTCACAGATGCACAGTTACAGCCAGCTAAAACACGGTCTTTTGAGACTGGTAAGTCATTATAGGCGGATGGGGGTGGGCGGGGGGATTGGCGAGGGAGGGGATTTAGGTGATGTGTTGGTCACACACCCCAATGTTACGTAACATGTTGTTATGGCTCCCAAATACATGTAGCATCTTCCCATGCCCGCCCCCTGTAATAAATGACCAGTCCCCACGTAATGTTCAAATGTATACGTTTTCTTATTTGAAATAAATAGCACTCATTTTGTATGACCTCCTCTCACGCTCAATCTCACCAGCCCCCTCTCCCCTACACTAAATTAGTAGTCCCATAAGCGAAAGACTTCCTTCAAAATATGGGGCTAGGTTTACAATGTATCATGATGTGTCACTTTTTTCAGGAAAGTCAGATTTCTTATGTTGAGCCGATTACATAGCCCCACTTCCCGCATAGACTCATTTTAGCCAACCGCTGTTTTCCTACTTCACAAACGAGCCTGTTTGCCGAACACTGGTACTCTTCCTGATGAATCTAAATCCTTCATTGTGTGTTCACTGTGAAAATCGTACTGGTATAACGGTACATACAAGAGATCTACTACAGACTACATTCGCTGGTATCTTATGTGAGTTTACTGGAGCCCCGGCTGCAGATTTGCCTTTTTTGTCATCAGGCTCTATTTTGTAAGTATAAGCCTTTGTTAACAATAGTCCTTTATTTTCTGTAAAATTGAAAAGCAAAGAACCGGAATCGGGTTTATATTAAACAACACGAAATTGATACTGTTTTGTAGTTTGTATCCCTTGCGACAGCATATATGACCCAAGAAAACTACATATTGCACAGTGGGATAGCTGGCTGAAGTGGTGTAAGGGAAATAACTCTGTGAGGACTTGAGGCCATGAGTGAAACTGGGTATTTTCCATCCATTCTGTGTTTTGCTCATTAAAAAACTGAAATTACGAAGTCGTAAAAATATATTTGTATGTACTTGCACAATCGAAACAAAACATCAGTTGTGTGCCTCTGTATCTCACTATGTTATAATGTTTATGGATAACGTGAGTGAGTATGGCTTTACGCCGCTTTTATCAATATTCAGCAATATCACGGCAGGGGAAACCAAAAATGGCCTTCACACACTGTACCCATGTCGGGGATCGAACCCGGGTCTTCGGCGTGGCGAGCCAACGCTTTAACCACTAGGCTACCCGACCACCCCTTATGGATAACGATTCTTAAGAAATGAGTGACGAGTATACTTTTCATTTCTGGTGTCCTCCGCCGTAATGTTGCTGTAATATTGCTTAAAGCGGGGTAAAATTCAAATCACTCATTCTGATTCAACGTATGGCGTCGCATATGAAGACCCATGTCATATAAGGAAAGCCATATATTTCGTTTTCATCATGTATTCAATAAAGCTGATATTTATTTTTTAAAGTACTTCAAGAAGCATGATTGTTACCATGCTGATTATAAAGAGTGACTGCGATATAACTGAACTGTTGACTGAGGCATAAAATAATATTACCTCACTTATTCACTCACTCACTTTTAACTCTCTCTGTCACAAGGTAACCTTGTGTATCACTACCCCTGTGTTTGCTTCAGGCTAGGCTCACTCATTCACTCACTCACTTTTAACTCTCTCCGTCACAAGGTAACCTTGTGTATCATTACCCCCGTGTTTGCTTCAGGTTAGGCTCACTCATTCACTCACTCACCTTTAACTCACTCTGTCACAAGGTAACCTTGTGTATCATTACCCCCGTGTGTGCTTCAGGCTCGGCTCACTCATTCAGTCACTCATTTTTAACTCACTCCGTCACAAGGTAACTTTGTGTATCATTACTCCCGTGTTTGCTTCAGGCTGGGCTCACTCATTCACTCACTCACTTTGAACTCACTCTGTCACAAGGTAACCTTGTGTATCATTACCCCCGTGTGTGCTTCAGGCTAGGCTCACTCATTCACTCACTCACTTTTAACTCACTCTGTCACAAGGTAACATTGTGTATCATTACCCCCGTGTGTGCTTCAGGCTAGGCTCACTCATTCACTCACTCACTTTTAACTCACTCTGTCACAAGGTAACCTTGTGTATCATTACCCCCGTGTGTGCTTCAGGCTAGGCTCACTCATTCACTCACTCACTTTTAACTCTCTCCGTCACAAGGTAACCTTGTGTATCATTACCCCCGTGTTTGCTTCAGGTTAGGCTCACTCATTCACTCATTCACCTTTAACTCACTCTGTCACAAGGTAACCTTGTGTATCATTACCCCCGTGTGTGCTTCAGGCTAGGCTCACTCATTCAGTCACTCACTTTTAACTCACTCCGTCACAAGGTAACTTTGTGTATCATTACTCCCGTGTTTGCTTCAGGCTGGGCTCACTCATTCACTCACTCACGTTTAACTCACTCTGTCACAAGGTAACCTTGTGTATCATTACCCCCGTGTGTGCTTCAGGCTAGGCTCACTCATTCACTCACTCACTTTTAACTCACTCCGTCACAAGGTAACCTTCTGTATCATTACCCCCGTGTTTGCTTCAGGCTAGGCTCACTCATTCACTCACTCACTTTTAACTCACTCCGTCACAAGGTATCCTTGTGTATCTTTACCCCCGTGTTTGCTTCAGGCTAGGCTCACTCATTCACTCACTCACTTTTAACTCACTCTGTCACAAGGTAACCTTGTGTATCACTACCCCCGTGTTTGCTTCAGGCCAGGCTCACTCATTCACTCACTCACTTTAAACTCACTCTGTCACAAGCTTACCTTGTGTATCATTAACCCCGTGTTTGCTTCAGGCAAGGCTCACCACTCCGTCATTCATCATGGACATACTCCCTAAAGTTGTTGCTGCCACTGTACTTCTACTCAACATAGTTGTGGGGATCGGAGTTATCAGCCTTGTTGCGTCAAGAGAGGGCCACGATCATAGGACGGATACGCATATCAGCCAGTCGGAAATATTCAAGCAACGGCTTGAGCGGGTAAGAGTTACATTAAAGATTATCACCCCAACTCGCAGGGTTACACACCCTTACTATGCCAGTATCCTCTGATTCCTAAGTTCTCCTCGATAAGGATCCATGGCCAGATACATGGTACTCGTCACTCAATATGAACAAAATCGTCAATCATTAAGACGACTCCGTGATATGAGTGAAATAATGTTTAAAAAAGCAAGCGTTCATCAAAACCCACGTTGTCTCTATTCTGTTTCAAACATATGGTGTATATCTCTATTGCAGTCCAAGATTGACATGACTGCACTGAAGAAGTGGCCTCTTTTAATACATGGTTATAAGCTTTGGTTTGTTGTTTAACGCCGCACTCAGCAATATTCTGGAGCAGACAATCCACTGATTGACAACACGAGCATCGATCCACGCAATTGGGATCGATGACATACATCAACCAAATCAGTGAGCCTGATCACCCGATCCCGTTAGTCGCCTCTTACGACAAGCATAGTCGCCTTTTAGGGCAAGCATGGATTGCTGAAGACCCTTCTACCCCGGATCTTCACGGGTCATGGAGACCGCCTCCGTGGTCTAGTGGTTCGTTCCCCGGCCGCGTCATACCCAAAAGACGTTAAAAGATGGTATTTGTTGTTACCCTGTCTGCTGCTCGGCATTAAGGGGCTCAAAACAAGGACTGGTCGGCTCGGAGTCAGTATACTGTGTCTGAGTGGGATATTCATGTTAAACTGCGGCATGGTATCTCAGTCCGGACTAGTACAAGCAGCCACACAAACACTCACACGTACATGCACGTCGCTATATAAGTGCAATAATCTTGGACGTGACGTTAAACCCCATTTCACCTCACCTCACCCCACGGGTCATGGTAATAAGCATGATTGCTCTATCAAGACTGATATGGGCACTGGATAATGGAACATAATCCCTCATTACTTCAAACGAATTCACCAACCCGAATTTGAATGCGAGATATGCTTAAAATCCGTTTGACAATGCACCAATAAAAAGCTGGTCGAAAGTTTTTAAGCAACATCTTGATTGAATAAGATTAATTTAAGATTATATAAAAGCTACGCATCAATAAAATGCCTAACTTACCGGGTCGCTTTATCTCGATCAATTCTCTACTATAGATCTACGCTGAACATTCGCAGAAAGCCTGGGACAAGTTCGCCACTGCAGGAACAGGTGAGCATATACCGACACACACAGCTGCCACAGACGCCATGATTGAAATAACCATAGAGGAAAACACACAGTATACATCATGCTAATTACGGCGGACACAGATGGACCACACTTTTGTATTTTCTTGTGGATTGGAGCACCCCTGAAACAGTTTGATAGGGAAACACAAAATTAAAAAAACTATATTTGTATTTTTGGACCGTTTTCTGATTAATACAATAGGCCTTTTTCAAAAATAAAATATATAAAAATCGTGAACAATTTTTTCAGTTACGATAAGTTAATTAACGTTTATGTTTAACAAAAATACAGAAAACATTGGTGGGGGTTAATTCAACTTTTGTCACTGTTAGAGATACTGATGATACAAGAAAAATAACGCCCGCGGATACACCCACACAGTTTTTTAGCGTATCTTTAACGAAACTGGACATTTTTCAAGCGGATTCGCCTCTTTTAAATGTACATTGTACGTACATAAACACGGGCACGCCATATTGTAAAGCAAACGGTATGGACGATGGCGGATAGGAGTTCCCTCCCTGGGCGCCAGTAAAGCATAAAACGAAATCGCTTTCTTGGATTTGAAAGTCATTTGTAATCATTTACAATTTTGTACATAAATTGCTTTTAATGTACAGGATAACATTTGTTTCTCTCTTTTTCGTGCTGTAATATTTTTGGCAAATTCTTTCATCAATATATTTACTGTGAAAAATAATCTGAAATTTTATTTCTTTTCAATTTGTTCGTTTTGAAAGTGATACGAACTAACCGTCGCCAATGGGCCACAGTTAGCTGTGTGCTGTTGCGTCAATAAGGCGTGCCAGAAACCCTTGATCCTAGATCGATTCCTTGTTCGCCTTGATTATATTTCTGTTTTTGTCTGCACCCTTCTCGTGTATATGTGTACAGTGAACCCCTCTTAATACATGGAGTGTCGTTCCCAGTCAATCAACAGTCATCACCAGAACGAGTAGTTTCCGAACTATCGGGATTTCACGCTAATTTAAATAACGCATTCCTTTTCGCATTGACTCCATATCTTCGTCTCATTTGAAGACGCACTCACATACACACATATAGACATATATGTTTAATTATGTATAAATATGTCAACCTGTTGCAGACAAGGGACAACCGAGTTCATCTCCAGCCTTTCTGAATCTGCTGAAACCCATCGCATATTTCCCTGGACTTGACTTCACCGGCTATACAGAAGGTATACATGGACCCATGTCATATCACAGCATGCACATGGTGTCTTACAATGAAGTAATACTTTTATCATTGCATTGTAGATTATTAATGAATACTTCATCACCAAGTTCGTTTCTTCAGATTGCTACTCTTTGTGAAGCCACCTTTGGGAATAATTTACAACCAAATTGTATTTGTATACTTGTATTCATAAGCTTTGGTGGGGCGGTCGGGTAGCCTAGTGTTTTAAAGCGTTCGCCCGTCACGCCGAACACCCGGGTTCGATCCTCGACATGGGTAAAATGTGTGAAGCCCATTTCTGGTGTCCCCCGCCGTGATATTGCTGGAATATTGCTAAAAGCGGCGTAAAGCCACACTCACTCACTCCAGAATAATTAAACCTTATTAAGAGGGAACTAAAATGTGTAGTAAAAACGTGACTTCGATATTACATTTCAGTAGACACATCTGAGGAAACTACGATTAGAAACTGGGTACCTTTTGTCGGACCTGGGAGACAACTTTTGTACAACGGGATGAAGTATAAGAATGGCATCATCATAGTGCCCGCCACTGGAGTATATGCCGTATATAGCCACATCAAGTTTTACATAGAAAGAAATAATCATGACGATGCTGAGTCTGATTTTCATCATAATATAACACGGTACAGTGCACTGAAGCTAAATGGAGAAGCAGTTTTGAGGAATGTCATCAGCGAGAACAAAAACAGCATCATTGATGGAGCAAGTCTGGAGTACTCCAGTGATGTTCATGGATTGGTGCAGCTGGACGCTGGTGATCAGCTGATGGTGAAAGTATCAGGGATGAATCCACTGAGACACGACAGGGACTGGCATTATTTTGGAGTATACTTGACCTGACTTAACAAAAGAGTCCACGCATCTTTAGGGACCCCGGTTCGAACAGACCAAAGTATCCAGAAAGTGCTAAGGAGTGAATGCCTTTATTTCAGTCACTGGCCCCTAACACAATCGCTATTTACATTATATATCATTGAAGGGAGCCCCAGGTAATACCTCCATCCAGATACATTGGCATCAACAGATACGCTCATATTCGTACAAACGTATTACGGTTTTGAAATGCTAAAAAACATTATTGCGCTAAATATGATAATAAAGTTGTATTATGAGAGGAGGGTAGGTCGTGAAATTAAATATATAAGGGACATTTAATATTGTTTCGGTAAAAGGGATTTCTCAAATCAGTATAGAAAGGACAAACCAGACACACACGGTACTCTGATTCCTGTGAGGGAAGTATACAATAGGCAAAGTCTCTCATAAGACCAACTTTTGTACCACCCCCAGTCACTAAACGGTAACCAGAACACCCGAAAGAGCAGAGAGAAATACGATGCATTAACTGATACTTGTGATAGATACATTTCAAATAAAACACTTCAGCGACCTTCACAGTCCTAAATTTGAATTTTGTTTCAAATTCTCCAACCACATTTGATGGTCTTTGTCACTACATCTTGGGTTAGATAAAGACAAGAAATAGCTAAAATCACCAACATCCCGATAAAGTCCTAATGACAAGAAGCCGTATTTGAATAATATATTCTTCACATTAACTGCCCAACAATTACATCCTTATTTGCCAAAGTCGGCTGATGAAGATAAACCGGTTTGGATATAACGTTACCCCATTGATAAAGTAATCTAATCCAATATTCTACAAACTGATTTGCTTGAAGTAGAGATTGTCTCAACTCTCCTAGGGCTGCCCTTTTGGTTGGGACCCGTGAAGATTCCGGGGTAGAATAGGTCTTCAGCTACCTATGCTTGCCGTAAAAGGTGACTATGCTTGTCGTAAAAGGCGACTAAGGGTATCGGGGAGTCAGGCTCGCTGACTTGGTTGATACATGTCATCGATCACAATTGATTGGGTCGATGCTCATGATATTAATCACTGGATTGTCTGGTCCAGACTCGATTATTTACGGACCGCCGTCATATAGCTGGGATATTGCTGAGTGCGGCGTTAAACAACCAACCAACCAACCAACAACCTTTTGGTGGGACTTCTATTCAAATATGTAATAGTTTCAGAACACCCTTATGCAATCTGTTATATCAGTTTGATGGACACAATCCCTTTCACTTCAATATGTGAAAAAAGGTGACATTGTACGTCACATTGTTTAGCAATCTTCCCGAGGCAATGGGGATTAACTGACTTTAAAAGTCCAGTTTCCACCCATGCTGAACTAGGCTGGAATTTATGTGCTCGATCGTAGCACCACCAGTGGCTATAACGAGTTATGTCCCTTATATGCCCCTCCTGTTGACCAAACAGATGACACCTCTCATATGATATGCTTCAAACAAAATGGCGGCGCCCAGTAAAGGCGATCTGATCGATGATCAGAATCTATATTGTAATAAAACAGGTCTTACTTCGCAAAGTACATTATATCTCGTGAGCACTTAAAAACGGACCGCCTCCGTGGTCTTGTGGTAGAGCGTCCGCCCGGAGAGCGGAAGGTCCAGGGTTCGATCCCGGGCCGCGTCATACAAAAAGACGTTAAAAGAGTGTACTTGTTGTTACCCTGTCTGGCGCTCGGCATTAAGGGGCAAAAACAAGGACTGGTCGGCTCGGAGTCAGTATATTGTGTCTGAGTGGGGTATTCATGTTAAACTGCGGCATGGTATCTCAGTGAGCTAGCACTTTAAATCGGCATCAGTCCGGACTAGTACAAGCAGCCACACACACACATACACGTGCATGCACGTCGCTATATAAGTGCAATAATCTTGGACGCGACGTTAAACCCAATTTCACCTCACCTCACTTAAAAACTTGAAAAGATTTGGAAGATATCTGTTGACGCCGCGATGTTGGTACACATGCTTTGCAAATCCTGCAATCGACCGACACGGCAGTTTACTTATCGGATGTGGACTTCGTTACGAGATTTTGGTTCGTTAAGCCAAAATAAAACGCCATTCGGTTAGGGTGGAAACAGGATATTTAGAGTCAGTGAACAAACTCCCTTGCCTAGACAAAATGGTTTTGGCAGCATAATTTGAACATTCAAGAAGAAAAGGTAACTGTTTTCAAGTGGGTAATTGGAGGAACAAGCAAATCACCTCATACTATATATATATATTACGAATTAACACGAACATAGAAACGTAGGTCTTTGTCATATTATGGGTAGGTTTCTTGGCAGCAAAGAGCCAAGGCTCGCTAAATACAATGTTTATTCCTAATACAGGATATTTACCATCCCCAAAAACACTCGAGTGATAACTTCTATAAATATCCATGTCCAGACGTGATGCACATAGCGCATGTATGGTACATGGTTTTGCTTCGAACGAAAATGCCGTAACCATCCGTTTGAGATACCGCCCTTGTCTCGTTGTGATGGAAACAATGGCGTACTTGTAGAGCAGAGCATGGGATACAGCAAAACTGGCACGGACGGTCAAAGGGAGCTAACTCTGTGAGGGTACCCAGCAAACATTGATATTGGTTACACACAGCCAAATGTTTTCCAAAAGACTTCTATAGTAAAGTTAGATTTGTTTAAAATAACCAGGCATTCAACATCAATTGCATGTACATGCATGCCCATTATGGCCTAAAAGCTGTGATAAAAACACAAACTAAATCAGCAGTTCCTTTTCCGAGTACAGGTAAAATGCAAATATCTAGAAAGTATTTGTTAAACATATGCAATCAACTTTTCATTCAAGAGATATTCTTCAAATAAGCAGGAGATTAATATATTAGAAATATCTTTTGTATGTGAAAATGTTGAACAATATTGATGGTTATTTACATCATCGGGAATTATATCTTTAGCCCATGTTAATTGGAGCAATTGCTATGGTATTTGGAAAGAGAGTACATTATAAATATAATACAATTTTATTTCAGCTATTCTAATTAAATCCCCAAAAAGCAGAAGCTGGCAGCACTCCCAAGGTAGAAACTGAACGACAAAACTGAACAATTCTGTGTCTTTTACGTGAAACTGACATACACTCTTCAAAAACAGAAACGCATAGGAGATAATGAGAATGCTGATGGTGTTTGTTCATGAAACATTAAATACAAATACAGTCGTTAACTGGTGTAGTGCACAAATGCATCCGTTTTAAACGTCTGTAGCTTTATATTAGCATGTCATGGAAAGGAAAGTAATAGTTTTGACAATCATGTGCTGTGAGAGTGATTATAAAGGTCAAACGTCAATCATATTTTGACATACGTTTGTCGACGTTTCGAACCGGGAAAATGCCGAGACTGAATGCTGCATATCACAACATCGCCACATTACGCCTTGAAGCTGGGGAGTCCAAGTCGGCGGCTACACGTCATTTCAACGTACACCTATCTCGTTTATGGGATCCGAATGCACGCCTCAGTTTAACCCAAGGTCTTCTTACAAGTGATAGACCAAGAGGCACCACCCTGCATAATCCGTTACATCTGGTTCTTTCACCTATGTCATCCATCGAGTTGGTAGGACATGTGCCAGGCCTGAGGAGGGTATAAACGTATCGGACTAAACAATCAGGAATCGTCTGCGATTGGTGGGAATAAGGCCCTGAAGACCGGTATTTGTCCCTGTCATTCGGGAGACGTTTCAATCGACGACATCGTATGCGATGGAGCAGCCCCGTAAGGGCATGGAGTCTGAGAAACTGGCGGCGACTCTGGTTCAGTGAAGCATCACGATTTCTTCAACAACGCCGAAATGGAAGACGTCGAAATATACGTTTAGCACCGAACATCGTTCTACAGGTCGACAGATTCAGTGGCTGAATTGTGATGGTGTGTGCATCGCGCCATCATCGGCACCCTCACCCGAAGTGCCAAATTCATTTGCCATCCCAATGCCTTCCCCTGAAACATCTGATCTGAACCATGTGACGAAAACCTTTACTTCCCTCTACAGTTACCCTGCCCATCTAATCTCCAAAACCACCAACAAAATCCTCAAGAACTCCGAACCAAGAACATGGCCTACCCCATCGCCAATCATACCCCACCAAAGCCCTGTCGCTTTTACGCCTCATCAAGAACAAAGCCAATATAAATTCCCCCTTTCCTAGCGGCAAGACCATCTAGACACATCTACGGACTAATGGAAGAGGCACAAGCTGCGCAAGTCCCAATGCCAGAGGGTGTATATACAAGATTTTATGCATCTGTAGCCACCAATACACTTGAGAACCCTCAGACCCCTTAACCCCAGACTCAAAGAGCATCGGATGTCACTCAACAAGACCATACTGTCACGTGAAAGTTGATATACGCAACAAAATCTCAATCATTTTTTTTCAGTTTACTAACCTATGAAATGGAATATTCTATCTATTCATTATTTCTGCCCATGGTATAGTCGAAATTTAAGGATAGGATCAATCTAGAAATGATGTTTGTTCATTAAATACTCTCAACATCTAAAACCAAAATAAACTATATTCATTTCGCACAGAAATATCCAAGAAATGTGTGAATCATCGTACTCACAACATCTTCAGTGGGATGAACATCAGTATTTTCAACAGCAATAGTCATGTCCCAAATGTCGAGATAAACCAACTGATCATAGAGACCAACGAACTCCTGTTTGATGATGTTTTCATAAATAGGTCCCCATAGCCCATCTAGAGTATAGTTGGTTATGGGATGTATATAATTGTGGGGCCCTTTTATGGCTATTTTAATATCAGGTGATCTTTTCAATAATTTTTGTATTGAAATCCGTGTACGTTTCATTTGAGACCTAAACATGTGTACCGGAAATAGATTAAAATGAGCGTAAAGATTAATAAGGATAATGTCTCGTGAACCTGCAGGTGTCTCATCTAAATAGACGAACACGGGTCGACTCGCAGTCCTGTTTGCATTTTGAAATGACATTGGCAGACCATGAGGAATCCAAACAACAGTATAGTTATGTTGTTTCTCATAGGCCTCAGTGTAGTAGTAACGCTTCTGTGCTACTGGTATGGGCCCAATAAACCACGGTCCAGTTCTCATGGTAAGATTCAACCTTTTGTACAAGACTGTAAACCATTGTCTGACGGTCGAGTCACCATACATCCTGAGTGATCTGTTGGCCAGGCATTTGCTATAGTCATTCGTAGTTATGGTGTTAAAACATCCCCGTTGTCGCCATGTGGAGTTGTAGAAGAATCCAACAGGTGATGGTGTCGTCCAGGTGTCACGGAATTGCTTCCTTCCACATGGAGCTGAGGAAGACACTGTCGCAGCTTTCACTGAAATGTTGAATTATTGTTGTATACCTACATGTACTTAATCTCTACAGTTCGTCTTCTCTTTTCACAGAGAAAAACTCTTGAGAGCAGTGACCGATCAAATATCCAGTCTCTACCAAAACTGCCATCCCTTCTTTGAATCTTGATTTTCTTTTCTCTCAATTAAAATGCGAAGCTGATTATACTGTTTTGTTCCAATTCCCCCATTATTCAAATTCGAACCGATTTCTATTATAATCATAACCAAATTGCATATGATGATTAATATAAGTTCATTCACAATGATTAATATCAGCTAATAAACTGGCATTATGGTAGAGTATAATTCATATAAAAATATAGGTTATGCCAGAACTATAAATTAATTAGAGGAGCTATCATGTTCATCTTAAGTATAAATATCAGGAAAACAAAATAACATAAATTACTTTGGAATTTGCGTTTAGGTTTTGGTCAGTTGGGTTTGGGTCAATTCATGTAGGGGTTTGAGGTTGGACATATATTTGTTTTTTCTACCGACACTAACTTCAATTAAGAAGAAAGAATGTTTCAGCAAGAGGGCCACGAATCCCTAACATCTCACATAAATGTTTATTTGAATGTATTAGTTTCCATGTTTAACCATTTCAAACAATGTTGTGACTAAATTTCAGCTATGCCCTACAAGTTCTTTCCAGGGATCTTTTGCCATGATGTTGTTTGTTTTACGTTTGTTATACCATGTTGCTTTGTTGTGTGTGTGTGTGTGTGTGTTTGTGTGTGTTTGTGTGTGTTTGTGTGTGTGTGTGTGTGTGTGTGCGTGCGTGCGTGCGTGCGTGCGTGCGTGCGTGCGGGCGGGCGGGTGTGTACGAAACCATCGTTAAAATACATACCAGAGGAAATACGTATTGGGACCCAGTCCACCAATTTCTCAAAAGAACACCTGAAATGATAAAGCACTTTATATCAAGAATGAATTTGTCTACAAACATTACCTGCGGATGGCACAGGAATTAAGTAATATCCAACGGATCGAACGGCGCCGTTCAACTAACCGACTTAGTGAGTAAGTGAATGAGTGAGTGTGAATTTTCTCCGAAATGTTCCAGCAATATCACAGCAGGGGATATCATCAATTAGTTCTACACAGTATTTCCATTCCCACTTTCGAATGTTTAGCCTGTGGTCTATCACACTGTTCCACAGCGTCATCTTTGCCCCAGCTCCTGCATATCATGTTTTGTTTCTTTATAGTTTAACGCCGCACTCAGCAATATCCCAGCTATATGACGGCGGTCTGAAAAATAATCGAGTTTGTACCAGACAACCAAGTGACTGACATCCATATAATATTAACATTGACCTTTACTGAGAGGATCAATACATGATCTTCACAATACATTGTCTTTACAATATATGGTCTTCACAATGATCAAAATGACAAAAGTCACAAACGTTGCATAGTGTTTTGGGAATCAAAATGTGTTGTAAAAAAAGTTAATTCATAATCCAATCCTTACACGGATTAGGGCCACGGATTTGTTGTGAAGAGTTATGATTGTGGTTCGCCCTGATTATGTTTCAAGGGCTAGCTCATAACACCAAGCCCGAGTTGCAGGCGTTTACGTTGGCGATAAACGTCAAGGATCCTCGAAAGCCGATAGTGCTAACAAATCAAGAAACATAATCAATGAGAGTATTGGATTCGTAACGACGATAATAATCATCTCTGGGCAGCTGATGAACGCAAATCTGTACAACCAAATGCAGTGCTCTAGACCACTGCGACACCCATGTCGCCTCATAACAAGAAGAAAACCTGAAAACGACTTGTTGACCATGACAACTACATAACATAGCGTGAAGAGTACTACTTACGACCTATACCAGCGTGTATCAGCCTCTGTTGGTATTGGCACAAAATGAACTGTGTTAACTCTAGTCCAATGCTGGCACTCAAATCCACGTTGTTTAGGTTTGGTACAATAGAACGGAACACCCCAATTTTCGGCAGTCAAATTGCAGATTGGTTTATTGTCAAGAAACCGTTTATGCATGTACCCCACAGTTGTCTCTGTTAAGTTATGTACATCAAACAGGCAACTTATATGCTTTCCGATATATCCGCTTCTAAATTTGTTGTATATAAAAGCCATCCTTTCTCTCGATGACAATATAGCTGCATAGATTACAGCTTGTCCGGTCCACATGGTGCGCAGAACGCCAGTATACGTCCCGTTGCCATGGTCAATAACACTTCCGGCGGAAGAAGCTTGTTTCACTGTGTCTTTCATCCAAACAACCAACATATCTCCTCCTCGGGTTTTAGGTCTTTCCTTGCGATCCATTAACACTATCTTCACATTGATGGTTTCATTAAGTCTGTAGATTTGTTGTTTGTCAATGAGGAATAACTTCGAGAACTTTCCCGATGCATGACGATTTGAATCTTTCAAGTTTGGATCATTTATAATTTCCGTGTCTGCCTTCACAGATTTCAAGGGGAGTTGATGTTCAACTTGAGGTGTTTGCCTCTTGTCTTCTGTTCTTGAACGAGCATGGTCTGGTACGCTCTGAAACCTACAAACATATATAGTTTTTACTTATTTCTTTCGATTTTTTACTTTTCTATATTGAATATTGCTTCAATTATGATGTTAGTATCAATACATCATTGACGTAAGGTATATCAAATATACATTTAAGTTGATTACAGGTGAGAGATGGTATCAAGTGTATGTGTGTTGGTTTGTGCTTGTGTGTCAGTGTACTTTTGGGTTTAACGCCACTTAAAATACAGTTTCAGTTACATGTCGGAGTGACAGCTTGATGTCGGAGGAAAGCCCGAAGGGTTGCTGGTCGTAGACGTGCAATACTTTGGTGAAGCCCATGAACATTGTTATGGTGACCAAGAAACAGAATAATGGCGAGTCGAGTTTCGAACCCACGATCACAGGTCTCTTGCGTGTTCAATGAACGCAACTCTGCAAGGTGTTGGCACAGGGGGAATATACAAACCTACGTAATATGTTTTTTTACTATAATAGTTTGTACAGAAATGACGCTATTGTGTCTCTGGCTGTGATTAACTTTTTTAGACCGCAATGGTACTGCCGGTGCACTTGAACGGGTCTACAAGTGGAGATTTCTGTAAAGAATACCAACATCCAGCTATTCCTGTGCTTTGAGACCACTAAGCAGAAGAGAAAATCGTGCTACGTGACTTGGTTGCTGGCATGTCATCGTATCCCAATTGCTTAGATCGACGCTCCTGATGTCAGTCACTGGATTCTCTGTCTCACAATAACGTTAACAACAACACTAATAACACAACACTACACTTGTAAAAACCGGTTTGTTGTTATTAATTTGCATAAGGTTATAGATATCTCTTCTCACAGAAACAAATATAATACAAAATATTGTCGACAGATATTTAAGGGTCCATTGCCTAACAATTCACAATTTGTTTTGTTAAACGTTTGAAACCAAATGATAAAATGTTTTTAAAACGTCATATATATCCTATCCAATCATAAAATTGGAGTGTATGAGTGAGTGAACTGGCTTCAATGCGTCAGCTTAAAGTGTGAGGAAAGCCCGAAGGGATGCAGCTCTCAGACGTTTACCACTTAGGTGCAACCCACGAGTACAATTATGCTGATGACAAACCTAGCAACATTATCGAGGCGAACAAGGATTCGAACCCACACTCATAGGTTTCTGGTGTCTCCAAAGCGACGCAACTCTGCACAGCAAATTGCCGAGCCTTAGACAACTGGGCCGTCTGGGCCCCCTTATACTTAGAACATTTAATTGTAGAAGAAATGATGTCATGATGCTCACAGGAAATCATAAGTGTTCCATAACTTTGAAATTACCCATTGAAATGCCGATAAAAAGGATTTATCATCCAAAACTGGCTCCTACAGGAGATATTGCTTGGATGAGATCAAGCGATATCTACACTGTAGATATCGCTGCAATGAAATTGCATCACAATGCTTTGCAGACCATTGTGACGTCATTGGTTACCATGACGTCACAATCAAATGACATCACTAATGGCTCTGCTACTGAAGCTGTTAGCAGTACTTTTTACACTTAAGACACTGCTTATTGCTGTCTACAAACTGAAAAAAGTGGAAGAATTATTTTGGATGATAAATAAAATCTCAACCCTTTTGAAATCAAATATATCAACACTTGTTGATAAAAGTGGTAAAACTCCGAGGCTTCCACTTTTATCAACTTGTGTTGATATATTTGATATCAAAAGACACTCGGGTGAGATTCTCAATGCATTTCAATACTTCTTAACTATTCTTCAAAAACGTATACACACAGGATCTCATGAAAACACTGTCATTTTAACACACACTCCTCCTACCATCATTTCGTTCTTGGAGTGGTTCAGTGGAGAGGTACATATTGTACTTTATTTCATTAGCTGTACATGTCGTATCCATAATGAAGGTGCTTAAACCTGATGCCGTCATTACAAAGTGAATCCATTGCGATAACGTCTCCTCAATTGATTGGTAAGCTGGCGCCCTTTGCTGAACAACTGACCAGTGATTCGTTAACTACTAGTATTTAATTAAGTTGGAACTGTATCGATCGGACACCGGGTGTCACAGGCCAAGTACTTACTTCTCAAGGCCGCCCCATGATACAAACGACAACCATGCGACCAGAATGACAACCGCCAGAACTATTACTTTTGGAAATGTGAAACGCATCTGGAAAAAAGTGAAAACGTAAGGCTTAGGTCATTTCAATAACTTTTCTCATTGTTGAAATACAAGGTCTCTTTATCTTGATATTGAGGCATTTGTATTGTAACCTTATATCTTTGTCACGAATCGTTTAAGTTATTCATCTATGACAACTATTGATTTTGTATATTATAAGGATGTTTGAAGAAACAGCATCAGCAAGAGCTCAACAACAAAATATCGGGTATATCAGTGACACAGTTAGTACATGGGTTTTGCTGATATCTGGTATAAGCGGGAAATGCATATCATAGACACTTGTCTACAGAAAACTATAGATCAGGTTGTCTTATGAATTAACACGTCCTATTATTTTAAGTTGTGGAAAAAAATACATTTAAAAAACAGTCCCTCTGTTACTCCGAGTCGACATCATAAACAAATGTCAAGGGTATGTACTGAGGACATAAACAATGTTAATTTCATTTCAAAACTATGAAATAAGTTTTAAGATAAGGAACAGTTGAAAGTCTGATAGTCAATATATGCCCACAAGAAGGTCCATGGGAACAATTTTCATATGAAAAAATGACTTGCTTTTGCATGTGTTTTTGACGGATGACACCAGTGGGCCAAAATACCGTGTATGTTCACCATTTCGCGAACACCTGGTATCATCACTATTTGATAACGATACATAAGCACATGACTAATGATATATAGTCTGCTATTAGCAGATATATCTTTTGAATATGGAAAGTGTTTTGCTGCTTTTATTTTTACTTCTGTTTTCAGAAAAATATGAATAGCTTTTCTTTTCCTATTACGTTCCGAAGAAAACAGCATATTGAAATTTGCCAAAACCATCAACCGAGGCAGATGACAGAGAGGTCCTAGACAAATGGATTTCCAGATAACCATGTTGCGTGTTGGGATTCAACTCATTATTGACAATGGAGATTCTAGTACCAAGTACGGAATTTTAGTATACATATTGGTTTACCTTGACTATTAACAAGACATGTAGGAACGAATCGAATGACCTACACTGTGAGTAATATAAGTGTCACGGAGCTGTGTTCAAGAGATCAGGGTGTCATTATATAAGAATAAAGTGATGATAAAAAAAAGTTCGCAATGTAATCATCAGCTAATTGTAACTAAAGTGGGGCAATGTAAATAATCAAGACCGCATTTGACACTGACAACGATCACTGATTACTAAACCAGGACAAATATACAACCTGATGAACTAAGCAACTGTATAAAAGATATGACTTAAGACATTTAAATCCACACTCTCACAAGACAACCGACAAGACACATAGACAGTCAATTAAGTCGGCGGCTGGGACCTATTATCATCTGCAAGCTAATTAACGCAAAACTCTAATGAAAGAATGAATATCATCAGCTTGACTAGATAATGAGCACTTAAGCGATAAGCTCAAGTCGCTTAACTGAGCAAGGAAACTGGTACTTGATCAAAAGAGTAACTTGACTCACAATTATAAAATGTACTTGGCCTAAACATGGCAATCCCGAGAAAATTGTTATTCATGGGTTACAAAAAGGGGGTTAAAATGTAACGCTGATTAGGTCAGTAACACCAGAGTCAGCCAATACCAGAATCAAAATGACTCTGTAAATAATTCAAAGCGAAACACATTTCGAACTGACTACACAGGAACAAGGCGACCCGTAAACAGTCTAGCGAATTCTGGGGCGGTCGGGTAGCCTAGTGGTTAAAGCGTTCGCTCGTCACGCCGAAGACCCGGGTTCGATTCCCGACATGGGTACAATGTGTGAAGCCCATTTCTGGTGTCCCCCGCCGTGATATTGCTGGAATATTGCTTAAAGCGGCGTAAAACCATACTCACTCACTCACTCTAGCGAATTCTGGCGAAGATCCATCATAAGCGCGGACGTCGGAGAAAAAAATCTCCCCTTGTCAGCTTGGAGAACGATAAACGGCTGCGGGTAACAGACTGTGTTTCTTAAAATAATGAAACCCCGTGTAGCAAACTAACTACAAAAACATTATGGGAGATGTCGATACCAAAATATAGGACTGAACATAAAAAAGGACAATAATACATAAAAAATATCTAGTACTAGATAACCCCGCCACTGCGAGGATATCACGGTCAATGAACACTTTCAATCCATGAATAAGCTGCATACATATATGAGATAACATATATCAAATTACATTCTGATAAAAGTTTGCGATTCAACTGCATGGGAATAAAATTTATGAACATCAAATTCTCTAACGCTAAAGAACATAAACACACCGACCTATGCCTGACAGATACGGGAGTGGGAAGCGCTGCATTATATATACGTCACTAGACCGTGACCAGCTTGGTTTTACCACCCGGTGACACTAGGTACGCTCCATACTTAGAATTATCAATTATGAAAAATAGGTGGTGCAATATCTATTGCAATAAGCGAATGAATGACTGAACTTACTGTAGTAATCGTTGAGAAGCGTCTTATCGCTGTCGACATCCTCGAGTGGAGTAGAGGTATGTCCGTGCATCTGAAAAGACTACACAACAACATGCTAAAAGAAGACTGTCGGGGCTGCGCGCTTGGTCAGTTCTATTCATCTGTGAGAAAGGCTTAGTGGACATTTAAGTCGCTTGGCTATGCAGTATACAGCCCGCTGCAGTGTTGCTATAAGTGACCAGCTGAGTCACGCATTGTGTGAACATGTATAACCTTGAACTAATTGTGTGGCGTTATGATGGCGTGCATTTATTTTTATATACAAAGAACTAGAGATTGCTCTTCTCCAGGTGTTATGTAACATATATAGTTTTGCCCTGTACTGTTATAGTTATAGTACGAGGACGCAACTGGGAAACGATTACATGCAGATAGGAAATATTTGAAATGTTGTACCGATTTGACGAAAGTGTGACTGTCTGGTGTACTGGTTTGAAACAAGCGGGTGGAAAGTGTGACTGTCTGGTGTACTATTTGAAACAAGGGTCTGTGAAGTGTGAATGTCTGGTGTACTGGTTTGAAACAAGGGGCTGTAAAGTGTGAATGTCTGGTGTACTGGTTTGAAACAAGGGGCTGTAAAGTGTGAATGTCTGGTGTACTGGTTTGAAACAAGGGGCTGTAAAGTGTAATTGTCTGGTGTACTGGTTTGAAACAAGGGACTGTAAAGTGTGAATGCTTGTTGATAGGCCAAGCTGGCCATAGCTACAACAATGAGTTGCTACTGTCACCTAACAAGGAAAGACTCAGCGAGATTTATTGCCGCTTTCATTTCTAAGTGAGGATTTGGATTTGTAGAAGGATTTATTCATATTTAAGGTTAGTTGGTTATTTATTTTATGATGTTGTATATATGGATGTTTTCTAGTTATTGTGATTAGAAATAATATATATTGTAGAATGCATTCTTAATTTGATTTATTAGAAACATAATGCATCTTGTATATATTAATAGTGCTTGATGAACTTACAGTTCAGTGTACTGTAAAGTGTGACTGTCTGGTGTACTGGTTTGAAGCAAGGGGGTGTAAAGTGTGACTGTCTGGTGTACTGGTTTGTAACAAGGGCTGTAAAGTGTGACTGTCTGGTGTACTGGTTTGAAACAAGGGCTGTGAAGTGTGACTGTCTGGTGTACTGGTTTGAAACAAGGGGCTGTAAAGTGTGACTGCCTGGTGTACTGGTTTGAAACAAGGGGTTGTAAAGTGTGAATGTCTGGTGTACTGGTTTGAAACAAGGGGCTGTAAAGTGTGACTGTCTGGTGTACTGGTTTGAAACAAGGGGCTGTAAAGTGTGACTGTGTGGTGTACTGGTTTGAAACAAGAGGTTGTAAAGTGTGAATGTCTGGTGTACTGGTTTGAAACAAGGGGCTGTAAAGTGTGAATGTCTGGTGTACTGGTTTGAAACAAGAGGTTGTAAAGTGTGACTGTCTGGTGTACTGGTTTGAAACAAGGGGCTGTAAAGTGTGACTGTGTGGTGTACTGGTTTGAAACAAGAGGTTATAAAGTGTGAATGTCTGGTGTGCTGGTTTGAAACAAGGGGGGGGGGGGGGGGGGGGTAAAGTGTGACTGTGTGGTGTACTGGTTTGAAACAAGAGGTTGTAAAGTGTGACTGTCTGGTGTACTGGTTTGAAACAAGGGGCTGTAAAGTGTGACTGTGTGGTGTACTGGTTTGAAACAAGAGGTTATAAAGTGTGAATGTCTGGTGTGCTGGTTTGAAACAAGGGGGGGGGGGGGGGGGGGGGGGGTAACGTGTGACTGTCTGGTGTACTGGTTTGAAACAAGGGGTTGTAAAGTATGACTGTCTGGTGTACTGGTTTGGAACAAGGGGCTGTAAAGTGAATCTGTCTGGTGTAAAGGTTTGACATGAAGTGGTGTAAAGTTGTAAATGTTTGATACACTGATTTGACACAAAGGTTTGCCGGTTTAACATGCTGTTGTGTAATGTGTGAAGGACATCACACATACAGCTGATCACCTACAAGTAGGGATCTCTCTGAAACATTGTTAGATGTAAGTATGGAATCGCCCTAAATAGGGCCAGCTCAGCGTCCTGTGTGTGGTTATAACGTATGGTTACCACACCCACACCTAATGAGGATCACTCGAAGGGGTCCATTTTATATCTTTAAAAACATATCTCTCAGGTTCAATTGTAGTCTTTAACATCTGTCATAGGAAAAGTGACTCATTTCCAACTCCCTATCCAATCCATGCCACATCAGATCCTAAAATATTCATCAACGATTTAGCATGTGTGGGCCATGTCTCCCTTTCTTTATTACCAAGCTGGTATTAACATTTGGGATACCTGGTGATGGCCATATGTAACAACTTTAACCAGGACTTTACTACATTGCACATGTGGTCAGCGAAGGCTGGCAACTACTAAATTCTCCACTGACAGCTTCATAGAGCTGGTGGTTACACCTGAGAATATTCTGTAAAACTGTGTACACTTTAATTTACACTGACCTCCTCCCATGTCGCACATCGGATTAATAACTAAATATGGGTACAGCCATGCTATCAAACAGACAACAGAAGCAGGTTAGGCTCAATTCAGCTGTTATTCCAAAACTGAATAAGATATTCAATGTCTTTTCTCATGGTTTGCATGTTTTTTTGACAGCTTTGGGGCAAACATTTCAACCAGGTTCTTGTGAGCAGATACTGTTTCCAAACTGTTACCACAAAACCACCAGTTTTTTCAGTTTGCATGATCTCATCAATCCTGCAGACTGAAACAACCTTAGATTTGGAAATTGAACCTTCATGCCATAATGTTTTGCCTCGGCTTGAACTTGATCTTGGAGTCTCACCACAGAGTCATATATATATTTACAATATAATCAGCAAATACGGGGGGGTTATGTTGCCCAAACAAATATGTTATAAAAACCTAGCATTAAGATATTGATTGTAGGTCACAATGACTATCATCCCTGTGTAACACTGGTCTCTTGTATTGGCTTTGAAACACAGAGGTCAGTCAAAGATTATATTTAATGTTAATAAAAACAAACGATACTTGAACTTGATTATATAGAGGTAAAACCGTTTTCGAAGAGCCCATTCCCTTTCCATAAGCGGACCGCCTCCGGGGTCTAATGATAGAGCGTCCGCCTGGAGGGCGGAAGGTCCAGGGTTCGATCCCCAGCCGCGTCATACCAAAAGACGTTTACAGATGGTACTTGTTGTTACCCTGTCTGGCGCTCGGCATTAAGGGGCTCAAAACAAGGACTGATCGGCTCGGAGTCTGTATCTGAGTGGGGTATTCATGTTAAACTGTGGCATGGTGTCTCAGTGTGCTAGCACTATAAATCGGCATCAGTTCGGACTAGTACAAGCAGCCACTCACCTACACACACACACACACACGTGCATGCACGTCGCTATATAAGTGCAATAATCTTGGACGCGACTTTAAAACCCCATTTCACCTCACCTCACTTCACCTCCAACACTGACCCTTCACCGCAAACACCACAGCTCTAGTCATATATCATCTCTCCAGCATTTATCATACCTCCTAAAGCCTAC
Source organism: Haliotis rufescens (assembly GCF_023055435.1). NCBI lineage: Eukaryota > Metazoa > Mollusca > Gastropoda > Lepetellida > Haliotidae > Haliotis > Haliotis rufescens. The sequence continues at coordinate 9,992,723 of NW_025964383.1, forward strand.
TTTACAAATACTGACCTCGACATCATGAACGGACGAGTTATAATAGTTTGATTAAGAAACCGTATGTAGCAGGGAGGGAGTTAATGCACACCACGTGAACAACACTGTTGGCCATTCAACATCACACATAACCGCAGATCTGTTCGACTCTGAACAAAACCCATCACAAGAACACGTCAGTGGAGGTGAATAAGGCGACCGTCAGAGACAGACACAGAAAAGATTTAACCTCATTTTTGGATATTACAATATGATATAATCACGCGGTCATGTTGACCCACAAAATGGAGTAGAATGTCCTACTTCTCTAATCGGATACACAGGAAGGCTTTGTAAGCTTTGCAGTCACCTCAGCCCTAGCGGCCCTAAATTCACGCGTTGTTATTGTGCGATCCTCTCACCTGCAGGTTATGCGAGAGCGAGGCAAACTTGCCCCCGTACAGCGCAGTGTATATTGTGCAGTGTGTATCTAGCGTGTAGGACGGGCTTTGAGACGAGAGGTTTCTCAACATGCGATAGACATAGTCTTATGCTCTAGCATAACTGCCTGTACTTAAAGCTACTACTAATGCAAGTTTCCTCATATTTTAACACAACTAATAAAGAAAGCTACCTATACTGATATCAATCCCTGAATTAGTAAATGAATTAACGTATCATCTTGGTTGATACTTTTTGATGAATCCATTTAATAGTGTGAATGAGTGATGTTTAACGCTGCTTTAGTATTAGAGAAACACCACGTTGAGTCAACTTGACGGGGAAGAAAACATAAAATGAGGCACATCCTAGACACTCCCACTTTGGGGAAAGTTTCGAAAGTGTAGTATGGTGCTGAAATAGGTTTGCGTAATATGAAGAACCTGAGATCATAGGCTTCTGTCACGCCTGTGGCATACAACTCTGCCCAGCAACAGATATAAGCGAGTTGGCGACCAGTTGCCACATCAATAATTTGCTAATGGAATATGAAGAACCATGGTTGGTGCTTAACGGTCCAAATTTAAATTAGAAGGAGAACAAATAGACTATCATAATCCGAATAGTAGCAGTCAGAGATCGCAGTAAATGAGAGATAGACAGAAACAAATGCATCTTCTTTTTTACGAACTTTCAAGGATTTGAAACCTTACAGACTTGTGGAATGTATTGATGCGACTCTTGAATAGATTATAGGATTATAATCGTCATTCGTTTCACAGTCGTGACGCATGTTCACTAAATGAGTAAATATCTCCGGGTCACAATCTGTTAGATGTTCCTAGGTATAGTTAAAGCGCACCCTGATATCCACGGGGAAGTCCTGGCTGACATTTGACACGACCGTATTATAATGACTGAATGTATGTCTCAGTTACATAAACAACGATAACAGAGATGCAGATTTGCATGGAACACGTCTGAGGGACGTCCTACACGTCTGGTACGTCCGAGGGATACAACTCTTCCAGCGAAACACAACGCTGCCTTGTACAAGGCGATCAGTGTCCCATTACAAATGAATTATCATTCAGAAGCGTTTCTAGTAAGCCGATTGCATAGAATGGTATGGCTATTATGCGTGTGTCTGTGTGTGTGTGTGTGTGTGTGTGTGTGTGCTTATAGTACTAGCCCACTGAGATACCATGCCACAGTTTAACATGGATACCCCACTCAGAGACATTAAACTGACTCCGAGCCGACTAATCCTTGTTTTAACCCCTTGATGCAGGCACGGCCGTATTATAATGACTGAATGTATGTTTCAGTAACGTAAACAACGATAACAGAGATGCATCAGTTGATAAGATAACAATCATCATTCGTTTTAGAATCGTGATTCATGTTCATTTAAAGATACATACTGCCGGATCACAATATAACATGACACAATCGAGACAGCTGGATATGAAGGGGAAGTCCCTCTCCGATATCACCAAGTGTTTGCTAGTTTTGACTGTCCGGGCAACAACACTTCTCGGCAGTGAGCAGTGAGCAGTGAGCAGTGAGCAGTATATTTAAGGTTTTTCTTTCTTAATATTGACAACATGAGTTGATTAAGAGTGTCTTATCGATTGGGTTTAAATTTGTTAACAGATCATCATATATTTATTTTTTTCTTTCTGTTTATTACGTACACATTAATAACACTACGAGCGCATATATATATATATATATATATATATATATATATATATATATATATATATACAGTAATAGAGAGAGGTTGTGTGTAATGTGAGGTTTACGTGAGGTTTGTAATGTGAGTTTGGTCACATGACCGCGAAACTGACGTTCATAAGCTTATGACCGACACATTTTGACGTTCATACGTTATTTTTACGAGACTATATTCATGACATGACGTAAACTCTGACGGAATACTACGGAGTGCACTTCTCACTGACAATTACATTAAAATCTATAAGAATAGAATTTCCGTCGTGCCATTATTGTGTGAATGTCTTTATATGTATGTGCTACTGTACACCAGTGAATCTCACCTATGAAGTATATGTGCGCGCGCGTGTGTATATGATTAAACGTTACCACACGTCATATATTAAACAATTGTTATCATTTCACGCTCAGACTTGTCCACATGCCTGTATTAAACAGGTCAAAGAGAATACAAGCTTGAACTGTCTACTAGGTCCGCCATTCCTCAACATTTCCGACAAATCAGGAGTTGATTTGGTTTCTAATTGGTTTGTTGTTTGTTTCAGACAAGAGCATGTGACGTTAAAGTTTAGCACTCATCATGAACAAACGTATGAAAGTTGGATTTGCTTTCATATTTATTTTGAACATAGCTGTAGTAATTGCAGTTATTGGTGTCGTGGTGTCACTACAAACCGAAAAGCAATCACAAGGTCAGCTTACAAAGGAACAAATCGACAATGTAAGTACAAACTTAAGGATGTACGTTTCACTCATAATATTTCATAGATATATTACTAATATTCAAATTGTACTATTGGAGAGGAGGAAAATGATAAATAGAAGGAATGAATAAACAGTAACGTACATGTGTCTGGACTGTTGGTCTATTGTTATTTATTCTGCACATCACACTGTTATCCATTCTGTCATGTGTTGCAGATATACATGGAACACGTGACAACCATTGCTATGCCCAGTCTTACACGGACAAGTGAGTTGAATACACCAAAATGAAAAACGAGAAACACGTTCGCGCCATTCACCAGAATGTTCTGTTGCAATGATAATTGTTTTCATTGTGGACAAAAGGTTTCACGATACAGATCGTCGCCTTTGCCTTCAGAGATGGCTGTACAGGTTGTACATGTGGGAATGATATTAATGTGATTAGATAACATATTTCAATGACACGCTCCCTGTTTGTGTGAAACTCTCTCTACAATTTGTTACAGATGCAGAAAAACCGACCATATCAGCAGAATTGCTCAATTTATTAAAGCCTATAGCCTACTTCCCGGGACTAGACTTTAGTCACACTGATGGTAAACTAACTTCATATTATGAATTAAAAATGAATATCATAAAAACGGTGTAAATAGAGTGTAAATAGAGTATATATATGTATGTTATATACAGTGTACAGCAAATAAGAAGAAATTCAGTCAGATCAGGTATCACGTTAAGATTGACACTGTCACATATATAACTTTTCTTTATAATTACTTTCTTAACCAAATTACCCCATGGCCAGAACGTTCCACAACCATTGGATAGTCAGGTTTGTACAAATCTATTATTCATATTTGCTGCACGTCTTGATATTGATTCTTCAGATGAAACCCTTACAGACACACCATTAAGAAATTGGGTACCTTTTGTCGGACCAGAGAGACAACTTTTGTACAACGGAATGAAGTGTGAGAATGGCAGTATCATAGTGCCCGCCACTGGAGTGTATGCCGTATATAGCCACATCAAGTTTTACACAGAAAGAAATAATCATGACGATGCTGAGTCTGATTTTCATCATAATATAACACGGTACAGTGCACTGAAGCAAGAGGCAGAAACAGTATTGAGGAATGTCATCAGCGAGAACAAAAACAGCATCATTGATGGGGCAAGTCTGGAGTACTCCAGTGATGTTCATGGATTGGTGCAGCTGGACGCTGGTGATCAGCTGACGGTGAAAGTATCAGGGTTGAATCCACTGAGACATGACAGGGACTGGCATTTTTTTGGAGTATACATGACGTGATGGTTCCCTACTGGCAATTTTACAGTTGTCGAGGTTAAGGAGGTTTAATGAACACGTGCATGTGATGTATACATTATAAATGGATTCTGGGAATACACGAAAATGGCACATTGATAACAATTTGAAACCATCAAGCTTTGTGTCGCAATTAATACCCTGTAACAAAGACAAATGTGAATAATTGTGTGTGAGTAGTTTGTAAAAAGGCAAGAACAATTAAACTTTGGAATCTCATAATGCATTCCGAGGCAAATTATACCTTTAATGTCTGTCTACCAGCAAATGTCCTACATATAATTGAGTTCGGCGTGTGTGCATACACGTTTGTATGTCAAACTGGCTATAAGCCGACTCTTTATTCATACTTCGTCGTTAGATGTCCCTCCTTGCTTCGTGTCAAGCACATTAAATTGTATGTCATTTATATATCTTCTACAATATAATTCATGTATTATTAGACAGAATATTTCAAATAAATTATTATTTGTGTGTATAATTTAGCTTTTAAATATGTGAGCATTTGAAACGAATGTGAAACTTCGGTTTATGAGATTCAACAAGTTTGACCATCAGTATGTTATGTAATGTATTTCACAGTTTCTCTACTGTCATCTTAATCAATTAAACATACTTGGTTGATAAAACCTATTACCCCTTCATAGTTATTAAGATGTGTTGCACATATCGTTAAATAATTTCCAGTGAACTTTAAGCAACAATTTGAATGTGTAATGCTATTCATACATGTATGTGTGTAAGAAGTAGATTATATCTAATTCATATGCATTTAGCATGATTGCAAAATAATTTTATCGCCCAAACTCGCAAGATAGTTCATAAGACATAGTTAGGAGATTGTGATTTTAAACGTGTCTTGTCTTTGGTATGGACATTGTCTTGGATTAACAGCCGTTTCAATTGTTGACGATAATCTTAAACTTTCTTCAAATAAAACATATCTTCTGTAACAAGGACCGATGTGTTTTTTTATATCTGTTCAACCCTGATCTAATGTATGACACGGTCGGGTCAGCAACGTTTGATATCTGTTTATAACGTACCCGCTACATGGTCAAAAATGATACTTTTGATATTGCCGTTTAGGTATTAAGTATTCGTATGTTGCAGTATTTCAATATATCGCATAATTTAGCGTGACACACTGCCACAAACATAGCATTTCGGTGTTTGTATGCCAGTCGTTAAGGTCGGATGATAATGAGTAGAGCATACAAGTTTATAGCTGACGTCAACGCGCTATAGAGTACACTATCCTGACATAACTATAGACAACTTTAGATACACATCTTATCTTGCAAGTATGGAGTAATTATTGAGGACCTACAGAATAACCTAAAATGTTCTCCCATCGTCATTCAGTGCCATTTCACAAACAAAATGAAAACAGATTTCATTTACATTGTTTGATAGTTGTATCGAATGTATGTAAAACTTCATAGTTATTAATTTGTACCTGGATTCTGGATGTCAACTAAAGAAACGGAGACACGGTAAAGCAGTGTGTTTCAGATAGAAAGTATTTGTGTTAACGCTGGGCCAGACTTTAGACTAAAAAAGCAAATGTGTACTAATTTATAACAAGGCGGGACTCCGTGTTTGCGTGGTGATAAGGTGACTGTTGTCGCAGTGTGTTTTCATAAAATAACCTTCACATACCCTTGAGTAAACTGATCTTCTCCATTATATTATAAAATTTAATGAAGTTTTTTCTCAATGCATGAATTTAATTCACAGGTGTATGCATATGGAAGATGTTACCAGTCCAGTGCATGACCAGAAATATTTTTTTCCGCTTACTTGTGTTGCAGGCGAAGGTAAAAGAGCTCATCAATACAGGTTTTCAACACTGTTATGCTTTCCGTATATTTCTTTACAAAGGATATCGATTTCACATGACTGTTTATAAATGCGCATGCATAGAGTACTCCCTCTGAATACCGAGTACATTCTATAGATAGCATATAATTTTGTGAAATTTCAAATACGCTTCAGTTACTTTCATTGTTTAATTTTTTGAACCGGTGAATTAATGAAACTTATTAAGTCGATATACCAGTATGTACATATTATTATGTTTATCAAGAAGGTCACTGACTAACGTTCCATTTTTAAGAAATATAGGGGCGGTCGGGTAGCCTAGTGGTTAAAGCGTTCGCTCGTCACGCCGAACACCCGGGTTCGAATCCCGACATAGGTACAACGTGTGAAGCCCATTTCTGGTGTTCCCCGCCGTGATATTGCTGGAATATTGCTAAAAGCGGCGTAAAGCCATACTCACTCACTCCAGAAAAATGAACCTTATTAAGAGGGAACTAAATGTGTAGTAAAAACGTGACTTCGATATTACATTTCAGTAGACACATCTGAGGAAACTGCGATTAGAAACTGGATTCGACTGTTCCACCTACGTCATCGCAGTGCCACAGCTAAGGACACTGCAGGACGCATCCCTGGTTTGAGCGGGATATCGGACCAGACAGTCAGGAAGGAAGGCTGGAATCTGACCCAGAAGACCAGTTATCGTCCCTGTTTTGCAACAGATCGATCGACAGCGACGCTTGCGACCTTACAACCTTGGAAAGTGAGAAACTGGAGACGAGTGTGGTTTAGCGATGAATCACTATTTCTTCTTCACGGGCGAGATGTAAGACAACGTGTTTATCGTCGTCGAAATGCGCGTTTTGCCCCACATTGTGTACGTGAATTCGACAATTTCGGTAGCAGTAGTGTCATGGTGAGGGGGCCATATCCTACACCACGAGATGTGACTTGGTTGTGGTTCAGGGAAATTTGACAGCAAATCGCTGCTTGATTCAAATTCTTCAACCTCACCTTCTTCCCATCATTGACCGCCAGAGGGGAAGGTTTCAACAGGACAGTGCTCCACCGCAAACAGCTCGTGTCACGGCAGGCTACCATCACAATGGATACATCAACGGCTTGCCCTGGCCGTCGAGATCTCCAGGTCTCAACCCAATCGAACACCTGTGCACGTGGGATGTCACAGACGCTCCCACAACTGGCCAACGCGTTCCAAGCAGAATGGCGCAGAATTCCGCAGGACAGAATTCGTACACGTATCCAGTCAGTGCCGAGGAGATGCAGAGCCTTCTTTGCTGCCCGGGGCGGTCACACGTGAAACTGAGTTCAAAACTTATGGACAATGAACAGTTTTCAATGCTTTTGTACAGCGACAACATGCGACTAACGAGCGCCAACATTTCCTATTTGTATCTATGATATTAAATCAAATATATCAACTTTATTTATAAGTACAATAAATTTACTAAACATCTACCAGTGCGTTTCTTTTTTGGAGTGAGTAAGATTTTATGCCGCTTTTAGCAATATTCCAGCAATATCACGGCGGGGGACACCAGCAATTGGCTTCACACATTGTACCCATGTCGGGAATCGAACCCGAGCCTTCGGTGTGACGAGCGAACGCTTTAACCACTAGGCTACCCGACTGCCCCTCTTCTTTTGAAGAGTGTATATATATATATATAAGAATCATGTCTGGTTCAACAATTTTATTTCCAGGTTTCTATTCTCAACTATTATTGTTTCACATAATATTTGTAATATAATTGTCTCTCACGATTGACACCTGCAATAGGAAGGGGATATTTTGAATAAATTATACTCAATAATTAGTCGCCATATTGTCAGACAGGTGCGTAAGTTCCCACAAGTGTTACACTTGAGATCGGGTGATTTGTTTGTTGTGGAACGATTTGCTGGACAACACGATAACAAGGGGTCAAAATAGTTATTTGTCTGCCAGATGGCACACACGTTTGATAATTAAGGCTTTTATAAGCGACCTCGTGCTTTAACTAGAGTTAAGGGTAAAACTATACTTTATTGCACTACACATGGGGGTTGAGTAAATGTTCTTTCTTAAACATATAACGTTGGTCGGTTGTAATTTCAATTTTTGCATTTTGTTTTCACTGATTTGCTTTAGCACTGAACAGAATCATTCATGTTCCTCGACGTTTTCGCTTAGAAGCATTTCGATGCGCGACAGACAACACTAAGCCTTTCAGTTTGTAGGCGTGTATGTTTAGTCAATGTGTGAAGTGTGGTTCACTCTGGCAATCTAAAAAAATGTCTAAATAGTTCAGTCATTTTACAAATTGTCTTCAAAATATGTCCTTTTATTTAACAGATTGACTGGCAATTATTAAGAGGTTCAAAAATGCTTAAAACATCACAATAGACTATCTATGCTCGTATTAGAGGCCATACAATATAGAAATGGGCTTTGATTTTCGTTCTCTTTTAATCCTATCATTTTCTGTCACTGGATGATGAAAAAAGTCTGGAAATCGTTATCATAATAAATGAAGGGAACAGTTGTTTAAGTCTATTTGTAAAATAACTTAATATTTAGGCGTTTAATAAATTGCCAAAGTGAAAATATGTCATTTTACACATTGACTGTAACAGATAAGCATGAAAAAGTAAGCAATGCTCGGGTTAAATATTTAGTTTGTGTTACAAGTCAAAATAGTGTTAACGAAAATCTCACAATACCAAGCAAGTGACTTATTTATTCTACCCAAAAAATACCTACATTTCCTTATTATTTCGAAGACAAAACTGTTTAGCAGCTGTTTTTCAATTTGGTGATCAATGTGACGATACGCCCTTATACCATCAAATAAAAGCGACAAATGCGCTTATGGTTGGCACAACACATGTCGCAAACTAGTCGATATTTCTGGGATATCACGCGGGCACTCAATGAAAAAAGACAATAACAGAGGCAACAACCACTTCCGGCGAATTGCAGTGCTCGTTTAATATGTATATTGGTCTTATAAGGTGACCTCTTGACATCGTAAGTTAGTAAATGATTATTTTTACAATGCGGGTAAACAGTTAGCCAATTGGGGAAAAATGTTGTTATTAATAATAGTTAGTTAAACATATGCGTGAGGAGGTGTGATGAATATACTTTGATGAGGGAGTACTTTGTACAGGGAAATAATCTCGATAAATGACCTACCAATGAATCAGTGTTGAGTTATGACTAACCAACAGAATATCACTTCCGCTTTGTTCCGTTTAAACGATTTCTGTTAAAATAATTTTTAAACACACACACGCACGCACGCACGCACGCACGCACACACGCACACACACACACACACTATTATGACGCAACCGCAGTTTAAAACTCCTAGGCTTGCCGAGGAATATTAAACTTTTACTACTGCGCGTTGCAACATTTGATATCGAAGGCCACTCAGTGAGATTCTATTTACCATCCAGGGTAATTCTTCCAACTTTTTCAGCTTCTTGTAGTAACCGTTGTCTAAAAATGTGCAGTAGCAACCACCTTCGGGGTCATAGAGAATAGTGATCACCTGTGAAAACACGTTTTGGTGATAAATGGTTTTATTCTTCGTATGAAAATTCTGTAACAGTTGCTTTGAAATACCGCCCTTGTCATGTCATGGAAACTATATGCCCCAACGTATATGCCCCAACGAATCTAAGACGAGCGGTCAAAGGGGGACAACTCTGTGAGTGCAGCTGTTACCGTGGCTATTCTCACTCAACCCTTCACGTGAACGAAGACACACTGTTGAAAAAGTGCTAATGACCAATATTTACTATTCACCCACGTATAGATAGAGAATGTGTAGAACACACAGGCGTGTGGTTTGGTTGGTGTGCGGGTGTTGGCTGTGTGTGTCTGGGCATGTGTGTGAGTAGGTTAGTGAGAGTTGGTTGGGTGATCAATCTTACCTATAAACCAACCTTATCAAGACACCCGTACCTCATTCGTGACGAGCCAACGCTTAAACCACTTTACCCACCCCTCGAGACATGCGTCAAACAAATATTTCTTCTGAGTATCTCAACACAGTGATATATACCCATGTACAAGCACCTGTACCCAGATATATCAGTTAACAAAATGACTTGATTGAACAGCCAGTGTAAACAAGAATGTTAATTTTGAGCACATACAATATCAACAAATAAAGTTGGAGGTTATTGCAAATGTGCAAAACTTTTGAAGTTATTATTTTCTGTGTCACTTGTATATATTTAGGAAAATAATTTATTTGACTGTTTTAAATTTATTTATCGAAATATAGCATTAAGCTGCTTTTGTACTTTAGGAACGCAGTCCTAGTGCTGGGCTTTCTTCCCACATTACATTGACCCGCCACGGCACAACAGTACTACTGTTAAATACAGGTCTCAATGTAACTTGAATGGACTACTAGTTATATCAAATAATAAAGTTTGTACGCTTTTCATGTTTATGTGTCATGTGACATATTCTATCACAATTCGAGGACGCCCGCGCATAGACGTCTCACCCGGAAGTGACGTGTATAACAAGGAAGATAAACTCACAGGTAGGTGTGTCCTGTATTGTCGCGACATAAATGAGTAGAAGTGTCTTGATAAAGATATATTGTCAGTGTAAATCAGCGTTATAGTAAATTATATGTTCCTTTTGGCCTTGATATAAGTTTACACATTCGAGGAATCGGAGCAATCAAGTAAACCTTTCATTTTCACTTCCAATTCAGACGCCATTACTCGAAGTATATTATGCACGATGCATACGCTATAACACTTACAAAACACTAACAACTTTACCTAAAGTTGTTAGAGTTATACAGTGTTTTAACACTGGCACATATTAGGGATAGAGACTTTCCGCTTCTTTACAAGGATAAATCTGTAACCTGCTTGTTGTGACTTGACTGCTGTCGGCTTTGTATTGAACACTGTCGTCGACAACATAGTTTGAATATATTCTATTAGGTAGGCAAGCTACATGTAGGACGGGTTATTTATAGAGATTTAACTGTGACGGAGTCCAATGGGATATCTATACGTTCAGGGGTTATGGATATTCGTGTAGGTTGATCAAGGTGCAAGAGAGTCGGGTGCAGTGAGTTGTGTACGTCGGTAGATAGCACAAGGTGTGGGATATACAGACAGAGTAAATAATATTTCCTGATAGGTAGTAAGAGAAAAGGAAGGTACGTGTGGAGGGTATAGTGTATGCTGGTAGGTAGTACAAGAAGGGGAAGGTACGGGTGGAGCATATAGTGTATGCTGGTAGGCTGTACAAGAAGGGGAAGATACGGGTGGAATAAAAAGTGCATGGTGGTAGGTAGTGCAAGAAGAGGAAGGCACGGGTGGAATATATAGTGTACATGTAAGGTAGTAGGTAGTACAAGAAGAGGACGATACGGGTGGAGTATATAGTGCATGGTGGTAGGTAGTACAAGAAGAGGAAGGTACGGACGGAGTATTTAGTGTATGGTGGTATGTAGTACAAGAAAAGGAAGATACGGGTTGAGTATGTAGTGTATGCTGCTTGGTAGCACAGGTAGAGGAAGGTACGGGTGGAGTATATAGCGTATGCTGGTAGGTAGTACAAGAAAAGAAAGATAGTTTCCCTTTGTACCTATCAGTATGACTTTCCAATGAACATGGCCATGGCTATTACAACGTCGGCATCGGCACCTCCTCTAATTCAATGTTTAGAGATTTGATCTGTTTTTTAAGTACGTTTTTTTGCAATTTTACTGAGACAAAAGACAAAAACAGATACAAAATAGAGTAATTTCCAATTATGTGTATCACACGACCAATCTGTTCATAACCGTCCTCATGAGCGGTACAGCAAATTCATAAGTCTAATGCAGTCTGATTGGTGGCATTTCGACGTCAATACAAATGACGGTTCCGATAACTTCATGTTTGCTAGAGCATTCACCGCATCAGTAGGCATGCTTTGGGCACAATGCCCTGTTGACATTCAGTGTCACCAGAATAAGAAAGACAGTCTAGGAAAACATTCTAACAACCAGCATCATTATTCAACAATAAAATATCACAACATGTGTCTCAAGGAATCTTTATCTTTATGTATTCAATAATCAGATTGCCTGTTTTAATTCAAATACATCATGGATCAAGTGTAAGTGCTTAGGTTTAGTCCATTATTTTCGTGAAATCAATGTGCCATTATTGATAATCTGTTCGCATTATTACAATGCTTAATGCAATGTTCTCGCTGTAATAGATACAACGCTATTCTATGTTTCAGAATGGACACCTTCCCGAAGTGTTCTGTCTGTCAGCAGCAGTTTACCCTGAAAGGTCCAGTCCCCCACTTACTGCCCTGTCTACACGCTGTGTGTGAGACGTGTGTGACATCTGCAGCTGGTGGTGTGATATCATGCTCTACATGTCAGTGGGAGGTCAACCTCACAGACACAAGCCTCCAGAAGGATGCAGTCAGACAGAAGGAAATATTCCACCTGACAGTCAAACATCGCCCCACAGAGCTTCTTTGTACAAATGAAGATGATGGAAATCAGGCTGTGTGTTGGTGTCAGGAGTGTGAAGAGTTCCTCTGTGAATACTGCCAGAACATGCACAATGGTGTTAAAGCTACCAGAAGACATGTTGTTGAAACCTTTCGGGATATGGCACCGGGGAGCATGTTTGTAGAACCAGTATGCAAACTTCACAATCGTTATCCTCTTGAGTATTTTGATAAAAACTGCAACATTTCAATTTGTGCCAAATGCAGGATTGGAGAGCATTCCGAGCACGACGTTGAGGATTTAGATGTGGCTGCCGATGCTGCAAAAGGACGGATAGAACAACATGGGAAGAACGTGACAGCACATCATACTTGTCACCAAGCATATTTGAAGAGCGTCAGCAAAGTCGTAAATGACACAAAGAATACAAGTAGTGCTCTTAAGGAGGCCATCCACCACACTTTCCATTCTCTGAGGACACAACTTGATCAACGAGAGAAGGAGCTGGTCATAGATCTGGAGAATCAGACGAAGCAGGAACTGTCAAAGCTGCACACTGTACAAGTTACTTCTGAAGGCGAGAGTAAAAGATGCAAGTGGACCTCAGACTACATCAGGACAGTGCTCAAGTATGCTTCAAACTCTGACTTTCTCACACTGGAGTGGTCGATACAAGACACAGCGAAGACGCATCTCAGATCAGTTCCACCAGAGACACACATTGCATCTGCAGCCAGTTTCAACACAGGGGGCCTGGTGAAATTGAAATCCTACATTTCTGACTTCGGATCTGTCAATGAAGATGGATCAGCAGCTCAGGCGCATACACAATCAGGTACTTGCTTCTTACTCTGGCGATAGTTCATTTCGTATATGGAGATTGATTGAAGCTTTCAAAAAACAAACAAAGAGTAAGTATTTGTTAACTTGGCTTTTAGAAGTTGGTAGAACACGAAAACATGAAATTAACCTTTTTATGGATTAGAACTGAATACTGTGTTATCGTATTGAGTTAACATGTCATTTCAAACATTATAGAAGATTCGTGTCTTCTTGTTGATGTTCAGTTTAAGATGGGTTGCTAATTAGCTGTTTATACATTATCAACAATACCTCAGGGAACAGTCAAATAGTAAATCGATTTGTAACAGTTGTGTGTGTTTATTGTACAGATCATGGTTCACAGACAGGCGATAGCCATCTAACTGACCTGGAAAACAAATACAAAGATGTAAGTATTCTCATTCAGTAAACGTGTGTACATACGAATCGTTATTTCTGGTGTATTAAATTTAGCATTTCACGATTGACTTGGTACATGTCATGTTCGTAATAGTTTGTACATTAAAGTGACGCCTGTATCTCATATTCAAAACAAGCCTACTGTTATGTGATTCTTGTATTTTCTTTTGTTCTAAGCTGAACGTGCTGGAGGTAGTTGACGATCCAACACCGTCGGCAAGTTTTGGTAAGATACGTTTCATTCGTTTGAAAACAAGAACAATACAAAATAAACTAGCTATGTATATCCCTTTAGTTTTCATCCTATATTTCACAGGCTATATTTTCAAAAGCACAAAATGCCAAACCAGAAATAGGTTTGAATAATCTTAAGATGACCTTGTAACCTTTTTCCAAATATGAATTTGAATAATTCAATTGTTCACAGATTTAAATTTTCAGTTTGACATGATATTATTATAAGTGTAAATTTAATTGTTAATTATTTGATACACAATGAATGTCAATAAGTAGTGTACAGCAGTTGAAGGGGGAGGAAAGTTAGATTCGGATTTTCTTTAAACCACTGTAGTTATTAAACGGCCCCAGATTTGTCTTTGCAGATATTTTGTTGTGTACAAAGATGGTGTATTCCGCTCGTGAAACCAACAGAGTTATCAACATCTAACTTAATGTTATATATGTGTGAGCGCATTTATGTTTGTTGTTTTATCTAGAAATTGTTTTGCAGATGCGGGTGTTAAAACCTATACTCTGGAAACAGGAACGAGGACACCGGTGATTCTGCAGTGTGAGTACAATCATATGCGTGCTTGACCGTGTTCCACACTTTACATGTTCCGTTGCTCGACCTTAACGGACAGGATAGGTTACTGGGTGAAGCGCCTTTTCCTAGTCGACAGGGCACTGCTGAGAACGTTTCACGAAGTATGAAGTGATTGGTGTATCACTGAAATCCACCAGGTTACTGTGTGTTGTAATGTTTCCATTTCCTAAACACAAGGCATGGAACAATGTACTGTGTCTTGTGGTGTTGACCATCTTCTGAACACAGAAGAAGGCACGGGTTTACTGATGTCATCCACCATTTTCAACACAACACGGTACTGGGTGCAGTCATGTTGTCCATGTTCTGAACACATGATACTGGGTGTAGTGATGTTGTCCGCCCTTTAAACACAGGGCATGGTACTTGGTGTAGTGATGTTGTACACCCTTTTTCCACAGGGCATGGTACTTGATGTAGTGATGTTGTCCGCCCTTTTACCACGGGACATGGGACTTGGTGTAGTGATGTTGACTGCCCTTCTACCACGGGGCATCGTACTGGGTGTAGTGATGGTGTCCGCCCTTTTACCACATAGCATGGTACTTGGTGTAGTGATGTTGTCCGCCCTTTTACCACAGGGCATGGTACTTGGTGTGGTCATGTTGTCCACCCTTTTACCACAGGACAAATTTCTTGGTGTAGTGATGCTGTCTGCCCTTTTACCGAAGGACATGATACTTGGTGTAGTGATGTTGTACGCCCTTTTACCACAGGGCATGGGACTTGGTGTAGTGATGTTGTCCGCCCCTTAACCACAGGGCATGGTACTTGGTGTAGTGATGTTGTACACCCTTTTACCACAGGACATGGTACTTGGTGTAGTGGTGTTGTACACCCTTTTACCACAGGGCATGGGACTTGGTGTGGTGATGTTGTCCGGCCTTTTACCGCAGGGCATGATATTTGGTGTAGTGAAGTTGTCCGCCCTTTTGGATTTTAACACCCGCATCTGCAAAACAATTTCTAGATAAAAGAACAAACATAAATGCACTCAAACATATATAACATTCAGTTAGATGTTGAGAACTTTGTTGGTTTCACGAGCGGAATACACAATCTTTGTACACAACAAAATATCTGCAAAGACAACTCTGGGGCAGTTCAATAACTACAGTGGTTTAAAGAAAAATCCCAATCTAACTTTCCTCCCCCTTCAACTGCTGTACACTACTGATGGAGATTCATTGTGTATCAGATCTTTAACCATTAAAGTTACACATATCATAATATCATGTCAAATTGAAAATTGAAATCTGTGAAAAATTGAATTATTCAAATACATATTCAAAAAAAGCTTACAAGGTCATCTTAAGATTATTCAAACCTATTTGTGGTTTGGCATTTTGTGCTTATGAAAATATAGCCTATGAAACATAGCCTGAAAACTAAAGGGATATACATAGCTACTTTATTTTGTATTGTTATTGTTTTCAAACCAATGAAACGTATCTTACCAAAACTTGCCAATGGTGTTGGATCGTTAGCTACCTCCAGCACTTTCAGCTCAGAACAAAAGAAAGTCCAAGAGGACACGATACTGCATGATGTTGACTTCCCTTTAAACACAGGACTGATACTGATTGTGCTGAGATTGTTAAATCTTTAAACACCGGTCATGATACAGCGTGCTGTGATGTTGTCCACCCTTTAAACACAGGACATGATACTGCGTGATGTTGACCTCCCTTTAAACACAGGACACGATACTGCGTGCATTTCTGTAGTTTCTGGACATTCCTAGTGTCTGGTCGCATGGACGTTGTCGAGTTTCTCACATTGTTTCCTGAACATCTTTTATGAAAATCCAGTTTGTTTTGAAGACTTAAGAACCACCCTCGACGATGGGGACATTACAGAAAATACTTTTTGGTGCAGGGCGTTGCACCTCTTGGGTAAATGGCATTCACAAATGCTATATATCACAATTTGATCCCTTGTAGTGTATGCTGTTTTAAGTGAGTAACTTAGTATTGCCCTGACTGGCAGAGGCGTTAGATAGATTACACTGTTACACTGAAATTGCACTTCCAAGAAAACGCTTTAAGACAAATAGCAAAGTGGGCGTAAAAGTTTCACGATGCGGCCGACAACTTCGAGGAAGCAACGAGTAGTTAATGTCCCCGTCTGCAGGTTGGTAGATATGTGTGCACACGGCGTGCGTTTGTGTCCCAGAAGAGCTGACCAAACGAGATGCGTGTAGGGCGAGAAAAGTGACAACGCCCAAGCCTGTCATATATGCCATGTAAACTGCGACACGGAGATCTTTCGTCAGTTGCTATAAAAACAGGGTGACATAAGTCTTGGAAAACCAGTCGTGATTTTGGTTTGTTTAAACACAAGACATGATACTGTGTGTACTGAGGTTGTCTCCCCTTTAAACACAGGACACGGTACTGCGTGCACTGATGTTGTCCACCCGTGAAGTTAAGTTTCGTCACTAACAGCCACGGAGATCTCTCGTCAAGAGGATGACATGAAGCTTGGAAAACTAGTCGTGATTTTGTTCATCAACGACTTTAATATGCGTCTCGCCGGTACAAACATGTGCAAGACCTACCCGGCTCTCCCGGCCCGTGAAAGATCTGGATTAGAATAGGTCTTCAGCAACCCTTGCTTGTCGTATGAGGAGACAAACGGGATCGAGTGGTAAGGCTCGCTGACTTAGTTGATACATGTCATCGTATCCCAAATGCGTGGATCGATTGTCATGATGTCAATCACTGGATTGTCTGGTCCATACTCGAGTATCTACAGATCGCCGTTATAAAGCGGGGAGGGCGGTCGGGTAGGCTTCTGGTTAAAGCGTTCGCTCATCACGCCGATGGGTACAATGTGTGAAGCCCATTTCTGGTGTCCCCCGCCGTGATATTGCTAAAAGCGGCGTAAAACCATACTCACTCACTCACACTAAAGCGGGAGAATTGCTGAGTGCGGCGTTAAACAACAAACGAACAAAACAAAACCTGGCTCTCCCTTCTCAATTGTAGCTGAACACGCTCTTTCAATATAACAAAGGTTCATGTTGTATAATGGCTAAAACTAGGGCCGATAATACCATTATCTTTGTTAACCTTTAGAACTAAGTCTTAGCTCATGTGTCTTGTTTGTCAAAAAATTACTGGTGCTAGTTTGTTTAATGTCAATGCTTTCGGTAAGATGGAAGCCCACACTTAAAACAATAGCATGTAAATATATTGATGCGCTGCAGTAAATATCATACTGCATGAAACAGTAAAAAATATTTATCGAAAAATGTCCTCATATAATAAATCATTTCGTCTACGCCGAGAAGAGATAATACAATTTAGTGTAGAGAGAAGGCTGGAAATGGTTGATCACTGATTAAAGGTGAAAGTTTATACTTAAATTTGTATACATATTTGAATATTTACGGGTTTGAGTTGATAATGGATAAAAAGTTGGTTCAGCTATTTCGCCATTTACAATGAAATAAGCATGTGTCATCAATTACGCTGTATGTTCACCCATTGACTTAAATGTTAAATAAATCTTTTAACCATGGCCCCTTTGTCTGTGGTCAAACTGACTGAATTGTTAGTTTAACACTACCTGGCAATAACTGAACTTCTTTTATTCCCTACCATGTATCTTGATGATAGAATAATTTCATGAAAAACGTTGTCGACAGCGGGATTCGAACCCGCACTGAAGGCTAACGAATGTAGTCTTCTGCCACGGCGACATGGGAGAAAGGGAAGAAAATTAACAAATAAATATTTTCTTATATCAGCACCAATTGCCTTATCCCTTTATGAACTGTGTTTAATGCAATGTTTATACAGTGCATTCTCTATGCATACTCTATGCATTCTAGTATTTGTACAGTACTTGTGATTTTGTAGCTTTTCGTTCAACGAAACGAACAGATAGAAAATAAATTACTATTATCTTGATCAAGGCTATATTTGGTCATAATAGGCCCATCAACAAGGGCAAGTAATATTTAGGTGATTGATAATTAATGTGCTCGAGTTGGTCCAAAATGAATGGTATACTTGCCCCGGGACATGCATTTCCTAACCCAAATCGGCAAAGTGCGAAGTGCACGTGCGAAAGGCTCGGGGAACACATTTCACGTGCCTCACGCAGGGCCACCTCACACAGTGTTCTCACAGTTGGGCAGTTGTTTTTTTAAGCATTTAAGATGCCATAAATGTTTTAGTATGTTAGACCACTCGGATCCCAGCTGCTGATCGTTGAATCGGTTAAATAACTGAACTCTGCGCGCCTCACGGTTTAATTATCATTTCAACGATTAGACACTGGGTCGTCTCGGCCTAACCTATAGATAGTAATGATCGTACTGGTCAGTATCAGTGTCTTTTTCTCGAGGAATCTGTAATGAACTGTGTAGAGATATAAGAAACTGATCACTTTGAAAAATATGTCACAAAAATAAAAAAAACATTATGTGTGAAATAATTCACAAATACATGGCCAAGTCACAACACATGACGCGACAACCTCCCCGTCCAGCGAGTGTGCTGAAACTGTGGCCAGTGACTGAAGCGGACGTAGAAGTTACCTGTTCACTCTGTGTCTGTCGAACACTCAAGCGTAAAAATATCGTCAAACAACAGCTTTTTCTGTCTTATTGTTTACAAAATTGTAGAAGAAGACTTTAGAATAGTAACAATAATAGTTATATCGTGATAAAGATAGCTATGCGTTTTCCGGCAGCAAGTATTTCTGACTACTGACAGCAGACCAGCTTAACTAACAACATGTTTTATGCAGTATTTATTTCATTTTCAATCCATACAAACATTTATGTAAAACATTATAAATACCAATATAAATACTTTTACAGTGAAATTATTCGTATTTTATCACAATAACGATGAAATTCACAGACAGACGAACTTGACAGCCGATCGTTCAGTGCGGTGTTTTGTAAACACTGCAACGAGGTTCACAATGAGCTGCTCCATTTGTTATCTGAAGACAGGAAATTTGGTAAACTATAAACAAAATGTATATTTCCAGGTCCTAAACTACAACTGGACGCTGCTCGAGCCAACACAGACTACTGCCACGTAACTACAGACGGTGAGCTGGTCAACTCGCCGCCCGCCACACGACACAGAGACAGCGGCTGGTTACAGACATACATAGACAGTGGCAGGTTACGGAGATACAGCGGCACCTGTAGTTCCACCCCCATCCCCCTTCCTCCACCCCCCTCTAATGTCACCCCTGCCCCACACACACCACGATACTGGGAGACCCACTCCAGGGTGGGTGTGGTGGGTGTTGGGTTCTATTGGCCTGTCCTGGAGATGGGTGTGGGGGAGGAGAGCCAAGTGGACAGTGACTGTTATGTTTTTGACCAGCGCCGCTCCTGGTGTGTCAGTGTATGGGACTGTCTCACAGACCGGGGGAATATCTGTACCAGGGTGTGTCAGCAGGGGATTTTGGGGGAGTGTTACAGAAACACAATGTCTACCACACCCCGCACACAGGCCACCCTCCACTATGGCGTTGTGCTGGATGTGGGGAGGGGGAGACTCGCCTTCATCGATCTCCACAGGGAGATTGTATTAGCCAAGTTGGATGTTGAGTGGAGGGAGTCTCTTCTCCCCATGTTTGGTGTTGGGGAGCCAGATGTCTGCACAGTCAACATGAAGGTGGTCAGCGGGGTGGACATCACCATGACTGACTCCAAGAAGTCACTTATTTATAACGCCCTCACATAGGAAATAAAATAAACATGACATTGTGTAAACTTGTAAGTGTGACATATTTATTTAAACTGTCAAAAGTAATGTGATTGTATTGATTGAGGCGGACATAGAAGTTACCTGTCTATGTGTTGTTTGTTATGTACAAGAATGTAACAAGGTTAGCTAAATGTGTTGTTTTCTACTTGACTAGTTTCTGTTGTGTATTAGAAACATTTTGCATCCTCACATGAGTATTGTTATGAATATGAATCTGCGGTAATCGATCAGTTTATCACACATTTCCTACATTTCTGGGAAATGGCACAACAATCAACTGAGTGCACAAATTCATCAAAAGTTGTTACAAATCATGAATTTGTTGACATGGTCCGTTTCTTCTCTGTAATATAATTGTTTTAAATCCCCACATGAATAGGGTTGTGCTGAAGGTATTGCAGTTGTGCCACCACATTGCCACATTTGATGTCGGTGAAGAAATGGGATGAAAGTGATTGAAGCGGACATAGAATGTACCAGTGTACCTGTGATGGGTGTACGGACATGCAATCGAGTTGGCAGAATGTTTTCCCTAAATTCTTATTTTTGGTGTCTTTCAAACTTATTTTGAATCTCCACATCCACACTTTTACAGATCAATTGAAGCAGAAAAATAAGAACACAACCTTGATACAAGTCGGTAACAAGCGGAAATGTCATCCAATCAAGTCACAGTCTGTTAGTGGAGAAGGGGTACGGGTGGCCCAGTCGTCTAAGGTGCCGCGATTCGCTGTGATGAGTTGCATCCCTTGGGCACGCCAGAAACCTGTGATTGTTGGTTCGAATCCCGGTACGCCCCAATTATGTTTCTAGGTTTGTCAGCACCATACCCGTGCTCGAGGGTTTCACCGAAGTGGTAAACGTCTGAGAACTGTATCACTTCGGGCTTTCCTCCCACGTCAAGCTGACACGCTGTGATATAACTGGAATACTGTTAAAAGCGGCGTTAAACCCAACTCACACACTCATTCACTGTTAGTGGACATGGCCCACAGTTTTCTCCAGTTTATGGAAACATCCAGTATGGAATCACTTGCAATTATTTTTCAACACGTACATGTATAACAAAATGTACAATTCCGCTTTCTTTTGCGGTAAACTGACGGTCAGACATAATCTTGAAGCAACGTGTACGTCAGTAAAATAACAAAACATCAGTAGAACTGTAAATATGTGGAACATGGCCATGGATAATAAACTAATCTTTTCCCTGATTTGTTCGCCTTAGCGACAGATTATAAAATGGAAATGGCTCAGTGATCTTGGGTGAATTGGATATAATGCCGCTTCAAAATGTGTTTTATCATTGCATGTCAGTTTAATATGGCGGTAGAAAGACCAAGTCATGCAAGTCTTAGATGTTTACGGCTTAAGTGAAATCCACGAACTCAGTGCTGACTGACCAAGGGACTTAATCAGGGTGAACTGGCCTTCTTGCAGTCAACGAAGGGGTGCCAAATACTGCACAAATATTATTAAACATACATTTCCATTTACCTTTAAAATTGCATGCAATAAAACTGTGTCTGTTAAGTTGTTTGTTTGTTTTTATAACTAATATCTGGTTTTAATGAGATTGCCTGCTATCTCACAGATGCACAGTTACAGCCAGCTAAAACAAGATCTTTTGAGACGTAATTTATTGTAGGCGGGTGTGGGTGGGCGGGCGTGTTTTTGCTGGGGAGGGGATTGAGGTGGTGAGTTGGTCACACACCCCAATGTTCCGTAACATGTGCTTATGTCTCCCAAATATATGTAGCATCTTCCCATGCCCGTCCCTATAATAAATGACCAGTCCCCACGTAATGTTCAAATGTATACGTTTTCTTATTTAAAACAAATAGCACTCTCTCATTTTTAATGACCTCCTCCCACGCTCAATCTCACTAGCCCCCTCTCCCCTACAATGAATGAGTAGTCCCTTAAGCAAAAGACTTCCTTCAACATATGGGGCTAGGTTTACAGTGTATGACACAATGTATCATGATGTGTCACTATTTTTTCAGGAAAGTCCGATTTCTTATTTTGAGCCGATTACGTAGTCCCACTTCCCGCATAGACTCATTTTAGCCAACCGCTGTTTTCCTACTTTCGCAATCGTGCCTGTTTGCCGAACACTCTTCCTGTTGAATCTAAATCCTTCATTGTGTGTTCACTGTGGAAATGTTACTGGTATATAAATACATAAAAGAGATCTACTTCAGACTACGCTGGCTGGTATCTTATGTGAGTTTACTGGAGCCCCGGAGGGGTGCCAAATACTGCGCAAATATTATAAACATACATTTCCATTTACTTTTAAAATTGCGTGCAATAAAACTGTGTCTGTTAAGTTGTTTGTTTGTTTTTATAACTAATATCTGGTTTTAATGAGATTGCCTGCTATCTCACAGTTGATGGGATTGCGGTGGTGAATTGGTGACACATCCCTATGTTACGTAATATGTTGTTATGGCCCTCAAATAATGTAACATCTTCTCATGCTCCTCCCTATAATAAAAGACCAGTCCCCACGTAATGTTCAAACATATATGTTTTCTTATTTGAAACAAATAGCACTGTCTCATTTTTTATGACCTCCTCTCATGCTCAATCTTACCAGCCCCCTCTCCCCAAAATATATGAGTAGTCGCTTAAGCAAAAACATCATTAAGATGTGGGGCTAAGTTTACAGTGTATGACACAATGTATCATGATGTGTCACTATTTTTTCAGGAAAGTCCGTAATTTGAGCAGATTACGTATTCCCACTTTGACTCATTTCAGCCAACTGCTGTTTTCCTACTTTCACAATCGTAACGGTTTGCCCAAATTTCTTCCTTGTGAATCCACAACCCTGATTGTGTGTTCACTGTGAAAATCATACTGGTATAATGTTAACTAAAAGAGACGTATTACAGATTACGTGTGCTGGATGGTATCTTATGTGAGTTTACTGGAGAACCGGCTGTGTCTTTGGCTTTTTTAATTCAAGCTCTATTTGTGAGTATAACTCTTTGTTTAAAAATAGTCCTTTATTTAGTAATACTATTGAATTGAGAAGCAAAGAACCGGAATCTGGTTTAATATTAAACCGCAAGAAATTGATCTCTTTTTGCTTTTGTATCCCTTGCGACAGCATCCTGATGTCACACCCAAGAAAAATAAATATTGCGCAATAGGACAGCTGGCTAAAGTGATAAAAGGGAGACAACTCTGCGAGGACTGGAGACCATGCGTGAAATTGGGTATTTCCCTTGTTGGTTGGTTGGTTTGTTGTTTAACGCCACACTCAGCAATATTCCAGCTATGTGACGGCGGTCTGTCAATAAACGAGTCTGGACCAGACAATCCAGTGATTAATATCATGAGCATCGATCCACGCAATTGTGATCGATGACATGCATCAACCAAGTCAGCGAGCCTGACCACCCGATCCCGTTAGTCGCCTTTTACGACAAGCATAGTCGCCTTTTACGGCAAGCATGGGTTTTTGAAGACCTTCGCGGGTTATTTCCCATGTATTCTGTTTTCTATCATGAAAGAACTGAAATTGCCACGTCGTAAAAATATCTTTGTATGTACTTGCACATATCGAAACAAACATCAGTTGTGTGCCGCTGTTTCTCTCTATTTTATATTTTTATGGATAACGATTCTTTAGAAGTGAATGACGAGTATACTGACTTCGCAGATGGTTGGGATATTTCCTGAACATCATTTAAATATATTTCCTCACTGGAAATGCACTCCCAAATGAAAAAGGTTTAATGGTTGATTTTGATTCATCGTGGACGGTGGGGTAGCCTGGTTCGACTCCCCATATGGATAAAATATGTGAAGCCCATTTCTGGTTTCCCCCGCCGTGATATTGCTGGAATATAGCTTAAAGCGGGGTCAAATTCAAATCACTCATTCTGATTCAACGCATGGCGTCGCATATGAAGACTCATGTCATAAAGGATAGCCATATATTTAGTTTTCATCATGTATTCAATAAAGCTGATATTCAAAGTTGATTTGTTTAAGTACTTCAAGAAGCGTGATTCTATATGTAACCATTCTGATTATAAAGAGTGACTGCCGTGATATAACTGAACTGTTGACTGAGGCATAAAATAATATTATCCCACTCATTCACTCACTCACTTTTAACTCATTCTGTCACAAGGTAACCTTGTGTATCATTACCCCCGTGTTTGCTTCAGGCTAGGCTCACTCATTCACTCACTCACTTTTTAACTCACTCCGTCACAAGGTTACTTTGTGTATCATTACCCCCGTGTTTGCTTCAGGCAAGGCTCAACACTCCGTCATTCATCATGGGCATACTCCCTAAAGTTGTTGCTGCCACTGTACTTCTACTCAACATAGTCGTGGGGATCGGAGTTATCTGCCTTGTTGCGTCAAGAGAGGGCCACGAACATAGGACTGATGCGCATATCAGCCAGTCGGAAATATTCAAGCAACGACTTGAGCGGGTAAGAGTTAAATTAAAGATTATCTGAACGCTACGCCCCAAGTCGCTGTGCAGAGTTACGCGCCCTTACCACTCCAGTATCCTCTGATTCCTAAGTTTTCATCGATAAGGATCCATGGTTAGATACATGGTACTCGTCATTCATCAATGTGAACAAAATCGTCAAACATTAAGACGACTCCGTGATATGAGTGAAATAATGTTTAAAAAAGCAAGTGTTCATCAAAACCCACGTTGTCCCTATTCTGTTTCAAACATATGGTGTATATCTATATTGCAGTCCAAGACTGACATGACTGCACTGAAACAATGGCGTATTTTAATACATGGTGATAAGCTTTGGTATGTTGTTTAACGCCGCAATCAGCAATATTCTGGAGCAGACAATCCACTGATTGACAACACGAGCATCGATCCACGCAATTGTGATCGATGACAAACATCAACCAAGTCAGTGAGCCTGATCACCCGATCCCGTTAGTCGCCTCTTACGACAAGCATAGTCGCCTTTTAGGGCAAGCATGGTTTGCTGAAGACCCTTCTACCCCGGATCTTCACGGGTCATGGTCTACTGGTAGAGCGTCCGCCGGACAGCGGAAGGTCCGGGGTTCGATCCCCGGCCGCGTCATACCAAAAGACGTAAAAAGATGGTATTTGTTGTTACCCTGTCTGGCGCTCGGCATTAAGGGGCTAAAAATCAAGGACTGGTAAGCTCGGAGTCAGTTTATATGGAACATAATCCCTCATTACTTCAAATGAATTCACCAACCCGAATTTGAATGCGAGATTTGCTTAAACTCCGTTTGACAACGCATCAATAAAAAGCTGGTCGAAAGTTTTCAAGCAACAACTTGATTGAGTAAGATTAATTTAAGATTATATAAAAGCTACGCATCAATAAAATGCCTAACTTTCCGGGCCGCTTTATCTCGATCAATTCTCTACTGTAGATCTACGCTGAACATTCGGAGAAAGCCTGGCACAAGTTCGCCACTGCAGGAACAGGTGAGCATAGGCCGGCACACACGGCTGCCACAGACGCCATGGTTGAAATAACCAAAGGGGAAAACACACAGTATACATCATGCTTATTAAGGCGGGCACGGATGGAACAGGCGTCTGGGACCACACTTTTGTTTTTTTCTTGTGGATTGGGGCACCCCCGAAACGGTTACAGGCCGCCTAAGCCACATTGTTCTGACCACTGGTGAGAGGGTCTCAGGACTGCAACCTCTGTGAGTGACTGCTCGCGCTGAAAAAGCTTCACTACCTCGTAGATCGGCACTTCGGTTGGCACTTCTTGACAAGTCTCTTTATCTTGTTGTGCCACCGTTCTAGGTGAGTGTTGGTACGATGGCCTTGGTTGTCGAAGTGATTCCAAATCTATGGGATGAACGCCTGTCCTTGAACCCAACTGGTTGTCACACTGCAAACACGAAAACGTCGTTTTTTTCCGTATATGGTCATTGGACGGAAAAACGACGTTATTTGGACGTTTTCAAACCATCGTTTTTCCGTCCAAATAACGTCGTTATTTGACATCGGAATTTACTGGGAGAGAACGATAGCGTTAAGCTCCTCCCTTTCTTGATTGACATTGTCAACCAAGCAACAGCGTCTACCGGTATTTCTACTTCTCAGATTTCATTGGTCAGTCCCCGCGTGTTAGATTACAGGCCCGCGTTTGACGCTGCACTCGAAGCGCTTAGCGGAAGTACTGAAATCAATCGTTCTGCGCATGCGAATTACTTAATGCCTTGACCAAATTTTCCGTTCTGTGCATGCGCGATTTCGTGTATTGTTTCCTAGATTTAATGTCACCACTATTTGACAATGGTTCATAAACACAGTCACGTGAAGGTTCGGAATCGTAACGAGTAACTCCATTTAAATTGAAGTGGATCCCCAGTAATATGGGAGATTCCAAGATGAAACTATTCTATGGCTATCTAGGCTGCCACCCAAACCGATCTAAACGGGACCCGATAGCTTATTGTATGCTAAATAGTCATATGGAAGTGGACAAGAACTATAAATTGTATTCCGTCCGATTGTTCATGCATTTACTTATAAGTCAGGAAAATGGACTTAAAAGGGGAGTTGTTGAATGTAATTATTTTAATTATTAAATGTTGCCTATACACTAATCTGAACGAACTTCTCATTGTTCTGTTTATGTCATCCTATATACTATTAGTATGTTACCGTTCTAAAGTCAACCTCTCACATAACATGATATTGTTCATAGTATCAAAGTTTAATCAACAATATCAAGAGCAGCGATTTAAACCACTGAAACATCCAAACACAAGGATGTTATCAAGCGCTAGTGCAGACGTGATGCATCGTAAAAACTGTATCGTGATGTCTTCAGAAATACAATTATACTACGAGATAGTACGGCTAACGCTGACTCACCGGTGGAACAAAGACAATATCGCTAATACAGATATAACGTATTTGAATGTTAATACTAAAGACAAACAATCATTATTTTTGCAGTGACGATATAACACGTATACACGTTTATTGTTAACTTTCATCAGTTTTGCTCTTCATTTTAATAACTTTGTATTCACATATATATGTAGCAATACCCGACAAGCATGTCATACATAATTACGTGTAAAACCCCGTTTTTCTGGTAATCCTATTATTACTTAGTTTATTTCTATCTAATGACACCCTGTACTCTGGATCATGGCTCCGTGACTATCCATAACAATTAAGATGAACATTCAGTTCAAGTAAATGAATGAGTTTGTTTTGACGATACAGTCAGTCAAAAAACCAATGCTGTGAGGTTTGATAACACACTTCTACCAGGTCGAACATCGTGGATCCTCATTTTCTGCCTAAAGAGAATCATAGTTCATATGCTAATCCATCTGTGAATACTTTCCCACTCAAGATGACCTTACTTGTTGCTAAATCTAACATCTATTCCCCCAATCTCACCCACCCCCCCCCCCCGCCCCCGCACGCACGCAAACACGCACACACGCACACGCACACGCACGCACGCACGCACGCGCACACACACACACACACACACACACACACACACACACACACACACACACACACACACACACACACACACACACACACACGCACACACACACACACACAAACAACTGACCTAAATAACCTGGACAGGAAATACTGCTGATAGCCTCTGGTCAACTCAGCCGCGCCACCGCAGAATGTTCGTCCAACTCTGCAGGGGGCATTCTCAGTGGCTTCAAACGCGCTGAAATGTTTTCGCCTTGCATCCAAGATGGTGGACAAGTGAAATCGTATGAAATTTGGCTATTTTAGGTCCTATCTCTTTTTTGATTACCAAATAAAGTCAATTCATAGTTACACGGTTGTGAAGAAGCTTACAACTTTATAAGACTTATTCATCTCATTCCAAAAAAGCTACTCGCGCTCACATAAAGTTGTAGTTATTATGTCACTGTTTTATTTCTTTAAAAATATATTACATGTTCAACAATAACAATTAAGATGAACATTCAATTTCCGATATAAGTAAATGAATAAGTGTGTTTTACGCCACAATCAGTCAAAGACCAACGTTGTCCGGTCTGATGACACACAATCTACCAGGTAGCACATTGTGTACACCCTATCCCCATTGAAGTCTCCACTGTGGGTATTCCTGGGGACGAAAAGGCCCCATGTACCTAGGAATTTCATCAATACATTCATGCGCGGCATTCTCTGCCTAAAGAAGATCATATAGTTAACATGCTAATCCAACTCGAACTACCATCCCGCTCAAGATGAATGTTTTATGTAACATCCAACAGGCCAACATTTACGCAGGCACGCACGCACGCACGCACGCGCACACACATATTTGGATTTACCAATCCCTGAATTGAGAAGACGCTAGTTTCGAAGCTCCTCCAAGTCATCATCAATATCCGTATATGTCTGTGATATCATTACCCATCCAAAGCCGAATATACATTTATCGTGTTTTCTTGAAACCAAATGTTATAATCCGGATAACACTTTCTGAGTAAAGTACAGATTCTCGTACTTTCTTGGGTTGAGTCCCGTCCGGGATTTGAACCCACACTGTGAGTGAGGCACCCAATCGCCAGAACACAAAGTTGGCGATCTAACCCAGCCACCGAACCAAAAATTGTTAGTCCAGATGACGTATACTTTGTGTACTCCTCTGACAAGAGAAAAATGGCACGGCTTCTATGACCGAAAGCTTTGAACCAACAATGCCTTTAAGAAAGTGGTCAACAGTAACACACATTATATTTGGATACCACTTTCTCAGTAAACTACATATTTTTAGGTTGGAGATAATAGACGTTGATGGTTGATTATCAATGGACAAATTAAAGCCAGAAATTAACTTATGAATGATTGGTAATGGGAAATGGACAATGGGCAAACGGGAGGCGGGGTAATCAGCGCCATGCCAGTTATCTGTTGGCTTCCCTTGTTGCGTTCCCTTCTTTGCTATCTTTTTACTTTTGTTGTTCTTACAGGTACAAATATATGTTCTCTGCCTCATAGCATTTAATAATATGCACCTGATGAAGGTGAAAGTATATATTCCGAAACGCAGTGTTCCCGTTGACATCCATAAATATTTTTCCTTGTGTGTATCAGTTCTTAATGCCCTTCAAAGATGCAATAATCTTGGACGCGACGTTAAACCCCATTTTACCTCACATCACCTCAATCTAGCTTTCTTTTTAAATGTGGTGATATTTGAGTAGAATATAATATGGTCATGTCTATATACATTTGGGTCTTTGTCTACATAAGCATTTATACATACAATTTAGAGCTAAGGACATTGCTAATTCTGCAGGCATGAAGTACACGTCATAGCAAGCTGTGATCTTTATTCATACTTTAGATATTCGTAATGGAGATCTGTAACTGAAGTTTACCGTAATCTTCCGCAACTCTCACCTCCTGACCAGTTGAACGTCTTAGTGCATTCAGATGCCATTGTAAAATTCCAGGCTGCCCCTCTTTCTGTGATGTTTTGACGGATGAAATCTATTGCGTTATAATAATCTCTGTTTGCTGATATATAATATGTACATGTTGTAAAATATTTACGATATTTTAAACGTGCAATTCGATGCATATGCAATGCAATGTGAACATAAGTGCGGATGCACGAAGGCGGTTATAGTCATAATTATACTGCGATGGATGTAGGGGAATGGTAGGGGGGTGTATGTATGTATGAAAGCACGAATACCGATACATGAGGGCGGATATAGTTATAGTTCGATGGATGTTGGGGAATGGTGGGAGGATGGATTATGTATGAAAGCATGCGCATGGATCCATGATGGCTGACGTAGACATAATGGTGGGGAAAGAAGAATGTGATGTGTGTGTGTGTGTGTGTGTGTGTGTGTGTGTGTGTGCGTGCGTGCGTGCGTGCGTGCGTGCATGCGTGCATGCGTTGTGATACGAGGGTTGGCGAACATGTTGTCAGATGATTGTGTGAGTAAGTAAAGTGGTTGAGGATGTGGCAGGTATGAGTATTGGTACATGCAGACTTAGGGTAGGGGGACTGGGTGTGCCTGTACTGAGGTCTTTTGTTTCACTCACTTATAGTGTTTTCTTTCACTCAAATACTGTTTTACGCATTTTAATGACTGAGACTGTAGTGACTCAAAGGTCATACTGGCCGGGCATTCAACATATCTACCCCAACTACATACGTAGCCATTTTTATGGTGTACAATTTTTCTTCTACCTCACACACACACACACACACACACACACACACACACACGCACACGCACACGCACACGCACACACGCACACACACACGCACACACGCACACACGCACACGCACACACACACACGCATTAATTGTTTTATTAAATGTATCCTCGAGAGTCAGTAAGAAACTAGAAGTAATTGCCTTTGTTCTGTAAACCTCACCAAGTTTCAGCTTTCGCCTCTTCCTTTGTGGACTGAGGTTTCACATTTGTAAAATGATCTCTCTTATCTGTCTGTACCATCAACTTAACTGCCCTCACCCCCTGCAGTTTTCCCGTCCCATATTGCCAAGCAGGTGACCCACAAGGAGGAATACCGCCCTCCCTCAGTCCAGTGATACTGTGCCTAGCACAATATGTTGGGGATACGTAGCCTTGCTGTGGGCAAACATTTTGTAACAATTTGGCAAACTTTGATATGTAAACAGCAAATATTATTCAGTTTTATTTTTTAAAAAACCCGGAAAAAATCGGATCCTACTTATTTTGTGGATACCATAACAATAAATCAAGCCAATAGATCGTTTGAGCTGGCATGAATATAAAAAATAATTAGCAAGTCGATAGTCATAATTCCCTCTGTTGGTCCCACGTGAAATGTTCTTCATGAATAGAATAGATGGCTGATAGACGTTCGACCGAATAATATCATTTGCTAACTTCAACTTTTCATCTAATTTCCATGAATGTATGTTACATAGTTCATATGTTCATGGGCTTCTTCACTGAATGTATAGTGTGGAGGACTACTTCACTTGAGGATAAGTAACATAAATACTGATGATAATTATGATAGTATTGCCATTATTATTCCTTCAGATTATTTAAAAAAAGTTATTATGTTTTCATAGAGAGAAAGAGGTATGGAGATTGTGAGATTATTTTTAGCATCGGAATTGTTAACATAATTCTTAAAGATATTATGTTTTGTTTGTTTGTTGTTTGATATTAAAACATTACATTTAGGTTCAGTTGTATTTTTATATTTGTATCATTTTGCAAATGTTACAGAGACCTGATAAGGTATATATAATAATGTATAGTCGCTATTCTTAAAGTAAGAATATGTTAGATTTATCAACCAGAAATATTGCACACAATAGGATAATCATATTTCATGACACTATTCAACGTCGAAGTCAATGATATTTGTGTATGTTATTGCTACATGACACGGATATGTCATGATAAAGCAATTAGAAATTGGCATTTGATGATATAAGATAGCTACGCGATAAATCACAAAGAACAAAGAAGGAAGCTATATTTATTTCACGATAAAACATTGTTCTATCATGACGTCATTTATTGAGATTCGAACATGCACTCGCAACTTGAAAAGTAAAATTTGTAAATTTGACCTTATTTTTGAGAGGTATGTGTCTTGTGAGTTGTTCCCAATAAATGTTGCTGGAGAATCCGAAAGTGAGAGTGATATGACAATCGGTATTGGGAGAAAAGGTACAGATGATTGACGAGAAAATTGTGAGAATATGCGGGACCAAACTCAAATCCTAAAATGGATTTATCTAGCATGGCCGCTGTCGGATTCTATTCAAGGAATCATCATTATTTAAGTACGGGTAAATATTGTAAAGCGTATATTTTTTCCTAATTTAACACCCTAAAAGAGGCTGTACGTAATGTAGATATCTCATATAGAAATAAACGAGTCTCGGTCGTTGTTTATCGTACAATAAACAACTCCCACTCGTCGTTTGTTTCTTAATCACATGACCATATACACTAACATTATATCTTTTCATGTTTATCGGTAAAAAAAGCGACATAAGCATTTCCATTATCATGAGAAACCCTTGTCAAAAGTAGCGCCAACTGCACCATTGCGACAACATCAGGAGCATGTTTCATGATTCATCATAATAAATGATGACATTGGATGCTCGCAAAAACGCGAGCTCATTCCGATCCACTAGTGGCACCCGCCACAAACACATCCAAAGGCAAGCCAATTGTTCACCCGAAAAGGCAGAGAATTGCATCTGACATCATTTTTGTCATTGATACGTCAAACCTGGAAATGTCGTCTACACGTCCAACACAAAGCCCAAGCCAGGACCCAAATCCTTCAAACCCGGCCGAAGTTCTGTTAATTACATACATTTCCCCCTAACCTTAAATAATCTATACTAGTTCTGAAGTAAATCGTATTTACCCGTATGAATCGTCTTATGTTATTTATTGCCGATCAACAGAATATGCACACTTTCTGAAAGTACTGTGTGATAAGTCACGCACCAAACCTATACTCTCGATATACATGCTGCTCTTACTTTAAAAAGAATATTGGGTTAACAAGATACGTATATTAAAGTACCATGCTTTCCTGATGTGCTCTCATTCTAATTTGAAGTAATGGCATAAATAGTTACCACTCATCTTTCAATATTTTTCGACCGCCTCCGTGGTCTTGTGGTAGAGCGTCCGCCCGGAGAGCGGAAGGTCCAGGGTTCGATCCCGGGCCGCGTCATACAAAAAGACGGTAAAAGATTGTACTTGTTGTTACCCTGTCTGGCGCTCGGCATTAAGGGGCTAAAACAAGGACTGGTCGGCCCGGAGTCAGTATACTGTGTCTGAGTGGGGTATTCATGTTAAACTGCGGCATGGTATCTCAGTGAGCTAGCACTATAAATCGGCATAAGTCCGGACTAGTACAAGCAGCCACACACACACATACACGTGCATGCACGTCGCTATATAAGTGCAATAATATTGGACGCGACGTTAAACCCAATTTCACCTCACCTCAACTTTCAATATGTTTCAAGGTTGGGTTAATCACGAACACATTTGAATATGTACAACATCTATACTTACTTATCTTTATACCTAAAGGCATCAGGTTTGTCTGTCATGAGACCCCGAAACAAATCTGTCCAACACATCCCAATATTTGGCTCTTGGCTCCTTGTTCTTATGTTTTATAAGTACTGTTTAAACAACTGTTTTTTTCTGTAAAATATGTTCATTTCAGAAATTAGAAGTTATTCTAGCATTAGGTCTGTGGTACTGCATCAGCATTACATTAAAACGATATTACGTTTTGTAAATCCATACAGAGGAAATGCTTAACATTTATCTTTTAAGGAAGAGTGCAGGACGACTTGCTTTATACATATAAATGTGGACATATATGTATGGACATTTGGATGATACAGATACACGTCCTTAAAGATAGTGTTCGTAGATGACTGTAGAAAATGGAATAATTATGTGAGTAATCGGGTTAATTCTACGTTCAGCAATATTTAGCCATATTGCGATATTGGTTTCCAACATACAAGACGGACCATGAAATTATTACTTGAATTTGGACCTGGCTTTCTGGTGTGATGTAACACCCCAGAATCTCCGGTAGAAAAAGGGCTCAAAGCACGAATTAAGATCACGAGATGATACTGATGTATGCATCTGGACATATATTTGCGTAGTATTACTACCTTAATTCATCAGTATATATGTATTTTGCATAAAAGGATATTATAGGATCGACGCTGACATGCGCATATAACCTATTCACCAGTGCTGTAATATTTCATTTCTCCTGACCCATATCGACACGAGAAATTACATTTAAATTTAAAAGGAGCCCAAGTGGGATAGAAATTTGAGTCTGAACCTGTTGAACAAGGCTTGTTTCATTTTGGGCTATAGCATTGCCGCAAGGCCTGGGCGGAAGGGAACACCTGTTTGCACCCATCAGATACCAATCACAACTTCTCTCTCCAAACGAAAACAAAATACGAAAAATGTCGGAAGTGTATCCTTCTAATTTTCTATTTAGATACATGTTTTAACTTTAAAGTAATTATATGTATCTCATGTATTATTGGTATCTGTGATGCTGGTACCGTTTTGTTGCCATTGTGTAGCTTTTGTGGAGTTATTATGAATATCAAATACATGCCTTGAAAAATGGACTTGTGAAAGAACTCATCATTGAATCATTTGCATTTAAATTAATGCATATACCATTTACTTGGCGTGTATTGACATATTATCCATCTACTTATACACACTTATTATGGACATATACAGAATTTCATTGTACCTTATTATTTAAAAAAATACCCGTGAAGATACGGGTTAGAATAGGCATTCAACAACCCATGCTTGTACGAAGGCGACTTGGCTCGCTGACTTGGTTGATGCATGTCATCGTATCCCAAATGCGTAGATCGGTGCTCTTGATGATAATGACTAAATTGTTTGGTCCAGACTGGATTATTTACGAACCACCGTCATATAGCTGGTATATTGCTGAGTGCGGCGTTAAACAACAAACAATCAAACAAAATCTATATAATTATTAAACACCTTCCAACAATGAGAAATTAAACTTATATTTTCTAAATATTCTGTTATATTTATAACATAATTTGATTCATAATTTAATTATTGCGTTGCTTTCTTCCCTGTCATACAATGTGCATGTTCAAACCCCTAAACTTTTAATATTTCATTTTTCATAAATGGCTACGTTAGTGCGTTGCCTAGATCTCTCGTGACCTATTCACAAGAATAGATTAAAATAATTTGTTTTACTATCATATTTCTGTTTATCTAATTCATAATACGAAATTGATAATTCATTTATAATAGTATAGATCATATTCGTGTATATCACTATCTGATGCTAAGGTTTTATTTCAGAAAATATAATTAATTCAAAATGTAGACAGATACACAATTTGCCATTATTTGACTTTTAAACTGTACAAAGTATGATATAATGATCAGAATGCCTGTAACGGGTAGTATTTAAGAAAGAAATATTTGTCGAGAAGTCCCATTTTTCAGATATGCCCTTCAGTAGTATTATTCCCTATCTCCAGAGAGAGGTTTACATTGTAGTTCTCATTATTTGTGGATAATTCAAAAAGCAACATAGAAAATATATATGCTACCATGACGAAAGAATACAGAGTATACATAACTCGCAATTCTATATATTCAGCAAACAGCCCAAAACCGAAACTCCACAACATATCCGATCACACTGATTAAGGCTGTCCCAGTTCTCAATGCGATACTGACGCCCGTTCGTTTCCCAGACCATACAGAATAAATTTAAAAGGAATCCAGCTCAAGTCTAGAACGATTTGGCAAGCCTAGATTGCCTTAATTCTATCCATGAAAGTAAGCATTAATAAAAAAATATTGTTCATGTCTGCTTCGGATCATATTTTCTAGATACTTATTTTAACTAGGAAAATTGTACTGACACCGGCGCTGTCCCTAATGAAGCTATCCATAAGAATTTCGAATTGCCGTCCATTGTTCGATGTCAATACATCGATGACAAGTGAGGATATCATAAAGTAATCGTTGATGCCGCGCTACACTTTGATAAAAATTATAATCAAGTTGACTAGTGTTTACATTACTACAGTGAACATGTACATGATCATGCCCTAATAATCAAATGCCGTAATGTCAAATACTAATTTATTATTGTGTGATGAATTTAACTGGATCAGTGGTAACATGTGATATTAATATTCCATCAATTTCTTTTCTGGTTGGTCCATCCATGTCTACAAAATGAAAATAATACAATTAAAATGGAGCATAGAATAAT
Source organism: Haliotis rufescens (assembly GCF_023055435.1). Taxonomy (NCBI): domain Eukaryota; kingdom Metazoa; phylum Mollusca; class Gastropoda; order Lepetellida; family Haliotidae; genus Haliotis; species Haliotis rufescens. The sequence continues at coordinate 10,028,902 of NW_025964383.1, forward strand.
TCTTAATTTCAGGCTAGAGCTGTGGAAATCTAGACTTTCCCAATCATTATAGACTTGAGTTGGTCTCATGTTTTACATTATTCTCTTGGGTCAACGTCACAGCTCATACCATACACTAACAAGACCAGCTTGCCCCCCGCCGGAGCTCCCGGATTTTGGTTATATCATCTAACATGGCCAACTCTGCTCTTAAGTAAACAAGAACCTAATCAGCGAGGGGTCCTTTATCATCCCTATATGGCTGCTTATAAAAATCTGATATCTTTTCCAAAAGACCTGGTTAATAATATATTTTCTGCTGAATATTCGAAACAAATAGAGTGAGTTGGTACTACATGTACATATGTATACGGTTCTATTTTAAATGACTGCAGCGCTCCATTATGAAAACAATTTGTTTTAACGCCGCTCTCAGCAGTATTCCAGTGATATATGACGGCGGTCTGTTGTATATGAAATATATGCAAATTGAATCTTGAATCTTGAAAGTTGTAACATTTCCGCAAATAAGTATCACATGCAGTATACAGTATATCAACTGCAATATACTGTATACATCAGTATACAGTGTGTCGCGAGCTCTGCGCTGGGCTGGAGCACACATTTCCTACACCTCTCCCTTCGGCAAACACATCACGAGGGTTGCAACGAGGTCACAGGTCAGGCGTGCACTCGTCAGTTGTCTGATACGGTCAAGAGTAAGATCTTCCGGAAGACCACTGCACTGGAGGTATGTGGATTATTGAGGAGGTACTACGTGTTTGGAACTGGGAGTTGAACACTAAGCACTTTTGGAGAAGAGCTCACAATAAAACGTTATGGACTCGCGGACGGACTTGTGTTTTCATTTCAAGATGTACATTTATCAGGTTGAACTTCCTAACTGTAACAATAACTGAACTTTACGCCTTTTATACACATTTGTGATGGGGCGACAATGCGACAACGAGACATATTTTGACCTTGAAAATGTCGCGTTACGGCATCGTCGCCCTTTTGTAAAATAAAGAAAAGGATTATCAAAGAGCGACAATGCGAACACGCGACAATGCGACAAATGGCCAATTGTCGCGCTTTTGTTAATTTTGACACGTTTTGCTTGTTTTTGTAAAGGCGTCAATGCGATAATGCGACAACGAGACAATGTCCCTTCCATAGTAATCCGTGCAAATAAAACTGAGTAATGAAATAGAAGTCTGACATGCCAGTTAAAAGATAGAGTGTTGCAGCTTCTGATTTCACAGATCTTCAAGAACGGTTATCAATAATGGGATGGGTGATGAGTTCAACTGCATACGCTGTGATTAACAATAATGCTCCGAGTCAATACATTTTGTCAAATGTATGACATGTATTACGTGAATGAACATATTGTTTATACTCGTCCATGTTTTTGACGGACAAAATAATTTACATGCTCGGTAAAACTGAGGACGGGCATCATTGTATGTTTCCGTGCTTTGTTCAGGTGAACAATTGACTTGTCCTTGCATGTGTTTGTGACGGGTGCCACTGGTGTGGCAGGATACGCTCACCTTTTCCCGAACACCCATTGGATGACCTGAACCACTTCGGATTTTTATCCCACATCAGTCTGATACACCATGATATAACTGAAATACTGAAATACTGTACAGTTGAAAATGATGTTTAATGCAATTACCGTAGTGTGTTACTGCAACTGTTCATATTTTGTGCAGTGATGTTATGTAATATGTAAAAGAAAGCATATTCAATTATCCAATTGATTTGAATAGAATATACTTGCGTCAGTGTATTTTATTAACGACCCAAATCGTAATTTAAACACATAAAATAACAGATCACGCATGGTGCCTTGACTTACTACTAGATTTAATGGGCCACCCCGGAATAAAATAGTTCCCCCCAAAGCGAGGACCATATGTTTTAGTATGTTTACAGGAAATATATTCCAAACAATATCCTCATTAGATGAGAAGATCTTTTACAGAATTACCTCAGTAAGTCAATTACAATGACAGAGCGTCGTAATACATTTACATCAAGTACAATACGTCAAAATGGCCGACACGATAAACGTGACGGGAGATATTTTCGAAGTTCTTAATTAACCTGTGGCTATTTCAAGCCTTTGGCATCACTGATCAATTGGCCGATCATTGAAAGGTGATTGTGAAGATGTGTCAAATAGATACTAAGGTTTCCCCAGGAATGTGGAAGTAGTCAGTGTTTACGCCTTTTCAAGAATACAGTCACGTGAAGACCGTCATGTGACCGACCTCGCGTCCAAGTCGTAAATCTTGTAAACTTCACATGAAAAAATTAGTTATTGTTATAACCAAATGAAACACAACCCATTATCCGATAGGGGTAACTGTACATAGCCGTTACCACAATAAACTTGGTAACATTGTTTCGTTTGACTTCTTGGCGCGTGTCTGAATTCCATTAACATGTAACATATCCTAAAACTAGCTTATCAGCAAATATCGCTGCACTGCGCGCGACAGATACTAGAGCAAGGCATTCCAGAAATACGAAACCTAAAGCTTCCGAAAGGAAGCCTTGGACATCACGTGCGTCGGGGGACCAGCGCCATCTGATTGGCCGTTAACAGTTTTACAAGGCGGAGCAAAAAGCATCGTTTTTCCGTCCATTTTACGCTTGAAAAACTCGACCCTTTTCTGGACACTTTCTAGACGCTGACCAATTAATCAATTTTAATGAATTTTTAGTCGTTTTTCCGTCCAATGACCATATACGGAAAAAACGACGTTTTCGTGTTTGCAGTGTCACATAGTCCATGAATGCAGTCACTTTAGGGCCAGCAGGAGAGTCAGCAATGGCATCAAGCCACACATCACCCACCTTGTCACGAGGTGGCGTGAAGCAACTCACCCTGAGTTGTGATCCTTGCAGTGCACTCCTTGACAATACAGGACCAGTATCTTCTTTCACCACGACTGCTCTAACACCGAACCTTAAAGCCATCATAGTACAAAATGACGCCTCCTCTGCCACTTTCAATGAACTTTATTTGAACTTGTGCATTTGCGATGGTTCTGACATGGAATGAACAGGACGTCACTTAAATATGTTATGAATAACAGGATGTGGGACACTCATTTAAAGGTATCGGTATTCTGATCAAATAATTACCGGCTAGAGTAGGTGAAATGCACACAGCTGTTTTTTAGCTTTACCGTCGCCAATGGGCCACAGTTAGCTGTGTACTGTTGCGTCAATAAGGCGTGCCAGGAACCCTTGGTCCTAGATTCGAATCCTTGTTCGCCTTGATTATATTTCTATTTTTGTCTGCACCCTTCTCGTGTATATGTGAACAGTGAACCCCTCTTAATACAGGGAGTGTCGTTCCCAGTCAATCAACAGTCATCACCAGAAAGAGTAGTCTCCAAATTATCGGGATTTCACGCTAATTACAATAACGCATTCCTTTTCGCATTGACTCCATATCTTCGTCTCATTTGAAAACGCACTCACATATACACATATACACATATATGTTTAATTATGTATAAATATGTCAACCTGTTGCAGACAAGGGGCAACCGAGTACATCTCCAGCCTTTCTGAATCTGCTGAAACCCATCGCATATTTCCCTGGACTTGACTTCACCGGCCATACAGAAGGTATACATGGACCCATGTCATATCACAGCTTTCACACTGTGTCTTATAATGATGTAATACTTTTATTATTGCATTGTAGATTATTAATGAATGCTTCATCCCAAAGTTCGTTTCTTCACATGGATACTCTGTGTGAAGCTACCTTTGTGAATAATTAACAACCAGAAGTACTTGTATTCATACGCTTTGGTTCTTTCAGATGTTTGAAATAATATTTAAGAAAGAACATTGTGAGAAGGTTTGACACATTTCAACCCTGATGTAAAAATGAAGATGTTGTTTATGAAAATAACATAACTACATAACTATTCCCCTGTCGCAATTTCGTATTTGTGAAATTTCAAATACGCTTCAGTTACTTTCATTGTTTTGTTTTTTCAACCGGTGAACTAATGAAACTTATTAAGTCGATATACCGGTATGTACATATTATTATGTTTATCTAGAAGGTCACTGTCTAACGTTCCATTTCCCTATAGAGGCGGCCGGGTAGCCTAGTGGTCACACCTAAAACCCGGGCTCGATCCCCGACATGGGTAGAATGTGCGAAGCCCATTTCTGGTGTTCCCCGCCGTGATATTGCTGGAATATTGCTAAAAACGGCGTAAAGCCATACTCACTCAATCCAGAAAAATGAAACCTTATAAAGAGGGAACTAAATGTGTAGTAAACACGTGACTTCGATATTACATTTCAGTAGACACATCTGAGGAAACTGCGATTAGAAACTGGGTACCTTTTGTCGGACCTGGAAGACAACTTTTGTACAACGGGATGAAGTATAAGAATGGCAGCATCATAGTGCCCGCCACTGACGTGTATGTCGTTTTTAGCCACATCAAGTTTTACACAGAAAGAAATAATCATGACGATGCTGAGTCTGATTTTCATCATAATATTACACGGTACAGTGCACTGAAGCAAGATGCAGAAACAGTATTGAGGAATGTCATCAGCGAGAACAAAAACAGCATCATTGATGGAGCAAGTCTGGAGTACTCCAGTGATGTTCATGGATTGGTGCAGCTGGACGCTGGTGATCAGCTGATGGTGAAAGTATCAGGGATGAATCCTATGAGACATGACAGGGACTGGCATTATTTTGGAGTATACTTGACTTGAGTTGACAAAAGAGTCCATGCATATATAGGGACCCCGGTTCGAACAGACCAAAGTATCCAAAGCTAGTGCTAAGGAGTGAATGCCCTTTATTTCAGTCACTGGCCCCTTACACAATCGCTATTTATATTGCATATGAATGAAGGGAGCCCCTGGTAATAACTTCATCCAGATAACTAAGACAAAATTGTTATGGATGAGCAACTTCTTTATTACAATTGGGCGACGTTTACATTTGGCATTAACATATATGCTCATATTCCTAAAAACGTGAGAGGAGAGTAGGTAGTGAAATTAAAAATACGGGAAATTGTAACATTGTTTAGGTAATAGGGATTGTGTCAAATCAGTATAGGAAGGGCAAACCAGACACACACGGTACTCTGATTCCTGTGAGGGATGTATACAATAGGCAAAGTCTCTCATAAGACCAACTTTTGTACCACCCCCAGTCACTAAACCAGAACACCCGAAAGAGCAGAGAGAAATATGATGCATTAACTGATACTTGTGATAGATACATTTCAAATAAAACACTTCAGCGACCTTTACAGTCATAAATTTGAGTTTTGTTTCAAATCCTCCGACCATATCTGATGGTCTATGTCACTACAACTTTGGTTAAATAAAGACAAGAAATAGCTAACATTACAAACATCCTGATAAAATTCATACTGACAAGAAGCCGTATTTGAATAATATATTCTTATATTAAATGCCCAACAATTATATCCTTATTTGCCAAAGTCGGCTGATGTAGATAAACCTGTTTGGATATGACGTTATCTCTTTGATAAAGTAATCTAATCCAATATTTTACAAACTGATTTGCGTGAAGTAGAGATCGTCCCAACTCTCCTATGGCTACCCTTTTGGTCGGGACCCGTGAAGATTCCGGGCTAGAATAGGTCTTCAGCTACCCATGCTTGCCATAAAAGGTGAAGCAGGAGAGTCCTAGTCGGCAATAACACGTCATTTCAACGGACACCTATCTCGTTTATGGGATCCGAATGCCCGCCTCAGTTTAACCCAAGGTCTTCTTAGAAGTGATAGACCAAGAGGCACCACCCTGCACAAAACAGTTACATCTGGTTCTTTCACCTATGTCATCGCCATGCAACTGCCATCGAGTTGGCGGGACATGTGCCAGGTCTGAGGTGGGTATAAACGTATCAGACTAAACAATCAGGAATCTTCTGCGATTGGTGGGAATTAGACCCTGAATACCGGTATTTGTCCCTGTCATTCAGGAGACGTTTCCATCGACGACATGCGATGGAGCAGCCCCGTATGGGCATAGACACTGAGAAATTGGCGGCGACTCTGGTTCAGTGAGGCATCACGTATCTTCTAGATGGAAGACGTCGAAATATACAGTAACCCTGCCCATCTAATCTCCAAAACAATCAACAAGACCCTCAAGAACTCCGAACCAAGAACAAGGCCTGCCCCTTCGCCAATCATACCCCACCAACGCCCTGTTGCTTTTCCGCCTCATCAAGAGCAATGCCAATATAGATTCCCCCTTTCGTAGCGGCAAGACCATCTAGACCCATCTACGAGCTAAAGTACTCATGGAAATGGAAAAAAAAACCTGTTTTGCTGGAATTAATAATGGACACAAAGCATTACGTAGATGTAAATACGAAATAACAAAACAACTGTAAAAGTACAAGTCTGGATTTGCTAGTTTTATCTCAGTGCTCAATACAAAATGTACTTCACAGGAGGTAATTTGTAGGCACTTTCAACATTCAAAACTATAACTAAGTCCAAATTGATATGGCAGAAACAGGCTATGGGCATTATGCAAATTAGCCTGGAAAAAAAGTTAATAAAAAAATAACAGCTATGTTTATGTACATAATAATAATGACATGTAAGTTGTTGTTTGAGAAGGGAATATGTTATTTTTACGTTCTGATATTTTGACGATGATTCATGATCACTATCCCACAATGCCACTGACAAATCACTAACCACTGACAAATCACATGCACGTGGGTTTCAAGCACCTGTTTTCGCCTGTCGTCAAGGTGTTATAGGTCATGGGCATTCACCTTGATCTACAAACACCTGGTTATGCTCAGTTTCACAATAGTCTGTTTTGTTCATATTTTTACACACTTATACGTGTAAAAAGACATAAAAAACATTTGATACGCTCTATTTGTGCAAAGGCCCAATTAATACTAATTAAGTTGTTTGAATATTTATATATTTTGTATATTAACTGCATTTATTTTAAATCTGAGATCGAAAAAAACCAGTTTTTTTCATTCCCGTGAGTACTTTAATGGAAGAGGCACAAGCTGAGCAAGTCACAATCCGAGAGGGTGTATATACCAGATCCTATGCATCTGTAGCCACCGAAACACTTGAGAACCCTCAGACCCCTTAACCCCAGACTCAAAGAACATCAGATGTCTGTCAACAAACTAGACCAGAAACCCGCAGTTTCCGCAAGAATCAAGACCATACTGTCATGCGGGAAGCCATCAAAAGTCCTGTCCACTACCAACAGCAACTGGCGACAAAGGAAACTACAAGAAGCCATTGACATCAGGAGACACCAGCAAGCCATGAACCGTGACCAGGGAACCTATCTGCCCTGTGCTTGGTGCTTATTGCTCTCATTGTCTGTGCTAATTACCCATCTGCATTCAATTTGCCTTCTGCTATTGTCCACTGCTATTACCTATCAGTGTTAATCATCGGCTGCCTCCCTTTGGCCAATTGCTTATTACCAATCAGCGATAATCTAGCTCCTGGATTCAATTTGACCATTGCTAATGACCTACTATATAATGTATAAGCGCTAATTAACTTTTAACTATTGGCTTCCATTTGTCCATTGCTTATCATTTATCAGCGCTAATTAACTGCTGGCTTCCATTGTTAAGTCCCACCTTTGTCATTTTATAACTTTTATGTACTATATATGTGCTCTCTTCTTCCTAACATTCATTCACCTGATGAAGGAGTAAGTATATACTTCGAAACGTTGTGTTCCTCATAATAAAGAAGTCAACATCCAGAAAATACTCTTCCAAATATATGTTTGTTTTGGTAGCCGGTTACGGAGCGTGTGATTGAAGCACTTTCACTAGGAGATTTAAAAACTTTCTTCGAATGTTTTCTCCATCAGAAACTGACTGACTCAATGTATCAAGGTAAAATTGATTAACGCAAAAATCGCAATAATTCTTTTCAGTTTACTAACCTATAAATGGAATTAGCGTCATTGACCATTCTATCTATTCATTCTTTTTGCCAATGGTATAGTCGAAATTGAAGGATAGCATCATTCTAGAAATGATGTTTGTTCATTAAATACTCTCAACATCTAAAACTAAAATAAACTATATTTATTTCGCACAGAAATATCCAAGAAATGTGTGAATCATCGTACTCACAACATCTTCAGTGGGATGAACATCAGAATTTTCAACAGCAATAGTCATGTCCCAAATGTCGAGATAAACCAACTGATCATAGAGACCAAGAAATTCCTGTTTGATGATGTTTTCATAAATAGGTCCCCATAGCCCATCTAGAGTATAGTTAGTTATGGGATGTATATAATTGTGGGGCCCCTTTATGGCTATTTTAATATCAGGTGATCTTTTCAATAATTTTTGTATTGAAATCCGTGTACGTTTCATTTGAGACCTAAACATGTGTACCGGAAATAGATTAAAATGAGCGTAAAGATTAATAAGGATAATGTCTCGTGAACCTGCAGGTGTCTCATCTAAATAGACGAACACGGGTCGACTCGCAGTCCTGTTTGCATTTTGAAATGACATTGGCAGACCATGAGAAATCCAAACAACAGTATAGTTATGTTGTTTCTCATAGGCCTCAGTGTAGTAGTAACGCTTCTGTGTTATTGGTATGGGCCCAATTAACCACGGTCCAGTTATCATGGTAAGATTCAACCTTTTGTAAAGGACTGTAAACCATTGTCTGACGGTCGAGTCACCATACATCCTGAGTGATCTGTTGGCCAGGCATTGGCTATAGTCATTCGTAGTTATGGAGTTAAAACATCCCCGTTGTCGCCATGTGGAGTTGTAGAAGAATCCAACAGGTGATGGAGTCATCCAGGTGTCACGGAATTGCTTCCTTCCACATGGAGCTGAGGAAGACACTGTCGCAGCTTTCACTGAAATGTTGAATTATTGTTGTATACCTACATGTACTTAATCTCTACAGTTCGTCTTCTCTTTTCACAGAGAAAAACTCTTGAGAGCAGTGACCGATCAAATATCCAGTCTCTTCCAAAACTGCCATCCCTTCTTTGAATCTAGATTTTCTTTTCTCTCAATTAAAATGCGAGGCTGATTATACTGTTTTATTCCAATTCCCCCATTATTCAAATTCAAACCCATTTCTATTATAATCATAACCAAAATGCATATAATGATTAATATTAGTTCATTCACAATGATTAATATCATAATGGCATTATGGTAGAGTATAATTCATATAAAAATATAGGTTATCCCAGAACTATAAATTAATTAGAGGAGCTATCATGTACATCTGAAGTATAAATATCATGAAAACAAAATAATGTTAATTACTTTGGAATTTGCGTTTAGGTTTTGGTCAGTTGGGTTTTGTGTTGGGTTTGGGTCAATTCATGTAGGGGTTTAAGGTTGGGCATATATTTTGTTTTTCTACTGACACTAACTTCAATTTAGTAGAAAGAATGTTTCCGCAAGAGGGCCACGAGTCCCAAGCATCCCACATAAATGTTTACTTGATGGTATTAGTTTCAATGTTTAACCATTTCAAACACTATTGTGACTAAATTTCAGCTATCTACTACATGTTCCTTCCAGGGATCTGTTGCCATGATGTTGTTTGTTTTACGTTTGTTATACCATGTTGCTTTGGTGCGTGCGTGCGTGCGTGCGTGCGTGCGTGTACGAAACCATCGCTAAAATACATACCAGAGGAAATACGTATTGGGACCCAGTCCACCAATTTCTCAAAAGAACACCTGAAATGATAAAGCACTTTATATCAAGAATTAATTTCTCTACAATCATTACCTGCGGATGGCACAGGAATTAATTAATATTCAACGGATCGAACGGCGCCGTTCAACTAACCGACTTCGTGAGTAAGTGAATGAGTGAGTGTGAATTTTCTCCGAAATGTTCCAGCAATATCACAGCAGGGGATATCATCAATTAGTTCCACACAGTATTTCCATTCCCACTTCCGAACGTTTTAGCCTGTGGTCTATCACACTGTTCCACGGCGACATCTTTGCGCCAGCTCCCGTATATTATGTTTTGTTTCTTTATAGTTTAACGCCGCACTCAGCACTATTCCCGCTATATGACGGCGGTCTGAAAAAATAATCGAGTTTGTACCAGACAATCAATTGACTGACATCCATATAATATTAACATTGACCTTTACTGAGAGGACCAATACATGGTCTTCACAATACATTGTCTTCACAATACATTGTCTACACAATACATTGTCTTCACAATACATGGTCTTCACAATACATGGTCTTCACAATACATTGTCTTCACAATACATGGTCTTCACAATGATCAAAATGACAAAAGTCACAAAAGTTGCATAGTGTTTTGTGAATCAAAGTGTGTTGTAAATAAAGATTAATTCATAACCTAATCCTTACACAGATGGCCCTGTCGAAATTTGTTGTGAAGAGTTATGATTGTGGTTCGTCCTGAATATGTTTCTAGGGCTAGCTCATAGCGCAAAGCCCGAGTTCCAGGCGTTTTAGTTGGCGATAAACGTCAAGGATCCTCGAAAGCCGATAGTGCTAACAAATCAAGAAACATAATCAATTAGAGTATTGGATTCGTAACGACGATAATAATCACCTCTGGGCAGCTGATGAACGCAAATCTGTGCAACCAAATGCAGCATTTTTGACCACTGCGACACCCATGTCGCCTCATAACAAGAAGAAAACCTGAAAACGACTTGTTGACCATGACAACTACATAACATAGCGTGAAGAGTGCTACTTACGACCTATACCAGCGTGTATCAGCCTCTGTTGGTACTGGCACAAAATGAACTGTGTTAACTCTAGTCCAATGGTGGCACTCAAATCCACGTTGTTTAGGTTTGGTACAATAGAACGGAACACCCCAATTTTCAGCAGTCAAATTGCAGATTGGTTTATTGTCAAGAAACCGTTTATCCATGTACCCCACAGTTGTCTCTGTTAAGGTATGTACATCAAACAGGCAACTAATATGCTTTCCGATATATCCGCTTCTAAATTTGTTGTATATAAAAGTCATCCTTTCTCTCGATGACAATATAGCTGCATAGATTACAGCTTGTCCGGTCCACATGGTGCGCAGAACGCCAGTATACGTCCCGTTGTCATGGTCAATAACACTTCCGGCGGAAGAAGCTTGTTTCACTGTGTCTTTCATCCAAACAACCAACATATCTCCTCCTCGGGTTTTAGGTCTTTCCTTGCGATCCATTAACACTATCTTCACATTGATGGTTTCATTAAGTCTGTAGATTTGTTGTTTGTCAATGAGGAATAACTTCGAGAACTTTCCCGATGCATGACGATTTGAATCTTTCAAGTTTGGATCATTTATAATTTCCGTGTCTGCCTTCACAGATTTCAAGGGGAGTTGATGTTCAACTTGAGGTGTTTGCCCCTTGTCTTCTGTTCTTGAACGAGCATGGTCTGGTACGCTCTGAAACCTACAAAAAAATATATACTTATTTATTTCGTATTTTTACTTTTCTATATTGAATATTGCTTCAATTATGATGTTAGTATCAATACATCATTGACGTAAGGTATATCAAATATGCATGTAAGTTGATTACAGGTGAGAGATGGTATCAAGTGTATGTGTGTTCGTTTGTGCTTGTGTGTCAGTGTACGTTTGGGTTTAACGCCACTTAAAATACAGTTTCAGTTACATTTCGGAGTGACAGCTTGATGTGGGAGGAAAGCCCGAAGGGATGCTGGTCGTAGACGTGTACACGTTGGTGAAACCCATGAACACTCTTATGGTGACCAAGAAACAGCATAATGGCGACCCGGGTTTCGAACCCACGATCATAGGTCTCTTGCGTGTTCAATGGACGCAACTCTGCAAGGTGTTGGCACAGGGAGAATATACAAACCTACGTAATATGTTTATTTACAATAATAGTTTGTACAGAAGTGAAGCTATTGTGTCTCTGGCTGTGATTAACTTTTTAGACCGCAATGGGACTGTCGGTGCACTTGAACGGGTCTACAAGTGGAGATTTCTGTTAAGAATACCAACATCTAACTATTCCCGTGCTCTGAGACCACTAAGCAGAAGAGGAAATCGTGCTATGTGACTAGGGTGCTGGCATGTCATCGTATCCCAATTGCTTATATCGACGCTCATAATGTCAGTCACTGGATTCTCTGTCTCACAATAACGTTAACAACAACAATAACAACACAGCACTACAATTGTAAAGACTGGTTTGTTGTGCTTAATTTGCATAAGGTTATAGATATCTCTTCTCACAGAAACAAATATAATACAAAATATTATCGACAGATATTTAAGGCTCCTTTGCTTAACAATTCACAATTTGTTTTGTTAAACGTTTGAAACCAAATGATCAAATGTTTTTAAAACGTCATATATATCTTATCCAATCGTAAGATTGGAGTGTATGAGTGACTGAGCTGGAATGAATGCGTCAGCTTAATGTGGGAGGAAAACCCGAAGTGATGCAGCTCTCAGACGTTTACCACTAAGGTGCAACCCACGAGTACAATTATGCTGATGACAAACCTATCAAAATTATCGAGGCGAAGAAGCATTCGAACCCACACTCATAGGTGTCTGGTGTTTCCAAAGCGACGCAACTCTGCACAGCAAATAGCCGAGCCTTAGACAACTTGGCCGTCTGTGCCCCCTTATACTTAGAACATTTAATTGTAGAAGAAATGATGTCATGATACTCACAAGAAATCATAAGTATTCCATAACGTTGAAATTACCCATTGAATGGCTGATAAAAAGGATTTATCATCCAAAACTGTCTCCCATAGGAGATATCGCTTGGGTGAGATCAAGTGAGTGAGTGAGTGAGTTGGGTTTAACGCCGCTTTTAACAGTATTATCGCGGCGTGTCAGCTTAATGTGGGAGGAAAGCCCGAAGTGATGCAGGTCTCAGACGTTTACCACTTCGGTGAAACCCACGAGTACTGGTATGGTGCTGACAAACCTAGAAACATAATCGGGGCGAACCGGGATTCGAACCCACAATCATAGGTTTCTGGTGTGCCCAAGGGAAGCAACTCTGCACAGCGAATCGCGGCGCCTTAGACGACTGGGCCACCCGTGCCCCCGGGTGAGATCAAGTGATATCTACACTGTAGATATCGCTGCAATAAAACTGCATCACAATGCTTTGCAGACCATTGTGACGTCATTGGTTACCATGACGTCACAATCAAATGACATCACTAATGGCTCTGCTTCTGAAGCTGTTAGCAGTACTTTTCACACTTAAGACACTGCTTATTGCTGTCTACAAACTGAAAAAAGTGGAAGAATTATTTTGGATGATAAATAAAATCTCACCCTTTTGATATCAAATATATCAACACTTGTTGATAAAAGTGGGAAAACTCCGAGGCTTCCACTTTTATCAACTTGTGTTGATATATTTGATATCAAAAGACACTCGGGTGAGATTATCTATGTATTTCAATACTCCTTAACTATTCTTCAAAAACACATACACACGGGATCTCATGAAAACACTGTAATTTTAACACACACACCTCCTTCCATCATTTCGTTCTGGGTGTGGTTCAAGTAGAGAGGTACATATTGTACTTTATTTCATTAGCTGTATATGTCGTATCCATAATGAAGGTGCTTAAACCTCATGCCGTCATTACAAAGTGAATCCATTGCGATAACGTCTCCTCAATTGATTGGTAAGCTGGCACCCTATGCTGAACAACGAACCAGTGATTCGTTAACTACTAGTATTTAATTAAGTTAGAACTGTATGGATCGGACACCGGGTTTCCCAGGCCACGTACTTACTTCTCAAGGCCGCCCCACGTTACAAACGACAACCATGCGACCAGAACGACAACGGCCAGAACTATTACTTTTGGAAATGTGAAACGCATCTGGAAAAAAAAGTGAAAACGTAAGGCTTACGTCATTTCCATAACTTTTCTTTTTGTTGAAATACAAGGTCTCTTTATCTTGGTATTGAGGCATTTGTATTGTAACCTTATATCTTTGTCACGAATCGTTTGTCTTATTCATGTATGACAACTATTGTTTTTGTATATTAAAAGGATGTTTGAAGAAGCAGCATCTGCAGTAGCTTAACAACAAAATATCAGGTATCAGTGTCATTAAATACGAATAAAGTGATGATAAAAAAAGGTGGTAAAAGTTCGCAGTGTTATTAGTATCAGCTAATTCTAACTAAAGTGGGGCAATGTAAAGAATCAATACAGCATTTAACACTGACAATGATCACTGATTACTAAACCAGGACAAATATACAACCTGATGAACTTAGCAACTGTATAAAAGTTATGAATTTAGACATCTAAATCCACACTCTCACAAGGCAATGGACAAGACAGTCAATTAGGTCGGCGGCTGGGACCTATTGTCATCTGCGAGTGAATTAACGCAACACTCTAATGAAAGAATGAATACCATCAGCTTGACTAGATAGCGAGAGACGAAAACGCCTAAAAACAAGATAGGCTGATAAACTCAAGTCGTTTGAACTGAGCAAGGAAACTCGGTCAAAAGAGTAACTTGACTCACAATTATAAAAAAAGTACTTGGCCTAAACATGGCAATCCCGAGAAAATTGTTTATTCATGGGTTACTAAAACGGGGGTTAAAATGTAATGCTGATTAGGTCAGTAACACCAGAGTAAGCCAGTACCAGAATCAAAACAACTCTGTAATTACTTCAAAGCGAAACACATTTCGAACTGACTACACAGTAACAAGGCGACCCGTAAACAGTCTAGCGAATTCTAGCGGAGATCCACCATAAGCGCGGACGTCGGAGAAAATAATCTCCCCTTGTCAGCTTGGAGAACGATAAACGGCTGCAGGTAACAGACTGTGTTTCTTACAATAATGAAACCCGTGAAGCAAACTAACTACAAAAACAATATGGGAATTGTAGATACCAATAAAGGACTGAACATAAAAAAAGACAATAAAACCTGAGAAATATCTACATAGTACTAGATAACCCCGCCACTGCGAGGATATCACGGTCAATGAACACTTTCAATACATGAATAAGCTGCATACATATTTGAGATAACATATATCAAATTAAATTCTGATAAAAGTTTGCGATTAAACTGCATGAGAATAAAATTTATGAACAACAAATTCTCTAACGCTAAAGAACATAAACACACCGAACTATGCCGGACAGATACGGGAGTGGGAAACGCTGCATTATATATACGTCACTACACCTTGACAAGCTTGGTTTTACCACCCGGTGACACTAGGTACGCTCCATACTTATAATTATCAATTATGAAAAATAGTTCGTGCAATAACTATTGCAATAAGCGAATGAATGACTGTACTTACTGTAGCAATCGTTGAGAGGCATCTTATCGCTGTCGACATCCTCGAGTGGAGTAGAGGTATGTCCGTGCATCTGAAAAGACTACACAACAGAACCAGGCACGCAGCCCGGACACTGGTTTTTAAGATGCTAAAAAGACTGTGTCGGGGATGCGCGCTTGGTCAGTTCTATTCATCTGTGAGAAAGGCGCAGTGGACACTTAAGCCGCTTGGCTATGCTGTATATAGCCCGCTGCAATGTTTGCTATAAGTGACCACCAGAGTCCCGCTTTGTGTGAACATGTATAACCTTGAACTACTTGTGTGGCGTTATGATGGCGTGCATTTCTTTTTTTATATATAAAGAACTAGAGATTGCTCTTCTCCAGGTGTAATGTAACATATATAGTTTTGCCCTGTACTGTTATAGTTATAGTACGAGGACGCAACTGGGAAACGATTACATGCAGATAGGAAATATTTGAAATGTTGTACCGATTTGACGAAAGTGTGACTGTCTGGTGTACTTCTTTGAAACAAGGGGGTGGAAAGTGTGAATGTCTGGTGTACTGGTTTGAAACAAGGGGGTGGAAAGTGTGAATGTCTGGTGTGCTGGTTTGAAACGAGGCTGTGAAGTGTGAATGTCTGGTGTACTGGTTTGAAACAAGGGCTGCAAAGTGTGACTGTCTGGTGTACTGGTTTGAAACATGGGGCTGAAAAGTGTGACTGCCTGGTGTACTGGTTTGAAACAAGGGGTTGTAAAGTGTGACTGTCTGGTGTACTGGTTTGAAACAAGGGGGTGGAAAGTGTGACTGCCTGGTGTACTGGTTTGAAACAAGGGGTTGTAAAGTGTGAATGTCTGGTGTACTGGTTTGAAACAAGGGACTGTAAAGTGTGACTGTCTGGTGTACTGGTTTGAAACAAGGGGCTGTAAAGTGTGACTGCCTGGTGTACTGGTTTGAAACAAGGGGTTGTAAAGTGTGACTGTCTGGTGTACTGGTTTGAGACATGGGGCTGTAAAGTGTGACTGTCTGGTGTACTGGTTTGAGACAAGGGGCTGTAAAGTGAATCTGTCTGGTGCACTGGTTTGAAACAAGGGGCTGTAACGTGTGACTGTCTGGTGTACTGGTTTGAAGCAAGGGACTGTAACGTGTGACCGTCTGGTGTACTGGTTTGAAAAAAGGGGCTGTCAAGTGTGACTGTCTGGTGTACTGGTTTGAAACAAGGGACTGTAAAGTGTGACTGTCTGGTGTACTGGTTTGAAACAAGTGGCTGTCAAGTGTGACTGTCTGGTTTACTGGTTTGAAACATGGGGCTGTAAAGTGTGACTGTCTGGTGTACTGGTTTGAAACAAGGGTTTGTGAAGTGGGACTGCCTGGTGTACCGGTTTGAAACAAGGGGGTGTAAAGTATGACTGTCTGGTGTACTGGTTTGAAACAAGGGGCTGTAAGGTGTGACTGCCTGATGCACTGGTTTGAAACAAGGGGCTGTAAAGTGTGACTGCCTAGTGTACTGGTTTGAAACAAGGGGTTGTAAAGTGTGACTGTCTGGTGTACTGGTTTGAAACATGGGGCTGAAAAGTGTGACTGCCTGGTGTACTGGTTTGAAAGAAGGGGTTGTAAAGTATGACTGTCTGGTGTACTGGTTTGGAACAAGGGTCTGTAAAGTGAATCTGTCTGGT
Organism: Haliotis rufescens; assembly: GCF_023055435.1. Lineage (NCBI taxonomy): Eukaryota > Metazoa > Mollusca > Gastropoda > Lepetellida > Haliotidae > Haliotis > Haliotis rufescens. Next base: position 10,045,945 of record NW_025964383.1, read on the forward strand.
GTAAAGGTTTGACACGAAGTGGTGTAAAGTTGTAAATGTTTGATACACTGGTTTGACACAAAGGTTTGCCGGTTTAACATACTGTTGTGTAATGTGTGAAGGACATCACACATACAGCTGATCACCTACAAGTAGGGATCTCTCTGAAACATTGTTAGATTTAAGTATTGAATCGCCCTTAGTCTCCACACACCACCAAAATATGAACCCTATCATCTATTAGTAATAACCCTTTTTTACTTTGACAACAATTACATTCCCTATAATTTTAATAGGGCCAGCTCAGCGTCCTGTGTGTGCTTCTAACGTATGGTTACCACACCCAAACCTAATGAGGATCACTCGAAGGGGTCCTTTTTATATCTTTAAAAACATATCTCTCAGCTTCAATTGTAGTCTTTAACATCTGTCATAGGAAAAGTGACTCATTTCCAACTCCCTATCCAATCCATGCCACATCAAATCCTAAATTATTCACCAACGGTTTATCACGTGTGGGCCATGTCTCCCTTTCATTATTATCAAGCTTGTATTAACATTCATAACAAGCTTTGGGATACCTGGTGATGGCCATATGTAACAACTTTAACCAGGACTTTACTACATGGCACAATTGGTCAGCGTAGGCTGGCAACTACTCAGTTCTCCATTGACAGCTTCGTAGAGCTGGTGTTTACACCTGAGAATATTCTGTAAAACTTCAAGTGTACACTTTAATTTACACTGACCTCCTCCCATATCACACAGCGGATCTATAACTAAATATTGGGAGAGCCATGCTATCAAACAGACAACAGAAGCAGGTTAGGCTCAATTCAGCTGTTATTCCAAATCTGACTAAGATATTCAATGTCTTTTCTCATGGTTTGCATGCTTCTTTGACAGCTTTGGGGCAAACATTACAACCAGGTTCTTGTGAGCAGTTACTGTTTCCAAACTGTTACCAGAAAACCACCAGTTTTTCAGTTTGCTTGATCACATCAATCCTGTAGACTGAAACAACCTTAGATTTGGAAATTGAACCTTCATGCCAGAATGTTTTGCCTCGGCTTGAACTTGATCTTGGAGTCTCACCACAGAGTCATATATATTTACAATAAATTCAACAAATACGGGGGGGGGGGGGGGGGGGGGGGGGTTATGTTGCCCAAACAAATATGTTATAAAAAACCTAGCATTAAGAGATTGATTGTATGTCACAATGACCATCATCCCTGTGTAACACTGGTCTCTTGTATTGGCATTGAAACACAAAGGTCAGTCAAGAATTATATTTAATGTTAATAAACACATACGACATTTGAACTTGATTTTATAGAGGTAAAACCGTTTTCGAAGAGCCCATTCCCTTTCCATAAGCGGACCGCCTCCGTGGTCTAATGGTAGAGCGTCCGCCCGGAGAGCAAGTGAGCCTGATCACCCGATGCCGTTAGTCGCCTCTTACGACAAGCATAGTCGCCTTTTAGGGCAAGCATTGTTTGCTGAAGACCCTTCTACCCCGGATCTTCACGGGTCATGGGGACCGCCTCCGTGGTCTAGTGGTAGAGCGTCCGCCCGGAGAGCGGAAGGTCCGGGGTTCGATCCCCAGCCGCGTCATACCAAAAGACGTTAAAAGATGGTACTTGTTGTTACCCTGTGTGGCGCTCGGCATTAAGGGGCTAAAACAAGGACTGGTCGGCTCGGAGTCAGTATACCATGTCTGAGTGGGGTATTCATGTTAAACTGAGGCATGGTATCTCAGTGTGCTAGCACTATAAATCGGCATCAGTCCGGTCTAGTACAAGCAGCCACTCACCTACACACACACACACGTGCATGCACGTCGCTATATAAGTGCAATAATCTTGGACGCGACGGTAAACCCCATTTCACCTCACCTCACCTTCCATAAGCAAAACTACCCAGTTGCTTCCGCACTGACGCTTCACCGCCACACACCACAGCTCTAGTCATATATCTCTCAAGCATTTATCATACCTCCTTAAACCTACTTTACAAACACTGACCTCGACAACATGAACGGACGAGTTATAATAATTTGATTAAGAAAAAGAATGAAGCTTCCAAACACTAATAAATATCTAAATACATATTGCTTCTGATTATTTTACAGTCAAACAGGGGTGGGGTGTGTGGGTTGTGGGGTGTGTGTGTGTGTGTGTGGGGGGGGGGGGGGGGGGGGGTGGGGGGGGGTGGGGGTGGAGTTTATGCACACCACGTGAACAACACTGTTGAGCATTCAACATCGCACATAACCCCAGATTTGTTCGACGCTGAACAAAACCCATCACAAGAACTCGTCAGTGGCGGTGAATAGGGCGACCGTCAGAGACAAGACACAGTTAGGATTTAACCTCATTTTTGGATATTACGATATGATATAATCACGCGGTCATGGTGACCCAAAGGCTGGAGTAGAATGTTCTACTTTTTCTAATCGGATACACAGGAAGACTTTGCACGCTTTGCAGTCACCTCAGCCTTAGCTGCCCTAAATTCACGCGTTGTTATTGTGCGATCCTCTCACCTGCAGGTTATGCGAGAGCGAGGCAAACTTGCCCCCGCATAATGCAGTGTATATTGTGCAGTGTATATCTAGCGTGTCGGACGGAGAGGTTTCTCAACATGCGATAGACGTAGTTTTATGCTCTAGCATAACTTCTGCATCAAATCGATTACTAATGCAAGTTTCCTCATATTTTAACACAGCTAATAAAGAAAGCTACCCATACTGATATCAATCCCTGACTTAGTAAATGAATCGGTGTATCATCTTGGTTGATACTTGTTGATGAATCCATTTAATAGTGTGAATGAGTTATGTTTAACGCTGCTTTAGTATTAGAGAAACACCACGTTGAGTCAACTTGACGGGGAAGAAATCATAAAATGAGGCACATCCCAGACACTCCCACTTTGGGGGAAGTTTCGAAAGTGTAGTATTGTGCTGAAATAGGTTTGCGTAATATGAAGAATCTGAGATCATAGGCTTCTGTCACGCCTGTGGCATACAACTCTGCCCAGCAACAGATATAAGCGAGTTGGCGACCAGTTGCCCCATCACTAATAGAATTATCATTCAGAAGCTGGTTGCTCAGCTGGATATTTTCTATTGAAGACAATAAATTATTACAATATGGCTACTGAGGCAGACATTTTAAATATAATAAAGGGGTTTCATTATTTCAGCTACATGACATATTATTATCTTACCATATTGCGCTGATAACTGTTTGATGGGTGTGCTAATGGAGTTTGAAGAACCATGGTTGGTGCATAACGGCCTCTGTTCCATTATGTTTAAGGAATAGGGAGTCACTCGGACATTCCCCTGTACGTAGTAGTCAGAGATCACAGTAAATGAGAGACAGACAGAAACAAATGCATCTTCTTTTTTTACGAACTTCCAAGGATTTGAAACCTTACAGAATTGTGGAATGTATTGATGCGACTCTTGAATAGATTATAGGATTATAATCGTCATTCGTTTCACAGTCGTGACGCATGTTCAATAAATGAGTAAATATCTCCGGGTCACAGTCTGTTGGATGTACCCAGGTAAAGTCCACCCTGATATTCCCGGGGAAGTCCTGGCTGACATTTGACACGGCCGTATTATAATGACTGAATGTATGTCTCAGTTACATAAACAACGATAACAGAGATGCAGAATTACATGGAACACGTCTGAGGGACGTCTAACGCGTCTGGCACGTCCGAGGGATACAACTCTTCACAGCGAAACACAACGCTTCCTTGTACAAGGCGACCAGTGTCCCATTACAAATGAATTATCATTCAGAAGCGTTCCTAGTAAGCCGATTGTGTTTCTGTGTGTTTCTGTGTGTTTCTGTGTGTGTGTGTGTGTGTGTGTGTGTGTGTGTGTGTGTGTGTGTGTGTGTGTGTGTGTGTGTGTGTGTGTGTGTGTGTGTGTGTGTGTGTGTGTGTGTGTGTGTGTGTGTGTGTGTGTGTGTGTGTGTGTGTGTGTGTTTGTACCAGTCTTGACTAATGCCGAGTTTATAAGACTAGCCCACTGAGATGCCATGCCGCAGTTTAACATGGATACCCCACTCAGAGATAGTAAACTGACTCCGAGCTGACTAATCCTTGTTTTAACCCCTTGGTGCAGGCTACAACACGTTCTTTCTTTATCATTTTGGTATGACGCGACCGGTGATCGAGCATTTCGGTGTTGCTCATGCAAGTCGTTAAAGGTCGGATGATAATGAATAGAGCATACAAGTTTATAGCTGACGTCAACGCGCTATAGAGTACACTATCCTGACATAACTATAGACAACTTTACATACACATCTTATCTTGCAAGAATGGAGTAATTATTGAGGACGTACAGAACAACCTAAAATGTTCTCCCATCGTGATTCAGTGCCATTTCCCAAACAAAATGAAAACAGATCTCATTTACATTGTTTGATAGTTGTATCGAATGTATGTAAAACTTAATAGTTATTTATTTGTACCTGGATTATGGATGTCAACTAAAGAAACGGAGACACGGTAAAGCAGTGTGTTTCACATAGAAAGTATTTGTGTTAACGCTTGTCCAAACTGCGACTTTAGACTAAAAAAGCAAATGTGTACTAATTTATAACAAGGCGGGACTCCGTGTTTGAGTGGTGATAAGGTGACTGCTGTCGCAGTGTGTTATCATAAAATAACCTTCACATACCCTTGAGTAAACTGATCTTCTCCATTATATTATAAAATATAATGAAGTTTTTTCAATACATGAATTAAATTCACAGGTGTATGCATATGGAAGATGTTACCAGCTCAGTGAATGACCAGAAACATGTTTTCCGCTTACTTGTGTTGCAGGCGAAGGTAAAAGAGCTCATCAATACAGGTTTTCAACACTGTTATGCTTTCCCTACATTTCTTTACAAAGGATATCGATTTCACTTGACCGTTTATAAATGCGCATGCATAGAGTAAATTTCAAATTTTGTGAAATTTCAAATGCGCTTCAGTTACTTTCATTGTTTTTGTTTTTTTCAACCGGTGAAATAATGAAACTTATTGCAATACCAGTATGTACATATTATTATGTTTATCAAGAAGGTCACTGTCTAACGATCCATTTTTTAGAAATGTAGGGGCGGTGGTTAAAGCGTTCGCTCGTCACGCCGAACACCCGGGTTCGATTCCCGACATGGGTACAATATGTGAAGCCCATTTCTGGTGTTCCCCGCCGTGATATTGCTGGAATATTGCTAAAAGCGGTGTAAGGCCATACTCACTCACAAATGGAACCTTATTAAGAGGGAACTAAATGTGTAGTAAAAACGTGACTTCGATATTACATTTCAGTAGAACCATCTGAGGAAACTGCGATTAGAAACTGGATTCGACTGTTCCACCTACGTCATCGCAGTGCCACAGCTAAGGAGACTGCAGAACGCATCCCTGGTTTGATGGGGATATCGGACCAGGCAGTCAGGAAGAAAGGCTGGAACCTGACCCAGAAGACCAGTTATCGTCCTTGTTTTGCAACAGATCGATCGACAGCGACGCTTGCGGCCTTACAACCTTGGAAAGTGAGAAACTGGAGACGAGTGTGGTTTAGCAATGAATCACTATTTCTTCTTCACTGGCGAGATGTAAGGCAACGTGTTTTTCGTCGTCGAAATGCGAGTTTTGCCCCACATTGTGTACGTGAATTCGACAATTTCGGTAGCAGTAGTGTCATGGCGAGGGGGCTATATATTACACCACGAGATCTGACTTGGTTGTGGTTCAGGGAAATGTGACAGCAAATCGTTACTTGATTCAAATTCTTCAACCTCACCTTCTTCCCATCATTGACCGCCAGAGGGGAAGGTTTTACCAGGACAGTGCTCCACCGCAAACAGCTCATGTCACGGAAGGCTACCTCATAATGCATACATCAACGGCTTGCCCTGGCCGTCGAGATCTCCAGGTCTCAACCCAATCGAACACCTGTGCACGTGGGATGTCACAGACGCTCCCACAACTGGCCAACGCGTTCCAAGGAGAATGGCGCAAAATTCCGCAGGACAGAATTCGTACACGAATCCAGTCAGTGCCGAGGAGATGCAGAGCCTTCATTGCTGCCCGGGGCGGTCACACGTGAAACTGAGTTCAAACTTATGGACTTATGTGATATGACAATGAACAGTTTTCAATGCCTTTCTACAGCGACAACATGCGACAATATGTATCTATGATATTAAATCAAATGTATCAACTTTATTTATAAGTACAATAAATTTACTAAACGTCTACCTGTGCGTTTCTTTTTTTGAGTGAGTAAGATTTTATGCCGCTTTTAGCAATATTCCAGCAATATCACGGCGGGGGACACCAGCAATGGGCTTCACACATTGTACCCATGTCGAGAATCGAACCCGGGCCTCCGGTGTGACGAGCGAACGCTTTAACCACTAGGCTACCCGACCGTCCCTCTTTTTTTGAAGAGTGTATATATTTATAGAGAGAGAATCATGTCCTGTTCAACAGTGTTATTTCCAGGTTTCTATTCTTAACTATTATTGTTTCACATAATATTTGATATATAATTGTCTCTCATCATTGACACCTACAATAGGAAGGGGATACTTTGAATAATTTAAATAAGTTATGCACAAAAAATAGTTGCCATATTGTTAGACAGGTGCGTAAGTTCACACAAGTGCTACACTTGAAATCGGGTGAATTGTTTGTTGCGGAACGACTTGCTGGACAACACGATAACAAGGGGTCAAAATAGTTATTTGTCTGACGGATGGCATATACGTTTGACAATTAAGGCTTTTATAAGCGACCTCGTGATTTAACTAGAGATAAGGGTAAAACTATACTTTATTGCACAACACATGGGGGTTGAGCAAATGTTCTTTCTTAATTATAATAACGTTGGTCGGTTCTAATTACAATTTTTGCATTTTGTTTTCATTGATTTGCTTAAGCCCTGAACAGAATCATTCATGTTCCTCGACGTTTTCGCTTCGAAGGATTTCGATGCGCTACAGACAACACTAAGCCTTTCAGTTTGTAGGCGTGTATGTTTAGTCAATGTGTGAAGTGTGGTTCACTCTGGCAATTTATAAAAAAAATGTCTAAATAGTTCAGTCATTTTACAAATTGTCTTCAAAATCTGTCCTTTTATTTAACAGATTGACTGACAACTATTAAGATGTTCAAAAAAGCTTAAAACATCACAATAGACTAACTATGCTAGTATAAGAAGCCAAACAATATGGAAATGGACTTCTTCTCTTTTAATCTTATCATTTTCAGTCACTGTATGATGAAATTAAACATCAAAATGTCTGGAAATCGTTATCATAATAAATGAAAGGACAGATGTGTCAGTCTATTTGTAAAATAACTTAATATTTAGGCGTTTAATAAATTGCATAAGTGAAAATATGTCGTTTTACACATTGACTGTAACAGATACACACGATAAAGTAGGCAATGCTCGGGTTAAATGTTTAGTTTGTGTTACAAGTCAAAATAGTGTTAACGAAAATCGCACAATACCAAGCAAGTGACTTATTTAAACTTCGTGACCATTACCGATTCTACCCCCAAAGATACCTACATTTCCTTATTATTTCGAAGACAAAACTGTTTTTCATTTTGTTGATCAATGTGACGATACGCCCTTATACTATCAATAAAAGTGACAAATGCGCTTATGGTTGGCACAACACATGTCGCGAACTAGCCGAGATTTATGGGATATCACCCGGGTACTTAATGACAAAAAACAATAACAGAGGCAACAACCAGTTCCGGCGAATTGCAGTGCCCGTTTAATATGTATATTGGTCTTATAAGGTGACCTCTTGACATCGTAATCCGTTCGTTAGTAATTGATTATTTTTTCAATGCAGTTAAACCGTTAGCCAAATGGGGAAAAATGTTGTTATTAATAATAGTTAGCTAAACATATGCGTGAGGAGGTGTGATGAATATACTGATGAGGGAGTACTTTGTACAGGGAAATAATTCTGATAAATGTCCCACCAATCAATCAGTGTTGAGTTATGACTAACCAGCAGAATATTAATTCCGCATTCTTCCGTTTAAACACACACACACACACACACACGCACACTATTATGACGCAACCGTTTGGTCAGTTTAAAACTCCTAGGCTTGCCGAGGAATATTAAACTGTTACTCCCGCGCGTTGCAAAATTTGATATCAGAGGCCACGCAATGAGATTCTATTAGTCATCCAGGGTCATTCTTCCAACTTTTTTAGCTTCTAAACAATAGTAACCGGTGTCTAAAAATGTGAAGTTTTTTTTATTCTTCGTACGAAAATTATGTAACAGTTGTTTTGAAATACCGCCCTTGTCATACAGTTGAAACCACGTCGTGTTTGTAGTGCATGTGCCACAACGAATCTTAGACGAGCGGTCAAAGGGGGGTAACTCTGTGAGTGCAGCTGTTACCATGGCTATTCTCACACAACCCTTCACGTGAACGAACACACACTGTTAAAAAAGTGCTAATGACCAATATTTACTATTCACCCATGTATAGATAGAGAATGTGTAGAACACACAGGCGTGTGGTTTGGTTGGTGGTTGTGTATTGAGCGTGTCTGGGCATGTGTGTGAGAAAGTTAGTGAGAGTTGGTTGGGTGATCAATCTTAGAAATAGTCCAACCTTATCAAGACACCCGCACCTCATTCGTGACGAGCCAACGCTTGAACCACTTTACCCACCCCTCGAGACATGGTCAAACAGATATTTCTTCTGGGGATCTCAACACATGGATATATACCCATGTACAAGCACCTGTACCCAGATATATCAGTTAACAAAATGACTGAACAACCAAGTTGATTGAACAGCCAGTGTAAACAAGAATGTTAATTTTGAGCACATACAATATCAACAAATAAAGTTGGAGGTTATTGCAAATGTGCAAAACTTTTGAAGTTATAACTTTCTGTGTCACTTGTATATATTTAGGAAAATAATTTATTTGACTGTTTTAAATCTATTTATCGAAATAACGCATTAAGCTGCTTTTGTAATTTAGGAACGCAGTCCCAGTACCACGCCACGGCACAACAGTACTACTGTTAAATACAGGTATCAATGTAACTTGAATGGACTACTAGTTATATGAAATAATACAGTTTGTACGCTTTCCATGTTTATGTGTCATGTGACATATTCTATTACAATTCGAGGACAACGCGCATAGACGTCTGACCCGGAAGTTCCTGTATAACAAGGAAGATAAACTCACAGGTAGGTGTGTCCTGTATTGTCGCGACATATATGAGTAAATGTGTCTTGATAAAGATATATTGTCAGTGTAAATCAACGTTATAGTAAATTATATGTTCTTTTTGGCTTTGATTTAAGTTTACACATTCGAGGAATCGGAGCAATCAAATAAACCTTTCATTTTCACTCCCAATTCAGACGCCATTCCTCGAAGTAGATTATGCACGATGCATACGCTATAACACTTACAAACAGAAAGAAATCTACTAAAAGTTGTGAGAGTTAAACAGTGTTTTAACACTGGCACCTATTAGGGTTAGAGAGATTCCGCTTCTTGACAAGGATCAATTTGTAACCTGCTTGACTGCTGTCGGCCTTGTATTGAACACTGTCGTCGACTGCATAGTTTGACTTCTATGAGGTAGGCAAGATACATGTAGGACGGGTTATTTATAGAGATTTAACTGTGTCGGAGTCCAATGGGATATCTATACGTTCAGGGGTTATGGATATTCGTGTAGGTTGATCAAGGTGCAAGAGAGTCGGGTGCAGTGAGTTGTGTACGCCGGTAGATAGCACAAGGTGTGGGATATACAGACAGAGTAAATAATATTTCCTGATAGGTAGTAAGAGAAGAGGAAGGTACTGGTGAAGCATATAGTGTATGCTGGTAGGTAGTACAAGAAGAGGAAGGTACGGGTAGAGTATATAGTGTATGCTGGTAGGTAGTACAAGAAGGGGAAGGTACGGGTGGAGTATATAGTGTATGCTGGTAGGTAGTACAAGAAGGGGAAGGTACGGGTGGAGTATAAAGTGTATGCTGGTAGGTAGTACAAGAAGAGGAAGGTACGGGTGGAATATATAGTGTATGCTGGTAGGTAGTACAAGAAGGGGAAGGTACGGGTGGAGTATATAGTGTATGCTGGTAGGTAGTACAAGAAGAGGAAGGTACGGTTGGAGTATATAGTGTATGCTGGTAGATAGTGCAAGAAGAGAAAGGTACGAGTTGAGTATACAGTGTATGCTGGTAAGTAGTGCAAGAAGAGGAAGGTAAGGGTGGGGTATATAGTGTATACTTGTAAGTTGTACAAGAAGAGGAAGGTACGGACGGAGTATTTAGTGTATGGTGGTATGTAGTACAAGAAAAGAAAGATAGTTTCCCTTTGTACCTATCAGTATGACTTTCCAATGTACATGGCCATGGCTATTACAACGTCGGCATCGGCACCTCCTCTAATTCAATGTTTAGAGAGTTGATCTGTTTTTTAAGTACGTTTTTTTGCAATTTTACTGAGACAAAAGACAAAAACAGATACAAAATAGAGTAATTTCCAATTATGTGAATCACACGACCAATGTGTTCATAACCGTCCTCATGAGCGATACAGCAAATTCATAAGTCTAATGCAGTCTGATTGGTGGCATTTCGACGTCAATACAAATGACGGCTCCGATAACTTAATGTTTGCTAGAGCATTCACCGCATCAGTAGGCATGCTTCGGGCACAATGCTCTGTTGACATTCAGTGTCACCAGAATAAGAAAGACAGTCTAGGAAAACATTCTAACAACCAGCATCATTATTCAATAATAAAATATCGCAACATGTGTCTCAAGGAATCTTTATCTTTATGTATTCAATAATCAGATTGCCTGTTTTAATTCAAATACATCATGGATCAAGTGTAAGTGCTTAGGTTTAGTCCATTATTTTCGTGAAATCAATGTGCCATTATTGATAATCTGTTCCCATTATTACAATGCTTAATGCAATGTTCTCGCTGTAATTGATACAACGCTATTCTATGTTTCAGAATGGACACCTTCCCGAAGTGTTCTGTCTGTCAGCAGCAATTTACCCTGAAAGGTCCAGTCCCCCACTTACTGCCCTGTCTACACGCTGTGTGTGAGACGTGTGTGACATCTGCAGCTGGTGGTGTGATATCATGCTCTACATGTCAGTGGGAGGTCAACCTAACAGACACAAGCCTCCAGAAGGATGCAGTCAGACAGAAGGAAATATTCCACCTGACAGTCAAACATCGCCCCACAGAGCTTCTTTGTACAAATGAAGATGATGGAAATCAGGCTGTGTGTTGGTGTCAGGAGTGTGAAGAGTTCCTCTGTGAATACTGCCAGAACATGCACAATGGTGTTAAAGCTACCAGAAGACATGTTGTTGAAACCTTTCGGGATATGGCACCGGGGAGCATGTTTGTAGAACCAGTATGCAAACTTCACAATCGTTATCCTCTTGAATATTTTGATAAAAACTGCAACATTTCAATTTGTGCCAAATGCAGGATTGGAGAGCATTCCGAGCACGACGTTGAGGATTTAGATGTGGCTGCCGATGCTGCAAAAGGACGGATAGAACAACATGGGAAGAACGTGACAGCACATCATACTTGTCATCAAGCATATTTGAAGAGCGTCAGCAAAGTCGTAAATGACACAAAGAATACAAGTAGTGCTCTTAAGGAGGCCATCCACCACACTTTCCATTCTCTGAGGACACAACTTGATCAAAGAGAGAAGGAGCTGGTCATAGATCTGGAGAATCAGACGAAGCAGGAACTGTCAAAGCTGCACACTGTACAAGTTACTTCTGAAGGCGAGAGTAAAAGATGCAAGTGGACCTCAGACTACATCAGGACAGTGCTCAAGTATGCTTCAAACTCTGACTTTCTCACACTGGAGTGGTCGATACAAGACACAGCGAAGACGCATCTCAGATCAGTTCCACCAGAGACACACAGTGCATCTGCAGCCAGTTTCAACACAGGGGGCCTGGAGAAATTGAAATCCTACATTTCTGACTTCGGATCTGTCAATGAAGATGGATCAGCAGCTCAGGCGCATACACATGCAGGTACTTGCTTCTTACTCTGGCGATAGTTCATTTCGTATATGGAGATTGATTGAAGCTTTTAAAAAACAAACAAAGAGTAGGTATTTGATAACTAGGCTTTTAGAAGTTGGTAGAACACGAAAACATGAAATTAACCTTTTTATGGATAAGAACTGAATACTGTGTTATCGTATTGAGTTAATACGTCATTTCAAACATTATAGAAGATTCGTGTCTTCTTGTTGATGTTCAGTTTAAGATGGGTTGCTAATTAGCTGTTTATACATTATCAACAATACCTCAGGGAAAAGTCAAATAGTTAATCGATTTGTAACAGTTGTGTGTGTTTATTGTACAGATCATGGTACACAGACAGGCGATAGCCATCTAACTGACCTGGAAAACAAATACAAAGATGTAAGTATTCTCATTCAGCAAACGTGTGTACATACGAATCGTTATTTCTGGTGTATTAAATTTAGCATTTCACGATTGACTTGGTACATGTCATGTTCGTAATAGTTTGTACATTAAAGTGACGCCTGTATCTCATATTCAAAACAAGCCTACTGTTATGTGATCCTTGGATTTTCTTTTGTTCTAAGCTGAACGTGCTGGAGGTAGCTGACAATCCAACACCATTGGCAAGTTTTGGTAAGATACGTTTCTTTGGTTTGAAAACAAGACCAATACAAAATAACCTAGCTATGTATATCCCTTTAGTTTTCATGCTATATTTCACTGGCTATATTTTCAAAAGCACAAAATGCCAAACCACAAATAGGTTTGAATAATCTTAAGATGACCTTGTAACCTTTTTACAAATATGTTTTTGAATAATTCAATTTTTCGCAGATTTAAATTTTCAGTTTGACATAATATTATGATATGTGTAAATTTAATGGTTAATTATCTGATACACAATGAATCTCCATCAGTAGTGTACAGCAGTGGAAGGGCAAGGAATGTTAGATTTGGATATTTCTTTAAACCACTGTGGTTATTAAACGGCCCTAGATTTGTCTTTGCAGATATTTTGTTGTGTACAAAGATGGTGTATATATTCCGCTCGTGAAACCAACAGTTTTCTCAACAGCTTACTTAATGTTATATATGTGAGAGCGCATTTATGTTTGTTCTTTTATCTAGAAATTGTTTTGCAGATGCGGGTATTAAAACCTACACTCTGAAAACAGGAACGAGGACACCAGTGACTCTGCAGTGTGAGTACAATCAGATGCGTGCTTGGTCGTGTTCCACACTTTACATGTTTCGTTGCTCGCCCTTAACGGACAGGATAGGTTACTGGGTGAAGCGCCTTTTCCTGGTCGACAGGGCACTGCTGAAAATGTTTCACAAAGTATGAAGTGATTGGTGTATCACTGAATTCCACCAGGTTAATGTGTGTTGTAATGTTTCCATTTCCTAAACACAAGGCATGGAACAATGTACTGTGTCTAGTGATGTTGACCATCTTCTGAACACAGAAGAAGGCACGGGTGTACTGATGTTATCCACCATTTTCAACACAACACGTTACTGGGTGAAGTCATGTCGTAAATTGTTCTGAACACATGACACTGGGTGTAGTGATGTTGTCCGCCCTTTTGCCACAGGGCATGTTACTTGGTGTAGTGATCATGTTGACTGCCCTTCTGCCACAGGGAATGGAACTTGGTGTAGTGATGTTGACTGCCCTTTTGCCACAGGGCATGGAACTTGGTGTAGTGATGTTGTCCGCCCTTATACCACAGGGCATGGTACTTGGTGTAGTGATGGCGTCCGCCCTTATACCACAGGACATGGGACTTGGGGTAGTGATGATGTCTGCTCTTTTACCATAGGGCATGGTACTTGGTGTAGTGATGGTGTCCGCCTTTTTGCCACAGAGCATCGTACTTGGTGTAGTGATGGTGTCCGCCCTTCTACCACAGGGCATTGGACTTGTTGTAGTGATGGTGTCCGCCTTTTTGCCACAGAGCATGGTACTTGGTGTAGTGATGGTGTCCGCCCTTCTACCACAGGGCATTGGACTGGGTGTAGTGATGTTGTCCACCCTTCTACCACATGTCATGGGACTTGGTGTAGTGATGTTGTCCGCCCTTCTACCACAGGGCATGGTACTTGGTGTAGTGATGTTGTCCGCCCTTCTACCACAGGGCATGGTACTTGGTGTAGTGATGTTGTCCGCCCTTTTACCACAGGACATGGTACTTGGAGTAGTGATGTTGTCCGCCCTTCTACCACATGTCATGGGACTTGGTGTAGCGATGTTGTCCGCCCTTCTACCACAGGTCATGGTACTTGGTGTAGTGATGTTGTCCGCCCTTTTACCACAGGACATGGTACTGGGTATTGTGGTGTTGTCCGCCCTTTAAACACGGGGCATGGTACTTGGTGTAGTTTTGTTGTCCGCCCTTCTACCACAGGTCATGGGACTTGGTGTAGTGATGTTGTCTGCCCTTTTACCACAGGGCATGGTACTTGGTGTAGTGATGTTGTCCGCCTTTTAAATACGGGGCATGGTACTTGGTGTAGTGATGTTGTCCGCCCTTTAAACACGGGGCATGGTACTTGGTGTAGTGATGGTGTCCGCCCTTATACCACAGGACATGATACTTCGTGTAGTGATGTTGTCCGCCTTTTTACCACAGGGCATAGTACTGGATGTAGTGATGCTGTCAGCCCTTCTACCACAGAGCATGGTATTTGGTGTAGTGATGGTGTCCGCCCTTTTACCACAGGGCATGATACTTCGTGTAGTGATGTTGTCCGCCCTTCTACCACAGAGCATGGTACTTGGTGTAGTGATGTTGTCCGCCCTTTTACCACATGACATGGTACTGCGTGCATTTCTGCAATTTCTGGACATTTCTGGTGTCTGGTCGCATGGACGTTGTCGAGTTTCTCACATTGTTTCCTGAAGATTATTATGAAAACCCAGTTTCTCTTTATGTCATTATATTAGAAATAATTGTCAGTTGGCAGGTGAATTAATTTATTCATATGTTTGGTTATTATGTCGTTTTTGCGGTTTAGAATAGCTGGCAGTTGTGTTTCCGACTGAACACAAACAGTCCATCAGGTCTATGTCGAGGGGTGCCAGGAAGGTTAGCCGGGCTTGGTGTTAAGACTGGAAGAAAAAGTAGTGTAACTCATACAACCCACTGTATTGTAGACGTAACTACATTAGGGGAAGATGAGGCAGAATGAGAAACGCGGACGAGTGTTTACACACTGAAATGACAACTTTTTTGGCGAATTCGATATGATGGCGCATGATCAAGAACAGATGAACTTTTTGCATACGTGAGTTTCCCGATCTGAAAATAAGTGCAATGTATCCGTGACGACCGGGTTTAGAATAGGTCCCCAAAACTATGTTCCAATTCATAAGGGACGACATGAATATGACTCAATGGTCAACGGCGCGGGGCGTTGCACATGGTATCCATCACTGGGTTTTCGTTTTTTAAAATAGTTTTGTCTTCTTGTTTCTTTTGTCTGATTCACCAGGCAAATTCAAACTGTCCCAATTTTCTCTGTGCCTGTGTCATATGATTTGAACTGACTTATCACACACGTGTGACGCTGTTTGTTTTGAAGACTTAAGAACAACCCTCGCCCGTGGGGACATTACAGAAAATACTTTTTGGTGCAGGGCGTTGCAGCTCTTTGGTTAATGGCATTCACAAATGCTATATATCAAAATTTGATCCCTTGTAGTGTATGCTGTTTTAAGTGAGTAACTTAGTATGGCCCTGACTGGCAGAGAGGCGTTAGATAGATAACACTCTTGTAACACTGAAATTGCACTTCCAAGAAAACGCTTCATGACAACTAGCGAAGTGGGCGTAAACGTTTCACGATACGGCCGACAACAACTCTGGGGGAAGCAACAAGTATGTAATGTCCCCGTCTGCAGGTTGGTAGATATGTGTGCACACGGCGCGCGTTTGTGTCCCAGAAGAGCTGACCAAACGAGATGCGTGTAGGGCGAGAAACGTGACAACGCCCAAGCCTGTCATGTATGCCATGTAAACTGCGACACGAAGATCTCTCGTCAGTTGCTATAAAAAGAGGTTGACATGAGTCTTGGAAAACCAGTCGTGATTTTGTTTTGTTTAAACACAGGACATGATACTGTGTGTACTGAGGTTGTCTCCCCTTTAAACACAGGACACGATACTGCGTGCAGTGATGCTGTCCAACCGTTAAGTATCGTCACTAACAGCCACGGAGATCTCTCGTCAATTGCTAGAAAAAGAGGATGACATGAAGCTTGGAGAACTAGTCGTGATTTTGTTCATCAACGACTTTAATGTGTCTCGCTGGTACAAACATGTGCAAGACCTACCTGGCTCTCCCGGCCCGTGAAGATCCGGGTTAGAATAGGTCTTCAGCAGCCCACGCTTGTCGTATGAGGCGACAAACGGGATCGAGTCGTCAGACTCGCTGACTTGGTTGATACATGTCATCGTATCCCAATTGCGTGGATCGATGCTCATGATGTCAATCACTGGATTGTCTGGTCCATACTTGAGTATCTACAGATCGCCGTTATAAAGCGGGAAGGGCGGTCGGGTAGCCTACTGCCTTAAAGCGTTCGCTCATCACGCCGAAGACCCGGGTTCGATTCCCGACATAGGTACAATGTGTGAAGCCCATTTCTGGTGTCCCCTACCGTGATATTGCTGGAATATTGCTAAAAGCGGCGTAAAACCATACTCACTCACTCACTCACTATAAAGCGGGAAAGTTGCTGAGTGCGGCGTTAAACAACAAACGAACAAAACAAAACCTGGCTCTCCCTTCTCAACAGGTACTTGTTGCTGAACATGCTCTTTCAATATTACAAAGGTTCATGTTGTATAATGGCTAAAACAAGGGCCGATAATACCATTATCTTTGTTAACCTTTAGAACTAAGTCTTAGCTCATGTGTCTTGTTTGTCAACTTACTGGTGCTTGTTTGTTTAATGTCAATGCTTTCGGTAAGATGGAAGCCCACATTTAAAACAGTAGCATGTAAAGAAATTGATGCGCTGCAGTAAATAGCATACTGCATGAAGCAGTAAACATATTTATCGAAAAACGTCCTCATATAATAATCATTTCGTCTACGCCGAGAAGAGATAATACAATTTAGTGCAGAGAGAAGGCTGGAAATGGTTGATAATTGATTAAAGGTGAAAGTGTATGCTTAAATTTGTGTACATATTTGAATATTTACGGGTATGAGTTGATAATGGATAAAAAGTTGGTTCAGCTATAGCTATTCCGCCATTTTCAGTGAAATAAGCATGTGTCATCAATTTCGCTGTATGTTCACCCATTGACTTAAATGTTAAATAAATCTTTAAACTATGGCCCCTTTGTCTGTGGTCAAACTGACTGAATTGTTAGTTTAACACCACTTGGCAATGACTGAACTTTTTTTCCCCATCATTTATCTTGATGATAGAATAATTTCATGAAAAACGTTGTCGCCAGCGGGATTCGAACCCGGAAATTCCGCACTGTAGGCTAACGAATGTAGTCTTCTGCCACGGCGACATGGGAGAAAAAGCAACAAAATGAACAACTAATTATTTACGTACATCAGTACAAATTGCTTATCCCATTATGAACTGCGAAATGGGTTTTATGCAAGTTTTATACAGTATGTTATTCTACGCATTGGAGTATTTGTACAGTACTTGTGATTTTGTAGCTTTTCGTTCAACGAAACGAACAGACAGAAAACGATCAGTGCTGTATTTGCTCATAATAGGCCAATCAAAATGGGCAAGCAATATTTAGGTGATTGATAATTAATGTGCTCGAGTTGGTCCAAAATGAATGGTATACTTGCCCCGGGACATGCATTTCCTAACCCAAATCGGAAAAGTGCGAAGTGCACGTGCAAAAGACTCGGGGAACAAATTTCACGTGCTTCACACGCAGGGCCGACTGCTAATCGTTGAAACTGTTGATTAACTGGGCTCTGCGCGCCTTACGGTTCAATTATCATTTCAACGTTTAGACACTGGGTCGTCTCGGCCTAACCTATTAGTTACCTGTTCCCACTGTGTCTGTCGAACACTCACGTGTAAAAGTATCGTCAAACAACCCGTTTTTACATCTTATTGTTCACTGTATTGTACAATAAGAGTTTAGAATAGTAACAATAATAGTTTTATCGTGAAATAAGGAATATACCTATGCGTTTTCCGGCAGCAAGTGTCTATTTCTGACTACTGACAGCAGACCAGCTTAGCTAACATGTTTTATGCAGCATCTATTTCATTGTCAATCCATACAAACATTTATGTAAAACATTTTAAATACCAATATAAATACTTTCACAGTGAAATTATTCGTATTTTATCACAATAACGATGAAATTCACAGACAGACGAACATGACAGCTGATCGTTCAGTGCGGTGTTTTGTAAACATTGAAACGAGGTTCACAATGAGCTGCTCCATTTGTTATCTGAAGACAGGAAATTTGGTAAACTGTAAACAAAATGTATATTTCCAGGTCCTAAACTACAACTGGACGCTGCTCGAGCCAACACAGACTACTGCCACGTAACTACAGACGGTGAGCTGGTCAACTCGCCGCACGCCACACGACACAGAGACAGCGGCAGGTTACAGACATACCGCGGCACCTGTAGTTCCACCCCCATCCCCCTTCCTCCACCCCCCTCTAATGTCACCCCTGCCCCACACACACCACGATACTGGGAGACCCACTCCAGGGTGGGTGTGGTGGGTGGAGGGTTGTGTTGGCCTGTCCTTGAGATGGGTGTGGGGGAGGAGAGCCAGGTGGACAGTAAGTGGTATGTTTGTGTACAGCGCCGCTCCTGGTGTGTCAGTGTAGGGAGCTGTCTCACACACCGGGGGAGTCTCTGTACCAGGGTGTGTCAGCAGGGGGAGTGGGGGGAGTGTTACGAAAACACAATGTCTGCCACACGCGGCACACCGGCCACCCTCCACTATGGCGTTGTGCTGGATGTGGGGAGGGGGAGACTCGGCTTCATCGATCTCGACAGGGGGATTGTTTTGGCCAAGTTGGATGTTGAGTGGAGGGAGTCTCTTCTCCCCATGTTTAGTGTTGGGCTGCCAGGTGACTGCACAGTCAACATGAAGGTGGTCAGCGGGGTGGACATCACCATGACTGACTCCAAGAAGTCACTTATTTATAACGCCCTCGCATAGGAAATAAAATAAACATGACATTGTGTAAACTTGTAAGTGTGACATATTTATTTAAACTGTCAAAAGTAATGTGATTGTATTGATTGAGGCGGACATAGAAGTTACCTGTCCATGTGCTGTTTGTTGTGTACAAGAATGTAACAAGGTTAGCTAAATGTGTTGTTTTTCTATTTGACTGGTTTCTGTGGTGTATAAGAAACATTTTGCATCCTCACATGAGTATTGTTATGAATATGAATCTGTGGTAATCGATCAGTTGATCACACATTTCCTACATTTCTGGGAAATGGCACAACAAACGACTGAGTGCACAGATTCATCAAAAGTTGTTACAAATCATGAATTTGTTGACATGGTCCGTTTCTTCTCTGTAATATAATTGTTTTAAATCCCAACATGAATAGTGTTGTGCTGAAAGTATTGCAGTTGTGCCACCACATTGCCACATTTGATGTCGGTGAAGAAATGGGATGAAAGTGATTGAAGCGGACATAGAATGTACCAGTGTACATGTGACGTGTGTACAGAAACGCAATCAAGATGGCAGAATGTTTTCTCTAATTTGTTACTTTTTGGTGTCTTTCAAGCCTATTTTGAATCTCCACATCCACACTTATACAGATCAATTGAAGCAGAAAAATAAGAATACAACCTTGATACAAGTCGGTAACAAAATGAAATGTCATCAATCAAGTTACAGTCTGTTAGTGGCCCAGTCGTCTAAGGCGCAGCGATTCGCTGTGATGAGTTGCGTCCCTTGGGCACGCCAGAAACCTATGATTGTGGGTTCGAATCCCGGTACGCCCCAATTATGTTTCTAGGTTTGTCAGCACCATACCCGTGCTCGAGGGTTTCACCGAAGTGGTAAACGTCTGAGAACTGTATCACTTCGGGCTTTCCTCTCACATCAAGCTGACACGCCTTGATATAACTGGAACACTGTTAAAAACGGCGTTAAACCCAACTCACTCTTTCACTGTTAGTGGACATGGCCCTCAGTTTTCTCCGGTTTATGGAAACTTCAAGTATAGAATCACTTGCAATTATCGTTTAACACGGGCATGTATAAAAAATGGTATAATTCCGCTTTCTTTTGCGGTAAACTGACGTTCCGACACAATCTTGAAGCAACGTGTACGTCAGGAAAATAACAAAACATCAGTAGAACTGTAAGTGTGTGGAACATGGCCATGGATAATATACTAATCTTTTCCCTGATTTGTTCGCCTTAGCGACGGATTATATATGGGAACGGCTCAGTGATATTGATCTTGAATTGGATATAATGCTGCTTCGAAATGTGTTTTATCATTGCATGTCAGTTTTATATGGCGGTAGAAAGACCAAGACATGCAAGTCTTAGATGTTTACGGCTTAAGTGAAATCCACGAACTCAGTGCTGACAGACCAAGGGACTTAATCAGGGCGAACTTGGTTTCTTGCAGACAACGAAGGGGTGCCAAATACTGCACAAATATTATAAACATACATTTCCATTTACCTTTACAATTGCATGCAATAAAACTGTGTCTGTTAAGTTTTTGTCTGTTTTGTTTTTAACATATATCTAGTTTTAATGAGATTGCCTGCTATCTCACAGATGCACAGTTACAGCCAGCTAAAACACGGTCTTTTGAGACTGGTAAGTCATTATAGGCGGATGGGGGTGGGCGGGGGGATTGGCGAGGGAGGGGATTTAGGTGATGTGTTGGTCACACACCCCAATGTTACGTAACATGTTGTTATGGCTCCCAAATACATGTAGCATCTTCCCATGCCCGCCCCCTGTAATAAATGACCAGTCCCCACGTAATGTTCAAATGTATACGTTTTCTTATTTGAAATAAATAGCACTCATTTTGTATGACCTCCTCTCACGCTCAATCTCACCAGCCCCCTCTCCCCTACACTAAATTAGTAGTCCCATAAGCGAAAGACTTCCTTCAAAATATGGGGCTAGGTTTACAATGTATCATGATGTGTCACTTTTTTCAGGAAAGTCAGATTTCTTATGTTGAGCCGATTACATAGCCCCAATTCCCGCATAGACTCATTTTAGCCAACCGCTGTTTTCCTACTTCACAAACGAGCCTGTTTGCCGAACACTGGTACTCTTCCTGATGAATCTAAATCCTTCATTGTGTGTTCACTGTGAAAATCGAACTGGTATAACGGTACATACAAGAGATCTACTACAGACTACATTCGCTGGTATCTTATGTGAGTTTACTGGAGCCCCGGCTGCAGGTTTGCCTTTTTTGTCATCAGGCTCTATTTTGTAAGTATAAGCCTTTGTTAACAATAGTCCTTTATTTTCTGTAAAATTGAAAAGCAAAGAACCGGAATCGGGTTTATATTAAACAACACGAAATTGATACTGTTTTGTAGTTTGTATCCCTTGCGACAGCATATATGACCCAAGAAAACTACATATTGCGCAGTGGGATAGCTGGCTGAAGTGGTGTAAGGGAAATAACTCTGTGAGGACTTGAGGCCATGAGTGAAACTGGGTATTTTCCATCCATTCTGTTTTCGCTCAATAAAAAACTGAAATTACGAAGTCGTAAAAATATATTTGTATGTACTTGCACAATCGAAACAAAACATCAGTTGTGTGCCTCTGTATCTCACTATGTTATAATGTTTATGGATAACGTGAGTGAGTATGGCTTTACGCCGCTTTTATCAATATTCAGCAATATCACGGCAGGGGAAACCAAAAATGGCCTTCACACACTGTACCCATGTCGGGGATCGAACCCGGGTCTTCGGCGCGACGAGCCAACGCTTTAACCACTAGGCTACCCGACCACCCCTTATGGATAACGATTCTTAAGAAATGAGTGACGAGTATACTTTTCATTTCTGGTGTCCTCCGCCGTAATGTTGCTGTAATATTGCTTAAAGCGGGGTAAAATTAAAATCACTCATTCTGATTCAACGTATGGCGTCGCATATGAAGACCCATGTCATATAAGGAAAGCCATATATTTCGTTTTCATCATGTATTCAATAAAGCTGATATTTATTTTTTAAAGTACTTCAAGAAGCATGATTGTTACCATGCTGATTATAAAGAGTGACTGCGATATAACTGAACTGTTGACTGAGGCATAAAATAATATTACCTCACTTATTCACTCACTCACTTTTAACTCTCTCTGTCACAAGGTAACCCTGTGTATCACTACCCCTGTGTTTGCTTCAGGCTAGGCTCACTCATTCACTCACTCACTTTTAACTCTCTCCGTCACAAGGTAACCTTGTGTATCATTACCCCCGTGTGTGCTTCAGGCTCGGCTCACTCATTCACTCACTCATTTTTAACTCACTCCGTCACAAGGTAACTTTGTGTATCATTACTCCCGTGTTTGCTTCAGGCTGGGCTCACTCATTCACTCACTCACTTTTAACTCACTCTGTCACAAGGTAACCTTGTGTATCATTACCCCCGTGTGTGCTTCAGGCTAGGCTCACTCATTCACTCACTCACTTTTAACTCACTCTGTCACAAGGTAAACTTGTGTATCATTACCCCCGTGTGTGCTTCAGGCTAGGCTCACTCATTCACTCACTCACTTTGAACTCACTCTGTCACAAGGTAACCTTGTGTATCATTACCCCCATGTGTGCTTCAGGCTAGGCTCACTCATTCACTCACTCACTTTTAACTCACTCTGTCACAAGGTAACATTGTGTATCATTACCCCCGTGTGTGCTTCAGGCTAGGCTCACTCATTCACTCACTCACTTTGAACTCACTCTGTCACAAGGTAACCTTGTGTATCATTACCCCCGTGTGTGCTTCAGGCTAGGCTCACTCATTCACTCACTCACTTTTAACTCTCTCCGTCACAAGGTAACCTTGTGTATCATTACCCCCGTGTTTCCTTCAGGTTAGGCTCACTCATTCACTCATTCACCTTTAACTCACTCTGTCACAAGGTAACCTTGTGTATCATTACCCCCGTGTGTGCTTCAGGCTCGGCTCACTCATTCAGTCACTCACTTTTAACTCACTCCGTCACAAGGTAACTTTGTGTATCATTACTCCCGTGTTTGCTTCAGGCTGGGCTCACTCATTCACTCACTCACTTTTAACTCACTCTGTCACAAGGTAACCTTGTGTATCATTACCCCCGTGTGTGCTTCAGGCTAGGCTCTCTCATTCACTCACTCACTTTTAACTCTCTCCGTCACAAGGTAACCTTCTGTATCATTACCCCTGTGTTTGCTTCAGGCTAGGCTCACTCATTCACTCACTCACTTTTAACTCACTCCGTCACAAGGTAACCTTGTGTATCATTACCCCCGTGTTTGCTTCAGGCTCGGCTCACTCACTCACTCACTCACTTTTAACTTACTCCGTCACAAGGTAACTTTGTGTATCATTACCCCCGTGTTTGCTTCAGGCTAGGCTCACTCACTCACTCACTCACTTTTTAACTCTCTCCGTCACAAGGTAACTTTGTGTATCATTACCCCCGTGTTTGCTTCAGGCTAGGCTCACCACTCCGTCATTCATCATGGACATACTCCCTAAAGTTGTTGCTGCCACTGTACTTCTACTCAACATAGTTGTGGGGATCGGAGTTATCTGCCTTGTTGCGTCAAGAGAGGGCCACGATCATAGGACGGATACGCATATCAGCCAGTCGGAAATATTCAAGCAACGACTTGAGCGGGTAAGAGTTACATTAAAGATTATCACCCTAACTCGCAGAGTTACGCACCCTTACTATGCCAGTATCCTCTGATTCCTAAGTACTCCTCGATAAGGATCCATGGCCAGATACATGGTACTCGTCACTCAATGTGAACAAAATCGTCAATCATTAAGACGACTCCGTGATATGAGTGATATAATGTTTAAAAAAGAAAGCGTTCATCAAAACCCACGTTGTATTCTGTTTCAAACATATGGTGTATATCTCTATTGCAGTCCAAGATTGACATGACTGCATTGAAAAAGTGGCGTCTTTTAATACATGGTTATAAGCTTTGGTTTGTTGTTTAACGCCGCACTCAGCAATATTCTGGACCAGACAATCCACTGATTGACAACACGAGCATCGATCCACGCAATTGGGATCGATGACATACATCAACCAAGTCGGTAAGCCTGATCACCCGATCCCGTTAGTCGCCTCTTACGACAAGCATAGTCGCCTTTTAGGGCAAGCATGGATTGCTGAAGACCCTTCTACCCCGGATCTTCACGGGTCATGGAGACCGCCTCCGTGGTCTAGTGGTAGAGCGTCCGCCCGGAGAGTGGAAGGTCCGGGGTTCGTTCCCTGGCCGCGTCATACCAAAAGACGTTTAAAGATGGTACTTGTTGTTCCCCTGTCTGGCGCTCGGCATTAAGGGGCTAAAACAAGGACTGGTCGGCTCGAAGTCAGTATACTGTGTCTGAGTGGGATATTCATGTTAAACTGCGGCATGGTATCTCAGTGAGCTAGCACTATAAATCGGCATCAGTCCGGACTAGTACAAGCAGCCACACAAACACTCACATGTACATGCACGTCGCTATATAAGTGCAATAATCTTGGACGCGACGTTAAACCTCATTTCACCTCATCTCACCCCACGGGTCATGGTAATAAGCACGATGGCTCTATCAAGACTGATATGGGCAGTGGATAATGGAACATAATCCTTCATTACTTCAAACGAATTCACCAACCCGAATTTGAATGTGAGATATGCTTAAACTCCGTTTGACAATGCACCAATAAACAGCTGGTCGAAAGTTTTCAAGCAACATCTTGATTGAGTAAGATTAATTGAAGATTATATAAAAGCTACGCATCAATAAAATGCCTAACCTTCCGGGTCGCTTTATCTCGATAAATTTTTTACTGTAGATCTACGCTGAACATTCGCAGAAAGCCTGGGACAAGTTCGCCACTGCAGGAACAGGTGAGCATACGCCGGCACACACGGCTGCCACAGACGCCATGATTGAAATAACCATACAGGAAAACACACAGTATACATCATGCTAATTAAGGCGGGCACGGATGGACCACACTTTTGTTTTTTCATGTGGACTGGAGCACCCCTGAAACAGTTTGATAGGGAAACATAAAATATAAAAAAACTATATTTGTATTTTTGGACCGTTTTCTGATTAATACAATAGGCCTTTTTCAAAAATAAAATATATAAAAATCGTGAACAATTTTTCAGTTACGATAAATTAATTAACGTTTATGTTTAACAAAAATGCAGAAAACATTGGTGGGGGTTAATTCAACTTTTGTCTTTTTGAGATACTGATGATACAATAACCCCCCCCCCCCCCCCCCCCCCCCCCCCATACACACTCACCGTTTTTTAGCGTATCTTTAACAAAAGTGGACCTATTTCTAGCGGATTCACCTCTATCAAATTACGTACATAAACACGGGCACGCCATATTGTAAAGCAAACGGTATAGACGATCGATGATATGAGTTCCCTCCCTGGGCGCCAGTAAAGCATAACACGAAATCGCATTCTTGGATTTGAAAGTCATTTGTAATCATTTAAAATTTTGTACATACATTGCCTTTGATGTACAGGATAACACTTGTTTCTCTCTTATTCGTGCAGTATAATTTTTGCAAATTCTTTCATAAAAAGATTTACTGTGAAAAATAATTTGAAATTATATTTCTTTTCAATTTGTTCGTTTTGAAAGTGATACGAACCAACCGTCGCCAATGGGTCACATTTAGTTGTGTACTGTTGCGTCAATAAGGCGTGCCAGAGATCCTTGGTCCTAGATCGAAGCCTTGTTTGCCTTGATTATATTTCTATTTTTGTCTGCACCCTTCTCGTGTATATGTGTACAGTGAACCCCTCTAAATACAAGGAGTGTCGTTCCGATCAACAGTGATCACCAGAACGAGTAGTTTCCGAACTATCGGGATTTCACGCTAATTTAAATAACGCATTCCTTTTCGCATTGACTCCATATCTTCGTCTCATTTGAAGACGCACTCACATACACACATATACACATATATGTTTAATTATGTATAGATATGTCAACCTGTTGCAGACAAGGGACAACCGAGTTCATCTACAGCCTTTCTGAATCTACTGAAACCCATCGCATATTTCCCTGGACTTGACTTCACCGGCCATACAGAAGGTATACATGGACCCATGTCATATCACAGCATGCACATGGTGTCTTATAATGACGTAATACTTTTATCATTGCATTGTAGATTATTAATGAATGCATCATCCGAAAGTTCGTTTCTTCACATGGATACTCTGTGTGAAGCCACCTTTGTGAATAATTTACAACCAATTTGTATTAATTTTGTATACTTGTATTCATATGCTTTGGTAGGCGGTCGGGTAGCCTATTGGTTAAAGCGTTCGCTAGTCACGCCGAAGACCCTGGTTTGATTCCCGACATGGGTACAATGTGTGAAGCCCAGTTCCGGTGTCCCCCGTCGTGATATTGCTGGGATATTGCTAAGAGCGGCTTAAAAGGATAGTTATTAATTATAAAGTATACAGCAAATAAGAAGAAATTCAGTCGGATCAGGTATCACTTTAAGATTGACACTGTCAGATATATTTGGAACTTTTCTTTATAATTACTTTCTTTACCAAATTACTCCATGCCAAATCCATTGGATAGTCAGGTTTGTACAAATCTATTATTCATATTTTCTGCTCATTTTGATATTGATTCTTCAGATGACACCCTAACAGACACACCATTAAGAAACTGGGTACCTTTTGTCGGACCAGAGAGACAACTTTTGTACAACGGGATGAAGTATGAGAATGGCAGTATCATAGTGCCCGCCACTGGAGTATATGCCATATACAGCCACATCAAGTTTTACACAGAAAGAAATAATCATGACGATGCTGAGTCTGATTTTCATCATAATATAACACGGTACAGTGCACTGAAGCAAGAGGCAGAAGCAGTATTGAGTAATGTCATCAGCGAGAACAAAAACAGCATCATTGATGGGGCAAGTCTGGAGTACTCCAGTGATGTTCATGGATTGGTGCAGCTGGACGCTGGTGATCAGCTGACGGTTAAAGTATCAGGGTTGAATCCACTGAGACATGACAAGACCTGGCATTATTTTGGAGTATACATGACGTGATGGTTCCCTACTGGCAATTTTACAGTTGTCGAGGTTAAGGAGGTTTAATGAACACGTGCATGTGATGTATACATCATAAATGGATTCTGGGAATACACGAAAATGGCACAATGATAACAATTTGAAACCATAAAGCTTTGTGTCACAATTAATACCCTGACACAAACACAAATGTGAATAATTGTGTGTGAGTAGTTTGTAAGAAGGCAAGAACAATTAAACTTTGGTAGCTAGTAATGTATTCCGAGGCAAATGATACCTTTAATGTCTGTCTACCACCAAATGTCCTACATATAATTGTGTTCGGCGTGTGTGCATACACGTTCGTATGTCAAACTGGCTATAAGCCGAATCTTTATTCATACTTCGTCGTTAGATGTCTCTCCTTGCTTCGTGTCAAGCACATTAAATTTTATATCATTTATATATCTTCTACAATATACTACATGTATTGTTAGACAGAATTTCAAATAAATTATTATTTGTGTGCATAATTTAGCTTTTAAATATGTCAGAATTTGAAACGAACGTGAAACTTCGGTTTATGAGATTCGATAAGTTTGACCATCAGTATGTTATGTAATGAATTTCACAGTTTCTCTACTGTCATCTTAATCAATTAAACATACTTGGTTGATGGAACCTATTACCCCTTCATAGTCATTAAGATGCGTTGCACATATCTTTAAATTATTTCCAGTGAACTTTAAGCAACAATTTGAATGTGTAATGCTATTCATACATGTATGTGTGTAACAAGTAGATTATATCTAATTCATATGCATTTAGCATGATTGAAAAATAATTTTATCGCCTAAACTCGCCAGATGGTTCGTAAGACATAGTTAGGAGATTGTGATTTTAAACGTGTCTTGCCTTTGGTATGGACATTGTCTTGGATTAACAACCGTTTCAATTGTTGACAATAATCTTAAACTTTCTTCAAATAAAACATATCTTCTGTATATATGTTGGATATCTGTTTATAACGTACCCCGCTACATGGGCAACAATGATACTTTTGATATTGCCGTTTAGGTATTAAATATTCGTATGTTGCAGTATTTCGAACATAGCATTTCGGTGTTCGTATGCCAGTCGTTAAGGTCGGAACATAATGAATAGAGCATACAAGTTTATAGCTGACGTCAACGCGCTATAGAGTACACTATCCTGACATAACTTTAGACATCTTTAACAAACACATCTTATCTTGCAAGAATGGAGTAATTATTGAGGAAGTACAGAATAACCTAACATGTTCTCCCATCGTGATTCAGTGCCATTTCCCAGACAAATGTGAAAACAGATCTGATTTACATTGATTGATAGTTGTATCGAATGTATGTAAAACTTCATAGTTATTTATTTGTACCTGGATTCTGGATGTCAACTAAAGAAACGGAGACACGGTAAAGCAGTGTGTTTCAGATAGAAAGTATTTGTGTTAACGCTTGTCCAGACTGCGACTTTAGACTAAAAAAGCAAATGTGTACTAACAAGGCGGGACTCCGTGTTTGAGTGGTGATAAGGTGACTGCTGTCGCAGTGTTTTCATAAAATAACCTTCACATACCCTTGAGTAAACTGATCTTCTCCATTATATTATAAAATTTAATGAATTTTTTGCAATGCATGAATTAAATTCACAGGTGTATGCATATGGAAGATGTTACCAGTCCAGTGCATGACCAGAAATATTTTTTTCCGCTTATTTGTGTTGCAGGCGAAGGTAAAATAGCTCATCAATACAGGTTTTCAACACTGTTATGCTTTCCCTACATTTCTTTACAAAGGATATCGATTTCACTTGACTGTTCCTGGTGTTCCCCGCCGTGATATTGCTGGAATATTGATAAAAGCGGCGTAAAGCCATACTCACTCACTCCAGAAAAATGAAACCTTATTAAGCGGGAACTAAATGTGTAGTAAAAACGTGACTTCGATATTACATTTCAGTAGACACATCTGGAGGAAACTGCGATTAGAAACTGGATTCGACTGTTCCACCTACGTCATCGCAGTGCCACAGCTAAGGAGACTGCAGAACGCATCCCTGGTTTGAGGGGGATATCGGACCAGACAGTCAGGAAGGAAGGCTGGAATCTGACCAAGAAGACCAGTTATCGTCCCTGTTTTGCAACAGATCGATCGACAGCGACGCTTGCGACCTTACAACCTTGGAAAGTGAGAAACTGGAGACGAGTGTGGTTTAGCGATGAATCACTATTTCTTCTTCACCGGAGAGATGTAAGGCAACGTGTTTATCGTCGTCGAAATGCGCGTTTTGCCCCACATTGTTCACGTGAATTCGCTACTTGATTCGACAATTTCGGTGGCAGTTGTGTCATGGTGAGGGGGCCATATCCTACACCACGAGATCTGACTTGGTTGTGATTCAGGGAAATTTGACAGCAAATCGCTACTTGATTCAAATTCTTCAACCTCACCTTCTTCCCATCACTGACCGCCAGAGGGAAAGGTTTTACCAGGACAGCGCCCCACCGCAAACAGCTCGTGTCACGGTAGGCTACCTTCATTATGCATACATCAACGGCTTGCACTGACCGTCGAGATCTCACACTTGGATGTCACAGACGCTCCCACATTTGGCCAACGCGTTTCTAGCAGAATGTCATAGAATTCCGCAGGACAGAATTTGTACACGTATCCAGTCAGTGCCGAGGAGATGCAGAGCCTTCATTGCTGCCCGGGGCGGTCACACGTGAAACTGAGTTCAAACTTATGGACTTATGTGATATGACAATGAACAGTTTTCAATGCCTTTGTACAGCGACAACATGCGACTAACGAGAGCCAACATTTCCTATTTGTATCTATGATATTGAATCAAATATATCGACTTTATTTGTAGGTACAATAAATTTACAAAACATCTACCAGTGCGTTTCTTTTTTTTGAGTGAGTAAGATTTTATGCCGCTTTTAGCAATATTCCAGCAATATCACGGCGGGGGACACCAGCAATAGGCTTCACACATTGTACCCATGTCGGGAATCGAACCCGAGCCTTCGGTGTGACGAGCGAACGCTTTAACCACTAGGCTACCCGACCGCCCTTCTTCTTTTGAAGAGTGTATATATATATAAGAATCATGTCTGGTTCAACAATTTTATTTCCAGGTTTCTATTCTCAACTATTATTGTTTCACATAATATTTGTAATATAATTGTCTCTCATCATTGACACCTGCAATAGGAAGGGGATAGTTTGAATAATTTGAATACGTTATGCACCAAAATTAGTCGCCATATTGTCAGACAGGTGCGCAAGTTCCCACAAGTGCTACACTTGAGATCGGGTGATTTGTTTGTTGTGGAACGATTTGCTGGACAACACGATAACAAGGGGTCAAAATAGTTATTTGTCTGATAGATGGCACATACGTTTGACAATTAAGGCTTTTATAAGCGACCTCGTGCTTTAACTAGAGTTCAGGGTAAAGCTATACTTTATTGCACTACACATGGGGGTTGAGCAAATGTTCTTTCTTAGACATATAACGTGGGTCGGTTGTAATTACAATTTTTGCATTTTGTTTTCATTGATTTGCTTTAGCACTGAACAGAATCATTCATGTTCCTCGACGTTTTCACTTGGAAGCATTTCGATGCGCTACAGACAACACTAAGCCTTTCAGTTTGTAGGTGTGTATGTTAGTCAATGTGTGAAGTGTGGTTCACTCTGGCAATTTATATAAATGTCTAAATAGTTCAGTCATTTTACAAATTGTCTTCACAATATGTCCTTTTATTTAACAGATTGACTGACAATTATTAAGATATTCAAAAAAGCTTAAAACATCACAAAATACTAACTATGCTAATATTAGAGGCCATACAATATAGAAATAGACTTTGACTTTCGTTTTCATTTAATCTTATCATTTTCTGTCCCTGGATGATGAAATTAAACATCAAAGTGTCTGGAAATTGTTATCATAATTAATGAATGGACAGAGGTTTCAGTCTTTTTGTAAAATAACTTAATATTTAGGCGTTTAAATTATTGCCTAAGTGAAAATATGTAATTTTACACATTGACTGTAACAGATACACACGATAAAGTAAGCAATGCTTAGGTTAAATGTTAAGTTTGTGTTACAAGTCAAAATCGCACAATATCAAACAAGCGACTTATTTAAACTTCGTGACCATTACCGATTCTACCCCCAAAGATACCTACATTTCCTTATTATTTCGAAGACAAAACTGTTTTTCATTTTGCTGATCAATGTGACGATGTGCCCTTATACCATCAAATAAAGCGACAAATGCGCTTATGGTTGGTACAGCACATGTCGCGAACTAGTCGAGATTTCCGGGATATCACCCGGGCACGCAATGATAAAAGACAATAACAGAGGCAACAACCAGTCAAGGCGAATTGCAGTGCCCGTTTAATATGTATATTGGTCTTATAAGGTGACCTCTTGACATCGTAATCCGTTCGTTAGTACGTATAGATTATTTTTACAATGCATTTAAACAGTTAGCCAAATGGGGAAATATGTTGTTATTAATAATAGTTAGCTAAACAGATGTATGAGGAGGTGTGGTGAATATACTTTGATGAGAGAGTACTTTGTACAGGGAAATAATTCCGATAAATGTCCCACCAATCAATCAGTGTTGAGTTATGACTAACCAACATAATATTAATTCCGCTTTTTTCCGTTTAAACAAATGCGTTTACATAAATTTCATAGACACACACACACATACACACACACACATACACACACACACACACACACACACACACACACACACACACACACACACACACACACACACACACACACACACACACACACACACACACACACACACACACACACACACACACACACACACACACACACACACACACACACACACATACTATTACGACGCAACCGTTGCTTCAGTATGAAACTCCTAGGCTTTTACTCCCGCGCGTTGCAACATTTGATTTCAAAGGCCACTCATTGAGATTCTATTTATCATCCAGGGTCATTCTTCCAACTTTTTAAGCTTCCAAACAATAGTAACCGGTGTCTAAAAATGTGCAGTTGCAACCACCTTCAGTGGCATAGAGAATAGTGATCTCCTGTGAAAACAAGTTTTGGTGATAAATGTTTTTTTTATTTTTCGTACGAAAATTCTGTAACAGTTGTTTTGAAATACCGCCCTTGTTTTGTTGTACATGTAGTTGAAACCACGTCGTGTTTGAAGCGCATGTGCCACAACGAATCTAAGACGAGCGGTCAAAGGGGGATAACTCTGTGAGTGCAGCTGTTACCGTGGCTATTCTCACACAACCCTTCACGTGAACGAAGACACACTGTCAAAAAGTGCTAATGACCAATATTTACTATTCACCCATGTAAAGATAGAGAACGTGTAGAACACACAGGTGTGTGTTATGGTTGGTGGTTGGGTAATGGGTGTGTCTGGGCATGTGTGTGAGTAAGTTAGTGAGAGTTGGTTGGGTGATCAATCTTAGCAATAGTCCAATCTTATCAAGACACCCATACCTCACTCGTGACGAGCCAACGCTTAAACCACTTTACCCACCCCTCGAGACATGCGTCAAACAAATATTTCTTCTGGGGATCTCAACACAGTGATATATACCCATGTACAAGCACCTGTACCCAGATATATCAGTTAACAAAATGGCTGAACAACCAAGTTGATTGAACAGCCAGTGTAAACAGTGTGAGTGAGTGAGTTGGGTTTAACGCCGATTTTAACAGTATTCCAGTTATATCACGGCGTGTCAGCTTCATGTGGGAGGAAAGCCCGAAGTGATGCAGGTCTCAGACGTTTACCACTTCGGTGAAACCCACGATCACGGGTATGGTGCTGACAAACCTAGAGACATAATTGGGGCGAACCCGGATTCGAACCCACAATCATAGGTTTCTGGCGTGCCCAAGGGGCTCAACTCTGCACAGAGAATCGCGGCGCCTTAGACGACTGGGCCACCCGTGTCCCCCGCCAGTTTAAACAAGAATGTTAATGTTGAGCACATACAATATCAACAAATAAAGTTGGAGGTTATTGCAAACTTTTGAAGTTATATTCCTCTGCGTCACTTGTACATATTTAGGAAACTAATTTATCTGGACTACTAGTTATATCAAATAATAAAGTTTGTACGCTTTTCATGTTTATGTGTCATGTGACAAATTCTTTCACAATTCGAGGACGCTCGCGCATGGACGTCTCACCCGGAAGTGACGTGTTTAACAAGGAAGATAAACTCACAGGTAGGTGTGTCCTGTATTGTTGCGACATATATGAGTAGAAGTGTCTTGATAAAGATATATTGTCAGTGTAAATCAGCGTTATAGTAAATTATATATTCCTTTTCGCCTTGATATAAGTTTACACATTCAAGGAATCGGAGCAATCAAGTAAACCTTTCTTGTTCACTTCCAATTCAGACGCCATTCCTCGAAGTATATTATGCACGATGCATACGCTATAACACTTACAAAACACGAACAACTCTACCTACAGTTGTGAGAGTTAAACAGTGTTTTAACACTGGCACATATTAGGGTGAGAGAGAATCCGGTTCTTTACAAGGATAAATCTGTAACCTGCTTGTTGTGACTTGACTGCTGTCGGCCTTGTATTGAACACTGTCGTCGACTGCATAGTTTGAACATAATCGATGAGGTAGCCAAGCTACATGTAGGACGGGTTATTGATAGAGATTTAACTGTGTCGGAGTCCAATGGGATATCTATACGTTCAGGGGCTGTGGATATTCGTGTAGGTTGATCACGGTGCAGGAGTGTCGGGTGCAGTGAGTTGTGTACGCTGGTAGATAGCACAAGGTGTGGGATATACATACAGGGTAAATAGTAAAGATACGGGTGGAGTATATAGTGAATACTGGTAGGTAGTTAAGAAGAGGAAGGTACTGGTGATGTATTTAGTGTATGCTTGTAGGCAATACAAGAAGAGGAAGGTACGGGTGGAGTATATAGTGAATGCTGGTAGGTAGCTCAAGAAGAGGAAGGTACGGGTGGAGTATATAGTGTATGCTGGTAGGCAGTACAAGAAGAGGAAGGTACGGGTGGTGTATAAAGTGTATGCTGGTAGGCAGTACAAGAAGAGGAAGGTACGGGTAGAGTATAAAGTGTATGCTGGTAGGTAGTACAAGAAGAGGAAGGTACGGGTGGAGTATATAGTGTATGCTGGTAGGTAGTACAAGAAGAGGAAGGTACGGGTAGAGTATAAAGTGTATGCTGGTAGGCAGTACAAGAAGAGGAAGGTACGGGTGGTGTATATAGTGTATGCTGGTTGGCAATACAAGAAGAGGGAAGTACGGGTGGAGTATATAGTGTATGCTTGTAGGCAGTACAAGAAGAAGAAGATACGGGTTGAGTATATAGTGTATTGTGGTAGGTATTACAAGAAGAGGAAGGTACGGGTGAGGTATAGTGTATGCTGGTAGGCAGTACAAAAGAGGAAGATACGGGTGGAGTATATAGTGAATGCTGGTAGGTAGTTAAGAAGAGGAAGGTACTGGTGATGTATTTAGTGTATGCTTGTAGGCAATACAAGAAGAGGAAGGTACGGGTGGAGTATATAGTGAATGCTGGTAGGTAGCACAGGAAGAGGAAGGTGCGGGTGGAGTATATAGTGTATGCTGGTAGGCTGTACAAGAAGAGGAGGGTACGGGTGGAGTATATAGTGTATGCTGGTAAGCAGTTCAAGAAGAGGAAGGTACGGGTGGGGTATATAGTGTATGCTGGTTCGTAGTACAAGAAGAGGAAGGTAGGGGTGGAGTATATAGTGTATGCTAGTAGGCAGTACAAGAAGAGGAAGGTACGGGTGGAGTATATAGTGTATGCTGTTAGGCTGTACAAGAAGAGGAAGGTACGGGTGAGGTATATAGTGTATGCTGGTAGGTAGTACAAGAAGAGGAAGGTATGGATGGAGTATATAGTGTATGCTGGTTGGCATTACAAGAAGAGGAAGGTACGGGTGGAGTATATTGTGTATGCTGGTAGGTAGTACAAGAAGAGGAAGGTACGGGTGGAGTATATAGTGTATGCTGGTTGGCAATACAAGAAGAGGGAAGTACGGGTTGAGTATATAGTGTATGCTTGTAGGCAGTAAAAGAAGAAGAAGGTACGGGTGGAATATATAGTGAATGCTGGTAGGTAGCACAAGAAGAGGAAGGTACGGGTGGAGTATATAGTGTATGCTGGTAGGCTGTACAAGAGTGAGTGAGTTAGTATGGTTTTACGCCGCTTTTAGCAATATTCCAGCAATATCACGGCGGGGGACACCAGAAATGGGCTTCACACATTGTACCCATGTCGGGAATCGAACCCGGGTCTTCGGCGTGACGAGCGAACGCTTTAACCACTAGGCTACCCGACCGCCCCGGCTGTA
This sequence comes from Haliotis rufescens, assembly GCF_023055435.1. NCBI lineage: Eukaryota > Metazoa > Mollusca > Gastropoda > Lepetellida > Haliotidae > Haliotis > Haliotis rufescens. The sequence goes on from NW_025964383.1 coordinate 10,081,795, forward strand.
GAAGAAGAGGAGGGTACGGGTGGAGTATATAGTGTATGCTGGTAAGCAGTTCAAGAAGAGGAAGGTACGGGTGGGGTATATAGTGTATGCTGGTTGGTAGTACAAGAAGAGGAAGGTAGGGGTGGAGTATATAGTGTATGCTGGTAGGCAGTACAAGAAGAGGAAGGTACGGGTGGGGTATATAGTGTATGCTGTTAGGCTGTACAAGAAGAGGAAGGTACTGGTGAGGTATATAGTGTACGCTGGTAGGTAGTACAAGAAGAGGAAGGTACGGGTGGAGTATATAGTGTATGCTGGTAGGCTCTACAAGAAGAGGAAGGTACGGGTGGAGTATATAGTGAATGCTGGTTGGTAGTACAAGAAGAGGAAGGTACGGGTGAGGTATATAGTGTATGCTGGTAGGTAGTACAAGAAGAGGAAGGTACGGATGGAGTATGTAGTGTTTACTGATAGGCAATACAGGAAGAGGGATATACGGGTTGAGTATATAGTGTATGCTGGTTGGCAATACAAGAAGAGGGAAGTACGGGTGGAGTATATAGTGTATGCTGGTAGGCTCTACAAGAAGAGGAAGGTACGGGTGGAGTATATAGTGTATGCTGGTTGGTAGTACAAGAAGAGGAAGGTACGGGTGAGGTATATAGTGTATGCTGGTAGGTAGTACAAGAAGAGGAAGGTACGGGTGGAGTATATAGTGTATGTTGGTAGGCAATACAAGAAGAGGAAGGTACGGGTGGAGTATATAGTGTATTCTGGTTGGTAGTACAAGAAGAGGAAGGTACGGGTGAGGTATATAGTGTATGCTGGTAGGCAATACAAGAAGAGGAAGGTACGGGTGGAGTATATAGTGTATGCTGGTAGGCAATACAAGAAGAGGAAGGTACGGGTGGAGTATATAGTGTATTCTGGTTGGTAGTACAAGAAGAGGAAGATACGGGTGGAGTATATAGTGTATGCTTGTTGGTAGTACGAGAAGAGGAAGGTACGGGTGGTGTATATAGTGTATGCTGGTAGGCTGTAGAAGAAGAGGAAGGTACGGGTGGTGTATATAGTGTAGGCTGGTAGGCTGTACAAGAAGAGGAAGGTACCTGTGGAGTATATAGTGTATGCTGGTAGGCAGTACAGAAAGATGAAGGTACGGGTGGAGTAAACAGTGTAGATAGATAGTTTCCCTTTGAACTATTCAACGGGTCAGTATGACTTTCTCATATACATGGCTATGACTATTACAAAATCGGCATCGCCACCTCTAATCCAATGTTGAGAGATGTGATCTCTTTTCGGTTTTCAATTTGACCGAGACAAAAGACCAAAACAGATACAAAATAGCTGAATTTCCAATTTTGTGTATCACACTCTACTTATAACGTCCCCATGAGCGATACAGCTAATTCATTGGTCCAATGCAGTCTGGTTGGCGGCATTTCAAGGTTTATACACTAGTTGATTGTGAAATATGCATACACATGACGGCCCCGATACCTTAATGTTTGCTAGAGCATTCACCGCATCATAGGAACCATGTCCTGTTGACATTCAATGTCACCAGAATAAGAAAGGCAGTCTAGGAATACGTTCTAACAACCAGCATCATTATTCAATACTAAAATATCACAACATGTGTCTCCAGGAATCTGTATCTTTATGTATTCAAAAATCAGTTGTAATGTGATTGCCTGTTTTAATTCAAATACATCATGGATCAAGTGTAAATGCTTAGGTTTAGCCCATTTATTTTCGTGGAATGATTGTGGCATTATTGATAAATAATGTTCGTATTATTACAATGCTATATACAGTGTTCTCGTTGTAAAATAGAGACAATGCTATTCTTTGTTTCAGAATGGACACCTTCCCGAAGTGTTCTGTCTGTCAGCAGCAGTTTACCCTGAAAGGTCCAGTCCCCTACTTACTGCCCTGTCTACACGCTGTGTGTAAGACATGTGTATCGTCTGCAGCTGGTGGTGCGATATCATGCTCTACATGCCAGAGGGAGATCAACCTCACAGACACAAGTCTCCAAAAGGATGCAGTCAGACAGAAGGAAATATTCCACCTGACAGTCAAACATCGCCCCACAGAGCTTCTCTGTACAAATGAAGATGATGGAAATCAGGCTGTGTGTTGGTGTCAGGAGTGTGAAGAGTTCCTCTGCGAATACTGCCAGAACATGCACAATAGCTTTAAGGCTACCAGGCGACATGTTGTTGAAACCTTTCGGGATATGGCACCGGGGAGCATGTTTGTAGAACCAGTATGCAAACTTCACAATCGTTATCCTCTTGAGTATTTTGATAAAAACTGCAACATTTCAATTTGTGCCAAATGCAGGCTTGGCGAGCATTCCGAGCACGACGTTGAGGACTTTAAAGTGGCTGCTGATGCTGCAAAAGGACGGATAGAACAACATGGGAAGAACGTGACCGCACATCATATTTGTCACCAAGCACATTTGAAGAGCGTCAGCAAAGTCGTAAATGACACAAAGAATACAAGTAGTGCTCTTAAGGAGGCCATCCACCACACTTTCCATTCTCTGAGGACACAACTTGATCAAAGAGAGAAGGAGCTGGTCATAGATCTGGAGAATCAGATGAAGCAGGAACTGTCAAAACTGCACACTGTACAAGTTACCTATGAAGGCGAGAGGGAAAGATGCAAGTGGACTTCAGACTACATCAGGACAGTGCTCAGATATGCTTCAAACTCTGACTTTCTCACACTGGAGTGTTCGATACAAGACACAGCGAAGACGAATCTCAGATCAGTTCCACCTGAGACAAACACTGCATCCGCAGCCAGTTTTAACACAGGGGGCCTGGATAAATTGAAGTCCTACATTTATGACTTTGGGTCTGTCAATGAAGATGGATTGGCAGCTCAGGCACATACACATGCAGGTACTTGCTTCTTACTCTGGCGATAGTTCATTTGTATATGAAGATTGATTGAAGCTTTGAATAAAACAAACAAAGAGTAAGTATTTGATAACTTGGCTTTTGGAAGTTGGAAGAAAACGAAAACATGAAGTTAACCTTTTTATGGATTACTTCTGAATTCTGTGTTACCTTATTGAGTTAATATGTCATTTCAAAACAATAAAGAAGATTCGTGTCTTCTTGTTGATGTTCAGTTTAGGATGAGTTGCTAATGAGCTGTCTATACATTATGATCAACAACACCTCAGGGAAAAGTCAAATATCTAATCGATTTGTAACAGTTGTGTGTGTTTTTTGTACAGATCAAGGTACACAGACAGACGATAGCCATCTAACTGACCTGGAAAACAAATACAAACATGTAAGTATTCTCATTCAGTAAACGTGTGTAGATACGAATCGTTATTTCTGATGTATTAAATTTAGCATTTCACGATGGACTTGGTACATGTCATGTTCGTAATAGTTTGTACATTAAAGTGACGCCTGTATCTCACATTCAAAACAAGCCTACTGTTGTGTGATTCTTGGATTTTCTTTTGTTCTAAGCTGAAAGTGCTGGAGGTAGCTGACGATCCAACACCATTGGCAAGTTTTGGTAAGATACGTTACATTAGTTTGAAATGTATATCCCTTTAGTTTTCAGGCTATATTTCACAGGCTATATTTTCATAAGCACAAAATGCCAAACCACAAATAGGTTTGAATAATCTTAAGATGACCTTGTAAGCTTTTAAAAATATGTATTTGAATAATTCAATTTTTCACAGATTTAAATTTTCAGTTTGACATGATATTAGGATATGTGTAAATTTAATGGTTAAAGATATACCACAATGAATGTCCATCAGTAGTGTACAGCTGTTGAAGGGGGAGGAAAGTTAGATTGGGATTTTTCTTTAAACCACTGTAGTTATCAAACGGCCCTAAAGTTGTCTTTACAGATATTTTGTTGTGTAGAAAAATGATGTATTCCACTCGTGAAACCAACAGAGTTCTCAACATCTAAATTAATGTTATATATGTGTGAGCGCATATATGTTTGTTCTTTTATCTAGAAATTGTTTTGCAGATGCGAGTGTTAAAACCTATACTCTGAAAACAGGAACGAGGACGCCGGTGACTTTGCAGTGTGAGTACAATCAGATACGTGCTTGGCCGTGTTCCACACTTTACATGTTCCGTTGCTCGACCTTAACGGACAGGATAGGTTACTGGGTGAAGCGCCTTTTCCTGGTCGACAGGGCACTGCTGAAAATGTTTCACAAAGTATGAAGTGATTGGTGCATCACTGAATTCCACCAGGTTAATGTGTGTTGTAATGTTTCCATTTCCTAAACACAAGGCATGGAACAATGTACTGTGTCTAGTGATGTTGACCATCTTCTGAACACAGAAGAAGGCACGGGTTTACTGATGTTATCCACCATTTTCAACACAACACGGTACTGGGTGCAGTCATGTTGTCCATGTTCTGAACACATGATATTTGGTGTAGTGATGTTGTCCGCCCTTTAAACACAGGGCATGTTACTTGGTGTAGTGATGTTGTCCTCCCTTTAAACACGGGACATGGCACTTGAGTGTAGTGATGTTGTCCGCCCTTTAAACACAGGGCATGGTACTTGGTGTAGTGATGTTGTCCCTCCTTTAAACACGGGACATGACACTTGGGTGTAGTGATGTTGTCCGCCCTTTAAACACATGGCATGGTACTTAGTGTTGTGGTGTTCGCCGTCCTTTAAACACGGGAAATGGGACTTGGTGTAATGATGTTCTCCGCCCTTTTACAACAGAACATGGGCCTTGGTGTAATGATGTTGTCTGCCCTTTAACCACGGGACATGGCACTGGGTGTAGTGATGTTGTCCACCTTTTAAACACAGGGCATGGATCTTGGTGTAGTGATGTTGTCCGCCCGTTAAACACGGGACATGGTACTGGGTGTAATGATGTTGTCCGCCCTTTAAACACGGGACATGGTACTTGGTGTAGTGATGTTGTCCGCCCTTTAAATACAGGGCATGGTACTTGGTATAGTGATGTTGTCCGCCATTATACCACAGGGCATGGTACTTGGTGTAGGGATGTTGTCCGCCATTCTACCACAGGTCATGGGACTTGGTGTAGTGATGTTGTCCGCCATTCTACCACAGGGCATGGTACTTGGTGTAGTGATGGTGTCCGCCCTTCTACCACAGGGCATTGGACTGGAGGAAGTGATGTTGTCCGGCCTTTAAACGCAGACATGGTACTTGGTGTAGTGATGTTGTCCGCCATTCTACCACAGGACATGGTACTTGGTGTAGTGATGTTTTCCGTCCTTTTACCACAGGGCATGATACTTGATGCAGTGATGTTGTCCGCCATTCTACCACGGGACATGGGCCTTGGTGTAATGATGTTGTCTGCCCTTTAAACACGGGACATGGCACTGGGTGTAGTGATGTTGTCCACCTTTTAAACACAGGGCATGGTCCTTGGTGTAGTGATGTTTTCCGCTCTTTAAACACGGGACATGGTACTTGGTGTAGTGATGTTGTCCGCCCTTTTACAACAGAACATGGGCCTTGGTGTAATCATGTTGTCTGCCCTTTAAACACGGGACATGGTACTTGGTGTAATGATGTTGTCCGCCTTTAAACACAGGACATGGTACTTGGTGTAGTGATGTTGTTCGCCCTTTAAACACGGGACATGGTACGTGGTGTAGTTATGTTGTCCGCCATTCTACCACAGGACATGGTACTTGGTGTAGTGATGTTGTCCGTCCTTCTACCACAGGGCATGATACTTGTTGAAGTGATGTTGTCCGCCCTTCTACCACAGGGCATAGTACTTGGAGCAGTGATGTTGACTGCTCTTTTCCCCACAGGTCATGGGACTGGGTGTAGTAATGGTGTCCGCCCTTTTACCACAGGGCATAGTACTTGGAGTAGTGATGTTGACTGCTCTTTTGCCACAGGTCATGGGACATGGTATAGTAATGTTGTCCGCCCTTTTACCACAGGGCATGGTACTTGTTGTAGCAATTTCGTCCGCCAATCTACCACAGGGCATGGTACTTGGTGTAGTGATGGTGTCCGCCCTTCTGCCACAGGACATGGGACTGGGTGCAGTGATGTTGTCCGCCCTTTTACCACATGACATGGGACTTGGAGTGCCGATGTTGTCCGACCTTTTACCACAGGGTATGGTACTTGGTGTAGTGATGTTGTCCGCCTTTTTACCACAGGGCATGGTACTTGGTGTAGTGATGTTGTCCGCCCTTTTACCACAGGGCATGGAACTTGGTATAGTGATGTTGTCTGCCATTCTACCACAGGGCATAATACTTGGTGTAGTGATGTTGTCCGCCCTTTTACCACAGGGCATGGTACTTGATGTAGTGATTGTGTCCGCCCTTCTACCACAGGACATGGTACATGGTGTAGTGATGTTGTCCGTCCTTCGACCACAGGGCATGATACTTGTTGAAGTGATGTTGTCCGCCCTTCTACCACAGGGCATAGTACTTGCAGTAGTGATGTTGACTGCTCTTTTGCCACAGGTCATGGGACTTGGTATAGTAATGTTCTCCGCCCTTTTACCACAGGGCATGGTACTTGTTGTAGCAATGTCGTCCGCCCTTCTACCACAGGGCATGGAACTTGGTGTGGTGATGTTGTCCGCCATTCTACCACAGGGCATTGGACTTGGTGTAGTGATGTTGTCTGCCCTTCTACCACAGGGCATGGGACTTGTTATAGGGATGCTGTCCGCCATTGAACCACAGGACATGATACTTGATGCAGTGATGTTGTCCGCCATTCTACCACAGGACATGATACTTGATGCAGTGATGTTGTCCGCCATTCTACCACAGGTAATGGGACTTGGTGTAGTGATGTTGTCCGCCATTCTACCACAGGGCATGGTACTTGGTGTAGTGATGTTGTCCGCCATTCTACCACAGGGCATGGTACTTGGTGTACTGATAGTGTCCGTCATTCTATCACAGGGCATGGTACTTGGTGTAGTGATGGTGTCCGCCCTTCGACCACAGGACATGGGACTGGGTGCAGTGATGTTGTCCGCCCTTTTACCACATGACATGGGACTTGGAGTGCCGATGTTGTCCGACCTTTTACCACAGGGTATGGTACTTGGTGTAGTGATGTTGTCCCCCATTCTACCACAGGGCATAATACTTGGTGTAGTGATGTTGTCCGCCTTTTTACCACAGGGCATGGTACTTGGTGTAGTGATGTTGTCCGCCCTTTTACCACAGGGCATGGAACTTGGTATAGTGATGTTGTCTGCCATTCTACCACAGGGCATAATACTTGGTGTAGTGATGTTGTCCGCCCTTTTACCACAGGGCATGGTACTTGGTGTAGTGATTGTGTCCGCCCTTCTACCACAGGACATGGTACTTAGTGTAGTGATGTTGTCCGCCATTCTACCACAGGGCATAATACTTGGTGTAGTGATGTTGTCCGCCCTTTTACCACAGGGCATGGTACTTAGGTGTAGATATGTTGTCCGCCCTTTTACCACAGGACATGGGACTTGGAGTGGTGATGTTGTCGGACCTTTTACAACAGGGCATGGTACTTGATGTAGTGATGTTGTTCGCCATTCTGCCAAAGGGCATGGTACTTGGAGTAGTGATGTTGACTGCCCTTTGGCCACAGGGCATGGTACTTGGTGTAGGGATGTTGTCCGCCCTTTCACCACAGGTAATGGGACTTGGTGTAGTGATGGTGTCTGTCCTTTTACCACAGGACATGATATTTGATGCAGTGATGTTGTCCGCCATTCTACCACAGGACATGGTACTTATTGTAGTGATGTTGTCCGCCATTCTACCACAGGTAACGGGACTTGGTGTAGTGATGGTGTCCGTCCTTTTACCACAGGACATGATACTTGATACAGTTATGTTGTCCGCCATTCTACCACAGGGCATGGTACTTATTGTAGTGATGTTGTCCGCCATTCTACCACAGGTAACGGGACTTGGTGTAGTGATGGTGTCCGTCCTTTTACCACAGGACATGATACTTGATGCAGTTATGTTTTCCGCCATTCTACCACAGGGCATCATACTTGGTGTAGTGATGTTGTCCGCCCTTTTACCACAGGGTATGGTACTTGGTGTAGTGATGTTGTCCGCCATTCTACCACAGGACATGGGACTTGGAGTAATGATGTTGTCGGACGTTTTACCACAGGGATGGTACTTGGTGTAGTGATGTTGTCCGCCCTTTTAACACAGGTAATGGGACTTGGTGTAGTGATGTTGTCCGCCATTCTACCACAGGGCATGGTACTTGGTGTAGTGATGTTGTCCGCCATTCTACCACAGGGCATGGTACTTGGTGTAGTGATAGTGTCCGTCATTCTACCACAGGGCATGGGACTTGATGTAGTGATGTTGTCCGCCTTTTACCAAAGGACATGGTACTTGGAGTAGTGATGTTGACTGCCCTTTTGCCACAGGGCATGGTACTTGGTGTAGTGATGTTGTCCGCCCTTTTACCACAGGACATGGGACTTGGAGTGGTAATGTTGTAGGACATTTTACCACAGGGCATGGTACTTGGTGTAGTGATGTTGTTCGCCCTTTTGCCACAGGACATGATACGTGATGCAGTTATGTTATCCGCCATTCTACCACAGGGCATGGTACTTATTTTAGTAATGTTGTCCGCCATTCTACCACAGGTAATGGGACTTGGTGTAGTGATGGTGTCCGTCTTTTTACTACAGGACATGATACTTGGTGTAGTGATGGTGTCCGTCCTTTTACCACAGGACATGATACTTGATACAGTTATGTTGTCCGCCATTCTACCACAGGGCATGGTACTTATTGTAGTGATGTTGTCCGCCATTCTACCACAGGTAACGGGACTTGGTGTAGTGATGGTGTCCGTCCTTTTACCACAGGACATGATACTTGATGCAGTTATGTTTTCCGCCATTCTACCACAGGGCATCATACTTGGTGTAGTGATGTTGTCCGCCCTTTTACCACAGGGTATGGTACTTGATGTAGTGATGTTGTCCGCCATTCTACCACAGGACATGGGACTTGGAGTAATGATGTTGTCGGACGTTTTACCACAGGGATGGTACTTGGTGTAGTGATGTTGTCCGCCCTTTTAACACAGGTAATGGGACTTGGTGTAGTGATGTTGTCCGCCATTCTACCACAGGGCATGGTACTTGGTGTAGTGATGTTGTCCGCCATTCTACCACAGGGCATGGTACTTGGTGTAGTGATAGTGTCCGTCATTCTACCACAGGGCATGGGACTTGATGTAGTGATGTTGTCCGCCTTTTACCAAAGGGCATGGTACTTGGAGTAGTGATGTTGACTGCCCTTTTGCCACAGGGCATGGTACTTGGTGTAGTGATGTTGTCCGCCCTTTTACCACAGGACATGGGACTTGGAGTGGTAATGTTGTAGGACATTTTACCACAGGGCATGGTACTTGGTGTAGTGATGTTGTTCGCCCTTTTGCCACAGGACATGATACGTGATGCAGTTATGTTATCCGCCATTCTACCACAGGGCATGGTACTTATTTTAGTAATGTTGTCCGCCATTCTACCACAGGTAATGGGACTTGGTGTAGTGATGGTGTCCGTCTTTTTACTACAGGACATGATACTTGGTGTAGTGATGTTGTCCGTCATTCTACCACAGGACATGATACTTGATGCAGTTATGTTGTCCGCCATTCTACCACAGGGCATTGTACTTGTTGTAGTGATGTTGTCCGCCATTCTACCACAGGTAATGGGACTTGGTGTAGTGATGTTGTCCGCCCTTTAAACACGGGAAATGGTCCTTGGTGTATTTATGTTGTCCGCCCTTTTACCACAGGGCATGGGACTTGGTGTAGTGATGTTGTCCGCCATTCTACCACAGGGCATGGTACTTGGTGTAGTGATGGTCTCCGCCCTTCTACCATAGGGCATTGGACTTGGTGTAGTGATGTTGTTCGCCCTATTACCACACGGACATGTGACTTTCAGTGGTGATGTTGTCCGACCTTTTACCACAGAGCATGGGAGTTGGTGTAGTGATGTTGTCCGCCATTCTACCACAGGGCATGGTACTGGGTATAGTGATGTTGTCCGCCCTTTAAACACAGGGTATGGGACTTGGTGTAGTGATGTTGGGCGCCCTTTTACCACAGGGCATGGTACTTGCTGTAGTGATGGTGTCCGCCCTTCTACCACAGGGCATGGGACTTGTAATAGTGATGTTGTCCGCCATTGTCCAACAGGACATGATACTTGATGCAGTGATGTTGTCCGCCATTCTACCTCAGGTAATGGGACTTGGTGTAGTGATGGTGTCCGTCCTATTACCACAGGACATGATACTTGATGCAGTGAAGTTTTCTGCCATTCTACCACAGGACATGATACTTGATGGAGTGATGTTGTCCGCCATTCTACCACAGGTAATGGGACTTGGTGTAGTGATGTTGTCCGCCATTCTACCATAGGGCATGGTACTTGGTGTAGTGATGTTGTCCGCCATTCTACCACAGGGCATGGTACTTGGTGTAGTGATGGTGTCCGCCCTTCTACCACTGGGCATGGTACTTTGTGTAGTGATGGTGTCCGCCCTTCTACCACAGGACATGGGACTTGGTGTAGTGATGTTGACTGCCCTTTTGCCACAGGGCATGGTACTTGGAGTGGATATTTTGACTGCCCTTTTGCCACTGGTAATGGGAGTTGGTGTAGTGATGTTGTCCGCCGTTCTACGACAGGGCATGTTACTGGGTATAGAAATGTTGTCCGCCCTTTTACCACAGGGCATGGTACTTGGAGTAGTGATGCTGTCCGTCCTTTTACAACAGGACATGATACTTGATGCAGTGATGTTGTCCGCCATTCCACCACAGGAGATGGGACTTGGTGTAGTGATGGTGTCCGTCCTATTACCACAGGACCTGTTACTTGATGCAGTGATGTTGTCCGCCATTCTACCACAGGACATGATACTTAATACAGTGATGTTGTCCGACATTCTACCACAGGGCATGGTACTTGGTGTAGTGATGTTGTTCGCCATTCTAGCACAGGGCATGGTACTTGGTGTAGTGATGGTGTCCGCCCTTCTACCACAGGATATGGTACTTGGTGTAGTGATGTGTTCCGCCCTTCTACCACAGGGCATGGTACTGGGTGTAGTGATGTTGTCCCCCATTTTACCTAAGCGCATTGGACTGGGTGTAGCGATGTTGTCCGCCTTTTTACCACAAGACATCGGACTTGGAGTTGTGATGTTGTCCGACCTTTTACCACAGGGCATAATACTTGGTGTAGTGATGTTGTTCGCCCTTTTACCACAGGGCATGGTACTTGGTGTAGTGATGTTGTCTGCCCTTCTACCACAGGGCATTGGACTGGGTGTAGCGATGTTGTCCGACCTTTTACCACAGGGCATGTTACTTGGTGTAGTGATGTTGTTCGCCCTATTACCACAGGGCATGGGACTTGATGTAGTGATGTTGTCCTTCCTTTTACCAAAGGGCATGATACTTGGAGTAGTGATGTTGACTGCCCTTTTGCCACAGGTCATGGGAGTTGGTGTAGTGATGTTGTCCGCTATTCTTCCACAGGGCATGGTACTGGGTATACTGATGTTGTCAGCCCTTTAAACACAGGGCATGGGACTTGGTGTAGTGATGTTGTCCGCCATTCTACCACAGGGCATGGTACTTGGTGTAGTGATGTTGTCCGCCCTTCTACCACAGGGCATGGTACTTGGTGTAGTGATAATGTCCGCCATTCTACCACAGGGCATGGTACTTGGTGTAGTGATGGTATCCGCCCTTCAACCACAGGGCATTGGATTGGGTGTAGTGTTGCTGTCCACCCTTTAAACCCAGACATGGTACTGGGTGTAGTGATGTTCTCCGCCATTCTACCACAGGACATGGTACTTGGTGTAGTGATGTTGTCCTCCCTTCTACCACAGGGCATGTGACGTGGAGTGGTGATGTTGTCCTTCCTTTTACCACTGGACATATTGTACTTGGTGTAGTGATGTTGTCCGCCCTTCTACCACAGGGCATTGGGCTCGGTGTAGTGATGTTGTCCGCCCTTTTACCACAGGACATGTGACGTGGAGTGGTGATGTTGTCCTTCCTTTTACCACTGGACATATTGTACTTGATGTAGTGATGTTGTCCGCCCTTCTACCACAGGGCATTGGGCTCGGTGTAGTGATGTTGTCCGCCCTTTTACCACAGGACATGTGACGTGGAGTGGTGATGTTGTCCTTCCTTTTACCACTGGACATATTGTACTTGGTGTAGTGATGTTGTCCGCCCTTTTACCACAGGGCACGGTACTTGTTGTAGTGATGTCGTCCGCCCTTATACCACAGGACATGGAACTTGGAGTGGTGATGTTGTCCGATCTTTTCCCACAAGGCATGGTACTTGGAGTAGTGATGTTGACTGCCCTTTTGCACAGGTCATAGTACTTGGTGTAGTGATGCTGTCCGCCATTCTTCCACAGGGCATGGGACTTGGTGTAGTGATGGTGTCCGTCCTATTACTACAGGGCATGGTACTTGGTGTAGTGATGCTGTCCGCCCTTCTACCACAGGTCATTGGACTTGGTGTAGTGATGTTGTCCGCCCTTTTACCACAGGACATGGTTCTTGGTGTAGTGATGTTGACTGCCCTTCTACCACAGTACATGATACTTGGTGCAGTGATGTTGGGCGCCCTTTTACCACAGGGCATGGTACTGGGTATAGTGATGTTGTCCGCCCTTTAAACACAGGACATGATACTGCGTGATGTTGACTTCCCTGTGAACACAGAACACGATACTGCGTGCATTTCTGCAGTTTCTGGACATTTCTGGTGTCTGGTCGCATGGACGCTGTCGTGTTTCTCACAGTGTTTCCTGAAGATCTATTATGAAAATCCATTTTCTCTTAATGTCATTATAAAGCCCCTGAAATGACTTATATATACTAGAAATAATTGTCAGTTGGCAGATGTATTAATTTATTCATATGTTTGGTTATTATTTCGTTTTTGCGGTTTAGAATAGCTGGCAGTTGTGTTTCCGACTGAACACAAACAGTCCATCAGGTCTATGTCGAGGGGTGCCCGGAAGGTTAGCCGGGCTAGGTGTCAAGACTCGAAGAAAAAAATAGTCTAACTCATACAACCCACTGTATTGTAGACGTAACTACATGAGGGGAAGATGAGGCAGAATGAGAAACACGGGCGAGTGTTTACACACTGAAATGCCAACTTTAATTGCGAATTCGATATGATGGCGCATGGTCAAGAACAGATGGACTTTTTGCATACGGGGAGTTTCCCGATCTGAAAATAAGTGCAATGTATCCGTTACGACCAGGTTTAGAATAGGTCCCCAAAACTATGTTCCAATTCATAAGGGACGACATGAATATGACTCAATGGCCGACAGCGTTGGGCGTTGCACATGGTATCCATCACTGGGTTTTCGTTTTTTTTTAATAGTTTTGTCTTCTCGTTTCTTCTATCTGATTCAGCAGGCAAATTCAAACTGTCCCAATTTTCTATGTGCCTGTTTTATATGAATTGAACTGGCTTACCACACACGTGTGACGCTGTTTGTTTTGAAGACTTAAGAACCAGCCCGCCCATGGGGACATTACAGAAAATACTTTTTGGTGCAAGGCGTTGCACCTCTTGGGTTAATGGCATTCACAAGTGTTATATATCAAAATTTGATTACTTGTAGTGTATGCTGTTTTAAGTGGGTAACTTAATATTGCCCTGACTGACAGAGGCGTTAGATAGATAACATTCTTGTTACACTGAAATTGCACTTCATGACAACTAGCGAAGTGGGCGTAAACGTTTCACGATGCGGCCGACAACAACTCTGGAGGAAGCAACGAGCCGGTAATGTCCCCGTCTGCAGGTTGGTAGATATGTGTGCACACGGCGCGCGTGTGTGTCCCAGAAGAGATGACCAAACGAGATGCGTGTATGGCGAGAAAACGTGACAACGCCCAAGCCTGTCATATATGCCATGTAAACTGCGACACGGAGATCTCTCGTCAGTTGCTATAAAAAGAGGATGACATGAGTCTTGGAAAACCAGTCGTGATTTTGTTTTGTTAAAACACAAGAGATGATACTGTGTGTACTGAGGTTGTCTCCCCTTTGAACACAGGACATGATACTGCGTGCACTGATGTTGTCCACCCGTTAAGTTTCGTCACTAACAGCCACGGAGATCTCTCGTCAAGAGGATGACACGAAGCTTGGAAAACTAGTCTTGATTTTGTTCATCAACTACTTTAATGTGTCTCGCTGGTACAAACATGTGCAAGACCTACCTGGCTCTCCCGACCCGTGAAGATCCGGGGTAGAATAGGTCTTCAGCAACCCATGCTTGTCGTATGAGGAGACAAACGGGATCGAGTCGTCAGGCTCGCTGACTTGGTTGATTATGTCATCGTATCCAAATTGCGTGGATCGATGCCCATAATGGCAATCGCTGGATTGTCTGGTCCATACTCGAGTATCTACAGATCGCCGTTATAAAGAGGGAAGGGCGGTTCGCTAGTCACGTCGAAGACCAGGGTTCAATTAAGGGTACAGTGTGTGAAGCCCATTTCTGGTGGCCACCGCCGTGATATTGCTGGAATATTGCTAAATGCGGCGTAAAACCATACTGACTCACTCACTATAAAGCGGGAAAGTTGCTGAGTGCGGCGTTAAACAACAAACGAACAAAACAAAACCTGGCTCTCCCTTCTCAACAGGTACGTGTACCTGAACACGCTCTTTCAATATTACAAAGGTTCATGTTGTATAATGGCTAAAACAAGGGACGATAATATCATCATCTTTGTTAACCTTTAGAACTAAGTCTTAGCTCATGTGTCTTGTTTGTCAAATTACTGGTGCTAGTTTGTTTAATGTCAATGCTTTCGGTAAGATGGAAGCCCACACTTATAACAATAGCATGTAAAGATATTGATGCGCTGCAGTAAATTTCATACTGCATGAAGCAGTAAAATATTTATCGAAAAATGTCCTCATATAATAAATCATTTCGTCTACACCGAGAAGAGAAGTGTAGAGAGAAGGCTGGAAATGGTTGATCATTGATTAAAGGTGAAAGTTTATACTTAAATTTGTATACATATTTGAATATTTACAGGTATGAGTTGAATATGGATAAAAAGTTGGTTCAGCTATTCAGCCATTTACAGTGAAATTAGCATGTTTCATCAATTACGCTGTATGTTCACCCATTGACTTAAATGTTAAATATATTTAAACCATGGCTCCTTTGTCCGTGGTCTAACTGTCTTAATTTTTAGTTTAACACCACCTGGCAATAACTGAACTTCTTTTTTCCCATGTATCTTGATGATAGAATAATTTCATGAAAAACGTTGTCGCCAGCGGGATGCGAACCAGCGACGTCCGCACTGAAGGCTAACGAATGTAGTCTTCTGCCACGGCGACATGGGAGAAAGGGAAGAAAATTAACAATTAATATTTACCAACATCAGTACAAATTGCTTATCCCTTTAAGAACTGCGAAATGTGTTTTATGCAAGTTTTATACAGTAAGTTACTCAATGGATTCTAGTATTTTGTACAGTACTTGTGGTTTTGTAGCTCTTCGTTCTACCAAACGAACAGATAGAAAAGAATTTACTATTATCTTGATCAGTGCTATATTTGCTTACAATAGGCCCATCAACACGGGCAAGTAATATTTAGTTGATTAATAAATGTGCTCGAGCTGGCGAAAAATGAATCATATACTTGCCCCGGGACATGCATTTCATAACCCAAACCGGCAAAGTGCGAAGTGCACGTGCAAAAGGCTCGGGGAACACATTTCACGTGCTTCACGCAGGGCCGACTGACACAGTGTTCTCACAGTTGTTGAGCATGGAGTTCCTGAATATCTTTCAAAATACCTTTAACAAAACAATGTTTTTAAGCATTTTAGGTGCCATAAATGTTGGACATGGTTAAAGTATGTTAGACCACTCGGATCCCAGGTTCTAAGCGTTGAAATGGTTAATTAAACCACTGGGCTCTGCGCGCCTCACGGTTTAATTACCATTTCAACGATTAGACACTGGGTCGTCTCTGCCTAACCTATACATATAGTGATGATCATAATGTCTTTTTCTTGAGGAATCTGTAATGAACTGTGTAGAGATATAAGAAACTGATCACTTTGAAAAATATGTCACAAAAATAAGAAAAACATTACGTGTGAAATAATTCACAAATACATGGCCAAGTCACAACACATGATGCGACATCCTCCCGCCCAGCGAGTGTGCTGAAACTGTGGCCAGTGACTGAAGCGGACGTAGAAGTTACCTGTTCACACTGTGTCTGTTGAACACTCAAGTGTAAAAATATCGTCAGCTTTTTCTGTCTTTATGTTTTTACAAAATTGTACAAGAAGAGTTTAGAACAGTAACAATGATAGTTTTATCGTGACATAATGAAGATACCTATGCGTTTTCCGGCAGCAAGTGTCTATTTCTGACTCCTGACGGCTGACCAGCTTAACTAACAACATGTTTTATGCAGTATCTATTTCATTGTCAATCCATACAAACATTTATGTAAAATATTTAAAATACCCATACAAATACTTTCACAGTGAAATTATTCGTATTTTAGCCACAATAACGATGAAACTCACAGACAGACGAACATGACAGCCGATCGTTCAGTGCGGTGTTTTGTAAACATTGAAACGAGGTTCACAATGAGCTGCTCCATTTGTTATCTGAAGACAGGAAATTTGGTAAACTGTAAACAAAATGTATATTTCTAGGTCCTGAACTACAACTGGACGCTGCTCGAGACAACACAGACTTCTGCCACGTAACTACAGACGGTGAGCTGGTCAACTCGCCGCCCGCCATACGACACAGCGACAGAGGCATGTTACAGACATACATGGGCACCTGTATTTCCACCCCCATCCCCCTTCCTCCACACCCCTCTAATGTCACCCCTGCCCCACACACACTACGATACTGGGAGACCCACTCCAGGGTGGGTGTGGTGGGTAAATGGTATGAAGGGCTTGTCCTGGAGATGGGTGTGGGGGAGGAAAGCCAGGTGGAAAATAAATGGTATATTTGTGAACAGCCCCGCTCCTGGTGTGTTGGTGTAGAGGGCTGTGCCACACACCGGGGGAGTATCTGTACCTGGGTGTATCAGCATGGGAAGTGGGGGGAGTGTTACAGAAACACAATGTCTCACACACCCGGCACACAGGCCACTCTCCACTATGGCGTTGTGCTGGATGTGGGGAGGGGGAGACTCGGCTTCATGGACCTCGACAGGGAGATTGTTTTGGCCAAGTTGGATGTTGAGTGGAGGGAGTCTCTTCTCCCCATGTTTAGTGTTGGGCCGCCAGGTGACTGCACAGTCAACATGAAGGTGGTCAGCGGGGTGGACATCACCATGACTGACTCCAAGAAGTCACTTATTTATAACGCCCTCGCATAGGAAATAAAATAAACATGACATTGTGTAAACTTGTAAGTGTGACATATTTATTTAAACTGTCAAAAGTAATGTGATTGTATTGATTGAGGCGGACATAGAAGTTACCTGTCCATGTGCTGTTTGTTGTGTACAAGAATGTAACAAGGTTAGCTAAATGTGTTGTTTTTCTATTTGACTGGTTTCTGTGGTGTATAAGAAACATTTTGCATCCTCACATGAGTATTGTTATGAATATGAATCTGTGGTAATCGATCAGTTGATCACACATTTCCTACATTTCTGGGAAATGGCACAACAAACGACTGAGTGCACAGATTCATCAAAAGTTGTTACAAATCATGAATTTGTTGACATGGTCCGTTTCTTCTCTGTAATATAATTGTTTTAAATCCCAACATGAATAGTGTTGTGCTGAAAGTATTGCAGTTGTGCCGCCACATTGCCACATTTGATGTCGGTGAAGAAATGGGATGAAAGTGATTGAAGCGGACATAGAATGTACCAGTGTACATGTGACGTGTGTACAGAAACGCAATCAAGATGGCAGAATGTTTTCTCTAATTTGTTACTTTTTGGTGTCTTTCAAGCCTATTTTGAATCTCCACATCCACACTTATACAGATCAATTGAAGCAGAAAAATAAGAATACAACCTTGATACAAGTCGGTAACAAAATGAAATGTCATCAATCAAGTTACAGTCTGTTAGTGGCCCAGTCGTCTAAGGCGCAGCGATTCGCTGTGATGAGTTGCGTCCATTAGGCACGCCAGAAATCTATGATTGTGGGTTCGAATCCCGGTACGCCCCAATTATGTTTCTAGGTTTGTCAGCACCATACCCGTGCTCGAGGGTTTCACCGAAGTGGTAAACGTCTGAGAACTGTATCACTTCGGGCTTTCCTCTCACATCAAGCTGACACGCCTTGATATAACTGGAACACTGTTAAAAACGGCGTTAAACCCAACTCACTCTTTCACTGTTAGTGGACATGGCCCTCAGTTTTCTCCGGTTTATGGAAACACCAAGTATGGAATCACTTGCAATTATCGTTTAACAGTGCATGTATAAAACATTGTATAATTCCGCTTTCTTTTGCGGTAAACAGACGTTCAGAAACAATCTTGAAGCAACGTGTACGTCAGGAAAATAACAAAACCTCAGTAGAACTGTAAGTATGTGGAACATTGCCATGGATAATATACTAATATTTTCCCTGATTTGTTCGCCTTAGCGACGGATTATATATGGGAACGTCTCAGTGATCTTGATCTTGAATTGGATATAATGCCGCTTCGAAATGTGTTTTATCATTGCATGTCAGTTTAATATGGCGTTAGAAAGACCAAGTCATGCAAGTCTTAGATGTTTACGGCTTAAGTGAAATCCACGAGTTCAGTGCTGACCGACCAAGGGACTTAATCAGGGTGAACTGGGTTTCTTGCAGACAACGAAGGGGTGCCAAATACTGTGCAAATATTATAAAACTACATTTTCCATTTACCTTTAAAATTGTATGCAATAAAACTGTGTCTGTTAAGTTTTTGTCTGTTTTGTTTTTAACTAATATCTGGTTTTAATGCTATCTCACAGTTGCCCAGTTACAGCCAGCTAAAACACGGTCTTTTGAGACTGGTAAGTCATTATAGGCGGATGGAGGTGGGCGGGGTGGATTGGCGAGGGAGGGGATTTAGGTGATGTGTTGGTCACACACCCCAATGTTACGTAACATGTTGTTATGGCTCCCAAATACATGTAGCATCTTCCCATGCCCGCCCCCTGTAATAAATGACCAGTCCTCACGTAATGTTCAAATGTATACGTTTTCTTATTTGAAATAAATAGCACTGTCTCATTTTGTATGACCTCCTCTCAGGCTCAATCTCACCAGCCCCCTCTCCCCTACAATAAATTAGTAGTCCCATAAGCGAAAGACTTCCTTCAAAATATAGGGCTAGGTTTACAATTTATCATGATGTGTCACTTTTTTTCAGGAAAGTCCGATTTCTTATGTTGAGCCGATTACATAGCCCCACTTCCCGCATAGACTCACTTTAGCCAACCGCTGTTTTCCTACTTTCACAATCGAGCCTGTTTGCCCAACACTCTTCCTGATGAATCTAAATCCTTCATGGTGTGTTCACTGTGAAAATCTTACTGGTATAAAAGTACATAAAAGAGATCTACTACAGACTACGTTCGCTGGTATCTTATGTGAGTTTACTGGAGCCCCGGCTGCCGGTTTGCCTTTTTTGTCCTCAGGCTCTATTTTGTAAGTATAAGTCTTTGTTAACAATAGTCCTTTATTTGCTGTAAAATTGAAAAGCAAAGAACCGGAATCGGGTTTATATTAAACAACACGAAATTGATACTGTTTTGTAGTTTGTATCCCTTGCGACAGCATATATGACCCAAGAAAACTACATATTGCGCAGTGGGATAGCTGGCAGAATCGGTGTAAGGGAGATAACTCTGTGAGGACTTGAGGCCATGAGTGAAACTTGGTTTTTCCCATGCATTCTGTTTTCGCTTATTAAAGAACTGAAATTACCAAGTCGTAAATATATCTTTGTATGTACCTGCACAATCGAAAAAAAACATCAGTTGTGTGCCTCTGTTTCTAACTATTTTATCATTTTAATGGATAACGTGAGTGAGTATGGTTTTACGCCGCTTTTATCAATATTCAGCAATATCACGGCAGGGGAAACCAAAAATGGCCTTCACACACTGTACCCATGTCGGGAATCGAACCCGGGTCTTCCCATGTCGGGAATCGAACCACTAGGCTAACCCGGCGTCCCCTTATGGATAACGATTCTTAAGAAATGAGTGACGAGTATAATTTTCATTTCTGGTGTCCTCCGCCGTGATGTTGCTGTAATATTGCTTAAAGCGGGGTAAAATTCAAATCACTCATTCTGATTCAACATATGGCGTCGCATATGAAGACCCATGTCATATAAGGAAAGCCATATATTTCGTTTTCATCATGTATTCAATAAAGCTGATATTTACTTTTTAAAGTACTTCAAGAAGCATGATTGTTACCATGCTGATTATAAAGAGTGACTACCGCGATATAACTGAACTGTTGACTGAGGCATAAAATAATATTACCTCACTCATTCACTCACTCACTTTTTAACTCACTCTGTCACAAGGTAACTTTGTGTATCATTACCCCCGTGTTTGCTTCAGGCTAGGCTCACTCATTCACTCACTCACTTTTAACTCTCTCCGTCACAAGGTAACCTTGTGTATCATTACCCCCGTGTGTGCTTCAGGCTCGGCTCACTCACTCACTCACTCACTTTTTATCGCACTCTGTCACAAGGTAACCTTGTGTATCATTACCCCCGTGTGTGCTTCAGGCTAGGCTCACTCATTCACTCACTCACTTTTAACTCACTCTGTCACAAGGTAACCTTGTGTATCATTACCCCCGTGTGTGCTTCAGGCTAGGCTCACTCATTCACTCACTCACATTTAACTCACTCCGTCACAAGGTAACCTTGTGTATCATTACCCCCGTGTTTGCTTCAGGCAAGGCTCACCACTCCGTCATTCATCATGGACATACTCCCTAAAGTTGTTGCTGCCACTGTACTTCTACTCAACATAGTCGTGGGGATCGGAGTTATCTGCCTTGTTGCGTCAAGAGAGGGCCACGATCATAGGACGGATACGCATATCAGCCAGTCGGAAATATTTAAGCAACGATTTGAGCGGGTAAGAGTTACATTACAGATTATCACCCCAACTCGCAGAGTTACGCACCCTTACTATGCGAGTATCCTCTGATTCCTAAGTTCTCCTCGATAAGGATCCATGGCCAGATACATGGTACTCGTCACTCATCAATGTGAACAAAATCGTCAATCATTAAGACGACTCCGTGATATGAGTGAAATAATGTTTAAAAAGGCAAGCGTTCATCAAAACCCACGTTGTCTCTATTCTGTTTCAAACATATGGTGTATATCTCTATTGCAGTCCAAGATTGACATGACTGCACTGAAGAAGTGGCCTCTTTTAATACATGGTTATAAGCTTTGGTTTGTTGTTTAACGCCGCACTCAGCAATATTCTGGAGCAGACAATCCACTGATTGACAACACGAGCATCGATCCACGCAATTGGGATCGATGACATACATCAACCAAATCAGTGAGCCTGATCACCCGATCCCGTTAGTCGCCTCTTACGACAAGCATAGTCGCCTTTTAGGGCAAGCATGGATTGCTGAAGACCCTTCTACCCCGGATCTTCACGGGTCATGGAGACCGCCTCTGTGGTCTAGTGGTTCGTTCCCCGGCCGCGTCATACCCAAAAGACGTTAAAAGATGGTATTTGTTGTTACCCTGTCTGCTGCTCGGCATTAAGGGGCTCAAAACAAGGACTGGTCGGCTCGGAGTCAGTATACTGTGTCTGAGTGGGATATTCATGTTAAACTGCGGCATGGTATCTCAGTCCGGACTAGTACAAGCAGCCACACAAACACTCACACGTACATGCACGTCGCTATATAAGTGCAATAATCTTGGACGTGACGTTAAACCCCATTTCACCTCACCTCACCCCACGGGTCATGGTAATAAGCATGATTGCTCTATCAAGACTGATATGGGCACTGGATAATGGAACATAATCCCTCATTACTTCAAACGAATTCACCAACCCGAATTTGAATGCGAGATATGCTTAAAATCCGTTTGACAATGCACCAATAAAAAGCTGGTCGAAAGTTTTTAAGCAACATCTTGATTGAATAAGATTAATATAAGATTATATAAAAGCTATGCATCAATAAAATGCCTAACTTACCGGGGCGCTTTATCTCGATCAATTCTCTACTATAGATCTACGCTGAACATTCGCAGAAAGCCTGGGACAAGTTCGCCACTGCAGGAACAGGTGAGCATATACCGACACACACAGCTGCCACAGACGCCATGATTGAAATAACCATAGAGGAAAACACACAGTATACATCATGCTAATTACGGCGGACACAGATGGACCACACTTTTGTATTTGCTTGTGGATTGGAGCACCCCTGAAACAGTTTGATAGGGAAACACAAAATTAAAAAAACTATATTTGTATTTTTGGACCGTTTTCTGATTAATACAATAGGCCGTTTTCAAAAATAAAATATATAAAAATCGTGAACAATTTTCAGTTACGATAAATTAATTAACCTTTATGTTTAACAAAAATACAGAAAACATTGGTGGGGGTTAATTCAACTTTTGTCACTGTTAGAGATACTGATGATACAAGAAAAATAACGCCCCCGGATACACCCACACAGTTTTTTAGCGTATCTTTAACGAAACTGGACATTTTTCAAGCGGATTCGCCTCTTTTAAATGTACATTGTACGTACATAAACACGGGCACGCCATATTGTAAAGCAAACGGTATGGACGATGGCGGATAGGAGTTCCCTCCCTGGGCGCCAGTAAAGCATAAAACGAAATCGCTTTCTTGGATTTGAGTCATTTGTAATCATTTACAATTTTGTACATAAATTGCTTTTAATGTACAGGATAACATTTGTTTCTCTCTTTTTCGTGCTGTCATATTTTTGGCAAATTCTTTCATCAATATATTTACTGTGAAAAATAATCTGAAGTTTTATTTCTTTTCAATTTGTTCGTTTTGAAAGTGATACGAACTAACCGTCGCCAATGGGTCACATTTACCTGTGTGCTGTTGCGTCAATAAGGCGTTCCAGGAACCCTTGATCCTAGATCGATTCCTTGTTCGCCTTGATTATATTTCTGTTTTTGTCTGCACCCTTCTCGTGTATATGTGTACAGTGAACCCCTCTTAATACATGGAGTGTCGTTCCCAGTCAATCAACAGTCATCACCAGAACGAGTAGTTTCCGAACTATCGGGATTTCACGCTAATTTAAATAACGCATTCCTTTTCGCATTGACTCCATATCTTCGTCTCATTTGAAGACGCACTCACATACACACATATACACATATATGTTTAATTATGTATAAATATGTCAACCTGTTGCAGACAAGGGACAACCGAGTTCATCTCCAGCCTTTCTGAATCTGCTGAAACCCATCGCATATTTCCCTGGACTTGACTTCACCGGCTATACAGAAGGTATACATGGACCCATGTCATATCACAGCATGCACATGTTGTCTTACAATGAAGTAATACTTTTATCATTGCATTGTAGATTATTAATGAATACTTCATCACCAAGTTCGTTTCTTCAGATTGATACTCTTTGTGAAGCCACCTTTGGGAATAATTTACAACCAAATTGTATTTGTATACTTGTATTCATAAGCTTTGGTTGGGCGGTCGGGTAGCCTAGTGTTTTAAAGCGTTCGCCCGTCACGCCGAACACCCGGGTTCGATCCTCGACATGGGTACAATGTGTGAAGCCCATTTCTGGTGTTCCCCGCCGTTATATTGCTGGAATATTGCTAAAAGCGGCGTAAAGCCATACTCACTCACTCCAGAAAAATGACACCTTATTAAGAGGGAACTAAATGTGTACTAAAAACGTGACTTCGATATTACATTTCAGTAGACACATCTGAGGAAACTGCGATTAGAAACTGGGTACCTTTTGTCGGACCTGGAAGACAACTTTTCTACAACGGGATGAAGTATAAGAATGGCAGCATCACTGTGCCCGCCACTGGAGTATATGCCGTATATAGCCACATCAAGTTTTACACAGAAAAAAATAATCATGACGATCCTGAGTCTGATTTTCATCATAATATAACACGGTACAGTGCACTGAAGCAAGAGGCAGAAACCGTATTGATGAATGTCATCAGCGAGAACAAAATTAGCATCATTGATGGAGCAAGTCTGGAGTACTCCAGTGATGTTCATGGATTGGTGCAGCTGGTCGCTGGTGATCAGCTGATGGTGAAAGTATCAGGGATGAATCCACTGAGACATGACAGGGACTGGCATTATTTTGGAGTATACAAGGCCTGACTTGACAAAAGAGTCCATGCATCTTTAGGGACCCCTGTTCGAACAGACCAAAGTATCCAAAGCTATTACTTGTGATAGATACATTTCAAATAAAACACTTCAGCGACCTTTACAGTCCTAAATTTGAGTTTTGTTTCAAATTCTCCGACCATATCTGATGGTCTATGTCACAACATCTTGGGTTAGATAAAGACAAGAAATAGCTAACATTACAAACATCCTGATAAAGTCATACTGACAAGAAGCCGTATTTGAATAAGATATTCTTCACATTAACTGCCCAACAATTATATCCTTATTTGCCAAAGTCGGCTGATGTAGATAAATCTGTTTGGATATAACGTTATCTCATTGATAATATAATCTAATCCAATATTTTACATACTGATTTGCTTGAAGTAGAGATCGTCCCAACTCTCCTAGGGCTACCCTTTTGGTCGGGACCCGTGAAGATTCCGGGGTAGAATAGGTCTTCAGCAACCCATGCTTGCCGTAAGAGGTGACTGTGCTTGTCATACAAGGCGACTAACGGGATCGGGTGGTCAGGCTCGCTGACTTGGTGGATGCATGTCATCAATCACAATTGATTGGATCGATGCTCATGATAATAGTCACTGGATTGTCTGGTCCAGACTCGATTATTTGCAGACCGCCGTCATATAGCTGGAATATTGCTGAGTGCGGCGTTAAACAACAAACCAACCTTTGGGTCGGACTTCTATTCAAAGATGTAATAGTTTCAGAACACCCATATGCAATCTGTTTACATCAGTGTGATGGACAAAATACCTTTCATTTCCATATGTGAAAAAAGGTGATACTGTACGTCACATTGTTTGGCAATCTTCCCGAGGCAATGGGGATTAACTGACTTTAAAAGTCCAGTTTCCACCCCTGCTGAACTAGGCTGGAATTTATGGGTTCGATCGTAGCACCACCAGTGGCTATAACGAATTATGTCCCTTATATGCCCCTCCTGTTGACCAATCAGATGACACCTCTCATATGATATGAAGCATCTGCTTCAAACAAAAAATGGCGGCGATCTGATCGATGATCAGAATTTATAATGTAATAAAACAGGTCTTACTTCGCAAAGTACATCATATCTCGTAAGCACTTAAAAACGTGAAAAGATTTGAAAGATATCTGTTGACGCCGTGTTGTTGGTACACATGCTTTGCAGATCCTGCAATCGACCGAAATCTGCACGGCAGTTTACTTATCGGATGCCGACTTCGTTACGCGATTTTGATTGGATTGTGCATAGACCCGTTAGTCAAGCCAAAATAAAACGCCATTCGGCTAGGGTGGAAACAGGCTAGACAAAGTGTGTTTGGCAGCATAATTTGAACATTCAAGAGGAAGTGGTAACTGTTTTCAAGTGGGTAATTGGAGGAACAAGCAAATCACCTCACATTATATATGTATTACGAATTAACACAAACATGGAAACGTAAGTATTTGTCATATAATGGGTAGGTTTCTTGGCAGCATAAAGCCAAGGATCGCTAAATACAATGTTTATTCCTAATATAGGACATTTACCATCCCCCCAAACCCTCGAGTGATAACTTGTCCCATGTCCAGACGTGATGCACGTAGCGCATTTCGAACGAAAATGCCATAACCATCCGTTTTAGATACCGCCCTTGTTATGTTGTGGTGGAAACAACGGCGTACTTGTAGAGCAGAGCATGGGCCACAGCAAAAACTGGCACGGACGGTCAAAGGGAGCTAACTCTGTGAGGGTACCCAACAAACATTTATATAGGTTACACACAGTCAACTGTTTTCCCATAGACTTCTATAGTAAAGTGATATTTGTTTAAAATAACTAGGCATTCAACAGCAATTACATGAACATGTATGCCCATTCTGGCCTTAAAGCTGTAATAAAAACACACTTTGGCTAAATCAGCGAGTTCCTTTTCCGAGTACAGGTAAAATGCATATCTAGAAAGTATTTGTTTAACATATGCAATCAACTTTTCATTCAAGAGATATTCTTCAAATAAGAAGGAGATTAATATATTTGAAATATCTTTTGTATGTGAATATGTTCAACAATATTGATGGTTATTTACATCATAGGGAATTATATCTTTAGCCCATGTCAATTGGCGCAATTGCTATGGTATTTTTTTTTCAGCTATTCTAATTAAATTCCCCAAAAGCAGAAGCAGCTGACAGCACTCCCAAGGTAGAAACTGAAAGACAAAACTGAATAATTCTGTGTCTTTTACGTGAAACTGACATACACTCTTCAAAAACAGAAACGCATTGGAGATAATGAGAATGCTGATTTTGTTTATTCATGAAACACTAACTACAAATACAGTCGTTAACTGGTGTAGTGCACATATGCATCCGTTTTAAACGTCTGTAGCTTTATACGAGCATGTCATGGAAAGGAAAGTAATAGTTTTGACAATCATGTGTCGTGAGAATGATTATAAAAAGTCAAACGTCAATCAACATTTTGTCATACGTTTGTCGACGTTTGGAACCGGGAAAATGCCGAGACTGACTGCTGCAAATCACAACATCGCCACATTACGCCTTGAAGCTGGAGAGTCCCAGTCGGCAGCTACACGCCAATTCAACGTACACCAATCTCGTTTATGGGATCCGAATGCCCGCCTCAGTTTAACCCAAGGTGTTCTTAGAAGTGATAGACCAAGAGGCACCACCCTGCACCAAAAAGGTTATTTCACCTACGCCATCGCCATGCAACTGCCATCGGTATAAACGTATCGGACTAAACAATCAGGAATCGTATGCGATTGGTGGGAATAAGACCATGAAAACCGGTATGTGTCCCTGTCATTCAGGAGACGTTTCCATCGACGACAACGTATGCAATGGAGCAGCCCCGTATGGGCATGGACTCTGAGAAACTGGCGGCGACTCTGGTTCAGTGTGGCATCACGATTTCTCGAACAACCCCGAGATGGAAGACGTCGAAATGAACGTTTAGCACCGAACAGCGTTTTACAGGTCGACAGATTCAGTGGCTGAATTGTGATGGTGTGGGCATCACGCCATCATCGGCACCCTCACCCGACGTGCCAAATTCATTTGCCATCCTAATGCCTTCACCTGAAACATCTGATCTGAACCATGTGACGAAAACCTTTACTTCCCTCTACAGTTACCCTGCCCATCTAATCTCCAAAACCACCAACAAAATCCTCAAGAACTCTGAACCAAGAACATGGCCTACCCCATCGCCAATCATACCCCACCAAAGCCCTGTCGCGTTTACGCCTCATCAAGAACAAAGCCAATATAAATTCCCCCTTTCCTAGCGGCAAGACCATCTAGACACATCTACGGACTAATGGAAGAGGCACAAGTTGCGCAAGTCCCAATGCCAGAGGGTGTATATACAAGATCTTATGCATCTGTAGCCACCAATACACTTGAGAACCCTCAGACCCCTTAACCCCAGACTCAAAGAGCATCGGATGTCACTCAACAAGACCATACTGTCACGTGAAAGTTGATATACGCAACAAAATCTCAATCATTTTTTTTCAGTTTACTAACCTATGAAATGGAACATTCTATCTATTCATTATTTCTGCCCATGGTATAGTCGAAATTTAAGGATAGGATCAATCTAGAAATGATGTTTGTTCATTAAATACTCTCAACATCTAAAACCAAAATAAACTATATTCATTTCGCACAGAAATATCCAAGAAATGTGTGAATCATCGTACTCACAACATCTTCAGTGGGATGAACATCAGTATTTTCAACAGCAATAGTCATGTCCCAAATGTCGAGATATACCACCTGATCATAGAGACCAACGAACTCCTGTTTGATGATGTTTTCATAAATAGGTCCCCATAGCCCATCTAGAGTATAGTTGGTTATGGGATGTATATAATTGTGGGGTCCTTTTATGGCTATTTTAATATCAGGTGATCTTTTCAATAATTTTTGTATTGAAATCCGTGTACGTTTCATTTGAGATCTAAACATGTGTACCGGAAATAGATTAAAATGAGCGTAAAGATTAATAAGGATAATGTCTCGTGAACCTGCAGGTGTCTCATCTAAATGGACGAACACGGGTCGACTTGCAGTTCTGTTTGCATTTTGAAATGACATTGGCAGACCATGAGGAATCCAAACAACAGTAACGTTATGTTGTTTCTCATAGGCCTCAGTGTAGTAGTAACGCTTCTGTGTTGTTGGTATAGGCCCAATTAACCACGGTCCAGTTCTCATGGTAAGATTCAACCTTTTGTATAAGACTGTAAACCATTGTCTGACGGTCGAGTCACCATACATCCTGAGTGATCTGTTGGCCAGGCATTGGCTATAGTCATTCGTAGTTATGGTGTTAAAACATCCCCGTTGTCGCCATGTGGAGTTGTAGAAGAATCCAACAGGTGATGGTGTCGTCCAGGTGTCACGGAATTGCTTCCTTCCACATGGAGCTGAGGAAGACACTATCGCAGCTTTCACTGAAATGTTGAATTACTGTTGTTTTCATACATGTACTTAATCTCTACAGTTCGTCTTCTCTTTTCACAGAGAAAAACGTGTGACTCGATCTTGAGAGCAGTGACCGATCAAATATCCAGTCTCTACCAAAAATGCCACCCCTACTTTGAATCTTAATTTTCTTTTCTCACAATTAAAATGCGAAGCTGATTATACTGTTTTATTCCTATTCCCCCATTACTTAAATTCAAACCCATTTCTATTATAATTATAACCAAAATGCATTTGATGATTAATATTAGTTCATTCACAATGATTAATATCAGCTAATAAACTGGCATTATGGTAGAGTATTATTCATATTAAAATATAGGTTATGCCAGAACTATAAATTAATTAGAAGAGCTATCGTGTACATCTGAAGTATAAATATCATGAAAACAAAATAACGTAAATTACTTTGGAATTTGCGTTTAGGTTTTGGTCAGTTGGGTTTTGTGTTTGATTTGGGTCAATTCATGTAGGGGTTTAAGGTTGGACATATATTTTGTTTTTCTGCTGACACCAACTTCAATTTAGTAGAAAGAATGTTGCAGCAAGAGGGCCACGAATCCCTAGCACCCCACATAAATGTTTACTTGATTGTATTTGTGTGTGTATGTGTGTGTGTGTGTGCGTGCGTGCGTGCGTGCGTGCGTGCGTGCGTGCGTGCGTGCGTGCGTGCGTGCGTGCGTGCGTGCGTGTGTACGAAACCATTGTTAAAATACATACCAGAGGAAATACGTATTGGGACCCACTCCACCAATTTCTCAAAAGAACACCTGAAATGATAAAGCACTTTATATCAAGAATGAATTTGTCTACAAACATAACCTGCTAATGGCACAGGAAATAATATCCGACGAATGGAACGGCACCGAGTGAGTGAGTGAGTGAGTGAGTGTGAATTTTCGCCGAAATGTTCCAGCAATATCACAGCAGGGGATATCATCAATTAGTTCTCCACAATATTTCCATTCCCACTTCCGAATGTTTTAGCCTGTGGTCGATCACACTGTTCCACAGCGTCATCTTTGCGCCAGCTCCTGCATATTAGGTTTTGTTTCTTTATAGTTTAACGCCGCACTCAGCAATATTCCAGCTATATGAGGGCGGTCTGAAAAATAATCGAGTTTGTACCAGACAATCAATTGACTGACATCCATATAATATTAACATTGACCTTTACTGAGAGGACCAATAGGATCTTCACAATACATGGTCTTCACAATACATGGTCTTCACAATGATCAAAATGACAAAAGTCACAAAAGTTGCATAGTGTTTTGTGAATCAAAGTGTGTTGTAAATAAATATTAATTCATAACCTAATCCTTACACGGATGGCCCTGTCGAAATTTGTTGTGAAGAGTTATGATTGTGGTTCGCCATGATTATGTTTCTAGGGCTAGCTCATAACACCAAGCCCGAGTTGCAGGCGTTTACGTTGGCGGTAAACGTTAAAGATCCTCGAAAGCCGATAGTGCTAACAAATCAAGAAACATAATCAATTAGAGTATTGGATTCGTAACGACGATAATAATCATCTCTGGGCAGGTGATGAACGCAAATCTGTACAACCAAATGCAGCGTTTTGACCACTGCGACACCCATGTCGCCTCATAACAAGAAGAAAACCTGAAAACGACTTGTTGACCATGACAACTACATAACATAGCGTGAAGAGTGCTACTTACGACCTATACCAGCGTGTATCAGCCTCTGTCTGTACAGGCACAAAATGAACTGTGTTAACTCTAGTCCAATGGTGGCACTCAAATCCACGTTGTTTAGGTTTGGTACAATAGAACGGAACACCCCAATTTTCAGCAGTCAAATTGCAGATTGGTTTCTGGTCAAGAAACCGTTTATCCATGTACCCCACAGTTGTCTCTGTTAAGTTATGTACATCAAACAGGCAACTTATATGCTTTCCGATATATCCGCTTCTAAATTTGTTGTATATAAAAGCCATCCTTTCTCTCGATGACAATATCGCTGCATAGATTACAGCTTGTCCGGTCCACATGGTGGGCAGAACGCCAGTATACGTCCCGTTGTCATGGTCAATAACACTTCCGGCGGAAGAAGCTTGTTTCACTGTGTCTTTCATCCAAACAACCAACATATCTCCTCCTCGGGTTTTAGGTCTTTCTTTGCGATCCATTAACACTATCTTCACATTGATGGTTTCATTAAGTCTGTAGATTTGTTGTTTGTCAATGAGGAATAACTTCGAGAACTTTCCCGATGCATGACGATTTGAATCTTTCAAGTTTGGATCATTTATAATTTCCGTGTCTGCCTTCACATATTTCAAGGGGAGTTGATGTTCAACTTGAGGTGTTTGCCTCTTGTCTTCTGTTCTTGAACGAGCATGATCTGGGACGCTCTGATACCTACAAACATACATAGTTTTTACTTATTTCTTTCGATTTTTTACTTTTCTATATTGAATATTGCTTCAATTATGATGTTAGTATCAATACATCATTGACGTAAGGTATATCTAATGTGTATGTAAGTTGATTACAAATGAGAGATGGTATCCAGCGTATGTGTGTTCGTTTGTGCTTGTGTGTCAGTGTACTTTTGAGTTAACGCCACTTAAAATACAGTTTCAGTTACATGTCGGAGTGACAGCTTGATGTGGGAGGAAAGCCCGAAGGGATGCTGGTTGTAGACGGCCAATACTTGGTGAAGCCCATGAAAATTGTTATGGTGACTAAGAAACAGAATAATGGACAGTCGAGTTTCGAACCCACGATCACAGGTCTCTTGCGTGTCCAATGGACGCAACTCTGCAAGGTGTTGGCACAGGGAGAATATACAAACCTACGTAATATGTTTATTTACAATAATAGTTTGTACAGAAGTGAAGCTATTGTGTCTCTGGCTGTGATTAACTTTTTAGACCGCAATGGGACTGTCGGTGCACTTGAACGGGTCTACAAGTGGAGATTTCTGTTAAGAATACCAACATCTAACTATTTCCGTGCTCTGAGACCACTAAGCAGAAGAGGAAATCGTGGTATGTGACTAGGGTGCTGGCATGTCATCGTATCCCAATTGCTTATATCGACGCTCATGATGTCAGTCACTGGATTCTCTGTCTCACAATAACGTTAACAACAACAATAACAACACAGCACTACAATTGTAAAAACTGGTTTGTTGTGATTAATTTGCATAAGGTTATAGATATCTCTTCTCACAGAAACAAATATAATACAAAATATTATCGACAGATATTTAAGGCTCCAATGCTTAACAATTCACAATTTGTTTTGTTAAACGTTTGAAACCAAATGATCAAATGTTTTTAAAACGTCATATATATCTTATCCAATCGTAAGATTGGAGTGTATGAGTGACTGAGCTGGAATGAATAAGTCAGCTTAATGTGGGAGGAAAACCCGAAGTTATGCAGCTCTCAGACGTTTACCACTTAGGTGCAACCCACGAGTACAATTATGCTGATGACAAACCTATCAAAATGATCGAGGCGAAGAAGCATTCGAACCCACACTCATAGGTGTCTGGTGTTTCCAAAGCGACGCAACTCTGCACAGCAAATTGCCGAGCCTTAGACAACTTGGCCGTCTGTGCCCCCTTATACTTAGAACATTTAATTGTAGAAGAAATGATGTCGTGATACTCACAAGAAATCACAAGTATTCCATAACGTTGAAATTACCCATTGAAATGCTGATAAAAAGGATTTATCATCCCAAACTGTCTCCCATAGGAGATATCGCTTGGGTGAGATCAAGTGAGTGAGTGAGTGAGTTGGGTTTAACGCCGCTTTTAACAGTATTATCGCGGCGTGTCAGCTTAATGTGGGAGGAAAGCCCGAAGTGATGCAGGTCTCAGACGTTTACCACTTCGGTGAAACCGATGAGCACGGGTATGGTGCTGACAAACCTAGAAACATAATCGGGGCGAACCGGGATTCGAACCCACAATCATAGGTTTCTGGCGTGCCCAAGGGAAGCAACTCTGCACAGCGAATCGCGGCGCATTAGACGACTGGGCCACCCGTGCCCCCGGGTGAGATCAAGTGATATCTACACTGTAGATATCGCTGCAATAAAACTGCATCACAATGCTTTGCAGACCATTGTGACGACATTGGTTACCATGACGTCACAATCAAATGACATCACTAATGGCTCTGCTTCTGAAGCTGTTAGCAGTACTTTTTACACTTAAGACACTGCTTATTGCTGTCTACAAACTGAAAAAAGTGGAAGAATTATTTTGGATGATAAATAAAATCTCACCCTTTTGATATCAAATATATCAACACTTGTTGATAAAAGTGGGAAAACTCCGAGGCTTCCACTTTTATCAACTTGTGTTGATATATTTGATATCAAAAGACACTCGGGTGAGATTATCTATGTATTTCAATACTCCTTAACTATTCTTCAAAAACACATACACACGGGATCTCATGAAAACACTGTAATTTTAACACACACACCTCCTTCCATCATTTCGTTCTGGGAGTGGTTCAGTAGAGAATTACATATTGTACTTTATTTCATTAGCTGTATATGTCGTATCCATAATGAAGGTGCTTAAACCTCATGCCGTCATTACAAAGTGAATCTATTGCGATAACGTCTCCTCAATTGATTGGTAAGCTGGCGCCCTATGCTGAACAACGAACCAGTGATTCGTTAACTACTAGTATTTAATTAAGTTGGAACTGTATGGATCGGACACCGGGTGTCACAGGCCACGTACTTACTTCTCAAGGCCGCCCAACGTTACAAACGAAAACCATGCGACCAGAACGACAACCGCCAGAACTATTACTTTTGGAAATGTGAAACGCATCTGGAAAAAAAAAGTGAAAACGTAAGGCTTATGTCATTTCCATAACTTTTCTTTTTGTTGAAATACAAGGTCTCTTTATCTTGGTATTGAGGCATTTGTATTGTAACCATATATCTTTGTCATGAATCGTTTATGTTATTCATCTTTGACAACTATTGATTTTGTATATTAAAAGGATTTTTGAAGAAGAAGCATCTGCAGGAGCTCAACAATACAATATCGGGTATATCAGTGACACAGTTAGTACATGGGTTTTGCTGATATCTGACAAAGCAGGAAATGCATTGTCTACAGAAAACTATAGATCAGGTTGTCTTAAGAATTAACAGGTTCTATTATTTTAAGTTCTTGAAAAGAACACATTTCAAAAACAGTCCCTCTGTTACACCGAGTCGACATCATAAACAAATGCCAAGGGTATGTACTGAGGACAGAAACAATGTTTATTTTATTTCAAAACTATGAAATCATTTTTATGATAAGGAGCAGTTGAAAGCACATCTTAACTTGTCTAATAGTCAATATATGCCAACAAGAAAGTTCATGGGAACAATTTTCATATGAAAAAAATGACTTGCTTTTGCATGTGTTTGTGACGGATGACACCAGTGGGCCAAAATACCGGGTATGCTCACCATTTCGAGAACACCTGGTATCATCACTTTTTGATAACGATACATAAGCACATGACTAATGATATATAGTCTGCTATTAGCAGATATTTCTTTAGAATATGGAAAGTGTTTTGTTGCTTTTATTTATACTTGAGTTTTCAGAAAAATTTGAATATCTTTTCCTTTCCTATTACGTTCCGAAGCAAACAGCATTATTGAAATTTTCTCAAACCATCAACCGAGGCAGATGACAGAGAGTTCCTAGACAAATGGATTTCCAGATAACCATGTTGCGTGTTGGGATTCAACTCATTATTGACAATGGAGATTCTAGTACCTAGTACGGAATTTTAGTATACATGTTGGTTTGACTTGAATTATAACAAGGACATGAAGGAACGAGTCGAATGACCTAGACTGTGAGTAATATAAGTGTCACGGAGCTGTGTTCAAGAGAGCAGGGTGTCATTAGATAAGAATAAAGTGATGATAAAAAAGGTGGTTAAAGTTCGCAGTGTTATTATCAGCTAATTGTTACTAAAGTGAGGCAATCTAAAGAATCAAGAACGCATTTGACACTGACAATGATCACTGATTACTAAACCAGGACAAATATACAACCTGATGAACTAAGCAACTGTATAAAAGGTATGACTTCTAAATCCACACTCTCACAAGGCAATGGACAAGACAGTCAATTAAGCCGGCGGCTGGGACCTATTATCATCGGCGAGTTAATTAACGCAACACTCTAATGAAAGAATAAATACCATCAGCTTGACCAGATAGGGATAAATGAGTGACAATTGAGAGAGACGAGAACGCCTAAATAACAAAATAGCCTTATAAACTCAAGTCGCTTGAACTGGGCAAGAAAACAGGTACTTGATCAAAAGAGTAATTTGACTCACAATTATAAAAAAAAGTACTTAAAGGGGGTAAAAATGTAACGCTGCTTAGGTCAGTAACACCAGAGTAAGCCAGTACCAGAATCAAAACAACTCTGTAATTACTTCAAAGCGAAACACATTTCGAACTGACTACACAGGAACAAGGCGACACGTAAACAGTCTAGCGAATTCTAGTGGAAATCCACCATAAGCGCGGACGTCGGAGAAAATAATCTCCCCTTGTCAGCTTGGAGAACGATACACGGCTGCAGGTAACAGACTGTGTTTCTTAAAATAATGAAACCTGTGAAGCAAACTAACTACAAAAACAATATGGAAGATGTAGATACCAAAATATAGGACTGAACATATAAAAGGACATTATTACTTGTCCGTGAAGAGATCACCCGTTTAATAAACATACAGCTGTATTACACATTGTGTTATACCAAAACGCGTGCTTATGTACTCTCGGAACACGTTTCTAGAACAAATATTGAAAGCTCATCCCTCGGCTTATTCAACGACATTGTGTGTGGAGTTGATAGATCACTGAGAGTAGCTTATGCGCTCTCGATGACCCCAGCAACAGTGGTGCTTGGCTGACGTCACATGTCATTGTTTCGCCGATGGATCTTGCAACAAAATTGCACAGATTACATCATCTGGTATTGTGGCGTTATTGTAAACGTTGAGGTGCAAGGCCCGTTCCACAAGGCGATCGTATTGTAGCGCAACGACAGTTGTTAGTCTGTTAAAGTATGTGAGTTGCGATAGCCTTAGCCCTACGATAATTTTGTGAATTCTAAAGGTGGACCGTTGTGTGGTATTAAATTCATACGTTTCAACTTTTGACGTGTTTGAAGTATTATTCTGTTAAACTCAATTGGACTATGCCGTGGATCGTGTAGGTGTCAGCCTATTCATACTCAACAGTATAATTCTAAAAACGTTATAAATGGCAAGTAATAAATATAATACGAAACTCGCTCCCGTGTAAAAGCAATTTTATGAAACTCGTGAATAGTTGTGGTATCTGACGAGCGAAAGCGAGTCAGATACCACAACTATTCACTCGTTTCATAAAATTGGTTTTACACGGGAACGAGTTTAGTATTCTATATGTAATACATGAGAAATATCTACATAGCACTAAATAACCCCGCCTCTGCGAGGATATCACAGTCAATGAACACTTTCAATACATGAAGAAGCTGCATACATATATGAGATTACATATATCAAATTACATTCTG
Organism: Haliotis rufescens; assembly: GCF_023055435.1. Classification (NCBI taxonomy): domain Eukaryota; kingdom Metazoa; phylum Mollusca; class Gastropoda; order Lepetellida; family Haliotidae; genus Haliotis; species Haliotis rufescens. Next base: position 10,118,375 of record NW_025964383.1, read on the forward strand.
ATAAAAGTTTGCGATTAAACTGCATGAGAATAAAATTTGTGAACAACAAGTTCTCTAACGCTAAAGAACATACACACACCGAACTATGCCGGACAGATTCGAGAGTGGGAAGCGCTGCATTATATATACGTCACTAGACCGTGACCAGCTTGGTTTTACCACCCGGTGACACTAGGTACGCTGCATACTTATAATTATCAAGTATGAAAAATAGGTGGTGCAACTATTGCAATAATGAACTTACTGTAGTAATCGTTGAGAAGCATCTTATCGCTGTCGACATCCTCGAGTTGAGTAGAGATATTTCCGTGCATCTGAAAAGACTACACAACACAACCAAGCGCGCACTCCCGACACTGGTTTTTAACATGCTCAAAAAACTGTGACGGGGCTGCGCGCTTGGTCAGTTCTATTCATCTGTGAGAAAGGCGCAGTGGACACTTAAGCCGCTTGGCTATGCAGTATATATAGCTCGCTGCAATGTTGCGAAATACGCTAAAGTCGGAAAGCGCACGTTAAATCTTCTTTTCAGTTGCTATAAGTGACCACCAGAGTCCCGCTTTGTGTGAACATGTATAACCTTGAACTAATTGTGTGGCGTTATTATGGGGTGCATTTCTTTTTATATATAAAGAACTAGAGATTGCTCTTCCCCAGGTGTAATGTAACATATATAGTTTTGCCCTGTACTGTTATAGTTATAGTACGAGGACGCAACTGGGAAACGATTACATGCAGATAGGAAAGATTTGAAATGTTGTACCGATTCGACAAAAGCGTGACTGTCTGGTGCACTGGTTTGAAACAAGGGGGTGTAAAATGTGACTGTCTGTTGTACTGGTTTGAAACAAGGGGCTGTAAAGTGTGACTGTCTGGTGTACTGGTTTGAAACAAGGGGCTGTAAAGTGTGAATGTCTGGTGTACTGGTTTGAAACAAGGGACTGTAAAGTGTGACTGTCTGGTGTAAAGGTTTGACACGAAGTGGTGTAAAGTTGTAAATGTTCGATACACTGGTTTGACACAAGGGTGTGCCGGTTTAACATACTTTTGTGTAAAGCTTTCAGGACTGGTGTACTGATTTGACACGATTGGGAGTAAAGTATGAATGTCTGATGTAACGGTTTGACATATGATGATGTAAAGTGTGGTGTTTTTCTAGTTTGACACATGTGGTGTTCAGAGGTAACCAGAAACAGTTATCGATATTGAAATAATATACTTTTAGGTTTTATAAATTATCAGCATATCATTACTTTGGAAAACAATGGTCCACAACAAAACGAAGCAATAGTGGAATTGATGGCCCTGTCTCACAGGACATTTAGCCCTAATTCATTTCATGGCCTGCGTATTGGGTAGCCCTGATTCCCCTGATTGTGTCAGTGTAATGTGGCCCTGATTCACCTGAATTTATCAGTGTATTGTGGCACTGTGGCTTTGATTCATCTGATTATGGGAGTGTCCTGTTGCCCTAATTCACCTGATGGTATCAGTGTACTGTGGCCCTAAATCACCTGATTATGTCAGTGTACTGTGACCCTGATTCCCCGGATTGTTTCTGTGTACTGTGGTCCTGATTCACCTGATTGTGTCAGTGTACTGTGGCTCTGATTCACCTGATTGTGTCAGTGTACTGTGGCTCTGATTCACCTGATTGTGTCAGTGTACTGTGGCTCTGATTCACCTGATTGTGTCAGTGTACTGTGGCTCTGATTCACCTGATTGTGTCAGTGTACTGTGGCCCTGATTCACCTGATTGTGTCAGTGTACTGTGATTTTGATTCACCTGATTGTGTCAGTGTACTGTGAACCTGATCCACCCGATTGTGTCAGTATACTGTGTCCCTGATGCACCCGTTTGTGTCAGTGTACTGTAGCCCTGATTCATCCGAATGTGTCAGTGTAGTGTGGCTTTGATTCATCTGATTGTGTCAGTGTACTGTGGCCCTGAGTCACCTGATTGTGTCAGTGTACTGTGGCCCTGATTCACCTGATTGTGTCAGTGTACTGTGATTTTGATTCACCTGATTGTGTCAGTGTACTGTGAACCTGATCCACCCGATTGTGTCAGTATACTGTGTCCCTGATGCACCCGTTTGTGTCAGTGTACTGTAGCCCTGATTCATCCGAATGTGTCAGTGTAGTGTGGCTTTGATTCATCTGATTGTGTCAGTGTACTGTGGCCCTGAGTCACCTGATTGTGTCAGTGTACTGTGGCCCTGATTCACCTGATTGTGTCAGTGTACTGCGGCCCTGATTCACCTGATTGTGTCAGTGTAGTGTGGCTTTGATTCACCTGATTGTGTCAGTGTACTGTGGCCCTGATTCACCTGATTGTGTCAGTGTACTGTGGCCCTGAGTCACCTGATTGTGTCAGCGTACCGTGGCCCTGCGTCACCTGATTGTGTCAGTGTACTGTGGCCCTGATTCACCCGATTGCGTCAGTGTACTGTGGCCCTGATTCACCTGATTGTGTCAGTGTATTGTGGCCCTGATTCACCTAATTGTGTCAGTGTACTGTGGCCCTGATTCACATGCGGGGAACATCAGAAATCAGCCTTTGACATTGCACCTGTGTTGATAAAAGGACGCAGTCTTTCTGTATGAAGAACGCAAACATTAACGTCAGAGATACCCACAGTCAAACCAACCCCCTCCCCCCTTCCCCACATGAAGATTTCATAGTCTTTGTTCAGCACAAATGAAACATATTCCTTGTTCTTCCCTAGATTATCTGCTTCTACCATTTTGTAGAAGTTAATGGCTGATGTATTCAAGCGGTCACACACCACTGCATCTGTGCACTGCGCTTGTCCATGGCGACCTGCAAGGTGCACACGGTATAGGGAAACATGACAAGGAGTTTCTTGTTCGACTTTGTAATATTTTGATAAAGAATCAAGAACGTCACATGCCCACGTGTAATTCCGAGGGCCCCTCTCTGAGATCATTTATAGACTGCAATGTTAACACAAGTAATTAGTGAAAAATATTATTATCTATATAAGCTGTTCTCGACTCCTCTTACCTTATGCCATTTACTTAAATATAGGGTAGCCAGTAGCCAGTAGCCTACTTGTTCGCTCTTTACACTCAACCTGATATATGTGACGTGATATAGATGTTGTCCATAACTGCAGTTATATATACTCCCGAGGGGTTGACGTGAAAGATCGTCACACGTTCCTTCAAAATTAACAATTTAACAACAACCAATAGGAACTTTATTTAAAATCGCAGTTCTAAATGTGAAAATGAGAGTGATTTGGGCTTGTGAGGAGAAACATCACACATACAGCTGATCACCTACAAGCAGGGATCTCTCTGAAACATTGTTAGATGTAAGTATGGAATCTCCCGTAGTCTTCACACACTACCAAAACATTAACCCTATAATCCATTAGTAATAACTTTTTTTTACTTTGACAACAATTACATTCCCTATAATTTTAATAGGGCCAGCTCAGCGTCCTGTGTGTGCTTCTAACGTATGGTTACCACACCCAAACCTAATGAGGATCACTCGAAGGGGTCCATTTTATATCTTTAAAAACATATCTCCCAGGTTCAATTGCAGTCTTTAACATCTGTCATAGGAAAAGTGAGTCATTTCCAACTCCTTGTCCAATGCATGCCACACCAAATCCTAAAATATTCATCAACGGTTTATCACGTGTGGGCCATGTCTCCCTTTCATTATTATCAAGGTGGTATTAACATTCATCACATGTTTCGGGATGCCTGGTATGCCATATGTAACAACTTTAACCAGGACTTTACTACATTGCACATGTGGTCAGCGAAGGCTGGCAACGACTAAGTTCTCCATTGACAGCTTCGTAGAGCTGGTGTTTACACCTGCGAATATTCTGTAAAACTTCAAGTGTACACTTTAATTTACACTGACCTCCTCCCATGTCACACAGCGGATGGGGGGCACGGGTGGCCCAGTCGACTAAGGTGCCGTGATTTGCTGTGCAGAGTTGCGTCCCTTGGACACGCCAGAAACCTATGATTGTGGGTTCGAATCCCGGTTCGCCCCAATTATGTTTCAAGGTTTGTCAGCACCATACCCGTGCTCGTGGGTTTCACCGAAGTGGTAAACGTCTGAGACCTGCATCACTTCGGGCTTTCCTCCCACATGAAGCTGACACGCCGCGATATAACTGGAATATTGTTAAAAGCGGCGTTAAACCCAACTCACTCACTCACTCACTCACACAGCGGATCCATCACTTAATATTGGGACAGCCATGCTATCAAACAGACAACAGAAGCAGGTTAGGCTCAATTTAACTCTTATTCCAAATCTGACTAAGATATTCAATGTCTTTTCTCATGGTTTGCATGCTTCTTTGACAGCTTTGGGGCAAACATTACAACAAGGTTCTTGTGAGCAGTCACTGTTTCCAAACTGTTACCACAAAACCACCAGTTTTTCAGTTTGCTTGATCACATCAATCCTGTAGACTGAAACAACCTTAGATTTGGAAATTGAACCTTCATGCCACAATGCTTTGCCTCGGCTTCAACTTGATGTTGGAGTCTCAGCACAGAATCATATAATATATTGATTGTATGTCACAATGACCATCATCCATGTGTAACACTGGTCTCTCGTATTAACTTTGAAACACAAAGCTCAGTCAGGTTTTATATCTAATGTAAATAATAAACAAACAATACTTGAACTTGATTAAATAGAGGTAAAACCGTTTTCGAAGAGCCCATTCCCTTCCGTAAGCGGACCGCCTCCGTGGTCTAATGGTAGAGCGTCCGCCCGGAGAGCGGAAGGTCCGGGGTTCGATCCCCAGCCGCGTCATACCAAAAGACGTTCAAAGATGGTAATTGTTGTAACCCTGTCTGGCGCTCGGCATTAAGGGGCTAAAACAAGGACTGGTCGGCTCGGAGTCAGTATGCTGTATCTGAGCGGGGTATTCATGTTAAACTGCGGCATGGTATCTCAGTGTGCGAGCACTATAAATCGGCATCAGTCTGGACTAGTAGAAGCAGCCACACACACACACATACAGTTAATGCACACCACGTGAACAACACTGTTGAGCATTCAACATCATATATAACCCCAGATTTGTTCGACGCTGAACAAAACCTATCACAAGAACTCGTCAGTGGCGGTGAATAGGGCGACCGTCAGAGACAAGACACAGATAGTATTTAACCTCATTTTGGATATTACGATATGATATAATCACGCGGTCATGTTGACCCAAAAGCTGGAGTAGAATGTCCTACTTCTCTAATCGGATGCACAGGAAGACTTTGCACGCTTTGCAGTCACCTCAGCCTTAGCGGCCCTAAATTCACGCGTTGTTATTGTGCGAGCCTCTCACCTGCAGGTAATTATGCGAGAGCGAGGCAAAGTTGCCCCCGTATAGTGCAGTGTATCTTGTGCAGTGTATATCTAGCGTGTCGGACGGGCTTTGAGACGAGAGGTTTCTAAACATGCGATAGACATAGTCGTATGCTCAAGCATAACTTCTGCATTAAATCTATTACTAATGCAAGTTTCCTCATATTTTAACACAACTAATACAGAAAGCTACCCATACTGATATCAATCCCTGACTTAGTAAATGAATCAATGTATCATCTTGCTTGATACTTTTTGATGAATCCATTTAATAGTGTGAATGAGTGTTGTTTAACGACGCTGCTTTAGCATTAGAGAAACACCACGTTGAGTCAACTTGACGGGGAAGAAAACATAAAATGAGGCACGTCCTAGACACTCCCACTTTGGGGAAAGTTTCGAAAGTGTGGTATGGTGCTGAAATAGGTTTGCGTAATATGAAGAATCTGAGATCATTGGGTTCTGTCACGCCTGTGGCATACAACACTGCTCAGCAACAGATACAGACGAGTTGGCGACCAATTGCCCCATCACTAATAGAATTATCATTCAGAAGCTGGTCGCGCAGCTGGATATGGTTATTTTCTACTGAAAACAATATATTATTACAATATGGCTACTGAGGCAGACATTTTTAAAATAATAAAGGGGTTTCATTATTTCAGCTACATGACATACTATTATCTTACAATATTGCGCTGGTAACTGTTTGATAGGTGTGCTGATGGAATATGAAGAACCATGTTTAGTGCGTAACGATCAAATTTAAATTAGAAAGAGAACAAATAGACTATCGTTATCCGAATATTAAAACACATCTGTGACGTAATTCTATTGTTTGAACGCTCCATTATTTTTCTGAAACCAATATCTGAATTAATTTCCACTTGGCATAGACGAAACTATTTTTTATATTTATTGACAAGTGAATAATTTCAATTTTTTTTCCGAAAACATGTGTCGCCAGCGGGGTTCGAAACCGAATCGTTTGATTTCAGGACTTGCAATTTGCAACCTCAGTTACGGCGGCACATGAACGTGTGATGTGAAATTAGCTATAAAATATTTTCATAATTTTGCATAATACTTAAATATTCTGTGTTAGAGCAGGTTACCTACAACAATGTTTATATTTATGGTAATTAGATAAACCTTTGACAAGAAAAAACAAATCAGGTAATATATATATCCTTGTTCTGGTCTCCGGATACACGCTCCACCACGAGACCACGGAGTCGGTCCTCTTCAGTTGATAAGATAACAATCATCATTCGTTTTAGAATCGTGATTCATGTTCGTTGAAATATACATAGTCCCGGGCCATTCGAGACAGCTGGTTATGAAGGGGGAAGTCCCTCTCTGATATCACCAAGTGTTTGTTTGTTGACTATCAACACTTCTAGGAAGTGAGCAGTGAGCAGTGAGCAGTACATGTAAGGTTTTCCTTTCTTAATATTCACAACATGAGTTGATTGAGATTGTCTTATCCATAGAAATGATTTTTGTTAACAGATGATCACATAGTACATTTTTTTCTTTCTGTTAATTACGTACACATAAATGAAACTATTGGCATGTGTGTGTGTGTGTGTGTGTGTGTGTGTGTGTGTGTGTGTGTGTGTGTGTGTGTGTGTGTGTGTGTGTTCTGTCACATTTTGACGTTCATACATTTTTTCACGACACTATATTCTTGACATGACGTAAACACTGACGGAATACTTCCACATACTGAGGACAACTCTTCTAATTCCCCAGCACGAATACATAAGAGGCGTTGTTGCTGGTGTGTTCGACCGTTTAATTTTGAATTTGAATACAGCGTTTTAGCAAATATTAGGTAAAGTGGGTCATCCAAGCTATCGTAACATCGACTCGATCCGTGTCAGGGCAGGCAGATACAGTTCACAGCAATCCATGAATTAACCTACGTATTTATTTAACATATGTTTACAATCACCTTTCAATACGGCTAATTGATCAATGATGACTAACTCTAGTCCTGTAATCGCCACAGGTTCATCAACAACTTTCTCCCGTCACTCTTATCGCGTCTCACATTTTGACGCCTTGGTGTAAATAACTTGCATTGTGACTGTCTTACTTGCGTACTTTTTAACAGACCTTTTACATACAATGATGATATTATTTGAATATATTTCTTGTAAACATATTGCAAAAGATGTTTCTGTAGAACAATGCAAGCACACATACGTTTATATTACCTCTCCTTTTGAGGAACCACGTCATTACGCGCTATAGATGGCTGTTGTATGGCTGCCAGTGTAAACAAGAAGGCACACGTACTGTTTAAAAGTGTGTTTGGAACTAAATCCTTCGAGGTACAAAAATGGTGATATAAAAAAGCGCCGACGTTCATACAGTGAAAGTCCATTCTTAAACATACATGTATATACATATATGAGTGCATTTCTCACTGAAAATTACATTAAAATCGATAGGAATAGATTTTTTTGTCGTGCCATTATTGTGTGAATGTCTTAATATGTGTGTGCTACTGTACACAAGTGAATCACACCTATGAAGTATATGTGTGCGTGTGTGTCTAATGATTAAACGTTACCACATGTCATATATTAAAAAAAATATCATTTCACGCTAAGACTTGTCCACATGCCTGTATTAAACAGGTCAACGAGAATACAAGCTCGGTCCGCCATTCCTCAACATTTCCGACAAATCAGGAGTTGATTTGGTTTCTAATTGGCTTGTTGTTTGTTTCAGACAGGAGCATGTGATGTTACAGTTTAGTATTCATCATGAACAAACGTATGAAAGTTGGATTTGCTTTCATATTTATTTTGAACATAGCTGTAGTAATTGCAGTTATTGGTGTCGTGGTGTCACGACAAACCGAAAAGCAATCACAAGGTCAGCTTACAAAGGAACAAATCGACAATGTAAGTACAAACTTAAGGATGTACGTTTCATTCATAATATTTCATAGATATATTACTAATTGTCAAATTGTACTATTGGCGAGGAGGAAAATGATAAATAGAAGGAATGAATAAACAGTAACGTACATGTGTCTGGACTGTTGGTATATTGTTATTTATTCTGCACATCACACTGTTATCCATTCTGTCATGTGTTGCAGATATACATGGGACACGTAACAACCATTGCTATGCCCAGTCTTACACGGACAAGTGAGTTGAATACACCAAAATGAAAAACGAGAAAACACGTTCGCGCCATTCACCAGAATGTTATGTTGCAATGATAATTGTTTTCATTGTGGACAAAAGGTTTCACGATACAAATCGTCGCCTTCGCCTTCAGAGATAGCTGTACAGGTTGTACATGTTGGAATGATATTAATGTGATTAGATAACATATTTCAATATTTCCCTGTTTGTGTGAAACTCTCTCCACAATTTGTTACAGATGCAGAAAAACCGACCATATCAGCAGAATTGCTCAATTTATTAAAGCCTATAACCTACTTCCCGGGACTAGACTTTAGTCACACTGATGGTAAACTAACTTCATATTATGAATTAAAAAATGAATATCATAAAAACGGTGTAAATAGAGTGTAAATAGAGTATATATATGTATGTATTATACAGTGTACAGCAAATAAGAAGAAATCCAGTCGGATCAGGTATCACGTTAAGATTGACACTGTCACATATATAACTTTTCTTTATAATTACTTTCTTAACCAACTTACCCCATGGCCAGAACGTTCCACAACCATTGGATAGTCAGGTTTGTACAAATCTATTATTCATATTTGCTGCACGTCTTGATATTGATTCTTCAGATGAAACCCTTACAGACACACCATTAAGAAATTGGGTACCTTTTGTCGGACCAGAGAGACAACTTTTGTACAACGGGATGAAGTGTGAGAATGGCAGTATCATAGTGCCCGCCACTGGAGTGTATGTCGTATATAGCCACATGAAGTTTTCCACAGAAATGAATAGTTATGACGATGCTGAGTCTGATTTTCATCATAGTATAACACGGTACAGTGCACTGAAGCAAAATGGAGAAGCAGTGTTGAGGAATGTCATCAGCGAGAACAAAAACAGCATCATTGATGGAGCAAGTCTGGAGTACTCCAGTGATGTTCATGGATTGGTGCAGCTGGATGCTGGTGATCAGCTGATGGTGACAGCATCAGGGATGAATCCACTGAGACATGACAGGGACTGGCATTATTTTGGAGTATACATGACGTAATGGTTCCCTACTTGCATTTTACAGTTGTCGAGGTTAAGGAGGTTTAATGAACACGTGCATGTGATGTATACATTATAAATGGATTGCGGGGGTACACGAAAATGGCACATTGATAACAATTTGAAAACATCAAGCTTTGTGTCGCAATTAATACCCTGACACAAACACAAATGTGAATAATTGTGTGTGAGTAGTTTGTAAAAAGGCAAGAACAATTAAACTTTGGAAGCTAATAATGCATTCCAAGGCAAATGATGCCTTTAATGTCTGTCTACCAGCAAATATAATTGTGTTCGGCGTGTGTGCATACACGTTTGTATGTCAAACTGGCTATAAGCCGACTCTTTATTCATACTTCGTCCTTAGATGTCCCTCCTTACTTCTTGTCAAGCACATTAAATTTTATATCATTTATATATCTTCTACAATATACTACATGTATTGTAAGACAGAATTTCAAATAAATTATTATTTGTGTGTATAATTTAGCTTTTAAATATGTCAGAATTTGAAACGAATGTGAAACTTGGGTTTATGAGATTCAACAAGTTTGACCATCAGTATGTTATGTAATGTATTTCACATTTTCTCTACTGTCATCTTAATCAATTAAACATACTTGGTTGATAAAACTTATTACCCCTTCATAGTTATTAAGATGCGTTGCACATATCGTTAAACAATTTCCAGTGAACTCTAAGCAACAATTTGAATGTGTAATGCTATGCATACATGTGTGTGTGTAAGAAGTAGATTATATCTAATTCATATGCATTTAGCATGATTGAAAAATAATTTTATCGCCCAAACTCGCCAGATAGTTCGTGAGACATAGTTAGGAGATTGTGATTTTAAACGTGTCTTGTCTTTGGTATGGACATTGTCTTGGATTAACAGCCGTTTCAATTGTTGACGATAATCTTAAACTTTCTTCAAATAAAACATATATTCTGTAACAAGGACCGGTGTTTTTTTTTATATCTGTTCAACCCTGATCTAGTGTATTACACGGTCGGGTCAGCAACGTTGGATATATGTTTATAACGTACCCGCTACATGGACAACAAGGGTACTTTTGATATTGCCGTTTAGGTATTAAGTATTCGTATGTTGCAGTATTTCAATATACTGCATAATTTAGCGTGACACATAGCATTTCGGTGGTCGTATGCAAGTCGTTAAAGGTCGGATGATAATGAATAGAGCATACAAGTTTATAGCTGACGTCAACACGCTATAGAGTACACTATCCTGACATAACTATAGACAACGTTACATACACATCTTATCTTGCAAGAATGGAGTAATTATTGAGGAAGTACAGAATAACCTAACATGTTCTCCCATCGTGATTCAGTGCCATTTCCCAAACAAAATGAAAACAGATCTCATTTACATTGTTTGATAGTTGTATCGGATGTATGTAAAATTTAATAGTTATTTATTTGTACCTGGATTATGGATGTCAACTTAAGAAACGGAGACACGGTAAAGCAGTGTGTTTCAGATAGAAAGTATGTGTGTTAACGCTTGTCCAGACTGCGACTTTAGACTACAAAAGCAAATGTGTACTAACAAGGCGGGACACCGTGTTTGAGTGGTCATAAGGTGACTGCTGTCGCAGTGTGTTTTCATAAAATAACCTTCACATACCCTTGAGTAAACTGATCTTCTCCATTTAATTATAAAATGTAATGAAGTTTTTTCAATGCATGAATTAAATTCACAGGTGTATGCATATGGAAGATGTTACCAGTCCAGTGCATGACCAGAAATATTTTTTCCGCTTACTTGTGTTACAGGCGAAGGTAAAAGAGCTCATCAATACAGGTTTTCAACACTGTTATGCTTTCCCTACATTTCTTTACAAAGAATATCGATTTCAAATGACTGTTTATAAATGCGCATGCATAGAGTACTCCCTCTGAATACCGAGTAAATTCTATAGATAGCATATAATTTTGTGAAATTTCAAATACGCTTCAGTTACTTTCATTGTTTAATTTTTTGAACCGGTGAATTAATGAAACTTATTAAGTCGATATACCAGTATGTACATATTATTATGTTTATCAAGAAGGTCACTGACTAACGTTTCATTTTTAAGAAATATAGGGGCGGTCGGGTAGCCTAGTGGTTAAAGCGTTCGCTCGTCACGCCGAACACCCGGGTTCGAATCCCGACATAGGTACAATGTGTGAAGGCCCCGCCCCCGCCGTGATATTGCTGGAATATTGCTAAAAGCGACGTAAAGGCATACTCACTCACTCCAGAGAAATGAAACCTTATTAAGAGGGAACTAAATGTGTAGTAAAAACGTGACTTCGATATTACATTTCAGTAAACACATCTGAGGAAACTGCGATTAGAAACTGGATTCGACTGTTCCACCTACGTCATCGCAGTGTCACAGCTAAGGAGACTGCAGGACGCATCCCTGGTTTCAGCGGGATATCGGACCAGATAGTCAGTCAGGAAGGCTGGAATCTGACCCAGAAGACCAGTTATCGTCCCTGTTTTGCAACAGATCGATCGACAGCGACGCTTGCGACCTTACAACCTTTGAAAGTGAGAAACTGGAGGCGAGTGTGGTTTAGCGATGAATCACTATTTCTTCTTCACGGGCGAGATGTAAGACAACGTGTTTATCGTCGTCGAAATGCGCGTTTTGCCCCACATTGTGTACGTGAGTTGGACAATTTCGGTAGCAGAAGTGTCATTGTGAGGGGTCCATATCCTACACCACGAGATCTGACTTGGTTGTGGTTCAGGAAAATTTGACAGCAAATCGCTGCTTGATTCAAATTCTTCAACCTCACCTTCTTCCCATCATTGACCACCAGAGGGGAAGGTTTCAACAGGACAGCGCTCCACCGCAAACAGCTCGTGTCACGGCAGGCTACCTTCACAATGGATACATCAACGGCTTGCCCTGGCCGTCGAGATCTCCAGGTCTAAACCCAATCGAACACCTGTGCACGTGGGATGTCACAGACGCTCCCACAACTGGCCAACGCGTTCCAAGCAGAATGGCGCAGAATTCCGCAGGACATAAGTCGTACACGTATCCAGTCAGTGCCGAGGAGATGCAGAGCCTTCAAAACTTATGGACAATGAACAGTTTTCAATGCTTTTGTACAGCGACAACAAGCGACTAACGAGCGCCAACATTTCCTATTTGTATCTATGATATTAAATCAAATATATCAACTTTATTTATAAGTACAATAAATTTACTAAACATCTACCAGTGCGTTTCTTTTTTTGAGTGAGTAAGATTTTATGCCGCTTTTAGCAATATTCCAGCAATATCACGGCGGGGGACACCAGCAATGGGCTTCACACATTGTACTCATGTCGGGAATCGAACCCGAGCCTTCGGTGTGACGAGCGAACGCTTTAACTAAAGGGCTACCCGACCGCCCCTCTTCTTTTGAAGAGTGTATATATATATATATATATATATATATATATAAGAATCATGTCTGGTTCAACAATTTTATTTCCAGGTTTCTATTCTCAACTATTATTGTTTCACATAACATGCGTAATGTAATTGTCTCTCTCGATTGACACCTGCAATGGGAAGGGGATATTTTGAATAAATTATACTCAATAATTAGTTGCCATATTGTCAGACAGGTGCGTTAGTTCCCACAAGTGCTACACTTGAGATCGGGTTATTTGTTTGTTGTGGAACGATTTGCTAGACAACACGATAACAAGGGGTCAAAATAGTTATTTGTCTGCCAGATGGCACACACGTTTGATAATTAAGGCTTTTGTAAGCGACCTCGTGCTTTAACTAGAGTTAAGGGTAAAACTGTACTTTATTGCACTACACATGGGGGTTGAGCAAATGTTCTTTCTTAAACATATAACGTTGGTCGGTTGTAATTACAATTTTTGCATTTTGTTTTTACTGATTTGCTTTAGCACTGAACAAAATCATTCATGTTCCTCGACGTTTTCGCTTGGAAGCCTTTCGATGCGCGACAGACAACACTAAGCCTTTCAGTTTGTAGGTGTGTATGTTAGTCAATGTATGAAGTGTGGTTCACTCTGGCAATTTATAAAAATGTCTAAATAGTTCAGTCATTTTACAAATTGTCTTCAAAATATGTCCTTTTATTTAACAGATTGACTGGCAATTATTAAGAGGTTCAAAAAAGCTTAAAACATCACAATAGACTATCTATGCTCGTATTAGAGGCCATACAATATAGAAATGGGCTTTGATTTTCGTTCTCTTTTAATCCTATCATTTTCTGTCACTGGATGATGAAAATAAACATCATAATGTCTGGAAATCGTTATCATAATAAATGAAGGGAACAGTTGTTTAAGTCTATTTGTAAAATAACTTAATATTTAGGCGTTTAATAAATTGCCAAAGTGAAAATATGTCATTTTACACATTGACTGTAACAGATAAGCACGAAAAAGTAAGCAATGCTCGCGTTAAATATTTAGTTTGTGTTACAAGTCAAAATAGTGTTAACGAAAATCTAACAATACCAAGCAAGTGACTTATTTATTCTACCCAAAAAATACCTACATTTCCTTATTATTTCGAAGACAAAACTTTTTAGCAGCTGTTTTTCAATTTGGTGATCAATGTGACGATACGCCCTTATACCATCAAATAAAAGCGACAAATGCGCTTATGGTTGGCACAACACATGTCGCAAACTAGTCGATATTTCTGGGATATCACGCGGGCACTCAATGAAAAAAGACAATAACAGAGGCAACAACCACTTCCGGCGAATTGCAGTGCTTGTTCAATATGTAAATTGGTCTTATAAGGTGACCTCTTGACATCGTAAGTTAGTAAATGATTATTTTTACAATGCAGTTAAACAGTTAGCCACTTGGGGAAAAATGTTGTTTTTAATAATAATAGTTAGTTAAACATATGCGTGAGGAGGTGTGATGAATATACTTTGATGAGGGAGTACTTTATACAGGGAAATAATCCCGATAAATGACCTACCAATGAATCAGTGTTGAGTTATGACTAACCAACAGAATATCACTTCCGCTTTGTTCCGTTTAAACGATTTCCGTTAAAATAATTTTTAAACACACACACACCCACCCACACACGCACGCACGCACGCACGCTCGCACGCACGCACACACGCACACACCCACATATACTATTATTACCGTTACGTCAGTTTAAAACTCCTAGGCTTGCAGAGGAATATTAAACTTTTACTACTGCGCGTTGCAACATTTGATATCGAAGGCCACTCAGTGAGATTCTATTTACCATCCAGGGTAATTCTTCCAACTTTTTCAGCTTCTTGTAGTAACCGTTGTCTAAAAATGTGCAGTAGCAACCACCTTCGGGGTCATAGAGAATAGTGATCACCTGTGAAAACACGTTTTGGTGATAAATGGTTTTATTCTTCGTATGAAAATTCTGTAACAGTTGCTTTGAAATACCGCCCTTGTCATGTCATGGAAACTATATGCCCCAACGTATATGCCCCAACGAATCTAAGACGAGCGGTCAAAGGGGGATAACTCTGTGAGTGCAGCTGTTACCGTGGCTATTCTCACTCAACCCTTCACGTGAACGAAGACACACTGTTGAAAAAGTGCTAATGACCAATATTTACTATTCACCCACGTATAGATAGAGAATGTGTAGAACACACAGGCGTGTGGTTTGGTTGGTGATTGGGTATTGAGTGTGTCTGGGCATGTGTGTGAGTAGGTTAGTGAGAGTTGGTTGGGTGATCAATCTTACCTATAAACCAACCTTATCAAGACACCCGTACCTCATTCGTGACGAGCCAACGCTTAAACCACTTTACCCACCCCTCGAGACATGCGTCAAACAAATATTTCTTCTGAGTATCTCAACACAGTGATATATACCCATGTACAAGCACCTGTACCCAGATATATCAGTTAACAAAATGACTTGATTGAACAGCCAGTGTAAAGAAGTATGTTAAGTTTGAGCACATAAAATATCAACAAATAAAGTTGGAGGTTATTGCAAATGTGCAAAACTTTTGAAGTTATAATTTTCTGTGTCACTTGTATATATTTAGGAAAATAATTTATTTGACTGTTTTAAATTTATTTATCGAAATAAAGCATTAAGTTGCTTTTGTACTTTAGGAACGCAGTCCTAGTGCTGGGCTGCCTTCGCACATTATATTGACCCGCCACGGCACAACAGTACTACTGTTATATACAGGCCCAATGTAACTTGAATGGACTACTAGTTATATCAAATAATAAAGTTTGTACGCTTTTCATGTTTATGTGTCATGTGACATATTCTATCACAATTCGAGGACGCTCGCGCATAGACGTCTCACCCGGAAGTGACGTGTATAACAAGGAAGGTAAACTCACAGGTAGGTGTGTCCAGTATTGTCGCGACATAAATGAGTAAAAGTGTCTTGATAAAGATATATTGTCAGTGTAAATCAGCGTTATAGTAAATTATATATTCCTTTTGGCCTTGATATAAGTTTACACATTCGAGGAATCGGAGCAATCAAGTAAACCTTTCATTTTCACTCCCAATTCAGACGCCATTCCTCGAAGTATATTATGCACGATACATACGCTATAACACTTACAAAACACGAACAACTTTACCTAAAGTTGTGAAAATTAAACAGTGTTTTAACACTGGCACATATTAGGGATAGAGACTTTCCGCTTCTTTACAAGGATCAACCTGTAACCTGCTTGTTGTGACTTGACTGATGTCGGCTTTGTATTGAACACTGTCGTCGACTACATAGTTTGAATATATTCTATTAGGTAGGCAAGCTACATGTAGGACGGGTTATTTATAGAGATTTAACTGTGTTGGAGTTCAATGAGATATTTATTCGTTCAGGGACTGTGGGTATTCATGTTGGTTGATCAAGGTGCACGAGTGTCGGGCGCAGTGAGTTGTGTACGCTGGTAGATAGCACAAGGTGTTCACAGAGTAAATAATGTTTCCTGATAGGTAGTACAAGAAGAGGAATGTACGGGTGGAGTATATAGTGTATGATGGTAGGTAGTACAAGAAGAGGGATGTACGGGTGGAGTATATAGTGTATGATGGTAGGTAGTACAAGAAGAGGAATGTACGGGTGGAGTATATAGTGTATGATGGTACGTAGAACAAGGAGAGGAAGGTACGGGTGGAGTATATAGTGTATGATGGTAGGTAGTACAAGAAGAGGAAGATACGGGTGGAGTATATAGTGTGTGATGGTAGGTAGTACAAGAAGAGGAATGTACGGGTGGAGTATATAGTGTATGATGGTACGTAGCACAATGAGAGGAAGGTACGGGTGGAGTATATAGTGTATGATGGTAGGTAGTACAAGAAGAGGAAGATACGGGTGGAGTATATAGTGTGTGATGGTAGGTAGTACAAGAAGAGGAATGTACGGGTGGAGTATATAGTGTATGATGGTACGTAGAACAAGGAGAGGAAGGTACGGGTGGAGTATATAGTGTATGCTGGTAGGTAGTACAAGAAGAGGAAGATACGGGTGGAGTATATAGTGTGTGATGGTAGGTAGTACAAGAAGAGGAATGTACGGGTGGAGTATATAGTGTATGATGGTACGTAGCACAATGAGAGGAAGGTACGGGTGGAGTATATAGTGTATGATGGTAGGTAGTACAAGAAGAGGAATGTACGGGTGGAGTATATAGTGTATGCTGGTAGGTAGTACAAGAAGAGGAAGATACGGGTGGAGTATATAGTGTATGATGGTAGGTAGTACAAGAAGAGGAATGTACGGGTGGAGTATATAGTGTATGATTGTACGTAGCACAAGGAGAGGAAGGTACGGGTGGAGTATATAGTGTATGATGGTAGGTAGTACAAGAACAGGAATGTACGGGTGGAGTATATAGTGTATGCTGGTAGGTAGCACAAGGAGAGGAAGGTACGGGTGGAGTATATAGTGTATGATGGTAGGTAGTACAAGAAGAGGAATGTACGGGTGGAGTATATAGTGTATGATGGTAGGTAGTACAAGAAGAGGAAGATACGGGTGGAGTATATAGTGTATGATGGTAGGTAGTACAAGAAGAGGAAGATACGAGTGGAGTATATAGTGTATGCTGGTAAAGGTAGTACAAGAAGAGGAAGATACGGGTGGAGTATATAGTGTGTGCTGGTAGGCAGTACAAGAAGCTGAAGGTACGGGTGGAGTATATAGTGTATGCTGGTAGGTAGTACAAGGAGAGGAAGGTACGGGTGGAGTATATAGTGTACAATGTATGCTGGTTGGCAATACAAAAAGAGGGAAATACGGGTGGAGTATATAGTGTATGCTGGTGGGTAGTATAAGAAGAGGATGATACGGGTGAAGTATATATTGTACGCTAGTAGGTAGTACAAGACGAGGAAGGTACGGGTGGAGGATTAGTGTATGCTGGTAGGTAGTACAAGAAAAGGAATATACGGGTGGAGTATATAGTGTATGCTGGTAGGTAGTACAAGAAGAAGAAGGTACGGGTGGAGGATCAGTGTATGCTGGTAGATAGTACAGGAAAAGGAAGAGACGGGTGGAGTATATAGTGTATGCTGGTAGGTAGTACAAGAAGAGGAAAATACGGGTGGAGTATATAGTGTATGCTGGTAGGCGGTACAAAAAGAGGAAGGTACGGGTGGAGTATATAGTGTATGCTGGTAGGCAGTACAAGAAGAGGAAGGTACGGGTGGAGTATATAGTGTATGCTGGTAGGCAGTACAAGAAGCTGAAGGTACGGGTGGAGTATATAGTGTATGCTGGTAGGCAGTACATGGAGATGAAGGTACGGGTGGAGTAAACAGTGTAGATAGATAGTTTCCCTTTGAACTATTCAACCGGTCAGTATGACTTTCTCATATACATGGCTATGGTTATTACAAAATCGGCATCGACACCTCCTCTAATCCAATGTTGAGAGATGTGATCTCTTTTCGTTTTTCAATTTGACCGATACAAAAGAGCAAAAGAGAGATAAAATAGGTGAATTTCCAATTTTGTGTATCACACTCTACTTGTAACCGTCCTCATGAGCGATACAGCTAATTCATTGGTCCAATGCAGTCTGACTGGCGGCATTTCAAGGTTTATACAGTAGTTGATTGTGAAATATGCATACACATGACGACCCCCATGACTTTATGTTTGCTAGAGCATTCACCGCATCATAGGAACCATGTCCTGTTGACATTCAATGTCACCAGAATCAGAAAGGCAGTCTAGAAAACGTTCTAACAACCAGTATCAATATTCAATACTACAATACCACAACATGTGTCTCCAGGAATCTTGATCTTTATGTATTCAATAATCAGGTGTAATGTGATTGCCTGTTTTTAATTCAAATACATCATGGCTCAAGTGTTAGTGCTTAGGTTTAGCCCATTTATTTTCGTGGAATGATTGTGTCATTATTGATAAATAATGTTCGTATTATTACAATGTTATATGCAATGTTCTCGTTGTAATAGAGACAATGCTATTCTTTGTTTCAGAATGGACACCTCCCCGAAGTGTTCTGTCTGTCAGCAGCAGTTTACCCTGAAAGGTCCAGTCCCCTACTTACTGCCTTGTCTACACGCTGTGTGTGAGACATGTGTGACATCTGTAGCTGGCGGTGTGATATCATGCTCTACTTGTCAGAGGCAGGTCAACCTCACAGACACGAGCCTCCAGATGGATGCAGTCAGGCAGAAGAAAATACTCCACCTGACAGTCAAACATCGCCCCACAGAGCTTCTCTGTACACATGAAGATGACGGCAACCAGGCTGTGTGTTGGTGTCAGGAGTGTGAGGAGTTCCTCTGTGAATACTGCCAGAACTTGCACAATGGTTTTAAGACTACCAGGCGACATGTTGTTGAAACCTTTGGGGATACAGAGTCAATCGGCTGGCATGCTGAACCTGTTTGTCACCTTCACAATCCTTACCCACTTGCATATTTTGACAAAAACTGCAACATTTCAATTTGTGCCAAATGCAGGATTGGCGAGCATGCCGGACACGACGTTGAGATTTTAAAAGTGTCTGCTGATGCTGCAAAAGGACGGATAGAACAACATGGGAAGAATGTGACTGCACATCATACTTGTCACCAAGCATATTTGAAGAGCGTCAGCAAAGTCGTAAATGACACAAAGAAAACAAGTAGTGCTCTTAAGCAGGTCATCCACCACACTTTCCATTCTCTGAGGACACAACTTGATCAAAGAGAGAAGGAGCTGTTCATAGATCTGGAGAATCAGACGAAGCAGGAACTGTCAAAGCTGCACACTGTACAAGTTTCCTCTGAGGGCGAGAGTAAAAGATGCAAGTGGACCTCAGACTACATCAGGACAGTGCTCAAGTATGCTTCAAACTCTGACTTTCTCACACTGGAGAGTTCGATACAAGACACAGCGAAGACGCATCTCAGATCAGTTCCACCAGAGACACACATTGCATCGGCAGCCAGTTTCACCACAGGGGGCCTGGAGAAATTGAAATCCTACATTTCTGACTTTGGGTCTGTCAATGAAGATGGATCAGCAGCTCAGGCACATACACATGCAGGTACTTGCTTCTTACTCTGGCGAAAGTTCATTTTGTATATGAAGATTGATTGAAGCTTTGAATAAAACAAACAAAGAGTAAGTATTTGATAACTTGGCTTTGAGAAGTTGGTAGAACACGAAAACATGAAATTAACTTTTTTGATTGATTACTACTGAATACTATGTTATCGTATTGAGTTAATATGTCATTTCAAACAATACAGAAAATGTGTGTCTTCTTGTTGATGTTTAGTTTAAGATGGGTTGATAATGAGCTATCTATACATTATCAACAACACCTCAGGGAAAAGTCAAATAGTTCATCGGTTTGTAACAGTTGTGTGTATTTATTGTACAGATCAAGGCACACAGACAGACGATAGCCATCTAACTGACCTGGAAAACAAATACAAAGATGTAAGTATTCTCATTCAGCAAACGTGTGTAGATACGAATCGTTATTTCTGATGTATCAAATCCAGCATTTCACGATTGACTTGGTACATGTCATGTTCGTAATAGTTTGTACATTAAAGTGACGCCTGTACCTCATATTCAAAACAAACCTACTGTTATGTGATTCTTGGATTTTCTTTTGTTCTAAGCTGAAAGTGCTGGAGGTAGCTGACGATCCAACGCCATTGGCAAGTTTTGGTAAGATACGTTTCATTGGTTTGAAAACAATAACAATACAAAATAACGAAGCTATGTATAAGCCTTTAGTTTTCATGCTATATTTCCCAGGCTATATTTTCAAAAGCACAAAATGCCAAACCACAAATAGGTTTGAATTATCTTAAGATTACCTTGTAAGCTTTTTCAAAATATGAATTTGAATAATTCAATTTTTCACAGATTTGAATTTTCAATTTGACATGATATTATGATATTTGTAAAATAATGGTTAAAGATCTAATACACAATGAATGTCAATCAGTGGTGTACAGCAGTTGAAGGGGGATTAAAGTTACATTGGGATTTTTCTTTAAACCACTGTAGTTATTAAACGGCCCCAAAGTTGTCTTGGCAGATATTTTGTTGTGTACAAAGATGGTGTATTCCGCTCGTGAAACCAACACAGTTCTCAACATCTAACTTAATGTTATATATGTGTGAGCGCATTTATGTTTGTTCTTTTATCTAGAAATTGTTTTGCAGATGCGGGTGTTAAAACCTACACTCTGAAAACAGGAACGAGGACACCGGTGACTCTGCAATGTGAGTACAATCAGATGCGTGCTTGGCCGTGTTCCACACTTTACATGTTTCGTTGCTCGCCCTTAACGGACAGGATAGGTTACTGGGTGAAGCGATTTTTCATGGGCGACAGGGCACTGCTGAAAACGTTTCACGAAGTATGAAATGATTGGTGTATCACTGAAATCCACCAGGTTACTGTGTGTTGTAATGTTTCCATTTCCTTAACACAAGGCATGGAACAATGAACTGTGTCTTGTGGTGTTGACCATCTTCTGAACACAGAAGATGGCATGGGTGTACTGATGTTATCCACCATTTTCAACACAACACAGTACTGGGTGCAGTCATGTCGTCCATATTCTGAACACATGATAATGTGTGTAGTGATGTTGTCCCCCCTTTAAACACAGGGCATGGTACTTGTTGTAGTGATGTTGACTGCCCTTTTGCCACAGGTCAAGGTACTTGGTGTAGTGATGTTGTCCGCCCTTTTACCACAGGGCATGGGACTTGGTGTAGTGATGGTGTCCGCCCTTTTACCAAAGGGCATGGTACTTGGAGTAATGATGTTGTCCGCCCTTTTACCACACGGCATGGGACTTGGTGTAGTGATGTTGTCCGCCCTTTTACCACACGGCATGGTACTTGGTGTAGTGATGTTGTTACACCCTTTAAACACAGGACATGGTACAAGGTGTAGTGATGTTGGTACACCCTTTAAACACAGGACATGGTACTTGGTGTAGTGATGTTGTCCGCCCTTTTACCACAGGGCATGGTACTTGGTGTAGTGATGTTGTTACACCCTTTAAACACGGGACATGATACTTGGTGTAGTGATGTTGTCCGCCCTTTTACCACAGGGCATGGTACTTGGTGTAGTGATGTTGGTACACCCTTTAAACACAGGACATGGTACTTGGTGTAGTGATGTTGTCCGCCCTTTTACCACAGGACATTGTACTTGGTGTAGTGATGTTGTTACACCCTTTAAACACAGGACATGATACCTGGTGTAGTGATGTTGTCCGCCTTTTTAACACGGACATGGTACTTGGTGCGGTAATGTTGTCCGCCCTTTTACCACAGGACATGGTACTTGGCGTAGATATGTTGTCCGCCCTTTTACCACAGGACATTGTACTTGGTGTAGTGATGTTGTTACACCCTCTAAACACAGGACACGATACTGCGTGCATTTCTGCAGTTCCTGGACATTTCTGGTGTCTGGTCGCATGGACGTTGTCGAGTTTCTCACATTGTTTCCTGAAGATCTATTATGAAAATCCAGTTTCTCTTTATGTCATTGTAAAGCCCCTGAAATGACTAACATATAATAATTGTCAGTTGGCAGATAAATTAATTTATTCATATGTTTGGTTATTATGTCGTTTTTGCGGTTTAGAATAGCTGGCAGATGTGTTTCCGACCGAACACAAACAGTCCATCAGGTCTATGTCGAGGGGTGCCCGGAAGGTTAGCCGGGCTAGGTGTCAAGACTCGAAGAAAAAATAGTCTAACTCATACAACCAACTGTATTGTAGACGTAACTACATAAGGGGAAGATGAGGCAGAATGAGAAACACGGACGAGTGTTTACACACTGAAATGCCAACTTATTTGGCGAATTCGATATGATGGCGCATGATCAAGAACTGATGAACTTTTTGCATACGGGGAGTTTCCCGATCTGAAAATAAGTGCAATGTATCCTTGACGACCAGGTTTAGAATAGGTCCCCAAAACTATGTTCCAATTCATAAGAGACGACATGAATATGACTCAATGGCCAACGGCGTTGGGCGTTGCACATGGTATCCATCACTGGGTTTTCGTTTTTGTTTTTTTTAAATAGTTTTGTCTTCTCGTTTCTTCTGTCTGATTCACCAGGCAAATTCAAACTGTCCCAATTTTCTATGTGCCTATTTCATATGAATTGAACTGACTTACCACACACGTGTGACGCTGTTTGTTTTGAAGACTTAAGAACCAGCCCCGCCCATGGGGACATTACAAAAATATTTTTTGGTGCAAGGCACCTCTTTGGTTAATGGCATTCACAAATGCTATATACCAAAATTTGATCCCTTGTAGTGTATGCTGTTTTAAGTGGGTAGCTTATTATTGCCCTGACTGACAGAGGCGTTAGATAGATAACACTCTTGTTACACTGAAATTGCACTTCATGACAACTAGCGAAGTGGGTGTAAACGTTTGACGATGCGGCCGAAAACAACTCTGGAGGAAGCAACGAGCCGGTAATGTCCCCGTCTGCAGGTTGGTAGATATGTGTGCACACGGCGCGCGCGTGTGTCCCAGAAGAGCTGACCAAACGAGATGCGTGTAGGGCGAGAAAACGTGACAGCGAGCAAGCCTGTCATATATGCCATTTAAACTGCGACACGGAGATCTCTCATCTGTTGCTATAGAAAGAGGATAACATGAGTCTTGGAAAACCAGTCGTGATTTTGTTTTGTTAAAACACAAGCCGTGATACTGTGTGAACTGAGGTTGTCTCCTCTTTAAACACAGGACACGATACTGCGTGCACTGATGTTGTCCACCCGTTAAGTTTCGTCACTAACAGCCACGGAGATCTCTCGTCAAGAGGATGACATGAAGCTTGGAAAACTAGTCGTGATTTTGTTCATCAACGACTTTAATGTGTCTCACTGGTACAAACATGTGCAAGACCTACCTGGCTTTCCCGACCCGTGAAGATCCGGGTTAGAATAGGTCTTCAGCAACCCATGCTTGTCGTATGAGGCGACAAACGGGATCGAGTCGTTAGGCTCGCTGACTTGGTTGATACATGTCATCGTATCCCAAATGCGTGGATCGATGCTCATGATGTCAATCACTGGATTGTCTGGTCCATACTCGAGTATCTACAGATCGCCGTTATAAAGCGTGGAGGGCGGTCGGGTAGCCTACTGGTTAAAGCGTTCGCTCATCACGCCGAAGACCCGGGTTCGATTCCCGACATGGGTACAATGTGGGAAGCCCATTTCTGGTGTCCCCCACCGTGATATTGCTGGAATATTGCTAAAAGCGGCGTAAGACCATACTCACTCACTGAAAATAAAGCGGGAAAGTTGCTGAGTGCGGCGATAAACAACAAACGAACAAAACAAAACCTGGTTCTCCCTTCTCAACAGGTATTGTAGCTGAACATGCTCTTTCAATATAACAAAGATTCATGTTGTATAATGGCTAAAACAAGGGCCGATAATATCATTATCTTTGTTAACCTTTAGAACTAAGTCTTAGCTCATGTGTCTTGTTTGTCAAATTACTGGTGCTAGTTTGTTTAATGTCAATGCTTTCGGTAAGATGGAAGCCCACACTTAAAACAATAGCATGTAAAGATATTGATGCGCTGCAGTAAATATCATACTGCATGAAGCAGTAAAAAAATATTTATCGAAAAATGTCCTCATATAATAAATCATTTCGCCTACACCGAGAAGAGAAGTGTAGAGAGAAGGCTGGAAATGGTTGATCATTGATTAAAGGTGAAAGTTTATACTTTAATTTGTATACATATTTGAATATTTACGGGTATGATTTGAATATGGATAACAAGTTCGTTCAGCTATTCCGCCATTTACAGTGAAATAAGCATATGTCATCAATTACGCTGTATGTTCACCCGTTGACTTAGATGCTAAATATATTTAAACCATGGCTCCTTTGTCCGTGGTCTAACTGACTGAATTGTTAGTTTGCCACTTGGCAATGACTGAACTTCTTTTTCCCTCTATCATTTATCTTGATGATAGAACAATTTCATGAAAAATGTTTGTCGCCAGCGGGATTCGAACCCGCAACGTCCGCACTGTAGGCTCACGAATGTAGACTTCTGCCACGGCGACATTGGAGAAAAGGAAGAAAATTAACAACTAATTATTTACGTACATCAGTACAAATTGTTGTGTCTACAAGTGTCTATTTCTGACTACTGACAGCAGACCAGCTTAACTAACAACATGTTTTCTGCAGTAAATATTTCATTGTCAATCCATACAAGAATTTATGTAAAACATTGAAAATACCCATACAAATACTTTCACAGTGAAATTATTTGTATTTTAGCCCCAATAACAATGAAATTCACAGACAGACGAACAAGACAGCCGATCGTTCAGTGTGGTGTTTTGAAACATTGAAACGAGGTTCACAATGAGCTGCTCCATTTGTTATCTGAAGACAGGAATTTGGGTAAACTGTAAACAAAATGTATATTTCCAGGTCCCAAACTACAACTGGACGCTGCTCGAGCCAACACAGACTGCTGCCACGTAACTACAGACGGTGAGCTGGTCAACTCGCCGCCCGCCACACGACACAGAGACAGCGGCAGGTTACGGAGACACAGGGACAGCGGCAGGTTACAGACATACCGCGGCATCTGTAGTTCCACCCCCATCCCCCTTACTCCACCCCCCTCTAATGTCACCCCTGCCCCACACACACCACGATACTGGGAGACCCACTCCAGGGTGGGTGTGCTGGGTGCGCTGGGTGGATGGTTTTGGCCTGTTGTCCTGGAGATGGGTGTAGGGGAGGAGAGCCAGGTGGACAGTGGGCAGTATGTATTTGTACAGCACCGCTCCTGGTGTGTCAGTGTAGGGAGCTGTGGCACACACTGGGGGAGTATCTGTACCAGCGTGTGTCAGCAGGGGGAGTGGGAGGAGTGTTACAGAAACACAATATCTGGCACACCCGGCACACAGGCCACCCTCCACTATGGCGTTGTGCTGGATGTGGGGAGGGGGAGACTCGCCTTCATCGATCTGGACAAGGAGATTGTTTTGGCCAAGTTGGATGTTGAGTGGAGGGAGTCTCTTCTCCCCATGTTTAGTGTTGGGGAGTCAGGTGTCGACGCAGTCAACATGAAGGTGGTCAGCGGGGTGGACATCACCATGACTGACTCCAAGAAGTCACTTATTTATAACGCCCTCACATAGGAAATAAAATAAACATGACATTGTGTAAACTTGTAAGTGTGACATATTTATTTAAACTGTCAAATGTAATGTGATTGTATTGATTGAGGCGGACATAGAAGTTACCTGTCTATGTGCTGTTTATGTGTACAAGAATGTAACAAGGTTAGCTAAATATGTTGTTTTCTACTTGACTAGTTTCTGTTGTGTATTAGAAACATTTTGCATCCTCACATGAGTATTGTTATGAATATGAATCTGCGGTAATCGATCAGTTTATCACACATTTCCTACATTTCTGGGAAATTGCACAACAAACAACTGAGTGCACAGATTCATCAAAAGTTGTTACAAATCATGAATTTGTTGACATGGTCCGATTCTTCTCTGTAATATAATTATTGCAGTTGTGCCACCACATTGCCACATTTGATGTTGGTGAAGAAATGGGATGAAAGTGATTGAAGCGGACATAGAATGTACCTGTGTACATGTGACGTGTGTACAGAAACGCAATCAAGTTGGCAGAATGTTTTCTCTAATTTTTTATTTTTTTTATCTTTGAAACGTATTTCGAATCTCCACATCCACACATTTACAGATTAATTGAAGCAGAAAAATAAGAACACAACCTTGATACAAGTCGGTAACAAGCGGAAATGTCATCCAATCAAGTTACAGTCTGTTAGTGGACAAGAGGCACGGGTGGCCCAGTCGTCTAAGGTGCCGCGATTCGCTGTGATGAGTTGCGTCCCTTGGGCACGCCAGAAACCTGTGATTGTGGGTTCGAATCCCGGTACGCCCCAATTATGTTTCTAGGTTTGTCAGCACCATACCCGTGCTCGTGGGTTTCACCGAAGTGGTAAACGTCTGAGACCTGCATCACTTCGGGCTTTCCTCCCACATTAAGCTGACACGCCGCGATATAACTGGAATACTGTTAAAAGCGGCGTTAAACCCAACTCACTCTTTCACTGTTAGTGGACATGGCCCTCAGTTTTCTCCGGTTTATGGAAACACCAAGTATGGAATCACTTGCAATTATCGTTTAACAGTGCATGTATAAAACATTGTATAATTCCGCTTTCTTTTGCGGTAAACTGACGTTCCGACACAATCTTGAAGCAACGTGTACGTCTGTAAAATAACAAAACCTCAGTAGAACTGTAAGTATGTGGAACATTGCCATGGATAATATACTAATCTTTTCCCTGATTTTTTCGCCTTAGCGACGAATTATATATGGGAACGGCTCAGTGATCTTGATCTTGAATTGGATATAATGCCGCTTCGAAATGTGTTTTATCATTGCGTGTCAGTTTAATATGGCGGTAGAAAGACCAAGTGATGCAAGTTTTAGATGTTTACAGCTTAAGTGAAATCCACGAGTTCAGTGCTGACCGACCAAGGGACTTAATCAGGGCGAACTGGGTTTCTTGCAGACAACGAAGGGGTGCCAAATACTGCGCAAATATTATTAAACATCCATTTCCATTTACCTTTAAAATTGCAAGCAATAAAACTGTCTGTTAAGTTGTTTGTTTGTTTTTATAACTAATATCTGGTTTTAATGAGATTGCCTGCTATCTCACAGTTGCACAGTTACAGCCAGCTAAAACACGATCTTTTGAGACTGGTAAGTCATTATAGGCGGATGTGGGTGGGCGGGGGTGGATTGACAGGGGATGAGATTGAGGTGGTGTATTGGTAAACATCCCTATTTTACGTAATATGTTGTTATGGCCCCCAAATAATGTAACATCTTCTCATGCCCCTCCCTATAATAAGAGACCAGTCCCCGCGTAATGTTCAAACATATATGTTTTCTTATTTGAAACAAATAGCACTGTCTCATTTTTTATGACCCCCTCTCACGCTCAATCTTACCAGCCCCCTCTCCCCAAGATATATGAGTAGTCCCTTTAGCAAAAACATCATTAAGATGTGGGGCTAAGTTTACAGTGTATGACACAATGTATCATGATATGTCACTGTTTTCTCAGGAAAGTCCGATTTCGTATTTTGAGAAGATTACGTATTCCCACTTTGACTCAATTCAGCCAACTGCTGTTTTCCTACTTTCACAATCGTGAGGGTTTGCCCAAGTTTCTTCCTTGTGAATAAACATCCCTGATTGTGTGTTCCCTGTGAAAATCATACTGGTATAACGGTAACTAAAAGAGACGTATTACAGATTACGTGTGCTGGATGGTATCTTAAGTGAGTTTACTGGAGAACTGGCTGCGTGTTTGGCTTTTTTAATTCAAGCTCTATTTGTGAGTATAACTCTTTGTTTAAAAATAGTCCTTTATTTAGTAATACTATTGAATTGAAAAGCAAAGAACCGGAATCTGGTTTAATAATAAACCTCAAGAAATTGATCTGTTTTTGCTTTTTTTATCCCTTGCGACAGCGTCTGAATATTACACCCAAGAAAAATAAATATTGCGCAATAGGACAGTTGGCTGAAGTGGTGAAAGGGAGACAACTCTGCAAGGACTGGAGACCATGCTTGAAACTGGGTATTTCCCATGTTGGTTGGTGAGTTTGTTGTTTAACGCCACACTCAGCAATATTCCAGCTATGTGACGGCGGTCTGTCAATAAACGAGTCTGGACCAGACAATCCAGTGATTAATATCATGAGCATCGATCCACGCAATTGTGATCGATGTCATGCATCAACCAAGTCAGCGAGCCTGACCACCCGATCCCGTTAGTCGCCTTTTACGACAAGCATAGTCGCCTTTTACGACAAGCATGGGTTTTTGAAGACCTTCGCCGGTCATATTTCCCATGTATTCTGTTTTCTATCATGAAAGAATTGAAATTGCCACGTCGTAAAAATATCTTTGTATGTACTTGCACATATCGAAACAAACATCAGTTGTGTGCCGCTGTTTCTCTCTATTTTATATTTTTATGGATAACGATTCTTTAGAAGTGAATGACGAGTATACTTCCTTCGCAGATGGTTGGGATATTTCCTGAACATCATTTAATGGTTGATTTTGATTCATCGTAGACGGTGGGGTAGCCTGGTTCGACTCCCCATATGGATACAATATGTGAAGCCAATTTCTGGTTCCCCCCGCCGTGATATTGCTGGAATATTGCTAAAAGCGGGGTCAAATTCAAATCACTCATTCTGATTCAACGAATGGCGTCGCATATGAAGACTCATGTCATAAAGGATAGCCATATATTTAGTTTTCATCATGTATTCAATAAAGCTGATATTCAAAGTTGATTTGTTTAAGTACTTCAAGAAGCGTGGTTCTATATGTAACCATTCTGATTATAAAGAGTGACTGCCGTCATATAACTGAACTGTTGACTGAGGCATAAGATAATATTATCCCACTCATTCACTCACTCACTTTTAACTCATTCTGTCACAAGGTAACCTTGTGTATCATTACCCCCGTGTTTGCGTCAGGCTAGGCTCACTCATTTACTCACTCATTTTTAACTCATTCTGTCACAAGGTAACCTTGTGTATCATTACCCCCGTGTTTGCTTCAGACTACCCTCACTCATTCTCTCACTCACTTTTAACTCACTCTGTCACAAGGTAACCTTGTGTATCATTGCCCCCGTGTTTGTTTCATGCTAGGCTCACTCATTCACTCACTCACTTTTTAACTCACTCCGTCACAAGGTTACTTTGTGTATCATTACCCCCGTGTTTGCTTCAGGCTGGGCTCACTCATTCACTCACTCACTTTTTAACTCACTCCGTCACAAGGTAACCTTGTGTATCATTACCCCCGTGTGTGCTTCAGGCTAGGCTCACTCATTCACTCACTCACTTTTTAACTCACTCCGTCACAAGGTTACTTTGTGTATCATTACCCCCGTGTTTGCTTCAGGCTGGGCTCACTCATTCACTCACTCACTTTTTAACTCACTCCGTCACAAGGTAACCTTGTGTATCATTACCCCCGTGTTTGCTTCAGGCTAGGCTCACTCATTCACTCACTCACTTTTTAACTCACTCTGTCACAAGGTAACCTTCTGTATCATTACTCCCGTGTTTGCTTCAGGCTAGGCTCACTTATTCACTCACTCACTTTTTAACTCACTCTGTCACAAGGTAACCTTCTGTATCATTACTCCCGTGTTTGCTTCAGACTAGGCTCACTTATTCACTCACTCACTTTTTAACTCACTCTGTCACAAGGTAACCTTGTGTATCATTACCCCCGTGTTTGCTTCAGGCAAGGCTCACCACTCCGTCATTCATCATGGGCATACTCCCTAAAGTTGTTGCTGCCACTGTACTTCTACTCAACATAGTTGTGGGGATCGGAGTTATCTGCCTTGTTGCGTCAAGAGAGGGCCAAGAACATAGGACGGATACGCATATCAGTCAGTCGAAAATATTCAAGCGACGACTTGAGCGGGTAAGAGTTACATTAAAGATTATCGCCCCAACTCGCAGAGTTACGCGCCCTTACTATGCCAGTATCCTCTGATTCCTAAGTTCTCCTCCATAAGGATCCATGGCCAGATACATGGTACTCGTCACTCATCAATGTGAACAAAATCGTCAATCATTAAGACGGTGATATGAGTGAAATAATGTTTAAAAAAGCAAGCGTTCATCAAAACCCATGTTGTCTCTATTCTGTTTCAAACATGTGGTGTATATCTCTATTGAAGTCCAAGATTGACATGACTGCATTGAAAAAGTGGCGTCTTTTAATACATGGTTATAAGCTTTGGTATGTTGTTTAACGCCGCAATCAGCAATATTCTGGACCAGACAATCCACTGATTGACAACACGAGCATCGATCCACGCAATTGGGATCGATGACATACATCAACCAAGTCAGTGAGCCTGATCACCCGATCCCGTTAGTCGCCTCTTACGACAAGCATAGTCGCCTTTTAGGGCAAGCATGGATTGCTGAAGACCCTTCTACCCCGGATCTTCACGGGTCATTGAGACCGCCTCCGTGGTCTTGTGGTAGAGCGTCCGCCGGAGAGCGGAAGGACCGGGGTTCGATCCGCGGCCGCGTCATACCAAACGACGTTAAAAGATGGTACTTGTTGTTACCCTGTCTGGCGCTCGGCATTAAGGGGCTAAAACAAGGACTGGTCGGTTTGGAGTCAGTATACTGTGTCTGCGTGGGATATTCATGTTAAACTGAGGCATGGTATCTCAGTGAGCTAGCACTATAAATCGGCATCAGTCCTGACTAGTACAAGCAGCCACGCAAACACTCACACGTACATGCACGTCACTATATAAGTGCAATAATCTTGGACGCGACGTTAAACCCCATTTCACCTCACCTCACCCCACGGGTCATGGTAATAAGCATGATGGCTTTATCAAGACTGATATGGGCACTGGATAATGGAACATAATCCCTCATTACTTCAAACGAATTCACCAACCCGAATTTGAATGCGAGATTTTCTAAAACTCCGTTTGACAATGCATCAATAAAAAGCTGGTCGAAAGACAATCTCATTAAAATTAGATCTTATTTCTCGCTACCGCTAAACAAAAGATCTGAGGACATACCATTAGGGGACACGTCAGAACGACATTTCACCCGACCAATCAGAGAGTCGCTTACCAGATCATGAAAGTGACATTCGGAATGTGATTTCTAATGATGCAATCTCGAAAACTCTAACACGGGGTATTCCGAACGATAGTTACGGGTTTAACGACTGAATCCATACAATCTAGACCATATATTTGCCATTCCAGAATGTTCTTTTGATCAGGTTTTGATCAATTTTTTAATCGAGAATTTGTCAAAATATGTTTCGAAGGGTAGTCGCCAATTTGAAATTAGTGCCGTAAAGCACGAGAAAGCTGCCTTCTGATTGGCTAATGTCGACTTCTTGTCATTCCTTCCATTGGTCGGTCTGACGTGACCCGTAATGGGATGTCCTCAGATCTTTGTTTAGCAATAGCGAGAACTAAGATCTGATTTTAATGAGATTGTTCGAAAATTTCCAAGCAACAACTTGACTTTGTAAGAGTTAAATTAAAGATTATATAAAAGCTACGCATCAATAAAATGCCTAACTTTCCGGGCCGCTTTATCTCGATCAATTCTCTACTGTAGATCTACGCTGAACATTCGGAGAAAGCCTGGCACAAGTTCGCCACTGCAGGAACAGGTGAGCATATAACGGCACACACAGCTGCCACAGACGCCATGATGGAAATAACCATTGAGGAAAACACACAGTATACATCATGCTAATTTAAGGCGGGCACGGATGGAACAGGCGCCTTGGACCACACCTTCGTTTTGTCCTGTGGATTGGAGCACCCCTGAAACAGTCAGATAGGGAAACATAAAATAAATAAAAAACTACATTTGTATTTTTGGACCGTTTTCTGATTTAAATACTAGGCCTATTGCAAAAATAAAATATAAAATCGTGGACAATTTTTCAGATACGATAAATTAATTAACGTTTATGTTTAACAAAAATGCAGAAAATATGTGGAGGTTGATTCAACACATGTCCCTCTTAGAGATACTGATGATACACTAAAAAAAACGCCCCCGCATACACACACACACCGTTTTTTAGCGTATCTTTAACGAAACAGGACCTCTTTCAAGCGGAATCGCCTCTTTTAAATGTACGTACATAAACACGGGCACGCCATATTGTAAGGCAAACGGTATAGACGATCGAGTATAGGAGTTGCCTCCCTGAGCGCCAGTGAAACACAAAACGAAATCACTTTCTTGGATTTGAAAGTCATTTGTAATCTTTTACAATTGATGTACAGGATAACATTTGTTTCTCTCTTTTTCGTGATGTATTATTTTTGCAAATTCTTTCATCAATATATTTACTGTGAAAAAACGTCTGAAATTTTATTTCTTTTCAATTTGTTCGTTTTGAAAGTGATACGAACTAACCGTCGCCAATGGGCCACAGTTAGCTGTGTGCTGTTGCGTCAATAAGGCGTGCCAGGAACCCTTGATCCTAGATCGAATCCTTGTTCGCCTTGATTTTATTTCTATTTTTGTCTGCACCCTTCTCGTGTATATGTGAACAGTGAATACAGGGAGTGCCGTTCCCAGTCAATCAACAGTCATCACCAGAACGAGTAGTTTCCGAACTATCGGGATTTCACGCTAATTTCAATAACGCATTCCTTTTCGCATTGACGCCATATCTTCGTCTCATTTGAAAACGCACTCACATACACACATATACACATATATGTTTAATTATGTATAAATATGTCAACCTGTTGCAGACAAGGGACAACCGAGTTCATCTACAGCCTTTCTGAATCTGCTGAAACCCATCGCATATTTCCCTGGACTTGACTTCACCAGCCATACAGAAGGTATACATGGACCCATGTCATATCACAGCATGCACACGGTGTCTTATAATGAAGTAATACTTTTATCATTGCATTGTAGATTATAGTGAATACTTCATCCCAAAGTTTGTTTCTTCAGATGGATACTCTGTGTGAAGCTACCTTTGTGAATAGTTAACAACCAAAAGTACTTGAATTCATACGATTTGGT
This sequence comes from Haliotis rufescens, assembly GCF_023055435.1. Classification (NCBI taxonomy): domain Eukaryota; kingdom Metazoa; phylum Mollusca; class Gastropoda; order Lepetellida; family Haliotidae; genus Haliotis; species Haliotis rufescens. The sequence goes on from NW_025964383.1 coordinate 10,152,199, forward strand.
GGGGCGGTCGGGTAGCCCAGTGTTAACGTTTAAAGCGTTCGCTGGTCACGCCGAAGACCCGGGTTCGATTCCCGACATGGGTACAGTGTGTGAAGCCCATTTCTGGTGTCCCCCGCCGTGATATTGCTGGAATATTGCTAAAAGCGGCTTAAATGGATACTCAGTCAGTCATACGATTTGGTTCTTTCAGATGTTTGAAATCATATTTTAGAAAGTACATTGTGAGAAGGTTTGACACTGTTTTACATTTCAACCCTGATATAAAAATGAATATGTTGTTTATGAAAATAACATAACCGTTCCCCTATCGCAATTTCGTGTTTGTGAAATTTCAAAGAGGCTTCAGTTACTTTCATTGTTTATTTTTTTTAACCGGTGAACTAATGACACTTATTAAGTCGATATACCAGTATGTACATATTATTATGTTTATCCATAAGGTCACTGTATAACGTTCCATTTTCCTGAAACATATAGGCGGTCGGGTAGCCCAGTGGTTAAAGCGTTCGCTCGTCACACCTAAGACCCGGGCTCGATCCCCGACATGGGTACAGTGTGTGAAGCCCATTTCTGGTGTTCCCCGCCGTGATATTGCTGGAATATTGCTAAAAGCGGCGTAAAGCCATACTCACTCACTCACAATAAAGCGGGAAAATTGCTGAGTGCGGCGTTAAACAACAAACGAACAAAACCAAACCTGGCTCTCCCTTCTCAACAGGTATTGTAGCTGAACACGCTCTTTCAATATTAATAAAATGACACCTTATTAAGAGGGAACTAAATATGTAGTAAAAACGTGACTTCGATATTACATTTCAGTAGACACATCTGAGGAAACTGCGATTAGAAACTGGGTACCTTTTGTCGGACCTGGGAGACAACTTTTGTACAACGGGATGAAGTATGAGAATGGCAGCATCATAGTTCCCGCCACTGGAGTGTATGCCGTGTACAGCCACATCAAGTTTTACACAGAAAGAAATAATCATGACGATGCTGAGTCTGATTTTCATCATAATATAACACGGTACAGTGCACTGAAGCAAGAGGAAGAAGCAGTATTGAGGAATGTCATCAGCGAGAACAAAAACAGCATCATTGATGGGTCAAGTCTGGAGAACTCCAGTGATGTTCATGGATTGGTGCAGCTGGACGCTGGTGATCAGCTGATGGTGAAAGTATCAGGGATGAATCCACTGAGACATGACAGGGACTGGCATTATTTTGGAGTATACAAGGCCTGACTTGACAAAAGGGTCCATGCATTTTTAGGGACCCCTGTTCGAACAGACCAAAGTATCCAAAGCTAGTGCTAAGGAGTGAATGCCCTTTATTTCAGTCACTGGCCCCTTACACAATCGCTATTTACATTGTACGTGAATGAAGGGAGCCCCAGGTAATAACTTCATCCAGATAACTAAGACAAAATTGTTATGGATGAGCAACTTCTTTATTACAATTGGGCGACGTTTACATTTGGCATCAACAGATATGCTCATATTCCTAAAAACGTCTTACGATTTTGAAGTGCTAAAAAAAAGATATTGCGCTGAATATGATAATGAAGTTGTAATATGAGAGGAGAGTAGGTAGAGAAATTAAAAATACGGGAAATTGTAATATTGTTTAGGTAATAGGGATTGTGTCAAATCAGTATAGAAAGGGCAAACCAGACACACACGGTACTCTGTGAGGGAAGTATACAATAGGCAAAGTCTCTCATAAGACCAACCTTTGTACCACCCCCAGTCACTAAACGGTAACCGGAACACCCGAAAGAGCAGAGAGAAATACGATGCATTTACTGATACTTGTGATAGATACATTTCAAATAAAACACTTCAGCGACCTTTACAGTCCTAAATTTGAGTTTTGTTTCACATTCTCCGACCATATCTGATGGTCTATGTCACAACATCTTGGGTTAGATAAAGACAAGAAATAGCTAACATTACAAACATCCTGATAAATTCATACTGACAAGAAGCCGTATTTGAATAATATATTCTTCACATTAACTGCCAAACAATTATATCCTTATTTGCCAAAGTCGGCTGATGTAGATAAATCTGTTTGGATATAACGTTATCTCATTGATAATGTAATCTAATCAAATATTTTACATACTGATTTGCTTGAAGTAGAGATCGTCCCAACTCTCCTAGGGCTACCTTTTTGGTCGGGACCTGTGAAGATTCCGGGGTAGAATAGGTCTTCAGCACCCCATGCTTGCCGTAAAAGGTGACTGTGCTTGTCGTACAAGGCGACTAACGGGATCGGGTGGTCAGGCTCGCTGACTTGGTGGATGCATGTCATCAATCACAATTTATTGGATCGATGCTCATGATAATAATCACTGGATTGTCTGGTCCAGACTCGATTATTTACAGACCGCCGTCATATAGCTGGAATCTTGCTGAGTGCGGCGTTAAACAACAAACCAACCTTTTGGTCGGACTTCTATTTAAATATGTAATAGTTTCAGAACACCCACATGCAATCTGTTTACATCAGTGTGATGGACAAAATCCCTTTCATTTCCATATGTGAAAAAAGGTGATACTGTACGTCACATTGTTTGGCAATCTTCCGGAGGCAATGGGGATTAACTGACTTTAAAAGTCCAGTTTCCATCCCTGCTGAACTAGGCTGGAATTTATGGGCTCGATCGTAGCACCGCCAGTGGCTATAACGAGTTATGTCCCTTATATGCCCCTCCTGTTGACCAATCAGATGACACATCTCATATGATATGAAGCATCTTCTTCAAACAAAATGGTGGCGCCCAGTAAAGGCGATCTGATCGATGATCAGAATCTATATTGTAATAAAACAGGTCTTACTTCCCAAAGTACATCATATCTCGTGAGCACTTAAAAACGTGAAAAGATTTGAAAGATATCTGTTGACGCCGTGTTGTTGGTACACATGCTTTGCAAATCCTGCAATCGACCGACATCTGCACGGCAGTTTACTTATCGGATGCCGACTTCGTTACGCGATTTTGATTGGATTGTGCATAGACCCGTTAGTCAAGCCAAAATAAAACGCCATTCGGCTAGGACGGAAACAGGATTTTTAGAGTCAGTGAACTAACTCCCATGGCTAGACAAAATGTGTTTGGCAGCATAATTTGAACATTCAAAAGGAAGTGGTAACTGTTTTCAAGTGAGTAATTGGGGGAACAAGCAAATCACCTCATATTATATATATATATATATATATTACGAATTAACACAAACATGGAAACGTAAGTATTTGTCATATAATGGTTAGGTTTCTTGGCAGCATAAAGCCAAGGATCGCTAAATACAATGTTTATTCCTAATATAGGACATTTACCATCCCCCAAAACCCTCGAGTGATAACTTGTCCCATGTCCAGACGTGATGCACGTAGCGCATTTCGAACGAAAATGCCGTAACCATCCGTTTGAGATACCGCCCTTGTCATGTTGTGGATGGAAACAACGGTGTCCTTGTAGAGCAGAGCATGGGCTATAGCAAAACTGGCACGGACGGTCAAAGGGAGCTAACTATGTGAGGGTACCCAACAAACATTGATATTGGTTACACACAGCCAAATGTTTTCCCATAGGCTTCTATAATAAAGTTATATTTGTTTAAAATAACCAGGCATTCAACAGCAATTACATGAATATGTATGCCCATTCTGGCCCAAAGTCTGTAATAAAAACACAAACTAAATCAGCGAGTTCCTTTTCCGAGTACAGGTAAAATGTATATCTAGAAAGTATTTGTTTAATATACGCAATCAACTTTTCATTCAAGAGATATTCTTCAAATAAGCAGGAGATTAATATATTTGAAATATCTTTTGTATGTGAAAAAGTTCGACAATATTGATGGTTATTTACATCATCAGGAACTATATCTTTAGCCCATGTTTATTGGCACAAGTGCTATGGTATTTGGAAAAAGAGTACATGATAAATATAATAAAATTTTATTTCAGTTATTCTAATTAAATCCCCCAAAAGCAGAAGCAGAAGCTCACACCACTCCCAAGGTAGACACTGAAGGACCAAACTGAACAATTCTGTGTCTTTTACGTGGAACTGATATACACTCTTCAAAAACAGAAACGCATAGGAGATAATGAGAATGCTGATTGTGTTTATTCATGAAACATTAAATACAAACTGGTGTAATGCACAAATGCATCCGTTTTAAACGTCTGTAGCTTTATATGAGCATGTCATGGAAAGGAAAGTAATAGTTTTGACAATCATGTGCTGTGAGAGTGATTATAAAGGTCAAACGTCAATCATATTTTGTCATACGTTTGTCGACGTTTGGAACCGGGAAAATGCCGAGACTGAATGCTGCATATCACAACATCGCCACATTACGCCTTGAAGCTGGGGAGTCCCAGTCGGCAGCTACACGTCATTTCAACGTACACCTATCTCGTTTATGGGATCCGAATGCACGCCTCTGTTTCACCCAAGGTCTTCTCACAAGTCATAGAACAAGAGGCACCACCCTGCACAAAAAAAGTTCTTCCACCTACGTCATCGCCATGGAACTGCCATCGAGTTGGCGGGACATGTGCCAGGTCTGAGGTGGGTATAAACGTATCAGACTAAACAATCAGGAATCGTCTGCGATTGGTGGGAATAAGGCCATGAAGACCGGTATGTGTCCCTGTCATTCAGGAGACGTTTCCATCGACGACAACGTATGCGATGGAGCAGCCCCGTGTAGGCATAGACACTGAGAAACTGGCGGCGACTCTGGTTCAGTGAGGCATCACGATTTCTTCAACAACTCCGAGATAGAAGACGTCGAAATATACGTTTAGCACCGAAAAGCGTTCTACAGGTCGACAGATTCATTAGCTGAATTGTGATGATGTTGGCATCACGCCATCATCGGCACCCTCACCCGACGTGCCAAATTCATTTGCCATTCTAATGCCTTCACCTGAACCAGCTGATCTGAACTATCTGAAGAAAACCTTTACTTCCCTCAACAGTTACCCTGCCCATCTAATCTCAAAAACCATCAACAAGACACTCAAGAACTCCGAACCAAGAACCTGGCCTGCCCCATCGTCAATCATACCCCGTCAAAGCCCTGTCGCTTTTGCGACTCATCAAGAACAAAGCCAATATAGATTCCCCCTTTCCTAGCGGCAAGACCATCTAGACACATCTACGGACTAATGGAAGAGGCACAAGCTGCGCAAGTCCCAATGCCAGAGGGTGTATATACAAGATCTTATGCATCTGTAGCCACCAATACACTTGAGAACCCTCAGACCCCTTAACCCCAGACTCAAAGAGCATCGGATGTCAGTCAACAAGACCATACTGTCACGTGAAAGTTGATATACGCAACAAAATCTCAATCATGTATTTTCAGTTTACTAACCTATGAAATGGAACATTCTATCTATTCATTATTTCTGCCCATGGTATAGTCGAAATTTAAGGATAGGATCAATCTAGAAATGATGTTTGTTCATTAAATACTCTCAACATCTAAAACTAAAATAAACTATATTCATTTCGCACAGAAATATCCAAGAAATGTGTGAATCATCGTACTCACAACATCTTCAGTGGGATGGACATCAGTATTTTCAACAGCAATAGTCATGTCCCAAATGTCGTGATATACCAACTGATCATAGATACCAACGAACTCCTGTTTGATGATGTTTTCATAAATAGGTCCCCATAGCACATCTAGAGTATAGTTTGTTATGGGATGTATATAATTGTGGGGTCCTTTTATGGCTATTTTAATATCAGGTGATTTTTCAATAATTTTTGTATTGAAATCCGTGTACGTTTCATTTGAGACCTAAACATGTGTACCGGAAATAGATTAAAATGAGCGTAAAGATTAATAAGGATAATGTCTCGTGAACCTGCAGGTGTCTCATCTAAATGGACGAACACGGGTCGACTCGCAGTCCTGTTTGCATTTTGAAATGACATTGGCAGACCATGAGGAATCCAAACAACAGTATAGTTATGTTGTTTCTCATAGGCCTCAGTGTAGTAGTAACGCTTCTGTGTTGTTGGTATGGGCCCAATTAACCACGGTCCAGTTCTCATGGTAAGATTCAACCTTTTGTACAAGACTGTAAACAATTGTCTGACGGTCGAGTCACCATACATCCTGAGTGATCTGTTGGCCAGGAATTTGCTATAGTCATTCATAGTTATGGTGTTAAAACATCCACGTTGTCGCCATGTGGAGTTGTAGAAGAATCCAACAGGTGATGGTGTCATCCAGGTGTCACGGAATTGCCTCCTTCCACATGGAGCTGAGAAAGACACTGTCGCAGCCTTCACTGAAATGATGAATTATTGTTGTATACCTACATGTACTTAATCTCTACAGCTCGCCTTCTCTTTTCACAGAGAAAAACTCTTGAGAGCAGTGACCGATCAAATATCCAGTCTCTACCAAAACTGCCATCCCTTCTTTGAATCTAGATGTTCTTTTCTCTCAATTAAAATGCGAAGCTGATTATACTGTTTTATTCCAATTCCCCCATTATTCAAATTCAAACCCATTTCTATTATAATCATAACCAAAATTCATACGATGATTAATATTAGTTCATTCACAATGATTAATATCAGCTAATAAATTGGCATTATGGTAGAGTATAATTCATATAAAAATATAGGTTATGCCAGAACTATAAATTAATTAGAGGATCTATCATGTACATCTGAAGTATAAACATCATAAAAACAAAATAACGCAAGTTTGTTATACCATATTGCTTTGTTGCTTTGTTGCGTGCGTGCGTGCGTGCGTGCGTGCGTGCATGCGTGCGTGCGTGCGTGTACGAAACCCTCGTTAAATTCATACCAGAGGAAATACGTATTGGGACCCAGTCCACCAATTTCTCAAAAGAACACCTGAAATGATAAAGCACTTTATATCAAGAATGAATTTGTCTACAAACATTACCTGCGGATGGCACAGGAATTAATATCCAACGGATTGAACGGCGCCGTTCAACTAACCGACTTAGTGAGTAAGTGAATGAGTGAGTGTGAATTTTCTCCGAAATGTTCCAGCAACATCACAGCAGGGGATATCATCGATTAGTTCTACACAGTATTTCCATTCCCACTTTCGAATGTTTTAGCCTGTGGTCTATCACACTGTTCCACAGCGTCATCTTTGCGCCAGCTCCTGCATATCATGTTTTGTTTCTTTATAGTTTAACGCCGCGTTATTCCAGCTATATGAGGGCGGTCTGAAAAATAATCGAGTTTGTACCAGACAATCAATTGACTGACATCCATATAATATTAACATTGACCTTTACTGAGAGGACCAATAGAGGACCAATACATGGTCTTCACAATACATTGTCTTCACAATACATTGTCTTCACAATACATTGTCTTCACAATACATGGTCTTCACAATGATCAAAATGACAAAAGTCACAAAAGTTGCATAATGTTTTGTGAATCAAAGTGTGTTGTATATAAAGATTAGTTCATAACCTAATCCTTACACGGATGGCCGTGTCGAAATTTGTTGTGAAGAGTTATGATTGTGGTTCGCCCTAATTATGTTTCAAGGGCTAGCTTATAACACCAAGCCCGAGTTGCAGGCGTTTACGTTGGCGGTAATCGTTAAGGATCCTCGAAAGCCGATAGTGCTAACAAATCAAGAAACATAATCAATGAGAGTATTGGATTCGTAACGACGATAATAATCACCTCTGGGCAGCTGATGAACGCAAATCTGTACAACCAAATGCAGCGCTTTTGACCACTGCGACACCCATGTCGCCTCATAACAAGAAGAAAACCTGAAAACGACTGGTTGACCATGACAACTACATAACATAGCGTGAAGAGTACTACTTACGACCTATACCAGCGTGTATCAGCCTCTGTTGGTATTGGCACAAAATGAACTGTGTTAACTCTAGTCCAATGCTGGCACTCAAATCCACGTTGTTTAGGTTTGGTACAATAGAACGGAACACCCCAATTTTCAGCAGTCAAATTGCAGATTGGTTTATTTTCAAGAAACCGTTTATCCATGTACCCCACAGTTGTCTCTGTTAAGTTATGTACATCAAACAGGCAACTTATATGCTTTCCGATATATCCACTTCTAAATGTGTTGTATATAAAAGCCATCCTTTCTCTCGATGACAATATCGCTGCATAGATTACAGCTTGTCCAGTCCACATGGTGCGCAGAACGCCAGTATACGTCCCGTTGTCATGGTCAATAACACTTCCGGCGGAAGAAGCTTGTTTCACCGTGTCTTTCATCCAAACAACCAACATATCTCCTCCTCGGGTTTTAGGTCTTTCCTTGCGATCCATTAACACTATCTTCACATTGATGGTTTCATTAAGTCTGTAGATTTGTTGTTTGTCAATGAGGAATAACTTTGAGAACTTTCCCGATGCATGACGATTTGAATCTTTGAAGTTAGAATCATATATGATTTTAGTGTCTGCCTTCACAGATTTCAAGGGGAGTTGATGTTCAACTTGAGGTACTTGCCCCTTGTCTTCTGCTCTTGAACGAGCATGGTCTAGTACGCTCTGAAACCTACAAAAATTTATACTTATTTCTTTCGATTTTTAATTTTCTATATTGAATATTACTTCAATTATGATGTTAATATCAATACATCATTGACGTAAGGTATATCTAATATGTATGTAAGTTGACTACAAATGAGAGATGGTATCCAGCGTATGTGTGTTCGTTTGTGCTTGTGTGTCAGTGTACTTTTGAGTTTAACGCCACTTAAAATACAGTTTCAGTTACATGTCGGAGTGACAGCTTGATGTGGGAGGAAAGCCCGAAGGGATGCTGGTTGTAGACGTGTAATACTTTGGTGAAGCCCATGAACATTGTTATGGTGACCAAGAAACAGAATAATGGCCAGTCGAGTTTCGAACCCACGATCATAGGTCTCTTGCGTGTCCAATGGACGCAACTCTGCAAGGTGTTGGCACAAGGAGAATATACAAACCTACGTAATATATTTTTTGACTATAATAGTTTGTACAGAAGTGAAGCTATTGTGTCTTTGGCTTTGATTAACTTTTTAGACCGCAGTGGTACTGCCGGTGCACTTAAACGGGTCTACAAGCGGAGATTTATGTTAAGAATACCAACATCCAGCTATTCCCGTGCTTTGAGACCTCTAAACAGAAGAGGAAATCGTGCTACCTGACTTGGGTGCTGGCATGTCATCGTATCCCAATTGCTTAGATCGACGCTCATGATGTCAGTCACTGGATTCTCTGTCTCACAATAACGTTAACAACAACAATAATAACACAACACTACAATTGTAAAAACCGGTTTGTTGTGATTAATTTGTATAAGGTTATATATTTATTTCTTCTCACAGAAACAAATATAATACAAAATATTATCGACAGATATTTAAGGGTCCATTGCCTAACAATTCACAATTTGTTTTGTTAAACGTTTGAAACCAAATGATCAAATGTTTTTAAAACGTCATATATATCCTATCCAATCATAGCATTGGAGTGTATGAGTGAGTGAACTGGCTTTAATGCGTCAGCTTAAGTGGGAGGAAAGGCCGAAGTGATGCAGTTCTCAGACGTTTACCACTTAGGTGCAACCCACGAGTACAATTATGCTGATGACAAACCTAGCAACATCGAGGCGAACAAGGATTCGAACCCTAACTCATAGGTTTCTGGTGTCTCCAAAGCGACGCAACTCTGCACAGCAAATTGCCGAGCCTTAGACAACTGGGCCGTCTTGGCCCCCTTATACTTAAAACATTTAATTGAAGAAGAAATGATGTCATGATGCTCACAGGAAATCATAAGTGTTCCATAACATTGAAATTACCCATTGAAATGCCGATAAAAAGGATTTATCATCCAAAACTGGCTCCTACACTGTAGATATCGCTGCAATGAAATTGCATCACAATGATTTGCAGACCATTGTGACGTCATTGGTAACCATGACGTAACAATCAAATGACATCACTAATGGCTCTGTTACTGAAGCTGTCAGCGGTACTTTTTACACTTAAGACACTGCTTATTGCTGTCTACAAACTGAAAAAAGTGGAAGAATTATTTTGCATGATAAATAAAATCTCAACCCTTTTGAAATCAAATATATCAACACTTGTTGATAAAAGTGGGAAAACTCCGAGGCTTCCACTTTTATCAATTTGTGTTGATATATTTGATATCAAAAGACACTCGGGTGAGATTCTCTATGCATTTCAATACTTCTTAACTATTCTTCAAAAACGTATACACACGGGATCTCATGAAAACACTGTAATGTTAACACACACACCTCCTTCCATCATTTCGTTCTGGGAGTAGTTCAGTGGAGAGGTACATATTGTACTTTATTTCATTAGCTGTACATGTCGTATCCATAATGAAGGTGCTTAAACCTCATGCCGTCATTACAAAGTGAATCCATTGCGATAACGTCTCCTCAATTGATTGGTAAGCTGGCGCCCTATGCTGAACAACTAACCAGTGATTCGTTAACTACTAGTATTTAATTAAGTTGGAACTGTATCGATCGGACACCGGGTTTCCCAGGCCAAGTACTTACTTCTTAAGGCTGCCCAACGTTACAAAGGACAACCATGCGACCAGAACGACAACCGCCAGAACTATTACTTTTGGAAATGTGAAACGCATCTGGAAAAAAAGTGAAAACGTAAGGCTTACGTCATTTCCATAACTTTTCTTTTTGTTGAAATACAAGGTCTCTTTATCTTGATAGCAACAGTATAAAAGTTATGAATTTAGACATCTAAATCCACACTCTCACAAGGCAATGGACAAGACAGTCAATTAAGTCGGCGGCTGGGACCTATTATCATCTTCGAGTGAATTAACGCAACACTCTAATGAAAGAATGAATACCATCAGCTTGACTAGATAGGGAGGGACGAAAACGCCTAAAAAACAAGATAGGCTGATAAACTCAAGTCGTTTGAACTGAGCAAGGAAACTTGGTCAAAAGAGTAACTTGACTCACAATTATAAAAAAGTACTTGGCCTAAACATGGCAATCCCGAGAAAATTGTTTATTCATGGGTTACTAAAACGGGAGTTAAAATGTAACGCTGATTAGGTCAGTAACACCAGAGTAAGCCAGTACCAGAATCAAAACAACTCTGTAATTACTTCAAAGCGAAACACATTTCGAACAGACTACACAGTAACAAGGCGACCCGTAAACAGTCTAGCGAATTCTAGCGGAGATCCACCATAAGCGTGGACGTCGGAGAAAATAATCTCCCCTTGTCAGCTTGGAGAACGATAAACGGCTGCAGGTAACAGACTGTGTTTCTTACAATAATGAAACCCGTGAAGCAAACTAACTACAAAAACAATATGGGATTGTAGATACCAATAAAGGACTGAACATAAAAAAGGACAATAAAACCTGATAAATATCTACATAGTACCAGATAACCCCGCCACTGCGAGGATATCACGGTCAATGAACACTTTCAATACATGAATAAGCTGCATACATATTTGAGATAACATATATCAAATTAAATTCTGATAAAAGTTTGCGATTAAACTGCATGAGAATAAAATTTATGAACAACAAATTCTCTAACGCTAAAGAACATACACACACCGACCTATGCCGGATAGATACGGGAGTGGGAAGCGCTGCATTATATATACGTCACTAGACCGTGACCAGCTTGGTTTTACCACCCGGTGACACTAGGTACGCTGCATACTTATAATTATCAATTATGAAAAATAAGTGGTGCAACAACTATTGCAATAAGCGAATGAATGACTGAACTTACTGTAGCAATCGTTGAGAGGCATCTTATCGCTGTCGACATCCTCGAGTGGAGTAGAGGTATGTCCGTGCATCTGAAAAGACTACACAACACAACCAGGCACGCAGCCCGGACACTGGTTTTTAACATGCTCAAAAGACTGTGTCGGGGCTGCGCGCTTGGTTAGTTCTATTCATCTGTGAGAAAGGCGCAGTGGACACTTAAGCCGCTTGGCTATGCAGTATATAGCCCGCTGCAATGTTTGCAATAAGTGACCACCAGAGTCCCGCTTTGTGTGAACATGTATAACCTTGAACTACTTGTGTGGCGTTATGATGGCGTTCATTTCTTTTTTTATATATAAAGAACTAGAGATTGCTCTTCTCCAGGTGTAATGTAACATATATAGTTTTGCCCTGTACTGTTATAGTTATAGTACGAGGACGCAACTGGAAAACGATTACATGCAGATAGGAAATATTTGAAATGTTGTACCGATTTGACGAAAGTGTGACTGTCTGGTGTACTTCTTTGAAACAAGGGGGTGGAAAGTGTGAATGTCTGGTGTGCTGGTTTGAAACGAGGCTGTGAAGTGTGATTGTCTGGTGTACTGGTTTGAAACAAGGGCTGTAAAGTGTGACTGTCTGGTGTACTGGTTTGAAACAAGGGGCTGAAAAGTACATCAGACATTCACACTTTACAGCTCCTTGTTTCAAACCAGTACACCAGACAGTCACACTTTACAGCCCCTTTACTGGTTTGAAACATGGGGCTGTAAAGTGTGACTGTCTGGTGTACTGGTTTCTTTTTTTAAATATAAAGAACTAGAGATTGCTCTTCTCCAGGTGTTATGTAACATATATATTTTTGCACTGTACTGTTATAGTTATAGTACGAGGACGCAACTGGGAAGCGATTACATGCAGATAGGAAATATTTGAAATGTTGTACCGATTCTTTGAAACAAGGGGGTGGAAAGTGTGAATGTCTGGTGTGCTGGTTTGAAACGAGGCTGTGAAGTGTGACTGTCTGGTGTACTGGTTTGAAACAAGGGCTGTAAAGTGTGACTGTCTGGTGTACTGGTTTGAAACATGGGGCTGAAAAGTGTGACTGTCTGGTGTACTGGTTTGAAACAAGGGGCTGTAAAGTGTGACTGTCTGGTGTACTGGTTTGAAACAAGGGCTGTAAAGTGTGACTGTCTGGTGTACTGGTTTGAAACAAGGGGCTGAAAAGTGTGACTGTCTGGTGTACTGGTTTGAAGCAAGGGGCTGTAAAGTGTGACTGTCTGGTGTACTAGTTTGAAACAAGGGACTGTAAAGTGTGACTGTCTGGTGTACTTTTTTGAAACAAGGGGCTGTAAAGTGTGACTACCTGGTGTACTGGTGTGAAACAAGGGGCTGTAAAGTGTGACTGCCTGATGTACTGGTTTGAAACAAGGGGCTGTAAAGTGTGACTGTCAGGTGTACTGGTTTGAAACAAGGGGCTGTAAAGTGAATCTGTCTGGTGCACTGGTTTGAAACAAGGGCTGTAAAGTGTGACTGTCTGGTGTACTGGTTTGAAACAAGGGCTGTAAAGTGTGACTGTCTGGTGTACTGGTTTGAAACATGGGGCTGAAAAGTGTGACTGTCTGGTGTACTGGTTTGAAACAAGGGGTTGTAAAGTGTGACTGTCTGGTGTACTGGTTTGAAACAAGGGACTGTAAAGTGTGACTGTCTGGTGTACTTTTTTGAAACAAGGGGCTGTAAAGTGTGACTGCCTGGTGTACTTGTGTGAAACAAGGGGCTGTAAAGTGTGACTGTCTGGTGTACTGGTTTGAGACATGGGGCTGTAAAGTGTGACTGTCTGGTGTACTGGTTTGAAACAAGGGGCTGTAAAGTGTGACTGCCTGGTGTACTGGTGTGAAACAAGGGGCTGTAAAGTGTGACTGCCTGATGTACTGGTGAAACAAGGGGCTGTAAAGTGTGACTGTCAGGTGTACTGGTTTGAAACAAGGGGCTGTAAAGTGAATCTGTCTGGTGCACTGGTTTGAAACAAGGGCTGTAAAGTGTGACTGTCTGGTGTACTGGTTTGAAACAAGGGGCTGAAAAGTGTGACTGTCTGGTGTACTGGTTTGAAACAAGGGGTTGTAAAGTGTGACTGTCTGGTGTACTGGTTTAAAACAAGGGACTGTAAAGTGTGACTGTCTGGTGTACTTTTTTGAAACAAGGGGCTGTAAAGTGTGACTGCCTGGTGTACTTGTGTGAAACAAGGGGCTGTAAAGTGTGACTGTCTGGTGTACTGGTTTGAGACATGGGGCTGTAAAGTGTGACTGTCTGGTGTACTGGTTTGAAACAAGGGGCTGTAAAGTGAATCTGTCTGGTGCACTGGTTTGAAACAAGGGGCTGTAACGTGTGACTGTCTGGTGTACTGGTTTGAAGCAAGGGACTGTAAAGTGTGACCGTCTGGTGTACTGGTTTGAAACAAGGGGCTGTAAAGTGAATCTGTCAGGTGCACTGGTTTGAAACAAGGGGCTGTAACGTGTGACTGTCTGGTGTACTGGTTTGAAACAAGTGGCTGTCAAGTGTGACTGTCTGGTGTACTGGTTTGAAACATGGGGCTGTAAAGTGTGACTGTCTGGTGTACTGGTTTGAAACAAGTGTTTGTGAAGTGGGACTGCCTGGTGTACTGGTTTGAAACAAGGGGCTGTAAAGTGTGACTGCCTGGTGTACTGGTTTGAAACAAGGGGCTGTAATGTGTGAATGTCTGGTGTACTGGTTTGAAACAAGGGGCTGAAAAGTGTGACTGCCTGGTGTACTGGTTTGAAACAAGGGGTTGTAAAGTATGACTGTCTGGTGTACTGGTTCGGAACAAGGGGCTGTAAAGTGAATCTGTCTGGTGTAAAGGTTTGACACGAAGTGGTGTAAAGTTGTAAATGTTTGATACACTGATTTGACACAAAGGTTTGCCGGTTTAACATACTGTTGTATAATGTGTGAAGGACTGGTGTACTGATTTGACACGAATGGGATTAAAGTATGAATGTCTGATGTAACGGTTTGACATATGATGATGTAAAGTGTGAACATCTGGCGTTATCTATTTAAGCTGTTCTCGACTCCCCTCACCTTAAGCCATTTACTTAAATGTAGAGTAGACAGCAGCCAGTAGCCTACAGGTTCGCTCTTTACACTCAACATGATATATGTGACGTGATATAGATCTTGTCCATTACTGCAGTTATATATATATACTCCTGAAGGGTTAACGTGAAAGATCGTCACACGTTCCTTGAAAATTAAAAATTTAACAACAACCAATAGGAACTATATTTAAAATCGCAGTTCTAAATGTGAAAATGAGAGTGATTTGGGCTTGTGAGGAGAAACATCACACATACAGCTGATCACCTACAAGCAGGGATCTCTCTGAAACATTGTTAGATGTAAGTATGGAATCGCCCGTAGTCTTCACACACTACCAAAACATTAACCCTATCATCTATTAGTACTAGTAGTACCCCTTTTTTACTTTGACAACAATTACATTGCCTATTATGTTAATAGGGCCAACTCAGCGTCCCGTGTGTGCTACTATCGTATGGTTACCACACCCAAACCTAATGAGGATCACTCGAAGGGGTCCATTTTATATCTTAAAAACAGATCTCTCAGGTTCAATTATAGTCTTAAACATCTGTCATAGGAAAAGTGACTCCTTGTCCAATCCATGCCACACCAAATCCTAAAATATTCATCAACGGTTTATCACGTGTCGGCCATGTCTCCCTTTCATTATTATCAAGGTGGTATTATTAACATTCATAACATGCTTTCAGATACCTGATGATGGCCATATTACAACTTTAACCAGGACTTTACTACATTGCACATGTGGTCAGCGGAGGATGGCAACTACTAAGTTCTCCATTGACATCTTCGTAGAGCTGTTGTTTACACCTGAAAATATTCTGTAAAACTTCAAGTGTACACTTTAATTTACACTGACCTCCTCTCATGTCACACAGCGGATGGGGGGCACGGGTGCCCCAGTCGTCTAAGGCGCCGCGATTCGCTGTGCAGAGTTGCGTCCCTTGGGCACGCCAGAAACCTATGATTGTGGGTTCGAATCCAGGTTCGCCCCGATTATGTTTCAAGGTTTGTCAGCACCATACCCGTGCTCGTGGGTTTCACCGAAGAGGTAAACGTCTGAGACCTGCATCAGTTCGGGCTTTCCTTCCACATTAAGGGGGCGGTCGGGTAGCCTAGTGGTTAAAGCGTTCGCTCTTCACGCCGAAGACCCGGGTTCGATTCCCGACATGGGTACAATGTGTGAAGCCCATTTCTGGTGTCCCCCGCCATGATATTGCTGGAATATTGCTAAAAGCGGCGTAAAACCAAACTCACTCACTCACTCACTCCACATTAAGCTGACACGCCGCGATATAACTTGAATACTGTTAAAAGCGGCGTTAAACCCAACTCACTCACTCATTCACTCACACAGCGGATCCATCACTAAATATTGGGACAGCCATGCTATCAAACAGACAACAGAAGCAGGTTAAGATCAATTCAGCTGTTATTCCAAATCTGACTAAGATATTCAATGTCTTTTCTCGTGGTTTGCATGCTTCTTTGACAGCTTTGGGCAAACATTACAACCAGGTTCTTGTGAGCAGTTACTGTTTCCAAACTGTTACCAGAAAACCACCAGTTTTTCAGCTTGCTTGATCACATCAATTCTGTAGGCTGAAACAACTTAGATTTGGAAATTGAACCTTCATGCCATAATGTTTTCCCTCGGCTTCAACTTGATCTTTGAGTCTCACCACAGAGTCATATATATTTACAATATAATCAGCAAATACGGGGGGTTTATGTTGCCCAAACAAATATGTTATAAAAACCTAGCATTAAGATATTGATTGTATGTCACAATGACCATCATCCCTGTGTAACACTGGTCTCTCGTATTAACTTTGAAACACAAAGCTCAGTCAAGTTTTATATCTAATGTTAATAACAACAAACAATACTTAAACTTGATTATATGGAGGTAAAACCGTTTTCGAAGAGCCCATTCCCTTCCGTAAGCGGACCGCCTCCGTGGTCTAATGGTAGAGCGTCCGCCCGGAGAGTGGAAGGTCCGGGGTTCGATCACCAGCTGCGTCATACCAAAAGACGTTAAAAGATGGTAATTGTTGTAACCCTGTCTGGTGCTCGGCATTAAGAGGCTAAAACAAGGACTGGTCGGCTCGGGTCAGTATACTTTATCTGAGCGGGGTATTCATGTTAAACTGCGGCATGGTATCTCAGTGTGCTAGCACTATAAATCGGCATCAGTCTGGACTAGTAGAAGCAGCCATACACACACACATACAGTGCATGCCCGTCGCTATATAAGTGTAATAATCTTCGACGCGACGTTAAACCTCACCTCACCTTCCATTAGCAAAACTACTCAGTTGCTCCCACACCGACTCTTCACCGCCACACACCACAGCTCTAGTCATATATCTCTCCAGCATTTATCATACCTCCTTATACCTACTTTACAAACACTGACCTCGACAACATGAACGACGGACGAGTTATACTAATTTTATTAAGAAAAAGGATGTAGCTTCCAAACACTGATAAATATCTGAATACATATTGCTTCGGGGGGGGGGGGGGGGGGGGGGGGGGAGTTAATGCACACCACGTGAACAACACTGTTTGGCATTCAACATCACATATAACCCCACATTTGTTCGACGCTGAACAAAACCTATCACAAGAACTCGTCAGTGGCGGTGAATAGGGCGACCGTCAGAGACAAGACACAGACAGGATTTAACCTCATTTTGGATATTACGATACGATATAATCACGCGGTCATGTTGACCCAAAAGCTGGGTTATGCGAGAGCGAGGAATTAGTAAATGAATTAATGTATCATCTTGGTTGATACTTTTTGATGAATCCATTTAATAGTGTGACTGAGTGATGTTTTATGCTGCTTTAATATTAGAGAAACACCACGTTGAGTCAACTTGACGGGAAAGAAAACATGAAATGAGGCACGTCCTAGACACTCCCACTTTGGGGGAAAGTTTCGAAAGTGTAGTATGGTGCTGAAATAGGCGTAATTGGAAGAATCTGAAATCATTGGGTTCTGTCACGCCTGTGGCATACAACTCTGCTCAGCAACAGATATAGACGAGTTGGCGACCAGTTGCCCCATCAACAATAGAGTTATCATTCAGAAGCTGGTTACTCAGCTGGATATGGTTATTTTCTATTGAAAACAATAAATTATTACAATATGGCTACTGAGGCGGTGATATTTTTAAAATAATAAAGGGGTTTCATTATTTCAGCTACATGACATATTATTATCTTACCATATTACGCTGGTAACTGTTTGATGGGTGTGCTAATGGTGTTTGAAGAACCATGGTTGGTGCGTAATATAACGGCCTCTGTTCCATTATTTTTAAGGAATGGGGAGTCACTCGGACATTCCCCTGTACGTAGTAGTCAGAGATCACAGTAAATGAGAGACAGACAGAAACAAATGCATCTTCTTTATTTACGAACTTTCAAGGATTTGAAACCTTACAGAATTGTGGAATGTATTGATGCGACTCTTGAATATATTATAGGATTATTATCGTCATTCGTTTCACAGTCGTGACGCATGTTCACTAATAAATGAGTAAATATCTCCGGGTCACAATCTGTTAGATGTTCCCAGGTATAGTTAAAGCGATATTCCCGGGGAAGTCCTGGCTGACATTTGACACGACCGTATTATAATGACTGTATGTATGTCTCAGTTACATAAACAACGATCACAGAGATGCAGACTTACATGGAACACGTCTGAGGGACGTCTAACGCGTCTGGCACGTCCGAGGGATACAACTCTTCACAGCGAAACACAACGCTCCCTTGTACAAGGCAATCAGTGTCCCCATTACAAATGAATTATCATTCAGAAGCGTTTCTAGTAAGCCGATTGCATAGAATGGTATGGCTATTTTCTTTTGCAGGGGGGTGAGTTCTTTCCAGGGATCTTTTGCCATGATGTTGTTTGTTTTACGTTTGTTATACCATGTTGCTTTGTTGTGTGTGTGTGTGTGTTTGTGTGTGTGTGTGTGTGTGAGAGAGTGTGTGTGTGTGTGTGTGTGTGTGTGTGTGTGTGTGTGTGTGGCTGCTTGTACTAGTCTTGACTAATGCCGAGTTTATAGTACTAGCCCACTGAGATACCATGCCACAGTTTAACATGGATACCCCACTCAGAGACAGTAAACTGACTCCGAGTCGACTAATCCTCTTTTTAACCCCTTGATGCAGGCTACAAAAAGTTCTTACTTTATCATTTTGGTATGACGCCACCGGTGATCGAACCTCCGACCTTCCGGTCTCCGGGTACACGCTCCACCACTAGACCACTTCAGTTGATAAGATAACAATCATCATTTGTTTTAGAATCGTGATTCATGTTCATTGAATGATACATGTTACCGGGTCACACTAAATCGACGCAATCGAGACAGCTGGATATGAAGGGGAAGTCCCTCTCCGATATCACTAAGCGTTGGTTTGTTGACTATCCGTCCAACAACACTTCTCGGCAGTGAGCAGTGAGCAGTAGATGTAAGGTCTTTCTTTCTTAATATATTTACAACATCAGTTGATTAACAGTGTCTTATCGATATAATTTCTTTTGTTAACAGATCATCATATAGTTATTTTTTACTTTCTATTACGTACACAGCCATAACTCTATGAGCATATATATATAGTATATACAGTAATAGATAGAGATATATAGAGATAGAATATATGCAGAAGCGTTGTTGCTGGTGAGTTCCACCATTTAATCTTAACCGTTAAAACAGCGTTTTTGCAAACATTATGAAAGTGTGTGAAATGCACATCCAAGCTATCGTAGCAACGATATCGACTCGATCCGTGTCAAGGCAGGCATATACAGTTCGCAGCAATCAGTGAATTTCCCTACGTATTTATTTAACACATGTTTACAATCACCTTTCAATACGGCTTATTGATCAAAGATGACTTACTCTAGTCCTGTAATCGCCACAGGTTCATCAACAACTTTCTCCCGTCACTCTTATCGCGTCTCACATTTTGACGTCTTGGTGTAAATAACTTGCATTGTGACTGTCTTACTTGGGTACAATTTAACAGACCTTTTACATCTAATTACGATATTATTTGAATATAATTCTTGTAAACATATTGCAAAAGATGTTTCTGTAGAACAATACGTTAATACCACATCTCCTTTTGAGGAACTACGTCATTCCGCGATATAGATGGCTGTTGTATGTCTGCCAGTGTAAACAAGAAGGCACACGTACTGTTTAAAAGTGTGTTTGGAACTTCATCCTTCGAGGTACAAAATGGTGATATCAAAAAGCGCCGACGTCCATACAGTTTGGCCCACACTCTCTGACGGTTCATGTTCCATTGAACTCACACAAAGTGAAAGACAATTCTTAAATAAACATCTATATACATATATGAGTGCATTTCTCATTGGCAATTACATTAAAATCTATAGGAATAGAATTTCCGTCGTGCCATTATTGTGTGAATATCTTTATATGTATGTGCTACACATATATGAGTGCACTTCTCAGTGACAATTACATTAAATTCTATAGGAATAGAATTTCCGTCGTGCCATTATTGTGTGAATATCTTTATATGTATGTGCTACTGTACACCAGTGAATCTCACCTATGAAGTATATGTGCGCGCGTGTGTGTATATGATTAAACGTTACCACAAGTCATATATTAAAAAAATGTTATCATTGCACCCTCAAATTTGTCCACATGCCTGTATTAAACAGGTCAAAGAGAATACAAGCTTGAACTGTCTACTAGGTCCGCCATTCCTCAACATTTCCGACAAATCAGGGTGATTTGGTTTCTAATTGGTTTGTTGTTTGTTTCAGACAGGAGCATGTGACGTTACATTTTAGCATTCATTATGAACAAACGTATGAAAGTTGGATTTGCTTTCATATTTATTTTGAACATAGCTGTAGGAATTGCAGTTGTTTGTCAAATGGTGTCACGACAAACCAAAAAGCAATCACAAGGTCAGCTTACAAAGGAACAAATCGACAATGTAAGTAACAATTTAAGGATGTACTTTTCACTCATAATATTTCACATATATATATTATTAATATTCAAAGTGTATATCTATTTGGGAGGACGAAAATGATAAATAGAAGGAATGGATAAAAAGTAACGTACATGTGTCTGGACTGTTGGTCTTTTGTTATTTATTCTGCACATCACACTGTTATCCATTCTGACATGTGTTGCAGATATACATGGAACACGTAACAACCATTGCTATGCCCAGTCTTACACGGACAAGTGAGTTGAATACACCAAAATGAAAAACGAGAAACACGTTCACCAGAATGTTAAACGTTCTGTTGCAATGATAATTGTTTTCATTATAGAGAAAGCTAATTTGGTAATAATATTAATGTGAAGATAACATATTTTATTGACACGCTCCCTGTTTGTGTGAAAATATATCTTCAATTTGTTACAGATGTAGAAAAACCGACCATATCAGCAGAATTCCTCAATTTATTAAAGCCTATAGCCTACTTCCCGGGACTAGACTTTAGTCACACTGATGGTAAACTAACTTCATATTATGAATTAAAAAATGAATATAATAAAAACGGTGTAAATAGAGTGTAAATAGAGTATATATATATATCATACAGTATACAGCAAATAAGAACAAATTCAGTCGGATAAGATATTACATTAAGATTGACACTGTCAGATATATTTGGAACTTTTCTTTATAATTACTTTCTTAACAAATTACCCCATGGCCAGAACCATTGGATAGTCAGGTTTGTACAAATCCATTATTCATATTATCTGTTAATTTTGATATTGATTCTTCAGATAAAACCCTTACAGACACACCATTAAGAAACTGGGTACCTTTTGTCGGACCAGAGAGACAACTTTTGTACAACGGGATGAAGTATGAGAATGGCAGCATCACAGTGCCCGCCACTGGAGTATATGCCGTATATAGCCACATCAAGTTTTACACAGAAAGAAATAATCATGACGATGCTGAGTCTGATTTTCATCATAGTATAACACGGTACAGTGCACTGAAGCAAAATGGAGAAGCAGTTTTGAGGAATGTCATCAGCGAGAACAAAAACAGCATCATTGATGGAGCAAGTCTGGAGTACTCCAGTGATGTTCATGGTTTGGTGCAGCTGGACGCTGGTGATCAGCTGCTGGTGAAAGTATCAGGGATGAATCCACTGAGACATGACAGGGACTGGCATTATTTTGGAGTATACATGACGTGATGGTTCCCTACTGGCAATTTTACAGTTGTCGAGGTTAAGGAGGTGTAATGAACATGTGCATGTGATGTATACATTATAAATGGATTCTGGGAATACACGAAAATGGCACATTGATAACAATTTGAAACCATCAAGCTTTGTGTCGCAATTAATACCCTGACACAAACACAAATGTGAATAATTGTGTGTGAGTAGTTTGTAAAAAGGCAAGAACAATTAAATTTTGGTAGTTAATAATGTATTCCGAGGCAAATGATACCTTTAATGTCTGTCTACCAGCGTGTGTGAATACACGTTTGTATGTCAATCTGGCTATGAGCCGACTCTTTCTTCATACTTCGTCGTTAGATGTCCCTCCTTATTACTTCGTGCCAAGAACATTACATTTTATGTCATTTATATATATTCGACAATATAATACATGCATAGTTAGACAGAATATTTCAAATAAATTATTTGTTTAATATAACTTTAGAATATGTCAGCATTGGAAACGAATGTGAAACTTCGGTTTATGAGATTCGACAAGTTTGACCATCAGTATGTTACGTAATGTATTTCACAGTTTCTCTACTGTCATCTTAATCAATTAAACATACTTGGTTGATAGAACCTATTACTCCCTTCATAGTCATTAAGATGCGTTGCACATACCGTTAAATAACTTCCAGTGAACTTTAAGCAACATTTTGAATGTGTAATGTTATACATATGTGTGTTAGAAGAAGATTATATCTGATTCATATGCATTCAGCATGATTGAAAAATAATTTTTTTGTCGTCCAAACTCGCCAGATAGTTTATAAGATATAGTTAGGAGATTGTGATTTTAAACGTGTCTTGTCTTTGGTGTGGACATTGTCTTGGATTAACAACCGTTCCAATTGTTGACGATAATCTTAAACTTTCTTCAAATAAAACATATCTTCTGTGACAAGGACAGATGTGTGTTTTTATATCTGTTCAACCCTGATCAAGTGTATTACACGGTCGGGTCAGCAACGTTGGATATCTGTTTATAACGTACCCGCTACATGGTCAACAATGATACTTTTGATATTGCCGTTTAGGTATTAAGTAACCGTATGTTGCAGTTTTTCAATATATCGCATAATTTAGCGTGACACAAAGCCAAAAACATAGCATTTCGGTGTTCGTATGCCAGTCGTTAAGGTCGGATGATAATGAGAAGAGCATACAAGTTTATAGCTGACGTCAACACGCTATAGAGTACACTTTCCTGACATAACTATAGACAACTTTAGATACACGTGATCTCATCTTGCAAGAATGGAGTAATTATTGAGGACGTACAGAATAACCTAACATGTTCTCCCATCCTGACTCAGTGCCGTTTCCCAAACAAAATGAAAACAGATGTCATTTACATTGTTTGATAGTTGTATCGGATGTATGTACAACTTCATAGTTATTAATTTGTACCTGGATTCTGGATGTCAACTAAAGAAACGGAGACACGGTAAAGCAGTGTGTTTCAGATAGAAAGTATTTGTGTTAACGCTGGGCCAGACCTTAGACTACAAAAGCAAATGTGTAATAACAAGGCGTGACTCCGTGTTTGAGTGGTGATAAGGTGACTGCTGTCGCAGTGTGTTTTCATAAAATAACCTTCACATACCCTTGAGTAAATTGATCTTCTCCATTATATTATAACATTTAATGACGTTTTTTCAATACATGAATTAAATTCACAGGTGTATGCATATGGAAGATGTTACCAGTGAATGACCAGAAATATTTTCTTTCCGCTTACTTGTGTTGTAGGCGAAGGTAAAAGAGCCCATCAATACAGGTTTTCAACACTGTTATGCTTTCCTTACATTTCTTTACAAAGGACATCGATTTCACATGACTGTTTATCAATGCGCATGCATAGAGTACGTCCTATAAATACCGAGTAAATTCTATAGATAGCATATATGTCATCATTCCACGAAAGTGAGACACTGTAAGTGACATCCATATAAGGCAATATTTGTACTCCTGGTGAACATTCAGTCAACAGGTGTGTTATTCGTTGAGGACGTTGCCAGGATACGCTTCCTGATCACACATGCTGTGAGAGAAGGTGGAATATCTCGAGTACGTAAGTATATAAGACGGCTACTCTTAATGAGTATTTATTGAAAAAGTCAGCAATACATATGAAACTATACAGAAACTGGGCAACATTATTCAAGCGTTGTCACGATGACCTAACAAATGAAAGTCTTGTTTCTATTTAGATACTTTCGGGTAATATACAGTACTGTTTACAAAATAGCCCCTATCTCCATGTATCTACAAACCCCTCTCGTCATTTTTGATTGTTTGCACCCTTACAATGCTGTTTACAAAATAGCCCCTATCTCCATGTATCTACAAACCCCTCTCGTCATTTTTGATTGTTTGCACCCTTACAATGCACCGCGTCCACGTCAAGTTGATTGTGACGTCACACCTGGTCCATAACACCTAGCGCTAGTATTCCCGGGGAAGCCCCTGGCCTACCCTTTGTCCAAACCACTATCACAATCACTGCATGCATTTTTCTTAAAAAGCAACAACAACAAAGGCAACAAATACACAAAATGATGAGGAACATGAACATACATGTGTAATATACTCTGGATTGATAGCAATAATATGTCTAACATACCACAGCATGGTCATGCACGAGAACTATGTTTTGTATTGATTCAATGTATTACTACGCGAGGCCTATTTATTGTTATCAATGCAAATTCGTCTCGGTCGTGAGCGGACGTGAACGGTATATGTAAGGTTAAGATTATTAATATTAGGAACAGTTGTTGATTAAGTTTGTCTTACGAAGTATGTTTAATAAGATTCACTTTACTATCTGTACATGTACACAAGTGTGTGTCCAATTGCTGTTTTAATGTAGCTAATAACTAATTTGTGTGTGAGGGTGTGGGTGCGTGCGTCTGTATGCATGTATGTGTGTATGTAATGTATTCATGCAGCAGTGTGTGTCTGTGTGTGGATGTATGTATGATAGGTATAGGGTACACGTTTGTACACGTGCCATATCTGTAAAAACTGTTGTAATGTGTTTGGTATCAAGGATACGTGTCTGGTCAGTCTGTCTGTCTGTCTGTCTGTCAAGTATATGTTAACCGTTTGTACACATGGCAGATATTGTAGTGCATTTGATGTAAAGGATAAGTGTCTGAAGTATATGTTAACCGTTTGAACACATGGTAGTTATGTTAAAACTGTTGTAGTGTGTTTGGTGTCAAGGAAGGCACTTCTATACATCATATCGCGCTCAAGATAGTCCACGTACCTGCATTAACAGAGAATATAATTACATATTACAATTACATAGATATGCATAAGTGTCTGATAAGTCCTTCGCTTCCCAAAAGTTCGGAATCGGAAATTGATTTCGGCGATATCTAATTGTAGTTTGTTTATGCTTCAGACTACAGTATGGAGACGCTTGAGAAAATGTTCTTTGCTTCCATATCTATTTTGAACATAGCTGTAGGAATTGCAGTTATTTGTCAAATGGCGCCACGACTGGCTGATCAGCAACCACATTTGCATCCTTCCACCTCCACTCAGAATATGAAGGAAGCAATTGACAAGGTCCGTACAAACTTTTAAATATGTTTTCATTCATAACATTTAAAATTAATTATAGTAGTACTAATATACAACTTTTATTCTTGGAAATGATGATATGATATTACTAAATAGACGGAATAAAGCGCCCATATATTCTATCATATGGATGGCAGTACATCACATTTTCTTTCAGGTTGCGAAGTGTAAATAATATTTTTAAAACAATAAGTTGTATATCGGGATATTGATAATATAATGCATGAAAGAATAATATACTTGATCTAAACAACATTTAAATGAGACACACCCCGAAAATGCAAAACGTCAAAACTCACTGGTATCTCTATTATTGTAGGCATACACGGAATGCCTACGAAAATTGCCAGACAGGAACACAAAGAAAAGTAATGGTAAGTTAAATATATTTTAACACCTAGCACGTCATATTTGTACACGTAGCATCCTTTCTATTCCTAGAAATGTTGATGTCCAAATAAGTTATGCAAAATTGCAGTTTTCAATAAAAATCGTATTCATTGCACATGTTCCTTATGCATAAGCGCGATTTTACTTTGGTTGGTTGGTTTGGTGTTTAACGCCGGTCTCAGCAATATTCCAGCTATATGACGGCGGTCTGTAAATAATCAAATCTGGACCAGACAATCCAGTGATCGATATCATCGATCTACGCGATTGGGATCAATGACATGCATCAACCAAGTTATAATTAGCGAGCCTGACCACCCGATCCCGTTAGTCGCCTCTCACGACAAGCATAGTCGCCTTTTAAGGCAATCAATGGTTGCTGAAGACTTATTCTATCCCGGATTTTCTATGGAGTTTTAATGTGTTACAGATGTAGGGAGAGAGTACATTCCCCCGCATCTTTACAGCCTACTGAAACCTGATGCATTCTACTCGGGGCTGAACATCACTGACCTTGGCAAAGGTAAGGACCTGTCATCATATGATGTTGCACCACATGGGAATACAACGACAGCTAAGTACTGCGTTATAAACACCATATGGTCATATGTAATACTTTCCTGTCAATTCGTTCTCACTGCTGACATCACACATTGGTCGAAGGAAATTGATCTCAGGAACAAATAAACAATTACCATGTTTTATCGGCTATACGTATCGTGTAAAACACGAAAGGTGGTTTATAGCTTTACATCGCCTACGTTTTTGGAATCTTATTTACGTTTTACAGATTCAAATTCATTCACAAAAAAATAGGTATGTGCTAAATTTAAATTAATTCTTCAGAGCACCCCTATAAACTCACTCCTGCCAGAGGATGGGCCGCACAAACTATGGTCGGGCAAGAGAGACAAGTCTTGTACAACGGAATGCAGTATGAGAACGGGAGCATCATAGTCCCTGCAGCCGGTGTTTATGTCGTGTACAGCCATGTTACATTTAACACTGAAGCATATCGTCACGATGACAAAGAGACTGACTTCTATCACCTCATAGTCCGCTATAATGCGGAGAAACAAGAGGAGAATATCGCACTTAAGAACGTAGTTATCGAGAATAGCTATGGGATGAGATTGATTGACGGGGATGGCTTGTTATCTAGTGACATCCGTGGAATACTGGAGCTCAATGCTGGGGATCAACTTCGTGTTGACTTATCAGGAGTATCGAAATTAAGCTCTGTTACGGATTGGTTTTACTTTGGCGTTTACATGATCTGAAGTACCTTCTGGCGATCTAGTCGGTCGTTGGGATATGAAGGGACCAAGACTCTCAGAGAGCTGAATATATGTATTAACGGTGTTCAACATTGATGTGTATAACAGATTGAAAAATAGATACAGATATTTTTATTTGATGTATATGGAGGGTGATGATAGCGTTCGCATTAAAACTTTGTCAGTCACTGTCAATTATATTTTGTTTTGTAGCATGCATGTACAAACTTAAATATCGATTATATTCGTATTCGTATGATCCTAATTATCAACACGTGACAGCGATTTCCAGGATAAACAAATTACATTCAAACCTTATGTTTGATATTTGGTTATACAATTATGTGTTGAATGATCTAGGCGTTATGTTGAAACACATCCATCTCTGCTCTGTTACGAACATATATAATCGAGTGTCTTCCCTCAGTCAAAGAAATGTTTTAGTAGTCTCTAGAGGAAGACCAGTCGCACCACAAGCACATACATTACAGCTACCCTAGCATATTAGGTAGTTGGGACTGCATATGCATGTGTGATATGCGAACACATATGAAGTCAAAGTTAGATAGTTTTACTACTTGTAGTGACCTATTTGAAATTGCCCAAGGATCCGAAACTCAGTGAAGTAAGTGAGTGGTGCTAATCATATCCCATCAAAATCACGGCGGAGGACAAAAGAAAAGGGCTTTACACATTATAACCATAAGGGGAACCGAACGCAGTTGTTCAGCGTGACGATCGATCGTTTTACGTAATATGCCTCCCATCGCTCTGCACATACTACACACCATGTGTCCTCCAGTGAGAGCCGACTGTTCACCGCGAGGAACCTACACAGTGTGATAGAGACTGACGTTGCAACATAATCTATACATAGAAAGGTTACAGTGACCTAACATATAGCTCATAGTTGTTGTATGACAAGCGCTCTACAATGGATATTCCCGGATAAAACGGATCGAGACGAGTATATTGTCTAATTGCAGAAAAATAGCATTGCATTTTTAATATAGTAAAAATAAAAAAAGGACACAGCACTGGAGTACAAATGTATTCCTGCGCCACTGTGGTCTTAGCAAGATCAAGGTTAGTAAATCTAAAATGGGTTCATATCGTCATCAAGAAATGATAGTCAGATGAGCATGTAAACAAATCATGACAGCTTACGAATATTCAGGCTACATTGAAGTTAGATAATATATTTTTAAGGGGTTTCGTCAAGTTGAGGACAATCGCAGATGATGCAACTATTTTAACAGCCTTTGTCCTGACTTGATATCCTCCGCTGGAGATATAAATAGAAGCGGCGCGAAGGCCGTGTTTCAAGTCGTGACCAGTGCGTACAACTGGCGACAAGTATCCCAGTACGTCGTGAGGACAGTCACGGTGATTGCGAAATTATGGCTTCACGGGCATACGCTTGTCTGTTCAAAATAATCATATCTGCATAAATTAGATTTGACATGTATTTTGTACAGATGCATATATAGTGATGCACTGAAAGGTAATACCAACATATTATATGCACAACGATGATAAAAAGGATAAGTTGATATATTACATGTGTATAAACGCAAATCATAGGAAAATATATTCATCTCTGTTGTGTTTTTGGGGCACGAGTGGCCCAGTCGTCTGAGGCACCGCAGTTCGTTGTGTAGAGTTGCGCCCCTTGGGCACGCCAGGCACCTTTGAATGTGGGTTCGAATCCCGATTCACACCGATAATGTTTCTGGGTTTGTCAGCACCATCGTGGGTTTCACCGAAGTGGTAAATATCTGAGACCTCTTTCACTTCGGGCTTTCCTCCCACATTAAGCTGTTGTACCGTGAAATAACTGGAATACTGTCCATCAGTCAAAATACATGCGGTTTAATCTCAGTGATAATTTGTGTTCCGTTTTCTGCCGAGGCCCAGGTGTGCTTCCTGCTTTAGCCGAACAGGGAAACCAGCAACTCTTTCAATGCCTCATCCATACTTCTTGAATATCATTTTACAATTTCGAGATAAGTTTTTTCTGTATTTAGTATTGCATTACTATAAGTTATATGTTATAAATTCATGTATTTCTTATATCCGCCTCGTAAACTCTACACATCACTTCTATTATTCGGGCATACAGTGAGTGAGTGAGTGAGTGAGTATGGTTTTAGGCCGCTTTTAGCAATATTCCAGCAATATCACGGCGGGGGACAGCAGAAATGGGCTTCGCACATTGTACCCATGTCGGGAATCGAACCCGGGTCTTCGGCGTGACGAGCGAATCGGGCATACAGAGACCATATACCGATGTGTGGTTTCTGGTGCATATAGGTCGCAACCGAATATTAAGGAAGACGAACCGACCTTGTGTTTATTGTCTAGTGAACTCAGGTAATGGCCGATCATTAACTCAAGTTTCATGTATCATTCTTTTTGTTTTTATCTCACTATTCATTTGGTCTTTTTGTCAAATTCAACTGAAACCCGGTCCCGTGTTCGGTCATGGCACACGCTTGTGTCACGCGTTACATGTGACACCGATGTGACATGGGTGCTGAACGAGAAATAATTCCTAGGCAGTAGCATAGGGGCGGGTGGGTGGGATGTTGGTCTCTCTCTCATACATACTCTCTCTCTCTCTCTCTCTCTCTCTCTCTCTCTCTCTCTCTCTCTCTCTCTCACACACACACACACACTCTCTCACACACACACACTCTCTCTCACACACACACTCTCTCACACACACTCTCTCTCTCTCACACACACACTCACTCACACACACTCTCTCTCTCACACACACTCTCTCTCTCACACACACACAGTCACTCACACAATCTCTCTCTCACACACACACTCACTCTCTCTCTCACACTCTCACAACCTTTCTCACGCACTTCCTCACTCTCTCTCTCCCCCACACACACTCTCCCTCTCACACACACACTCACTCTCTCTCTCACACACACTCTCTCACACACACACACACACACACACACACACACTCTCTCACACACACACTCACACGCTCCCTCTCACACAAACTCATTTGAAAACAAATAATTGAAAGAAATATATGTTGTGCACATTAACTGATCATAGTATTTCCATATACTTTAATGAGGAATACATATATGGCGTTGTCGTATGTCTGACTAATCATGCATCATGTCAGTAGTTGTAGTAGTAACAGTGGTAATTGTAGTAGTAGCAGTAGATAAGGTGAGGTGAAATCTGGTTTAACGTCGCGTTCAATATTAATGCATTTTTAATTATATACACGTGTCTGAAAATATGTAAAATGTAAATCATACATAAATATATATTTCTATATAAATCAGTTGTCGGGCTTCGCTTTCAATTCTATGTATCACGTGATATTACTCAATATTTTCAACCTCCAGGAAAACAACAACATTTCATCAGGTGACGTTGGTGTCGAAGACATTTATGAAATTGAGATGAATGACATTTGAAGATGTTTCTGGGATATATGAAAAGAAACAGAGTAGTGCTGAACGTTTTGTGTAAATATTAAATCGATATCATGCCTGTATACATTAGTTTAAGTACGTGTACATGTCAATATCTACTTGCCAACCTACTGAACATCATACAGTAATATGATTCATGCTGTTTCCCTCACACATTGCATACATGTACAGCCGCGCACTACGCGCTGTGTGACCTCGGCTGTATTGGCGTCGGTCACAAGGAGATGCATGGTTCAGTCGCCACACTTTTTTCAGAATAGATCAATATGTCACGTTTCCGACATGTATCGCTTAGGTGTAAGGAATTATTGCTTCTAATTCATCTGTTTTTAGTCAATAGAGAATATATGAAAGAAAATAAAGCGAACTATTTTGTATGAATTAGATCTGACATATTCAGTTCTATAACAGTCCACTGCTGGTAACACAGATTATGTGAAACAGGTAAGGAACTTTTATTCAAAACCTATGTCTCAGAGTACAATGGAAGTCCGTTAATCCGGGTACACGGGGTGGGGTAATGAGATCTCACGGTATATAGATGACGATGTTGGCTGTGTTGTCTCAACGAAAATGTTATTAATATATTTATCGTAATGATTGTCCAATTTGTAATTACACATACACCGGCAAGTATGAAAAGTAAAAATGATACTACTCAGGTATATAACATGCCCTGGTGCCAGTAGTTCAGTGTGGAAGAGGGACTATTTCTTGGCTCACATATCATCCAGGTCTCATACTGCGTAGTTCGAGGCTAAATATAGAGCCAGGCTGGAAATAAATATATACCGGGAAAAACCAGAACTGTCTAAATATAGGAGGGGAATCCCTTTCCAAGAACATCTATTCCAGTTTCATTTTTGCGTGCTTATCGATCTGTGAATATCGTTTATTAGCGTAGCTGCGGTCTCAATTCGTACATGCGCATTTGAGTCGTAAACAAAGCTCATTTTCTTAATATTTTTTTTTAAACAGAAATTTAGGATCGCCTTCCTTAATGTTGTATAATTTGTACATGTATTTCAGATATTAAGGTATTCTAAATATTTTATCAATGCATCAATGAATATTGCATCAACTCTCCTGTGCTAGATAACGGATACGGAGCCTTTTTGCAGTCTTGTTTTTGTTAAGTAATTATTGTCATTCTTAAACACATATAATGCATGTTTTATTCTGAAAATATAATGTGAAAATGTAATCATGGTATTGCTTTCCAGAACGTTTCTACCATTAAATGCACACTTTAAATATGTATGGAGACTTTAAGTGTAATAATGCCAAGTGCGTCATTCGGGTGGACGAATAATAAGTAAAATGTCAATAAATAAATTGAAATTTCATTTGGTTAGTTCACAAAGTTATGTGGTGGTTTTAAGAAAGAAGAGAATATTACATAAACAAGTTAGGAATATAAATATTATTCCCACCTATTCAGATATGAATATTAGCAGAGGATGGCTGATCATAATAGCTACCTAAGTAAATCAGAAATCGTCTATCTGTGCGAATTAGTTCCCCATTGTAATAAAAGGACAATCTGCTCTCTTGGATACTAAGACAATTGCAAGCTCTTTACGACATATTATTAGCGTGGTGACGTCTCGTGTCTAATACGCTGATTTGGAGCATATGACGCCGATCATCATTTTACAAATTGCATCATACAACATTTGTACATGATTAATTTATGTTCAATGCATTTTAGGAACAATATCCTATTTGGTCAAATGAAACACCATGCAAGCGACGAAAGCAGTCGTCGCTGCTGTGCTCGTCCTTAACATAGCTGTTGGAATCGCAGTTATTTGTGTTGTGGTGACTGTCGAGGAGGAACACCACAGGCCCCCTGCTGCAACACTCTGGAACAATGCCGAGCAGTTGAAGAAGCAGATCGACGAAGTACTAATTTTAAATGAAATTAATTAACTGAAACCCGCTCACAACTGTCAGTCGTAAATGCTATATTGTAGGCTGCACTGAACATTGTGCTGCAAACGTATGACTAAATAAATTTAACACGTATGAACATCTATATCCTTTAAAAGTATGTATGTCCGTTAGTTGATCGTTCACATAAAACGATATCTGAAAAAAATAGATTAAAGATCACCATGTATCACCATCGATAGTAGGTGCTTCTCTAGGAGTTCACATGTACGTATCCAATTCAGCATGCTATTTAAATATTTCCTCTTCCAAACAAAGAAAGAGTATCTCAATATTTACACTGGTCATTGCAGATTTATGTTGATCCTCGGGAGACTCCGCATCACCCCCGAGGTAAGTGGGTTTTCCTGTGCTAGAGACATACACATTTTACTTAAAATCCATCTCAAACTCAATACATATAAACATGATGAAATATATATTAACAAAATGTGTTCCCTCTCTGCCATCGTTCACATGGCTTTACATATTGTGCCAACACGTTTATATAATGTAAATGGTATAATTTGGCTAGTGTCGCCTAGTGTGCTATAATATATGTTTACATTCATACAGATCCACAAGCCATTACGTCACTAGATTATTGGAATATTCTGAAGCCCATCGCATTTCTGACCGGACTTGACTTTGGCGAAAACAACGAAGGTAAACATGTTCTCATCTCATCTGCAGCATATGTTTCAAATCAGTTCAACATCGTTTTGTTGTAGGACAGTCACCGGTGTACGTTACCAGTGTACCATTCGAACCTTGTGTATGTGATTTCTTAATGTAAGCATTTATTATTAATATAACTGTTGTATAACGTGTTAGACGGGCAATGGAAATGCGACTGAATCA
The DNA here is from genome assembly GCF_023055435.1 of Haliotis rufescens. Classification (NCBI taxonomy): domain Eukaryota; kingdom Metazoa; phylum Mollusca; class Gastropoda; order Lepetellida; family Haliotidae; genus Haliotis; species Haliotis rufescens. The sequence goes on from NW_025964383.1 coordinate 10,185,938, forward strand.
GGAAATATTTCGAGGCGGTTACGAGTTTGCGTAGGGAAATAGTATCACAACCTTGAAATAACGAGTTTAGACAAGTCATACGTCAACAACGAACTTTTCTTGTCGGGAGGACCTAGCAATCAAATTTCAGTTCACGTCACCGCCACATGACGTACAAATTAATGTAACACATGGACGTTTAATTAGAGACCCATGTTACAGTCTCAGAAAATAATTGAGTTCAGCTCTGTCCATTTTTTGGCAAATGTGTACACCACTATACCCAGTGAAAAAGTTCAGAAAAAAACTTCTTCATCCATGGGGCATTTGTCACTACAAACGTGGAGATGGGTGTAAAATGAAAGCAAATGTCATCTGAAGTTTACTGAGAACTGTACTTAATAATATTTATGTGAAGTTTGGGGGATATGATATATTTCCAAGAAGTATGCATGAAGTTTTCAATAGTGAACCCATTCTCGCTGAAATATTCCATCAGCTTTTACCAACATCTTCCCGTTTTTGAAGTTTAACTATTACTTGAATTTCCTTTGGAGAAGGATGCGCTCACATGCGATAGTGATTCATAAACACATGCCAATGATATACTCGGAATCATTCAATGGACTCTCCTTTCGGCAGCTATTTCTTACGAATATGGAAAGGGTTTTCCGGCGTTTGATTATTTATGTGTATATGAATACATGCAGGAGGGATATCATATGATTGTTGAAATCATGTTCTGTCGATTCATGTTGGTAGTAACACGAACTCGTAACATTATAACGGAGAATCAAACCCTTAATAGGGAATCGGAGTTATTGCATGGTTGACATCAAAGGAAATATGCCACTTCCATGCTACAAATGTGACTTACCAAGGATTGGTTCAAAACAGTGTGATTATAATCTGAATGTAGATTTTCAGTCATATAATCCATATAGGCATAACTGAAATCATATCACACATGTATGAATATAGTTTGTGCATGATCACTTACTCTATGATATAGACATATATGTACCTGTGTTTTCTTGACAGATACGCCTACAAACACTGCAATAAGGAACTGGATACCGTTTGTTGGCCCAGGCAGACAGTACTTGTACAATGGTATGACATACGAAAACGGAAGTGTTTCTATCCCAACCGCTGGAGTGTATGTCGTCTATTCCCATGTAAAATTTTACACAGAAAAAAATCATCGCGTTGATCCCGAGCTTGATTTTCATCACAGCATAACACGATACAATGCTGTGTCTCAACAGACAGAGACTGTATCGGGGAACATAGTGTGTGAGAACAAGAACAATGTCATTGACGGAGCAAGTCTGGAATACTCCAGTGACATCCACAGTTTGGTGCAGCTGAATGCTGGAGACCTGGTCATAGTAAATGTGTCGCATTTGGAACTGTTAAAGTCGGACAAGGATTGGCATTATTTTGGAGCATATATTATTTGAATTTACTTTGACCGGCAATCTAGAAGTTGTCTAAAATTGATAATAATTCAAATGATGTATATTCCGTAATGCATCCAAATTTTTAAAACCCAAAATATTTATTGGAAAAATCTCCATTTACCAGATTGTGTGCGTGTTTGTTGTTTAACGCAACATTCCAGCTGTATCACAGCGGTCTGTAAATAATCGAGTCTGGGCCAGACAATCCAGTGTTTGATATCATGAGCATCGATCCACGAAATTGGGATCGATTACAAGAATCAACCTGATCCCGTTAGTCGCCTCTTACCAGATTGACCCCCAAGAACGTGAATGTATGTAAGTAAATTAATGTATATATATTTAAATAGTATTACTCCATATGAATAAACATATACATATTTAACGCACTGTGTTCTTTCTATTCAATAACAAAACCGAATGCATATACTGACACACTTTGAAAATGTCTATTCGAACTTTGTTATAATTGGAAAAATGTCTACAAAAATCAAGTTCATTTGTTCGATGTCTTTAGACATGCAATAATCAAACTCAACACTGTCGTCGTGTAGGTTCGAATCTTATTTGATGTGTTTGGAGATGGATTTGAGCCTACAAACACATCTTCTCTGATCCCTTAAACACGATTATGCGTTTTCATTGTGTGTCAGTACAGCTGGAAATTGTACTTGGTATGTTTGTTTGTTTGCACTCAGCAATATTCCAGCTATGTGACGGCGGTCTGTAAGATGATGGAGTCTTGACCAGACACTCCCCTGATTCATGCGCATAGATCCACGCAATTGGGATACACAATGCCATTTAGAAAGTGGTCAATTGTAACAAATGTTATATTTGGGATAACACTTTCTTATTAAGTACAGATTCTCGTACTGGGTTGAGTCCCGTCTGGGATTGTGTATTCATAGCTTTCGGCCATGGGGGTCGTACCAATTTACACTTGTCAGAGGGGTACTCAAAGTACGTGATCTAGACTACAAGTTGTCGGACTTTCATTTTTGTGGAAGCCTCGGTAGCTGAGTGGGTTAGATCGCTGACTTTATGTGCCTCACTCTGGCAAGTGTGGGTTCGAATCCCGGACGGGACTCAACCCAAAAAAGTACGAGAATCTGTACTTTACTAAGAAACATTTGTTACATTTGACCACGTTCTAAATGGCATTGTGTATTCGTTAATTGTATATGATATCTGGAACTGTTATCCCATGGGGACATCCTATAAAACACCCTTAAAGTACATTTTTTAAACAACGTGAAAAAACATCATCGATCGCCAACAATATTTGACAGCCAGGCGAATCCATATTCATTTGAAATAAGTAGATAAAGTAGTTCTGAAGCTACAGTTTTATATCCACATTTACTCAAACCCAAACCTTACACTTGTACAAGTCAGAACGAAACTATTATGCATCTTGCAGCAATATAGACATAGGAGTGTTTTTAACAGGAATACTAGTACATTTACATGTATGTATAAATTCAGAACGGGTTGGATGGGAATTCAGGAGATGTCGATTTGTGGTAGTAATAGTCATATTTATACTAATAGGAATATGTGCAATGGTGATTGCCTAATCTGTTCTCGGTGAACAGATCTTCTTTTCCTCATACGATTAAATCTGAATATGTCTAAGGGTGGGTGCGTGTATATTCCGTTCTTTCTGGCAGACGAATCAATAGACATTGAGCAACAGTGTGACCATGATGGAATATTTATATAAAGCATAAATCAAGTTTGTGACGCAGGTTATGATGGTAATGAAAACAAGTATGCATATGCATTAAAGTGAAAGGGTGAATAATAACGTGTCGGCCTTTCACCTCAGGATTAATGGGATGCAGATTAACCAGGTTTCACTGTACACTAACGTGTGCAGGCTGTGTAACATTTCTGACGTGTGTCATAGAGCGTACACATGCAAACGTCATGCATCTCTGGGGCAATGATCATGAGAGCAATATTTCAATAACCTAAGTACGGAAAAATTAACCTGTCTGCAGATCCGTTTTATGCAATAAAATGTCGATAATCAGCACACCAAACTTAATTATTAAGGTACGTATATAGTACTGTGTCAACATCAAGACAACTGTACACACGACTGAATGGATAAGCAAGGACGTCGAAAAAGGGTCATGCAACAATGCAACAAACCCGTCTCACTAGTGTCATTCTATAAATAACAGAATTCCTCGGGAATCGTTGAGTCGATCAGCGTGTGGCTTTCTCTGTCGACGCCGGCAATCGCGAGAGTGTTGAAGCAATCACCCTTTGAAATGAAACGTAATGTAAAACGACTACAGTGAGAATAGGGGGTTCACGGGGTCAGGTTAGGTGACCAAACGGTTTCCTTGGAAACAGATATTGTACACAGTGTGTCATAGAAAGTAACATACTTCTAGCTTCTATAAACATTATTCATACGCTCCGATTTAGGTCACAACAGTTGTGGGGGGCACGGGGGGCCCAGTCATCTAAGGCGCCGCGATTCGCTGTGCAGAGTTGCGTCCCCTGGACACGCCAGAAACCTATGATTGTGGCTTCGAATCCCGGTTCACCCCGATTATGTTTCTAGGTTTGTCAGCACCATACCCGTGCTCGAGTGTTTCACCGAAGTGGTAAACGTCTGAGACCTGCATCACTTCGGGCTTTCCTCCCACATAAAGCTGACACGCCGTGGTATAACTGGAATACTGTAAAAAGCGGCGTTAAACCATACTCACTTACTTACACTACAGTTGTGTGACATCATCTATTTTCTCTAATGACACGGACCGTTGTGTTGCACAAATACTAATAAACTAAGCTTTAAAATGCGTGTGACAGATTGACATTTGACAACGCTAGAAAAGGTACAAGGATAAAGAAACTAGAGGTGTGTGCAAGAACTTGCAAGACGGAAACAGACTCGGAAACAATGGGAAACACATTTCCTGTTGTCAGTTTTCGATCGAAATAAACGAATATTTATTTTTATCGAGAGTATCACATTATGGTCATGTGGTTTTCTGATGGCCAATATCAACACCAAGCGGACGATCTATCACTTTGGGTTTGTGACAGTACTAACACTTTAAACAAGATTGTTTTCGAAGTGGTGAATTTTGTCTGAATGATCTCTGCTTCAAACTGATATATTTGTCACATTTTATTAATAACTTTTGAAATGGTCTACCATATGTTCATGACAGAATAGGAATCAATGTGGAAGTCTGGAATTTGAACCATGACCATATAGGAATCCTGCACTGCTAAGTACGGGACCCCAGACAAGTGTACTTTCTTATAATTAGCTATAGTATCACAGTATAAGTAACATGCATGTATATGATCTGTGGGCCTGATACATGCAAATGATTTTCTACACCCGATGAGACCGAGATGAAATATGCAACGATTTATATTTACCAGTTGTCACACTACAAATATTCATCTTCATCCAACTCAGACTTTCTGTATGGCAACTCAAAGAACGAACAGTGGCACTGTGCGTTGTCAACAAATTGTAAATAACGTCATAATGCGGCTCACCTACTTGTATGATTTTCACACGATAGCATCTGTCCTATCAGGTACTCGAATGTCCATGATTAGACATTTACCGCTTTGATCGAGTCCACGAGAATAAGCTTTTATCGACCGAAAATGGTCATAGGAAGCTGGCACACTTGTGGAATGAGTTTCGAAACCTATCAGTACTTGAGTACGTGATCCTCGGTGCTTGTAGAATATGTACAAAGTATCAGGTTGTGTATAGATTACATATAGGCGAAATGGGTGCATGTATTATGTATTCTTCAGTGCTGACGGATGCGCCTTGTTTTCAAGTCATGCATTGTCGCACAATTTTGAGGTCCATTGTTACCTATCGTGATGGTGTCGCCATGTCGTAATGAGTAGCGCACGCAGTCGTGTCCTGATTTATATAGACTTCAAAAAAGGTTGTTAAATTCATGACACCACGTGATATACATGTAGTAATGTGTAAACATCAGGAAATTATTGTTAATACATGTACACGACCGAATAACTAAGCATGATAAAACGATTACGCAACGTTAAAGCCCGGACACAATCGACCGTCATTCATTTCTATAAATAGCACATTTCCTCGGGAATCATTGATTCGGTCAGCATGACGTTCGAATACCCCACAAGGGAAAGCCAGTAAACCTGCAACCGTTATTGAAACACATTTATACGATCGGGTAAGTTGACTAGAGTTCCTTTTTTACAGAGTTAAAAGTTATAGAATCTAACCTGCTGTTGATTAGCTATTGCAAACAACCAATGACGGGGAGCGTTTTGCGTTTTGTTACACATATTGCAATACTATAAGCTAAGCTACAACTGTGTGCCAGTTGTTAACCTACCAGCAAATGTTTATAGGAAACTACCTTCAGATATTATGCATGGGATAAAAATAAATTTTGGATGATCGTTTCCCCGTCATGTGAGTGTCCAATGAATACATCATGTTTGGCCCATTTTCAGCAGAAGGAAAGTGTACTGCTGTTGTTACTTTGTGGGAGTGAACTAAAATAGTTGGATATTCGATTAAATTGAGTGTAAGGTATATTAATGGTTGTTGATCTTATTGTTTAGTATTGTGTAATTTTAGGTATATTACATCAGGGGGGACCGATTTTGGTATGTTGCATACATAGTGAATACTTATATATTAGGCTTTAGGTTCAGATGTTCAGTGAAATATTCACAGATTGCAATTGTGTAGATTTGGTTTTATGTTTCTGAAAAGGGCTTGTTTTATTGTCTTGTTTGTGGCCGTGAGTGCTCATGTATGCTGTGCACAGCTGCTGTTTCTGTTTTGATTGCGTATGATGGTGGAGTGGCATTTGCTGTGTGTGGAGGATGATGGTTGTTTCACGACACTGAGCATTCTGTTGTATTTATTGTGCAGCACATGTAGCTGTTATAACTATTATTAATACTGATTGTTTTTAGGAACTGGATACGTAAGAAGTCTTTACTAAAACCAGTCTATTGTACCATTACTACTAAATCAAATGAAGAAATGTTTTGATAGCTGGTCAAATTCATGCCATCTGTCTCGCAGCATAGTTAAAACAGATGATATTCTGTGTAGATTACCAGATTTGTTATTAATTCCATCCAATGTAACCATTTTGTCAGAAAAGCCCAATGTTTAGGCAGTATTAAGGAGGTTAAAGGTCATTCATATTATTCTGAGCTATGAATACTTTTCCGGCGCATAACTAAAACAGATACTGATTTTTTTCAGATCAGTTTAGCTTCCAAACAAGTCAATGATATGATTCGGAAAATGAACTTCAACAAATAGTTATTTGAAAATATGCATCGTATTCAATCAGTGTCAGATATTGTTGTCTACTTTATATAGTAATAACTTACAAGCCGTTTTATCATTCGTTAGAAGTAACATTTGAATAACTATATGAATGAAATTGTGACATTATGAAATTTTAACACGTCTAAGATGCAACTAGTTATCATAAATCTAGTGAGTGAGTAAGTGTAATAACCCGGACATATCACATCAGGGGACATCAGAAATGGGCTCGCACATGTTACCATTTGGGGGATCGAACCCGGGCCTTCAGCGTGGTGAGCAAACGCTTTTTTCACTATGCTACTCCATAAACAGATAAACTGATAAACATATTATTGATCATAATGAAATTCCTCAAATTATTGATATTGCCTCCGCGATATATAATTGTAGACAAATAAGTCCATTTGTTACGCATAATATTCCATTTACAAAGTGAATGCACTTGGATCTACCTTACTATTATCCCGATAGGCTTGGATCAGTGTTTAATCCATTTTATTTCAACTCAAGTGTACAACTACCCATGTAGACATACATAGGCTGTATTTGACATATTTGTTTCAGGATCTGTATGACAACTTTACATTACATGTACATGAATACGTGATGTATCAAGTGACGTTAGGTGTACATTGTACTGATATTCCAAATGGACAATTAAAGAACCGCGTCAACGTGCTACTCGTTATCTTGTACATATTTTGCTGCCATGTCGTTTTGATAATGTACGATTATTTCGTTTAAGTATGTATGAATGTAGTATGATGTATCAATACATAATGTGGAAAAGTGCCAGCGTCTGTAACGCTCTTTCCGAATCTCAGTTTGTCCGGGTGTTTATTGTTTTTCTGAGCCGCAGGATGCGTTGATGGCAAAGCCGACCTGTCCACAAAACCTGAAGCTGTGTGAGCGTTCTGATACGTCAAAAACACTCACCCAAAGGGTACAGGGGTGCAATGCATGCTGAACATCTCGTCATATATACGCATATTTCTATGCAGAGGCAAAAAGTTAGCTTATGTACTGAATCGCAAAAGTAACGTAATTAATAGTTTACATAACTGAACTTAATTTATTCTAAGCCAGGATACCTTATGTAAGACACCATGCATTGCATTGAGTGATACGTGACAAACTGCCACGGCGCCTGAATCCATACAGTGATGATCATGAGGATATTCACTCTCTTATTCGCAACGACAGCTGCAATTTATCTCCTTTAAAAGAAGCATACCCATTTAATTGTTTGCATGAAAATAAGGCGCTTTGTCCGATCTGGCTTTAATCTGATGATATTATGGTGCTTGGGCGCTGTATATATAGAATAGTATTTCGATATATAGACACTCAGGCATGAAACAAGTGAGTAGAAAATCAGTCACAAGATCTGGACTAACAATACAACTATTAATAGTCTTTGGGTATTTCACTGAGGAAAAATGGTAGATATTTCAAAGACACTTTTGGAATGGACAAGCATCAAGTCACAGGTCATGAGACACACGTGTATAATTTCATTATAATATGTTTCTAAATAATATCAATCGACGAATAGGTATATACAGATGACATGTTTATTTGATTGGGGTGGGGGGAGGGAGAGTCCATATATGTGCACTACATGTGCAGTATTTTCTTGTATTGGATGCTTATAATTGTCATGTCTTGTATGTGAGTGGTGGGTGCATGTAGCTCGCATGTATATACCCTAGGGGTGGGTGGTGCAACTCGTTTGCATCTTTATTACTCACTGGTGAATAGGTTACATTAATTAATACCTATTATCTTTGGTCGACTGGAGCTGATTGGTGAAAGTAGTTTACGAGTATATAAAGACAAGTTAGTTGCATGTCTGTTACTAGTATATTACCTTCAGGCGGATGTGTGTTTTTCATTAGCTTACATTACATGAAAATGATCACAGGTGCATATATTTTCAATGTATTTTATTTATTGTCGGATTGGTGCCTTGGGGCGAATAGATGCATGCAGATCAAATACGGGAGGGTGCAGGTAGATAACGTAGTCATTAACAAGGCGATGATGAGAAAATGTTTGCTGCTTTCATATTATTAAGGAACGAGTGATTACATGTATAGTATAATTATCCTGAGTTGGTGGTGTTCTTTATCTAGGTACAGATGGATTGATATAGTCTTCATGTATATGTCTCGTACGCTTTGCATTGATTAGTTATGCTCTTGTGGCGGACGGATGCAAAAATATTGTATTTGGCATTACTAAGGGGCTTTTGTGTGCATGTAGCTTACATGCATACAATCTGAGAGACTCAGTGCATTTGTACGTGTAACTAAGATGTACATTATCTAAAGGAGGGTATAAGCTTCTTTGTGGCGTAAATGCATGCTACTATATAGCTTTTATCTAGAAGTGCGTTTAACATGCAACTTATTTGTGTATTATCTAGGGGAGGACGGGACCCTGTTGTTTGTAGGCTACATACATATTCCATAGGAGCAGGTCAGGGCAGGTGGAACATGTGTATTGCATCGAGACGGATCGAGGCATGCTATTGGATGACGATGGGTTGTTGCATGTTAACATGTGGATTATCAAGGAGCTTATGGATGCATTACATCACATGTTCATTAGAGAAGGACGGATTGTTGCAAGATTATATTACACGTAGGTTGTCAAGAAGCGGATGGATGCATTAAGATCATATGTTGTGTTTAGACTGGGAGGGGATTATACAAATATATTACATTAATATTACGCATGGAATTATTTGTAAATGTAGCTTACATATCCAATACGTGATAAAATGCATATGATGTATTTTATCTGTAAGGGTGATTGACGTTGACTATATAAAAGTATTAAGTTCACTCATAGGTGTGCATTAGATTGAGCATAATGTGAGAAGAGAGCCTGAAATAATGGTTTATACTGTGTTACCTGGTTTACCGCATCTTAGTTGATGCATGTCATCGTATCCCAATTGCGTGGATTGATGCTCATGATGTCAATCACTGGATTGTCTGGTCCCGACTAGATTATTTACAGACCTCCGTCATATAGCTGGCATATTGCTGAGGGCGGCGTTAAACAACGCACAAACAAACTAAAGATCGGTTGAATCTGTTCACGTATTATTATATTTCATTCCGTGTTAACAGAAGCGTATCGAATTGCTTGCGCAGTCGTGCATGAATTTATAAACCTGACGTAAAATAAACCCGTTTGGTGTATTCACGACACGACAGGAAATAGACCATACAAATGCATTCCAAACGCATACATCATACAAACTCATTTCTTTTCAGGGTGTGAAGCCTTTGATAAAAATGATAAGAGGGTTCATGCAATTCAGGCTGGTTGTTGCATGGCAGTGTTGAATGTTTTCACTACAAACATCATAAAACTTCATTGTCAGCTTTGGAACGTTTCTGACAAGATTGTGTACAAGTCGGTTGTGTTCAGTACATCACAGGCTGGTTGACATGATCAGTTTGACGTGGACTGGTTTAAACAGAGCACCATCATGTAAGTTTCCAGTTCTTTTCTATTCTGTGGATTGGTTCAATTGGTTATTGTAAACACGTTTAGCTGAAACTTGGTGGAAGGAATGAAGCAGGCAATTATCTAATATGTCATATTGTATCACAATACAAGTGAAAATGCATGCATGTAACGTTTAAGAAATTAGGATCCGGTCTATATTTGAAGAATATGCAACACAGGCTAATTGGTGGAAGCTGATACGCACAACTGAGCGGTTGTGTCCTATGATTGGTTGTAGTGATGCATGTACATGTACCAGGACAGTTAAATGAAACTGTTTGGGGGATTTTACCCACAGGGTGCTTAGTTTATGAATCATTTCAAAATTAAATGACCCCATTATTAAAAGACTTGACCGTATTGAATTTACAAATACGATCATTTTGACAAGCTACAAGTGCCAGTCCTTGTATATTCACATCATATCAAGGCATCAGTGACAAGATTTGTAAGAGAACAAGTTGACGCTCAAAAGGCCAATGTCACTTGGCAAATGAAAAAAAGGTTTGGCTTGGAATACACGGACCATTATTGTGGGGTCCCAGAAGAAGGAAGGGAAGGGGTGGACCAAAGGTCTGGACGACAAAGCTGGTTCTATTCGTACACACATTTCTTTGGCAATGAAAGCTTGTGAAAATGATCCAGAAAAGCTAAGGAACAATATCGACATCATTGTGAAACATTACCAGAGCTGTCACAAAAACTGCCACGTCACATCAAAATGCAAAAGTAAAACGGAAACAGATCACAAATAAAGGTGCTGCACAAACTCTCTTGTCATATATTTACACGCTCCCTGTGTACAAGAAAGCTGAATTATATGCAAACATTATATGGAGTACTAAGTCCTTTTATAATACCATGCTCCAGTGTTGTATTTGGAGATCATAATCGTAGAATGGGAGTTCAAATTGCAAACCATGACTGGAATGCATAAGCAGCAGTATGGCAAAATGTAATGTTAGTGAGTATATAATAGTAGCAAATTAGATTTCAAACTTGGCATAAGCCATGTGGGGTTCGAAGTAGACCCTCTTAGAGAACTGCAGCGCCTTATATTATACCACTGGCCAACTGGTGTTTCTGACTAACTATTAAAATATGAATTCGCCCTTATGTGTTTCAGAATCGGACAGCAACACAAAGACGTAAAGGTCAATCATGGAAAGGATTGGGAAAGTTGGGTGTGCATCACTTCTTCTCTTGAATATAGCAGTAGGCATTGCAGTTATCTGCAGTGTAGCATCCAGTAAACACGGTACGCAGATTAGTAACACAGAAGGTCTGAAGCAACAAATCAGCAAGGTAAGCAGAAATATTGATCTTAATTTTTAAATTTCAGAGTATACTACCTGTAATGTTTTACTGAATTTGATTATACTGGATAATAAAAATAAAAATAATAATAATAATAATAATAATAATAATAATAATAATAATAATAACAGTACTTTTATCATGTTCATATTATTGTTGCTGATTTTCAGAATACCATAATTTATACAATTTGTTAGGTGTGTAATCATTTTACAGATATACGAAGACCGATTGAAAATAATAATCGATAATGATAATGGTACTCATGAACGGAAAGGTAAGTGGATGAAACCAAAATAATTCTTCTTAAATAATCTGCTTTACCAAAGCAATAATTCAGCTGTAATAATTGTCTTAAGACTGCTTGGTAAATACACATGTTAAAGGTTTTGGTAACTTCGTATGCATTGATGCAGAAAATAATGCAAAAAATGCAGTTGAATGATTTGTTTTGATCATGGCTCTACTATGTCAATTGCGTGTGTTATAAGGCAATGTTTAAATCTGATACAGGTGCAAGGCAACCGAGCACGTCAGTGGCATTCTTGAACCTGCTGAAACCTATAGCATATCTTACTGGACTGGACTTCCTTGGGCACATTGGTAAGATAACCAGCTCACTTTTGTTGGGTCAAATAAGTACTATTTACTGTACTGAGGAAAAAACACACATATTTTGATGTAATTATTCTCACACAATCGATCTGCGTTGCGTTCTTCTTCAGATTTGTGTGCATATGTATTGTTTATCCTAACCAATAATGCATGTTTCTGTGACCAATAATACATGGTCTTAATTTCAGAGAATGTAAATGACACATCTATAAAAACATGGGTGCCGTTTGTTGGACCAGGGAGACAACTCTTGTATAACGAGATGCGGTATGAAAATGGCAGCATTATAATCCCCGCCACGGGTGTGTATGCTGTATACAGCCATGTCAAGTTCTACACAGAAAGGAATCGTCGTGGAGATACAGAAACTAATTTCCACCATTCCATAATGCGATACAATGCATTAAAACAGACGAATAAAACTGCACTTGCTGACGCAGTGTCTGAGAATAAAAACGACATCATTGACGGCGCTAGCCTGGAATACTCCAGTAACATCCATGGACTCCTGCAACTCAATGCTGGTGATCAGTTGGTTGTTAAAGTATCAAGGATAAACCCACTGAGGCATGACAGAGACTGGCATTACTTTGGTGTATATATGATTTAAACACTACATCTAGGCAATCTAACAGGTTGTTTTGATATAGAAATGCATTGTGCACCAATGCCTTCACTTCATTTGTTCACTTCATATTGCTTCTTGTTTTAGGTTCAAAAGTGCAGCTCTTGTACATAAGCATTACAAGTATAGTATGTATAGACCTGCATGCATATGCCATCCTTACGCTGTCAGCAAACTGGCGGGGATAATCTATTTTATAATATGGACGAGACTTCCATAAGGTCCTTATTTGGAATCTCGTTACGGGATTCGGAATCCTATAGTCACTACACATGAGAGATAATTACTGACAAAGTCCTCCTATTGATAAACCGATTGTTCTAAAGAGAAGAGCATCATTAGGATATTTTGTATATATAGTAAACTACGTTTATAACGAGCACGCTTATAACGAACTGACGGATATAACGAAAATAGTTTTGTCCCGGCCATTTTCTGTATATATACTTACACCAAACTACGGTTATATCGAACAAATATCAGTGGTCCCTTTGAGTTCGTTATAACCGTAGTTTACTGTATGTTATTTAAGTTATATTCAAACTGTATTAAGACGAATATATTCAAGATCTGTCCATTCATCTACGTGTACAGTGGTTTGAAGATAACATTTATCATTCTCTTTGCTGAAGGGATTTTCTATTTACATTGTAGTTTTGCTTATAGAAATGTGTCATGTTGCTGTTTGTAAACTGATATCACTCTGATTTCGTACTCGGATGTAGCTATGTGTATGTCATCATCAGGACGTAAGTTGTTTTTGTCATCATGGAATTTGCCCCTCAGCTGATGAACGACAACAAATACAACTTCAATCCTTAATTGAATATATTGAGTATTAACGAATATTACCACTTACAACAGGATACTCATTGAAACATATTTTGTTTTGTTTGTTTTATTTTTAATATTCATTGTAATGATTTGCCTCCAAATCTACTTTAACATGTACATCTGTTGGTTTTTGTTTAAAATAAATGACTAAAACAGTATTATTCCTACTGATGAATACGTATTTAGTTGTTTACAAATATTTCTTACACGACCTTCTAAGTAAACATGCGATATATACAATGTAAATATTGTATTCGGCAACTATGGTACTGTCTACCCACCGTTAAAGGGTGCTTGGTACCTGTAAACTTGCTTCACTTTGTAACGTTATGAAAGGCCGCGTGTGCCCTAAACAAACGTGACGTCTCATAGACCCTCGTATGTACATATATAAAGTCCGAAGAACATCACATTAAGACGTTATTTGTGTGGCTTGAGATTATTATTCACTTTTGTGCAGAGAGTAAGTATTCGGCAGGTAACGTTGATTTTTTTCAGCGCATTAAAATAAACTGTGACGGTAGAATTTATACCATATTGCCTCTTGTTGGTTAACCTCCAGTGAGTAGTTAGGTGTCCTAGTGTTTGAGGACTTCTCTCATTATACACTGGTACTGAACGTAAGGCACCATGCAGCCAATCTGTAAGGTGAGACATACTTACTTAGAGTCTTAATGCGTCCAATCTCGATGATCATCGCCTGTCCGTGTATACCGTCAGATCTTATAATCGCCTGTCCGTGTATACCGTCAGGTCTGATCATCGCCTGTCCGTGTACACCGTCAGATCTTATAATCGCCTGTCCGTGTATACCGTCAGGTCTGATCATCGCCTGTCCGTGTATACCGTCAGATCTTATAATCGCCTGTCCGAGTATACCTTGAGGCTCGATCATCGCCTGCCCGAGTACACCGATGGGTATGATCATCGCCTGTTCGAGTATACCGCCATGTCTGATCATCGCCTGATCGAGTATACCGTTAGGTCTGATCATTGCCTGTTCGAGTATACCGCCATGTCTGGTCATCCTGTGTCCGAGTATACCGTCAGGTCCGATCATCGCCTGTCCGAGTATACCTTCAGGTCCGATCATCGACTCTCCGAGTATAGCGCAAGATCTGATCATCGCCTGTTCGAGTGTACCGCCAGGTCTGATCATCGCCTGTTCGAGTATACCGCCAGATCTAATCATCGCCTGTTTGAGAATACCGTCAGGTCTGATCATCGCCTGTCCGAGTATACCGTTAGGTCTGCTCATCGCCTGTTCGAGTTTACCGCCAGGTCTGATCATCGCCTGTCCGAGTATACCGTTAGGTCTGATCATCGCCTGTTCGAGTATACCGCCAGGTCTGGTCATCGTGTGTCCGAGTATACCGTCAGGTCCGATCATCACCTGTCCGAGTATACCGTCAGGTCCGGACATCGACTCTCCGAGTATACCGCCAGATCTGATCATCGGTTGTCCGAGTATACCGTCAGGTCCGGACATCGACTCTCCGAGTATAACGCCAGGTCTGGTCATCGGTTGTCCGAGTATACCGTTAGGTCTGCTCATCGCCTGTTCGAGTATACCGCCAGGTCTGATCATCGCCTGTCCTAGTATACCGCCAGGTCTGATCATCGCCTGTTCGAGTATACCGTTAGGTCTGATCATCGCCTGTTCGAGTATACCGCCAGGTCTGATCATCGCCTGTCCGAGTATACCGTTAGGTCTGATCATCGCCTGTTCGAGTATACCGCCATGTCTGGTCATCCTGTGTCCGAGTATACCGTCAGGTCCGATCATCGCCTGTCCGAGTATACCTTCAGGTCCGATCATCGCCTGTTCGAGTATACCGCCAGGTCTGATCATCGCCTGTCCGAGTATAGCGCAAGATCTGATCATCGGTTGTCCGAGTATACCGCCAGGTCTGGTCATTGGTTGTCCGAGTATACAGCCAGGTCTGATCAACGCCTCTCCGAGTGTACCGTCAGATCTGATCATCGGTTGTCCGATCATACAGCCAGGTCTGCTCATCGCCTGTCTGAGTATACCGCCAGGTCCGATCATCGCCTGTCCGAGTATTCCGCCAGGTCTGATTATCGCTTGTCCGATAATACCGTCAGATCTGATCATCGCCTCTCCGAGTATACCGTCAGGTCTGGTCATTGTCTGTTCGAGTGTACCGCCAGGTCTGGTCATCGGTTGTCCGAGTATACCGTCAGGTCTGGTCATTGTCTGTTCGAGTGTACCGCCAGGTCTGGTCATCGGTTGTCCGAGTATACCGTCAGGTCTGGTCATTGTCTGTTCGAGTGTACCGCCAGGTCTGGTCATCGGTTGTCCGAGTATACCGCCAGGTCTGATCATCGCCTGTCCGAGTATACGGTCAGGTCCGATCATCGGTTGTCGGAGTATACCGCCAGGTCTGATCATCGCCTGTCCGAGTATACCGCCAGGTCTGATCATCGGTTGTCCAAGTATACCGTTAGGTCTGATCATCGCCTATCCGAGTATACGGTCAGGTCCGATCATCGGTTGTCGGAGTATACCGCCAGGTCTAATCATCGCCTGTCCGAGTATACGGTCAGGTCCGATCATCGGTTGTCGGAGTATACCGCCAGGTCTGATCATCGCCTGTCCGAATATACCGCCAGGTCTGATCATCGCCTGTCCGAGTATACCGCCAGGTCTAGTCATCGTTTGTCCGAGTATACCGCCAGGTCTTATCATCACCTGTCCGTGCATACCGCCAGGTCTGATCATCGGTTGTCCAAGTGTACCACCAGGACCGATCATTTCCTATCCGAGTATGCCGCCAGGTCTGATCATCGCCTGTCCGAGTACACCGCCAGGTCTGGTCATTGCATGTCCGAGTATACCGCCAGGTCTGGTCATCGGTTGTCCGAGTATATCGCCAGGTCTGATCATCGCTTGTTCTCTGCCTATGTGCCTGGTCTTATCATCACCTGTCCGAGTATACCGCCAGGTCTGGTCATCGGTTGTCCGAGTATACCGCCAGGTCTGGTCATCGGTTGTCCGAGTATACCGCCAGGTCTGATCATCGCCTGTCCGAGTACACCGCCAGGTCTGGTCATTGCCTGTCCGAGTATACCGCCAGGTCTGATCATCGCTTGTTCCCTGCCTATGTACCATGTGTCAAGCGAGATTTACCGACATATCCTCTATGTGGTACTGTCAAGGCAGGTAAGTGAGTTAAATACTGACACAGCTCAAATGAATAACATCTTGCAGCAAATGTTGAAGTAGAAATGGTAACAGCGTTAGAATTAATTAATCATCAAGATTATTGTATTTTCTTTGAGAGGCATTTAGAAGTTGGAGTACTAAGTAAGGATAAGATATATGGATGAACAACTTCTTTATTACAATAAGGAGCGACGTTTCGGTAGTCTAGTTCTAGTTTCGAATCACGAAGTCGAAGCCTGTTCTTAAACTGATCTCCCCATGAACAATGTGGTGGCACCCCATGTCTACGAAGAGTAGCGATGGATCCCACATGGTGAGCTACGAGCTGTCGTTATATATATATATATAATCCGGGAAAAAACATAAACTTCACAAACAGAAAGTATCTCTAATTAAATACTCACATGGTGTAGGGTGCATAAACTCAGCAAATGTGTTCACATATACGTACAATTTCAAAACGTTATATTTATATCCTAAATGGCAAAAGAAACGTACATTTTTATGATTCACATAATTGAAGTTAATTTTACCTAAGCACTGGCCGCATGTATTACATTTGAATGACCTCATAGCACAATTGTATCCTAGCACCAGTTAGGACCATTTCCTCCTGGTGGGTCACAGATATTATTTTATTCTTATCCAACTTTCAAATGGCACTCAAAGACACATGAAACCCAGAGCAAGTTTAATTTTTCTCATCAGGAAATTAGTTGTACGCGAAGATCATTTTATGCAAAACGTTTAATTCTTCTTTGAACGCTGTCTGGATATAAAGTGTATATCTACGGTGGTCCATAAGGGACATGGAGTCTGCTTTTCAATATTTTGATATTTCCCTTACTTTCATCGTAACCTTTTGCAAATTAACACAATTTGTCATACAAATATGTGATAAATCATGTATAAAAACAACCGAAAACATGGAAAATGTACTTTCAAGTAGCTATTGAATCGCTGAAATGTGAAGTGAAAATGTCACAAACTAAAATGAAAATATGTCAAAAACAAAAAACAAAAAGGTCAAAAACAAAAGCGAAAATGTCAAAAACTAAAATGAAAATAAAGGAAACTATTTCCACCGCGGTGATAATATTCACACCGCTGTGTAAATAGTTTTCACCGCGGTAGAAATATTATCACCGCGGTGGAAATACTTTTCTGTATTTTCATTTTAGTTTTTGACATTTTCGTTTTCGTTTTTGACATTTTCATTTTATTTTTTTACATTTTCGCTTTATTTTTCAGCGATTCAATATCTTCTTTATACATGATTTATCACATATTTGTGTGACAAATCGTGTTAATTTGCAAAAGGTTATGATAAATATTGAAAAACAGACTCCATGTCCCTTATGGGCCACCGTATATATCATTGTCGATTACATTATGATTGCCAGTACATCTCTAGATTATTGTGTATATGGTTTGTAAATCATCATATACCGTGTGATAAGGCCTGATTGCAATTAATGGTTCGTTTTGTTCTGTCACATGTTAAGCGCCTAAATGTCATGAGAAAAGACATGACTGCGTATCATGTATCTTTCTTGGGATGAATGAATTACTGGAAAGAAAATACCCGGTGCAAATACCCAGTGCTTGCACAGGCGCACCTGTACCTGTTTGTATACAAATCCAGCACAAATGTCTCGTTCATTCTCATCATTAGTATGCGTTTCATAATTTCCGTCAATATATATGTTGGCCTGTAGAAACAACTTCACATAATCCTTATTTCTTTACATACATGGATGTTTGTGTTGTTAACACACATACTCTTATAATGATTAGCATTTACTGCCAAGTGTGTTTCAGAATTGGATAGCAACAAAAGTCGCCAAGTGTCAATCAAGGAAAGGGATGTGAAAGCTGTGTGTGCGTCACTTCTTTTGAAGTGAGTTAAGTGAATATAAGAAACAAATTTTAGGAATGGAGTTACATGTAGGTGTATTGACCTTGTGCGATTCCAGACACAGTGGCGAAAATATGCCCATGGTAGCTTGTTGAAGATAAACCTTAAAAGAAAGAATATCCTATGACAGCAATTTTGGACACTGACAAATGATACAGGTTGAATCATAATCATGATGATCAAGACAGGAATTTAACATTTGTAAAATATGTTCATTTCAGACACAAAATGTTAGTCCAACATAACCCGTACAATTAAGCAATCTACACTTACCATATATTATAGACTTCCATGGGCTGTTTTGGATATATTTATTTCAGGGTATGTGCAAACATTGTTATTGTATGTGTCATAGAGCATACACATACAAACGTTTATCACATACTTCAGTGTGGAGTTGTGAAAAGTTATACATTTTCATTGCTGTGAACATAACACTTTAAGGGAGATATTTTCACTTGATGATAGTGAGTGAGTTAGGTTTATAGCCGCATTTTACATTGTTCTAGTTATGTCACGGCGTGTCAGCTTATAATTAATGTGGGAGGAAAGCCCGAGGTGATGCATGTCTCAGACGTTTACCACTTCGGTGAAACCCACGAGCACGGGTATGGTGCTGACAAATCAAGAAACATAATCGGGGCGAAATATGAACAGTGAATCGCGGCGCCTTAGAAGACTAGGCCACTCGTGCCCACCTCGATAAAAGAAACATGATACTACAGGAGACACGTAAATATCTTCTATCATGTATCTCCGAGGCAAAAAGAGCAATATTTCGATACATTTTGTGAGGAAAAATAAACGTAGCTGCAGATCCATTTTAAATAATAATAGTTGATACTGAACACAGCAACTTGTACTAACTAGTTATAATAATTTGTAAACATCGGGAAATACCCGCTTGTGCAGTCACAGCTAAATGTAGCATACTTCCCCGAGATCAGTATTTTCCTACTTTCCCTTTCTCTATGAGAATGTTGAGGCTAATGCACTGACAGAAACACGTTTACATGATCAGGTAAGACAAATACAATTTCCTTCGCATTGGATAGACGTAACAGGTCAAAACGCAGCAGATATATTGTCTAATCTACGTGTAGCTATTGTGGAAATTGTTAAGACGCTCCTGATTTGGACCATACGCTTATGTGATATCACCTCTTTCCTTAACCAACATTGTGTTACAGTATTTGTAATGCTGATAGCGTGAGCTACAACTGTGTGGCAGCTTGTATTGAGTTAACATACCAGCAAACCTGGTTGTCGGTTGTTGAAGGAATATGTGTGCTTCGTGTTAATCTTTAACCTTTATGCAATCGTTTACCTTTAACCGTTGGGATAACACTAATTTAGGGTTATTGTTTACCGTCAGTTTACAGTTAAACCTTATTCTCAGACATTAACGGATATATAAAATTATTCAATATTAGTTACAATTTATAGTGTGCTTTTAACATTTGTCGCATTTTGAGGAAATGAAGTATACCGAGAGTATAATGTTATTGTTACTTAGTTGAGGTGATAATCAAGGCGACCTTCCATATTTTAACATAGAATTGCGCCTATTGAAGAGTTATGATCGCTTTGTGGCTCCAACGGAACGTTCGACATGGCATGAATATGAATATACACCGCGGAACAAGTTGCATGAATCAACAAGAACGACTTGCATTGCATTGTTGATTATTCTCTGGGTTTGACGTTTTGTGTCTCTACACAGGGTTGTCTCCCAAATACTTTACTCGTACGGTTAAGCGAAACGAAAGACCAGTAAAAGTTCTACAATGACAGACGCATGTCAGGAAAGCTAAGAAATACGGAAATTTCTTTCATGACAATGTGATATTTTTTATCTAGTATTAAATGTGCTATTAAGAATTCATAGTTTGGGTTTTTAAGGTGTAATTCATTCACATATTCATCAATCTTGATGGTAGCAAAAGGTCCAGAGCAGGACCAGCAGTTATATTTAATTTAACAATTGAGGAGTGACGTTCCGGCAGTTGACAGGACTTATTGATACATATAAACAAGGACCCTCTGGCCTCCAGATAATACTGATAATACTAAAACTGATAATACCAGCCAACTCCAGATGTTGGCGAGTTGTTGTCAATGAACAGTGCTTAATAGAATGATAGCATGAATAAAAGGAAATGTAATGCCTCACTGTGATTTTAACTGCAATAATACTAAGAAAGTTCATAATGCTTTATATTCCATTCATAAAGTGCATCCGTGTGCACTAAATTTCATTCTCTTGGACACAAACCATGCTGTCGTAGGAATCGCTAGAAGGTTGACAATATTTTAACCTCTCCCCTAGGTAATTGTCATGCAAGCTATTTATAACTATAGATATTTGGCTTAACAAAGACAAAGATTCCAAAATCTGCTTTCGTCAGAAAACATGACACGTGCCCAGTTCTACCGTTGCCACCGTCGAAGTCGCCTGGCCCATATCCGCCTGTTGAGTCGGTGTTGAGGTGTCAGGAACGCTCCGCGGAAGGAGCGACGTGCTAGGATTCCATGTGCCCGCAGTCTCCTGTACACGGTTTGTCGACTGATCACGTGTCCCAGTGCCGTCCGTGCCGTTAACGTCGCCGTTACGAAGCGCTTCCAAAGGTGAAGTACCCGGATGTGGCGGTCTTCAATAGGCGTGGTCACCCGTGGTCTCCCGGTTCTCGGCCTGTCTGCTGACCGACCTGTTTGACGCAACCGCAGCATTAACCTGGTGACGGTTATGCGCGCGCATCCTAACCTTCTGGCGACGTCGCGGTGCGTAGTTCCCTGTTGGAGCATTCCTACGGCTCTCTCTCTCTCAATCGCTGTCAAACGTGGCATTTCTTTTGTGTGCTTTTTGTTGCTGTGATCCCAACGTGTCGGGTCAGCAGTTTTGTACAGAAGATATGCACGTGCATTTCGTGTTACAGGACGGAACGTCATTTGGGCAAATTGCACGCTTTTTTCTCAATTGATCAAATGTTCCCGGTTTTATTGACCGAATCCGTTTGGTTTGGAACGTAGGATACGCAGATGGAAATTATATTAACTCTTCATAATAAAATATTTAGAAAAATGTGTGGTATCGTTTCTTTTGGATATTAGTTTAGTAGTGTGGGTTGGCTATTGCACGGCGCTGTTCAACGTTGTAACAAACTTAACTGTTTACCTCTCTGATTACAGTTGCTGTCAAGATAGAATATAGAGCGGTTGTCGTGAGTATTTTATAAGCTGGTTCTTATCCTAGTCTACTAGTGGCGTGGTTTCAGTAGAACACAGTTGGCTGAAAACTTAGAAAGTTCAGCTTAAACCACGTAGAAGAGTTGAATCTAAGATACCATATTCTGTGATACTCCTGTTCGTATTTTTTGTTTAAAAGGCAATATATATTTGAAAAAATGTGTAATACAGTCATATTGGTATATGCTGATACTCACAACTGAGCGTCTGTGTCCAAACACAGATGTTGGGGTGTTAGGATTTAAATAAGTAACTCAAATATTGACATAATATTACTTTACCTCTCTTAGCGGCTGTTGATCTAGTTATAACTGCGCTCTTGGAATAAAATTATCATCAACAATGTTGTATCGTGAGTTTTTATTTAACTTTCTCACGACACTCAAAGACCTCTGTAGGTCCAGGCAAGTGGGTTTTCCTCAACACGATTTGCAAGTACATGCGCTTCTCACCAGGAAGTTGGTTATCACATGTTCATCGTCATATTTCTCGAGGAATACAGCGCCTTACAGTTGTCTTTCTTGAGATTATTGTTTTACTGGAAGTATCATCTACAAACGCCTAATACACAAATATCACTAACAGTAGTTCTTCCTGTTCAAACCTGACATGCCAGCGATGATTATGCATTTAATAAGATCCGGCAATATATACAGTCACTCCCATATTCTCGAGTGTACCGATATCTCGAATGTATGTTCACTTGTGTCAACACGTTGAGTTTAACGCCGCTTTTAACAGTATTCCAGTTATATAGCGGCGTGTAAGTTTAATGTGGGAGGAAAGCCCGAAGTGATACAGGTCTCAGACGGTTACCTCTTCTTGTGTCAACAGTTGGGTTTAACGCCGCTTTTAACAGTATTCCAGTTATATAGCGGCGTGTCAGCTTAATGTGGGAGGAAAGCCCGAAGTAATACAGGTCTCAGACGGTTACCTCTTCGGTGAAACCCACGAGCACGGGTATGGTGTTGACAATCCTAGAAACATAATCGGGGCGAACCGGGATTCGAACCCACAATCATAGGTTTCTGGCGTGCCCAAGGGACGCAACTCTGCTCAGCGTATGGGCGACTGGGCCACCCGTGCCCCCGTAAACAAGTTGAAAAAAACTTGAATATGCATCTTCATGCAGGAAAGTGTGTGTATGTATTACCTTAATAGCGGTTGACATGCACAGCCACCTGACATTTTGTACTTGTCACCAAAATTATCCTGAACTGGTTGCATAGAGAACTGCAGCATTTTAGACTGCGACCAAAATGTGTTCCTGAGTATTAAAATAATAGCTCGATCTTATGTGTTTCAGAATAGTCCAGCAAAACAACAAAAAACAGACGTAAAGAGTCAATCATGAAAAGGA
This sequence comes from Haliotis rufescens, assembly GCF_023055435.1. Classification (NCBI taxonomy): domain Eukaryota; kingdom Metazoa; phylum Mollusca; class Gastropoda; order Lepetellida; family Haliotidae; genus Haliotis; species Haliotis rufescens. The sequence continues at coordinate 10,209,348 of NW_025964383.1, forward strand.
TTGTGAAAGCTGTGTGTTCATCACTTCTTGTGTTGAATATAGCAGTAGGCATTGCAGTTATTTGCCATGTGTTATCCAGTATTCACGATACAGGGATGAGTAACACAGGAAGTTTGAAACAAGAAATAAGCAAGGTAAGCAGACATTGACCTTGTCATTTAAATTCCAGAGTACAATACCTGTAATATTAGATTTGATTTGATAACACTATTAAGTAATTGTCTACTTTTGTTCATATTAGTGTTGCAGATTGTCATTGTGTAAACTAATGTATTTGTCTAATCATGTTACAGATATATGAAGAACGAGTGCAATTAATGAACGATAATGATTATGATGATCATAAACGGAAAGGTGAGTAGATGAAATAATAAACAATGTCTTAAAATCTGCTTCATCCCAAATAAAGATTCAGCTGTAACAACTTTCAAGTTTGCATTATAAATAAACATGTTAAAGGTCATGATAACAACGTACGCAGTGAAAGCTGACACAAATAAGCCGTTTAAGCCATATACAATAAAATGTAGAAATGTTGTTGAATGATTCGTTTTGATCATGATGCTACGATGAAAAGTTTGTGTGATATAAAGCTATGTTTAAAACTGATACAGGTGCAAGGCAACCGAGCTCGTCAGTAGCATTCCTGAACCTACTGAAACCTGTAGCATATTTCCCTGGACTTGAGTTCCGTGGACACATTGGTAAGATATCAAACTAACTTTCATTGAGTCAAATGTACACTTATATCATTCCCTGTATTGTTGTAACGTATTAGGGGATGTGTTTTCCTTACACGATCTTGAGACGTTGCGTTCCCCTTCAGATGTGTTTGTCCACGTTTTGTTTATCTCGCTGTAATTAATGTCTAACAAGCAATGATTCCATCAATAATGCATGTCCCTATGAACAACTTTTTTTCAGGAAGGAAAGACAATGACACACCGATAAGAACATGGGTGCCGTTTGTTGGTCCGGGGAGACGACTCTTGTATAACGGGATGCGGTATGAGCATGGCAGCATCATAATCCCCGCCACGGGTGTGTATGTTGTATACAGCCATGTTAAGTTCTACACAGAAAGGAATCGTCGGGGAGATACAGAAACTGATTTCCACCATTCCATAATGCGATACAATGCACTAGAACAGACGAGTACAACTGCACTTGCTGACGCAGTGTCTGAGAATAAAAACGACATCATTGACGGCGCTAGCCTGGAATACTCCAGTGACATCCATGGACTTCTGCAACTCAATGCTGGGGATCAGTTGGTTGTTAAAGTATCAAGGATAAACCCATTAAGGCATGACAGAGACTGGCATTACTTTGGTGTATATATGATTTAAACGCTACATCTAGGCAATCTAATAGGTTGTTGTGATATAAAATGTATTGTCCACGAATGCCTTCACTTCATTTGTTCACTTCATATTGCTTCATGTTTTAGGTTCAAAAGTGCAGCTCTTGTACATAATCATTACAAGTAGAGTATGCATAGACCTGCATGCATATGCCATCCTTACGTTGTCAGCAAACTGGCGGGGATAATCTATTTTATAATATTGACGATATTTCCAAGAAGCTCCTTGTTTGGAATCCAATTACGGGATTCGGAATCCTATAGTCACTACACATGAGAGATAATTACTGACAAAGTCCCCCTATTGATAAACCGATCGTTCTAAAGAGAAGAGCATCATTAGGATATTTTGTATATACAGTAAACTACGTTTATAACGAACACGCTTATAACGAACTGACGGATATAACGAAAATATTTTTTGTACCGGCCATTTGCTGTATATATACTGACACCAAACTACAGTTATATCAAACTAATATCAGTGGTCCCTTTGAGTTCGTTATAACCGTAGTTTACTGTATGTTATTTGGTCAACCCAGGAGGGGAGTTTAGTGGTTGCTTATATAGAAATTTTGAAATTTTTAGATTTGGAATGAATGCCAAGAGGGTACGGTGGGCCGACTAAGGGAGCTGATTATGGTGTGGTTGTTGGTTTATGTGGTTTGATTTGTTAGGTTGTTGGGTTTTAGATGCGCTTTATTAGATCTGTTTTAATTAAGTACACGCCTAAGGCTTTACATGTTTCTATTTTATTTTGGGGGTTAGGATTGCTTCTAGAGTAAGAGCCTTATTTAGATTGAGGGTTGTTTGTAGTGTAGCTCGGCGTGTTTGGTAGTGGGTGCAGTGTATGAGTGCGTGTTCTGGGGTTTCTAGGTGTTTGCAATGTGGGCAGTTTCCTGTTGCGTTTTTAAAAAAAAAAAAAATAAGGTGGCTATGTAGGTTGGTGTGTTCTGTTTGGAGTTTAGTGATTACGCTATCGATTTTTTGGGATTGACTGAGGATTCTTTTGGTTTGGTTAAAAAAAATTTAGAAGTTTTTGGATTTGGCTATTTGAGTTTTGATATAGGTTATGCCATTTTTTGATGACTTTCCGTTTGTTGATACTTTTGATTTCTGATTTTGAGAGGTTTAAGCTTATTTCAGGGATTTTAAGGGATTGTTTAGCAGCTTTATCGACGTTTTCGTTGCCTATATTCCTACGTGGGCGGGGATCCAAATGAATACTATTTGTTTGCCTGCCTAAGTTAAGTCGTTTGTGCTTTTTGATATTTGATTTATAAGTTTAGGACGGTTTTTGATGTTTTTATTTTGGAGGGTCTGTAATCCACTGAGGGAGTCTGTAAGAATTATGATTTTTTGGTGTTTTTTAGATTGTTGGTTATGGAGGGCTGAGGCCATGCTCATTAGCTCTGCTGTAAAGATAGATTGATTGTTTGGGAGTCGAAAAGAGTGCGTTCTTTAGTTGGTTGCACGATGTGGACTCCGAAGCCTGTGTGATTGGAGACCGGATCAGAGGATCCGTCTGCGTAGATGTGACACCAATTTGGCCAGTTTTCGTGTATATCACTTCCCTTTACCTACTGCTTTTTATAGTATGGCATTTATTGCCCTAATTGATCATCCCATGAACTGTGTTGGTTAAGCACGCCCACATGTCCAATGTCCAAAGCAATGTCATTGTCTCTTTGTCTGTCCATTGTTGTTCATTACTATATATGTGCTACCATTACACTGTTACTGGGGTGTTAGTCAGGCTTGGTATTCCGAGTGCTGACATAGGGACGACCTCGAGCAGGATGTGCCGCTGAAACGCCCTGAAGTGAGCTGGAGCTCCGCTCACCTCTTGTAAGCCTGAGCTGGAAGGTCCGCTCATCGCTGTGTTTGTGTTGTCAGAGCAGGTATTCCGCTCATTGTGCAGTTGTTGTTTATTGTTTACATGTTGTGCATAAAGCGTTCCGGGACAGTGATGTCGATTTTGTTCTTTATTCCCCCAAGAGCTAATTCCCCGTCAACATGCGCGTTGACACATTGTTGATTTGGTTATATAATGTTTCATGTTGCTGTTTGTAAACTGATATCACTCTGATTTCGTACTCGTATGTAGCTATGTCAACAAATACAACTTCAATCCTTAATTGATTATATTGAGTATTTTTGCAATTATAATGTTGTACGTTTTACATTTGCGGATGTTATTGAGTATTTATTGAACGTTATTTATATGTATTTCGTTTTAGCAACAATGTTTTTACTGTTGAAATCATAAACTGGTTTATATACGTCTTTATTTACATACAACGAATATTACCACTAACAACAGGATACTCATTGAAACATATTTTGTTTGTTTTATTATTAATGTTCATTGTAATGATTTGCCTACAAATCTACTTTAACATGTACATCTGTTAGTTTTTTAAAAAATAAATGACTAAAACAGTATTTCCAAATTCCAATGGTTCCTGATTTACAACTGACAGAAAATAAAAGAATCCCGGATTTAATGTAATATAGTACGTTTGAGGTAGACTCAGTGATGTGTGTATCTACTCTACCATACATGGGTATTTCGTCAACAATTACCATTAAGCTTATGAAAAGCGTGTTTATTCTTGCTGATGTATACGTATTTAGTTGTTTACGAATATTTCTTACACGACCGTCTCAGTAAACATGCGATATATACAATGTACATATTGTATTCGGCAACTATGGTCCTTTCTACCCACCGTTAAAGGGCGTTACCTGTAAACTTGCTTCACTTTGTAACGTGATGAAAGGCCATGTGTGCCCTAAACAAACGTGACGTCTCATTGTCCCTCGTATGTACATATATAAAGTCCGAAGAACGTCACATTTAGACGTTTTTTATGTGGCTTGAGATCATTATTCACTTTTGTCTAGAGAGAAAAAGCTGGAGTAAGCATTATAATAAACTGTGACGGTAGAATTTATACCATATTGACTCTTGTTGGTTAACCCCCAGTGGGTAGTGAGGTGTCAGGTGTTTGAGGACTTCTCTCTAATACACTGGTACTGAACGTAAGGCACCATGCAGCCAATCTGTATGGTGGGAAATACTTACTCAGAGTCTGAGTGCGTCCAATCTAGGTATGACGCGGCCGGGGATCGATGATCATCGCCTGTCCGTGTATACCGTCAGATCTTATAATCGCCTGCCCGAGTACACCGATGGGTATGATCATCGCCTGTCCGAGTATACCGTCAGGTCTGATCATCGCTTCTCCGAGTGTACCGCCAGGTCTGATCATCGCCTGTCCGTGTATACCGTCAGATCTTATAATCGCCTGTCCGAGTATACCGATGGGTATGATCATCGCCTGTCCGAGTATACCGTCAGGTCTGATCATCGCTTCTCCGAGTGTACCGCCAGGTCTGATCATCGCCTGTCCGAGTGTATACCCTCAGATCTTTTAATCGCCTGTCCGAGTATACCACCAAGTCTGGTCATCGGTTGTCCGAGTATACAGCCAGGTCTGGTCATTGCCTGTCCGAGTATACCGACAGGTCTGGTCATCGGTTGTCCAAGTATACCGCCAGGTCGAATCATCGGTTGTCCAAGCATACCGCCAGGACTGATCATTGCTTGTTCCCTGCCTATGTACCATGTGTCATGCGAGTTTTACCGTCATATCCTCTATGTGGTACTGTCAAGGCAGGTAAAGTGAGTTACATACCGACACAGCTCAAATGAATACCATCTTGTAGCAAATGTTGAAGTAGAAATGGTAACAGCGTTAGAATAAATTAATCATCAAGATTATTGTATTTTCTTTGAGAGGCATTAAGAAGTTGGAGTACTAAGTAAGGATAAGATATATGGATGAACAACTTCTTTATTACAATTAGGAGCGACGTTTCGGTGCAGGTTCTAACATCTTTATCAAGCAAGTGACGTACATGGTTGACAAGTATATATACAGGTAGGAGGCAGTGTTGAAACAAATGAGTAAATATCAGATATGCTGGGTTTTGTGTAGGGCTTTATTACAGTCAATCCGTTTCTGTGGTGACATAATATTATGCAACGGTAAAATAGGGAAGGAGTTGTTTAAAATTTATCATCGTTTTGTAGACGATATTCCTGTTTCCCTTGGGCCATATATATATATATATATATATATATATATATATATATATATACTGAATTCGCTCTTGTATCCGATGGTATATCTATTTTCAAATTATAATATATGCTCCAAAATAATGCCAAGCCTTTTCAGGCTTTAACAGTTCCAAATGTTCAAGTTTAAATATCGGACATCTAAATGTATAGAACAACTTCATTTCAGGTTTGTGACCCCAGTTTGCAAACATAACAAAAAAATCGAATTGGCATTTTCAAGTGTGTCAGTATATATATTCATGTCTGTGAAAATATACATTGGTTCCATATTTATTCATGTACGCATCTTAAAGCATTAGGCATCATACGTAATTTGAATTTCATTTCAAACCTTGACACATCTAAATGCACTACGGAATATACACCATTTGAATTTATTTTAAAACGTTGACAACCACTGGATTGCCTTGAAAAGAAAATTTAAATCATATAGACTCCAAAATAATGCCAATCCTTGTCAGGCTTTAACAGTTCCAAATGCGACACATTTACTATCACCTGGTCTCCAGCATTCAGCTGCACCAAACTGTGGATGTCACTGGAGTATTCCAGACTTGCTCCGTCAATGACATTGTTCTTGTTCTCACACACGATGTTCCCCGATACAGTCTCTGTCTGTTGCGACACAGCATTGTATCGTGTTATGCTGTGATGGAAATCGAGCTCGGGATCAACGCGATGATTTTTTTCTGTGTAAAATTTTACATGGGAATAGACGACATACACTCCAGCGGTTGGGATTGAAACACTTCCGTTTTCATACTCCATGTTCTTGTGCAAGTATTGCACTGATCCAACGAAATCTATCCAATTCCGTACTGCAGTGTTTGTAGGTGTATCTGTAAAACAGAAGTAGAGGAGTGACAAAAACATAGAAATATATGTGCGATACGATTGCATTCATGGGTATGTTGGCTTTCTCAGGAAAACGAATATTTGTTTTGTTATCACTTTCACTTTATTTCGAACAAATCGCTGATCAGTGTGTATCAAGGGGTGGGGCCTCCAATACCTCGTTTAAGGGGCGGGGTTACTACAATATAAGTTACTACAAGTCCAGCTCTCTGCACCACAAAATACTTTCTTATATACGTTGACTGACGAGAGCAATGTGACTGACATGAAGTATCGAATATCTGCCCCTCGAAATATCTCGTGATGCGCTCGTTATCCAATTCACCAATTAACACTTTTTTCCAGTAATGATAAATTCTTATTCCGCACTGTTAGAGATAACAGGGTTCGACTCTATCATGAAATCTTATTAAAATGGTAATATTGTTTGATTGATACATTTGATATCCGGTAACACTAGTACTGTTAACATACAACTGCCCTGCAACAAAACGAAGCTGGAGGTATTTGAAATATATGCTGATAAGATGAGAAGATCATACCTTCGTCGTTTTCGCCGAAGTTAAGTCCTGTCAGAAATGCGATGGGTTTCAGAGTATTCCGATATTCTAGTGACGTGGTCTGTTGTTCACCTGTATTAATTTAAATTCATGACAGCAGATCACCATTTATGCAATGCTTCGCATGGTGGTAATATGTATACATTCTTATGACAAAGGAAGAAATAATTGTTTTCGGACTTCATATATCAGAAGCACTCCCCTACCCTACTCTACACAGATATCTATGCGGTCAGCATAGTACCTCTGTCACAGGCCAGCGCCATGTTATGATTTATCACATCTTACGCAGTCCATTCAAAATACAGCGTACTTTTTCATTTTTGACAATTCTGAACATGTTGCTAAACATATGTGATCGAATGGTTATCTTTCACTAAGTAAATATTCCTTAACGTGAAAAAACATTTCCATTTGCATAGTTTACATTTGCTGAAGGACTCCACGTGCTGTCATGGAAGCCCAACGGAGAAATAGCTGTACGACCGTTTTGATGCATAAAGATAAATTGTTATGAACCTGGCTGTCGAAGTTGTAGAAGCATATCTATATAATTATGCAAAACAATATGTAAAGAGGGTTAACTTCTTTATTATGTTGCCACGGTTATATATATATATATATATATATATATATATGCTCTCTGCCTCATAGCATTTTTCACCTAATGAAGGAGTATGTTTTTACTCCGACGAGTTGTGTTCTTCATAATACAGAAGTTAACATCCATAATTTGTCTTCGTGTGTATCACTATCAAAGACTTAATATGTAAAGTGCATCGAAATGCTTGCAAAAGACCAGTCTCTTCGCATTTCAGGATATACGCGTCTGTTTACAAACAAGATAAAAGCATGGTCACGTGATACTAGTATAAACATTATGTGACAGTGGTGTAATCGGTGATTTAAGAACATTCAATGGAAACCGAGCGAAACGTGTAATTCTACAACACAAGAAAACCTACTTACCACGGGGATGGTGCAGAGTCTGTTGATGATCATCATAAATCTGCAATGACCAGTAATATAGTTTATGTTCTATTTTATTGTTAGAATAGTAAATGACATGCTTAATTAGTTACAAACATGTGTAGTCCCAGAGATGTTCCAAAAACTCGATGATGATATATGACCAACAAAGAGATCTACAGACTATTGCATATTTTTTTCTGTCCATATTTATCCACTTGATTGATGTAAGTTCGTACATTTTTCACTGCAACCTGTACTATATATTTTCTACTGACAATAGAAAACAAGTTGATTTGGATGGTCAAAAAGTTAATTTCATTTCATATTCGTACTTCGTCGATCTGCTTCTTCAACTCCTCGGCAGTGTTCCAGAGTGTTGCAGCAGTTGCCACAACACAAATCACTGCGATTCCAACAGCTATGTTAAGGACGAGCACAGCAGCGACGACTGCTTTCGTCGGTTGCATGGTGTTCCTTTTGTCAAAGCGGGCTTTTTCTATAAAGACACAGAACATAAAATATATTATGTACAAATGCTGTATGAAGCAGATTATAAAATAAAGCTTATAAGTCATCGTCATCATATGTTCTCTGTCTGCGTCATAGACGCGAAACGTGCCCTCATGTTCCCGATGTTCATATTTGATTGCAAAAGGATTTATATATGTCAGATATTTAGACTTTCAAAAGATAAGACGAATTGTAAACTATTAATACGTTATGTAGAGGCCACTTCCTACCCTTTGTCGACTTCACTGCATATTTGCTAATATTTATTTGTATAAGTTAATTATGGGAATCAAGAATTTAATTGTTTTGCAATAACAAATCTATCAAACTAAATGTAGTATGCGCCGAAAATGATATATATAGCGCATATAGCGCAATGGATTTCGACCGCCTGAATATTGCCAAATCAGGTCTCTTTGACTATTCTGTCAAATAGATTGGATGGAATGTTCAACAATCAGGTGATATATACGGATGACAGCATCTGTTATGCATTCCCATAACAGTTTAATGATGTTGCGAAACGTCTGACATCAACACAAGGAGCTGTCGACATAGTTCTGTTTTCATATCAAGTCTAGATACTGATTGCAGAGTCAGTGGTGGCGTTTAGGCGGACAACTATCGTTTTTAACTTCATAATGTGACAGTCCGATTCGTGTGTTGGGTTGGGTAGTACTACTTTTCAGTGTTGTTGAAATGAACGTTTTCAGATTTCTGCGCGCAAGGCCCATAAATCGGCATCTATTTCTAGTGCCATCTTCATTATTTGTGTGATGGTAATTCCAGGCATTCTGTTTGTCAGGTTATTATATTGCCGTGGTTCCACTAATGAATTATACCCGTTACATTGCAATGTAACACGTATCGGAATGAGTGGGTGGCCCTAAACACAACCAGAGCCATCTCGTCAAAGATACACCCGAGATGCGGCATGATACATCTAAACAACACAACAAAAATCTCAACAACCAGTATGATACTTTACAATCGATTCCATCAAATATGCAACTATTTTAACAACGGTTAAGTTCAGTTACAAAACTACTGTACACATCACTTCTCTTTTTTGTTAAAATACGATAAATACATTAATAAACACAATTATTTATTTTTTATATTTAACTCTCACTTTTATAAATCGATAAGGTCTAAGAATATTTTTGAACGGGAATGGTAAAGCAATCATCATAAATCTATTGTTATCCCATAGATACAATTTGAAGGAAGTTGTCGGACTTTTGTCATTTGTCATTGCTTAAAAGGAGAAGATAGATACGAAGCACAGATGTTCCTGAAACAACCTGAAACAACTCAATGCAAGATGACACACAGTTGTTGATTAGTTTGTGACTTGTCGTTGTGTAACACGACAGGTCGCGTCCTTGGTTAAGAAAAGAGATAAGGTCGGACCACAGTTATGACCTAAAACATAAGCTCCTGAATAACGTTTACAATAGTAAACAGCAAATTACATTATACGAATTATATTTAACTGATACTTCTCTCCAATCGTTAAGAATCAGCATTAGTCTACCGTACCGTGCACGTGTTTCAATCACTGTAGTTATTTCCTGGTAGTTCTTTTCACAAAATATTGATCATGTATTAACACACTCGAGATAGCCGGTTGTTAAAGGTCGTGCTGGGAGACTCACACAACGACTACTGAAGAAGTCCATGTACAATGTATGCTATTTATAGTCAAAACATCGATAGTGTGAAGGGTGGGTTGAAAGTGTACATATACAAACGTCATGCATCTTCGAAGCAAAATGAGCAATATTTCGATACATTATGTGAGAAAGAAAATGAACCCAGCTATGGATCCACTTTTATCCAATAATTGTCGATATTCAGCTTGTAGTAAACACAAGAACACAATTGCTCATGCATGCACACGCTGGATGTTTGAGCTAGGAGAAACAGTCACGCAACGTTGCAACCAAGCTTTCAACACAACCGACGCTGAGTCGATCGACATGCCATACAATGGTCGGCAGTCGCAAGCGTACAAGGACTACGGTGGGAGAAACTCGTTAAAATGATCAGGTAAGCTGAAAATAGAGTTTCCTTCGGAATATAGCTGGACATAGCTGTTTTATATTATATTTATAGAACTGACCTTGCTCCTAGTTATTGTAAACATGAGTCAGACGCTCCTGTTTAGGTCATTATTGATGTGTGACATCATCTCTATTCTTAACCAAAAACGCGGACCTTTGCGTTGCACATACTGTAATTGTGACAAACGAACAGAACTACAACTGTGCCACACCTTGCGTTGAGTTAACATCCCAACAAACTTGTGTGGGGTGTGCGTTGTTTCAGGATCTTCACTCTCCACATACAATGATACGTAAATAAGCAGGAAACGCCAATTGCGTTAAAATGATATATATTGGATAAAAATATATATTATGGATATACAAATTTATTGATTATCAATGACAATTGAAGGTGTGCTTATATTTGGCACATTAATAGGTTTGTGAAATTTTTAGCAAAAGAGAACTTACTATTGTTGTTACTTAGTTTGGGTGATACTATGTATAAAATAGTTGGAAATGTGATATACACGATTGTAAAATGTATTACTGGTTGTTGGTCTTATTGACATATGTCTATTGTTTAATAGTTATTTATCACATCGCGGGGTGAGAGGAGATTGCTCTGGATGTTTTTAGCTCCATGCATAGTGTTAATTTGTAATTGTCATTGTGAACTAACCAGCGGAATCTATTTATAAAGGATGCGTTGGCTTTATAAATATTACAAATGGAAAAACCAAGATGGGCTTAATTTAGAAGGGGATTTCCCGTTGCTTTTTAGAATCGATATGATTTGATTGTTTGTTCGTTTGTTGTTTAACGCCGCACTCGCTAAGATTCCAATGCGGGCAGTTTGTGGCAATACAGAATGTGAATGGTATTATTACCTTCGATGTTGTAAGGACGGCCATTTTTAACAACGTATGTGTTTGTGGTATTTCTTGAATAGTTTACTTTGAAGTTAGATACGGCCATAGAAAAAACAAATATTAAACCACCGCAAATGTTTGGTAATTCTCAACATATTGACGGTTACTAAAACAATAAATGGAGTAATATGGAGTGTTTACTCCTTTTAAGGAATTCATTTATAAATAATTAATGCTCGTAAATATGTGTTAACCATAAAAAAATCTCCAAGGAAATCGATATACAAATAAACATATAGTTTCCCTTCAATTTTATAATGTGCAGTGCTGTTGTGAGTTTATAAAGTACGATCATGCACTGTGCTAGAAATAAATGGACCCGTCTAGCGTATTACTAACCACTTCGCTGCTAACCGTTTTCTTGGTTTATGTTTGGGCTTGTATATCATAGCCGTTGTGGCTTAGATAACACTGCGTATGTTTACTGTATATTCCAATTTACAGCGCTGGGAGTTGGGACATATAGCGCGTTCCAAATGTCTGTACATCCCACACACAGTGTAGGAAATCGCCTTATCTAATAAGTATATGTATTTGTTTGCTTCAGTGGACATCGGGTGGGTAGATACTGAGAACGCACAAGAAACATCCCATGATATCGAAATGAAATGGAAGATATAAGTAACTTGTTTGCCATGGTTGATGCTGTTACTTACGTTTCGGCAGTAAAACTTCCTTTGTAATCGTTTCGGGTTTGGTTATTAACCACCTGACTGCTCGAGCTGCGTGATTATCATGTTGAATGAGCCGCCGCCATGCTTCTTCGTATGCTGACTACAATATGCTGATCCCACAAAAAGTAGGGGATCATGAAATATAAATGTTGTGATCGGTCGTCAATAGTAATTGATGCTTACTACGCTAACTTTGAAGCGTCTATACAAATGTGCTGGAAAAGTTAATCAATAGTTAATTAGCTGATCATGAATGCAATATTTATATATTATACTAAAGTTCATACAATGATATCTTTGGCAATTGAACTTGTTCACCAGCAGTGATCGGGTACCGGGTAGGATTACATGACAATGTGACTGTTTGGTGGTTAAGCAGGGTCTGCTTTTGATTGCGTAGCGGATAAGTAAACAAAGGAATACCGAGTCATATCATGTACGTACTTGTTCATGCGAGTAACACTTTGGGGAAGACTCTAACGTATAGCATATTTTTATATATTAACTATATATAAAATTAATGATATTATATGAGTCGTGCCGAAATTCCGGTATTTCTCTCGCTTTCGCTCGGAAAATACCAAAATATAATGCTGTATTATTTATTACCGAAGAAAATGTCTACATATAGAGACGAGTTTGAGGACAGCAAGTCACAACAGCAGCGGGACAACAATTTATCAAATGACGGAATTTAGACAGTCGTGTCGTAAACATAGTATGACACGAACACTCATATAATATATTGTATATATGTTCCTGTTATTGTCCGGGAGGAACATTTTACAGGATAAAGTAAGAAAATCAAGTATCTGTTAAACCTGCACTTTATGCGCTTCTTTACACGCTTATGCTTGCCATTACGTTATGTGTAAAAGGATTTTGTGTAAATAACTTCCATGCGCTCGGAGCGGTTGTGTACTTGTAGCCTGATGATAAATCGTTCGCCAGTCATGCCCAAAACACAGGTTCGATTCCCAACATGGGTAAAATGTGTGTATGTGTGTGTGCATTGCTGGTGTTCCTCGACGTGATGTTGGTGAACGATTGCTGGAAGAGGCATACAAAACACATTCCCTCACTACATACTGTACTTGTTTCCATATTTGCGTATTTTTGCAAAGCGTTATCTTCATATAATGAAACGTATGTTTTATGATTCACATTGCTGAACTTGATTTTACCTGCGCACTGCTACTTAACGCATTACACCAATCAGTAAGATTCGATAATTTTCCTCAGTGTTCAAGATATACCCCCAGCGTGTATTTGCACCGAATACTGCAGTTAATCTCCAGTAATTGGAGTAAACATGGCGCATGATGTTTGCAGGGTAACATGCGCTTTGAATGGCGTTAGATTACAGCACACTGCATTCTCTGCTTGAGTGTTGTGAAAGGCAATCTATTTATAGACATTCCGGATGGAAAAACCAACTGAGCAAACACTACTATTTATAGGCATCGGGCATTTACACCGTGAAGATCGAGAATAGATCCATATATATAAAATCCTTTTGCATTGTCACTTCTGTAAATGATGTGAATCCAGTAACAGGACTGGTGAGTACTAATTCCATATTCATTATTGTTTTATTTATTTGACTTTACAGGGTAATTTAATAGTTACTCTGACTGTCAACCAAATAGTTGTCAAGCTGAAATTGGTATGCATTTCATCGTTGCATATATATTACGTTATGCTCTCCAATTAGCAGTTCAAGATTATGTCATACATATTTAGTTTTCTATTTAAATTAATTTCATCATAATGGTATGATGGTCTATTTACTGTGTTGTTGGAATGCCAATTCCTTGATGATGCTCATTGTAACCGATAGTCAAGATGATACTTTTTTTTAAATATGTACTTAGAAAATCCATCATATGTAGAAGAAAATAGTCTTGATCGAAGTTTGATTAAGGTGGGCTATATCTACATTTCGTCATCTATAATTATCTTGAGTTATACTCTGGGATACTTGGACATGCATTGTGTATTACATATTGCGATGAGTTATCATACCATTATACGTAAATACCGTTTTACATGAAGACTTCTACGAGGATGAGGTTGTACTCGCACATTACATGTGTTATCTCGGGACAGATGGAGCGGATTGGTGCTTGTACATGTAGCTTACTTGTGTAGTATGTAGTTGTATGGTATGTCTATTACAAGCATATTACATGTGTTATCTCGGGACAGATGGAGCGGATTGGTGCTTGTACATGTAGCTTACTTGTGTAGTATGTAGTTGTATGGTATGTCTATTACAAGCATATTACATGTGTTATCTCGGGACAGATGGAGCGGACTGGTGCTTGTATATGTAGCTTACTTGTGTAGTATATAGTTGTATGGTATGTCTATTACAAGCACATTACATGTGTTATCACGGGACAGATGGAGCGGATTGGTGCTTGTACATGTAGCTTACTTGTGTAGTATATAGTTGTATGGTATGTCTATTACAAGCATATTACATGTGTTATCTCGTGACAGATGGAGCGGACTGGTGCTTGTACATGTAGCTTACTTGTGTAGTATATAGTTGTATGGTATGTCTATTACAAGCATATTACATGTGTTATCTCGGGACAGATGGAGCGGACTGGTGCTTGTACATGTAGCTTACTTGTGTAGTATATAGTTGTATGGTATGTCTATTACAAGCATATTACATGTGTTATCTCGTGACAGATGGAGCGGACTGGTGCTTGTACATGTAGCTTACTTGTGTAGTATGTAGTTGTATGGTATGTCTATTACAAGCACATTACATGTGTTATCTCGGGACAGATGGAGCGGACTGGTGCTTGTACATGTAGCTTACTTGTGTAGTATATAGTTGTATGGTATGTCTATTACAAGCATATTACATGTGTTATCTCGGGACAGATGGAGCGGACTGGTGCTTGTACATGTAGCTTACTTGTGTAGTATATAGTTGTATTGTATGTCTATTACAAGCATATTACATGTGTTATCTCGGGACAGATGGAGCGGATTGGTGCTTGTACATGTAGCTTACTTGTGTAGTATGTAGTTGTATGGTATGTCTATTACAAGCATATTACATGTGTTATCTCGGGACAGATGGAGCGGACTGGTGCTTGTACATGTAGCTTACTTGTGTAGTATGTAGTTGTACGGTATGTCTATTACAAGCACATTACATGTGTTATCTCGGGACAGATAGAGCGGACTGGTGCTTGTACATGTAGCTTACTTGTGTAGTATGTAGTTATATGGTATGTCTATTACAAGCACATTACATGTGTTATCTCGGGACAGATAGAGCGGACTGGTGCTTGTACATGTAGCTTACTTGTGTAGTTAATAGTTGTATGGTATGTCTATTACAAGCATATTACCAACAGACGGATGTCGTTACCCACAGATTACCTTCAAATTATCAGAGGTACATATATACGCAATGTATATTTTTTGTTTGTTGGATTGGTGCTTATGGGGAATGGATGAATGCAGATGGCTTTTATTTTATCTGGGAACGGATGGGTGCAAGTAGCTGACATATTCATTGATATGGAGTCATTTTGCGATGAAAAAATTGTTCACTCCAATCAACCGGGAACGAATGCTGGTGGATGGTGGCATGTTTACTTCACAAAAAGGATTATTGCAAGATGTTAATGAGGAATATATTAAGGCTCATAGTTATAATGTAACAAGAAAGAATATATGTGGTTTTACAGCTGTAATTGAAAAAGGTAATCTCCATACATAATCCCAGGCCTCTACAGGATATCAATAGTCGGTCCCTAAGTAGATTACCTGTATCTTATATATAATGTGATGATTGGTAAATGTAACTTATATATTCAATATCTAGCAGAAGATGGACATGTTACATTATACGTATATGTCTGCAAGAGCTGGGTGAATACATGAAAGTTACATGTATATTATATATGTCCATATTGACGATTAATTTTATCTGGAAGAGGGTAGGAGGGTAACTATGTTATTACAATGATTTGAAGGGACGCATGTGGATGAGGGAGGCGTGTCAGATTAGTGTGAGAGAAGAGACAGATGTGATGATTTACATTGTATTAACACGTAATCATGACAAACTAAGAAACAAATGTGGAACTTGAACCAACATCCATACATTAACCCTGCACAGCGAATAACGGCACCTTAAACAAATGTCCCATGTAGTTAATTTTAATGATCTATAATATCATATGACATTCGGGTTGTAGAACGTATCATGCAACTCCAGCGCCTTAGACCGCTGGCCAACGTATGTTCCTGACTTTTAACATAATAATACGCCATTTTGCGTTCCAGATTTGGGCAGCATCGAAAAGACTGAGAGTCATTCATGGCAAAGATTGACCTGGTTGTGTGTGCGTCACTTCTTCTTTTGAACATTGCAGTAGGCATTACGGTTATTTGCCTTGTTGTATCCAGAAAGCACGACACGCAGATAAGTAACACAGAAAACTTGAAGCAAGAAATCAGCAAGGTAAGCTGAAACATTGAGTTTGATTTATAAATTTTAGAGTACAAAAACCTTGAATGTTTTGTTATACCGTAAGCGTCTTATTTTGTAAGTGTTCATACTATTGTTGCACATTGTCAGCACACCGTGGATTATTCCATTTATAAACTAATATATGTATGTTTACTAATCATTTTTCAGATTTATGAAGGACTAAAAATAACGAACGGTCATGATGATGATGGTGATCATGAACAGAAAGGTGAGAAAGAATCTGATCAAATAGTAACAATTCTTGCCACATCAAAAACAACCATCCAGCTGTACCTGTCAAGTTTGTATTGGAACTAAACATGTAAAAGGTTTTGGTAATATCGTAAGCAGTTACAGATGAACAAAATAACCTGTTCCAATACAGTCAACTACGGTTATAACGAACACCCGTATAACGAACTGACGGATATAACGAACTTACTTTTTTGGTCCCGACCATTTGCTGTAGTTATGCTGTATATATGCTTATTACGAACTACGGTTATAACGAACTGAGTCCCCTTGAGTTCGTTATAACCGTAGTTTAATGTATGTAGAAATGTCTTTGATAGATTTGTTTTGATCATGAGTTTGCGATGTCAAGTGCGTGTGTTTTTAGACCATGTTTAAAACTGATACAGGTGCAAGGCAACCGAGCTCATCAGCAGCATTCCTGAACCTACTGAAACCTGTAGCACATTTCCCTGGACTTGAGTTCCGTGGACTCAATGGTAAGATATCTAACTAACTTTTGTTCAGTCAAATGTACAAGTATATTATTTACTGTATTGATGTAAAGTATTAGGTGATGTATTTTCCTTACACGATCTTGAGACGTTGCGTGCCCCTTCAGATGTGTGTGTCCACGTTTTGTTTATCTCGCTGTAATTAATAACTAACAAGCAATGATTCCACCAATATGAATATGTCCCTATGAATAACTTTTAATTTCAGGAACGACAAGAAATGACACACCAATAAGAACATGGGTGCCGTTTGTTGGACCAGGGAGACGACTCTTGTATAACGGGATGCGGTATGAAAATGGCAGCATCATAATCCCCGCCACGGGTGTGTATGCTGTATACAGCCATGTCAAGTTCTACACAGAAAGGAATCGTCGGGGAGATAACGAAACTGATTTCCACCATTCAATAATGAGATACAATGCACTAAAACATACGAATAAAACTGCACTTGCTGACGCAGTGTCTGAGAATAAAAACGACATCATTGACGGCGCTAGCCTGGAATACTCCAGTGACATCGATGGACTTCTGCAACTCAATGCTGGGGATCAGTTGGTTGTTAAAGTATCAAAGATAAAACCACTGAGGCATGACAGAGACTGGCACTACTTTGGTGTATATATGATTTAAACGCTACATCTAGGCAATCTGATAGGTTGTTGTGATAAAAGAGTTGAAAGCAAATTTCAGATCTCATCTTTTCCTCCTGTGGTCCAATGGACGAATGGTTGCATGTCTATTACCTTCAGTGGAATATGTCTTTTCATAGCTTACATGAAAACTATCACAGGCGCATGCAGACTCAATAGATCTTCTTTATTGTCGTATTGGTGCCGAGGGGGGAATTAGTGCATGCAGATTAACGGCATAGTATCTGTGGACGGATGGGCGGAGGCAGCTTACATATTCATGAACTAGGGTGCGATAGGGAAATGTTTACTCTGTTCACATAAATACGTGACGGATGATTACCTTTAGCTCACATCGAAAGTATTCTGTTAGGTCGGATGTGTGCACGTATTATCAAGTTTCTTTATCAAGTGACAAAGGGGTTCATATTGTTTTCATATGCATTGTACAATGATTTTTGCGTTGGACCATACAGCGACCATGAACAGCGAGTTAAGAGACCTTAGACACATGTTCCCGGGAGCATGTGAATATTAATTGGCTATCGAATCAGTACATGCAGCTTGCATGAGCTTGATCTGTGGGATGGATTGGTGCATGTGAATTGCAAGTTTCACTTGTGAAATGTACGGGATTTCAAGTGTGTAATTGGTTTGTACATCACAATTGACCCAAGTCGCAAATGCAGTGATTTATCATTTCCAACTCACGTATCTTGAAACATTTCGGACTTTATGTAAGGAAACTTGAGTGAGTGAGTGAATATGGTTTTACGCCGCTTTTAGCAATATTCCAGCAATATCACGTCGGGGGACACCAGAAATGGGCTTCACACATTGTACCCATGTCGGGAATCGAACCCGGGTCTTCGGCGTGACGAGCGAACGCTTTAACCAGTAGGCCACCCGACCGCTCCTAAGGACATTTGAAGTGAGAACAATGCCATATTCACAGTCCAAGTAAGAACTATTGAATGTAACATTCTAGGAATGTTTTGGAAAGTCTGTTTATGTTTGAAGAATGTAAAAAAACAGCCATATTTGTGGATGTTGATGCACCTAATAAACAGGTCTCATCATCGCTTGTCCGAGTATACCGTCTGGCCTCATCCTCGCTTGCCGTGTATATCGTCAGCTTCTAACGTCTGTATGGGCATACCGTCAGGTCTGGTCATCTCTTATCCGAGCTTATGGTCAGGCATGGTCATTCTCTTATCCGAGGAAACCGTTAGGTCTGATCATCGGTTGTCCGAACATATTTGCTTTGTCTGATCATCGCTTATCCAAGCAAATCATCAGATCTGAACATCTCTTATCCGAGAACACCGTCAGGTCTGATCATCGTTTGTCTCTGTTTAACGTCAGGTGCGATCATCGATTAGCCGAGTATATCGTCAGGCCTGATCATCACCTGTCGGAGTATACCGTCAGGCCTGATCATCACCTGTCCGAGTATACCGTCAGGTCTGGTCATTGGTTGTCCGAGTATACCGTCAGGTCAGATCAACGCATGTCCGAGTATACCGTCAGGCCTGATCATTGCCTATCCGAGTATATCGTCATGTCTGATTATCGATTGTCCTAGTATACCGTCAGGTCAGATCATCGCCTGCCCGAGTACACCGTTAGGTCCGATCATCGCTTGTCCGAGTATAGCGCTAGGTCCGATCATCGCCTGTCCGAGTATACCATCAGGACTGATCATTGCCTATCCGAGTATATCGTCATGTCTGACTATCGATTGTCCTAGTATACCGTCAGGTCAGATCATCGCCTGTCTGAGTATACCGTTAGGTCCGATCATCGCTTGTCCGAGTATAGCGCTAGGTCCGATCATCGCCTGTCCGAGTATACCGTCAGGCCTGATCATTGCCTATCCGAGAATATCGTCATGTCTGATTATCGATTGTCCTAGTATACCGTCAGGTCAGATCATCGCCTGCCCGAGTAAACCGTTAGGTCCGATCATCGCTTGTCCGATTATAACGCTAGATCCGATCATCGCCTGTCCGAGTATACCGTCAGGTCAGATCATCGCTTGACCGAGTATACCGTCAGGTCTGATCATCGCTTGACCGAGTATACCGTCAGGTCCGATCATCGCTTGACCGAGTATACCGTCAGGTCCGATCATCGCTTGACCGTGTATACCGTCAGGTCCGATCATCGCCTGTCCGAGTATACCGTCAGGTCCGATCATCGCTTGACCGTGTATACCGTCAGGTCCGATCATCGCTTGACCGAGTATACCGTCAGGTCCGATCATCGCTTGACCGTGTATACCGTCAGGTCCGATCATCGCTTGACCGTGTATACCGTCAGGTCCGATCATCGATTGTCCTCTGCCCAATAACCATATATCATGCGAGATTTATCGACATATCCTATCTGTAGTATTTTCAAGGCAGATAAGTGAGTCAAATAGTGACTCAATAGCTTACATGAATTAAATCTTGCAGCAAAATCTGATGTAGAAATGGCAGCAGCGTTATAAATAAATATCATCTATAGTATTGTTTCATTAAATAGTTTCTCATCCAACGTTTTATATGACACTCAAAGGCAGATGTGTTTCCTCAGCAGGAAGTTATTTGGCGTCACAAGAACACGAAGTGGGTGTTTCTTACCAGGAAGTTAGTTTTCCAAAGTTTACAGCCCATTTTTCTCGAGGAATACAGAGTTTTCATTTGAAAATAAAATTACCGGAACACAGCTACGAAAGCACCTACTTCACAAATAGGTTTACCTGGCCTGTATCTATGCAAACATGACATGATGCCGGTCGTATACAAGTGACACGTTCATTCTCTGTATGGTTTTGCGTGTGATGATGCACGCCAATGCACATTCTGACTTGTACAAACATATTGTCATAATCCGTATGCCTTTACAAAGACGTTAAACTATGGAACTTGTTGTTTCTCTGGCGCTCGCCATTCGTGGGATAAAGCCGTGCCTGGCCGACTCGGAGTCAGTACAATGTGTGGGGTATCCATGTTAAATTGTGGCTGGTAATTCCACAATGTTCTGCCATGAGTCGATAAAGCCGATGTCAATGATTACATATCCTTAATTGCCTTGATGCAGGCTTGAGGCCTTTGACAGACGCGCTCAAAGCTAACACACAAACGGTTATGAATCGAAAACAATTTCACATACGTTTAACATTAGTTATATATGTACGTGCTTATGTCATGAGGAAACGAAACACACATACATTGCACCAACCAACAAATGACAGACTGGTGAAATGACTGCAGATTACATATTTAAAAGTTGAATCACCAAAGGCTGGAAAATGTAATGATAATAAATAATAATCAGCCGTCGTATACAATGAACTGTCATCTGTTCTGATGACATGCATTCTTCATTGCCACACAGTATACAACATGCTCGTGTGTATCAATATCAGGCTCAAGGGAAGGAGAGATTGTGTTCATCCAGATAAATATGTTCGTGAGTGGTATAGCTCAGTTTCAATATCCAAATCATATCCTTCCATTTCTTTCGATAAGTTTGTGTTGTCATCACAGAATCAAAGGTTGAGACGCGCTTCTAGATCTGTAAGCACCTACTTTTGGTGATGTTCGTTTCCCAAGAGCCATGGACACATACCACAGATGAAGGCTGATCTTTCTCCGCCAGCGGCAACCAACGAGGATCACCTTGGCTCCTTTGGTCCGTCCCTGGGGTCCAGTTGGGTGGTAGTGGGGAGAGGGACTCCCTGGGGTCCAGTTGGGTGGTAGTGGGGGGAGGGGGTCCCTGGGGTCCAGTTGGATAGTAGGGGAGAGAGGGAGTCCCTGAGGTCCAGTAGGATGGTAGTGGGGAGAGGGGGTCCCTGGGGTCCAGTTGGATGGTAGTGGTGGGAAGGGAGTCCCTGGGGTCCAGTACGAAGGTAGTGGGGAGAGGGGGTCCCTGGGGTCCAGTTGGATGGTAGTGGAGAGAGGGAGTCCCTGGGGTACAGTAGGATGTTAGTGGGGAGAGGGGGTCCCTGGGGTCCAGTTGGATGGTAGTGGTGGGAAGGGAGTCCCTGGGGTCCAGTACGAAGGTAGTGGGGAGAGGGGGTCCCTGGGGTCCAGTACGGTGGTAATGGGGAGAGGGGGTCCCTGGGGTCCAGTCGGATGGTAGTGGAGAGAGGGAGTCCCTGGGATCCAGTAGGAAGGTAGTGGGGAGAGGGGGTCCCTGGGGTCCAGTTGGATGGTAGTGGAGAGAGGGAGTCCCTGGGGTCCAGTAGGATGGTAGTGGGGAGAGGGGGTCCCTGGGGTCCAGTAGGGTGGTAGTGGGGAGAGGGGGTCCCTGGGGTCCAGTAGAGTGATAGTGGGGAGAGGGGGTCCTAAGGGTCCAGTAGGATGGTAGTGGGGAGAGGGGGTCCCTGGGGTCCAGTAGGATGGTAGTTGGGAGAGGGGGTCCCTGGGGTCCAGTAGGATGGTAGTGGGGAAAGGGAGTCCCTGGGGTCCAGTAGGATGGTAGTGGGGAGAGGGGGTCCCTGGGGTCCAGTTGGATGGTAGTGGAGAGAGGGAGTCCCTGGGGTCCACTTGGATGGTAGTGGTGGGAAGGGAGTCCCTGGGGTCCAGTACGAAGGTATTAGGGAGAGGGGGTCCCTGGGGTCCAGTACGGTGGTAATGGGGAGAGGGGGTCCCTGGGGTCCAGTTGGATGGTAGTGGGGAGAGGGGGTCACTGGGGTCCAGTACGGTGGTAATGGGGAGAGGGGGTCCCTGGGGTCCAGTTGGATGGTAGTAGAGAGAGGGAGTCCCTGAGGTCCAGTGGGGTGGTAGTGGGGAGAGGGAGTCCCTGAGGTCCAGTAGGATGGTAGTGGGGAGAGGGGGTCCCTGGGGCCCAGTAGGATGGTAGTGTGGAGAGGGGGTCCCTGGGGTCTAGTAGGATGGTAGTGGGGAGAGGGGGTCCCTGGGGTCCAGTAGGATGGAAGTGGGGAGAGGGAGTCCCTGGGGTCCAGTAGGATGGTAGTTGGGAGAGGGAGTCCCTGGGGTCCAGTGGGGTGGTAGTGGGGAGAGGGAGTCCCTGAGGTCCAGTAGGATGGTAGTGGGGAGAGGGGGTCCCTGGGGTCCAGTAGGATGGTAGTGGGGAGAGGGGGGTCCCTGGGGTCTCGTAGGATGGTAGTGGGGAGAGGGGGTCCCTGGGGTCCAGTAGGATGGTAGTGGGGAAAGGGAGTCCCTGGGGTCCAGTAGGATGGTAGTGGGGAGAGGGGTCCCTGGGGTCCAGTAGGGTGGTAGTGGGGAGAGGGGGTCCTAGGGGTGCAGTAGGATGGTAGTGGGGAGAGGGGGTCCCTATGGTCCAGTAGGATGGTAGTTGGGAGAGGGACTCCCTGAGGTCCAGTAGGACGGTAGTGAGGAGAGGGGGTCCTGGGGTCCAGTAGGATGGTGATGGGGAGAGGGGGTCCTAGGGGTCCAGTAGGATGGTGGGGGGGGAGTGGGTACCTGGGATCCAGTAGGATGGTAGTGGGGAGAGTTGGTCCCTGGGGTCCAGTTGGGTGGTGGTGGGGAGAGTGGGTTCCTTGGGTCCAGTAGGGTGGTAGTGGGGAGAGGGGGTTCCTGGGGTCCAGTAGGATGGTAGTGGGGAGAGGGAGTCCCTGAGATCCAGTAGGGTGGTAGTGGGGAAAGGGAGTCCCTGGGGTCCAGTTGGATGGTAGTGGGGAGAGGGGGTCCCTGTGGTCCAGTAGGGTGGTATTTGGGAGAAGGACTCCCTGGGGTCCAGTAGGAAGGTAGTGGGGAGAGGGGGTCCCTGGGGTCCAGTAATGTGGTAGTGTGGAGAGGGGTCCCTGAGGTCCAGTAGGATGGTAGTGGGGAGAGGGAGTCACTGTGGTCCAGTAGGGTGATAGTGGGGAGATGGAGTCCCAGAGGTCCAGTAGGGTGGTAGTGGGGAGAGGGAGTCCCTGGGGGTCCAGTTGGGTGGTAGTGGGGAGAGGGTGTCACTTTGTTCCAGTAGGATTGTAGTGGGGAGATGGAGTCCCAGAGGTCCAGTAGGGTGGTAGTGGGGAGAGAGAGTCCCTGAGGCCCAGTAGGATGGTAGTGGGGAGAGGGTGTCACTGTGGTCCAATAGGGGGAAGAGGGTATTTGGGTCACTGCGGTCCAATAGGGGGAAGAGAGGATTGGAGTCACTGCGGTCAAATGGGGGGAAGAGGGGATTGGGGTCACTGTGGTCCAATAGGGGGAAGAGGAGATTGGAGTCACTGCGGTCCAATGGGGGGTAGAGAGGATTGGAGTCACTGTGGTCCAATAGGGGGTAGAGGGGATTGGAGTCACTGCGGTCCAATGGGGGGTAGAGGGGATTGGGGTCACTGTGGTCCAATAGGGAGAAGAGGGGTTTTGAGTCACTTCGGTCCAATTGGGGGTGGAGGGGATTGGAGTCAATGTGGTCCAATAGGGGGAAGAGGGGATTTGGGTCACTGTGGTCCAATAGGGGGTAGAGGGGAGATGGAGTCCCAGAGGTCCAGTAGGGTGGTAGTGGGGAGAGGGAGTCCCTGGGGGTCCAGTTGGGTGGTAGTGGGGAGAGGGTGTCACTTTGTTCCAGTAGGATTGTAGTGGGGAGATGGAGTCCCAGAGGTCCAGTAGGGTGGTAGTGGGGAGAGAGAGTCCCTGAGGCCCAGTAGGATGGTAGTGGGGAGAGGGTGTCACTGTGGTCCAATAGGGGGAAGAGGGTATTTGGGTCACTGCGGTCCAATAGGGGGAAGAGAGGATTGGAGTCACTGCGGTCAAATGGGGGGAAGAGGGGATTGGGGTCACTGTGGTCCAATAGGGGGAAGAGGAGATTGGAGTCACTGCGGTCCAATGGGGGGTAGAGGGGATTGGGGTCACTGTGATGCAATAGGTGGTAGAGAGGATTGGAGTCACTGTGGTCCAATAGGGGGTAGAGGGGATTGGAGTCACTGCGGTCCAATGGGGGGTAGAGGGGATTGGGGTCACTGTGGTCCAATAGGGAGAAGAGTGGTTTTGAGTCACTTCGGTCCAATTGGGGGTGGAGGGGATTGGAGTCAATGTGGTCCAATAGGGGGAAGAGGGGATTTGGGTCACTGTGGTCCAATAGGGGGTAGAGGGGATTGGAGTCACTGCGGTCAAATAGGGGGAAGAGGGGATTGCGGTCACTGTGGTCCAATGGGGGGTAGAGGGGATTGGAGTCGCCCCGGTCCAATAGGGGAAAGAGGGGATTGCGGTCACTGTGGTCCAATGGGGGGTGGAGGGGATTGGAGTCACTGCGGTCCAATAGGGGGAAGAGGGGGTTGTGGTCACTGTGGTCAAATGGGGGGGGGGGGGGGGGGGGGGGGGGGGTAGAGGGGATTGGGGCCACTGTGGTCCAATGGGGGGTAGAGGGGACTGGAGTGACTGTGGTCCAAAAGGGGTAGAGGGGATTGGGGTCACTGTGGTCCAATAGGGGGTAGAGGGGATTGGAGTCACTGCGGTCCAATAGGGGGTAGATGGTAGAGGCGATGATACCGTGGTCCAGTAGGATAGAGGTGGGGAGAAGTAGTCACTGTGGTCTTAAAGGATTGTAATTGGGAGAGGGTCCAGTATGATAGTGGTGACGAGAGGGAATCAATGTGGCCCAGTAGAATGGTGAAGGGGCTGGGGGTTGGGACACAGTGGTCCAGTAGCCTTGCGCTGGCGAGAGCGGTTTATTTTAGTCCAGAAGGATGATAGTGGCGAGTGCGAAACACTTTGGGTGAAAAATATATAAGAAGGGATGCGGACACTATCGTTAGATTATTGACACTCTAAACAGTTTTACAGTTACATCACGATCTGTCAGCCTCACGTGGGACGAAAGCCCGAGAGCAACCTAGAAAAATAATCAGGACAAACCGGGATCGAACCCAAGATCGAAGATTTCTGGAAGCGAGTCTGCAGACGAGAGGGCCACCCGTTCACGTTCACTGCAGATAAGGCAGAAGGAGATGCAATCCATGTTTGTTTCTTTATTAGCCAGAAACAATAAAGTGATCAGCATTGTTTTATTGACTACAGTCTCAGCATGATGAATGTTATGCGCGGTTTTGAGTAAGTGAGTATGGTTTTACGCCGCTTTTAGCAATATTCCAGCAATATCACGGCGGGGGACACCATAATGGGCTTCACACATTGTACCCATGTCGGGAATCGAACCCAGGTCTTCGGCATGTCGAGCGAACGCTTTAACCACTAGGCTACCCGACCGCCCCTATGCTCGGTTGTAATTTACCTCGGATTCACGAGTACTTCTATCAGGTGCGTAATAGGAGAAAGCAAAATGTGTCAGGCACTTAACGGCTATGTAAGCTATTTGATTATCACTTTTGTCATAGTAAACCATCTAAAATATATCGTTGACATTTATTTAAAATGATAATTGCATATATGGTTTTAGTCGATATGAAAATGGTCAAGAGTCGTTAGACTGAGACTATCAAATAAATAGAGGTTATCACGCTTGTGTGTTTGGGGATGGTAAATATCCTGCATTAGGAATAAACATTGTACTTAGCGAGCCTTGGCGAGTTAAATACATAGTGTTTATTCCTAATACAGGATATTTACCATTCCCCAAACACACAAGCGTGATAACCACTTTATCATGTAATGTCATTCTTTAATTCTGTGCTTTAAAATCGCTTTCCCTCTCTAACAAACATTACCGAAACATTGCGAGTTTTCCTGGAATGCGCGCATTAATATTTTTTACGTCACGGGGTAAGTGATGTGTCAGTCGGACAGTGACAGTAGCCAATATAGTTCCAACTGAAATATGTTTCTTATACACTGGCGAAGCAACATATACGCAAAACAACAGTTGTTTTTAATTGCCTTTCGCTAGACTAACTGCCCTTTGTCAACGGGAAGCTTCTCTAACCCTAGTCTATGAGACGTCACGGCTACGGTCAGACGTTGTTGACAGTCGGTCTGTCCTGTTATAACATTAAGAAGTGTAGTCAGATGTACACACAGCGACACAACGAAACAAGGTTACAATTCAAACATATTTCGGCAAAATCCAACTATTTAAATTTGTGGAGAAGGTTTTAAGCCGCAGAGGTCTACAAGCACAGATATGGCTACTGATCCCGCTTGGCTAGGCCTCGTGCCCTCGCCAAATTGTTTCGAAATTTATATCTCCAAAGTTGCCCAAACTTATAAAATGCCTTAGCTACGTCACAGTTAGACACTGATTTTCAGTATATTAGACTGCTGTTTTGATAATGATAGCAATTATCCCTGTAGTTTATCCAGATTCCCGATGGTTAATTCTGACTCGATCGCCGAATGACGAGGGAGACGCCATGTTTGTTTATAAACAGTGAAAGTAGTCCTACTTGACCTTTGATATCCGCATATGACCCCAACGGATATCGTTTTTATCCGTTGGCTTTATCCTGCCGAGACCTGCCCATTATATGATAAATGAGGATATCAGCCAGAGTGCCGAAGGTTTGTGACATTGCAACTTGTGACAATATATTTTAGATACATTTCCTGTCTTTTATTTCCGACTTAATGTAACTATTCCAAAACTACTATGCACATCACACCCTCGAAACATTGTTCAAACGCATGTAACAACAGCATTGAGCATTAAACATGAACATTTCACCATCTACATGGATCAATGAATTGGCCCGCACAATAGTACCCGGAACATATAAGGACACACGAGCTGTGAGAGGCGACAAACAACCCAGATTGGCCGTTGTCTCTCAAATCACCCACGCGAACTGATAACCTGACATGTACCGTTATGTTGCAATGGGAGTGGTGTTTTGATCACTTTCTTACGAAAGCTTATTAGGGCCAAATTGATAACATTTTTTATTTAAAAGTTGTAATTACAAGTTGTAAAGTTACTTGTAAATACACCTTGACAACGTGTAATTACACCTTTACAACTTGTAATTACAACTTTTATATTAAAAGTGGTACCAATGAATTTGGCCCTTTTAGGCTTTCGTAGGGAATCGATTGATGTTGCACCCGTCACTGAGCCATCATCCAATCATCCAATCATGACAAAAGGAACACGTGATCATGGCCTGCGATGGTTTTAACAAATCAAAACGGTTTACTTTGCGGTCTTAAGTTCAAGTCGAACCTAACACTTGTTCATTCAATGACTACTCGTTGTGCACAGCTAGCGGTCTGTTCAGAGATGTGAGTATCAAACTTGAGTGTTAATTGGCGTATGGGTGTACGACAGTAAACAATGACCATGTAAGTAACAAGGAGCTACGGTACTTGGACCCATTGCTTCTGAACTCCTAAGGCCAAGCATCTCGCCATGCAGAGTTACGTATCAGACAACAGAGCCACGGAATGCAAGTACGTAGCTACATATGGCTGCTGAACCAATAAGGCGGAGACATATAGCCACTGCGCAGAAAGGTAAAGAGACCACGTTGTCTTTGTCATAATTCAACACACCCTATGCGCCTGTATTTATTTCCAGTTAGTATTGTACACGCAGTATGAATACATGTGTGGCACCTCGCCCTTGGTTATATTGTCCTATTTTGCCAGGTCATGCTGACCAACTGCGCAATATAAACATGATGCTCGGGTTAGGTCAAAGCTGCAGCACATATTCAGGTGAGAATGAATACCATTCACCTCAGATCCAGCACAATGTCGTTATAGCTGTCGTGTTTGTATGCTTGATACATGTATGCTTAGCTTTATTGTATTTCGAACATGTAATCTGCCTGTGGAGGTGAGTAGGAGGAGATGCAACCGTTACGCCATTGTTCAGGCGAATAGACAGACATGTTTGTTATGCCTAACTAACGTTAGTTCAACAGCACCTTAGCATCGGGATGACCGATAGAAAAGATGAGAGTGTTAAAAATGTCTTTTTGTCACTGAATTGCAGCATGGAGTCGAAACAAGCATGGAAAATAGGGATTATATTATGTGTGCTTGTGAACATCGTCGTCATTGGCGTAGCTGTGTATGTTGTGGCAATACACCCGGAAGATCAACAGGCTCTTGCTGCAGATGAGAAATTGAAAGCGCTTATCGACAGCAAGGTATGTACATTTTATAAATTTGTATCTGAAGTACTAGTATCAAGTGTATGAAGTATGAATAGATTTATTTCATTTTAATAAAGAGATTACCAATTGTCATTTTAATGTAGGTATCCATACTGTCGAATAGATTGCTCACCTGTACGGATTCAAAACAAATATAATTATAATTGCATAGTTGATGCTATTATTTACAGACGGACACCTAGTACCAGCGCAGTTAGGCATGATGTTAATATTTAAGTCAGTGTTCATACTTATCATACAGTTTGCTGCTGTTTGTGTGAATCTGAAGCATGAAATGTTCTTCAATAACATTTATGTTGGTGAATGTAATAATGTTCATGAAACTTCCTTATGTAACAATTGATACTGGAGAATATACCTACAGATAAACGATGCCCTGAAAGATACGGAGACAGATGCACGGGTGTTCGGTGATCAAAGTGGAGGTAGGATGAAAATAATCAATCATTATTAAGTTTTCATCGTGTATATTTCCTGCCAGTATCACCAAAGACGATATAGACAACAAAAAACACACAATTGTTTTAGAAAAGAATTGTTTAACTGATACAAATCGAAAAATGTGCATGTTGATCTTATTGCTGGAATGTATCACAGAGGGCTGCATTAGTCCGGACTAGTACAAACAGCTGCACGCCAACGTGCATGTACATCACTATATGAATGATATACTCTTAAAAGCAAAGTTGAACCCCATTATAGCACACCCATTGTTTTACGATTCAGATATACTAGACACGAAGTTCCTGAACCTCCTGAAACCAATGGCTTCGCTTCACGGATTGCAGCCTTTTCGCTCACTAGGTATGTCGGTGTGAAGGTTTAATATCCACATTCTACTCGATCTGAAAATAAATCTTGGCATCACAGGTAAATACAAAGCATGAAAGGGGTGTCAACTCCAAATATATTTTTTTTCAAGTGATGGGCTCAAGAAAATGTGAAATGTCATGTTTCCCACATTTAACTTCATATCCATATTATTCGCACATACAATTCAGCAAAATGCATGCATAATTTGGACGGTCGGTTCACTGTCTGGGAATATCATATCATTATCTATTCAGACATTTATGGTGGAAGGACAACAGTTCGAACTTGGATAAGAAGAGATGGTCAGACAAAGTCTCACCTTGTTAATGGAATGAAGTACGAACATGGAAGCATCATTGTTCCTGCGAGTGGAAAGTACCGTGTAACTGTCCATGCTGTGATGCACTATGAGGGTACACGGGGAAGGTGTGAAGTCAGCTCACTTGAAGTCGTCCGATACAACGCATTAGAACAGAAGCAAGAGGTTGTATTTCAGGAAAATCGAACCATGTGCCTGGACGCCACCGAGTGGTCTACTGATTACCTCAGTCACATTGGTGGTCTTGTACAGTTACATGCTGAAGATCAGATAGCTGTCGTTGTATCAAACATATCACTACTAATGCGATATAGAGATGGCCATTACTTTGGGGTTGATTTGATTTGAAAAGATGTGGAATCAATGCGCAGCAATCTAATCGGTTGTTGAAACATGCATTGACTCTAACTACCATGCTCATGTACCAGATTTGTCATTCAAATGTGGTTTCTTATGTGCTTTGGGTGTTCGCTATATGACATCTTAACTTTGGTGATGTAGAAGTATTCCATTAAAAGCGAACATTATTTTAATCAGAACATATTATGTTTTCATTCGTTTTGTTTTCAATTTATCGATCATTGTGCTTTCAGCATCAGTTTGATTCGCTGTGCAGAGTTGTGTCCCTTGGGCACGCCAGAAACCTATGATTTTGGGTTCGAATCGTTGCTCGGTTTCTCCGCACCATACCCGTTCTCGTGGGTTTCACCGAAGTGGTTAACGTCTGAGACCTGCATCACTTCGGGCTTTCCTCCCACATTAAGCTGACACGCCGTGATATAACTCGAATACTGTTAAAAGCGGCGTTAAACCCAACTCACTCACTCACTCAGCATCAGTTTCATCTGGAGATTGCTTGGAGGGACAGTGATGGTATTTGTTTTAATTACAGCATATACTGCAAACGGAACTGTTCTCAGATGACTGATACTTTAATAATGATACAATTTCAAAATCAAATCATAGTCACCTGAGTTATTCGTCCAGTTAATACAATCATTTATATCAAAATATGTTGGCCCATGTTGTGAGTGAATATCGTATTGAATAAACAGAAGACGCACATTACAATGGCGGAAGATTTATGTGACTGGCGGTAGTTTATGTGTTTAGACCAGAAGGAGTGACTAATGTGAGTGAGTATGGTTTAACGCCGCTTTTATCAATAGTAATAGTGAGTGAGTGAGTATGGTTTTACGCCGCTTTTAGCAATATTCCAGCAATATCACGGCGGGGGGACACCAGAAATGGGCTTCACACATTGTACCCATGTCGGGAATCGAACCCGGGTCTTCGGCGTGACGAGCGAACGCTTTAACCACTAGGCTACCCAACCGCCCATCAATAGTAATAACAACCCGGGAGACTCCATATTGTCTTCACATTGTACCAATGTGGGAAATCGAACACGGCCCTCAGCGTGAGGTGCGAACGTTTGAACCACAAGGCTTCCTCATCGCGCCGACCAGACCGAAGGGGCATGAGTCAACTGCAGTAAGATCGACACTGCAGCGACACGGGTTTCACAGGGATCTGAGTTGTATCTATTTATAATCTGCTTTTCACTCATGATCTCTGACGTGTGACTATTTACATCCTGGTAAGCAACGGTCACTGTGACATTCAGTTTCTACTATCCATGTCACATGCGGCTGTACAAATCTACCCCGTGCGATGTTTTCACTGGAACTATACAGTCACATGCCAGACAAGAGTGAGTGAGTAAGTATGATTTTACGCCGATTCTAACAATATTCCATCAATATCACGGCGGGGGAACACCAGAAATGGGCTTCACACATTGTACCCATGTCGGGAATCGAACCCGGGTCTTCGGCGTGACGAGCGAACGCTTAACCACCGGTTACCCGAACTCTACTCTTACAATTTTTACACGAATCTA
This sequence comes from Haliotis rufescens, assembly GCF_023055435.1. Classification (NCBI taxonomy): domain Eukaryota; kingdom Metazoa; phylum Mollusca; class Gastropoda; order Lepetellida; family Haliotidae; genus Haliotis; species Haliotis rufescens. The sequence goes on from NW_025964383.1 coordinate 10,241,364, forward strand.
CATAATCACAGAACCAACCAAAATATATTTCAATAATCCTTCAGTATTCCTAAGAACATGACACATGGACACGAACGTGAAACGAGTTGTCTCCCTTGTCTCATCTCAGCTTTTTGTGCTGGTTTTCAAAAGGGTTTGAAACGACAGAGAATACTCGCCTATTTGCTGTGTTTGACAAGAGACATATGAGGTAACCTATCTCCTTACAACATATGTGTTCAGAAAAGACGATTATACCTGCTTTTGCAGGAGTGTATGAGGGAACTTTTATGTTTCTCTTTGGGGAAAATTATGTTTTACAGAAATACTAATCTAGCGGCACACGGCAATCCTTAAGAGGTGAGGTGAGATGAAATGGGGTTTAACGTCGCGTCAAATATTATTACATTTTTATAGCGACGTGCATGCACGTGTGTGTGTGTGTATGTATGTCTGTGTGTGCGTGCGTGCGTGCGTGCGTGTGTGTGCGTGTGCGTGTGCGTGTGCGTGTGCGTGTGCGTGTGTGTGTCTGCTTGTACGAGTCCGGACTGATATCGATTTATAGTGCTGAGATACCCTGCCGCAGTTTAACATGAATATCCCAATTAGACACAGAAAACTGACTCTGAGCCGACCAGTTCTTGTTTCAGTCGAGCGCCAGACAGGGTGGACGCGCAACCACAAGACCACGGAGGCGGTCTCGCATCAAGGCGTACGCTGAAAAACATGAACAGAGCGCTTGGGGCTTTTAATTGGGATCCCTTGCAGTGAGATTGTTGGAATATTGCTACAATGGGTACAAACATTACTCACTCATTTAGTAGTAGTAGTAGTAGTAGTAGTAGTAGTAGTAGTAGAAGTAGAAGTAGAAGTAGAAGTAGTAGTAGTAGTAGTAGTAGTAGTAGTCAAGGTCACGATCATATCATGCGTGTCGTAATAGCTGACGCTTGTGATTGGTAGGTCACACTGCATAATGCTGATGACAGTACATACCAAGACTACGTGAATCCGTTGTCATGCTATAAACCACGGTTTTGCATAATTATCCAATCCGTGTGCGTGTGTGAGAATGTGTATGTATGTGTGTGTATGTATGTGTGTGTGTATGTGTGTATATATGTGTGTGTATGTGTGTGTATGTGTGTGTGTATGCGTATGTATGTGTGTGTATGTGTGTATGTGTGTATATATGTATGTGTGTATGTGTGTATGTATGTGTATGCGTGTGTATGTATGTATGTGTGTATGTGTGTATGCGTGTGTGCGCGTGTGAGTATGTGTGTGTGTGTGATATAATAACACTTAATGCGTAATCAGTATCACATCATCGATCGAAGATTTTAAAAAAAGATAACTACATACATAGCCAGGCTATGATCCCACATTTCTATGCAATATTATACCTGACAACCCAGTGACACTGAGGTGGAACATAGTCCATTGTGGGATGGTGTGTTTTAACTCTTAATGTGAAAATTCTCTCAATGTAAAAATATTAACATTAAGAGTTACATGTTAGCTCTTATTTGTGACGAAAATAACATTGAGAGTAACAACGGTAAAAACATTTATATTTTTTACATTAAGGGTTACTATCGTGCCTATTGTTTTAAACAAAGTTCGATTGGAAATATCGGATACTTTTTCCTATTTTCAAGTTTTTATTGTTTTTGCTCGGTTTCTTGCAATTATTCGTAATAGGCGGCAGCGTGAGAAACTGACTTTGCTCAGATCTGAAAACAAGAGGGGCTATCATAAGAATGACAGGCTCGTTATTGAGGACATGCCAGCTACTACTCTGGAATATAGAAGATTTTTCCAACAAGCTTTCGGACATTGGCCAAATTTCATTTGTATCTGAACATGACATTGTTGCTTTATATCAAAAATAGTCAATGGCAAATTACTTTTGTGACATTTTTCCAGAATATATCAACATTTTTGGTTACCAGCCACAAAAAGGTCCAAGTTCGGGAGGTATTCGGGAGATAAATATTCACTGATAAATATTAACTGGTAAGATACGTTATTCATGTCCGATACAGATATCACTATTCTGTTGGATAAAAATATGTTTAGTTTCAGTAGAGCTACATTATGTGTGTTTACATATATCCAGAACGATCTGATATGATAACAAAGATAGTGATTGAGTGAGTTGGGTTTAATGCCGCTTTTAACATTATTCCAGTTATATCACGGCGTGTCAGCTTAATCTGGGAGGAAAGCCCGAAGTGATTCGGGTCTCAGACGTTCATCACTTCGGTGAAACCCACGAGCACGGGTATGGTGCTGACAAACCTAGAAACATGATCGTGTTATGTTGAAATTTACTTATTATTCTCAAATACATTCTTTTGCATTAATAATAATTATTAACTGGAAATGCTCAATTTTTTCATTTCATCAGAATGTGACCAAGCCCAGGCAATATACATGAAACTGTGCCTATTATATTGATATAGTGATGTATTGTTTACCATTCACAAGCTAATGATAGATTAGCTTTAAATTACAAGCAGGTTATGAAATGAAAATATGCTTATTTTAAATATTTACCACTTGAAGAAATTATCTGATGTCATTGTTTAGATGCGCTGAGTGCTTTAATTTGAGCACTGCGTATATTTAGCCACTAATGTGACTCGCTTGATTCTGCCCGCAGCTAAAATCTACTTCCGCTCGGGGTTCGTAACCTTTTTCCAGCTCACTTAATAAACTGTCGATATTGCGATAAGTAAGGGACATTAATCGAATTAGATGACTTGAAAATGAGAAGAAATGTGTTATTTATCAATCTTCGGCCAGAAATGTGCTTGTCAATAAGGGTATCTAAAAGAAATCAAACTGGATATCGAATGTAAACAAACCGCTCCTTTCCTCTTCTTACGTATAGCGGGTACTTTTACTCACTGGCCAATAACGAGTTCCTGTGAAGCTAACATATCACCTTCAGCAAATGTAACTCCGCCGACTCTGTAGGAAAGCGGGTTTGTTTGCTATGGAATACTGTAATGGACATTCTCGCGATCTCGACCTTTGGAAACGAGCTAAATATGCCCAAAACACGAGAATGCGAGATTTGGCCAAAATCTCGCGTTCTCGCATTCTCGTGTTTTTTGGTACATAGCACGTTTTGTCAAAACGCGAGAATGCGACATTTGGACATGATGCAAAATCTCTCTATCTCGACTTGTCAAACTAGGCCACAAAACACGAAATCGCGAGAACGCGAGAATGCGACATTTCATTTTCTCGCGATCTCGTGCGTTTGTGCTAATTGCCTATACAGTTATATGCAACTATTTTCAAATACACGAGAATGCCAGCTTGACTAATGTCGCGATGTCGCGTTCTCGTGCTTTTGTGTCCATAAGCCAAAATCACTCACTTATTCAGAGCCATGTCGGTCCCTCAGGCTGTATATTCGTGTACATTGCCTAGCATGCAGATGTTTGACTGATTTTTTAAAAAACATGGTAGACGGGAGGCATTTTATTTTTAACATTTTTTTCTTATCGAACTTTTTAAGGCATATGTGTACAATTACTGTCGAAGGGTACGATTCACATGCATCATGCAGGCTACGTGTTTTGAGTATTTCATCAAGTAAAGAAAGTAGGCAAATACATATTAGCGATATGTAGATCTCCCTCTCTCTATATATATACATGTATATATTTATTTCCAGGAACTTTGAGGCAATAGTATAAGGGTAACACTATTTTTCTGGGCATTATCATTTGCAGAATCACGAGTTCTTCCATTAAGTGCTCGACGGAGGATAGCAGTTGAAAAGACCGAGACCTTTTGCAAATGATAATGCCCTGAAAATAGCGTTACCGTAATAGCATTTGTTATCAAATAAAATTAACCACCATATCGGTTTCGAAACACATACTGCAATAAACAAGCAATGAATGTCACTGATCCACGTTTACAAATATGGAAACGTCATAGAACAAACCAGATGACGTCATTATTGAACGTCATATGACGCCAACTAACATCAGGCGTGGTGATGGCCAAGTTTCTTCATCCAAAACTGGTTCCCACATGAGATATCGCTTGGGTGAGATGAACCGATATCTACATTGCAGATGTCGCTGCAATGAAATTGCATCACAATGCTTTGCAGACCATAGTTATGTCATTGTTACCATCATACGATATATTGACATAATGACGAATAGTTCGCGAAAATCTGTACTTTTCCTGACACTTCGGCATGTTCCTGGGTGCCGAAAGGCTGCCCAACTCGTCATTTCCACCATGGAGGTTCAACGGAGAGCACGTGTTGCTCTTGTCCTGGTCCTTGGGGAATCGTGTTGTTCTTACTTAATTCTTCCATGATTCGTAGTTGACTCGGGACAATCGTGGCTGTTTCGGGATTATTTCGGGTTGAGGAAAATAAATTTTGGGAGCATCGAATCGCTAAAAATAGCCAATTGCTTCCAAAAGAATCAACCACGAAGATGTTACGGAAGATACCAATTAATTACGAATGGATACAGCCAAGAAATTGCTAATCGGGGACCCTTCCAAGAAAGCTTTTGGCAAACAAAAACTGTCTCGCCGATTCGACGAACCCCCGCGAACTGAACGAATGTTTGGGAATCAAATAAGATTCATTTAAGAACTTCAAGAAATGATTGAGATTTATCTATGAACATGACAAATTGTATTGTGAATAGTGTATCGTGCCAAATGTATGGTGAGTTACTGAATTAATACAGTAGTTTCAAGAAAGTGGTAATTGTATTTGTAATGTTAAGTGTATTTTACAACATGGACCAGGCTTATATTGTATCTTATAAGTGGTGTCGGGGACACGGGTGGCCCAGTCGTCTAAGGCGCCGCGATTCGCTGTGCAGATTTGCGTCTCTTGGGCACGCCAGAAACCTATGATTGTGGGTTCGAATACCGGTACGCCCAAATTATGTTTCTAGGTTTGTCAGCACCATGCCCGTGCTCGTGGGTTTCACCGAAGTGGTGAACGTCTGAGACCTGCATCACTTCGGGCTTTCCTCCAACATTAAGCTGACACGCCGCGATATAACTGCAATACTGTTAAAAGCGGCGTTAAACCCAACTCACTCACTCATTCACTATAAGTGGTGTCGGGTTATCGCCCTTGATGAAATGTTTGTTTATTTTAGGGTTGAGAAAATGATTTTGTATATCATTGATTATTAGGTTCATGTTCATGTCCAGTTATATGTATATATGAAATGAATGGTCGCTTTGTATTGTATGAATATGTATGTGTTTGAAACCTGTGTACTATTGTTTATATAATTTTATTGTTTTGTACTTCACGGGGTGTCATTATCTTCTCGGGCAATAAAGACTCCCACCCGTAGCCTTTGTTTGAAATTGTATTTTCCATCACCACAACTCCGGTTACAATATTACAATCGGTATTGGGAGAAAAGGTACAGGTGATCGACCTGAGGAGTGTGTGAGAATATGCGGGAAATACCAACCTTAAATAGGGGTAAATATTTTTTAACCTTGTACATTTTATCAACATCTTTAGAGGCTGTACATAATGTTGATATGTCATATAAACATTAAACTACTCGTGGTTGTTGTTTATCGTACAACAATACACTCGCCCCTCATGATTTATTCTCCCTGCAGTGTTATATTGTACGATAAACAACTCCCACTCATCGTTTTTTTCTTAGACAGTGGCCCGCTCATTTAAGATAACATGCGGGCGGTTTCATGATAATTCTGACCATATTAGCTATGAAATAATGTAAGGCGGCATGTTTTGTAGTCATTTTGGAGCGGATGAAAATATAATAATTAATTTCTTATTTCAAATTGGTCTGTGAGAATTTTGCATTAATGAATTTGCTAGCCGTGTGTAATATTGCCTCTTGCCCTGATCATTTCTATGACTGATGGTGTCCCCGCGAACAGCTGCAATACTGCTGATGCATCTTTAAGCAATATTTACTCACTTAATGACGATGATAACTTTGTTTCCAGCTTCGGACACATTAATGTTTTCACTATCATTGGACATTCATGTACACACTTTCTTTTGTTAAATATCTCGAGCACGTTGAGGGTATATAATATAAAGTACATAGGAAACTGTCACAACGGGAGAGAACTCTACTCTATTCCACATAGGACTTTGTGTTTGTAAATTACATAGCATTTTCAAGCTCAAGTCATAATTTTGCTAAATGCTACTTGGAGAATGAAGAGCATGAAAGAAGCATGACCAAAGGACTACTAACGTGTGCATTCGCCTTGACCTTGTGATATTACGCATGCAAGAGATTGCGTAATTGCGAGATTTTGCATCATGTCCAAATGTCGGATTCACGCGTTGTCGACTTTTGATAAAAAATGCCAAGTACCAAATTAAAATCACGAGAATGCTAGATCGCATTCTAATGTTTTGGGCATATTTATCTCATTTCAAAAGGAACAGATCGCGAGAATGCGAGATCGCAAGAATGTCCCTTACAGTATTCAATAGTTTGCTCCTTTCAACTTGTTTTCATCATGTGACGTTAAAAAGGAAATGACAATGTAATGCATTTGCTAGTTTGCATTAATTGTTGCAAATGCGTTGGGTAGATATTGACAATAGGATTATAAACTAATTTGCAATTGTTTGCAATTCTGTCAAATATGTATACTATACAAACATTGACAAAGCAGGTGTCCTTGTTTCCTTTATACAATGTATAACATAATCTATTTATTAATTTGGTCGAGCCCATGGCTCAAACATATTTAGGAATATATTTGGTAAGAGCGGCATACATTGTACCTTATATTTGTAAATATAAGACATGGTCAGTACAACAAATTATATTACTTTCGAAACTGCAATAACATCCACAGAAACAGGGGCGATCGGGTAGCCTAGTGGTCAAAGCGTTCGCTCGTCACGCCTAAGACCCGGGTTCGATTCCCGACATGGGTACAATGTGTGAAGCCCATGTTTCTGGTGTCCCCGCCGTGATATAACTGGAATATTGCTGAAAGCGGCGTAAAGCCATACTCATTCACTTACCCCATAGAAACAATAGTATGATTCATGACGAACAAAAGTATGTGTAAATTCAAGTTTTATTCAAAGCAACAGCGAGTTTTCTTAAAAGATATATACAGCAATATACAGCGAAATAAGTAATGTGAACATATGACTTGTTTTGACGAATGCAAACGTTTCCGTCAGTATCCCACGACGCTGTTTTGTCGTCTCACCCACAGTTAAACTTACTCCTCATATGTTACGGGACCGACAATTATTTGTGACAATTTTTATCGACACCCACGCCCCACATACACCCCTCTGAATATCAAATGATCGGTCAAATGGTATTTAGAATATGTCATTAAAAAACATATTTGTCATTTACTAATTTGGCGAGTTGAAACAGCTTGGACTGATTACAAACGATACATTTCTTTTCCAGATCAGAAGGTTAATGTATATACAAGACACAAAGTACAGTTATTTCAAGCAAAATGCTTAAAGTCGCAGCAACAAAAGATTCTAAACAGATGTTATGAGAAAATGTTTTATGCAACACAAATACAAATATGATTTACTATAAGTTTTTGTATGAGCAGGCATATGCTACAGCCAGCATATACAGTGACAACTATTCCACAATTGTGCATACAAATTGAAATTCTGTTTTTTTAGGCGGGTTCGAAGGATGTAAAAACTAATGACATTTAATTTGTAAATACTGGTACATTTGAAATATATCAAACCAATTTCCAAGTACTGAAAAATTACGTTCTGCCTGAGAATGCCTCTGCAATACTATATTTGATATGTTTATGAAAACTAATACTGGTATTTCCTTATGGCAACGAAAAGATACTACTCCTATTGTCTATATTATATTATAGAAGCCCTTCAAATTGAAGGAAGTTTCCTATCCAAAAGTATGTGTAAAGGTGCGAAGTTGATGATGTTAGTAGAAATGTTATCAAATATAGAAACGAACTTTTATTGTCATGCTAGCCATTGAATACTATTATTAATTTCCACTCAGCTTTGAGCTATAGAGAACTCTTTCTTATTTGATGTTAACGTTTAGCATTTGGATGCACCCTCGTGATTGACAGTAATGATAATGTTACCAAAGGATACGTGAGAATACGGGGCAGGTAATTTTAACAGTGTCATTACATCTTATTATGATCGCTCTCCGTCTCCCTGGTAACCATGATTCATTGGATGTAGCGGAGTGTTTTCCGTGTTGCTCATTTGCCTCTCTGGGCAGCGATCTCTGATTTTCGTCTCGTGGCAAATCCTGACCAGTGTCAAAAGAGTAAATACACCTCCAAGTACCATAACACCAGCGAGAAACACACCTGCAGAACAGAAAGTATAGAACAATATCCCTTTGTGAAACATACGTGTTATTCTAAAGAGCCAATAGAGAGGTAAAGTAGAAAAAAACACTGATTCAGTGTGCATGCCTATCAATGAATGTCATAATAAATTCAAGATCCACAATGATAATTTGTCCCTCCCCCTCCCCTCCCCCTCCCCTCCCCCTCCCCCCCCCCCCCCCCCCCCCCCCAATTTAATTTGTAAATACTGGTACATTTGAAATATATCAAACCAATTTCCAAGAACTGAAAAATTACGTTCTGCCTGAGAATGCCTCTGCAATACTATATTTGATATGTTTATGAAAATTAATACTGGTATTTCCTTATGGCAACGAAAAGATACTACTCCTATTGTCTATATTAAATTATAGAAGCCCTTCAAATTGAAGGAAGTTTCCTATCCAAAAGTATGTGTAAAGGTGCGAAGTTGATGATGTTAGTAGAAATGTTATCAAATATAGAAACGAACTTTTATTGTCATGCTAGCCATTGAATACTATTATTAATTTCCACTCAGCTTTGAGCTATAGAGAACTCTTTCTTATTTGATGTTAACGTTTAGCATTTGGATGCACCCTCGTGATTGACAGTAATGATAATGTTACCAAAGGATACGTGAGAATACGGGGCAGGTAATTTTAACAGTGTCATTACATCTTATTATGATCGCTCTCCGTCTCCCTGGTAACCATGATTCACTAGATGTAGCGGAGTGTTTTCCGTGTTGCTCATTTGCCTCTCTGGGCAGCGATCTCTGATTTTCGTCTCGTGGCGAATCCTGACCAGTGTCAAAAGAGTAAATACACCTCCAAGTACCATAACACCAGCGAGAAACACACCTGCAGAACAGAAAGTATAGAACAATATCCCTTTGTGAAACATACGTGTTATTCTAAAGAGCCAATAGAGAGTAGAAAAAAAAACACTGCCTATCAATGAATGTCATAATAAATTCAAGATCCACAATGATAATTTGTCCCCCCCCCCCCCCCCCCCCCCCAATTTCATACACGTCTTCAACGTCATGGCTAATTGAATACTAGTATTTAGCCTCATATAACTGTGACAGAAGCCTTTATACTTGTAATACTTACTGAAGTTACAGGTACTGCTGGACACTGACGGTACTCTGCTTGAGACAAACGTGAAGTACACCGTGAAGGAGAGCAAGATTGTCAGCAAATAATTCAGTTGTTTTTCCAAACTAGGCAGACAAAACACACACGGCAGCAAAATAAACAGTACACCCACGGGAATGATCAGCAGTGGGATGTACCAATTAGGATTACGCTTAAATTCCAAATAGTATTCAATACGTCTGAAAGTCAAACCACCTATACCATGTATTGTCTTACGAGATAAGGACACGGGAGGAATGAGATCCCACTCCTCATCTGTGGTGAAGGAATCGGTTACGAATTCGAGTGGGACAAGATCCACTTCATCAAGAGGATGATTCCATTCTCCAACCTCCAGGGGACACACTTGTGTGTCATACGGATAATGTGTTATGTCAGCTTGACATGTGGTAATTGGTGTTACTCGAAAAATCCATTCAACTGTCCCGTTGTTACATACTCGTAGTGGAATAGGCCCATCTTCATAGATTCCAAGTAGTCCCTTCTCATATTTACTGTAACACAAAATGCATTATATAAAGTAAATAAACTGTTCAGTGCATTTTCGGTATAATGTTCACGACCTGCACTATTACAATGTGCTTCTCTTTCAATGTATATCATTCTGCATGAACGCGAAACTTGTTTTCTTACATTCTATCTACTTACTTGTTCCTGACAGACAGGTAAGGTGTCCAAACCTCATGTATGGTAAATGCGATGCACTCAATCTCGGTAATTGGGGGAACCCAAGTCAGCCTCCCGTCGTACCATGTCTGACATCGAAAAAGAAAAAACCCATTTGCATCATGTTGGGAGAGGATGACATATTATTACACAATATATCATACATTCTAGTCTACCCAGCTTTATAAGTCACACGATGATGGACACTATCTATAGTATAAGGGGCTTTATTATCTTTCAGAATGTAAGATGCGTTGTATTTTATTTGTCAAATTTAACGGCGATAATGCTCATGACAAATGTAAAAGGCTACGATATGTAGCAAGACTAGAAAATAATGTTATAAACTTCTTTCCAATGATTCCCCGAACTGGGGCGCATCAATGTTTTAATGCACAATTAATTTAAACCAATACGAAACAACATGCACGTTTAATCTGTCATACAAAATGGTCAGCGTTCTGCATTTCAGCCTGCTTTACACTTTCAATTCTTATAAACCAAAACTGGATCTGATACCTGAAGCAAAAATACTTTTTAAATACTTTTGTAACTAAGCTAAGGTAAGGATTTGAGGTGATATTACTCACAATATGGAAATATATTGTAGTAGATAAGGTCTGTGAGCCAATGTCCTATAAAACAAGAGTAATAATATGTTACTTTGAAAGTGAACACAATAAAAACAACCAAAGAATCAGCTTTATGTCAATATCAAACACTATTGTGTGAATGCATGATTATGTCCGAACAGGAAAGTTCTCTGTAGTATTCGCTTCTGTTGCTTAGAATGTGGTAAATATGTATCATAAAGTGCTTAAGAATGAAAATATTATTTACCGCTTAACACGTGTCCTGTGGTAAGGCTAAATGTGTATCAAGATGTAGAAGAGAAAGATCACCAGAACAAAAAAGGGTGTTATTCATATTCGATATGAGAAACAAACCACATACACTTTATAGTTGCAGATATAAATAGGATTAGACTTAAGTTATTTTTGTCATCAGATAATACACCAACCTCATCACAGGAAATTGCTATTAAAATATTATTTCGCGTTCAGTGAGTAAGAAAAAGGACATTTGCAAAATGTAAATAGAATAAGATAACTATTTTTGTTGATTTACCAGCTCATTTAGAGAATGTAAATGCAATTGAATGGTCACGTTTGTTGATCTAGATGGCCTGACTTTAGGGTCGTAGTTGCTTTGATTTAACAGTTCTTCTCTCTGTCTTGTATACTCAGTTCTAAAATCTCTATCGTCTTCTGACTGAGCGATAGTTGCACCTGACAATGAGAAGTGAGACAAAATAAAGTCATGTACATTTATTGGTGAAGGACTTAATAACCATGTATTATTCTCACACGAACTTTGTGTACGTGGCTTTGCATAATTATGATTTTTTTCCTAACTGTCTGGCGCTCTGCATAGTGTGTATGAGTAAAGTATTCATGATAAATTGTGGCATGATATCTCAGAAGGCTCAAGCTATAGAAATCCTGATTAGTTCAAGCAGCCAAAGACACATAGCTCTTTAAGTGAAATGATACAGAAGCGATTTTCACATTACCTCACCTCATTCAGTATTCTTTAAAAGCAATTATAGTCACACCATGTAATGGTTACTTACATTTGCAGCTGGGCAACATGTAAAATAGTATCAGCAGGCAAGCCAGCTTGTTGAAGCTCTCCATTTCTGTTAAATATTACCAACAACGCCCAGGTGATGAAAAATTAGAGATTTGTCGCAGAACTATATGGCGATACAACAAACTGTATACAACTGCCGACTGCCAGATGTCGTCTGGGTATTTAATTCGGAATCCCCTGAAATGTAACATTTAAGTCAAAATGTATTACAATATACGCCAAGCAATAATGCATGCAATAATGCATCTAAAGGTATATATATGTTTGTATACATAACCATACCTAAAGGTATATCTGTGTGTATACATAAACATACATAAAGGTAAACTGTGTGTATACATAAATATACTGAAAGGTATATCTTTGTATGTATACATAAACATACTTAAAGGTATATATTTGTATGTATACATAAACATACTTAAAGGTATATCTATATATGTATACATAAACACACCTAAAGATATATCTTTGTATGTATACATAAACACAACTAAATGTATATCTTTGTATGTATACATAAACACACTTAAAGGTATATCTATATATGTAAACATAAACACACCTAAAGGTACGTCTTTGTATGTATACATAAACATACCTAAAGGTATATGTTTGTATGTATACATAAACATACTTAAAGGTATATCCTATTATTCTTTAGCTTCTTTTGTTACATCTTGAAACCGCCTTCAAATTCAAGAACAGCATAATGGCCTGTGTGTGTCGTAAAATGTTACTGGCTTAACAGAAGTGGTAGAAGTTTCCTGAGCAAAAGATACATTCTGAAAAAGGTGTATGCTAAAATCAGCGTATTTACTTAAGCAGTTCCTTCTTTAGTCGTTTTCAGGAGATAAAGGGGCATAAAACCAGCTTGGAATCGTGTGAGAAACAGAGGTACTGAAGCCCAGTAATATTGGTCTAGCCACTTGGTCTAACATTGGTCCCCAGCGGTCAATAGCCAGTATTTCATCCATGTTACTCATATGCTGAATAATGTTTGTTATCTTTGTTTCAGATTTAATCGGTGACATTGACCAAGCCGTTTAACTGTCTTTATTGACAGGTGTTTTATAATAACTAAATCTCATCGATATCCGCAGCAATATTGTTGCTGAAATATCGCTAACATGACCCGAACAGTCATATGATGTGACTATATTATCGGACGCCACTCCTAGAAAGGATTAATCGGTACCGGAGCAATTGTACACCACAAACCAATGCATAGCATCTTGAACATCTAGAAGATACATGTATATATATATATTTGTGCCGACGCTTTAACAACATGAACCCTTTATACAATAACGAGAAACATCTTAGACTTAAATTAACAGTAAACTTATACCTAATATACATTCAGGGAAACATGTAAATGTTTTTCTCCACTCACCCTCTGAGGCGTTGTCATCTGATCGTCACCGATGGCTGTGCGTTGCTGAACACTCTGGAGAGTGGGACAACACGGCCTTAAATAAGACCCACCAACTGATAACCTTTAATGTTATCACCACTTCCTGCATCAACGTGTATGCTCCACCTGGAACACACTTACTTCTTTGTTCTTATTTGTCCAATGAAATAGATGGACGTATGAATTGGCAGCGGTAGTATTATAACCAGGAAAAGCATATACAGCATCATCATTTCTGTGAATCTAGTTTTTATGAACAATATCTGATGAATGCTTATGCATTAAATTATATTTAAAAGGATGATATACAGTAAACTACGTTTATAACGAACACGTTTTTAACGAACTGACGCTTGTAACGAACTGTTGGAAGATCCCGGCTATTTACGGTATATGTTTGTTGAAATGCTCATATCGATACTACGTTATAACGAAATGAAATTAGAGGTCCCTTAAATTTCGTTATAACCCTAGTTTACTGTGTAAATATAGGTATTCATATATTGCTTCTACTGGGATCATATCAGAGGCAAGTTTCGTGTGTTTATATTAGAAGACGCCTTGCATTCTAGTGATGGCAGTGAAAGAGCACACTCTTTCTCAGCCTCCCACGTCTCGTAGTTTAAACTTTATCCCGTAATTGCCTCAAAAGTGCAGCATAGTATGCTCCGTTGACTGTCTCGCCTTCTGAAAGATAGGCATCCACGATGTCACCCTCGGCTTCCAAGAACACGGAGATCATAACCTTTCCAACTCCCCTTTGGTGGTGCTGATGTCAAATGCTTCCACCCTTAAGATTCATATTTGGACCCGAGCAAGCACCTTTCTGGATCAGCTTCACAAGACATGTTGTGTCTGGTGCGTTTTTGATCAGATGTCAGAAGCTTTGGAACCCAATGAATTGACACTTTCGTCATTGCCAAAGTTCATGTGGATAATGGAATCTATTCTCTCCTGTGGAAATACCCATTGAACTAACAATATGACGCTGTCATCCGCTGATCGGTCATTACCATATCGTAATTCTCAGGTGTTGATGACGTGACAGGCTCTCCTTGGTACTCTTAAACTCTGCTGTCCAACTCATGGAAAAGGGCATCCTTCCCTAGAGTTGTACTCATTTCCATGTGCGTCTTTTAATGTTAATCCCCTTTTCTGCAAGTACATGATCGCGCCCAAATGTTGTCCATTTGCAAAAGTCACAGACCCCTGCTTATATTACTGACTTGTCACGGCGAAACGATTTGCTTAATTAACTCAAATTGTTGTGAATATGCCGCCATGATGGCATGTGCTATGCAGAACAGAAGGTTTTAAGTGTTCTGCAATGCCTTCTCAGAGAGGCCCATAACTCATAATCAACCCTCGTAAAAAGGCGAAAGAACGTGAAGACTCAGTAAGAAACTTTGACATGTGTCACCATTTGTGTTACGTGTATAAGATAATATAGTCATCAACAAAAGAAGCACTACAGCGATATATTCGGTATTCAATAATTACATTCTTCGCAATATCATAACAAGTATGCTTAGCGTTTTCTTACCAGTGTATCATATTGAAGTTTGTGTCACTTGAATATCAACCAGCTGGCATTGTATGGAGATTCTATTTTTTGGGTGAGTTTTCTCTTCTGTTTGCTAATGTTTTGCGACAGCGAAACGTGGTTCTTGTTTTTGGAAAGTCTCAGTATCAATTGTTCATATACAACTTCGTGTCGTCACTTTTCCTGATATTTGTGTCGCCTGAAACAAGCCCGAAGCATGTGTCGCTCTTCGTCGGGGCATGGAAATCATAGCAATAAGATCTGATCACCTCGTTTGCTCATAATGTGGGAGACAGTGTTATGTGGAAGCACATCAATCTGTGGCCTGGGACAAGAAATGATCGGCGTTTACTCCCGGTTCGACTCTGGACACGTCGTTAAATTCGTTCGAATCCATAACAAAATATGTGTTCCATGGTGTTCAGTGTGGTATCACTATAGTTAAGTTAAGACGACAGGTGGTGGTGATTCGAAACACACCCTGCACCCTTATGAATATACCAGTACCTATGTATTGAAATCCTAACTTGATCTGTTTATTAAATTATTTCGCTATTATTTTGTATATTGTGCTTCCAGGTGTTATGTCTTAGTTATGACCCAGACTTATTTCACTTTGAAGTTGTAAGTAACCAATGGACTCACATCACATACTGCTTGTAGTTTACCGATATAACACCCAGGCGTAGTTTAACAAACATGATAACGAGTCCACTACATTGATGAAGGCCAAGGACACGAGGCGTTTCCACAGATGTATTTTAATGATAACAGAAGATAAAAGATCACGCGACTGAAGAGTTACTGGCTACAGATATATATAAGTGGTATAATGCAATAATGAAAATACAAATGATAAACATGTTTACTCCGTAGCTGTTTGAACAGAATCTGTTCATTGGGTGGTATTGTCTAGGGACTTGACTTTTAATCACCAAGATATAGATCATGTTCAATGTCAATAAATGATTGTCACGCGGAGATCATGCGACTGATGAACCAGTTGTGTCCAATTGATGGATGTGTCGAAATGTCACCTCACGTTGAAGAAAGCATTATCTGATAACACTGCATTGCGGACATTATTGCTGCGTGTGTAATATGTTGTTCAAACATTGAAAATGTATAGTTATCAAAGCTACACCATGGAGGAATGTTGAAACTAACAGCTAAGAATAAGGAAAAGGTAAACCAAGGGCTCTCCATATTGCCTTGTTTCTTTGCAGAACATTTCTATTTCTGAATTTGACAAATTGAAAACCTTCAGCCCCTTTCAGACAAAAATAGGAATATATATGGACAAAGTGAATTTAATCACAAAAATATAGATCTTGTTCAAGATTAATCAAACATCATCACGCGATGGTCTTGCGTTTAATCACAGAAGGTATCGATATGTCACCTATGTTGAAGCACACACTGTCTGATAACAATGCACAAGAACTATACGTGAATGCTGAAATACCTTATACGAGGGGTGTTCATTAAAGATTTCCCCTGACCCACTTCCGATGGACCTAGTAAAATGAAACTTAGCATAGGTATTAGTCTTCCTACACATAGGAACCACCAAGAGTTACACACTTCTCCCATCGTTTTATGCAGTTATGGAGACCTCGCTTGTAAAAGCCCTCATTTTGCGTCTCAAACCAGGACTTGACCTCGGAAATCAGTTTCATCATCTGTGAAACGTTTTCCCTTTAAAAATGACTTCATGGTTGGAAAGAGGTGGAAGTCAGATGGTGCAAGGTCAGGAGAGTAAGGAGGATGTGGAAGGATTTCATAGCCACAGGACGGCGCTTCTGTCTGCGCAACATGAGAGTTGTGTATTGGAGCATTGCCTTGCAGGAGACGGACACCCTTGGTCAGCATGCCACGCCTCTTAAGCTTGATAGCGTCCCGCAAATTCCGCAGCAGTGAAGCATAATAAGCTCCTGGAATTGTGGTACCCTTTGCCAAGAAATCCATCATCACTACTCCGTGCTGGTCCCAAAATACCGTGAGCTTGACCTTGCCTGCAGAGGGTTTGACACGTGCCTTCTTTGTGGGTGGCGACTCCACATGCCTCCATTGCATCGACTGAACTTTAGTCTCAGGATCATTGTGATAGACCCATGTTTCATCCTGTGTGATAAGTCTGTCAAAAAAGTTTGCCTGGTTTTGCACATGTCCAAAAGATCCTTTGAGCAATTGACTCGTTCCTGCTTTTGGAAAGGTGTGAGCAGCCTGGGAATCCATCGTGCAGACAACTTATGCATGTTCAAATTGTCATGGATGATTTTTTCCACAGACCCTACTAACTGGCGAACAGTTATACGTCGGTCTGCCAAAATGGCGGTATACACTTGATGGATAGTGTCCTTATCAATGGCTGAATGGGGGCGACTAGGAATGGCAGCTGTTTCCACAGATATCCGACCACACTTGAACTGGCGATGCCAGTGTTTAACAACGCCATATGCTAGGGCATCTTCCCCATAAGTTGCTTTCATTTCATCGAAAGTTTCTTTTGGTGTGCGACCTTTCAAATATAAAAACCTAATCACTGCTCGGTATTCTGCTGGCTCCATTGTCACACCCTACTCGATCATAACACCTGTAAAAGTGGTAAGATTAATAGTTCGGTGCTGCAAATGCAGACATAACCCAAAGATACATGTATCAATACACATATGAAATTTCAACCAAATATGATAACACTCAGTGGTTCAGGGGAAATCTTTAATGAACACCCCTCGTACATACACTAGAGTTCATAGCGTGTATTCCTGCTACGTGTGTTTAATATGCTGTAAATCTTGACATTTATGCGACTCAAAATCAATGCCACAAAACATGTGAGGATCGAAAAACACGAACTGTGATTTTAGCTTTAGGAGTAGATAGATTTCGGTGGATGAGTACGAGGCAAATGCATATTAAACAAATTTTTATATTCACAAATGTTTCTTAATTCTCTGTTAACGTGTGCAAACAATTCACTCAGAACAGGTCTCCTGAGACGAGTTCAGGAGGAATAATAATCCTAGTGGAGAATACCATGAACAACTATGTCTCACACATCCCAGCTAACAGTGAATGTTTACTTCTGGCCAAAATATCATATACACTGCCATCTGAATGTGATTTACTGTTTGGTGTTGTCTACATCCCCCCGAGGGACAACCTCATTATAACCCTTTGTGTTTTAATGCTCTTCAATCTAAACTGTGTAAATTTGATTCCCTTTGATGTCGATATTGCAGTATCAGGAGACTATAATGCCAGAACAATAATTATGGTATGACTGAACTTGTAAAAGAAGAACTCATTTTTATTCACTTCAATATCCCAGAAGGCATAGTGAAAGAATTAAATATATATCAGACATTTCCTCATTAGGTACAGTCATTTCAAGTCACTCACAAGACACTTAAATGTGTAAGTATTTTTATGTACAAGACTTGGATCCTTTCTTGTCAGATGCTCATAGAGCTCGACCATCGCTCGACACTCGACAAGACGATACCGCCTGACAAGAGCACGGACACTCCGTGCAACTACCGGCACGTACCGTTGCTGGGACAGCAGAAAAATATGTCGATTTCAAGACGCTATCAACACTTACACTATGAACGCAATACTTGATAAACTGAATATGCGTTATCATAATGTCAAGGAAAAAGGATATCAGACATTGGTGATAATGTTAACACTGTTTTGTTAGTGCTGCAATGTCTCCTTTGGTTTTAAACACTTAAGCCCTCACTCCATGTGAAGCGACGCCACAACGCATGGTCTTGAAAGCAATGTTAAGTTACCCAAGGGAAGTGTATTCAATTCAAAATTACTTTCCATAGGGACAAATCGTATGAAAATATGAATTCTATGAATATCTTAAAAATCGGAATAATGGTAATACTGACACCTAGCCTTATGTTATCGACCATGGATCTTTTAAAACAGACCAATGTTTTCCTTTAGAGAAATAATGTGCACCATTGGAAATTCGAGAAGCCATTATAAGACTAAAATTACAAAGCCTTTGATCCTGATGCAGTGGTATACGAATATGTTATAAATACCTCTGATGTTATGATGCCTGTGTACGTTAAACTTTAATACTGTTCTAAGTACAGGTGTTTTCCCTGACCAGGTATTATTAGACCAAATTATAAACAAAAAGGAGATACAGTAAAGTACGGTTATAACGAACTCAAAGGGACTTCTAATTTTAGTTCGTTATAACCGTTGTTCGTTATTAGCATATATACAGTATAAAACAGCAAATAGTCGGGACCAAAAAGCAAGTTCGTTATATCCGTCAGTTCGTTATAAGCGTGTTCGTTATAACCGTAGTTTACTGTACCAGCAAACCTGAAAATGATCATCTTATATTAATTCTTTTAGCTGTCATAGTAAATTATTCACATGTATTTTAGTGTCCGGAAAAAAATAGTTTCTTGGAGATGAAAACATTCTTTTAGCAGCACAAGCAGGATTTAGACATAAATATTCTGCCACTGATGATATATTTAAAATCCATAGCTTAATCGAATTGTTTAAAATATGGAAATTGAATTGGTTTGCTGTGTTGTAGATTTTAAAACAAATGTTGATAGTGTATGGAGAGAGTGTATGGTCATGGTGTAAATAATTGGCCCAGGGAATTAATGAAATATGCTTACGTATTATTATTGACGGTATCAAGTATGTGCCTGAATGATTTAAAATCAGAGTTTTTTGATTGTCATGTTAGAGAAGACAATGGAGAAATTGGTCGTCAGTTCTTTTTTCCCTGTACGTGAATGATGTAGAGTCATATCTTACGCAACGTGATTGTAGGGTAGGGATGCGGCTCAGTTCAACTAACTACACTTGAATGTATTGTAGATATTGCCCTAGTTATTTATTTACTTCTGTGAGCCGACGACACAACTCTTTTTGCCCTGACACATCACGACCTCCAGAAATCTCTTAATTGTTTTGAAACTTATTGTAGCTTGTGGAAACTAACTGTAAACATGGACAAAACATCGGTCCTTATTTTCGGTGTACGAACACTGACAGAAGAAGGAAACCTATTCTGAATGACAATTATTTGGATTTTGTGGATGAATATAAATATCTTGTTATTTATTTTCAGGGCAACAATATATTTTCAAAATTTGTTAAAACTCTGTGTGATCAGGCAACGAAGGCGATATGTATTTTATCTTACGTATCTAACTGACAAAGTTGATGTGCAGTTTCCTAGCGAATTAATACCGATACAGAAATACACACCTTCAAAGATGCTTTAAGTTGAACTCGGGAGAGCCCCACTTTATTCAGATGTTAAGTTAAAAATGTTAAATCTCTGGTTTAAGCCTATGCCAGGCAAGTGTAGCAAACTATCGTATGTTATATTCAGTTTGACAATTTGAAATTTTGAGATTCAGTTGTAAATCAACGGACTCATAAATGGTTGTTTTTTAACAGAAATATTTTGAATGAACCAGGTATCGCGCATGTTTGGCTATCACAGAGTGTTATATCATCGTCCTGGCTGAACTTATCTGTACCGAAACTCTCTCTGATACATGGACAAATTGGAATACGGATATTTCAAATTCTAGTAACTGCTCAACATATCGTATTTCCAAAATCTGGGGACCTATTAAAAAAATCATTCCACCTCCGTATCCATTTAATTAGTACTGGTTAGGACATCATGTCACCGCCTGCCCACAGAATCTGGAGGATGGAATGAAACTCCGTGGAATGAAAGTGTATGTTAATTGTGTAATGAATTCCACCATATTCTCAAATGTAAATATTACAATGAACAAAGGGAAATGCACATTCCAAACACTAGTAAAAAGCAAATATATAACAATTTTTTTTTATTATTTAGCTGTCATAAAATATTTATCCAAAAGAACCTATGAACATTTGTTAACATAATCAGAAAATTGCAAACACTCCAGATCTGTGCCGCGCCATGCAAGTTACTGTTTGTACCTAACATGACAATGTACTCGGCCTGAGAGGAATAAAGGGCTTTGTACTGCTCTGTTCTCATCCGTTCAGCACAGCATCATATCTCTCACACTCACAATGTTACACAGCTTGAAATAAGAGAAGCCTTTGACTCGCTGTAAGATAACGTAGTTGGTTGGTTGGTTTGTTGTTTAACGCCGCACTCAGCAACACTCCATCTATAAGGCGGCGGTCTGTAAATAATCGAGTCTGGACCAGACAATCCAGTGATTGACATCATGAGCATCGATCCACGCAATTGGGATCGATGACATGCATCAACCAAGTCTGCGAGCCCGACCACCCGATTCCGTTAGTCGCCTTTTACGACAAGCATAGTCACTTTTTACGGCAAGCATGGGTTGCTGAAGACCCATTCTACCCCGGAATCTTCACGGGCCAGATAACGTAGAAGGTCATCAGGAGTTAACTGTAAAGTACATGGAAAGCATAAGTTATACATAAGTATTAAATCTATATAATTATGAACACAATGTGCATAGAAATTTCAACAGACAACCATAGAGCGAAGTATTGACTGTAATACACCTAGCGGAAATGAGGCGAGACACCTTTCAACTGTTGCTATGACAAAAAAAAGTGTTCAGGTAATATCACTTAAATGTTGGTCATGAATTATCCAATGTTTTTGACAGGATATTATGCATCAACTTAAATCTGTGTGTTAAAAATGCGTCTGTGATATATAAACGCATACGTTTAGAAGCATTATGTGTGTGTGTGTGTGTGTGTGTGTGTGTCTGTGTATGTGTCTCACTCACTCACTCACTCTATAAGGAGTGAGTGAGTGAGTTAAAATTTTACACTCATCGGAAATATTACAGCCATATTGCGATGAAAACAAGTTTATTATTGTTAAATACCTGTCGACAAAGGACAGTAAAACAGTAAGTCATGTATCACAGCTAAGGTATAAAACAAACCAGTTCACAATAAAAACAAATAAACACTCTATAATGACTATGTGTGCCAAGCTTTAACACTTTATCAGCGCTGTGTTCTATAATCTCTCTTTTCTGTTGGAATACAGAACTGTGACACTAAATATATCTAAAGATGAAAGAACAACTGTTCTAACCTGAATAAGAAGGAGATGACTTGATAAAGTCATCACTTCATTTTGGAAAGCAGTACGACCAAGGAAGCATCGCAGTTTCTGCAAGTGGAATTGCCGTGTAATATGCACGATGAGGGTACACAGAGAAATTGTGAAGTCAGATCACATGAAGTCGTCCCATACAGCGCATCAGAACAGAAGCAAGTCAAAAGAGCCATATGTCATGAAGCCACCGAGGGATGAAATCGGTGGCCTTGTAGAGTTACAACCTGGAGACCAGACAGCTGTCGTTGTATCAAATCTATCACTTCTAATGACATATTGAGACGATCATTACTTTTATTTTCTTTGTGATTTAAAAAGATATGGAATCAACGTTTAGTAGTTCAAACGGCTGATGAATCCTGCATTGTTTCCATGAACCAAGATCCGGGGTAGAATAGGTCTTCAACAACCCATGTTGCCGTAAAAGGCGGTGAGGTGAGGTGAAATTGGGTTTAACGTCGCGTCCAAGATTATTGCACTTATATAGCGACGTGCATGCACGTGTGTATGTGTGTGTGTGTGTGGCTGCTTGTACTAGACCGGACTGATGCCGATTTATAGTGCTATAAATCCTGTCCAGCTTTGTACTGTGGCATGGGAATGAGCATCCACCCCTATGTTAGGTGAGGTGAAATGGGGTTTAACATCGCGTCCAAATTATTGCACTTATATAGCGACCTGCATGCGTGTGTGTGTATATGTGTGGCTGCTTGTACTAGTCCGGACCGATTTATAGTGCTAGCTCACTGAGAAACTATGCCGCAGTTTAACATGATATCCCACTCATGCACAGTATACTGACTCCGAGCCGACCAGTCCTTGTTTCAGCCCCTTAATGCCGAGCGCCAGACAGAGTAACAACAAGTACCATCTTTTAACGTCTCTTGGTATGACGCGGCTTGGGATCGAACCCCGGGCCTTCCGCTTTCCGGGCGGATGCTCTACCATTAGGCCACGGAGGCGGTCCGCCGTAAAAGGCGACTATACTTGTCCTAAGAGACGACTAACGGGATCGGGTGGTCAGGCTCGCTGACTTGGTTGATACATATCATCGTATCCCAGATCGATGTTCATGCTGTCAATCACTGGATTTTTCTGGTCCAGGCTCGATTATTTACATACCGCCGTCATATGGATGGACTATTGCTGAGTGCGGCGTTTAACAACAAACATACAGACAAACAAACCAAGAAACCAAATACACGCACCAGATATGTCACACTAGCATTGTATCCAATTACCAGTGATCTCACACTAGCATTTTATCCAAGTACCAGTCATCTCACACCAGCATTGTATCAATGTACCAGTCATCCCACACTAGCAGTGTAATCATGTACCAGTCATCTCACACTAGCATTGTATCCAAGTACCAGTCATCTCACACTAGCATTGTATCCATGTACCAGTCATCTCACACTAGCAGTATATCCAAGACCAGACATGTCACAAATGTGCTGTTTTTACCGTATGGCGTTTTTAGCTTTAGTGATGTAATATTAGAGAGAGAATTTGTTTGTAATCAGAATGTCTGATGTTGATTTTTTTTAATCCGTTTAGTTTGCAGTGTATCGGCCGGTGTGCTTGAAGGACCAAAGTCATCTACAGGTTGATATGAGAGACAGTGATAGTACTTTTTTTATTACAGCATATATTTTATATAAAACTGATATCAGCTACGTGAGTATAATTATATCTTTTCAAAACCAAAGAATAGGCAACTGATTTATTCTTTCAGTTAATCAGATATATCCAACAATGTTGGCCCATGTTATGTATGGTCGCACTGAATAAACAGGAGACAATCTTCTTAAAGGGGTGGAATATTAGTAGTTTGTGTGTGTAAACCAGAACAAGTTAGTAT
Source organism: Haliotis rufescens (assembly GCF_023055435.1). Lineage (NCBI taxonomy): Eukaryota > Metazoa > Mollusca > Gastropoda > Lepetellida > Haliotidae > Haliotis > Haliotis rufescens. The sequence continues at coordinate 10,265,136 of NW_025964383.1, forward strand.
GGTTTTACGCCACTTTTAGCAATATTCCAGCATAAACACGGAGGGGGACACAAGAAATGGGCTGCACAGATTATCCCCATCTGGGGAATAGGACCCGGGCCTTTGTCGTGACGAGCAAACGCTTTAACCACAAGGATAGCCCATCGCCCAAACCAGAACCATAGCACACGGGTAAGTAATAGATAGAGGACGGATTCCAGTGCTTTACCGGGAAATAAACGTTCCGTTGTGAGAACAACGGGCGAGGCGAAGCCGCTTGTTAACAACTTCATGAGAAAGTTACAACCATGGACAGTGATGATAACATTTAGAGGCCTCTGGCAAGAGAACATACAATTTTATCTGATTTTGAAGTGAGCCAAACTTTGGAGGATTGAGAAACTTAACAAAAATTAAAACCATCAACCTAAAAAAGTAATGACCATTTTGCATCTCGTATTTCAGCCATGATAGGTGATTTGAGTGCAGGTCGAATCCCAGGATTAATACAAAGTGGTGTTTTAACATTTGGACAGAATGGGCAATACATAAAACTAGAAACTTGTATGTTCTTGAACCTACATGTCCGTACCATTTGATTTTTCCGCACTTTCGGCGAAAGAAATAAACTATTGGCTTCAGTCGTCCTATGTAGAAACGCTATCCTCTAGATATCGTTATCAAATAGCGAGCGCTATATTGAGGATTATGAGGGACTGTTATTCGAGACTGTATTTTGGATTTTCAGGCTGAGGATTTAAAACTGTCTCTCTGCTATGACTAATCAAGCACAGGAAAAGGGACAATTTTCAAATTAAGCAATGCGACAAAGGAGATCCAGATTGCTATGGAACACAATTTGAGCCAGTAGAATTTATTAAATCAATTAGAAACTCTCGTTATTGGCATTAAATAAATAAAAGAACCCATTGTTTGTTGTTTAAGTCATGTCATGCTGAAATGTGCAAGTTTAATGAGAGTTTAACGCCTATGTAAACTGTATACTTTACAGTACTTTATCAGCATACAAATGCACTACACCTGACCAAAATAGTGACCACCCATTGGACGAAAGTATTTGCCTGTGCTCTAACCTGTATTAAGCTAGACACTGCAGGGACATGCACGCACCGTGAACAACGATCTGAGTTGTATGTATTTATATAATGTTAATCAATCCTAATCGGTAACGTGTGACTATGGACTTCCTGGTGTGCCAAGATCACTGTGATATTCTCTGTCTACTGTCCAGGCCACATTCAGCCTTATTCAATCACAGGCCTTTGTAGCGAACCCTGTACAAATCTTTCATGTGTAAAGTGAGATGGTTTCTATGGAAGCGTATTAGTGCCACATTCTAAAAAAATATCCTCTTCATAAATGATACTTACATCTACGTTGAAGATACTCTCATCTCCGTATGTTATGCTATAATCGCAAGTTTCGTTACTTACACAAAGATATTGTTTGTAAAGTTCCAATTTTGGGTGGATACTAGTTTACACAAACATTTATATTTTAAATAAAGGCGGGGGCACGGGTGGTGCAGTCGCGATTCGCTGTGCAGAGTTGCGTCCCTTAGGCACGCCGGAAACATATGATTGTGGTTTCGAATCCAGGTTCGCCCCGATTATGTTTCTAGGTTTGTCAGCACCATACCCATGCTCGTGGGTTTCACCGAAGTGGTAAACGTCTGAGACCTGCATCACTTCGGGCTTTCCTCCCACATTAAGCTGACACGCCGAGATATAACTGGAATACTGTTAAAAGCGGAGTTAAACCCAACTCACTCACTCCCTTTAAATAAAGGCAACTACTTAATTACTGTTGATTTAATTATGTTTGGGAACCTGTCTGTTGTATAGTTTCATTTGGCCTTTAATTTTACTACATACTGATATCGTTTGAAACTGCCAAACTATCAGCGCTTAAATATAAACACAAACTGCAGAATTGTACCTTCACTGCTTCAGGATGATAATGCTATTAGTTTCATATATATGTTTATAGTTACAGTGATTCTCACCCCTTCATGGTCGCGTTTTACCACTTACACCTAATATCCGTTATGGAGAAATCGTGAGAATCAACATTTTTGAGTGAATCGTCAGACTTAAACCATGTTGTGGTTGATATATAATTTCGACATGAATTTGAATAATGGCCTATCAGTATTTGTAGTGTGGCGAACATTTCATACCCTCCTCTCTGTTTTTCGGATGTTAGAGAGTGGCGTGTGTCATTTGTCTGTAACATCCACACATTTAAATGAAGATTTGGTTTATTTAGTGTTTATAAAGTACCTCAATAAAGATATGTCAAGGTTAAAAGTCCAACACATCGGTCATTAATTACGAATCAAGCAAGAGTTTATATATAACTGACCCGGAACTAGTGTCGATTGCTCGAGAACATATTGTTACAAAGGTAGATGCCTCGATAGTATATGATACTTTCTTCTTCGTAGATTATAACATCATATAAGTAGATGATGGTATCGCTTTACGTAGATGATATATTTTTTAGACTGTGACCCTACTACGTTTCCATAGTTTTCACCTGCACGATACTATCACAGAAAAGACGACACGTTATGTCAAGTGTACATAAGATTATTTTGTCGAAAGTACCATTGAATTGTATGGTATATGAGATGATGCATGTTTTTTATTCTACTAAAGTTACAGTATGTATTGATTATTATACATTTATAAATGAGTTTCCTTTTATTCTGATGTAAAATACAAAACAAAAGTCAGAGGCCATGTATCTGCATGCGCGAATACAGTTGGGCAGGGGCTCGCTCCCGTCTCTTAACTACATGGTGTATGCACTCAGATGAGTGTGTGGCCGATATACATCTCTCACATGCAAATACAGTAAACTACGGTTATAACGAACACGCTTATAACGAATTGACGGATATAACGAACTTACTTTATTGGTCGCGACTAGTTTCTGTATAAATGCTTATAATGAACTACGGTTATAACGAACTAAGTCCCTTTGAGTTCGTTATAGCCGTACTTTACTGTAGTTTCAATATTGCTGCACCCATATACAAGAAACGTATAAATAAGTTAGATAGATTTAATTGTTTTGTTTGAAGAACTGGTTAACACGGGCTCCATCGTGTATGTGGACGCAAATCTATATTCCATTAGTCGTTTTGTCCCACAATTAGCACTATGGTGAACTGTCAAGGGCAGAAGAAAAGAAGAAGAGTTTATTAATCGAAATACCTGATGTCATCAATTACAGGAACACCTTGTCATCCCGTGTTAGTCCGTGATCCTGTCTTTGTGGACGACTATTCATTGGAACTTTTATGGGAATATTTTAAGATGTCACATTACACCCACAGTTTATTTTGACATTGCCGTGGTCAAATGAGAGGGGTAACAAGGCAACAACCAAACACTTACTTTGTTATGCAAATTGCGTGAGTGGCGGGTGCTGCTTGGGCAGAATACCTGGAGTCATCACTGATTTTCAGTTATCCATTTATATAATTCTCACTGCTATTTGGCCTTTTTGTTACGCCCTTTGGAATCTGTTTCGGCAAATACTCGAGACTTGATATTCTCTTGCGTTGAGGTTTTGTGTTAATCCAGACGACTTTCACTTATTACGTACATGTTGGCTGGTTTGCTGTTTAACGCCGCACTCAGCAATATTCCAGTTATATGACGGCGGTCTTTAAATAATGGAGTCTGGACCAGACAATCCAGTGATTGACATCATGAACATCGATCCACACAATTGGGATCGATGACATGCATCAACCAAGTCTGCGAGCCTGACCACCCGATTCCGTTTTTCGCCTTTTACGACAAGCATAGTCACCTTTTACGGCAAGTATGGGTTGCTGAAGACCTATTCTACCCCGGAATCTTCACGGGTCTCGTACATGTACCTGTCCAGGCGCACATAACTTCATTATATTGCTTTTGTGTCATTTGGTTACATTAGAAGATCCTAGATGTATAACGTTTCATATACGTACACAACACTATGTGTGAGTAGTTTTATTTCCGAATTTGGCTTTTAAATCAGCACCGACATAAATCTGCATGATCACGGAACAGCCCATATACGAAGGATAAATCAGCACATCGACAATTGCATTTCAGCAATGCAGCGAGCATTCATAACAGCATGACACATTGACACGAAGGAGTTGTCTCCCTTTTTCATCTCGGCTATTTGTTCTGGTGTCGAAAGGGGATAACACGACAGAGCGCAGCAACGCTCACATGCTGGGTTTGACAAGAGAGAGACTAGATGGCTTACCTCCCTTACAACATGCCTGGTGGCAAAATGAACCGCATGGTGTTGAGGGATTGATGTGGTTCATTGGCCCTTTTTCTGAACGGTACAATCGTATTAAGAGACGATTTACGTTAAAGAACTAAATATCAAATACGGACATGGGTAGAGCGTTTGAAACCCTAAATTGGTGTCTCTTGGAGTTGAATGATTAGACTATTTCTGAAATGGGTATAATTCGTCCTCATTGTCATCCTTTGTAGACCACATCGCCATCATACCATGTGTGTCTTTATAGCCGGAGACACCTGTGATTTGGTGATGGATGATTGGGTGGTCACAATGCATTTTCGAGGTGTTAGGGGCAATAGGGTAGCCTAGTGGTTAAAGCGTTAGCACGTCACGCCAAAGACCCGGGTTCGGTTCCCTACTTTGGTACAATGGCTGTAATATTGCTAAAAGCGGTGTTAAATCATACTCACTCACTGATACAAAGTGAATCAACCTATCTAATACACTCATAATTTTCTAACTTCTTAGCTATTGCATTGATATAATATGAGATGATACATTTGAATTTTAGTCAGTAGCAACCACTGTAGTGACCAACAATTTGCATGTCGACTTTATTTTGACACGCTCATAAACAACGTTGTAAAGTGGCATGTTAAGACCATATTCTAAGGGTAATTTACATCATATCGTCGTTGACTGGGAAAGTATAAGCATAGAACCAGCCATTGATCCCACGGAGTTCTGCGAGTTTCAATGGACATTTGCAAGCACATTATCATACCAACACAAATAGCATGAAACAAATTAGACATGAAAAGCAAACGCGTCAGTGCGATGAATATGTGGTGCATTGTCAACTGTGGCGTTAGATAGAGACGCAAGATAGTCCATTGTCGTACTGTTATGGTTCTTGATAATAGGACAAGGCCAGGCATGTGGATATCCGATTCCGTTCTTTGTATAGTGACAATTGTATATTCGTGATCGTGACGCCATGGTTTACGCAAGTTGTCAAACTGAAATAAATATAATGCAACGTCAGCGTTCAACGACTCTCCCTGTGCACATTATGCAGACCGTTTCCAGTGTTGAAGAAGTCATGATATTTTCTTCTTCTTGGATGTTTATTGTGAGTTTCATAGTACCAGTCATATTGTCATACGATGAAATGACTGTCTATGGTAACTGTTCACGAACTCGCCCTCCAGAACACCTTGTAGTATTGGGAAAGCCGGTAAGTAGAATTTTTTAGGAATTAGTTGTAAGTTTTATATGTATGGACATTGGGTTTGCATAGTCAAAAGCACAGGCTTTGAACATTCCAACAAAGATGAAACTAAATACTCCCTATCTTCTTGTCATGTTTTAATTTAATGACGACGATGGCGCGTGTCACGGAGAATAAGGAGAAGTATAAAGTAATCATGAAACTACGAAAAATGTAACTATGGAGGACAATATGAAGCATCAAGTTCCAAATCGACACGGACAATGATCACTGATTAATAACCCATGAACAAATATACAAGCTGATTGGCTACACAATTGTACAACACCTATAACAAAAGATAGCTTGATCAACAATCTGACAGAACAGTCGACAAGAAGCATAGACTGTCTTAAGTCGCTTGTGATACCTAAGATTAACATAAGAGCGTTTAGAAATTCAACACGCTCATGAGTGAACAACCTCGGCTATAATACCCTAGCCATTAAGTTTACATCAGTAACACCAGAATAAGTACTGTCCCATAACTAATTACTTGCGAAACTTAGGTTTCGATCTGACCACAAAGTTACAGGACGACCCGTAAACGGTCTAGCAAATCCTGTCGGTAGATACACATGTTGCTGTTGAAATGATTTCATTTTGATCTTTGGCTGCTTGTTTATATACGTTCAAGTAGCTGTCCTCTCAAAAATATTGTTTGGCCTTCGCTAATGCATGTCTTGGCTTTTAGAGATCTACGACAGACAGCGGATCTCACTGCAATTCTTGTTTTAACAGATCACGGTCTTGGGTATGGTCTTGACATTCCAGTAACAAGTGAGCAATGGATTCAAATTGATTGCAAGATTGGGAAGCCTTGTCATTGTGCTTTTTGTGACCGAGTCTGAGGCGTGAGATGGCTACTTCAACTTTCCTTTCATTTGAGTATGTGCACGTTTTTTGGTGGATTGTGGGTTGAGTTTTCTATATCTGCCGATCTTACTTGCATCCCACTGGACTTGGCATCGTTGGGCTATGAAGGATTTGCTTTTGCATTTTAACTCTAGTTTACTGAAGGGAATAGGCTGATCTCCGCTTTGTCTAAGGTTCACTCTGCTTTTTCACTTCCATGAACATCTACGTGTGTGTGAGACGGAATCCAACACAGCTTCACCTGTTGTCCTTCGTCCGATGGTTTTGTATATTTGTATAGAGTATTACTGACCGTGTTTGGTCACGAGTTTGAGTTTCTGCCGCTGATAGCGTGTTGTGCACTAATATAGTCTGATAGGATGACTGCCTTTGCTTCCGGTAGTTCCGGACCCGTGATGATCCGGGATAGAATAGGTCTTCAGCAACCGATGCTTGCTGTAAAAGGCGACTATGCTTGTCGCAAGAGGCGACTAACGGGATCAGGTGGTCAGGCCCGTTGACTTGGTTGATGGATGTCATCGATCCCAATTGTGTGGATCGATGCTCATGATATTAATCACTATATTGTATGGTCCATACTCGATTATTTACAGACCGCCGTCATATAGCTGGGATATTGCGGCGATAAACAACAAACCAACCCACCAATCCGGTGGATTGCCTACAATTCAGCAGTGAATACTGACAGTTAAGCAGGTGGACCGAATGTGCTTTTGATGTGGAGCTATGGGTCCCATTAACAGCAATCTTTTTGATAGGATTCTTGGATCCATCAGTGAATATATGGTCCCAAGTAGTTTGAATTTTAGTGATAGCTACTGATCGTAGTATGGTTGGATTTCCGTTTTTAGTGACTTCTGATGTTAAAGAAGCGTCAACTTTGAGAATATTTAAAGTCGTGCGAGAGTGTAACCATTTGTAGTGACTTTCTGGTGGCTGAATGTCATCACAATTTTTACTTCCGATGAGTTTACACAGTAATATCCAAGACGGCTTCAGTGAGGAAAATTCATCTCGGGTGTTTTTGTCTTGCCAAATCGTTTTCACCAAAGGGTTTGATGTTCGTCCGTAAAACAATAATATTGCCTACTCTCTTCTTAGTTTCAATGAGAGTTCTCCTGTTTCTACATGTAGTGCTTCTACTGAGGTTAGCATTAGGGCTTTGTGTTGTATTCTGGCGGCTCAAGACAGTGGTTGATGCTGTGTGAAAAGACTCACAACCATTTGATCTTTTGATGTTTTATCTGATAAGTGATATGTAGAGGTCCAGCTGAGTGCCCCTGAGGTACCTTAATATGTGCCTGAAATTGCCCGCAATACATTCATGTCTTTATGCCATCTGTTTCCACATATTCTATATGTTTGCTACAAGTGACATGTTGATCGAGGATCACCCATAATATTTTGATTGTTTTTTCTTTTATAGACAGATGGGATATCATAACATCTTTTCACCAGTGTTTGAATAGAACTCCCACAGTGAACCTCATTTACTGCACCATTAATCTACTCTATCCAGGGCTAACTGAATGTTTTTCGAAATTACGAATTGGGAAGTTTGGGTAGAAAAGTCAAATAAATCATTGATCTTGACGCTAAACAGGGTTGGGCTTATACTGCTGCCTTGTTGCATGCCATTTTCTAATGACATTGGATCAGATTGATTGTTCCCATTTTTCACTGACAGCGACCTGTCTTGCAAAAAGCTGTCTATGAAGTTTTCCATGTTCCCTTCCATTTGGTGCCAGTTTTGTGAGGAGTCCGTCATGCCATACATGCCCAAGGCATTGCTGAAGCCAAGAAATACTGCAGCTAGATATTGTCTGTTTAACTGGACTTTGTTATTTCGTGTTCCAGTCTTAGTATATGACCTAAACATGGTTGTCCCTTCCTGAAGCCGCTTTGATCAGGTCTGATGTGTTTCATGGTGATGTATGTTTTTTGTATCCATGGCTTCCATAGCTTTGCACGTGTTTGAGGTGAGTGAAATAAGACGATAAGAGTTTGATCCTGCTTCCCTTGTCTTAGAAGTGGGATAAGTAGGACTCTCCTCTGGACCATGTTGTGTTGTACAACACAGTCAGTAAACTCGTGGTTTGATTAGGTAGGTTTTTCAGTATCTCTTATCTAGGTGTGCCAAGACCAGATGCAGTGCCCTCTCTATGTTGCATTGCAGCAGCATGTTTTGATATCTGAAGCATAAGCATTTTTTTCCTGCTTGAATTCTTTACAAGTTCTTAGATGGCAAAAAAGATCATAAATACGTGAGACATATCTACCCGGCCAAGTTAACCCGGCCACTGCAAGAACACCATAATCACTTTTAATACATGAATAAGCTGCACACATATATCAGATAACATATACCAAATCAAAATATGATAAAAGTATGCAATTAAACTGCTTGAGGGTCAAATTTGCGGGCAATAAATTCTCAAGTAATACCCTAATGAACGTATAGACACCGATCTGAGCCGAACGGTGCCGGACTTTGCCGACCGCCGGGCATTACGAGTGGGGAAGCGCTACGTCGTTTGACCACATCTATCGTTTGTTAATGCGATTAAGCAAAACAAATGTACATTCAATTTAGAAACAGTAGACAGATAAGTCATAAGATACACATTCTAATACCAGCACTGACGTCGATGTTTCACATAACTTTGCTGGTGTTGTCATGTCCATTATAAGGCTATTGACGCACCTTGTGCAAACTTGTAAATCAGGGAATGTGTATGGTTCCTGTGACGCTCCATGAGCCGGCATTTAATGTGCACACAATCTTCACATTTAAGGTTATTACACAGATGAGTTCAATCATCACTGTACCCTATATTAACCCTGACAATAATACATCAATGTAAGTTTACTTCATACGACGATATTCATGTATAACATATCACAAAAGAAATGTAGAAACATCTGGAAAATTCTAGAACCACAATATATCACAATACAGGCTGCCAGCATCTGAACCAAGATTCCAACCACGTATTGCACTAAATGCTAACGTGTATGCAATAAATAAGGACTCCGAGTATTCATTCGTGTCTTCTTTAGTTTCAGAGAGAGCCTTTCAACTGCACACTGTATGGGACTGAACGTGGGTTATATGTATAGTATATATATATATTCCTTCTAAACCTTAAAACCATTGTGTTTATTTAATCAGTTAAATAATCCATGATTCTTATATACATCCCATCCCGATGATGTTAAATATTAAGATATTGTTGCTTCATGCCTAGCTCATTTGAAACATGTTACACAAAAAACAGCCGAAATCTACTTTCTCACTTGTAAAGGTTCCATTGTCAATTTGTTTAAAACCATCACATTTATAAGCTCATTACACTCCGACTCTTTATCTCTACAGACACACGGGGCACGGGTGGCCCAGCCGACTAAGGCGCCGCTATTCGCTGTGCAGAATTGCGTCCCTTGAGCTCGCCAGAAACCTATGATTGTGGGTTCGAATCACGGTTCGCCCCGATTATGTTTCTAGGTTTGACAGCACCATACCCGTACTCGTTGGTTTCACCGAAGTGGTAAACGTCTAAGACCTGCATCACTTCAGGCTCTGCTCCAACATTAAGCTGACACGCCGAGATATAACTGGGATAATGTTAGAAGCGGCGTTAAACCCAACTCACTCAGTCACTCACTCACTCGTATTCGGAGGATGTTGAGTATTTGATCCTTGTCGTACGACCCATTTACTATTGAGACCAAGTGTTAGTATGCCGCCCTGACTCTATGTATGATGATACCGCTATTTGCTCACATATGCATAGGGTGTAAAGGCAGTCTCCCACCACATCTGGAGGGTACTATCTCAGCTACACCTCCCACTTCCTTGTCAGTGAATGGAACACTTATTGCCGACCCCAACCAGAACAGCAGTCCTCAGATCATCATTGAATGGGAGACACCAGAAAGTGGTAACTTACTATAAAGTACATTTCTTAACCTTTTGCTTAAGAATGAGTATTAATGCTATAATTGTTTTGGGTGTGTGAAAAATGACTGCCAAAGTCCAGCCATAGCTATATAGCACCTACGAAAATCAAATATGCGATTGTTGGAAAAGTTGTTCGAGTTGACATGGTTATTGTTTGTAGTATTAAAATGTCTGGAGTCATGTAGTTGTGTAAGAATGTGTATCTCTCTGTGTTTGTATTTTTTTACAGACGCTGGGCGTGGACGAATTCATGGATTTCGTCTTGAAATTCGGATACATGACATGACAGATAACAGTTCCAAACTCGTTTGCAGGATATTTGATTTTTCTCATTCTCTGTTCAACCCAAGCGGTGCCAAGGTAATGTGTAATTTTGGAACCTCCTTCGTTTTAGTTAATTATTAATACAAAGGAAAAGTATTTTTATCACATGAAATGAATGATAAATGTTTCAGCTGATATTTCAAAAGAAACTGGTTGGATTCGTTGGGGGGTCGCACCTGCTGTATCAGCTCCATCTATCGTCTCTCCCACATCACTCACCAGATGTCAGACTGACCAGGTTCTTCACACTGCAGCCTGTTCAAAGTATGGAACTGCCCTGGTCCTTATCAAACTAGAACTACCTATATAACATGCTGGTTTTACGAGATCGTACCCATGTTTGATAGAAGCGTTTACAATGGTCTCTATTGTCAGATCTGAACAGAATAGCCTTTCCGTATAAACGACAATGAAGTCTGAAGCACAATATATAGAATGTCATGAGGATATGCTCTTTAAAAAAGATACATACAAAATCTAATAGCACTAGTTGTAATTATAAACAATGTATCTGCTAGTCATGTGTAAAATAGGACACATATATACAGATAACGGGAAAGTTGCGACAACGTATGACCTAGTTTATTGATAGAACAATTGCGTACTTTCGTTTAAACCACTTACGACATTTACCAGTATTTCTCGTCTGTTTTTTGTCTGGTGTCAGTTTAAGCCATATAAGTACATTCAGATGACAATATACAAGTGACGTTACAGAAATATAATGGCTTTCTTTCAGAGGGAATAGACATTCCCGCTAGAAACTGGATACCGTTTATATCCTATGATGAAATACAGTTCACTGCTCCTGCTAATATCGAGGCCAGATTCAGCCTAGCACCCCTTAGATATGGCTTCAGGCAATACACAGTGATGCTGGTGTCCAAGAATGACAGTTTAAATGCTGTAGAAACATGCATTGTGTCGACTGATTCAGGTTACTTTTGTCAAGAGAGGGTGAGTTGTATGTTATTAATTACATATTTTATGCTTTAACTTTATCATGTAGACATGAATAGATGATACTAAATGTTGGCTATGCTTCAGTCATGAAAAAAACATAATTCACAAAGCGATCTTCTTTCTGAGCATCACGATGCTGCTACGAGTACATGTTGTGTGTCTGTTGATCTATTCCCGTCTTATATATACATACATGAACTTTATGGCGATGTATCAATTTCAGGAATTTGATCCCCCTTCCCAAAATGAGACCACATTCCTGGCTTCCTTCAGAGATATTGCAGCTGGAGAGTACGTCATCCATGTAAGTAATCAATAATTAATATTATACAAAAATATAGTTAATAATATCAATAACTGTTAAGATAATAATTACAATAACTCACGACAGGTAAAAAATAGAATTAATATACACATGGCACACACACATTGCAATAACTACACACATTACAATAACAATAGATATGGTTGACTTCTAAATAATTTAGACGCACTCCAGAATGGCTAAGCATATGGCAATCACACGTCAATATAGATTGGCATCACAGACACACATCACAATAACTATACACATGTAATAAATACGTATAGAATTAGCACACATGTGAAAAACACTTTTATTATGTACTTCATAGTGAAATACCGAGTTTTCCGAAGTTGAGAAAAGTGACATTTTCATTGCAGTGAACATAACACTTGGTAGTTCACTGCTGTGAACATGACACTTTGCGGAACTATTGTCATGCAAGAGTTACCTCCCCTTAAATTCGTAAGTGTCTTACCCGTATACAAACTGTGGACCTCCTTTTCACGTCAGTTCCACATTGACCAGGCAAAATAATAGTCATTTAAGGAGTCAATATTGCTTTACCCCCTTTGTTATTCTCTTGAAAATGTTTCGGTATAAACTGTAAATTTATTTCTCACGTTGTGTTTCCCCATAATAAAGAAGTTGACATCCATAAAATATCTTCCTCTCGCGATATAGTTTATGTATTGCATTGTAAAATAACATAGACTCACACACTCTGGTTACCTGTATATGTATGCATGCTGAAGGGTACATGTCCGTTGATTTATTATGATTTGAATTAAGCGTATTGGATAGTTAAAATACCGTAGGCTGCAATACTAGTGATGATGAACAACATGCATGTATCTGATTACCCTTGTCAGATTCAACCTGTGGACCCTTACAGCCAGGATGACTTAAGGTGCGTGTGTTATTCTGCCATTTACCATGGAGTGAGGCAATGTCAGCCGTGTCTGGATACACCCTCCACCATGTTCACTGTAGGTGAGTGTTCGCATCTATCTTGCCTATAATTCATAAAGCATATTTAAGTGATATTTTGTGTGGAATAAATGCATACATGTCCAACTTTCGTTGAATCTGGAAATAGGAATTCCTTCAGCCCTGAATGGAGCGCTTGAATATCACAGAGTTCAACCTTTTTCCTGTCGGTGGTACGCTATTCACACATGTTCATCACATAGCAGACAGACAGTGAAGGTGAAACTGTTACCTGATGTGCCTTGATATAAACAATTATATGTGTTCAATTAAAATGTTCATTGCTATCAGACCGTTTCTCCAAGTTGCAAATAGGAACACTTACACACCCTACGATTGCAACAAGCACACCACTAATTAAGTTGCAATCGCTGCAAATAGATAGTAAACTTTAATCATTTACTGATTTACTTTCACAACTAAGTGTATGTATTCATCTGCGTTTAACTTACTAATATTGCTCCGATGTTTCACTCACTAATTCAGGCTGCTCCGCCCAAATCAGCAGGCCCATGACAACTACAACCGTCACGACAAGTGTGACTACAACAAACACGTCCATGATAACTACCGCCACCACGTCTATGATGACAACCACCACCACGCCCATGATAACTACAACCACGATGTCAAAGAATACTACAACTACCACGCCAACAATGACAGCAACCACAAGGCACATGACAACTACAACCACCATGTCCATGATGAATACAACCACCACGCCCAAGATAACTACATTCTCGCGCCTGATGTCTACAACCACCACGCCCATCATAACTAAAATCACCACGCCAAATATGACAACAACCACCATGCCCCCGATAACTACAACCACCATGCCAGGTAGGGATCGAACAAGCACTGTTCTTACTTTACCTGGGTTTCAAATATTGTAGTTGCATCACTGTTTTGTTTTCTTACTGAGTGACTTATAAATATATTGTCTTCAGTACTGATCAATAATGTCGATCTAGACATCTATATCAATGCCATAAGTTTCGTTATTCGGATCAAAATTAATGTATTCCATTGTTATTTTGTTCTAGTCCCCAATGCCGCGACACAACTGACACCGTTGCAAAGAACACCTCGTCTCATTCTACTTCACCTATTGAGTGTATTTGCATTATGAACGTGATACTGATGGTTTGATAAAACAAGAACATTTTATTATGAAGGCGGCGGTCTTGTTGTTAAATGCTTAATTCTGCTTTAAGATGATATAACGTTACTATTGAAGACTCTGGGAAAACATTTGACTGTGGGTTACCTCCTTACTGGTTCACTTTACCGGTATGGAGAATGGAGAGATCTCGTGGTTTCGCGAGAACTGAAACTACTAAGGGCTGGCAACTCCGTATTGCGGATGGAGACGTCCCCGCCGGCGTCTGACACAGCAATAGTGACACTGGAGTCCCTCAACATGCGACAGTTGCCCTTATTAAACCACGTATGGAACGGGTCCTTGGCATGCACGATATGAACCCAGGACCTTAGTCAGCGCCCTCCAGTATCTAGGAAGGTGCAACTCGATGCTTGCGTTCCTCAACGTCTTTAGTTTCCGTGTAATGTAATGGCATGGGTTGGCATCAATACTCATGGGAGAAAATTATTGTTCGAGGTCATGTTCTACTCTTGGAGAAGATTCTGTTTCTCCAGACTTCTCCCCCTCGATCATGTCTTGGATGAGATGATGCACACGGCTACGACATGACCACAATCAGCCGGTAACACAAGCTCAGTAGAACCAAATGTTTGGGTTGATATTTGGAACAACATCCCCAGTCAAAATGTCGTGTCTCATATGGTGATTTGTATAACAGCACAAGACCTGCAAAACTGTCTAACTTTTATACACATCTTATCCATTTCAGTTTTAGTTTGGTGTGTAATGTAGTTTTACACCATGATATTTATTTTATTTATTTGTAGTATTTTATAACGATTTGTGATATTTTGCATGTTACTTGTATATACGTTAAATCGTATTTAACAAAGGTTGCTATTTACATGATTCTATTGTTCACAATACCAATCACTGAATTGTCTGGTCCAGTCTCGATTATTTACAGGCCGCCGTCATATAGGTGGAATATTGCTGAGTGCGTCGTTGAACAACTAACAAACAAACATATCTGATTTTACCTCAGCATAAGAACCTGATAAAACATGTAACTGTTTTTTTTCTAATGTTCCAACTGGAATTAATTATATTCCATAACATATGTGTTTATAGTGGAAACAATAAAGAGCCTTTCCTCAGTGATTGGGTCATTTTGAACATGTTACCTTTTTCGCATTTAGGATAGCAAGCTTGGGACTTGAGGCGCCATACCTACTGCCATTACTGTAGATCCACAACGACGGACTGATCATGACGTTCCTCCCCTACTCTGTCTCAACAAATAGACCCCACATACATACAATGACGCCACAGAGAAAGACATAGCACGGTGCAGTTGGGTGGAGAAATTGACGGAAGTAAGATCTGTGGACCGTTTGGAGACGAATGCAAGATGAGTTGTCTCCCTTTCACCTAGTGTTGTGGGAGAAGTTTGTTGGGGTTGTGTTTGACTTCAGTGACTGAGCAGCAGATGTTTCTTACACATACCTTCAATTAAAAGTATTTCACGCCTCATAAAGGAATTATTAGCTCCCTATATCGCGTACTTGTTACACGAATCAGGACTGGGTAAAGAGAGGTGTGGTGAGCTGTAATGTCCCTTTCCAGATGATGCCACTAAAATGTAATGACGTCCATGTGTGTGTGTTATTGTGTGAGCGTGTGTTATTGTGTGTGAGTGTGTGTTATTGTGTGTGAGTGTCATTGTGTGTGTTATTTTGTGTGTTATTGTGTATGTGAGTGTGTGTTATTGTATGAGTGTGTGTTATTGTGTGAGTGTTATTGTGTGTGTGTGTGTCATTGTGTGTGTTATTTTGTGTGTTATTGTGTATGTGAGTGTGTGTTATTGTATGAGTGTGTGTTATTGTGTGAGTGTTATTGTGTGTGTGTGTTATTGTATGAGTGTGTGTGTGAGTGTGTTATTGTGTGAGTGAGTGTGTGTTATTGTGTGTGAGCGTGTGTTATTGTGTGTGAGTGTGTGTTATTGTGTGTGAGTGTCATTGTGTGTGTTATTTTGTGTGTTATTGTGTATGTGAGTGTGTGTTATTGTATGAGTGTGTGTTATTGTGTGAGTGTTATTGTGTGTGTGTGTGTCATTGTGTGTGTTATTTTGTGTGTTATTGTGTATGTGAGTGTGTGTTATTGTATGAGTGTGTGTTATTGTGTGAGTGTTATTGTGTGTGTGTGTTATTGTATGAGTGTGTGTGTGAGTGTGTTATTGTGTGAGTGAGTGTGTGTTATTGTGTGTGAGTGTGTGTGTTATTGTGTCAGTGTATGTGTGTTATTGTGTGTGAGCCTGTGTTATTGTGTATGTGTGTGTGTTATTGTGTGTGAGTGTGTGTGAGTGTTATCGTGTGTGTGTGTGTGTGTGTGTGTGTGTGTGTGTGTGTGTGTGTGTGTGTGTGTGTGTGTGTGTGTGTGTGTGTGTGTGTGTGTGTGTGTGTGTGTGTGTGTGTGTGTGTGTGTGTGTGTGTGTGTGTGTGTTATGGTGTCTTTGTGTACTAGTTCGGACCGTATAGTGCTATTCCATCAAGATACCATGCCACGGTAGTTCTTTGATACCACCGCATGATACTGTCTCCGAGCCGACCAGTCTTGGGGTAAACTCCTTTCGGCTGAAACAGGTTGACAGGAGGTACCATCTTTCAATGTCTTATGGTTTGACGCTGCCGGTACTAGACCATGGAGGCGCTCTGCAGTAAACAGATAAAAGTATTATGTGGTTTCTGACGCATTGAAAGTAAGGTTCCCTTTAGATACGTCTCATTATATAAGTGATATAAATAGAAATAGACATATTGGCACGCGTTATCACAATATGTAATTTCACCGTTCATCGTTCAAGCACCCAATTAGCTTCAGTTAACGTTGTGAGGGATTTTGCAACGTCTCGTCTGAATTTCGTCATTGAAAGAATGTGGAAATATGGAGGCAGCTTTTTTACTGCAATATCACATTATAGTAGTTATGTACATGAAATTGAACATCACGGAGACTCGTAATTGATGCAGGGTACAATACACGTCGCTGTGTCCACAGACCAGCGACTGGGCTTGGTCTTGGGGACAAGAGGGAGAAAGTACACCTGTAGTTAATTGTACGACATTTTGGTTACTAAAATATACTCTTTAATCGATTCATGAGGACTGGGAAAAGAGATGTGTGTTGGGCTCAAATGGCCCTTTCCAGATGATGCTACTAAAATGCGCTTTCTTTTATTATTAATTGAGTGTTGCATGTGGAATGAAAAACTGCATTATGTAGTAAAAATACCATCAATGGTAGTAAGCAGGTTTGTGGCTCACAGACTGTTAGATACACTGCGATCTGTCCGAAGGAGTTACTTATCTCTCCCAGCTGCCCAGGTCAATGCGCGACCCAAGTCCACGAAGATCCGGAATAGAATAGGTTTTCAGTAACCAATGCGACTCTGCTTGTTGTAATTGGCGGCTAGCGGGATCGGGTGGTCAGGCTTGCTTAACTGGTTGATGCATGTCATCGCATCGCATTTGCGTGGCTCGATGCTCATGTTATCAGTCACTGGATTGTCGGGTCCAGAATCGATTATTTACAGACCTGATTACTTACAGACCGCCGTCATATAGCTGGCATATTACCGACTGCGGTGTTAAACAAATAAACAAACAATCAAACGTCTTATCTTCAAATTAACCTAAACAGGCGGGAAAGACATAAACATCTAAATCAATTACACCAAGTGGAAACTGACACAACTCGGATTAGCGTCTCGGGATGGATCCGTATTTGAATAGATCTTCAGCAACCCATGCTTGCCGTAAAAGGCGACTATGCTTGTCGTAAAAGGCGACTAACGGGATCGGGTGGTCAGGCGCGCTGACTTGGTTGATGCACGTCATCGTATCCCATTTGTGTAGATCGATGGTCATGATGACGATCACTGGATTGTCTTGCCCAGACTCGATTATTTACAGACCGCCGTCATATGGCTGAAATATTGCTGAATACGGCGTTTAACAGCTAACAAGCAAACTAGGATTAACATAGACATGAATAACGAGAACAACATGAGTTGTCTCCCTTTAATAACCCACGCAACAGGTACCTGTGTCTGTCGGAGAGATAAGATCGAGAGATGCGCATACCACATTTGAGAGAACGAAATGGATAGGCACCCACGGTCATCGGATTCTGGGACGTCTACGGGACGTAACTCTACACGGCGAATTGCAGTCCACATGCGGGCTAACTAACTTGACAACTTAGAAGCTTAAATTGAGCAAGTATGTAAGTTCCTCGTCATAGTGGAGATTATTAACCTCCATGGAGGATCAGCCTCATAATAATAATACATTGTCTTTATGATTGGGGGATTAAAAATAAACAAAATACCTGTGTCCATATAATGTTTGAAATCGAGGATACTAATGTAATCACAACCAACTGACAAGCGCTGAGAATCGTCTGGAGTGAGTGAGTTTGATTTTTCTCCGCTTTTAGCAATATTCCAGCAATATCACGGCGGGGGACTCCATAAATGGGCATCACGCATTGTACCCATGTCGGGAATCGAACCCGGGTCTTCGGCGTGGCGAGCAAACGCTTTAACCACTAGGCTACCCGACCGCCCTAGAATCGTCTGGAAGAGACTATAATTAAGTGAGTGAGTGAATGGGTTTGACGCCGCTTTGAACAGTATTCCACTTTTATCACAGCGATTAATGTGGGGGAAAAGCCCGAAATCATGTAGGTCTCAGACGTTTACCGCTTTGGTAAAAACCCACGAGCACGAGAACGGAACTTACAAATCCAGAAACATAACTGGGGCGAACAGGGATTCGAACCCACAATCACTGGTGTAACTCTGAACAGAGAATTGGGCCACCCGTGCCCCAATATAATTAAGCAACATGGATTACATGTAAAGTGAAAAAAACATTTCAGGAATACCGGAGCGTGATGATTCTGTCTGTTCTTTCCCCAAAAGGAGCGGTTGGGTAGCCTGGAGGTTAAAGCGTTCAATCGTTACGCCGAAGGCCCGGGTTCGATTCCCCACATAAGTACAATGTGTGAAGTCCATTCCTTGTCACTGGTAATGAATTCTATAACGCTACACACAATAGTATTCTTAACAATATAGACAGAATATAATAAAACACATTCTGAGCGGTAAACGATTGATACCTATATAATAATTTCTTACTTTTCTTTTGCCTTGACTTAATAGAGTTAATGTTAATTTCAAGCTATCAAACCTTTGAAGAATAAAAATTCATAGAAATTCAACAATTATAATCTCAATCAAAATATATATTTTTTTAAAATAATGAAATAATCGTGGCAAGGCAACGCAAGTATGATATGATACGCTGTTAACATGTATGACCTCTTAAAATAAAAAAACAAAAAAGTTATGGCAATGTTTAGTAACAGAAATATTGTGTTTACCCCAAATAATCCCCCGAACAATCCGTATTTGAAAGGGGAACGTTCAGATTCAAACGTTATGCGATTTCAAAAGAAAACGCATAAAGCTGCTTTCACTGGCTGCCGTTATATAGTCGTGCATGGGCTTCCTCGAGGAAAGAAATCTGAATAAATTACAATGTAATAAACGGTGCGTGTAAATATTCGGCTTAATTCACATCCCAGTTCCTCGTTCATTGCAGTACCGCGGGAACAACGACACATGGAGCAGGAAAACGCTGAACTAAAGGCGTCGAAGGTTAAGTAGGGGCACAACATCATGTTATTTTCGATAGCTGTTGAATTGAACCAATGCTTTAAATTTGAAGAAGTTGGATTACTGCACACACTCACTCTGTCGTGTCCAGACAACACCTTGTGAATGCATTGTATCCCCCATGTTTACAATGACGTGATAAAACATGATAAAAAGAACTATGCATGTCTGTGTGCATGTCATGTTATTCTGTTTGACGTGGTTAATAGGGAAAATATCCTTTTTTTATTAAAATGGCCAATGTTTGTGAAACAGCTGGGGTGAGAGAAACCCATGCACCTCGCGGCTGCAGGTTGAATACCGCTGACTTCATGAAGCGTGAAGCTGTAGTGTCATGTTAATATGGGGAAACACAGCTGTGGGAGATAGTTCGGTAGCCACTTAAAACCTCCATAAACGCAACGAAAACAGACATTTAATTGAATGTGCTCAAACAAGTTTAACCGTTAAGTATTTCTTTCCTTTTTTTTTACTAATAGAATACGACTAAGTGACACCACTTGCGTCGATTGTCGCAACAGTGTTTTTAGTATCAGAATAAGTCTCCCGTGTTTTCCAACAAATGTTGCAATATGTAATATAGATTATTACAGGCATGGGATTACATTTATATACACCATGGTAACGAATATCCACAGGACATCTTAAGTCTAAACTACATATTAAAATATGTGTAACCTATATATTTATAGGTCTTTGAAAGGCATTTAGAAGTGATACACATACGGAAGAGAATATATGGATGTCAACTTCTTTATTATGAGGAACACAACGTATCGGAGTATATGCTTACTCCTTCATCAGGTGAATGAATGCCATGAGGCAGAGAGCATATATATGTACATGTAAGGACAACGAAATTAATGAAATAACAAAAGGTGGAAAATAACAAAGGGTAAAAGCTAACGAAGGAAGCCAACAGATGATTGGCGCTGATAGGTGATGAGCAATAGACAATGGAAGCCAACACTTAAGTTACCATAGCTAAGTAATTGGTAAAGGACCCTGGGCACTATATTTATTTATGGACACTATATTTATATATACATATTTAGTCTACTTAAAAGCAAACGCTTTGTGACCACATGTAATTAACACGAATTCAGGTTGACATCCTTTGTCCTTTTCAGAATCGACCGCGTCCGCGATCTAGTGGATACAGTGTCTGGGTACAATGACCTGGCGGATCAAACCAAAAGACGTTAACAGATGGTATTTGTTGTTTCCCTGCCTGGCGATCGGACTTAAGAGGATAAAACAAGGACTGGTTGGCTCGGAGTCTGTATAATGTTCCAACAGCGTTGACTGTAAGCTACCTGGTATGTCTGTCCAGATTCGAGTACTTACAGGTAATCATGATAAAGCTTATATATTTCTGATTCTGATAGAGCGTCCATCCGGAGAGCGAAAGGTCCGGGGTTCGATCCCCGGTCACGTCACACCAAAAAACGTTAAAAGATGGTACTTGTTGTTACCCTGACTGGCTCTCGGCATGAAGGGGGTGAAGGACTCGTCGGCTCGGGGTCAGTACACTGTGTCTGAGCGCGGTATTCATGTTAAATTGCGACATGGTACGAGGTGCGTTCAATAAGTTTTGCAACTTGGGCATTTATGTTTAAACAAACAATGTCAACTTGTGGCAGGTGTGACGCTAGTCATAACATCAGGTTGACACGTGTCATAACAAGTTCCAGACACAACAATAGGTTCGATGTGATGGCTTCATTCACCTAAGGGTGGTCACAATCATGGATTCTCTCAAACATGAACGACGCGCTGTAATAAAGTTCCTTACCAAGGAGGGATGCAAAGTAACAGAAGTCCATGATCGCATGTGGCCGCCATATGTGAATGTGGATTCTAACAGTTCAGTCACTCACCCTACAACCCAGACTTAGCCTCCAGTGACTATTTCCTGTTCCGGCAAATGAAATCTGTCCTACGTGGAAATCGCTTCCAGGATGACGAGATCATAAAGGCTGCCACAGAGGCGTGGTTAGAGGGCCAATCTATAAAATGGTATTAAAAGCTTGAAGGACAAATGGAAGCCGAAGTGAATGGAGATGGTATTGAAAAATAAAAAGTGCAAAAGATATTCTGCGAATTGGTTTTATATTGAAGTTGCAAAACTTATTGAACGCCCCTCGTATCTCAGTGGGCAAGCACCATAAATCGGATCAGTCAGCACAAGTACAAGCAGCCACACACACACACACACACACACACACACACACACACACACACACACACACACACACACACACACACACACACACACACACACACACACACACACACACACACGGATATGTTATTTTTACAATAACCGTAGTCAAATTACACGTATTTGGTGTGTAATTAGCTATATCCATACTGTTCAAGCAAACACAAACCACAGTCTAACAGACGCACTATCGTGTGTGGCTATTACAGCACTAGCCAACATTAGCACAATCCAACAGACGCACTGTCATGTACGACTTATGCAGTACAAGCCAGACCTAGCACAGTCTAAACACGAACTATCACGAGAGACTGATACAGTACAAGCCAGACCTAGCACAGTCTAAACACGAACTATCACGAGAGACTGATACAGTACAAGCCAGACCTAGCACAGTCTAAACACGAACTATCACGAGAGACTGATACAGTACAAGCCAGACCTAGCACAGTCTAAACACGAACTATCACGAGAGACTGATACAGTACAAGCCAGACCTAGCACAGTCTAAACACGAACTATCACGAGAGACTGATACAGTACAAGCCAGACCTAGCACAGTCTAAACACGAACTATCACGAGAGACTGATACAGTACAAGCCAGACCTAGCACAGTCTAAACACGAACTATCACGAGAGACTGATACAGTACAAGCCAGACCTAGCACAGTCTAAACACGAACTATCACGAGAGACTGATACAGTACAAGCCAGACCTAGCACAGTCTAAACACGAACTATCACGAGAGACTGATACAGTACAAGCCAGACCTAGCACAGTCTAAACACGAACTATCACGAGAGACTGATACAGTACAAGCCAGACCTAGCACAGTCTAAACACGAACTATCACGAGAGACTGATACAGTACAAGCCAGACCTAGCACAGTCTAAACACGAACTATCACGAGAGACTGATACAGTACAAGCCAGACCTAGCACAGTCTAAACACGAACTATCACGAGAGACTGATACAGTACAAGCCAGACCTAGCACAGTCTAAACACGAACTATCACGAGAGACTGATACAGTACAAGCCAGACCTAGCACAGTCTAAACACGAACTATCACGAGAGACTGATACAGTACAAGCCAGACCTAGCACAGTCTAAACACGAACTATCACGAGAGACTGATACAGTACAAGCCAGACCTAGCACAGTCTAAACACGAACTATCACGAGAGACTGATACAGTACAAGCCAACATTAGCCACAGTCCAACAGATGCGGTATCAAGTGAAACGTATACGTTCTCGCCAAAGTTAGCCACAGTCCAACAAAAGTGTTATTATGTATAATATTGTACAATACCAGCTAACATTACTACAACATTTCTAACTAATTTCCTATTCACCCCGATCTGTGAAGATCAGAGTAGAATAAGTCTTCATGAGCAACCCATGCTTGCCGTAAAGGCGACTATGCTTGTCGTAAGAGGCGAATAACGGGATCGGGTGGTCAGGCTCGCTGACTTGATTGATGCATGTCATCATGATCATATCCCGATAGCGAGGATCGATGCTCTTGATTTCAATCTCTGGATTGTCTGGTCCAGACTCAATTTTTTACAGACTGGAGATGAAACAGCAGAAGCATATACAGGATGGTCGGCTAATCCGTATTAATCCGGCATTAAGGGGCTGAAACAAAGACTGGTCGGCTCGGAGTCAGTATAATGTGTTTGATATTCATATTAAACTACAGCATGGTATCTCAGTGGACTAGTACTATCAAATCGGCATTTATCAAAATCCATTGGGTTATTTAGTATAAGCAGCAACACACGCACGTGCATGCAAGTGCAATAATCTTGAACGCGACGTTAAACCGCATTTCACCCCATCTTTGATATCTTGACCGACCAGATATCATTATTCACGTTACGGGGGATGATATGAAGTACTCTAACCCTTTGCACAAATGACACGAATCAGAGAAACTATGTCATGCCAGGTATAGGATTTTCTAAATGTGAAAAGCTTAAAGACGTTTGCCGTTAATTTACATCACAGTATTCACCGACATGAATCATTGTGTTTTTCCACGTATAACGCAGAAGCGGCATAAAACACTTGGATAATCATTTCAACAAATTAGACCAAGTTAGCAGTGACACGAGTTGATGCAAGATATCCGTTATGGATTTAGCATTTAAACATTTATAGAAAGACCACAAAAGTTCGTCAACGCCAATCCGACTACATGAAGGTATTATAAACTCTTAGCGGTTTAGCCGAGCTCCGATTTCAATATGACACACGTGCAGGCTAATATGAGATCCAGTGACATGTTTATGAAACTGTAAATTATTCCGATAAGTGCCGATGTTCGTCTTTGAAAGATATCCGATAGTTGCTTGATAGCGGACCTTGATTGAATGTCCCCTGAGCGTGTTTCAATACGTATTTGTGATCACCTTTGGATACGGACACAAAGGACAGAATACACTGTGGTGTTTTGTTCTCACACTCAGCGGTCAATGTAGCGTGTACTTTCGCAACACACCAATTCTCGATAGCGGATGTAAAATACCCCAACGTACTTTTGTTATGGTGAGGGGACTTCGAAATGATTAGCCTACAATACCCAGAAATACAGGAAGGCAGGCTGGCGGAGAACTGAGTCACTTATGCACAGACCGACAACAGCATAGCGGTGATATAGCCACCCTGGCGCACCCCAGTTGTCAAACTGAAAATACATTAGTTTGAATTCGTGTTCAGTTATTCCTTCTGTTGAGGTTATATTTCTTACTTTCCGTTTGCTTGGTGAAACAACCATGATCCATCCTTGGAAATATATTCTGTGTTTTATAGTACCTGTCACATTCGCATATAATGGAATTACTGTGAATGGCAATTGTTCAAGAACTCGACCCCCCGAACAGTTTTTAGTGTGGGGAAAACCGGTAAGTGAATGTTTTAATATATTTAGTAAAGGGAACCAAAGTTAAGGTAGTGTATGTAAGTTATACGTTTTGATTAGGAGTTTAGAATTAAATGGTGCATATGCAGTTGGGTATATTTTATCATGTTCATTTTATTTGAATCATGACAATGTCGTTGTGTAGCATACGTATTCATATAACATAGGAGCCGCAGAGTAACCCGGTGGTGAAATCGTTCATTCTTAAGACCCGGATTCGAACACAATCTATGGAAACCATTCTGTGGAATTGTGGCACGAGAATGCCTTAGAATACAATTATGCAATTTCAAACATACACACATAAATCTGAAACGCGTCCTTCATTCTTACAATGTGTGTTATTTAAGAGTGTCGTCTTAAAAGAACTAATTGAACTGACTTTTTATCTGACCTCTTTATCCTGTACAACTCGAATATCCAGATACCTTTTCGGGTTATGATCATGAACAATACTGTAACTAGAGCAGCTAATGTGTTTAGCAATTTCTTACCTGTGACACGCAAGATGAGCTTGCACGTTAAACAATATATCAAGTAGTTTTGGTTGTTGTCACCTTACCCTATTACACGATTGATAACATTTTGATTTGGTTGATATCAACATTTATGTTGTATAACTTTATTGCAGGGATTGACTTTGGACTGCATACTATGGGGAACAGAACGTAGGTTGAACGCATATCATATACAACGGATATTTATAAGCATGCACGTGTTATATTTCATTATGCTCCAATGGTTATTATTGACTGTACAGTGACACTGAAGAAAGCTTAATTCTTACTGGTAAAATTAAGATTACAATGAGACATCTAATTCAATTAAACCTTGAAGATGCGGGTAAGAATAGTAAGCAATGCTTGCCGTAAAAGGCGACTATGCATGTCGAAAGATCGTAACATGTCATCGTATCCCAATTGGGTAGATCGGGTTGATGGCAATCACTGGACTGTCTGATAGGTAGAGACTCGATTATTTAGACCGCTGTCATATAGCTGGAATATTGCTGAGTGCGGCATTAAACAAACATATCATTCAAAATTAACTCTCCTGTTCACACAAACTCCCTTCCTGTGAGTATATCGATCTATCGATACCCTATATTTCGACGCATGTAACAATGACTGTCGTTAACCCATTATCGTTGTTTGAGTCACTCTGTGTCGGTCCACGGAACACAGCACAACAGCTTACTCGTATCAAAAACATCTATCATACATGATACAATATGTACATGCACGTTTAGAAAACACACAGTTAAGTAACAGATACACTACGGCTATGTCACACACACCAGTCTCGAATATCCCACATTGCCGACTTAACTCACGTATTCAGCAATACTTCATGGTGGCTCTGTACGCAGTGAGAGCTCGGTGCCAAGCCAAACACCCGGTTTTGATACCCACATGGGTCCATTCATGTGTCCTCGCCGTCATGTGGTTGAAATATTGTCAGAAAAGCCTTGAAAAGTTCACCCACTTACAATACTCCGTGACTCCGTGACATAAAACAACATTCACTCACATGTTGTGTTTACATAGGTTGTATTGGCAGCATCCCACCACATCTCGAGGGTAACCACCCAGCCTCAACTGCCTCTTCCTTGTCAGTGAATGGGAAACTTATTGCCGACCCCAACCAGAACAGCAGTCCTCAGATCATCATAGAATGGGAATGGGAAGGTGAACAGCATTATGTTATTTGTCTTACATAAAGGTTGTTATACGAGCATCGTGTGTCACACAGATTTTACGAAAAGAGTGGCAGAATTCTTGTATTTGTAGTAGTACCTAACTGGCACCGCCCAGCAATGAAAACCAACTAACTTCTTAAATAGATTAATTCTTACACGAATTTCAGTTATATCGGTATTAATGTACTTTTTTCTCATTATTTCGAAATCATGTTGAAGTCAAATGCACTGATGATGACTGTCGTCTTTAAAAAAACACAATTGTCAAATGACGTCAACAGTCTTCAGTTTTGACGTTTCAAGGCTGGCGTCATTCCGACCTTACGTCACAGCATGATTTGAATACCGTCAACAACGCCGTCCGGCATAATACAATTACTAAATTTAACTTTAACTATGTTCCAATTAAATCAACATTTGGCTCTTGATCAGCTTTCCTCGACACACAATAGCTACATCAAATCTTACAATAAATAAACAATGCAATAACTGTGTAGCAATACCTGACAAAACTCAAATCCTTCGTGTAAATGCATGTTATGCATCGTATAGCGCAATGTACAAGATACGTCATGAACGGTGAGGTGAGGTGAAATTGGGTTTAACGTCGCGTCCAAGATTATTGCACTTATATAGCGTCATGAACGCATGAGCTTAATACTTTCGATACGTCGGATATTTATTTATAACAAACCAGAAATATCGTATCAATATCCAAAGTCTGAATTATGCATAAGATTGCACGTAATCCTTTGCAGACACTGGAAGTGGTCGTCTTAAGGGATTTCTCGTACATGTACTGACATATAACCTCAAGGACGACAGTTCCAATACAGTCTGTAGGATATTTGATTTTTCTGGTATCACTTTCAATGCCAGTGGTCATAAGGTAAGTAACCATATATTATGATTTGTCCATCCCTGTTCAGAATAAATCATTAAACTTTCATTCTTTTTACTTTACCCAGAGATATTTTTTTTCTCTAAACTTCATGAAAAGTTCTAAACCAAATGGTACTAAATTAGATATCCACCTAAATATCCACCCCTTCAGCTGGTGAGACTGACAACGAACAATAAGGTATAGCTGACTAAGAAGCTGTGTTTAAATCATTTGTTTGGTCAAAATTGTAACATCAGTAATTGATGGAATGTTTCAGCTGAAGTTTCAGAAGAAACTGGTTGGGTTCTCTGGCGGTTCACATCTGCTGTATCAGCTCCATCTATCGTCTCTCCCACATCACTCACCAGATGTCAGACTGACCAAGTTCTTCACACTGCAGCCAGTTCAAAGTACTGCCACTGTCTGCTTAACGCTTTAAATACCCAAAATGCAGTACTAGCGTGTTCATACAAAGGATAAATAATACACTTCAGTGTCTTATTGTTGCGGACGGAACTTTCTGTGCCATACTGAGTCTCTCAACCTGGTCACCCTGATTGATCATCTGTTAGAATATAAAACGCCCTTATCGTGATGTTAAGTCTGTCACCATAATTCTTCTGGTCGTCACAGACCACGTCATTTCAGAATTTGACTTTCATGTTTTAAATTAGTGGAATAATTAATCTCAATCATCTGATCTCTGATCTCAGCGTTCTGGTTGATCGTGAGGATAAACCGTAGGGACGTTCCCGTGTATACGTTACAGGTCCAGATCCTTGACGTGCATGGCGACGCTGTACACTCTTTCATGTTTACGTAGTTTAGGTAGTTACCGTATTTTCTAACGGTTCAGCTGACACGACAAATAACTTATGTTCCAATCAATTAACCGATAAAGTATCTCGTTCGATTTCATTATTTACTATGTGCAAAATATCAAAATAATATTTTAGTTTCGACATGTACTATAATATTGCTGCAATTGCTTTCAGGCGGAACAGAGATACCTGCAAGTAACTGGATACCTTTTATATCCTATGATGAAATACTGTTTACTGCACCTGCTACTATCGAGGCCAGATTCAGCCTAGCACCCTCTAGATATGGCTTCAGACAATACACAGTGATGCTGGCGTTCAAGAATGACAGTCTTAATGCCGTAGCTACTTGCCATTTATCTGTCAATTCCAGCTACCATTGCCAACATAGGGTGAGTTGAAATCAATATGACCAAGTATGTCTTATTTAATTGCGTGAATTAGTGAATGAAATTGGTTCAGCGCGGTTTTTTGTGGAAATGTTGACTATATGCATGTTTAAGGCGTGTATCACTTTGGTGAAGCCCACGAGCACGGGGACGGTGCTGACAAATCTACAAACATATTGAGGAACAGTGGGGATTCGAAACCACGATTAAAGGCTGAAGTACTCAACTCTGATAAGCACGGCGAATGGCGGCTCCCCAGAAGACTCACGTGACTCTGTGACTCCCACTATATTTCAATATCCTTTGGAAATTGCACCGACCTAAATATGTTGGCCCATTGAGATAGGTAGTGTACAATGAATGTGTCATGCTCATGGCATAATCTCATAATTATAATTATTTGATAATAATCCTCTCACGTCTTATCCAACTTGTTTCAAGTTGAACATTACTAAGCACAGTTTAGGTAACTTGTGATAATAAACCCTATCACAGGTAACGTTTTTCCAAAAAGTATACATGTATATACTTCCATAACATGTATACACTTCCATAAGCAAAAGCGGAATGTTTATCGCGGTGCGCCTTTTATGGTTGGTTATTTAAGTTCCTGGGTAACATAAAGGTAGCAAATGGGATATAAGGTCCCATAATTCGCTGTGTGAACTTACCCCCCTCAGAAATATTAGGGTACGGATTATTACAAGCGTCCTCACACATTATGCTGATTGCTGACCAAGCCCATTCTCGTTTAGGTTTAGGGACGTGTGTAACATTTTCAATAGTTCATCTCAAATATTAATATCATTCATATCATACATCTCTCACAAGCTTAGTATAATGAGGGCGTGAGTACCAAATGACACTATGATCTGAGTAAACAAGTTGATGCCAGTTGTTTTCCTCAAGGAAAATGACCTCCAATGGAGGTAAATAACGTTACCTTCCTCACAACACTTATACATTCCTGCTGTGGTTGAGTAAGCACGCCTATTCAATCAACTTTGGTTTGCCGTTACTTGAGTTGCCCTTTGACTTCCTTGCAGGCGTACGTTACTGTGAATTAACATTTGTAGACGTTATCTCAGAGAAATTTCATGCTGCTGAAATAGTTATGTGTGTCTCAATGACAATGTATGGTGTCATTGTTATGGTTTAGTACAAGGAATGCCGTAATTATAAACAGAATAAAAGTGATATCTGTGATACATAATATTTCACTTATAACATATATTTACATATCTAACATCAGCCCACATTAGGAGCCCGCATGGTGCCATTCTATTCGACCTTAACAATATAGTGTGTTTACATTTATTACCTATTAACACGTATGGTATATTATATTTTATGTAAGATTAACAAACCAGTGCCTGTCTTACTGATATATAATTATTGTCCATTAAATATTATTAAACATGTTATTCTGACATGTCTTGAGAAACTTGAGATACGTAATATCCACGTCTCCGATAAAAACTAAACATAATGGTAATAAGGTTACCATCATGTTTTAATTTCAGGAATTTGATCCCCCTTCCCAGAATGAGACCACATTCCTAGCTTCCTTCAGAGATATTGCAGCTGGGGAATACGTCATCCATGTATGTATGAAGACACATTCAGTAATAATTAACTCAACGGGGTATTTCATTGTCCTGACTCAAAATAATGATGATGTTGTTGTTGGTGGTGGTGACGACGACGACGATGATTATGATGATGATGATCATATTTTAATGATGATGATGATGACGACGACGACGATGATGATGATGATGATGGTTGTTGTATGATGATAATGATGATGATGATGGTAGTGGTATGATGATGATGACGACGACGACGACGACGACGATGATGATGATGATGATGGTGGTGGTGGTATGATGACGACGACGACGACGACGACGACGATGATGATGATGATGGTATGATGACGACGACGACGACGACGACGACGATGATGATGATGATGATGATGATGATGTAAGTAAACATTTACTCTCTCTTGTCAGATACAACCTGTGGACCCCTATAGGCAGGATGACGCCAGGTGTTTGTGCCATACCGGTGCTAATGATGTGAGACAATGTCAGTCGTGTCTTGATACATCCTCTGCTGTGTTCACTGTCGGTAAGGCTCGCAACTACATATTGACCATGTTGAACATGTTTGTGTCTCATAAGTCACAGTATTTGACTGCATGCTTGTCAACTTATATGCTCGCTACGACCCATCATCGCGAACAAAATGAAGCAATGCACATCCAAACTATTGACTCGAACAATGCCTAGACTGACTGACGCCTACATTCATTGAAATTCCACATCGATCTGAGATTTGACTTCGATATATACACAAACTCTCATAGTCACCTCTGAATGATCGGCCAATTTTTAATGATGTTCACGCCTAATCGACACAGGTTCGTTGATAACTTCGGAAATATCCGCTGTCACGTTGATGGTGTCGGCCATTTTGGCGTCCTGTACTTGAGGTAACTAAAATGTATTACGACAACCTGTCACTGTGACTTACTAAGAAGTAGTCTTTAACACACACGTGCCATTTAATGACGATCATTTTAATTTTTTTTGTTGCAACCAAACTGCAAAATATGTCACTGTAGAACAATTTAAGCACACATACGTTTATCTTTATTGCAGTTGCCAATACAGACATCGCCAACACGACGTCGTCACCACGGGCAAACACCACTACTCAAATAGGTACGGGTGTTAAAAAATAATTTTTGTGAGTACATTTAGTTTCTTATCGCATTCAGCTGAAAGGGTATACAATTTACATTGAGATTCTTTCTATTAAACTCGACTTCAAGACATACATCCAGTTGACGTACAACAACACAACAACATCCCTCGGGCTTCTCCTGATGTTGGTCTAGGTACAGATGCTGCCACATGTTATTATTCTGTTCTTGAACCTTCAACAATGGCGGAGGTTACACGGTGATAGATATTGTGTTGAAAAATGTTCTTGCTGTTAATATACTGCATGAAATGATCATGACATTGTCGATAATGCAGTATTTTAATGCTCTGTTTGCTCGGCATACAGGGGGCCATTATCACATTTTTACAGGGTGTTTTGGCTTTGTAAGTAAATGCCGCAGCCCAATACTGCAAATATTCCAGTGACGGCGGTCTGTAAATACTAGAGCCGACCAAACAAGCCAGTGATTGCAAACGTGAGCATCAAAACCCACACCCCTCGGATCTCGAGTGAGTGAGTATGGTTTGACGCCGCGTTAAGCAATATTCCAGTAATGTCACATCTGGAAACACAAGAAAGGGAACGCTTTAATCTCTGGGCTACGCCAACGGCCCCTATCTGGGTTTGATGATGGGTGACCACGTTTACTAGCTAGCTTTAATTTACTCCTGAGAGTTTCTAGGGCTTCGGTCTTGTCCCACACTGAAGCACATGTACCACATGTGGTGTCTCCATAGGCAAGTGACTTTGTTCGAAATGTGCCTCTGTTCACCCAGCAGTTTGTGGGTACCCGGTAGGATGTGGCTGTTAACCTTCTAGCGCCCCACAGGCAGCTTTGGTTGTATACTCCCCAGGGAGCTGAGAATGAAAATCGAGTGCTCACTGATCCATTGACCGGGGTAATAATAGTGTAGCGCTATGAGCATCCACTTGGTGAATGGAATCTAGCGCATTATAAATGCACTTATTATTATTATTATTTATTATGACAAGCAAGCAGCCACATCATAGAGCCTGACAACCATATCGCTCACGATCGGCAATAGGGAACCGGGGACTATTCTAACTTGGGTCCCTTTTTGGTTTATCCTTCTGGTATAGTCGATGCAACAATAACCAATTATAGGATGATGCTTTTTTTTTTCCAGCCTCCAATACAGATCTCACATCTACCACCACCTCATCCGTGTCTACCACGACAGCGACACCAGGTATCGATGTAACAATTACCGTATTGCATTTAAACTATCAAACATAAAAGGGAAAAGAAAGTTTACACATAAACAAATGTTAATTCGATGGTGATGTAATAGATACGGTTACAATAGTGGTGTTTTAATTTGCAACTTTAAAGTTTGCAGTGTTTCGGCCATTGTCGTCAGTCTGGTAACGTTTTGTTGACGTGTGTAATGTCAAATACAGATTTCAAGTGTTTATTTTCTATTCCACCATAGTTTATGTTAGTGATATCCTATTTATTATGTTACGGAACGATTTATCACGGGATCGTTATGTTGTCCTGTCTCTCATGCAGTGAACCAGTCGTCTGCAGAGTTCCGTCCCTTGGTAACGCCAGGAACCTTTGATTGTGTGTTCGAATCCCGGTTCGCCCTGATTATGTTTCTAGGTTTGTCAGCACCATACCCGTGCTTGTGTGTGTGTGTTGAGGGGAGGGGGGGGGGGGGGGGGGGGGGTGCGTGGTCTCACTGAAGTGGTAAACGTCTGAGACCTGCATCACTTCGGGCTTTCCTCACGCATTAAGCTGACACGCCGTGATATAACTGGAATACTGTTAAAAGCGGCGATAAACTCAACTCACTCACTATCTCACTCTATTACAGGCAGCAACTATAACCAATTACTACTGGTGCGGACATAAATCATTCCGGACTGTGTCCGTGGTCTTATTGTAGAGAGTTGGGGCTTTGATTCCAGGCCGCGTCATACCAAAACACGTTCAAAGATGGTACGTGTTATTACCCTCGGCGTTGATAGAGGGGGCTAAAACAAGGACTGGTCGGCTCAGAGTGGGGTATTCATGTTAAACTGCGGCATGGTTTCCCTGTAGACTAGCTCTATAACATCGGCATTAGTGCAAGCAGACACATACACACACACGGCAATAATCTTGAACGCAACCCAGTTCACCTCACCTCACATAAATTCTTCTGTTTTGCTTATTTTACCACTCCGGTTATTGTGATCTCATTTCTCATAATGTAATTGATGTTATTTAACTGCATGGTGGCGTGTTCATTTTCTGCTCAATCTGATAACACAATAAATGATAAGATTGTAAAGCCTGGCCAGATTTAAGACGTGTGTATGTAGCCATTATAATTGATGTATTCGTAACAGGCCATACGGTGGTATAAGCGCAACAATTCACTGTTCAGAGTTGCGCACCCTATCCTTTGTAGGATCCGCTGACCGGGGATTCGAACCAATATTCCCTAACATTTTGTATCTTCGCCTATCAGCTGCCTTCCCGTGTCCCGCGTGTGACATATTCAGCATTCAATTAACATTAAGCGGACACGGGTGGCCCAGTCGTCTAAGGCGCCGCGATCCGCTGTGCAGAGTTGCGTCCCTTGGGCACGCCAGACACCCATGCGTGTGGGTTCGAATCCCGGTTCGCTCCGATTATGTTTCTAGGTTAGTCAGCACCATACCCGTGCTCGTGGGTTTCACCGACGTGGTAAACGTCTGAGACCTGCATCACTTCGGGTTTTCCTTCATGATATAACTGGAATACTATCAAAAGCGGCTTTAAACCCAAGTCACTCACTCTCTCACCCCACTAATATTAAGTGTACACGTCGATGTGAACAATGCTACTGACAAACTGTTCAAATCCGCGTTAACCCTACCTCAATCACCTCAATCTCCGTTTATGTCATTCCAGCAACCAATGTCAAAAATGCGACATCAACATCCACAACGTCATCCCTGGCACCTACGGTTACCGCAAAAGGTACGGATGGAAGAAATTCTACTACAACTACTTTGAAATTATTCCAATATTCCATTACATTAATGGATGACTTAAATATTAACATGTGGTATTTTTGTACAATTCCAGTATCGGTTGCGGAATACCCAAATACCACACTTCGACCTGCCACTTCTGCACAAGGTAAGGAAGAAAACTAACCGTTTACCTTTCCTCAGAGGTGAGCTAGGATCCTTGAAGGGGTTTATAAGATTTATTTGTTGCCCATGAACACGATATCAGTTATCTCAATTTGAAACAAAATAAGCAATCACAAGTATATGGGGATATGAGATCAGCTCTAGGTGGTAGTTTATTCTTGCCATGCGAAATATTGTTCTTCGTGTAAACTGTTTTGGCCTATGTCAATAAAGCAAAACTTGTCCTGTCTATATTTTAGTTTAATGTTTCAATTGAAAATAGTACCTATTTCAATCAATTTTATATTGACTGTGGTCATACTCAGCTTGGTTTATGTTTCCAGTACCTGTCATGATTTCAAATGGAGAAATTGCTGTCCAGGGAAACTGTTCAAGAGATTTCCCCCCTGAACCGCTTGCAGTATGGGGTAAACCGGTGAGTAAATTTAATCACTGAGCGAATAAAATTAAGTGTTTCCGTATAAGTGCAAAGGAGGGTTTGGAAGAAGCAATATTGAATTTCCAATCCTAAAATTGTCTTTTGTCTTGCACCGGAGAACTGTTGAACATACATTTGCTTCATTTTGGTAAAGATACAAGACATTTCTTGCTGAAAAGAGCACTTAACGTGTTATGGATATAAATGTATTATTGTATTTTGCCCGCATATTTTGCAAAAAGGTAGTGACGAATACAAAGACAACTAATCTCTGAATCATGGACAGCAATGGGTTATATTTGCGAGCGAGTTCGATTCGTATCTGAAAAGGTGACCGTCAAGACGAACACACTTGGTACTGGACGAGTTTTATGAATCTATATTCAAAATATATGTACCACAGCGTCTGAATTATTAATATGTCTTCGCGTTCCTCACACGCTGTGGAGAAGGTGTGTTTGTATACACTGTATGCATGAGACAAAGATCATGTAAAAAATGACTAAGTTTGAAAAATGACCATTCATAATTTCAATTTTTAACGCGTCATTATAATCATTACAAAACTCCGTTTAGAGATACGCAATCCAACTTCCCCAACGATTGCTCAATTGGTCAGTGAAATTGAACACGGGTCAATGCATAAACACAAACCTGTTGTACACTAAAGGATATGTGTGTGTATGGAGAGGTGTAGTCATAATACCTTTTTTAAAATTTAAAATGCATTTACAGCCTCGTTTCTCATTGTATTGCAGAGAAAGCCTTTGGTCTGCACCATGTGGAATACTGAGCGTAGGTTCCTCGTTCTGTCAATAAACATTCCGTCTGACAAGCCTTATCGTATAATACTGATGATAATAAAATGTGTTTTCATTACAGTTGTTATTCCTGATTCCATGTGTATATTCACTCAATTTTAGATATTTACGCTTATCTATGTGTAGTTATTGTCGCCCATTGTGCATGTATGGCTTCTGAATAATGAGCTGTTGCAGAACACTGCACGAATGACTGAATTGGGCTTCCGCGTTAGAATATATTCCCAGCGACCACAAGAGTAACTACAGACTCAGTTGTTTAATCGCCTAGGGTCGCCAGGTTATCCACCACGACTGCGTGGGTGATCGCATTACCACTGTGGACTTTGTCTGCCTCGACTATTGATAGACTGTCGTGATACAGCTGAAGTATTGCTGCGTCAAATAACAATCCCTCATTTCCAGAAGGATATGAAGCAACAAAGCCGCGCAGTAAACAGGTTACACACAACCAAATGTTTTCCCATAGACTTCTATAGTAACGTTATACTTTGTTTTTAAATAACTAAGCATTCAACAGCTATTACCTGTACGTGTGTGCACAGTTTGGCCTAGGAGGAGCAATACAAAGAAAAAATGACAAGCTTAACCAGCTCCTTTTCCGAGTACAGGAAGCTAAACACACCACCCCCAGTTTCGCACCAAATGTCACGTACTTAAAAAAATAGCTGTGGTCACATTCAGCATAAGTCATCATGTTGAAAAAGACAGTGCTAAATATAGAAAAACATGGTCAGTTTTAATAACTGGATGGATGTACATTTGAAAGACATAAAAATCTTACAGAATATCCTCCAATCACAGCCTGCAGATATCTCTCGATCTGCACTGAAGGCTCCCTGCGAAAACCGCACAATCCAAACTGATTCTGATTTGGTGTAGTAGAACCTATATTGCCTAATCAATGACAACGCCGTGTTCGAAGAGAACTATAGTAAAGGTCTTATTACTTCATGTAGCTACACAGTTATCCTCTATTTGCATTCCGATACTCAATACTCATGCATTGTTGTATAGGATGCAACGACAGTCTTCCCTCCCACCTAGAAGGCAACGACACAGCAACAGCTCCAACGTCGCTGTCAGTGGACGGAGTGTTTATTAGAGACCCACAAAACAACAGTTGTCCTCAGATTATCATAACATGGTCAACAGCGAATAACGGTAAACACTGTAAATTTATGTAGCAATGCTAGATTGCATTTGATCCTACTCCTGATATCACGACGTTCACGACATAATATTAGACTGATAGTATTAAGAACAAAATATATATTAGTGTGAGTGCATGAGTTGGGCTCAACGCCGCTTTGAACAGTATTCATGGTATATCACGGAATGTCAGCGTAACGTGGGAGGAAAGCCCGAAGTGATGCAGGTCTCATTCGATAACCACTATGGTAAAACATGCGAACACATGGCACAGTGCTGGCAAACCTAGAGACATCTTCGGTTTCTGGTGTACCTACTGGACACAACTCTGCACAGCGAATTGCGGCGCATTAGACGACTGGTCCACCTGTGCCTCAAATTCATACCAGAAGGGACTGGTATTATTCAGGACTTTGCTACTCAGGGTCCCGATCCACGAAGTGTTCGTAGCCCTAGGACTGTCGTGATTTAAAAGCCGACATCCTTCGAAATCCCGTAGCTAACTGCTGTGTTCAGTTGTATCATGCGACAGGAGGCGTTTTGTTCATATGTATGATTTAGGCCTGTCAACATGAGGAATGCCACTCCCTAATAGAGTCATCTGCTGGTCTCATTCTAGGCTTATGCTAACACTGAGGGGAAAGTCAAATCCGAATATATGGCATGCTTAACCGCATTTTAATACCAGCTACTGTTTAATATATATATCACATTTGCAGTTTTGAAACGAAATATGTACTTCTCTCGTGACGGTCATATATATTGAGGGGCGGTCGGGTAGCCTAGTGGTTAAAGTGTTCGCTCGTCACGCCGACCACAGAAACGGTCTGTTAGCATGATGGTTTTTAATGTAAAAGACCACCATTGTCTCGAACTACGGATAATTCATTGTATTATCTATTCGATGTCTTCGACTTGACGATGTCAGATTGTATCCTTACACGAAAGTCATTCAACAGAGTCGAGCAGTGAAGACAATGCACGTATAAGGTGTGTTTGATGTTATAAGAGTTGCATGTCTATCGTGTTACAGACTCACGGATTGACAACCTGAAAGGGTTTCTTCTTGAAATTCGGAAGTACGACAGAATGAACAACATCACTTCCTCTCTGTGCAGAATATTGGATTTTTCTTCCACAAGGTTCAGTGCAAGCGATGACAAGGTACGTCAGCACATGATACGACACTTTCATTACTGAACTTGTTTCTAAGAAAATAATGTAAAATAGCATGGCCATGGTCTGAGTTTGAAGTGAAGTCAATCCTAGTTGACTCCTGGAGTGTTGCTAAAAAATTGCATGCAACATTAAATACCATGGTGCTGGCAAATGAAGGATCAAAATGCTGGAATTAACCCCATGAAGAGAACCATATGTGTTCCACATCCACAAACGGTTTCTTTAATCTTTCATTAAACCATATTATACAGTTGAAGTTCCAGAAGAAACTGGTTGGGTTCCCTGGCGGTTCACATCTGCTGTATCAGCTCCATCTAACGTCTCTCCCACATCACTCACCAGATGTCAGACTGACCAAGTTCTTCACACTGCAGCCTGTTCAAAGTAAGGATTTGTTTTTCAATGGTCATCATCAAACTTGATATACCGACTTGTGCCGATTTTACGCAGTCCATCTAGTTTGAGGTCAAACAAATCGATTGCTTATATATATATACCTAGAACATTTCCTCACGATTTTGAAGCTGCTCGTTAGTACATTTTTATGCAATAAAATAATTTTCATGGTTATTATGTCTGACAGTTTCAGGACAGTTAACAAAACGATGAACGATGTCCCAAAGATCAAAGTAAAACCTAAATTAACATTTGAATTTGACACAACGTGACACATGCACGGATTTGTAATTGTTTTCAGAGGGAACAGTTATACCTGCAAGTAACTGGACGCCGTTTATATCCTACGATGAGGTGAACTTCACCGCACCTGCAACTATTGAGGCCAGGTTCAGTCTAGCACCTTCTAGATACGGCTTTAGTGAATACATAGTGATGCTGGTGCTTACGGGTGACAGTCTTAACGCTATTGCTACTTGCCGCGTGTTGACCACATCACATTACAAATGCCAGGACAGGGTGAGTTTTAAAGTAGTTTTTGTCATCTCATATATATAATACTCATTTTAATTGACTCACCCCCTTTCAAACACCAAATCGGCCCTCTCAGGTGCAGATGAAATATTTTTTAGATTGCATTATATTTATTTGAACGATAACGTTATCCTGTTTTGTGGTCACAAACTGAAATATAGGCACGCAACACGATCTGTGTCATGACACCCACGGATGAGGTGAGGTGAGGTGAGGTGAGGTGAGGTGAAATTGGGTTTAAAGTCGCGTCCAAGATTATTGCACTTATATAGCGACGTGTGTGTGTGTGTGTGTGGCTGCTTGTACTAGTCCGGACTGATGCCGATTTATAGTGCTAGCCCACTGAGATACCATGCCGCAGTTTAACATGAATACCCTACTCAGACACAGTTTAGTGACTCCGAGGCGCTTAATGCCGAGCGCCAGACATCTTTTTACGTCTTTTGGTATGACGCGGCGGGGGATCGAACCCCGGACCTTCCGCTCTCCGGGCGGACGCTCTACCACTAGACCACGGAGGCGATCCCCACGGATGATGTTTGAGCTTGCATGATGTATACAGCGACGTACATGTATAAAAAAATAGATTCCTTTTAAAATATGAAGTTGAAGCTAACTGTTAATAAAATCGGGTTGATCATAGTTGAACACACATATTAACAAATAACGTAATAAATTACTAAATAACGTACATATAAAATGTTTATGTTGTAAAAGTTATTTGTCAGTAGTGCCTGTCTGCTTCATGAATATCATATATTTAGAATTATACACTTTGCTTCAAAGATTTGACATTAACGATTCGGAAATACACGTGGATAATATCCCCTTTTTCATAAATAATCTATCTTTAATTTCACAATGAAGTATCTTTAGAACCGCTTTTGAATATAGTGTG
This sequence comes from Haliotis rufescens, assembly GCF_023055435.1. Classification (NCBI taxonomy): domain Eukaryota; kingdom Metazoa; phylum Mollusca; class Gastropoda; order Lepetellida; family Haliotidae; genus Haliotis; species Haliotis rufescens. The sequence continues at coordinate 10,305,166 of NW_025964383.1, forward strand.
GTTGGGTTCCTCTTACACTATAGTGCCATATGATTTGTAGACATGTTTGTTTACATAATCATCTGACATCGAAGATCCCTGTTTGTGTTCACCAATTGTGGCTATCATTAGTCAATAGTTTACCGAGCAAGCAGATATTCAATCGATGGATTAAGATTACAACGTACTTCCTGCTTGGTGAAATGATTGCTTATGTATTGCATCGTGATATGATGTTTTATCGCATTGGTATATTGCACCAATAACATTATCCATTGTAAGTGCATACACTACGCCATAATTCGAAACAGGTTAGTGTGTATGGGTTGGTGATACCATTTCAGAATCATGGGATTCGGATGTATTATGTGGTAAATGGAACACACACACACACGCACACACGCACACACACACACACACACACACACACACACACACACACACACACACACACACACACACACACACACACACACACACACACACACACACACACCAGTTTCAGTTAAATACACAATGGAAGTTGTGATGCTAGAATTATTAAGGTGTAAATATAAGGTTCGAAGCAAAGGTTCAACGACTATGGCTAGACCTTGTATCCTGATACCACTGTTTTAACACCGCCTCCTTCAACATATGAACCACCTGGTGTCGTGAATATTTACACTGGTTTCTCAATTTCAGGAATTGCAACCTCCTTCACAAAACGATACCACGGTTCTTGCTTCATTCAGCAACATTTCGACCGGAGAATATACTATCCATGTATGTTTAAAAACCCTTTGCCGAGCCTTTCAATTTGCAAACAAATACTATTTGACCTGAAAAAAGACGTGTGATTTTTATGACCAACCTTCAGAAGATAGGGTGCACATGTACACGCACGTGTAACAGAATACCTCTGTGAATGAGTTGAGTGCAACGCAGCTTTGTGTGTGAGAATGTACTATTTGTAATTAAGCTGTATTGGGTGATTCCGGAATGATTAAAGGGGTATGCCATATGGTAAAGTTGACTTATTGAAAGGTATATGAGAATGACATATTTGTATTGAAGCTGTATTTGTGTGATTACAGAATGATTAAAGGGGTAATAAATATTATAAATAAATATCCATACATTCTTTTCGTTAAATTGAATGTTAGATTTGTTTATTTTACTATAAACTTACAAAACAAAATCAATACAATTAACGGTAAAACGAACCAAGTTTAAAGCAGCGTAATACATTTGCTGCTTATACTGATACTGTGTAAACTGGTCTCGTGCCTTCTGGCTGCAAACAAATAAACATTGATCCGTTTTGACACGATATTTTCGTAATTACCAGAAAAAAACATAACAGAGCACATTTTTCCTTGTCAGATACAACCAGTAGATCCTTATAGCATGGATGACAGTAAGTGCCTGTGTTACGCTTCTGTTGCTAATGGTAACAGGGTGTGCCAGGGGTGTCTCGACACAGTTACTTCTACATTTACTGTTGGTGAGTATTATGTAACATGTTCATATCATAACATTGGCCTAATACTTATTAGTCTTTTTCTTTCTTGTTATGATTATTTTATCCTCATACCACTAGGAGCACCACAACCATAACAAAACCCGTTAGGCGTTTTATTATTTCGAACATTAAAATACATAATGTAATGATATACACATGAGATAAACTGAAACAATTGAGTAGATTTGACGTCGTTACAATTGCTTATATTGCTGGCTTTCCCATGGATGTTTACCCTGTTTCAACCGTCTTGTGTACATAACTGTTTTCTCCACTCCATTGTAATCTAACTGTACATCCAAACCTACTCAACTGTATAAACACTTCCTCATACCTGTATACGTGCTTGTCAACCATACTGTGTACATCACTTGCTTTATAACGGTGTTGGAACCTATACCGAAACGGGGCGGTCGGGTAGCCTAGTGGTTATAGCGTTCGCTCGTCACGCTGAAGACCCGGGTTCGATTCCCGACATGGGTACAATGTGTGAAGCCATTTCTGGTGTCCCCCGCCGTGATATTGCTGGAATATTGCTAAAAGCGGCGTAAAACCATACGCACTCACTCACTATACCGAAACGTCATCCATACATGCATATCAGTCCTTACTTAGTACATTCTTTATCATTATCATTATTCAACCTTTTTTTATACTACAGTAAACTACGGTTATAACGAACACGCTTATAACGAACTGACGGATATAACGAACTAACTTTTTAGTCCCGACTATTTGCTGTAGTTATGCTGTATATATGCTTATAACGAACTACGGTTATAACGAACTAAAACTAGTAGTCCCTTTGAGTTCGTTATAACCGTAGTTTACTGTAATTGCAAACTTCGTTGTACACAACTAATACGTGTACTAAACAGATGATTAGGCGGTGTGCCTATACACAATATATATATATATATACACACCTACATAAGAAACGCGAATACCATACATTTTGGTTAATATATTAAGAATTACTCATATTCAAGAGGTTCAAGGTTGGTTTGATGTGCACACGAACATACTGGTATGTTGTGTGAACCGATGCTCATGAACGCATCAAATGTGACGTCATAGATCCATAACTCGAGATGCACGATTTGTCTCGTGCAGGATTAGCGTGAAAAGTTTGGAAATTACGTGCGGCATATCGTGATAAAGACAATATAACAACAAAGACACTCTGTGGTAACATTTGACTGATTGTTAGTTTTGACATAAAGTGGTACACATTCGAAACTTGTCTCTTAACGTACATACAATGTACGTCTCTATTATGTTTCGATTGTTCGCGTTTCGTTTGGAGGTGAGCATATGTACTATTGACTGAGTGATGATGTTGTTTTATTGTAGTCCCAGGTGCAGACATCACCAATACGACCATCATCCCTGTGTCTCCCCCTGCTGCACTAGACCGCATTGGAGACATAGTGGCCTCTGTACTCGGTGTTGTCATAGGGGTTATAGTAGCGGGCATAGTGGCTGTTTTTCGGATAAATCGTTATATAAAAGGTTTGTTATGTTTTTTTTAAAACTCTTCAGAACATGTGTGCATGCAATATATAACAAGTGAGTTAGTATAGATTTACGCCGCTTTAGCAATATTCCAGCAGCATCACGGCGGAGGACACCAAAAATGACAATATATACGAAAACAAATTGTTCAATACTTCATTATGTCCATTAAGTGCATACATCCTTTTATATATTTTGGAAAAGTGAACGTATCCGTTTATAAAATAATTGTGCATAATACATGTAGTTACTATTAGGTTATAAAAAGGTTTTCTGTTTGCACGTACCAGAACTCTAAATACTTATATAACTTAATATTGCGATTGTCAAACGTAACAAATCATCAGATAGTCTTTGAAGATTTAAACTCCATTACATAAACTTCCGCGTATTTATCCTGCAAAATGTTCTTGGTCATGTGATTCTAAAGAATTACATTTTGATGCATATGAACGCAGCCACTTTTGCCCTTAAATATAATTGACATGTGATCCAGTTGAATCAAATACAACATCTAATGTTTAAGGATAATACGGAAGACCTATTTTAGTACCTTGTACCCGTCAAATGTTGTTGTAATTGCATGTAGCTCCAAAACTAGATCCAGGACTTGGCATATGCTATAACGTTATTATTTGTATTTCTTCCAGTTCGAAGTGGGAAACGATTCCTGGAACAGTGGCAGAAGAGAAATAATAACCAAGGTAACATCCTCCAAAGAGGAAAAAAGAGGAAAAGTCAGATTGGTACACAACGCTAACGCTGGTATCATGTCTATCAATGTTCGTCTTCCCGAGGCAATGGAGGTAGCCGACTGTAACGGTCAGGTTTTCACTCTTGCCGAACTTGGCAGGAATGATGGAGTTATATGTTGGCTGGACTAACGAGTCTATCAACGAGTCCAATCAAAGTCTCGTAACTAAATCGACATCCGGTTCATAAACAACATAGCGACTGCCGTTCAGATTTCGTTCGACTGCATGATTTGCAGAGCATATTGGCCGTCAATTGGCCGTCGACAGATATTTCCCAAATATATTCATGTTTTTAATGAAGGTGCTCAAGTGATTTGGTGCACTTCGCGAGATAAGACCCGTTTTATCACAATAAATATCTTGATTATCAATCAGATCGCCTTGACTGGGCGCCGTCATTTTGCTTGAAGCAAATGCTAGTGATATGTGAGTTGGTATCTGCTTGGTCAATAGGAGGGATATGGAAGGGACATAACTCGTAATGGCCACTGGTGGCGCAACGGTTGAGCCTCGAAATTCCAGCCTAGTTCGGCAAGGGTGGAAACTGTACTTTTAGTTTACTCCCTTGCCTCGGGAAGTTGACATATTTTGATGCTTGGTGAACTCTTTCACAAAAGTTATTATGCAGAGAATTAATTGTTATCAAAGATTGAAACACTTGCATATTAACATCAGTCAGATGCCATAATTTTATCATGAGGTTGGTATATATTGATTGTGTTAGATTTCATTTTGTCTTACTGATTTTGGGAGTCCTTTTGGCCACACCACCTTTTTGAAAATCTTTTTGAAAATAATTAACGAACATAGACTGAATGTATTTAAACGGAATGTGTAATCCGCTTGTTGTGGCTTTATGAAATACAGAAATATTTCAAATTCAAATTGTTGCCAGAACTATTTCACATATAGACCACGTCATTACAACTTAATATTCATTTCAGGAATAAAGGTTATCCTACTGAATACTGAAGATCATCAGTACCATACAAAAGTGGTGTCCGAGTTGGCACTGTTCCTACACAATTCTTGTGGATGCTACGTATCTTACCTACCATGGGAGAAGGGGAAAATTGAGCCGGAAGATGCTGGAGAATGGGTACTTCATCACATGGATGTCGCAGACTTCATCATTGTTGTTAATTCCCGAATTGCATTTGAAACATATGAGGCAAGAAGCCGAGACACCATTGGGCATACTGCATTCAACACAGCCATATCTCACATGCAAGCCAAAAAATCAGATGATGCATATTTTCAGCGCTTTTTGTTTATTCACTTTGCTTATACAGAGGAACAGTTCTTCATTAAGGATATTAATCCTGCAGTGGAGTATCAAGTGCCGGAAGAATTACCTGGCCTTCTAAATCATATCCACGGCATACAGGGCGGAGAAGAGGCTGAAAATAACATTCATGGCACTCTGGAAAATATATTTGAAATCAAAGGACTTCAAGAGCTTATTATGAAGTCAAGGAAATATCAAATAGCTAACCCACAATGGTTCGCTTCAGAAGCGATCCAAGTAGCGGCATGTGCAGAGTCAGGTGACGACTTCTGTTCTGTGTCCGAGCCTGACAGGAATCTTTCACGCAGTTTCAACAATCCCGACCCTCATCAAACCGCACGTTGGGAAGTTGTTCAAAGTCACCAATATCCCTTCGATCAACGTTATCGTGCGCCGCCATTAGAGTCAAACATAGAAAACTTACGTCCAACTATTAATCCTACGTATGACAGTTCTATTTCTGACGAAGCCGGTAATATTGTTTTGAAAGATTTCGACTTTTTTCCCGTAAGTGTAAATGATGAAAGCGACATTCTGCTCCCAAGGGATGCTACAAGAGACATTGCTACGAGCCAGTTGGAGAATGGGCATGCCGTTCTCACTGCCGATGGCTTAGGGCAAATAAACCCGACTGTGGACAGATACAGATCTCCTGAATTTGGTGCTGAAGCTTCAAGGAAACTTGGAAGCAGCATTCTGCCGCCAAGTGATATTGCTAGTGACATAGCGACAAGCCAACTGGAGAATGAGCTTGCCGTTCTCACCTTGCATAGCTTAGGACAAATGAACCCTTCTTTTGACGGATATGCGTCTGTTGAATTTGGTGCTAAATCTTCAAAGGTAAATGGAAGCAGCATTCTGGCCCCAAGTGAAGTGGCCAGTGACACAGCGACAATCCAACTGGACAACGAGCTTGCCGTTCTCACCTTACACAGCTTAGGGCCGATGGGTCCTACTTTGGACGGATATACGTCTGGTGAATTTGGTGCTAAATCTTCAAAGGTAAATGGAAGCAGTATTCTGGCGCCAAGTGAAGTGGCCAGTGACACAGCGACAATCCAACTGGAAAATGAGCTTGCCATTCTCACCTTACACAGCTTAGGGCAGATGGGTCCTACTTTGGACGGATATACGTCTGGTGAATTTGGTGCTAGTTCTTCAAGGGTAAATGGAAGCAGCATTCTGCCGCCAAGTGAAGTGGCCAGTGACACAGCGACAATCCAACTGGAAAATGAGCTTGCCGTTCTCGCCTTGCATAGCTTAGAACAAATGAACCCTTCTTTTGACGGATATACGTCTGGTGAATTTGGTGCTAAATCTTCAAAGGTAAATGGAAGCAGCATTCTGGCGCCAAGTGAAGTGGCCAGTGACACAGCGACAATCCAACTGGAAAACGAGCTTGCCGTTCTCACCTTACACAGCTTAGGGCCGATGGGTCCTACTTTGGACGGATATACGTCTGGTGAATTTGGTGCTAAATCTTCAAAGGTAAATGGAAGCAGCATTCTGGCGCCAAGTGAAGTGGCCAGTGACACAGCGACAATCCAACTGGAAAATGAGCTTGCCATTCTCACCTTACACAGCTTAGGGCAGATGGGTCCTACTTTGGACGGATATACGTCTGGTGAATTTGGTGCTAGTTCTTCAAGGGTAAATGGAAGCAGCATTCTGCCGCCAAGTGAAGTGGCCAGTGACACAGCGACAATCCAGCTGGAGAATGTGCTTGCTAATATCACCATGAATAGTTTGGGGAATATCAATTCGACTGCCATTGATTTTTCCTGTGCATCAGTGTATCACCAAGCTGCCTCCAAGTGATGCGGCAACAAACACGTTAGAGGAAAGTGTTGGTCGTATAACTCATCAAAATTATGAAGATACAAATCGTGCTCGTGACGAAGATCTGACTGGTGAATATTTATCTGTTTTATTTGTAAACACATACATTAACAATACTGGACGCACACCTGACACGTGTAATGGAAACACGGATTACAAGACCGTATGTTGATAAAGAATGGTATATGTTACAAATACAATTAGGCGAACCCTTTTTTAGATCAGTGGTGTTAATCCCATCCTTAATTTCATCATAAATGTCACCTGGCCCATGAAGATCCGGGTGGGAACTGGTCTTCAGCAACCCATGCTTGTCGTAAGAGGCGTCTAACGGGAACGGGTGGTAAGGTTCGCTGATGTGGTTGATGCATGTAATCCCAATTGAATGGATCGATTTCATGATATTCATCACGTGATTGTTTTGACCAAACCAGTTATTTACAGACTTCCGTCATATCGCTGGAATATTGCTGAGTGCGGCGTTAAACTATAAACAGACGAACAAACTTAAATGTCATCTGTGAATTGTCAAAACATAATACGACTTTTTGATGATTCTGTGGTGTGTACCTGAGGTTTTCCCCCATGAGGAACTGTGGTTGACCTGATGGGTAAAGCGTTCGCATATGACGCCGTAGGATCTGTTTGATTCCCGGGTGGATGTTCTCCGTCGTGACCGTATGTTTCTTTAGAAGGGTTAACCATCGATCTACATGAACAACAAATTACTTTTCCACACAAACCAAGTACGCTCGAAAGCCACGCCACTAATTTTCTTTTTCTTCCAAATTGTTGTCAATGTTTACTGTGATAAAGTAGTTATTTCAACATACCTTATAAAAAATTAAAACAAACATATGAATTATTTCATTTGAAACTCATTTGTTTAGAACGTGGCCTGTCTTTGCAAACCTAAACAACCTAATCTTCACACTTCAAATATTCAAATAGACGAAATTAGTTTCAATGTGTATGCTTCAACAAGAAGACACTCTATTTTAAATGCAATACATCGTTATGGATGTCTTTCAATTTGAATACATATGGATATGTGTACTTCACATGCTCCTCTTACATAATAGCCTAGTCCTAGTGTCACCCGCGGTAATATTGCATGAATATTTCTAAAAGCGACGTAAAATCAAACTCACTCACTCACTCACTCCTTCATAGGACGCTTTTTACATACGAGGCTCGTCATGCTGTTATGTTGCTTATTCATAACTCGAGTACGGGGGCACGGGTGGCTGTGCAGAGTTGCGTCCCTTGGGCACGCCAGAAACCTATGATTGTGGGTTCGAATCCCGGTTCCGGTTATGTTTATAGGTTTGTCAGCACCATACCCGTGCTCGTGGGTTTCACCGAAGTGGTAAACGTCTGAGACCTGCATCACTTCGGGCTTTCCTCCCACATTAAGCTGAATATAACTGGAACACTGTTAAAAGTGGCGTTAAACCCAACTCACTCACTCACTCACTCGAATACACAGGCTGCGTTTAGGGCACGATGCATTGTATGACGTCGATTTCCATGTTCAGCTGCATTAATGTATAGCTTCCTGACCTATTTATATATTTATGAGTTTGCAATTGCGAATTTCGCTCAATGAATCTGTTCACTAAAATGTTCACAATATACAAACTTGTTTACTGTCTTCTTTTTTTTAGATACTATTGTTTCAAACATCGCCACATTTACATACACAAGACAGTGCCTATGGAAGACAATATAATCATTAGTAATTCACTTGACTGTACATGATTGAACTTGTTATTATTTTATATGCTACAAAAATATCACAGGCATGTCCTTAAAGAATGTGTGCTTCATCATAAGAAACGCTTCATGAAAGGAGTTATTAGTATTGTATAGAATAAACAATAACCCAACAACATACACAGGAGTTCAAGAAGTACGTTCATCTTTCCGCTTGTTTGCGTGACCAGACGTCGATATGCGCACGCATCCGGAATATTGACTTCCGCTGGAGACGATAAACAATAGTACCATGGCAGGAGAGTAGAGAGACTTCTAACATGGCGCCGGATTCCAAGCATAGGAAGGGTAAGTTGGTCGTATTGATTTGATTCTTGATAAAGAATAGTAAATTTGAAAGGCGATTAAGAAATGATTATAACTTACCGGTAATTGTTATTTTGTACAGCTGTATGAACACGACATAGCATACACGTGTGTGATATCATGACAGCATGCGATCTACATGACCACCTTGGAATATACAGCGGTGATATATGCTAGGTAAAGTATAGTTAATGGGCATAAATGTGTTCAGTACACACACACGTATATATATATATGTATGTATGTATGTATGTATGTATGTATGTATGTATGTATGTATGTATATATATATATATATATATGACAGGATTTTGATCACACTCTCTTTTTTCAAAAAGTGTGATTGCAGTAAAAAGAATAGATAAATGAAAAATATGCAACAGATATGTTTGAAATCAATTAAAGTGTATGGGATTCCATATAACATTGTCGGACTCTCTACTGTCTATAACACTTAGCTTATATTAACTATATACAATGTATGAATTCAAATCTCGAATTCGATGTCATTTCGACAAAGAAATTCAAATAGATAAATTGATAGATATCTAGTCATGTTGAACGGTCATGTAAAGACAAATAATAATAAATAATAATTTATGCATTTGTTTTTGCTTTTCATTTATCGCAATTTTTGTCATTCCAAACAGCACCTTTATTATACAAGAACTTCATCAAATATTGATAACTCTATCAGAGCGTAACGACATACACATCTTAAACCAATAATAATATATACGCCGGAAGAAACGCATATCGATCCCATTAAAACCTTTGTTCATAAGGACGTCCCAGTGATCAAGACTAAAGGCCAATCCTACCGTTAAAAATCGATCTCATTCCCACAGATCTACATTATCCTGCTATCCTACAGACTGTAGTGGCACAAATAGCATGCAACGGCATGGCAACAACAATTAAATATTAAAAGGTAAAATCGCCAACTGTATCCCTATCGATTGAAGACAGGATATTCACGCAATCGGTCAGCTTTTGGCTGCCTTGATGACTTTTGACACACATGGCGCGATGATTAACCACTAACTCACATCTAAATAGACTGAGGTAATTGGTTTCTCATTGGATCAACCAGATCGCTCATCAATAGATTGTAATTATGTATCTACAAGAGTTATTGAACGCATCTGGGGGATGGTAAGACCAAATGAGACAAAACAATACTGAATAATTTCATGAAAAAGCTTTAAAATTGTTGATTAAGATAATCTTTCCTACCTCTTATATATATTTCAAATATACTATTCAAAACAGTTAAAAAAACACCAAAAACTGGACGCCTGTGTGTTGCAATATCCAATAACCATGACATATTTACTTTTGTCATTTATAAAAAAAACGGGTGTTCTCAAATATTCTTTTGAGCAGTGCAAATTTTCATGTTTTCCGGAAATTACAAACAAATATAAACTGTCATGTTGAAATATGCTAATGGTTATGTGATACTAGACTCATGTCGTTAGGATACAGGGACATTGCAAAGGGATGAACTAATGAATAGAAATAATGAATAGAAATAATGAATAAAAATGATAACCGCATGTTGCAAAGTTGTTTTCCTGAACTTAGCAGAACGAAGGAGATAACCAAGTATTTCTTACTTGTGACTTAATAAGTACAAAACCAGGGTATTCATTACAATTGATGGTTAGTGCATTAGTTTCCATGGTAACATTTTAACCAAGACCCTACAAACCATCGTTAGTACGTATCGATAATAAACGGAGAGCGTGGTTCACCATCTTCTATATCGATTACCAAGCGTCAGTTATCTTGTTTGCGTTGTATGTCAATAACACTTATATGCATGAATGAAAATTACACGAAGACCTTATAATCAGTACATTGCTTAAAGAAATGAAACAACAACCTAATCAACGTCAGAAATGGATAATTCTTCCATCGTTACATGAAAATCAATACAATGTCGTTTTTATTTTCTTGTGTCCTTGAGATATTTAATTTACGACTGAAGTGCTATTGTTAAAGACTCTCGTTCATGAGGAAATACCTTCTAGTAACCTATTTAAGCAAGGACATCATCATGTAAAATCTTTCCAAACTGATTATGCAGGACTTTGGGTCTCTTTACCAGAAGATATTCAATCGATATAATCCTCAAGTAGGTTTACAGGCAAGATCACCGTGAAACTACTATATAAATGTGGATTTGATTTCAATACGTTCTCGACTCTAATTAGGTTGCAGCGATTTAAACGCAGATAAAACATAGAATGACCAAAACTGCTATAGTGACGAAGCATATGAAAATATAATTATTTACTTGTTTTTTGTATTACGCCATTATCAGATATAATATGTATTATTATACACATGGAAATGATAAAAAGAAAAATTTACATGGAAATGTTGAACATCCGTACAGGAAAACTGAAATAGTTCAATCTGTACAAACATTTATCTCAGAATCTGGTAGTTTCAATAACTCAATTAGGTCTAATATTTCAGTTATCTACTTGTAATCTACTTATAACTTAACTGATAGCAATTAATTAGTATATGATGTTTGAAAATATGTTTTATATAAAATTAATTGTCCACTATTGTATTTCTTGCAATATATTTTCTTGGTTTGTTTGTTTTTTCTATTGGAGAGGCATTAAATAAAGCTATTGGCTTTTTGTGCCAATCCTTATCGTTACGAAATACTTATGTTTAAAACACCTACCAGTATTTAGTTATGCTAAAAAGGAAATATGTCTTGAGCATTGGCGCGACACGGTAAATCATTTATATTGCAAGACAATTATTTTTTTATTCTAAAGAATACTAAAGAACGGATTTTAATGTGTCCCCATGCAAGGTGTGCTTGTTGTCATTCTCACTGGGAACATAAAAACAAACTGTTCCTCCGCCATCACCATTGTTATTAAAAAATAAAAGGTCCTACGTCCTCCTCATTTTTTTGGAAAAAGCGTGCAAGCGAAACATTTAATTTGTTCATGTAGCCTTGTCACTCGTATACCGGTTTTAGATTAATTCGTATACCACTATTTAACGCATTCCTTTCCCCCTATTAAATTCATTCTTATACCGGTATTCAACTCATTCGTATACAAGTATTCAACTCTTTCATATACCAGCATTAAACTCATTCGTATACCAGTATTAACTTATTTTTTACACCAGGATTAAAGTCAATATTATACCAGTTTTAAACTCAATATTATACCAGTATTATCGCATTTTTATACCATTATTAAACTCGTTCTTATACTAGTATTAAACTCATTGGTTCCAGCTATGCTGAATGGCTATAACAATGACAATGCGACGGTACATTTAGACCCCCTCATACCTTTGAGTCATCATCTTTCGTCGATCTCTCGTGTACTTGGTGCGAACTCCTATTGATCGTTGACCTTTTGTATATATTTGCTTGGATGATGCATTAACATGAAGTACATGTTCCAGTGCGTAACATAATGAAAGCTGCGTGATGCCAGAATAGAACATATACTTTTTTCAACACGGGAATGCTTCGATTAATAGTTTCCGCACGATGTCCGTCGCAATGTTAAAAATGCTGAATGCTGATGAGCAAATTTGCTGGATACAAATTATTTTCAGTCATATAAAAATACTTAATTTGTACATTTTAGTAAATCTATTTGACTGTTGTGTTCATGTACAGACATTGCATGTACCTGGTCCATCATTACTATCTGATTTCATGCTGTTCATGTTAGCGGTCAAATGAGGGTTCAGTCTAAACTTTATTTCTAAGATATGATCACAACTTTCATAGTCCCTGAGGTTTTAAATGTAAGGCATTAGAGGACGAACATTGTATTTGCGAGCGTGCGAGTGGCCATAAATGTTGGAAGTTTATCTTGACTTTTGCATATTTTAACAAAAAGAAAATTACTTTTCCCTGAAATAACTGGGTGACGTGAACGTGTTCAGGTTAAACACAGGTGTTTGGCTCCATCGTGACAGAAGAAAATATGTCCAGGTCCATCCCAGAATAGCTAATGGTTAGTCCATTATTCCAAAATCGCCCCCACAGGTTACACTTCGAACAGGCAGAACATACTGTACCTATTTGCGGAATAAACCCCGGATCTTCGGCACATACGGGCATGCACTATATTTCTCACATGTTTTCTATCTTCCATTGCAGATCCAACGGATCCCCATTTAAAGTTCCTGACAAGATCTCGGCGTCTTATTTCAACGACTAGGGATCATATGAACAATGTCGGTCGAATATCGGCCGAAATACATGTACTCTCTCAAAGTATTCTAGCGGATCATGACGAATTCATACGAGCAAGATCCGCTCAAAATGGCAATTCCGATCCCGTGGAAGATCCCAGTATTCAGAGAGAGATATCTTTTGAAGTGTCGAACGCGTCTGAAAATGAGGCAAACGATCAACCAGTACCCCGCTTTACAGAAAACACTCTCAAAGTACCCATTCGCTACCCGGATATTCATAGTGGTGGGATTCATAGACCCCAGAAGGACCAGGGACCGTCGATAAGGAAACATAAACATCGACACACACATGATAAACTTCCACAGATTAACAAACACTCGGTTACGGCTGTGCCTCAAGCCGCTGCAAGTATTTACAGAAACCCTCAAATCCCTTATGTCCCCCATAAACTGTTGCCAAAGGTTAAACCGGAACCGGTAGCTGTTTACAAAGAGGTTAATTCGAATAGACACTCCGTTGCCCGTTTGAAACTGCACAGACTAAAGGTAGAAGACAAGACAGATAATTTGCCTACTATTACACGTAACAACGTCGATCGAAAATATGTGAGTGACAAAAAGCCTCGGAAGGAGGTTGCTGCTAATAAGCTTCCTGTGATAAAACATCAACTTCCGGTTTACCGAGCGCCTGCGCAGATCATGCAACCGCCAGGCTATGCGCCTCGCATTGAGGCAAGGCCGCCAGTGGATGTCAAGGTTGAGGATACAACTGTCAGCGTGCCTACCAACAATGCGGATATAAAACGTAATAGTGCTATGCAGAGAAATGTGCTTCCCGAGGTTGCTGTGAAACACCCAACACCTCAAGGACGAGTACCAACAGGTAGGGTGCCAAGGATAAATCGCCTGCAACTTAAGTCAGGTCTGCTTCAAAGTGGAGAAAAGGTAGAATTGTCTGTAAATGGGAAGAAATTGAACGAACTAATTCTCCTCGGGAGGGAGACAAGAAAGGAGTCGTCTGCAACACCGCGAATTTCGACGTACAGACCAGAGAGTAAAAAGAAATTGAAACGTAAGGAAACAGTTATACTTCCCAAAGTTAACCCAGGGCCTTCATTTTCGCCGGATTTCAAACCCTCTAAACGATACCACCGTCCCTCGTACATGATTACCTCCCCTGTTCCAGTTTGTCACCTGGCGCCAACGCCATCGCTTGAGTCCTATATGTCACTGTCGCCGATGCCATACATTCATCAGATGACCTTGACCCCACGTCAAACTATGTTGTTGTCTGGGTCTCCTGGCAACCTGACGTCACATTCTCGACCCGGTTCACTGATAAGAGAGTCGCCTCTGGTAGTGACAAAATTGCCGAAAATACCTGCATCGGGCGAGGGAGCGACTTGATGCTTTCTCTGTCCATGAGTACTTGAATCGTCAATTGTGGAACAGACTTAAGATTGACTCTGTATGATCCGAACAATTGTTAAAAATAGCATCGGTGGGATCTTTGCTTGTGAGCTACAGTCCATGTGCCGAGTCAAGGTGGCGCATTGACGAATACACGTAGCGCAGTAACCCCACGTGCACAGTGTCACACTCCTCCATGTCCGCTGTTCAATGGAAATGGGTTATTCCGCTGCATTCGAAACACCTGGTGTCCCAAAACTCGGTGTTCACTTCGTTTCGTCTGAGGTTGTTGAGCAGTGTATAACAAGACGTGTGACACTGTGGTCACTTAAACACAATAAAAAGGTGATGTGATATATGAGTGTGTGTGTGCAGAAAGAGGATACCTGCCAACAAGATGGTCTGATGTCGTACCAGTAGGTTCATTCCGAGAGGTGTTGTGTATGACCAATGATTGTACATAACCATGGCTCAGTATCATACACCCTGAACTGGTGTATATATTTGTGTCTAGAATGTTTCTACCTCATGAGTCATATTGACGGACACTGATATAAATGTGCTTCTCGAAGAAAGGCATTATTTTATGAAATGAAATTCAAGGATTAGTGATCTTGACTCTCTTGCTGCGAGAAAAGTATACACCCGTTCACTGATGAACTAATAATACCAATCAGGTTTAAACGGATTAGCGCAATCGTTTTCAGTTCATAAGAAGACTTTATTATAACGCCGGGTCTTATAAACGGCCGTTCGTTTCTATCGGTGGATATGGGTCTATATTATGATCTTTTACAATCAGTTTCACCCACAACGAAGTCTGATAATAGAGTATTATCCACGATATCTCTGTCATCCCCGAGCAGTAGTTATGAGACGTTATTTTCTAGCCTACGTTAAATATAATAAATTGATTTTTTATACGAGCAATGCCTTCAAAACATGAAGGAATGGTATATATACTTTTAGAGAACAAGTATACAAAGTGTCACGTTGAACAATGTAACACTGATTTACGTGAATGGCATTTGCACAAAGCAGAATTTACATTCTTGCATCGAATGAGATTATCATCAATCCATTGATTAATGTTTAGATACATGTACAAAATATGTTTTAGGGCATTATACATATACATGACAGTATGTGATACATTTGAGGTTATAATGTAACACAATGCACGGGGTGAAACGTGCTCCACTGCACGGCTCAGCCTGTGTACTCCATGTACCACGACTGCGTGTTGTGATGTTGTGATGTTGTCATGTTGTTACTGTTGTTACTGTTGTTACTATTGTACAACGCGTGTCACCGTGGACATTACAACGAATGTCATGATCATATCCTTGGGTTGAATGTTGAATGATGTTTACTTTTATTTAAACCTGAACACAACATGGTCTAGAGGATGGCTAGGAAGGTGTATCTCCTACAAGTCCAGGGGCGATCGGGTAGCCTAGTGGTTAAAGCGTTCGCTCGTCACGCCGAAGACCCGGGTTCGATTCCCGACATGGTTATAATGTGTGAAGCCCATCTCTGGTGTCCCCCGCCGTGATATTGCTGGAATATTGCTAAAAGCGGCGTAAAACCATACTCACTCACTCATACAAGTCCAAGGAGTATCGACAACATTGATTATGATCGGAGACTGTGAAAAATGAAATAACAAATTGCAGCCAACGTTCATATGAACAACTATACGGAACACAGCGTTATACGGAACACCACTTTGCGCTATTCAATTGTTTTCCCTTACTTTTGTCTGTCGGTATAGATACACATTAAGTGAGTGAGCAACTGTTGTTTAACGCCGCACCAGCAATCTTGCAGCTGTTCGCCGCGACAACAACTTAAGACTGCAGCCATAGATGCTTGTTCAATACCATAGTGTTAACATAATTCAATAACTGAGATGTACTAATAGTGTTTGAATATTTTAACTATACAATATGGCTGTTACAAACATAGGGCGTTGGGGCAACCTAGTGGTTTGAATGCGTTTGCTCCTCACGCGTAAGGTACGAGTTCGATTCCCAACATTGGTACATTATGTGAAGCTTCTTTCTGGTGTCCCTTGTCGTGATATTGAAAAAAAATGCTAAAGGCCGCGTAAAAGCCAAATCACTATCACATACTATCACTGTACACTTTGAAGCAGGTTAACGGTTGACTGCGCTTCGTGCTCTGATGCTCGTTCAAAGACGTCCTGACATAATTTGTGTCAATTGTGGAGTTGATATTGGCTATTTGGCTTTTTGGCGTGCGTGCGTGACAGGAAAGGAAATCCCAGAGTGATGAAGGTCATTTTGGTAAAAACGCACGTGCATTGGTATGGTACTGACTCTAAGAAACCTAATCCTGGCTTCTCTAGGACTGAATCCACGATCAGTGTTCTGGCAACTCGATGTGCGGAATAAGGCGGATGAGCCACCTGTGCCCTATTTATTGTCTATGGAAACATTGTAGTAGATGCACTATTACAAGGTGATGGATATTCGGCATTAATGCATTCATTAGACCCTTATAAGATATTAAAGAGGCGGTGACCTGACCTGTATAACGCACACCGATCGATATATAGGTTGCTGCCCTTGATTACAATGCACTTTGTGTCCAATAATACAAAAGTAAATAATTAACTTTTATATTACACAAGATTAAATAACTGATGACACACTTTCGTAACTATCCCGCACCTCGAAAGCTTTGATGCCATCGTGACTTCTTCGATAATAGAGTAAACGCGTGAGCTTCTAAACTGGTATATTTTTTTATATTTCTAAAGCATTATCATATTTTCAGGAAAAAACAAATGTCTTTGCATTGTATGGTGATATAACAGTGAACCTGGCTATAACCCGGATATAATAGTATTACAGGGAATCCCGACTGTCGTATTCAGTGAAATATGTGTCGTTCTCGGAAGGTATGTTCGGGACGTTCTGTCCTGATTAACAGGGTCCGGACTTACAAGGTTTCACCGTGTTGAGTAAGTCACTCTGTCTGTGATGTACACGTATGTGCTCAATACAACTTCAACAACGACAAAAAGACACTGTCATTCTCGTTCGTGTGTTCCAAATCAGCATTAAATATTGTATTATGACCAATGCCTTTTGTACTATTTCCTTATTGTTATTGATGAGTACAAGACGAAGTGTGGAGATAATCTCCGGATTATTTAAGACGCAATGGAGACATTGTAAGGACCTGCGTAAGTGTTACTTGCACAAGATGCACGTTCGGAAATGCAAGTGAATTCCTGGCTCAGTTTCAACTACGTCATCATAATCGTTCAACATAGAATTCAGCCTACCTTTGTTTGCGTGTTCCTTAACGACGCACTCAGCAAGATATATGGCTGTTGTCTGTAAATAATCGAGTCTGGACCAGACAAACCAGTGATTGATATCATGAGCATCGATCCTCGCATTGTGGGATCGATTACATGTATCCACCAAGTCAGCGAGCCTGATCACCCGATCCCGTTAGCCCCCTCTTATAACAAGCATGATGTGACATCTAATTTGATCAACACGGACGCATACACGTATGTACGCCATTGTCATGTTCAATCCAGAGATATATTTGTATTAAGAATATATTATTATTATATATATACTTGTTCGTAGATAGAGGCTTTCAGAAAATAGCATTTAAAGGGAAACGTTTCTGTGACCTCATCCACTCCAAGGGTGTCAGAAGGGCTGAGCCAGGACTGTTCAGTCGTCTTAAGGACACCTGCGGAGGTAATAATAAAAGTCTGAAGTCTGAAAAAAAAGTTAAGTTTAGACTTAAGAAAAATCTTTATGAATACCTCCCTTGGTGTCACATATGAAGTATCCAAATAATCAAATAATCAAATCCCAGAGGTAGTGATTACCTACAGTGTGGAATGTTCGAGGTGAGAAAGTGCATTAAGATATACGGATTAATGAATAAGGGAACACGGAGTTTTAGACACAGTAAAATGATATGCTCTCATTGGTTCCAAGCCGTGTCTACCAAACACGCGTTGGAAACAATGACACTAGACAATGATATGCTCTCATGGGTTCCAAGCCGTGTCTACCAAACATGCGTTTGAAACAATGACACAAGACAATGATATGCTCTCATGGGTTCCAAGCCGTGTACGTCTACCAAACATGCGTTGGAAACAATGGCACTAGACAATGATGTGCTTTAATGGGTTCCAAGCCGTGTCTACCAAACATGCGTTGGAAACACTGACACTAGACAATGATATGCTCTCATGGGTTCCAAGCCGTCTCTACCAAACATGTGTTGGAAACAATGACACTAGACAATGATATGCTCTCATGGGTTCCAAGCCGTGTCTACCAAACATGTGTTGGAAACAATGACACTAGACAATGATATGCTCTCATGGGTTCCAAGCCGTGTCTACCAAACATGTGTTGGAAACAATGACACTAGACAATGATATGCTCTCATGGGTTCCAAGCCGTGTCTTTCATACATGCGTTGGAAACAATGACACAAGACAATGATATGCTCTCATGGGTTCCAAGCCGTGTCTACCAAACATGTGTTGGAAACAATGACACTAGACAATGATATGCTCTCATGGGTTCCAAGCCGTGTCTACCAAACATGCGTTGGAAACAATGCACACAAACACTCCTCAACATCTGATTTCCATATGTGTTGAGTTTTTATGCGCAATATTTCAAATGTACTGAAAGTAAAACATATTTGCCTATATTTTAAAATGTTCCCTTATTTGTTTCAACCATTATAGCTGACAGGCGGCATTTTTTTCTACTTGACAGTAGCACTGCCTTACCTTCACGGACAAACTCAGGTCATGCTTTTCATGAGTCGTGATTCTACGGTTAGACGAGTTTTAATCCATGCTCGAAGGGATAGACGTCTACGACCTGCATCACATCAAGCTGACACGCCGCTATACGAGTATTACTAATCAATATAGTTCAGACGGCTTTAAACCTAATCACTGACTCGCTTAAAATTTAGCCAAGTGGATAGAGCCTTCCCTCGACACACTTAAGGTCTTGGTTCGATATATGTGAGTTCCATCTCAGGTGTTCCCCAGCGTGATAGTTCTGTATTATGCCAACATTGTTTAAACACAACTCTCACACTCACTATTAGGGGCGACCATTTAGTATTTGAAGGGAGAGGACCTATGTTCAAGGCAGGATATCTGCTCGGTCACTGCTTCACACATGTTTTCTGTAAAACGAGAAGCCGAACAATCTTGTTTTCGAAAATGGGTTCAGTTGAGTGAGTGAGTGAGTATGGTTTTACGCCGCTTTTAGCAATATTTCAGCAATATCACGGCTTCACGCATTGTACCCATGTCGGGAATCGGCGTGACGAGCGAACGCTTTATTCACTAGGCTGCCCGGGTTAAGTTAACAGACATCCAACATGTCAAGCGAATTGTATATTGTGGGGATAAAATTGGAGGATAAACATCAGTTATCGACATAAATGTGGAACAATGTATCGTTTAATAAAAACAGACATCCCCCCCCCCCCCCAAAAAAAAAAAAAGAAAAGAAAAAAAAAGAAGGAAATGATCGTTCGCTTTATAACGTTTATAACACGACAGCAAAACGTGGAAGGAAAGAAGAAACGCCAACAGGTGAAACACTCGCATTGAAAAACGACGCGTACGAGCTTTCTAATACTATTGAATACGCCTCGGTAGTATTAACAGGAACACATTAAGCTTATCAGAATAGAGGTTCCCGATACCGTATTAAAGTTAAGTTCAAAGTATCAAATACAGACACAGTGTCATGTCACTTGGTAAACAAACTTCGATCAGGGACAGGGAGGTCGCAGTTGTGTGTTGTTCGGCAGCTTAGTCAGCTCGACTTACGTGAGAGGCCGGAGTGATCACCAAATGCAGGTCATTGCAAAGCGATCGTCAAACACTGCAGTGTTTCAGTGTAGTTCTATTACAGTATTGTTGTTCTCTGACGTTTGTAGGTCTGTGGTGTATTTCCTGCACGCTCTGCAACTCTATATGCAAGTAATGATCCGCTTGTACTCATTTAAGGTGCGAGTGAGTTTATTACATTAGTACAGTCATACCAGAGTGTTTTAATACGACGTTCTATTATTATTAAGAAATAGAACAAGTTGGGTGGGATATATCTTTTAAATAAAATCAAATAACTGCAATGTATTGAACTGTTGTTGTACTCTGTTGTCAGCACAATTAAACTTATGGGGCGGAGGACAGACCAATGGTCGATAGCATGAGGGCGATGACACACCATCAACCAGGACAAACTTTGCAGCAATCTGGTTTTAGGCCGCCCTTCGGCCTATTTTGAACAGAACTCCCCTAAAAGTATAATCCATGTGGCGCTGAACTAACAAACAGGAGTTCTTCTCGGTATTGAAAGATAACTGCAGCATTGGATAAAATGCGCATAAATTATGTAAATCGTTCTCCCTGGGAGTTATGCAACTTTTACAGCTTGGGCTCACCGCGCTGAGGCAGTTATTTCTACCGGGTACCCATTTACAGAAGTAGATGTGATGAAAACCGCTGGTCTCCCGTGACGCTGATGTCGGTTACCGGCGTTACCTTTGTATTAAAGAAGTTGCTATCCATAAAATTATGTCTAACTTGTCACCCGTCAACTTCTAAGTAATGCCTATCAATCAAGTTTTCAAACAAGGCTATTCCATCAATTAACCATAGGCTTATAATCTGAGAAAAATGTTGAAACACTTGTGCAAATATAGGACTTTCTGAAAATGTCTTAATGCTTCGCTCCAACAAATACCCCGACAGTGGAGGCCAATTGTATTTGTATCTCATTAAACGCTGCATGTAACCATTATCCGTGGTCTTTGCATATCACTTTTAGCTTATACGTGATACATGAAATGAGTATGCACTGCTCGCAGAACAGCTGTCTGGTCTTAGTCTTGAAGAGTTGCGTCCCTTAGAAGTTCTTTATTACAATACTCAAACGTTCATAAAATATCCTGAACCCTTGACTTCGGCACAAGAAATTAACGAACAGATCTCGATAGAAATTCACTAGTTATTTTATTTAAAATAAAACACACTTTTGAAATTGTGTTTCACAGTATACACCGGGTATAGTTCACACAAGGACAATAATTCATTTAAACACCTTTTAAAATCTAACAAAAAAAGACAAGCATCCGAAAAGAGGAATGCAATACTCGTTGTCAAAGAAGATCTCAGTATCATACCCCTAGATTCCATGCCATCACGTGCCGGGGCAAGTCCAGGCAGCTATATGGGGATCGTTGGTTACAATGTATGATCTAGTAGTTTGTGTGTCATAATATTGGGCAACGACTGAGAAAAGCGTTGCTCATGCCATCATCCACTGATTTGTATGTCCCGGGGGCGATGTAGACAGGCCACTGTCACCTAGCGGGACTATTTCTGACTTGGTCATAAAGCATACCCACTCCCTCAACTTTCCCTAACATTCAAGGACCGATGATGTTATTATTTGGTATATTTTGAAATTCTAAAATATTTGTATTCATTCTGGATCTAATCACATCCCCCGTGTGGATCGCTACCATTGTTGATTGATAAGTTCTGATCCTCACTTAGAAACAAAATGCATAAGAGCGAATTTTGTTTCTGTTAAGTGGGGAAACTGCAGCTGATAGAAGGTGAACACTTCCATCAGGACAGTGCCCCTGTTCACAAACCCGGACTAGAATAGGTCTTCCATGCTTGCCGTGAAAGGCGACTGACAGGATCGAGTGAAATCATTGCCGTATCCATACGGGAAGAGAGACACGCGTTAAAAATGTATGTGATCTCCTCTGGACGTGCTCCATTATAAGGTTTGTGGGAATCATTTTAATTCATATCACCAAGTCAACTAACACTAATCATTGTATCATATACACCCATAATCCGGGTTAGAATAGGTCTTGAGGAATCACTGCCTGCCGTAAAAGGCGACTATCCTTGTCGCAAGAGGGGACAGACGGGAACGGGTAGTCAGGCTCGCTGACTTGATGCATGTCATCGTATCCCAACTGCGTGTTCTCAATCGATGCTCTTGATATCAATCACTGGATTGTCTGGTCCAGATTCGATTATGTACAGACTGCCGTGAATATTGCTGAGTTAAACGTTAAACAACAAACATATCAGTCACTTAAAACGCAATGTTATGGCAGTCGTGGCTGCAATCCACAAGGGTGGCTTTGTACTGATTCAGCAACAACCTATTCTCCTATCTGACTCCATTAGATCTTCATCTGGAAGATCATCTAGATCTGTTCCCAAGCAGGAATAAAGCTCTGGGCAGGACCCATTTGGACTCGTACGATGATGTCACATCAGATTTAGATAAATTGGACAACTAAAAGAACGGATTTTATGAAACTGGTATAACATTCCTCAAAAATCGTATCAACGTAAAATATCAGTTTAAGGCCTTAAACCTTTCTGTGTTGGCAAAGAACTAATATTCGCGCAGCCCTGGGAGAACTGGTCCCGTTATCTTTGTTCAGTATCTTAAAAGGTGAGGTTAAATGGGGTTTAACGTCGCGTCCAAGATTATTGCGCTTATATAGCGACGTGCATGTGCGTGTGTGTGTTTGTGTGGCTGCTTGTACTAGTCCGGACTGATGTCGATTTATAGTGCTAGCTCACTGAGATACCATGCCGCAGTTTAACATGAATACCCAACTCAGACACAATATACTGACTCCGAGCCGACCAGTCCTTGTTTTAGCCCCTTTATGCCGAGCGCCAGACAGGGTAACAACAAATACCATATTTTAACGTATTTTGGTATGACGCGGCCGGGGATCGAACCCCGGACCTTTCACTCTCCGGGCGGATGCTATACCACTAGACCACGTAGGCCGTCATTTTCTTAAAAAGTTGAATTTTATGAACGTGCATTTGGTCATGACGTTATTCGCGGTTCAGCATAGGACACCTTTGTACATTGTCAGGTGCAAGTCAATACTGGTAGGGCACCGTGAGGGTACTCATGATGATGTAATACATGATGCCAAGACAGACCCGACTCAATACACGGAAGTATATGTCAGATGTCAGCAGTATTGAATAAACATTCACAATCTTTAGAGCAAAGCCGAAGCTGTTGGGTTCCAATGCATCATTGTAGCAAAGCATGTTCTGACATTCTTACTTGATTGAGGTATTTTATCGACCTGCTTTGCCATCGTGACAGAAACCAAAAGCGTTAAATTAATCTGAAGGGTTGGGAGCTGAACGTTGCTTGATTTGATTTTCAATTCACGGTTTGATTGCTTGTACACGTGATACGCACCATTAATGTTAAACGAACAAACATGAATTATTCGCGTCGTAACTTATACAGTTCCGGTAAAATTGTTGTTAAGTCTTCGATTGAGTCAATGTATTTCTTGTTGGGTCTTACGTAAACATTGTTGGGTGGTTATTGATTGGCATCCACTGTATTGTTCCGAAACAAATAACACGCGATTACCTCGTGTGCCAGTTTGCTGACCTGCGAACATTGCTCTCGTCCCCAAGCCATTCTTGCCTTGGTGCATAGAAGGCTTGCATCACGTCCCCGTCGTTCAAGTATACCATCGGTCATCCTTGATTGTTAGGTCTCTATTATAGTTCCGATAACCTGAACCCACTTGTCCCAATATAGCTTCGTTAGCAATGAACTCACCATCGATCTTCGTCTCTGTTATCAGTAATAAAGAGGGCTACCTCACAAATTTGTATTCCACGTAATTCATACGAAACATGTTTGGGCGCATTTATGAAAATTGAATCAAGATGTGATATGCTGTAACTACTATGCAAACATAAACACAATCGCAATGGAATTTTATTGATGTTCTCCGTGAATTTCCATTCTTATACATTATTCAAAACATGGGATGTATTGGCAAGTATCACTTGCATACACGTGTGCGATACAGCATCGCTTCTTCGCGGGAATATCTGCTCCCTGATGTGGAGATGTCTCACGATAAAGCAGGACTTTCAACATGCGGAAAACAAAATGTAATAATTTTTGTGGTCATACTTATTGGTCACTTGTTGGTAAATTTATCATAAATACTGTCTTCCAATATCGACAATTGCGACACATCATACATTTATGATCAATTGTCTTGGTTAATGCGAACAATAAAATACACTCTTATAAAATAAAATAACGAGTTACTGACGAAGCTATCGTGATACATCGGGAGAAATTGTTACTTATAACCCCAGTGAATGTTGACCTATTACCTTTTAGATTCTGCGACGACTGATAAAAAAACATTCAACGTGAAATTGTCCGGGCGGAGCTGATCTTGATCGAGATCGAGAAGACGTTTGGTGGTCTATGGCGTTTGCGCTTCCAATTGGTGATATCCCGTGAAGGTAGAGTCCTCGTCTTGTACAGTCAGTTGTTAATCATAGAAATCATAAGTACGGGTGTCATCAGGTGGTCAAGCAAGAGGGATATCCTAGATGACAATACATGTCCTCATAACATAATGACAGAGTAGATAGAGATGACGTTTATACTTGAGTTGAGAATGTCGCTCCGTATTTGTTTCGAAAGCTGATTTCTACACATGTGGCTGTCGTTATTCACGGTCAAATTTCTGTCGAAATTTCATTTATTCATCACAACTATGGAGACAGAGTAGGATGAAAAGTATGGACTGAAATTTATTTTATTCAGAAACAATACGTCCAATACATAAAGCATTGCTTACAACTATAACTGCGGACACATATAGATACCGGTGATGAACATGCATAGATTTGTAGATTCAAATGGCGCGCCAACCCAAGGGAAACAACTCTGTTGTGCCACCAAACAGACAATTCTTTGTTCGGAGACGTGCACCTTCAAGTTCAAAGTACATTATTTAATTTTTGTTGTTGTGGGTTTGTTATGTTACAAACAAAAACGCATGTAATAAGACTACATGTTGTAAACCTCCTAAATGTTGTATCTACTTCAGAAAGAGTACGTGATATATGGTGTGAAGGTAGCCCACATTGCATGAATTTCTTGTCTAACCGGCATTTACTG
This sequence comes from Haliotis rufescens, assembly GCF_023055435.1. Classification (NCBI taxonomy): domain Eukaryota; kingdom Metazoa; phylum Mollusca; class Gastropoda; order Lepetellida; family Haliotidae; genus Haliotis; species Haliotis rufescens. The sequence continues at coordinate 10,330,801 of NW_025964383.1, forward strand.
CATGTGCATGCTATGCGTTTGAATATAGAAGTACATGGTTTTTTTCAATTATGACATAATTATAAAACAAATATACGAAAGAACAGATAAAGTAGAATGTGACTTAAAGCTAGGTATCAACGTGTCACTATCAACAATAGAGGTTTTGAGAGTTCTTTCCACGTCCTTCTTTGTGATCCCAGAGGACACACTTCGGTGATCACTACGGTACTGGAGGCCACGTGGTCATGATTCCTATACATCAAAAGTTTGGTATTAGGTACAATTCTGACGATCGTGTTACAACATATTATCAGACAGAGAGAGTGAGCGAGTGAGTAATGGTTTTACGCTGCTTTTAGCAATATTCCAGCAATAGCACAGCGGGGACACCAGAAATGGGCTTCAGACATTGTGCCCATGTGGGTAATAGAACCCGGGTCTGCGGCGTGACGAGCGAACGCTTTAACCTCTTGGCTACCCCACCGTCCCCGTCCGACGGAGGAAGTTGTAGTAGTAGTAGTAGTAGTAGTAGTAGTAGTAGTAGTAGTAGTAGTAGTAGTAAAATGTTAATTAAAGTGTCACACGCAAAACATGTACAATATAAAATTAATCCAAAATAAGACAAAAGGTGCACGGAGCGCGTGCAGCCAGACGTAGGCTCTATACAATAAAAACAGAATATATACATGTAATGTGAGAGGTGGGAAATTTAGCTTTGAATTCAGAAGACTCACAGGCAACAATAACAAACTCGATTTAATAACGAATAAAACAGAAAGGGTAGATGAAGAGGTAGCTTAATAATCATGGCGACAATTGTCGTCTCTTAAATATTTTGGGGCGGTCGGGTAGCCTAGTGGTTCAAGCGTTCGCTCGTCACGCCGAAGACCCGGGTTCGATTCCCGACATGGGTACAATGTGTGAAGCCCATTTCTGGTGTCCCCCGCCGTGATATTGCTGGAATATTGCTAAAAGCGGCGTAAAACCAAACTCACTCACTCACTCACTTAAATATTTTAAAAGCGTTGCGGCAAGCAATTTTTGCAAAACGTTTGAATTCATTATTATAATAAGCAAATAGACCTCTCTTCACATTTTGGTTGTTTTCTTGAGCTGCACAATATAAATCATACCGTAGATCGTCATAAAACTGCATTGAGCTAAAAAGCGACATTCATCTTCTTCCAAATCATAATCGCAATATCTACATAACCTCTCCGATAGTGGTATAGGAGGCTTGGAATATCTACCGGTCTCAACAACCAAAGGTACAATTCCACATCTAAGCTTGGGTAAAATACGGCAGTGGTCTCTATACATAATATTTTTAACATATAAATCAACGGAAGGTGCACACTTATATTTTCTGTAAGTACGTAACTTATTTTCATTTACATTACCCTTATCATTCCAATGCGAAGTGTACCAATTAGCTGAGTCATCTCCAAGCAATACACCCAACACATGTATCCTGCTGAATTCGTAGATTCATCCAACATATGTCTGGGTTTAACGTTATCTCCACTTATAAATGTCTCCGACATTAGTCTCAAGTTCGAACTATTTTACCCAAATTCTAATATTCAAGTCTATTCCATCAGTGAATCAAATAAGCTTCCTGGTCACAAGATCTTGACGAGCCAATAGGACGAAGGTAGCCCACTCCTAAACATAGACTGTCTTCTGCTTGTCCACTGTCTACACCAGCCAGAGAACACCTTCATGATCACTGTCCAAAACCTCGACCTTATAGTTCTGTGTAATATACTTCTTTACAAATATCCCCACTCCCCAGATCATCGCCTTGCCTCTGAATGTAAATTGGTCTGTTATTTCCAAACCAGTCGTAATCTTCCAAATCGAGCTTTTTACGTTTTCTTAAAAGTGTTTCACACACAAACAAAAATAATGTCATATCATAATCAAATTTTGCAACATTCTCCCTAAATTGACTATTATTTACATCTTTAAGAGACCACCTGCCAACATTCCATAAACCAAGCCGGGACTCCCTAAGGACGCGTCGTCGATGTGTTGCGTTTTGTGATGTATCCTTCTCGGTTAACTGTGTATGCGTTATCTTTCCCTGTGTCTCTGATCAATGTTCACTGTTGGTATCATTGATTCTCTCTTCAGGCCTTGTGCAATGTTCATTATAAATATCCTTGTATTTACGAGAGTATTTCAGCGTAGATTGAGCCTTCATAACTTCGGATTAAGCTTCCAAGGAACCAAGACTTGCTATGACTAAACCTAGGTATTTACCTCTAGGCCTTTTCATTTCAACCTTGTCGGCGGTTACTTCACCAAGGTTCCGACCGTCGCGCAGAAGCGTCACTATCTTGTTCTTTGGCAAACGAGAATCCGTATCATCGACTGTGTGAAAATTCAGGTTCTTTATAACAAAAGGTTTGTCAATAGTGAATTATCCACTTTTCTCACTTTTATGACATCTGAGTGTGTCTTTTGGAAGTCTTGTACCTTTCTCTCAAATGCTTCGAAATGAGGGTCGATTTCCTCACGAACAGAACTAATCTCTCGTTTGACTTTTCTCTCCGACAGCTTTGTTTCTAAATTTGTCTCGAAGTTCGACATCCTCTGATAAAGGTATCATCACATGATGGTCATTTCCCTCATAAGTAGCGAGAACATACCTTCGACGTCTTCGCTGCCTTTGATTGAATTTGAACTGTATGTATGTCGGCAATGTTGGTTTGGCGTGACTGTGTTTTCACCCGCGGTGTCCGACCGTCTCAGCCTTGTACCTCTTCTCTCTTTCACAACTTTCTTCATTTCTCCCTCTTTTCCGATCATCTTTTTCTTCTTAGATTGTCTTTTTGATCGTGTTAAACGCCATTACCGACTCCACGAATCCACTGTCATTCAAAACTTCACACATGTCAGAATGATCATAAAGTAAAAAACCTTGAAATATCTACACGGATGATTATTGACGAATGGGCGTTTATAAACACTCACCAGTAAGAGATAAAAATCTTATAACCTTTGTAACATGTCTTACAATCTCCACTTGTGTCAGAGGTTCAATTGCTGTCTCTTGGACACATTTGGGACAGGACACGAGCATAGAAGAGTGTCACGATTAAATAGATGCCTGAAACAGTACACGAGTATTTAGGGGCGGTTGGGTAGCCCAGTGTTAAAACATTCGCTCATCACGCCATAGACCCGGTTCGATCCCCCAAATGGGTAATATATGCGGAGCCCATTTCTGGTGTCTCCTACAGTGATATTGCTGGATTAGTGCTAAAAGCGGCGTAAAAGCATATTCACTCACTCACGAGCCTATACATTCTGTCACGTCTTTTGTCGACTCTGTTGCGACATCACACAATCATGTGGAGAATGTTACGTGTCTATTTCTGAGTGAGTGAGTGAAGCCCGAAGTGAATAGGTCTCAGACGATTACCACTTTTGTGAAACCCATGAACACGGGACAGATCTAGAAACATAAACAGGGCGAACTGGGTTTCCCGCGCGCGATCATAGGTTTCTGGCGTGTCAAGTGATTCAACCGTGCAGAGCGAATTGCGACGCCTCAAACGACCCTGTGCCACCGCCTATTTTTTGCGACATTACATAAGTATAAAATTAGAATCAATCCAGATCATCGACCCCGTTGAAACATTGCGGTAATCGATGTTTGTGTGTCAGCATGAACATTAAAGTTGTATTGATTCACGTCATGAACGAACCTCACTATATTAGAAAGGAAATACTAGTGTCTGACACTGTCGAGTATAACGTTGGAGCTAACGGTAACATTTGGCATGGAGTCCGTGACCCTGACTTTGTTGACGCTGAGTTGTTGTATGACAACAGCATAGGCGATGATGGTTCCTATGATCTGTGAAAAAAACGATAAAAACGAAATAGAAACAGTGATAACATCATTAGTGTGAGTGAGTGAGTTTGTTTTGTACGCTGCTTTTAACATCATTTTGATTGTGAGACTGAACCTGAAGTGATGCAGGTCTTAAACGTATACAGATTTGGTGAAAGTCAAGAACACTGATGTTGCTGACAAATATTACCCATCCGATATATTCACAAATATAGGATAGGCGGGTACGATACCCTCACATGAGCTGAACTGTGTAATAAGTACCATGACTTGTAACTAAAATGTAACCCTGGTTCTACAGGAGTTCGTGTATGGGGCACGGGTGGCCCAGTCGTCTAAGGCACCGCGATCCGCTGTGCAGAGTTGCATCCCTTGTGTACGCCAGAAACCTATGATTGTGGGTTCGAATCCCGGTTCGCCCCGATTATGTTTCTAGGTTTGTCAGCACCATACCCGTGCTCGTGGGTTTCACCGAAGTGGTAAACGTCTGAGAACCTGCATCACTTCGGGCTTTCCTCCCACATTAAGCTGACACGCCGCGATATAACTGGAATACTATTAAAAGCGGCGTTAAACCCAACTCACTCACTCACTCACTCACAGGAGTTCGTGTATGTTCCGTTTGCCTTTGTAGCATCGAGACCTGCGGGAAGTTCGCGATGTTCTGCTTGTAAGTCCAGTGTCTTGGAGCGGGACACTCAACGTTTTTTCTCCACTGATAATCATCGAGGTGTAAGTAGATTATTAATGTAGGCTACAGGTAAGAAAATCTCAGGGTACAAAGTTTACGCGAAATATAGCATGTATTTTACAAAATGTTCAACAGTACCGTTGAAGCACACTTCGATGTTCCAGCCATAAACCTACCAGCCATTTTGTATGGATCGATGTCTGTATTTTAAAACAAATAACGTCGACTACCTCTGGACGGAATAGCGATCATATTGTACGTGAAGTGATGTACAACAGAACCTTCATCAATTCATATTATGTTTTAACGCTGTGACCAAGGTCTGCCAATACACGACGGTGACTAATAAGGTTTGGCCATGGTAAATCAATGCCTGTCTGCCAAAATATTCCCTGTCGGTAAAACTCTATGCGGAAAGTAGGAGAAATGGCACGCGCATAAATCACACACAAGCATCACCACGCTGCTCTGTCACCCGAGAGTGTGAGAAGGATTCATCGCCGTCATCTGTTTGCAGATTAGCCATCAATATATTATATCCGGCCTGGAAGCGGCTAGGAATTACGACGAATGGGAATTACACTGGAAGCACAAGTTTTTATACCTAAATAAACCATCAGACATGATGACACAATTATATACCTTACATTAATAAACACTTCCACTTCTGCTTTGACACAGTTTCGATGTTCGGTAAATTTAAACGTATACTTAATACATGTCATCGGGGAATCAAAAGTGTCTTCGTCATCAACGCTGCTCAACAAACGGTATATCTGATATTTGTAATGTACAAGTTGTCTTACACTAGAAGGAATGTTACTGATAAACAGTGGTTCATAACTGGACCAGTTTCCAGTTCGAATCCTAGATAGTATCCGAATCAATATGACCTATGGTCTGCCTGTACCATACCATGGCTCATTGGTTACTCTAGAGGGAAGTGGCCTGCCTCTAGTTGGGTATATATGACTTCGTTTCATAGAGTGGGTTAGGTTTAACGCTGCTTTTAACAGTATTCCAGTTACATCACGGCATTTCAGCTTAATGTGGGAGGAAAGCCCGAAGTGATGCAGTCAGCGGCGTGTACCACTTTAATGAAATCCAGGAAGATGGGTACAGTGCTGACAAATATTGAAACATATTCGGGGGGATTCGAACCCACCATCATGGGTTTATGGCGTGACCAAGGGATGCAACACTGCACATCTTTGCGACGCCTTATACGACTAGGCCACCCGTACCAACCAGTATGACAGGGAAAAACGCTTGTTGACTTAGTGTATTCATACCGTACACATAAGTCTCTGCATCTTTCGTACTGGCACACAAACACAGCAATACACGCAGCAATACGGAGAAATAGAATATGCTTTCTATCATTTAATGGCTGTTTCTGGGCGGGATTAAATGAATGGATACAAACGAGGGGCATTTACAGATATATTTGCAAGAAAACAAGGGTCAGACTGCACTTCTTTCAGTATTTACAAACATGGCACACGATGTTGGCCTTTTCTGTCGGAGATGAACGGATATATTGACAAATTACTGGGACACAACAGATGAAGTTTAATGTCCACAGATCCACATCGGGGGGACTGATTATGAAGGACAACTTGAATGACATAATTTAACTAAGATACCACGATCATTCCCACTTCCGCTTATATTTATGCCGCTCAAATCAGTTGAACCAAAACAAACTGATCAATGACTTTGTGTCGTAATATATTAAATCACACTTTTCTGGTTAACAAGCAATGTGTTGGTACCGTTTGTTAGAGATGATAATGTTTTTGACGATTCAATTGGTCATAGTTCAATAGGTTAAGACGTTAGTGTGTTTTCTCTAAGACTCGCTGAACACACTGTTTATCTTTATCACAGTGAGTGAGTAAGCATAGTTTTACGTCGAATTTAGCAATGAAATAGCCCAGTAATATCACTGCGGGAGCACTAGAAATGGGCTTCACACATTGTACCCATGTTGGGAAACGAACCTGGGTCTTCGGCGTGACGATAGAACGCTTTAAGCACCAGGCAACCCCACCGCCCCATCCCTATAACAGGATATTTACCATCCCAATACACAATACAATTAACATTTGAATCTTATGTGTATATGAGTAGCTTGTACAAATAGTCAGGGAAACTTACTGTGATAATTGCTGGCCTGTTGATTGTAAATAACCCCATGACCGTTATGCCAATACTTCGCCCAGATACCTGGCCAAGGAACAGTGAAAGCTGAAATAGTTTCATCGTTAATAAGTTAAAGCAATAATATACGAATTATGGAGAATGAGTGAGTGAGTAAGATTGGTAATCCCCGCCTTGAACAACATTTCAGTTGCATCACAATCTCATTAAAATCAGATCTTAGTTCTCGCTACCGCTAAAAGAAATTGTAAACTCAATGAAATCGCTGGGGTATTTAATTCCTGTCATTACAGATAACATGTTCTTCGTTTATGCATGAAAGGTAAGTAAGACAATGCTTCTACTCACGCTGCGATAGTCCTCTTGGGTCAGTTTGGCTACACCGATCCTCGGTAGAATAGCATGGGGGCGATGAGCCTGAAACCACAAAACATATTTAAAATGTACACTAGTGAAGCAACGGTACTGTTATAAATAACGGATTTATTTCCAGATCTATGACAAATACACGTGTCCCATATTTTTAGGCATTTGTCTTATTGTTGACTGCACTTCCTCTGAATTGATATTCTACTGGTCATATTTCTATTCGAAGCTAGGTATCGTCCTTTCAAGTCAAAGTCTATTGGACCCGTGAAGATCCGGGGTAGAATAGGTCTTCAGCAACCCATTCGTGCCGTAAAAGGCGACTATGCTTGTCATAAGAGGCGACTAGCGGGATCGGGTGGTCAGGCTCGTTGACTTGGTTTGATGCATGTCATCGTGTCCCAATTGCGTGAATCGATGCTTATAGTGTCAATCACTCGATTGTCTTTCAGACCGCCATCATATAGCTGGAATATTGCAGAGTGCTGCGTTAAGCAACAAACAAAGTATATTATTCAGATAAAACCTGTGACGACTTAATATAAATAAATTAGAATTGGGTAAGACACAGGTCATCCCCTCAAACAGTGCTGAAATCTGCAATCAAATCTTCACCTTTGTTTCTTTCAATGGTAGTTGTAAACGCACACTGTTTCATCTTTCATTGCTCTGCTGTTCCGTTTGTGGGAGAAGCCAGCTATCCTTTTTGTTTTGCAGACCATTCATTCAGTTGTATTCTAACTTCCGTATATGTGATAAAGCGAGAAGTCATCTATCTCTATTGTTTTTATCAATCCTAAAACTTATTTCTTACAAATATATACTTTCTCATCACCATGTTATGCTGTTCCCTTTCAGTTAATTTGTTCAATATCTGAGGAACGTGTTACGACTTGATGAGGTATTACACATGGCATCTTAAAACCTCAGGTATGATACAAACAAACTGATTCTACGTTTAAACTGTGCCATTTACAGAAAACTATGACGTTATTGTGGGTGAGAATGGTTGAGAACGCAGTTAACAATATGTCAGCCATGCCAAGGGGTGTTGGCATGTGGTCTTAGACACTGATGGAGCCTAGGAACCAGATGATGTTGACAGTTCATGGACAGTCATATTCTGACTAGTCGTGGAACCAGCGACCACTGTATTCTGGCTCACGGTGTTTCTCGGAACAGCGAAAAACGGCACATTAGATCAATTGGACCTCGCACATAATTATGTAAACATAGTTGTGTACATTGTGTACATGTCAAAAGTTTTGCAAACATGTAAACATTCGAGAGTACATTAGCTGTTGTGTAGCAAATGCATGTTACTGTTTGACAATGTGTTAATATTTCTCGATTGTAAGAGGTTCAAATATTTGATAGGTATCGATCGGGTGTATAGGCAGACTTCCCTTGTGAAGTACTGTTACAATCGATATGTCCTATTGTCATTTCAGAAAACTTTGTTTATTTTTTGGCTCTGGTCGATAATTGGCTGTTACATGAGCGGGCATGAAGGCCGTTTCTACTTCTGTGTGCGGATGTGAGGCTTCATGCCGTTCTTGCATAATATTGTTTTAGACAATATTGCATTGAGAAATTGAAGATGGGCTTTGCATTGTGATCGATCCCAAATATGGATCGCTGCGAACCAACGTTTAATTCAAAAGGGTACCCCCGATTTAAATTCGACAACGCCCTTTCCATATCCATAAGAAATCTCTACTTTAAATGAGAATCTAATGTATGATTCCAGCTGCATCACAAGCATGTGTTTATGAATCACTATCAAATAGTGATTGTATCATGAGTTCGCAAAAGGTGAACGTACTGGAACGGAAAACAAAATTAAAACTGATATGACGTTACTTCCTAGCCTTTGACATTAATCCTCAGGACTGGACGTCCAAGGCCTTTGTTACCTGCGACTGAATGTCCTCAGACGTTGGACACTTGGTGTTCTTGCACGGGACTGCTAGTCCTGAGATAGACTGTCCGTCGGATATTAAGTTCTTAAGAACTGAATCTTTCGTCGTGAAAAGCCAAAGCGTTATCTACTACCCAGATGAACAATGCACAAATAACACTGCATAGAGGGAGACCCCGATTTTCCTGCTTAATGTTACGGATGAACATAATAATACATTAAAGATATAAAAGTTAATACCCCTGTGGATATACCAACGTCCAGGATATTAGAAGCGGGTTCTACATACTAACGAGAAATATAATTTGGAACTTGAGTATCAGCAACACATCTCCAAATGTCTTCATTACAGTATTGGGTTGGTTGGTTCGTTTCTTGTTTAAGACAGCACTCAGCAATATTACAGCTATATGACGGCGGTCTGTAAATAATCGAGTCTTTGTAAGAAATAAGTTATATGACTGATAGGTGACTTCTTGCTTTATCACATATACGGAAGTTTGAATACAATTGAATGGTCTGCAAAACAAAAAGGATAGCTGGCTTCTCCCACAAATGGAACAGCAGAGCAATGACAGATGAAACAGTGTACGTTTACAACTACCATTGAAAGAAACAAAGGTGAAAACTTGATTGCAGATTTCAGCACTGTTTGAAGGGATGACCCGTGTCTTACCCAATTCTAATTTATATCAAGTCTTAAGTCGCCACAGTCAGGTTTTACCTGAATAATAGACTTTGTTTGTTGCTTAACGCAGCACTCTGCAATATTCCAGCTATATGATGGCGGTCTGAAAGACAATCGAGTGATTGACATTATAAGCATCGATTCACGCAATTGGGATCGATGACATGCATCAACCAAGTCAGCGAGCCTGACCACCCGATCCCGTTACGATATTAATTAAAGAATTAATGAACGTTCCACCATTTGAACTCTCACCTGATGATTCAGCATAACTCCGTACACTGCCGTGATGACAGCCTGGCCAAATGTCGAGACTGAGAAAGCAATGAGAATAGGAATCCCTTCATTTGGATAAAAACCATGAATTAAGCAGGAAATACAGAAACACACCAGAAGCGTTGCCGCCAGGAATATTCCAAACACAAGATACGAGATGACACGATCTGCCGTTCTTGTAGCCTGGCACACCTTGTCGTGTTGTAAGCGTAGTATCTCCATCTCGCCATCCTTCCATGAGTCATCTCCATCCGCAGCCAGAGTCTGCAGTCTCTCGCATATATCCTCAAACTCTCTCTTCAGTATATAACACACAACACTCAGAAACACTGAATAAAGGACAGCATGTATGAAAGCCAAAATAGTAAAGTAGGCATACACGTATTTCAAAACCTCCCGCAGTGTTGTGCGCGGTTCTGAAGGAGCAAGTCTGATCGTGGTCATTAAAGTTGGTTCATGTCCGTCCTGAAACACGGACAGGAGGGAATATATAGGGAATACTACTGAAATTGCTATACAGAGGTTCACGAACAGTGTAAACTGTTGCAGCACCAGTGGAAATGTTGGCACAGTGGTAATGAGCTCAAGGCTCCTTGAGATTGCCGGATAATGTTTTTGGTTAAGCAGCATGAGGCAGGTGAATCCCCATGAGGAACACACGTAGGTGAGTATCATCAGTAGTATCAACATCATCTTGTAACCATGTTCCCAGTCCTCCAGCAGCATTGGAATCAAACGTACTTCATTACTCCAGGCACACACAAAGAACACAAAGCTGTTGATGTTGGAAACTGATATTGCTACCCTCAATAGTCGTTTTCGTGATACCGTTTTCTTGAAGTTACATGCTTCGCAGTAAAGCCCAAACACCCGGAGATAGGTTTCCAGGGATTTAAAAATGCAGCGAACTTTGTCCTTTGGAGAAGTGATTGTGACTTCGATGTCGCTTGCCTTTCGATGTCGGGTCATATTGCCTGACACAATTGCACGTAATTTCGTGGCCATGTTGAGCTGTCGATGGTATGTACTGATCCGAATTTATGAGTAAATACGCCAGTGTCAGCATGTAGGGAAATTTCCTTCTTGCTAATTTGCAAATAGCGTGTAGCGCGGCGCTCCGTGTCAGTTCCTCACGTGAGTCAAATTGATTGGCTCATAAGCCCTGTTCATACGCACAACACAACACTGTTTTATTGTATAGCACCGTCAATTACTCTGTGCCAGAGACAAATATAGATAAACAAGTTCCGTCTGAAATGTGTGTATTAAGCATAACATGTGCCCTTTTCCCGTGACGTTTCCAGCTTTTCAAGCTGAATTTTGCACACTAAAGAGTGTTTCCCTGATTGGGGTGTGAGCAACTGTGAATACTATGTGTACACATTGCTGGGGTTAATTATTGATCAGACAGCATCGCAGGGGTCAGTTGAGGATATGCACACACAGAAAGCCCTTGTTTATGATTTTCAACAAATCGTACAGCTTATCATGAATAACGTTATTTTCAGATTTGTCATCGCAGTAAGCGTACCATACGTATCCTTCCAACAGTGCAATTACCTCCGAGGCAATACGCATGTCCCATCTACTTTTAGATATGTGTATTTCCTAAATGTTTGCGTCATATGTGATGTCACCATGGAGCAAATGGGAGGTAGTTGGCTTATACGTGTTAAAATGTATGTGTTTTCCTATTCACGAGTGTTATTGAGTATTCGATGTCAGGGTATGTGATGTAGAACACACGGCGGTTTAAATGTTAAGATTTTCGGGCATCGAATACTTAAGAAAACCTGAACATCTGAAAACATATTTTTTATCGGTATTTTAGAAAACGAAAGTTTTTCATTTTCAGTAGGACCGGCTCTTTATGTGAACTTTGACAGATGTGAATCAGTTAGGCTATGACGTCACGCTGGAATCCTATGCCGTTACGATACAACTGATTACGTCATAGCGTTTCGCGATAATTGCCGAATGAGGACAAGGAATCCAAGTTCTTCTGATAGCATAAGTACACGGTAAGGAATGGTAGGGATTGAAGTTCCTCTTTCATTTAAAAACTGAATATATCAAGTCTGACGCTCATACTCGTGTATATGTAATCATCTTAATCACTGTTTAGTGAGATGGATCGTCTAAAATTCTTGAGGCAAAATTAACAACATTCTTTTCGTATTAACGTCAAGCTTGTCAAATACACATCCGGCAATCATTTCTCCTTATCTTATAATTTTCTTCAGTCTGTTCTTGTTTTGAAGGGGGGGGCATCATACCCACCATACCCACAGAGGAAGTGAGTGAGTGTTGTTTTACCCCGCTTTTAGCAATATTCCAGCACGGCGGGGACACCAGAAATGGGCTTCACACATTGTACCCATGTCGTGTATCGAACCCGGGTCTTCGGCGTGACGAGCGAACGCTTTAACCACTAGGCTACCCGACAACAACATTAGTGTAGAGTCAATATTAAAAGATCTCCCTTTCCGTAAAAAGTAAAGACGATATTGACACTTACTGCATATGGTATCTGAGTTTTGGTTTTTGGTTGTTGTTATTAATGATTCCGAGTGACTTTTTATTCCAGATTGTATTCCTTATTGACGGGTTAAAACTTAAAGTCGCACATGTTCAGACGTAGAGGTAAACTATTTACGGAATTATTTACATGATTGTGAGTGAAAAATCATCCATATCAGTGTAATAATAAACATAATATTCAACTGACTGAACACGAAGCCTATACAGATGAACCTCGTAGTGTCGAACTCGTACGGAGTTGGACAAAAGTTCGTGTTATCCGTGGTTCGAGCCAACCAACAAAGTGAATTTTCGAAAACAAAACGTATGTTAAGATATATTATTAGGTCCGGACACAACACTAGGTTTCAGGTCGGACGTAGTGGAAAGTTTGGTGAGTGTGGGTTTGTGGAGCTTAGTTTATATTTTGAACTATTCGAGGTATCAGGGGACCCGAATGTGACTTCGAGACAACCGGGAATCACACACATCCAAGTTCGCCACAACGAGGTTCGACCAGATATTTATGATAAACATATAAACAGCTGTGACTGCAACACATATGGTGCTTAATCCCGTCATAATGAAGTGAGATGTCCTGGCGTCATCACTATTTGATAGTGACTAATAAACACATGCTCATGGTACAATCGGAATGTACAATGGACTGAATATGGAAAGTGTTTTGTCGCTGTTATTAAAATATTATTCCTGTTGGTGTGATGAATTAAATGTTAAAATTATATTCGGAACAAAATTTGTTTTTGTCTTGGTCATGACAAGAAGAAGAAAATCCAGTTTATCCCCAACCATGTACGCACCGATAACCTCCATCACAGATACACACGCGTACACACACGCGCACACATACACGCGCGCGCATGCATGCATGCACACACACACCCACACACACATAGATTTTATATACAGAAAAACACATGCGTAGGAATTAAGCAAGTATCCACAGCAACCATGTTCATGGCAACACCGGGTAACAGAAAACGCATCAAGCTACACTTAACCATTAGCTGCTATTTGCTAACACGGCATCGATCAAGCCAGTTTAAAAACCGCCATGAGATTTATATCAAACAGCATAACACGAAGCGGAATGTACCCGCACAAAAAACAACATTCTTGATGGTACGATTTAACAACCCGTGTTTGTCAACATAAATTACTATTTATTCTGATAATGCATTTCTCAAACCGTTCAGGGACGAACCCATCGTTGTCGAAAGATCTTTTAAACAGTGCGTGCTGAAGAGGTTTATTGAGCGATTACACTCGTGCTTGGACCCCGCCTAGCACGTGCTCATATTCATAATGGTGGTCAAAGTGTGTTTGTATTTTGTATAATAAACATAGTTTCCTGAGCTTTGAGATGTCATATCCTGATAACGTGTTATCCCGCCATGTCTGTATATTTGAGATACCGGGTGCAAACAGGGTGATTATTCGAGTCAAGTATGTAAAGCGAACTTCTCTACAGAAGATTCAACATATGTTGCAGATTTAAAGTTGACACAAACCATCCGATCCATATAATAACATTCTGGCTTGTTGTTGTGAATTAGTAATAGGACTGGCGGTATGGGTTTCTAAAAGGGTATCTATTCTATATATTTCATTTTTTGTCCAGCAACGGTTTGTGTTAATTATTTTTTATTTGTTAAACGAATTAAAATAGATTCCTATATACTGGTCCGTCGTTAGTTGAGTTCACAGTTGGTAGAAATATCCATGTGCACGATATGGTCGACACATCATGATAGTAATGATCAAATACCACTGACCATATATGATCACACTTACTTCGGGTTTGAGTAAATTAATGTTACGATCGTAAAACATATTCATGACCCCCTGTTGTATCCTGCACTTTTGCTCTGATACCTTTTTCAAAGATAATTCGCAGAATATACCATATATCGTACCATGACCAATTATGAAGACGTGTATTTATTTTCAAAAGGCATTCAAGACAGTATCTATGACGTTGTGTAAGGAATCAATACCACAGACCTGTCTTGTTACCTGACAAAATACTACACACATATAAGCTTCTCAGATACTATCATAATCGATGACTCCGAATTTAGAAAAGATTCAAACTCATGTTTCATGCATACTAAGCTGAGCTGAGGATTAATGTCAAAACATGGAAGGCATACACGGATTTGAGTCAATATACATACTGATATTCAAAACACTTTTCAGGATAACAGTGGTACTATCTAATCAGACCCGAGGTTAAATCTACCTCGTTGTTCATCAACACATTCGTCAGCAACGACTGAATGCAATATTTCAACTTCTCTGTTATGACGTGGGTTAGAAACAAAATCTCACAAGATTACTCAAAACATGTTTTCGCCTCGTGATATGTATCATTGACATTGAAAATCGGTGTTCCCGCTTCAGGAATAAATACATTCACGGAAAACGCAATATAAGCAGTATACACAACAGTCGAATACACTTCAATAAATACTTAATACATTTACAAAAAAAAATCCTCCCCTATCTCATAGCATATGCATATTATCGCACTGCCCTTTGTCTCAAATGGCACAACTGAAATAGCAAAATAAATAAAATATTAAATGTTTCAATAAGCAATGCTTGTCTACGGCTTTTAAGAAATAGCTAAAAGAAGAAAAACATAGTACGGTTTTCAGTATATTGCAAATTCATTCAGTGTCGTTATAGTATACTTGCTACATTTGTAAACTAAGCTCACACATTTTAACGTGGAGAAATAAACAACATGCATCTGAAATATGCAATTAACAAAGACATTGTTTTAGGGAATGCAGCTACATAGAAATAAATGAGACGCATCCGTTGAGAGAATAAGCGTTTAATGCTAATTTCGGTGGATTAAGTGATCACTTACAAAACAGATTGAAATTACTGTAATGAACACCCTTTGAAAACTCATATAGATGCAAGTACCTAATTGGGCCGCTATTTTATACCCACTCGCACAAATCCTCACGCTTAAGTTTGTTCCTTAGTAACTCGGTTTAACTTAAACAGAGTCCATGACTTAATTAGATTGAACCATTTAATTTCGGACATTTAAGACTAAATGGCTTATCTTATTATTCACTGATTAAAGGATTATCGTCGATGTAGATATATAGGCCGATGCATTTTCGTCGAACACCATTCCGTCACCGAATTTGGGTAGCAACAAGTGGACGTTGAACTTCAAGAGATCACTATTACACGGAGCATACACCATGAAAGGGACTTGGCTGCTTATTGCTTGCTTCTGTTCTTTAACGTATGGCGGATACGATGATGGAAAGGTAACATGCATGTTTCTTGTATACATGGTTATTTTACGTATCCATGTTTACATATTCCAGGTATGCATACAATGCAACCAGGACATATTGTCAACTACAGGTATGAATATACGGAGCTTGAAACAGTAATAACGCATCACTGTTTGATGATTGAGTAGGTATATAATAATGCCATGGACATTTTGACGTTCTTGTTTTTTGCCTGAATATACTCCATTATTTCATACTGAGATCAGCACCATTGATAGTTTTCTCTACCCGTATATAGTGAGTGACTTTGGTTTTATGCCGCTTTTAGCAATATTCAAGCAATATCACGACAGGGGACACCAGAAATGGGCTTCACACATTGTAACCATGTCGGGATTCGAGTCCGGGTTTTCGGCGTGACGAGTGAACACTTTAACCACAAGGCAACCTGACTGCCGAACCCGTATATAGAGCATACCTGGGTGGAATTGCCCGAGTTGATGATTGATCTAGCATTACACGTTGTGTATAATGTCACTTTCAATGCTATTAAACATATTAAAAAAACCTTCATGAGTCCAAAGTTACTCGCAACCATATTGCTCGTATAGGCAATACACAAAATTGATGGAAAATGCTGGCAGTAGAAAGTAGTTTATGTGTTATATAATTCACTTTGTTTCTATTATTTTACAGGTATCTTTATTTGAGCGCTTGCTGAATGAACGTAAGTACTTGCCATGGACTCTTATGTTCGCACATGGATTTCCTGTACATGGGGATGTTAGTTCCATTGCGACACTATATATCTATACAAAAAAATAAACAAAGAGGCAGATGTATCTTCACTTTGGTAACCTTTTTTGGGGGAATACATTTTTAAGACTTCCAACTTCATACACATTAATCTTGTGGGACTGACGTCGCCTTTGTCACCAGCATTGATCATGATGAATCCTATTGTGTTGTTTCTATTACAGTGAGTGCAGCCTCTTCGGGTGAAGCCCCGGAGGAAAGGGGGATGGATGAGAAGAGAGGGGGTAATGTTGTGACAGAGCTGCCGACACCGATACGAGGTACTGAGGCCAAGACTGTCAGGGGGACAGCAGGTAAACAGTGTACAGCGTACTTATAAAAATAATTATACAGAAAAAAAGATTTGAACGCAACAAGTTCAGAAGATTGCCAATGTCATTGAAAAACATGTTGCAACCAATCGGATAGCAATATTTATATTGGAGTAATGCTGTAATATTGGCCACGTTTCTGTATAGTGAGTGAGTTAGGTTTAACGTCGCTTTTAACATTATTCCAGTTATATCGCGGCATGTCAGCTTAGTGTGGGAGGAAAGCCCGAAGTGATGCAGGTCTAAGACGTTTACCACTTCGGTGAAACCCACGAGCTGGGGTATGGTGCTGACAAACCTAGAAACATGATTGGGGCGAACCGGGATTCGAACCCACAATCACAGGTTTCTGGCGTGCCCAAGGGACGCAACTCTGCACACAGAATCGCGGCGCCTTAGACGACTGGTCCACCCGTGCCCCCTCGTTTCTGTATAGAGCGTGAAACTCACGTAGAGAAAAGAAGTAACGTTCTTCGCCATTTTCGCCAATACTTCAGTAACACCAACACACACAGTATGGATAACACATTTATTCCCGTGTAAAGATCATGGTCGGGGGAAACGGACAATTTACTCACTAGGCCGCCCCGCCGCCCATATCACGGTTGAACTAGTTTCTTATTTGTTTTATTATTTTTCGGAAGAAATGGAAAGTATGTATCAACCATACCTGTGTGGAGCTCTATTTTATTAGCGTAATATGTCATCCTTCCTTTTCTAGATCACGACACAACAGACCTTGTAACGTGCACGCTTGCTGACTCGAGTGAAACAGGTCAGATCAGCGTCAACAAAAAGTCAAAGAAGAAAAACAATGGACCGACTAGAAGGTGGGTACCGACCACCCCCCTCCCTTTAGGAGCATAGAGTATACACTGCAAAGTTCGGTCCACACAGATATTTTCCAAACATATATGTCTTCCAGCTTCCGCCTGGCAGTCTATACATCCACTCACTCCAGTGGAATATTCGATCAACAAATTCCACACTGTTGTATATTTCGTATATCTAAGATATTGTGGCAGTATACGATTTTAAGTAAAACAAGAAATAGCAAAATGGAAGACTGATAAGACAAACTGTAGACATATTGATTAACGCAAAAACATGCACATAAATATTATTCTACCATGAATTTGGAAAATAATCGATTCTGATTGGTCAATCGGAGGTTGTCAAATCACTATAAACCCCCTGTGATTCACAGAAAAGTACTTTTTTCAGTCTTTGTTGGTAGGCATATCTAAATAAATAGATCATAGGTTACAAACTGCAAAGTTGCGGTCATAACAACATTCAAAGGATGCGTGGAATACATATCGTGTATAAAACACGACAGAAATCTGCAAAGAGAATGCATTAATTTTTAAGTTTTCCGGACAAGAGAGAGCTTGGAATTAGCGCTTCCCTCACCACCACCATACGACTGTGACGTCATATCTTTTGCGTCACAATGGGCGAAAGCTTTACAAGATTTGCTTAGTTTTCATTTGGTGGTGCCCACTTCATGTTAAATTACCTTAGTCATATGGCTAATTCAATGCCTGTCAAATAATCGATGGAAATATTACGGTGTAAACAAACTACTTGAGCATATAGAAAACAAACTACTTGAGCACATAGAGCGCCATGATTTGTATCTGTCGTCGGTGATTCCGTAATTCAGTTCGACAACCCACTCAAAACACTAGACTCAATCCATGCCGCTTCGCTCAATATGTTTGCTAAAACTAAAGGGTTTCGGGTTTAATTCAGTCATGGTGGCGCGTTCGGGTCCAAATTCAATTAGCGCGGTGAAATTTACAGGTAACCTTGCTCTACATGGAAAACACAGTATGCGTTTCTCCTAATTAATATTATTGATGTTATTGTTCATTCTATTATCGTTTTATTTATTTTCGGCAGACGACGTTCCACTCTCTGCGAACACAACTCTCGTTACCGCCAGATTGATGGAAGGTGTAACAACGAACGGGAGCCTCAATGGGGTTCAACGGAACAGCCCTTTAAGAGAATCCTTGCTTCTGCCTATGAAGATGGTATGTGTAAACGGGTTAAGACACAGTGTCTTCAAATATGGTAGGGTAACTCACATCAACCAACAGAAATAGTCTCAAACAGGAAAGCCTCCAAACGGTGCTCAGACTGATGGTTAGCGGTGGGTAAGCCGAGTGGTTAATGCGGTGGGAAGCCGAGTGGTTAATGCGCTGGCTCGTCACACTGTAAACCCCAATGTTTCATTACATTATTGGTGTCCCCTGTTGACGTGGACAATCTATGTTTGGAATTATGACTACTTTGTCAACACTGAGCTAACGCCGATTGTGATGACAAATGATAAACAGACAAGATGTGGTAAACTATAAATACTGGTATACATGTGAACATGTCTATATAGCGTCTGAATGTCCCTTTGATGTCGTTATATCTGAGGTTGATTTAGTAAGCTCCATAACCGATCAGTCTAAACTATAATTCTCGCCCCCAGGAACCTTTGTACCACGACTAACCGACTCAGATGGCAAGCGTCTCCCCAGTCCTCGTCTGATCAGCACAAGGGTCCACAGGAGCATCAGCCGAAAGACAAGTGACAACTCACTGTTGGTGATGCAATGGGGTCAGTTTATTGACCACGACTTGACCGGAACTCCCGTCCATTCAGGTAAGATGCTATACTTATGTATTTTCACTTATCGCAAATTAACTTTAAATTAATAGTACATGTATTGAGTTCATCGTGCTGATTCAACTACATTGCATCATAATTTATATATTGAGACGAGTGCTATTTAAGTGTTGCCTTCTCTTTGTCCCGCCAGATGACCTCGCCACAAAGTGCTGTGAAGGTCTGGAACCAGGTTTTCAACACCCTGATGTGGAAACTGGGTGAGTACATTGAAATGGAACTGTGTAGAATTTGTAGAACAATTAACAAATGGTGTCAATAATTAGTGTTTTTTTGTCGTTGTTGTTTAACGCCGCACTCAGCATCCCAGCTATATGACGTCGGTCTGTAAATTATCGAGTCTGGACCACTCAATCTATTGATTGACACCATGTGCATCGATCCACGTAATTGGGATACGATGACATGCATCAACCAAGTCAGCAGGCCTGACCACGCGATCCCGTTAGTCGCCTCTTACGGCAAGTATAATCGCCTTTTACGGCAAGCTGAAGACCTATTCTACCCCGGATATACACGGGTTTCATTTATATGGTGCAAATGATACTGTGACATCTTAGGCAAGAAAAGAACATATTGACAAAATCTGTAGATCATAGAAACTGATGACAACATATTGTGAATGACCAACTCCTTTATATACAAGTTTGTTTTTTACGACGCACATATCGGTAATTAGTCATACTTGTCACACAATTATTCAATTTATAATTCATAATGAATGTAACAAGAACAATCTAAAATTCAATGTTCGATATATGTATCCAGTTTCCGTCAGTGGATAATATCGGCTCAAATCGTTAAACCCAACTCTCACACACACTCAATATGAGCACATGAAACGTTTCATCAAAACAATGTATCACGACATTAGTTGTTAAACTTACATGTACTCCTTTCAGCGGCCCCTGCTTTCCTATTAGAATCCCTGATAATGACCGTCACTTCAACAAGAGCTGCATGGAGTTCATAAGATCAGCAGCCGCCCCAGGAATCAGTAAGTGATATAACCCCTTCACGATGCGGAAGTGAGTTGTTTGAATGTTGCATGTGTGCTCTTTGATCAAACACAACATTATTATTACAGAGTCACTTTAATGGGAAAGCCCATCTTTAATGGTACCTTAGTGTCTTAATAAAAATATTGGCGCGGCGTGTATCACGATGGTTAAAGCGTTCGCTCGTCACACGAAAGATCTAGCTTTGATTGTCCATATGGGAACAGTATGTGGAGTTCGATTTCCACTTGAGGATATCTTTGTGAGTGAATAAGTCAGAACATGTAGAAAGAAAAAAACAACACATTGTACAATGTCATCGCGACAGCGGGTGTTCGTGAAGCATATTATTATATCCTATACAACGTTGCTTTCATATGTTTTACAGATCCTCGGGAACAGATCAACCTACTGACAGCTTTTCTGGATGCCTCTAATGTGTATGGATTAAATATTGAACATTTGAACAACCTCAGACATGGCCGTAAGTGGACCTTCATCAATAGCATCCCTTTACTAAGTAAACATTAATTACATTTTGGAAACCTACACGGAGGATACTTATGAACGCGATTAGATGGATAGACACTGATAAGGCATTGTGTCCGAATAGATGGAAAATTGTATTATCCTCTTGCCGTGCCAGAAACATAGGATCGTGGGTTCCAATGCCAGAATATGTTTAAGGTGGTCAGCGTCATATTCCTGCTCGGGTGTTTCACCACAGTGACAGTAACATTTCAGTGACAATCGCAGATAAAGTGACTCTGACCATAAAATATAAAAAAAAATTGCCTTCTCCGTGTTTGAAAAAGATCTTTCTTGTCAGAACTCTTTCTTAATCAGATTTATTGACTCTAACCTCTCTTCATATAAACAGCTTTCCTCAAGACCAAGGGAGATGATCTTCTTCCCGAATCAAATGAAACTATTTGCCGTCTTGAACATTCCACTGACTGGTGTTTTGCTGCAGGTAAATACTTACTGCTGTTTTTTTTAACAACAACTACGTTTAGATATTATGACATTTGTATGGCGATAATGTTGATTGATATATGATTTATTTTCATGGGAAATGTCATCTGAAAAAAACCCAATATGTTTCATAGTTATACTTTGTCAGGTCGCGGTTAGAAGTATATTACAAACGACTTGGACTGATAACAATATTATTTATTGGATGATATTTGATGACATATAGATGATATATGTTTATATTTCAAATGTTAGGTGACGATCGCGTCAATGTGTTCCCTGGCCTGACCGTCCTCCACACTATATTCATGAGGGAACACAATCGACTCGTCAGAGAACTGTCCTCTATTCTTCCTACTGGCACACCTGATGAGATCCTGTTTCAAGAGGCCAAGAAAATAGTATCTGCCATGTTACAACACATCACATATACCGAATGGCTGCCAATCATCCTAGGATCTGAGGCAATGGAGACCTTCAAACTGACACCGGACACATACAGCTACGACATCACCCAAAACCCGACCATCGCTAATGTCTTCGCGACAGCTGCGTTCAGATACGGACACTCCACAATCCCAAAGTTCCTGACCATAGATGGTCGGAAGATGCCCATATCCAAGTTGTTTAACAGTCCGACGGAAGTGATACGGGACCTGGATGCAGTCCTGGAGGCTATCTTGGAGAAGAAGAGACAGAATGTGGACCGCTTTGTCACAGACATGATGACAGACCATCTGTTTGAAACATCAGGCAAGAACAGCCATGACGTCGTATCACTAAACATCCAGAGGGGTCGTGATCATGGTCTTCCTTCCTACAACGATTTCCGTCAGGCTTGCAACCTCAAACAGTTGGACACTTTCAAAACTGCCGTTTTTGGAAATGCTTCATCAGCTTTGAAGAGTACCTACAGGTAGGAATTGTGCAAAAATCCTTAAGTCGAATATATTATATGTTCAGAATGTGTACAACATTTAAATCTATTTGTTGCATTTACAAACATGAACGGTTCATGATATTGTTTTATTGTATAAACATGTCACTGCCCTCGTGTCTATGGATTATAGACAAATCTCCACAAACAGCCTTCCCAAATGTAAGTTATTTCACCGTTTTTCTCATGAAGATGTTGAATGATGTGTGTCCATTATTTTCTAGTCACCCGCGTGATGTTGACGTGTTCAGCGGCGCCGTGTCAGAGATTCCAGTGAAGGGCGGGTCAATGGGACCTCTGCTGGCTTGTCTGATGGGTCAACAGTTTCACGACATAAAGTTTGGTGATTCCTTTTGGTATGAAACCACCAACACTAACAAGGGCTTCACTCCAGGTAAATGACACGACTTATTTTCGTCTATGCACACTTAGTGCATCGAAAAGATGTTCAAAATTAGGCTTATTAGTTTTTAATATTTAACTTCATACCATAATAATATGAAAGCTTCATCGTTGCCACCCATTTTTTTCTACGTATCTTCATTGAGAAAAGGATCAGAACACTAGGCCGATGTGCAGACATTGCACACACACACCCCCCCCCCCCCCCCCCCCCCCCCAAAAAAAAACAAAAAATAACACTCACACACACACACACACACACACACACACACACACACACACACACACACACACACACACACACACACCAATTTTTTTTTGTATAAAAATTATAAATCAATAAATAAATAAAAACAAACAGAAAACTAACAACCTCCATTAACATCAACTCACTTGTCTGACATATGACCGCCTCCGTGGTCCTAAAGATAGGGCGTCTGTTCGGAGAGCAGAAGGTCGGAGGTTCGATCCGAGGCAGCGTTAAACGAAACAATGTCAAACAAGGTACTTGTTACCCTGCCTAATAGGCTGAGTGGGATGTATTTACGAAACGTTGCAAAGCCCATTTCATCTCATATCACTTCTCTGACATGAGAAAAGGTAGAAATTTGGGAAATGATAAACTATAGATGGTATTGCATCCTCCTTACTTCGTTTCAGAACAACTAGTGGAGATAAAACGGGTTAAGCTGTCAAAGATTCTGTGCTTAAACTCCGGAATAAACAAAATACAGATGGACGCATTCAATGTGGAATCCAAGAAAAGGTAAAATTCAGATCTATCTGAACATTTAAATTAAAATTATATGACTCATTAATATCACGTGTTTTAGAGGTCATACAAACATCTCCTTCCTGTACTACATATGTGATAATCTTTGTAATAATTAGTTCACAACACTCTGACAATCTACTGCAAACATTCTTACGTATTTCTGGTAACGTAAGCTTGTTGTTCCATGGTTAAATTGTACGCTCGTCAAGTTGAAGACTCCGGTTCGATTTTCTTAGGTAGAATGTGTTAGGCTATTCTTGGTATTCCGTAACTTAGTAATATTTCAATATTATTAAAAGGGAGACTGAACCTTTCATTATCATCATCACCTTTTATTCATTTTCAGAAATCCCCTACTATCCTGTTGCGACTTGCCAACTCTAGATGTGAACAAATGGCGAAAGTAAAACACTGTTCTCATCACGTATGGCATATATACGTAAACGATTGGCACAACGGTTACTCTCTTCGTGCAAACACATTCTGCCACATAGTTTAACCTTGCTTGACAATAAAAGACATGCAAATATCAGATTGACTTGTGTTATTGGTCTATCCTTTTTGCTCATTTTTGTATATACGACAATCGGTTTTCCGGAAACCTGTCCAATTGGATGATGCAATGTCTGGAAAAGGTTATACAGGAAAACCATGCATAAACATATCAATGCAGAGAGTTTCAACTTGACTACGGAATATTTGATAAAAAAAGGAAACCAACCGACCATGGAGGAAGTTGTTTTGAAGGCATACCATTAATTTGAGGATCATCAATTGTTTATAACATTTCCAACTTATTTCAGTAATGGTGCAGAGACGAGCCCCGACACTTGTAATATATCGTGGTTACATGTACATATTTACAGGTATGTGTGTGGGACATTTGCGGCATCGTATTAGTTTTGTTGGGTACAGTGTGGGAAATCCAATTCTGACTTGCCCCGGTTTCATCTTGGTGGAATATTGCCAGATTAGCGTATGAGCTCATTCGCTTACTCACTCACCTACTATAAACTTAAAGCAATTTGATGTAAACGTATATTACTCACTTCATTATTTACTTATTATTAAATAATCAATGTCTTTGTGGTGAATTCATGTCTTCATCTAACTCCTGTTACAAAGGGAAGATTTATGATATTGGATATATATGTATACTCTAAAAAAAGAAACGCAACGCCAGATTTGAATGATGTGAGAAAATACCAAAATGTGGTGGAGAGAACACTTGGTGATTGTAGTCATCCCAGTTATCGGTACATAGGAAACGTCCAAGGTGAAGGTCAGCTACCATCAATAACGCGTTTGTCCCCCGTTGGAATCGATAGCGGTCTGACATCTCCTACCCATGGAAATGTATGCGAATCACATCCTGGGGAATGGTAGCCCACCCGGCCTGCAACGCAAAAGCCAACGTCTGCAACGTCTGCAACGTCTGGGGTTGTGGTTGACGTCGGCGTAGCTGTCTATCCAATTCATCCCACAGGTGATCTAGCGTGCTGGAATACACGTTTGCCTTTGGCTGCAATTGAGAGGACGTGGCTGCAATAGGAGAATTTCGTTGATGTATCGTTGAGCCGTAAGATTGCCCTGGATATGGCCCAAACCTGCCCTGCCATGATGAGAAATATCCGCCCACATCATAACGCTACCCCCGCAAAACCTGTACGCAGTTTCCAGCGTAACGTTCTCCCCGACGTCTGTAGACCCGTGCTCTTCCATCCCCTCGATGGAGGAGAAATCTTGATTCGTCGCAGAATCAGACATCTCTCCATCGCTGTTCAGGCCATACCCTGTGTTGACGACACCAATACAGTCCTTGTTGTCGACTCAATATGACGCGTCGAACAGGACTTCTTGCTAGTAGACCTGCTACTCTTTAACGGTTTCGCACGGTCTGGTCGGAGATTCTGCGCAGTCCGGGTATTTTGGATGCGGTTGAGGTGGCAGTGGTCGTCCTTTCACGTAGGTGGCGCAGTCGGATGTAGCGATCTTGAGCAGGGGTGGTTACTCTTGGTCGTCCCGACCTTTGCCGATTACGTGTTGACCCATGCTGCTGAACAAGAACCCATATCCTTGTGATTGTGCTGGGCGCTACATTGAAAACCATGGCTGCAGTGGCTCGCTATTCCCCTGCCTGCAAGCGGCCTATGACGTTTTGACCTGTCACTGTTCGGCTGACGCAGATGCCAGACAATCAAAAGCCCTGCACATTAATACCGTTCATAGTGCTACTGCATAATAAATATTTCAATAGCTACATTCTACCATGACAAACCTGAACGCAAACGCCTTAGTCTTATAGAAGTTAATGAGTAAAGCAGCATGGTTGAGTGCAGTGTTTTGAGAGAGTATTCTACCTGAATTAAGAAAACCAGGATACCAGCCAATAAACAAACCCTTGCATACATACAGTAACCACCCCTTAATAAACGAAGCAAAAGTTTGAAGGTTTATTTCCAAGCAGAACGTCTCTATGATGACATCGCAGTGCTCATTGCGACGTAAATGCTATGTGATCACAGTAGGCTACACAATAGGTTAAACAAACTTCACTCTTACCGTTGTCTCCAAAACTCTCTAATGCCTGTGCCTCAGTCACATACATACAACTGTCGCCGGACCATGTGGGGGCATCGGTGAGTTTCACCGATGCCCCGGCGTGACACAGATTTTTGCCCACATCTGTGACACACAGGTGCAGTGGTCATGAAGCCAAAGATGATCGGTAGATACCCGAAGGATTTTGGAAAAAAATGGTTGCTCGCTTTAAAAGGAGCCCGCTCAGTGCCCGACCGATCATAGTTCGTGTTCGCCGTTCTTTGTACCGTGTTTTTGTACCAGCGCTGCCAGGATCACGTTGTGACGGTGTCGGGCTCTCGCGTACTGCATACGGAGCCAGGCCAGTCTCAGTGTGTGTAGAGGGACAGGTATTCTGAAGACATTCTATGCTGCTCAGCCAATTCAGCCCATAATATACACTCCGAAACAGGCACGCCAACATTCCAGGTGTCCGACGAATGACACCCGCTCGGCGCCTGCTCGATGCTTCCCCGGACTCCGGTTGGTCACCTTTTGACTTGTATCCCGGGCTGTTATGTTATGGATATCTGTTCTTCTTCAAACACAGGAGTCCATCCGTGGTTCAATAGCACTTTATTTGTGATATAATAATTACAGCATCTGTATCATCACGATTGTGCACGTGATAATGGGACATACATGGCCAGGAACATATCAGAGGCGTCAGAGGGCCAACCTGCCTAGCCCCTGTCCGAGGGTCAAGCCTCGACTAACAGAAATTTTAACCAGTGAAATCACTGACCAGCTGCCACGTATGGAGTACGATACCTCTCTGGTCAGCCTGCAGTATCCCTCCCGCACCTCATCCACAATGTCAAGCTTCAGTGGCCAACCGGCCATTCTCTAGCGCTAATTAGGAGCCACTAATCTGCACATGACTCCGTCTCCGTGCTGTTAGCCATAGTAATAATAGCCCAGCTGCTGTTATAATATGTATTGGGTAGTGCTCTGAATATTTATCTACATATATTAAACTTATTTAACTCAAGGAATATATAAGATATAAATATATATATACTCCCTGCTAAAACCTATTCCCTGCCCAACTGCCTACGATATACGCCCTTTCTTAAAAGCATTGTGAATGAGGTAGCGATTAAAATACTATACCTAATACAAGTTAAATACTAAAAACATGAAACGTTAGAAAATCAATACAGTAGAGAAGTGAAAACATAGACACACCATTCAGATTGTACTGATGTGACAAATTATCCAGAAATACCATCAACCATGGTTGATTCACAGTTTAAATGATAAATTCATTCTAAATTGACCAACGTCCGCAGTAAGCTGTATATTATTAATCCATAAAAGTGTATAATAATAACAATATTTTCACAATATGAAAGCAGACTGAGATATATGTTGTGGAACCCAATTTCTTTTGCTACAGCAGACGGCACATGACAATGTGTTAATGAACACCAGATTACGTCAAGTACATGGATTACAAATAAAATACAGCAGGTACCAATAACATGTTTACACAAATACGTTTCCATTGAGCACTGATGTAGAAAGTCTTATTAAAAATAGAGCTTTACAGGAATCATGGTAAGGTGCCATGTACCAATACACCGTCACTAATAATACACACAGTTGTTCACAGGTAACACATCACATCATTTCATTCCATTCTTTCCATCATTCTCTCTCTCTCTCTCTCTCTCTCTCTCTCTCTCTCTCTCTCTCTCTCTCTCTCTCTCTCTCTCTCTCTGAACTTATAAATACATCATATCCGGTTCACGAGGATCCTCATACACATGATAAATATATATCATAAACATCATTATATTTATCATAAACATCATTTTCAATTTCAGGCGCATAATATTTCCCTTACACTACTACTCATGACAAACATTACGAGCCGATCTCAGACGTACTTGAAACACGCGTGTTCATACATCAAATAGTAGTGAAACAACGCCCTAATCAAATTAAGATATGGTAGCGCATATTAATAAATGTCGGGAAGGGGCACAGTTGACGGGACATGTAGACACAGGTGTATGCTACAACTGAGAGAAAAGGAAAAGGGACAGAAAATTGTATACATGTACAATGAAAGCGTTAAGTGGGGTAAAGTAGTTAACGGGGGGGGGGGGGGGGGGGGGGGGGGGGGGATTGAGGCGACACTCCTGGGGACTCAGGTGGTATAACCCACAGAGGAGGCACTTGTTTGGGTGAATGTGCGCATGGTACACTGGGGGTGGGTAGATGGGAGGTGGTGGGGTGGAAAGGGTCGGGGAGTCCAGCGGGAGGGTTTGTTGAGGGAAAGCCTTGTTTGGGGAAGGTTTGGGAAATAATTTGTTGAGTTGCGTCGCTCCTTGTGTATTCTTTCCAACTTAACTTTGAGGGATGTAATGACAGACATGATACCCTCCTTGTCAGCCTCTTTGTGTGTGTCCTCTTCTACCTTAGCACTCGGTACCATGTCTGCAACGTGGGATGGCGCCGGTAAGAATCACCTGGATGATGTGAGGGAGGGCATTTCTGAAAATGTGGTCCTTTATAAATTGATAAGTGTTACAGTTCAAAATAGATGCCTCATAACGAATGGAATAAAGGAAATCGCAAAAACCTTCATGTTCTTTTTGTTTTCTGTCTATCAGATCATTCTTGTGGTCTATAACCTGAATAGACGTGGGGACATACCATTGCCAAAAAGATTGTTGAAGCTCAGGCCATGTCATGTTGTCCTTTCATGGAAGTCCTTCATACCAAATTAAAGCAGTTTTTTTATAAATATAGGGGGGAAACGTCAATAATTTCTTCACTTGTGTAATTTTGAATTGACGTAAATTTCTGAAATCTACCCAGCCATGAGGGTGCAGAGCGGTGATCATATCCGTCGAACAAAGGCATCGGGAGGGTTGTGAAGCTGACGCGAGATGAGGGCTGGACACTTGGGTGGTCAGCGGGTGGAGAGAGGCACGGACGGAGAGAACAACAACGGCGCTCACAATGGGATATATATATAGTCCTAGGCCTGTTAAAACCTATACCCTGCCAAACTGCCTACGATACTTGGCTTAATCGTCCGGTCACCGGAGGGGAACATTCCGAGTATTGACCGATTCCCGGCAGATGACCTTGTCCGATTCCCTCGCGGTCTGGCATGTGCCTGGAGGGCCACTGGTGGGCTACCGGAAGATGTGTCACGGATCCATTACCGATGGGGGTGCGGACCACCGGTCGCCGCAAGAAAATAACTCCGAGTTATTTCCTTCCGATGTGTCCACCGGGTCTTCCCGATGTCAAAAACATGGCCAATGCTCACAGATGATCGTCCGGCACTCCGTCGCGTATGCCTCAATTTTGCCGATTTTCAGTCTTTTCGGGCATCGTTAACTAATCTTTCCCAGTATCGGTGGATATGTGACTCGGGCATAAGTCGATCTGTATCTGTATCATTTCAGCATTGATGGCGACCCATACTTTGAACACTGTAGTAACTGAAACTCTACATGTTGTATAATGTACACGTCATCACCCCAAAATGCCTATCAACAATGGTTAATAAGATATTATGATATGATATTCTAACAATATTTGTTCCAAGGTAATGTGGTCGTCAAATCAGCTGAATTCAAAGTAAAAAAACCTATACCCCCATACAAGACTATGCAGTTTGACAGATTAGGACATTTACGTCTGTGCAAGTTTCAGGCTCGAACGAGAATGCAATCCATAAGATTCGAATTCATGAAATATATATAGTAAAACACGAGTTGCGTCCCCTGAACCACACACTTTTCAGCAGCAACGTTGATAACAGTGAGCTGACGAAAGTGATCTGGCACATGACATTGTCCGACACCTTATGTATTGCATTTCAGAGAATCGAGATCAAAAGAATAGATGGCATTACCATGTTGCTGCCGTCCCTATATTTGAAATTAATCAAGTCCATGTTATCGCGAAAATAAAGGAAATATGACATCAATACACGTGTTGGTTAAGCACAAAAAACAAATTAATCACGGTAAAGCAGGAATTGCCTCCAATGGTTTAGCCATTTCATGAAAGCTTCAGTAAATGTATCATCTTTTTTAATTTAACACTGAAGAATGTCATTTCGATTATTGTTTCATTGGATATAAATGTTTTGAAGATGGTACACGTGATCTCAGATTCGTTCCATCACATACAGACATGACGGATGCTTACATCCGTGTGTATGGTGGGAGATACAGACACGTCAAGTAACGGAGTGTAGTGTGACGCGGTAGGGAAGAGAAAGAAACGGGGGATACTGCAACTAAAACATGTATTTTCATACAAATCTTTGATCTTGACAGACAGAAACAAATCTGTCGCCAAACGTTGAGATCAAATGTTTCTGATGAAACCCTTAATTGAGTCACCACAATACAGTGAAGTTAACCTCAAAATTGAAATTGGTTACCTGACATGGATACTTGATTAAAACAGTTGATATATTCCAACAACTGATCATGACGAAGCAGTTACTCAGCAGGATTTCCAGGGCAGAACATGTCCTCAATACACTGTCTTCATCGCGAGTTTGTTCTCAGAGGCGAATTATGAGGATCGGGTGGTTACATTGAATGATCGGGTGTCATCGCTCCCGATACATGTAGCATAGACTGAGCTAGACTGGTCTTGATATAGACAGAATATTGCAGACAGGTGTACATTTCCTCACCATTTCTGCACAGTAATAGGGAATACAGCCTTACTATCATTCAAGTTCTTCACCATAGATTAGATGAACACACACCTCTCTCTCTCTCTCTCTCTCTCTCTCTCTCTCTCTCTCTCTCTCTCTCTCTCTCTCTCTCTCTCTCGCTCTCTCTCTCTCTCTCTCGCTCTCTCTCTCTCTCTCTGAACTTATGAATACATCATATCCGGTTCACGAGGATCCTCATACACATCACATTTATATTTCATAAACATCATTAGATTTATCATAAACATCATTTTCAATTTCAGGCGCATAATATGTCTCTTACACTACTACTCATGACAAACATTACTCTCCTTCTTACGTTAAGGACAAAGCCTTGACAATCATTGTCACCATCACGACAGCCCCTTAACAATCATTGTCACCATCACGACAGCCCTTGACAATCATTGTCACCATCACGACAGCGCCTTGACAATCATTGTCACCATCACGACAGCGACTTGACAATCATTGCTTTCTTCTCCTCTGTCATGTTGATGTCGCTGCCCACTACAAGTGTCATGCTGACAGTGACATTATACACCCCGAACATCGGCCACAGTGGCTGACTGGAGTCTACAATGTCTAACGTCGACATCACTTTATTCTCCTTCACATCAATGAAGACAATCTTCTTCCTGGCGTCATCATAGACAACACCGTAATGTAGTGTGTGTGATGCCCCTGCTGTGTTGGGGAGAGTGTCGGGCAGACACAGCACACACTTCCCCCCCTTCAATGTCCTCCTGCATATCCCGCCGTGTGTAGTACACTGGACGACATCCAGGCTGTAGGAGGTCTGTTGTTCACCTATACAATGATGCACGTCCCTCTGCTCCTCACTGCATACACCCACCTCCAGGATGAGCGCGTCCCCTGTGAGTGGTTTGTCCAGACTGACCCTAGACAACACCTCCCAGTACTGGGGACAGCCAGCCCGGGGGAGGGGGGCAGTGCTACATGTGCCACAGTACTTCTTCAGTCTCCCCTCCCCTGCAGGTCTAGTGCCCGACTTCCTGTTGACCAGGTCTCCTTCTGTGTTGACGTGGGCGGAGTCGAGATTGACTCTGTCTTTGTCATATTTTAGATGTATACCTACAAAATTGAATAAAGTAAACTTTCCAACACAAATACATTGTATCTCTGCCGCTGAATAATTGGTAATAATATGTTAACGAGTGAAACTTTGAGTGCACACACTATAGCACAAGTAAACAACGACATTAGGGTGAGTGAGTGAATGAGTGAGTGCGTTGGGTTTAACGCCGCTTTTAACATATGAGTATTCCTGTTATATCTCGGCATGTCAACTTAATGTTGAGGGAAAGCCCGAAGTGATGCAGGTCTCAGACGTTTACCACTTCGGAGAAACACACGAGCACGGGTAATGTGCTGTCAAACCTAGAAACATAATCGGGGCGAACCGGGATTCGAACCCACAATCATTGGTTTCTAGCGTGCCAAAGGGACGCAACTCTGCACAGCGAATCGCGGCGCCTTAGACGACAGGGCCACTCGTGGACCCTAATAGCAGTAGGACATGTACATCAACGAGTGTGGATTTGACAAATCTCAGGGTGACTAGACGAACTATTGTGACCCCTATCCATATGATGTGCACAGTCAGGCACTTCACGCATTGCATATAGCTACCGTATTTTCTTGAGTATAGTGCGCACTTATTTTCCAAAAAACACAGCTGTGTAGAAGGGGGTGCGCATTATACACGAATTAGTGAGTTTTGATGTTTTTCCCCCATGGAAAGACATCACTGTGAAACGCCTTGAAACGAACTTTGGTTGACAGAGAATGGATACATATATCATAATTGCCATACTTTGATTCGTTAAAAGTCATATTTGTTTTTGTTGTGCGATTCTATGTCAACACGTAATTCTCGCGATCACGTGCACGGGAGCCTCGACGGTGACTGGTCAGACTGGTTCCATGTAGATAATAATGCCCGACAATAGCGATCAGCTGCTTCGCTTAGGGTTATTATTATTTTAAATATGTTTAGTAAAAGCTGCATCTCAGTTAATAAGATATTGGAATATATTATTCCTGATAAAAAAATAGTTTCAGATACAACTTTTGCCGATCCTTGCATTAAAATCCTGTAAAGTTATATCATTGGGTGTGCCTTGACCGAATCACCGGTAGATTCCAATAAAACGTGTGTACAGCTGATTGCTGTGTCCGGCTTAGTTTACAAGAAAATACACAAGGTAATCTTAATCCCAGGATATAAAACAATGCCTAGCTGAACAAAAACACAATTTAAATGGTGATTTTTTATCTCAAATTTCGAATTTGTACTGACGAAGTTTCTCATCACCCGTTCGTTTGCCGGACTTCGCTGAAGGGTTTGGGTGTAATTTTTTTTCGGCGCATAATATTCAAATTTCTTTTTTTCCAAAGTAATCTCATTCTACTCGTCACATCAGACAAGTGTGGATTTGGAGTCCATCAGTTCAATTTATCAACGCTGCCATAACACTCTCCCTGGTGAAAACATACTTACAGAGAAGAGGAACAGGAAAAGGGGCATCTGAGGCAGGCAGAAAGTGGACAGCTACACTGGACACCCACTCTACAAAACAAAATGTCAAAAATATACTATTGCTATATGGTATTGTGGTATAATGAACTGTTCACGCCGACTTCCACAGCATTTCACTAACATCCTGGTGTGTCAGCTTAAAATTGAGTGAAGTTAAGGAGAGGAAAGTGAGGTAGATTGTGGATGTTTACCACTATGCACAGGCAACAATGATGTGTATAATCAAATCATACTTTAAGATTCGATCCCCCAATGGGCATACTCTTTCACAGCTCAGGTGCCCAACTTTGAAGATTGCAGAGTGAATTACAGAACACGAGCTCATTTGGCAAAATATGGTATTGTTATTATATGCTCACATCTCCTTCATTTTTACAACTATGTTAATCATACTAGCTCATATTCGTGTTTGCCATGTTGCAATATTGAAATGATGCTCACCTAAAGACTTCATTGTTGTCGAAAGCTGTTCGATCTGTTGATCGCGATTCTTTATAACCTTAAAACATAATTAATAAGTATAATGTATACAATGTGCATCATTAGCATGTAAAGAGGAAGGCTTGGTAAGGTAGCCTTTTGGGTAACAGGTTACCTTATCACACCAAAAACGAGAGGTCTAATGCTCTTAATTCCACCATATTGTATGAAAATTGACAGATCTCAAAAAAGGCTAATACTTTGAACTTGTGGTTTTCTGGTTTTAGAACGGATTGAGTAAGGTGAATTACATTATATTGAACATGTCAAGTTATATAGCAGGTGTCAACAAACTGTACCTGCAGATGTAACATGTTATCAGCTTCAAGCTTGTTTATCTTTGTTTGCATAGCATTCATAGTAGATCCCTCTGTGACAACAAACATATGTTATATATGAGTAAATGGAATATTTAACAATTGCAACGCGCATAAAAATAAGGTGAACATGCATTACACCGGACACCTACCTACCATATAGATCACGTGACGTTCATATAACACGAGACTCGTGCGTGACGGAAACGAAAACGGGCACATTTAGATATGAATTAACATTAAATGTGAGTTTCTATGTATCACTTCCGGTCTCGAAAAACTAGACTTAGTACTTTATTTTTGTTCAAATCCAATAAAACTAAACTTGGAATGCCTCGTTATTTTTCTGCCTATATATTTCTAAGTGTGGAACATCGGAGCGTGAGAGAAATCTGAAAGGTAAGTGGTTCCTGATTTGTCTATTTCTGCGTGACGTCAGAAAACGTTGATCAACAGAGATCAGGGGCATTACATCTCGTCTGCCTTTTGGGGCGGTCGGGTAGCCTATTGGTTAAAGCGTTCAATGGGTACAATGTGTGAAGCCCATTTCTGGTGTCCCCCGCCGTGATATTGCTGGAATATTGCTAAAAGCGGCGTAAAACCATACTCACTCACTCACTCACTCGTCTGCCTTTGAAGATCTAATCAAGCAACAGACTATTTTAATTAACATCCAATCACCTTGTCATAACTGTTTAATCCTTTTTATCTCATACTTACTGTACATTTGGCTTTATTACTCGTGTGTTTTATTACCTTGTGCTTTTTGTTATTCTTACTGTACATTTGGCTCCACCCAATTACATGTGTGCTACTTATCATTTGTTACCTGTTCTCAATGTTAATCTGCTACTTTTCAGAACATGTCATGTATCTATACCTCTCATTCACTTGGTTGTTGTCACTCCAGAATCAACACTGAAACGTCGCTATTGCAATAAACCAAAAAACGTTCACTTCCACGAAGGGGGACAACGTTAACAAAGGACATGTAGACCTATTTCGAGGAATTTTGTAAAAATGTTCAGACGTCTCGGACAAGTTCACTGCCTTTTTACCTCTCATTGTGCGAGCAAACAATCGCCATGGGAAAGACATTGATATTGTCAAACCCAGCCCTCCACTCGCTACTATTGATCAAAATGACAGTTTGGACGACTTCGCTATTTGATGGTAAGTACTTACTGATATTGCAATCCCTATACCCAACAACTACTACTAACCCTTATAAAGTTAAAACGGAGGCCCAAGGGTTAAATATATCGGTATAAAAAAAAAGAGCCCAAGGGCAAAGGAAATTAACTGTAGCGGCAGGAAAATGGTGAATGCCTTTGGTTGCCAAGGAAGTAGTTCGCGCATAACAGAATATGGCGGAAGGTGTCCGGTATTAAACATTCTTTTCAAAAATAATACATAGAATATGACTGAAAATGGTAAGCTTTATGTAACACTAGCTATAGTGATGCTGATGTGTATGTCTGCAGTTTCTCCCAGTAGACTTGGTTACCTAGATGACAAGTATATCATCTCCAGGGAACAGAGGCAACTAGCAACGAGCTCTGTTATGATGGCCAATGCTCATGGACACTGAGTGGGGTAGCCTTGTGGTTAAAACATCGGCAGGTCACGCCATAGACCCGGGTTCGATTCCCTACATCGGTATATTGTGTGAAGCACATTTTCTGTTGTACCCCGCCATGATATCACTGGAATATTGCTAAAAGCAGCGTAAAACCACATTCACTCACTCAAGGACACTGACATTATTCGTATTTAACTCAACATTGCTAATAAACTGTATGTACTATAATGTACTATAAACAGCTCAATGTACAGGATACAAATTACTTAGCTTTTCTTTAGCTCGTTACAATATCAATTTATTGTTTAATCATCCAAGAAATAATCAAAAACTACCTGGGTTACTTTCTGACTGAGGGTCCATGGGTATGTAGTACCCTCCAAAGGAAGAAATCAATTGCTTCAGGTCTGTAAAGTCCTGTCTAGATAGAGTGACTGCAGCCTCTGTATCTCTCACTTGGGGAAGCTCAGTTGTAATACACTCATTGGTTCTGGATACTACTGTCTTTCTGGCCCTGAAGAGTGCGTCCATACTAGACATGGCAGCGAATTTCTGACAATACCCAAGTGCTGTGTCACATTTGGCTTCCTCCATTTCCAACTTGGATAGCCGTGAGTTATTTATATCATATACAGCTCTGAAACTTTGATCCAGTTGTAGCGAAAGCCCTTCTTCTCGCTGATTTAAAGTATTTCTCAGCTCAGAAAACGTATGCTTTAAGAACTCCTTCCGTTCCTTCTCTTTCACCTCTGACATCTTGACAACTTCATGTACCTGGTCCTTGATGGCTCTGATTGTTTCTATCTTCTTAGAGAGGCCTTTCTGTCCTTCCTCCAGTACGGTCTCCTTCAGATGTTGAAATGCTGTAGCTATGTCATTCACCTTGCAGTCGCTATGATTCTCCTTACATCTGAAACATATTCTTTGCTCACATGTTTCATCATAGAGCAGAAGAGGATGATCAGCATGTTCTGTGCAGTAGACAGTCTTAGGAGTAGGTTCTACGTCAGATGACTTCAGGTTTGCCAATGTCACAACTGCATGGGATCTTGTCAACTTCATATTTTCATGACTGGCCTGACAGTGCTCACAAAAGAAGGCTTCACATTCATCACACCAGGACATTGCTTGGTTGCCATCATCTCTATTGGTACAAAGCACGGCGGAACCATCGTTTTCAGCAGTTTGGTGGAAGATATCTTTGATGACAACGACATCGGGAGGGAAATCAGTGTGTTCTTTATTGAATGTTTCCTGGCATATGTCACACGTCAGTGTATCAGCGGTGTCAGTGTCTAGGCATGTCTGACACACCGAGTGGAGACAAGGTAGGAGGTGTGGAGCAGGCCCACCATACTTGTACGAGGTGTGACACACTCTACACTGGGGTAGCTTCACTGCAGTCGCCATTGTCCTGTTTAGTGTTATGATGTCCAAGTTGTGCACAGTACTGGAAGATAGGAAGTATGGTATATTATACATGCAAATAGAAAATAGAAAAATAAACATTGAGATAACATAATGTCTGAGATATCAAATGACGAACGTGCGCCCCGATAAACGTTATTTTTTTAACATATGACTTAGAAATATGATGTATCTCAACCATGTCGGAAACAATATTTTATAATGGCTTATATTGTCGACAGCTTAATCTTGATGTTGAACAGCATTGCCACATCAGCGGACAATACGTGTACTTGTATAGTATATCTGAGGTCTTGGTTACGGGTATGGCATTTACGTAGATTAATGCATGGCATATTCGAAGTAAAATAATAATAATTAGTAGATCGCCTCCGTTGTCTAGTAGTTGAACATCTGCCCGGGGAGAGGAAAATCGGGAGTTCGATCCCCGGCCGCGTTATACCAATACTTAAAAAGAGGAGACTTGTTGTTACCCTGCCTGTCGCTCGGAATTAAGGGGCTAAAACAAGGACTGGTCGGCTCGGAGTATAGTGTGCCTGAGTGGGGTATTCATGTTAACCTGCGGCTTGGTATTTCAGTGAGCTAGCACTATAAAATCGGCATTAGTCCGGACCCACAGTAGCCACACGCACACTTGCATGCACGTCGCTATATAAATGCAATAATCTTGAACGTGACGTTAAATCCTATTACACCTCGCCTCACATATAATTAGTATCAGCCTTACAAAATAAAAAAAATACTATGTCCTCCAGATGCCAACATATTATATACGACAGTGCAGCAACAAATACATACAACTGTACAACAACGTTATCTTAACCACAACATACATTTCACATGCATTGACATCGGAAGTTTTCATGTGTGCTCATGTTGCATACTATTATTATGTTTTAATTTTGTTTTTCTCATGTCTGTTGACATAGTACTATTTGATACATTTAAAGGGTGACGTTTACATAACAACCGCAGCATGCTAAAATAATATAAATGCAAATAAGAGAAAAAAACACACAAAATAGTAAGATTTAATATTACATAAATAATGTGCATCAGGCAAATACCGATAAGACATGCATAACAATATATTTCAAATTTGCACTTTCAAATTAACTGCACACGCAGGTACAACGCGTCCAAATTGCCCGTTAGTTTCAAATATATTGCTCTATTTGACCATTCGCTTCAAATAAAAAAATAATAATAACACACCCCTGTATAATCACCTGACACATTTCGTGTTACATTTACATGTCAATAAATGGCCTTTCAAGCACTTTAATGCTGCACCATCCGTGTATTCGATCGAGCCGATAACAATGAGCTGTTCATTCTGCATGGGAGGTATATTATCTGTGTGCACGAGGACGATACACGCAAGGACGTCATCATACTCATGTATAGCGGCAAAAAAAGGCTAGATTGTTACCGCAGACCACATAAGGCAGGGAAGTGTGTCGTGTCCTAGAACATGTCGGCGCTTTAAAACGAAAGTAGGGATGACACTAATGTGAGGACTTTAGACGAGTGTTTTATGATTAAGATAAGTTAAGGTATGCTTAAGATATGCAATGTAACAGTTGAAATGCATTCTAGTGGTTTAGTTAAACACAGGTGATTTCTCATACAGAACAACATTATCTCATTTGATTATATTGTTAGGCTATCAGAGACGATCCACAACGCACCTACCTGGCACAGACCACGTCATGTATTTGTAGCTAGGTCACTTCCGGGTTGAGGTGCAAAGGTGAATGCTATTTTAACACACGTATACGGGGCTAGGGGAGGTAGAGGTGGAGTGAAATTGGCTTAAACGTCGTCATCATGAAACGTTATTGCGTTCAAACATGGGTTGGCTGGCCATGTCTGAGATCTGCCTTCCTAAGCTGTCCAGCAGCCATACATGTCTATGAAAGCATACCATTTTACCTCAAGTAGTATTTCTCATAGACCTTATAAATTACCCCAGAATCTCAACAATATATTAAGTTCGTACTTAAAGGATGTAGAATGCACATTTCAGTATCTTTTGATAAAGCCTTTGATATTATATTATCTGTAGTGTCAGCAATGAGTAAACGTTTTATGTTTTCGTTCAATGACTGTGAAGCCCATTTCTGATGTCCCCCCTCGTGATATTGCTGGAATATTGTCAAAAGCGGCATAAAACCATACTCACTCACTCACTCGTTCATTGAAGTTACAATATGGATTTTTTGCATGTAGGCTAGTGACGGGGAAGACATTTTATCCAATGTTTTACAATCAAGAAACTGTCAAAACAGATCGAACATTAAATATCCAATTTAAAGTCTCCGACAAACATGTTAGTTATGAATAGTTCAATAACATAAATTGGTCAAATACACAGACAGTACATTATTGATTTATGAATGAGAAAATATCTTTGTCATGTTAAGATACCACTTTGGAAATTGTATTGTGATTTTATTACATATTTACCGTGCAATATCTAATGACAGCAAAATATTATTTTGTATTTCTAATCAATTTCAAATTACATTGTTGAATACTACCATGCCATCTGATTATACATGTATATAGTAAAACTAAAAACATTTTGGCTCATTCAATATATTAGAATACGTCAAAAAATAAAGAGAGCAAAATTTATCATGCATTCTTGTGTTTATAAAGTTGTTTTTTCACAATATTAAACTACATGTCTTCCTTCCATGTCCAGCTACCTGAGAAAAATATTTTTTTTAAATGTAAAAAAATACAATGATACTCGATTACTTTACAAGCTAATCATGCACGAAACAAATAGTGCACCTCGAGTCATGGATCTATGATGCAATGCGATCACGAGCGTCGGTTTACACAACGAACAGTATGTCGGTTTGTGCATCGACCAATCTAATGACTTGTGAATAGGAGTAATTCTTCATACATTAACCAACGTGCATGGTATTTGCGTTTCTTTTGTCGGTGAGTATATCAGGAGCAAAGTTCCAAAAATGGCAGTCAAGCGCACAATAATGATGTTTTATATAGTTTTATTTATGTTTTTTTTCACTTTGCATTATCTAAATTATCAAATACTTCCATCAGTGACAAAGTGGTAATTACTTTGTTTTGTATCCTTAGCTTAGAATTAATTTTTTTTAAATAATTATTTGTCTAAGAGCAAAAACATTTATTTGTCTAAGAGCAAAAAGATCAAAGCATTCTTGTAGTTCTCTTTTCGCTATTTTAATTTGTACATCTTCCCTCAAAGCTCTTGTTTAGCTAGGGAAAAAAGGAAAAGCATAATAACTGAAAACCATTTATATTATACATTTTCCTAGTTAAATTTCCGAAGTTCAATACCAATAATATATTTTGGACAAATAGGTCCATTACTTTCATTGACCTACGATCATTATCTATTTCAAACTGTACCTTTAGTAAAATGGGATGGAATGGGAAACTACTGGAAATAAACTATCACGTATGTCCTTACATATACATGTATACATACCTAGGTAAAGCTGATTCATAAAACAATTTGAAAGAAAAAGTTGTATTTCATGGTTTTGGTTTGTTTGTTGTTTTACGCCCCACTCAGCAATAGTCCAGTTATATGACGGCTGTATTTCATGGACTTGCCATACAAGTGTTTTTGAGCAATGGTCTAAGAGTATTGCAGCCAAGTGCGAAATACTAGCTGATCATAAGACGAGGATGTATGTTTTCTAGTGATCATAGTGAAACAAATTTGAGTACATGAATTGTTTTAACATTGAACACAACTTTAATCGAAGTAATTCATATTTTTGCAATTTTCTCTTTAACCTAATCTAGATATTATTTATAACTGTATATCTACCGTAAAACAATAATATTGCCTTCTTTCACTTGTACTGTACAGGTTATCGTTTCCTTGTATTAAATATAGCCTATTCTGCTCTTCTTGAGCTTTCAAATTCAAGTATTAAAATTGTCCAATTACATCTCGTTTCAAGCTTTTCATAAGTTAGATTTAAACCATTAACAACACATCATGACCCCCTAAGTATCAGTGAGCGGTCTGTCTGATTGTACAACGAAGAAAT
Source organism: Haliotis rufescens (assembly GCF_023055435.1). NCBI lineage: Eukaryota > Metazoa > Mollusca > Gastropoda > Lepetellida > Haliotidae > Haliotis > Haliotis rufescens. Next base: position 10,372,176 of record NW_025964383.1, read on the forward strand.
GACATATGGAGCCCGAGTTGCGAGTGATAGGATTGTTGAATAGATTTGCTGCCCATGAAAACGTTTCAACGATTTTGATTAAAATTACATGTATGCTTACTCTTGGATGGTATTACGTTAGTATAATCTTGTTTATTATTAAGGCATAATAATGGTGTCCGATTTTGAGCTGTCAATTTGAGTATTGTTAGGCCTGTTTAGCGATCTTTCACATTTCTTGTCCTTTGGAAATGTACGATGTGAATTACCCCGAAGTTGTTTTTATCACTAATAAAAGAAAACGGCCACTGAAACCTACATGGACGTAACCGGGATTTCTTCAAGATATACATTCAAAACTGTTATTCGTATTGCGACATAATCTTTGAAACAGTCTGCATATGAACTAATTACGACCACTTCCGTTACTTATGTTTTTGACGTCAAAAACACGGACAATTTCGTCGTTATTTTTTTTTACGGTCAATACAACTCACGGAAAATTCTCAGTGAATGTGTACTTCAACATTAATGCCATATGTCTATCACTGTTAGGTTATGTACTTGCCTATGTTATGAATTAGACATTTAGATTTCAAACAAAGGCGCTAACTTGACTTAACTTGCCATATTCGGGTGCTTCCATATAACGGTTAATGTAGAAAAGTAGGAAACGTATAATACCAGCGCTTTAATCAATGGCTATGCAGTGCATAGATGTTTTTGATTTGGTGACTTAAGATACTTGAAGGAAAGACAATCAACTCGTGTTGCATGTTATACCAATTTGGTTACACTGTGTGAAGAAATAAGAACGTTGTAACACTTTTGATACAATGTATATGTTTTTGAAACCGCGACGTCATCACAGTGCGGCACTGAGCAGCATGCGGGCTGACTGACGTCCAGGCACCATGAGGTATAAAACTTTAAATACATTCTCATTGTTGATTTAATCGTGTTTTCTGAACAATATGTATTGTCACACATCCATGGAATATTGAAGTACCCGCAGTATGCATTCTGTAGCCTTTAATTATACATAAAATTATCTAAATATGCCTAACGATATTTCCCAAATATAAAGTAGAATGTGTTTTTATGCTTATACATCTGATATAACTTGTTATATACATATACGTTGGAAATATATATGAAAGAATATTAGATAGTGTTTTGATACCACGTGCGTCTTCACATATACCGTTCCATTTAAGGCAACGAAATCCATGAACATGATTTATTTCATCCATGCTGCTTGTAATCTGTTGAATAATACACTGACACACAATGAAGAACATACTGGTGATCTCCCTTTTTTAATATTTGATTAAATGGCCACCAAAATAACATTAAGTTGTTCCTTGTATTAAGAATCCAGTAACTTGACATGGTATGCCATATTCCATCGCGTTGTTTGATGGACCGAGCAGGAAAATAAACTCAAAGATCCCACAGAATGGGAAATATGTCAAACACGATCGCGAGTTGCGTCCCTTAGACCACACACCGCTTCAGTGACATTGCAATGGTTGATAGAAAGATGATCAATGGGAGTGTTCATTGTCGGACAGATATAATAATTGTTTTGTTAAATCGTGAATAGATAACACGATGGCATATCCTTGATACGGTTGACAGACAGACAAATATGAGTGTTCATGTATGTGCTGGAAGAAGCCATGGTGCAGGGCGGTTTGTGAAGGTAGTTTGTGGTTTGTAAATAGGCGGAGAGGGCTTGTATGGGACAGGAGAGGGGTAAGCAAAGGTTGGTGATCAGTTTCAATAGATCGCTCTGGATCTACTACATGTACAACCCAAGGATGGCTATACATGCCTCAAGGCGAAACCGAAAGTACAACGTACATGTGGTTACTAGGAACATTCTATTTCTCAAATTATCTGTCCCTCTATCTTATCATACTTTTAATGTGGATGTTTATATTTACCAATAGATGTTCAGTCACAACACGCGACATACCTTGCTTTTAGACACGCCACACTTTTGCTGTAGTCGGCTACACGGGTACACAGATCGCTCTCCGCAAAGGAAGACGTATCCTTGTCAGGAAGATAACTTAATTCTAAGGTCACGCCACACTTTTTCTGTAGTCGGCGACACGGGTACACAGATCGCTCTCCACAGAGGCAGATGCTTCCTTGTCAGGGGAGGTAACTTCGTAGGCCACGCCACACTTTTGCTGTAGTCGGCCACACGTGTACACCACAGATGGCTCTTGTCAGGGGAAGTAACTGCGTATGTCAACAGTAATGTGACAACGCACGTACACAGATGTTCAGTCCCAGAGTGGCAGCTGTGTGTGAGTTGTAAAGATACAATCTGTCTGTGTAAACTTGAAATGATGAGTGGTGAAACATATTCATGGATCCAGCATATATATGACACCAGTATATATCTAGTGCATGTCTTGATATGGCAGCCTTGAATACTGCAATCTTGCCATTATACCTATATACAGCAAGGACACGTTAATCCCCATGATACAGTTTCCAGATTATATAATTTCCGCATTATTGAATAATGTCTTAAGGGTAATGTCCCTTTAATTATATCTTGGTATTATATTCAATGGCCCAACGCAATGTCGCCCATTCCAGATCCCTAACTAAACTTATGGTACGCATTCTGTGTATTGCTATCAGTCATAGCTATCCATGCTCACAGTGTAAGACAACATATTATCTAATTTTAACAACGCTTGTATTGCGGGGCTGTGTTGTCAATAAGGCACAGGGGATACTACAAACATGTCACACAAGAACCAGAGCCGAAGGTCTCAACAGAAGTCTCGTTATGCACAATTTACAAATGAATGTATAAAAGTGCCTCAGGTCGATTAATAATGCTAGGGAAACATGTATTTTAAATATTAGCATATAATATTACTTTCATCAAAGAAAGTCAATTATTCTCTGGTGTCTAAGGCGCCGCGATTCGCTGTGCAGAGTGGGGTCTCTTGGGCACGCCAGAAACCTATGATTGTGGGTTCGAATCCCTGTTCGCCCCGATTATGTTTCTAGGTTTCTCAACACCATACCCGTGCTCGTGGCTTTCAGTGGTAGCCTGGAGTACATGCCGGCCGTCTTGAAATAGATTAAATATTGCATACAGCTATCCATTTCCTCGCCTGGTCGGGGCATGGGTGTCCCGTCATCTAAGGCGCCACGATTCGCTGTGCAGAGTTGCGTCCCTTGGGCACGCCAGAAACCCCGATGATGTTCCTAGGTTTGTCAGCACCATACCCGTGCTCGTTGGTTTCAGCGAACTGGTAAGGGTTCTTAAAATCATACTCGAAATTGACTTTCTTTCTTTAATGTGATTTATTTACGTGAAACGTGTGTGTTTACAGTATTTATGTCGTGTTTTTGTGAAGGCCAGTATATATTGAAAAAGGGTGTCAGCAAATGTTCCTGATGAGACCCTTAATGGAGTCACAGAAATTGTGTGACGGAAATACAGTGAAGTTAACCTCAAAACTGAAATTGGTTACCTGACTTGAATACCTGATTAAAACAGTTAAGACATCGAACTTCGCAGCAGGATTTCAAGGGCAGAACATGAGTAGTATACCAGGCTCATTCAGGACCGGACCTAGCAAATCCCCATGTGACGTCACAGGTCATGGGTCAACCGGAAGTGACGTCATAACCGGAAGTGACGTAGCATGAGGATTATGGGTAATAATGAAGACAGGAAATGACGTCATAACCGGAAGTGTATTCTGGGAATGAAGATGGAAGTGACGTCATAGCATTTCCGATTTAGTGTGTCTGACGGTTTGGTGAGAATGAAGTGATAAAATGGCGTCTCGTGTAAGAAATGACGTCTGTTGGTCAGATGTGTGTGAGACGGGAAAATGGCGGACATGGGTATCGAGAAAGTCGTTTAGTAATAGAGACGGACGTCGTACATGTTAAAAAATAATGACAGTCTCGCTACATAATGGTCGGACATGTATGTTGTATACCCCTAATAATAGTTTGATCACAAATGTGTACAAATGAACGAATGTATGTATAAAAATGGATGTATTTGTGTGGCTGTATTTGTGACGTTTATTAAATCGAACAATGTCTTTGCTAAATACATAATGTAATGGGGTGTTTCTTACATGCAAAATACATCGCATGCAGGATAATCAAGACGAATCATCATGTTTTCAAGTTTTCTTTCGTTTTATTTGGTTGGTCCTTATAAGGACCTTTGAATGGAAGCGTATACCGGAGTTATACGTTTCTAAATACCATCTTCATATACGAGCAGTTAGGTGAATATCGCCTGTGTTCTGTGACGGGACTGTCCGTACTTTTCCAACGATACAATTTAACTCCGCAATGAAAGCACTGTACCCGATCGTTAGTTCCGGTGTAGAAGAATCCACTCATTGCCAGATCCAGGGGAGTTTGTTTCATCTGTGTAGGCCATCGAATAAATGTATCCAACCGATCTTGCATATACTTCATATTGGGTCTGGTAGGCATATCCAAAGAGTCATTGTCGAAAAATACATTGCAGTCACAGGAATCAAGGCCCGAGTCGTAATTGCTATCCGTATTAGACATCCTTTCAGCGCTGCAGTCAAACTAGGAATGAAGATTGTAGCCAAGGCGTGGCAATAGAATACGTCAGCTACGTTTTAACCAATCAGCGATCAGCTAAGCTGCTGACGGGACACTGTAGTCGGACCCTTGGAGCAGTTAATCCTTAGTACTACTCAGGGATTAATGGCGAACGGCCATCCCGCTATCTAACGGTCAACAAGTCGGACATGTTATCTTAACACTGGTGTGAAATACTCAGTATTCCAAAGGGAGCATAAACCCGCATCGGGGGTCCGTCCCAGTATCTTATCGTCATCGGATTAAGATACCTGGAGTACATCCACGCTTTCAAAGTCTTAAGCCGATTAATAATCGCAATCCCACATCGGGTCCTTCCCAGCTTGCTACTATACATTAAAGATACGCAAATCACATGCACGCTTTTAAACAAAGGTCTAGAAATCTTAAGACGAGTAATACTCATAGTATACTGACCATACCGGACAGACACAAAAGATTATAAAATTAATCCGCAAAGATCTTGGTGTTCTGTTTATCAACAACCGCGATAATATACAAAACGCTATCCAGTGGCGAATTCTTATCAACACTTTATGGGGAGTTTTACGTACATTCTCCGTGTGTTAACGACTGATGCAGCAAAGCAATGAAAACATAAAAATAGGTGTTCTGTTCATTCATTTTATTTCAAATTTAAATTGTAGTACGTCGTGTCATCTTAGCCATGTTCAAGTAATGAAACATGTTGTCACCCACACACCAACGTTGAGGTGTGGCACGGCCGATTTCAGTGTGGGAAAATGATTGTTTTGTCTTTCACACAGTCTATTTCAGTCCATCACAGTCTATCCTAGTCTATCACGGCGATGTCTTCCATCCGTATGGTAGGGTTTCACAGGGCAATCCATTGTCGTCGTACAGCACACGTCTCTTTGTGTACACCATCCTGTATTTCTTGGCTGTGCTGACAGACAACAACTGGTTGCCCTGATTGAATCCTGTTCGTACGATGAGGTTAGGGTAGTCCACGCTTATTGACTCCTCCTGTCTGCCGCATATGAGTTCTTTCACGGTGTCAAAGTTGACTTGCTGGCTTGCACGGTAGTTCAGCGTGAACCCCCTAACCTTGCATACGGTCCTTGTCCCGTCTTTAGTAGGTCGGACTAATTTGTAGGCATAGTTCTTTGGGCCACCTGACACGAACGTAGATATAGTGTTGCCATCCAGCTCATCGGTCAGGTCGCCCAAAGTATCTCCTAAAGGTGGATTCCAGACACTAGCCTTGTGGACGTAAATGATGCTATCCGTGTCAAAGTACAGCACCCTCCGCTCAAGTGGCATCAAGTAGCTGTGGACAAATTAGAAAGATGGCATGTAAATACTCGTATAATTAATTCATATTGAAACCAAATTATTACAAAATTATAATCTATATAATAGCAAAATAGTAATTTTAATAAATGCAATAGCTTACCTGTACAATTTGAGACGGGCTTGTGCTGTAACCCAGGCAGCGATGACGACATTGGAGGCAGGATGCGAACTGTGGAAGTCTTTCCTTGGTTCAGTGGAGACGAACAGCATGTTTTCGTTGACAATGAGGACATCTTTGACTTCATGCCGCTCGTCTCTCAACATGCCAAAGAATTGATCTGGCTCTGTCACATAGCTCGCTTTTCCAAAACCTAGCCTTTGCCCAAACTTGCCCCAGTGGTTATTCAAGCATCCTTTTGCCAATGCCCGCAGCCCAGGATTCTTCATAATCCGGTTGACGTCGAGTGTAACTCCCTCTTTCTCATATATCTGATGGGCGTAATCTTGAGGGTCGGTACATCCTTCAGGGAGGCAGCTGGCTTCTTGTTTAATTTTAAAAAAGTTATCTACGTACTTGGCAAATAATCCTCCTTGATGGGTACTTCTGCTATATTCGGAAAAATTATCGAAATGCCAGGCCTCGAATATGTGCAGAACCCTGTATCCACACTCGCGTACGGCTGTTTGCACCTCAATGGTTGTGTAGGTTCCCACCCATGCTCGTTCCTCATCCGTATGACGACATTCCCCATCCATCTGACCATCTGTACATGTTCTACACAGAGGGAACATTAGTTTCCCACCAGCTCTGTAGGGTAATAAGGGATGGTACAGTTGTGATGGTGGAAGAATGCGACACCGGATGAGTCCTTCTAGGTGATTCAATTGCGACACATGGGGATGATCCACAATCTTGGGGTGACCTAGGGGGAATTTTCCGTACTTGCAAATGTATGGATACAAGGAACACACATCTACATATTTTATTTCTTCCTCTTCTTGGGCGGTATAATGCAATTTTGTGGCGTTGGTTCTTCCACCAAAGAATGCATCGCGAGGATCCAAGGGATCTGTCAGGTATTCAAAGGTGGATAGGAATCCTTTCAACTCTTGGTTTGTTTTCTGACTGTCTTTGAATTCACATTCCCATATCTGGACAATTTTCTCCACGTCTTTGTGTTGGCTTAGCACAGCAAGGCGATACAGTGTTTTTTGATATACCTCTCTCATGGTTGTTCCGAGGGTGGGATGTGGTTCACACCGTACAGCCTTGTAGCACTTTGTGCAGCCATGCCAGAAACAGCCCATGAATTCAAAGACAGTCTTGCTTTCCCTGTCGTAGCCATCAACGCTATAACGAGAACCATCCGAGCAAAGAAACTTTGCTTCCCCTCCATTGCGTGCATGCTCTATTTTGAGATCTTGATCCTCATGCATTAACCATCTTAACCACTGGAGACACTGTATTGAGTAGCGTCTCTCCGGTCTGTATCCATGAGGTGGTATGATGGCAATGGTTTGAGGATCCAGGTAGTTTTTTCTGAATACAAGCATACACGCCATAGGAAGAGTTGTTGCCTCTAGGAATGGATCCACATTGTTTTGCCCGATGAATACGTCACGGAAAGCAGCAGATCCTCTTCTAAGAATATCAACATCACTTTGGCAGTAGGACAGTATATCCTCAGACATGTTGAATATGGCATTGGAGGAAACTTTCTCTTCGTACCATTTGATGAAAGTTTCCCGTTCGCCTGAGGACATACTGTCGGGTCCATAGGTGTCCATGGGAGGATAGGCTCCTACATAATCCTTGTTGACTGTTGTGTTGAAAAAATGGGGGAAGTATCCTTTTGACAGTTCAGAGAGCCCAAATGTCTTTGGAAATGATTTCAATGGCATGCTGAGAAAGTTCAAAGAATCTTTGAAGGTCAATCGTCCCACTTTCATCATCAGTATCTGCTGGCCTCTGAGTACAATCTGTGGAGCAACCACAATGTGTTTGTTGAAATATTGTAGCAGCAGATGGCCATCATATCCTCGATAATTGTGAGCTATGACCAATACTTCATCTTCGTCTTCCTCATCATCATCATCATCCAAGACATTTAAGACTTCCTGTAAAGCCGAGTTTGGAGCATCCCTCTTCCTCTTCTTGCTTCGTTTCTGGTCAACAAGGGTTAGAAGCCACCCTCCCATGTCCTCCAAAGTGCTGTCTCCTCGAAATACTTTCGTTCGTGAAGGCCCTTCATCTTCCTTTCTCCAAGGACACCCCTCACACAGATTGGTAGATTTATCCCCAATACACCTGCCACATCCAAGCTGTACTACACACAAGTTAGGGACATGCACTCCCGTCTCCTGTTGACATTCAAAGTCATAAAATATAAACTTTTGTTTTTCATGGACAGGATCTGCAGTGTTTGATGTAGTACCTTGGTCTTCCTTCATTGGTGTAATGTAGCACAGATGTTTTGGGGTTAGGGGTTCCTTACAGTTCTTACAAAGGCGCCGTTCAGAACAGGTATGTGCATAGGCATTGTGCTCTTGATTGCAGCTGGTACACCGATGCAGGGATTGACAAGTACTGGTTGGAATACCAGCTTTGCTGGTATACATCTCTTGATGTCGCTGGTAACAATAAGTTGTTGGAAACCACCTCTTGCAATCGAGACATGGAATGCCTTCCTTTTCACCTTTACCACAATAGCCAGGACGTCTACATTGATGACATCTAAATTCCCTGGTACAGCGATGGTCTTCTTTGTTATTGAAGCCCACGTCACAATCTTCACAATATTCACTGTACCCGGTAAAAGCTGCCATGGATGTAATCACATCATAGTGGCTATTGTGGTGGTAAAGGTGAATGATCTTAGAGGGGTTTTCCACTGCACTCTTGAACAAAAGCTTATTGTAGACTTCTTGAGAATATACTTTCAGCTGATATTCCGGTGCCAGGTAATCACTGAAAACAGTCCAAGTATCCCTACCGGTGCATGCCCCAGGCTCTATCCCAATTTCACTAAACAGCCTAACTGCCTCCTGTTTTTGAACATCAGTCCTGTTGGTTCTTGTTAAGGCAGTTCTTCTTGTATCCCATGCTTTGCAAATGGGATCCAGCCGTTGAAATGGTGCAGGTCTTTTAGCATAATGGAGAGCAACAGCTATTGCTCTCGCAAAGCATAAATCGTCCTGGTTCTTTATTCTTACGATGCACTTTTTCTGTTCCAAAAATGTATCCAGGTTTTTGGGACTATGCTTTGAACGATGGCCTCGTCCTTCGCCAAGGCGATCCGGGTCCTCTACATGGAGAAAGTCAATGTCCATGGCTGCATCAATTCTGGCATTGTCATTGCTTTGATGTACCTTTTCAACCATAGCCATGATATCTTCTCCACGCAAATCGCCCAAACGCCGAAATGGAATGCGAATGGGTACATTTAATCCTGGATGGTGTAAGGCAAGTCCTACCCGGTCGTTATCTTGCCCATTGACATCGATCCTTAGTTCCTCAATGATGTTATCAAACTGCTCCCGAAGTGCCTGCGGTAAATCCTCGAGTCTCTGTTGTTGCAACCAGGCAGGGTTAAATTGCACATTAAAATTAACGGCATTGGCTCTAAATCGTCGAGCCCTTTGCCTGGTCACACGCCTTAAAAAATAAGGTGGAACAGCTCCCCCTCCTTGCTGTTCGGGCTGTTGGTCCACGTCATCCATATGATGAATTAATGCCAGTTCCTCCTCTATTTCTTCCAAATGTTCAAGTAGAGACATGTCGTCTTTAACTTCCTGCTCTACTTGATCCAAATGTTGCACCATGGATAACTCCTCTTCAACCTCGACTGAATGATTGACCAAAAGTTCATCTTCTTCCTGTTCGAGTTGCTGTTCTACTTCCTCAAGATGATGAACTAGAAGTTGGGAATCTCCGTCGCGATGAAACGATGCCATGATGTCTTCAAGCTGAAGAGATAATTGTTGAGATATATAATACGCCAATACTCTCAAACTGTTGCGTTACAATGTTGTCGCAAAACATGGTGAATATGTATTTATATGCCTACGCTATCACGTGACCTTCTAAACATGTTACAACATGTGGTGAATGTGTGTAATGCTTCAAGACTAGAGGGGCTGAAAACGACCCACTGGTAGTACGTATACATAGTGTGTACATGATATGTAGAGGGCAAAACATAATACTCTATATTATTATTAATGAGAATAGCATACAAGGTAGGAAACAATGAGCAAAATACAATGGCCAGTCACTAATCTTTTTCCACTGAGTGCTGGACCAGACACGTTGTAGTTGGAGATCAACGTGTGTGTTTGCTAAACGGCTTACCCTTGCGACATGGGCTAGGTATCCCAGATGTTCTTATCAAAGCTGATAATTTAGGTGGGTATAAATGATCCTCTTATCACAATGGCACGGAGTAGGGATATCTACAAGTAGTCATATCTTATCTTTTACCATGGCTGCATATCTCAGCAAGATCCGCGTGTCAGAACATGCCTACAACTCATACAAGGGGTATAAGTAAAGCTGTATACTGTACCTTATTATCAGCTTGAAAATGTCAGACAGTTCAGCAACGTTCTCAGAAGATGGTCAACGATGCCAACTGGCTCTTGGAAACAACGTCTTTGTGGTGGCAAAGTTCTGGCATGGAAAGATGAAAATACACATCAGAGAATATACCCAAGAAAGAGGAAGATGGTTTCCTATGAAAAGAGGGATCACATTAACGTTACAGCGCTGGATGGAGCTTGTGTCAAACAAAGCTAGAATTGAAGAAACAATGGAAAGCGGTGGACTATTGAAATGTCATCTAGGAGGAAATATGTATGCAGAAATGGATAATACATACCCTGGACTGGACATACGCAAATGGTATTGGTGTGGAAAGCAAAACGTCGTCAAACCTTACAAGCGCCCGGGAATCAAGCTGGATGTGGATCAGATGAAGCAGCTGTTAAACTGCTTTATCGTCATGCCGGACTTTGTGTCTGAACTTTTGAACGTTGTGCCCTGCTACATGCAGAAGGATCACATGAACCAGTTTGGTTATTTTATGTGTCCAGAATGTAACCCAAACGGCCTGTCCGTATGGGGTCCTACTCCTGTGTAACCTGTACTTGTGCATAATGTATATAAACTTTGTTTTATTTACTCCTTGTCGTACTTCTTTATTATTCATATTTCTATAAAGGTGTATATATGACTAGCGTTTAGCATTAAAGATTAGGTACTTGACATGGCTGGTCATACTCTTGTTTCCTGGGATACTATTATGTTCAAACACCCTTTTCGTCTGCTCGTCAGTGGATGTAGTGGTGCGGGCAAAACCACCTTTGTATATAACTTATTGCAAAGTTTTGATGGAGATTTTCCTTTGTGCTATAAACCAGATGTCATAGTATGGGTATTCAGCGAACATCAGCCTCTGTACGATCAAATATCGAATGTTTGCGCAAGACACGATGTCTCTATATTTTTCGTGCATAGTGTGGTAGAAGCGGAGGGATTCATTCAAAATAATAGTTGGTTAGTCGTGGATGACTTTCTGGGTGATATAACCTCTGAGGAGGAATTAGAACTTCTGAGGTGGTTTGTAAAGAAATCGAGTCATAGAAACGTGGCGTTGATATATTTACAACAAAATTTATTTAATAAAACACGTCATCACAGATCGATAAGTTTGAATTGTACACATATGGTTATTTACAAAAACCCTCGAGATAGCTCTCAGATCGAAACATTAGCGCGCCAAGTATTTCCCACCAAAATACCATATATCCGAGATGCATATTATAAAGCAACAAGAATGCCATATACATATATTCTGTTAGATTTGACTCCAACTGTATCGGATGAATTGAGGGTAAGAAGTAATATATTTGACGGATCGTGTGATATATACCTTCCCGTATAAATAAGCGTGGAAACAAGTTGTACATACCATTTACTTCAAACATGTCCGACAGGGAACAATGCTGCATGTCGTGGATAGCCGCGCATAAGAAGATGAGCTGTTGTCATGACAACGGGTCAATCACGGACGATAGTAGTGATAGTAACGATTATAGCAGTAGCAGCGATAATTCTTCCTGTTCAGAAGATGAAATGAGTAGTAGCCAGACTGACATTAGCGATGAATCTAGCTTTAATGATGATAATACTACTACTACTACCCATGCTGATATTGATACCAAAACAAGTGACCACGTGATAAAAAAGAAGTCCGAGAAAGTATATAATACAGCTCGCGCCTATAACCCCCGCAGACTTAAGCTAGTCATTCCACCGGTGAAACCCTGGGAGTCATCATGAATAAAAGTAAGGTTCAGAAGAATGCAGATATTTTACATTTTGTATGTAGAACCACTCCCCGCGTCAGAAATAGTATACTTAGACAGCTGCCCAAAGAGGTTATAGATGCCCTCAGTGAAGTTGCTGTTAATATATTTAAGGGTAACCTTCCTATGACCGGTAGTCAGAGGGAAAAGCTGCTCAGGTACAGATCAAAATTACAGCGCTTGAGTCGAAAGACCGTAACGGTTAAAGAGAAAAAACGTATACTTCAGCAAAAAGGAGGATTTATTGGAGCCTTAGCTTCTGTGTTAGCGCCTCTGGCTATTAAAATACTTACGGGAATCGTGTCGTGATGTCCAAGGACGTTTCTAAACGTATGATATTAATTCCCTATTCTTTGTACGAGCGTTTGACTCAGACGACACATAACGGTGTACTGAACAAGAATGCCTTGTTAACCCAGTCTAGAAAAAACAATTTACACGATATTCAGGATGTGCTGGGAGAATCCGATAAACCCTATGACCGTATACAAAAGTATAATGATTTGTTAGAAAAGGCGTTGAACATGCAACACATAGCCAGAACACAGGAGAATAACTCAGGGAAAGCCTCGTCATTGCATGAAGCGTCCACACAAAACGGTGATTTGGACTTTAATGTGGTAACAGACACATTACAGGCTTTACCAAAATCGTATAGAAATACTGCTTTAACTATACTGAACAGAATTACAAAACACCCTCGTTTAGGATGGGACCATCTAGGTAGATTAACATTGGATGCACAACCTATGGAAGGTCACAATGTTGTAGATATAGTACGTGACTTATCGAGAACAAAGACAGTAGCTACCCCGCCTAGAGGATGGAACACCGTTCTAAGCTTACTAAAGGAAGAAGGGCTCAGTAGGGAAATGATTGGTAACAGAAATAGGTGGAGAGAACTTGAAGGTGAAATTAAATACAAACCTAGCGACGACGATGAAGTCACATTTACACCAAAATCGAAAAAGAGTAAGCGTTCGAAAAAACGCCTATCGTGGGAAGCAGCGTACTCTAAGTAAAAGCTGGGAAGCTTGGTTAAAGCGTGTTTATTACGATAAGAATAATATTGCTAGTTATGGCTCTGTAAGACCACTTATGGCTGCTATAAAGCGTGCGAAAAAAAGTAATAAACCTAATACGAGTATGGTACAAGAGTGGCTAGAGGCTCAACAAACCTACACTTTACACAAGGATGTACGTAAATCATTTCTTAGAGATACGTACAGATCTACTATATGCACAGTAGATCAACTATGGCAAATGGACTTAACAGTGATGTCATCTGATGCTTCAGAAAATGACGGTTATCAATATATTCTCTGCGTTATAGATGTATTCAGTAAAATGGCATGGGTAGAACCCTTGAAACGTAAACAACCGTTACATGTGCTAAATGCGTTTAAACGCATATTAAAACGGTCAAGCCCGCGGTCTCCCGAGAGCCTTCAAAGCGACAAAGGAAGTGAATTCAATAACAAACTGTTTAAATCCTTCGTGATTAATGAATTACATTCTTATTATTACACCAGTCAAAACCCTGACACAAAGTGTGCTGTAGTAGAACGATTTCAGCGAACTTTGAAAAAACGTATGTGGCGTTACTTTACTAGAAACGGTTCAAAACGATACATAGATATTCTACAGCATTTGGTGCGTGGTTACAATTCGAGTTATCACAGAACTATAGGTAGAAGCCCTAAAGACGTCCAACCAAATGACTACGTAACTGAAATACGCATTTTGGATTTCATGAAGGACTCCACAAAAACATCAACAAAACCAGATAAGAAAATATTACCTTTGAAAGCAAGGTGCCCCGTTAGAATTAGTAAAAGTAAAAATGTGTTTGAAAAGGGTTACACATCCAACTGGACACGGGAGGTGTTTTATATAAGTAGAGTCGTTTTGGGTAGACAGCCGGTTGTATATAAATTGGAGGATTATGCAGGAAACTCATTAGATGGTACGTTTTACCGTCAGGAGTTACAACCAGTACAACAACCGGACATTTACGAGATAGATAAAATACTGTCGAGAAGAATTAATCCTGAAACGGGTGTGGCCGAAACATACGTTTCTTGGAAAGGATACCCTAAGATATTTAATCAGTGGTTACCGGAAAATAACATAATAGATGTCTAATAATTGGAACTGCTGGGGATCAACCGTACGCAAGAGTGCCGTGGTATTTGCTGTACAGATTATTGCGATATTTACGGTACTTATAAGCTGCTTAGTTAATCTTATGTTCTTCAAAGACGAAAAGGATTCTCCCAAGCAACAGCTATGGATAGCTCTCCTGTCGAGCTGTTTGGGTTATTTATTACCTAATCCCACCATCACCCCTGTTCCAAGCCACGTTGCTAGTTCTGATTCAGGCAGTACCGACAGTCACGATGGGGTCTAGTCATAACGAATTTTACGTAACACTACCCAGCGATGCTTCCATGGACAATAGACCCAGCAATAAAGCCAACAGATATACAACTGATCTACCCTATCCCTTACAATTCAACAGAAACGAATGGGAAGTTGGTGTAAGTCAAGTTCAAATTCCCGTTACATGGCAAAACGTGAGACACCCTTTCAATTCCTTACAAATTACTTTTGTAGGTAAATGTATGTCCAAAATTGTGGCCGGTAGAAAAGACAACGAAGATGAAACTTTCTCGCATTCCACGGTGACAGACATTGATGAAGGGCACTACACGGGTAGTCAGTTGGTTGCTACCGTGAATCGCTCTCTTCAGAAAGCCATTGCAACAGATCTACAATTATTAAATTCTAGTAGTTCGACAGACTTTTATCACTACCCGGCCGAATGGGAGTTTCTGGTCATTAAAAATAACACAGTGAATTTTGAATTTCCACCCATCCCAAACATCGATGTAGACCAATTTAAACATGTTAGACTTTATGGAGTGCTTATTACATTACATCCTGTATTAGCGCGACTGTTAGGATTTATTACAGCAATTGATGAAAAAGTATACCATTTATATACACACGACCAAACAGCCTCGCTACCGTTGTATTCAATAAAAGATCACACCTTTCACAACTTATATATTTACACTGACTTGATAGAAGATCAAATCGTGGGCCACGTACTTGCGCCATTATTAACCCATGTTCCGATCAGCAAAGCTATGTTGGATGACTTTGTATACGTAAAAGATTACAACCCTGTGCAATACGTTCCTTTACGCTACGATAATATTCGGAATATTACAATACATATAAGAGATGACGCAGGGGAACCCGTATCATTTCAAAGCGGTAGATCGGTGGTGATACTACATTTTAAAAAGAAACGAGCATAATGTTACGTCAACATCGTAGACGAAGGCGCTCTCGAATGCAGATAGGCGGGGACATACCCGTGTATAGAGGCCTATACTACCAAGGAGGGGGTGGTTTGGGTAATATTTTAGGAGCATTGGGGAGAGTGGCCCTTCCCATGCTGAAATCGATAGGTAGACATGCTCTGAAAACAGGAGCTAGAAAATTATCTCACGTGATCCAGGATGTAGTAGAAGATGGTGTTAGCCCAAAAAGAAGTTTAAAAAGGCGAGCAGGGGAATATTTGTCAGAAAGTGTTCAAACTGCCGAGAGAGCAATACAACCTACTCCATTAAAGAGAAAACGAAAGACCAAGAGAAAAAGACTATGATCCGTTCAGAGGCCTACGAATGTACCAAGTCGGAATTAGATTTATTTTCTGTGCCGGGAGTCGTCACGTCCATGACAGACAGTCAGTGGGTACGATACAGTCCTACCACAACCGTTGTAGGTGATGGCCCCATCCGATTCGATATACAAAACCCTGTTAACAGTTACATAGATTTAGCGCAATGTTATTTACGAGTGACCTTTAAAATAACTAAGGCTGACGGTTCGGATACACACGAAAGAGCCCATGGATCCAATAACGCATCACCCGCAGACTGCGTCGGACCCGTGAACAATATTTTACACAGTTTATTCCGCGAAGTAAGAGTTCACATGGGTCAAAACCAAGTTGAAGTAACGCCGTCTCTAGGAACCTACCCGTACAGATCCTACATTGAAAACCTACTCTCTTACAATAAAGAATCAATGGACAGTTTCATGAAATGTGAAGGGTGGTATACCGACACAGCTAATAAAATGAACGATGTGAACATGACACAGGAGAGATGTAACTCTGGCATGAAACAACGATGGCATCTAACAGTACCCACAAATGAAGTGGAATTAGTAGGGCGGCTCCACTGCGATATATTTTTACAACCAAGATATTTGATAGATGGCGTCCCCATAAAATTAGAGCTTGTGAGGAGTTCGAATGCGTTTTGGTTAATGCACCCGGAGGATGGTCGAGCCTATAGAGGAGAAATATCACGGGCCGAATTTTACGTCAGACAAGTTGAAATATCACCAGAAATTCGCGAATTACATATAAAGACACTGCAGAAAGGCACTACCGTTAAATACCCGATTAGCCGCGTTAAGACAACAGCGCACGACATATCGGCCGGTGTTAGAGATTACCACAGCGAGCATTTAGTAGCTGGTGATTTGCCGAAGCGAATAGTGATTGGACTCGTAGAAAACAGCGCATTCGCCGGTACAGCAAGCAAGAACCCGTATAATTTTGACAATTTTAATCTGACTTCATTGAAAGTGAAACTAAACGGTCAGCATGTTCACGGCAAAACACTAGAGGTGAACTACGGCGCTGACAGCAGCAGACTTTACGAAACCTACTTGGAACTATTCCGTAACTCGGGTGGGTTGTGGCGAAATGCAGGACACAGCATAACACCAGAGCAGTTTAAAGGTGGATTTGCGCTGTATGTTATAGACTTTTCTCACGATTTGGGAGCCGACGAAGGTCATAGTTATTTGAAACACAGTGGAAAGGTTGGAATTGAGATATTTTTTTTCTGAACCCTTAGCGCAGCCACTGACGTTAGTATGTTATCAAGAATACGATAATGTCATAGAAATAGATTCATTCAGGAACGTTATAATGACATAGCTATGTTATATACATCTGATATCAACGAGTTTGTGAAGAATGACATGGTTCTTAACAAGGTGTATAAGGGCACGCTACCTAGGGATTACTTGCTAGAAACACATCTTCAAGACCAACTACCAGCCGCTTACATAGTGAACACAGCCGACAGCAGTCATGGCGGATTACATTGGCTGGCCTATTACATACCTAGAGCTGGTGTTGTTGAATGTTTCGATTCCTTTTCCTTAGATAATGCTCACCTTTACGAAGAGTTAAACATGTTCAAGGATTTGTATGCCTATAAAATGTATAGGTATTCTAATAGGCGATTCCAGTGTTATACCAGCACCACGTGTGGATTCTTTTGTCTGTATTATTTGTATTATAGATGTAGACATAACAGTATGAATACTGTTCTTAAACGTTTTCATGACGATTGTACAGTGAATGATGCTATTGTAACATCTTGGTATTGGAATAAAAAGCGTTGAACTTAATACATTATTTGTTATTTTGATAATAATGAACAAATGACACACAAGGCATACGACAATGTAATATACAACGAAAACAGTACTTACCTATCGATGAAGTCCAAACAGATAGCAACTTTTTTTTCTCCTAAATGGCCGTTCTTTGCAAAGTTGTACGAGTATTCACGAAGTTCTGACTAATGTATGAAGCACGAATGTCTGTAGAACTGGATTGTACCTATTTATACAGCAGTACGCTTTATTAAAATGTGTTATTCACACATATTGGCTTCTTCAAAGTCCCCATAAAGTGTTGATAAGAATTCGCCACTGGATAGCGTTTTGTATATTATCGCGGTTGTTGATTAGCAGAACACCAAGTTCTTTGCGGATTAATTTTATAATCTGTTGTGTCTGTCCGGTATGGTCAGTATACTATGAGTATTACTCGTCTTAAGATTACTAGACCTTTGTTTAAAAGCGTGCATGTGATTTGCGTATCTTTAATGTATAGTAGCAAGCTGGGAAGGACCCGATGTGGGATTGCGATTATTAATCGGCTTAAGACTTTGAAAGCGTGGATGTACTCCAGGTATCTTAATCCGATGACGATAAGATACTGGGACGGACCCCCGATGCGGGATTATGCTACCTTGGAAGAGCGTGTTTGTTTTATTTCAACTCCTTACTGAGTATTTCACACCAGCGTTAAGATAACATGTCCGATTTGTTGACCGTTAGATAGCGGGACTGTCGTTCGCCATTAATCCCGGAGTAGTATTAAGGATTAACTGCTCCAAGGGTCCGACTTCAGTGACCCGACAGCAGCTTAGCTGATCGCTGATTGGTTAAAACGTAGCTGACGTATTCTATTGCCACGCCTTGGCTAAAATCTTCATTTCATTACCGTTAGATAGCGGGATGACCGTTCGCCATTAATCCCTGAGTAGTGTTAAGGATTAACTGTTCCAAGGGTCCGACTACAGTGACCCGACAGCAGCTTAGCTGATCGCTGATTGGTTAAAACGTAGCTGACGTATTCTATTGCCACGCCTTGGCTAAAATCGTCATTCCTAGTTTGACTGCAGCGCTGAAAGGATGTCTAATACGGATAGCAATGACGACTCGGGCCTTGATTCCTGTGACTGCAATCTATTTTTCCACACTGACGCTTTGGATATACCTGCCAGACCCAATATGAAGTATATGCAAGATCGGTTTGATACATTTATTCGATGGCCTATACAGATGAAACAAACTCCCCTGGATCTGGCAATGAGTGGATTCTTCTACACCGGAACTAACGATCGGGTACAGTGCTTTCATTGCGGAGTTAAATTGTATCGTTGGAAAAGTACGGACAGTCCCGTCACAGAACACAGGCGATATTCACCTAACTGCTCGTATATGAAGATGGTATTTAGAAACGTATAACTCCGGTATACGCTTCCGTTCAAAGGTCCTTATAAGGACCAACCAAATAAAACGAAAGAAAACTTGAAAACATGATGATTCGTCTTGATTATCCTGCATGCGATGTATTTTGCATGTAAGAAACACCCCATTACATTATGTATTTAGCAAAGACATTGTTCGATTTAATAAACGTCACAAATACAGCCACACAAATGCATCCATTTTTATACATACATTCGTTCATTTGTACACATTTGTGATCAAACTATTATTAGGGGTATACAACATACATGTCCGACCATTATGTAGCGAGACTGTCATTATTTTTTAACATGTACGACGTCCGTCTCTATTACTAAACGACTTTCTCGATACCCATGTCCGCCATTTTCCCGTCTCACACACATCTGGCCAACAGACGTCATTTCTTACACGAGACGCCATTTTATCACTTCATTCTCACCAAACCGTCAGACACACTAAATCGGAAATGCTATGACGTCACTTCCATCTTCATTCCCAGAATACACTTCCGGTTATGACGTCATTTCCTGTCTTCATTATTACCCATAATCCTCATGCTACGTCACTTCCGGTTATGACGTCACTTCCGGTTGACCCATGACCTGTGACGTCATATGGGGATTTGCTAGGTCCGGTCCTGAATGAGCCTGGTATACTACTAACATGTCCTCAGTATACCGTCTTAAGCGCGAGTTGGTTATTATGAGGATCGGGTGGTTACATCGAATGATTGGGTATCATGGGATACATATAAAACAGTCCTGTTTGCCTGATCCAGAATGGACTACATGCCGGCCGTCCTGATATAGATAGATATTGCATACAGCTATCCATTTCCTCGCCTAGTCGCGGAACGGGTGGCCCAGTCGTTTTGGGAGCCGCGATTCGCTGTGCAGAGTTGCGTCCCTTGGGTGGTAAACATAAAGCTGACATGCTGTGATATGACTGAAATACTGTTAAAAGCGGCATTAAACCCAACTCACTCACTCCTCGCCTAGTCACTCTGTCCATGTTTCGGCACAGTCATTGGGAAAATATCCTCACTGTCATTCATCTGTCAGTTCTCTACCACAGATTAAATGAAGGATTAAACATAACATGACGTAGGGAAAAACCTAAGATTGACTTGCTCTTAAACTATGTTCCAATTTAATCAACGTTTGGGTCCTGGTCGGCTTCTATCCCCGACGTGCAATAGCTAAATCAAATCTCACAATTAAAAAACAATGCAATAACTGTGTAACATAACTTACAAATCTCTCTCTCTCTCTCTCTCTCTCTCTCTCTCTCTCTCTCTCTCTCTCTCTCTCTCTCTCTCTCTCACGATAAGGCTCTGAGAATCATTCCCTTCTTCTCCTCTGTCATGTTGATGTCGCTGCCCACTACAAGTGTCATGCTGACAGTGAGGCGAGATGGGTTATACACCCCGAACATCGGCCACAGTGGCTGACTGGAGTCTACATTGTCTAACCTCGACATCACTTTGTTCTCCTTCACATCAATGAAGACAATCTTCTTCCTGGCGTCATCATAGACAACACCGTAATGCAGTGTGTGTGATGACCCTGCTGTGTTGGGGAGAGTGTCAGGCAGACACAACACATACTTCCCCTCCTTCCATGTCCGCATGCATATCCCGCCGTGTGTAGTACACTGGGCGACCTGCATGCAGCAGGAGCTGGTTTGTTGATCTATACAATGATGTACGTCCCTCTGCTCCTCCCTGCATACACCCACCTCTAGGATGAGGCGGTTCCCTGTGAGTGGTTTGTCCAGACTGACCCTGTTCACCATCTCCCAGTACTGGGGACAGCCAGCCCGGGGGAGGGGGGCAGTGCTACTTGAGCCCAAGTACTTCTTCAGTCTCCCCTTCCCTGCAGGTCTCTTGCCCGACTTTCTGTTGATCAGGTCTCCTTCTGTGTTGATGTGGACGTAGTCCAGATTGACTCTGTCTTTGTCATACTTCAGATGTATACCTACAAAATAAGAATGAAGTAAACTTTCCAACACAAATACATGGTATCTCTGCCGCATCATCATGTCTTACCTAATTTCCTGATTTGCCCTTTTAAACACCCAGTTCGAATTATCCGAAAAGACTGATACGATGTTTTCTTTAATAGGTAATATCTGAAACTATCGGCTTTGACTCAAGAATACATAAGTTTTGAGGTGGTTTTTTTTCCACTTAGAATGTTTTCATTCCACGGGTTTTTTTTGGTAGTTTACCCGCCATGTTTTGATTGAAATACGCGTCAAAGCGTCGTGACAACCAACTTATTCACAACAAATATTAGTATGTAAACCGACGATTCTATATCACATAGATATAGTCATTGAATATAGATTGTCTTGATACATCAAGAGTAATGATTAATTAGAAACTGCAGCTGTGCTAACAATAAATGTAATATATTTGAAATAGGGGTCACGGTCAGACATATAGGTACTCAAAAATAATGTGTATATAATAAGTCGATTGGGCATGTTGAAGTGGTTTATATTTGCTGAATGATTGGAAATTAGAGTTTTCAGTATTGAGTATGTAACGTAATGCTGAATGAGTCCAACAAACACTGTAGTTCGAACCCCATAGAGTATAAGCAATGTTACTGATGGTGTTTTCAAATATGGGGGACGTGTGAGTGTAAAGCAACTGCAAATACTTCAACGCCTGTAAAAATATGTTAATGAGTGAAATTTTGTGTGCACACACTTTAGCACAAGTAAACAACAACATTAGGGTAATTGAGTGAGCTTTTAACAGTATTACAGTTATATCTCGGTGTGTCAACTTAATGTGGGCGGAAAGCCCGAAGTGATGCAGGTCTCAGACGTTTACCACTTCGGAGAAACCCACGAGCACGGGTATGGTGCTGACAAACCTAGAAACATAATCGGGGCCAACCGGGATTCGAACCCACAATCACAGGTTTCTGGCGTGCCCAAGGGACGCAATTCTACACAACGAATCGCGGCGCCTTAAACGACCGGGCCAGCCGTGACCCCTAATAGCATTAGGACATGTACATCAACGATTGTGGATTTGACAAATCTTGGAGTGACTAGACGAACTACTGTGAACCCTATCCATATATGATGTGCACAGTCAGGCACTTCACGCATTGCATATAGCTACCGTATTTTCTTGAGTATAGTGCGCACTTATTTTCCAAAAAACACAGCTGTGTAGAAGGGGGTGCGCATTATACACGAATTAATGAGTTTTGATGTTTTCCCCCCATGGAAAGGCATCACTGTGAAACGCCTTGAAACGAACTTTAGTTGACAGAGAATGGATACATATATCATAAATGCCATACTTTGATTCGTTCAAAGTCATATTTGTTTTTGTTGGACGATTCTATGTCAACACGTAATTCTCGCGATCACGTGCACGGGAGCCTCGACGGTGACTGGTCAGGCTGGTTCCATGTAGATAATAATGCCCGACAATAGCGATCAACTGCTTCGCTTAGGGTTATTATTATCAATATATGATCTGCACAGTCTGGCACTTCACGCATTGCATATAGCTAATCTCATTCTACTCGTCACATAAGATAAGTATGGATTTTGTAGAGTCTATCAGTTTAATTTATCAACGCTGTCATAACAATCACGCTGGTGCAACACACTTACAGAGAAGAGGAACAGGAAAAGGGGCATCTGAGGCAGGCAAAAAGTGGACAGCTACATTAGATACGCAATCTACAAAACAAAATGTCAAATATATGCTGTTGCTATATAGTATTGTGGTATAATGAACTGTTCCCGCCGACTTCAACAGCATTTCACTAACATCCTGGTGTGTCAGCTTATAGTTCAGTGAAGTTAAGGAGAGGAAGGTGGGGTAGATTGTGGACGTTTACCACTATGCACAGGCAACAATATTGTGTATAATCTAATCATACTTTGAGATTCGATCCTCCAATGAGCATACCCTTTCACAGATCAGTTGCCCAACTTTGAACATTGCACAGTGAATTACAGAACACGAGTTTATTTGGCAAAATATGTTATTTGCTCACATCTCCTTCATTTTTACAACTGTAGTTATCATACTTGATATGACATATTCGTGTTTGCCATTTTTCAATATTGAGGTGATGCTCACCTACAGACTTCATTGTTGTCGATAGCTGTTCGATCTGCTGATCGCGATTCTTTATAACCTTAAAACATCATTAATAAGTATAATATATGCAATGTACATCAGTCGCATGTAATTAGGAAGGCTTGGTAAGGAAGCCTTTTGGGTAACAGGTTACCTAATCACACCAAAAACGAGAGGTCTAATGCTCTTAATTCCATCATATTGTATGATAATTTACAGATCTAAAAATAGATTTATACTTTGAACTTGTGGTTTTCTGGTTTTAGAACGGATCGAGTAGGTGAATTACATTTATGTTGAACATTTCAAGTTATATAGCAGGTGTCAACAAAGTGTACCTGCAGATGTAACATGTTATCAGCTTCAAGCTTGTTTATCTTCGTTTTCATAGCATTCATAGTAGATCCCTCTGTAATAACAAACACATGTAATAAATTAGTAAATGAAATATTTAACAACTGCAACGCGCATACAAATTATTTACACATGCATTACACCGGACATCTACCTACCATATAGGTCACGTGACGTTCATATAACACGAGACTCGTGCGTGATGGAAAGGACAACGGTGACATTTAAATAGAAATTTACATTAAACGTGAGTTCTATGCATCACTTCCGGTCTCGTAAAACTAGACCTCGTACTTTATTTTTGTTCAAATCGAATATAACTAAACTCGTAATGGCTCGTTATTTTTTCTGCCTATGAATTTCTGAGGTGTGGAACATCGGAGCATGAGAGATATCTGAAAGGTAAGTGGTTCCTGATTTGTCCATTTCTGCGTGACGTCACAAACCGTTGATCAACAGAGATCAGGGGCTTTACATCTCGTCTGCCTTTGAAGATCTAATCAAGCAATAGACTATTTTAATCAAGATCCAATCAGCTTGTCATCAATGTTTAATCCTTTTTATCCTAATACTTACTGTACATTTGGCTTTTTTACCCGTGTGTTTTATTACCTTGTGCTATTTGTTATTCTTACTGTACATTTGACTCCATCCAAATACATGTGTGCTACTTATTATTTGTTACCTGTTCTAAATATTAATCTGCTGCTTATCAGAACATGTCATGTATCTATACCTCTCATTCACTTGGTTGTTGTCACTCCAGAATCAACATAGAAACGTCGAAACGTGCAATAAACAAAAAAACGTTCACTTCCACGAAGGGGGACAACGTTAACAAATGACTTGTCAGAAATATTTTCAAAATGTTCAGACGTCTCTGACAAGTTCACTGCCTTCTTACCTCTCATTGTGCGAGCAAACAATCCCCATGGAGAAGCCAATGATATTGTTAGACCAAGCCCTCCACGCACTACTATTGATACAAATGACAGTTTGGACGAATTCGCTCTTTGATGGTAAGAACTTACTGATATGTGTATTAAAAACCCTATACCCAACAACTACTACTAACCCTAATTCAGTTCTAACGGAGGCCCAAGGGTTAAATATGTCGGTGTAAAGAGCCCAAGGGCTAAGGAAATAAACTGTAGCGGCAGGAAAATGGCGAATGCCTTGGTTGCCAAGAAAGTAGTTCGCGCATAACAGAATATGGCGGAAGGTGTCCGGTATGAAACATTCTTTCCACAAATAATACATAGAATATGACTGAAAATGGTAAGCTTTGTGTAAAACTAGCTATAGTGATGCTGATGTGTATGTCTGCAGTTTCTCCCAGCAGACTTGGTTACCCAGATGACAAGTATATCATCTCCAGGGAACAAAGGCAACTAGCAACGAGCTCTATTATGATGGCCAATGCTCATGGACACTGAGTGGGGTAGCCTTGTGGTTAAAGCGTCGGCAGGTCACGCAATAGACCCGGGTTCGATTCCCAACATGGGTTCATTGTGTGAAGCACATTTGCTGTTGTACCCCGCAATGACAGTACTGGAATATTGCTAAAGGCAGCGTAAAACCACATTCACTCACTCAAGGAGACTGACATTATTCGTATTTAACTCAACATTCCTAATAAACTGTATGTAGTATAATGGAACAGCTCCATGTACAGGATACTAAACACTTAGCTTTTCTTTAGCTCGTTACAATATCAATTTATTGTTTAATCATCCAAGAAATAATCAAATCCTACCTGGGTTACTTTCTGACTGAGGGTCCATGGGTACGTAGTACCCTCCAAAGGAAGAAATCGATTGCTTCATGTCAGTAAAGTCTTGTCTAGATAGAGTGACTGCAGCCTCTGTATCTCTCACTTGGGGAAGCTCAGTTGTAATACACTCATTGGTTCTGGATACTACTGTCTTTCTGGCCCTGAAGAGTGCATCAACACTAGACAAAGCAGCGAATTTCTGACAATAACCAAGTGCTGTGTCACATTTGGCTTCCTCCATTTCCAACTTGTATAGCCGTGAGTTATTTATATCATATACAGCTCTGAAACTTTGATCCAGTTGTAGCGAAACCCCTTCTTCTCGCTGATTTAAAGTATTTCTCAGCTCAGAAAATGTATGCTTTAAGAACTCCTTCCCTTCCTCCTCTTTCACCTCTGACATCTTGACAACTTCATGTACCTGGTCCCTGATTGCTCTGATTATTTCTATCTTCTTAGAGAGGCCTTTCTGTCCTTCCTCCAATACCGTCTCCTTCAGATGTTGACATACTGTAGCTATGTCATTCACCTTGCAGTCGCTATGATTCTCCTTACATTTGAAACATATTCTTTGCTTACATGTTTCGTCATAGAGCTGGAGAGGATGATCAGCATGTTCTTTACAGTAGACAGTCTTAGGAGTAGGTTCTCCGTCAGCAGACGTCAAGTGTTCCAATGTCACAACTGCATGGGATCTTGTTATCTTCATATATTCATGGCTGGCCTGACAGTGCTCACACAAGAAGGCTTCACATTCATCACACCAGGACATTGCTTGGTTGCCGTCATCTCTATTGGTACAAAGCACGGCGGAACCATCGTTTTCAGCAGTTTGGTGGAAGATATCTTTGATGACAACGACATCGGGAGGGAAATCAGTTTGTTCTTTATCAAATGTTTCCTGGCATATGTCACACGTCAGTGTATGATGGCTGTCAGTGTCTAGGCATGTCTGACACACCGAGTGGAGACAAGGTAGGAGGTGCGGATCAGGTCCACCATACTTGTGCGAGGTGTGACACACTCTACACTGGGGTGTCTTCACTGCAGTCGCCATTGTCCTGTTTAGTGTTATGATGTCCAAGTTGTGCACAGTACTGGAAGATAGGAAGTATGGTATATTATATAAACAAGAACTGTGTTCCTGAGTGTGGTATGCATGTTAAACTGCGGCATGGTATTTCAGATAATAAACAAATAACATTAAATAAATAATGTTCATCATTGATAAGTCATGCATGATATGATATATCCAATGCGCATTTTCGCCAATTCAACGAAACAACACACGTAGCCACTACGCTTCCAATTCGCCCATTAGTTTCAAATATACTGCTCTATTTGACCATTCGTCTCAAATAAAAGAAAGAATGGTTAGTCAAACTTGTCTCAAACACACACCTGTATATTCACCTGACACATTTCATGTTACATTTACATGTCAATAAAAGGCCTTTCAACTACTATTATGCTGCGCTATCCGTGTATTCGATCGATCCTATAACAATGAGCTGTTCATTCTGCATGGAAGGTATGATTTCTGTGTGCTGAAGTACGATCCACGCGGGGTCGTCATAATATTCATGAATAGCGGCTTAGAAAGAGCTAGGACAGGGAAGTGTGTCGTGTCCTAGAACATGTCGGCGCTTGAAAACGAAAGTAGGACTGGTCCGCTGTCACCTCACACTAATGTTTAGATTTTAGACGTGTGTTTTATGATTCAAGTTTATACATGTTTAAGATATGCAATGTAACAGATGAAATGTATTCTGGTGATTTAGGTAAACACAGGTAATTTCTCATACAGAACAATATTCTCTAATTGGCATATGCTGTTAGAATATCAGAGACTATCCACCATGCACCTACCCGGCAAAGACCACGCCCTGTATGTAAAGCTAGGTCACTTCCGGGTTAAGGTGCAAAAGTGAATGCTATTTTAACACATGTATACGAATAGAGGGGAGTTGGAGGTGCGATGAACTGGGCTTAAACGTCGTCATCATAAAACGTTATTGAGTTCAACCATGGGTTGGTTGGCTAGCCATGTCTGAGATCTGCCTTCCTAAGCTGTCCCCAAACCATACATGTCCCATACTCTCGCCTAGCCAATGCATTCCCTTTCACATCAAGTGGTGTTTCTCACAGTTTCCTGTGGAATCTCACAACAATATATTAGGTTCGTACATGATGGATATAGAATGCACTCTTCAGTATCTTTTGATAAAACCTTTGATACATTATCTGTTGTGTCCGCAATGAGTAAACGTCTTGTGTTTTTGTTCAATGACGTTACAATATGGATTTTATGCAGGTAGGCTAGTGACGTGAATGACATTTTATCCAATATTTTAGAAAGGGAAACTGTCAAAATAGATCTAACATTAGATATCCAATAAATGATGAATTGTTCAATAACATTAATTGGTCAAATACACAGACTATAGTTTATTGATTTGTGAATGACCAAAACATGTTTGTCATGCAAAGGTACCACTTTGGAAATTGTGATTTTATTATATTTTTACCGTGCATTATCTGATGACAGCAAAATATTATTTTGTATTTCCAATTAATTTCTATCACATTATCAAATGCGTCCATGTCATCTGATTATACATGTATACAGTAAAACTTAAAAAACCTTGGCACATTAAATATATATAGATGTTTCTTTTCACAATCGTAAACTACATATCTTCCTTCTATGTCTAGCTACCTGAGCAAATATATTTAAACAAATATAAAAATATAATAATACACGATTACAAATCCATAAACGATTTTGTGAGTTTCATTTTAAAGTCGGGGGGGGGGGGGGGGGGGGGGGGGGGGCGGGCGACTTCATAAAATAGGGCAAAGAAATGACACTATGGTACATATAAATCATTATATTTACCTTTGGCAAGTATATTTTCTTTAATACTTATGATATAAAGATTACAAGATTATGTATTTTGTACATCAAGAAAGAGAATTTGATCATTCACATAATTCTAATTTGTAATAATAGATTTTTCTTTGTGATTTGAAACAAATAATGAGATAAAATTTATCAGTTGCTTGGATTCATTCAGATAATGAAACAGAAAGGTTTATTTGGATCAACGATCTGTACAAATATATAATCACTGCTAAAAGAAACGCGAATCCATAGAAACATTTAGTGAAGTATATACAATAAGAAGAGGTGTTTCCAATGTGTACCACGTAATAATAAACCTAACAATCAGTCAAGTGTTACCACGGATTGTCTTCCTCCTTATCACGATATTCTGCACGTGATATCCAGACTTTACACGCTAATCCTTCACGAAACAAATGGTGCATCTCCAGTCATGGATCTATGACGTGATGCGTTCACGAGCGTCGGTTTACACAACGAACAGTATGTTGGTTTGTGCATCGACCAATCTAATGACTCGTGAATAGGAGTAATTCTTCACATATTAACCAACATGTATGGTATTCGCGTTTCTTTTGTCGGTGAATATATCAGGAGCAAAGTTCCAAGAATGACGGTCAAGCACACAATACAAGGTGAAACGAGGACGTTTATTTTTTTTGTGGTCACAGTGAAATAAATTTCTTCAAATCACTGAGCACATGAACATATACATTGAACAATACTTTAATCAAAGTTATGTACATGATTCATCAATGAATTAATTGAAAGTGATTCCTTGGCATTTTATTGGCTAACGAAGCACTTTACTTTTCGGGTATGCTTCCAAAAACCGAAAAAATGAGGCAGCGCCCACCAACAGTGTTCTGTTTTCTGATTTTTACTGATTGGCTGATAACAGAATGTTAGCTTCTGTTTCATTATTGGGCTGAACGATGTCACTGCCTTTTGTTGTGTGTGTTAATCAATAGATAGGCAGTCGGTGAAGTTATTATTGTTAACATATTCATTTAGAAGAATTCATGTGAGTAGTCTTTTGCGTTTGTGAAGATACGCAAAAATTATGGAAGTTAATTCGTCAATAAATCAGCCCCATAATAGATTATGGTGGGAGTGTACTTATATATATTGAACTCAATGTAGGACTTCCACTGCTGTCGTGAGTCGCCAATGTTATGTTATCTTGACAGCCTTTCAGCCGCGAAAGATCCTGAGTGAATATAGGAGTATTGACAAGCACAACTATTTTTAGGGGATACATATACTGTGTTTTGTGTAAAGCCAGGTTACCTGCAGATTTTAATCGCGCTAAATTGACTTTGGAACGGAACACTAAACGTTTATCTCCATAAAGTGAGTGACGCGGCATGGGTTAAGTCCACTGATTCCAGTGGGTTGTCCATAAGTGTGTACGGAATCACCAACAACAGCATTTAAACCAAATGTGGCGCTCTACATGCTTAAGCAGTTTGCTTACACCATACTATAAAGCACGTAACACGGCAACATCGAAAGAGAGCTTGGGTTGGGCACTCCTAAAGAAAAGTTAGAAAACCTTGCATAGGTTTTGCTCTACACTGCAAGTCACTATTATGACGTCATACCGCTCATTGTGACGCCAAGAATATGACTTCACAGTCGTACATAGAAAAACGCAAAGCATCAAGCTCGCTGTTGTCCTTAAAACTTTAAATACATTATCTTTATTGATTTTATCGTGTTTTCTGCACAATATGTCTTGTTACACATCCATGGAATATTGAAGTAACCGCAGTATGCTTTCTGTAGCCTATACTTATACATAAATTTATTTAAATATGCTTAACGATATTTCCCATATTCGTTGTTGAATGTGTTTTAATGCTCATACATCTGAATTAACTTGTTATATATACATACGTTGGAAATATATATGACGACTATGAGATATTTATTAATACCACGTGCGTGTTTATAAACACGTCTACACATATACCGTTCAATTGAAGGGAACGAAATCAATGAAATTGATTAGTTCATCCATGCTGCTTGTAATCCGTTGAATAATACACTGACACACATTGGAGAGCATGCTTGTATTCTACTTTTTTGTCATTTTTGATTAATGGCTACCAAATAACATTAAGTTGTTCCTTGTATTTAGAATCCAGAAACACGGGGATGTGGTGATCATGTGACAATCCAAAACAAATTAAGGCTGAACCGAAAATAAATGGAATATATAATTTTAATGTACTTATCAAGCAATCTTCCCAGGCAAAATCGAAAATAAAAGAATCCAGAAACTTGACATGATATGACATATTCCCTCGCGATCGAGCAGGAAAATAAACTCAATGATCCGACCGCATGGGAAACATAATGTCAAGCACGAGTTGCGTCCCTTAGACCACACACCGCTTCATTGACATTGCAATGGTTGATATAAAGCTGATCAATGGGACTTTTAATTGTCAGACCGAAAATGTTTTGTTGAATCGTGAATAGATAACAGGATGGCATATCCTTGTTACGGTTGACAGACAGACAAATATGAGTGTTCATGTGTGTGCTGAAGGAAGCCATGCTGCAGGGCGGTTTGTGAAGGTAGTTTGTGGTTTGTAAATAGGCGGAGAGGGCTTGTATGGGACAGGGGTGGGGTAAGCGAAGGTTGGTGATCAGTTTCAATAGATCGCTAGATCTAGTACATGTATAACACCAACATGGCTGCACATGCCTCAAGGCGAAACCGAAAGTACAAACTACATGTGGTCACTATGAATAATCTATTTCTCAAACTGTCTGCCCCTCTGTGTTATCAAATTTTAATATGTATGTTAATTTCTACCCTTAGATTTTCCGTCACAAGATCCGACATACCTTTTTATAGACACGCCACACTTTGGCTGTAGTCGACTTCACGGGGACACAGATCGCTCTCCACAGGGGCAGCTGCTTCCTTGTCAGGGGAGGTAACTCCGTAGAACGACAGCAATGTGACAACACACGTACTAACATGCTCAGTCCCTGATTGGCAGGTGTGGATGAGTTATAGAGAGCTATTCTGTCTGTATAAACTTAAAATGATGAGAGGTGAAACATACATGTATGCATGGATCCAGCATATACATAACACCCATATATATCTTGTTTATGTCTTGATTAAGCAGCCTTGAATACTTCAATCTTGGCTCTGTACGTATATACAGTTAGTACACGTTACTGCCGACGATACAGTTTCCAGATTATA
Organism: Haliotis rufescens; assembly: GCF_023055435.1. Classification (NCBI taxonomy): domain Eukaryota; kingdom Metazoa; phylum Mollusca; class Gastropoda; order Lepetellida; family Haliotidae; genus Haliotis; species Haliotis rufescens. The sequence continues at coordinate 10,403,719 of NW_025964383.1, forward strand.
CTGATAATACTTCATTCCATGACTGAATATATGTTTTAGGGTAATGTCCCTTTAATTATATATTGCATTTTTCAAAGGAACCACCGGAAAGAGGGGTTTCTCGACAATTTAAATCCGGAATAAAAAGGTTTCAATATAAATATTGTTTTATGTACAAAATCATCCGCTTAAAGATGCTAGATATCTGCCGCAATATTGTTATATGTAATTGCAGGTACACTCTCACAATGCACACAACACCAAAAAATACGTTCCTATTCCACGGCCTCACGCAATGTCGCCCATTCCAGATCTCTAACTAAACTGATAGTACGCATTCCGTGTATTGCAATCAGTCATAGCTATCCATGCTCACAGTGTAAGACCACACGTTATCTAATGTTAACTACGCAAGTGTTGCAGGGCTGTGTTGGCAATAAGGCCTTTATAGATGCAAGTATCAAGGGTAGACGCACCTTTTCGCAGTACAGCTGATAAACCGTGTCAGGCCCAAGAAACGCTACAAACATGTCACACGACATAGAATGGTTTGATATAAGTCTTGTTCAGGAATGCTGAGCTGCGTTACAGTCATGTGACAGAGGTCATCTTTATCGGGAAATGTTGATATGTCTGTATTGTGTAGATTGTATAAGCTATTACAAATGCAGGTACGATACGTGTCGACTGAAGCATGACCCAAGACTGTATATATATATGCAGCAGTTTTTTTTTTAGTATTTATTGTATTTATTCCATTCCTTCGAATTTTCAATTTTGCATCTAAATTTTTAAGGAACATTTTAGTATGCAATAATCAATGTTTCGTTGTTTTCCTTCCATTTATTAGATGTTCGGTTTTATCACGTTTCAAACGAGACGGACATTATGACTAGTTCATGATTAACATGGTCTATAGAACGTCGTTCACACAATATGGCCTAATTGCAATGCAGTTCTGTGAGATTTCCTGTTTCACGATGTGGCTTCACAGCCTTCTCTTTAGGCGTGGTTGTTGTACATTGCAGCCCTGAGACGCGCATTTAGATACAACTTTAACAGTATCATTGTTCTCAGATACAGACAGTGAAACTTGTCAAGTCAGGATCCCGATAATCAGAAAACCCACTTTGTGGACGATTATAGTCATTGCCTGGAACTCTTACATAGACATAGACACCAAATAGCATTATTTTAAAACCGTGAGTCGTTAATCCAGACATATGTTAATCAGGTCGGTTTTGAGGGAATGCTTCCGTTCGGATGAATGGGATTTCTTTGAGTTGGACAAAGTTATGTTTCCATATGCATTCCCTAATGAGACAAAATTGACAAAATGAAATCTCACTGTAAACTCTAACAACAAGTTAGACAACACCAAGCTCACATAAGACATGGGGGAGTTGCTTTAACAGTCGGCTAAGCCGTCGAAGTTCCTTGTGCCGAGTTGCTTGCCTTTGGAGTGTCAGGGGTTCGAATCTGAAATTGGCCCTACATGTGGTTACTAGGAACATTCTATTTCTCAAATTGTCTGTCCCTCTATGTTATCATACTTTTAATGTGGATGTTTATATCTACCCATAGATTTTCCGTCACAACACGCGACATACCTTGCTTTTAGATACGCCACACTTTGGCTGTAGTCTGTCACACGGGGACACAGATCGCTCCCCACATGGGCAGCTGCTTCCTTGTCAGGGGAGGTAACTCCGTAGATCGACACCAATGTGGCAACACACGTACAAACATGTTCAGTCCCAGAGTGGCAGCTATGGGTGAGTTTTAAAGATATAATCTGTCTGTGTAAACTTGAAACGATGAGAGGTGAAACATATACATGGATCCAGCATATATATGACACCCGTATATATCTAGTGTATGTCTTGATAAAGCAGCCCTGAATACTTCAATCCTGGCATTAAACCTATATACAGTGAGGACACGTTAATCCAACGATAAAGTTTCCAGATTTCAACATTTCTGAATATATGTTTTAGGGTAATGTCCCTTTAATTATATATTGCATTATCAGAAGAACCACCGGAAAGAGGGGTTTCTTGGCAATTGAAATCCGGAATAAGAAGGTTTCAAGATAAATAGTTTAATATGTACAAAATCATCCTTTTACAGATGCTAAACATCTGCAGCAATAGTGTTATATGTAATGGCAGGCACACTCTTACAATGCACACAACACCAAATAATACGTTCCTATTCCACGGCCTCACGCAACGTCGCCCATTACAGATCCCTAACTAAACTTATAGTACACATTCCGTATGACTGCTATCAGTTATAGCTATCCATGCTCACAGTGTAAGACCACACGTTATCTAATGTTAACTTCTCTTGTGTTGCGGGGCTGTGTTGTCAATAAGGCACGGGGAATACTACAAACATGTCACACAAGTACCAGAGCTGCAGGTCTCAACAGAAGTCTCATTATGCACAATTTACAAATGAATGTATAAAAGTGCGTCAGGTCGATAAGCTTACTGTGGCTTGATCAGAAATGTTAAGATGCATGTGACAGAGGTCATCTGTGTTTTATTATCGGGAAATGTTAATATATATATAATTAAATAACGTAATAATGCAAGGGAAAATACATGTTTCCCTTCATATTACATTATATATATATATATATATATATATATATATATATTAACATTTCCCGATAATAAAACATATAATATGAAATAATGTAATAATGCAAGGGCAACATGTATTTTAAATATTAACATATAATATTACTTTCATCAAGGAAAGTCAACTCTCCTCAGCTATCCATTTCCTCGCCTGGTCGGGGCATGGGTGGACAAGTCATCTAAGGCGCCGCGATTCGCTGTTCAGAATTGAATCCCTTGGGCACGCCAGAAACCTATGATTGTGGGTTCGAATCCTGGTTCGCCCCGATTATTTTCCTAGGTTTGTCAGCACCATACCCGTGCTCGTGGGTTTCACCGAAGTAGTAAGGGTTCTTAAAATCATAGTCGAGATTTACTTCTTTCTTTAATGTGATTTATTGCATACAGCTATACATTTCCTCGCCTAGTCGGGGCACGGGCGGCCCAGTCGTTTTGGGCGCCGCGATTCGCTGTGCAGAGTTGCGTCCCTTGGGCGGTAAACATAAAGCTGATATGCTGTGATATGACTGAAATACATGTAAAAGCGGCGTTAAACCCAACTCACTCACTCCTCGCCTAATCACTCTGTCCCTGTTTCGGCCTAGTCATTGGGAAAATATCTTCACTGTCACTCATCTGTCAGTTCCCCACCACAGATTAAATGAAGGATTAAACATAACATGACATAGGGAAAAACCTAAGATTGACAAGCTCTTATACTATGTTCCAACTTAATCAACGTTTGGGTCCTGATCGGCTACTATCCCCGAAATGCAATAGCTACATCAAATCTCAAAATAAAAACACAATGCAATAACTGTGTAACATAACTAACACATTTCTCTCTCTCTCTCTCTCTCTCTCTCTCTCTCTCTCTCTCTCTCTCTCTCTCTCTCTCTCTCTCTCTTTCTCTCTCTCTCACGATAAGGCTCTGATAATCATTCCCTTCTTCACCTCTGTCATGTTGATGTCGCTGCCCACTACAAGTGTCATGCTGACATTACCCGATAAAGGCATATACACCCCGAACATTGGCCACAGTGGCTGACTAGAGTCTACATTGTCTAACGTCGACATCACTTTATTCTCCTTCACATCAATGAAAACAATCTTCTTCCTGGTGTCATCATAGACAACACCGTAATGTAGTGTGTGTGATGCCCCTGCTGTGTTGGGGAGAGTGTCAGGCAGACACAGCACACCCTTCCCCTCCTTCCCTGTCATGCTGCATATCCCGCCGTGTGTATTACAGCGGGAGACAACCAGGCTGTAGGAGCTCTGTTGTCCATCTATACAATGATGCACGTCCCTCTGCTCCTCCCCACATACACCCACCTCCAGGATGAGTAGGTCCCCTGAGAGTGGTTTGTCCAGACTGACCCTCGACTTCATCTCCCAGTACTGGGGACAGCCAGCCCGGGGGAGGGGGGCAGTGCTACATGAGCCATGGTACTTCTTCAGTCTCCCCTCCCTTGCAGGTCTGGTGTCCGACTTCCTGTTGACCAGGTCTCCTTCTGTGTTGATGTGGACTCTGTCGAGATTGGCTCTGTCTTTGTCATATTTTAGATGTATACCTACAAAATATAAATAAAGTAAACTTTCCAACACAAATACATTGTATCTCTGGCGCATCATCATGTTTTACCTTATTTCCTGATTTGCCCCTTTAAACACCCAGTTCAAATTATCCGAAAAGACTGATGCAATGTTTTCTGTAATTGGTAATATCTGAAACTATCGGCTTCGAGTCGAGAATACATAAGTTTTGAGTTTGTTTTTTTCAATTTAGAAAGTTTTCATTCGATGTTTTTTTGTAGTTAACCCGCTATGTTATAACTGAAATACGCGTCAAAACGTCGTGACAACCAGCCCATTAACACAGATATTAGTATGTAAACTGAACTTCTATATCACATAGCTGTATTCGTTAAATATAGATTATCTTGATACATCTAGAGTAATGATTAATAAGAAACTGCAGGTGTCCCAACAATAAATGTAATATATTTGAAGTAGGGGTCACGGTCAGACATATAAGTACTCAAAATAAATGTGTATATAGTAAGTCGATTGGGCATGTTGAACTGGTTTATATGTGCTGAATAATTGGAAATTAGAGTTTTCAGTATTGAGTATGTAACGTAATGCTGAATGAGTCCAACAAACACTGTAGTTCGAATCCCATAGAGTATAAGCAATGTTACTGATGGTGTTGTCAATTACGAGGGACATGTGAGTGTGAAGCAATCCTTCAAAGCCTGTAATAATATGTTAATGAGTGAAGTTTTGTGTGCACACACTACAGCACAAGTTAACAACATTAGGGTGAGTGAGTGAGTTTGGTTTAACACGGCTTTTAAAAGTATTAAAGTTATATCTCGGCGTGTCAGCTTAATGTTGGAGGAAAGCCCGAAGTGGTGCAGGTCTCTGACGTTTACCACTTCGGTGAAACCCACGAGCACGGGTATGGTGCTGACAAAACTTGAAACATAATCGTGGCGAACCGTGATTCGAAGCCATAATCACAGGTTTCTGGCGTACCCAAGGGACGCAATTCACAACGAATCGCGGCGCCGTAGACGACCGGGGCCACCCGTGTCCCCTAATAGCAGTAGGACATCAAATCTTGGGGTGACTGGACGAGCACGGGTATTGTGCTAACAACCTAGAAACAATCGGGGCCAACCGGGATTCGAACCCATAATCACAGGTTTTTGGCGTGCCCACGGGACGCAATTATGCACAACGAATTGCGGCGCCTTAGGCGACTGGGCCTCCCGTGGCCCCTAATAGCATAAGGACATGTACATCAACAAGTGCGGATTTGACAAATCTTTGGGTGACTGGACGAACTACTGTGAACCCTATCAATATATGATCTGCACAGTCAGGCACTTCACACATTGCATATAGTTAATCTCATTCTACTCGTCACATCAGACAAGTATGGATTTTGTAGAGTCTATCAGTTTAATTTATCAACGTTGTAATAACACTCTACCTGATGTAACATACTTACAGAGAAGAGGAACAGGACAAGGGGCATCTGAGGCAGGCAGAAAGTGGACAGCTACACTGGACACGCACTCTACAAAACAAAATGTCATATATATACTATTGCTATATGGTATTGTGGTATAATGAACTGTTCACGCCGACTTCAACAGCATTTCACTTACATCCTGGTGTGTCAGCTTAAAGTTCAGTGAAGTTAAGGAGAGGACTTGGGGTAGATTGTGGACGTTTACTACTATGCACAGGCAACAATAATGTGTATAATCAAATCATGCTTTGAGATTCGATCCCCTTATGGGCATACCCTTTCACAGCATAGGTGCCCAACTCTGAAGAGTGCACAGTGAATTACAGAACACGAGCTTGTTTGGCAAATATGTTATTTGCTCCGATCTCCTTCGTTTTTACAACTATGATAATCATACTAGCTCATATTCGCGTATGCCATCTAATAAATATTGAAATGATGCTCACCTAAAGATTTCATTGTTGACGACAGCTGTTCGATCTGTTGATCGCGATTCTTTATAACCTTAAATCATAATTACTAAGAATAATGTTTACAATGTAGATCACTCGCATGTAATGAGGTAGGCTAGGTCAGGTAGCCTTTTTGGTAACAGGTTACCTAATCACAATAAAGACGAGAGGTCTAATCCTCTTAATTCCACCATATTGTATAATCATTCACAGATCTCAAAATAGATATACACTTTGAACTTGTGGTTTTCTGGTTTTAGAACGGATTGAGTAAGGTGAATTACATTTATATTGAACATTACAAAGTTATATAGCAGGTGTCAACAAACTGTACCTGCAGATGTAACATGTTATCAGCTTCAAGCTTGTTTATCTTCGTTTTCATAGCATTCATAGTAGATCCCTCTGTAATAACAAACACATGTAATATATGAGTAAATGGAATATTTAACAATTGCAACGAGCATAAAAACAAGGTACACATGCCTTACACCTGACACCTAACTACCATATAGGTCACGTGACGTTCATATAACACGAGACTCGTGCGTGTTGGAAACGAAAACGGGGACATTTAGATAAAAATTAACATTAAATGTGAGTTTCTATGCATCACTTCCGGTCTCGTAAAACTAGAGTTAGTACTTTATTTTTGTTCAAATCGAATAAAACTAAACTTGTAATGGCTCGTTATTTTTCTGCCTATGGATTTCTAAGTGTGGAAAATCGGAGCGTTAGAGACATCTGAAAGGTAAGTGGTTCCTGATTTGTCCTATCTGCATGACGTCACAAAACCCTGATCAAGAGCGATCCTGGGCATTACATCTCGTCTGCCTTTGAAGATCTAATCAAGCAACAGACTATTTTAATTAACATCCAATCAGCTTGTCATCAATGTTTAATCCTTTTTATCCTTATACTTACTGTACATTTGGCTTTATTACCCGTGTGCTTTATTAACTTGTGCTATTTGTTATTCTTACTGTACATTTGGCTCCACCCAAGTGTGCTACTTATTATTTTTTACCTGTTCTCAGTGTTAATCTGCAGCTTACCAGAACATGTCCTGTATCTATACCTCTCATTCACTTGGTTGTTGTCACTCCAGAATCAACATCGAAACGTCGCTATTTGCAAAAAAAACGTTCACTTTCACGAAGGGGGACAACGTTAACAAAAGACATGTATGTACACCTATTTGGAGGAATTTTGTAAAAATGTTCAGACGTCTCGGACAAGTTCACTGCCTTCTTACCTCTCATTGTGCGAGCAAACAATCCCCATGGAGAAGACAATGATATTGTCAGACCCAGCCCTCCACGCCTACTATTAATACAAATGACAGTTTGGACGACTTCGCTCTTTGATGGTAAGTACTTACTGATAGTTTTATTGCAAACCCTAAACCCAACAACTACTACTAACCCTAATTCAGTTATAGCGGATGCCCAAGGGTTAAATATGTCGGTCTAAAGAGCCAAAGGGCTAAGGCCTTGGTTGCCAAGGAAGTTGTTCGCACATAACAGAATATGGCGGAAGGTGTCCGGTATCAAACATTATTTCCAAAAATAATACATAGAATATGACTGAAAATGGTAAATTTTATGTACAACTAGCTATAGTGATGCTGATGTGTATGTCTGCAGTTTCTCCCAGCAGACTTGGTTACCTAGATAAAAAGTATAGCATCTCCAGGGAACAGAGGCAACTAGCAACGAGATCTATTATGATTATGCTCATGGACACTGAGTGGGGTAGCCTTGTGGTTAAAGCATCAGTAGGTCAGACCATTGACCCGGGTTCGATTTCCTACATGGGTTCATTGTGTGAAGCACATTTGCTGTTGTACCCCGCAATGACAGTACTGGAACATTGCTAAAAGCAGCGTAAAACCACATTTACTCACTCAAGGACACTGACATTATTCGTATTTAACTCAACATTCCTAATAAACTGTATGTAGTGTAATGGAACAGCTCCATGTACAGGATAATAAACACTTAGCTTTTCTTTAGCTCGTTACAATATCAATGTATTGTTTCATCATCCAAGACATAATCAAATCCTACCTGGGTTACTTTCGGACTGAGGGTCCATGGGTACGTAGTACCCTCCAAAGGAAGAAATCAATTGCTTCAGGTCAGTAAATTCCTGTCTAGATAGAGTGACTGCAGCCTCTGTATCTCTCACTTGGGGAAGCTCAGTTGTAATACACTCATTGGTTCTGGATACTACTGTCTTTCTGGCCCTGAAGAGTGCGTCAACACTAGACATAGCAGCGAATTTCTGACAATATCCAAGTGCTGTGTCACATTTGACTTCCTCCATTTCCAACTTGGATAGCCGGGAATTATTTATATCATATACAGCTCTGAAACTTTGATCCAGTTGTAGCGAAACCCCTTCTTCTCGCTGATTTAAAGTATTTCTCAGCTCAGAAAATGTATGCTTTAAGAACTCCTTCCCTTCCTCCTCTTTCACCTCTGACATCTTGACAACTTCATGTACCTGGTCCCTGATGGCTCTGATTATTTCTATCTTCTTAGAGAGGCCTTTCTGTCCTTCCTCCAGTACCGTCTCCTTCAGATGTTGACATACTGTGGCTATGTCATTCACCTTGCAGTCGCTATGATTCTCCTTACATTTGAAACATATTCTTTGCTCACATGTTTCGTCATAGAGCTGTAGGGGATGATCAGCATGTTTTGTGCAGTAGACAGTCTTAGGAGTAGGTTCTCCATCAGATGATGTCAAGCTTTCCAATGGCACAACTGCATGCGACCTTGTTATCTTCATATCCTCATGGCTGGCCTGACAGTGCTCACACAAGAAGGCTTCACATTCATCACACCAGGACATGGCTTGGTTGCCGTCATCTTTGTTGGTACAAAGCACGGCGGAACCATCGTTTTCAGCAGTTTGGTGGAAGATATCTTTGATGACAACGACATCGGGAGGAAAATCAGTGTGTTCTTTATCAAATGTTTCCTGGCAGATGTCACACGTCAGAGTATCAGCGGTGTCAGTGTCTCGGCATGTCTGACACACCGAGTGGAGACAAGGTAGGAGTTGTGGATCAGGCCCGACATACTTGTACGAAGTGTGACACACTCTACACTGGGGTAGCTTCACTGCAGTCGCCATTGTCCTTTTTATTGTTATTATGTCCAAGTTGTGCACAGTTCTGGAAGATACGACGTATGGTATGTTATACATGCAAATAGAAAATAGAAAATTATAAATACATTGTGATAACATAATGTCTGAGATATCAGATGACGAACGTGCGCCCTGATTAAAGTTTTTTTGTTGTTGTTTTTTTAAAATGCTCTCAGCAAAGTCGGAGGGTTTGATCCCCGGCCACGTCATACCAAAAAGAGGAGACTTGATGTTACCCTGCATGCCACCCGGAATTAAGGGGCTAAAACAAGAACTGGTCGGCTCGGGGTATACTGTGTCTGAGTTGGGTATTCATGTTAACCTGCGGTATGGTATTTCAGTGGGGTATCACTATAAAATCGGCATTAGTCCGGACCCACAGCAGCCACACACACACGTGCATGCACGTCGCTACATAAATGTAATAATCTTGTGACGCGACGTTAACCCTTATTTCACATCGCCTCACATATAATGAGTATTTGCCAAACAAATTAGAAAACACCACGTCCTTCAGATACCAACACATTATATACGACAGTACAGCAACAAATACGTACAACTGTACAGCATCATTATCTTAACCACAACATTTATTTCACATGTACTGACATCGGCGGTTTTCATATGTGCCGATGTTACATACTAATATTATGTTTTAATTTTGTTTTTCTCATGTCTGTTGACACGATACTATTTGATGCATTTAAAGGTCGACGTTTACATAGAAACTGCAGCATGCAATAAATATAAATGCAAATTAAAGAAAATAACACACTAAACAATAAAAAATAATATCAAATAAATAATGTGCATCAGGCCATCACTGATAAGACATGCATAACAAGACATATCAAATTCGCAATTTCGCCAATTCAACGTAACTACACACGCAGCTACTACGCTTCCAAATCGCTCATTAGTTTCAAATATATTGTCCATTCGTCTCAAATAAAAAAAACCGAATGATTAGCCAAACATATCTCAAACACACACCTGTATATTCACCTGACACATTTCGTGTTACATTAACATGTCAATAAATGGCCTTTCAAGCACTTGTATTCGTGTATTAATGGTATTCGACCAATTCGATAACAATGAGCTGTTTATACTGCACGGGAGGTGTGATTTCTGTGTGCTGAAGGACGATACACGCGAGGTCGTCATACTATTCATGAATAGCGACAAAGAAACGGCTAGATTCTATCAGCAGACCACACAGGGCAGGCAAGTGTGTCGTGCCCCAGAACATGTCGGCGCTTGAAAACGAAAGTAGGACTGTTTAGTTGTCACCCGACACTAATGTGAAGACTTTAGACGTGTGTTTTATTAATTGTTTGGCATTAGTTAGCAGTTGACGAATGACTAAGTGCACACAATTTATGGATAACAACTTCTTTAATACTGTAAAGGCGACGTTTCGGTATAGATCCTTCTACCGTTGTCAAACAAGACTATGTTTTATGATTGAAGTTAAGCTATGCTTAAGATATGCAATGTAACAGATGAAATGCTTCCAGTGATTAAATGAAACACATGTAATTTCTCATACAGAAGAATATTATCTTATTTGATCATACTGATATCAGAGACGATCCACAACGCACCTACCTGGCACACAGCACGTCATGTATGTGTCGCTAGGTCACTTCCTGGTTAGAGTGCAAAGGTGAATTCTATTTTAACACACGTATACGAAGCTACGGGAGGTAGAGGTGGGTTGAAACGGGCTTAATCGCCGTCATCATGAAACGTTATTGCGTTCAACCACGGGTTGGCTGGCCATGTCTGAGATGTTACTTCCCAAACTGTCCCGTAGCCATACATGTATATGGATGCATTCCTTTTTACCTCAAGTAGTATTTCTCATTGACCTTATAAATTTCCTTGGAAAATGGAATCTCAATATATTAAGTTAGTACTTAATGGATGTAGAATGCACATTTCAGTATCTTTTGATAAGTATTATATTATCTTATATTACCTGTAGTGTCAGCAATGACTAAACATTTTATGTTTTCGTTCAATTACTGTGAAGCCCATTTCTGGTGTCCCCCGTCGTGATAATGCTGGAATATTGCCAAAAGCGGCCTAAAACCATACTCACCCACTCACTCTTTCATTGAAGTTACAATATGGATTTTTTGCGTGTAGGCTAGTGACGGGGATGACATTTTATCCCTTGTTTTACGAACAAGAAACTGTCAAAACAGATCTAACGTTTTAATATCCAATTTAAAGTCTCCGACAAATACATTAGTTATGAATAGTTCAATAACATAAATTGGTCAAATACACAGACAGTACATTATTGATTTATGAATAACACAAAAAATGTTTGTCATGTTAAGGTACCACTTAGGAAATGTTATTTGATTTTATTATATTTTTACCGGGCAATATCTTTTGACAGCAAAATATTAGTTTGTATTTCTAATCATTTTCTAATTACATTGTCAAATACTTCCATGCCATCTGATTATACATGTATATAGTAAAACTAAAAACATTTTGGCTCATTAAATATATTAGAATATGTAAAAAAAATAAAGAGAGCATAATTAATCATGCATTCTTGTGTTTATATAGATGTTTTTTTCACAATTTTAAAATATATGTCTTCCTACTACAGAATCGTAGTCGGGCCACGGTGACATTTTTTTTTTGTCTAAGAAACTCCTACGTAGGACTTATTATCTTCCACGTAGGACTTCCTATCTCCTATCTGGGACTGAGTATCTCCCAGCGTAGGACTTATTATCTCTTACGTAGGAGATAGTAAGTCCTACGTAGGAGATACTATCTCTTACATAGGACTTGGTATGGCCTAGAATCACTACGTAGGACTCAGTATTTCCTTCGTAGGACATAGTAGGACATCTCCTACGCTTCCGTATCCTTCCATATCTAGCTACCTGAGCAAAATTTAAAAAAATTAAAAAGGGAAAAAATATAATGATACTCGACGACTTTACAAGCTAATATTGCACGAAACAAATGTAGCATCTCCAGTCATGGATCGCTGACGTGATGCGTTCACGAGCGTCGGTTTACACAACGAACAGGATGTTGGTTTGTGCATCGACCAATCTAATGACTCGTGAGTAGGAATAATTCTTCATATATTAGTCAACATGTATGGTATTCGCGTTTCTTTTGTCAGTGAGTATATCAGAAGCAAAGTTCCCAGTATTGCAGTCAAGCATATCATACAAGGTGATACGAGGACGTTTATTTTTTAGTGGTCATAGTGAAATATATTTCTTCAAATCATTGAGCACACGAACATATACATTGAACAATACTTTAATCAAAGTAATTTACATGATTCATCAATACATTAATTGAATGTGATTCCTTGGCATTTAATTGGCTAACGCATTGTGACGTCACAGTCGTACATAGAAAAGCGCCAAATAGCAGGATCTCCATTATTCTTAAAACTTTAAGTACATTTTCTTTGTTGATTTTATCGTGTTTTCTGCACAATATGTATTGTCACACATCCATGGAGTATTGAAGCAACCGCAGTATGCATTTTGTAGTGTGTAATTATACATAAAGATATTTAAATATTCCAAACGGTACTTCCCAAATATATAGTAGAATGTATATTTAATGCTTATACATCTGAAGAAATAACTTGTTATATACATATACATTGGAAATATATATGATAGACTATCAGGTTTTTTATGCAGCGCGCGTGTTTATAAACATGTGTACACATATACCGTTCCATTGAAGGCAACGAAATCCATGAACATGGTTTAATTCATCCATGCTGCTTGTAATCCGTTGAATAATACAATGACACACCTTGAAGAGCATGCTAGTATTCGACCGTTTTGTTATATTTGATCAAATGGACATCAAAATAAAATAAAGTTGTTCGTGGTATTTAGGTATAAGATAATCAAACACACAATTATGCCATTTGCCACAAAGTCATTATACTTTATCATGTTACAAAAAATCGTTATCACGTCATTCGAAATAAAGCTGATGATGCGTTTTCATCGTATGTAAGTATACATAGCGATAATCACAGATTGGCTTTTAAAAATAAGAAATAAAACATCGATAATGTGATTACTACTATTTCCACACTGGATAACGACATTAAATAATTTACAATGGTGATGATGGAAGCATGCAATTATGAATATGCTAAACTTAGTACAAAGTCTTTAATAGGCATTTAGAAGTTTGAAGAACATGAATACATGACACATTTTATGGATATCAACTTCTTTTATTCTTTGTCAAGACGATTCAAAGGTATTTCGTTTGTGAATAGAGTTGGAATAAAGGAAGTTGATATTCCTAAAACAGTGTCATGTATTAGTACAGACAACTCAAAGATGATCACCGGTGATAAACATCTGCGTTATAAGCAGTGTTGCTAATTCTGTTGTGCTACTGTCTAGCTACCGAAAAAGCCATGGCTTTCTCCAATAACGATTTCTTCCACAGTGGTAATTGTATCTCTTTTCCCGACACCAGCTTCATCTGAACAGCAGCTAGGCAAGAGTTGTATGCTCCAAACACGGGCCAGAGGTCATCTGCCTGTTCTTCTGTGTCTAGTGTCACAAGTTCAGCTAGGGTGTTGAGGTCAAATATAGTGAGGGTGTTCCTGGTACCGTCAAACAGAAGCCCATGTCGCAGTGTGTCAGATGTTCCTGGACTGGTCGACAAAACGTTTTCGTAGCATCTCGAAAAAGACAACACACACATCTGCTTGGCTGTTCAGCGGATTAAGCTGCTGCATTAACACATGCCTTGGCACTATGTTGGTAAGAACGTTTAGGTACATCTAATATGTAACTGTACAATAATTGGCATGCATATATACTTTTTTAAATGGACTGTTTTAAGAAAACAATATGCGAACTTTATCAATCAGTCCAATAAACAGCCGTAAGAAACACCTCACTGATTATTTATCATCATCTACTCCCACGAAAATTTTCAATAGCAATATAAGCTACAAATCACTCCATTGCTCCCTTCAGCATTTTTGTCTTTGATTTTAAAATATTTATTTCTTTTCCCGACACCAGCCTTATCTGAACAGCAGCAAGGGAAGAGTTGTATGCTCCGAACACGGGCCAGTAGTCATCTGCCTGTTTTTCTGTGTCTAATGTCACAAGTTCAGCTATGGTGTTGAGGTCAAATATAGTGAGGGTGTTCCTGGTACCGTCAAACAGAAGCCCATGTCGCAGTGTGTCAGATGTTCCTGGACTGGTCGACAAAACGTTTTCGTAGCATCTCGAAAAAGACAACACACACATCTGCTTGGCTGTTCAGCGGATTAAGCTGCTGCATTAACACATGCCTTGGCACTATGTTGGTAAGAACGTTCAGGTACATCTAATATGTAACTGTACAATAATTGGCATGCATATATACTTTTTTAAATGGACTGTTTTAAGAAAACAATATGCGAACTTTATCAATCAGTCCAATAAACAGCCGTAAGAAACACCTCACTGATTATTTATCATCATCTACTCCCACGAAAATTTTCAATAGCAATATTAGCTACAAATCACTCCATTGCTCCCTTCAGCATTTTTGTCTTTGATTTTAAAATATTTATTTCTTTTCCCGACACCAGCCTTATCTGAACAGCAGCAAGGGAAGAGTTGTATGCTCCGAACACGGGCCAGTAGTCATCTGCCTGTTTTTCTGTGTCTAATGTCACAAGTTCAGCTATGGTGTTGAGGTCAAATATAGTGAGGGTGTTCCTGGTACCGTCAAACAGAAGCCCATGTCGCAGTGTGTCAGATGTTCCTGGACTGGTCGACAAAACGTTTTCGTAGCATCTCATCTTCTGGCCATTGCTCCAGATCTTTGCACAGCCTCCTTTGTGTGTAGAGCAGTGTGCGATGACGAGACACATGGATCCTTTCTGCCCGCTCATGCAGTAGCTGTTGTCCAGGCATGCTCCCCTAGCCACACCTATTTCCATAAGTAGGCCATGTTGCATTTCAGAGGCCACGTTGAAGTCTGACTCCACCTCCCAATAGCTGACTTTGTCTTTGGGTAGAGGTGTAATAGCCGTTGTCCCAACATACTGACCTAGTTTCCTTTCTTGGGAGACTTTACTATTAACCAGGAACCCTTTGTTGTTGACATGGACCTTATTGTTGTTGATTCTTTCCACGTCAAACGACAAAGCAGGATCTGCAATGTACCAACACCTTGTTTCTGCATATCATTTGGTATCATTATTTTTTTCTAAATTGTAATCTCTGAATTCTTTACGCTCGCACTATTTACTGGGTCTGTGGCTAGTCTGGTGGTTAAAGCGTTCATTCGTCACGCCGAAGACCCGGGATCGATCCCCACATGGGTACAATGTGTGAAGCCCATTTCTAATGTCCCCCGCCGTGATATTGCTGGAATATTCCCACTCACTGTAATATGTTCTAATCATAATTAATGTTTCTACGCTGACATTAGTGTTTCCGTGTCTGCATAAAGATACGTTCAGTGTAATAAAAAAGATTCCAGTGCATGTTTTGTTTCATTCAGTTTCCCCATGCGTATTATTTCGTTTTATTACAGTTATTGATTTGTCTGTAATGCACAGTCTTTAAACTATTAGCTTGGCGTCACGCTTTTGATGTTGCAGCTGATTCTGAACCAGATTTCACAGAGGCAGATTCTCGTATTTTCTACACCAAATTCAAAATAATTACAAACATACTGAAACAACATTTACATATTGTCAGTGATGACAAACACCAAGATATGTGGTAACTAAGAGTGTGTGAGTCCGGCAATATTACGGTGGGGACACAAGAAATAAGCTTCAGCCATTTGCGTAAAGAGCGAACGCTTTAACCACTATCATCTTCAAAGAAAGCTGCTAACATACAATATAAATGTTTTCAACAAACCCATATACATGCTATGTAATCGGGATAAATGTTTCTTCACTGAACGTAATTTACCTGAATTAAAACTCAGTCTATATTAGATAAATTATCAAGGATACTCATGAAACCGGAAAAGGTCAAATAAACATACAATGCATGCATGCAGATCAAATTGTTCATACATTGTGGGATTCCTCTCTGGAGAAACCCTGGTAAACCTGATGTTTTTTTACATAAACCTTATTCGTTTTAATCCTTTCAAAATCAAATGCCGAATTCGGACTTTAGATATAGACTAGGAAAATCTAAGGACAATATTTGAGTCAAGCAGATTATCATGCATGTTATTTTAAAATTGTTAATTATTAAAGCTATTGCCTTCATTATTATGACATATTAACAACATTGAATTCAGAACAAACAAGTTGTTGATGTGTTTTCCACGTTGCTCCGTTTGCTTCAAATGTGCGAAAAAAAGAAACACGTTTGGTGTGGAATGATTTCACTTACACAATCTCTCTTCTACTGGCTCAAGGTGACGTTTCTCGGCTGAAGAAGAAGTTAATGCAAATATGATCCAAGCAAACGTGTAAAGGTATGTTCATTTCGTTTGGCATTATACAGTTTCAATGTTACCATAGCACAACAATTTTATCGTTTTAGACAATGATATTTCAATCCTATCTCTGCTGTTGTTCGGGCGTCACATAAGTTACAAATTTGATTTGACATTAAATCTCTTTTTAATTGTTTAAAAATACCATTATCAAAAATTTCTTTCATTTATTTCTAACCTGAGCCCTTCTTGTCGTTTTCCTTGTCTTGGCTGTGAATGTCAGACTCAGTTGTTCCAATGGATGAAATAACTTCTTCAAGATGTTCCATCTGGTCCTTCGAGAAGGACAGTTGCATTGCTTCAACCTCAGCCCCCGCAACATCCTCAGCTAAACAGTTTTCCGTCTGTATTTTCATGCATTTCTCCAGCATCAGGATATCACTGGGAGGCCCATATTTCAGCAGTTTTTCAGTAAAGTCATGTGTGTCCTCACATTTACGTAGAACGTTTTGCAATCCCAAGTTAATCCTTGAAATGTCCACCAGGTTAAGTCTATGCTTGGAGTCTAATTCTTCTTGTAGTTCTGCTTCACGTTTGGTGAGGCACACCTTTAGATGATGGAATCTATTTGACAGGAGTGTCTTTGAGTCGTTGTAACTTGCTTCCGAATTCTCTCGCGTTGTTTTGGTTTCTGTCATCGCTTTCCGGATTTCTTGTAACTTTTCTTCTAATTTAGCTTTGCGTTGTTTCGTCGTGCTTTTCCCCACATTAGCTGCATCTTCCAGTTCCTGCACAACACAATGCTTATGTTCTGACCGTACGCATTTAGAACAAATGAGAGTCTCACAAGTTTCATCGTAAAGGTCAAGAAAGTACTCATCGTGATCAGTACAGAGGGCACTGGGGGGCGTCAGTCCACCTGCTTTCATATCTCCCACTGGCAACATCTGATGGGTCCTGGACGTCTTAACTTGGTTGTGAGCAGATTCACATGACCTACAAAACATGGCCTGGCAGTTCCTACACCATGACCTGGCAGTCTTTGCTGAATTACCGTGGTCTTTATTGGTGCATGTGACCTCTGATGGCTTCAATTTGAGGGTTGAGGATAGTATATCCATTTCAGTGACATGGTCCTTTGGCAAAACGATCGTTCTTTTGTCGAAAGAATATCTACAAAATGAACACTGTACCGTTTCGCATTCAGCTCCGATGCAATCAGCACACACAGGATGTAAACAAGGGAGAAGGTATGGCTCGGCTCCTTTGTATCTGAATGGCGTCTCACAAGCACTGCATTGTGGGATTCTAACTGTGATTTTGGTGGCCATGATGTTGGAAACCTTATAAACGAAAATTAGGTATATGTACAAAATCAGTATGTCTAAGATTATAACAGGTAATTAAAATAATGTACCTTCAGGACGTCATTTAACCTGTATGGAGATTATTATTCATATATAATTTTTAAGGCGATATTCTCCTTACCAGTATAATTCAGCTTCGATGTTCGTATTGCGATGGTTGGATGATGTTGTTCAAAGGCTTTCGCTTAGAAATTCAGACATTAGACTCCGTTAGCTACCGTCGTGGAGACACCATCCACAGGACGTGTATGACTGGGGGCGTTTGTAAACTTCGAACCACAAAATGACAGCCGACACTCTGATAAGCTGTAGTTGATGGCCGTGTGTCACATGATAGGTGACACACTCTGACCGACTAAGCTGATATGCAGTGCAAAAGTGTTTTTTTTATCTACACTAAATGTAAAGCTAAGGACTGTAACATGGTCATTATTATCGAACTTAATTTAATCATCTCTCTAAATATATCTCCTGTACCCTCATTCAGTCACGAGTACCGTACTGACTACCCAACTATATATGTATACTTAATGAAGGCTGTACTTGTCAAAATCTGACACATTTTAGGTTTTAATGGAGACATTGCAGTGGTTTTAGATACCATGAAAAATATTATTTCTTAACCTGCAAAACAACTGGATATTTGTGATCAAATCGTTTACAACGGGTGGAACTTGTAGATGTCCACTTGCGGTGTGTGTGTTAATGTCGTGTAACTCTGCATCCAGGTTTACTACTACATACAACATTAAGTATAGCTAAGTACAGATATTATTAAGGTCATCATTGGCGCTGCTCCTCCAAAATAGGTTGTACCTACGCTCTTCCCACTTTCCAAGTTTAACCCGACTGTTTCAGCACTTTCCATCCCCCAAGTATAACCCTATTGCTTCAACTTTCTTTCCACTTCCAAGGTTTAACCTGACTGCTTCATCATTTTACACTCCACAAGTATAACCCGACTGCTTCCACTATTTACACTTCCTAAGTAGACCCGATTGCCGTCACTCTTTCCACGTCCTAAGTATAACCCGACTGCTTCCACTGTTAACACTTCCTACGTAGATCCGATTGCTTCCACTTTTTCGACGTCCTAAGTATAACCCGACTGCTTCCACTATTTACACTTCCTAAGTAGATCCGATTGCCGTCACTCTTTCCACGTCCTAAGTATAACCCGAATGCTTCCTCTATTTATTTTTCCTAAGCAGATCCGATTGCTTTCACTTTTTCCACATCCTAACTATAACCCGACTGCTTCCACTATTATACTTCCTAAGTAGATCCGATTACCTTCACTTTTTCCCGTCCCCAGTACAATCCGACTGCTACCACTATTTAAAGTCCATAAGTAGATCCGATTGTTTTCACTTTTTCCACGTCCTAAGTATAACCGGGCTGCTTCCACTATTTACGCTTCCTAAGTAGATCCGATTGCTTCCACTTTTTCCACGTCCTAAGTATAACCCGACTGCCTCCACTATTTAGGCTTGCTAAGTAGATCCGATTTCCTTCACTTTTTACCGTCCTAAGTATAACCCGACTGCTTCCACTATTTAAACTTCCTAAGCAGATCCGATTGCTTTCACTTTTTCCATGTCCTAAGTATAACCCGACTGCTTCCACTATTATACTTCCTAAGTAGATCCGATTACCTTCACCTTTTCCCGTCCCCAGTATAATCCGACTGATACCACTATTTAAAGTCCATAAGTAGATCCGATTGTTTTCACTTTTTCCACGTCCTAAGTATAACCCGACTGCTTCCACTATTTACACTTTCCACTCCCGCTCTGTACACTGCTTCCTCAGTGCTTTAACCCTTGGCAGTGCTTCCCTACTTTCCACCTCCCGAAGTGCTTCCGCTCTTTGTACTGCTCACAGCCTTACCTGAGTCCTGCCACTCACTGGTTCGATATGCCAGGTGGTTGATGTCGCACTTTAATATGCGTCAACCAATTACACGAATTATTCCACATTTATACTTCTCGTCAATTCGAATCCTTGTATGCCCTGATTATGTTTCTGGGTTTTTCAACACTATTACAGTGTTTGTGGATTTCACCAAAGTGGTAAACGTTTTAGACCTACCCAACAAGCTGACAAAATTACACCAAGTTCTTTCAAACGTTAGCTTGACCTCAAATTACCTTTACTCCTATCACTGCCCCAGATTTTAGTATGTGTATAAGTGTTAAAAAAAACTTTTCAAAATATATTAAATTGTCAGAGTGCTTCAAAACCTCTGCCGTAGAATACCAGAATGAATCCGTCCTCCCCATTATACTCTTCCTTATGGGTTTACGTTAAAGAAAACATCTGTAATCTGCACCATCTTGTGCTCTGGTCTCGCATTAAGCTCTGACATAACTGATATACTGTTCAACGCGGCGTTAAAAACAACTTACTCAATCACACACGTTGTGATTCAACACTTTACACTTCCTGGACAGTTGTACCTTATATGTCTTTAGAGATAAGCCCTCAATCATCATGCTGTGCATATTGACTCATGTGCACTGCACGTCGCTGCAAGTCGTGAGCTCTATTATACAGACCTGTGCTCATCCATATATGGGCCAACTGCTTGAGTAAAGACTCAACACTGCATTATCTTTTTATCTTGATTTGAATGGTGTCACGAGAGAGTGATTGGACTGTGCGATGTCTGTAATGTGTGTAGATTATGTAAGTGGCTTGTTGTGTGCCAGGAGTGCGTGGTGTACAACAGAAAGTGACCTGATTATCAGGATAGCCTATGAAAATGTTCACGCAGCTTCGGTCGATAAGGCTGTTGTGAAATTTTCCCAATATGTTTTAGTAAATATCTGCATAGTTCTGGTAAATTTGCACATTCACTGTAACACATTATTTTCTAGCATACATATTTATTACACACACACGGGTTGCTGAAGGCCAATTCTAACCCGGATCTTCACAGTATATACAAATACATTATATATATATACATTATATATATACACATACCTATAGATAGATAGATAGATAGATAGATAGATAGATAGATAGATATAGATATAGATAATATAGACATATGTATGTAGATAGAAAGATAGATATAGATATATAGATATGTAGATAGATAGATATATACATCGAATAAGTATGACAACTACGATTTCTCTCACAATTGAACTATGTGTGGTATATGTGTAAATGATATGACACGAAGTTATAGATAGTGTTTTGGCAGTCGTCATTGTACGTACATGTATATGTCAAATCACCATCATTATTGCAGAAAGTCATATGTAGTATGAATTATTGTGCAAACACTTCTGGGCCAGGTATTCTAATGATTATTCTGCGTATGTTCATAGTCGTTTGTATTGTGAATAACTGTGTATTTATAGCTATTCTGAGTGTGCTCTCATGCTTGATTGTATGTTGGATAGTTCATGGAAGATCAACAGTTTTGAGTATGTGTATTCACGCTGAATGTAAGTTGAATGGTAATGTGTAGCGGTGTGTATGTATTGGAGTATATAATGTCCGTATATCAGATGACGACCGAGTCCAGTAAACGTCTCGGGTGAGAGGAGGTGAGGTGAACTGGGGTTTAACTTCGCGTTCATGATTTTTTTCCTTACATAGCGTATGTGTGTATGCTCACTGATATACCATGCCTCCGTTTGACATGTCTACCCCACTCAAACACGGTATACTGACTCCGAGCCGACTTGCCCTTGTTTTAGCCCCTTAATGACGAGCGCCAGGCAGGGTAACATCAAGTACCTTTGTTATGACGCGTCCGGGGATCTAACCAACGACATTCCGTTCCCGGCCAGACGCTCTTTCCAATCGATCACGGAGGCGGTGAGGTGAGGTGAGGTGAGGTGAGGTGAGGTGAGGTGAGGTGCAAAATTTCACTTGGATACCCAACTTATTAATTGTCTCCGGGCAGACCAATCCTTGTTTTATCCCCTTCCTGCCTAGCGCCTGGCAAATATCATCTTTTAGCTCCTTTTGGTATGACGCGACCGGGGATCGAACCCCGGATCTTCCGCTTTCTGTGAAGGCGCCCTATCCACTCGACCAGGGAGGCGGTCATAGTCATGAAGGAGTTTTAGTGATTTGTGCGTAATCTGATAGAGTATCTGTGTATGTATGAGCGGCAGGATGAGAGTGGGTTCAAATGAAACTCAATTGGGATGATTAAATCATTAAGATTAGTTTCAAAAGTATTATGAGTTCATATCTGGCTAGTTTTTGCTCCCTGTTTGGAGAATAGCTGACAAAGAAGCGACAATACCCTTTCCAAAGTCATAAGAAGCGCTTTTTATTATTCTTTGTATCATATACATGCAGCGAAACAATATAAACATATCCTTGCACATAACCTTGAACATATATTTATCTTTAACCATCAACATAACGCAGGTACAAATAATGTATTTTACACCTTGTATACACACACACACACCAATTTTGTCATTTTAACTTCATATCTATAGTTTAACCACAGAGAGAAATCATGACAGTTTGTACAGTCATTATGATGAAGATGGGGAAAATTTTGATAAATGTGTAGATAAGAAAACTGTATATGTGGTGTACATTACTTACATATACGGTATGTTTATCATGTATCTTGTGGCTTGGAATGAACTTTTAGATTTTCACAGTTACGAATTGAATTAACAATGGCGAAACGGGTAAATAGTAAAATAATACACAAGTACAATTCTTGGCATGAAACAGACAACACACGCATCTGCTTGGCTGTTCAGCAGATTAAGCTGCTGCATTAACACATGCCTTGGCAATATGTTGGTAAGAACGTTTAGGTACATCTAATATATAACTGTACAATAATTGGTATGCATATACACTTTTTTAAATGGACTGTGTTAAGAAAACAATATGCGAATGTAGATAGTGATGTTATCAATCAGTAAAAAAAACAGTCGTAAGAAACACCTCACTGATTATTTATCATCATCTACTCCCACGAAAATGTTCAATAGCAATATAAGCTACAAATCACTCCATTGCTCCCTTCAGCATTTTTGTCTTTGATTTTAAAATATTTATTTCTTTTCCCGACACCAGCTTCATCTGAACAGCAGCAAGGGAAGAGTTGTATGCTCCGAACACGGGCCAGTAGTCATCTGCCTGTTCTTCTGTGTCCAGTGTCACAAGTTCAGCTATGGTGTTGAGGTCAAATATAGTGAGGGTGTTCCTGGTACCGTCAAACAGAAGCCCATGTCGCAGTGTGTCAGATGTTCCTGGACTGGTCGACAAAACGTTTTCGTAGCATCTCATCTTCTGGCCATTGCTCCAGATCTTTGCACAGACTCCTTTGTGTGTAGAGCAGTGTGCGATGGCGAGACACATCGATCCTTTCTGCCCGCTCATGCAGTAGCTGTTGTCCAGGCATGCTCCCCTAGCCACACCTATTTCCATAAGTAGGCCATGTTGTTGCATTTCAGAGGCCACGTTGAAGTCTGACTCAACCTCCCAATAGCTGACTTTGTCTTTGGGTAGAGGTGTAATAGCCGTTGTCCCAACATACTGACCTACTTTCCTTTCTTGGGAGACTTTACTATTGACCAGGAACCCTTTGTTGTTGACATGGACCTTATTGCTGTTGATTCTTTCCACGTCAAACGACAAAGCAGGATCTGCAATGTACCAACACATTGTTTCAGTAGAATACCTTGATTCTGTAAATCATTGAGTATCATTATTGTTTTCTCAACTGTAGTCTCTTTTCTTTACATTTATATGATTTATTAAGCATTCTCTACTGACATGAAGGTAATATTGTGATAACCATTGTTGATCATCTGCGCATCTACTTACATGACAAAACATGATTGCCAGTGATCAACTCTTCTCCGTTGTCCTCTTCGTTTTCTTCGTTGTGTTCTCTTTCCTTTTCTTCTTCGGTGTCAGGATCCATGTCAAGGGGCTCCGTTTCTGCATCATGAAAATGTTTAATGTTATGTAAGCCAATTCAGAGAACGTTTTGTGTTTTTTATTTAACTTTGTCATATTATTACATAACAGTTATTTGTTTTTCTTTAATGCACAATTCATAATGTTGAAATTATCCTTACCCAAATCAGCACGAGGTTTGAAAAACAAAAGTTCAATAAATCAGTTCAGATGTGTCAGTACCTGATATCATGTCTGAAAGTTTACTCTCGTCCACTGTTGAAAACATTGGAAGATAGTTTCCCTGTGCTTGGGGATCTGAAACATAGTGCATGTCAATGATGCGAAAGCACACACACACACACACACATTTATATATTTATTATGTTTTCATTTCAAGGTAAATCTTAAAGGATGTCATCATCGTTGCTTTCATAAAATATTATCAGCTTTCACGTGTCTAGGTTCTCCTCCTGTAAGCGACAGCTGTTGACATAAATCACAAATGTTCTCAACAACCCATAAACATGATTGCGGATTGTTCATGACTGGAACAAAAACTAAATGTTGTGTTTGCAACTCGATGTTAAAGCATTTCTCAACCATATGACATGAATCAGAAAGGTAATACTGACAACCGTTACCTATGAAAATGCAGAATGTACAAGTATTTAAACATCCTAAAAATAGCAATGCTGAGGGATTTGTAAAATACCCTGATGTATTTAGTTCTATAACACACACAACCATCTTGATGTAATGCTCTATTGATGAAACTTTTGCAACATAATATGTTCCAGTGCTCCTGTGAGAGTTCACGACCAAATCACAATGAATATTATTATTCAATGCTCTTTCAGAAAAAAACAAAACATATGTAATCTTTTTGGGACGGCTTTCATTGGAATTCAACAAAAATTCAAGCCATACCTTTCTCAGAAGTTTCAGTATCACTGTTTGGTCCCTCAAAATTGGCATACAAATTCATAAAGCTGCCATCATCCCCCTCCTTGGTCTCAATGTCGCACACGGTTTGTAAAACATTTTCAAATGATTGTATTTTCTCCCTCGAAAATGTTACATGAACTGGTACAACTTCAAACATCTCGGCCTCCTCAGATAAAGCCATTTCTGTCCTGAACTTCACATACTTCCTCAGCATCAGGATGTCGCTCGTGTTTCCATGCTCCAGCAGTTTCCCTGTGTAATCATGGGTGTTCTTGCATAACCTGACAATCCGCCTGAGATTGTTACTGACCCTCGCAGCCTCATCCATCTCAGACAGGTGTCTGAACTCCAAGGTTTTCCTCAATTCCGCTTCTCGTTTTGTAATCAAGTCACGGAGGCTGTTAAATCTTTGTGACAACAAATCCTTCAAATCGTTGTGCCTATCCTTCATCGTCTCCTGTTTTGTGTTTGATTCGTCGATCATATCCTTGAAATGTTGTAACTTGGCTGCCAATTTACTCTTATCTTCTATTGTGTCTTCCTCCACGGCACCAGCAGCCTCGTCTAACTCCTCAGTCTTACAATGCTTATGATTTGACCGAGCACATTTTGAACAAATGATAATCTCACACGTTTCATCGTAAAGATCCAGAGCATACGATTCATGGTCTGGACAAAGCGACTTCTGTGAACGCACATCCGCTGGCTTCATGTCCTTCAGAGACACCATCCCATGGGTGCTGGAACTCCTCACCTGATTGTGTGCAGCTTGACACGATTGACAGAAGAAGGACTCGCAATCCTTGCACCAGGATACTGCATCCAGGCTATGATCTTTGTTGGTGCATTTGATCTCCGATGGCTTGTGTTTTAGGGTAGTGGCAAGGGTTTCTACTTGAGTGACGGTATCATTTAGGAAAATGAATTGCTCTTTGTCAAATGACTCTCTGCATAACAGGCATGTTATTGTTTCACGTTGAACGCTAATGCACCCAGCACAGGCTGCATGTAAACACGGAAGAAGGTACGGATCTATCCCTTTGTACTTGTATGGCTTCTTACAAACACAACAATGCGGACACTGAGCTTTAGACGCCATGATATATGATCCTATACGAACCACTGGAACGACACAGAAAAGACAACACATTTATATAAAGTGAATACATATAAGCTAAACTATATCAACCTACATTTAAGACGTTATCGATTATTACATTACTGCTTACTCTGTCAATAGACGTTATTTCGTATATAGAAAATCCAGACATTGTATCACCCAGGTGTTTAAAACTTACCTGGATGGGACTCACGGTTTAGAAACATGTACAAACGTACCCCTCCTGTTCTCGGTAATGTCTAATATGAATATAGATGTCTTGCGTTGCCTGTTGGATAAACCTGTCTCGACTGAGACCCACCCTTCTCGCAAGAAATAACTGACCCGAATCAGGTAGTTGGAGATGCAGCGTGTGTGTCAGACTGTGCCCTTCACTGGCGCGTTGACAAAAGATATGTCACCCGCTCTGTCGACAGATGATACTGCACAAGGTCGCGCAGGTTATTTTTGACTGTGGCGTCTGTCCAGGTGGCAACACTACACACTGATTACACCAAGAGAATAACCTAGGACGTGGTCTATTTCATTTAAGAGTAACTATGCATATTTTGTGCAGGTTTATATGCGCCCCGCTACGGATTGTGGGCAGGCCTATACACTTCATATTAACATACAACTCTACATAACTTTGCAACAACTGCACTCAGTGTGTATGGCTTCAGGGTAGTAGATACTAGTACATGCCGTGGACGTATCACAAGGGTCTCCTAAACAGTAATGTGATTGTTGTATCAGCCTACGAACATGTAGATAATTATGATGTTGAGTGACAGGTGAAACTCAATTGTTTGCGAGTCTGACGCGATCTCAACTGGACTTGTTAGCCTTCGAGGAGTACACACATCTGATAGCCTTCAAAGAGGACACACATCTGGTAGCCTTCGGTGAAACCACAATTTGATAGCCTTCGGTGAGGTTTGTTGTTTAACGCCGCATTCAGCAATATTCCAGCTACATGATGGCTGTCTGTAAATGATCGAGTCTGGACCAGACAATCCAGTGATTAATATCATGATCATCGATCTACGCAGTTGGGATACGATGACATGCATCAACCACGCGATCCCGTTAGTCGCCTCTCAAGACAAGCACAGTCGTCTTTTACGGCACGCACGGGTTGCTGAAGACCTATTCTACCCCGGATCTCCACGGGTCCCTTCGGTGTGGACACACGTGTGAAACCCTTCGGAAGGGATACACATCTGGTAGCCTTTGCTGAGAACACACATCCGAAAACCTTCAATGAGAGCACATATTCGATAGATTTCGGTGAGGTCTCAAATCTGATAGCCTACGGTGAGATAACACATCTGGTATCCTTCGGGGAAAACTGACATCTGGTAGCCTTCGGTGAGGAAACATATCTGATAGCCTTCGCTGAGAACACATATCTGGTAGCCTTCGCTGAGAACACACAACCGAAAACCTTCAGTGAGAGCCCATATTAGAAAGACTTCGGTGAGGTCACACATCTGGTAGCATTCGCTGAGAACACACATCTGGCATCCTCCGATGAAAACACACATCTGGTATCCTTTAATGAGAACACACATCTGGTAGCCTTCGCTGAGAACACACATCTGGTAGCCTTCACTGAGAACACACGTCTGGTAGCCTTCGATGAAAACACGATCTGATAGCCTTTGGTGAGGTTTGTTGTTTAATGCCGCACTCAGCAATATTCCAGCTATATGATGGCTGTCTGTAAATGATCGAGTCTGGACCAGATATCCCAGTGATTAATATCATGATCAACGACCTACGCAGTTGGGATACGATGACATGCATCAACAAAGTTCGCGAGCCTGACTACCCGATCCCGTTAGTCGCCTCTCAGGACAAGCACAGTCGTCTTTTACGGCACGCACGGGTTGCTGAAGACCTATTCTACTCCGGATCTCCACGGGTCCCTTCGGTGTTGACACACGTGTGAAAGCCTTCGGAAGGGATACACATCTGGTAGCCTTCGCTGAGAACACACATCCGAAAACCTTCAATGAGAGCACATTTTCGATAGACTTCGGTGAGTTATCAGATGTGATAGCCTTCAGTGAGATAACACATCTGGTATCCTTCGGGGAAAACACACATCTGGTAGCCTTCGGTGAGGACACATATCTGATAGCCTTCGCTGAGAACACATATCTGGTAGCCTTCGCTGAGAACACACATACGAAAACCTTCAGTGAGAGCCAATATTAGAAAGACTTCAGTGAGGTCACACATCTGGTAGCCTTTGCTGAGAACACACATCAGGTATCCTCCAGTGAAAACAAACATCTGGTATCCTCCAATGAGAACACACATCTGGTAGCCTTCGCTGAGAACACACATCTGGTAGCCTTCACTGAGAACACACATCTGGTAGCCTTCGCTGAGAACACACATCTGGTAGCCTTCGCTGAGAACACACATCTGGTAACCTTCACTGTGAACACACATCTGGTAGCCTTCGCTGAGAACACACATCTGGTAGGCTTCGCTGAGAACACACATCTGATAGCCTTCGGTAGGGACACACATCTAACCGCCTTCGGTTGAGACACACATCTGGTAGCCTTCACTGAAGACACACATCTGGTAGCCTTCGGTGGGCACACACATCTTATCGCCTTCCGTGGGACACACATCTGATAGCCTTTGGTAGGGACACAAATCCGAAAACCTTCAATGAGAACACACATTCGATAGACTTCAGTGAGGTCACACATCTGATAGCCTTCGGTTGGACACACATCTGATTGCCTTCGATGATAACCCACATCCGAAAACCTCCAGTGAGAGCACACATTCGATAGACTTCAGTGAGGTCACACATCTGATAGCCTTCGGTGAGAACACACATCTGGTAGCCTTCGGTAAGGACACACATCTGATAGCCTACGGTGAGATAACACATCTGGTATCCTTCGCTGAGAACACTCAACTGGTATCCTTCGCTGAGAACACACATCTGATAGCCTTCGGTGAAAACACACATCTGGTAGCCTTCGGTGAATTTACACATCTCATAGCCTTCTTTATCTGATAACCTTAGTTGACACACATGCGACACACGTCTGATAGCCTTCGGTGAGGATACACTTCTGATAGCCTTCGGTGATAACACACATCCGAAAACCTCCAGTAAGAGCACACATCTGATCGCCTTCAGTGAGAACACACATCTGATAGCTTTCAGTGAGAACACACATACGATAGCTTTCAGTGAGAACACACATCCGATAGCCGTCGGTGTGCAGACACATCTGATAACATTAGTTGACACACATGCGACAGCATTCGATGAAAATACACGCCTGGTAGCCTTCGGTGAAGACTTCAAAACAATCAATGACAGAAACAATATTCCGTCGTTGGCAGCGGGTGTTTACCTTACAATTCGGCTTTATTAATGGTGGCCAAACACGCGCTCTACCACAGAACAGTGTTAGCATGAGTGCTCTAGAGTTACTTCCCCTCCACTGTAAAGCGATTTAGGCATAACTCGCCTGCGTTGTAGAACTAATTACATGAACTAAATTATACGCTACATTACAACACAATTCAGTTGTCACACGGGGAGGTAAGTTGAAATGGGGTTTAACGTCGCCCAGTCATTATTTTCGTTATTATAGTTATCATTGTGTCTGCTGGGGAAGGCGGTGGGTTAGATCCCCGGCCGCGTCATACCTAAGTTCTTGTTTTTACCCTACCTGGCGCTCGGCATTAAATGGGTACAACAAGGACTGGTATGCTCGGAGTCAGTATACTGTGTCTAAATGTGGTATTCATGGTAAACTGTGTCATGGTATCTCAGTGGGTTGGCGCTATAAATCGGCATTAGTCATGTGTATGCACGTCGCTATATAAGTGCAATAATCTTGAATGCTATGTTAAACCCCATTTCCCATCCCCTATGCCATGATGTCTAATGCCGGTTTTATAGTTTTAGCCTAATAAAATACCATGCAGTTTAGCAAGGATACCTCACTCAAAAACTTAACACTGCCTCAAAGCCGACCAGTCCTTCTTTACCCCCATAATGCAGAGGACCAGGAAGAAACGTGAAGAAGGATATGAGCCCGTCTTCTTAGACGAGACATGGGTAAATGCGTCACACACAGCCAGCAGTCAGTGGGTACCCAGTGGTGACTGAAAGGAGTCTGGTAGACAGTTATCAATGGGAAAGGGTGAAAGACTCATAGTTCTCCATGCTGGTTCTGCTAGTCAGGGTTTTCTCCGAGACTGTGACCTCGTCTTTAGAGCCAAGGCCAAAGACACCAGGGACTACCACACAGAAATGAACGGCAATGTATTTCTGGAGTGGGTGAAAGATAAATTAGTCCCTGCTTTGCCTACCAAGTCTCTCATTGTCATGGACAATACACCGTATCATAGTGTGCAGGATCCAGAAAGCAAGACTCCAACCTCTAATAACCGTAAAGGAGACGTGGGGTTATTTGGCTGCAATGGAGGAACATACCTTTCCTTCTCTATGAAATCATCAAAACTATGAAACCTGTCCCCGTGTATAAAGTTGACAGTTAGATCAAGGGTCAGGGTCACGCTGTCTTACGACTGCCACCTTATCACTGCGACCTGAATCCAATCGAGTTGGTATGGGGCATCGTCAAGGGTGACGTTTGACAATCGAACACAACGTAACGTGTAACGGGTAACAGTAGATAGAGCCACGTTATTGGTCACGAGGTGGACTACGGCCAGCAACAGTCCAACCTATAATAGTGGCAGTCGGTTCAGGCACCAGCAGTTCCGACGACGAGATCTATGAGATTATATGAGCGAGTCAGATTGCGATTGAAATTATCATGAGACGGCCCCTCTAACGCTCTGTCATTTCCCCTACCACAGAACGTGCAGTGCATGCGTGCTTGTGCTGTGCCTTCAACGGTTTGTCCCCCCTTCGTGTCATGTACACATTTCTATACAAAATTACATGGTAGTTTCTTAAAGAACTTCATCCGTCATGGGTCTTAAAATAAACAAAATTCAGATTTTGTTGGGTACATGGTATTCATGGTCAAGTACCGTATTGATGTTTCATACACTTTTCTGGATTTCGAGTTATTTGGCAATTCATCGTTCTCATTTGGAGTCAAACGGACTGTACATGATACCCTCCTTGTCAGCCTCTTTGCGTGTGTCCTCTTCTACCTTGGCACCATATCTGCAACGTGGCATGGCGCCGGGTGAGAATAAACTGGATGATGTGAGGTATACATAGGGCATTTCTGAACATGAGGTCCTTTATAAATTGATCAGTGTTACAGTTCAAAAGAGATGCCTCATAACGAATGGAATAAAGGAAATCGCAAAAACCTTCATGTTCTTTTTGTTTTCTGTCTATCAGGTCATTCTTGCGGTCTATAACCTGAATAGACGTGGGGCCATACCATTGCACAAAAAGATTGTTGAAGCTCAGGCCATGTCATGTTGTCCTTGCATACCAAATTAAAGCAGTTTTTGATAAATATAGGGGGAAAACGTAAATAATTTCTTCACTGGTGTAATTTTGAATTGACGTAAATTTCTGAAATCTACCCAGGCATGAGGGTGCAGAGCGGGCATCATATCCGTCGAACAAAGGCATCGGGAGGGTTATGAAGCTGACGCGAGATGGGGACGGGGGTGGTCAGCGGTTGAAGAGAGGCACGGACAGAGAGAACAACAACGGCCCTCACAATGGAATATATATATACTCCCTGTTTATACCTATACCCTGCCAAACTGCCTACGATACTTGGCTTAATCGTCCGGTCACCGGAGGGGAACATTCCGAGTATTGACCGATTTCCGGCAGATGACCTTGTCCGAATCCCTCTTGGTCTGGCAGGTGCCTGGGGGGTCACTGGTGGGCTGCCGGGAGATGTGTCACGGATCCATTACCGACGGGGGCGTGGGCCACTGGACGCCGCAAGAAAATAACTCCGAGTTATTACCTTCCGATGTGTCCCCCGGGTCTTCCCGATGGCAAAAACATGGCCAATGCTCACAGATGATCGTCCGGAACCCTGTCAGGTATGCCTCAATTGTGCCGATTTTCAGTCTTTTCAGCATCGTAAACTAATATTCCCGGTATCGGTGGATATGTGACTCGGGCATAAGTCGATCTGTATCTGTATCATTTCAGCATTGATGGCGACCCATACTTTGAACACTGTAGTAACTGAAACTCTACATGTTGTATAACGTACATGTCATCACCGAAAAATGCATATCAACAAAGGTTAATAAGATTTGAGATATTCTAACAATATTTGTTCAAAGGTAAAAAGTAAAAAATCCTATACCGCTATACAAAACTATGCAGCTTGACAGATTAGGACATTTACGTCTGTGCAAGTTTCAGCCTCGAACGAGAATGCGATCCTAAGATTCGAATTCATGAAATATAAAACACGAGTTGCGTCCCTTGAACCACACACTTTTCAGCAGCAACGTTGATAACAGTGAGCTGACGAATGTGATCTAACACATGACATTGTCCGACACCTGATATATTGCATTTCAGAGAATCGAGATCAAAAGAATAGATGACATTACCATGTTGCTGCCGTCCCTATATTTGAAATTAATCAAGTCCATGTTATCGTGAAAATAAAGCAAATATGTCATCAATACACCTGTTGGTTGAGCACAAAAACCAAATTAATCACGGTAAAGCAGGAATTGCCTCCAATGATTTAGCCATTTCGTGAAAGCTTCAGAAGTAAATGTATCATCTTTTTTAATTTAACACTGGCGAATGTCATTTCGAATATTGTTTCATTGGATATATATGTTTTGGAGATGGTACACGTGATCTTAGATTCGTTCCATCAAATACAGACATGACCGATTCTTACGTCCATTTGTATGGTGGGAGAAACAGACACGTCAAGTAACGGAGTGTAGTGTGAAGCGGTAGGGAAGAGAATGACACGGGGGATACTGCAAGTAAAACATGTATTTTCATACAAATCATTGATCTTGACAGACAAAAACAAATCTGTCGCCAAAAGTTGAGATCATATGTTCCTGATGAAACCCTTAATGGAGTCACGAAAATACAGTGAAGTTAACCTCAAAATTGAAATTGGTTACCTGACATGAATACTTGATTAAAACAGTTGATATATTCCAACAACTGATCATGACGAATCAGTTACTCAGCAGGATTTCCAGGGCAGAACATGACCTCAATACACTGTCTTCATCGCGCGTTTGTTATCAGAGGCGAATTATGAGGATCGGGTGGTTACATTGAACGACTGGGTGTCATCGCTCCCGCTACATGTAGCATAGACTGAGCTAGAGTGGTCTTGATATAGACAGAATATTACAGACAGGTATACATTTCCTCACCATTTCGGCACAGTCATAGGGAATACAGCCTTACTATCATTCAAGTTCCTCACCACAGATTAGATGAACACACACTGCTCTCTCTCTCTCTCTCTCTCTCTCTCTCTCTCTCTCTCTCTCTCTCTCTCTCTCTCTCTCTCTCTCTCCCTCTCTCTCTCTCTCTCTCTCTCTCTCTCTCTTTTTTTTAAGGAGAAAGCATTGACAATCATTGTCACCATCACGACAGGGCCTTAACAATCACTGCTTTCTTCTCCTCTGTCATGTTGATGTCGCTGCCCACTACAAGTGTCATGCTGACAGAGACATACTCTGGGTTATACACCCCGAACATCGGCCACAGTGGCTGACTAGAGTCTACATTGTCTAACGTCGATATCACTTTGTTCTCCTTCACATCAATGAAGACAATCTTCTTCCTGGCGTCATCATAGACACCACCGTAATGTAGCGTGTGTGATGCCCCTGCTGTGTTGGGGAGAGTGTCAGGCAGACACAGCACACGCTTGTCCTCCTTACATGTCTTTCTGCATATCCCGCCGTGTGTAGGACAGTGGGAGACCGC
Source organism: Haliotis rufescens (assembly GCF_023055435.1). Taxonomy (NCBI): domain Eukaryota; kingdom Metazoa; phylum Mollusca; class Gastropoda; order Lepetellida; family Haliotidae; genus Haliotis; species Haliotis rufescens. The sequence continues at coordinate 10,437,670 of NW_025964383.1, forward strand.
CATGCTGCAGGAGCTGGGTTCTCCACTGATAGAATGATACACGTCCCTCTGCTCCTCCCTGCATACACCCACCTCGAGGATGAGGAGGCCTTCTGTTAGTGGTTTGTTCAGACTGACCCTGGATTTCATCTCCCAGTACTGGGGACAGCCAGCCCGGGGGAGGGGGGCAGCGCCACATGTGCCACTGTACTTCTTCAGTCTCCCCTCCCCTGCAGGTATGGTGTCCGACTTCCTGTTGACCAGGTCTCCTTCTGTGTTGATGTGGACGCTGTCGAGCTTGACTCTGTCTTTGTCATATTTTACATCTATACCTAAAAAATATGAATAAAGTAAACTTTCCAACACAAATACATTGTATCTCTGTCGCATCATCATGTCTTACCTAATTTCCTGATTTGCCCTTTTAAACACCAAGTTCAAATTATCCGAAAAGACTGATACCATGTTTTCTTTAATTGGTAATATCTGAAACTGTCAGCTTTGACTCGAGAATACATAAGTTTTGAGTTTGTTTGTTTTTTTCAATTTAGAAAGTTTTCATTCCACGGCTTTTTTGTAGTTAACCCGCCATGTTATGACTGGAATACGCGTCAAAACGTTGTGACAACCAGCTTAGCCACGGAAATATTAGTATGTAAACCGAACTTCTAAATCATATAGTTATAGTCGTTGAATAAAGATTGTCTTGATACATCTAGAGTAATGATTTATTAGAAACTGCAGGTGTGCTAACAATAAATGGAATATATTTGGAGTAGGGGTCACGGTCTGACATCTAGGCACTCACAATAAATGTGTATTTAGTAAGTCGATTGGGCTGGTTGAACTGGTTTATATTTGCTGAATGATTGGAAATGAGAGTTTGCAGTATGGAGTATGTAAGGTCATGATGAATGAGTCCAACAAACACTGTAGTTCAAACCCCATAGAGTATAAGCAATGTTACTGATGGTGTTATCAAAAACGAGGGACATGTGAGTGTGAAGCAACTGCAAATTCGTCAAAGCCTGTTATAATATGTCAATGAGTGAAATTTTGTGTGCACACACTTTAGCACAAGTAAACAACAATATTAGGGTGAGTGAGTGAGTTTGGTTTAACGCCGCTTTTACCAGTATTCCAGTTACATCTCGGCGTGTCAGCTTAATGTTGGAGGAAAGCCCGAAGTGATGCAGGTTCCAGACGATTACCACCTTGGAGAAACCCACGAGCACGGGTATGGTGCTGACAAACCTAGAGACATAATCGGGGCGAACCGGGATTCGAACCCACAATCAAAGGTTTCTGGTGTGCCCAATGGACGTAATTCTGCACAACGAATCGCAGCGCCTTAGACGACTGGGCCAGCCGTGCCCCCTATCAATATATGATCTGCACAGTCAGGCACTTCACGCACTGCATATAGCTAATCTCATTCTACTCGTCACATCAGACAAGTATGGATTTTGTAGAGTCTATCAGTTCAATTTATCAACGTTGTCATAACACTCTCCCTGGTGCAAACATACTTACAGAGAAGAGGAACAGGAAAAGGGGCATCTGAGGCAGGCAGAAGGTGGACAGCTACACTGGACACGCACTCTACAAAACAAAATGTCAAATGTATACTATTGCCATATGGTATTGTGGTATAATGAACTGTTCAAGCCGACTTTAACAGCATTTCACTTACATCCAGGTGTGTCAGCTTAAAGTTGAGTGAAGCTAAGGAGAGGACTTGGTGTAGATTGTGGACGTTTGCCACTATGCACAGGCAACAATAATGGGTATAATCAAATCATACTTTGAGATTCGATCCCCCAATGGGCATACCCTTTCACAGCATAGGTGCCCAACTCTGAAGAGTGCACAGTGAATTACAGAACACGAGCTCATTTGGCAAAATATGTTATTTGCTCACATCTCTTTCATTTTTATAACTATGTTTGTCATACTAGCTCAAATTCGTGTTTGCCATGTAACCAATATTGAAATGATGCTCACCTAAAGACTTCATTGTTGACGACAGCTGTTCGATCTGTTGATCGCGATTCTTTATAACCTTAAATCATAATTAATAAGAATAATGTATACAATGTACATCACTCGCATGTAATGAGGAAGTCTTGGTAAGGTAGCCTTTTGGTTAACTGGTTACCTAATCACACCAAAAACGAGAGAGGTCTAATCCTCTTAATTCCACCATATCGTATGATACTTTATATATCTCAAAATAGATTTATACTTTGAACTTGTGGTTTTCTGGTTTTAGAACGGATTGAGTAAGGTGAATTACATTTATATTGAACATTTCAAGTTATATAGCAGGTGTCAACAAACTGTACCTGCAGATGTAACATGTTATCAGCTTCAAGCTTATTTATCTTCGTTTTCATAGCATTCATAGTAGATCCCTCTGTAATAACAAACACATGTAATATATGAGTAAATGGAATATTTAACAATTGCAACGCGCATAAAAATAAGGTACACATGCATTACACAGGACACCTACCTACCATATAGGTCATGTGACGTTCATATAACACAATACTCGCGCGTGATGGAAATGACAACGGGGACATTTAGATTGAAATGAACATTAAATGTGAGTTCTATGCATCACTTCCGGTCTCGTAAATCTAGACTTAGTACTTTATTTTTGTTCAAATCGAAAAAAACTAAACTTGTAATGGCTCGTTATTTTTTTTGCCTATGGATTTATGAGGTGTGGAACATCGGAGCGTAAGAGAAATCTGAAAGGTAGGTGGTTCCTGAGTTGTCCATTTCTGCGTGACGTCACAAACCTTTGATCAACAGAGATCTGGGGCATTACATCTCGGCTGCCTTTGAAGATCTAATCAATCAATAGACTAATTAATTAACATCCAATTCAATCAGCTTGTCATAACTGTTTATTCCTTTTTATCCTTATACTTACTGTACATTTGGCTTTATTACCCGTGTGTTTTATTACCTTGTGCTATGTGTTATTCTTACTGTACATTTGGCTCCACCCAATTACATGTGTGCTACTTATTATTTGTTACCTGTTCTCAATGTTAATCTGCTGCTTATCAGAACATGACCTGTGTCTATACCTCTCATTCACTTGGTTGTTGTCACTCCAGAATCAACATCGAAACGTCGCTATTTGTAATAAACTAAAAAATGTTCACTTCCACGAAGGGGGACAACGTTAACAAAAGACATGTTCACCTATTTCGAGGAATTTTTTAAAATGTTCAGACGTCTCGGACAAGTTCACTGCCTTCTTACCTCTCATTGTGCGAGCAAACAATCCCCATGGAGAAGACAATGATATTGTCAGACCCAGCCCTCCACGCGCTACTATTGATAAAATGACAGTCTGAACGACTTCGCTCTTAAGTATTTACTTAAGTACTTATGTTAAGTACTTACTGATATGTTTATTGAAAACCCTAAACCCAACAACTACTACTAACCCTAATTCAGTTATAACAAAGGCCCAAGGGTTAAATATGTCGGTATAAAGAACCCAAGGGCTAAAGAAATTAACTGAAGCGGCAGGAAAATGGCGAATGCTTTGGTTGCCAAGGAAGTAGTTCGCGCATAACAGAATATGGCGGAAGGTGTCCGGTATCAAACATTCTTTCCAAAAATAATACATAGAATATGACTGAAAATGGTAAGCTTCATGTAAAGCTAGCTATAGTGATGCTGATGTGTATGTCTGAGTTTCTCCCAGCAGACTTGGTTACCTAGATTACAAGTAGATCATCTCCGGGAACAGAGGCAACTAGCAACGAGCTCTATAATGATTGGGAATGCTCATGGACACTGAATGGGGTAGCCTTGTGGTTAAAACATCGGCAGCTCACGCCATAGATCCGGGTTCGATTCCCTTCATGGGTTCAATGTGTGAAGCACATTTGCTGTTGTACCCCGCAGTGACGGCACTGGAATATTGCTAAAAGCAGAGTAAAACCACATTCACTCACTCAGGGACACTGACATTATTCGTATTTAACTCAACATTCCTAATAAACTGTATGCAGTGTAATGGAACAGCTCCAGGTACAGGATACTAAACACTTAGCTTTTCTTTAGCTCGTTACAATATCAATTTATTGTTTCATCATCCAAGAAATAATCAATACTGTACCTACCTGGGTTACTTTCTGACTGAGGGTCCATGGGTACGTAGTACCCTCCAAAGGAAGAAATCAATTGCTTCAGGTCTGTAAAGTCCTGTCTAGATAGAGTGACTGCAGCCTCTGTATCTCTCACTTGGGGAAGCTCAGTTGTAATACATTCATTGGTTCTGGATACTACTGTCTTTCTGGCCCTGAAGAGTGCGTCAACACTAGACATAGCAGCGAATTTCTGACAATACCCAAGTGCTGTGTCACATTTGGCTTCCTCCATTTCCAACTTGGATAGCCGTGAATTATTCATATCATATACAGCTCTGAAACTTTGATCCAGTTGTAGAGAAACCCCTTCTTCTCGCTGTTTTAAAGTAGTTCTCAGGTCAGAAAATGTATGCTTTAAGAACTCCTTCCCTTCCTCCTCTTTCCCCTCTGACATCTTGACAACTTCTAGTACCTTGTCCCTGATGGCTCTGATTGTTTCTATCTTCTTAGAGAGGCCTTTCTGTCCTTCCTCCAGTACCGTCTCCTTCAGATGTTGACATGCTGTGGCTATGTCATTCACCTTGCAGTCGCTATGATTCTCCTTACATTTGAAACAGATTCTTTGCTCACATGTTTCGTCATAGAGCTGTAGAGGATGATCAGCATGTTCTGTGCAGTAGACAGTCTTAGGAGTAGGTTCTCCGTCAGAAGACGTCAAGTTTTCCAATGGCACAACTGCATGTGACCTTGTTATCTTCATATCCTCATGGCTGGCCTGACAGTGCTCACACAACAAGGCTTCACATTCATCACACCAGGACATGGCTTGGTTGCCGTCATCTTTGTTGGTACAAAGCACAGCGGAACCATCGTTTTCAGCAGTTTGGTGGAAGATATCTTTGATGACAACGACATCGGGAGGAAAATCCGTTTGTTCTTTATCAAATGTTTCCTGGCAGATGTCACACGTCAGTGTATCAAGGGTGTCAGTGTCTAGGCATGTCTGACGCACCAAGTGGAGATATGGTAGGAGGTGTGGATCAGGCCCACCATACTTGTACGAGGTGTGTCACACTCTACACTGGGGTAGCTTCACTGCAGTCGCCATTGTCCTGTTTAGTGTTATGATGTCCAAGTTGTGCACAGTTCTGGAAGATTCGAAGTATTGGAAATTATACATGCAAATAAAAAATAGAAAAATATACATTGAGATAACATAATGTCTGAGATATCAGATGACAACGTGCGCCCTGATTGAAAGTTTTTAAAAAAAAATATGACTTAGAAATACGATGTATCTCATCCATGTCGGAAACAATTTTTTTATAATGGATTATATTGTAGACAGCTTATTCTTGATGTTGAACAGCTTTGCCACATCAGCGGACAATACGTGTACTTGTATTGTATATATGAGGTCTTGGTTACGGGTATGACCTTTACATAGATTAATGCATGGTATGTTCACATAATAATTAGTAGACCGCCAACGTGGTCTAGTTTTTGAACATCTGCCCGGAGAGCGAAAAGGCGGGGATTTGATCCCCGGCCACGTCATACCAAAAAGACTTGTTGTTACCCTGCCTGTGGCCCGGAATTGAGGGCCGCTCGGAGTATAGTGTGCCTGAGTGGGGTAAACATGTTAAACTGCGACATGGTGTTTCAGTGGGCTATCACTATAAAATCGGCATTTGTCCGGACCACAGCAGCCACACGCACACTTGCATGCACGTCGCTATATAAGTACAATAATCTTGAGTGAGTGAGGTAATGCTTTACGTCACATCGGCAATATTTCAGCCATATCGTGACGATCACAATAATCTTGAACGCGACGTTGAACCCTATTCCATCTTGCCTCAAATATAATTAGTATCAGCCGAACAAAATAAAAAATATCATGTACTTCAGATACCAACAAATTGTATACGACAGTGCAGCAATAAATACATACAACTGTACAACATCATTATCTTAACCACAACATACATTTCACATGTATTGACATCGGAAGATTGTCATCTGTGCTCATGTTTCATTCTATTATTATGTTTTAATTTTGTTTTTCTCATGTCTGTTGACATAATTCTATGTGATGCATTTAAAGGATGACGTTTTCATGGAAACTGCGGAATGCTAAAATAATATTAATGCCGATTAGTAAAAAAAAACCAGAATAATAAAATTTAATATTAAATAAATAATGTACTTCAGGCCATCACTGATAAGACATGCATAACAAGATATATCAAATTCGCACTGTCGCCAATTCAACGTAACTGCTCACGTACGTAGCTACTACGCGTCCAAATCGCCAATTATATATATAATTAGTTTCAAATATATTGCTCAATTTGACCATTCGTCTCAAATAAAGAAATAATAATGGCTAGTCAAACTAATATCAAACACACCCCTGTATATTCACATTTACATGTCAATAAATGGCCTTTCAAGCACTGTAATGCTGAACTATCCGTGTATTCGATCGATCAGATAACAATAAGCTGTTCATTCTGCACGGGAGGTATGATATCTGTTTGCAAAAGGAAGATACGCGCGAGGTCGTCATAATACTCATGAACAGCGGCATAGAAAAGGCGAGATTGTATCAGCAGACCACATAGGGCAGGCAAGTGTGTCGTGTCCCAGAACATGTCGGCGCTTGAAAACGAAAGTAGCACTGTTTAGTTGTCACCTCACACTAATGTATAGACTTTAGACGAGTGTTTCATGATTCAAGTTAAGATATGCTTAAGATATGCAATGTAACAGTTGAAATGCATTCTTGTGATTTAGTTAAACACATGTAATTTCTCATACAGAACAATATTATCTTATTGATTATATTGTTAGGCTATCAGAGACGATCCACAACGCACCTACCTGGCACAGACCACGTCATGTTTGTGTAGCTAGGTCACTTCCGGGTTGAGGTGCAAAGGTGAATGCTATTTTAATACACGTATACGATAAGAGGGGAGTTGGACGTGAGCTGACATGGACTTAAACGTCGTCTTCATGAAACGTTATTGCGTTCAACCATAAGTTGGCTGGCCATGTCTGAGATCTGCCTTCCTAATCTGTCCCGTAGCCATACATGTCTATGAATGCATTGCCTTTTGCCTCAAGTAGTACTTCTCATTGACCGTATAAATTTCCTCAGAAAATAGAATCTCAATATATTAAGTTCGTACTTAATGGATGTAGAATGCACATTTCAGTATCTTTTGATAAAGTCTTTGATATATATTATCTGTAGTGTCAGCAATGAGTAAACGTGTTATGTTTTCGTTCAATGACTGTGAAGCCCATTTCTGGTGTCCCCCGTCGTGATATTGCTGGAATATTGCCAAAAGCGGCGTAAAACCACACTCATTCACTTACGCTTTCATTGAAGTTACAGTATGGATTTTTTGCGTGTAGGCTAGTGACGGGGATGACATTTTATCCAATGTTTTACGAACAAGAAACTGCCAAAACAGATCTAACATTAAATATCCAAACAACAAATAGCTATGAATAGCTAAATTACATAAATTGGTCAAATACACAGACAATACATAATTGATTTATGAATGACAAAAAAATGTTTGCATTGTTAAGGATACCACTTTGGAATTTTATTGTGATTTTATTATATTTTTACCGTGCAATTGCGAGTGACAGCAAAATATTATTTTGTATTTCTAATCAATTTCTAATGACATTGTCAAATACTTCCATGCCATCTGATTATTTATGCATATAGTAAAAGTAAAAACATTTTGGCTCATTAAATATATTAAAATACGTAAAAAAAAATAAAGAGAGCAAAATTAATCATGTATTCTTGTGTTTTATATAGATGTTTTTTTCACAATCTTAATATATATGTCTTTCTTCTGCGAAAGCGTAGTCGGGCCAGGGTGAATTATTTTTGTCTAAGTATCTCCTACGTAGGACTCAGTATCTTCTACATAGGACTTACTATCTCCTACGTAGGAATTACTATCTATCGTTGCGCAAACGGGCATAACTAAAACAATTGTCAATTCGTTGCGTAATGGTTCACATATATTTCCCCATATATTATATATATTTCAGATGCCTTTTAAAGCACATCGGGACGTGCGGAATTATACAATATGATTGAACACATTTAACTGTGTCTTTGGTATATTTTTAGATGCAAGACATATGTAAAATAAAAAATTATTTCTGAGGGATTCTTTGACGAAGTACTTGAAATCATACACGCACTCTGATTGGTTTGTCGTATTTTCGCACATAACATTCATCGAGAGGGGGACGAGTCTTCTTATAGGTTACGGAAAGGGGCGAGTGCTGACGAATGGCGCCAAATAGCAAGATCTCCATTATCCTTAAAACTTTAAGTACATTTTCTTTGTTGGTTTTATCGTGTTTTCTACACAGTATGTATTGTCACACATCCATGGAATATTGCAGTAACCGCAGTATGCATTCTGTAGCCTGTTGTTATACATAAAGTTATTTAAATATTCCAAACGGTACTTCCCAAATACATAGTAGAATGTATATTTAATTCTTATACATCTAAAGAAATAACTTGTTATATACGTATACATTGGAGTGAGTGAGTGAGTGAGTATAGTTTTACGCCGCTTTTAGCAATATTCCAGCAATATCACGGCGGGGGACACCAGAAATGGGCTTCACACATTGTACCCATGTCGGGAATCGAACCTGGGTATTCGGCTTTAACGCTTTAACCAATAGGCTACACGATGGCTCCACATATACATTATATATGATCGACTTTTAGTTTTTTGATACCACGCGCGTGTTTATAAACATGTCTACACATATATCGTTCCATTGAAGGCAACGAAATCCATGAAAATGGTTTAATTCATCCATGCTGATTGTAATCCGTTGAATAATACACTGATACACCTTGAAGAGCATGCTAGTATTCGACCGTTTTGTAATATTTGATCAAATGGACATCAAAATAATATTAAGTTGTTCGTGGTATTTAGGCATAAGATAATCAACCACACAATTTATGCCATTTTGTCACAAAGTCATTATACTTTGTCATGTTACAAAAATCGTTTTCACGTCATTCGAAATAAAGCTGGTGATGCGATTTCATTGTGTGTCAGTATACATTACGAAAATTACAGATTGGTTTTTAAATCGATAATGTGATTACTACTATTTCCTGACTTGATAACCACATTAAATAATTTACAATGGTGATGATTGAAGCATGCAGTGATGTGTATGCTAAACTTAGTACAAAGTCTTTAATAGGCATTTAGAAGTTTGAAGAACATGAATACATGACACATTTTATGGATAGCAACTTCTTTTATTCTTTGTCAAGACGATTCAAAGGTATTTCGTTCGTGAATAGAGTTAGAATAAAGGAAGTTGATATTCTTAAAACAGTGTCACATATTAGTACAGATAACTCAAAGATGATCACCGATGATAAACATCTGCGTTATAAGCAGTGTTGCTAATTCTGTTGTACTACTGTCTAGCTACCGAAAAAGCCATGGCTCTCTCCAAAAACGATTTCTTCCACAGTGGTAATTGTATTTCTTTTCCTGACACCAGCTTAATCTGAACAGCAGCAAGGGAAGAGTTGTATGCTCCAAACACGGGCCAGAGGTCATCTGCCTGTTCTTCTGTGTCTAGTGTCACAAGTTCAGCTATGGTGTTGAGGTCAAATATAGTGAGGGTGTTCCTGGTACCGTCAAACAGAAGCCCATGTCTCAGTGTGTCAGATGTTCCTGGACTGGTCGACAAAACGTTTTCGTAGCATCTCATCTTCTGGCCATTGCTCCAGATCTTTGCACAGACTCCTTTGTGTGTAGAGCAGTGTGAGATGACGAGACACATGGATCCTTTCTGCCCACTCATGCAGTAGCTGTTGTCCAGGCATGCTCCCCTAGCCACACCTATTTCCATAAGTAGGCCATGTTGTTGCATTTCAGAAGCCACGTTGAAGTCTGACTCCACCTCCCAATAGCTGACTTTGTCTTTGGGTAGAGGAGTAATAGCCGTTGTCCCAATATACTGACCTAGTTTCCTGTCTTGGGAGACTTTACTATTAACCAGGAACCCTTTGTTGTTGACATGGACCTTATTGTTGTTGATTCTTTCCACGTCAAACGACAAAGCAGGATCTGCAATGTACCAACACGTTGTTTCTGCATATCATTTGGTATCATTATTTTTTTCTAAATTGTAATCTCTGAATTCTTTACGCTCGCACTATTTACTGGGTCTGTGGCTAGTCTGGTGGTTAAAGCGTTCACTCGTCACGCCGAAGACCCGGGTTCGATCCCCACACGGGTACAATGTGTGAAGCCTATTTCTAATGTCCCCCGCCGTGATATTGCTGGAATATTCCTACTCACTGTAATATTTTCTAATCATAATTAATGTTTCTACGCTGACATTAGTGTTTCCGTGTCTGCATAAAGATACGTTCAGTGTAATAAAAAAATTTCCAGTACATGTTTTGTTTCATTCAGTTTCCAATGCGTATTATTTCGTTTTATTACAGTTATTGATTTGTCTGTAATGCACAGTCTTTAAACTATTAGCTTGGCGTTACGCTTTTGATGTTGCAGCTGATTCTGAACCAGATTTCACAGAGGCAGATTCTCGTATTTTCTACACCAAATTCAAAATAATAACTATCATACTGAAACAACATTTACATATTGTCAGTGATGTCAAACACCAAGATATGTGGTAAATAAGAGTGTGTGAGTCCGGCAATATAACGGTGGGGACACAAGAAATAAGCTTCAGCAATTTTGCGTAACGAGCGAACGCTGTTACCACTATCATCTTCAAAGAAAGCTGCTAACATACAATATAAATGTTTTCAACAAACCCATATACATGCTATGTAATCGGGATAAATGATTCTTCACTGAACGGAAATTACCTGAATTAAAACTCAATCTACATTAGATAAATTATCAAGGATACTCATGAAACCGGAAAAGGTCAAATAAACATACAATGCATGCATGCAGATCAAATTGTTTATACATGATTGGATTCCTCTCTGGAGAAACCCTGGTAAACCTGATGTTTTTTTTACATAAACCTTATTCTTTTAATCCTTTCAAAATCAAATGCCGAATTCGGACTTTAGATATAGACCAGGAAAATCTAAGGACAATATTTGAGTCAAGCAGATTATCATGCATGTTATTTTAAAATGGTTAATTATTAAAGCTATTGCCTTCATTATTATGACATATTAACAACATTGAATTCAGAACAAACAAGTTGTTGATGTGTTTTCCACGTTGCTCCGTTTGCTTTAAATGTGCGAAAAAACGAAACACGTTAGGTGTGGAATGATTTCACTTACACAATCTCTCTTCTACTGGCTCAAGGTGACGTTTCTCAGCTGAAGAAGAAGTAAATGCAAATATATTCCAAGCAAACGTGTAAAGGTGTGTTCATTTCGTTTGGCATTATACAGTTCCAACGTTATCATAGCACAACAATTTTATCGTTGTAGACAATGATATTTCAATCCTATCTCTGCTGTTGTTCGGGCGTCACATAAGTTACATATTTGATTTGACATTAAATCTCTTTTTAATTGTTTAAAAATACCATAATCAAAAATTTATTTCATTTATTTCTAACCTGAGCCCTTCTTGTCGTTTTCCTTGTCTTGGCTGTGAATGTCAGACTTGGTTGTTCCAATGGATGAAATAACTTCTTCAAGATGTTCCATCTGTTCCTTCGAGAAGGACAGTTGCATGGCTTCAACCTCAGCCCCCGCAACATCCTCAGCTAAACAGTTTTCCGTCTGTATTGTCATGCATTTCTCCAGCATCAGGATATCACTGGGAGGCCCATATTTCAGCAGTTTTTCAGTAAAGTCATGTGTGTCCTCACATTTACGTAGAACGTTTTGCAATCCCAAGTTAATCCTTGAAATGTCCACCAGGTTAAGTCTATGCTTGGAGTCCAATTCTTCTTGTAGTTCTGCTTCACGTTTGGTGAGACACTCCTTTAGATGATGGAATCTTTTTGACAGGAGTGTCTTTGAGTCGTTGTAACTTGCTTCCGAATTCTCTCGCGTTGTTTTGGTTTCTGTCATCGCTTTCCGGATTTCTTGTAACTTTTCTTCTAATTTAGCTTTGCTTTGTATCGTCGTGCTTTTCCCCACAGTAGCTGCATCTTCCAGTTCCTGCACAACACAATGCTTATGTTCTGACCGTACGCATTTAGAACAAATGAGAGTCTCACAAGTTTCATCGTAAAGGTCAAGAAAGTACTCGTCGTGATCAGTACAGAGGGCACTGGGGGGCGTCAGTCCACCTGCTTTCATATCTCCCACTGGCAACATCTGATGGGTCCTGGACGTCTTTACTTGGTTGTGAGCAGATTCACATGACCTACAAAACATGGCCTGGCAGTTCCTACACCATGACCTGGCAGTCTTTGCTGAATTACCGTGGTCTTTATTGGTGCATGTGACCTCTGATGGCTTCAATTTGAGGGTTGAGGATAGTATATCCATTTCAGTGACATGGTCCTTTGGCAAACCGATCGTTCTTTTGTCGAAAGAATATCTGCAGAATGAACACTGTACCGTTTCGCATTCAGCTCTGATGCAATCAGCACACACAGGATGTAAACAAGGGAGAAGGTATGGCTCGACTCCTTTGTATCTGAATGGCGTCTCACAAGCACTGCATTGTGGGATTCTAACTGTGATTTTGGTGGCCATGATGTTGGAAACCTTATAAACGAAAATTAGGTATATTTACAAAATCAGTATGTCTAAGATTATAACAGGTAATTAAAATAATGTACCTTCAGGACGTCATTTAACCTGTATGGAGATTATTATTCATATATAATTTTTAAGGCGATATTCTTCTTACCAGTATAATTCAGCTTCGATGTTCGTATTGCGATGTTTGGATGATGTTGTTCAAAGGCTTTCGCTTAGAAATTCAGACATTAGACTCCGTTAGCTACCGTCGTGGAGACACCATCCACAGGACGTGTATGACTGGGGGCGTTTGTAAACTTCGAACCACAAAATGACAGCCGACACTGTGATAAGTTGTAGTTGATGGCCGTGTGTCACATGATAGGTGACACACTCTGACCGACTAAGCTGATATGCAATGCAAAAGTGTTTTTTTATCTGCAGTAAATGTATAGCTAAGGACTGTAACATGGTCATTATTATCGAACTAAATTTAATCATCTCTCTAAACATATTTCCTGTACCCTCATTCAATCACGAGTACCGTACTGACTACCCAACTATATATGTATACTTAATGAAGGCTGTACTTGTCAAAATCTGACACATTTTAGGTTTTAATGGAGACATTGCAGTGGTTTTAGATACCATGAAAAATATTATTTCTTAACCTGCAAAACAACTGTATGTCATCAAGGTTCTGACCATGTATTTTTCTTGGGGTAGTAGCGATTACGGGGATTGTGGCGGTGTCAGTGTGGGTTGGAGGGGGGTGATGTCACCTGGATTGTTTTTTAGACAGTATCATCTCCAGCCACTGCTTCGGAAAATATTTTTCTAAACATTATAGCCCAAGATATCCAAATATTGTTGGTTTTGTAAGACAGCACAAGTGAGAGTCAACAAGACAAGAATTAATGGATATTTGTGATCAAATCGTTTACAACGAGTGGAACTTGTAGATGTCCACTTGTGGTGTGTGTGTTAATGTCGTGTAACTCTGCATCCAGGTTTACTACTACATACAACATTAAGTATAGCTAAGTACAGATATTATTAAGGTCATCATTGGCGCTGCTCCTCCAAAATAGGTTGTACCTACGCTCTTCCCACTTTCCAAGTTTAACCCGACTGTTTCAGCACTTTCCACCCCCCAAGTATAACCCTATTGCTTCAACTTTCTTTCCACTTCCAAGGTTTAACCTGACTGCTTCATCATTTTACACTCCACAAGTATAACCCGACTGCTTCCACTATTTACACTTCCTAAGTAGATCCGATTGCCTTCACTCTTTCCACGTCCTAAGTATAACCCGACTGCTTCCACTATTAACACTTCCTACGTAGATCCGATTGCTTCCACTTTTTCGACGTCCTAAGTATAACCCGACTGCTTCCACTATTTACACTTCCTAAGTAGATCCGATTGCCGTCACTCTTTCCACGTCCTAAGTATAACCCGAATGCTTCCTCTATTTATTTTTCCTAAGCAGATCCGATTGCTTTCACTTTTTCCACATCCTAACTATAACCCGACTGCTTCCACTATTATACTTCCTAAGTAGATCCGATTACCTTCACTTTTTCCCGTCCCCAGTATAATCCGACTGCTACCACTACTTAAAGTCCATAAGTAGATCCGATTGTTTTCACTTTTTCCACGTCCTAAGTATAACCCGGCTGCTTCCACTATTTACGCTTCTTAAGTAGATCCGATTGCTTCCACTTTTTCCACGTCCTAAGTATAACCCGACTGCTTCCACTATTTACACTTCCTAAGTAGATCCGATTGCTTCCACTTTTTCCACGTCCTAAGTATAGCCCGACTGCTTCCACTATTTAGGCTTCCTAAGTAGATCCGATTTCCTTCACTTTTTACCGTCCTAAGTATAACCCGACTGCTTCCATTATTTAAAGTCCATAAGTAGATCCGATTGTTTTCACTTTTTCCACGTCCTAAGTATAACCCGACTGCTTCCACTATTTACACTTTCCACTCCCGCTCTGTACACTGCTTCCTCGGTGCTTTAACCCTTGGCAGTGCTTCCCTACTTTCCACCTCCCGAAGTGCTTCCGCTGTTTGTACTGCTCACAGCCTTACCTGAGTCCTGCCACTCACTGCTTCGATATGCCAGGTGGTTGATGTCGCACTTTAATATGCGTCAACCAATTACACGAATTATTCCACATTTATACTTCTCGTCAATTCGAATCCTTGTATGCCCTGATTATGTTTCTGGGTTTTTCAACACTATTACAGTGTTTGTGGATTTCACCAAAGTTGTAAACGTTTTAGACCTACCCAACAAGCTGACAAAATTACACCAAGTTCTTTCAAACGTTAGCTTGACCTCAAATTACCTTCACTCCTATCACTGCCCCAGATTTTAGTATGTGTATAAGTGTTAAAAAAAACTTTTCAAAATATATTAAATTGTCAGAGTGCTTCAAAACCTCTGCCGGAGAATACCAGAAGGAATCCGTCCTCCCCATTATACTCTTCCTTATGGGTTTACGTTAAAGAAAACATCTGTAATCTGCACCATGTTGTGCTCTGGTCTCGCATTAAGCTCTGACATAACTGATATACTGTTCAACGCGGCGTTAAAAACAACTTACTCAATCACACACGTTGTGATTCAACTCTTTACACTTCCTGGACAGCTCTACCTTATATGTCTTTCGAGATAAGCCCTCAATCATCATGCTGTGCATATTGACTCATGAGCACTGCACGTCGCTGCAAGTCGTGAGCTCTATTATACAGACCTGTGCTCATCAATATATGGGCCAACTGCTTGAGTAAAGACTCAACACTGCATTATCTTTTTATCTTGATTTGAATGGAGTCACGAGAGAGTGATTGGACTGTGCGTAGTCTGTAATGTGTGTAGATTATGTAAGTGGCTTGTTGTTTGCCAGGAGTGCGTGGTGTACAACAGAAAGTGACCTGATTATCAGGACAGCCTATGAAAATTTTCACGCAGCTTCGGTCGATAAGGCTGTTGTGAAGTTTTCACAATATATTTTAGTAAATGTCTGTATAGTTCTGGTAAATTGCACATTCACTGTAACACATTATTTTCTAGCATACATATTTATTACACACACACGGGTTGCTGAAGGCCAATTCTAACCCGGATCTTCACAGTATATACAAATACATTATATATATACATTATATATATACACATACATATAGATAGATAGATAGATAGATAGATAGATAGATAGATAAATAGATAGATAGATAGATAGATAGATAGATAGATAGATATAGATAATATAGACATATGTATGTAGATAGAAAGATAGATATAGATATATAGATATGTAGATAGATAGATACATACATCGAATAAGTATGACAACTACGATTTCTCTCACAATTGAACTATGTGTGGTATATGTGTAAATGATATGACACGAAGTTATAGATAGTGTTTTGGCAGTCGTCATTGTACGTACATGTATATGTCAAATCACCATCATTATTGAAGAAAGTCATATGTAGTATGAATTATTGTGCAAAAACTTCTGGGCCAGGTATTCTAATGATTATTCTGCGTATGTTCATAGTCGTTTGTATGGTGAATAACTGTGTATTTATAGCTATTCTGAGTGTGCTCTCATGCTTGACTGTATGTTGGATAGTTCATGGAAGATCAGCAGTTTTGAGTATGTATATTCACGCTGAATGTAAGTTGAATGGTAATGTGTAGCGGTGTGTACATTGGAGTATATAATGTCCGTATATCAGACGACGACCGAGTCCCGTAAACGTCTCGGGTGAGAGGAGGTGAGGTGAGGTGAAATGGGGTTTAACTTCGCGTTCATGATTTTTTCCCTTACATAGCGTATGTGTGTATGCTCACTGATATACCATGCCTCAGTTTGACATGTCTACCCCACTCAAAAACGGTATACTGACTCCGAGCCGACTTGCCCTTGTTTTAGCCCCTTAATGACGAGCGCCAGGCAGGGTAACATCAAGTACCTTTGTTATGACGCGTCCGGGGATCGAACACACGACATTCCGTTCCCGGCTAGACGCTCTTTCCAATCGATCACGGAGGCGGTGAGGTGAGGTGAGGTGAGGTGAGGTGAGGTGAGGTGAGGTGAGGTGCAAAATTTCACTTGGATACCCAACTTATTAATTGTCTCCGGGCAGACCAGTCCTTGTTTTATCCCCTTCATGCCTAGCGCCAGGCAAATATCATCTTTGAGCTCCTTTTGATATGACGCGACCGGGGATCGAACCCCGGATCTTCCGCTCTCTGTGAAGGCGCCATATCCACTCGACCAGGGAGGCGGTCACAGTCATCAAGGAGTTTTTGTGATTTTTGCGTAATCTGATAGAGTATGTGTGTATGTGTGAGCGGCAGGATGAGAGTGGGTTCAAATGAAACTCAATTGGGATGATTAAATCATTAAGATTAGTTTCAAAAGTATTATGAGTTCATATCTGGCTAGTTTTTGCTCCCTGTTTGGAGAATAGCTGACAAAGAAGCGACAATACCCTTTCCAAAGTCATAAGAAGCGCTTTTTATTATTCTTTGTATCGTATACATGCAGCAAAACAATATAAACATATCCTTGCACATAACCTTGAACATGTATTTTATCTTTAACCATCAACATAACGCAGGTACAAATAATGTATTTTATACCTTGTATACACACACACAAATTTTGTCATTTTAACTTCATATCTATAGTTTAGCCACAGAGAGAAATCATGACAGTTTGTACAGTTATTATGATGAAGATGTGGAAAATGTTGATAAATGTGTAGATAAGAAAACTGTATATGTGGTGTACATTACTTACAGATACGGTATGTTTATCATGTATCTTGTGGCTTGGAATGAACTTTTAGATTTTCACAGTTACGAATTGAATTAACAATGGCGAAACGGGTAAATAGTAAAATAATACACAAGTACAATTCTTCGCACGAAACAGACAACACACACATCTGCTTAAGCTGCTGCATTAACACATGCCTTGGCACTATGTTGGTAAGAACGTTTAGGTACATCTAATATGTAACTGTAAAATAATTGGTATGCATATATACTTTTTTAAATGGACTGTTTTAAGAAAACAATATGCGAATGTAGATAGTGATGTTATCAATCAGTCAAAGAAACAGTCGTAAGAAACACCTCACTGATTATTTATCATCATCTACTCCCACGAAAATGTTCAATAGCAATATAAGCTACAAATCACTCCATTGCTCCCTTCAGCATTTTTGTCTTTGATTTTAAAATATTTATTTCTTTTCCCGACACCACCTTCATCTGAACAGCAGCAAGGGAAGAGTTGTATGCTCCGAACACGGGCCAGAGGTCATCTGCCTGTTCTTCTGTGTCCAGTGTCACAAGTTCAGCTATGGTGTTGAGGTCAAATATAGTGAGGGTGTTCCTTGTACCGTCAAACAGAAGCCCATGTCGCAGTGTGTCAGATGTTCCTGGACTGGTCGACAAAACGTTTTCGTAGCATCTCATCTTCTGGCCATTGCTCCAGATCTTTGCACAGACTCCTTTGTGTGTAGAGCAGTGTGCGATGGCGAGACACATGGATCCTTTCTGCCCACTCATGCAGTAGCTGTTGTCCAGGCATGCTCCCCTAGCCACACCTATTTCCATAAGTAGGCCATGTTGTTGCATTTCAGAGGCCACGTTGAAGTCTGACTCAACCTCCCAATAGCTGACTTTGTCTTTGGGTAGAGGTGTAATAGCCGTTGTCCCAACATACTGACCTAGTTTCCTTTCTTGGGAGACTTTACTATTGACCAGGAACCCTTTGTTGTTGACATGGACCTTATTGTTGTTGATTCTTTCCACGTCAAACGACAAAGCAGGATCTGCAATGTACCAACACCTTGTTTCTGTAGAACACCTTGTTTCTGTAGATCATTAAGTATCATTATTGTTTTCTAAACTGTACTCTCTTTTCTTTACATTTATATTATTTATTAATCATTCTCTACTGACATGAAGGTAATATTGTGATAACCATTGTTGATCATCTGCGCATCTACTTACATGACAAAGCAGGATTGCCGGTGATCAACTCTTCCCCGTTGTCCTCTTCGTTTTCTTCGTTGTGTTCTCTTTCCTTTTCTTCTTCGGTGTCCGGATCCATGTCAAGGGGCTCCGTTTCTGCATCATCAAAATGTTTAATGTTATGTAAGCCAATTCAGAGAACGTTTTGTGTTATTTATTTATCCTTGTCATATTATTACATAACAGTTATTTGTTTTTCTTTAATGCACAATTCATAATGTTGAAATTATCTTTACCCAAATCAGCACGAGGTTTGAAAAACAAAAGTTCAATAAATCAGTCCAGATTCTGTCGATGTGTCAGTACCTGATATCAAGTCTGAAAGCTTACTCTCGTCCACTGTTGAAAACATTGGAAGATAGTTTCCCTGTGCTTGGGGATCTGAAACATAGTGCATGTCAAAAATGCGAAAGCACACACAGACATTTATATATGTATTATGTTTTCATTTCAAGGTAAATCTTAAAGGATGTCATCATCGTTGCTTTCATACAATATTATCAGCTTTCACGTGTCTAGGTTCTCCTCCTGTAAGCGGCAGCTGTTAACATAAATCACAAATGTTCTCAACAACCAATAAACATGATTGCGGATTGTTCATGACTGGAACAAAAACTACATGTTGTTTTTGCAACTCGATGTTAAAGCATTTCTCTACCATATGACATGAATCGTACAGGTAATACTGACAACTGTTACCTATGAAAATGCAGAATGTACAAGTATTGAAACATAGGGACTTTATACGTACTTTAAAAATAGAAATGCTGAGGGATTTATAAATATCCCTGATGTATTTACTTCTATAACACACACAACTATCTTGATGTAATGCTCTATTGATGATACTTTTGCAACATGATATGTTCCAGTGTTCCTGTGCAAGTTCACGAACAAATCACGATGAAATATTATTTTTCAATGCTCTTTCAGAAAAAAACATATGCAATCTTTTTGGGACGGCTTTCAATGGAATTCAAGAAAACTTCAAGCCATACCTTTCTCAGAAGTTTCAGTATCACTGTTTGGTCCCTCAAAATTGGCATACAAATTCATAAAGCTGCCATCATCCCCCTCCTTGGTCTCAATGTCGCACACGGTTTGTAAAACATTTTCAAGTGATTGTATTTTCTCCTTTGAAAATGTTACATGAACTGGTACAATTTCAAACATCTCGGCCTCCTCAGATAAAGCCATTTCTGTCCTGAACTTCACATACTTCCTCAGCATCAGGATGTCGCTCGTGTTTCCATGCTCCAGCAGTTTCCCTGTGTAATCATGGGTGTTCTTGCATAACCTGACTATCCGTCTTAGCTTGTTACTGACCCTCGCAGCCTCATCCATCTCAGACAGGTGTCTGAACTCCAAGGTTTTCCTCAATTCCGCTTCTCGTTTTGTAATCAAGTCACGGATGCTGTTAAATCTTTGTGACAACAAATCCTTCAAATCGTTGTGCCTTTCCTTCATCGTCTCCTGTTTTGTGTTTGATTCGTCGATCATATCCTTGAAATGTTGTAACTTGGCTGCCAATTTACTCTTATCTTCTATTGTGTCTTCCTCCACGGCACCAGCAGCCTCGTCTAACTCCTCAGTCTTACAATGCTTATGATTTGACCGAGCACATTTTGAACAAATGATAATCTCACACGTTTCATCGTAAAGATCCAGAGCATACGATTCATGGTCTGGACAAAGCGACTTCTGTGAACGCACATCCGCTGGCTTCATGTCCTTCAGAGACACCATCCCATGGGTGCTGGAACTCCTCACCTGATTGTGTGCAGCTTGACACGATTGACAGAAGAAGGACTCGCAATCCTTGCACCAGGATACTGCATCCAGGCTATGATCTTTGTTGGTGCATTTGATCTCCGAGGGCTTATGTTTTAGGGTAGTGGCAAGGGTTTCTACTTGAGTGACGGTATCATTTAGGAAAATGAATTGCTCTTTGTCAAATGACTCTCTGCATAACAGGCATGTTATTGTTTCACGTTGAACGCTAATGCACCCAGCACAGGCTGCATGTAAACACGGAAGAAGGTACGGGTCTATCCCTTTGTACTTGTATGGCTTCTTGCAAACACAACAATGCGGACACTGAGCTTTAGACGCCATGATATATGATCCTATACGAACCACTGGAACGACAAAGATTAGACAACACCTTTATATAAAGTGAATACATATGAACTAAACTATATCAGCCTACATTTAAGCCGATATCGATTATTACATTACTGCTTGCTCTGTCAAGACGTTGTTTCGTATATAGAAAGTCCAGACATAGTGTGACCCAGTTGTTCAAAACTTACCTGGATGGGACTCACGGTTTAGAAACATGTACAAACTTACCCTTCCTGTTCTCGGTAATGTCTAATATGAATATAGATGTCTTGCGTTGCCTGTTGGATAAACCTGTCTCGACTGAGACCCTCCCCTCTCGCAAGTAATAACTGACCCGAATCAGGTAGTTGAAGGTGCAACGTGTGTGTCAGACTGTGCCCTTCACTGGCGCGTTGATAAAAGATATGTCACCCGCTCTGTCGACAGATAATACGATAATACTGCACTAGCTCGCGCAGGTTATTTTTGACTGTGGTGTCTGCCCAGGTGGCAACACTACACAACGATTACACCAAGAGAATAATCTAGGATGTAGTCCATTTCATTTTAGAGTAACTATGCATATTTTGTGCAGGTTTATATGCGCCCCGCTACGGATTGTGGGCAGGCCTTTACACTTCATATTAACATACAACTCTACATAACTTTGCAACAACTGCACTCAGTGTATATGGCTTCAGGGCAGTAGATACAAGTACATGCCGTGGACGTATCACAAGGGTCTCCTAAACAGTCATGTGATTGTTGTATCAGACTACGAACATGTAGATAACTATAATGTTGAGTGACAGGTCCAATCTTTCCTGAAACTCAATTGTTTGCAAGTCTGACGACCATCCCAACTGAACTTGTTAGCCTTCGGTGAAAACACGATCTGATAGCCTTCGGTGAGGTTTGTTGTTTAACGCTTTACTCAGCAATATTCCAGCTACATGTACATGACGGCTGTCTGTAAATAATCGAGTCTGGACCAGACAATCCAGTGATTAATATTATGATCATCGATCTACGCAGTTGGGATCGATGGCATGCATCAACCATGTCAGCGAGCCTGACCGTCCGATCCCGTTAGTCGCCTCTCACGACAAGCATAGTCGTCTTTTACGGCAAGCATGGGTTGCTGAAGACCTATTCTACCTCGGATCTCCACGGGTCCATTCGGTGAGGAGACACGTGTGAAAGCCTTCGGTGAGAACACACATCCGAAAACCTTCAGTTAGAACACATATTCGACAGACTTCGGTGAGGTCACAGATGTGATAGCCTTCGGTGAGATAACACATCTGGTAGCCTTCGGTGAAAACACACATCTAGGAGCCTTCGCTGAGAACACACATCTGATAGCCTTCGCTGAGAACACACATCTGATAGCCTTGGCTGAGAACACACAACTGGTAGCCTTGGCTGAGAACACACATCTGGTAGCCTTCGCTGAGAACACACATCTGGTAGCCTTCGTTGAGGACACACATCTGGTAGCCTTCGCTGAGGACTAACATCTGGTAGCCTTCGCTGAGATAACACATCTGGTAGCCTTCGCTGAGAACACACATCTGGTAGCCTTCGGTGAGGACACACATCTGGTAGCCTTCGCTGAGAACACACATCTGGTTGCCTTCGGTGAGGACACACATCTGGTAATCTTCGCTGAGACAAACATATTCGACAGACTTCGGTGAGGTCACATATCTGGTAGCCTTCGGTGAGATTCCACATCTTGTATCCTTCGGTGAGAACACAAATCTAATAGCCTTCGGTGAGGAAACACATCTGGTAGCCTTCGCTGAGATCACACAACTGGTAGCCTTCGCTTAGAACACACATCTGATAGCCTACGCTGAGAACTCAGTGAGAACACGCATTCGATAGCCGTCGGTGTGAACACACATCTGATAACCTTAGTTGACACACATGCGACAGCTTTCGGTAAAAACATACGTCGGATAGTCTTCGGTGATAACACACATCCGAAAACCTCCAGTGAGGTCACACATTCTATAGACTTAGGTGAGGTCACACATCTGATCGCCTTCCGTGGAACACACATCCGATAGCCTTCAGTGAGAACACACATCCGATAGCCTTCAGTGAGAACACACATCCGATAGCCTTCAGTGAGAACACACATCCGATAGCCTTCAGTGAGAACACACATCCGGTAGCCTTCAGTGAGAACACACATCCGAAAGCCTTTGGTGAGAACACACATCCGATAGCCTTCAGTGAGAACACACATCCGATAGCCTTCAGTGAGAACACACATCCGATAGCCTTTGGTGAGGATACAGATCTGATAGCCTTTGGTGAGGACTTCAAGGAACCGAATACCTTTGGCGATACACATGTATTGATATTATTTCAAAACAATCAATGATAGAAACAATGTTCCGTCGTTGGCAGCGGATGTTTACCTTACAATTCGGTTTGTTACGCATGTGAAACACAAAGACGCTCTGGCTTTATTAAAGGTTAGGCTAAACATGCGCTCTACCGCAGAACAGTGTTAGCATGAGTGCATTAGAGTTATTTCCCCTCTACTGTAAAGCGGTTTAGGAATAACTCGTTTGCGTTGTAGAACAAATAACATGAACTAAATTATACGCTACATGACAACACAATTCAGTTGCCACACGGGGAGGTAGGTTGAAATGGGGAGTAACGTCGCCCAGTCATCATTATCGTTATTATCGTTATTATTGTTATTATTGCGTCTGCTGGGGAAGGCCGCGGGTTCGATCTCCGGCCGCGCCATACCTAAGTACTTGTTTTTACCCTCCCTGGCGCTCGGCATTACATTGGTACAACAAGGACTGGTCGGCTCGGAGTCAGTATACTGTGTCTAAATGAGTATTCATGGTAAACTGTGTCATGATATCTCAGTGGGTTAGCACTATAAATCGGCATTAGTCTGCACTAGCACACGCAGCCACACACGCACGCACGCACGCACACACACACACACACACACACACACACACACACACACACACACACACACACACACACACACACACACGCGCGCGCGCGCGCGCGCGCACACACACTAACACACACGCACGCACGCACGCACGCACGCACACACGCACACACTCACACACACACACACACACGTGTATGCACGTCGCTATATAAGTGCAATAATTTTGTATGCTAGGTTAAACCCCATTTTCCATCACCTATGCCTCGATGTCTAATGTCGGTTTTAAAGTGCTAGCCTACTGAAATACCATGCAGTCTAGCAAGGATACCTCACTCAAAAACTTAACAATGACCCCGAGCCATAATGCCGAGGGCCAGGCAGGGTAACAACAAATAACATCATATAACTTATTTTGGTATAATTCTACCAGGGGATTGCACCATTGACCTTCCACTCTCCGGACAGATGTTCTATCCACTAGACCACGGAGGCGGTCCTCTCGGACAGGGGGTAATGGTACTGGATGCGGAGCCGGTTCAGTTCGCCCGGGCTGGAAGGTCACGAACCGTAATCAACAGAGAAAGTATCTCCCAGTGTGCTCGGGATTCAGTGCAAGATTACAGAAACCAGCACCAAATGACCTCGTACATAAATTCGCATCTGTAACGAGCCCACCGTCAGTTCATCCCGGTGCGTGATGACGTGGGTGTTCCGCAATTGCCAAACACAATGTCTATTTTATATTTACCAACAAATGCCACAGTGTTGCTTTAAATAATCCCCATTCGGCAGCATTGTAGCACTTCAAGTACATTTGTTCCCAAATGAACCTTTATAAAAATATACATAACATGTACTGAGTATCTTTGTTGCTAAATGCCAGCATGCAACAGCACCACACCACCCCACCACAACACCATCACGCGGCACCACACAACCACTCCACCAAGCCACCACACCACTACACCACCACACCGCCGATCCACCACACCTCCAATCCACCACACCATCACGCCACCACGCCACCACGCCACCATGCCACCACGCCACCACGCCACCACGCCACTACGCCACCACACCACTTCACCACCACACCGCCAATCCACCACACCTCAAATCCACCACACAATCACGCCACGACACAACCACGCCACCACACCACTACGCGGAACTGCGCAACCACTCCACCAAGCCACCACATCGCAACACCACCACACCGCCACACCGCCACACCACCACACATTCACACCATCACGCTACCTGACAACCACTCCACCAAGCCACCACACCGCCACACCACCATACAACCACTCCACCAAGCCATCACACCACCACGCCACCACACCGCCACACCGCCACACCGCCACACCGCCACATCACCACACAACCACTCCATCAAGCCACCACACCGTCACACCACCACACCGCCACACCATCACGCTACAACACAACCACTCAACCAAGCCACCACACCCCACACCCCCACACCCCCACACCGCCACACCACCACACCACCAAGCAACCACACCGCCACACCACCACGCCATCACACCATCAAGCCACCACACCACCACACCACAATCACTCTCCGAGGAGTATCTCACATTGTTTACTTCGTATGTGTTTGTGTTTAAGTTCTAGTCGTTTTGAATAATTAACTAGTTCATCATTCATAATGTAACACCTGACTCCAAGCTAGGGCAGAGGAACCAGTACATTCACGGAAACCGGATACTTCGGCACACAGTAAGGGATTGACTCACACACCTACTGACGTTCAGTCAGCATTACATGCTCCCCATCAAGCACGGCTTGTTCAACTAGACACGTATTGTTTATGAATTTGACATCGTTTGCAATGATACTCTTCATTAAGCTGATCAACTATTCGTATGATACATAAACCAATCATCTGGGCTAAAGACCGCCTCCGTGGTGTAGTGGATAAGGCGTCTGCCCGGAGATCGGAAGGTCGGGGCTGCGATTGCGGGCCGCGTCATACCAAGACACGTTCAAAGCTGATATTGCCTGGCGCTCGGCTTGAAGGGGCCTAAAACAAGGACTGGTCGGCTCGAAGACAGTTAATGAGTTGGGTATACATGTATCAAAGCTTGGTATCACGTTGTGCTTGCACTATAATGTATACTATACCAGTACAAGCAGTCAAACGCACACACATGTACATAGACACGTGTATGCACGTCGTTATAAATTAATATTCACCTGACCTGACCTCACCTCACCTCACCTCACCTCACCTCACCTCACCTAACCCAAAACACCCCACCCCAACTCACCTTACCTCACCTCACCTTCACCCTACCTCACCACACCTCACCACGTCATGATACTCACCTGAACTGTTACACATCACATCACATCACATCACATCACATCACATCACATCACATCACATCACATCACATCACATCACATCTCCTCACCTCACCTCACCTCACCTCACCTCACCTCACCTCACCTCACCCCAAACACCCGACCCTCCCACCCCACCCCACCCCACCTCACCTTACCTCACCTCACCTCACCCTACCTCACCTCACCTCATCACGTCATGATACTCACCTGAACAGTTATTTAGACAGTTAACCTAACCGTTTAACTTAAAGCCCATTTATGGAACCTTTCAAAACTAATTACAAATGCATCGTTTGTTATAGTTATCAACCAATCCTTGTTTATCCCATGTATCTTGTATTCATTATTTATGGGACAACGCTCTTCATACAGCTAGTGTACTCCAATGACCACACATAAATTGTGTATGCCCTCTGATCACTTCTACACCGTTCAGTACAGTAATCATTGAAGCACCAATGAATTACCTAATCGCCTATATTGTTTAACAAACCAATGGACCATGCAAAGTTCCGCTCAGTGGTTACCAAAATAACGCTACTATTGATATTTAATTTGAAGAAATTTACAGCAAAAACTTCGAATTGCTGTATTTATAAATCGATATATCGTATATCTGTTGATCGAACAGTAACACTGAACCACATGGATCTACTTCTGTTGGCTATATTTAAATATGCATGTTTGCAGTTATATAATGATGCAGTAATTATAATGCTATGAATAATCTGTAATTGAAATTGTTTTCTACATTGGTCAGAAGGATATCCTGATAATCAAATGATATCCTTGTTACCAAATAATTGGCCTAGGATGTTGATCACCCATGATCTAAATTATGGAAATCGTCCATGCTTTTTTGACTGGAATGTTTACTACCTATAACATGACCGATAGATAAGTTACACGTGTTCTATAGGATATCATGATCACCCATTCTATGGCTAATCACCGAAGGCGCTTATTTAAATCCCGAAAACGTTCAGCCAGACGGATATTCTAACAAATCCTGTTCTGTTCGATGACCTTTCACTGAACTATTTGATGTCATGGTCATCATATCTGCATACATTCGCACTCATATAATAGACTGTCTGACTAATCGATCACCTGTCCCCAGATTGATGTTACCGTTCTACGTGTTAACATCAGTTATCTGTTTCTTTCACGGCTCCACTCAGGATCAAGGTATCATCTTTCACGTGTACATACATGCACAGCTCCACGTCAGGAACACGTGCATCAGCCGGAAACCTCGCTGATCTTTAGTCCACGAGCACCCAAACGACGTGCACGCATTGAGATGTGCTTGTAGACGTTTACTGGGTGTCTGCATGCAATGTCGGTCACCATTTCTTATTTATCAATCCGCAGTTACTAGGTGCTGCGTTTCGAGTCACATCCATCACCTGTTTCAGGGGACTTTCCGAGTTCCTGTCGCTACAGCCACTGACGTCAGCTATGCTCTTAAATTGTGCGTGGTGCTCTGATGTGTCATGACCCATTGTGGCTGCAGTGTTTCCCATGTCGACAGTTGAGTGAGAGTGATTTGGGTTTAACGCCACTTTAACAGTATTCCAGTTGTATAACGGCGTGTCAGATTAATGTGGGAGGAAAGCCCGAAGTGATGCAGGCCTCACACTTACTCCATGGTGAAACACCCGAGGGGGCTATTGGGTGATTAACCTAGAAACATCGTTGGAACTTGGCTCAAGGGACGAAAGTCTGCACAGCGAATTCCGACACCTTAGACTGTGCCACCCGTGTCCCTTCTTGAGATGACTTGAATGAGGATCGGGTGGTGACAGTGTGTCACGTGACTGATTAAGTAATCGGACACTGAAAACATGGTTCATAGCTCTTCTTTATTTTGAACTACACACTTATTTACTCAATTATTCATAAAGAGTATTTTGTAAAACACCAATCACTCTCCTGCTGCACAATTGACATACTCTCTTGGTCTAGGGGCGGTCGTGTAGCCTGGTGGTTAAAGCGTTCGCTCGTCACGCCGAAGACCCGGGTTCGATTCCCGACATGGGTACAATGTGTGAAGCCCATTTCTGGTGTCCCCCGCCGTGATATTGCTGGAATATTGCTAAAAGCGGCGTAAAACCATACTCACTCACTCATTGTGGTCTAGAGGAGACATTGATTCCTAAATTGAATCCTATATTGATTCCTTCATTGATTCCTACATTGAGGGGCAGTTGGGTAGCCTAGTGGTTAAAGCGTTCCCTCGTCACGCTGATGGCCCGGGTTCGATTCCCCACATGGGTACAATGTGTGAAGCCCATTTCTGGTCTACGCCGCCTTGATAGTGCTTGAATATTGTTAAAAGCGGCGTAAAACCATACGCACTCACTCCTACATTGAATCCTACTTTGAGTCCTACATTGAATCTTACAATGATTCCCACACTGATTCCTACATTGATTCCTGACCCGTGACGATACGGGGTAGAATAGGTCACTCTTCAGCAACCCATGCTTGCCGTAAAAGGCGACTATGCTTGTCGTAAAAGGCGACTGACGGGATCGGGTGGTCAGGCTCGCTGACTTTTTGATGCATGTCATCGATCCCAATAGCGTGGGTTGATGTTCATGATGTAAATCATTGAATTGTCTGGTCCAGATTCGATTATTCACAGACCGCCGTCATATAGCTGGAAAATTGCGGCGTTAAAAAACAACCAACCAAACAACCAACATTGATTCCTACATTGAATCCAACATTGAATCCTACATCGATGTCAACAGTGAATCCTACATCGATGCCAACATTGATTCCTATATTGGATCCTACATCGATTCCTACATTTATTCCCCCATTCAATCCTACATTCAATCCTACATTGGATCCTACACTGTACATTGATTCCTACAATTATTCATACATTGAATCCTACATTGATTCCTACATCGATGCCAACATTGATTCCTACATCGATGCCAACATTGATTCATACATGGATTCCTACAGTGGATTCTACATTGATTCCTACTTGGATGTCAACATTGATTTCCTCATTGATTCCCACATCCTTTCCAACACTGATTCCCTCATTGATTCCTACATTGGATCCTACATTGATTCCTACATTGATTCCTACATTGATTCTTACATTGATTCCTACTTTGGATCTTACATTGATTCCTACATTAATTCCTACATTAATTCCTACATTGATTCCTACATTGATTCCCACATTGATTCCTACATTGGATCCTACATTGATTCCTACATTGATTCCTACATTGATTCTTACATTGATTCCTACATTGGATCTTACATTGATTCCTACATTAATTCCTACATTAATTCCTACATTGATTCCTACATTGATTCCTGCATTGATTCCTACATCGATGTCGACATTGATTCCTACATCGATGTCAACATTCATTTCCTCATTGATTCCCACATCCTTTCCTACACTGATTCCCACATTGATTCCTACATTGGATCCTACATTGATTCCTACATTGGATCCTACATTGAATCCTACATTGATTCCTACATTGATTGCTACATTGATTCCCACATTGATTCCTACATTGGATCCTACATTGATTCCTACATTGATTCCTACATTGATTCCCACATTGATTCCTACATTGGATCCTACATTGATTCCTACATTGATTCCTACATTGATTGCTACATTGATTCTCACATTGATTCCTACATTGGATCCTACATTGATTCCTACATTGATTCCCACATTGATTCCCACATTGATTCCTACATTGATTCCTACATTGATTGCTACATTGATTCCTACATTGATTCCCACATTGATTCCTACATTGATTCCTACATTGATTCCTACATTGATTCCCACATTGATTCCTACATTGGATCCTACATTGATTCCTACATTGATTCCCACATTGATTCCTACATTGGATCCTACATTGATTCCTAAAACTATGCCAAAATCGACTCCTTCAATCGATCGAAAGGGAGAGTTATTCTGAGCAACATCACTCGTAGATCTTTCAGTGATGTGTCATCAGTCAGGCAAAGAAAAACACAGATAGACCCCGCACTGCTAATGATACTACCAAAGATATTGCAACTTAATTGTCATACATGGAAGTAGCTGAAATAGCTGTCACACATATCCTTTATTTGCCATAACATATGATACACACTGACGTACGTTGTGTTGACAACAAAGAAACGATCTGCTGCGCATCACTGAAGATAATAGCAGGAGACCCATCACAAGGCATGGAGAAGAGTTCCTTGTATGATTATACAATGTTCCGTGATTAAAATTGTATATTTCCATAGTGTTCCTCACGCAACGTTGACGTCAGCGTCAATGAAGCATGGATCATTTACAATGTAGTATCGAGAATAGGTGTAACCTTTCATATAAACATCCCGCTCTGTTGGAATAAAAACATCATTATAAGAGACAAAATGGAAAGGTTAACCTAAAAAATAAACTGTTACTAAGAATAGTTTTGTCGTAAGAAATGTTGTAGTTATTGGTTTATTGGCAAACGTGGAGAAGTACAAGAACCTGGCTTCATTGGCAAACGGTTCCTCGGGAGGGAGAAAAAACAGGAACCTGACTTCATTGGCAAACGGTTCCGCAGGAGGGAGAAAGTACAATAATCTGGCTTCATTGGCAAACGGTTCCGCAGGAGGGCGAAAGTACAATAATCTGGCTTCATTGGCAAACGGTTCCGCAGGAGGGAGAAAGTACAATAATCTGGCTTCATTGGCAAACGGTTCCGCAGGAGGGAGAAAGTACAATAATCTGGCTTCATTGGCAAACGGTTCCGCAGGAGGGAGAAAGTACAATAATCTGGCTTCATTGGCAAACGGTTCCGCAGGAGGGAGAAAGTACAATAATCTGGCTTCATTGGCAAGCGTTTCCTCGGCAGAGAGAAAAAAACAGGAACCTGACTTCATTGGCAAACGGTTCCGCAGGAGGGAGAAAGTACAATAATCTGGCTTCATTGGCAAACGGTTCCACAGGAGGGAGAAAGTACAATAATCTGGCTTCATTGGCAAGCGTTTCCTCGGCAGAGAGAAAAAACAGGAACCTGACTTCATTGGCAAACGGTTCCGCAGGAAGGAGAAAGTACAATAATCTGGCTTCATTGGCAAACGGTTCCGCAGGAGGGAGAAAGTACAATAATCTGGCTTCATTGGCAAACGGTTCCTCGGGACGGAGAAAGTACAATGACCTGGCTTCATTGGCAAGCGTTTCCTCAGGAGGGAGAAAGTACAATGACCTGGCTTCATTGGCAAACGGTTCCTCGGGACGGAGAAAGTACAATGACCTGGCTTCATTGGCAAACGGTGCCTCGGGAGGGAGAAAGTAAAATAATCTGGCTTCATTGGCAAACGGTTCCTCGGGAGGGAGAAAGTAAAATCATCTGGCTTCATTTGCATACGGTTCCTCAGGAGGGAGAAAGTAAAAGAACCTGGCTTCAATGGCCCCGGGGTTCAAGCTTGTTAATTACCACGACCCTAAATGCGTTGGAACGTACATAGACAGGTCACACTCTCCAACACTCTATCATGATCAATCTCCTCTTGTAAATTGTTCTCTTGGCACTATGCCATGTGTAGTACACAGGCTTTGCCCACATATAACCATGCATCGCATGCACGTTGCATTCATGTAAACAGGTTAGTGTGTATCACTGACAGTTTAGGCTCAATTGGGGTAGGCTTGTTTGCGAAATTTTATGCCATGCTAAAGGGGAGAGAAAAAGTCGGTGTCACCGTCACTCACCATATAATATTCCCTACTACCAAGCCCTCACTGTAATGCAAAAGCCCTCAATGAAACCACAGATTGTCCACAGGTGGAGACATATCCAATCTCACAAGACCTCCTTTTCAATTTAAATGGAATTGAATGTCTCTGTCAAAATTATATAGTTTTAAAGATGAGGCGTTAGTCTATGAGTAAGGGGGTTGATGGGAGTGGATGGATCAGTGATCAATTAGCTGTGCAGAGTGAGTCCCTTAAGGGTGACAGAAACAGTGGTTCAAGTCGCGGTACGCCGTCAACATGTTTCCAGTACAGCAGGCAATGCTGGTCGGTGTGACCACAGGGGCGCCCCCATGAAATACCTGCATCACTCAGGCTTTCCTCCCACATTAAGAGAGAATTTAGCGCAAAACCCCGTGGATTCCGGATTAGAATTGGTACCGAGCAAGGTGGTAAATGGTTCGCGTGGTCAGGCTCGGTGACTTGGCTGACTGTTTGGATCGCCGTTGCTAAAAAAAACGATCACTGGGTTTCCAGATTTGATTATTTATTTATGTTCGTAAAGTTCATTTCGGCCATTTTCTGGGGTAATGTTATTTTTTTCAAATCTTGCTTAATGTTTTATGGTGAGGTTAAGGGACGTTCTTGCCAAGACCATGCACTTTGCATCAAAAGCTATCTATGAGTAAGGTTGAGGGAAGTGGATGGATCAGTGATCAATTAGCTGTGCAGAGTGAGTCCCTTAAGGGTGCCAGAAACAGTGGTTCAAGTCGCGGTTCGCCGTCAACATGTTTCCAGTACAGCAGGCCATGCTGGTCGGTGTGACCAAAGGGGCGCCCCCATGTAATACCTGCATCACTCAGGCTTTCCTCCCACATTAAACTCTACCCATGATACAACTGAAGTAATGTTCAAGGCGGCGACAAAACTCACTCTCTCACTATTCGAATCTGTAAACGTAAATTGCTCTTCCTGATCATGAAGTTTGGACCATGAATGTTCATGTGATGAATGTTGATGTATCACCAAATCACCAGCGTGTAATAGTAGTACAAAATCCATTCCTAAGGCAAGTACATCGTCATGCGGTCAAACTACGGTAGAAGATACAGTAAACTAGCTTTATAACGAACACACTTGTAACAAACTGACGGATATAACCAACTCTTTTTGGTTTTGTTTGGTCCCATCCAGTTGCTGTATATATGCTGTAAATATGCTTATAGGGTTTGTTTGTTTGCTTGTTGTTTAAAGTCGCACTCAGCAATATTCCAGCGATATGACGGCGGTCTGTAAATAATCGAGTCTGGACCAGACAACCCAGTGATTGACATCATGAGCATCGATCCACGCAATTGGGATTTGATGACATGCATCAACCATGTCAGCGAGCCTGACCACCCGATCCCATTCGTCGCCTTTTACGACAAGCATAGTTGCCTTTTACGACAAGCGTGGGTTGCTGAAGACCTATTCTACCCCGGGTCTTCAAGGTTTTGCTTATAAGGAACTACAAAACGGCTCAACATCACCATTCTCTGAGCAGTGTTATCCACAGTGTCGATATTAAACCATTTTGCATATATCAATATATCAATACATATTCTAGCTGTGACATCTGGTTATCGACGTTTCCATGTGCATAGTTATTTCCACTTCCAATTAGTCTCGTTAGGTTTTCAAGAGAATCCGACAACATGCTATGAAACTTAATCCACGTTCTCCTATTAACATGTCGCTTTCCCCGGGCATTTACGTTTTATTGCAAGGCATCGAGTGTATACATGGAACAGCATGTAGTGTTCCGTGTTCAAACGTAGCATGACATGCATGAGCACCACAGCAAGGACTAAGGATAGAACATAATGCATCGCAATTGAGAGCTAATTGCTTTCATGTATTTTTGATAGAGCTAGAAGTGCAAGGGTAAAAACACACCAAGGTCATAAACGCATCTTTTATCGGGATCTACACACAACGGCGTTATAAAATATGTATGGATATACCGGATTAAGTCTATCATTATATCTCAGTCTGATAAAGTATACTATCTAAACTATTGTGTTTCAGAGCATGTGCAAATATTCTTGATAGTAATCTGAACTCGTATTTGTTTCAGGATCTCTGGATCTTACTGATTATAATCTCGTGTCTAGCTTTAAGACAATACGAATGTTCTTGATATAAATCTAATCATTCATTTTTCAGAATATATTTTAATCTATTTGATTATTATCAAAAGTCTCAGGTTGCAGAATATATTCGAATCTTCTTGATAACTTTCATACGTTATTTCTTATATGCCTTAACATACTGTAATCTCTGTTTTGTATTATATTTTTAGCTCTGGTTTCACTCAACTCGTGACGTAATTGTTAAGGTTTCGTAAAAACAAGGGTCAAATTGTCAACATATTTCGTGATCGTTATTAATTCATAAATATATATGGCACAATACCAAAGTCGGAAAACTAACACCTTAAAAGCCTGTTTTCAAAGATTTGCAACAGATGGCGCTGATGTCCATTAGTGTTGGATTGTAATGGATCGTGGATCATGTTGACGCAGTGTTCTTGTAATCGTCTCCCAACATCAAAATGAACCAGGAGACTAGCAATGAACTTTGATATTTCTTTGCCGCTACAACGGAAATTAACGTAGGATCTAGATTGAATTTTCTCGTTCTGTAATGTTTTTTCGAAAAATCGATTACTCATAACAAAAGTGCTAAAAAGAGACGTCAGAATTTGAGAAATAAGGTATAAAGTGTTGTAGAGTTTGGTAGCAGAAAATCCTACCCTTGGTGGTAATGCTGCATAACGACTTCTTGCCTATGGTCAAAGCTAAAGCAGTTGTCTGCATTGACTGAAGAGTTCCATGGACGTACAATCAGATATATATCCACGGCAGCTGGTCGTGGAGGCTGATTGATGCCCAATGGGGAAGGTCGGGTTGCATCCGTATAATTACTGTTGATTGAACTCAGTGGACGAGCTCTGCAGAAACATCTGACACTCTCGCGTACTGAAATGTTATAGGCTCGAGTTGCTAAGTACATATAATTGCAAAAGATGTTGTTTTCGGGCATGTTACATGAGATTTGCTAGTGGTATGAGTTAACCTGTAGAAAGTGTCCCCAGCACACTGTGAGACCTAGTAAGATGCTAATAGGTCAGGAACCAGTGGGATTTCGGGTTAAGATTAAGATTATTTGTACACGTTTGCGAGGCCACATGACCAAAGGAAAATTTTATTTTTACAAAAAAACACTTGAGTGTTCTTGTATATGGTCAAACCACAAAATCATGTTTGTTTTGGTATGCCTTCATACATTTGTGTATAGAGTACGTGCATACAGTTATGTGTAAGACATATCTCTATAATGCAATGTTTCTGAAAATTGAACTGGAACTCAACATAAAGATTTTTTTTATCAGTATATAAGAATGTCTAACAATATATACGATATCGAGTGAATGGCATTGTGACTATAATTGCAGTGGTTATGATAGGACCCTAGACACATATGCTGGTCATTTAAGAGGCCATGTAATGGATTGGTGGTCAGACGAGGTGACTCAGTTGATGACGTGACAGCGTTCTCAGATGGTTGAAGGGTTGCTCACAATATCAGGTCCATACTCGACAGCTGACCTCGGCCGTATAACACAATGCTGGCTCTGGCGCTGGGTATCTTACTTAAGCTTCAAAATATACATACATGAAAAGTTAATTGTAATTGATGATGTGACATCATTTTGGCAAGGCATCCATACCTGACAGATAGTAATTTTTTGGTCATATCTTCATCCTAAAGAAATGACGTATAGCTGTTGACAACAGATAATAAAGCAGCAAATTGAATTACACATTCATATCAGCGTAAACTCAACACTCCCTGATTCAACTAATCACTATTTTCTACGCGTTCCATCGCCGTGAAGATCTGGGTTATAATTGATCTACATCAACCAATGTTCGCTGTAACAGGCGACCAACGATATCGGGTGGTCAGGCTCGCTGACTCGGTTGATGCACGTATCGTAACTGCGTAGCTCGATGGTCATTATTTCAGTTACTGCATTGTCTGGTCCAGACTGGAATATTTGCAGACAGACGTCATATAGCTGGAATTTTAAGGAGAGCGGCGTGAAACAACAAACAATGAAAAAAACATGCTCCATCAAGTCTTTAATGTGTATGAACCCAGAAACCATGTGTCAATAGTTTGCTTGTTCAACACATCCCCATCCAATATCCCACATCCAATATCCCATATTCCTCATCCAATATACCATATTCCTCATCCAATATCCCATATTCATCATCCAATATCCCACATTCCACATCCAATATCCCATATTCCTCATCCAATATCCCTCATCCCACATCCAATATCCCATATTCCTCATCCAATATCCCATATTCCTCATCCAGTATCCCATATTCCTCATCCAATATCCCTAATCCCACATCCAATATCCCATATTCCTCATCCAATATCCCTAATCCCACATCCAATATCCCATATTCCTCATCCAGTATCCCATATTCTTCATCTAATATCCCTAATCCCACATCCAATATCCCATATTCCTCATCCAATATCCCTAATCCCACATCCAATATCCCATATTCCTCATCCAATATCCCATATTCCTCATCCAGTATCCCATATTCTTCATCTAAATCCCTAATCCCACATCCAATATCCCATATTCCTCATCCAATATCCCTAATCCCACATCCAATATCCCATATTCCTCATCCAGTATCCAATATTCTTCATCTAATATCCCTAATCCCACATCCAATATCCCATATTCCTCATCCAATATCCCTTATCCCACATCCATTATCCCATATTCCTCATCCAGTATCCCATATTCTTCATCTAATATCCCTAATCCCACATCCAATATCCCATATTCCTCATCCAATATCCCTAATCCAACATCCAATATCCCATATTCCTCATCCAATATCCCATATTCCTCATCCAGTATCCCATATTCTTCATCTAATATCCCTAATCCCACATCCAATATCCCATATTCCTCATCCAATATCCCTAATCCAACATCCAATATCCCATATTCCTCATCCAATATCCCATATTCCTCATCCAGTATCCCATATTCTTCATCAAATATTCCTAATCCCACATCCAATATCCCATATTCCTCATCCAATATCCCTAATCCAACATCCAATATCCCATATTCCTCATCCAATATCCCATATTCCTCATCCAATATCCCATATTCTTCATCTAATATCCCTAATCCCACATCCAATATCCCATATTCCTCATCCAATATCCCATATTCCTCATCCAATATATCATATTCCTCATCCAGTATCCCATATTCTTCATCTAATATCCCTACTCCCACATCCAATACCCCATATACCTCATCCAATATCCCATATTCCTCATCCAATATCCCATATTCCTCATCCAATATCCCTAATCCCACATCCAATATCCCATATTCCACATCCAATATCCCTAATCCCACATCCAATATCCCATATTCCACATCCAATATCCCATATTCCTCATCCAATATCCCTAATCCCACTTCCAATATCCCATATTCCTCATCCAATATCCCATATTCCACATCCAATATCCCATATTCCTCATCCAATATCCCATATTCCACATCCAATATCCCACATTCCTCATCCAATTCCCTCATCTCACATCCAATATCCCATATTCCACATCCAATATCCCATATTCCTCATCCAATATCCCATATTCCTCATCCAATATCCCTAATCCCACATCCGATATCCCATATTCCACATCCAATATCCCATATTCCACATCCAATATCTCATATTCCCCATCCTGCCCACAACGAACCGTCGCTACAATGTATGTAATATCATCCTTTGACATTTAGTCTTTCTTAAGTTACTTCCGTTCTTCGTCTGATATATACTACACAAAATAGGTTAAGGATCACCCGATTCTTTCACACTGCTATAGTAACATCTGTCATACCATGCCTCATCAGGGTAGCCAAGGGTAAAACAATCGCTCGTCTCGCTGAAGACCCGGGTTTTATATCCCACATGGGTAAAATGTGTGAAGCCCATGTCTGGGGTCTGCCCCTGTGATCGTGCTGGAATATCATTAAAAGAGGTATAAAATCCAGTTCAATCACTCTAATCAGGACATATCTTTTTATCATGAATACATGACACTTTTTATGGATAGGAACTTCTTTTAATCTTTGTCACGACGTTTCAGAGCTACTTCTTGCTCCTATATCAGGCGATGGAGTTCTCCCAGCTTCTAAATGCCTCTTAAGAACTATATATATTCACTGAAATTATGATGAAAGTGCATTTTGCTATAAGCGGGACAGTCGGGTTTAATTTTTACAAAACTTGCAATAATATCTGCGTTACCACGATGAGCCATCACTGTTGGTAAAATACGCGCCGAACGAAACCTGACGACTGTTATGCATCTGGTTGAAAGTTGCTTTACCTCGCAATAAACTAATCGATCTAAATCAAGTCTCCGTGCACTGAAGATCCAGAATACGGTTAATTAATTGCTAGTTTCTAGATTTGTATGATTCTGACTATTGAACTAGTGTAATTGTCTCAGTCTAATCTGGATGATTGCAGCACCCCAGATATAGCTCCATAAGCCGAGCTGACATTAAGATGGCGTAACGTAATAGTGCATCTCCATCTCGCCTTCCTGGGATCCTCAGGTGATGAACAGATTTCTTACAACTCTGTCATTTTCAATAAACTAATAGTGCCGCAGAGACAGGATGACTTTTCGTGATGTAATAACCATTCGATTACTGGCATGAGTTTTTTGCTTAAGTCTTTTTCTTTTTCTTATGACACAACTGTCGCCAATAGCAATGTCGCCTTGCTTTCGTTTCGTTTGTTTGCTTAATACTTCAAAGGAAAGCTTCTTCTTTGTTAAAACCATAGTCACGTTTTATTCTTTTCGTTCGGATTATATTGTTGTATCTCTTATGCCAGATAAATAGAAGTAGTGACGTCACGTTTGGTTAGCGAATGATGTTTTGCGTCGCAGTCAGCAATGTTCCAGCTGTTTCTCAACGGCCTCGAGTCTAATCCGGACAAGCCCGTGATTGACGTGGAGGATGCTGCTCAGCTACCCAGATCGCAAGTCGGAACTACCCAATTCTTATTTCCGTTGGTACCCACGACAAGCATTGAATTTTGTAGAACATTATGTCTTTGACACATCGCAGGGGAGAGTCGTGTTTGTCGTGAATGATGCACGGTGATCTATTACATGGCCCTGAGGTGTGGGGTATAAACAGATTTGAAAAGACTAAAATTGTCCGTTTAATTGCTTGAAAGAAATTTATTAACGCTGGTCCCCTAATGTAATTGTATGTGCAGAATGTGGCGGATATACGTTATATATGAATTAATGCACTGTGCCATTATTGGCTTATACATAACGAAATGCACAACGATAGAATGTCTACGAAAGCCTATGATATGCCTATAAGTGCAGTAATCCTGGACGCTACGTTAAATCCCATTTCACCTCAACTCACCTGTGCATTTGCAGCACGCACTGTATTGTTTTCACAAGGACTTGGATTTGTATTGATCGTTCATTGTGTTAAAAATAAATTTGCTTTTCTTAGACTGTATTAAAAAGTTGCAATTGATATGTGTCATCAATCATGGAATAATATTATAGAACATATTTCAAGATATGATTTAAAGCCTTATCGAATCTGAGAAGTGCCTCGGCCGTTTAACAAATAAGAAAACAACATAATGTGTTGATGAACACTGAGAACGGGGTTGTTAGGCCTGAAAGTTAACGAAGGCAGATGATGGGGGATTGATTAAAGTTTACGTATATGTCCTCTTTTTGATCTAGGGATATAAGATGAGTGAGTGAGTGAATATGGTTTTACGCCGCTCTTAGCAATATTCCAGCAATATCACGGCGGAGGACACCAGACGTGGGCTTCACACATTGCACCCATGTCGGGAATCGAACCCGGGTCTTCAGCGTGACGAGCGAACGCTTTAACCACTAGGCTACCCGACCGCCCGAATATAAGATGAAGATATAAGATTAATATGTAATTCCTATAAGAACATAGGACACCTCTGTCTGCCCCAAATTTATAGCCATTATCCTAATATGTATAAATTTAGAACGCTTCTGTCTTCGAACGATGTAAGGTTACTAAGCACTAATGGAAATATCTATGTCAAAGTTATGAAATGGGACACAAGAACACTATGATAAAAGTTTCTTATGAATTCATGTACCAATGTAATATTTATATACGCACTTTATCTGTATATGCTTCAGTGGCCTTCAAGCGAATACAAAACTTGATTTGATCAGACCAGTAAAGGAGTTCATGTTTAAGGGAACAAGCAAACAAGTGATAGAATTTCGAAAAACGATCCGAACCGTTGGGTACGATGACACGTCATAAACCAAGTCATCGTGATTGAGTGAGTGAGTTGGGTTTAACGCCGCCTTTAACAGTATTCCAGTTATAATCGCGGCGTGTCAGCTTAATGTGGGAGGAAAACCCGAAGTCAGGTCTTAGACGTTAACCACTTCGGTGAAACCCACGAGCACGGGTATGGTGCTGACAAACCTAGAAACAAAATCGCGGCGAACCGGGATTCGAACCCACAATCATAGGTTTCTCGCGTGCCGATGGAGGGCAACTCTGCACAGCGAATCGCGGCGCCTTAGGCGACTGGGCCACCCGTGCCTCCTCATCGTGCTTGACCACTTGATGTATTACGACCAGCATGCACTGTATGTTGATTAGGATGCATCCCAACCAGAAGTCCCCTCGGGGTTATATAAACTGCATAAACGGACGAAAGAAAGAATTCACTCGAAAACTGGATTTGACCAAAAACGTAATTATCAAAACGTTACTAGGCTAAAAACGGTCACCGAAACACTGCAAACTTTAGGTCCAAACAACAACTATGAGACCCGTATAAAAAACATAGCTTTCGAATAACCATTTCATGCTTGTTTCATTATTAGGCACCATCAAATCCGGGTGTATATTTTCTTTTCCCAGCAGTTTAGATGTGCTGTAGCATCCCTACTACACATTAATGCACCTTGTATACAATATATATATATATATTGGTGCATACAAGATACGTTTATGATAGAACCAGGAGCCTAGTGGTGAAAGCGTTCGCTCGTCACGCCGAAGACCCGGGTTCGATTCCCGACAAGGGTACAATGTGGGAAGCCCATTTCTGGTGTCCCCCGCCGTGATATTGCTGGAATATTGCTAAAAGCGGCGTAAAATCCTACTCACTCACTTATAGAACCCACGATAAACGTGTACAAGCTTTAAGGCGACCCGATATGTCCTCGTCTGTGGCTAGTACAAAATAGATGTATACCGTCCTCCTCTGCACGGTGACTCAGTCTGACACTGAATCCTTTTAACATAAATGTGATCCATCTAACTTAACCCGATGTATTTCAGTATGATTAGTAATATGAACTACAGCACGGTGCAGTGTGGGGGAGAAGGTCGTCAGTGAAGTAGTGATGTTGTAGCCACGACCTGGACACAGACATTAAATGGCAGTCAGTCATTGCAGTCACACGCAGAACACCAAAATATTAAGTTCAGGAATTCAGCGCGTTGGGAACCGAAAATCAGGAGATGGTTTATAGTGAGTGAGTGAGTATGCTTTTACGCCGCATATTCCAGCAATATCACGGCGGGGGACAGATGGGGTGTAGAACTCAACAGATGGTGCACAGACAATCAGCAGATTTAATTTGGAAATCGACTGGTTGAGTAGAGAAACCAAGTGGTTGAGTGAGTATGGTTTTACGCCGCTTTTAGCAATATTCCAGTAATATCACGGCGGGGTACACCAGAAATGGGCTCCACACATTGTACCCATGTCGGGAATCGAACCCGGGTCTTCGGCGTGACGAGCGAACGCTTTCACCACTAGGCTATCCGACCACCCCTGAAACCAAGTGATGGAGCACATTAATCAACACAGATCAAGAGAATATGTATATAAATCAACAGATGGTGCTCAGACAATCAACATACTTAACTCGGAAATCAA
Organism: Haliotis rufescens; assembly: GCF_023055435.1. Lineage (NCBI taxonomy): Eukaryota > Metazoa > Mollusca > Gastropoda > Lepetellida > Haliotidae > Haliotis > Haliotis rufescens. The sequence goes on from NW_025964383.1 coordinate 10,479,859, forward strand.
CTGGTTGAGTATAGAAATCAATAAAATCAATGTAGTGAGTGTAGACAATCAAGAATATGGGGCACAGAAAAAACACATGGAGCGCAGTAATGTCGGGTAATGACATATGAGACACACATTACAGTCATCAAATGAGACACACTTTATTGAAACAAATGAGACACACTTTATTGAAACAAATGAGAAACACATTACAGTCATCAAATGCGACACACTTCAGTGAAACAAATGAGATACACTTTAGTGAAAGAAATAAGACACACTTTAGTGAAACAAATGAGACACACTTTAGTGAAAGAAATAAGACACACTTTAGTGAAACAAATGAGGCACACTTTAGTGAAACGAATGTTACAACTTTAGTGAAACAAATGAGACACTTTATTGAAACAAATGAGGCACACATTAGTGAAACAAATGAGACACACTTTAGTGAAACAAATGAGACACACATTACGGTCATCAAATGAGACATTTTAGTGAAACAAATGAGACACATTTCAGTGAAACAAACGAGACACACTTAAGTGAAACAGATGAGAAACACATTACAGTCATCAAATGAGACACACTTCAGTGAAATAAATAAGATACACTTTAATGAAACAAATGGGACACACATTAGTGAAACAGATGTCACACACATTAGTTAAACAAATGAGACACGCTTTAGTGAAACAAATGAGACACACTTTAGTGAAACAAATGAGACACACTTTATTGAAACAAATGAGACATACTTTAGTGAAACAAATGAGACACACTTTAGTGAAACAAAAAAGACACACTTTAGTGAAACAAACGAGACACACTTTAGTGAAACAAACGAGACACACTTTAGTGTAACAAATAAGACACACTTTAGTGAAACAAATAAGACACACTTAGTGAAACAAATAAGACACACTTTAGTGAAACAAATGAGACACACTTTAGTGAAACAAAAAAGGCACACGTTAGTGAAACAAACGAGACACACTTTAGTGAAACAAACGAGACACACTTTAGTGTAACAAATAAGACACACTTTAGTGAAACAAATAAGACACACTTAGTGAAACGAATGAGACACACTTTAGTGAAACAAATAAGACACACTTTAGTGAAACAAATGAGACACACTTTAGTGAAACAAACGAGACACACTTTAGTGTAACAAATAAGACACACTTAGTGAAACAAATGAGACACACTTTAGTGTAACAAATAAGACACACTTTAGTGTAACAAATAAGACACACTTTAGTGAAACAAATGAGACACACTTTAGTGAAACAAATGAGACACACTTTAGTGAAACAAATAAGACACACTTTAGTGAAACAAATGAGACACACTTTAGTGAAACAAACGAGACACACTTTAGTGTAACAAATAAGACACACATTAGTGAAACAAATAAGACACACTTTAGTGAAACAAATAAGACACACTTTAGTGAAACAAATGAGACACACTTAGTGAAACAAATAAGACACACTTTAGTGAAACAAATAAGACACACTTTAGTGAAACAAACGAGACACACTTTAGTGAAACAAATCAGACACATTTTAGTGTAACAAATAAGACACACATTAGTGAAACAAACGAGACACACTTTAGTGTAACAAATAAGACACACTTTAGTGTAACAAATAAGACACACTTTAGTGTAACAAATAAGACACACTTTAGTGTAAAAAAATAAGACACACTTAGTGTAACAAATAAGACACACTTTATAACAACAAATACGTCACTGGCAACAGGCGATAAATGAGAAGCACATTTACGGTCAACAAACGAGTCACACTTGAAAAACTGACAGTCGACAAATGATACACATTTACATCCACTTGTCAAATGGAATTTGGCTCATTATAAATGCACATATTATTATTAGTATTAGTGGTAGTAGTACAAGATATCGGCTAACAACAGATCATGATCAACTCCAACGGATATTAACTAAAATTAAGAGTTTTCTACAGAATATGGCAGTTCACTGGTTGAAGGTGTTCAGCCGTTTCCAAAACAATATACCGAAAGTAAACATGTGCTTCACGCGTACCGAACCATATTCAGTTATTTCTAAACCTTTGAAAATTCGGGGTAGAATAGGTCTTCAGCAACCCACGCATGCCTTAAAAGGCAACTATGCTTGTCGTCAGAGGCGACAAACGGGATCGGGTGGTCAAGCTCGTTGACTTGGTTGATGCATGTCATCGATCCCCATTGTGTGGATTGATGCTCATGGTGTTAATCACTGGATTGTATAGTTCAGGTTCGATAATTTACAGACCACCGTCATGTAGCTGGAATATTGCTGAGTGCGGCGTTAAACAACAAACAAACAAAATTTAGTTTCTAGTTCCGCCGTTTGTCACGTACGTGACACCTTTAACGACAGATGATGATTCATAATTAACAACTCAAACGTCATGGTGACGTCATATACATGATGGTATCGGATCTGACTATGTAGTCCAAGAGTAAAATGGCAGACATTCGCGAACAGTCATTTCTAATCTGGCCACCATATGCGATATAATAAATATCAAATAACTTTCAACCATGGTGTCAGGATATAAAATTGCATCTGTTCAGATTGAAACATCTACGTCGTGAAATCATTAAGCTCTCATTCACGTTCGATCATACTTAACAGACACACATTACGGTCATCAAATGAGACACTTTATGGAACAAATGAGACACACTTCAGTGAAACAAACGAGACACACTTTAGTGAAACACATGAGAAACACATTACAGTCATCAAATGAGACACACTTCAGTGAAACAAATGAGATACACTTTAATGAAACAAATGGGACACACATTAGTGAAACAGATGAGACACACATTTAGTGAAACACATGAGAAACACATTACAGTCATCAAATGAGACACACTTCAGTGAAACAAATGAGATACACTTTAATGAAACAAATGGGACACACATTAGTGAAACAGATGAGACACACATTAGTGAAACAAATGAGACACACTTTAATGAAACAAATGAGACACACATTAGTGAAACAAATGCGACACACTTTAGTGAAACGAATGAGAAACACTTTAGTGAAACAAATGAGACACACTTTAATCAAACAAATGAGACACACTTTAATGAAACAAATGAGACACACATTAGTGAAACAAATGAGACACACATTAGTGAAACAGATGGGACACACATTAGTGAAACAAATGAGACACACTTTAGTGAAACAAATGAGACACACATCAGTGAAACAAATGAGACACACTTTAGTGAAACGAACGAGACACACTTTAGTGTAACAAATGAGACACACTGGATATAATAAATATCAAATAACTTTCAACCATGGTGTCAGGATATAAAATTGCATCTTCTATTAATTGTCAAATTGAAACATCTACGTCGTGAAATCATTAAGCTCTCATTCACGTTCGATCATACTTAACAGAAGTCACTTCAAATAGGTTTCATGACTCAACGCACATCCATTGTGCTGATTCCTTGGACGTTTACATGAATACACTTCACCATTACTTCTTTCTAACTTACGCCTGCAGACGTAATAAACAGAAATGTGATTCCGACAGTGCTTGCACTGAAACTCCTATAAGATGAATATCATCTTCCTGGCGTCTGAGCCGAGGTCGTTTAGTTACAGCACTAGCGGCATCATTTGCAAGGTCGGATCTTGGCATTTGAAAATGTCATGGAATTTTTATATCTCTCCAGGGTGGAATCATAAAGTACGATAATAAAGGACCACTCTGCCTCCTCGAAATTCTGCGACTTGCAATCTCGTCATCTATTTATTCCGCTGATTAATGTGTCTCGACGAACGCTACGTTGGTGGAGCTACGTTTGCAGTTGATGAGTTGTGATCACATGGCCGCGGTGGTCCCATTCCGAAGCGAATATTAGTCATACTTTATACATTCATATTTTGGTAGTTCCTCGGTAGTACTTTGTATGGAATCCGAGAAGGGACATTGTAGCGCTGTCGTATAGTCGAGCGACAGTGGCCCTTCTAGGATTCCATACATTTGTATCTTTGTCGTGATGTATCATCTGATAATAGAAAGACGTTGATATGATAGGAATAGTCAGACCTGATTAAGTATATCTACGTGTTAAGTCTATAAAGGATATGAAAGGGTGGGGTGTTATCTATGAGAAAAAATATTGCACGTGTTTTAAAATACTGGCAGTCGATAACGGCCGTAGTCGATAACGGCCTGGATGACGTGGATATTAACTATCGTATGTCATTTAATGGCCATATCATTGTTAAGTTAGAGTGAGTGAGTGAGTGAGTGAGTGAGTGAGTGAGTGAGTGAGTGGCTGGGTGGGTGAGTGAGTGAGTGAGTGAGTGAGTGAGTGAGTGAGTGAGTGAGTGAGTGAGTGAGGCTACATTCATTTACGCTTTGGTGCTGATGACAAGGAAGTATAATGAAGTTGACTCTGGGATTCGATGCGGACGATCTGTTTCTGGTACGCCTTGGGGACACATGATGAAGACACGCATAGATTATTCTTGTTCACGTGCTTACATAAACTAACAGGCAAAAGAAACGCCACCAAACAGATTTCTGTTCTAAAACAAAACAGACACGAAATTCAGTAACAGTTGCTGTTTTATTATAAAAAACAATTATTCAAAAAGGTTATTTGAAAATGACAAGCTAAAAAACATGTACTTACTAGTTCTGCAGACACGTTTATCATGCTGAGTGCACTGTCCAGTATTCGATCACCCCCGCAGAATCGACGTCGATACCACATGGCTTAGTGTCGGATATGACCCCATCCAGCAACGATGCAGGCCCTAACACGACGTCGAACAGAGTACACGAGTCTTCTGACATCTGATTAGGGATCCTACGCCATTCTTCCTGCAGGAAGCCAAGGCATCCCTCGTCAATGACGGCTGTTCACGTGTCCGCATCTTGCCTCCAAGTTGGTCCCAGAGGTGCTCTATGGGCGACAGGTCCGGTGATCTGGCTGGCCACTGTAATACGGTCATGTTGTTCAGAAAGTCGCTAGTAACTCCAGCCGTGTGAGGGGTGGCGTTGTCCTGCTGCAAAAGCGTCCGTGGGTGTCGTTGCAGGAAAGGCAGTACCACAGGCCGCAAAACCTCATCAATAGTAACGACGTGCAGTCAGATGACGAGATCTGTCTTCTGGTCCCCGCAGATGCCACCCCAGACCATGACACTACCACCTCCATAAGGCTCCACTTCTTGGACGCAACAACGTGCCGTTCGTTCACCACGTCGTCGGTAGATTCGAACCCGCCGATCAGACTTGAAGAGCTGTCACCTACACTCGTCTCTGAAGAGCAATCTTCGACAATGTCTCTGCTGCCACTGCTGTACAGCGCTGGCCCATCTCAGTCTGTGACGTCGGTGTAGAAACGTTAACGTCATGCCCTTGAAAGGTCGATAGGCGCGCAGACCATACAGGCGGAGTCATCCAGCAACGGTCCTTATGCTGACTGGATGTCCAAGGCTGTTTGCGGATGGCGATGTCCCAGTTAGGAATCTGGACCTTAGGTGTAGCACCCGTAAATACCGGTCTTCCCGTGGGGTCGTGACCTTAGGTCTTCCACTCCTCGGCCTGTCTGCAGTACTGCCAGTTTGCCTGTGACGCGTGACAAGTCTGGCGATGGTGCATTTGAAGCAGCCCATGATCCTGGCAACGTGTTCCTGCGTCGCTCCTATTTGCAACTTACCATGGCTCTCTCCATTTGTTCTGCGGTTAGACAAGGCATGTTCGTTGTTTTAAACGGTTACCTGTGATGAGAGAGTACAACCCTGCTCATGTTTTATACCAGAATTTCATACGAGTAACTTTTATGCACATTTTGCATTTTTAGTGATTAAATTCACTTTTCTCGCAAATCACGTAAAGCACGTGCACATATTCACAGGGAATAGGTACGTTGTATTCCAGATATGCGTTCCCTACTGTTTTCGAGCTGTTTGGCAAACTTATTGAAAACTGGCGAAAATTATTTTTTTGTTGGCGTTTCTTTGGCCGCTAGTTTATTAAAGATAAAAGACAGGCATGCATTATTTTTCTTTCGTTGTGTGTAAATTATCTCACACATCCATTGTCTGGCTTTGGATCAAGATAAGAGCAGATGCTATGGTATGGATGCATTCCATTGACAAGAAAAGGTTCAATGGCTTATCAACGACCTTTTACCTTTGTCTCGTGATGTATCGTTTAATGTCAATAGATTGATAGAAGTGTAGGTGGTAAATATTTTATCCCAGATTAACCACTTACTGTACTGTATTCACACACAAATCTGTTGATGACGTGATTAAACATAATCGTTCAATATTCTGGGCGGGATGTAGAGGGGAGACAGATACAGGATATTATTTTATGGATCACTGCTTCAAACAAACATTTTTTTTTATCTGTAGCAATTAAAGTACGTCCCATAAGGCAATCATCACTCACGCCGCCGATTTAACACAAACATTGTTTGAAATATTCGCTGTTAGCTCAGTCAACCAATCTTAACTGGCAAGTCTAACGCGATCAAATATAATTAACGCAACTAATCGTCACTGGAATGACGTCACTCCACTCGATGAATGAGAATGGTTTTCTCAATACGTATTTTGAATATCCATAAGGAACGCACGGGGTCCGCTAGAAATGGACTTTCACGCGTTATATCAATGTGGGAATAGAACCCGTGGCTTTGTCGAAAGGAGCGAACGCTTAAAGCACAAGGCTACCCCACCGCCCGACAATTCACAGTCATTGCGACCATTCAGTATTGAAACGACACGACACGACACCGATTAGTCAGAAAACTATATCCATCGCTTTTCATTATTGTTGACATACAATTACTTTCGATTTCCGCTTCATTTCAGAAGCAATAAAATCATACTCACATTGCCTTTGTGATATTTTCCTTCTGGCGGATCAAGTAACATAGATGTGTTCTTTTCCTAGTATATATTACGTGACACCAAGAACATTTTAAAAACAAATTGGCCAAGCTCATTTCCAAAGAAAGACTATCTGCAACTAAAGTTGTGACCTTATAAATTTACTGCGTTTCAGTGATGACGCAGTGAGTTTATATTACACTAGGTCTAATAAAAGGAAACACTTGCTCCGTGGTAGATACTCTCAGTCGTCCAGCTTATGGTATTCAAATGTCATGATTCATCAATCATTTATAATTTCTTTAATAATCATACGCAAGATTTGCTATGGATAGTCTACGTTAGCGATTGATAGTTTACCCTCGTGAAGATACGGGTTAGAATTGGTCTCCAGCAACCGATCCTAGGCAACTAACGGGATCGGGTGACTTTGTCCATACCAAATAGAGTGGATCGATGCTCATGGTGCCAATTACTGGAGTGTCTGGTCCAGATTCGATTTCTTACAGACCACCGTCATATAGATGGAACATTGCTGAGGGAAGCGTTCATGTTCATTGTAGCTAGTTAAATGTTCCACCGAGAGATGTGTAGATGTCAGAGAGTGACATAAGATCATTCTGTTTGGATAACGTAGTTTTGGAATCATGACGTCTACCCGACCTCTGGGCCCCATTCCTCAAAGCGATCATAGCGCTACGATGATCGTAAACCTATGTTAAAGTATTGGACTTGCGATCACCTCAGTGCTAAGATCGCTTTGTGGATCGGGGCCCAGAAGTCGTCCAGACGTCATGATTCCAAACTATGTTATCCAAACAGAATGATCTTATGTCACTCTCTGACATCTACACATCTCTCGGTGGAAAGTTTCTGCCAATGTCTGTACAGTCTTGAGCTACATATCGTTCAGGAAATCTCCGCTATTTCACATGTTGTAATATGTACGTGTAACGTCATTTGTAGCATTGGTCAACAAGGGGGGACGAGCGTGGCCTACTGGTTAATGCGTTCGCTCGTCACGCCGCAGATCCGGTTTGGAATGCCCACATGGTTACAACTGTTATGCTGTTTATAACATGATAACATTTACACCACTTAATGTGAAGCATATTTATTTTGTTCCTAGTACACATACGTTCAATTGATTACGACAATATGACGACACAAATGTCAACAACCTTTAACAGCAAAATTATATATATATATTCATATCTTTTGGCGATTACAATAACACTCTAGCAACGTTCAAAAGCCAAGAACGATGTCACGACGTTCCTGCAACAGCATTGTACACAAGTAAATTGATGATAAGAACAACGTACAGGTCACAAGGTTTCGTAATAAGGACGCCCCCCCCCCCCAACTCTTTATCATGTTAAATGACCTCTGAGTTTGTAGGACCGCCTCCGTGGTCTAGTGGTAGAGTGTCCGCCCGGAGAGCGGAAGGTCCGGGGTTCGATCCCCGGCCGCGTCATACCAAAAGACGTTAAAAGATGGTACTTGTTGTTACCCTGTCTGGCGCTCGGCATTAAGGGGCTAAAACAAGGACTGATCGGCTAGGACTCAGTATACTGTGTCTGAGTGAGGTATTCATGTTAAACTGCGGCATGGTATCTCAGTGAGCTAGCACTATAAATCGGCACCAGTCCGGACTAGTACAAGCAGCCACACACACACATGCATGCACGTCGCTATATAAGTGCAATAATCTTGCACGCGACGTTAAACCCCATTTCACATCACCTGAGTTTGTAGATACCTCTTAGAAGGTAACTAAAAACACCTGGGCCTATATTGTATATAAACTTGTTTTTAAAGTGCAAACACTGCACCCTATTGTGATGGTATTATTATTTTTGTTCGTTAAACTGTCAACCTGGTGTTTCGGATTAAGTTTGTTCAAAACACACTTAATAGTCTTGTCTGGACGTTCGGGTTGAAAGACTAACCTAGCGGCAGTTATCTAGTCCGACGTTCGTGCATGTTCGCATCTCACGTATATAAGCTTCGTGCTAAATATACTCGGGGTTAAAATCCCGAACTTGGGTTCGTACTGCAGGGTCGGTGCCCCAGAAGCAAGGGTTGACATCCCACAAGCTTTTCATGCCAAAAAGTCATTTATGAGGCGTCGATGCACAGCTGTTGTTGACGCAACCGATGGTCATTGTACATACACTACCATGATGATAACGACATTGTACATACACTACCATGTTGATAACGACATTGTACATACACTACCATGATGATAACGACATTGTACATACACTACCATGATGATAATGACATTGTACATACGCTACCATGATGATAACGACATTGTACATACGCTACCATGATGATAATGACATTGTACATACACTACCATAATGATAACGACATTGTACATACACTACCATGATGATAACGACATTGTACATACACTACCATGATGATAACGACATTGTACATACACTACCATGATGATAACATTGTACATACACTACCATGATGTTAACGACATTGTACATACACTACCATGATACTAACGACATTGTACATACGCTATCACGATTATAACGATATGTATATACACTACCATGATGATAATGACATTGTACATACACTACCATGATGATAACGACATTGTACATACACTACCATGATTATAACGACATTGTACATACGCTACCATGATGATAACGACATTGTACATGCACTACCATGATGATAAGGACATTGTACATACACTACCATGATGATAATGACATTGTACATACACTACCATGATGATAACGACATTGTACATGCACTACCATGATGATAACGACATTGTACATACACTACCATGATGATAACGACATTGTAATACACTACCATGATGATAACGACATTGTACATTCACTACCATGATGATAACGACATTGTACATACACTACCATGATGATAACATTGTACATACACTACCATGATGTTAACGACATTGTACATACACTACCATGATACTAACGACATTGTACATACGCTATCACGATTATAACGATATGGATATACACTACCATGATGATAATGACATTGTACATACACTACCATGATGATAACGACATTGTACATACACTACCATGATTATAACGACATTGTACATACACTACCATGATGATAATGACATTGTAATACACTACCATGATGATAATGACATTGTACATATACTACCATGATGATAACGACATTGTACATACACTACCATGATGATAACGACATTGTACATACACTACCATGATGATAACGACATTGTACATACACTACCATGATGATAACGACATTGTACATACACTACCATGATGATAACGACATTGTACATACACTACCATGATGATAACGACATTGTACATACACTACCATGATGATAACGACATTGTACATACACTACCATGATGATAACATTGTACATACACTACCATGATGTTAACGACATTGTACATACACTACCATGATACTAACGACATTGTACATACGCTATCACGATTATAACGATATGTATATACACTACCATGATTATAACGACATTGTACATACGCTACCATGATGATAACGACATTGTAATACACTACCATGATGGTAACGACATTGTAATACACTACCATGATGATAACGACATTGTACATACACTACCATGATGATAATGACATTGTACATACACTACCATGATGATAACGACATTGTACATACACAACCATGGTGATAACGACATTGTACATACACTACCTTGATGATAACGACATTGTACATACGCTACCATGATGATAACGACATTGTACATACACTACCATGATGATAACGACATTGTAATACACTAACATGATGATAACGACATTGTACATAAACTACCATGATGATAATGACATTTTAATACACTACCATGATGATAACGACATTGTACATACACTACCATGATGATAACGACATTGTACATTCACTATTGTCACTATTCACTATTCACATTGTCCAAAATCTAAGATGATGTCAACAACAGGGTCCATATGCTAACATGACAACATCATAGTTAATACGCTATCACCATGACAACATTGTTCATACGCTAACATGATGACAACAGCATTGTTCATAAGCTACATCAATGACAACAACATTGGAAATACGTTACAATGGTGACAACATTGTACAAACGCTGACATGGCATTGTTCACAATCCCCACGACGATGACAACATAGTTGTTCACACGTCACAACGATGATAACATCATTATGCATATATTGGCATGGTTGCAACAACAGTTCTACAGTGACCAAAATGTCCACACGTTTTAACGAGAAAGGGACCGATATCCTATTTCCTTCTGTGTGTGAGGTTAATTGAAAACATAAATTAGTCCATGCCAATGAGTGAGTGAGTTAAAATTGACGTCAGCCATAGTGTCACTGTAAATTTAAAGTTGTTTGATAAATGTCACTGAAGGGTAGCATAACCGCCAAACAATCTATCCAAATTTACTTAAAACAAGTTGGTGAAAATAAAAAATATTTTTTTTACGATTCAACATAAAAATAAGGTTATGGATCGCTTTAGTAGGACAATGTGAACCAAGACTTCAAACTGACAGTTTTGCGCTTTTGTACAATCTTTTTTTAAAAATAAACGGACATAATGAGGCATGCAGACGTTTTTACGACTTCTTCCTGTTCAACAAGCATGTGACTCTACATTTCATTCCCCAGACCTAACCTTTATTACATTAACGCATGAGAACATAGGACGGTCGTAACGTGTCATCTTGTCTATCTCGGAGAAGACTAATGACATGTCGTCCCTGCCTCGGGATACACCGGTCATTTACAGCCTTAAACACAAAATGCGTCTGTCGATAGTACTTGTCGCATAACGAGCCTAGGGTAACAACTTATACCCTGCCTATGCACGCAAGGTCATCGCAATCCCACGTGCAGCTGCCTTCACTCAAGGCCAAAGCTATGCCGCGTGTTTGCAGACAGGAATTACGCAATGTCACGTAAATCTTTGTTCATACAAGGCCCCATGTTGTCACGTTTACTTTTCTGGATACAAGGCCACGACGATGTCACGTGTACCTTTGTTCATACAAGGCCATATGTTGTCACGTTTACTTTTCTGGATACAAGGCCACGACGTTGTCATGTGTACCTTTGTTCAGACAAGGCCATGTGTTGTCACATTTACTTTTCTGGATACAAGGCCACGACGTTGTCACGTGTACCTTTGTTCATACAAGGACATATGTTGTCACGTTTACTCTTCTGGATACAAGGCCACGACGTTGTCATGTGTACCTTTGTTCATACAAGGCCCCATGTTGTCACGTTTACTTTTCTGGATACAAGGCCACAGCGTTGTCACGTGTACCTTTGTTCATACAAGGCCATATGTTGTCACGTTTACTTTTCTTCATTCGAGGCGGCCCGCGAAGATCCGGGGTAGAATAGGTCTTCAGCAACCCATGCTTGCCGTAAAAGGCGACTATGTTTTTCGTAAAAGGCAAATAACGAGATCAGATGGTCAGGCTCGCTGACATGGTTGATGCATGTCATCGTATCCCAATTGCGTGGTTCGATGTTGTGCTCATGTTGTCAATCAAGGGATTGTCTGGTCCATACTCGATTACATACAGACCGCCGCCGTATAGATGTACAATTGCTGAGTGCTGCGTTAAACAACAAATAGACAAACAAATCATTCAAGGCCAAGGCGTTGTCACATGCACCTGTGTTCCCACAAGGCCACTGCGCTGTCACGGTATCTGTGTTCATAAAAATCCACGGCGCGATCACGTATACCTGTGTTCCCACAAGGCCAGGGCAATTGCACATATTGCTGTTTTTTTACTGCCGCAATATTACACAAACCTGCATATCTGCATTCCCAAGGGGCCTAGCATATCAAATATGCAAAGTATGTCACATGTACCTGTGTTATATACTTTGTATGTAACGTGTACCTGTATTACCTAGTATGTCACGTGTGTCTGTATTACCTTGTATGTCACATGTACCCGCGTTACCTTGTATGTTACGTGTATCTGTATTTACTTGTATGTCACATGTACCCTGTATCAAATTGTATGTCACGTGCAGCTACATTACTTAGTATGTCACATGTATCTGTATTACCTTGTATATCACATATGCCTGTATTAGCTTGTATGTGACGTGTATTACGTACATGTATTGTCGTCTATGACACATATACATGTATTACCTTGTATGTCACATATGCCTGTATTACCTTGTATGTGACGTGTATTACGTACTTGTATTGCCGTCTATGACACATATACCTGTACTACCTTGTATGTCACATATACCTGTATTACCTTGTATGTCACATGTACCCGTATTACCTTGTATGGCACATGTACCTGTATTACCCTGTATGTCACATGTACCTGTATTACCTTGTATTTCATATGTATCTGTATTACCTTGTATGTCACATATATCTGTATTACCTTGTATGTCACATGTACCTGTATTACCTTGTACGTGATGTGTACCTGTATTGCCGTCTATGACTCATATACCTGTGTTACCTTGTATGTATCATATACCTGTATTACCTTGTATGTCACATATACCTGTATTACCTTGTATGTCACATGTACCTGTATTATCTTGTATGTCACATATATCTGTATTACCTTGTATGTCACATGTACCTGTATTACCTTGTATGTCACATGTACCTGTATTACCTTGTATGTCATATGTACCTGTAATACCTTTTATTTCATATGTACCTGTATAACCTTGTATGTCACATGTACCTGTATTACCTTGTATGTGACGCGTACCTGTATTACCTTGTATGTCACGTAACCTGTATTACTTTGTATGTGATGTGTACCTGTATTGCCGTCTATGTCACATATACCTGTATAACCGTGTATGTCACATATACCTGTATTACCTTGTATGTGACGCGTACCTGTATTACCTTGTATGTCACATATACCTGGATTACCTTGTATGTCACAAATACCTGTATTACTATGTATGGGACATGTACCTGTATTACCTTGTATGTCACATATACCTGTATAACTATGTATGTGACGCGTACCTGTATTACCTTGTATGTCCCATATACCTGTATTACTTTGTATGTGACGTGCACCTGTATTACCTTGTATGTCAGATGTACCTGTATTACCTTGTATGACACATATACCTGTATTACCTTGTATGTCAGATGTACCTGTATTACCTTGTATGACACATATACCTGTATAACTATGTATGTGACGCGTACCTATATTACCTTGTATGTCCCATATACCTGTATTACCTTGTATGTGGCGTGCACCTGTATTACCTTGTATGTCAGATGTACCTGTATTACCTTGTATGACACATATACCTGTATTTCCTTGTATGTGACGTGTACCTGTATTACCTTGTATGTCACATGTACCTGTATTACCTTGTATGTGATGTGTACCTGTAATTCCGCCTATGACACGTATACCTGTATTACCTTGTATGTGACGTGTACCTGTATTACCTTGTATGTCACATGTACCTGTATTACCTTGTATGTGATGTGTACCTGTAATTCCGCCTATGACACGTATACCTGTATTACCTTGTATGTCACATGTACCTGTTAACATTGTATGTCACATGTACCTGTATTACTTTGTATGTGATGTGTACCTGTATTGCCGTCTATGTCACATATACCTGTATTACCTTGTATGTCACATGTACCTGTATTACCCTATATGTCACATATACCTGTATTACCGTGTACATGACGTGTACCTGTATTACCTTGTATGTCACATATACCTGTATTACCTTGTATGTCACCTGTACCTGTATTACCTTGTATAACACATGTACCTGTATTACCTTGTATAACACATGTACCTGTATTGCCGTCTATGACACATATACCTGTATTATCATGTACCTGTATTACCTTGTATGTCACATATACCTGTATTACCTTGTATGTCACATATACCTGTATTAACTTGTATGTCACATATACCTGTATTACGTTGTATGTGACATGTACCTGTATTACCGTGTATGTCACATGTACCTGTATCACATTGTATGTCACATATACCTGTATTACGTTGTATGTCACAAATACCTGTATTACCTTGTTTGTCACATGTATCTGTATTATCTTGGATGTCACATGTACCTGTATTACCTTGTTTGCACATGTACCTGTTTTACCTTGCATGTCACATATACCTGTATTACCCTGTATGTCACATATACCTGTATCACATTGTATGTCACATATACCTGTATTACCGTGTATGTCACATATACCTGTATTACCTTGTATGTCACATGCACCTGTATTACCGTGTATGTGACATGTACCTGTATTACCTTGTATGTGACATGTACCTGTATTACCCTGTATGTCACATGTACCTGTATTACCGTGTATGTGACGTGTACCTGTATTACCTGGTATGTCACATATACCTGTATTACATTGTATGTGACGTGTACCTGTATTACCTTGTATGTCACATACCTGTATTAACTTGTATGTCACATATACCTGTATTACCTTGTATGTGACGTGTACCTGTATTACCGTGTAGGTCCATTATTGTCACGTATTACCATTGTGTGATTACAATATTTGTTGACTTTTACGAACGACATGTATTGTGTATTGGGTACCCATTCTTTTCCGTAATCCACACGTCACCATTTGAGTGAATTTTATTTTGATAATCGCAGGACATCCCAACCTGTATATGTGTACAGAATAGAAGGCGGCCCTTCTTGTTAGCACGCGGGGCGGTCGGGTAGCCTAGTGGTTAAAGCGTTCGCTCGTCACGCCGAAGACCCGGGTTCGATTCCCGACATTGGTACAATGTGTGAGGCTCATTTCTGGTGTCCCCCGCCGTGATATTGCTGGAATATTGCTAAAAGCGGCGTAAAACCATACTCAGTCAGTCAGTCAGTCTTGTTAGCACGCAACCACTGTATCGGCTTCAGAACGCCGTCGCAGTATCTGAAACCTGTCGGTATATACTTACTATTGATCAAACCGTCCACACACATAATGCTATCTCCCAGGACCCGTGTATTGACATTTGTTGATAGACACGGATGTTAAGAGCTGTTGAAATGAGTGTTTGTGAGGTAAACCACCATTTGACATTGTGGGATGAGTTGGATATGCCCAGTATTATAATTCAGATTAGAAAATAGCAGGTCATGCTAACATGCAGGACAGAAAATGGATCCTGGTGTTGACGTTATATTTATACAGTTTGATGACGTTAATATTGCTATCGAACGTTAATATATAATTACAGAGTCGCTAGACAATACATATAGGGTTAATCTAAATTTCAAATTCTCAATTTAAAACTTAAATATTGTGCTGGCGTTTGCTTCTTTCTTTTGAATACATCGTTCAGTCGTCACGTCACCGCATGGATTCCCCACATTGTAAAACGAAACCTTCAAACACCCCGGTCTTGTTCATGGACTAGCAAATGTTTGTTTGTTTGTTTGTTGTTTAACGCTACACTCAGCAATAGTCCAGCTATATGACGGTGCTTGTAAATTATCGAGTCTGAACCAAACAATAGAGTAATTGAGAATTTATCATGAGCATCGATATACGCAATTGGGAAACGATGAAATGCTTCAACCAAGTCAGCGAGCCTGATCATCCGATCCCGTTAGTCGCCTCTTACGACAAACATGGGTTGCTGAAGACCTATTCTAATCCGGATCTTGACGGGTTTGCTCGGAAATAACGTCGCTTCTTATAACACACACGCCATGTGAACGTGTTGAATTGATCTCGGTTCAAAGGCAGCTGTTGTTCAAGACATCCAAGGCCTTAATGGTTATATAAAAAGGAAGCTCATTAATCGTCTCCTTGTTGACACAACACGCACAGAGGACTAGAACAAATCGGTTTATTTTCACTGCCATACTTAACACTTTGTAACGTGACATTGAACACATATGCAAACAGGGTTACCATTCAGAATATAGTATCGCATATGAGCACGTAAAACAAACAAAATGGACGGCACTAGCTACTCTAATCCTTTTTTCCCATTCGTTGATCATCCAGAACATTGGGTCGTGGCATCCGTCTATATATTCATCAAACTGACAAACTCCGAACAGTGCAAGGTCATAGTAACATAACAACACCAAGCTCCACACAGCGCGTTGACGAAAACGACGTTCTGGTCGATAGCTTTAAATGCCCTCAACCATAAATTGATTCTCATCAGAAGACAATGTGTTTGGAATGAATTCTTGAAAAGTATATCAACTCGTGTATTTAGGATAATCCCATCAATATTCACTACATAGCAACTGACGCCAAAAACAAGGGAGGTAACTCAGACTTCTTTAGCACAATATTAACAAATTAAACATATCGTAACAAGATAAAACACGGTTCACGATGAACTCTAAATGAAATAAGTTAGACATACTCAAACAGTGTTTTTTTCTGTTTTACTGATAACAGTGATCGCGGCGATAAACCCTGAATGTTAAAACGGAACACAATGTATTTAGGTGCGTAACATATCGACTTCGTTCTTAACGTCAATTATAAATATGCGTCGACCAGATGTGAATGATATGGCCAGCATCCTTAGAACGACCATTTTGAAAGTGTCAACGGATTATGTCATGAACATTATGCCATTTAATATAACAGATTCAATAAAAACTTATCAAAACAACGACACAATTATCCACCGAGCCCTCTTGTGGCCGGTGTGAAGAGATCTCCATTTCAAATGTGAAATTAACAATTGAAATGCATCATATCATAGAATTCAACAATCATAATACTTCAATATATTTGACATGAAATCACAATTGAATCTCTCTTACAGGCAGCAACAAGATGTATATTTTTCGCAAAACTCAATTGTAATCCTTATTTGAAAGAAACGGAGGATAAACTACGAATCGTTGTCAACGAACTAGAGTGACATTTGCATCGAAAGCATTCACCACAATAGGAATGAACATACCAAACAATCAGTACAGATGCTCATAGTCACATTACACTGCTTAAGTTTCTTTCACACATGCTATAGGTAATACCATTATGAGATCACAAGATGTCCAATTTCACAGATATATATCCAGTTGGCGGCTATTCACAAGCGGAACAATAATCACATATTGCTGTCAATCACCTGTCAAGAGCAAACAATATCGAATGCCAAGATATCGATTAAAAGCATCTATTTCATTTATTACGCGTCGATCACCGAGCGCCGGTATTAATATCCTCACAGGCAGTCGCCATCGCAAAACGCTAGGACGACGACCGTATCCATGGCGACCAGAAATGTATTGATTCCGCGACAAGGGAATGATCAATTCGGCCGAAATGGTCTTGAAATGCAATTATATTCAAACGGGCAATTGTGCTTGTGTTTCTAAATGCTTAATCACATCGCTGCTTGCGATCTCACGTTTTAAAGTTGTTGGGCGCTTGTATCGTATCGGATGTGTCACTTCCGGTGTGAGAACCTCGCGAGTTCTCGTGAGAGTCTTGTGAGACCGCCCCAATTTTGAAACGGAAGTGGTCCTCCTTGGAATTGCTCATAATAGTCCTAAATGATTTCTCCAGCCCTTTCTTGCAGTCCACACTCCGTTCCTTACGGAGGCCGTGTTTGTCTCCCCTTTCCGAGAGCAGGCGGTCCATGCGTGGAAAACTAATCTCTTGATCCTCTCCGGCCGCTAACATATTGTCATGTTCGTCAAACGAATAAATGTGTTCACTTTGAGCCTTAATAGAAGCTTTGGTCGCGTCAATTGACGCATTTTCACGAATTCGCATTTTAGATGAGTGTAGACTTTTCCCACTGAACTGGTTTGGGTCACTTTTAGATTTGGACGAGTTACTTAGTTTCGTCTTGAACAAAACGTTGGAATCCGACTTGGACGCATGACTCAGTGACGGTTTCAAGGGATGACGCGCTTCCGGTTTTCCGGCACTGTTTGGTTCGTGTTTCTCGTTTTTCGTGTTCTCCGTTGATTTCCGTCGAGGCTTAGGAGTCTCTACTCGAGGAAACGTTTCCTTCTTCAACTGAACGCATAACTCCTGTTTCCACGTGAAT
Source organism: Haliotis rufescens (assembly GCF_023055435.1). NCBI lineage: Eukaryota > Metazoa > Mollusca > Gastropoda > Lepetellida > Haliotidae > Haliotis > Haliotis rufescens. The sequence goes on from NW_025964383.1 coordinate 10,498,892, forward strand.
TTCACGGGCTTCTTCTGTTCCGTGTTTGTGGTTTCATGTTCAAAATCATTAAATGAGTACAGATCCATATAATCGACGCTCTCGTCGTCGCTGTTAAACGGACTGCCGAAGTCTATCGTCGCATCGCTCTCGTTATCGGAGGATTCGACCAACTGTTTCGATTTGCGCGGCTTCTTCGATGGCGTCGATGGCCTCTTTTTCGGTTTGGCCTTTTTGACTTTCGTGCTGTCCGCAGACCTCTTCAAATGCTCGATCATTTTTGGCTCCAGCGTTTTGTAATCTCGGAAGTTCATGAGCTCGACTGGCGACACATTCTGGTGGCAGAATGTTAGTACGTTGTGTTCTGCTGATTTACACAGAGCTCCAGCTGATATCTTGTGCAGCTGAACCGTGTTTCCGCATATCTTCTTCATATCATCCTTGGACATGCGGAAATCGGCCATAGCGTCTCGAACACATACATAGCGGTCCAGTCTGAAAATAGAACAAATGTTAAAACACACCACAAAAACATACTATCTTTGCAAGGAAGGATATTCTTTTCCGCAACAAGACAATATAACAGAACGTTCTGTCATACTGAATATTTATTTAGGAACGATCAGACAAGTCTGTGGTGATCATTATGTTGAGGATGGTAAGAGGAGCCGCATCTGTATCTACTTCGACTTTCTACATTTACAATTGCATGTGCTACTTTCGTTAGTCTATTACACGGATGACATAACCCACTCTGAAGATGAAAATAAGGTTTGCACCAAGTGCTGCAAAAACACTAATGTTAACACATCTGTTTCAGATCTCTACAACACTAAAACTAACCTCCCTTTATGGATTGCTTACTACTACTACTACTACTACTACTACTACTACTGATACTACTACCAGTACTACTACTACTACTGCTGCTGCTGCTGCTACTACTACTACTGGGGCGGTCGGGTAGCCTAGTGATTAAAGCGTTCGCTCTTCACGCCGAGGACCCGGGTTCGACTCCCGAACTCACTGCTACTACTACTACTACTACTACTACTACTACTACTACTACTGCTTCCTGTACTTCGACTTTCCCTGTACTATAGCACTATCTATGGCCTGCATCTCAGTCCCTACAAAATGACAGGTCGTCCTATGACTTCACAGAGCCGAAAAAAACTAATCTGACACATTCACGATTCTACTGATGAAACTACCGCTTTAAGTATGTGTCTCCTACTCTAACATGTACAAACATCTGGTAATATTTTGCTGGCTACTACGATTAGTACTGCAGTTTCTACTACCCACTACTTTGATTTTGATTTGCACGTTTGGCGGCGGTCTTTAAATAATTGAGTCTGGAGTTTTCAGCAATCCATGCTTGTCGTAAGAAGCGACTATGCTTGTCGTAAGAGGCAACTTTGCCTGTCGTAAGAGGCGACTATGCTTGTCGTAAGGGGCGACTAACGGGATTGGGTTGTCAGGCTCACTGACTGGGTGGATGCGTGTCATCGTAACCCAACTGAGCAGATAGATGCTCGTGATGTCAGTCACTGGATTGTCTTGTCCAGATTCGAGAATTTGGAGACCGCCGTCTAAAATCTGGAATAGTTCTGAGTGCGGCGTTAAACATCAAATATACAAAACTACACGTACGCCTATTGATACTTCTCGAGTTAAATCTGCTAGTTTCGTTCGACACAATGCATATCTTCTAAATAAATTTACATTTATTTCACAAACGTGTCTTCTACAACTCGTGACATGGGTGTGAGACATGATTACATCTAACTGTCTTCCTCAGCAGTCAGTGTCAAACGTCATCCGTGAAAAACTGACAGACAAGCATCATGTGTCTGAGTAAACAACCCACCTGTCTGCGCTTTCAAGGTGGAGGTCATAGGTTCGGATCGCTGACGTCATCTCCACGTCAAAGAGGTCGTCCGTCTCGTCTTCCGGGTCAGAGGGCACGTCAGCAAAAATGTCAAACCCCTTGCCCTCCGCAGCATCTGAAACATGGATAATCAGGATTATACGCGGCTGCCGAGCCAACAAAGAAATGCCAATTTCAGATGAGGTGTATTTTTAGATCAGGTTGGTCGAAATAGGTCGTTTGCCTTTCTGCGCGGAGAAGTTTGCTGATGTTTAGGACGTGTTGATTCAGTCGGGTCCTGCGAGCGCATCTTGGAGGTAACTTCCGTGCCAAGATGCGAGAGGTTTTCCGAGATGAGTATTTCAGTATTTCGGAGCATGCTATTTACGGAGCATGATAATATCGGTCCCGTTTATCTGCCGACCAGCACGCGTTGCTTTGGTTCAGTGAGAAATGCTGTCATTTCATGCACCACTGCGAAACCCAAATGTGGTGAAGGGATTTTTTTTTATATTGTTGAGCACAGTTCTTGTACTTATAAGACCTGCAGTCTGTACACAGTATTAACTACAAGACGCCGGCTTCCTCGAAAATATGAATGAAATGTATTTACACACGATAAAAGGGAGTTACGTCTTTTAATTCCTCTTACACGCTCCAGTTATTTTGAATCGCCAAACAAACGAACCCTAATCCCATTGAATTGATTTTAATCGGGAAAATATTTCATGACTGTTTGTCAACTAGTTTACGACAAACAACATACAAATTATTTTAAAAATATTTTTATCTTCAGTAAGACTGCAGCAAGCCTAATACATCAAAAACAACTTTTTCCCGCTGTTCCAATAGCAACGACGAGAAAGCTATTTCAGTGATCTAAACTTGTTTTCTTCGGCGTACGAGGGCAATTTGACATAAGGCAAAGCAATCAATCACAAAAATTGGCAAACAGCCAACTGACGTCACGGCAGCACGTGTGGTGAGTTCTTGCCGCTGAAGAAATTGACAAGCTAAAACGGCGACTTTTATTTGGCGTTTGGGCATAAACACCTTATGACTCCACAACATGATTGGGAAATGGAACGAGCATGCATAAATAACACACAACCCTGTAATTAGCAAACAGAAGAGTTTTACAGCAGACATTCATTCCCCTGGGGAATATAATTATATTCTTATATGTCGAGGGTATAATTCATAGTAATATGCTCATTTCAGATGAGGGGGCCATACAGATGCTGATTCATTTCGCTTTGATGGCTGACCACAAACTGGATATTTGCACATGTAATCAAATGATACGGACGTAATGATTCGATGGAAATAAGTATGTAATCGATTCTGCACGATCTTGAATATGCTGTACGGTACACTGCCGAGACTGGTAGGTCGTGATTCGATCCCCTAGCCGCGTCAAACTAAAAGAGGTTAAAATGTTGTACTTTTCGTTAGCCTTCCTGGTCCTCGGCTTGAGGGGCTAACAAGGATTGGTCGGGTCGGAGTCAGTACACTGTGTCTGTCTGTGGTATCCGTGTTAAAACTGCGGCTTGGTATCTGGGACCAGTACAATCACACAATCACACACTCACACGCCCGTACGCTTATTAGCACACACACAGACACGTATGGAGTGAGTGAGTGAATGAGTATGGTTTTACGCCGCTTTTAACAATATTCCAGCAATATCACGTCGGGACACGTATGGACGTTGCTATATAAGTGTAACTTTTTTTAAAAAGTGACGTTAGGTCCCATTTCATTTTGACCTTGTATGGTACACATTAATCTGAAATTAGGTTTAACGTCGTGTCCACGATTATTGCACTTATATGGCGACGTGCATGCACGTGTGTGTGTGTGTGTGTGTGTGTGTGTGTGTGTGTGGCTGCTTGTACTAGTCCGATTTATAGCCCACTGAGATACCATGTCCCAGTTTAACATGAATACCCCACGCAGACACAGTATACCGACTCCGAGCCGACCAGACAGCGTAACATCTTTCAACGTCTTTTGGTATGACGCGGCCGGGGATCGAACCCCGGACCTGCCGTTCTCCGCGCGAACGCTCTACCACTAGACCACGGAGGTGGTCGAAATTAATTTGAGAGCTGGACAGCTCTGTCTCAACCCAATTGGAACTCTTTCCATGACTGTTGTGTTTGTTGATGGCATGACTAGATTTCAAGCTATATGTTCTATTCATAAAGATAACTGATGAAAAGATGCATCTATAGATACCCGCAGGCAAGGTGATATATGCAGTATGACCAAATGTATACTGTCATTAACATATTTTCCCTTGCTTTGCTTGCTGAACTGGTGTGTCATCCTACCCCAGCCACGCCGACCAGCATCCATCTTCTAGAGGCGAAGAAATTGCCCCGTGGGTAGGTCGTTCGCTCCTCATCCCTAACACGTGTTAAACCCATTCTAGAAGAGTCCTGGGCCCACTTGCACAAAACGATCTCAGCGCTAAGACTATTGTAAGCCTATGCTAAAGTATGGGAGTTACGATCATCTTAGCGCTAAGATCGCTTTGTGCAAGTGGGCCCTGATCCGACGTGGCTGTAAAATTTCTAAAAATCCGCGAAAGACTCATTCACGCGAGGCGGCGACTTTCTTGGACGACATGTTTTCAGCTGTAATACAGCCGACAACAGAGTTTATAGAAAAATGTATTCCCTTATAATTGTCTATAGGGGGATATAGTACACCACGTGCTCCGTAAGAGCCGACAAAAAAAGGGAATCGGATGGTTGCCAAATGCGACATCTACCCCAACGACATGGTCCGTTACCCACGCTGTCGGCAGTTGACTTGCGTAATTATCCCGAATTTGATCTTTGATAAACAGTTATTGATAGACATTTCAGATTGCGGCGGAGAACGCCATTCAATCGCTCTGAAAATGAAATTCGATCGTATCCATGGAAACATTGCCTATTATCGTATGGTTGCCAGGTCGTCGTTGTTAGGTATGCTTAGGGCGTATACCGTACACGGTTTTCTTATAACCGTGATTGAGCAATATTCAGTACAGTGCCATTTCATCCCGTGAGACACGAAGCTCCAATTAACTTTCTTGTTTCGTGATTTCATTTCGCTGACTCACATGTGCATGACATATCGTTTTCCAAATCCTATCTTTGACTTGTATCGCAGCAGACAAATGTCATTAGTCATCCTGCCCCACCTGTTCATAAAGGCTGTCTTCCTTTGACATATAAACATAACACGATATTCATCAAGTGCGCGCAGTTTGTGATACGACTCCGTTGCCTAGGAATATTGACATCACTTTCTCTCTTTCAAATATGTTTAGTCAGAATCACAAAAACATATTAGTAAACTAAATCGGTATTAACACGATAATGAACTAAGGAGAAACCATCGCCCCTTAAGAAAGCACTCCAATCGGACGTAATTGCCGCATTCAATCTCAAGTGGCGGTCGGGTAGCCTTGTGGTTAAAGCGTTCGCGCTTCACGCCGAAGACCCGGGTTCGATTCCCGACATGGGTACAATGTGTGAAGCCCATTTCGGGTGTCCCCCGTCGTGATATTGCTGGAATATTGCTAAAAGCGGCGTAAAACCATACTCACTCACTCACTCACTCACTCCATACGTGTCTGTGTGTGTGCGAATAAGCGTACGGGCGTGTGAGTGTGTGATTGTGTGATTGTACTGGTCCCAGATACCAAGCCGCAGTTTTAACACGGATACCACAGACAGACACAGTGTACTGACTCCGACCCGACCAATCCTTGTTAGCCCCTCAAGCCGAGGACCAGGAAGGCTAACGAAAAGTACAACATTTTAACCTCTTTTAGTTTGACGCGGCTAGGGGATCGAATCACGACCTACCAGTCTCGGCAGTGTACCGTACAGCATATTCAAGATCGTGCAGAATCGATTACATACTTATTTCCATCGAATCATTACGTCCGTATCATTTGATTACATGTGCAAATATCCAGTTTGTGGTCAGCCATCAAAGCGAAATGAATCAGCATCTGTATGGCCCCCTCATCTGAAATGAGCATATTACTATGAATTATACCCTCGACATATAAGAATATAATTATATTCCCCAGGGGAATGAATGTCTGCTGTAAAACTCTTCTGTTTGCTAATTACAGGGTTGTGTGTTATTTATGCATGCTCGTTCCATTGCACGTGCTTCCCCAAATGGCGGTGGGGCTGGAATATTGCTAAAAGCGGCGTAAAACCATACTCACTCACTCACTCACAGACGTGCTTCCCCAAATGGCGGTGGGGCTGGAATATTGCTAAAAGCGGCGTAAAACCATACTCACTCACTCACTTCAGTTTTCTGACATTCTTTATATTACATCTTAAAAGACAACTTAACTTCGCGCAAAAGATCTCCAAAAATTATTTCATTTCATAATGTTCGTGTATATCACATACAATAAAATGGCAAGGATAATGTGTCACACATAGTGTTTAGTCAAGCCAAGGCCCTGAGCCTGGTTTCGCATAAAATGCCTGTGAACCTCATTTCCATAAACTGTACACAGTTCACCGGTCGCCATGCTTGTGCTCGCACACAATACACACTTGAAAAACATAGGCCTATTGTACTGGCGGTTCGCACTTGACGCAACCACATTGCGAAACATAAATCCCATCTTCCCGACGCAAGGGGGTTAACTGACTTGAAAAGTCCAGTTTCCACCCTTGCCGAACGAGGCCGGGATTTCTGGGTTCGATCGTAGCGCCACCAGTGGCTATCACGAGTTATGGACTGGACTTTTATAGTCAGTTAACCCCCTTGCCTCGAGAAGATGCATAAAACCTGATATTATAAAAAAAAAATTATGTTGATCAAACATATATCAAATAATCATATTTAAGTTAATGATTAAAATAACAGAAAATATCGTACGTGTTTTTTTTAATCCAAAGTAGCTTCCCCCTTGAAAAAGCAGCTCGTTTTTAGGGATGATGAATATTACAATCGGTAAGTCGGCGAATATTGTACAATATGTTAATCTGTATACCAGTCCAAGATTATTTACGGTACACCTCACCAGTGAAACGTCAGATACAACGATATCGAATACGTGATGCGCATGCGTTCTACAAGCACGAGCAGCACGTGTTGCTCGTCTCATCTGCGCGTCGTACAGGTGATCGCGGAATGTGAAGTACTCCACGCCACGTTGCTCTCCTCACATTCCTTGGAGATTCCCACAGCACGATAAACTAGGAGCTGGTCTTCCTATAAAAGAATCTCTTTTTTTTCCAGTTACAGTTATTCCGCGATGAGGGAACGGCATTTTTCTAAACTATGAGGTGAGGTGAGGTGAAATGGGGTTTAACGTCGCGTCCAAGATTATTGCCCTTATACAGCGACGTGCATGCACGCGTGTGTGTGTGTGTGTGTGGCTGCATGTACTAGTCCGGACTGATGCCGATTTATAGTGGATACTGACATACCATGCCGCAGTTTAACATGAATACCCCACTCAGACACAGTATACTGACTCCGAGCCGACCAGTCCTAGTTTTAGCCCCTTAATGCAGAGCGAAAGACAGGGTAACAACAAGTACCATCTTTTAACGTCTTTTGGTATGACGCGGTCGGGGATCGAACCCCGGACCTTCCGCTCTCCGGGCGGACGCTCTACCACTAGACCACGTAGGCGGTCTTCTAAAGTATGAGAATGGATTTGTTTTTATAATGCTTATTTTGAATAATGTATGTATCCATATACAGATCATGCTTTTTGAGTATATCCTTATGTTTATAGACATTGCGTTGAAATTATTATCAAATAAAAAAAACTATGCCGCCATGTTAGCTTGATTGACGTTTAACGGTCATAAGTGAATTGGTTCAATATTGAGTGAACAGACGTGCATTACATGGATTTGACTTCTTACATGGGTAGTTGTGCCAATCTTGTTGTTTAACGCTGCACTCAGCAATATTCCTGCTATATGACGGCGGTCTGTAAATAATCGAGCCTGGACCAGACAATCCAGTGATTGACATCATGAATATCGATCCACCCAATTGGTATCGATGACAGGCATCAACCAAGTCAGCAATGCTGACCACCCGATCCCGTTAGTCGCCTGTTACGACAAACATGGTCACCTTTTACGGCAAGCATGGGTTGCTGAAGACATATTCCAACCCGGATCTTCACGGGTCCAGATCTGTTGGGAGATTACGTGACCCTGGGTTGTCAACTCACCGCATGATACGGATGTACCGTTGAATTCCCATGGCGTTTCTTCGTTCTCAGTGTCAAATCCATTGATGTCTCCAAAGTATCCTGTCATGAAAAGACAATTATTATTATTAACACTCAAAACGTTAACAATAAGAATACTTTGAATGAAAACATTACCTGTTGATATTGATATTTTTGAAAATATGATATATAACACCATGACATATTTTAGTAACCGTGTTTCAGATTACTTTGCGACATGAATCATGATGACGTATAATATTAAAACAATAATACAAGACGTTAAAAGATGGTACTTGTTGTTACCCTGTCTGGCGCTCGGCATTAAGGGGCTAAAACAAGGACTGGTCGGCTCGGAGTCAGTATACTGTGTCTGAGTGGGGTATTCATGTTAAACTGCGGCATGGTATCTCAGTAAGCTAGCACTATAAATCGGCATCAGTCCGGACTAGTACAAGCAGCCACACAAACACACACACGTGCATGCACGTCGCTATATAAGTGCAATAATCTTGGACGCGACGTTAAACCCCATTTCACCTCACCTCCATTGCCTTGGGCAGATGTTCCAAATATTGAAACATACAAAAGTATACAACCGAAAATAATGCATATTGGATTCATTTCGAAAAGCATTAAAAAATATCGATCGTGTCTAAATATCGAATTAATAATGAGATGCCCTTATGCATGAAGAATATCAATAAGAAATTTTATAACTGCTAATATCATACCGTGACCCTCTACAACTCTATTAGCAAATGATACAGCGTTTACGCATCGGGGCTTCTCAGTCGAACCTCCATGCACTCAGCCAATTCTAGATCAATTTATTGATTATGTCGTAAACCTGACCGATCCATCTCGCGTCAGGTCCAAAGCTCATTAGCGTCTCGCCATCCTTCCTAGCTATAGGTCACAGTATCTAATTAATCACAAGAAGGGCTCTGGCCACTTAAACGCTGACCGCAAGCTGGCGAGTGACCCACACCCCCAAGACAAGCGGACGCAGTGTCGCAAAACAAATCCCTTGCTGCTCGTCCCATGGGACATTGTATCGTCGTGGACTGCTGTTGTCGTGAAAGTGGGACACAATATGGCTCCTTCAACCAGGTCTAAAAGTCGCGTTACTCAATAATATAGATGATGTTTAACTTGTGTTTCAATAAGAGATAATCTAACGCCATGTTTTGGAATGTTATCGTGCCAAGTCTTCATTTTGTAATCCGAACACGCAATCACTATTTAATGTAATATTAAACAGCCTGGGGCTGTGTACGCATTCAACTATGACGTGTTTTTTTTATCAACAGGCGATATCTATTATCCGCGTTTGTATTTAAGTGCCTGTTTCATTTCGGTGCAAACCGGTACAAACCGGTACATGTGCGCTCTGAAGGGGGAAATAAACAACCTCACACCGGAATTCGCATAAATTTCCTATGACGTCATAAAAAGGTCAAAGGTTATACATGTTTCGTCAAGGTCAGAATGTACACAGGGTCACAAACCTTTGAGCAGGGTTGTCATGGCGGGCGAGTGAGATATCTTTATCGGGGTCTTGCCGCCATACGTAGCTATGCTTGGGTCGGCGCCACACGACAGGAGAAGGCGGACAATTTCTACGTGGTCGTTTTCAACAGCATCGTGAATTGGTCTGAAGAAAAAGAAATACGAATGTTTAATTTCTAACATTTTCCGATTGTGATACAGGCAATCTCAGGATCAACTTTAAAGCAATGCACAGAATCTTATCATATATGACATTCTGATCTACTGTCTGTGTAACGGTTAAACATGTTCCATGATACCTCCAAACAAATACAATGTATATCACCATCGGAATACTTTCAAGGAATTTATATTCAAAGGGCATTTAAGTTTTTTTTTAAATATAGAGATGGATAGAAGTTTATATTCGGAAACAAACTGAATGGCGACTCTCTCTCTCTCTCTCTCTCTCTCTCTCTCTATATATATATATATATATAGGTTGCTTGGTTGGTTTGTTGTTTAACGCCGCACTCAGCAATATTCCAGCTATATGACGGCGGTCTGTAAATAATCGAGTCTGGACCAGACAATCCATTGATTAATATCATGAGCATCAATCCACGCAATTGGGATTAATGACATGCATCAACCAAGTCATAAACCTGACCACCCGATCCCGTTAGTCGCCTTTTACGACAAGCATAGTCGCCTTTTTACGGCAAGCATGGGATGTTGAAGACCTATTCTATCCCGGAATCTTCACGGGTCATTTACATATATATATATATATGTGATTAAATATATATATTATTTGTATATGTATATGTATTTGATTCCAGGACACACTCCACAATTACCGCATTATCTGTATTAGACTATGTAACTTTATATACTTATCTATACTTATGCATATGTGTACATATATAAACTACTAGAATCAAATACGCCTTGTGTATACAAAATCGGTCATCCTTTAAATCCGTCCCCGCGCACTGATAAATCAACTCAGCCTATGGTAAAACTGCATTTCCTCAAGTCGTAGAAGAAGAACGGTTAAGCCAGCACATTAAATAAGCCTGTTTATTCGGTATAGGCCAAAGGCCAAATTACATGATACAACAGACAAAAAGATACAACAGCGTACACGCGGGATCCGACTCATACAGGCATGTATTTTTAACTTAATGCATATTGAAATCCACCCCACCCTTTTCATAATGGGTATCCGGTAGTATGATCATGTGATGGTTTATATCATTGCTTATCACGATTCTTACGGGAGTTGAGAAAGAAATAGCTGCAGTGTTTGACAACAAGAGCACCGATCAACGTAATTGGGATACGATGACATGTTTCAACCAAGTCAGCGGGCCTGACAACCCGATCCCGTTAGTCATCTCGTATGACAAAAATGGGGTACTGAATACCAAAAATCACATTTTAAAATTTAAAACGCTTGGTATGTCTTTGAATTAATTTATGACGTACGTCGAGAAGCTTTCCCACGGAAACGAATTTTAAATAAACATAGCTGAAGAGTGATCAAGCTGACCTGTGTTTGTTTATGAGCGTGCAATTGTAGTCGTGTATTTGTTTTTGTCACATCGGAGCATAATTTTCCATAGCGACGTGGAGAATTGAAATACAGATTTTTTTTATTCCAAGGCGGGCGGGACTTGAAATAATACGGACATCCTAACCCGGATCGTCACTGGGGTAGATGACGTGAAGGTCCGGGGTAGAATAGGTCTTCAGCAACCCATGCTTGCCGGAAAAGGCGACCATGCTTGTCGTAAGAGGCGACTAACGGGATCGGGTGGTCAGGCTCGCTGACTTGGTTTGAAGCATGTCATCGATCCCAATTGCGTGGATCGATGCTCATGATATCAATCACTGAATTGTCTGGTCCAGACTCGATGATAGCTGGAATATTGCTGAGTGCGGCGCTAAAAAACCCAAACAACCAACCACTAGGGGAGGTGATGATGATGATGATGCTGCTGCTGCTGATGATGATGATTGAGAAGTATGTGAAACAAAAAGAACTGCTGATACAAAGTTATGTTTCAACTACCATTACCATTGTTTCAAAAATGAATGAAATGCTATATACTCATTAAACTTGTAACGTAGACCTACATCGATGTGCGGAAACAGCGACGACGACTGAGATCCGCCAGATTACCATATGTTGGGGAATAGCTCTCTCCGCGCAACTCTAATCTGAATTTCTGTTTATAGAAGTTCCAGAAATAGGTTCGTTCCTACTGCGATAATTACATACATACTAATGTGGAAATAAGATAAAAAATACCAATAGAATGTCAGTGGTTAAGGGACCAGCTATTGGACATTATGGGGTGGGGCTGTGGGTGGTTGCGGTAGAGAGATCTGTTTTTAGTGTCATGTGATATAATAACATGAAAATATAACCTAAAAACAATTGGTGCGGTGACCAATGAGTGAGTGAGTCGGGTTTAACGCCGCTTTTAACATTATTCCAGTTATATCACAGGGGGTGATGCAGGTCTGAGACGTTAACCACTTCGGTGAAACCCAAGAGCACGGGTATGGTGCTGACAAACCTAGAAACATAATCGGGGCGAACCAGGATTCGAACCCACAATCACAGGTTTCTGGCGTGCCCAAGGGACGCAACTCTGCACAGCGAATCGCGGCGCCTTAGACGGAAGCTCATAGACTTGGACCAGTCTCTCATTCAAAACTAAATGTTCTGACCATGGTTGAACAGGAGTCACTAGTTTCAATAGTGCACGTGACTATCACAGAATATGTTTCCACTGCAAATTTTACCGTTAAATACATATTGCTCGATATCTGTCAGTCACCTAGACCCAAGAGAAAACTGTTAAAAACGACTTCAATTCAAGTCTAGAATGATTTGGGAAGTCAAGATTGCCTCAGCTCTAGGAATTTGAGGATTGTTTGAAGCTCCATTTGGATTTTATTTTTTTCATTTTGTACATTTATATTACGAAGTAAGATAACTTTATTTCTGGGATTAAATGTCTAGATATCAGTGTACAAACGTACTTCTGTTAACCATGAAAAAGCCACTGACTTTGTCATTTGCCAACCCCACCATGAGCGGAATGGCTCTTTCGGCAGTGCCGGGCCGCGTCATACAAAAAGACGTTAAAAGATTGTACTTGTTGTTACCCTGTCTGGCGCTCGGCATTAAGGGGCTAAAACAAGGACTGGTCGGCTCGGAGTCAGTAAACTGTGTCTGAGTGGGGTATTCATGTTAAACTGCGGCATGGTATCTCAGTGAGCTAGCACCATAAATCGGCATCAGTCCGGACTAGTACAAGCAGCCACACACACACATACACGTGCATGCACGTCGCTATATAAGTGCAATAATCTTGGACGCGACGTTAAACCCAATTTCACCTCACCTCACCTTTCGGCAGTGTCTCAAGTGGACTTATTTCTGCTTAAAGGGTTGTGTTGGTATCGGGATGAGCCGAGATATCTCGTAATGAGTGCAATCTAGATAATCCCGTAGCTGATTTTTCCCAGTTTGCCCTTCAGGTATTGCGGGGCAAAGTCGGAGCAATTACCCGAGTTTCGAGCCACTGACTCGATGGGAATTGTGTGTATATGCGTGATCCGGCTGATTGTATGCCATCAATTATTTTACAGGTCATCGCGACACACATATTATGTACTTTGTGTACAAAAGCATTCACGTATAAAACTGAAAGCGGGTGAAAGCGCTGTGAATCTTGGCAACCACAATATTCGCTGACGTGATCGAACACAAACGATTCAGGAACAATTGCATCACACGTTCATGTTATTCATTGATATCCAATTACTGCTAATTCCTTACTGACGTTTAAAAAGACTGGTATTAGATCATAAAATATTCGGTTAGAAACAAGCTAATGAGTTTCACAAAACCGAGCGCGGTGGAGAATTGTGAACGTTGTCACGTGAGCCCGCCATCAATTACACGTGAAAAGGTCAGCTGTCGGGGTAATCACGTGACCAAATCAATTTCAGTTAGAATGACAGCTGAGCGCTGATTTATGATAATAACAGACAAGGGCAGCGTGCATGACTTTCACACCAAGGCATGCGTTGTGGGCTTTGTGCGGGCAGACATCTAGGTCAGTAGGCCAAAATTAAGCTGACGTCATGCTTCGACACGCGCGTTCAGACACAAGTTCGACTGAAGAGATAATGTGACCTTGAAAGATATTGACGAGACATAAAAAAGAATCTCTTTGCATCCTAATGAATGATTGATTAATAATATTAACGAACCTGACATTCCTCGCTGTTCGGGCAATGCTCTTTTTTGTGTAAAATATTTATCATGGCGTTAGCTGTATTGATGAAGAAGTTGGCGAATGATTGAATCGATCAAATAAATCAATGGTCTCACATATCCCCTAGGGAGTGAGTGAGTGAGTTGGGTTTAACGCCGCTTTTAACAGTATTCCAATTATATCACGGCGTGACAGTTTTATGTGGGAGGAATGCCCGAAGTGATGCAGGTTTCAGACGTTTACCACTTCGGTGAAACCCACGAGCACGGGTATGGTGCTGACAAACCTAGAAACATAATCGGGGCGAACCGGGATTCGAACCCACAATCATAGGTTTCTGGCGTGCCTAAGGGACGCAACTCTGCACAGCGAATCGCGGCGCCTTAAACGACTGGGCCACCCGTGCCCCCATATCCCCTAGTGACAGAGACTAGGTGGTTGTTACAAAGTCTAAAACTTTATACAGCCCGTTTAGCGAGTTAGCGTCGGTACAAAGAAATTTCAGTGTAGACCAGAGCACGGGTATGGTGCTGACATGCACTTATATGGATAGCGACCTGCATGCACGTGTGTGTGTGTGTGACTGTTTGTACTGGTCCGGACTAATACCGATTTTATAGTGCTAGCCCACTTAGATACATATACGTACAATATACTGTCTCCAACCAGTCCTTGTTTTAGCCCCTTAATGCCGAGCGTCAGGCGGGGTAACAACAAGTACCATCTTTTACCGTCTTTTGGTATGACGTGGCCGGGGATTGAAGCCCCGACCTTCAGCTCTCCGGGCAGACGCTCTACCACTAGACCACGGAGGCGGTCACATTGTGAGTGAGCGAGTTGGTTCTAACGCCGCTTTGAACAGAAGTCCTTTTATATAACTGCGTTAACACCTTAATGGGGGAGGAAAGCCAGGCGTGGTGTAGGTCTAAGACATTTATCGTTTTAGTGAAACCCACGAGCACGACTAGAATCATAATAAGGGCGAACCGGGATTCGAACCCACAATAATAGGCTTCTTGACTGCCCAAGAAACGCAACTCTGCACAGCGAATTGCGGGGCATGAGACGACGGGGCCACGCGTGCCCCAAAAGTACGTTGCATATCTCGTATGAATTCATAATATAACGTGGTTGCCTCCGTAAATATCAAAACCCAATTTTAATTAATCGTCGAGTTCACCGGAATGATAATCACTGAATGCTGTTTACGGAATATCATTGGAATGCGAGCCTGCGTTGTGAAGCTATCATGGGAGTCGGCCAAACAATCAAATTATAAAACAGACCATAGCGTGGGTTTGTCGATAAGAGTACGCTGCAACGGGCCACGAAAGGCTATCGAATTACCAGCAAGCATGAGCTCGGGTCACTTGAGGCATACCGCCGACATGTTGTGTGTGTGTACTCCGTCAGTTGAGCTTGCGTGTTGTCATATAAAATATTTGGCTAGAATGTTGTAAGTTCTGCTTAAAGTGCATCTGCATTTCATGACGTACGCAAACCGGTTGGGTCGGTTTAAAAATACAACACGTGAAAGCCCGTTCGTGTACGGCTTAACAAGATGGTGAACATATTGTTCAAGTCCGGTTGCAGTCAAACAATGACACGTTCTCAAGAAAAGTTGAAAAACAACATAATGCCATTTTAAGCGTTAATACTTTCAGACAAATAGTTACTGATAGAAAATTTGATTAGATTAAACACCCCAACCGAGGCAGGATTCAGAAAAAAAGACACCATTAATCACCGCATTTGCTCCACGCATGCATTAAATACAAGCTTTCATTAATCGAAGCGACACCTAGTGGTGAAGATGTCACTTTCACGAAAACAAATCCCTATTACTGTATTGATCCAGCTTGATATGCCTTGCGGAGCTATTATTTTGGGACGTAGAGTTTTGTTTTCCTACGCACGTGTCATGCTAAATGAGAGTTGCACTCGGGGCTATTATTATTAATAAATCATATTCATTTATACTTCAGTGCATAGAAACTCACGTATTTTAGTGCCAAACGTATTACAACGGACATTCGCAATTTTTCGTTTCATCAACTCGCTAATACAAAACCGTTTCTCGTCTTGACGCATAGACTTGCCTAAATCTCTAAGGAAATAATTCATAGTTTAAATAAAAAGTTCTAGATTATATATTATAATAAGAGCAAGTTGTCCCCAGAAAAGACTGGCGTCCTATCTAGACTTGCTTATTATAAGGATAAGATTACTGTACGCCCTTGGACTTATCATTGAGTACAGCCTTGGCGCAAGGCTACGTGATGCAGTACGCACATTGATTAAGTGATTCTCTGAAAGGGTACTTGACCTTTGACATCATTAACGTTAACGTTGGCCCCGTTCTGAATATCACACAGCCGCCACGTGTTAATCTTGCACCAAGCAGGACGTATTGTGTTATTATATGTGGTTTATATATGCAGCAACTTAAAGAGGGAATGGTTACGTGAAGGAGACTGAATGCGTGCAGTTGGACCCGATCAGACAGGCGCGATGTGACAAAGAATATCGAATTATGATATTATTTAATTTCTTAATCTGTTACATCTGGCCCGGGTGTTTTGAGAACGTGAATCGATACATGCTATCGGTTGATCAGCGTTTGTGAATAGTGTCTGAATCCATCAAACCAATGATTGACATAATGAGCATCGCCCCACTACGTCGGGTTAGGCAATCCACCGAGTCACCTGCTCTCCCGACCCATTATGTTACACCTAAGGACAAACCTATCTTGCTTGAGACCCACTAAAACCAGAATTCCCGCAGGCTCCGGCTACCGTGAAATAACTGGAATAGGTTTCTCTGACGTAAGGGACAGTGGGGTCTCAAAGTGGCTAAAGCGTTCGCTCTTCACACCAAAGATCCGGGTTCGATGGGTACTATGTGTGAAGCCTATTTCTGGGGTCCCCGCCGTGATGTTGCTGGAATATTGCTAAAAGCGGCGTAAAATACAACTAGCTCATTCAGTCGTAAACCAACATTCACGCAAACTCCGATTCGAACCAAAATGTCCAAAATTAAACCCCAAGGTATTTCTTCCCACTGTCCCTTGACCTATGTGTTTAAAAACGACACACTAAACGCGAATACGAATGCATTGAGGTGAGGTGAAATGGGGTTTAACGGTAACGTCGCGTCCAAGATTATTGCACTTATATAGCGACGAGCATGTACGTGTGTGTGTGTGTGTGTGTGTGTGTGTGGCTTCTTGTACAAGTCCGGACTGATTCCGATTGAAAGTGCTAGCTTACTGAGATACCATGCCGCAGTTTAACACGAATACCCCACTCAGACACAGTATACTGACTCCGAGCTGACAAGTCCTTGTTTTAGCCCCTTAATGCCGAGCACCAGACAGGGTAACAACAAGTACCATCTGTTAACGGTATGACGCGGCCGGGGATCGAGCCCCGGACCTTCCGCTCTCCGGGCGGACGCTCTACCACTAGACCACGGAGGCGGTCACGAATGTAATGTTGGCTACACCGGAATGGCATATGTAGAAAACAAACAACTCGGCGGAAAGTCGATACCGTGTTTACCTACACGGCTCCTGTCCTCTGTGTGCCGTGTAATCATATACGCAGTTACACAGTCGAAGGCTGACACAAGCGATAGCAATATGTATCTTCAAATACGCGTAAACATGTCGAAATCATCCCCCCACTCTGTTGTAAACACTGAATCGGGGAGAGGCTGGCGACAACGAGCCAATGCAGTCGACGCAACATGTAGATAAATGCATCAGGTAGGCGTGTACGGGGGAAAAGGCTATGACATGAATGTTTTTTGTTGTATTTAATACCTAACGTGTATTTCATGTTCCACTGCACACGCGTCAAGTTCCAATAAATCAAGCTGCCAAGATGACATTGCGAGAACCACTCTACGCGCCTTCTCCTGGCTCTTACTTATCTATACATCAAACGGTAATGGCGGCGGGAAAGCCCTCTTAGAAGAATGAGCACATTCATTATCCGCTGGTATTTTGCGCGCGGTGAAAAAAATCCTTCTCCAGTCGGAATGCTTCAAAACATATTTTGAAAACGGTAATTGATTGATGTGAGCAAGATCTGGCATGCCTCGAGATATGGTTGCCCGCTTTCACATATATTTGATAAAACATCAACAATTCTTTTAGGTTTAGCTCGCAACGCGAAACGATTAAAGTTCTGAAATATTTAGGTTACGCTGACTTCGAAAAAAAAGTCCCTTATCTTTACAAATGACCCGGTTGTTGCGAGATTAAAATGTAATGTACTCAATGACCCGGGATACGCTAAGCCATGTCGACTGACAATGGGGTAAGGGAATGCGATGTACTTGTCGCTAGGGGCTTGCTTGTGTGCAGAACGACTATCGCGTATATTCTATGCTGATGTGAAGTACGTTTCAACGACGAGCTTGATCAACAGACTCATTGCCATGTTTACTTAATCCTAAATTACGCTGAGCACGAATCGGTACGCGTGCGGAATATACTGTTATTATACATTTGTAATCACCATTCAGTTGACAAAAATCTGATGTCATATTGATGAGGTAGGCGATTATTCATTGGAATATCAGTATGCATTGCACAATCTGTCCAGATATGCAATTTAATATCTCGAATTTCATATCTTGGGTGGATGATAAAAGCATATCTTATTTATGACATTAATGTGCCTGCCTTAAAGGTGACGCTACGCAGGAACTACCACGAATCAAACTGAGGTAAACATCGCAGCGCGTCCTGTGCGCAGATTAGGGAAGTCAATGTACAGTAAACTACGGTTATAACGAACACGCTTATAACGAACTGACGGATATAACGAACTGACGGATATAACGAACTAACTTTTTAGTCCCGACTATTTGCTGTAGTTATATAGTTATTTGCTGTAGCTGTATATATGCTTATAACGAACTACGGTTATAACGAACTAAAAACAGTAGTCCCTTTGAGTTCGTTATAACCGTAGTTTACTGTACACACGAAGCAATGACGTCATAAATGTCGTTGCGCCAACACATGTTTGTAAATGAGAGTTTGTACAGCCACATTATAAACAGGATTGAGTCTTCTTTGATTGAAACGTGTCATTGGGGAGTGTAACCTGTCTTTTATTTAAGAACAACGGTACTAATTTCTACTTCGGGTGCGTAGTATGTAGCGACGTTCTTCTCCAAACCTGATGACGTTTACACATGAAGTGATGACGTTCCTCACCTGATACCATCCTGAGAACAGCAGTTGACGTCCGCACCATGTTCAATGAGATGACGTGCGACGTTGATGTTGCCCTTCACGCAACTCTCGTGCAGTGAGGTGTATCCCGCATTGTCTCGCGCATTAACTTGGACTGTGTGCGTACGTATGCAGTACAAGGCCACGTCCTAAAACAAGGGGAGACAACTGTAACACAAACAGTACACAAACAAATCGGCTTCTAAACCAGTATAACTTTTAATATATATAAATACTTTATTCTGCACGCACATAATGAGTTTATGTGTATTCATTGCCTTACGATCGATACGATCCTTTATCATCAAGTAATATGTTAATAATGTGCAAATATTAATGACTAATATCACGAAAATGACACAGCTGGCGTTTATGCTTTTTTCAGGTAGCAGACGTTTAGCTTATGCTAATATAATAGCTAATTTAAAAATATAATTGATAAATGTGAACACATTCCTTCGCGAAAAAAGCATCGGAGCTGTATATCTAAATTCAATATGAAACCATTAGAATATATCGTCTAGCCGCGCTGATCGGAAATACCACATCGAATTAAACTTGTAACTCCACGCATAACTTATCTGAATGTAGACACTGAGATGTGGTATTTTAGATTATCTACGGTACATAGCACGTTAGTATTTTATCCCCCGGCTTACGCTGGGAAGGGTACGTGCATTAATTCTTCGTGGCATTAAGTAGGATGACCGATTTATAAGACAGGCCTTCCATGGAAAACATATTAATTTACGTAATCTAAACTTAGGTAATCTCGGCATGCATGCGTCAGGACGGTTGCTATGACAACATCGGGCGAGGGGTCATGCCTGGCGAGCGAGCTGCCTCAAGCCTTGATTTCCGGCCGTGCTGACTAATGCGTTCAGGGAGGGGGAGACAAGGGGAGGGGGGTCACAGTAGGTGGGGTGCGAATAGAAAGCGGGGTGTGAAGAGATGGGCAAAGTTTAGACGGAATCTGTGAAAATCAGCAGATCATTACAGCAACGGCTGTTTGTACTCTCCATTTTTATGAATTCAAAACCTCCCCGCTGCATCTATGATTGTATTATTCGCGTGTCTTGACATTCTCAAATTTCAATTTGGCCTCGAGCGTTGCCTGCATTCTTGCTAAATTTGAAAGTCTGTTTTACATTCAATGAAACCGAGCTTATTCAAAAGTTGTAACCGAAGCATTTAGGGAGCGACTTTTCTTTCTTCCTGCTAAATGTTCACTATATCGCCAATATAACGACGTCAATATCTGCACCGTACCAGCTTAGGGGTCGCTGCAAAGGCTGTTTTAAATCATAGTTAATCACGACGTGGTGATTTTACCGATATATTTGTTTATTGTGAAAAAACGATGTGCTATATGTGTGTATATGCGTATATATACACAGAGAGAGGGTCACAAATCCAACGTATGTGTGTGTGTGTGTGTGTGTGTGTGTGTGTGTGCGTGCGTGCGTGCGTGCATGTGTATGTATGCATTCGTAATCCATGTTACGTGTACGTGACAAGCGAGTCTCCTCTAAACCCTGTAACGCCCGCTCTCTCAATCCTTCACAATCCACCTGACTTCTCTCATAGCCGATGGTATTTATGTCACAACGGCCGCTTGACTAAACACCGCACCCAAAATAAACAAGTCGTCCTACTTTTTAGCGTTCAACAAAGTTCGCGGTGACATCATTTGCGGCTTGGTGTCCCGCCCGACGTCACGTACGGCTGTTGGGGAGATACACGGGTAAACAAACAGTCGCACAAAAACATCCCCTGTGTGCGGGGGTGGGGGGCAATCAGTCTCCGCGCGCCGGAGGGAAGGGGGAGATTGTTTACCTGGTAAAACAAGTACCATGCTCCCCACAAACGTTTACTGCCCCTTTTGCCTTACGAGTGAGTGAATAGGACACACGGGCGTTACAGCTGCCACACGATCCCTTGCAGGTACACCATCCACGTTGGCCTGTCTCCTTCGTTATATGATAACCAAGACCACTGGAAATGTTGATTGGGTGGACACACTGACTGCTCATTAGGTCATGTACGAATTGGGATGACAGAAAACGCGCCCGGGTCACAATCACGCGATATTCTTTTTGTCACCGTTGCCAGTTCCGAATCTAGACCTGTCAGGTAATCCAGTGGTTGATCCACGCAATCGGGGCACGATGACGTACATTGTGTCATATCAAACATTGTGTCCACTCGATCCTTATGTGCCGTTACTACAACAACCATGAAGACATTGCGTCCGGTATATACACATAGACAGCCATACGTCCATTCATTGTGTCCACTCGATCATCATAAGCCGTTATGACGACAGTCAAGAAAGCACATTCCGCTGTAAATACACACGCACATTTCTACATTGTGATCAGACCCGTGAAGATTCCCGGGTAGAATAGGTCTTCAGCAACCCATGCTTGCCGTAAAAGGCGACTATGCTTGTCGTAAAAGGCGACTAACGGGATCGGGTGGTCGGGCTCGCTTACTTGGTTGATACATGTCATCGATCCCAATTGCGTGGATCGATGCTCATGATGTCAATCACTAGATTGTCTGGTCCAGATTCGATTATTTTACAGACCGCCGTCATATAGCTGAAATATTGCTGAGTGCGGCGTTAAACAACAAACAAAACAAACAAAAAACATTGTGATCATCCTATCAACCTGTCACGGCAGAACAGAGGCCAACCGTTCGATTTTGCGTGTGAACCGTTTTGAATTAAAAAAACAACGTTTTATACGCATGAGAGATATCGTTGTGTATCTAATCAATATGGTCAGAACTTTGCATCACATTGTTGGAAAATATGCCTTCGGGGCGCCGCCGCCACGTTCATACCCATTGTATCGATTTATTTTAATGGAACTGCCACGGAGGTTGCTTAAGATAAAGACGATACCACACGCGTTCCTTAATCTGCCTTCGAGACATAATGTTCAGCCACTTACGTATCGGCGTGTCTTAAAATGGCCACACTGGACCAATGCTTACATGTAATAAAAGATCCCATACATAACACAACCTCACGGCAAGTATGTTCAAGGTGTGACTCGTGCGTTTCGTCAGAGTTTATTCAGATATCGTGACAAAATGACTAGCACATTTTTCTAAAGCCCTAAACTATCACATCTAATTAGAAATATCCAGATTTACTTGATTAAGAAGTTTTTCACAATATACGACTTGCATTGAATTGCAACGATTTGGCATAGAAAGTAAATAAATAAATAAATAAGTTGGTTTTTGTTTGTTTGTTGGTTAACGCCGAACTCAACAATAGTCAGCTATATGACGGCGGTCTGTAAATAATCGAGTCTGGACCAGACAAACCACTGGTTGATATCATGAGCATCGATTCACGCAATTGGGATACGATGACATGCATCAACCGAGTCAGCGAGCCTGACCACCCTATCCCGTTAGTCGCCTCTTTCTACAAGCAAAGTGTGTATTTTGTCGCCCTCAAGGCATTACATCATTATCAATAATATAACTGTTTGTCAATTATCGCACAGACACGTGTGTCTGTTGCTGAGCTTGTATTACTGTTAATTATTACATTAATGGTCGTCCTGGCCTTGACACGCAACATGTTCCCTCCCTTCATCCTAACGGTAAGTTTGGACTGGGAGCCCGTCAACAGATGGGAATCCCGATTAAATTGGTGTTGCGCAATGCTGGCACCTGGCTGTTGAATTGTAGAGATGTTACCGGCTCCACAACGTCGTTATTGATTTGTCATGGAAATTATAAATGCAATGGCGGCTGGTGTTATCGTTGCTTTCTTCCCGGTCAATACCGATCAAACGGCACGTGTTTTATGCAGTCACAGTATATGTAGGGCGGGGGATCGATGCGTCACTAAGTAAACGTCAGTCGAAATAACTGTGACATCAGGAGTTACATTGTTACATTCGAAATACAGTAAACTACGGTTATAACGAACTCAAAGGGACTACTATTTTAGTTCGTTATAACCGTAGTTCGTTATAAGCATTTATACAGCATAACTACAGCAAATAGTCGGGACTAAAAAGTTAGTTCGTTATATCCGTCAGTTCCTTATAAGCGTGTTCGTTATAACCGTAGTTTACTGGAAGTGTCTCTCAGTCGAAATAAGTGTGTTTCAGTCGAAAATTAGTGTTTTAAGTCGAAATTAGTGTGTTACAGCCGGCGTGAGTGTGTTACATTTAAAATAAGTGTCACAGTCGAAATTAGTGGGTTTCAGTCGAAAATTAGTGTTTTAAGTCGAAATTAGTGTGTTACAGCCGGCGTGAGTGTGTTACATTCAAAATAAGTGGGTTTCAGTCGAACATTAGTGTGTTTAGTCGAAATTAGTGTTACAGTCGGAATAAGTGTTTTACAGTCGAAATAAGGGTGTAACAGTCGGAATAAGTGTTGAACAGTCAAAGTAAGTGTGTTACAGTTGAAATGGGTGTGCCACAGTCGAAGTAGGTATGTTACAGTCGGAATAAGTGTGTTACAGTGAAAGTAAGTGTGTTACAGTTGAAATGGGTGTGTCACAGTCGAAGTAGGTATGTTACAGTCGGAATAAGTGTGTTACAGGCGAAATAAGTGTGTTACAGTTGAAATGAGTGTGTCACAGTCGAAGTAGGTATGTTACAGTCGGAATAAGTGTGTTACAGTAAAAGTAAGTGTGTTACAGTTGAAATGAGTGTGTCACAGTCGAAGGAGGTATGTTACAGTCGGAATAAGTGTGTTACAGTCGAAATAAGTGTGTTACAGTCAAAGTAAGTGTGTCACAGTCGGGATAAATGTGCTACGGTAGAAGTAAGTGTGTTACAGTCGAAGTAACTATGTCATATTCAAAATAAGTGCGCCACACTCTAAGTCTGTCCCAATCTATAAACACATAAGGGAACGTTGATGAAGCTTATGTCATGTTTGAAACGGATCTAACACGTAATGGCAATGACGTATGCTTACATGGAAGTAGGTGAGTGAAAGAGTATGGTTTAACGCCGCTTTTAGCAATATTCCAGGAATATCACGGTGGGGGACACCAGAAGTGGGCTTCACACATTGTACCCATGCGGTGAATCGAACTCGGGTCCTTGGCGTGACGAGCGTAAGCTTTTACCCGCCGCCCCTACTTACATGAGAACAAAGCTAACAATCAAGTTTGTTTTTTTAAATTAAGTCGTTGTTTTTCCAACTTGAAAAAAGACATTTTGCTTAGCTTGACTATGAGAAAGAGGTTCTTAAAACGTCATTATAATCCAAACGTCATTATAATCATGAGTTATCTCGAGTTAAGCGTAGTTCTGGCTAAGCGGAGTACCGATATCAGACCGAAGTGTCGATTATACAGAGAAACATCGTATTAAATAATAAATCGAGATAATGATGTTCGAGTTAACCAGATCTCGTGATAAATGTACGTGTATTTCAACCACCTTTAATGGTCACGTTTTTTTCAACATGAGGATTTAGGTACTAAGAGAAAGATCGCGATTCAATTCGCCGCGGGATATCATTGTCTGCACGGAAAACAAATGGAATTAAGTTATTATTCAGCATCCGTTTTATGTATCGCACCTGGTATAATTTTCGTAACAACCTATCCTAAGCACAAGTAACAAATACCGGAATACGATATAAAACGAACATGGAGTTACAGCAGCACATGCAATTCATTGCTTATTCACTTTTGTCCTCCAAAGCATGCACGTTACATTACGCTATCAACGCGAGCGACCACGCATACACACTATCGCAGTATGATTCACACACATACATTGTAATGCCACATCCTTTGCACATGCTGCCGTTGTAATAATTTCCAGTGCTGCGTGACATCTGTTGGTAAACTATACTGAATATATATATATATATGTTCAACATGCGCTGCCGTTCTGCACATTAGTCTGCGTGGGATATTGATTGTACCGACGCTCCTTCTGCCATATTAATTGGATC
Source organism: Haliotis rufescens (assembly GCF_023055435.1). NCBI lineage: Eukaryota > Metazoa > Mollusca > Gastropoda > Lepetellida > Haliotidae > Haliotis > Haliotis rufescens. The sequence continues at coordinate 10,523,968 of NW_025964383.1, forward strand.
CTTCGCACGATTGGTGTGACCTACTTTGAGGGCATTCGTGCAGCATGTATTGATTAGTGTGTTGTCATTAGCAGATCACGTGACCTGCTTGAGATAAGCTCGTGAAGACTGAACGGCACATTTGACACCTGTCGATATTCTTCGTGTTGTGTTAATTTCGTGTTTCAGAATTACGTCGTTGGATATTTGCATGCATATACCATTTCCTGACAACGCGTGAGGAATATATTATTCACGCTCAAACAATAATTTCTGTCCTGAAGAACAAAAATAGTATGTGGTGTTTGCGAAACACCATCTGCATATGCTTCATATGATTAAATCGACATGCATTTGTTTGCAGTGAAACCTTTTTGGCCAAGACCTCGATAATCCGGAAATCTCAACATTCGGACTGCGGAGGCTGATATGATTACAAAGTGAAACTGCTCTGTACTCGTGTCTTTTTGTTTAACGCCGCACTCAGCAATATTCTAGCTGTATAACGGCGGTCTGTAAATAATCAAGTCTGGACCAGACAATCCGGTGACCGACATCACGAGCATCGATCCACGTAATTGGGATACGATGACATCAGCCAAGTCGGAAAGCCTGACCACCCGATCCCGTTAGTCGCCTCTTAAGACAAGCATGGATTCTGCACTCATGATTCTACCTTACTTTGTACTCGTCAATACGGACATTGTTGATCCGGTCGATTTCAGAGATGATGCTTCAGTCTGGTTTAGCGGGGTTTCATTTATCTCAAAATTTAATGTGATGGAGATTTATATGCGCCAGAAAAAAAACATATTCCGTAATAATCATGTAGATTTTTAAACCTATCCTCTGTATCCCAACCCATTTGTGTTATAGACAATACAATGTGTTTAATAAACACAACTCTCTTAGGTTTGGGCTGCTTAATTCAAATTAACAATGCGTAGAGTAAAAAAAACCCGTGACAATCGTTTAAGCGAGGTGTCCTATTTCAGCATAGAACGCTCTATCATTGTCCCTGACTAGGTTTATTCACGTCGCTATTCAAACTCACAAGACCGTCACCGCAGATATGGCTGGGAGAGGCTTTGAAGCGTTACCACTGACAATGGAGCACCGGACGAAAACATGCCATCGCGACTGACGAGGTGGTCGCTACGTTTTGTTGTTTGTCGTATTCATAGCAAATATAGGTCAAACAGAAAACGGTAACAGGTATCACGTGACTTCCTTTTGAATGACTAATAGGATTTTTTTTATCTGAAGCTTAATGCGCTGAACGCGTGTGGTGAAAAGGACGTTTGATCCAGGTTTAAAACGACACAGCAGGCTCAGATTCATATTTTATATAAACCGCCCATACTAAAACAAATCTGCGAAAATGGGTTTATTTTGTCTTTAGAGTTTATTTATATTAAATATTGCACATATTAAAAAGTGCACAGACTTCCGGTACAATAGCAAATTATCGCGACGGGACGATTAAATACGAGCTTTTTTCAACGATAGATGAATCTCCGGTGCATATAAGCCGATGTCGCATCGCCCACTCGCGCGACGGTGTACGCTCAACTCTAATCTATTTCATGCTGATGGTGTGACCTAGATGTATATTTCATTATACAAATGGGTCTGTTATCACGAGACATGAAGTCAACGGACACATATCGGTATCCTGTTTCAAGCAATGTTCACTTTTATCGTCGTTTTATCATACAAAATTGATAATCGCTCAATTTCATGCGTTGTGTAGTAACTCAGGCCTTCCTTGCGGTCGGCCAGCGCGTGTCATCGACGCCACCAGTCATGAAGTAGAGGTCTATATATATTCTGACCTTGCCATTGGCATGTGAAACGTTTAGCATTTATGTTAGGGAAGGCGTTATTCAAGCTGTCTGTAGATATGTGGAATAAAATGCCCATAAACCGTCGACACATGTCAAACGGTCTGAAGCCTGCAGACGTGCCACTCGTTTCTGGCAGCATAATGTACCGTTATCCAGAAAATCGAAAACATTTTCAACACATATGGCGACAGCGTATCTCAACTACCGCTACACAGGGGCCATTGTGGTGGTGGGGTGTAGATGTGATAGTCACCTGGACCCTAAATATGAAACCTTCAAAAATGACATCCAGTAAACTACGGTTATAACGAACACGCTTATAACGAACTGACGGATATAACGAACTTACTTTATTGGTCCCGACTATTGGCTGTAGTTATGCTGTATATATGCTTATAACGAACTACGGTTATAACGAACTAAAATTAGTAGTCCCTTTGAGTTCGTTATAACCGTACTTTACTGTACTTAACCTTGTACGTATTCCGTTGTTTGTTTCTTTGTTGTTTAACGCCGCACTCAGCAATATTCCAGCTGTATAACGTCGGTCTGTAAATAATCGTGTCTGGGCCAGACAATTCAGTGATTGATATCATGAGCATCGATCTACGCCATTGGGATACGATGACATGCATCAACCAAGTCAGCAAGCCTGACCCCCCGATCCCGTTAGTTGCCTCTTACGACAAGCATAATCGCCTCTTATAACAAACGTGGGTTGCTGAAGACCTATTCTGACCCGGATCTTCAGGTTACATGTTGAAGTGTAACTATGAACACGAAGAACACGGATGAAACGCCCATCGTGTACTTTATAGCTTCAGATAACTGACATTTGGTCGCAACAATCACGGTTAATGTCCACATTGTGCTGGTCAGAGGCTAGCATTCTATATTAACTCTGACTTATCCGTTGCCCGTTACGAACATAGAGCTACACGTTTTGGAGCTCACCTTACAATTAAAATTATATCAAATAACGATCCTCCAAGTCATAAAGCGGGTTCCCACAAGTTACAACTTTACTGAATGTAAATACATACAATTCCACAGCAGACTAAATGTCAAATAGTAATTGCTATTGTGCAATTGGAATGTACGGGAAATCGACAATTGTAACTCAAGTCATGTGGTAAAAGTCCTTTGTGTAATTTCCTGTGTTTCGTTATCCGATATGATCACAACGTCCAGGAGGCTGGGTATTTATACCCCAGAGTCATCTACAGTGCTCAGGCTATCATTCTGCTGATTGTACACATGTGTGGCTCGTTCAACGTAAATCTACTGGTACAGTGCAGTGTGTCAGCTGAAGGTGTACCAACGGTTAACCTGTAATCAATGTCTTATGTACTTGGACATGTGTACGTGTCGACGTACACTTTCCTTTGCACCGAGTCACTCGTGTGTGATATTCTGATTTAACTCTGGCGTTATCTAAATGTTGTGGGCTTGGCTTTGTGCCAACACGCTATCGTAGGCTTAATAGGTTATCTGGAATGTCATAATTCCTGGTACTAGCGAGCAAGGAAAACGTTATCGAGAGAAAAGTGTGACCAACTGCGTACGTTAGTTGTTACTATCAGTCTCCTTTAGTTTTTTTAACTCCTCTCAAACTGAAAATATATTTTCAAATTTGAGTCTTTTTATTCAACACGTGGTCATAATAGATCATACGTAACTTATGTTTTTCTAAGTGGTGAATAACACGGATCGGGTGCTTGGGCTAATGGCGTGTCATCGTGCCCCGACGACACGGTTCGATGTTCATGTTTTCAATCACCGGTTTGCCTTTTTCAGACTAAGCTATTTACACGTGGAGGTATTATTGCTGAACATTCTCTGACTCGTTTTATTCACTCTTAGTGTTGGGAATGCAGTATATATAAATATATTCACAAACCTCATATCCCAAGCGGGCTGCGCGGTGTAACAGAGTCTCGCCGGAATTTTTGTTGATCGCCAATTTCTTCATTTCCGGCGGAATAGGATACGACATCACACTTCCGTTTGCATCGTCGGACTGAACAAGATACATTGTCGATTCCTCGTCATCGCCAAAATGCTGTAACATGAGTTTGAGGTGAAGTCAGGTGAGGTGAGGTGAGGTGAGGTGAAATGAGGTTTAACTTTGCGTTAAAGATTATTGCACCATATAGCACCTATATATGTGTGTCTGTGTGCGTGTGTGTGGCTGCTTGTACTAGTCCGGGCTGATGCCGATTTATAGTGCTAGCCCACTGAGATACCATGCCGCAGTTTAACATGGATACCCCACTCAGACACAGTACACTGACTCGAAGCCGACCAGTCCTTACTTTATCTCCTTGGTGTCAAACTTCAGGCAGGGTAACAACAATTACCATCTTTTCACGTCTTTTGGTTTGACGCGACCGGGGATCGAACCAAGTGGGAATATTAGTTTCATTTTATTAAAAAGTATATGTAATGCGGAAGCATTTTAAGTTGGGACCGGTGTGAAAAAAGGACTTACTGCGAAAGAATCGTCCAACAGATCTCCTTCTGATCCTAGGTCCTGCCTCAAGAACTGTTCGAACTGACTTTGAAATTTGCCTTTGGTCTTCATCTTCCCGCGGGGTCTAGCTTTGCCTCGCGGCAGCTTCGGTGACTGACGCTCACATTCAGGGCCAATGAATTCTTGCGCATGTCTCGTACGACGGCCTCTCGTGGGCAGGGTATCTTGTCCACTTCTGTAATACAGTTTCATCATCAGACCACCCTTACTTCGACCAACGGCCTGACGTTGACTCGACTTCGAGATTTCCCAACATCCATCAGTGTCGTCGTCATCTTCGTCGTCATACTCCTCGTCTTCCGGATATGACGCATCTTGTCTAGTCACTCTGCGCAGGCGCGCCCGTCGCTTGGCTCGGTTCAACGCCCTTCGCGACTCATCCTTCCGGAGCTCCTTCTCATACGCGGCATTTCTGTTGTATTGCGTGACACGTCTCCTACCTGGAACATACAATAATAAATACAAGTAATACAACCATTTCAAATTTCCCGATAATAAAAAAATAAATATCCTGATAAAATGATGTTTTGAAAAATATCGCACATGACATATTTTTCACAATGACCAAGTAGCTAATACTAGTGTTACAAAAATGAAATTTAAAAAAAAATGAATTGATTTTTCTCAATGTGATACAACATCGAATGGGGGTCACACACACATTACCACTTAATACCAATACACCTTGGCATGCAGGGATACATCACGAAAGGTTTGTAACTGTGAACTTAAAAAAACATAGCGTTAACATGAATAATGACAGACAGGATAATCGGAACGTATGTCTACACGATTACCAACAGCCCATATACCACATGCACCCGAACACAATTTGTAAATGCACACACAAAACCATGCCTAACATGAGTGTTGAAAAATGAATTGGACGTTATGACTATGTGTTCTGGCTTCAGTATCTCCATGGAGCTTCTAACTGTGTCGAGCTTGTCTTTGAAAAAAATAGCCTAAACCATTTTGACATACATGACGAATGCCTGATGGCAATAGGCGAATGATCGTATGACGTCACAGGAAGTGCTTGAATGCCAACATGCTGTTCGTTTCAACGGTAATGTCCCATTTCCAAACACTAACAGCAACCTAAACATTTATAGCTCTCCCAGAAGTACCTTCATAATATTGCCCAGTAGGGATCCAAGTCGAGGGTTATGGCAGTTTTATGTTATTATCGAAAGACGGCTAATGCTGACTGGATGACAATAATGACTACATTTTGGATATTTGTGTCCTGGTTGAAAGCGTGTCGATGTACCCTTACAGAGTTGAAGCTGACCTCTCGAGTATTGAGTGAGTGAGTTGTGTTAAACGCCGCTTTTAACAGTATTCCAGTCATATCACGGCGTGTCAGCTCAATGTGGGAGGAAAGCCCGAAGTGATGCAGGTCTCAGACGTTTACCACTTCGGTGAAACCCACGAGCACGGGTATGGTGCTGACAAACCTAGAAACATAATCGGGGCGAACCGGGATTCGAACCCACAATCATAGGTTTCTGGCGTGCGCAAGGGACGCAACTCTGCACAGCCAATAGCGGCGCCTTAGACGACTTGGCCACCTGTGCCCCTCTCGAGCATTTATTCAGTGTCACGGCTTTGTACATTATGGGATGTAAGGTGAGGGGAAAACAGTATTCCATTGGGGAAAACAGTATTCCATTGGCGAATCCCTAAAGGGAGATCAGATGGTCACAGTGGCTGACTGTCATCCTACCCTGATAGCGTGGATCCATGCTCATGGTATCAATCACTCGGAGCTTAATAACGAGCACCGTGATGCAACTGCAATATTGCTACCTGCGGCTTAAAACGACATTCATCCACTCTCTGGTACCGCCGTGATACGCTAGTTCTCGTATTAGTGACAACGGCGTCGAAACTCATCTCACCAACATCATCAGCAAGAGATGTGCCCAAGGCTTACCTGTGCACTGATTACGTGTTCTTGTCTGTAGAATCAGAGGCTGAAAATCTGTAAAACCACAGTGAACCAACGGGGCACGTAAAGGCCTCCTCCTAGTGCCTGCAAAGGATATGTATTGTGTTTGTGACCCTAAGTCCACGTACCTACTTAATAACACTCATACCTATATTAAAAGCAGGAGGATTACTTTCGTTTCCTTTGTTTGTGTATGTTGGTGTTAGGAAAACGTGATCGTGATATAGGACAGTAAAGCATGCACAGCCGGCTACAATGACATGATAATCCACGATCAGGGCTGCTGGGGTTTCTACACTGTCTGGAATGGTATGTGACGGAATTTGAAATCATGTATTATCATCCATGACTCGTGGAGTATTGAAAACACAGCGTGCTCTGATCGAGGATGCAGACACATTTTGCGATGAACATGCAAGCACTAGCACATGGGATTACACACACTATGAATACCCATAATAGAATGAACAGATATAACAGGGAGGCGTGAGTTGGGCACATATATACCTTGGGTTACTTGCAATAACAATAAGCACACCACATCTAGCACCAGTTCGTAATATATACAACTATATAGTTATAAAATTCAGGTTGAAAATACTAATAGCCATTCCAGAATTCAGATTAGTGATGGCGAAGTCTATTCACGTATTGCATGAAATTAGATATACGTATTGACCAGACGATTTTATTCATATTCATTTCTCATAAACATTCGCATTATTTTGGAAGCGATTCACACTGAATAGAATTAAAAACAGATTTATTATATTTATTAAGTGTTCGCAATGAAACACACTTCATGTTATCAACGTTTAAACGTATTTGTTACGTAATACGCTACAGGGATAGATTGGATAGTATACAGGGATAGTATACCACACTGCAAACCAAGCAATAGTTTGAGTGTTTTTCACAATCCAGACACCACGCATAAAACAGGTCATCCACCATCGGTCTTACCTCGTCTGCGAGGTCCATCGATAGCTTTCCTCTTCAACTCTTGAGCCTACAAAACACAATGATACTTGATAACTTTTAATCATAGGTACACAATGATCCTCTCTCGTTGTGTTACTAAGTTTGTAGATAATTATACTTCCTTTTCAAATAGTAAGTCTCGTGTCGGTGTAAATATAATTAAGTTGGTATAAGCGATGTATTGCTAATTCGTTCACTGGTTTATGTGACTTAATATTTGTCAAAATAGAACCGAGGTTGGACTTACATGAAGACATTACTTTAAAATAATTATTTTTCTTTTTTTCGAAAGAACCTTTCCCCCTCTGCTGTGGAATCAAGCAAAGTAGACTTGCCGAGGCTTTTAGGAAAAAAACAACCTAATAAATATAAATTCAGCAGTCATGGCGCAGGACGAAACCGAGGTATGCGTGGCGCGTATGTTTCGTATGTAAATGAGCATGACCAATACATGACATGCATCCCGTTATACATCGCCAGTGGTATCGTTTTCATTTTCATTTCACTACTCTGCCGCTGAATCACGTGATTTGCATATGATGACTCACCAAGAACGTCAAACATACTTTTTCGATTCCCTAAAATCACCTTTCTCCAAACACAACGATCCTTCAACTACTATGCATTAGCATAAAACACACCAATGTTTCATATCGGTAGCAGACAATCGCCAAGCTCCTTGACAAGTATGTCTCATGTTGGTAGGCAGTTTCTTGTTCTATTACCGGATAAGATTAATAAAGTCTGGGATGTCTCATGTACGTCTTATACTATTTGGGGTTGTTCTGATGAAGCCAAGCCAGTACAAACCCTTCTGCTCAGGTTGGACAACGTCCTCCTCGTCGGGGATGGCGGTTGTTCAAGTCGGAGACGACTGTCTGCACTGTCTTCGATCCTGTCAATCTTTATGACTGCTCGCTGAAATTAATATTTGTACTTAAAAGGCTGAGCTGACAAATACATAAAGATGCGGAGCCTGAATCAGAAATGACTGCATCCATTTGGGTGGCATTTTCATGGTTGGTTATGAGCAGAAGTGTGCTTGATATGATATATAGCACATGATTCATCTCCACGAGGTGTGCTGAGCCTAGAAACGACACACCATGTGCAGCGCATAAATAGTCTTTGCGAAGTCAATGGTATTAACGTCAGCTTCTACATCGTAGCCAACGTTCTACGCTTTGGGTTGACCACCCAACAATTTAGTCGCCGGTCATAGGTTATCTTGGGCTACTGACCCGGAATTCTAACCGAGTAATTGTAAGTGAATATTGTTGTATGACGCAGACACTAAGGGTTTTTTTATAAACAGAGAGTTGTGATATAATAAGTCAGAGGAGACAAACCAATGGCTGTAAATATCGTCGTGATAACTTTACTTTTATCATTTTATCTCAAATACAACTGACCTGTGTGTAAATACGTTGCAGGCATTTGTATTTTGACTTGATCGGGTTAACATTATTTACAAGAATTTGGGTTAATCGTGTTAATGATTTGGCATAGTGAGTGAATTTGAATCACTCACTCACTCACTCACTCACCTACCAACCCAACCACCCACCCACCCACTCACTCACTCACTCACTCATCTACCTACCCACCCACTCACTCACTCACTCACTCACTCACTCAATCACCCACCCACTCACTCACTCACCCACTCACTCATCTACCCACCCACCCACTCACTCACCCACCCACCCACTCACTCACTCACCTACCCACCCACCCACTCACTCACTCACTCACTCACTCACCCACTCACTCATCTACCTACCCACCCACTCACTCACTCACTCACTCACTCACTCACTCACTCACTCAATCACCCACCCACTCACTCACTCACTCATCTACCTACCCACCCACCCACCCACTCACTCACTCACCCACCAACTCACTCACTCACTCACTCACCTACCCACCCACCCACTCACTCACTCACTCACTCACTCACGGTATTGTAGCCAAGGCTGAGGCAAATGTTGATAATTTCGGTGACGCCAAAGCTGGTGCCGAAAAAAGAAGGGTCATTATAGAGGACTAGAACGTACGCTAAATGGGAAACGAGTTTCAGCAACTTAAGACTGGCTGCCAGTCGATAGCAGAGAACAGCATAAGTGAGGGAGTAGCAATATTCCAGCAATATCAGGGCAGGGGACACCTGAAATGGGCTTCACCCATTGCCCCCATGTCGGGAACAGAACCAGGCCCTTTTGCGTGACGAGAAAACCACACGGTCAGCCGACCGCCCTGAGTACATCATAAGCAGTAAGCATACAATTCATCATGCGATCACCCTTGACTGTTGTACGGAAGAGGGTATGAGTGAGTGAGTGAGTTGGTTTAACGCCGCTTTTAACAATATTCCAGTTATATCACGGCGTGTCAGCTTAATGTGGGAGGAAAGCCCGAAGTGATGCAGGTCTCAGACGTTTACCACTTCGGTGAAACCCACGAGCACGGGTATGGTGCTGACAAACCTAGAAACATAATCGGGGCGAACCGGGATTCGAACCCATAATCATAGGTTTCTGGCGTGCCTAAAGGACGCAACTCTGCACAGCGAATCGCGGCGCCTTAGACGACTGGGCCACCCGTGCCCCCGAAGAGGGTATGAATGAATTATAAGGCTGGGTAACATTTCAGTTGCATCACGGCCAGCTAGCTTCTGAAGGAATGCATGTTTCAGATGTCTACCACATTCGTGAAACCCAGGTGTACGTGTTTGCTGCTGTTAATTCAAACCTCATAGAGACGCAACAATCCGAGGATTCACACACGCCTTAAAGATACAATCCTGCCAATGTTTTGTTTTTACGCCAAAGACGAGATGTCCACTCGAGTGAAGGAATGAAACCATTCGTATCTGGTCGGTGGGGTAGCCTAGTGGTTAAAGCGTTCGCTCGTCACGCCGAAGACCCTGGTCGATTCCCCACAAGGGTACAATGTGTGATGCCTATGTCTGATGTCCTCCGCCGTGATATTGCTGCAATATTGATAACATCGGCGTAAAACAATTCTCACTCACTGAACCCCCATTCACAACTGATCATATTGAATGTAATGCTTACCCGAAGTGGTCTGTCCTGCCTTGTAACGGTGGTAGTCTCTTTCTTTTTGGCCGGTTCTGCTATCACTACCTTCTGTGTGTTATGTTTCTCCACCTCAAATCCTTCTGAGTCTCCTGCTTCTTCCAGTTTCTCTTTCTTCGTCATCCGCATAGGCTTACGCTTAGCCTTTGGTGGTTTCTTCACAGGAACCTGCTTCTGTCGTGGACGTAGACCCTGCTTCTTATAGTTCCTAGCTAAGGATGCTTCTTCCATTTCCTGAATTTCCGTCGTAGCCTTTAACAGCTTGTACTTCAGGGGAGCTGCCACAAACTTGAGTTCCCTCTTTCGGGGGGTCGTTTTACTCAACTTGGCAATCTTTCTGATATATTGACTAGATTTCTTTTGCGATGCCTTTGTAGTTTCCTGCTTTTGCTTCTTTGTCGGTGTGGATTTTGATTGCGGATGCTTGTTTCCATTCCTTGTGGTGGAATCCTCTTTGTCCTGACGTTCTCCTTGACTAGAAGAGGATTCAGTGTTCAGACTGTCCTCTGGAACAACTTGGGTCGAGTCGGAATGTGCTCCAATTTGGTCCTTATTTGAATGAACAAAGGGCGCAACGTTGGCAACGGGGATATTTTTCTGATACATTGATGGCCTCTCGGGCAACGAATTCCTTCTCATAATCTCCGGCCGTACATATTTCTCACCCGGCCTTACCTGCCCATCAGCTGCTGCTTCAACTGATGGAGGAGCAGGTGGTTTCAGAAGAATCTTCGCTCCATCCTTATCCTTCACAGCTTTATCTCCTTGCTGTGCCCTCTGAATGTTCTCACCACGGACCCCAACGGCGCCCGCAACAAGCCTATTCTTAACAGGGGTTGCTGGTGGATCGAGCTGTGGTGGTTCATTGTGGAGAGAGGCATCCTCGGGAGGAGGGATTTTATCGTGCGGGCTAAGAATGGGCATTTTTGGAGAAGCTGGACTTGAAGGTGAAATCGTTGGCATCTTGAACACACCATCCATCGTACGATGAACGTGATGTGGAATTGAGCTAGGTACGTGCGTTGCCACGCGCTTCTGATCTTCGTCTTGGCCAAAAGCATTTAGTATCCTATGCTTTTTGGACAATATTTTGTGTGGTCCAGGACGAGGGACGGATTTCGGTGCAGCTTTTTGGCTTTGGTCACTATTGCTGGTGGATGTCGGTATAGCTATTGTCAGCGGCTCAGTGTACTTGGCCATATTCATCTGTTCATCCTTCTGAGTTTCAGCAGCAGGTTGAGATTGGGACTTCTGTGCTGGGGCTGCTGTTACACCGGTGATTTGAATTTCGGGAGTTATTTGAGAGGATTCGCGTCTCTGCACTTCCTGTTGTTCTGATACTGGAGGCTTGTACAGTGTCGTGCTTATAATCTGAGTCTTGGGGACATTCCTCTTGTCATGAGTTGTAACAATGTACCCATTACTACTGGGTAGCTTCATTTCATAGGAAGGCTTAGTCTGGGGAACATTTGGATGAGATCGGATTGGTTCATGGTATCTATTGTCCACAGATCTCGGCTCTTCCTTCTTCTGTGGATAATACGCAGACTTGGCGGTGATCATGCTCTGACTATAGAGTGAGCCAGATATTGTACTTTGAGAAGTTGTTATTGGTTTACTGTAATACTGATTCTGTGGAGGTCTCTGTTGCTGTTGCTGCAGTTGTTGCTGCTGCTGCTGCTGAGGAGGCGGCGGCGGCTGCGGCTGTTGATGATGATGATGTGACATTGGGTGTTGCATGAGCTGATGTTGCTGCAACGATCGTTGATGAAGCAGCTGTTGTTGATGTTGCTGCTGATGTTGCTGTTGTTGCTGATGTTGCTGTTTCTGCATCGTAGGATATATTTGATGATGCGGCTGCGGTTTATGGTTAGCACTGGAACTGACACTACTCTGAGTCCCTGATTGCCTTTGATGACTGGTCTGAGGTGAAATATAGCTACTGACAGGTTTTTGATAGGAGTTCGTAGTATGTATATCATTCTTTAATCCATATGATGAAGATGTGTTCTGGCTATAGGACATGGCCCTTCTGTAATCAGATGCGTCAACATAAAATCCAGTAGCCTTGGAATACACAACACTTTGACTAGACACGTTGAGTTGCGGAACTGTCGTCTTCTGTGAAGTCTGACTGGGGTATGCATTTATTTCAGGAGGTGAGGGATAACATGTTTTTTGTTCCTCGTATTTTGGCTGCTGACGAAGAGGAGATTTAACTGGCCCTTGGTTCTGGAAACTTTCAACCTGGGAAACAATTGCCTCGTGTGCCGGATAGTACATATTCTGCATTTGCTCTGTCTTTGGCTGACTATGTTCAACTTTAGGTTGCACGTGTCTTTGACTCTGATAAGCATACTTGTTCCCTTTCATATACACATTACTTTGGCAAATATTCTGCTGGAGCTTGATATCAAACATTTGATCAGTTTCAATATCATATGTGTACTTTTGTCTTTGAGGTGCCGGCGCAGTCATTAAGACCTTACTTCCAACCTCCTTAGACCGTAGATCCACAGGAATATCAGTTTTGACACACGGCTTCTTCATGGGAGGAACTCCTCTACTATCAGTCTCAGACAATCCATAGTCTATAGAAGTATCCGCACAGCGCTTTCTAGTTTTAACTGACAAATCTAAGGGGCTTTCAGAAGCAGCCCCAGCACTCAGACTGTTATCAACACTAGTCAAATCCAAAGGCATACCAGTCTGTATAGATCCACTTTTAACAGGCTGCATCACATGCTTCACTGGTGGCTCTTTGGTCTCTGTCCTTCTCGGTGGGTATTCATGTCCACGAACACTCACACCTTGGGATGAAGTCAGTTGTCTAGCACTCTGGTTACTTGGCACAGAATAAACACTATGACGCTTGTCGACACTATGTGGTACTGGGGCGTGTTGGCTGCTTGGATTATAATGATGTTGAGACGATTGGGGTGGGTTGGGAATTTGATTTGACCGTCTCAGGGCATCAGAAGAAGCTGCAGATGTCTGACTGTAAGACATTGGGACAGTGGATCTTGGGATCCCGTACACACTATCACTTAATACTTGACGTTGTTGTGAACCGACGGGACTATGTAGAGGTCCGTATTGGCTTGACTGACCCTGGTAGCCCTGTCTGATAGGGGAATGTCTGCTCATGGCATGCATGGCGCTCTGCATGGAACTAGATTGCACAGGCATCGGCATTTTCATTGTCTGACTTGCCTGAGTCACTGCACTAGAATGCGGATATCCAGTTTGTTTAGGCGACTGGGGTATGCTGCTACCCGTCTGATAGCCCATGGCCACGGATCCCGGATACACTGACACAGAAGACCTCGGGCTAGCAACGGGGCTGTGTTTATCCACAGCTGCAGCTTCGTGCATATGCTGCCTATAGTCAGGAGACTGTTTTAACTTAAACACGCCAGTTAGCCCCCCACGATTCTGAACGCCACTTTGAGGTATTCCAGTTTGTATTGAACTAGGGTATCCTGAAATAAGTCCAGAGTCGATGGCTCCGAGCTGAGAAGACTGAACACGATGCTGACTAAGAGATGGGTATCCGACAGTCGTCAACGGTGGCACTCTGTCAGTCCTGCTTGTCAAAGGTAAACCATTTTGTATAGATCCGCCAGCATACGAAGACACATGTTTCTGACTTTCCGCAGCGATGGCACTATTCACAGAAAGACTTTGGGGTTGCACGGTTCCCGAGTGTCCAGAATGGGATCGCGGGAATCGGGAACTGGCCTCCGATGATACACTGTTGCCATAGTAATACAATGAGCTGCTCTGTGACGTCAGGCTGGAATTATGTCCTTGTGTTGTGGCATAAGCAAGTGGTGGGACAATCTTAGACTGAGTCACCCCGGGAACAAGCGAACCCCTGGACAAGGAAGCAGTCTCGGGGTGGGGCTGTTGTACAGGGGGGTATCCGGGGTATTGAGCTTTCCGCTGATCCACCAACCCCATGGCTAATGGCGGTATGCCTTTACCTTGTTCCTTGTGGTTATACATCGTGGCGTTTATCTGCAACAAGGAAACTGATAGTAAGTCCTTGAACGTTTTTGTCGCGATCATTAAATCTAACACATGAAGACAATGAAATATCATCAAATTGATTCTAAAAAAGATTTGCTTTTCTCAATGACATTTTGTAAATCGGTAAATCCTCATGCCATATTTACGTAATCTGATACCGCTCTATACCTTCCATATGATTCGAAGTCATCGAACTTATATGGTTCTACATACGTCAAAGAATTTATCTCACATCCTTCAATCAGTATTTCACACTTGCTTCTAACAGTTCAAGATCTTCCAACTGAGACCCAACGCGGCTGTCACTGTTGTTTTCGTCAGTTATCGAAACCGGTCGTAGTTGGTCAACTGAAGTTGCCGGGTTTCACACCAGGGAGCTTAATCATATGAATGACGTCATGTGAATGTTTTTCCCATGTACGCTGTGATTCATATCACAAAGTAGATCTAGTTGTTACGTTGAGTTCTCGTACACCATACTATTAGAGCGTCCTGCACGAGATGTGTTACTTACTGATACAAAACTAAATACATCATATATCATATATATATAGAGAGAGAGAGAGACAGACAGAGAGAAACAGAGAGAGAGACAGACAGAGAGAGAGAGAGAGCTGTTCGCGGACACACCAAGCACATACATACACTATTTACATTCTATAAACGATCTCGCACGATCCCAAATGTCGAATATATGTATACAGTTCGTGACCGTTAAGTCAATTGAACAATGCGGAAGTTACTTGAAATTCAAATAAAACAGAAATATTCACATCATGCCCTCAGTTGACATCCTACATCATCTATGCGTGTCGAATATCAACACTCGCACCACGTTTTCATCTAACAATTAACCCATTTTCAGACATTTAATTCTGATAAAAAAAAAACTTGTTATATTTGAATTCTTATCATTATCAATAGGTTTGATCAGTACGATTTACAACATATAATTCAGAACAACGCACGAAACACCAGGACTCAAACACAGCCTACTCACCGAGATCACGCCAAAGGATAATAACGCCACAGAAAGTAGCTCAAGAATATTCAAGATTCAAGTTTGACATAGTTCCGGCTTGTAAAGCGACTCGGAATTAATCCCTTACCGAGAAGAATGCTTACTGGTCCAACAAGGAAACATTTCCCATATCGCCACCAACGCAATGCGGTTATGACGACAACTTGAAACTCCTCCGTGTGGAACAGTTACTATACACGGCTTGAATACGCCTCAACTCGAACAGTAATAGTTCTCCGCCAACTTATCGCATAGCACGTTTCAAGCCTAGTCGCCCTCTCATTACAGATCTTGCCATCCCACTGTGTCCAAATCGCATACATCTGGGGAAGACTCTTCACACTCGTGCTACAAAATGCTAGCCGTGACCTTTTGGAAATCGATTGGGCTAGAAGCCTACAGAACGGCTCGGAGTCTCATAATGTTCTTAGCTAGAGGCCCAAAGCGAACAGTATTACGTCAAAACATATCGCCGCTATCGAGGGAATGAACAAATAGCAGACGACTCTCGCTTGAGAACCGTTACATCGCTTACGTCACATCCTACACATGGGACCGATAGCAGACGATAGATGTGGGGGGCAGACGTGACGGTTTTGTCAACAGACGACATACCGTTCGTACAGCGTGAAGATAGAAATGGAACTAAAGAGGCGTGAATAATCAAACGGGATCGGATCGCATCGTTGGATGGATATAATGTTTAATTAATATTCATTATTCACAAATGATCGAAACTCGTCATTTCATGCCAAGAAGGTGAAGGTCATTGAAATTGGTCATTTATATTGCAAATTAGCATTGATTGCGTTTTAATGATGGAACGTATTAGGTGTGTACTGTGTATTTGGTATATTTTTGAAACGCTTTACGCGAAACGATCTGGTTATAAAAGACGAATAAAAAGACATATAAAAAAAAATAGATTCAGTATTGATTCAAGCCTGCAATATTACGAGAGAGGATAGATTCACATTTTATATTCATATGGGAATGGACACCGGATATAGCATGACGGGCGAACATCAAGCCATATTGCTGCACAATCACCCATATAGACGTATGGTTTTGTATCTTTACGAACCCGATTCAACATTTAATTATTAATAAAAATGGCACACATCACAAACTTTATTAAACCACGGTTCTGTAAATATATTACTGGTTATTAACTTCAACTTTACCGCCTCATTATGACAATGAATGTACTCCGGTTTTACAAATGACATCAGACACTATTAATATCGCAACGTCAAATACCATCACTCAACACAATGATACGCCATCATATCCCCTAGCTACCCATTAGCACACGGAGAATGTCTTCCAAGTCTAGCGCTAGTAAATGCTGATTATGATGACGCGTAATACGGTGATACGTCACTACCCGCGACCAACGCCTATCAAACACAAACAGTCGACCACATTCCCGTCAATTGAGAAGGGAAAGCGGACGAACACTCGTAAGAAATAGTCATACAGCTCACCTGCGTCAACCACCATAGGGAGCGTGTTGTCCGTGCGACATGGCGCGCGAGAATGTGCAGTGTCCCTTACCACGCATAAGTAACCTGCTCGGTCTATCAACAATACACACACCACTGTAATCTTTCTGCCGCGTCGTTTCCGTTTCAGAGGTCAGCGAGTGTCCCACATTCTCGCAGCCACTCGAGGCGCAGGCTCACCATATATATATGTGTGTGTATATATATGTGTATATTTCATATGTCTGGTCTTTTAATTGATTAATGCTCACTGCCATGCTGCACGATACTGGCACGACCGCGATGTGTGGATTTATTATCAATATATGAATGTTGACCCATTATTACGATTCCTTTGTTCCTGAACCGTTGTTAACAGAATTTATTAATAATAATGTTGTCAGCTTTGTTGCCGCCGGGTGTTCAGCGGTCGTTCGTTTCACACTTTGGTTGCAGTCACTGTTTGCCATTCCTGTACAGAGAATGTTCTGGCGGCAATATTTATATATGTCCAAGAGATTACGGAAGTATTGTTTATATATCGTTGCTATTGTCTGTAAACATAAATAGATAATGAGGGATGTTTCGAGTGAATATGAGTGCATAGACATACACGTATATGCTTCTCACATGATTCCGAAGAACGCCGTTTTTTCATATGACGATAGTTATTGTCATATGCTTGACAGATTAACTCTAGTCAAGGGTAAAAGTGGGTTTTCCTTAACTTCTTTTGAGTAGTATATGCATAAACTGATGTCAATAGGTGTGCTATTAAAAGAGCGAGTGAGAATGGTTTTACCAATGTTCATGTATTATTAGGGCTGGGGAACACCTTGAATGAACTTCACAAATTACACCCATTTGGGATTCGAACCAGCATCATCGGCTAGGCTAGCAAACGCTTTAACTACTGGGCTACCACGACCCCTGTTAGAGGACAGATTGGATGTACACGAGAGATGAAATACCGACCACTATCTCCGAATACCTTAACTATCGAAGTAAATATACTGGTAGCTAGCTTTTTATCGGATCTGACTCCCTTTAACTCGAACGGTTGTCTCCATGTTCCCATTCTCGATTTCGTCTTTGACCGCAGCGATAACATGCTGTGAGTTGCAACGGTAGATATCAGAGTCGATGCCGCAAGTGCAAACATTGTCTGGATATGAAGTAAACTTCTCAGATGGTTCCGTTGAAACCGGGGGACAGTTTATTCTAACTTCGTTTAATCCAAAGTAGACTTAACCGCGCTGCATGTAGCAATGGCCAACCCGTATTCATACAACCTGTCGATGTCTGTACGTGTGTACTAACAGCAACATTGTTACATCAGTGAGATAACCTTCACATTAATTTCGAATAAACCGAAGTAAGACAAACAGTCTGCCAATTAATAACAGGTTAGTGTTAATACCCTTTTTGCGGCTATAACGATTATATATTCATCTCTGCGCATAGCCATTATAAATTTAACTCTGGATATAACGAATAAACATTCAGCAACGGGTATAAACGAATGCACATCAAACTCTGGATGTAAGAAAATACATTCAAATCCTGTTATAACGAATATATATTCAACTCCGGATATAACGAATATACATTAAAATCATGTTATAACGAATATATATTCAACTCCGGATATAACGAACATACATTAAAATCCAGATATAACGAATATGTATTCAATTCCGGATATAACGAACAAACTCTTGGGACAGTAAAATCAATAAAATTATTCGTTTCCCTGGAAACGATTAATACTGAAATCTCCCCATTTGCAACAAATGCAAATTTCGTGATGAAATGTCAAGAATGGTGTTCCATCGAAATGATAGGATAGTACAATGGCAACAATGACGTCACATCGCAGCACGCCATGCACGTGCGGGATGCCACCCATGTAGTTTTCAAAATGCAGTATCTGTCCACCGCAATTGTTGGTATTTAATGTCACTGTCTTGCACTGTTGAAGCATTTTCTGTGAACATGTCACGAAGAAGGTTATAAGAGGTGCATTCGACAGGCTTGACCTACACAAGTATATGACGTCAACTCAGGTAGCCATAATCAGCAGACTGGTACGAAATCACGGGCAAGCCAATGCTGTACAGGTCAGGGTGACCTCGCATAACGTCAGGGCGTGAGGACCTGGCCCTGCTTCAGCTTGTACGTCGTCAACCATTTGTAACATGTTACCTAAAGCGCCAATGGTTACCCAATAGTGAGTGAGTGGTGTGGTTTTACGCCGCTTTTAGCAATATTCAAGCAATATCACGGCGGGGACATCAGAAATGGGCTTCACACATTGTACCCATGTCGGGAATCGAACCCGGGTTTTCGGCGGGACGAGCGAACGCTTTAACCACTAAGCTACCCGACCGCCCCCGTTACCCAATAGACGGATGTCAACCAGAACTGTGAGGAATCGGTGAGGTGAAATGGGGTTTAACCTCGCATCCAAGATTATTGCACATATATAGCGACGTGCATGTACGTGTGTGTGTGTGTGGCTGCTTGTACAAGTCCGGACTGATGCCGATTTATAGTGCTAGCTCACTGAGATACCATGCCGCAGTTTAACATGAATACCCCACTCAGACAAAGTATACTGACTCCGAGGCCACAGTAAATGCCGAGCGCCAGACAGGGTAACAACAAGTACCATCTTTTAACGTCTTTTGGTATGACGCCGCCGGGGTTCGAACCCCGGACCTTCCGCTCTCCGGGCGGACGCTCTACCTTGTGAGGAATCGACTCAAATCGGCAGGAATGAAGTCCACCTGATCTGTATACATGGACTGACGATTTTAGGCCACCATGTTCCCGAGCAGAAACAGCTTTTCTCCAGAATGACGCTGTGGCGACAGTGCAGTGGCCTGCCGAGTCCTGACCTGAACCCACTGGAGCATATATCAAGCAGATGCACTGGAACCAACGTTACAGATTCTGGCCCAATGGCTGACAGCTTTTCATCGCGAATGGCTGCTGCTGCCCATCCAGAAGATCAGGCCACTTACAGGAGTGATGAGACGAAGGCTGGAAGCTGTCATCCGGGCGCGTGGCGGGCTTACCCGCTATTGATGACTTGTGTGATGAATGTCATCTTTGGAAAGAAAATGACATTTTTCATCATCAGTCATGATGTGGAATTGTGTTCCTGACAGCGCCCATATACTTACTGTGCCTCCATTTTTGCACAGATACAGTGCCCCCGAGTTTTTGTTAGAATCATAAAAAATTAAAACAGGATAACATTTATTGTTTTCTTAGTTTCTTGCAAATCGCATTCGTTTTTACGAGGCGATGTTGCTAGGGTTTCAGTGGCAACGCTCGTACGACCATTAGGGGTCATTAAGGATGCTTAAGGGTGCTTAACTTTTTTCTTTGTGTCTATAAAATAATAACATAGACGATATGCACTAAAGAACATCTGTAATCCATTATCTGCAATTAGTTTGATTTCGGGAGTCATGTAGACCTGAAGATCGTTATATGTAGAGGTACCACGGCTGTCGTAACGCCAACGTTCAACCGCCTCCGGTGTCATTAACTAACATCCTCAGTATCATGTGTTGTAGCCCGCCTCTTCCTAGTAGTACACACTGGCCCGGTAATGCGTTGCTGATAGAATAGCAGTCTGTCCCTCTAACCGTCATTACGTTTACTTCCTGGTTCAATCTCACTGCAACATGGGCCACCGCCAAGACACATGGGTCATGTATACTTAACACTGTTTCCACTGCAGCAATTATCGCCGGTCTGGCCCGCCGGAACATGAATTTTATCACTTCAACGATGTAGGAACTAGAATTTGTATATCAAACTTTTGATGATCTTGAAATTTTACCAACTTGATGATAAAGTAAACTACGGTTATAACGAACTCAAAGGGACCACTAATTTTAGTTCGTACTAATTTTAGTTCGTTATAACCGTAGTTTGTTTAAAGCATATATACAGCATATGTACAACAAATGGCCGGTACTAAAAATAAGCGTGTTCGTTATAACCGTAGTTTACTGTCATAATAGCGTATTGAAATTAAGGGGAGGTGGGGGGTGATCACACGCGCTGCAATTCGCTGATTTGAGTCACTTAGGTCTCGGGTTCAGCCGGATTAATGTCAGCCCTACTCGTAGGTTTCGACAAATATAAGTCTAAAAACTGCATCACTTGTCTTTCCACCACAAGGTGAGACCGCTGAAGATCCGGGTTGGAAAAGGTCTTCAGCAACCCTTGCTTGCCGTAAGAGGCGACTATGCTTGCCGTAAGAGGCGACTAACGGGATCGGGTTGTCAGTCTCGCTGACTTGGTCGATGCATGTCATCGTATCCCAATTGCGTGGATCGCTGCTCACATCAATCACTGGATTGTCTGGTCCAGACTCGATTTATTTACCGCCGTCATACAGCTGGAATATTGCTGGGTGTGGCGTTAAACAACAAACAATCAACACGAAGGTGACATCCCTGATATAACTGAAAGGTTGCCAACCCAAATACTGTTCAAAGCGGTGTCAAATCCAAAACTTTCACTCTTGCAAATAAATATGGTGGGTAGACATGCGCCATCGTTATCCAATGGAAGGACAAGCATATTGTTATTATCAACTTCCCACGACCAACAGGACTATAAATCCACTTATTTTGGCCATGTGAATGTAATTATAAGGCACCATTATCTAAGCCTGGCTCATGCATGACGGAATAGGGTTAACGGATAATTATGTAATGACATGTACTCATGTCGTCTCGAGAAAGTACATATGCGTCAGTTCCAAACCCACCCCGCTCATAAACAGACCTCGGATGAATGGGTCTTGCCATATGCATGTAACACGCATCGCTCAACACCAATTAGAAAGAACTACTTTACACGTCACCTTTCTAAGAATCACCGCCTTTGCGTACACGCATTGACAAATATATCCGTCGGGTTTCCCATCAATAGCTCATGTTTGTATTGGTATTTTCATCACATCAATGTAATAGAGACACTGAATATGAACCCTATGACACGTAGACGCATATCTGTCTCTCAAAAGTTACCCGTGTTTATTTATCCAGTCTTGACGATTTAGTCCCAGAAAGTTATCGTATTTAAACATTTATATCTAAAAAATAAAAGTGATATCCAAATGGAGCCCAGAACAATGCTTAGAGCTGAGGCAATCTAGACTTGAGTTATTGACTTGAGTTAGATAGGTATAGTATCTGGGAGACAGACCAGCGCATAGCCGTAAACATAGCCTGACAGTGAACAATTAGCCTTGCTCCAAGGCTATACTGAATGATAAGTCCGTGGGTGTGTAGTGATTCTATCCTTATAAATAGGCAAGTCTAGATAAGACGCGAGTCTCTTATAAAGGACACCTTGTTCTTATTATTTATATAATCTTGAAATTATGATTTAAACTAATACTTTTTTCCTTAGAGACGTGTGCAAGTCTACCGAACAATAACCATATATTGTTGCAGGCTTAAGTGAATTTTCCAACGTTCATTGTATATATTATTTACTCAAACCAATCCACCGTGACTAATAAAAACCTGACAATTATTGCAGGTCTTAGCACGGACTTGTATAACTAAAATAGATCCGAGGTCCAGTAGCCTTGTATGTCACACTCGCCCTTAGGAATTAGTACTAGATACGGGCAAGCGGGTTATGGTTGAAATAACACTCACAGTACACAAATATAGAAGCACTCATAATACGATTCGATAAAGTTATAAAACCTTTTTTGTAAGTAATTTACAAGGGTTTACAACTCAAGTTATGTCTTAGAGTGATTACTTCTTTACAATTGTCAACATTAGTAAGCTGTTCCGCCAGACCCAGCTCCGCATCTAACTCACACTTCACTGCAGATGAACGCCATCACCGCTGATTGTCTCCGGCTGAATGTAAGTTAGGGGATTAATGCAACTGACATCAGTCAATGTGATTCCCATTCATGCGGTTAAAGCAATCAAGGCGATGCGGTTACTTGATACGGAGGCTGGGGCATTACGTCATCCCTGGTAAGGAGGCGAAGCGCCTATTTACAAAACGCAACCGGACGTTGTGCGAGAGCCTTGTGCAACACGGTAACCGCAACGCATAATGCCACGTGTTTTACCTTAATCCTGCTTGCATGTATAGCGGTGTAGCTTGTACAACGCCCCAGATAAAGTTTGAAGATACTAACTGCCGGCATGCATGTCTCGCAGTCGGCTCACGTAACATCGTACGATGGCAACGCTTGGCAGCTGTGTGTGCATGCAGAGAGAGGGAGAGAGGGGGAGAGAGAGGGAGAGAGAGGGAGGGAGAGAGTGAGAGGGAGAGAGAGAGGGAGAGAGAGAGGGGAGGGAGAGGGAGAGAGAGAGGGGGAGAGAGAGGGAGGGAGGGAGAGGGAGGGAGAGACAGGGAGAGAGAGAGAGGGAGAGGAGAGAGGGGAGAGAGAGAGAGAGAGAGGGAGAGAGAGAGAGAGAGAGGGAGGGAGAGGGAGAGGAGAGAGGGGAGGGAGGGAGAAGGAGAGAGAGAGAGGGAGGGAGAGAGAGAGAGTCACTCTCGACACTTTCAGTCACATTTCACAGTTAGGAAAGGTTAGTCATGTAGCTTGCTTGTGTGTTCTTACTTCTGATTGACAAGATTACTATTACTGTTTATTCGTATTTCTGGTACGGCTTATTTGTTAGTTGTAACGTAAATGTATTTTTCAGACACGGTTACTAAATTAGCCAACTATAGCATCTGGCCCGTCAAGATCCGGGTAGAGAATAGGTCTTAAACAACTCATTCTTGCCGTAAAGAGGCGACAATGCTTATCGTAATATAAGAGGCAACTAACGGGATCGGGTGGTCAGGCTCGCTGACTTGGTTTGATACATGTCATCGTATCCCAATCGCCTAGATCGATGCTCATGATGTCAATCACTGGATCATCTGACCCAGACTCGATTATTTACATACCGCCGTCACATAGCTGGAATATTGCGGCGTTAAACAAACACACAAACAAACACACAAACCTACTGCGTCTAAATATTACATGTGGTTTGCATTTAATTAAGAGAAGAATCCGTTTTGTCATACGCTGATTACTACAGTATAACATTTTACAAGATATTATTATAGTGAGTGAGTGAGTGGGGTTTTACGCCGCTTTTAGCAATATTCCAGCAATATCACGGCGGGGGAAACCAGAAATGGGCTTCACACATTGTACCCATGTCGGGAATCGAACCCGGGTCTTCGGCGTGACGAGCGAACGCTTTAACCACTAGGCTACCCGACCGCCCCAGATATTATTATAAAACACGTTTGCCCGCTTGTGCTGGTGTTCGCTCTAATGACAATACATATTCCGTAAAATATTTGATATTCGGACAATGAAGACCGCTGAATTATAGATTAATCATATACTCTTATATGATGTCACGTTTGTAAACAAGAATGGATTCCCCACATGGGTACACCCTGAGAAACTTATGTTACGTATGTGAACAAACATGGATGCAACCACTCATATGAAACTGATGGTATGTTTGTGAGTGAGTGTTGTTTAACGCCGCTTTTAGCAATCTTCTAGCAGTATCACGGCGGGGACACCATAATTGGACTTCCCAAGTGGGGAATCGAACTCGGGTTCTCGGCGTGACGGGCGGACACGTACGCTTTTATGCCACCGCCCTTACGCCCTTTTACCCCTCCTTTTACGCGTCTTATGAAACTGTCGACATAGAGTTGACAATCCCATGTACGATAACAACATGCGTAGAACATTACTAGACTTACATCTAGTCTCTGAAATGAACATACTTTACAGAAAAAAACAGTTGTTAACTTAACGTTATAATAAAAAGGAGCCCAGAGACTCTTCATTTTCAGAAACTGCTACTGCAGTAATCTAGACTTGCCAAACATTATAGACTTGCATGGGCCCTTT
The DNA here is from genome assembly GCF_023055435.1 of Haliotis rufescens. Taxonomy (NCBI): domain Eukaryota; kingdom Metazoa; phylum Mollusca; class Gastropoda; order Lepetellida; family Haliotidae; genus Haliotis; species Haliotis rufescens. The sequence continues at coordinate 10,548,839 of NW_025964383.1, forward strand.
TTGATATATTTGTATCAGGGTCTGTAAGACAGACTAGCATTACATCAAGTTGAAACTGTTCTACATGAAGCATTGGCGACATTAATAAATAGACATACAGTCCTGGGTAAAGACAATAATTTATTATTGATGTGATTTAATACAATGTGAGTGAGTATGGTTTTACGCCGCTTTTAGCAATATTCCAGCAATATCACGGCGGGGGACACCAGAAATGGGCTTCACACATTGTACCCATGTCGGGAATCGAACCCGGGTCTTCGGCGTGACGAGCGAACGCTTTAACAACTAGGCTACCCGACCGCCCCTGATTTAATACAAAATATATAAGTAGAGAATTAATGAATTAATGATATATGTACACATAAGTGTATGTTTTTTTTTAATGCTTGTTCAGCTTGAGTATGGAGAATATTCATAGACAGACTGATATTTGCTACTGATCATCGCTTTCAGACAAAGAAATAAACAGTCACGCTTTTAGTTGACGCGCAGACACATAAATCATAAATATCCCGTTAAATGCATACGTGTCTCCCATATATCAGTAAATTGTCATGGTATGGCCGATGTCCTTCAGACAAAGAGCACACCCTGTTCACAAACACATGGCTCTCGTTTTAATAGTATCGTAACGGCAACACAAGGAGATTCCTCCTCTACACTTGACATTCACCGCTATGTTATTGAAGTATGATATTGCGCAGATTTATTTCTTATGGTTTTAAATTATCAGTTTTAGCACATATTATTTCCTTGTAAAAATATAGATTTATGAAATGATACTATATGAGAAAAACTGTATACATATATATAAATGAAACCATAGGTTTATCATAAGAATGAAAAGGGGGGTTGAAAAGGATGGTTAAGACTGTAGCGATGTCACAATGCCACTTGCCCATAACAGAGTAAATTTGATATCTTTACCGGATGGTTGAATAATATACAAGATGGTTTGGCGGTCACAGAAGTGTTAGGCACATGGTGAACCACTTGATCAGTACATCTACAAAGATATGAATAAACTTACCTTTTGGTAGCAGTGGTTTTAATAACCAGGATATAAATATGAGATTGGGAACGTCCGTTAACCTCAGATATGATATCCAGTTGTGAGGAATATATTCCTAGGTTGACATGTTGTCTTCATATCAGTTGAAGGAAGGAACGCCATTAATAGACATACATACACTAAGGCTGTTTAGTGGTACGTGAGCATGACTTAAAATACCATCAAATATTATCGTGGGCGAGCGGTTCGTCACATGGCCTCATTTTCACCTCGCTTCTATGACTCTTAGAAACACGCCCATGGATGCGTACGAAGCGCGGAATAGCACTCACTACAAAGTCCAACGAAAACATACGTCAATAAGGTGTAGACAACGACAACGCGAATGTATTGCTTACCGTGGTGAGTATGTCGTCATCCTCACAACAACTGCGAGGCGAGACTCCCAACTGTAAACTCCCGATTCACTGCCTGCTGCTATTTCCGCCTCGCAAATACAAACAGAAGCATGCTAGCAAGACGGTCGGTCGTATCCTCGTCTCTCGCAGCGAGATGATTCAGCAGAATGGGGTCAAACATGAAGATGGGAAAAGCTGTGCGTTGAACTGACCTTTACTCACTGCAAAACACCGACCAACGGGCCATGGCGCCCGGCGCAGACGACATCCGACTGTACATACTCCACACACATTTAGTCCTTGTTTCACAAGCAGCCATCTCGCCTGACCCGAATCTGGCTCCACGAGCCCATAATAACTTGTGGTGTCAGGGCAGGCTCGCTGGCGAAACACCAAACACACATTCACCTCCGGACGAAGCGCGACCCTGAATTTGTCGTGTAATGCGGTCAATGAACCTGAATGCGAAACAGCGTAATGGCCCCGAGGCTTGATATACGGTCCGTGATGATTTAGTCTGATTACGCGAGGCTGGAGCGTATCTTTGATTGGTATTGCATGAAAAAATGTTACTCACCTTAACACGTAACGACCAAACAGCCCCGATCGTCTGCTCGTGGAGTGCATATCTGGGTAATGGATTCGTGCTTGACTTGGCTCCATGTCATTGGGTAGATTGACTGTATGGTCACGTTCGGTCTTTTAACAAACGCTGACATCACCAGTGCTAGTGGCGTAATAGATTACGCACGTTGACACCAGTCTCTGGCATTAGGCGGCGTGTATAGATTAACTTACATCGGATGCTGAGACGCTTCTGCAGCTCTGTGTTTTTCTTGCTAATCGATAAAGAACCGATCCAGCCGACGATTTCTCGTGACGCAAAACGGAACTGATCGCATTTACTGTTGCGGGATTGCTGAGGCACTTAATGATTGAATAAATATTTTGGAGAGGAATTTAAATATTTAAAGAATTTAAAATGATATTTGATAGTCAATTCTGGCTTTTGAACTTTGTATGTGTGATATTTACGGCTCATTGTCGGCTACATTTCAAAGAAGCAAAACGATATTACGTCTCATTTTTTCATTTGATGCTTGACATTTAGCATCAAGCCCTACCGCGAGAAGCATTTTCTGCTTGACCGAAAATGGGTTTTGATTTATCCTGTCTTATCACTTTCTTATTTTCTAAAGTCTTGGATGCACAAATATATTTAAAATGATTACCTTTAGTTTTCGTTACATAATGCGTTGCCATTAATTACATACTCGATAATATTAATAATTATTTCGCGTGACATAAAATACGAGCTAATTGGGCCTGAGGAAGATGTAACTTAGCATTTTTTTGCAGAAAATAATAATAAAAATAATAATAATAATAAAACCCGACAAACCCCTTTTCATATTCATAAGTAATCTTTGATCAAAACAGAGTCGTCTGTACCATTCCGAATCCATCATAAGCATGTGTCTATAAATCACTATAAAATAGTGAGTGAGTGAGTGAGTATGGTTTTACGCCGCTTTTAGCAATATTCCAGTAATATCACGGCGGGGGACACCAGAAATGGGCTTCACACATTGTACCCCGGAATCGAACCCGGGTATTCGGCCGGACGAGCGAACGCTTTAACCACTAGGCCACCCGACCGCCCCTATCAAACTGTGATGACACCAGGTGTTCGCTAACCGGTGGCAAGCGTATGACGTGTCATTTAATTTGCAAAATAAAATTGCATTAAAACAAAGTTTCAATTTTGAATAAATTATTAACATGAATAAATGCCTCATTAATATTCAAACCCATGTCAAACGATTATAAACTACAGTCACTCACGCCACAAATTTGGCCATACATACACTGAATGTCTAAATATAGCTTTAATGCGGTAGAATATATGGTTATCACGGGAGGTCATAATTCGTTGTTTGTTTACTGAAAGACGCACACTTTTCCCGGGTTTATGGTTGATACACACATTGTCCCTCAGATAGGCCCGTCATTAATATCACAACGCTCCAACAAAGCACATATAGAGGAAGGGAAACATGCTATTGTTGTTCTCGCAATGATGTAACGGGGCTCCCTGTAGCCGTGACCCTCACACGTAACATTACGCTTTAGCGTCGGGTCCACGTAACCAACCGTAACACGGAAATCCCTGTCCTGCGGTCAGTTCGTGTTAATCTGTATCTCGATCCCAGTGATGGAGTTGAGTGTCTGTCTTCTCGCCTTGTGAGGCCATCCAGTGTTAATGTGTTTCTCATCTAAACCCTCCACCAAAAGAAGATGGGTCCGGCGAAATTAAAAAAAAAAGTTTATTATTTTATGAAATTTTTAAGTTTAGAACACTTGGAAATAGTCTTTAATCTTATTTATGATGTAGATCGAGTCGCTTCACTTCGGAAACGGACTCGTGAAGATCCGGGGTAGAATAGGTCTTCAGCAACCCTTGCTTGCCGTAAAAAGTGACTAAGCTTGTAAAAGGCGACGAACGGGATCGGGAGGTCAGGTTCGCTAACTTGGTTGATTCATGTCATCGTATCGCAATAGCGTGGACCGATGCTCATGATATCAATCACTGGATTGTCTGGTCTAGACTTGAATATTTACAGACCGCCGTCATATAGCTGGAATATTGCTTAGTGCGGCGTTAAACAACAACAACAACAACAAAACTTCGGAAATTATTTTTTAATAAATATAGCTGAAGAACCATGTAGCTCACCTGGGTTGTTTTTATTAGTGTGCTACGGTATTTTTGTATCACAGCGGGCCACAAATTTCCAAAGCGGCGGGGAAAATTGAGACAAGCTAACCTTTTTTTTACTTTCTCGGGTCGGAAGGAACATTCAGGGCGGGCTTAAGCTGGGAATCATAGAAAAAATACAGATAGCCTTAACGTGGTACGATCTGATTACCAAGGCGTGTCAGATCGCCGTAGTCGTTCTACTGTGCCATATGTCAGACTAACATATAGCCTGTTAAACTTTTTTTACACAATAAACACATTATTTTTCATATGTGGAACAGAGCTGGCTTGCTTTTTATATAAATTAGATTGGTTTTGGTTTCATGATTACAAACATTCCTTATATTCCTCATATTCACGAGCCATGTATATTCCTTAGTCATAGTGCGGGACTAGCCACATACATTGTGGGGTGAAAATTAGATGTTGGCCAGATTTATCTACAATTACATGTGTGTCTTCTACATTTCCGCTGCTACTATTCTACTATAGTTCGCGGAATAGTTCCAGAGTCGTATATATTACACGTTCTCAGACAAATAGCATTGTTCTTAATTCTTCTTCTATGTATTTTGAACGTATTCTAATATACATGTATGTATTTTCGTTCCAATGATAAAGCTGTATGTTTAAATTCATTTCGTTTAATAATTCCCCAGCCCTGATATTCATGGAAACATTAACAGAATCCTTTGTTTTTTTGTGATTGTAAGATTAAAGATACAGAGAGATATGTTGTTGTAGATCTTTATCATCCAAAACTGGCTCTCACAGGAGATATCGCTTGGGTGAGATCAAGCGATATCTACACTGTAGATATCGCTGCAATGAAATTGCATCACAATGCTTTGCAGACCATTTTAACGTCATTGTTACCATGACGTCATAATCAAATGACATCACTAATGGCTCTGCTACTGAAGCTGTTAGCAGTACTTTTTACACTTAAGACACTGCTTATTACTGTCTACAAACTGAAAAAGTTGGAAGAATGATGTTGGATGATAAATAAAATCTCAACCTCGTGACTTTTGATATCAAATATATCAACACTCGTTGATAAAAGTGGGAAAAATCCTCGGAAAGCCTCGGAGTTTTCCCACTTTTATCAACTCGTGTTGATATATTTGATATCAAAAGACACTCGGGTGAGATTCTCTATTTATCATATTACCTGTATAAAACGTTATACATTTATGTCTACCAGGGAAATCGATAGATGACTTCCCTGACTACATTATAAAGGAAATCATCGAAAGATATCCAAAGGGTGAATGTCCCACAGTAACACGTGACCTACATGTAAGTACGTAACAATTGAATTCCGTTTGTGCACAGAGCACCAGTTTGGTGGTTGTTCAACACTGCACTCAACAATATTTCACCAAATGACGGCAGTAAATAATGGCTTCTGGACCAGACAATCCAGTGATTGACATCATGAACATCGCCCCACGCCATTGGGATACGATGACATTCATCTGCCCGTCCATCCGGTCACGTTAGTCACCTTTTTATGACAAGCATGGGTTGCTGAAGCCCACCCAGTTCTGACATGGAACTAAACGGATTAGAGCACCTCTAAAGTGTCTACAAAGAGAGCCTATGCAAAGAAAGAACCAAGCTTTAAACAATATCCAAATCTAAAATATGTTTTTCAAAGTAATTGTGTATCATATATTGAAAATATAAGTGCAGATGACTCAACGTTTGTAAATATTCAACGGATTTCATTTGGTTAACTTTGAAATGGTAAAAGTTCCGATTGCATGTTAAATTCCTGGCACATTTGGACAAAAACATGTTCATATTTTTATATTCGTGATATCCACGTCCGTATTTGTAAGCAAAGAAGTGATTGACAGCATAAGCATCAGCGCCGTCAGAGGGATACACAATAAGTGAGAGCCTTTACATTTCTTGCAAATGTGTGGGTACATTTTGCTTAAAGCTACAGTCAGCAACATCTGGGCTATATCACAGCTGCCTGCATATATACATTACTAAGGATACTGTAAATCTTGCAATTACCACGAGCGTGAATTAAATGCGAAAAATGCGAGTGGTCTTTGCTCGCATTATTAAACATCGCATTTATATCAACAGTTTCTGCATAAATTGATCAGATACCTATGCTATCTTGAGTATATACTGATATCATTAGATATTTCAGCCATGTTGGTTGCCATCTTAGATTTTCTAACGCCATGGATTGCTACTGAGGTGGATCCATATCCAGCAATGTGTGGAATGGTTCATTGCATAAGTTTGCCAAGCTTGGTGCTTTTAATCAAAAGAGCACAGTTTTCGCCTGAATCGACCCAAAAATAACCGAGCGGACATACCAGTGATTGATATGTTGAACAACGTCACACGTCGTCGGTACACGTTGACTTGCGATAAACCAATACAACCCGAGTAATTAACGTTCGTTAACGCCCTTCAGTGACCTAGAGTTGGGTCGCCATGTAGCATCGCATCCGTTAACGCCCTTCAGCGACCTAGAGTTGGGTCACCATGTAGCATCGCAACCGTTAACGCCCGTCAACGACCTAGAGTTGGGTCACCATGTAGCATCGCATCCGTTAACGCCCGTCAACGACCTAGAGTTGGGTCACCATGTAGCATCGCGTCCGTTAACGCCCGTCAACGACCTAGAGTTGGGTCACCATGTAGCATCGCATCCGTTAACGCCCGTCAACGACCTAGAGTTGGGTCACCATGTAGCATTGCATACTTTAACGCCCGTCAACGACCTAGAGTTGGGTCACCATGTAGCATCGCATCCGTTAACGCCCGTCAACGACCTAGAGTTGGGTCACCATGTAGCATCGCATCCGTTAACGCCCGTCAACGACCTAGAGTTGGGTCGCCATGTAGCATCGCATCCGTTAACGCCCTTCAGCGACCTAGAGTTGGGTCGCCATGTAGCATCGCATCCGTTAACGCCCGTCAACGACCTAGAGTTGGGTCGCCATGTAGCATCGCATCCGTTAACGCCCGTCAACGACCTAGAGTTGGGTCGCCATGTAGCATCGCATCCGTTAACGCCCGTCAATGACCTAGAGTTGGGTCACCATGTAGCATTGCATCCGTTAACGCCCGTCAATGACCTAGATATGGGTCACCATGTAGCATTGCATCCATTGCCCGTCAATGACCTAGAGTTGGGTCACCATGTAGCATCGCATCCGTTAACGCCCGTCAATGACCTAGAGTTGGTTCACCATGTAGCATCGCATCCGTTAATGCCCGTCAATGACCTAGATATGGGTCACCATGTAGCATTGCATCCGTTGCCCGTCAATGACCTAGAGTTGGGTCACCATGTAGCATCGCATCCGTTAACGCCCGTCAATGACCTAGAGTTGGTTCACCATGTAGCATCGCATCCGTTAATGCCCGTCAATGACCTAGATATGGGTCACCATGTAGCATTGCATCCGTTAATGCCCGTCAATGACCTAGAGTTGGGTCACCATGTAGCATCGCATCCGTTAACGCCCTTCCGTGACCTAGAGTTGGGTCACCATGTAGCATTGCATCCGTTAACGCCCGTCAATGACCTAGAGTTGGGTCACCATGTAGCATTGCATCCGTTAACGCCCGTCAATGACCTAGAGTTGGGTCACCATGTAGCATTGCATTCGTTGCCCGTCAATGACCTAGACTTGGGTCACTATGTAGCATCGCATCCGTTAACGCCCGTCAATGACCTAGAGTTGGTTCACCATGTAGCATCGCATCCGTTAATGCCCGTCAATGACCTAGAGTTGGGTCACCATGTAGCATCGCATCCGTTAACGCCCTTCAGCGACCTAGAGTTTGGTCACCATATAGCATCGCATCCGTTAACGCCCTTCAGTGACCTTGAGTTGGGCCACCATGTAGCATCTCATCCGTTAACGCCCGTCAATGACCTAGAGTTGGGTCACCATGTAGCATTGCATTCGTTGCCCGTCAATGACCTAGACTTGGGTCACTATGTAGCATCGCATCCGTTAACGCCCGTCAATGACCTAGAGTTGGTTCACCATGTAGCATCGCATCCGTTAATGCCCGTCAATGACCTAGAGTTGGGTCACCATGTAGCATCGCATCCGTTAACGCCCTTCAGCGACCTAGAGTTTGGTCACCATATAGCATCGCATCCGTTAACGCCCTTCAGTGACCTAGAGTTGGGTCACCATGTAGCATTGCATCCGTTAACGCCCGTCAATGACCTAGAGTTGGGTCACCATGTAGCATTGAATCCGTTAACGCCCGTCAATGACCTAGAGTTGGGCCACCATGTAGCATCGCATCCGTTAACGCCCGTCAATGACCTAGAGTTGGGTCACCATGTAGTATCGCATACGTGTACGCCCGTCAATGACCTAGAGTTGGGTCACCATGTAGCATCGCATCCGTTAACGCCCGTCAATGAACTAGAGTTGGGTCACCATGTAGCATCGCATCCGTTAACGCCCGTCAACGACCTAGAGTTGGGTCACCATGTAGCATCGCGTCCGTTAACGCCCGTCAACGACCTAGAGTTGGGCCACCATGTAGCATGGAATGCGCCACAAACATGGTCATCATGATATAGTTATTCTGCAACCGGACGACTGAACATCCCCCAAACGCCAGCGACTACTACAGATTTAGGCCAATATCGGAGGCGACAAAAGGTCACGCGAACAAGTACACAGCCAGTTTCGTCAGCTATATGGCCTTGACCTTCTTTAGTCAACATATCACCTCCACCATGTGTGTCATGTCCTCACAGGAAGGGACCTCGATCAGCGAAAAAATATTAATGTTATTAATATTAATCAATATTAATGCAACTTTACTTGAATGTTCAGATTTATAATTTCCTTTTTTATTTAAATTAGAAACAACTAACAATAAATTCAATTGATCTATTTTATCTTTGTCCAACTTTCTAGAAAGCTATGCGCTACTTTATTCAACGCTACATTAAGCTTAGAAACACAGTTGAGGTGAGATAGGGATTCACGTCTCGTTCAGTCAAAAGAAGTGCCCCTTTACGCGTGGTGCATATTTTTCCAGTAATTTTTCCTTTGCAACAGTACTAGTCCTGCACCATGACCGTGGAATATATTTATTTTATGAAAAAAATAATAATCTAGAAACGCATACAAAAGCAAGTCTAGCCAGCTCAAGCTAGCTCTATTCCACATCATAGAGAAGGATATTGTGTAAAATAAGATTTCAGAGACTAAATGTTAGTCTACAACAGTACCAATGACATTTAATACTTTCAGCTCAGCTAAGAGAAGAAATTTCATCTGAAATAAATAATGACCATTAGGAACCTTTTTGCTGTTGGAAGAAACAACACCATTCTCAGATAACTGCATTTCTACACACAATCCAATCCAAAACGATATACAAAAAGTTGTTCATACAACAGATCAGTGAGCATACACGAATTACAGTGAGATAAGCCTCATTTTATATAACCATTGTTTGAAACACGGATATCAGTTTCTCATGTTATCACAAGGCGATCTACGAATATCGGATGCTAGTAGGTATCGCCTGTGCACCAGCATCTCAGATAACGGCTTCCAATTACGGAAGGGAGAAAAGTTTGGACAAATCAATGGCCGATACCGCATAGCATACAGAATGCGCATTGAATAGACAGTTCCGAATCCAGATAAGAGATTAACTATGCATAGTCTACGTGTACAGAAATAGGCAACTGAAGCGATGGCTGTTATTTCTATCGATTTGGCGGCCGTCGACCTATTTCCGCTGACGTTACAACGACGGTTTCTGCTGATTGCCAATTTACTCATTGGTTCTTGGAGCGAGCTTGTAATCTGTAGACAGGCAGACAGCTAGAATCGACGGGGTGATTGGCCGACAGACGATGCAGCAGACAGACACATGGATAGATAGATGTACAGGGAAATGGATACGGAGGCTGACGGACGGATGAAGACAGACAGGGTGAAATGGGAACAGGTGGTTAAAAGGAAACAGAGATGCAGACAGGGCTGGCCGACACGTCAACACAATATAAGGCGAGGGTCGCAGACAGGGTTGGCCGACACGTGAACACAATATAAGGCGAGGACCGCAGACAGGGATTGCCGACACGTGAACACAATATAAGGCGAGGGTCGCAGACAGGGTTGGCCGACACGTGAACACAATATAAGGCGAGGACCGCAGACAGGGTTGGCCGACACGTGAACACAATATAAGGCGAGGGTCGCAGACAGGGTTGGCCGACACGTGAACACAATATAAGGCGAGGGTCGCAGACAGGGTTGGCCAACACGTGAACACAATTTGAGGCGAGGGTCGCAGACAGGGTTGGCCGACACGTGAACACAATATAAGGCGAGGGTCGCAGACAGGGTTGGCCGACACGTGAACACAATATAAGGCGGGGGTCGCAGACAGGGATTGCCAACACGTGAACACAATGTAAGGCGAGGGCCGCAGACAGGGATTGCCAACACGTGAACACAATATAAGGCGAGGGTCGCAGACAGGGTTGGCCGACACGTGAACACAATATAAGGCGAGGGCCGCAGACTGGGTTGGCCGACACGTGAACACAATATAAGGCGAGGGCCGCAGACTGGGTTGGCCGACACGTGAACACAATATGAGGCGAGGGTCGCAGACAGGGTTGGCCGACACGTGAACACAATATAAAGCGAGGGTCGCAGACAGGGAGCCCAGTTCCAGATATGCAGGATACACATGGATAATGCGGACCTGCAGACAGATGGAACTCAGACACATGGGCACCCAGACAATATGAGCACACATATAGCAGGGCACACAGTCACATGGACACCCATTCACATGGGCACACATATAGCAGGGCACACAGACACATGGGCACCCAGACACATGGGCACACAGTCACATGGACACCCAGACACATGGGCACACAGTCACATGGACACCCATTCACATGGGCACACAGATAGCAGGGCACACAGACACATGGGTACACAGTCGCATAGGCACCAAGACACATGGGCACACAGTCACATGGACACAGATAGGAGGGCACACAGACACATGAACAAACAGGCAGGAGAGCACACAGACATATTGAGACACAGATAGGAGGGCACACAGACACATGAACAAACAGGTAGGAGGGCACACATACATATTGAGACACAGATAGGAGAGCACACAGACATATTGAGACACAGATAGGAGGGCACACAGACATATGAACAAACAGGTAGGAGAGCACACAGACATATTGAGACACAGATAGGGCACACAGACATATGGACACACAGATAGGAGAATACACAGACATATGGAGACACAGATAGGAGAGTACACAGACATATGAACAAACAGGTAGGAGGGCACACATACATATTGAGACACAGATAGGAGAGCACACAGACATATTGAGACACAGATAGGAGGGCACACAGACATATTGAGACACAGATAGGAGAGTACACAGACATATGGAGACACAGATAGGAGGGCACACAGACATATGAACAAACAGGTAGGAGGGCACACATACATATTGAGACACAGATAGGAGAGCACACAGACATATGGAGACACAGATAGGAGGGCACACAGACATATGGAGACACAGATAGGAGGGCACAAAGACATATGGAGACACAGATAGGAGGGCACACAGACATATGAACAAACAGGTAGGAGGGCACACAGACATATTGAGACACAGATAGGAGGGCACACAGACATATGGACACACAGATAGGAGGGCACACAGACATATGGACACACAGATAGGAGAGCACACAGACATATGGACACACAGATAGGAGGGCACACAGACATATGGAGACACAGATAGGAGGGCACACAGACATATGGACACACAGATAGGAGGGCACACAGACATATGGACACACAGATAGGAGAGCACACAGACATATGGACACACAGATAGGAGGGCACACAGACATATGGACACACAGATAGGAGGGAACACAGACATATGGACACACAGATAGGAGGGCATGTCGATGGCAGGGCACACAGACATATGGACACACAGATAAGAGGGAACACAGACATATGGACACACAGATAGGAGGGCATGTCGATGGCAGGGCACACAGACATATGGACACACAGATAAGAGGGAACACAGACATATTGACACATAGACTGATGGGCACTCAGACATGTAGATTGAACGACATCAGACTAAAACGACGATCTGGAAACAGAGAAGCTGACTTCCACACGAACAAACGACCATGCACATGTGGGCGGACAGGCCTTGTAGAATCAGCACGTATACATTTTCAGATCAGAGTGTTCAAACGAATAATCTAAGCGAACATCAGATATATTACGTCAACCAGTGGACGTGGGGAGACAGGCCAACACATTCACATAGGGACAGCTGTGAAATGGTAGACAGATGTACTTATTGCTGGCAGCTGATAATGACCTCATGTTCCATCACGGCTTCTTTGAGTCTACACTTTAAAGCTGATGAAATGAAACACATTTCAATCACACTTGTACTGAAATCGATGTCAGTCACAAACAGCTGGTCTATTTCAAGCAGGTTTCAAAATACGATCTCCGTCACTATCGATCGCCTGGCTTGGGGCCAGAGAATTAATGACGGATTGGCCAAATCGGTGAATCATTACTTATTTGATCTGCAGTGTTGAAAGCAAAGGTCAGATATATGCCTTGTAGCCATTTTTTATATCTTTGTCGACTTGGTCCTAGAATCACGAAATGGTAGAATATATGTATTGACACTTCAATCAAATAATTCTTTATAGTATGGACTACTAATTTGTATGTATGGATGGATCTTTTCTTTGCTAAGATACATTGGTCGTATGTTCGAATCCCAGATAAGACACTAGTATATGGTTTCGTGGTATTCTACTTTGCACCTGAGTTTTAGTGATAAACGTTCACGACTAGATTAATCTAAAGTCCCAGAAAAAAATGGTTGGATAAAATGAATTTTATGTTGGAGCTCTCGAGTATTACGGAAAAGGGGATGCATATGAAAATAGCATGGGTATAGTGTGCTAGAGCGGAAAAGGGGACGAGAATGAAAGAGTTGTGAATGTTTTATTACATATATGCTCTAGGGTCTGTGTGAGACACAAGTCTCCGACTAACGTCACCCACAGCATTCCTCCAATATTAATCTAACATACGACGTTCCGGGCGACAAGGTAGCCGGAGTGTTTTCTCGTCACACCGAAGGCGGCGTTTCAGACCAAACCTTGGTTCTTTGTGTAAAGCTCATTGTCGATGTCCCTGCCGTGATAGGATCACAAGAGCGGCGTGAAACAATACTCACTCCACTCTTTATTCCACAGTATCTCTGAACTTTGTTTCACATTAATTAACAAATAATATACGATAGCTACGCAATAAATCGCAAAGAACTAGTTGCTGGGGATCTATTCCAACCTGGAATCTGCACGGAGATCTGGTACATTGACTACTAGTCGGTCATACAGACCCCCAAACAAATATATCAAATACAGCTCATGCAAGTCGATAATATTTGGCAAGTCTAGAGTCTCTGGGCTCTTTTTTATTATATGTTTATAAACATAACTCAACTGTTTTTTTCTGTAAAATATGTTCATTTCAGAGACTATATGTTAGTTTAAATGACAACGAGCATGTCAAATTGCCAACATATACACATATCTTACCATGCAGACAACGAGAACATCATGCGTTCACAAACGTATTGCAGCTCTACCATCCCCGTATCAGCCCCATATTTTAGCATATACCTAAATGATACGTCAATGGAGGTATAGTTATGTTATGGCTAAGGACGCCATAGAAGGACAAATTGTTCTTACTCTTCGTATTATCTAGAAATTACGACCTAAACTAATAATTATTGCCTTATAGAGACTTATGCAAGGCTAGCAGATACGATTTACTTATATTCGCGATATGTTCCCTTATTACAAAGAACAAACCGTCGAATTCATGGCGAGCTGGTGGTTCGTTGGTTTCACAACCAGAGAGGCAATCAAGCCTTCATTTGTGCATAGACATAGACAGGAATCTATTCGTTGCTTCAGTAGGTGTCCGCACGATGTGCTGTCATCAGAAACAAGGAATTATTTGGAGAGGATTGCGAAAACACTGTTCAGAACAATCCTCTGAAGGCTGCAAGAACCATCTACGAGTTACAATGTCTACAGCAGCCAAACCAATTGGAGTAATTTCCCGTCATCAATTGAACGTTTTATATATTTAGTACAGCTGCTTATTTTCATAACCCCATTGGTATTAAAAGGATAGCCCTGTCATAATCATGGTCAGTGAAGACCTGAGCGAGATTGAGACAAGCGTGAATCTATTGATATACACGCCGGGTCTCGGGGCTCTGACACTAAACAGACTTGGCGTAAACACACTATCTGCAGCTACTCTACTTAATAGTCACTGTCAGGAGGCAATGTCGTATCCGATCAACGCAAAGGCTTAGCACAGGTCCCGATGAGTCATCCGGTCGTACCATAGTAAAGAAAAAAAATCACCATTGTCCTCATGTCGTCTATATATGGAACAAGAGCGTAGGAAGGGGTTGTTGGGAGTGCATCTGGTTCAGAAACGTGGCGAGAGTTGATAAGGAATAAGTCGAACAAACGTTTACCTCGAACTACATTTCTCCTAAGAATCGAATTGTCGTTCTCTGGACTTTCTTTTGTGATACCGAGTGATGAAGAGTGTGAGAATATGGTTGATTGTGAGCCGTTTATTTTAATCCACTTAAACTGCAAATCTTTTTCACCTTAATGCCGAGCGCCAGGCAGGGTAACAACAAGTACCACATTTTAACGTCATTTGACGCGGTCGACTCATTTACCTTCCCGCTCTCCGGGCATGCATTCCATCCACTACGCCGCGGGGGCGGTCATTCTAGGGTGAAATACGTGCCCAAAATACCTGTCTGTATGTCCTGAACGATATTCGTAAAGAATAAGGACATTCGACCAGAACGTGACCAGAATTGTACTGTTTACATTTAAAACGAAATAAAACTAAGCGTTTGAAAACAGCTATGATAAGATAAAAGCGACAATAACCAATGTCTGACTTTATCAAATTGGTAAAACAATTGCGTAACACTGTGTTAACTGGTGTTATAAGTAGGAGACAGGACACAAAGTCCCGGCTTATCCGTTGACCTAATCGTCACAACCTGACATACTACACGAGGCTAGATTTACTACAGGCTAGTATATAATTATGCTGACCGACATATGCTAGACACATTCTCCCTGGTAAAGACAGTGATTCGTTAAGGTGCCAGGGACTTATTGTTAAATGTATGTCGACACCAATTCTATGACACTGTGGTACACCAGAATCCAAGCATGACTTGAATTAGCCAATCTTAACAGGTCCATGATAATGTAAGCCAATGCAAAAGCAAAGGCATATATACAGCTTGAGGACGTTAACCCACATATAAAAGGTGAGGTGAGGTGAAATTGGGTTCAACGTCGCGTCCAAGATTATTGCACTTATATAGCGACGTGCATGCACGTGTGTGTGTTTGTGTTTGTGTGGTTGCTTGTACTAGTCCGGACTGATGCCGATTTATAGTGCAAGCTCACTGAGGTACCATGCCGCAGTTTAACATGAATACCCCACCCAGACACAGTATACTGACTCCGAGCCGTCCAGTCCTTGTTTTAGCCTCTTAATGCCGAGCGCCAGACAGGGTAACAACAAGTACCATCTTTTAACGTCTTTTGGGGTGACGCGGCTGGGGATCGAACCCCGGACCTTCCGCTCTCCGGGCGGACGCTCTACCACTAGACCACGGAGGCGGTCCACAAATTAAAGCCACAGCATGTGCTCAGACATGCATTCAACTGCGCTAACTTCTCTCATTGTTGGTCGGTGAATAAGTATAACTAACGCCTCAGTCTGCAGGATTCCAGTTACATCACAGCGGTCTATAAATAATACAATATCATTCAGACAAGCCATTGACTAATTAAGTGGTCAACTGAAACTGGGACATTTGCAAAGGTCAACGTCATCGGAGTACAATGAAACACAAGTCACAGAGCTTGACCAACCAATCCTCATTTTAGTCAGCACCTACGCCAAGCATGACTCTCCCACGGGGGTCCCTCGTGGAAAAAAACCTGGTACTTCAAGGGAAGTTTCATTTCAGATTTAAACGACGAGTGGAAGATGGTTATCGTACAATAAAACAATGCAAGGAGAATAAACCACTCGGGGCTCCGCCTCTTGTGGTTTACTCTCCCTGGGGCCGCAGCCCCTAGTGGTTTATTCTACCTGCCGTGTTTTCTTTTACGATAAACAACGACCATGGGTCGTATATTTCTAATATGAGATATCAACATTATGTTCAGTCTCTCATGTACAGTATCTTTAAGGATTAATAGTTACCTTAATTTTAATTGTGATGATCCTTGAATAGAATCCGACCACAACAGTGTCGGACAAGTCCATTTTATGAACATATTCTTTTCCGCAAATTCGCAAAAATACACACTTCAATTATCTTTTCTCCGTATATTTATTGTCATATCTCTCCCACTTTTGGATGCGGTCGTTCAACTACTGCGTTTATCTGCGAAAACCAGCTACATCTATGGGGAACAACTCACTAGACACTTCCCTCTCAAAAATAACGTCGTCCAATATATGACGTTATCAAATTGCCAGCGTATATTCGAATCTCCAGAAATCACGTAATGATAGAACAATGTTTTATCGTGAAATAAACCACGCTTTAATCTTCATTGGTCTTTGCGATATATCCCTTAACTATCTTACATATGCCAATACAAGACGTTATAGTGCGTTTTGCAGACATGAATCGCCATTGTCCTGGACAGCATCCTTTTCGAATTACCACATGGGAAAATAGATGGGTATGAAGAGATGGTTCAGTACCGTGAATGGTAGCACTCAGTTAGTCGGGGTCCAGCCATCACGGATGGTGAGCCGCTCTCAGCTGTGATCTGGACCTCTGACAGTGTCATCGCATAATGTCCTTGCATCGAACGTAATAATACCATGCATTTTGTCCTCTAAATGGACAAAGGGTGTATTTATATAGCGTTTTTAGCGACCCATCACTGTTCTAATAGACTAACATTTAGACCAAGAAATAATGTTGTCTTTTTAAAAAATATACTTCCACAACAATGCTTAATCTAGACTCGAATGGGATTCATTTTTTTAATTTATCCTCCAGCGTCTGAGAGACAGACTGCTGCTATATCAGGACCGCATGTAAATATTCGATTATTGACCAGACATAGGCCGGGGTATGATGACACATGTTTACAGCCGCACTATCCGATTCCTTTTCAGTCGAGTATTATTGCAAGTAGCAGCTACAAGGGAGCTATTCTGAACTTGATCACCAACAAGCCTGAGGCCTCTTATAATGCTTATTTGCAAGATAAATGTTTGCATGTCTGGCACTAGGGGTAATACCCTACCATTAGACACTGTTGTGAAGATGATAAAATATATTTACCATGTTGAGAAAGTGAGTACAAACAAACACAATAAGACAAAGGCTTTTGGATGGAAGTGACTCCCATCAAACATCAAAGAAATGATTTGCCTGAACACAACCATACCAGATTTTGCGCTCTTATATAAAAGAGTAAATTATATAAATATCCTTTTGTACTCTCGTTCTTTAAAAGCATATGCTTAAATGCCACAATACGCGAATGTGGTGCTCAATTGGTGTCCGATTTTCAGGTTTAACACACGTTCCCGAAGCAAGGGAGTAAACTGACCGAAAAAATCCAGTTTCCACCCTTGTCGAACTAGACTGGAATTTCGAGGTTCGATCGTAGCGCCACCAGTGGCTATTACAAATTATATCCCTTCTCTGACCCTCCTTTTGACCAATCAGATTCCTCCGCTTTATATCACTTGCATTTGATTCAAACAAAACGGCGACGCCCAGTCAAAACAATCTGATCGATATTCAAGATCTTTATTTTCGTAATAAAACGGGTCTTATCTCGCGAAGTGCTTCAAATCACTTGAGCACCTTGATTAAAAACATGAACAGATGTGGAAAACATCCATTGACGCCTTGCCATCGACACAGCAGTTGCCACGTTGTGTATATATATATGAACCGAATGGCGATTTCGTTCCCGCGAGTTTGATTGGACGATGTGTGGACTCGTTGGTCCAGCCAAAATATAACTACATAACTCCAACCTAGTTCGGCAAGGGTGGAAGCTGGGCTTTTTTAGTCAGTTAACTCCCTTGGCTCTGAAAGATGGGTTTATCGTTAAATCCTTAGTTTTCCATTAGGGTATTCAAGATTATCATTCGATGTTGTATGTTGTATTACGGTACGAGGCATCGATGGGGCAATGTACTTGCTCGTCACTCATAATTGCTCATTCGTGCTGCTGACACGATACATCATATTTAAATAGAAAGCATTTCATATTAAGTTTGTATGATATATTTAGTTCATATGCATATGCCTGAAGCTAAAGTATAAAAAAGATAAAATTTGTGTCCTTAATTTACCTTGGGGACACATACCTTCATCCTTCATCACTCATATAATGAATTAGTTGTTCATGATTTGACATTTACTATCCAAATGAACGCGTGTGGGTCAGGTAACAATATGCAGCAACCTGAAAACGACATCAAATACTACCATGGCATTACAACGTTTGCCTTATATATATCAGACACATTAAGGAACATAAGAGTGAATGAGTTGGGTTTAACGCCGCTTTTAACATTATTTTAGTTCCTGGCTATCAAACGACAAAAAAATGTAAGCTTACTTATGACCATAGAGACCATTATTTTAGAATCACTTTATCAAGCCTCTGTAACCATTTAAAAACATAACATATTTGATAATTAACATTTAATAATACAAACTATATTTACACTTGGCATGTTGTAATATCCTTCAGAGTTATGGAATTGTATTAACAATGCCAATGTTAGAAATAGTCCCTATAAACTCCTTACTTATCTCAATGTTTAATGTGAAATAATTATCAAACGTTTATTTGTAATAATCTGAGGTTATAATAATGACAGTAATATCATTATTAAAATTACATTTCTAATCCTAAACTGAAGTAGTCCTCTACACTCAACACTATACATTCAATGAAACCTTTGAAAGCATGTTTAACACACGAACATATCATTATCAATATTGTGCAACCAGGCAACAGTGGAGTAAATCAAGTACATCACAAGCTAAAACAAATACTTGTCACTTCTTCCAATAGAGAGAAGGTTCACTTATGTGACAAGTAAAATAGTCACATAGGCAAGCACATTTCCATTCAATGCATGTACATGTTGCTCGTTCATGTTTTATCCCTGTAAGATGAGGATAAACTTTTCCTGCTTTTGATTGCATAGAAGTTTCACCAACAGTTGAAGTTGGGTTTTGAAGATAGCAAATGATAGTTTTCAATTCCATCAGCCAATACTACATAATGGAATGCTGAGACTACAGTCTTGGAGTTTTCGTTTTCTGATTAGCTTTTACAGTTCAAAGGCAGGGCTAATCGCATTGATTCCATGATGCAGTTTAGACCAGCGGTCACACTAGCATTAATTTGGGAATTATGAGCATAGACTTGATAAGTATTTTATGATATTCATGCTGGTTGAAAATAAATTTGATTAATTGTAAAGTATCCCCACAATAAGTTGGATTAAACTGATCAATGAAGATACAATATTATATTTGCTGTTTACATGTTACATCAAGTTTGCTGCATTGTAGTCCTGTGCCATGACCGTGGAATATATTCATTTTATGAAAAAAATATATCTAGAAATGCATACAAAAGCAATTCTAGCCAGCTCTAGCTATCTCTATTCAAATCAGCATAGGGATTTTTTTTATTTTTAGAGTCAAGAAGGATATCGTGTAATATAAGATTTCAAAGACTAAATGTAAGTCTAGCTGCATTGCTATATATGTTTAAAGCCACGGCAAGGTCACTCGTTCTCGACATGCAAAGCACAATGTAGTGCTCGAGCACAATATGGACAACAGTAACTAAATGGCTTATTGTTGTTACAGGCTTGGCACGGACGGTTGGAAAATGCAGAGGGCTGAGGGCTGTAGGCTGATGGTACAGACAAATAAGAGAGATCAGTTTACAACTGTAACCCTTATTCCCAAAGTTTATTGGAAGAAGGTGATGCAGGCCTCAAACGATTACCACTTTTGTGGAACCCACGGGTATGGTGCTGACAAACCTAGAAACATCGGGCGAAGCGGGATTCTGGCGTGTCCAAGGGACGAATCTCTGCACAGCAAATTACGGAACTTAGACAACTGCGCCACCCGTGGAACATACGAGGAAAGCATAAACATAAATCTACCCCCAACGTGACACAGCATGTCGTGTAGCAATACTAAACGTCATGTCACCTTAAACACCGCTTTGATCCAATGCGCCATGTGAACCGCAACTCGACAAATTTGACAAAATACTTGGAAAAACATGAAAGTACGTGTTTACTCAAAGACAAGCGCATTAATGAATGGATTGAGGGATTATTAACTGGGTTTGTTTGTTTGCTTTTTGTTTAACGTCGCACTAAGCAATATAAGCGACCTGCACAAAATCAAAAGAATTCAGTGCTTGATATGATGAGTAACGATCGACACGGTACCCGAAAAAAACCAGGCACCGAATCTGACCACTCAGTCCATGAAGTCACCGGACCCGTGAAGATTCGGGGTCGACTAGGTCTTCAGCAACCAATGCTTGCCGTAAAAGGCGACAAACGGGATCGGGTGGTCAGGCTCGCTGACTTGCAATTGGTTGAGGCATGCCATCGATCCCAATTGCGTGGATCGATGCTCATGATGTCAATCAGTGGATTGTCTGGTCCAGTTTCGATTATTTACAGACCGCCGTCATACAGCTGGAATACTGCTGAGTGCGGTGTTAAACAACAAACAAACAAACATTAAGTGACCGTCTAGGACCAGGATAAGCTTTTGGGGACCTATTGAGCTCGAGGCCGAAATTCGCACATGGCAATACGTATTATAGTTATATAGAGTGCATGGCTTTAGGCATTGATCACTGCTAATAACAACAAATCCAAATGTGCGTCGAACTGTGACGTCCTTCCTGCTAACTGTATTCCTCACTATTGCATTTGCCACAAATTCACTTTTTTCCATGTCCAGTTGACATCTCTTCACACAGTTTAATGATTTAAGTGATACCTGTCTTCACACGTCATTTATATGTTTTGCCGTTAAATGGAAATCGTCTCGTTACTGGTTCGACAAATACCTCTCATCTACGACTTGCCTTACATTAATCTTATTGAGTGATGTTAATATCATTTGTGTATATATTTGACAAACGGAAAAAAAGATGAAACATAAATAAATACAACTGTGGTATATCTACAGGAAACATCTGGCAATGAAACTTAATTCTACTGCAGTATTTCTACAGGGAAACGTCTAGCAATCAAACATTACACTACTAGAGTATATCAAAAGGGAAGCATCGAGAAATCAAACATAACGCTTCAGAGGTAGATTTGCAGGGAAACATCTAGAAATCAAACATAACACTTCTGTCTACAGTGAAACACCTACTAATGAAACATGCTGGAATTAAAAATAACATAAAAAAACTCAATTTATTATCGTTTTTATGGGGATAGTTACAACTACAGAAAACACAACCAGAGCACGTTAATTGCATTAATAATATTAAGTCACGTGACGTGAACCAACAACATCCCAGTTAGGATCACGACATAATTGAAAATAAATAAATAATTGTAATACATACATAAAGATTATTATACGGGCATGGGTGCCATACTGATTTTACGAGCCGAGTGTCAGAATTCTTGTATGTGAGTTCCCCTTTAGAAAAAAAGTGCACTAATCACGACTACCGTCTCAGAAGACCACATTGTCCAATGACGTCAACAATATTCAGGTACGACGTCGATTCCGGCACGTCAATCCAACCTTGACGCCGACAATGCCGTCCAGGTGAAGTAAACAATTCGCTGGGGCGCTTGAAGTGATATTTACAGTAGTGCACATACAATTTTTACAAACTGGATTATTTCTAACCCTATGAGTAATAGAGGCTAACATATGCACAGCGCGTATCTTTAGCTATCTGAATCACGACTCAGAAGATAGAAAGAATATGCAATTTAATACTTCAGACCAAAATAAACCCCTCGAACCTTACACGTTTTTTGCATGTCCCTCTTGTAGCCCACGGCTTAATACTTGTAGCTCCCGCGTCGCGATACTTCCCATACAAATGCAGATGCTACCTTTAGAACTTTCAAAACATAGATATGGACCTATGGGTAAGATCGCACCTATCCAATTACACGTCGTTTACCTTATCTGTAGGTTCTCTTTAAGTCCTCGAGACAAAACCATAAAACTGTTTTTTACTTTTCACTGACTCACTGATAAAAGAACATGCCAGACAGCCAAGGACGTTGATCAGTTATCACGATTTGTTTCCCTGCTTCGTGAATACGACTTTACAACAGCTCACTTGAAGGTATATACGTTTTATGGTAACACAGCCTCCGTGGAGCTTATAGAGTGTGTGCCAGGAAAGCGGAAGGTCGGTGATTTGATCCCCGGTCGCTTCACACCAAAAGAGACCTAAGAATAAAGTACTTGTTGTTACCCTGCCTGGACCTGTCGGATCGGAGGCAGGATGCTGTGGGGGTAATCATGGTCAACTGTTACATGGTATCTCAGTGAACTGGCACTATAAAACCGGTGTTAGTCCAGACGAGTACATGCCCCTCCCCCCCCCCCCCCCCCCCCCCCTTCCATCCACAACACACACTGCTCTCGCTCTCTCTCTCTCTCTCTCTCTCTCTCACACACACACACACACGTGAAAAATATTTTATGATGCCCTATTAACAAAAACTATATTTTGGCTTATTGTATGTTTTTGCGACTAGGTGTGCGCTTATTTTTATGTTTAAGAGCGCAATGTATTGTCTTGATAAGTTGTTAACGCTGAATCGGCAATGCGTTCATTCACTTACTCAGTTGTATACCACATACTCCTATCTGGTGTTTTCACAACTAATCTCCTGATGACGCAGCTGTCGGTGGATATCTCACAAGATTGACAATTATTGAGGTTTATATTTAAAAGCTAGAAACTGTTGCCATAACGACATAATTTAAAAGCTAAAGTTGAATTGTGAGTCAGAAAAACTGTAATAGTTATATAACATTTTTAAACACAGTTATAATGGTGATGACAACATCGCCGTTAGAAGCGAAATTTACGGCTATGTACATATCAAATAATTCTTTATATCAGATTTCGTTTCAATTCAGATACATGATAATTAGTACTTTTATACCGTCTTCTTCGCAGGAGATGCATAAAAAATGCAGACATGATCATTTTTAAACTTTCAAAACATTACACGCAGTATTTCAGCATTGAATACATACTAAAGAGGGCTAGTTATGCTATATTATCTTCAATACCACGATATATTGAACTTGGAACACTGTAATACTTCTAGTTTTAGAGATCAGCTGGCACTTATTATCATCAATCGGATAAGAATAAACATTTATCATAGGCGGTAGAGATTAGCTATACAGAAAATGACTGTACGCATTGTAGTCATACGTTTAGGCTAGGGAGGTCATTTGACAGCTGGCTAAATATATCATGAGTAGGCTGATCTGAACCTTATTAAATATAGCATATTTAAACAGAGAGGGGTTGGTTGGTTGTTGGTTGGTTTGTTGTTTAACGCCACACTCAGCAATATTCCAGCTATATGACGGCGGTCTGTAAATAATTGAGTCTGGACCAGACAATCCAGTTTATCATGAGCATCGATCCGTGCAATTGGGATCGATGACATGCATCAACCAAGTCGGCGAGCCTGACCACCCGATTCCGTTAGTCGCCTTTTACGACAATCATAGTCGCCTTTCACAGCAAACATGGGTTGCTGAAGACTTATTCTACCCCGGAATCTTCAAGGGACAAACAGAGAGGGGCAGTCTATGACCAGGTATAGTAAAATCGCACCAAAACATACTTGATCTCCTTTATCGTTTAAGATGGTCGCAATGGAAGGTCAGAATACGGTCTGTAAGGAGGTAATCACTATCCCACTATATCAGTACCTCGCTATCCCAAAGTATGGATAAGCCGATTTCGAACCAAGCGCTGAACAAAGTGGTATACCTTTGGCCTTTCCTGCATCGTTAACAGACTCGCTGTGACACAACGGTTAATTGAGTAATATGCTTTACCTTCCCATCACACGGTGATCCCATAGGAGAGACTGCGTAACTGTTTCCTCTGCGTATCCAACCCAGCCACATCTTGCGTTATGCTAACAGTCATGGAGTAGGCGAACAAACAGCCAGTATGTGCACAGTGTGTGAAATAAGCTGGCGTGGCGTCAATATATCGAACAGTTACGACACAGCTGTAATTTAGTTTTTTTCTGTTACTGAGACAATGCAGTGAATCGACTCAGATAATATTGAAACTGTTACATTGTTACATCATCCCAACCAGAGGAGAATGTTTGTTTCACCTCTGTTGGAAAATTTGGTTTCTTTGTTTTTGTTGTTAAACGCCTTAAACAGCAATATTCCAGTTATATGACGGCAGTCTGTAAATAACCGAATCTGGACCAGACAATCCATTAGTTGGTTTGTTGTTTAACGCCGCACTCAACATTATTCCAGCTATATAACGGCGGTCTGTAAATAAATGATTCTGGACTAGACAATCCAGTGATTAATATCATGAGCATCGATGAATGCAATTGGGATCGATGACATTCATCAACCACGTCAGCGAGAGACAACTCGTTGAGTGATATTGCCTCAAAGACAAGCATGGGTGTCTGAAGACCAATTTTAACCCGGCTCTTCACGGTATGGAAAAATGTGGTATCGGCTATGGGACAGTTTATGTGTGCTGCTACTGCTGTTGCTTTCGATGATATTACTACTACCACCACGACCACGACAACGGCCACGACCACGACCATTACTAATACAACTAATACTAATAGTAAGCCTCGTGAAGATCCGAGCTACAATAGGCCTTCAACATCCCATGCTTGCTGTAAGAGGCGACTTATGGGATCGGTCGGTATGGCTCGAGAGGCTTGGTTGATGCATGTCATTGCATCCCAATTACTTTGATCGATGCTGATGACATCAATCACTGAGTTGTCTGCTCCAGACTCGATTATTTACAGAACCAAGTGATATAGCTGGAATATAACTGAGTGCGTCGTTAAACATCAAACAAAGAGTGAGTGAGTGAGTATTCCAGCAATATCACGGCGAGGGACAGGAGTGAGTGAGTGAGTATGGTTTCACGCCGTTTTTAGCAATATTCCAGCAATATCACGCCGTTTTTAGCAATATTCCAGCAATATCACGGCGAGGGACAGGAGTGAGTGAGTGAGTATGGTTTCACGCCGTTTTTAGCAACATTCCAGCAATATCACGGCGAGGGACAGGAGTGAGTGAGTGAGTATGGTTTCACGCCGTTTTTAGCAATATTCCAGCAATATCACGCCGTTTTTAGCAATATTCCAGCAATATCACGGCGAGGGAAAGGAGTGAGTGAGTGAGTATGGTTTCACGCCGTTTTTAGCAAAATTCCAGCAATATCACGCCGTTTTTAGCAATATTCCAGCAATATCACGGCGAGGGACAGGAGTGAGTGAGTGAGTATGGTTTCACGCCGTTTTTAGCAATATTCCAGCAATATCACGCCGTTTTTAGCAATATTCCAGCAATATCACGGCGAGGGACAGGAGTGAGTGAGTGAGTATGGTTTCACGCCGTTTTTAGCAATATTCCAGCAATATCACGCCGTTTTTAGCAATATTCCAGCAATATCACGGCGAGGGAAAGGAGTGAGTGAGTGAGTATGGTTTCACGCCGTTTTTAGCAATATTCCAGCAATATCACGCCGTTTTTAGCAATATTCCAGCAATATCACGCCGTTTTTAGCAATATTCCAGCAATATCACGGCGAGGGACAGGAGTGAGTGAGTGAGTATGGTTTCACGCCGTTTTTAGCAATATTCCAGCAATATCACGCCGTTTTTAGCAATATTCCAGCAATATCACGGCGAGGGACAGGAGTGAGTGAGTGAGTATGGTTTCACGCCGTTTTTAGCAATATTCCAGCAATATCACGGCGAGGGACAGGAGTGAGTGAGTGAGTATGGTTTCACGCCGTTTTTAGCAATATTCCAGCAATATCACGCCGTTTTTAGCAATATTCCAGCAATATCACGGCGAGGGACAGGAGTGAGTGAGTGAGTATGGTTTCACGCCGTTTTTAGCAATATTCCAGCAATATCACGCCGTTTTTAGCAATATTCCAGCAATATCACGGCGAGGGACAGGAGTGAGTGAGTGAGTATGGTTTCACGCCGTTTTTAGCAATATTCCAGCAATATCACGCCGTTTTTAGCAATATTCCAGCAATATCACGGCGAGGGAAAGGAGTGAGTGAGTGAGTATGGTTTCACGCCGTTTTTAGCAATATTCCAGCAATATCACGCCGTTTTTAGCAATATTCCAGCAATATCACGCCGTTTTTAGCAATATTCCAGCAATATCACGGCGAGGGACAGGAGTGAGTGAGTGAGTATGGTTTCACGCCGTTTTTAGCAATATTCCAGCAATATCACGCCGTTTTTAGCAATATTCCAGCAATATCACGCCGTTTTTAGCAATATTCCAGCAATATCACGGCGAGGGACAGGAGTGAGTGAGTGAGTATTGTTTCACGCCGTTTTTAGCAATATTCCAGCAATATCACGCCGTTTTTAGCAATATTCCAGCAATATCACGCCGTTTTTAGCAATATTCCAGCAATATCACGCCGTTTTTAGCAATATTCCAGCAATATCACGCCGTTTTTAGCAATATTCCAGCAATATCACGCCGTTTTTAGCAATATTCCAGCAATATCACGGCGAGGGAGAGGAAAGAAACAAAGTAATCATGATAATGATATGGATAATAATGTTCATGAGAATGGTGTTGCTGCTTATGTGGATGTAGTTCTAAATGGACGCTGGAAAAGCAGCTGCTGTTGATTGTTTACGGATGATGATGATGGTGATGATGATCACGATGAAGATGATAATTTGTCGGTTTTATATGTTTAAGTCGGTTATGTTTTGTTATATATTTTTTTATATGGCGAACTTTAAAAAGGGAAATAGAAAAACAGATTGGACGTAATAACCACTTTGGATGCTGAGAGGTAAACTTGAATCTTCCTTTCTCCATAACCGAAGTAATTGTTGATTTGTATTCAATGAATCGAGAATAAATGCGAGTGTCTCTGAAAAGACATGTCATAATTTATTTTAGGTATTTGGGCATACAAATAGAAACGACCCGCGAAGAGGTCTTCAGCAACCGATGCCTGTCGTAAAAGGCGACTATGCTTGTCTTACGAGGCGACTGACGGGATCGGGTGATCAGGCTCGCTGACTTGGTTCATGCATGTCATCGCTCCCAATTGCGTAGATCGATGCTCATGATGTCAATCACTAGATTGTCTGGTCCAGACTCGATTATTTACAGACCGCCGTCATATAGGTGGAATATTGCTGAGTGCGGCAACAAACAAACAAACAAACAAAACAAATAAAAACATCGTCTAACAGCTTGATTAAACACACGTCTTACCCTAACAAGCAAAATTTAATGTATATCCGTTATTTTCCGTCGAGTCAGCTTAAAAAAGGAAGAAGCCCGATATGAATGTCATTGACGTTTGCCGCTAAGATGAAATCAACGAACCGAGTATGGTTCTAACAAACCACTAATCAGGGTAAATCTGGGTTTGAACCCTTAGAATATTAGATCCGGGCGTGCATACGGACGCAACTGTACGCAACGAGCGACAGCACCTAATAAAACAGCGGCACCCGTGTCCTACAAAAACTTCAACTGGCGCGGCAAGGAGAGTAACGGTGATAAGTTTACGTAAATGTTAGGTGGTAACTAGACCTCCCTTGAATCACCTGGCGTTTATTGCAGCAATTTACAACCTTGCATATATCTTGTCTAGACTATCCCACATATGTCCGCTAAGTAATAGTATTATTATTCAACGTCTTTGAATAGCCCGTGACAAGTGTTGCCCATGTTTCTCCAAGGATGACAATGTTTTATGTCTTTATTGTTGGACAAAATATGGGATGTTGGAGATTAAAGCTTTTGGGCTCATATATCCCTTCGACAACTAGAATGAGTGAGTGAGTATGGTTTTACGCCGCTTTTAGCAATATTCCAGCAATATCACGGTAGGGGACACCAGAAATGGGCTTCACACATTGTACCCATGTCGGGATTCGAACCCGGGTCTTCGGCGTGACGAGCGAACGCTTTAACCACTAGGCTACCCAACCGCCCCTCGACAACTAGAAAGTAGCAATTTTACTGATTTTTTTAAAAAATATATAAAGTTTTTCTTGTCAAGCCTATTTTCAAATCCTTTCTGTCCGTATGATAATGTTACCTTGACGCAATTGGAAATCGGTATTAGTAATAAAGCTACGCAGTTATGAGGATCGTCTTTTTCTCAGATACATCACGATGGCAGTCTGCAGCCGAAACTAAGATTGCATTCTGGCTGAGAGGATGAACGTTTTTGTGTTTACTTCTTCATCATCACGATGTGATCCAGGAGGATCTGTGACCTGGAGCAGTGATGAAAGACCTGTCAACCTAGTTGAATCCCGTACCCCTATTCAACATGGAACACTCTTTACTGATTACGAATCAGTTAGTAATAATGATCAAATGTCATGTTTATCAGTACGTTATATGGTCCAAGACAATAAATATCATAGGCAAATTCGTAGATATTTGAAGATGCATCGCTTGTTGGTGATTCGCGATACGTATCGAAACGCAATAAAATTGTCTTTAACCTTTGGATAGGATTAGTTTTGCAATGAAAATTGCAGACGTTTTTTATCAACAAAATTCGCGTCTGCATCTTCGAGCAATATTCTGTATTTTAGCATAAACGTCCCATCGATATCGACTGAATGAAATGGATATTCACGGCACAATTTTAACCGCTGGAGCGTTTGTTTTGACGGATACCGCGTTCGCGCTTGATGGATCATTTGCTTAGAACAGAAGCATGTCATTCAATGAATCATTTTAATCTCCAAACACCATCAATCGGTGGTACAAGAGCATGTATATATACATGTATATCATAATAGATGACATGATCACGTTCAAAAAAGGTGTACGTGCAGTGTCTTTGTCTAGTCAGATGCGATTATTAACAGGTCACAGGCATATAATGACAAAAACAACAACAAAACAACAACATGTCATCACCACCACTATCACCGCCTCAACACGACACACCTCCTACCACACCAGCTCACTCGTTCCCACATCTACCATCACTTACAAATCTGTAAGACAACTGACCGCCTCCGTGGTCTAGTGGTAGAACGTCCGCCCGGAGAACGGAAGGTCCGGGGTTCGATCCCCGGCCTCGTCCTACCAGAAGACGGTAAACGATTGTACTTGTTGTTACCCTGTCTGTCGCTCGGCATTAAGGGGCTAAAACAAGGACTGGTTGACTCGGAGTCAGTATACTGTGTCTGAGTGGGTTATTCATGTTAAACTGCGGCATGGTATCTCAGTGAGCTAGCACTATAAATCGGCATCAGTCCGGACTAGTACAAGCAGCCACACACACACACACACACACACACACACACACACACACACACACACACACACACACATGCATGCATGTCTTTATATAAGGCCATAATCGTGGACGCGACGTTAAACCCAATTTCACCTCACCTCACCTCACCTTGTAAGGCAACTCCTTCTCCTTACAAATAACACGTATAACCACTTCTCTACCAGCACTTCAATCGCTAAAATTTTATTATACCTCCACCGCTGACATTTGTGTGCAACATAGCTGCCCGTCCACTATCACCACTGTCACATTAACACGCCTGCTTCTCATAAACCACGTTGGCCGTGTTACTTGTGGGGTAATGTTTCAACAGGTCCATTGGTACAGTTGCTAAAGTCTTAATGTTTAAAGAAATACAGCCAAACGAAGATGTGTCCAACTTTGATGTGTCGAACGTACGTTTATCTCGAAGTAAAAGTTTGGTCCCTGCTTATTCCTTTTAATGTTGTGTCGAACCTCGGATAACTCGAAGTATTTACGTAGGCCCCTTCAACTTCGACACAACGGTGTTTGGCTGTTTTTCATTGAAAATGCATCTACTTCAAACTTGAAGTCTCCAAAAGCAAATGTTGATTATAAATCAGTTACATACCCGTGAAGATCCGGGATAGAATAGATCATCAGCAACCCATTCTTGCCGTAAAAGGCGACTATGCTTGTCGTAAGAGGCGACTAACGGGATCGGGTGGTCAAGCTTGCTGACATGGTTGAAGCAACGGGATCGGATAGTCAGGCTCGCTGGTTTGGTTGAATCACATGCAAAAGAGAACAGATCCGTAAGACGGGGAGCATATTTGGGGCTCATGATGGGCGCCTACAAAAGCACACGGACATAAACAGACATTGCACGTCACTCGGTCGGCATATCAACAATCGCAATCGATACTAGCTTCAAGGGCATGCTATTCATTGATGTGTACTTTATTTAATGATAAAGTATTAATTTGTGCTTTTAGTCTTCGCTCTATGACCATTCACCTGTATCGTGATCTATCGATGCATACTGAATGGTTAACATTTCAAAATACAGATAAAAACTTAAAAGACAATTCACCTGTCAGCTGGAACGTTTGATCTTCAGATGCAATCCAGAGGAAAAGCTTCATGCTAATCCAAGGCCTTGTTGTTCGTGCTACTTGTGAGGCATCAACTGACGTCACTGCCTTATTAATGCTCTTGTCAAAGTGTGACAAATATAGCAGTTTTCTTTCGTAAATAAATGAAAGGTGCGTCATATTCTATCAGGAGGCTATCGGCAATGTACATAACAACATAAGTCTTCTCTGTTGTGCACTCTTGAGTCATAGCAGACATGACGTCTCGGTGAATTGTGTGACGTCGTCAATGGATGACGTTATGTACTTTTTCACTACCAAACCACCTGGTACCAGAAAAGCTCAACTATCGAATTTCCGTCATACATTGACCCAACTTATATATATTGCAACAACCGGGCATAACGAAATCAGTTTTCTTCAGTTTATGTTAAAAATGGAAAATATTCATGTGCCGTGAGAAGTCGTACATCCTTGACCAGCACCACTTCTAGTCAACTGACTTGTGATTCAAAGTCGGAGGCTGGGTAGACATGTGGCTGAAGCGTTCGCCCGTCACGTCGAAGACTTGGGTTCGATAGCAAACATGGGCACAGTTAGTCTATCATACAGACACTGAAACAAATAAACTGGGCGGCAAAAGAAAGTATAGGTCGAGTTCCATGATCGATAAAAAAATAACAAGAAGAGGTTTTGTTGTGAATTATAATATAATCTAGGGAGGGGTAACAAATGATTGATCAACCACAGTTTGAATGAAATTGTGCAATCACAAGTAATGTAAGCTCAAGGTAAACAATGGTGGGGTAAGAAATTTCATTTTCAAAAGTTGTCTGAAATGTCTCCAAAAAATTGTCAGACACACTGCAAGTTCATTGTCGACACAGTTGCCTTCAATAGCATGTATGACCTCCAGCTGCCTCAATGCATGCTGTGATACGCAGCCTCATCGATGACGTCAGTCTTCTGATGACGTGGACTGGAATCCCTTGCCACTCGTCTCTCAGGGCCTGCTGCAATTCTTGTCTGTTGACGGGAGGCTGATGGCGTACTCTAATCTGTCTGTCAAGATGAACCCACAGATGTTCAATAGGATTAATATCGGGTGAGTGGGCTGGCCAGGGCAAAACGTCAACGTTCTGCTGGTTTAGAAAGTTCCGAGTCGGTCTTGCAGTGTGGGGCCTGGCATTGTCGTGTTGAAACAATGTCCCCTGCTGTTGGTTTTGTAAGAACGGAAGCACAACTGGCTGCAACACTTGGTCTCTGTACTGCACAGCGTTCAGGTTTCCCTGTATAATGACCAAATCAGTCTTCTGATCTCCACAAATACCGCCCCACACCATGACACCTCCCCCGCCGAATGGATGGACCTCTCGAATACACGCCGGAGCCAAACGTTCCTCTCTGCGTCGATAAACTCGTTCTCTGCCGTCATTTCGAAACAAGTTAAACCGACTTTCATCAGTAAACAGCACTCGACGCCAATTTCTCACTTGCCAGCGTCGAACCTGCCTCGCCAATAGCAGTGTCAGGCGTCGATGTTGAGCAGTCAGTACCATTCCTCGGAAAGGACGATACGCTCGGATTCAAGCAGCACGAAGTCGTCGTAGTACTGTACGTTGGCCAATGAGATGTCCCAACGCTGTTGCTGCCGTCGCCGTCGCCGTCGCCGTCGCGGTTACGAATCTGTTTCGCAGGTGAATGAGCCGTATCTGACCGTTTTCCAGTGGTGTTGTCACTCGGGATCGTCCGGTTCTAGGCCTGTGCTGTGTCTTCCCTGTCTGCCTGTACCGTTGAATCAGCCTGGCTACTATCAATAGTGTACAACCAAACCTTCTGGCAATTTGGACATGTGTTGCCCCCTTTTCGGCCTTACCGATGGTTCTCCCTCTCTGCTCCTGTGACAGTCGTCGCATTTCTTTTGTGTGCTTTCATCACGTGTGGTTATACCCTGCAGACGAACGCATTTATACAGCTAACATGCACGTGCAGTTCATGCCGTAGGCGGGAAATCTGTTTCACCAATTTTGTGTCACCGCACGAGCGCCGTCAAAGGTGGCGCGTTCGGGTGAGGTGTATTTTTGGTACCTGTTCCTGGGCAGTCACATTCCCAATACCCACTTTCCACTAGTTATCGCTGTTTTAGGGGAAATTACAAATTGCCAACCTATACTTTCTTTTGCCGCTGAGTTTATATCAAATACAGCCCATGCAAGTCTATCATGTTTGGCAAGTCTAGATTACTGCAGTATCTGGAAATGAAGAAAGTCTCGGGGCTCCTTTTTATCATATTTTTTTAAGATATTTTAACAATTGTTTTTTTCTGTACGATATGTTCATTTCAGAGACCAGAAGTTAGTCTATGGTACAGTGTGCGAAGCCCATGTCAGGCGTCCTACGCCATGATATTGCTGGAATATTGACAACGTCGGCCTAAAATAATATTTACTGACCTTTTCAGTCCTAATTAAGTGGTTACTTGTTCCAAATCCTTAGCAAGACAGTTTTGGCAGAATATATTAGTAATGGAGATGTATGTCAAAGTATTCAATTAATTCACACCTAAGCTAAAGTATTGTCAGTAAAAATACATCGAATATTGCGTAATTGAAAATCAAATATATGCACCAGCGTTGAACGTGGTGCACCGCCACGGCTAGGTCGGCGTGACCTGTAGTTGGTAACATCTGTTGAAACAATAAACATAATGCGTATGTATTACAGCTTCAGGCAGACATTGGCCAGGTGCGTTACAATCAATGAAACGACGGAAAGTTGTGGCATGATTCACTATAATGCACATTATGTCTACATTCTGATGAAAGCCAAATATCTTACCACCCACATTAAAAGCATGTTTACAAACTATTACGTCGGCCTTGAAATATTTGTTTGTTTGTGGTAGTTGTATTTTAGATGTTAGTTGTAGTGATGGTGGCCCTTGCAGTGATAGTGGCTGTGGTTTATGAGTGGCAGCCAAAGTGTGGAAGTTGCATTTTAGATGTTAGTTGTAGTGATGGTGGCCCTTGCAGTATTAGTGGCTGTGGTTTATGAGTGATTAGCAAAGTGTGGTAGTTGTATTTTAGATGTTAGTTGTAGTGATGGTGGCCCTTGCAGTATTAGTGGCTGTGGTTTATGAGTGGTAGGCAAAGTGTGGTAGTTGTAGTTTAGATGTTAGTTGTAGTGATGGTGGCCCTTGCAGTATTAGTGGCTGTGGTTTATGAGTGGTAGGCAAAGTGTGGTAGTTGTAGTTTAGATGTTAGTTGTAGTGATGGTGGCCCTTGCTAGTGATAGTGGCTGTGCTTTATGAGTGGTAGGCAAAGTGTGGTAGTTGTAGTTGAGATGTTAGTTGTAGTGATGGTGGCCCTTGCAGTGATAGTGGCTGTGGTTTATGAGTGGTAGGCAAAGTGGTGTTGGTGACGTTGTTGGTAATTGAGGTGGTTTTGACGATGGTAGTGTATTGGACTGAGTGAGTGAGTTATATTTTACGCCGCTTTTAGGAATATTCCAGCAATATCAGGGCGGGGGACACCAGAAATGGGCTTCACATATTGAACCCATGTCGGGAATCGAACCCGGGTCTTCGGTGTGACGAGCGAACGCTTTAACCACTAGGCTACCCGACGGCCCAATTGGTGTATTGGAAGTAGTGGATCTGTGTTGAGGTAATTGGAATTAAGCGTTAGTGATGATGATATTGATTTGTGTTTCATGTGGTTGTATTAGTGTCAGTGGAGATGATAGCGTTAGTGATATTAATTTTAATAAATCAATGCATATTATTATGTCCAGAGATCATGGCGCTATACAATTATTTACCCGGTCATTGGATTTGCTTAGAATGTATTCCATGTTCAACTCTTTAGGGACAAAACAAACCAATATGTCTGTTCGGCGCGAGGAGGTTAACTTTTCGGAGGTAAACATAATCTGTTTTCAATGCGGAGCAAGGTTATTCATCTGAAGTGTTGTATGAGTACTCGATACTTTCAAGGAACTGAAGGGTATTACGCTTCGGCTGAAGATAATGAAACACAAGTTCGGAATTCAAGTTGGTATCACCATCAGGAACAAGCTCAATATCACTGTGAAATGTAGTAGTAGGTCATAGAGTTCCGATAAAGTTGGCCTATTGAACTAATGTCAGCAGGGCGTGGGATATTACCATGTGGATGGTGATTTGATTATTACAAGAATAACGTCAAAGTGTGTCACACTGAAGGCTACGTGGGTACGTGGGTTTATGGGGTGTGTCTGGACACAGATAAGGGGGACACACGTGACAGGACAATGATGTGGGGGGGGAGGGGGGGGGGGGGGGGGGAGGCACGGATACCATAAACACAGTTTCATTCCATAACATGTACCTCGTTACAGGAGGCGATTCGTAACTCCCAAACTTTAACATGTAGAAACGTCAGTCGTAGCCGCCTCCGCAAAACTGCAGCGAGTGAGTTAGATTGACATGAGAGGACATTCGGGAGTGATGCGAGTCTTACACGTTTAGTGAGTGAGTGAGTGAGTGAGTTGGGTTTAACGCCGCTTTTAACCTTATTACAGTTATATCGCGGCGTGTCAGCTTAATGTGGGAGGAAAGCCCGAAGTGATGCAGGTCTCAGACATTTACCACTTCGGTGAAACCATCGAGCACGGGTATGGTGCTGACAAACCTAGAAACATTATCGGGGCGAACCGGGATTCGAACCCACAATCATAGGTTTCTGGCGTGCCCAAGGGACGCAATTCTGCACAGCGAATCGCGGCGCCTTAGACGACTGGGCCACCCGTGCCCCCCTTTCACGTTTAGTGTTTGGTGAAAACCGCCTGCACGGATGTGGTGGAGATCAGGGGGAACATAGGAACATACTCAGGTTGAGTCTGGAATTCGAATCCACGATGTTGGTTTCTGGAACTCAGAGGCGCAATGTCACAGCGATTGCGACGCCGTCGACAACCACGGTACAACTGTCGCCAGACACCATTTAAAAGTTTTAGTAAACACTGTGCATAAATATAACTTTCAGCTTCTTATTTGTACTTCATGAACTTGATCACATTAACTGATTTTACAGAATATTTTTTTGTTTGCTAATAGCAGATATCCATTGACATATTCATTACATGAAGAAATCAGGTTTCAGCCACACATCAAAAACGTAAATCGCTGTTGGGGTTTATGGTTGTTTTTCTTCTTCATCTGCTACTAAACAGGACAAGAGTTATCTGCTCTTCTTTGGGTTCCTCATTGAAGCATAAGGGGAGATAATTGGATGAACCACATAAACAGTGTTGTTTCCTTTTGACGTGTGTACTCGATGGTAAGTTTTGGTCACCA
Organism: Haliotis rufescens; assembly: GCF_023055435.1. Taxonomy (NCBI): domain Eukaryota; kingdom Metazoa; phylum Mollusca; class Gastropoda; order Lepetellida; family Haliotidae; genus Haliotis; species Haliotis rufescens. The sequence goes on from NW_025964383.1 coordinate 10,585,229, forward strand.
CAAACCGATGCTTGTCGTGAGACACTTGGTAACTTGGTTGAGAGTTTGTCTATACGGGGTCCGAGGGCACGGGTGGCCCAGTCGTCTAAGGCGCCGCAATTCGTTGTGCATACCAGGAACCTGTGATTGTGGGTTCGAATCCCGGTTCGCCCTAATTATGTTTCTAGGTTTGTCAGCACCATGCCCGTGCTCGTGGGTTTTACCGAAGTGGTAAACGTCTGAGACCTGCATCACTTCGGGCTTTCCTCTCACATTAAGCTGACACGACGTGATATAACTGGAATACTGTTAAAAGCGGCGTTAAACCCAACTCACTCACTCACTATGGGGGGTCCTGAGACACTGGTTTTGATGGACTTTATAGTCATGTGCGAGGGAACAGGGGAGATAACACACATCTTCTTTTCTTCAGCACGGGTTTTGCAGACATCGAATGTAACTATACTGTGCTTGGACCCTTTTGGACTTCGATGATGCTAAGAGGATAAAATGTGGAGATGGTGTTGCAATCGAACAGGACGAGTTTTGATTTTCAAATTATGTTTTGTTTTCTACCAGTCAGAGCCCTTGTCGATTGTGTGTCATTGTACCCTGACGGCGTTGATCGATGCTCATAATATCAACCACCGTTTTGTGTGGCTTAGAATCGATTATTTACGATCTGCCATGAAATGTGATTTTTAACTAACAAGTGCATGTCTGGCATGGCACTGATAGAGGTGGACTAGATATTTAATAATGACCTGACGCTGAACTGCTTCACGCATTAATCTAAGCAAAATAACATAGACCAATTGATGTGACTTAGCATATTTTGTCAGCAAATAAAACATCTCCTAGCCCCCAGGCAAATATATTAATATGAAAATGACAATAATCGGTGTGCATCACGTATTACTTACAGTGGAACCAGTCATGCATAAAGTAGATAACAATAATACAAATTGGTTTTAAAACATCCCTGATAGCTGTTCGTTTTAATGTTTTAAGCAAGCCAGGTCACATGTGTTGTTAAACAGTATTTATGTCGGTGTACGTGACTGGATTACGTTAACGTATCTATATATAGTCACCAAGGCAGTTCAGGACTCATTTGCCCCCAGAGAACAAATTAGGGTGATATTATTAAATCAGCCAAGCCTCCCCTGGGAGTAATTTAAGCATCCATCCAAACATTATCTATATTTGTACCGCACTGCTGCACAGATTAAGGGGCAACACGACACACGAGTAGAAACAATACTCCACTGACGTCACATTGTCAGTACAGCGGAAGGTTCAGAAAACACATTCTATTTTTCGTTCGTTAAGCACTAAAAAAATAAATAAATACGGTTGTCATAGGAGATTTGATTTCTGCGGGTGACTGTTTCTTCCGAAACGGTGCGATATGCACCATGCTGTATGCTAGTCACATGCAGCGTCGTATTACATGTGCAGGGCTCGTTATTTGATAATGACCTGACTGTGTACTGCTTCAAGGTTTGATCTCAACAAGATACCATTGCCCATTTGGTGTGGCAAGGTTTAGGTACGTGGATTTTAAATATCGCTTACCTCGCATCATGTACAACGTACATTAGAACCATCCATGTCCAAGTAGATACACCAATAGAAATTAGTTGAAAATATAAAATAAGTTATCGTGTCTATTTATATATCTATATACCTATTAATAATTAAAAGTAAGATTGAAAGTTCTATGACGTATGAGTCTCACCAGGCCATAACTGAATAATGGACTGTGTTCAATCTTCTCCACTTATTTAATTATTACTAGATTTTGCCTGAGAGTTAGAACTTTACTGTGCTTTCTCCATATATATGTGTGTGTGTGAGTGAGTGAGTGAGTGAGTGAGTGTGTGTGTGTGCCTGTGCCTGTGTGTGTGTGTGTGTGTGTGTGTGTGTGTGTGTGTGTGTGTGTGTGTGTGTGTGTGTGTGTGTGTGTGTGTGTCCATTTTTAAAAGGAAGCATGACAGGTCACTTGTGTTGTCATAGTGTATGTGTCTATGTGCGTCTGGCTGTCATGTGTCATTACTTTCCTGCATGTCCACGATGTCGTATGCACGTCACGCGTAACGACGTATTGACGTGCTCGCATGTACGTAAGGACGACGTGATCGGAATGGTCCCGAGGTGTAATGCAAATTATTTTGCCACAAATACCTCGCACTTTGTAGTTATCGAATATCTGCAGTTTTCCACCCGTAATTGAACATATCAGTATTTCAATGTTCTTACTAACAATGTCTGATAAACAAAGTACATGTCATTAAATCTGAAATTCCGCATCACTGCGGCTGTCAATTCTACTATTTCAATCCGAGATTTCTGATTTGAAACTCTCATTTACCATTCAGAATTGTGTATTTCCAAATTCATCATATAATCATAAATACATCTCATCCTTTCGCGTATGTAATCGGTCAATATCGAACAAAGCTATTTTCCCAAGGAGATATTCATGAACATTTTGATTATATCATATGCGTTCCCGAGTAGGGAACAAACAGCCCTAGCTGTAAAAGATCTCAGCAGTCCAACTCACCGAGTGTGGTCTCCTATCCAACCACCCTCCACCGCCAGCGTTGCTTTGATTTATCAGTCATCCGTACACCGTGCACAGACCATATACCGGCTTTATTTCTTGTAAACGTTATCTTGTCTGTCATCCATTGCCATAGCAAAGCTTAGCAGCAACCAAGTCATCACTCATAGAAGCTATGGTTGATTTGTTTGATTGTTTGTTGTTTTACGCTGCACTCGGCAATTTTCCAGCCATATGACGGCGGTCTGTAAATAATCGAACGTAGACCAGACGGTGATTGACATGATGAGTATCGATCTATGGAAATGGTATACGATGGCATGCATCAACTAAGTCAGCGAGCCTGACCACCCGATCCAGTTAGTTGCCTCTTACGATGGGTCGACGAAGATCCGGATATTCACGAGGAGTATGAACTACGGACATAACGTCATTACTTACCACAGAACAATAAACATGTATGTTTGCATTGTGTTACTACCTTTGAACGTTACACTTCCAGATCTTTCCCCTCGCATCGTTTTTAAGAACACGTAATTACGTAATACGTCGTTACGTATGACTTGCATATGGAATCGTTTCGTGAGAAATTTTAACATGTGGGAAAGTAATGTCATATGACAGCCAGATGCACAGAGAAACATACAGTGACCCTGTCCTGCTTAATTTTAAAACGGACATTCATCTGCCAGAAGAGATTTGGCAGATCCTTCCACGGGAACGTCGACAAACATTTCACGCAGGGCAGCCAGACAGCTGGCTTCGACAGAAAGGGTTTCTCACAAGTGAGTTTCCTCTTTCTCAGCTGGTACATTCTACCAATGACAACATCATGCACCGACTTGACCCACTCTGAAATACCTTCAACAGGTTCTTCTTCTCGTTTGGGCTATTTTTTGGTATATGCTTCGACGGCATCCATAATGATTTTAAAGTTGCGATCCCAATTGGTAGGAGGTCAGTCACGGTATTTTGGTCCATTTTGAATATCTGACGATGGTTGTAATTTTCAATAAGAGAGAAGTTAACTGTTATCATATGACCTACCGGTTGGCAACCACAAGTAGTTGAACTTGCACCATGATCTGCCAAGTCCACGTTCTGCAGTACTTTCGTGTAAAAGAACAACCTGGATGAAATTGTGTTCGTATAGGAAAAAGAAATTGGCACATGTTGGGAAACTGGTTATTGTCTGAGAACGCTACTTAGATTTAAAGCATCAATTCCTTTGTTTGCAAATTTAAACTTCAAGAACATGTGGTATTTGTCTGATTTAGTGGAACTGCTTCTGGTTTGGCCAAGCGTTTCAAAGCAATATCAAGAACTATGCTCTCTAGTTTATACTGTTGGCTCTGACTATTTGGGGGGCGGTCGGGTAGCCTAGTGGTTAAAGCGTTCGCTCGTTCGCTCGTTCGCGCCGAAGACCCGGGTTCGATTCCCGACGTGGGTACAATGTGTAAAGCCCATTTCGGGTGTCCCCCGCCGTGATATTGCTGGAATATTGCTAAAAGCGGCGTAAAACCATACTCACTCACCCACTCTTACTATTTGTAGACCCACCCATGAGCTAAAGTTGCTGGAGTGGTTTAATGTCTTTCAATGACACTGCGTATGGTCATGTTCTTTCTTGGTGCAGTCCCAATGATTCATGAAGGAGAGGCAACAAAGCTTCCAAATAAAAGGTATCATTTGGCCTTCGTCCTTTCTTGTGACCATGGCAGCGTCAATGTCTGTTGGGTGCCGGAACAGACTCAGTACATTGACGTTGACATTTCCTTGGTAAAACAGTCAGCCAACGTCTTTCATTTTGTTATTGCATTCATATGGCATTGCTGTACACAACAGTCGAAGCCAAAGATTTTCTCTGGACATTCTATAATGTCGAATTATTTAAGGCTATTAGATGGGTGGTATGTTTCTTACGCTCATGCAAAGAATGAAGTGATTTCGCTGAAATTGTTTGTGGACACAATTGGAAACATTTCTGGTGGTGCCCGATCTATGCTTGCTGACTCATGTCAGTGATTTCTGTTGTGTCTCTCCAACACATAACGGTGCACAAAGGGTACACTCAATGCCTTATATGGCGTTTTTAGTTTGACAAGCGAGGTCCTCAAAAAGTTTTGTTTGATATATTTTAGCTGTAAAGTTAGATTTGATATCAAGTTCAGTTGTCAAAATAGGACAGGTTTTGTATTTGTGTTGTGTCACAAGAAGAAATGCTGCATGGGGATTGGTTCGAAAGACAAATGTCCTCTGACTGTACTGAATATATTGTAATGATGTTTGTAAATGAATCTTCGTTTATGAAATAGAAGCCTTCATGTTGAACATAGATCGAATTGACATGTCATCCAGAGGGACCACTCGAAGACTGCAATCTTAACTGTTGCAGTGGTGGCAGTTTTACCGTTTCGACCGTTGCCTTCATGTTGAACATAGGTCGAGTTGACATGTCATCCAGAGGGACCACTCGAAGACTGCAATCTAAACTGTTGCAGTGGTGGCAGTTTTACCGTTTCGACTCAAAGGTGTCTATTTTGTTCGTTCAACATTTGTTTTATAATAAGCTACCAAGTTACTGACAAAATGCCCACCAGCGGACACATCGACTTAGTTCATGTAAAGAAAAGCGAAATAAATGCGTGAACAATCCTGTTTAATTTTAAAACATACAGATATCAGGGATGTTTAAAAACAATTTGTAGTATTATCTATTTTATACATGACTGGTCTAACTGTATGTAATACGGGATGCTTATCAATGATTGTCATTTTTATTTTAATACATTTGCCTCGAAGCATTAGATATTGGTATTCGCTGAGAAAAAATGATGCTCAGTCACATAAACTTTCTAAGATCTATTCCTGAAGCAGTACATCGTCATGTCGTAATCAAATAAATAGCCCTGCCTCATCAGTGTGATGCTACACACGCGCTTATTAATTTGTTTGTTTATGGTTTGAAGTCATAACCAGCAATATTCCACCAATAACTTGGCAGACCGTAAATAATGGAGTCTGAACACGTGAAACAGGTGTTGGTTATTATGAGCACCGATCCACGCCATCAGGGTACGATGACACGCGATCGACAAGGGATCTGACTTGTCGAAAGCAAAATTCAATACAGAATGAAAACCCGTCACGGACGAGTGCTCGATTGCAACACCATCAACCTTTTATCCTCTTAGCATCCACAAATCCAGAATCAGTGCCGTTTCTCTTCGATCCCTGTGGGTTATCTCCCCTCAAATATGGCGCAGGTTCACCTAAACATAGTGCTCGAGTATCCGGTTGGAGACATTAACGTTGCATCGGGTACACACGTCAAGAGGAAACAACACTTCGTGTGAGTCATCTCCCTTGTGAATTATCTCCCATTTTACTTCAATAAGAAATACAAAGAAGGGCAGACAACTCTTGTCCAGTTTAGACGTCAATGAAGGAAAACGCACCACAAACCCCAACCAGTGATTCACGGTTTAGTTGAATGGCTAAACATTCCGTGACATTATTTAATGTCATTCCAAAATGTCATCCAACTTCGATAAATACTAGATGGTCACTATTGATCTCCCTACTAAAATAATTACCCATCAAATACATTCAGCTTATTTCATTTTTAATCATACTAAGGTAATCAATGTCAACTTAGGAGGGGTAGAAATTAATAGCTGATAATAATATTTATGCTCAGTGTTTACTAAAACTTTGTAATGTTGTCAGGAGACAGTTGTCTTAGTTGCTGTTTGAGAAGCCAACATGGAGGATTCGAGTCCCAAACTCAACCTGAGTATTTGTATAGGTTCGTCCAGATCAGCGCTATATCTGTGTTTGTGGTTTTCACCAAAGACTAATTAAACGTATATGATCTACATCACTCCCGAATCTCCCACGTTAAGCTGTCACGCCGTGATATAACAAAAATACTGCATAAAACTGAAGTCACTCACTGCAGTTTTGTTTCATGATCAGGTCTACGTCCCATAGGGCTACGACTGACGTTTGTCAATGTTAAAGTAAGGGAGTTACGAACTCGCTTCCTGTAACCGGGAATGAATGGAACTGTGTTAATAGTATCTGTGTCCCCTCATATCATTGTCCTGTCACGTGTGTCCCTCTTATCTGTATCCAGACACACCCCATAAACTACATGTACCCACGTACATCAGCGTGACACACATTCACGTTGTTCTTGTAATAAGCAAGTCGCCATGCACATGGCAATATCCCACGCTCTGCTCACAACATAAGTTCAATAGGCCAACTTTATCGGGACTCCATGACCTATACATGTACTACTTAACATTTCATAGGGGTAGTGAGCTTATTCATGATGTTTATAACAACCTGATTTCTGTACTTTCGTTTCATTATCTTCTTCCGAAGCGCAATACTCTTCAGCTCCCTAGCAATATCGAATGTTAGTCACATGACAACACCTCCAATGAAAAGTCAGTCCTCAAATGTTCTTATCAAGAGTTGGGCAGTATATAAACAAATAATCAAAAGAAACTTTACCTGTAGGTTGATTTTATCATCTGTTTTATTTTCAAATGAAGCGATATTATATTGCCCCCAAGAATTGTACTGGCGTCTAGTAAGCACGCAAAGAATTATTCTACATTCTTCTTTTTTTAAATTGAAAAATACACTCGCATAATACAGAACTGTTGATGGGAATCATGGACATCTTATCTTTGAAAATCAATAAATTTGCTTCCTTCGTCACAAATGTACAACATTTCAAACATGGCGGGGGTCATATGGTTACAAATTCATTTCTTACCCCAGTCTTCATTGAGACAATTTAATTTTACACAAAATTACCCAGTCACAAATGGCTTTTTACAAACTGTTGCATGAATGAGTGATGGTTCAATAAACATAATCAAATGTGCACAACAGTTCTTTCAATGTTCATTTACACAAAAAACAAACTCGGTGTACCTTTTTTTGCTTCTTAGTTTAATTTAGGTCTCAAGTGCACCTTGCATGCTTGATGCACGAAGAGGACAATGGGATCCCATGTGGACAGGGTGCACTCGCTCACAGCTGTGATTTGACTGGCTACGTGTATTCAAGCTATTGGGGAAATTAATGTGACGCTCAAATGTTCAAGTACATTTCAAACATAATTGAGGACCAACTGGACACAATGAATGAGGAATGATGCTCTGTTATCCAGTGGACTACGTGTTCAGTTAATTCGGTTGATTCCGCAGCATACCGTAAATCAAAGCCCATGCTGCTCACATTCAAGCCATCAACATAGCGATAATGCTCCAAAAAATACCTCATTCACGTATTAAGACAAGAATGAAACTAATCGTCTTATCGAAAGTTGCCTATGATGGTATCAAAGATATATAAGCATGCATATAAATGATTGCACTTCATCCCAGGACACGATGTCGGTATTATGCCAGTCATTAAGACTCTCCCTATATAATATGTTTCTTTGGCGTGGTTCCACAGCGTGGACAATGTACTGTCTGTCCTTGCCGCTGAGCTCATTAGTATCGATGCGAGACCTCGGCCGGAGCCTCGAGACATGGGTCAGATCTTTTCGCCCTTATGATGCTTCTTAAGATAGCATGGCGTACTTGTTTCCGAATATCTCCATTGTGTCGCTCAAATATTTGAGCTTCATATCATGTACTTCATATTCTAAGAACAGACGGGGATCCGGGTCAGAATAGGTCTTCAGTAATCCAAGCTTGCTGTAAAAGGCGACAATACTTGTCGTCTAAGGCGATTAACGTAATCGGGTGGTCAGGCTCTCTGACTTGGTTGATGCATGTCATCGCATCCCAATTGCATTGATCGATGCTCATCACTGGATTGTCTGCCCAAAACTCGATTATTTACAGACCCCCGTCATATGGCTGGAATATTGCTGAGTGCTGCGTTAAATAAACAAACACACCAAACCAAAAGGAGAGCCGGGAGGTTCTCGAAACAAATTAAAATTAGATGTATGGGGTCGTATCAGAAAACCCCAGATGAATCTATCGAAAAAGGTCAAAACACTGGTTTCTAGTATGCAGTCACAGAGATAATTCCCCATTAAAAATCTTTGGCAGGCATTAAGAAGTTGGAAGAACATGAATTCATGGATATCACCTTCGTTTAATTCTTTGTCGCGACGTTTCAGAGCATTCACCTGATGAAGGAGCAGGATGCAGCTCTGAAACGTCGTGACAGAAAAAGACGACGTTGCTATTCATACAAAAGTGTCCTGCATTAATACCCTAAAGACATCAAGAATGTATTTGGGTACATCGGCCAGCCTAAATGCATGCGAATTGACGTTTTTTTCCCAAACAATAAATCGTTTTACTCGTCTTATAATTATATATGTCAACAAAAACTTCATTAATTGCATATTTAATCAATAGAACAAAAAACAGACAACTATACGAATTCATTGACATCGTTCAGCGTAATAATGCAACACAAGACCCGTCCACCCTGGTATCAGTCAGTCAGGAAATTGTAGTCCGGTAGTGGGTCTCTTCATTTTATTTTAGGTTCATTGAAACATAAATACAACAAAATTTGCCGAGGGAGCCAATCAAAATTGTGGACAAAAATGCTATGGAACACCTGCTATTTATCTATGTACATTTTAACGTTCAATCAATAACGGAAACAAATAAAGAACACATGCAAATGTATCTTTGTGAATGGTCTTGTAGTAATCTTGAAAGTGTTACCCTCGGAAAGCCATCAACCAGATATGTTTTCTCACATGATAATGACATCCCCCTTCTTCACCCGTTCCCATGCCAACTGGTTTGAAAACAGTCTAGCTCAGTCTTTGGAAGTTCCGTTGTTTTTATCCATTTGAAATACGCACAGTCTATTGCCATGTCCAACTCAAGGTCTAGACACTGTTATTAGCAGTCTGCGTGAATCTCAGGAAAGGTCTCTACCTGATTACAGTAATCAGTTATTGCTAGCTTTAACTTGTCAGTAAAACGCGAGTTAGCAGACGGATTAATTGTGGCGGAATGGCATGGTTCAAGCAGCAATCTTAGCCCCTCTGTAAACTCAAAGTAACGCCTGGCCGATGTCAATGCTTTGAGCCTTTCTGATAGCATTTGTCAGAATATTAAATGCGCGACCAATATGACAAGATATATTAACGCTTCGTGAGTGACAACGTGGATGGATTGAACACCAGGCATTATACATCTCTTTTAGATATAACCAAAATGTTTAAGCTGAGTTGGCCCTTTCAGACAATTTGCTATTGATCAGTCAGACTGTTAATTGTTTTATTTTATTGAAATTCCATAGGCCCATAGTATGAAATTAATTTCAGTTGTGGTTATTTTCCCTTATAATGATGATCTTTGTCAACATCATAATGATGCTATCTTTTTCAGCACCATAGTGGTGTTATCTGTGTCAGCACCAATATGATGTCATCTTTGTCAGCACCATAATGATGCTATCTTTGTCAGCACCATAATGGTGCTATCTGTGTCAGCACCAATATGATGTCATCTTTTTCAGCACCATAATGATCCTATCTTTGTCAGCACCATAATGGTACTATCTTCGTCAGCACCAATATGATGTTATCTGTGTCAGCACCATAATGGTGCTATCTTTGTCAGCACCAATATGATGTTATCTGTGTCAGCACCATAATGGTGCTGTCTTTGTCAGCACCAATATGATGCTATCTTTGTCAGCACCATGATGATGCTATCTGTGTCAGCACCATAATGATGCTATCTGTGTCAGCACCATAATGATGCTATCTTTGTCAGCACCATAATGATGCTATCTTTGTCAGCACCAATATGATGTTATCTTTGTCAGCACCAATATGATGCTATCTTTGTCAGCACCATAATGATGCTATCTTTGTCAGCACTATAATGGTGCTATCTTTGTCAGCACCAATGCTATGTCAGCACTATAATGATGCTATCTTTGTCAGCACCAATATGATGTTATCTTTGTCAGCACCATAATGATGCTATCTTTGTCAGCACCATAATGATGCTATCTTTGTAAGCACTATAATGATGATATCTTTGTCAGCACCATAATGGTGCTATCTGTGTCAGCACCAATATGATGTTATCTGTGTCAGCACCATAATGGTGCTATCTTTGTCAGCACCAATATGATGTTATCTGTGTCAGCACCATAATGGTGCTATCTTTGTCAGCACCAATATGATGTTATCTGTGTCAGCACCATAATGATGCTATCTTTGTCACCACCAATATGATGTTATCTTTGTCACGACCAATGTGATGTCATCATTTTCAGCACCATAATGGTGTTATCTTTGTCATACTTATATGATGTCATCTTTGTCAGCACCAATATGATGCTATCTTTGTCAGCACCATAATGGTGCTATCTGTGTCAGCACCATAATGATGCTATCTTTGTCAGCACCAATATGATGCTATCTTTGTCAGCACCATAATGATGCTATCTTTGTCAGCACCATAATGATGCTATCTTTGTCAGCACTATAATGATGTTATCTTTGTCAGCACCATAATGGTGCTATCTGTGTCAGCACCAATATGATGTTATCTTTGTCAGCACCATAATGGTGCTATCTTTGTCAGCACCAATATGATGTTATCTGTGTCAGCACCATAATGGTGCTATCTTTGTCAGCACCAATATGATGTTATCTGTGTCAGCACCATAATGGTGCTATCTTTGTCAGCACCAATATGATGTTATCTGTGTCAGCACCATAATGGTGCTATCTTTGTCAGCACCAATATGATGTTATCTTTGTCGGCACCATAATGATGCTATCTTTGTCAGCACCATAATGGTGCTATCTGTGTCAGCACCATAATGGTGCTATCTTTGTCAGCATCAATATGATGCTATCTTTGTCAGCACCATAATGATGCTATCTTTGTCAGCACTATAATGATGCTATCTTTGTCAGCACCTTAATGGTGCTATCTTTGTCAGCACTAATATGATGTCATCTTTGTCAGCACCATAATTATACTATCCTTGTCAGCACCAATATGATGTCATCTTTGTCAGCGCCATAATGATGTTATTTTTGTCAGCACCATAATGATGATATCTTTGTCAGCACCAATGTGATGTTATCTTTGTCAGCACCAATGCGATGTCAGCACCATAATGATGCTATCTTTGTCAGCATTACAATGATGTCATCTTTGTCAGCACCAATATGAAGCTATCTTTGTCAGTGCGATAAAGATGCTATCTTTGTCAGCACTATAATGATACTATCCTTGTCAGCACCATAATGCTGCTATCTTTGTCAGCACCCTTTATGCGTGTTATCTTTGTCAGCACCAATATGATGCAATCTTTGTCAGCACTATAATGATACTATCCTTGTCAGCACCAATGCGATGTCATCTTTGTCAGCACAATAATGATGCTATCTTTGTCAGCACCAATATGATGTCATCTTTGTCAGCACCATAATGATGCTATCCTTGTCAGCACCACAATGAGGCTATCTGTGTCAGCACCATAATGATGCTATCCTTGTGAGCACCATAATGATGCTATCTTTGTCAGCACCATAATGATGCTATCTTTGTCAGCACCATAATGATGCTATCTTTGTCAGCATCAATATGATGTTATCTTTGTCAGCCCCATAATGTTGTTATCCTTGTCAGCAACATAATGGTGTTATGTTTGTCAGCACCATAATGATGCTATCTTTATCAACACCATAATGATGTTATCCTTGTCAGCACCATAATGGTGTTATTTTTGTCAGCACCAAAATGATGCTATCTTTATCAACACCATAATGATGTTATCCTTGTCAGCACCATAATGGTGTTATTTTTGTCAGCACCATAATGATGCTATATTCATCAACACCATAATGATGTTATCCTTGTCAGCACCATAATGGTGTTATATTTGTCAGCACCATAATGATGCTATATTCATCAGCACCATAATGATGTTATCCTTGTCAGCACCATAATGGTGTTATTTTTGTCAGCACCATAATGATGCTATGTTCATCAGCACCATAATGATGTTATCCTTGTCAGCACCATAATGGTGTTATTTTTGTCAGCACCATAATGACGCTATATTCATCAGCACCATAATGTTGTTATCCTTGTCAGCAACATAATGGTGTTATTTTTGTCAGCACCATAATGATGCTATCCTTATCAACACCATAATGATGTTATCCTTGTCAGCACCATAATGGTGTTATTTTTGTCAGCACCAAAATGATGCTATCTTTATCAACACCATAATGATGTTATCCTTGTCAGCACCATAATGGTGTTATTTTTGTCAGCACCATAATGATGCTATATTCATCAACACCATAATGATGTTATCCTTGTCAGCACCATAATGGTGTTATTTTTGTCAGCACCATAATGATGCTATATTCATCAGCACCATAATGATGTTATCCTTGTCAGCACCATAATGGTGTTATTTTTGTCAGCACCATAATGATGCTATATTCATCAGCACCATAATGATGTTATCCTTTTCAGCACCATAATGGTGTTATTTTTGTCAGCACCATAATGATGCTATATTCATCAGCACCATAATGATGTTATCCTTGTCAGCACCATAATGGTGTTATTTTTGTCAGCACCATAATGATGCTCTATTCATCAGCACCATACCCCTGCCCGTCTTCATGAGTTTCACCAAAGTGCATCTCTTTCTTTCCACATCTAGCTGAATCTTTTGATCTTTGGTAAGAGTAATCATGTACATACAAAATCCCCCATTATTCTATGTTCAGAATTTCAAATTATCATTCGTGAATTAATGCCTCTCGTTGATTCGTCGGAATTAATTCCCGAGTGACACATGAACCTCAGGCCCTCGTAGCTCGACAGTTTCCTGATGTAAGTATTGCACGGTATACAGAATAGGAGCTAAGGTGACGATGGTTCGTTGATACGGTTCCGTATGGGGTCGGGTTCGGCGTTCAAATTGGCAATTTTCTTTTAGTCCGTTCGTCAAGGCTAGTTCAGTCGGTCACGAGAAATACTCATGTCTTTAACCAGCTCACAGATACAGCCCTAGGGAAATAGATAGCATCTCTTAACACACAATACACGTCATAAGTAAATAGTAATGTGATTGCTTTCCCCAACATCAGCTTGTGTTCCTGATAGGGTTTGGACACTCACTTGCACATCTCCTGGATCGTCCGTCGACTATACCGTAGGGGAATATAATTCTGCTTCTTGATACGATATGTATCTCGCTCTAAAGACCGGGCCACGATACACGAGAGATGTAAAGAATGTCTGAAGCTGTATTCCAATACACTCAAAGAAATGGCAAATTCGAGATATATATTGATATAGATAATATTCTTATCTTGCATCACTCAAACCAACAATGGCTTGACCTTACATACGGGATAGCTCATTTGGATACGATCACACATGTTTGGTATATACCATGATGACGATCTCAAGGATAACAAAAGTGGGATGCAACGAGATGTTGCCGGTTGGTTATAACCTAACTGGGCGAAATTTCCAACGATACATCTTTTTTAGCATGTTATTGTGACGATATATAGATGCTGGACGATAATTCAATCGATAATATATATATCGAGAGAGAGGGAGGGAGAGAGAGAGAGAGAGAGAGAGAGAGAGAGAGAGAGAGAGAGAGGGAGAGAGAGAGAGAGAGAGAGAGAGAGAGAGAGAGAGAGAGAGAGAGAGAGAGGGAGGGAGAGAGAGAGAGAGAGAGAGAGAGAGAGAGAGAGAGAGAGAGAGAGAGAGAGAGAGAGAGGGAGGGAGAGAGAGAGAGAGAGAGAGAGAGAGAGAGAGAGAGAGAGAGAGAGAGAGAGAGAGAGAGAGAGAGAACCCGGGTCGAGTGTATGGCATACATCACCAAATATTCCCTGAACCGGTTGTGTTTTACAAGATGACAATACAAGGACAGGCCTGGTTCTCTCCATGTTGACTAGGAAATCAGGATTGACATGACTACCACACAAAAGTAGTGTCATGGCAGTAGACAGATGTTCACAGCCGACACATCTCTCTTTGAGGTGAGGATTGACGGCGACAGCTGCCGGAGCATAACTATGTATGTATGTATGTATGTATGTATGTATGTATATGTCTGTCTCGTATTCCTCAATTTGACACACGCATTCTTAAGGAGTCGCTTTAAATGCCACATCCATATTTATAAAACGTATTTCTAGAGTGCTTATTAAGTTTTAGAATATCCATTTTTGCGTTATGAATTTCGTTGTTTTTACAAATCAGAACCTAATTATAGTGTCTAATGACAAACACTGTGCCAAAAGTCAAACACTGTATCAATTTTTGTTGCACGTCCCACAGAACATAATTCCACAATTTAAAGTTGATTTTGATTTTGGGGTCGGAAAAACACCTAAGTATGGTCTCATCTGGGTCAAATTTCAAAATTGCATAGAGGTTTGAAACTCGCCAGGCGGGTAGACCTTGACCGTCCGACCACATTGGCACTTGACCTTGACCTTTGGCACCCTTTTCTCTAGGTGTTAGGGGGACTTTACGAGGCCGACCTGTCTTGCTCCAAATCGAATAACGAGCGGCTAGGGGCCGGTCAGGTGACCTAAACCTTCGCTTGGCAAGGTCTGAGAGCCATAGGGAATTTTTGTATTTTTTGGTCGGATGCCAATGCCTATGGTCCTTGTGAAGACACACGTTAAAATGTAAAGGGGAAAAGGAAAGTATAGTAGAACGTCTCATGAGGTGTAATGTCAAATTCCTGAATTGAGATACTATTTCACTCTTATGATGTCATAATGGCTTTTATATCTTCACAATCAGTGAGCACGACTTCATCCCAAGGATGTTGGGTATAGAGCAGAGTTTATCGATGCTCGTCAGGAAAATTAATCTTTCGCTCAGTAGACATCATGAATTGCCGTTAATGGCTTCATGTGCTTGGTCTGCAGTCGTTTGGCATCATACATGTACATATATATTCATCGTAATGCATTTTGAATGACATAAATAAAGTATATGTTAAAAAATGTGCAAGATGTTGAAAGATCGGAAACAGATGTTGCAATTTTCAGCTTTGAGGTAATAAAAGTATGCTGCGCACGAAAACACTACTGAGAACCGGAATAGTTTAGAGGAATTGGATAAGCCCTTTACCACGTATTTCGCAGCTATGCAGCAGGCAAACAATATCCTACCAAGGACACCGCCCGAGAATCTCACGTTCATCGGTTTGTTCATCTACGTCTGGTGACCTTGAACGTCAATTCCATCACGTATATGTCGTAGTCTCCTCATCACAGGCACGGAATTTATATTTAATATATTAATATGTAAAAAACACATCCCGAATTATGTTGAGTATGGCTTTTGTCAATTATCACTATTAACTGTTATCACTCAAAACTTCAAAGAAAGATCATTTTGAGTCTCAATGTTGTTTGTTTATTTGTTGTTTAAAGCCGCACTCAGCAATATTCCAACTATATATGACGGCGGTCTGTAAACAATCACGTCTTGGCCAGACAATCCAGTGATTTACATCACGATCATCGATCCACGCAATTGGGATACGATGACCTGCATCAACCAAGCCAGCGAGCCTAATCACCCTGTCAAGTTAATCGTGTCTTACGACAAGCATTATCGAATCTTACGGCAGACATAGGTGTCTGAAGACAGATGTATCCTGTATTGATTGAAATTTATGTATTTTAGAGTACATACCAGTCAACGTGGATTTTATGTGAGGTGTACTTTGACTATTATTAATAATTCTAATCCCAGTTGACAACATTTATATTTACGTAGTCCAATAACTCTGTGTTTGCGACTTTTGGGGTTCGAAATCATAAGAGGTGAATTTATTTTTTATTTAGCTGTAGGTGATTATGGAAAATGTACTGATTGCAAAAGTCCAGCAGTTTTCGTCAGCCACACAGTACCCCACCTCATCCAGGTTGGCCCATATGAAAGCGGTCCAGTGGATGTTTCTGTAATGCCGCTCTCAGCAATAATCCATCTTTATCACGGCGACATGTAAATAATCAACTGTAGACCAGACAAACTAGAGCTTGCTAGTATGAGCAAAATTCGAAGGGGTACACAACATTCGAAGGGTTACACGGACACGCATTCAACCAAGCCACCGAACCTGAAACAAATCCTATTTATGTTCATCGCCTCTTACGAATATCATAAGTTACTGGGGACTTTTTCAACACTAGTGTCCTCACAGATTTATATAGGAAAGACTGCTGCCATAGCAATTAACTGAGAAACGACCCGAGACCTGAAACAAATCCTATTTATGTTCATCGCCTCTTACAAATATCATAAGTTACTGGGGACTTTTTCAACACTAATGGCCTCACAGGTTTATATAGGAAAGACTGCTGCCGTAGCAATAAACTGAGGAACGACCCGAGACCATATCTTCTATTTTCATGCACCCAAGACCTCCGAAATGCAAACACCATAAGACTGAAATCAGCGGAAAGGTTTCTGGTTGACGGAGTACAGTGTCAGGTCCGAGAAGCTCTCATTGAGTCTTGCGAGCTCTTGATCAATGTGATCAGACAATGTCTTGCTTGATTTAAGATAATCTATCTTAGTTGCGATTAATGCCTTCTGTCAACAGTAAGCATCAATCGTGCACCAAAGGCGATGAAGTCACTTGGTACAGAGGGCAACCGGATAAAGACAACAGGAAGAGTAGTTTTGATTGATGGCAAAGTAACAGAATGGCGTTGTCTACGTGGTACTACGTCGTCATCTCGTCTCTCCATCACTCATTATGCAGCCTCTCCATCCCCTGATTGTTTCCGTGTGGATCATATTCTTGCACTTCATGTATTGAAAACGCCGATGTTCTATTTTTGTTCCAAAGGTTGTCAGGTTACTTGATTATTTTGTGTTCTCTGTATAGCACTGTGTGACTGTGATGAACCCCATAGACGACATATCGCACACACGTCTAGCGCGGACAGGGAGTACCACAGCCAGGAAGCAAAGGCGAAATATATAACAGTCTAAGATACGGTGTTCTATATCAACCAATGGTGATTTCGTTCTTATTTTAAGACAGGTTCATTTCCCTACGTAAAAGTGAATATTTAATGTGCATAGCGCTGACAATTTTCTTAAGTATGGCGTCAGTGTATTTTAAGCTCGTTCCTAGATGTCATCAATAGAATGCTGACCTGTATATATTAAGGACGATATGTCAGCGCAGGGTGAGGATTCGCTCATTGGTATCACCATTTGACAGAGATTCATAAACATCTTCTCGTACAATGGACTAATTTTAGCAGATATTTCTTATGAATATGGACAGGGAATGTGTCGCTTTCATTAAACATTTCCTTGAGATCAAACACAATAACTATATGCCTATTATGCATCCGATGCTAAACTAATAATTTCAATTCTATTGAATATAACTTTTTTTTAGCATTTTTTTGTCTGTGGCAATTTTACAGTCCGCCGGTATCATAAAGTGCTTAAGAGTGTGTTTATCGAAACAAAATTCTCAGCAACCACCTTCTGCTTTTATTTTGGGCAGAATTTTTTAAATATAGGTAATTTGAAAGAGTTAAATATTATAAATGCAGACCCGCTGACCATGAGGACTATGCTCCACTATCTCATGCCCATTTTCCATTTGATTTGAATTTAATTTACAAAACTGTCGTGACGTGGTAAGGATAAACAATGTTGCTGAGGCAGGCTGAAATGATTTGACATCGTTAAGCTTCTGTATTCAACAAGGAGGTCAAATACAATTAGCGTGATCCATCACCATGCCTCAGATAGGTTTTGAGTCCCCACTTAGACAGGAGTAGCATTGGTGATCATGCAGGGGGTATGGCTGGGATAATGCTAAATAACGGCGCAAAACCATGACCAAGTATGGTTCCTGTGATGTCCCGTAACATAACGCCATGAATGCTGATTGTCGATGTCATTTTGGCAATATATTAGGGTAATTATACATCAGCCGCCAGTAAAGACTCGACTGGGAATCCCCAAAGCAGGAGTCTCTGGTCGTTGACCCACAATCAGCCATGTCACATCTATAAGTCCTTGCATCCTATCACCATGATGATGGTGACATTGGGTTTTTGGTGTCATGGGGATACTCCTGCGCCTCTGGTTGTCCACCAAATACCTGGTTCCGAAGACAATATGATGTTTTGGAATAATGATATTGAGTCCCGCGGGCGTGTCAGAAACATATGATTAATGGTTCGCCCTTATCACGTTTCTAGACCCGTTAGCGCCTTCCCCTACTCATCAAACGACCTGCATCCCTGTACAGTTCCCCCCCACATCGAACAGACAGACAACTGATATGCTGTTCAAAGCGGAATTAAAACCAAATTTAATAACTCCATTATAAAATCCATTCAAGCTGTCAACGCAGATGTTTCTTCTTATGATGTATTTCTGAAACAAACACGCCGCTATTGATAGCAACATAAACCTTATACAATGTTTCATGATAACGCAAGTGGCTTTTAGTGAAATCAATAACGGTATTTTTTCTAGATAGATATATTTTTTTTTTTATTATTAACAGCGTCGAAGCTGAGTAGTCTTCAAATTTAATGTTAAATGAAAATAATGCACATAATTTTGACCTGGTATGTTAGACCTTCGGAAAAGACCTCATTATGTTATCTCATCCCTGTTTCGTCAATAACATGTTTTTTTCAGAGAGTGGTTGGTATGAAATAAACTTCCTGGTTCGCGGTTGCACTTACGACATCAGCCGACTGAGATATCGATTTAGTGGCGTACGGATTACCAACAGGGCCATTATTCCTTGACAACAAGGAATTAAATTACGGTGAAGCTGGATACTAGATGTTCAGCTCATTAAGTCGTGTTTTCCATCGAGGTAATACACAAAGAAATGTATCAATAAACGAAGTGTTGATACATTCTTAAAATCCTTAATTGGTTGACACAGAAAACAAGGAACGATGTCTTCCCATAATGACTACATCCCATACCGACCACTGTTTCTCTACACCTAATTCATGGTTCAGTGGCTGTTACTTACTACCTATCACTTATCTAGGTGCTTCTAGGTGAAGTTACGGCGTTGGAGGGATGTAGTCAAATTGGAAAAGACCTGTCATCCGTATAAGTTACAAGTGTCATGATGATTTAATATGCAATTTGTAACTCGAAAAGCCACCAACAGAGGTACATAAGCATACACATATACATTAAATAAATCATACAAGCAGGATGACAGGAGTGGAAATTATGTTCAGTGACAACAGGTTAAAAGAGTACATTATTTTTTAAAAAGCTCTTTTAAAGGAAATCCTTTCTGGGATAATAACATCCTTTTATTTATTTTTTACATATTTGGCCATTCATATATTATTTTGCGATGTACATAATTCACCGATATATGATGCTTCATAAAACAACTCAATTAACACGCATCATTAATGCATGAAATACATTTTCAGCTGAATTTATTTCAAAACAAACTTCCTGTTTTCAAACTTGAGAACATATGGTTTCAGTGTGAATGCTTCCAGCTGTGCCATTATTCTTTGAGGAGATTACACCTTGACGGTCACTATGTCATTCTGAAACAAATCCTGCCTCATCGTATCATAAATAAAGACTAGAGCAGTCAACACTGAGTTCAATGCGTTGTTTAAATCCTGTTTTGGTGCCACATCGGATTTATGTTTGTTTAACTTATTGTATATGCACAAGGTGAACTTTTTGCAAATGGTCGTTCGACTTTCAAAGATATATCTTACAACGGACATGATGTGTGTTTAACATGTTAATTATTACGTATACTATTAGCACTATTTAAATAGAAAATAACATAGTCCAGATATGGCATCTGATGTTCCCACTATGTTACGGTGGATGTGTACTATTTCCCCTAGTTTAATTATGACCTACGGTGGATGTGTACTATTTCCACTAGTTTAATTATGACCTACGGTGGATGTGTACTATTTCCCCTAGTTTAATTATGACCTACGGTGGATGTGTACTATTTCCACTAGTTTAATTATGACCTACGGTTGATGTGTACTATTTCCACTAGTTAAATATATGGCCTAAGGTGGATGTGTACTATTTCCACTAGTTTAATATATGACCTACGGTGGATGTGTACTATTTCCACTAGTTTAATATATGACCTACAGTGGATGTGTACTATTTACACTAGTTTAATATATGGCCTACAGTGGATGTGTACTATTTCCACTAGTTTAATATATGGCCTACAGTGGATGTGTACTATTTCCACTAGTTTAATATATGGCCTACGGTGGATGTGTACTATTTCCACCAGTTTAATATATGGCCTACAGTGGATGTGTACTATTTCCCCTAGTTTAATATATGGCCTACAGTGGATGTGTACTATTTCCACTAGTTTAATATATGGCCTACGGTGGATGTGTACTATTTCCACTAGTTTAATATATGACCTACAGTGGATGTGTACTATTTCCCCTAGTTTAATATATGGCCTACGGTGGATGTGTACTATTTACACTAGTTTAATATATGACCTACGGTGGATGTGTACTATTTCCACTAGTTTAATATATGACCTACAGTGGATGTGTACTATTTACACTAGTTTAATATATGGCCTACAGTGGATGTGTACTATTTCCACTAGTTTAATATATGGCCTACAGTGGATGTGTACTATTTCCACTAGTTTAATATATGGCCTACGGTTGATGTGTACTATTTCCACTAGTTTAATATATGACCTACGGTGGATGTGTACTATTTCCCCTAGTTTAATATATGACCTACGGTGGATGTGTACTATTTACACTAGTTTAATATATGGCCTACAATGGATGTGTACTATTTCCACTAGTTTAATATATGGCCTACAGTGGATATGTACTATTTCCACTAGTTTAAAATATGGCCCATAGTTAATGTGTATTATTTCCACTAGTTAAGCACATGACCTACAGTGGACCATATATGGTACACATTTGGACTGTGATATTTCCACTAGGTCACCATATGACTCACAATCGATTTTTTTACTATTCCTCCAGTTAAACATGTGGAGTATAGTGGATGTGTGATATTTCCACTTTTTTAACATATGGTCTAAATCTGCAGGATGACTATGGAATATATGTATTTTTTAAAAAAATATTCTAGATTTTACATAAAAAAAAGTTTAGCCAAATCTTGTCAACTCTATTCCACATAAATCAGCATCAGGAAATATATGTGATTATATTTAGAGGAGAGAAATGTATTTGTAATAAAGGATTTCATAGACTCTGTTGGGATTCATATGGCCTTCTGAGGGCCTTGACTATATCCACTAGTTTCATATAAGGACCACAGTTGACGTGTGATATTTTCACTCGTTTAACATGTGGCCAACTGTGGACCTGTGACGCTTCCTCTATCTTAACATATAGTAGGCGTGTCACATATCCACTAGTGTAACATGTGGCCGGCCTACAGGTAATGTGGGATAGTTTCACAAGTTAAATATTTGGTGCACAATTGGCGTGTACTGTTTTCACTTGTTTAATATATCACCCGGAGACGGCTTGTGAGTTTTTATCTAATCTAACATTTGGCCTACAGTTAACATGTACAATGTCCACAAGTTTAATAGCAGGTCAAAAGTGAGCGGATGCTATTTCCACTGGTTTAACATATGGCCAGAGTAGATGTGAAGTATTTCCACGAGTTTCATAAATGGCCAAAACTGTGTGATATTTCCACTTGTTTTTCCATATGGCCCACGTTGGATGTGTGACATTTCCACGAGTTTAATATATGACTCACAGTGGGAGTGTGATCTTTCCATTAATTTACTAAATGGCCCACAGCGTGTGTACTACATTTCTAATAGCTTAACATTTTGCCCAACGAGGGCGTTTCATATTTTCACTAGTTTTACACGTGGCCCAAAATCGATGTGTTACATTTCAACTCGTTTAACATATTGCCCACACATACGTTGTTTCCGTTATAGTAACATATGGTTCACTTAGTGCGTCTGATGTGATCACAATGGTAACATATTGGCCATATTGTGTGTCTGATGTTTGCACAGTGTTAACATATGGTTCACATAGTGCGTCTGATGTGTCCACAGTGTTAACATATGGTTCACATAGTGCGTCTGATGTGTCCACAGTGTTAACATATGGTTCACATAGTGCGTCTGATGTTTGCACAGTGTTAACATATTGGCCATATTGTGTGTCTGATGTTTCGAAAATGTTAACATATTGGCCACATAGTGCGTCTGATGTGTCCACAGTGTTAACATATGGTTCACATAGTGCGTCTGATGTTTGCACAGTGTTAACATATTGGCCATATTGTGTGTCTGATGTTTGCACAGTGTTAACATATTGGCCATAATGTGTGTCTGATGTTTGCACAGTGTTAACATATTGGCCATATTGTGTGTCTGATGTTTCGAAAATGTTAACATATTGGCCACATAGTGCGTCTGATGTGTCCATAGTGTTAACATATTGGCCACGTAGTGCGTCTGATGTTTGCACAGTGTTAACATATTGGCCACATAGTGCGTCTGATGTTTGCACAGTGTAAACATATTGGCCACATTGTGCGTCGGATATTTGCACAATGTTAACATATTGACCACATAGTGCGTCTGATGTTTGCACAGTGTTAACATATTGGCCACATAGTGCGTCTGATGTGTACACAATGTTAACAAATTGGCCACATAGTGCGTCTGATGTTTGCACATTGTTACCATATTGGCCACTTAGTGCGTCTGATGTGTCCACAATGTTAACATATTGGCCACATAGTGCGTCTGATGTTTGCACAATGTTAACATATTGGCCACATAGTGCGTCTGATATTTGCACAATGTTAACATATTGGCCACATAGTGCGTCTGTTGTTTGCACAATGTTAACATATTGGCCACATAGTGCGTCTGATGTTTGCACAATGTTAACATATTGGCCAATATATTGGTCACACACATATATATATATAAAAGAAAGGGCAGGGCGTGTGTTGTCTAGCTCTGTGGGGGCGGTCGGGTAGCCTAGTGGTTAAAGCGTTCGCTTGTCACGCCGAAGACCGGGGTTCGATTCCCGACATGGGTACAATGTGTGAAGCCCATTTCTGGTCCCCCGCCGTGATATTGCTGGAATATTGCTAAAAGCGGCGTAAAACTATACTCACTCACTCACTCTAGCTCTGTGGCATTACAGACCATGTGACGTGGCAATTATCAGGCCATAATGCGGCACGGGGGATGTGGAGTATCACCTTTGTGTGTCTACCAGGGAGAATGTTACAGACGCATCCAGCCTGAAGTATTTTTTTCACAAAACATAATGGGACCAGCTGTTACATACACGTCACACAACATTCTATAAAGCAGACAGATTTAACCTAAAAGGCCGAAGCACTCACTCCTTAACACACTTGGAAACTTGGAAATCATCACAAATACCTTCTCTTCACAGCAGTTCCAAGCTATGACGAACAGCGCGGACATAACAATTTTCATGCTCTCTGTTCTCATCAATAACGGCGCTGCTTTGTGCCATAAAACGTCTCTATAAAATGCCGGCGCTGACCTAGATCATTCTATCTGGTTATTTCCGCGGATTCACGTAATATAAAATGGGCGAAGAACGGCGCCTTGCCAATCTCGTTGACGCCGTAAAAAAGAATTGCAAATAAAGGGACTGCCGTGGTCACGGGGTCGGTTCGTCGGTGCTATCTCGTAACGACAGAGACCGGTATTTGAAGAAGTTATTGGTTTAGTCCTTTCAAGAGGAATACGATATCGCTGCGTTTCAGATTGCAACTGTTTTATAAGAATATCGACCAGTTTGTTAAATCGACGGAACTGGTTTTTTTGGTTGGGTTCAATTGGCATTCATAGAAGGAGGTTCTTCGAGAATTCTGTTCAAGTCAATATGAGTTGTAAGCTGGCGAGCAGGGGGACCGTAAGATGAGACGAATTCAAATGGTGTCTGCTCGCATTAAGTTGATATTTGTGTAGCAGCTAAGTGAATATTGAAGCAAATGTGGTTCAATTTTAAAGTTTTATTTCCATATGGAACGTAGGACCTTGTTGCTGTGCTTTTCATTGTGATGTCTGATGACGTAGAGAATGTAGGTGAGGTGAGGTGAGGTGAAATGGGGTTTAACTTCGCGTTCAAGATAATTACACTTATATAGCGACGTGCATGCACGTATTTGTGTGTTTGTGTGTGTGTGTGTGTGTGTGTGTGTGTGTGTGTGTGTGTGTGTGTGTGTGTATATGTTTGTGGTTGCTTGTACTAGTCCGGACTAATGCCTTGTTTTAGACCCTTACTGTCGAGCGCCAGGCAGGGTAACAACAAAAAACATATTTTAACGTCTTTTGGTATGACGAACCCCCGACCTTCCGCTCTCCTGGCAGATGCTCTACCACTCGTCAGGGGCAGACAGATAATGTAGGCTGACAACAGCAAGTATACGGGTTACCTCGTTTACATTGCCCGATGAACAATGAAAGGGCAAGAAACAGCCTTGACATTCTATGCACAACAATACACCGTGAATGAGTGGAGTTTACCCTAAGACTTTTAATAAGTATTCCAGTTATGTTGGGGACACGGGTGGCCCAGTCGTCTAAGGCGCCGTGATTCGCTGTGCAGAGATGTGTCCCTTGGGCACGCCCGAAACCTATGATTGTGGGTTCGAATCCAGGTTCGCCCCGATTAGGTTTCTAGGTTGGTTTGTCAGCACCATACCCGTGCTCGTTAGTTTCACCGAAGACCTGCATGAGAGGGTTTCCTCTCACATTTAGCTGACACGCCGTGATATAACTGGAATAGTGTTAAAACAGCGGCGTTAAACCGAACTCACTCACTCCAGTTATGTCAAGGCGCTTTAACTTAATTGAGATAGGATGCTGGTCATTTTCCACTTTGATGAACACCAAGAACACGGTAACGGTGTTTACAACTCTGGACTCGTAGTCGGCAGGTATCGGAGATCCGAATCCACACTAAAACCTGATCCTGATATATCTAAGAGACGCAACTCCCCACAGCGAATGAGCGCCAGAAACGGCCTGACAACCCTTGCCTTTATACAACACTAATACTGATTGAACCCAGACCTCATTCTCCATGAAACCAAAAACTGATTTAAAAAAATGCAATTCTCTACATGTCGCTTTAATTTACGTCATGTGTGGAACTCCAATAATTTCTCCCAGAAATCGATAACCCGCATAAAACATGTGTTGATTTGATCTTGAAAACAATATAGGAATCAATTGTTTTGCAATTAAACGTTTCACATCAACAATGGACTTTGATCCTATCCACGGGAACATATAATTTTTTTTGACGTTTAAAATGACGATATAAGATAAGCGGGGGACCTTGAGTTGTGCAACACGCTAAGCTTACGGGTGAGAAACCAAGCTTCCTCCTGGTGATGTAAAATGTCCTCTATGACAGAAATGACTCCATCACCATTTGCATAATCCTTGCCAGACAGTTCCCTCCAAAGGTGCGGGAAGTGGTGAATATCTGACTTGTGTCCGATCTGATGGGCGAATTCAGAGCAATGGCGGGAACAGACTTGTGGACAGGTGTATTGTTCTAGCGGAACAATACACATTTAGTGGTGTATTAGTTTTACCTTTGATACTCCTTCGCAGTTGCCTAAGCAGATAAACATAATATTGGCTATTAATGGTTTCACCTTTCGGGAGGCTATCGACCAGTGGGATTCCTTGGGAATCACCTTGTCTGCTGATGAAACAGACTTTTCCTTCTTCGGAGGATTAGACGTTAATCGTTTCCACTGTTTTGACTGTTGTTTAGATGTAAATTGCAGCGAGAGATAATAAACCTGGAGCCTTTCCGATCAGATGTCAGAAGCCTTGGAACCCAGCGTGTTGTCATGCCCAGTTCCTTCTTAGAAAGAACCCCCATCAACTCTTTCAGGAGAGATGCCTCCCCTATTAGCTATGGGGGACATGTAGTGAGTCGTCGATCATCAATAATCATTTATTTCTTTTCCTTTTGTGGTGGCACTTGATCATGAAGGTCGTCCGGATTTTGGATCCTATTTGATGTTCTCTTGAAACCCGCTGCCCACCTCTTAACACAGGACTGCAGGACTGCATCCCCATGTTAACGCCATGTTAACACCATGACTACATGGCTGGCTGTTAGTCCTTATTGTGTATGTGGTTCGAACGCAGCATGTAAGTATGGGAAGAATTCTATTTAATGCATGCGGACTGTCACGGGTGTACAATACATGCTTCGTAGCTCAGAAATGTTCACCCATCCCACGATGTTTTATATTAACTGTGAGAAAGAAATCAGTTGATGTTTAATGCGGCGTTAAACTCACTCACTGATCTCACGTCTATGAACAAATCAACGATCTATAGATTAAATATTCATTGGTTCCCATCACCTCTCCAACACAATGCGGGGGCCCAGTCGTCTAAGGCGCCGCGATTCGCTGTGCAGGGTTGCGTCCCTTAGGCACGCCAGAAACCTATGATTGTGGGTTCGAATCCCGGTTCGCCCCGATTATGTTTCTAGCTTTGTCAGCGCCATACCCGTGCTCGTGGGTTTCACCAAAGTGGTAAACGTCTGAGACCTGCATCCCTTCGGGCTTTCCTCCCACATAAAGCTGACACGCAGCGATATAACTGGAATACTGTTAAAAGCGGCGTTAAACCCAACTCACCCACTCACTCCGACACAATGCATCCGACTGAATATCACTTTATCTTTATACACGAGTGCTTATTACTAAATATATATAAAGGCATGTAGATAATATAACATAGCTCAACCCGATTGATAAAGCTATTTACATTTTTAGTAAAATTAATTACCTATGTTTAAAAGCAAAATAAAACAACATTGAAATGAGCCACGAACCATAAGTATGGTACACCAGGTATGTCGAAATGTTTTATCATATATATATTTCTTGAATTTCCTGAATATTTTGTGTCTCATAACATACCTGATTTATATCTAATGTCATCCTCTTCCCGATGTGTTCGTTTCTCAACTTCTGCTTGCACAACAGAGATCATCATCAGGATGAAACTGAGGACCTCAATTCCAGCAGAAATCACTGAGACTGCAATGTCCTCTTCATTGTCGTCTCGCAGACAGGTGCACTGTGTCATCCACATGGGAAATACGTGTTAGTGTTACTTTGTTTATTTCCCAGAACTACAAGGTCGGTGCTCTAAATATAAATCAACAACTAAATTCTAGTTTATTTTAACATAATCTCAAAGGTATTGTTTGTTGGATGAAACGACAATATTGAAAAGCAAGTCAATGAGTTATTTACTTTGATCTGTGGACCTTCTTTTGAAGTGTTTCCTTCGTGGCCGATATCAATTTGTAGATTTAAAAAAAATCTAAAATAGGTAATCGTAAGCCAGTAATCCAACACGTTCTAATGTAACGAACCTTAATATACAATTTATATTCCTTCGCATGTATTGGATGTATTTGTAACTGCTTCACGTTCCTATGCACTATACATAATTGTTACCCGATCCTTCAAGTATCGCTGTAAAAGGGAAATGATACTGATTTAATCTATCTTGAATAAATGTATCTCAACATTCGTATGGATGGAATAGCTGGAATATTGCTGAGTGCGGCGTTAAACAACCACCAAACAAAACAAACAAATCCTTTCACTTCGGAAAGGGGCGGTTGGGTAGCCTATTGGTTAAAGCGTTCGCTCGCCACGCCGAAGATTCCCGACATGGGTACAATGTGTCAAGCCCATTTCTGGTGTCCCCCGCCGTGATATTGCTGGAATATTGCTAAAAGCGGCGTAAAACCATACTCACTCACTCACTTCGGAAAATTTGGTCCAGCGATGCACCAGAGTTGTTATCCCTGCGCTATTGGAATCTTCATCTTGGTTTCCCAAAAGGCCTCGACAGCGGCAATACCTCGAGGGTAATTGTAAAAGATCTACCACGCAGGTGTCATTGGTGTAATTCCAAGCTCCAGTCTCCAGCTGTAACCACTTCTACTTGTGACGTGTGCACAGGTGCATTTTCTTGAAGCAGCAGCACACCTGAACGGAGCTATACTCGACGTTTGTCCTGGATAACTTCTCTGATCTGACGTAGATTTGTGGAATAGCATTGCTCACTGACAGTCTCGCCTCGTAGTCAATCATGATTATCCCTCTTCTGCCCAGAAAACCGAAGCCTTGTCATAGCCATCTGACGCCACCTGCTCATACAACTTCGGTTGGGATGACGCCAAAAGTGTTCAACGTCTTCGCTTATGTGTTGGCCCCGGATCAAACGGACGGCCCCAGGTCGTCATGTGATGCAGTTGGCATAAAACAGAATTATGCGAATAGGTGAACAGGTCGCTAGATGTGTCCAGACTGGCCACCTTCTGATCTCGTCAGGGGGCACGGGTGGCCCAGCCGTCTAAGGCACCGCGATTCGCTGTGCAGAGTTGCGTCCCTTAGGCACGCCAGAAACCTATGATTGTGGGTTCGAATCCCGGTTCGCCCCGATTATGTTTCTAGCTTTGTCAGCACCATACCCGTGCTCGTGGGTTTCACCGAAGTGGTTAACGTCTGAGACCTGCATCACTTCGGGCTTTCCTCCCACATTAAGCTGACACGCCGCGATATAACTGGACTACTGTTAAAAGCGGCGTTAAATCCAACTCACTCACTCACTCACTCTGATCTGGTCATAGCACTCTTGGAGCACGTTTGGCCTGCTCTTATGGAGTGTGATAGTTAAAATGGACTGTACTGACGCATAACTGATTTCATAATGTCAGTGATTTTGTGAATTCTCAGACGTTGGTCAACCATAGCAAGCTGGGGGCACCCTCCATGATGGATTTCAGACGTGCTTTGGGTGCTTCTGTGTATCTTCTGACGCGCCTAAATTTAGCACCCCATTTCTGAAAGACGCTCTTTTATATCTCCGTGAATTACCTTAGGTGGCCTGCCAATTTTATGGGGGCATTTTATCACATCAAGCCGATTGTTTACAACATTTTCAAAGTTTCTCCATTCCTGTGACATTCCCTTGTTGACATTTTGGACATAGATGCAATTTATCAATCTGTAACTTGGTGTTATTTCTGAAAGATGAGAGATGATATGCTTCATTCACGTGTTGAAACCAATATCTGTGAGGTCACGAACATGTCTAGTCCCCCGCGCATACTGTTCAAAACCTGCGTATGCCAAGTGACTATGCTGGCGTTTATGTTACCACCAGTTGTCTGTCTACAGACCCTGAAACAAATATATCCAAACAAGTCTATTATAGTGAGCAAGTCTAGATTACTACAGTGTGAAAATGAAGAGAGTCTCCCGACACCTTTTTATTATATTTTATTAAAATAATTTAACAACTGTTTTTTTCTTCTGTTGGATATGTTCATTTCAGAGGCTAGATGTTATCCTTATCCTCCAGGGCCATTTATTTAATTAACTTTTTATTTACCTGACTTTTGTCCATCTCTGTTTTCTAGTAGTACACTCAAGCACTATGTCGTGCAGGGTCGTACCAAT
Organism: Haliotis rufescens; assembly: GCF_023055435.1. Taxonomy (NCBI): domain Eukaryota; kingdom Metazoa; phylum Mollusca; class Gastropoda; order Lepetellida; family Haliotidae; genus Haliotis; species Haliotis rufescens. The sequence goes on from NW_025964383.1 coordinate 10,615,394, forward strand.
CTTTATACCTTCTGATCATGCATGTCACGTCAAACAGGGAATTCTCACGATGGAGGCGAATGAAGGAATGTTGACTGATGCCGTCGTCGACAATGTGCCAGTTATATGCTAACAAGTCTAGACCAGGCAAACCTGTGACTGAAATAAAAGCGGCAAAAACAATTTCCATAACAGTCCGTTAAAAACAGTCCACTGCAGGATTACGACTATATCTTAAGCTTACGTTTATGAATCACTATGAGAAATGTATGATACCAAGTACTTGAAAATAGGTGAGATTATCCTGCTCCGCATGTGGCTCTCTTCACAAACACATGCAAAGGCACGTTAGACGTACACTCGGAGAAATACGGCAACACCGGACACAAGCCAATACAAGAAATCGCATGAGACATCACCTCTGCCACCGATGCATCAAATCTGGATATGTCCGACCACAAAACGTTTTGAAAGATTTACTAAGGCCCTGAACTTTTTTACCCTTGGGATGGACAAGCAACGATCCCTGCCATCGGGGTGCGATTATACGCACTCATCAAAGTCACCGATACTTTTTACTTAACCCTTCAGAAAACCATAGGTTACTGGGATCAAACCTGTCCCGGAAGTATCCATTCAAGAGGGCCAGATAATCCGTAAGTCCGAGTGTCGAGTAGGTTTTTATGTTACTAGTGAGTGAGTGAGTGAGTGAGTTGGGTTTAACGCCGCTTTTAACAGTATTCCAGTCATATCGCTGCGTGTCAGCTTAATGTGGGAGGAAAGCCCGAAGTGATGCAGGTCTCAGACGTTTACCGTTTCGGTAAAACCAACGAGCACGGGAATGGTGCTGACAAACCTAGAAACATAATCGGGGCGAACCGGGATTCGAACCCACAATCATAGGTTTCTGGCGTGCCCAAGGGACGCAACTCTGCACAGCGAATCGCGGTGCCTTAGACGACTGGGCCACCCGTGCCCCCTATATGTTACTACCCATTATCGAGTGTCGAGTAGGTTTATTGTTACCACCCATTATCAATTTATGACAGAAATTAAGCAAACCGTATGAAATGTAAATCTCACATGGATACGTCATTGAAGTCAACCCATTATTCCTATGTCCCATTACTTGTGCCGTCACAATGCATGACGTCATATTGTATTGTTCTAAATGAAGAAATACCACGTCGTATAGTTTCAACAACTCAATCAGCCTTGACAGTCGCAAAAAATGCACAAGTTATTACACTCGATCGTTCTACAGTTGTGGATGAGAAAAAAGACGCTGTGACACTTACACCAAAGAAGACAGTGCGTTCCCGAATTCCTCATACCTCTCTCAATGATTCAGCGGTACAATCAGGTGAGGATCACACATATATATTCTGATTAGGATTCATATTTTTTAATATTTATTACATCTTTCCAAAGGATACCTTTGTAGATGACATAATGCCTTCATATTATAGAAATGCCAAGACTGTGACAGACCAGCGTGTTATTCAACGTTCTTTGATGTCTCGTTCCCTTTGTGCGCAGGACTGAAGGATGAAAATACGTCTATTTATAAGACAGCAGTCGGATGTAAGACGCAATAGCCAGGAAGAGATGTTTTGTTACATATCAATTATGTCTCAAGCGTCAAAGAACTGTCTTTGACACGTCAGCCTCGCGTGCTTACACAAAAACACTAATGAAGCTTTTCCTTTGAAACTAGTCCCACAAATAGACGTGTATTACATTGATTAAAACTGAAATTGGCTTTAAGCCTAAGAAAAACATGCTATGATGTGCTTTTGAATCCGACAAAAGTCCTGGCCATCGATGGCTTTGAGGCATTCGTTAGTGACCTCTTTGATGATGGTTTCTTCCTGCTTCTGCTATGAACGTCCACGTCTTGCTTTCACTGTCTTCACTGGTGCAGACACACATTGCAGGACAATGGAATGAAATCCGGATTGCCCTTTCAAATCAAGACTGTAAGACACTCATATGTCAAATAACATATCGTGTTCTTATGTCTACACCTTATACTTCTCTTAAAGGAGAGGGGCGGTCGGGTGGCCTAGTGGTTAAAGCGTTCGCTCGTCACGCCGAAGACCCGGTTTCGATTCCCGACATGGGTACAATGTGTGAAGCCCATTTCTGGTGTCCCCCGCCGTGATATTGCTGGCATATTGCTAAAAGCGGCGTAAAACCATACTCACTCACTCACTCACTCTTAAAGGAGAACGTGTGAGTTTTCATTTGATTCTGTATCCAACATACAAGCTATCTGTATTGCATGTTGATGTGCACAGCACAGGTCAGCATATTCAGAATATCACGATCGGGCTTTTATGTGATGTATTGGTCTCTATATCCGGAGCAGTTACTGTCATACGCGAATAACAAAATAGCAAACGAATATAAATATCTATTAGTGATTAAAATAGATACAGAAACTCACACTGACGGTGTACATCTCAGCAAGTACGTCACATTACACTTGAATCCCACAGACACCGTTTATGTTCTGTTAATAGCTTACGAGGTCCCTGGAGTATCTTCTTTGTGAATCCTGGCTTTGACAGGCGTTATGCCTTCCGAAAATAACGAGAAAAACATTATGTATTTTTATTGTTGTCTGAAAACATGATTCACAGAAATATCATAACTTGTCATGGCTAAGCTCTTCGTGCAGAAATAAACTATTTTTAGGCTTCCGTTTTCATTAACAAGTCTGAAAATGTATGGTTACATTTCCTGCGGTAAGCGTTTAAACAAATGTGTTATTTTTTCAAATCCCAACCCGTCACTTATATATCGCTTGTGAGCTCGTTGTGGTGTATATTCGGGATCGCTAAAGTGCATTTACATGTTCTGTGGCATGACAGAGAAGAAAAAATATCAGTCATCTGTCATTTCTGTTTGTGTAGACACCTACTTGGTGTGAAACCTTAGTGTGATAAATGACTGCACAGAATTGAAGCATATGCCTAATGTACTTTGCTAGTAGATGTGGTGTATATGATTAAAAACGAAAAGAAAAAGAAATAAATAGCTTATGTTTAAACTATATACCATCATAATACAGCCATTTTGTTAACTATATTACTTGTTTGAAGGCGCCGACGGCGAATATTGTGGGGAAGTAATGGGTTGTGCCTCACGTTTAATACTAATCTTCCATGCTACCGGTTCAACTGAATCGTGTCACGTGAAGGTTACATAGTCAATATGTATACCCTTTTGAATCTCCATGAGATGCCTGTGATAAACGACGTGTTTTTCTATCGATTTTCCATTACAAGCCTTCCTGCCTTTGTAGTCAAAGGATGTTATTGTCACTTCAAAATGAATCAGAAGTCACGCAAGTAGATTTCCATGACAGATAACTGTTTGAGACATGTTGTTAAAGCACCGGCAACCAGACGCCACTCTTGATGAGCAATATTACCCCACAGCCACACAGTTTCAAACTAGTAGTTGAATAGATTACTCGATATGTGATTGTATCAACTTGCTTGTACACGATATGAATGTATTCGTGTGATAAAACAGTTATTGTGTTGAATAGGTCCGCTGGTCCGTATTTAGAGTCTCAAGATACCATGCTTCTTTTATTTTAGTTCAAATTAATCTAGCTGTCTAAATACAAGATGAAGGAGGTTTGTGTGCATTATACGAAGAAACAGAGAAACCAGGCTGTATGGCGACTGCTTGCTGGTTAGACATCACGAATGATTGCCAATGCTTTAACGTCCACGTTAGAACCATCTACAGATTACAGTAACAAAACCAGGCCACCAACAGCATACAGTCGTTGTTAAGCCTGGTTTCTCTGATTCTTCGTAAGTCTTGGCATGGCGCTATTATCAGTACAAGCATGTGTGATCAACGTATTGGGGTGACGTTTATCAGAAAGTTACAAGGAAACGCAAGTGCATTTTGATTTTCATGGACAGCATTCGGGACTTTGTACCATGTCCGTTTGTGGAGCTGCGTTTTGGCGATCTATTATCCATCCCTGTGGCACTTTGTGGCCTTTAACATTAAATGCGGATACAGCTTAATGTCAAAACACGAGATTCAATGGGAAACTTTCATGAAGTATTTTCATGAAGGGACGTTTCTTTTGCGGTTCAGTATATGCAAGCCTATAAACTAAAATACGGAGGGACTTGAGTACACACATTCACGGTACATATATGTCTCGTGGACAGGGACTCATTTGAATCGATTCGAATCGATTCGAATCGAGAATAATATTCGCAACTGACAGTACTAGTATGTATGCTGATGTTTCATTGGTAAGAAGAACTTGTCACATGACTCTCTGTAGCCATGACCAGGTGTATTCTTCTGAAATAACACACTAGTTTCTCTTCTTTTAAGTTAGGGGCTTGGGAACCCACGTGATAACCAGTGACAACCCAGTGATTCATTCAATTATCCCTTTATTCGCTGTGCAGAGTTGCTTCCCTTAAGCATCACCGAGTCCGATAGTCCATTGTACTTATGATTAACTCATATTTGGATTAAATCCCATTTTTGGTTAGATGGCACGAACGGCTCTGTTGTGTAAGGAGTCGTAAGTTGATACCCAGAGTTACGTCCCATTAGCATTTCAGGATACACTGTTCCAGACTTGCCCTGATTATGAGCCTTGGTGTGTCCGCAGCATCGCTATGCTCCTCTAACCTCTAACCTCCAACGTGGTGATACGTTTAGAATCTAGATACTTTTGAATTGTCGCCCTAACAATGCTGACCATGCGTGGTTTTCCTAAATGTAATACTTCTCAAAACGGCGTCGTCTAAGGCGCCGCGATTCGCTGTGCAGAGTTGCGCTCCTTGGGCACGCCAGAAACCTATGATTGTGGGTTCGAATCCCGGTTCGCCCCGATTATGTTTCTAGGTTTGTCAGCACCATACCCGTGCTCGTGGGTTTCACCGAAGTGGTAAACGTCTGAGACCTGCATCACTTCGGGCTTTCCTCCCACATTAAGCTGACACGCCGCGAAATAACTGGACTACTGTTAAAAGCGGCGTTAAACCCAGTTCACTCACTCACTCACTCACTCTTTAATTCAAACATGTGCAGATGGAAACAATAACAGGGAATCAACCATCAAGTTTATCACCCATCCTCGTCATTACGTCAAACATCCGTGCACCCATAACATTGGATTTTGTTGTATACAAATTTACCTTCGTTGCAAGGGCGAAAATCACATTTCTATACTCTCGGACTATTTTTCTATAAATTTCTTTTTCCTCTATGTTCTCTGAAGACACGAGTCTTGCCATAGTGATGTATATTTGCTGAATCTTAAACACGTATTCGTAACGTTGCGATGGCGTCTTCAGTCATCACAGTCTTTCAGATTTAATTATTACATAACAAAAATATTCAATAATGAAATTTATCATCCAAAACTGGCTCCCACAGGAGATATCGCTGGGATGAGATCAATGAAATTACATCACAATGCTTTGAAGACCATTGCGACGTCACTGGTTACCATGACGTCACAATCAAATGACATCACTAATGGCTCTGCTACGGAAGCTGTTTGCAGTACTTTTTACACTGAAGACACTGCTAATTACTGTCTACAAATTGAAAAAGTTGAAAGAATGATGTTGGATGATAAATAAAATCTCATCCTCGTGTCTTTTGATATCAAATACATCAACACTCGTTGATAAAAGTGGAAAAAAAATCCTCGACAAGCCTAGCAATTTTTCCACTTTTATCAACTCGTGTTGATATATTTGATATCAAAAGACACTCGGGTGAGATTCTCTATATGTATCACGACTGTAAATGGAAGTGACGGATATTATTTAATAATGTTTCTGCTAGATCGTGTCGATGCAGCTTAACGGCTCTGCATCCTATGCATGTGGTGAGATGATGATCACGAAGGCTTTACGCAAGATAAGAGCATGCAATAAGCCAGTCTGGGTCCAGACAACAATTTCCGGCCATGTGCGGACGGACTGTGACAGGTACTTCCGACGTGTGCCACAGACACAGGACAATACTAGATATACCACTTCGATAAACCGGTGTCATTACGGTTTGCTCTTTTCCCGAGGGGCTACGAAGTACAGTGTGTATAACGAGGAGCTGTCACAGCTGACAAGTATTGAGAGGGTCAGTTAATGGTAAATATGCTGTCCCAATAAGGCCGGTTTTGGGATGTTCTTTTTTTAAACCTATATTTTCTATCGAGCAACAACCACAACAACAACAACAGCAACAATAATTCTAATAATAATCATAATCATAATAATAATAATAACAACAACAACAACAACAATAATAATAATAATGACAATAAAGGTCAGTGTTGATTTTGTTGATGGTTCTGTACTGCTGAACGTTACAGAAATAAGTGTCAACGGAGCGAAGTGCCATATCAAGTCGACTCAGTTTTTCAAAGAGAGGCTATCTGAACGACCATTGCATCGAGTTCACGTGCAGTGTGTTGAGAAGACAGCAACCCTGTAGAGTCCTTTGCATGGATGAAGTCGTCTGCTCTTTGCTCCACGATACCAGTCACTTCCCACTCGAAATTGTCAATGTGTGATTTTGCATCAAAATGTAAATATGAAATGTAGATTATGCAATGAGTTTAATTGTATTATGCAAATAATTTAATTAGACTATCCAACACATTGTCAGTGGATGTCCAGCTTTGGCACAAACACATGATCTAAAGCGACATGATGGTGTAGCTCGATCATTTTATTACCGTCTTCGCCATGCGTGTGGTTTTGACACACAGGTCCATCCATGATACGGCCCGGAATATGTAGACGGCGTCCTGGAAAATGATCAATACAACATTCTTTGGAATAGGCCCGTATACAGCCTCAGACGTATCCAGGCCAACAATCCTGATCTTGTCCATTTTGATAAATCTAATGAAATCATTTATATCATTCAATTTTCCGTCCCTTTTGACACTAATGTGATTGACAAGATTCAGAATTGCAGAAGGCTGCAGTGTTGGGGAGTCTTCACATTCTCCGGAAAGTTCTCTGTGGGTTTGACTAGGCAACGCTTCCTGGGATAAGTCCCATTCGCTGTCTGGTTGTTGGTTGGTTGGTTTGTTGTTTTACGCCGCAATCAGCAATATTACAGCTATATGACGGCGGTCTGTAAAATAATCGAGTCTGGACCAGACAATGCAGTGATTGATATCATGAGCATCGATCCACGCGATTGGATCAACCAAGTCAGCGAGCTTAACCACCCGATCCCTTAAGTCGCCTTTTACGACAAGCATAGTCGCCTTTTATGGCAAGCATGGGTTGCTGAAGACCTATTCTACCCCGGATCTTCACGGGTCCATTCGCTGTCTTGGCTGCGTGTAGAGGGGGCAAGGGCCCTGAGCTGATGATCAGCCTTACCAGCTTGACTGTGATGATGATGATAATAATAATAATAATAATAATAATAATAATAATAATAATAATAATAAATGAGTGTCAACAAAGCAAAGAGCCGTATCAAGTAAGCACAGGCACGGTTTCAAGTAAAGGCTTTTTGAAATACCACTGCGAGTTTATCTGCAGTGTGTACAGCAACCCTGTCCAACTAGGTGCCACGACAACTATTCTACGATGCATCTCCTTCCATAGCATCGCCTACGGCTCGGTGTAAGAATAGACGCACCCCAAGCTAAAGCCGTATTGGCTGTAGTGTTGGGGCCAGAATATGTTAGTAAGATGTCATATTTTCTGATCTAGTTTCAAATACCACGAGCTCTTCTGATTTTATGGATCCAGATTTTTTCCACTGAAGAGAAACATATCAAGTAGACAATCGTCCAATGGCAGTGGTAATGGAATGGAGTGAACGGTTGTCTTTGTGATATCTTTGCTCTTTAGTTATTTAAACACCGATGCCTATTTGAGGACTATTTCAGTTATATCACGATGTCTCACCTTGATATGTGAGGTTGGCGGTGCCTTAAACAATAGGGCTACCCGTGTCTGCCTTCCCAACAAATGTATACAAGCTACCTTCACAATCGACGTGATTAAACTAGAAGACTTTAAGATTATAAGCTTATCGACTACATTTGAATATGTCTTGCCGTTAGATATCACTTGTACCTGATCAAACGTCTTTCATGCACGAAAAACCCCTATGTTTCACAATAGTCATAAAAGACATGCTGTTGCCAAGGTTTTTTTTCTGAAATGACGTCGTATTTCGAAAAGTGTGATAAGTAATGACGCACGACGTCATACAATGTTACAGTTTCTTTGTTCTAAGCATCAAGCTTGTGAAATCGATACCCCTCTATATTATCGTCATTGATTTAGAATATCTGATCACGATATCGCGTGATTAGCAACACAGAACACAAGCTGTAGTCGGCATAAAGGTTTTTCCTTCATTTTGTAAGATTCACGTCGCCAAAGGCATTGCAACAGTGGGGCCTCTGAAAGATCAAACTAACACTGACATCTTCTTTCTACGTCTTCAGTCTTGTTGAAACTGCATGAGCGATGAAGGAATGGACAAGAGACACTGTATGGATTGTAGAGGAATAATTTGTGAAATATCGTAAGAAAGCTACCTTAATCTTAAGAATGGTTTTAGGATATGTTAAGATACATAGAGTGAAAGGAGATCGAATTGCATCACGTTAAAAAAACTTCAGAAATATGACGTGATGAACACATCAAGTAGCATTCTCTCAATGGACCCATATGGATGCAATTGTACGACGGAGTCCTTATAATTATTCAGTCTGAGACAGACATAGCAAGACAAAATGTCCCGACCTAGTCCGGGGTCGAGGACGTACATGGCCGAAGGGGTGGCCTAGTGGTACAAGCGTCCGCTTGTCACGTCGAAGGTCCGGGTTCGAGGACGTTCCTGGCCGAAGGGGTAGCCTAGTGGTACAAGCGTTCCCTTGTCACGTCGAAGGTCCGGGTTCGAGGACGTACATGGCCGAAGGGGTAGCCTAGTGGTACAAGCGTTTCCTTGTCACGTCGAAGGTCCGGGTTCGAGGACGTTCCTGGCCGAAGGGGTAGCCTAGTGGTACAAGCGTTCCCTTGTCACGTCGAAGGTCCGGGTTCGAGGACGTACATGGCCGAAGGGGTGGCCTAGTGGTACAAGCGTCCGCTTGTCACGTCGAAGGTCCGGGTTCGAGGACGTACATGGCCGAATGGGTAGCCTAGTGGTACAAGCGTCCGCTTGTCACGTCGAAGGTCCGGTTTCAATTCCCATATGAATGCACTGTGTGACGCCGAATTGTGTTGTCCCACGCTGGAATATTGCTACAGGAGGCGTAACACCATACTCACTCACTCGAGAATGCATAATAAGGCAAGTCACATGACATTACTACCTGCTACACATTTAGTCGTCATGACGACACGAATGATTAGAACCTGATATGTCTTTCATTTTAATCTGCCTTTGTTTTTCGGTTTGGGTTAAGGACTCAACTAATATTGTACTGAATTTTTTTGTTTGTTAGTTGTTTTACGCTGCATTCAGCACTAATCCAGCTATATGACGGCGGTCTGTAGATAATCGAATCTGGACCAGACAATCTAGTGATTGACCTCATGCGCATCGATCAACATAATTTGGATACCATGCATCAACCAAGTCAACGATCCCGACCAGCCGATCCCGTTAGTCGCCTCTTACGAAAAGCATGCGTTGCTAAAGACCAATTCTAACCCGGAAAATTGTACTGTACTAAGATTGATGTATATATATCATTACATGTTGATCCACTTAAATTGTCAAAGAATATAGTAATGTCGACTGAATAGTGTTGTCAATTAATGACAAGCTTCTACTAAAAGAAAGTGAAAATAAGGACAAAAACTACTTCAAATCAAACCAACACCAATATTTACGTAACATACACGTGTATGACAACACGTGTTTATGGACGCCTTACAAGTATATAGGTTGACAAGAAATAGTTGATCAGCGTGTGCTGTATTCTGCGGATATGACCTTGCTGTGTACACGTGCAATATTGTAATAAGATCTCGGCGTCCTTAGGCGATGGTTTATGGATCATGGTCGCACAGTCATTGCATCACATGCTGGCTGCTCACGAGGCAAAAATCGTGACTGGCACACTCCTCTAAGGAAATGTCAACAAAGTAGACAGTCATACGTGACACACACTCATGTCGTCAAATCAGATCTATTTAATAACACAAACAAATTTCAACACATTTCATCTTTCCTTATCTGGTTGTTTAAATTCAGGGCTTCATTGACCTTCATTGGTTAAACCGTACATGATCACATTGAAAGACATTTGTTAGTATTGGAAGAAGGCAAGATTAAAACATAAAAAAATACTAGACCAATCAGTATGATGGTCATTGGCTGATCACGTGACATTTCCACTTAGTGGTGGGGTAGATTAATCAGTCAGTCGTTCGGTCGTCATCTCCGGGTTCGATTCCCTAATTTCAGTTCCCTCTAGTGTTTCTGGTCCATGTTTCTATGCTTTCTGGTATGAGTAGACGTATTTACCTGGGAGCTATAGGTTACATTCGAGGCATTATTATGTTTATTCTTTATTTTGGATTAGGAGATAATCCCTGGTAAAGAACCTGTTCATGCATATCAACATTGTTGAAACGAGATATTGCCAGTTGTCTTTCTAGATGCGATTTCGCACATAGACAAATCTTGTATATGACACTCGTGTCTCCCTCTTGAACAGTTGCTGATATGTAGTGTACCTCTGCTTGGTTCTTTCGGTTCTCTCTCAGCTATATCAGCTTTACCCCAACTCCACCCTGCCTCTCCTTGTCGAGATAGAGAGATATTTTGTCATGACTGTCCTTGAAAACCCCTCGTGGCGTTTGACGTTGGTAATTTCTTTTTTCGAGTCTAATGACATTGGCCTTTTTGTTTTGACGTAATGTTGTTTTTTTTAAAGTAGATATCGCTGATACATGATCTAATAACATCTCCACGAATAATCGGACACAATAGAGCATGATTGAAGTCAGTTGAAATGCCATAGTGCACAGTGACTCAAGAGCTGTGAACACAACACTATGATTATTTCAAATTGAACACAAAAGCAACGTTCAAAGAAATGTCTAAGGGCAATGTCCCTTTGAAGCATCGCAATCAGAAGCTGTCTTTGATAGTTGCAGGTTACCTAAACGCTCTTGCCTTAAGGTGATGCAGGAGAGTGTCAGATATACATCCGCGTCCTTTTAACTGACTTCAAAGGCAGTAGCATGTATTAACGAACTATGAGTACTGGGGACGAGAGGTTGCATTTACTGTCCAATTGTGAATATGTAGTTCTTGCAATGTAAAGAATATTATGGACAAGGATTTTATTTGTGTACAATAGAGTGGGTATGGTTTTACGCCGCTTTTAGCAACATTCCAACAATACCACGGCGGGGAGCACCAGAAAAGTGCTAAATACGTTGTATACAAGCGAAAAAAGAACCCAGGTCTTCGGCGTGACGAGACAACGGTTCAACCACTAAACTACCCTACCGCTCAATTGTGTACAAATCAACAACACAGAAAACATGATATTTCAAATGCTATGGTTTCAGAGTGAAGATTCAGACATGAGGGGGGGGGGGGGGGGGGTATTCATGTTAAACTGCGGCATGGTATCTCAGTGAGCTAGCACTATAAATCGGCATCAGTCCAGACTAGTACAAGCAGCCACACACACACATACACGTACATGCACGTCGCTATATAAGTGTAATAATTTTGGACGCGACGTTACACCCCATTTCACCCCACCGACATGACGCAGAGACATAAATTACTTTTTCCTTGACATCTTTGATGGTTATTCTGATGTAGTTAACATATCATATTGTTGATGTTGCTTATATTTATGTATATGTGGACATTAATAGTTCCCAAGGTATTTCAAAATACAGATAAAATGCAAGCCTAATTTATTTCTGCAATTGTTTTATTTTATTTATTATCCATTAAATTAATTTCGATGTTATAATTATCACATATAATAATTATTACCCACATGGAAAAGGAGAATGTTCCATGCATATAAGACGTTGCGGTTGACGAATTCTTGAAGAGTAAATATGAAACCTCAACACCAGAGTGAGTGAGTGAGTGAGTGAATATGGTTTTACGCCGCTTTCCAGCAATATCACGGCGGGGGACACCAGAAATGGGCTTCACACATTGTACCCATATCGGGAATCGAACCCGGGTCTTCGGCGTGACGAGCGAACTCTTTAACCACTAGGCTACCCGACCGCCCCGCAACACCAGAGAATAACCAGTCTCGATTAAATGACGAAACGATTCTATTGTGCGTAAAAGGCAAAATAACTGTGACAAGAATATGACTGGATCACTTAAAGTCAGTGATGACACCAGGTGTTCGTGTAAAGGGTAAGTACTGTAAATCTTGAAATTAACGCGAGCGTGAACTAAATGCAAAAAAAGCGAGTGGTCTTAGCTCGCATTTTTAAACATCGCATTTATATCAACAATAAGACATTTTGGATAGCACAAATACCAACTTAGACATACGCTGATGTATTCCAAACCACTGTTTATTGAGCAGCACTTGTATATAAAGTATATAAACGCGCATGTATTGATTTTGCGGAAGTACTTTACTGATTGGATTAATGTAAGGTTGGATTAAGGTGAGGATTCTAAACCTGACTGAGGACATATTTAGATCCACTGATGCTTGGGAGGAGGGGGTGTCGCATTCATATTGAGTCGCATTTTTGGCTAGGGTCCAGTGGTCGCATCCTTTTGTAGACGCATTAATTTCACGATTTACAGTGTGTCCTGCCTTACCGGTAGCAACCGCCATTCACATAATTTGCATAAAAAGTATGTCTGACTCCGCATGGCAACAAGCATGCCATAAAACAAACCCATATATTTGCATATTTTACTCTGGTGTATTCTGTCAGCAGTGTGCACTAGTTAACTATATGACAAAGGAAAATGATAGTAGTGAGATAAAAGCAGTACATGATGCATGAAGAAAAGTGTGAGATAATTTGTTCAATTAATAATGCTTTTATAATCGATCACTAACATCAATGGAGAGTACAGAATGCCCGTTTTACAACGAGCTACGTAACGATCCTCTTCCTAGATATCATTATAGCTCCCAATAGCACAGTGTTTAAATACTTTATGTTATCAAACAGTAAATATGTTATCAATAGCTTGGCCAAATATGTGTGTCTAGCTCTAAAAAGACTTTCAACTATATATGATGCTCATGTGATTGTATGTGCATCGTTTGAAGATACTGTTCACTTGACAGGTGAACCCTTTATGGAATTAAACACTTTCCCACTAACATGAATGAATGCTCTTCATTTCCCCAATGCTTTGCTCTTATCTCTCATTTAATGTGTGGGAGCTACGCTGGCATTGAGCAACTTGTCCCGCAAATGTATATGTCGCAAGTTCAGCCAGTTAAGAGAGAAATGTGGTAAATTTCCAAATGAGAACCCCAACCACACATTACATTGGTTCAAAGGGACATTTCAGGCAGTTATAAAGCTAATATGGATCTTTACCAAGCAATCGTCCTGGCTCTTGCGTTTTAATGTATAAGTAATTCCTTTAACACTTTTCGTTTGAGCATTCAAGGACCATAAAATAATATTGCCTTTAAATTATTTATAAACACGCTATGCCAAAAATGTAGGGGATGGTGGTAATCATGAAGACATATCTGTATGGAACTTGCAAAAAGAAATTATATGATCTGCTGGGGAGTAGGCGATCAGATCTAATGGGTTGTAATGGTTGGCGTGATGAGATGGTGGCGCACTGGGCATGTTGCTAAAGTCGCATGATCAATGCTGTTGCTTCCTTAATTCATAAATGTGTTTAATAAAGTGTCTTTCAGCGTTTGGTTCCAAGAAAACAATATGACTCTCACAGTGATGTGTTTGGGAGCTTGATTTCTCCGGATATATTCTAGGCCACATAAATCAGTTACTTTCATTGACAGACATTGTGTATGTTCCTGTAGTTTCATATAAAAACAAAATATCCACTCCCTTTTTGCACAATATATATTGATCTATCAACGATGTTTATGTATTTTGATGAATGAGCGAATGAGAAAGGGTGATTTTGCATTAAGACATATATTTTGAATTCACAAAGTTTAATGTCCCGTGACGTGCCGGTCGTCCTTGCTGTCCAAAAGACGAAGTTGAAACCGATCATCGTTTTGAGCCCTGATTATTAACCTTTCGTGTTCAGCGCCATGTACCTGCTCGAGATAGACGTCTAAGACCGCATCAGGCCAGGCTTTCGTCCATCGTCAAGCTGATATACTGTTTAAACCTCAGATATGAAACACCAACGGCTTTAACATTTAAGCCCTTCTGCATGAAATCAAGCTATATAAATGTCAGCGCCTAATCTATTTCCAAAATGATTTCTGACCTTTCCATTGACAAGACTTTCTGTTCTATCAAGCCAATTATTTTTGCAACCAATCTTCTAATTTCACGAACAAAACATGAGTGAAAAAAAGAAGATGGCAAATCCACGCCAAGACGGATTGAGATCCAAATGGTCACTGCAAGTGGGAAGGTATATAAGGTTAACGAGGTCTCTCACAGAGTGTAATTTTACAGTTAGAAGTAATTTATGAAATCACCTTCTTAGCGGTACAATACAAGCCAATTACGATTGCCTTTGTCGAACAATGGAAGCAAAACATGTTTCTTAATAAATGATATGTTCTCTATGTGTTGAATGATTTAACTTTCAGCACGTCTTTCTTGTTTTGCAATTGATGACCGTGAGTGTCTTATTTCACATAACCTTTTGGTGTCACTATGTTTGTTTTTATTCACTTGAACAAATGACTTGTCTTCGCATGTTATTGTTAACGGCGCAGCCATTGGTGCAAGAAAGTATTACGCTCACCATTTTACGATTCATAAACAGTGATATTGTCGGAATCGTACAAGTTACTCTACTTTAAGCAGAGATTTCTAATGGATGTGGAAAGGGAGTTATCACCATTATTCACGTGTACCATGACTGTAGAATGAATTGAAATTGAGCACGTTCGATGATACATTGAAATAATGTCTAAGGGAAATGCCCATGAATCAATGCAGTTTGTACGTGTAGTTTGATATCTGCTCGGTAATTGTAAACATTTTACCCTTGTTAGAGAATGATATATATATATTTTCTTGTGTTGATATGTGTTGTCTCATCGACAATTGGGTAAGTGGTGACGGAGCACGACAAGAGAACATTATTTCAGTTACCCCACTTTACGTGAGATGACGATTACGATTGTGTCATGCGTTCACCACTTCGATGAAATCTGCAGACAAGATACATTTCTCACAGAGCAAGGATTAAATTCAAATAAAACGGGCTTTCGAACATCAACCAAGCGGATCCAAAGCGGTGATGCGAAAGATGCTGCTCCCTTGACTCATGGGGTCCCTTGACACATGTGGAATCCTTGACTCATGGGGTCCCTTGACACATTGGGAATCCTTGACACATGGGGAATCCTTGACTCATGGGGAATCCTTTACACATGGGGAATCCTTGACGCTAGGTACTCCGTGATTTAAATAGTATGAAGGACATCCAATACAGAATACGTGGCGAGGTTCGAAGAGAAGCAGAAAAATGTTGTATATGATATATACTCAGTAGTCATCTTACATTTATGTAGATAAATACATTTAGAATTTAGAATGCCTAAAAGATGGAAGAAAAGTTAATTTGGTATTTATAAAACTATCGATACGCGCAAGGCATGTCGAGCTACATTCGATATGATAATTCATACAGTGGAAAACATCAGTGTACCGGAATGGTACATGTCACGTTTTAAGAAGTACATATATACATATATATATTAAGAAGCCTATATATGTGGATTGACCATTCTCCCTCGCTGTCGAGGGCGACGTGACCGTCCGTTCCATTATGTCGCTTCTTACGACAAGCAAAGGTTGCTGAGGACCAGTTCTAACCCGGAAATCCCACGTCGCAGATAATCACATAATCAGCTATAAAGACATCAAGTACAAGAACATCACCTACAAGAACATCATCTGCACGGACATCGAGTAAACAATTATCAGCTATAAAGAAGGAAAGGTATTACAAATCCCATCATTGTATGCCACGAAAGCCAGCTGCTATATACGATACCAGACCAAGATGTGAAAGAAGATATGATTGATAAATGCCTTTGAATATATGGCAAAACTGGTAAATACATATACACATAGGCAGCATGACGTCTATGTCACAGCAAGAACATCCGCTACAGAGTCAACAATTTAAATGTGATGACGCACCGGAAATAAGTTAGCCACATCTCCAATGCTACATCCATCAAGAGCACGTGCACTAGATCAGTATTACGCAAATCACAAAAGGTTGCAAGAAAATAAGAAAACAAGGACGGGTGCAATATATCATATAAGTCCCTATTATGCAAAACATCATGTTTTGCAGGCTAGTTGTCACACATACAACATAAGTTCTTTGATGTTCCTGATGAGTGATTGTACTACTTGCCCTGCAGATACGTGTACATATTGCATCCAGTGCATCCACACTGATACACACCGGCCAGCATGTTGTGACAAATGAGGCTGAATTTAGTGACAAGAATGCCCTGGGACATCGACGAGTCACACCTGATGCAAACTGACACGAAACTGACATTTATGTTTTAAAACATAGTTAAATAATCGGATAAACAGGCCGCAGGCTCTCTATCTCGTCGTTATCGATTTTTTTGTGAAATTAAAAGAGGAGGTTACCTCATCAAGGACTGACAGGAAGAAGGCGGCATAATGTTTCAGAAGACGGCATAGGTAGTGTTTGTGTTTGGCTTTTTTGCTTCATATTTCTTTTAATATTTCTCTCATTCTCGTTCGTGAATTACGTAAAATCTCACATTCTCTTATCTTCAGTGTTATATGCACTGCGCCCACGCACACACCCACGCACGCGCACACACACACACACACACACACACACACACACACACACACACACACACACACACACACACACACACACACACACACACACACGCACGCACGCACGCACGCACGCACGCACGCACACACACACACACACACACACACACACACACACACACACAAACACACACACACGAATATTTTCATTATTATTCATACTAGTAGTGTAGTTAAGAAGACTAATAACTCAAAATTCCCAAAGTATTCTCATGTAATGGAAACTACATCTTTCGTTATGTTACGAAACGATTTCCAAAATGAAACGCAAATTTTAACCTAGGAATTGTTACGTCTAGAACTAAATTGTGAAATCAGTGGTGTCAATCAATAATCGACACATTGTGTTCAAACGCACAGTTTTATGTTCACAATAACCGCTGGCAATACAACGCTTACATGTACCTTCAGGTGGCAGCAGCAATAAATGACATGCCAAGAATTAATGTAAGTACTTTCATGCATTTAAAAAAAATTGTCACTGTCCAATGTCTTGAATCCGGAATAGCGTTAGAAGCTTGCAGGAATTCGATGTTTTTAAACTGTCATCAAATCCAGACTTAGCAAGTAGAGAATAGGCAAATCAGATAGAGCTAGCCTTTCAGAAACTGACCCAGCCCGAAACTTCTCGAACGATCAAGTCTTCCATGTTCGAGTATACAAGGGCGATACCTCCAAATTATACCCGCTTCCCCCGTCAGTACTCTATCATTGCTACCACTTATACTTACAACAGTTTCTTCAGCCGAATGGACTTAATATCAACGAACGGGTCAAATTATTCTAAATAAACCAAGTGCCACAATAAATTATAAAAAAAGGTTCTGTGTATTTGTGTTGCAGCCATTCGACACGTTTTAACAACGAAGAAAAAAATCACCCTTTTAAGAGGGAAAATAGAAATACAACCAAGTTATTTGCTTGTGTTAGAGTTGTTAAAATAATGAAACCTCAGGGCAGGGTAGGTTTACATGGGATGTCATTTATGTTGACATGTACATGTACATTGCTTGACATGTTATAGCGGCATTGTGTCCATCCATCATTGGAAATGTCACGCTGTCAGGCCGTGTTGGACTGAAACATACATCTGGTAAATAATTAGTTGTGACATCCGGGTGAAACTGGCATTGTGGTTTACTCATGTGATAATAGACACTTTTGTGTAGCAACATGCCAACCTGACTACATGCCAGAGGGTTTTCCTGTACGCGCCTCTGAAACATTCATGAAAATACCTTTTGTGCATAGATTGTTTGTTTGCTTGTGTACTGTCTAACGTCGCAGTCAGCGATTACTTCAGCTACATCACGGCGGTATGTAAACATTCGAGTCTGGACCGGCAACCAATGATTGACACCATGAGCATCGAATTACTTAATTGGGATACAATGACATGCGACCGCCTCGCCAGCGTGGCTGACCAACCGATCCCTTTAATCGCTTTTTACCAAAAGCATGGCCGTCTCTTATACTGTGAGGTGTGATTTTGAAAATATCGAACATATTTACACAGCATGGTTGCATTAAGAGAATAATGAGTGAGTGGTTGAGTGAGAATAGCAAATTGAATATTCTAGCGATATCACGCATGGGGATCCCAGAAATGGGCTTCACACATTGTATCAATGTGGGGATTCGACCCCGGATTTTCCGGTGTGACAAACGAACGCTTTAACCACTAGGTTTTCATACAAGTGATTTAAGTAGCCGTCGCGACGTAGGGATGACGTCATATATTACATGCAAATATAACAGCCGTTGTTGATTTAACATAGCTCGTGTTAGCGCTTTACGAACGATAAAAAGGTACACTGACCGCATTGTGTAATTTTAAAACACGTTAGATATACGAAAGGTCTTTAATAGTTAGGACGATGACTCGATACATATTGTGATAACTTATGATAGTGTCCCTGTTTCTTGGTCGTTGCATCGTGTGCAGAAATATGGAACGTGAGTAGATGAAACTGTCAAACGTATCATTATTAATCGTCATTTCATAACCAGCCGTATTTATTTTTTATCAACTTCAACGTCAATTCTGAGAAAACTCATTCAAGGTATGTTATTCAGCCAATAAATAACTGACATACCATAAATCATCTTTAATATCATACTCTAACAACATCACATGATTCAGAATTTGGAAATATAACCTGCATTTCCCAACTTTAATTGTTTACTTCACATTTCGAAATACTTACATCGTAAGCTAAGCCCTACATTCAACATGCCCATATTTAACGGACGACATATTTGACATGATGATATTCGAATGTGTCAAGAACTAGAACTCCATAACAACAAGCATGTCATTGGTGCAAAATGCAATTTATAACACTCTACATCATCATCATCATCATCATCGTCGTCGTCGTCGTCGTCATTGTCGTCATCGTCATCGCCATCGTCGTCGTCATCATCGTCGTCATCATCATCATTATAATCATCGTCGTCGTCGTCGTCATCGTCGTCGACAATTCTTGAAGTAAGGAGGGTATGTCTGACCACGTGCACAGTTGTTCTTTTGCCGCTGAGACACATGTCTTATTTCCTGACGCTATGTGTGTCGCAATGCCTTATATTAGCTTGACAGTGTCGTGACACTTGGGTGGTATCTCTGACATTGAGGCAACATATTTATTGCCAGGATACTTGGATAGCAGACTGTGAGCGACGCCCACAGACCAAGTGATCACTCAAACAAAGAGGGTACATGTGTATATCTCTCATGCTGAACCCTTAATTTTATATATGACTGCGCCCCGGTACAGAACAGACCGAATGTTTCTGCACAGCCTACAGTGTGACCTGGCTGATTGTGTAGCAACCTACTCTCAGCGGCTTCAACCGTCTGTTGCGATGACAACTATTGCTTTGCTTGGTACAGATTCCATTTTTTCACAATTAACATGTAGGCTGTTGTATTGATGACTGCCGTGTAAACATCCACACATCAAACTACATCTCCCCGGACCCTGTTATAACAGAAACCCCTAATATCCGGCAATGATATGTACAATGTGCCATAGTTATTTATGCATCGTTCGTTAATCCGGACGATTTCAGAGTGGACGGATTGGCGTTTTTTTTATTTTTTTCGGGTAGTATATTGGTGTCCCTTAATTAGCGGTCTTTTAATGCACATAGCCCCTAATGCTTAAAGTTTTACATTTTATTTTAGAAAGGAGGCCCTCAATTAAGTTGACAAATTCAGTTTTGACTTAAAGAGCGGGTTGTTGTTATTTTGGATTGTAATCTGGCAACATGTGCCTTTGCCCTAGAGATACAGGACACAGGGATGACGTGCACTTTACTGGGACAAACTGACTTTCAGTATGCAAAGTATTTGTGGTGTTTCAAAGCAATGACTTATACACACGTTTTGCCATGTTAATGGATATGTGCACCTCGGAACAATCTTTGAATAAGCGCTGTGAAAACTGGAATAAAACGATTAGATCCAACACCAGTATGTTCTCTTTGATTAGCTTGTTTGTGTTGCATTAGTTTGTGTTGACTGACAATAATAATAACAATATATACTCACCGACAAATGAAACGCGAATACCACACTTGTTGGTGAGGTGAGGTGAAATGGGGTTTAACGTCGCGTCCAAGATTATTGCACTTATATAGCGACGTACTTGTTGGTTATATATGTGACCAACCATCACAATATTTTAAAACTACAGCATTTTCGGAACACAAAAATACAATTCATCAGTCTAAATTCATATTCATTACAGAGATACTTTACATCACACATCAGCTTCACTGAAGTAAGTCTTTAACGTCTTTATGACGTCATATTTTATCCTTGCACCAATAAGGTCATTTTTCTTCTGGTGGGTCACATATGAAGAATTACCTATATTCTTGAGATATTCTAGATGCACAAACGAATACATTGTTATGCTGTGTGAACCGAAGCTCGTGAACGTCATAGATCCATGACTCGAGATGCACCATTTGTCTCGTGCATCATTAACGTGTAAAGTTTGGAAATCACGTGCAGCATACCGTGAGAAGAATAAAGGCACTCTGTGGTAACACTTGACTGATTGTTAGTTTTGTTTCTAAATGGTACACATTGTACAGATCTCTTCTTTACGTACATACTTCTCTGTACGTTTCTGTGGTTCGCGTTTCTTTTGGCGGTGAGTATACCTATGGACATGGAAAATATATTGTGCCTGAATTACCATTGTCACTCAGACTCGGCTGTGTGAAGAGGCATATTGCTTTCTCGAAAACGAAACGCTCAAAGACACTTTATTGAACATATTTGATAATTAAGAAAGCCACATCATTGATCCTGCGACGTTTACAACGCGCTGAACATTTACGTGCTATAGGCATGTTGCAGGTGGGCACACGTCAAAATATTGTTGCCCAAACGCTACATGTTTCGCAATCTGTCATCAGCAGATTATAGTCCTGATACCAACACATAACGTCAATACTCGACGCCGCTCTGGACGCCCAGGGCCACGAACTCCTTTCCCAGACAGATTAGTCGGAACGATGACATTAAGAACTCCGTTGCAAACTGCCACGCAGATAATGGACCGGTTGCAAACTGCCACGCAGATAATGGACCGGTTGCAAACTGCCTCGCAGATAATGGACCGGCTGCAACAGGCAACTGGTGTAGGAGTACATGCCCCCAAATCGCCAAAATCGTCCGCACAGGTGGCATTTGTGTGCATGACGTCCACGTGTCATCCCACAACTCACATTTGAATCTAGGATAATCGACGTCGGGCACATGTCCTGTTTTCGGAGGATTCTTAACAAATGCCCACAACAGCAAAACATCCATGTCCTGCAATGGCCAGCACTAATTCCTGACCTTTCTCCAATTGAACCACGCCTGGGACGTCATTGGCAGATGTATACGTCATCGTCAAAACCCACACACAACTCTTAATGAACTCGGTGTTGCTCTCACTGATGAGTAGAAAAAAACATGAATCAAACTGACATTGGTCGACTCATCAGAAGTATGCCTCGAAGAATACTGCGAAATGTAAAGTGCAAAATCACACCAAGCTTTAGAGCCCGGCAGAACTGATCGCCTACTCCCAAGCAGATATGTTCATATCATTTCATGTGCCAATATCATATGGATCAGGAGATATGTCTCGATGATTCCCATTATTCCTATGATATATTTCCATCGATGGCAGATGTACAGCACGTTTGCCGTTAAACAGGGATGCTACCTTTGAAAAGACGAAATGACAGATGCGTAATATGACAGATCTCTCGCAGATATGACAGATCTCTAGTAGATATGGCACATGTATACTCACACGCAAAAGAAACGCAAGTGGTTTTAAGCAAATAGGTAACATACACGGAACCGTAAATTGATACGAGTTTTAGCATGTAGTGAAGCCTGATAGTGTTATCAATATGTTTGGTTGCATTTTGGAAGCCCCGAGTAAAAACGCAACATAAAAAACGAATTGCCATTTCAATGAATATGTGGGTATCATGCACCCATTCCTCGCGAAATCGAAAATGCACGAACTGTCACGAACTGTAGTGGGTATAAAACTGTGGCCGATTCTTGGACCTACCACTGCTTGGTCAGCAATGCCACGCCTAACTCAAATTCTATCGGACTTTTAGATATATAGAAATGACAGATGTATAAAAGATATGACAAATATATAGCAGAAGACAAGATCACAAGATTATATAGCAGATATGACAAACTGTATAGTCTCCATAGGCAAGTGACTTTGCTCGAAATATGCTACAATTTACCGAGCAGTGAATGGGTACCCGGTAGGACGAGATTGTGATGTGACTGTCATCCTTCTAGCACCTCACGGGCTGCTTGGGATGTATACTCCCCAAGGAGCTGAGAAAGAAAATCCAGTTTACACTGTTCCATTGACCTTTAGAATCATGTAGCACTTTAAGCATGCCTTAGGGTGTGGATTTCGCACTGTATAAACATGCACATTTTATGCACATTATTTGTCATAGATCTCAATTAATATGTCTGTGGTGTCGATGTGCAGCTGATACGCCTGCGTTAGTAGACAGACCTTTATAGAGAATCGAATCATTCTATCTCTGCCATGTTAGTTTATCTTTCAAAGTGGCATTTAAATAGAAGTTAGCCCACGCTCTACAACTGCCGTTAAGCTATCCATGTGAATCATTAACGCCGATGTAACGATAACCGCCCTCGTGTATCTAGGATCAAAATAGGCCCCTACCACGCCATGGTTTTCGCATGAGCAGCGAGAAACAGGTGCTGGTGGTTGTGCAGGTTTATAATGGGAGTGGATCCTAGATAAAGGTGCCAAACTTTCGCAGAGGCACTATTACTGTGAGTATTACATAATATGCGGCACAGATTGCCTGTGCTAGGGCTGACTGCGGCATAAAACAACGCATGTTTACTGTCGCTATGTACATTTTTTCACAACGCAGGGTTCCATATCAAAGTTCTGCCACTAATGAAATACAACAGCATTGTACCATTCCTTTATCCAAATGCAAGTTGTGTCGAAGTTAAAGGGACCTACGTACATACTTCGAGTTATCCGAGGTTCGACACAACCGAACGTGATGAATAAAGAAGGAAAACACAGGGACCAAGCTTTTACTTTGAGACAACCGTAAGTTGGACACACAACGGTTTGACTATATATTTAGACTATTCGATAGATAGTCAGTAGGTTGAGTGCATCGCTTTGTTATGTTGAGTAGAATACAGAAAATCGAAAGTGTACGCAGGCAGCGAGCGTCTATTTTGGTCGCCCACAGTACGGGCAGGATGCTAAATTGGTTAGTCTCATGATCAAGGCAAATATGGGTTACGAACCATCTACCAGCGGCATTGCCAAAGGATGTTATGATAAAAAAATGTATGATATTTAAGTCGATATTAATATCCCAATAACGCTAATCCAACAACCTAACCCCCATCCAAGTATAACCAATCAACCATATACACAGTTAATGTTATTACCCTTACTTCATTAAGTTTATCTTTTAGCATAAACTCTCCAAAGGTGAATCATGTCATGTTTATTGAACGTGTGATGCCTAACAGATTTCTTGGTCACTAAAACCAAAATTATCATGTCAATGAAACTAATCTCTTATAGCTTTTATGTTATGTTCAAGCATATGGTTATGATTTGTGTGATTAGAATATTTTTAATCAAAATCATTAGAACCTCCTTACATGTGTGTCATGTTTGTTTGGTATGAGCAACACTTAGGGAATAGGGGGGCACGGGTGGCCCAGTCGTCTAAGGCGCCGCGGTTCGCTGTGCAGAGTTGCGTCCCTTGGGCACGCCAGAATCCTTTGATTGTGGGTTCGAATCCCAGTTCGCTCCGATTATGTTTCTAGGTTTGTCAGCACCATACCCGTGCTCGAGGGTTTCACCGAAGTGGTAAACGTCTGAGACCTGCATCACTTCGGGCTTTCCTCCCACATTAAGCTGACACGCCGTGATGTAACTGGAATACTGTTAAAAGCGGCGTTAAATCCAACTCACTCACTCACTTAGGGAATAGAGGCGTGGAGGACAGTGGTTTTGCGTTCGCCCGTCACGACGAAGGCAAGGGATAGATTCCCTACGTGATTTTATTGTGCCTACGTGAGTATATTTTGATATTGCTGGAATATTGCTAAAGGCGGGGGAAACCCATACTCAACTTCTCACTCACTTACTCACACATTCCAACAATGGCGTCTGTAACTGAGTGGATAGTTATACTGGGACAAAGTGAGTGAGTTGGATTTAACGCAACTTTGAGCAATATTTCAGATATATCGCGGCGTGTCAGCTTACTGTAGTATAAAAACCCAAAATGGTGTACGTCTTGTGGTCAGCGGATCCTGGTACATATCAGGCACGCAACTCGAAAGTGCGGAGCTCAGACGACAGCCACCCGTGCCGATAAATCGGCTAAAGAACCATAATGTACACACCAAGTGGGTTATTACAGGTGTATTTGAGGATGAGATGAGAATACCAGTAAGGAATATTGTGATCATAATTAAGCAACGTTGGTGTACAAAATACTGTGATATAAGTAAAGCATTCTATTAAAAAATGTGTTTCTTGTTTGATGTTTCTAATATAGTCGCACGCGACAGCATAGCTAGTTGAAAATAGCTCGATAAAACTCAAAATAAGCAGAAATAGTGACTCCCGTATGGTTTAATACAAATATGATTAAACCTTGAAATTGAGTATATATCATAGACGTCGAAAATTGGACTTCAACATTTAAAAGTACTCGAAAATAGAAGTTCCATAATGGCGTGCGACAACATCCGTCGGAACGACATTTCAGCGAACACGTTGTATGTTGTGTGAAATTTAAAAAAATATATTTACTTAGGAAAATAATTAATTCCAGCCGTGTGGGGGCAAGCACTCAAATCCCCTGTTATTTTAGCGAGGTAACAAAAATGGCGCCTGGAAAACTCAGGAACCGGTAATAAGGTATGAATTCGTGCACATCCCTTACCAAAATGGCGGAAGGTGTCCAGCATACTGCATTCGTGCTAATAACTAGAATTCTGATATGTCAACTGAGAATTGTCTATTGGTTATTTACACCCAGATGCTGGCAGGAATAGGATCAAGCTGTAATTCAACACACATTTAATTATAATAAGTAGATACAAATATGTCTACATAAATATGATTACTTCGATCTAAAATGAAATGTGTGATTAACTATCAAATGTCCGAAACTGTCAACATGCCATGGAATCCGATGCCCTGCGATGAAGGATGTTAAAACATAACGGTCTTCCTCGTCCTCCACCATGACTGTGGCATTTATTTTTCTGTAGGTATTTATTGTTTTACTAAAAGCCGAGGCAAGTCTAGATCAAACTGACCAAGTCCAGTTTGCTTGATTCCACATGACTGTGGAATTTATTTTTCTTTAGGTATTTATTGTTTTACTAAAACCCTAGGCAAGTCTAGATCAAACTGACCAGGTCCGGTTAGCTTGATTCCACATGACTGTGGAAGTTATTTTTCTTCAGGTATTTATTGTTTCACTAAAAGCCTAGGCAAGTCTAAATCAAACTAAGCAAATTAAGTTTGCATGATTCAACATGACTGTGGAATTTATATTTTTATGGTTATTTTGTTTTACTAAAAGCCTAGGCAAGTCCAGATCAAACTAACCAAATCTAGTTTGCTTGATTCCACATGACTGTGGAATTTATATTGTTATGGTATTTTGTTTTACTAAAAGCCTAGGCAAGTCTAGATCAAACTAATCAAGTCTAGGCTGCTTGATTCCACATTTCAGAGTAAAGGTCATTTCAAAGAAAAAACAACTATATTAAAGACATGTTTCTTTCAAAGAACAAAAAGTAATATGTAAAAGACATGTTATCATTGACTAAATATTAGTCTACGGTCTTCCAAACAACTGAATACATCTTTTCAGCTTTTACCTCTACACAAAACATTGAATTTAGATATATTAAAATAGTACCTACTTCTAATAACACATATTGCTTCAGTCAACAATAGACCATTGATATTTCCCCAAACCACACAGAATCAATAACATCAGCCTGTCATCATTGATATTCGTATTGGAAATTAATGGTCAACTGATCAAGAAGCTTATAAATGTCTTGCTAAAGGCCAAAGTCTGGGTCGTGTCCAAGAGTTATATATGATGCTGACTGACCCATACAGTGTATTCCAGACATATGTATTATTCATTAATGCTTGCCAAGTAAAGGTCAATAGCGGTATGTCTGTCTCAGCCAATTTACAAATGCCAAACTTTATCAGACCGATACAATTCGATTACCATACGATACAGCAGTAATTGTAGATTGAGCTCTTGTCCACGCTTCAACCTTTATTTGAAACGAGGATTATGTCGGATCTTAATTTGATAATTTCTTCATCGCCTCTTCCCCAGCGTGTAATATTAGGATCAAACATTACCGTGATTAAGTCAAGTGACGATGGTCTTCACCACTGGATGTCAGCAGTATTATATCGACCCTTCTTCAGTACCTGTTAAAGATAGTCATCGAATCATAATAAAAGGCTGGAAGACATAACGTAGCATGTGACCTACATTTCCCTTTTGCACGACACCAGTACTAGTGTTATAACTGTCACTTCAAAACCTGCATTGGACGTATCTCGCGAAGCAAAGACGTATGGTTAGCGACGATAATATCAGTAAGTCTCGCTGTGGCATGAAGCTGCGCTTGATGAACACTTGATGCTGACTTGATATGACAGTATGTAAGTCACGGTAGGAGAATATGGTATTGAAACAGTGAACTATTATACAGCACACTTGATGGTCATGATTTAGAGCACAGGTGTTCCGATATCGTGCACTATCCAGTCCCAGTATGTAGAACAATATCAGATGATCATGTATTTGCAACTGCCATATATGTTGAATGCTTTATTGCACAAGGATACAATGAATAACTGAATCTGTGGCAGTATGCTGTATATTAAGTCTTAGAAGGGCTGGCAAGGCAAGCCCTTTGTCCACGTGAAATGAAGCAAGACAGATAATTTACAGTATGATAATATACTGCTGTAATCGTCGCGGGGTTTTCGATCCACATGTCCTTGTTTGGAGTGGATCAAAGAGTGTATGTACTGATAAATGCAGTTCACAACGACATTCTACACATCCGATTTTCTGTTCAACAAACACATATGCTTGTGTCATCCTAAGCGGATTTGGGGGGCACAGGTGACCGAGTTGTCTAAGGCGCCGCGATTCGAACCCCCGACCTTCCGCTCTCCGGGCAGATGCTCTACCACTCGTCAGGGGCGGAGAGATAAAGTAGGCTGACAACAGCGAGTATACGGGTTCCCTCGTTTACATTGCCCGATGAACGATGAAAGGGCAAGAAACAGCCTTGACATTCTGTGCACAACTATACACCGTGAATGAGTGGAGTTTACCCTAACACTTTCAACCAGTATTCCAGTTATGTCGGGGGCACGGGTGGCACACTCGTATAAGGCGCAGCGATTCCCTGGGCAGAGTTGCGTCGCTTGGGCACGCCCGAAACCTATGATTGTGGGTTCGAATCCCGGTTCGCCGGGATTATGTTTCTAGGTTTGAATAATGTTAAAAGCGGTGTTAAACCCAACTCACTCACTCACTCAAATAAAGGTCAGTGCGTCAAGGATAATTAATTTACATGTACATGCATCAGTAACAGGTAAACCAAACACAAATAATCACTTCATCTAAGGTGATTTGGGGTTGGTATGTGACGCTGCAGAATGTGTCGGACTTATCGGTTTAGCAAATGGGGGTCAATTCAGAACAGGGCTGATACTGCTATGGGGCGTTACTCAACAAACAAACATTTATGTTTTATGCAAATTGCGTGAGTGGTAATCAGTGAGGCAGGACATGATGACCATTTCGCGAGCATCTGGTCTCATTCCTGGTTTCAGCGATCCATTCAAACAATGTTAATTTGATACCCGGGGGAGTCTGTTTCGGTGGCTTATCCAGACTGGCTATTCTGTGCTGTTAAAGTTACATTTTTACGTATAGCGTCCATAGAGCTGATATCTGGGGGTTAGAATGCACTGTTTTATTTAAATAGGTACCTGGTATTACTTACTAACGTATACGGCGTTGAAGACGTTAAATCGATAGCTCTTCAAGCTGTATTTGGCACGGATACGATCGAAAAATAAAATGATGGATGTGTCAGGGGGAAATCTATTAGTGAAGTGATCTTGTTGGTTTAGGTTTGCTCCTCGAACAGCTAAGTGCAACTGGGTATTAGTCCATACACATCGGATGTGCGAAGATCACGGGTACATATGGTCATTTACAATTCTTATTTCCTTTTCAACACACCGACGAATGACAAAGCGATGAGAAAAACAGTGGGGGATTTTATATTGCCCCCTCTTGTTTCCTTTAGACACATTTATGTCAATTTGACTTCAGTTAGTTGGGTTTAACGCCTCTTTTAACAGTATTACGGCGTGTCAGCTTCATGTGGGAGGAAAGCCCGAAGGGATGAAGGTCTCAGATGTTTACCACCTCGGTGAAACCCACGAGCACGGGTATGGTGCTGACAAACCTAGAAACATAATCGGGGCGAACCGGGATTCGAACCCACAATCATAGGTTTCTGGCGTGCCCAAGGGACCCAACTCTGCACAGCGAATCGCGGCGACTGGGGCACCCGTACCCCCCAATTTGACATCAACATGTGAGTAGCATTCCATTGAATGATTCTGCAAATTATATATCAGATATGGAACTATATATACAAACTTGTATGTTCGTCGAACACGTTTTGAAATAATCGAGCCTGGATCGGATAATCCAGTGAGTGGCATCGCGACATCGGTCTTCGCAATTGGGTTACGACGAGATGCATCGGTGATGATAGCAACAGTTAAAGACCTTCCTGTTCTCTACGTAAATATAGCATAATGCCAAGGAATTTATCTACTACTTCAAATAGTTTTTACTTGTAAAAAGAAGTTAAAGAACACCCGATTCGTTCACATTACTCAAAAGCATAGTTACTCTGTCATTACATAAACTTGTTTTGAGCAGTACAGTAAACTACGGTTATAACGAACACGCTTATAACGAACTGACGGATATAACGAACTAACTTTTTAGTCCCGACTATTTGCTGTAGTTATGCTGTATATATGCTTATAACGAACTACGGTTATAACGAACTAATAATAGTAGTCCCTTTGAGTTCGTTATAACCGTAGTTTACTGTATATATGAATCTTTGTATAGCTATCAGAAACCAGAAATGGCTGCAAGGCGAAGTGAACACATTGTCAATTGACCTGCCGTATTTTGTTGAATGTGAACTTGTCAAAAGTAAATCTGACCATTTATTACTACTAAGCACTGAGGTTTAAGCTCCCAACTTCACCCGATGCATTTATCCTTAAAGAATATGCACAGAGCATAGTGTTAAAAATGAATGTCGTGTTATTAGAACATTGACTTCAGACAATAGCACTACTCTGTTCCGGCTTTGTGGATTATGTAGGTAATAGGCTCAATAGCCCCCGAGTCACTTACCGGTGTTCGTAGACGTAGGGCAAAGATCGTATTATCATTTGTAGATAAGCACATGAGACAATGATTCAGCACATCCAAGACCGCCCAGTCAAGCGAATCATTTAAGTAAACTCTGCAATACAACTATCATACGCTCCTGGCACACACAACCAACAACTGATCAAGGTGGCCACAACTTGTCAAAACTATATCGCTTTATTCCTTTGCGTCTGTAACGTATATGGTATGGGTATATTATCCTTAGACAGTACATGTACAATGGACAAGTCTGCAGTAGTTCTACATAAGTACATGCAATACAAAAATACGATATGTTATGAAATAGCACTATACACCCTTGAAAAAAAGAAACGCACAGGTAGATTATTAATAAATTTATTGTACCTAATAAAGTCGATATATTTAATTTAATATCATGGATACAAATATGAAATTTTGGAGCTCGATATTCACATGTCGTCGTTGTACAAATGAATTGAAAACTGTTCATTGTCATGTCACATAAGGCCACAAAGTTGCGCTGAACTCGTTGCGTGTGACCGCCCCGGGCAGCAATCACGGCTCTGCATCTCCCCGGCAGTGACTGGATAAGTGTACGAATTCTGTCCTGCGGAATTCTGCGCAATTCTGCCTGTAACGCGTTGGCCAGTTGTGGGAGTGTCTGCGTGACATCCCAGAAGTGTTCGATTGGATTGAGATCTGGAGATCTCGACGGCCAGGGCAGGCCGTTGATGTTGGCATTGTGGGGGTAGTCTACAATGGCACGAGCTGTGGAGCTTTGTCCTGTTGAAACAGCTCCCTCTGGCGGTCAATGATTGTAAGAAGGTGAGGTTGAAGAATTTGACTCATGTAGCGATTTGCTGGCAAATTTCCCTGAACCACAACCAAGTCAAAACTCGTGGTGTAGGATATGGCCCTACACACCATGACACCACCGCCAGAGAATTTGTCGAATTCACGTACACAAAACGCTCATTTCAACGACGATAAACACGTTGTGTTCCATCTCTCCGGTGAATAAGAAATCGTGATTCATCGCTAAACCACACTCGTCTCCAGTTTCCCACATTCCAATTCCGTGAGGTATGGCACCAACGCAAGCGTCGGTGTCGATGAATATGTTGTAAAACATCGACGATAACTGGTCTTCTGGGTCGGTTTCCAGTCTCGCGAAGATGGTTCCTGACAGTCTTGTCCGATGTCCTCCTTCAACCAGGGATGCGTCCTGCAGTCTACGTAGGTGTAGTATTGCGATGGCATAGGTGGAACAGTCGAATGTAGCGATTCATTGCAGAGGTGGTAACTCTTGAACGGCCGGTTCTCGGACGGTCTGCTGTGGAATTGAACTGTGTGCATCGGTCACAAAGGCGGCAAATGGTGCTGTGGTGGAAATTGAAGTGGCGTACAACAGAAGACTGCGATTTTTCTTTGGATATGTCCAATGGCGATGTTCCGATCGGCAGCGCTGAGTCGCGGCATTTTCAAACTTGAAAAATGTTGACAATTGAATGACATCTTATAGGCTTAAGCTTGGCTTTTTATAGCAACTACCACGAGTTACGAATGCCATAACTTGCACGTCCATATTGCTTTAATATTTTCCTCCATGACATTTTTTATCAAGTGTGAAAACAATGCCGTTTAAAACATTACAAATCGACAATGGCTGCGTTTTAACGCTCCGTTTGTCTAATATCAGGCCACCAAAATTTTCAATAACATATATCCAATTTATATACCGTTATTTTTTGCTTAGTCAGGTTCAGTGAACTATATACTACCTGTGCGTTTCTTTTTTTGAAGAGTGTATGTCAAGGTAAATGTCATGTTGTTGATGTTCCACGTCGACACAATGTACAGTAAATAAACAAATATCTCAAAATATGTTGTGCTAGTGTCCCAGTTGTCAAAATATTGCTACCAGCGGTGACGCAGCAGTGACAATTCAGTATTCAACCCAGACCAGGAGCGTTTGGGTAAAACAAACAAACAAGCACGCTGTGACTGTTAGAGTACACGTGGCGTGATGAGACTTAGCTTTAAAGATTGTGTTCTTTCATCTTCCGGGTAGATGAAGGTGCCTCGTAGGGGTGGCAGAAATGATCGTGGGTTCGCATCCTGGTTCGTCTTGATTACGATTAAAAGTTGATCATGTCATGCTTGTGGGTTTCATCAAAGTGGTAAATGTCTAAGACATGTATCATTTGAGGCATTCCTCATGCCATCGTATGAGTGAAATACTCTTAAGCAAATACGGCGTTAAACGGAACTTACTCACCTGACATTATTTTAAATTGCAGAGGGTCTCGGCTCATTACACTGCGAAACTAAAAAGGTTTCTGCAGTACGTGAAGCTCCATGGCCCTTTTGTTATTGCACTGGGTGCGTTTTTCCGAATCGTACGTGTTTCCCGACTAATAGTTTGCATGTCCTTGTTGTGATAATTTTAATCCGGGAAATTTGTCACTGACACCATAACACATTACAACTCTTCATTTTGCACCTCTGTGTCCGCTAATTATGCCTTTAAGGCCAAAAATATCTATATTGCGTTTCTTTTTTGAAGAGTATATTTCAGAGTTTAAGCTCTTCTTCTTTGGAAGAAAGACTTTGTGCCTTGTCCATACGATAACCCTGTATATGGGGACAACGAAAATAGTAGATGTTCAAGGAAGATGAACAACTCATTGCGACATTCTTCTACTTTTTTATCACTTAATTTTCTTTTCAGGGTATAGGTACACTTTATGGGTATTAACACATTTCAAAGAGAAAAAATGATGGACAATATACTTTGTAAACTAGTTTTGACATGAGGACCAGAATGCATTCTGAATAGTAAGTGAACTATTTGAAATAATAAGAATTTGTTAGAATGAGACCATTCAAATTCGTACGTTTGTTATTGTAAAGGTATCATTTAGTTAGAACGAAAGTCAAATTAAGTACGTCATTCCTTCTATCCAAATATGACATTTCGCTTACTTACTCCAATTTTATGCCAGTATGGCTTTCTATCAATTTCGACATTGTTATGGTTTCTTTGACGTTAAGACCTAAAAGCAGCCACGAACATGATAATATAATTACGTCTCTGACACCACGTCTTTCGTGAAACTGATGGCCTGCCTGACACACCCGACAAGGTCAAGGTCAAGGCCACAAAATGTGTGTCCAGAGAGAAAACATTTACGGCTGCCCAATAAAAAAACACGAGGCTGGTTTTATTTGTGTATCTTTATAGCATATGATTCATCTTAACGGGCATGTGAGTCCTTGGGCCTCGGGTGGTACGTTCAGGCTTGCAGGTGGAAGGAAATGTCACTGCTTGATTGGGACATGTGTGGGATCCAAAATGTGGACTGAGTTGAGAGTGGTCCGGATAAGGGCGAATGTAGCAGAAATTGTGTCCAGTGAGTTGGGTTTAACGCCGCTTTTAACAGTATTCCAGTCATATCACGGCGTGCCAGCTAAATGTGGGAGGAAAGCCCGAAGTGATGCATGTTTCAGACGTTTATCACTTTGGTGAAACCCACGAGCACGGGTATGGTGCTGACAAACCTAGAAACATAATTGGAGCGAACCGGGATTCGAACCCAAAATCATAGGTTTCTGGCGTGCCCAAGGGACGCAACTCTGCACAGCGAATCGCGGCGCCTTAAACGACTGGGCCACCCGTGCCCACGTCAGCGATATGAACACAGAGGGTCAAATATAATATATACTTGAATTCATACATGAGTCAGGTCTTTGTATCTACGACGTTTACAATTCAAACCCTTAAAACAATCGTATTCCTCTTGACCGAAGGATTGTAGGAAGTTCAGATTTAAAAAATTGAACATAAATTACCGTAGTAAATTTGGGTTTGTCGAATTGTCTGGTATTGGAGGATATTGGATTAGTCCTAATCAAGTTTTGACAGATCTCACTGGATGCAAGGGCTGCTAAATACGATAAAGCAGTGTAGAGGATCAAATGTGTTGACAAACCTATTATCCATCACCCGTTCACTGCAATCTCATTATAATGACACTGGGGGTGTTATATTATATAGGCTGGTGTTGCATTGGCATGAATTGTAGTCCCTATTAGTTGCGAATAATTGACGACAAGGCAGGTACTGTTTCAACTAGGTTAAAAATAGGTGTTTAGCAAATGAAAAGGCGCTGGCTTGTTCATCTAAACAGCTTTTTCATGTCTTTGTAGATTTATATAATTCATGAAAACATGTGAGAACTCATCCTGGTCCAATGAGAAGAAACATGTGAATTGAAACTGTTGTCAAGGACTCACCTGGAGGTCTTGCTGTTGCCACAGCGCCAGCCGTGCTTGTGACACAAGCTATTCATCATCTACCTTGTGTCATGTCGACATCTTTTTTTTTCAAAAGGATATGAGTTGAACACCATATTTTAGAAAGTCGATAATCATATCAGCGTCCGCTTTACATGTTTTAAGATGGTTTAGGAAAACCAAATAGGAACCTGTCCAGGACCCGCTGTTCCTGGGGTCGAATCCAAGGATTCCACCTGGTAAATTTCTACATCGTGCTTCAAGTCTACTACGACCTGCGTATTACGCTCGAGCTCACACGCTGTAATATTTCTATTAAAAAAACTGTTCAAGGAGTGTTAAACTAAACTCACTCATTCTAAAGTAACCAATTTTGAAACTCTGGAAAATGACTCTTAACCTAAAATCCAAGTGATACTCAAAAACCGCATCTGTGACTTCAGTTATCCTATAGTGATCGTCTGACATGCTTATTAACTATTTAATAACAAGTTCAATACACATTTCAATGGTTTATGTCCCATGGCAGACTTTATTCTGGTTCGAGGCGCGAGCTTATAGGCTAAGGCTTTCGCCGAAGACCCGAGTTCGCTTGACCACATGGGTACGATGTGTAAAACTAGTGTCTATTTCCCCCGCGCTAATATTGCTGGAATATTGATGAAAGCGGTGCAGGACATGTGGGTTGGTACGTAAACGTTCTCTCTCCATCCTCCATAGACGTGTTTGACAAATATAGTTGCGAGTTTGTGATTTCGGTGAGGCGCGTCTTTATTTACTTCATAAGACATCAGCGCAGATTGATTTGGCAAACTTCCGAACCAGCCTTGTTCTATGAGCAAACCGTCTAGACAGCGTAATAGGCAAGCGATAGCCTGAACATGCGTGTAGAAGGAGGGTCTGTTGATTACTGGAATCCGAAAGACATTTTATGTAGATGTCGAACTGAACAAAAGAATATATTTATATGTGTGCGTAAGACGACGTAATTATCATGTTCCTCGGCAACTGAAGTGTTATGACGTCTTTTCACGATGCGTCATAAAACAGCCATATTAACAAACGTCAATGTGATGATCAAAAGAAATCAATCGCTAATACTAAGCAGAATATAGTTAATGTCATAACTGCTACCAAGGTAGAAAGGTCAAGGCAGCCAAAGGAGGCGCCCTTGTCTCAGATGGAATGCAGCTGAGACATAATTATGAGCTGCTTCCCTGTGGACGGGAACCTTAAGGCGCCTTATTTTGCTGTGAGGGCTGGGTTGCGGCCCTTTGTTCAGCCAGGAGCAGCTGAATCCCGATTTCTACTGACAAATTGTGAACCTTGTTTTGTCAACACCTAACTTAGCATACGCCATGTCAGGATCAGCGTGACATTGGATATATATATATATATATATATATATTCTATAATTACTTCCTGATGCATATAAGTTAACAGTTCCGATCGGGTTGCATATACGTACGTACACAGATGTTGTGCTGTATGCCAGGTGAAGGGCGAGTGTCAGCACTGTATCGTGACAAACAGATAGACACGACAACAACATCCTGTGTTTTTCACAACCATACCTTTATCATGATCAGTGAAGAAAGTTATGGCCGCTTTATTCTGGGATGATCCTTCGTGATTACTTTCGTCACGATATGGCTGAAATATCGACGATGTGACGTAAAGCATTAACTCACTCACTCACTCTTGATTACTGAGAAAGTCAAAAGATGATTATGCGTGCCTACTATTTGTGGCATCCCCTGAAATATTCTATGAAAGAAGGACGACACGGAATGGTGACTGCTGGAGTTCTACTACTTCATGAAAATGTCTCTTCTCACATCTCTCGACTTGCAAAGGTTGCTGTGCGAGATTTCCTCACCCTCAATACTCCCCAGAACTGGCACCGACTGATTTCCACCAGTTTCCTAAACTGAAGGAACACCTTCGTGGAAAAGCTTTGACGTCAAGGGTGACCTCAGGGTTGCCGTGAATGTTTTTTTCAAGGTGGTTTCAGAAAACTTCTCCCTGACATTATATATCATTTTACCACTTGAAGATGTGTGTAATACAATCTGGTGCAATGAAAACTTCACTACCGATATGAGATGTGTATGGAAAAGCAGCAAGATTATGTTGATACATAAAAAAAACCACTTTCACAATTGTTGGTTTTGTTTGTTAGGCTTAGAACTGTTGGAACTGACCAGTCCTCATATTTCCCCTACCTCAAACCTATTCATTCCCGGAATATACGGCTGATTTGAAAAACATGAAATGTTAAGAAGTCACATATTTTCACGTCAATGCAAATAAGAAGATATTTTGATAAACTAATGTTTTATATTTGACACGTTTTTTAACCTCAGTGGGTGAGTATGGTTGTACGTCGCTTTTAGCAATAGTCCAGCAAAATCACGACGGGTGACACAAGAAATGAGCTTCACACATTGTACCTTGACCTTGACCTTCGGCGTGAGGAGGGAACGCTTTTATCACCAGGCTACCCACCGCCTATTTGAAACGTATGCAGCGCGCCCCGATACACTCATTCTCTTTACCTCCATTAAGCAAGAATAATGTGTCTTCAAATTAAGATGCAAGTTATAATGATATTCTTTATTATTGTCTGAATCGTGCAGCCTGATCTTTGTACAACCCTTCATCCCGACGACGTAATAAGTATCGATTTTTAGAACAACCGCGTAATTTGCTTCCGGTGACTAAATTTTATATCGCGTCTGATTGGCTGATTTTATTGCCTCATTTCAGAGGTCGCTCGGTTTTATTTTCGCGACAGAAATGTAATGAAAACGCGGAGGCAAATGAAATGTGGTCGATAAAACAAGGCTGTTATATTTGACGCACACAATTCTAGGTACAGATGTATTCCATGAAGGTTTAAGATTGTAAAAGGTGGATGACAAAAATTGAGATATCACTTGATGGCAGAAAAATAAATATGACAGATCGTGACCATGTGTTTTTTGCTACCAGCTGACATACCTAGCCTTGATAGAGAATGTCAACTCACTAGTCTTGTCTATATTTACTTTAAATGTGGACGCGTGAAGATCCGGGGTAGAACAGGTCGTTTACAACCCATGCTTGCCGTAAAAGACGACTATGCTCGTCTTAAGAGGCGACTAACGGGATTGGGTGGTCAGGCTCGCTGACCTGGTTGATGCATGTCATTGATCCCAATGGCGTGGATCGATGCTCATGATGCCATTCACTGGATTGTCTGGTGGAGACTCGATTATTCACAGACCGCCGTCATGTAGCTGGAATATTGCTGCGAGCGGCTTTAAACAACAAACAAACAAACAAACAAAAAAACGTTAACTATGTGTGCCAGGCTCACGTGGTACAGAATGAATAACCCCACGGAGATGACGAGTGAGGACGCTAATCGTGAAAGGCGAGTTAATGGATCCCGATGATTGGTGATTTGGTTGATCGGCGTCGTGTATCGTTGGTCATTACATCAATCACTGGATTGCCTGATCCTGATTCGAAAATTGAAAACTATTTTTTAGTTGGAATATTTCTTATATAAGCACCGACATTACGATGTCTCTGAAAGCGACATTTAGAAACTAGTTTTCTTTGAGCACAGATGTAAGGTGTGTGTGCTTGTTTGTGTGTATGTGTGCGTTTTGTGTATATGTGTGTTTTTGCGTGTGTTTGGTCGTGTGTGTGTGTGTTCGTCTGTGTTTGAGTGAGTGTGTGTGTATGTGTGTGTTTAAGTGCGTGTGTATGTGTATGTTTATGCTTTGAGTGTGTGTGTGTGTGTGTGTGTGTGTGTGTTCGTCTGTGTTTGTTTGAGTGAGTGTGTGCGCATGTGTGTGTTTAAGTGCGTGTGTATGTGTATGTTTATGCTTTGTGTGTGTGTGTGTGTGTGTGTGTGTGTGTGTGTGTGTGTGTGTGTGTGTGTGTGTGTGTGTGTGTGTGTGTGTGTGTGTCTTTGTGTCTTTGTGTGTTATGTTATGCATATCCATGTGCGAGTACATGCAGAAATATTTAGTGTACTCTAAATGTACCCACACATTCGTTCGTGTGAAATACGTTATTTCTCAACACATAATAGTAAACGAAAGTGGAGGTTTGGCATGTTTATACGACTAAATATCAAATCTTCAATTAACGAAGAACAGTAGCTTCCCATCCAGGTCGACAACAATAGCTCACTCACTCTTTCATCACAGAAATAAGACAAATACAATACAGCACACAATGAAGAATTGTAATGATCAGACTGGCCATTGGAAACATTAGGATCGATGGAGTTGTGCACCTTTAATGAGACTATTCAAGCGCCAGTAAAATATAACTGCCTTTAGCGACTCAACATAACCAGTACTCCGCGATAATAACACATTGCATGATCCTCAGATTGGTTAAAATAACTACAATCATTTCAGAATGCAGAGAGATGAAATGAATAGTAATTTTACAATGAAATAGTGAAAGCAAATAATAGATTTATCACGGGAGAAAGTAAACTGGCGGATATTTATTTACCTTCCAGATGATATGTAATAGATTGCGTTCCCCGTCAAGTATTGGTTAAAGTCAACTTGCTTTTTATGTCTATCCCATCAGAATATACACATCTTGCACTTAAAAAACCCAATCTTTTTCACGTCACATCCGATTCCCAAATTTGACATGTGTTTATTTACAATGAACTTGGAAATTACTGGATTCTGATGTTTAAATCGGAGGCTATTAAATCACAATAAAGCCCCTCTGATTGAAACAGCTTGTTTGATCACCGCGGAAGCTAATATTCATAGACTATGTAGGCATTTTTAAATAATCATATCTACAATAACAGGTTACAAAATGCGGTTAATACAATATATAAAGGATGTATGGTAATACATTTCGTGCATACAACACGATAGAAATCTACAAAGAGAATGTATTTTAAGTTTTGGAGACAACAGAGAGCTTGGAATTTGGCGCTTTTCTACATACGACTATATCATTTGCGTCACAATGAGCGATATGACGTCATAATGGTGACGTGCGGTGTGGAACGACGGCCTTGCAAGGCTTGCATGGTTTTCTTTAGGGATGCCCACCTCATGTTAGTTTGCCAAGTTGCCGTGGTTATATGTTTTCAATGCCTGATCACATGCTCGAGTAAAGTATTAATATGTTAAACAAAATGTTTGGGCATATGCAGCGTCATATTTAGTTTACTGGCCGTTATCGGTGATGCCGTAATTCAGATCGACACACACAAAACACTGGACTCATACCCCTTTAGTCAATATATTTGCGTTTTATTTAGTCATGGTAGTATGCGCGTTCGGTTCCAAATTCAATTTAGCGCGGTTAATCTGCAGGTAACCTGGCTCTACATCGAAAACACAGTATGTTTATCTCCCAATGATCTATGATAAGCAAAGCTTTCAAATACAAGATGACAACTCTACCCTGAAACAAAATAAATCAACACTTAGTTAGTGTCTTGAAAGGCTTTATTTATCTAGTGTTATCTCAATTTATTTAAGCTCTTATGCAGCGCATACACGACAAAAATAGGCAGCTGGGTCAGCCAGGTTTGGATTTCCCGTATTGAGCTATTATTATGCATGACTCATTTCGTACCGAGGGATTTTTTACATGACAGAGATACCATGTGTGATAATTAAGTTTGCGGATTTAATATTTATACAAAATGAAGGTGTCCATCAAGTTAACCACCAATTAGGAACATATAAAAGAACACAGCACCATTTGACTAGGAGTTATTTACAAGATTATGTATGTACACAGTATCATTCGTATTGTTGACGCTTGGGGTAGGTGGCGCTGTGTTTGTGTCATGTTATTTTACCTTACGTTAAAGATAAACTATGCATGTCTATGTTAGACGATACCGACTCACCAGTGGGAGATATTGTCACTAGGTGATGTTCGGATTCATTATATTCTTAAACTTTAAATAATTTTAGCGATAATATTCAATCATTTGTGAATGTGTTTGAGCATTTGTGAGATGGCATTGTATCATTTAAGAATATGTGGAATGATACTTCAAAATAAGGATGTGTGGAACATTTAAGAACGTGTGAAATGTTGTTTGAGAATATGTGGAATGATATTTCAGAATGTGTGGAATGATATATAAGAATGTGTGGAATGATATGTCGGAATGTGTGGAATGATATATAAGAATGTGTGGAATGATATGTCAGAATGTGTGGAATAATATTTCAGAATGTGTGGAATGATATATAAGAATGTGTGGAATGATATGTCAGAATGTGTGGAATGATATTTCAGAATGTGTGGAATGATATATAAGAATGTGTGGAACATTTAAGAACGTGTGAAATGTTGTTTGAGAATATGAGGAATGACATTTCAGAATGTGTGGAATGATATATAAGAAAGTGTGGAATGATATGTCAGAATGTGTGGAATGATATATAAGAATGTGTGGAATGATATGTCAGAATGTGTGGAATGATATATAAGAATGTGTGGAATGATATGCCAGAATGTGTGGCATCATATTTAAGAATATGTGGAATGATATGTCAGAATGTGTGGAATGATATATAAGAATGTGTGGAATGATATGTCAGAATGTGTGGAATGATATTTCAGAATGTGTGGAATGATATATAAGAATGTGTGGAATGATATGTCAGAATGTGTGGAATGATATTTCAGAATGTGTGGAATGATATATAAGAATGTGTGGAATGATATGTCAGAATGTGTGGAATGATATGTCAGAATGTATGGAATGATATATAAGAATGTGTGGAATGATAGGTCAGAATGTGTGGAATGATATTTTAGAATGTGAGGAATGATATATAAGAATGTGTGGAATGATAGGTCAGAATGTGTGGAATGATATGTCAGAATGTGTGGAATGATATATAAGAATGTGTGGAATGATATGTCAGAATGTGTGGAATGATATGTCAGAATGTGTGGAATGATATATAAGAATGTGTGGAATGATATGTCAGAATGTGTGGAATGATATATAAGAATGTGTGGAATGATATGTCAGAGTGTGTGGAATGATATTTAAAAAATATGTGGAATGGTATTAAAGAATTGTGAAATGATATTTAAGTGAGTAAGTGAGTCAGTGAGTGTGGTTTTACGCCGCTTTTAGCAATATTCCAGCACTATCATGACAGGGGACACCAGAAATGGGCTTCATACATTGTACCCATGTCTGCAATCGAAGCCGGGACTTCGGCTTGACGAGCGAACGCTTTAACCACTAGGCTACCCGACCGCCCCTGGAATGATGTTTAAGGATGTGTGGAATATTATTTAAGAATGTGTGAAATGATATTTAAGAATGTGTGGAAAAAATATTTAAGAATATGTGGGATTGAACTGAAATATATGTGGGATTATATTTAAGAATGTGTGAGATGAAATTGAAGCAGATTTGTTCAATGATATTTAAGAATGTTGAGGGTGAGATTGAAGTGTGTGGGAGATGATGTTTAACTTGGTTGGTTGGTTTGTTGTTTATGTTTAACGCCGCACTCAGCAATATTCCAGCTATATGACGGCAGTCTGTAAATAATCGAGTCTGGATCACACAATCCAGTGATTAATATCATGAGCATTGATGACATGCATCAACGAGTCAGCAAGCTTAACCATGATATGTAAGAATGTGTGGGATAGTATTTACGAATATATGGGGTGATATTTAACAATGTGTGAGATGATGCTGAAACACGGGTGAGATTATATTGGAGCATCCATAAAATTGTATTGAAGACTTTTTATGTGGTATTGGAGAATGTGTATAATTATTGATATCGTACTATGCATCTGATTACATGTATATTGCATACATGTACATTGAATACCATGGGAGATGGTAGGGAAGCATAGCTGAGTATGTGGTGCATTGCACCAGATTGTATTATACCCATCTTCAAGTGGTATACTGAGGTAAAATGATATACAATGTGACCATGTTGTTAACAGTTAGGTCATACTGACTGAACATATTAAGCATGAGGCTTGACTTGACATCACATAACCAGCAATGCAATGTCTCACGTGAGTCTGTTCATGACAGGGATCTGAGGATAAGTTTAATCTTCTCCTTTGACATCTCCATCTTCCCAACTGTCACAATACGCATACTAACTGATACTCTTTCAGGGTTGTACACGCCAAACATCGGCAACAGTGGCTGACTGAAGTCCACGTTTTCCAGTACCTTCATGACCTGGCTGTTCTTCACGTCAATGAACACAACCTTTTTCCTGCTATCATCGTAAGCAACACCAATATGTAGGGAGTCAAGAGCCCCTGTTGTGTTGGGGAGAGTCTCAGTAGGTAGACACGGCAGATGCCTCTCCTCCTTCCAAAACATTTGACAGATGCGATTGTGGATTGAGCAATGAGACACTGCCATGCTGTAAGAATGTGGCAACTTCGAAATGGTGTGTTCCGTGTCCGCATAATCTTCCCAGCACATACCTATCTCAAAAATGAGATCATTGTTTGTAAGGGTCCTGTTCAAACCAACCCTGGCCACCATCTCCAGGTAGCAAGGAAAGCCAGGACGTGGGAAATAAGGTGTACCGCAGGTGCCCATATATCGCTGAAGCCTTCCTTGACCTTGAAAACGGATAAACTGTTTCTTGTTCACCAGTTCATTGTTGGCGGTTATGTAAGCCTTGTGGACGTTCACCTTGTCATTGTTGAACGCAAGTTGAATGCCTGTGAATTGTAGATATGGTCATCTGGTCAGAATATTAATACAAAGGACGAAATGCAGCGTAATGTTTGCTAATACATTCCTTAAGCTATAATTCTTTGATTGACTCTCGATTGATGTTTAACGCCACACTGAGCAATATGATGTTCACGCTCGCTAACTTAAAATAACACAATTCATCCCTGATGTCTGAAGATGAATTACAGGGACTGGAAAAATACATCTTTTAGCAGTGGGGAATATTCATAAACTGAATAACTCACAGTGAAGGATGCTGGTCTTTGTTAACTGCGTCGGCTCTTGGATGTAGAATCCTACGGAAAGGATACGTGTACGTCATATTTGTGGATAACATGATCACAAAGTAAAAAGTGTTATTTTTCACAATAGTAATCACGTTAATAACATGTTCCATCTAGTACCATACTTACCATACTGTTTCAGTTGTTCATTCAGCAACGAGAGTGCTTCACGTCTTAGATCGTTTTCCTGAAAA
Source organism: Haliotis rufescens (assembly GCF_023055435.1). Classification (NCBI taxonomy): domain Eukaryota; kingdom Metazoa; phylum Mollusca; class Gastropoda; order Lepetellida; family Haliotidae; genus Haliotis; species Haliotis rufescens. The sequence continues at coordinate 10,659,024 of NW_025964383.1, forward strand.
GAAAAAAAACAACATCTTAGGTTATAATGGCCCCTTATATCTTGCATGCACACCCATTGACAATACACTGATCCATCTATCAAAACGTTCTTTGATCAACCATATATATTCATCCATCCATCTTTTTTTCTATCCCAGTTCCAACAGACGCCATTATTCGGGGTACCTCACTGATGAGATACATCGAAAAAAGAAACTGGCCACTAATAGATGCTTCTCTTGGTTGTTTTAAGTTGTGCAGTCCCACGCTAATTCCCCGACAACAAATTCTATGTTTTATAATCAGCCTAGACCAAACATAAACATTATAAGGTTATTACAACTTATAACAAACCCAACTTTCAAGGACTCGTTTAAACACAATGCTTCAGATTTACCGTCTACCGTCTAATTATGTGGTAGTTTTTGCTCACTTGTTCCATAAGTATAATAGATCAGGTTATGAAAAAAGAAACAGTTTGCTGTGGTCTTAGGTGTAACTCAGAACCATCAAATATCGGTAGTTTATGATGTGCCGATTACTGAGACAGTTTCAAACTCACTTGCTTGCTTTTGGCTTCTTTTATTTTGTACTCGTCAGTAAGTGATGCAATTGTCCGTTGCAAGACACCATTCTGTTGTTGTAGATCTAGACAAAACAAACATGTTTCTTTATCCTGAGAAACATAATTCATAGTGTGAGTTTGTGATGTATGTATTCATAGCTACGAAATGGTCATGAACTGAAAATGGTCACCATGCGATAATTATAGCATTCACAAATACATTTCACTGTGCGGAGGGAACGCTTACGAAATATTGGCATTCAAAATACTCTTACATTCAAATTATGACAGTTCATAATTGCATATATACGCCCACATGTGTTGGTATAATATTTAAATTGAATAACAAACTTCATCTTACCTTTAAGTGTTGGCACTTCATCCCTGTAAACTGTATCTCTCTCCTTACAGATAATGTCGCCGACTCTGTGTATCAGGCAATGTAATGCCCTCAGTCCTTGAGGAGAGAACACAATGTCCTTATTCAGTAATGTACATTTTGGTAGTAATCGCTTCCTATCTTCCACTGCGTTTTGGGCTATCATTGGTGCGAGGGCAATCAATTGCACCTGGTCAACGTTCAAGCATCGTTGGGCGTAGTCAGTTGTCATCCTGAACGCAGCTTGTGTTTCTTGTAAAGACTTAATATCCTGTTTGATGGCATCTTGCAGTCTTTTTATTTCAAGTAGTGTGTTTTGTCTAAGATCTTTGAACCGATCCTTTAGGGCTAAGACGCTGCTTTCGTAAGAGTTGGACAGATTTTGAAGCAAACCAGTCCTTCGCTTATTGAGGGAGTCCAAAACTCCATGTCTTTGCTGGAGAGAGGCCTGATAGCTCTGTAGATTTCCTGTATGATCTGCGATCACCTGCTTCAGAAGTGTCATTTGTTTTTGGTACTCGTCGTCAATGAGGCTTATGTCATGATCAGCAGGCAAATTTGAATGGCAAACGCTACATACGGCCTTTTGGCATTCATGGTCTATGAACATCACACTTTGATTAGAATGGATATCACATATTGGTCTCTTGAACTGTTCAAAATTTGGATTTTCAGGAAATCCCTTAATACTCTCTACGTCATGAAATGTACTTGTCTTGATCTTCTTGTGAAGCTGTGTACAACTTTGGCACAGGTATTTTTGGCAATCCCTGCATAACGAGACCACTACACCTTCGCATGGTTCCTCAAAGAATCCACAGCGGATATTTGTATCACGGGTTAGTTCATTTCGTCGAACATGATCAACCTGCTTAACCGCATTGCAAGCGGCCTCACGCCCGCAGAAACAGATAAAGGTGTTCTCTCTATGCTGCTGAAGACAGGGCGCACACACAGTGTGAAGACAAGTCAGGACAAGGCCTTGTTTAGGGTCGCATGCCTCGGAGGTCCCTAAGGCACATTTCATTGCATCAATATTACCTACAGGAAAATATAAACAATACATACATATAACAACATATGAAACATATTGTTAGGCCGTTTTCGCTCACCCAAGGTGGGTAGGGAAGCCAATTTATCGAAACCAAATCTATTTATATCAAGCAACTTTTAAAACTTACTTTGTTAATTTTGGTATTTTTGCTGCATTTAAAAATTGTTTAATCAGAACAACATTTATCTATTTGCGGTTTGTTTTAAATAAGTACAGGGTTCCCGGGTAGGCTTGTTGTGGTACCTATTATCACACACGCCCAAATCAACAACACATTATTCCGTCATGCATATCATTCTGATTTAGCAAGCTGCTTATCCGAATATGAATATTGCCGAGAACATGAGCAAAGCTAGGAAGTTGAAACACAGTTATATGATAATCGAATCTATCATACAATGAAAACTCCATTGGTTAATCATTTATTTTGTCCTAGTTACGTTCGAAATGTTCTGCTTTGTCATTTTTGTTCACAATGTTATAAAAATATGTTACGAAAATGATTAACATGAGTGGTAGTTTAAAAGTTAGGTACTAATACATACAGTGTATGGCTTCAAACGAAGTACAGTTTACAATGCAGAAACCAGGCTTACCGATGACACTTGTTTGTTTCTCTTCTTCCATCCCAAACTCAATTCTAGGAAGAGCTAGCGACTTTGACTGTAAGTCTTTAATCTCCTTTAAATACATTCATATACATGTACTATTATGAACGTCATTAAAATGTCCGTGATAAACAATACGCCTGTAAACTGCACTTATACAATACTCTACTTACAAATTATATTTGATTCAGATAGGATTTATGTCAATGTTCAGAAATGATATACATTAATAATCAGAATTATTTTACTATTTCAGAGAATCCTATCTGAATTTCTGAAATAATATACATTCAGAAGACCCGTGAAGATCCGGGCTAGAATAGGTCTTCTGTAACCAATTCTTGCCGTAAAAAGCGACTATGCTTGTCGTAAGAGTTGACTAACGGGATCGGGTGATCAGGCTCGCTGTCTTGGTTGATGTATGTCATCGTATCCCAATTGCGTGAATCAATGCTTATGATATCAATCACTGGATTGTGAAACAAACAACATGCAGAAATAATTATGCTTTACACGACATGTCTATAAATGATAGATAACAAGTCAGAAGTTCATTTAATAACAGTGATATCCATTTGGAAAAACTAGGAAACAAAACAAAGTCATATTCTTACTTTCTCCAGTGTGGCTATATGTTCCTCGAGACGGTGGCACCTTGTTATCTGACCCTCCAATTCCTTTTCGGCTATGAATGGAATGTTAAATACGTATAACCGTATGCCGCATTGGTTTAAGTAAACTGGAGCCATTGTCTACATTGTGGTTAAACAGTTTGTTTTAATGGTTTTCTTCAACATTAAGTTAACAACATTAGTTTTATTTCATCTAAGAATCAGTCTTCACCAAAGACCACAATAGTACACATGAAATACAAATAAATGTACCGTTTATCTTCCCTCGCCTTGCCTCATCGAGTTCTCTTGCAATCTGTTCGCTCTTGTGGAAGACATTTGTTTCATATTCTTGCTTCTGGAGCTCCAGCTGCTGCAGTGCAACATAGTGAGTGAGTGAGTGAGTGAGTGAGTGAGTTGTGTTTAAGGCCGCCTTTAACAGTACATTGTGTATTCCAGTTAGATCACGATGAGTCAGCTTAACGTGGTAGGAACGCCCGAAGTAATGTAATGTAGGTCTACCACTTTGGTGAAACGCTTGAGCACAGGTGTGATGCTGACAGACTAAGAAATATAATATTTTGGGGCGAAACGGGATTCCAATCCACAATGATAGGTTTATTTGCGCAATACACGGCTAACTGAGGCGCCTTTGACGACAGGGCCACCCGTGCCCCAGTACAACAACGAACCTTGTTGTCATCCCATTAAGGAATAGTTTAAGCGGGCCATAATACAGGAACCTCACAGGACACACTACACATAAACCTTTTACATTCACATTCACATATATTTTGGCTTTTGGTATTTAACAAGGAACTATCGTTAACAGGAATTTCGACTTCATGATATACCTTCAAGGCAAAATATTGAGCCATCATTCTTTTTTTATAAACTTGTGATGGTTCTGCAGAAGGATAATATATATTACTGCATCTTTACCGCAGCAGGGATATAATGTTAACGTTGCTGACATTTTACAAATAACACCGCGCAGTATATGAAACAGAGCAATATCATTTTTTGTTCGGGTTAGGAATCCATTAAACATCTAAAACATACCTGTTGTAAATGACGAACCACTTCCTCTTTAGCTAGAAGTTGTCTTGACACTTCCGTCTGAGGAATGTATACCAGATCAGGACGTCCTGAAAGGAATATTCAGCTCACATCAACATAAACAGGTACAATGATACTAGTACACCATACGGGTTTAGATAAATGTGTGATCGTAAGCGTGTTAGCAGCAAAATAAATACAGACAACAAAATTTAAGTAAATGCTTGCTTATAAATATCATAAGTACAAAAATAAAATTAGGTGCCTTATCGAAATAATATATGCAGAAATAGGACAACTCGAACAAGCAATAATAATCACGATCATAGTTAGTATAAGTTAGACATATTACTCCTTTGTATATATATCATAAATAAACTTGTTTGATATAAAACAAACAATTGATTTTGTCATGCACTCTATTGTCTATGTATTATATCAAACTAAAATATTGGAACAAGTACATTTCAATAATTTGCGAAGCCATACAATTGATTGTTTGTCAATGACTACACATTTACGTCTTTTAACTCCACATCTGCTCTTTTTCGAGATGATAGGTGTCCCAATGATTGCTACACACAATCGAATCTGACAATACATACCTGTCCCAAGTGCTATGTCATCCAATGCCTGCTTGACATGGCGCTGATCCTTGTTCAGAACAATACAGAATTCCTTGTATGCCTGCTCCCCCTTGCACATTAGCAGCATGACCAACTCCCTGGTCTGGTCACACTTGACCTTCATGTCCCTGCATCGGTCATACTCCACCTGACTGAGAAGATCCACAGAAAGCAGGTGGTCAAGTACTTCCTCCGGCTGTAGCTGTCGCTGCAGCATGGGGAGGCCCTTCTTCAGAATGGTAGATGGGTCCATGTCGAATCTTGTTATGTATCAGAATAAGGTATCATCTTCTCCTTCATCCTGCAATGTGACGGTGGGAATTTATTTATATGCAGTTCGAATGCACGAAAAGCTAAAAAAGACATCCGTCATCTTGGAACTTGAAATGGGGTTTAACGTCGTGTGTGTGTGTGTGTGTGTGTGTGTGTGTGTGTGTGTGTGTGTGTGTGTGTGTGTGTGTGTGTGTGTGTGTGTGTGTGTGTGTGTGTGTGTGAGTGAGATGGGCCACTGATATACCATGCCGCAGTTTAACACGAATACCCCACTCAGATACAGAATACTGACTCGAGCCGACCGATCCTTGTGTTTAGACCCTTAATGCCGGGCGCCATGCAGGGTAACAACAAGTACCATCTTTTAAAGTCTTGTGGTATGACGGACGGCGATCGCACCCCTGACCTTCAGCTTTCCATGCGGACGCTTCACCACAAGAAAGCATCGGGGAACCATGTATTGTGTCTTCCTGTCTATATGAGAGATATACAGTTTTATACATTCGTAATTACTACCGAGTAATGTTGTATTATGATTATAGCACGAGTGGCAGATTAATTGAAGGGGTGAATATAGACCATCCTGTATATTACACATACACTTTCTTTAGAAACTCCTGAAGCAGTTTCTGTGTTTTCCTATCACAAAATGACATCAGCTCACATCATCTATTGTATGAATGACACATCTTTAAGTATGTACGACAATGCAATGAAATGGCATCTCATTGAAACCTTCAAAGGAGGGTCCTGATGGAGTATACTGCTCAGCGTTAATCAACTAAAATAAACTATTGGTAACATAAGATGAGTAAAACAAAACAATTCGTTAAATATCAACGTTAAATGTCAATAACATTTGCTTTAAATAGTCTAAATGTACAGTTATTCATCATGTAACATACATTTTATAACACCATTCAAATCAACTGCCTAACTATGATTGGAAAAACCTGTTCGAGACGTTTCTCCTGACAAAGCCGAAATGTGACTGACGACTAAACACCCAAATTATATTATTTTATTTTTATTTTTTATTTTTCTATTTATTTGTTTTTTATATGTTTATTCACATTTCAAATAAAATACAATGTGTAGCATTTCATCAATTATACATTATTCAAAAATCAATCCCTTTCCAAAATGATATTATACTGACAGGTGATTTGTGTCACCTCGCCGGAACCCTCACATGCTACAAGGTTGTTGGCATACACAATGAACACGCATCACACGAGATGAGGATGTTGAACACCCATCCGTCTGATTTCATTCACTGGTACTCGCTTACGGTTCGCTGAAACAGCTTTCGACCGGTGGGAAATCCCAACAGTATTACAGTCTAATCGTTTTCGCGTATTTATACGCTATGAGTTATTGGACAAAGCGACTAGGAAGTAGCATTCTTCACAAACGCGGATGTTGTATACTAACATAATAGATATATATACATACACTTCAGTACAAACTCCCGACAAACGTCGATGACCTTTGCACTCTAATATCCATTGTTCGTGGACAAAGCCTTTCAATTTGTTTCTCGCTTTACGTCACTGTAAGCGTGGGTATATATTTTTGCGCCGCTTGTAGCCATATTCTAGTCATATCTTGGTGGGTGACACCATGGGCTCGACGCTTTGTACCCATCAGGGGACTCGATGTGGGCGTGACCAGCGAAAGGTTAAACCACTAGGCTACTCATTCGCTCCTATCTCTATAGACTGTACATTTTATTATCGGATCTCGGTCAGAAAACCTGTGATTTATTGCATGACGACGCTTTGTGTGTGTGTTTGTGTGTGTGTTTGTGTGTTTGTGTGTTTGTGTGTGTGTGTGTGTGTGTGTGTGTGTGTGTGTGTGTGTGTGTGTCTGTGTGTGTGTGTGTCTGTGTGTCTGTGTGTCAATGTGTCTGTGTGTACTAGTCTTGACTGATGCCGATTTCATAGTGCCAGGCCACAGAGATATCCATGCTGCAGTAAAACATGAATACCCCACTCAAGACACAGGATGCGGACGTGGTCCTTGTTTTAGCCCCTTAATGCCGGGCACCAAGCAGGATAACAACACATAAAGCTGTCACCCACTGGAGCATGAACAACTTGGTATACATGTACATTGAGGGACTTACGAGACATTCCAGGCAGAGTTTCCCGTTCAGCCCATGACATTAGACGTGTCAAAGAGATAACATTCATAGACAAAATAATTTAAGGAAATTATTGGTTATAACTGTTATCTGAAGACGAACTAGTTTAAATTTAACTACGAAAATAAAACTAGCAAAATCGTCATTGGTTTTCAGCAATTGTGTATTAGTTTCTATTTTATGTTCCTTTTGGCCAAGCAAACTGGAGAAACGAGGGAACAGATATAATTTTAGATTATGAGATAAATACCCATCTGTATATCCACAAGAATGCATTCATCTTGCTCTAGTCTTAGATAGGATTTATCTTTTTTCAATTGTTTTTGATTAAAGATATTTTTTTGTAAATGAATAATATTACCAATCTTTCCAATCATGATGCACTTCTTTTTTTGTTCAGTCAAAGAAAATATTATTATTATTTAGAAATTAAAACCACGTGTGTGCATGATACGCCGACGACACTGATCAGCTGCTTGACGTGACGCCATTCACGTCACAACATGCGAGGTCAAACCACGAATAACTGTCCAGACAGCAAATTCACAGAAGCGGAAAATCACCGACCGTTTTAGCCTTGATTCTAAATCGGTGATCCAAAGACACAAAGCATTTGCTAATTGCTGACACTACAGATAATATTTGAAACAAAATTTCTGCAATACCTCATTCTTTCGACACATGTCAATGCAAATCTATGCAGGACTGTCCAATTCCTTTTTGGTATTAATTTTGTATGATTGTCGGCTATACCCTGTCAGATATTTACAATTTTACTACTTATGCGTTTCTTTTTCTGCAGAGTATACACAGCTGAATGTTGAAATGACGCATCCTATCGACTTCTGGTAATATTTTATTTTCTGAGGAAATTTATTATGTGTATTATAATATACTATATAATAATAATAATAATAATAATATTATTATTATTATTATTATTATTATTATTATTATTATTATTATTATTATTATTATTATTATTATTAATAATAATAATAATAATAATAATAATAATAATAATGCATCTGTATATTGTACGATCACAGTACCATAGTGTCAGATGTACAATAGACACACGGGACATACAAATCGGCGCCATTATCCCAGTGTATGGTATCCATGAGTGGATATCTCAAATGCAAAAAAATATGATCTATAAGATTAGAAGTTGATGTTTTCAGTAGTTGTAAATTTTGTGTATCGCCTGTTTCGTCGACAGAAACTGGGCCGAGTACCTACTTACCTTGCCATACTGTGTTGCGTCAACTCTCGTTCCGATGTTGTGGCCATAAACTTTAAATCTCCTTTTGCGATAAAATGTGCAGCGGTGGGGGCAATCAATTCACACGAACACGAACATAATTTATCATTCGAAACGGGCGAGCATGGACGTCAACTGGTAGGCAACTACACAATGTTGACATAACAACGTAATTTGTAACACGCTGGTGTTGACGTACGTAGCTTTATTTCCATATCTTAGATTAGAATAGATTCTGTCAATCAGTGCCATAAACGTCCTGATAATCTGCACTGTCGGTTCGTCCATACCGCCGTGTAAATCGCCATTACATACCGTCGAAAAAAAAAATGCAGTACTTTACAAAACTAATTTATTACAGACCGCCTCCGTGGTCTACTGGTAGAGCGTCCGCATGGAGAGCGGAAGGTCCGGGGTTCGATCCCCGGCCGCGCCATACCAAAAGACGTTAAAAGATGGTACGTGTTGTTACCCTGTCTGGCGCTCGGCTTTAAGGGGCTAAAGCAAGGACTAGTCGGCTCGGAGTCAGTATACTGTGTCTGAGTAGGGTATTCATGTTAAACTGCGGCATAGTATCTCAGTGAGCTAGCACTATAAATCATACAAGTTCGTGTTGCGAGGGCAATGCTGGAATTCCTGATCAAACAGGTCCCAGCTCCCAAACAAAGGTCGTAAGTGGCGACTAAATTCGGATAAACTGGATAGGTTTCTAAGTCAGGATGTGGGTGTGGCGTTACACAACGAAAAAAACTATTAAATAGCTTGGCCTCTGTGACTCAACTGACACACGTATTTGCATTCAATATGCCGACATTCCACCATGGTTTGAGCTTACACCCAGGTATTATCTAAAATGTCAAAACGATATGACTATAGATGTTTCACTCTTACATTGAATTCAAACTTGTTCCGACTAGCTCGGGGATTTATGCTCGGTTATTTTTACCACGTCGTCATGCTTGATTGTAAAGATATCTAACAATCACGGAGGAAGTTCCCGACACGGGTAAACTAAGGATGTATTGACAATAGTTGTGTTTTCAATGGTGACGGTTTCGATTTACGTGTTTGGGTTGCTAAACACATTGAATTGATACAATGGATCTAAATAGCAATATTCAATTTATATTACTTAAAGTTTGTTAAGGTTCAAGTTTTGGTGATATAAAAAAATTATCCAACAAATAACGATTGACATATCCTGGTATATGATGACTGGGGAACCCCTAAAGGGGAGAGAGGCATTCTGTCATGGACCATGTGCATGAGGTGCTTGCAAACCTGTGTTTGGGTGTATCGTAACAGAAACGCTGCACATCATTATACGAGATCACGAATGCATATGCATTATACTAGATCACGACATTTCCTATTAAGGTTTGCAAACTGAATGCACTTATGCCCCCTCAGCGTCAAAGAGGACGTTCCACGACAGCACAATAAGGCTGATACATCGGCATGCTTGAAACTAGGTTAACATAACGTCACTTTGCAAACATTGTTGATGTCAGCCAAAGTGTGATCAGTAGGGCATGGACTCGATTAGATCATAAGAATCGTAAACAAGTTTGTTTGTTGCTTTAGGCCCCACTAAGCAATATTTCAGCTACAGGACCCCTTCAGTAAATAATCGAATCTGCCCCAGATAATCCAGTGATTGATATTATGAGCATCGATCTGCTTCTCTGTTAATAGTGAGTGAGTGAGTGAGCTGGGTTTAACGCCGCTTTTAACTGTATTTCAGTTATATCGCGGCGTGTCAGCTTAATGTGGGAGGAAAGCCCGAAGTGATGCAGGTCTCAGGCGTTTACCACTTCGGTGAAACCCACGAGCACGGGTATGGTGCTGACACACCTAGAAACATAATTGGAGCCAACCGGGATTCGAACCCACAATCATAGGTTTATGGCGTGCCCAAGGGACGCAACTCTGCACAGCGAATCGCGGCGCCTTAGACGACTGGGCCACCCGCGCCCCCTTTCTCTGTTAATAAACAATTGCCTCGAAGATGACCCATGATCAGAAAGATATCACCAAGGTACATGTTGATAAAACACGTGATATGATTATGAATGATAGATGACTCACCAGCCGCCACATCCCTCTTGAAAGAGCTTTGAATAAACAGGACTGGACCAGACAATCCAGTGATTGATATTATGAGCATCGGCCCAGGCAATTTGGATACGATGATACACGATCAAACACATAACATAACCTGACCACCGCTTTTCACGACAAACATAGTTGCTGGGGACCTACATTTTTACCCGGAATCCCAACGGGGTCATAAATATGTACAGCACGCGGCATACAAAAAAAAGTACTCCAGAAACTGCCAGTATAGTTTTCACGTAAAAACGGAGTGTCAGAGCAGAAAATGGAAAAAAACATAACAACAGAGACGGCGTGAACATGACCACATTGTATTTGCATAAACTACTCAAATGGCACTACACCCGTACAGCTAAGTATCAATATGCTTCGTCCCTGAGAATAAATATTTCATATTATTAGTTCAGATGAGGCAAAATGCCTCCCCTTCCGACTCGTGGACTTTGCCCGAGCAGTAATACACCTAGACTAAATGCTTTTTGGAAATATGTCATAAACAGGTTGTCATGTAGAGCAACAAGGACAGGAACAGGAATACAGTTTACTGCGAAATGTGGGACTATATACAAGGATGTATCTGGAAAAGATACGGATGTATTGATTATTCATAGTCACAAGCCCAATTATCGGAAGGAAATTGTTTCATAAAGTAGTGACGCATGGTGGACTTTTAGACTCCATTAACTAGTCTCTTTCTCGGAATCCATCTTTTAACGCACACACATACACCTACACGCAGCCAAACACAAACACGCACGCACGCACGTACGCACGTACGTACGTTCGTACGCACGCACATGCAACATGCACACGGATTCGTACGCACATGCACACACCACACTCTCGATACATCTGTTCAGTCAACACTGTTGACACATATATGTTCAGTAAAACACCCTCTTTCTGCATCTGGTCAGTCGAACACCATATCAATACACCTGTTTAGTCAATCACCCTCTCGATACATCTGATCAGCCAATCACCCTCTCGATACATCTGTGCAGTCAACAACCCTCTTAATACATCTGTGCAGTCAACAACCCTTTCAATACATCTATTCAATCAACAACCCACTCAATACATCTGTTCAGTTAACAACCCTCTCAATACATCTGTTAAGTTAACAACCCTCTCAATACATCTGTTCAGTTAACCACCCTCTCAATACATCTGTTCAGTCAACCACCCTCTCAATACATCTGTTCAGTCAACAACCCTCTTAATACACCTGTTTAGCCGGCCACCCTCTTAGAACACCAGTGCAGTCAACAACCCTCTTAATACATCTGTTCAGTCAACCACCCTCTTAATACATCTGTGCAGTCAACCACCCCCTTTATACATCTGTTCAGTCAACCACCCTGTTTAATACACATGTGCAGTCAACCACCCCCTTCATACATCTGTTCAGTCAACCAGCCTCTTAAGACATCTGTGCAGTAAATCGCCCTCTTAATACACCTGTGCAGTCACCCACCCTCTTAATACGTCTGTGCAGTCAACCACCCCCTTAATACAGCTGTTCCGCCAACAACCCTCTTAATACACCTGTGCAGTCAACCACCCTCTTTAGTGCACCTGCGCAGTCAACCACCCTCTTTAATACACCTGTACAGTAAACCGCCCTCTTAATACATCTGTTCAGTCAACCACCTTCTTAATACACCTGTTTAGTCAACAACCCTCTCAATACATCTGTTCGGTCAACCACACTCTCAATACATCTGTGCAGTCAACAACGCTCTTAATATACCTGTTCAGTCAAAAAACATCTTAATATACCTGTTCAGTTAAAAACCCTCTTTAGTACACCTGTGCAGTCAACAACGCTCTTAATACATCTGTTCAGTCAACCACCCTCTTAATATACCTGTTCAGTAAAAAAACATCTTAATATACCTGTTCAGTCAAAAACCCTCTTTAGTATACCTGTGCAGTCAACAACCCCATTAATAGATCTGTTCAGTCAACAACCCTCTTAATACACATGTTCAGTAAACAACAAACGTTATACACCTGTGCAGTCAACAACCCTCTTGATATATCTGTTCAGTCAACCAAACTCGTTATGCACCTGTGCAGTCAACAACCTTCTTAATACATCTGTTCAGTCAACCACCCTCTGAATACACCTGTGCAGTCAACACCCCTCTTAATACATCTGTTCAGTCAACCACCCTCTAAATACATCTGTGCAGTCAACCACCCTCTCAATACATCTGTGCAGTCAACAACGCTCTTAATACATTTGTTCAGTCAACCAACCTCTTTGGACACCTTTGCAGTCAACAACCCTCTTAATACACCTGTTCAGTCAACTGCCCGCTCAATACATCTGTGCAGTCAACAACACTCTTTATACACCCGTGCAGTCAACAACCCTCTTAATACGTCTGTTCAGTCAACCACCCTCTTAATACATTGGTGCAGTCAACAACCCCCTTAATACATCTGTTCGGTCAAAAACCTTCTTGATACATGTGTGCAGTCAGCCACCCCCTTAACACACCTGTGCAATCAGCCACCTTTTTAATACATATGTGCAATCAACAACGCTCTAAATTCATCTGTTCAGGCAACCAACCTCTTTGTACACCTCTGCAGTAAACAACCATCTTAATACACCTGTTCAGCCAGCCACCCTCTTAGAACAAAAGTGCAGTCAACAACCCTCTTAATACATCTGTTCAGTCAACCACCCTCATAATACGTCTGTGCAGTCAACAACCCTCTTTATGCACCTGTGCAGTCAACAACCCTCTAAGTACCTCTTTTCAGTCTACCACCCTCTAAATACATCTGTGCAGTCAACCACCCTCTCGATGCGTCTGTGCAGTCAACAACGCTCTTAATACATTTGTTCAGTCAACCAACCTCTCAATACATCTGTGCAGTCAACAACGCTCTAAATACATCTGTTCAGTCAACTAACCTCTTTCTACACCTTTGCAGTCAACAACCCTCTTAATACACCTGTTCAGCCAGCCACCCTCTTAGAACACCAGTGCAGTCAACAACCCTCTTAATAGATCCGTTCAGTCAACCACCCTCTTAATACATCTGTGCAGTCAACCACCCCCTTTATACATCTGTTCAATCAACTGCCCTCGTTATACACCTGTGCAGTCAACCACCCCTTTAATCCATCTGTTCAGTCAACAACCTACTTAATACATCTGTGCAGTCAACCACCCTCTTTAGTACACCTGTGCAGTCAACCACCCTCTTAATACACCTGTGCAGTCAACCACCGCCATAATACATCTGTGCAGTCAACCGCCCTCTTTAATACACCTGTGCATTCAACCACCCCCTTAATACATCTGTTTAGTCAACCACCTTCTTAATACATCTGTGCAGTCAACCACCCCCTTAATACATCTGTTCAGTCAACCACCTTCTTAATACATCTGTGCAGTCGACCACCCTCTTTAGTACACCTGTACAGTCAACAACCCTCTTAATACACCTGTGCAGTCAACCACCCCCTTAATACATCTGTGCAGTCAACCACCCTTTTAATATACCTGTTCAGTCAAAAACCATCTTAATATACCTGTTCAGTCAAAAACCCTCTTTAGTACATATGTGCAGTCAACAAGGCTCTTAATACATCTGTTCAGTCAACCACCCTCTTAATATACCTGTTCAGTCAAAAACCATCTTAATATACTTGTTCAGTCAAAAACCCTCTTTTGTATACCTGTGCAGTCAACAACCCTCTGAATACATCTGTGCAGTCAACACCTTCTTAATACATTTGTGCAGTCAACCACCCTCTTAAAACATCTGTTCAGTCAACCACCTTCTTAATACACATGTTCAGTCAACAACCCTCGTTATACACCTGTGCAGTTAACAACCCTCTTGAGACATCTGTTCAGTCAACCACCCTCGTTATACACATATGCAGTCAACAACCTTCTTAATACATCTGTTCAGTCAACAACCCTCTTTCTACACCTGTGCAGTCAACAACCCTCTTAATACGTCTGTTCAGTCAACAACGCTCTTAATACATTTGTTCAGTCAACCAACCTCTTTGTACACCTTTGCAGTCAACAACCCTCTTAATACACCTGTTCAGTCAACTACCCTCTCAATACATCTGTGCAGGCAACAACCCTCTTTAAACACCTGTGCAGTCAACAACCCTCTTAATACGTCTGTTCAGTCAACCACCCTCTTAATACATTTGTGCAGTCAACAACCCCCTTAATACATCCGTTTGGTCAAAAACCATCTTGATACATGTGTGCAGTCAACCACCCTCTTAACACACCTGTGCAATCAGCCACCTTCTTAATACACCTGTTTAGTCAACAACCCTCTAAATACATATGATTGGTCAACCACCCTCTCAATACATCTGTGCAGTCAACAACGCTCTAAATACATCTGTTCAGTCAACCAACCTCTTTGTACACCTTTGCAGTAAACAACCATCTTAATACACCTGTTCAGCCAGCCACCCTCTTAGAACAAAAGTGCAGTCAACAACCCTCTTAATACATCTGTTCAGTCAACCACCCTCTTTAATACACCTGGGCAGGCAACAACCCCCTTAATACATCTCGTCAGTCAACCACCTTCTTAATACATATGTGCAGTCAACCACCCTCTTAATACATCTGTTCAGTCAACCACCCTCTTAATACACATGTTCAGTCAACAACTCTCGTTATACACCTGTGCAGTCAACAACCCTCTTAATACACCTGTTCAGTCAACCACCCTCGTTATACACCTGTGCAGTCAACAACCCTCTTAATACACCTGTTCAGTCAACCACCCTCTTTATACACCTGTGCAGTCAACAACCCTCTTAATACGTCTGTTCAGTCAACCAACCTCTAAATACATCTGTGCAGTCAACAACCCCCTTAATACATCTGTTTTGTCAACCACCTTCTTGATACATGTGTGCAGTCAACCATCCTCTTAACACACCTGTGCAGTCAGCCACCTTCTTAATACACCTGTTTAGTCAACAACCCTCTTAATACATCTGTTCGGTCAACCACCCTGTCCATACATCTGTGCAGTCAACAACGCTCTAAATACATCTGTTCAGTCAACCAACCTCTTTCTACACCTTTGCAGTCAACAACCCTCTTAACACACCTGTGCAGTTAGCCACTCTCTCAGTACATTTGTGCAAACAACCACCCTCTAAATACATCTGATCAGGTCCGCCCGGAGAGCGGAAGGTCCGCGGTTCGATCCACGGCCGCGTCTTACCAAAAGACTTTAAAAGATTGTACTTGTTGTTACCCTGTCTGGCGCTCGGCATTAAGGGGCTAATACAAGGACTGGTCGGCTCGGAGTCAGTATACTGTGTGTGAGTGGGGTATTCATGTTAAACTGCGGCATGGTATCTCAGTGAGCTAGCACTATAAATCGGCATCAGTCCGGACTAGTACAAGCAGCAACACACAAACACACACACGTACATGCACGTCGCTATATAAGTGCAATAATCTTGGACGCGACGTTAAACCCAATTTCACCTCACCTCACTACATCTGTTTAGTCAACCACCTTCTTAATACACCTGTTTAGACAACCACCCTCTTAATACATCAGGAAATATTTACCCCATCACGAGTTACGAACAATGACGTGCGTGGGTTTTTGAGTGAGGGAGCGACGTGAGTGGTTGAACTAAGATACTCGGACTGTTGCTATCATCATTTGCCCTATGTATCGACAGTCAATATGATCGTGTACATCACAGAGTGAAAAACACAATCAATGATGACTACCTCGAAATTATTACACGTATATAACTATGGTTGAGGTGAGGTGAGGTGAAATGGGGCTTAACGTCGCGTCCAAGATTATTGCACTTATATAGCGACGTGCATGCACGTGAGTGTGTGTGGCTGCTTGTACTAGTCCGGACTGATGCCGATTTATAGTGTTAGCTCACTGAGATACCATTCCGCAGTTTAACATGAATACCCCACTCAGACACAGTGTACTGACTCCCAGCCGTCCAGTCCTTGTTTTAGCCCCTTAATGCCGAGCGCCAGTGAGGGTAACAACAAGTACCATCTTTTAACGTCTTTTGGTATGACGCGGCCGGGAATCGAACCCCGGACTTTCCGCTCTCCGGGCGGACGCTCTACCACTAGTCCACGGAGGCGGTCTAACTATGGTTGAATTCAGTTATATAGGAACACGCATTGCATTGTCAAGTGAAACCTCATTAACCCTGACATTTCTAATCAAAGTGAATTCGTCCCGGTTAACAAATGTGTGTGTGTGTGTGTGTGTGTGTGTGTGTGTGTGTGTGTGTGTGTGTGTGTGTGTGTGCGTGTGTGTGTGTGTGTGTGCGTGTGTGCGTGCGTGTGTGTGTGTGCGTGTGTGTTGGTGTGTGTGTGTGTGTGTGCGTGTGTGCGTGCGTGCGTGCGTGCGTGTGTGTGTGTGTGTGTGTGCGTGTGTGTGTGTGTGTGTGTGTGTGTGTGTGTGTGTGTGTGTGTGTTGGTGTGTGTGTGTGGTGGGGGGGGGGGGGGGGGGGATACGTTTCCACATTTGTCAGCACCATACCCGTGCTCGTGGTTTTCACCAAAGAGGTAAACGACTTCGCCATGCATCATTTCCCACATTTCACGCTGTGATATGACAGCAATACTGTCATAAGCGGCGTAAAAACCCTACTCACTATGACTTAAAACATTCATAAACATATATCGCGGCATTAATTTGAAGGGGCATAAAAAAACGACTAAACTAGAATAACAGCCATTACAAGTTATATTGTCATATACACCTACAGATCGCAATGACGAGACAATAACTTCCGATCATACTAAAACAGCCATGCAAAATCCTGCAAGGATATAAGTTTCAGTGACTGCTATGCGGAGTGCTCCTAAGTGTATTCAGTCATCGACAGAATGACAACTGCCGAAGTAACATGACGCATTGTCCTATCAGTAAACATACATAAATATTCACAGTTTGTTTTACAGAAGTGTAAATGATTGCCCAAGGGTAACTGTAAATGTTTGCCCGACTGTAACTGTAAATGTAAGTGTAACTGTACCTACGAGTATATCCATGTCTGGATGATGCAGATGCAGGCATCGATCAGCATCGGTTGTTTGGAACCTATTTTAACCCGGAAACCTCACGGCATATCAAAACAACATCAGCATCTAGATGATTTGCCACAAATGTGTTATTTAGGGGCTCCACAATCGCTGCTGCACAAACAAGGAGTCATCCATTGACCCGAGTGAGTTTGAAACGTATATCAGCAGGGACGAGTTTTATTACTTGCCCGTGAAGAGATCACCCGTTTAATAAACATACAGCTGTATTACACATTGTGTAATACCAAAACGCGTGCTTATGTACTCTCGGAACACGTTTCACGAACAAATATTGAAAGCTCTCAACATACCTTGGCTTATTCAACGACATTGTGTGTGGAGATAATAGATCACTGAGAGGAGCTTATGCACACTCGATGACACCAGCAACCTTGTTGCTAGGCTGACGTCACATGGCATTGTTTCGCCGAAGGATCTTGCAACAAAATTCCACAAATTACGTCATCGGGTATTGTGACGTGATTGTACACTTTGAGGTGCAAGGCCCCGTTCCACAAGGCGATCGTACTGTAGCGCAACGACAGTCGTTGGTCTAAGTTAAAGTATGTGAGTTGCGATAACCTTAACGCTACGATAATTTTGTGGAACGGACGCCTGAATTCTAAAGGTGGACCGTTGTATGGTATTAAATTCATACGTTTAAACTTTTGACGTGTTTGAAGTATTACTCAACTCAATCCAACTCAATTGGATTATGCCGTGGATCGTGTAGGTGTCGGCCTATTCACACTCGAGACGATAATACTGAAAACGTTATAAATGGCAAGTAATAAATAAAATACTAAACTCGAACCCGTGTAAAACCAGTTTTATGAAACTCGTGAATAGTTGTGGTATCTGACGAGCGAAAGCGAGTCAGATACCACAACTATTCACGAGTTTCATAAAATTGGTATTACACGGAAGTTCGTTTAGTATTCGATATATCTACTGTGAGAGAAGACCTACAAATCACACTACTGTCAACAGGATGATGCATTTCGTGCAGTTCACTCAGCTTGTAAAGTTTCCAGAAGAGGTGGTTGTCAGTGTTTGAATAATTTCCTTGTCATGACATAGATAGTTTATTTCACTTTCATACATAATCGGTACTTTTACTGTGTGTTGTTCCTATATATATGTATGTAGTGAATGCTTTTGAATAAAGATACATTTTCCTCATTTTAATACACACTGTTTATATTATAACTAACACCATTCATTGGTCATATGATTTGCAATGTGATAACGGATTATGTTTCCTTCTTTAGTTTCCAATTTTTGTGGAAAAAGGAGCATATGCCAAACTGTTACTCATCTTCAAAGTTCCTCTGAGATAAAGGGACGCTAGTTTTATGTTCATTTAATGATATATAAAATTGGCGTCCCGTTATCTCAGAGGAACTTTATCAATATCGATATGGTATTATGATTGCGTATACAAAACATTATAGAAGGAAATAATTTACCGATTTTGTGTCGTTGGCATAAGGTTTGACATAGCTGTTTAAAATCCACGATAACATGCCTCAAAATAAAATAGTAAATACAGCAGGTCATGAAATGCGATTTCTTTGAAGACCATAGGACCATTGCGTAAGCCTAGTGTTGAGTTTTTCTTCCCTTTGGTAATACACATGCTATTGAAAACGATCATGTCACTCATGCACAAAGGAGACACAATGACAAAATTGTGGATACCGCTTCGACGCATTATTACTGACTAACTTGTCATAATCTGGGACAGAGGAATGTATATACAGTACAGTACGGTTATAACGAACCCAAAGGGACTACTAATTTTAGTTCGTTATAACCGTAGTTAGATATAAGCATATATACAGTATAACTACAGCAAATAGTCGGGACCAAAAAAAGTAAATTCGTTATATCCGTCAATTCGTTATAAGCGTGTTCGTTATAACCGTAGTTTACTGAAGTTGTATACATGTAAACGAAATATCATCCTTTTGTTATGCTCCAAATCGAGGTGCATGTAACTAGATATACACGACACTGCTGGATCTCCCTGTGATAAATCATCCGGTACACACGTACACGTAAGTTCGCATGAATCTGTCCTTCACACGCCTGTCAGCGCTTTACCCCGTCTGTGTTGTGGTATGTCTTATGAGTAGCACCCCATTACATGCATAGTCTCAAATCAAGTGTCGAGGTTTTCAATTCTAAGTGTAAACACTGCTTACCTTAACAGCCTCGATCCCCTCTCGATTTTGGCCTGTCAAACGTTGTTGATATAAATAGACACACAGTGTTCACAGCGCATGCGTACCAGGCCATCCTACAACTTTGTTCACTCATGATTTTATATATTCACTGCGCCTAGCTGTTTGTTTAGGTATTTAATAGACTAATTGATATCCCATTTTACAGACCCAGAGGTATATTTAATTATTGTTTGGTTACAGAGACACGTTGTGACGTCGCAGTTTCAGACGAGGAAGTAGATTGCTTGTTGATTGTGACTGTGTCGCTATGACATTACAGTATAACCATACAATATTACTTACGACCTTTTCTACACAAGGGGTTTCTACCCTTCTTATACACTACGCCAGAGTAAGCATAGAGCTTTATAACAGGTTGTTTATCACAAGCATAAATCAGTGACCTACATACAATGTAAAGCCGTTTCATGCCGACGTGTCCTGCCTGTCATAATATTTCGACATTGAAAATACAGTAAACTACGGTTATAACGAACACGCTTATAACGAACTAACGGATATAACGAACTAACTTTTTAGACCCGACTATATGCTGTAGTAATGCTGTATATATGCTTATAACGAATTACGGTTATAACGAACTAAAATTAGTAGTCCCTTTGAGTTCGTTATAACCGTAGTTTACTGTAGCTTTATCTACTGTTAATGTCCAAAATACTAAAACGTGGTTAAATCTGCAACTCGCGGTAGGTAGAACCGTACATTCTTTCCTGTATCAGGCCGGGTCAACCTACGCTGACACTGACTGTAAGTGTACGCTAGGTTAATATCCTACCTAGATATTATCCCGGGGGAAGTTTTACTCTAGAGTATAGTAGCCTACCTTAGTGTGGGACATCTGGGACAGGTTATGTTAAAAAATTAAGGGTAAATCATCCCAGTGAAAGACACCTAAGTGGAAATAGGAAATTGTATGCTGGGACAATTTACACTAACTTGAATCAGTGTATATTATCCCATGAGTGTATCCGATCCTAGGATAAATAAAACTGGCAATAGGTTAAAATATTCTAGTGTTATTTATGTTGATACAGTAAATTACGGTTATAACGAACTCAAAGGGACTACCAATTTTAGTTCGTTATAACCGTAATTCGTTATAAGCATATATACAGCATAACTACAGCATATAGTCGGGACTAAAAAGTGAGTTCGATATATCCGTTAGTTCGTTATAAGCGTGTTCGTTATAACCGTAGTTTACTGTACTTGCATTTTCATCATGTTTGGTTGGAATGTATATAGCTTGGTGTGAAATGAGAGGTGTGTAAGTGTGTGTGTGTGTGTGGGGGGGGGGGGGGGGAGATGTGGTGGTAAATATATGTTGATAGGGTTAAACACACTGGTATGGGTTCAAATTCACTAGGGAGTATCATCCTGACACTAGAGAATTTCATTCCCGGGATAAAAAAAAAGGGTAGGATAATATTCACTCTTACTTAAGCTGGCTGTAATACTCCAGATAGTTTTTTTTTAGAATCCCACGTGACTTTTACCATGTGACGCTAGTGTGAGGGGAGATGCCTCATACATAAAGCATTAATATGCAGAAAGCAAAAGTTTAACATACGTTTATGTCAAGAGGGGCAGCATTACCCTCAACCTGAATGAAAATATGACATTGAAATTTCAGTTTCTACTAATATAAGGTTTTACGCCGCTTTTACCAATATGTCAGCAATATCACGGCGGGTGACACTAGAACTGGGCTTCACACGTTGTACCCATGTCGGGAATCGAACCCGGGTATTCGGCGTGACGAGCGAACGCTTTAACCACTAGGCTACCCAATCGCCTTCTACTAATATAAACTCACCGACATTTCATATTATCACACTGTTGCTTGATAGTAGTTGTTTCACAACCAGTCTACATAATCACCTACTTATGACACTTCACAAATTAGTGTGATCACCATAGAAATGTACCATCCACATCAGCCACAACACATCACAAAATCCAAATGTCTTCCTCTTGCTGACAGGGTATCTTGACTGTACTCTCTGATTCCTGACAGTTTCAGATAGTCGACGTCATGTGATCGGTCTGACAAGTTCTCCTTCCAGTCAAGGATCGCAATGTGGACTCTCAATCTATAATTATGTTCGGGAAATACCACCCTTTTATCCACACACTAGAGCAAGGCATTATTAAAGGACTCACCATAATATGCGTCCGTACATAATGCATATACTTCAGCTTTCTTGTACAATGGGAGAGTGTGGAGATATGATAAGAGAGCCCGTGACGCATCTTTATTTGCGAATGGTTCATACTTCGGATCACGTTTGCATCTTGATGTGGCATGGCAGCTTTTGGTAATGTTCCACAATGTTGTCGATATTGTTCGTTAGCTTTTCTGGACCATTTTCACAAGTTTTAATTTCCAAAAATATGTGTACGAAAAGAACTAGCTTTGTCTTCCTGAGCTTTGTACCATACCTTCCCTTCATTCGTCTTGGGGGCGGTCGGGTAGCCTAGTGGTTAAAGCGTTCGCTCGTCACGCCGAAGACCCGGGTTCGATTCCCGACATGGGTACAATGTGTGAATCCCATTTCTGGTGTCCCCCGCCGTGATATTGCTGGAATATTGCTAAAAGCGGCGTAAAACCATACTCACTCACTCACTCACTCACTCACTCATTCGTCTTGGACCCCTCAGTAAATTTCCGTATGCTATGCTCCTAGCTATACCGTTTGTCATGTGTCAGGTGTCATTAGCATTTTGAGTGTCACCCCGTTCTCTTACAAATCGTGTCACTGATGCGTTGTTATTATGTTTTCTTTGTTTGTTTGTTGTTTTACGCCGCACTCAGCAATAGTCCAGCTATATGGCGGCGGTCTGTAAATAACCGAGTCTGGACCAGACAATCCAGTGATTGACATTATGATCATCGATCAATTGCCATGCATCAACCAAGTCAGCGAGCCTGACCACACGATCCCGTTAGTCGCCTTTTACGACAAGCATTGTCGCCTTGTTATTAAATGATCGTACAAGGACTGGCACTTGTAGCTTGTCAAAATGGTCATAAATCGTTTTAAACTCCAAGTAGTCCATGTCGTTGAGTAATGGGATCATCTCATTTTGAAATGGTCCCTAATCTAAGTACCCTGTGGGTATATCAGAAAAGCGTGCATTTCTTCGCCAACAATATCGCGCATCCGTCATTATCCCATTACCTTCTCTCATGTCGGGGCGGTCGAGTAGCCTAGTGGTTAAAGCGTTGGCTCGTCACGCCGAAGACCCGGGTTCGATTCCCATGGAATCAATGGGTACAATGTGTGAAGCCCATTTCTGGTGTCCCCCGCCGTGATATTGCTGGAATATTGCTAAAAGCGGCGTAAAACCATACTCACTCACTCACTCAGGTCAGATGCAACGTACCACCATGTAGAGATTTTTCCTGCCATGTATTCGATAAATCTGTTTCATTTTCATCATTAAACATTTGCACCTCCTGCACATATCGTTCCCCAATATTTCCTGATTCTGCGCCCTCAGAAAATTTGTTGAAATGTGATGGGAGCATACAAATTCCACCGTAGTTCGAGACAAGCGATCTGTCGTTTGTTTAATGAGCATATTGTTTGGCTTTTTATTCATCCTAAAAAAATCGCAGTGTTTTCGGTACGCCCACTGATTTATTGGTTTGTTTGTTTGTTGTTTCACTCAGCTTTATTCTAGGTGTATGACGCCGGTCTGTGAGTAATCTGCACCAGACAATCCAGTGCTCAACATCATGGATCAACCAACTCAGCAAGCCTATTAAAACAAGCATGGATTTATGAAGAGGTGAGGTGAAATTGGGTTTAACGTTGCATCAAAGAATATTGCACTTATATAGAGACGTGCATTCACGTACGTATATGTGTGTGTGTGTGTGTGTGTGTGCGTGCGTGCGTGCGTGCGTGCGTGCGTGCGTGTGTGTGTGTGTGTGTCTGCTTCTACTACTCAAGACTGATGCCGATTTATAGTGCTAGGCCACCGAGATACCATGCCGCGGTTTACCATGAATATCCCACTCAGACACAGTGTACCGACTCCGAGCCGACCAGTCCTTGTTTTTGAGTAAAAAATCAGGTAACTTATGGCGCACATCGTGCCATTCATAATCAGAGTTATTGTGCATTGATAAACGGTCTGAGGTGCCGCAATACGCTGTGCCGAGTTGCGTTGCTAGGGCACACCAGAAACCCATAATTGTGGGTTCGACTATCCCGGTTCGCCCCGATAATGTTAGCAGTCAAAAAAGGGATAAACGCCTGACACTTGCAACACGTCGAACATTCTACCCACATGAGCGGACACGCCGTTTGAGAACTTGCATACTGTTCGTCGTTAAACCCAACTCACTCACTCACTTATCTACACATTCAAATGAAGAGAGCGGCTTGAGAGTCACATCAGTGTGACTAGAATACTTTGAGCTCTTATGTTTACCACTGCCGTAACAAGAGTAGGCCAGCGCTTTGCATAGTGAAGTGAGGTCGTTGAACCTGGAAGAAGGAAGGTAACAGGTGGTTACACATTTCACAAAACAGTCACCTCCTCATCCATAGAGGTAAGTACTGTGATTATGATTGCTTTTCTCTACATATACATCTAACAAATCTTAACTTTTAAAACAAAACATTGCGATGCCATCTGCTGACATTTAAACAACACGCTCACATTTGAACACAAGCGTCAGATTTCATTTCTCACATTATTAGCGCAGACAAATACTGTACAATTTGTTTATTGAGTTTGGGTTGTTTACAGACAATAACATGTTAAATCTATGTAAACTGGGAAATGTATAATACTTGTTTGGGGACATACAATTAATTCAGGTGCTCCCTAATGTCTACACATCAATAAAAAATGACAGTTACTTTCAACATACCCATAAGGACACATTTCATATTTCACATGTACCCATTTTCTTAGCTTTCTTGACAAACCCACGCACGGCAAGGTTGTCTAGGGTTTTGAATCCTGTCTGATTTGGTGTTTTATAGTTATATTTGTTTTGTTGTTTGTTTGTTTTTCGGGGGGGGGGGGGGGGGGGGGGGGGGGGGACATTCGATGTGTCGAGAGGGTCATATTCTATTGTGAGTGAGTCTTCTTCGCTTATGTTTGGGTTCAGGTGTCCATGTTGGTTGGTTGTGGGTTTATTTGTCGTGTTGTGGGTTGGTTGTGTGTTTATTTGTCGTGTTGTGGGTTGCTGTTTTGTTTGTTGGTGATGGTGGATTTGGAGGCTGCGATGTTTGGTTGTTGTGCTTGTTTGGGTCTGGTAGTTGTTGCCCTAGTGGCTGTGGTGTTTTAGGTGGTCAGTCTGGGCATGTTACTTGCTCTGTGGCTTGTTTGGCCTGCAGGTGTAGATGTTGTGGCGTTGTTGTGTCCGGAGAACTCTGCCGTCAGAGATCTCCTGGATGTGGGTGGGTTTGATGCGGTGAAGATATTTTCGGTGGGTATGTCCCAAACAGATTTTATGTTTTCTAAATGTGTCTGTTGTTGTGTTGGTTTTGGTAGTGGTATGATGTTTGTCTGTGGTGTGGGGAGAAGTGGTTTGGACGTGCGTGGTGCTGGTTTTCTTGTTTGTAGTCTTGCTCTGTCGGTGTCAGTCAGCATGTATCAAATCATTCATTATAAGCGGTGAGATTGTGATGATTTGATACTTATTTGTCTGAATGACATCTCTGAAAACAAGGGGTGAACCGTTACAAAGTAATTCGGGGTAACGATTTTCAGTGCTTTAGAATCAAAGTATCGGCGTGCTACATATATAAACAGGACATACATGTTACGATGATGTGTAATTCCTTAATCAGTACGATGTATGGTATAAGTATATACACTTAAAAGTAGACACATGTTAACGATAATGATGATAAATAAACGCAGGTCGGGTTAGTATTATTTCCATGGTTAATTTTAAGTTGCAATTTTTTAACACTTTCTTATTATGAAAGAAATGATGGTGCAGAAAACGGCCAGCAATTAACACTATAACCTTTATGCAATCGCCTTACTCCTTACAATCCACAAAGAAAAATATACAGGGCGCCTTTTCACTATTTGTTCTTTATTTGATATCAATAATTGATTTTTGGATATCAAATTTGATTTTATTATATCATGAAATGTTTACTGATATCGCAAATCGATTTGGTTATATCAAAAACTGTGATAATTATATCAAGTATACGTAATGTACTTTATCATAAACAAATCGAATATGGTACAGTATCTCTAGCCTTCGTCTCCGTGACCTTATGTCCATTTTTTAATAGTTCGTATAGATAGCTACAGTAGTGTTACATTTACATACATAGTCATATTCAGAAGATGTATCTGCATATAAGTAAGGACCAGCTTCTTCCCTTTATTCACTCAGTTTTCGTCCTAGCTCTGAATGTGGAACACAGGCGTTAGGATTACACATGTATCTTGTTACAATTGTATTTTAATGGGATTTGAATATTATTATTTACTATCGTGCGTTTTTATGAGACGTTTTATGTTAACCATAAAATACATTTAGTGCCTCTAAGCTCAACACAATTGACAAATACTCTAAAACATATGACCAGTAAACTATTAACGTACGTTGAAACTATATATATTGTAAATGCCAAAATGATGTATTAAAGATCAAGTAGAAGGTATATTGACAGTAGCGCTGGGAATTTATTCCACAAGCCCGAGATAACAACACTGCTTAAGCTCAATGTTTAACTCTCCTGGCGGCCATTATGCAACGGGCTTCTTATACACAACCCCGCGCTCACGTCTACGGGTCTCTTCCTGTGGTACGGTAATTAGTAGAACCTTCTCCCCCAAGTGTATCCTCCATGTTATAACCTACTCTCATTAATTAAATGCTGCCCTTTCCTAGCGTCAGGGCTATGGAGCTGAGACAAAGAGACACAACCATCATAAAGTAATTAGGGTCCAATAAAAACAATGCTCCGCCAAACCTCATAAACATGATCACTGAAAGTCGTACCACAGACGTTTTAATGTCAAATCAGCATTTGAATAGCAAAAACATTTAACAGTATCATGTATTCTCTTAACACCATCGGAAAACATCATGTAGATGCCGCAACAGTACTAAAAATGAGACATCAGCAAGTACATACGATAAAAATGTGTATTGAGATTTCTCGTCGGGATATAAAAAAAATCCTCTCTTTGTTACCACCTCCAAGTTCAGCTTAACATGGGTCCTCCTTTGGTCAAAAGATTGAGGTTTCAGGGGTCTCTGAAAGACTTCACTGAGGTCCCCACAAGGTTTCAGAGCGGTCGCAAAACCCATTCGGTCGCAACCAGTCTTTTGAACATGCACGAAAGACTGGCTGCGATCGCTTTGGTCACTCGGAGATTTCATTGGTCTCCTAGAGGTCCCAAGGAGGTGGGCATGGTGTTTTAATCGCAGATTGGTTTCCACTGTGCGGCGATCGGTTTCGTCTACACAAAGGTGCTGACTCTTTGAAACTTTGTGGTGACCTGTCGGTGATTGATCAGTCATGAGGCGGTGATCGATGGCGTTTCATTGGTGACTGATTGTCCATCGGTTCCAAAGTGGTTTCCAAGCGTGCGTCGATCATTCGCCGTTGGGTTTGCAACATGTCACCGTCTTTACGATTTACGACATTAGCAAATTTAGCCCACATGAACGTTTCAGTGTGATATTGTATACAAAGTTACATATAGTGTATAGGTTGAAATCAGACTTTAGTGTTGGAAACATGAAGTCAGAAAACAAATTGAGTAAGAATTCTCAAGTTTGTTTCGAGAAATCGGAGCCTGTTTCAGATACCTGATTTTCTTAATCCTTCCAAAAAAAATAACAAACCAATTTTTCAACAATTCTTTGTTTTGGTTGAAATGAATAGTTAACAAATACTGCTTGTCTTTGCATTTTCCACAGTTAACTGAAACTTTTGATTCTGGTTCAGAAGTTTGAGCAGTTGGTTCAGAATCAATTTTTCTCTTTCTGTCGGGGACAACGCACAACAGGTCGGAAACTGATGCCTTTTGGTCATCTGAAGACCTCTTGTATACCCGACCGGCTTCACTGCGGTGACCTGAAATTCAATTAAATAAAGTATTAAACTGAAGAACCAAATTCAATCTATTACAACAGATTCAAATCCTCTAAAATGAGAATGCATTTAAATAGTAGTTATACATACATGCTGCATAAATACACTTTCCAAACTCTACAGTTCAGTATTTAGAGTGGTAATACAGACAGCCAATTTTAATAGTTAATTAATAAACTTGCAATACTTATCGTTGAAGGTTTAGAATACTTGTTACTTTTACTCAGTGTTACAACATCGTAATGTACAAATCAAGAGATGAGAAAATTACCAGTTTGTTCACAAATAAGTTGTTCCGAAACACCTGAACGGTAGAGGCGAGTTGCTGACGTAGCTCTTAGTGAGTGGTTTGTTTTCCGTCCCTGTATGCCTGTCGCTGCACACAACCTCTTGACAGTAGTTTTCAGCGTGTTGTAGCCAATGGGAACCCTGGAAAACCATTCTCCTGGTTTCGGTTTCTTCAGTGGTGTGAAGTAGAATGCATTAGTTTGCTCGCCTGCTGCTTTACTGCAGTAACAGAAATAAACATCTTGGAATATTTTCGAATTTCCATCGACAGTTACAACATGACTTGATATACAACATAAGCACCAGGATAACATATGGCTGCATTCATTCCTTTTTGGGACCGACGCTGATCAGTACATATATAAAAACATTTTACAAACGATTCATTGTTTACCATTTGTCAAACGATATCTTTCCAAGGAAGCCTGCATTTTTTATTAAGGCGGACGTAACATCTCTCCGAGTTTGGACAATCATAAGCTCGGACCTCCTTTTGGACGACTTTCCTTTGTCCTAAACCACCAGTGTTACTCTTCGATACATCTTCCTTATACAGAAGATACTGCCTCCCGTTGTCATCAGTATGAGGTCCTGTTATCTGAGGATCCCTGAAGAGTCTCACGCGTCTGTGTTCCTCACCTCCGCGCAAAGAAAAGTGTAGCCCTGACGAAAGAATTAAAATATAATAGAATATTTCTATGGTATGTGCAAAAGACATGGTACGGCATTGTCCCAATGATTTTCAACATAGCAGACGAATCATAACATCTGCAACATTCTTGTGTGTAAAAACTGAAAATGTATTGTTAATATTTTAGTGACAACAAAGAACAGGTGCGGGTTACCCCTAAAACGAGCTATAATAGATGATACCAGCTATAATAGATGAAATGAGCTACAATTCCAAAGAGCATTCGGTCTATTGCAAGGGTGAATCGCTCAAAACATGGGAGTGTGCCTTTAATGCGTACTTCCGCAAAGCGGTTGTCAGGCATGAGTTCGATTTACAAATGCAAATTCATATTATGCACAGACGAAAGTCCACGCACCTACATAATAGCGACTGTCGAGGTGTAATAAACGTCCAAATACGCCCACGAAACGCTGGGATTTACCTTCCAAACTTAAACGAAGCACACATGGGTAGCCGACATCTGCAATGGGTTATTGCGCATGACCGGATGTCGGGTGAGATATCGTATTTTCCGCAAAAGGGTTATAAATAATAGTCGACAACAACAAATTCTATGGTGATGTGTAGGGGGCAAAATAAGAAAGTAGTTTGGAACAGATAATATTTATTGCCTTTCCGTGGATTACAATAATTTCCCCATGGAATAATGTCATTGGATGAGCAAAAATACACAAGTCTCACAGCGGGGTATATAAAGGCTCAAAATATCAGATAAAATCATTTCTCTACAAAGCTGCAACGTACGGGTAAATATGGATTGTCCTTGTATCAATCATGTGGAATTCTCACTTGGTCGCACAGACTTGCATCCACAAAACATCAGGAAATGCAAACAAATCAAAGTTGCACTCATACAAAGCCAACCCAGAACTTTTTATGTCAACCATGTTATGAATATGCCAAAGAACATTTTGTGCCAACATGTGAGAAGTTCAATCCGAAAGATGTGGCACAGAACACTGTGGATGGTCAATATGACACCGATGAATTGACTCTCATTGTCAATGCACTTGGACAATCCAAAAACCAAAGTTTATCGGAAGATGCAGAGGCTATTGGTCATGAGTATAGAGATATGACTGAATTACAATCCTTTGACAGCAAAGACTGGTCAGAACAGAGAAATACTGTCACAGTTGCCTTTTTGAAGGGTGCCCCAGGCACAACAGATGCATCAGGGAAACATAAAATGGGCAGGCTAGTGCGATGCTATGAGCAGTTGTTATCCACACGTAAAAGTGGACTTGAGGCCCCACTAACGTTTGTGCTCAATCTCATGTTGTATCTCATGACAGGTAGTAAGGGTGGATGTAGTGTAAATGCAGCCTCAAGCCCTTGTGGCTCGTACAGTACCATTCAAAAATGGCTTCACACTATTGGCAATGAGCCATATATATGTCCAGTATCTGGGGATATGGTTACTTTTTTCAACAATAACCAGGTCCATGCAAGGAATTGGTGTGTCCGTTATGACTGCAAGGCCCTTATCAGTGTTATCCCAACCATCTTGCATATGGATTATAAGTGGTTAGTGTACACGCCAGCTGCTATTGCAGAAACCAATAGATGCAAGGGATGTTTGTGGGATGTTCAGGGAACACAGGATGCGCTTCCTCAATGCACAAATTAAAATTGTCCTCTCTGAACAAGAGCTTGGTAGCCTTATAAGAGATGTCATTGATGCCCCTCCTACAAAAAATTAGAGTGACGTAAGACAGGTAGAATATGAAGTACAAAATGTTGATGATGGGGTCGGTTCACTAAAAAAAAAAACATGTTCGGAAAAATATGAAATTAGTGAAGCAATGAGCATTCCCGAACCAAACTTAATCATTGGAAATCCTGTTCATGTAAATCCCTGTTCCTACGATTCATGCAAACGGGTGTTACAGCACATTATGGTGGAAACCCATGTATGGGGTGGTAGACAGTGGACAGTGGTTGGGTGTGATGGGCTTCCCTTTAACCTGACATCTCGACTAATTGCCTCAACGTATCAGTGCGCCATATGTCAGGAGTGTTGCAGTGGGTCAGATGATTTCCGACAACACATGGTGACGTTACACAACCTGCACGATTGTGAAATAAGAAAACACCTGGCTTTTGGTCGCCTGTAACTTGTCCCCGGTCCCGGCCATAAGGAAATCAACATGGTTCGTGCCATATTTAAGTTGTTGTGGCCCTTGGTCAATTACAGGTTTAGCAGGTAAGCTAGGGTATAGATCACCCAAGGCATTGTCTGCATGTGAGAATGCCTCCGATCACCACAAGGTGCAGCAGTCACTTGAGATCTTGCTCATGGGAACAACCAGGGAACTGTTGTTACCATATGTCAGAGATACCATCCGCAAAGAACAAAATCCAACAACAGACGGATATGCCAAATGGATGCTCACTGTCAAGAATGACAATTACAGTTTCATTGTCGATTCCATTCTGACATATGTACTCTCTATATATCTATTCCGAGCTGGAATGAGGCGTGGGAACCAAAATCTTGCTCGGGAGAGTGAAACCCTTGTCAGTGATCTGTCCTACGGCCTCAACATGACACAATATCAAGAACTGACGTTCAGGTACTTAAAAACTACACTTTTATTATAACTATACAATCTCATGCCATTTAACGATAGCATCATATTGCAATTAACGTTCCATTTGAATTATCTCCCTCTGCAATTATTGTGTTAAATGTAAGTATGAACTGCAGTATATTATGATACATTCTGATTTTATTTTAGAAAGCAGCATCCGCCGCATTAAAAGATGGATGCCCCCTGGCCTACCAACACCCACGAGATGGGATAGGATATGCCACAACATTGACAGACTTGAGAATGTAAGTAAATATGAGACATTTACTAAACGTGTCATCGCCCGTGTCTGTCCCCGCCACCCCTACCCCAGAGCCACAATGAATTAAACAACAAACACGTACATTGTTTTACATATTTTTATGGTATACGCCGAGGACAATAGAATGGAATTGATTTAAATTTTTTGAGGTCCTTGTCCTTCACATAATGGCCAGTACATCTGTAATGTACCCAGTATATGTACTGGCCACCATCACACCCGACTCAGGGACCCTTCTCTTCGTCCCCCGGCCCATCCCTCTCGATCCCACACAGGGAACAGTGATTTTCGTCTGGTGTTCTAAAGTGGGACGGGTCAGTCTGCTGTTCCCTGTGAAGGGTAGTTTCTCCAGGAGAAGGGAACCTGGCCCCTGATGTCTCGGGAGACTTGCACGTACTGGTTTTTTTCTGCCTATAAAAAGAAAAAAAATTCACAGTATTCAGTTATGAATATATATGTAAGTACGTTACATAAGGAATACATTTCTTGTACATATGTCTAAAAATGTTATTTATATCAATATATTTTCTGTATGTACACACCTTGTATATATTGAGCATGCCTGGCGTGCCCCAGTGAAATGTTTGATGGGTGTGAGTTGTAACCTTTGCATATATCTCAGCTCCAGTTAAACTGGCTAATTTCATACCCTGTTGACAATATATACATTTCTTTTATGGAACAGATGAGTGAGTGAGTGAGTGAGTTAAAGCTTTACGTCACATCGGCAATATTTGAGCCATATCGTGACGATGGAACAGATGAAACAACAGATGATGCATGTATTGGACATCCAGCTGCCAGATGACACCGAATAAATGCATGTAAAGGATCTGTCCACTGAGGTTGACATGTGGAGGAGACACCTTCGAAAGAATGGCTACCTGTCCCGTCCCCAGGAGCAAGGTGTCCAGGTCACATTGTCAGGGATCCCAGTGGACAAGGTTCTTGTACATTTTGCATCTAAATGCAAGAAGAACCGGACGGATTATTGCCAGGATGTTGTCACTTCCCAGGATAACGGTCGTATCCATCGTCTGGAACCAGTCTTTATATTTACCACAGACCGTGATAAATATTTTGACCTCAGCCGCCGGAGAAATGAGGACATTAAAGCAGTTATCCTTGGGGACATTGAGGTGATCCGTGACATGGGTGCCGATGATGTTGCGGATGCCCTTTCATTAACCTACCACAGGGACATCAAGCACAGTAGGGAAAACCTCTTGTTGACATTCCTGCGTGATGTTGCAGAGGTTCGATACCAATGGTATGTTTATACTTATAGCTTTACAATTCATTTGTTTTAATTTCACATTTCATTGACACATTGTATTGTGTCATCAACAATTACCTTTTTGAAAAAAAAAAAAATTCCGCATGTGAAGCGCACTTGATCTTTTTTTGCTGCCATCCAGATAAGTATTTCCTCCTTTCCCACGTTGGTGAATTTTAGCTCTGGAACAATGCCGTCCCCTGTTGGGAACATTTATTTGTTGGGACATTATAAAGTAATCAGTAGTTTATAAGGTACATGTCTACGTTGCAGGAACCTCTGGCGGCCCTCACAACCACGTGACAATAGAGAATTATTTTCATTTTAATAAGGTAATATATTTTAAACCTCACGTATTCGCCTCACAATGTTGCTTATGTCACAAATATTATATTGTATGATTTTTTTCTGATTATCACTATTACTTTTCAGATCAAATTCTTTACCTTGCTTGCTATTGTGGATGGGGTTGCTGCTTCTTCACCGGATTCCGTGTCAGACATTTCCATTTTGCTCCATGTGATGAGTATGTTATCTGATATGTTGAGCCTTTATATACCCAGTGAGACTTGTGTATTTTTGTCCGACCAATGACATTACTCCATTGGGCAATTATTGCAATCCACGGAAAGGCAATAAATGTTATCTGTTCCTAACTACTTTCTTATTTTGTCCCCTACACATCACCATAGAATTTGTTGTCGACTATTATTTATTACCCTTTTGCGGAAAATACGATATCTCACCCGGCATCCGGTCATGTGCAGTAACCCATTGCAGATGTCGGCTACCCACATGTGTTTCGTGTAAGTTTGGAAGGTAAATTTCAGCATTTTGTTGGTTTATTTTTGTATTTAGTGAATTGCTTGTGTATTTGGACTTTTATTACTCCTCGACAGTCGCTATTATGTAGGTGCGTGGGCTTTCGTCTGTGCATAATATGAATTTGCATTTGTCAGTCGAACTCATGCCTGACAACCGCTTTGCGGAAGTACGCATTAAAGGCACACTCCCTTGTTTTGATCGATTCACCCTTGCAATAGACCGAATGAATATGTATTGTAGCTCATTTCATCTATTATAGCTGGTATCATCTATTATAGCTCGTTTTAGGGGTAACCCGGACCTGAAGAAATATTCACATGTACCTGTTAAGTATAGAATCGTGTCCACAAGCTTCTTTCCCACAGCATGTTTTCATCAGTCTCGGTGATTATTTCTGCCGACTTTCTGGAGGCTGCTCCCAAACCAGCCGCTGCTCGTTCCTTCATGACAGCGTCCAATGCTGCTCTGGCCTCTCTAAATTCGTCGTCTTCAAACAAATTGGATTTTGAATACTGAGCTTTCAAGTGCGATTGAAAAGCCCCATACAAGCCATACAAGGTGTTGGATGGATAGTTGGTACGATCTTTCTTTGCCGCTTCAAATAGAACATACTTCAAAGCGATGTTCAGATCAGCTGCACTCATTTCGCTCAGTTCAGTTTTTAAACACTCACTTGGTATGTCCAAATTATTATCAATACTCCTACTTCGCCTTTCTTCTCGCCATCTCTTGAACACTGACAGAGCCCAGTCAATCTTGTTTTGGGGAATTCGCTTTTCAATTTTATCTGTCAGCTCTTTCTCGTTCAAAGGTTCCTTGAAACGAAACAAAAAGTCATCGTCACTCTCTGCTTCATCACTCTTTTCAACGGTTTTGGACTGGGTTATGAACAGTTCTCTGTCGCAGTCTGACACATCCATCTTGTCTCCGTCAAATGAATATTCTAACAGGTCATGTGATGCCGCGTAATGAAAATTCCGTGCAGCAAGTGCGGCCGTGCGCGCTGTTTTAAGATTAGGCCATGCTCCTCGATATACCAGCTGGGTACCACCAAGCGCGGTATAAACAATGCAGCGTTAGGACCGGCAGTACTTGGATAAAGGATACTGTTTTATTTGATCATTAAAATGTAATCTTTTCATTTGACGGTTCATATGTTGGATAAAGTACTCGTCCCCGGTCGCGGTCGGTCTTACTTTTACACTTCTTTCTCACTGAGGTCCTTACTTTTCCAATCATGATGGAGGACGAGTACTTTATCCTACACATATGGGCAGAAGTAGTTGCACCGGTCTCAGCGATCGCCAGTCGGTCGCAAAGGAATTCAGTCGCCATAGTTGCATCGCGGTCGCATTGTCTGTGTGACTGTAGCTTAACGCGTTGCCCATGCGTGTAAAAGGAATGAACTTCTAGGCTGTAGTGTATCAACCAGTTATGTTCTGTAGTCGACGTGAGCCACATCTTAACGTTGCCAGAGCCACAGGAAACGTTTTGTATAGTGACATAACCAGTCTATGGTTCGACGCCAAAAAAAATAGGTTTAAATATATAGAGTACGAACACGTTTTAGAGCCTAAGGATAGGGAGGCATGCCAATCCTGTTCATATGTTGTGTTCTCACCATAAACTCTGAAACAAAAGAATCCATATTGCCACTAGACTTTTATTCCCAGACAAGACCAAATCATATCTTACAGGTTAATAAGAACACGTTTATATTTCCATGCTAGCATCCAATAATAAAAGAATATAACCTGTTTTGGGAAATCGACAACAGCTTATTTAATAGAGCGTTTTTTAAGAATATATATATATATATATATATATATATATATATATATATATATATATGTGGGGGATACCATGGACAATGTGGTTGGGTGTGGATAGTCTCGATACAAACAGCTAATAGCAGATTCTTTAATTAGCATTAAAGATACTCTCGTCTAAAAAAGTAAAGATAGCTTTGTTTGCTATATCGTCAAAGCTATGGTATACTCATGTACATAAGGATTTAATAGGTCACAGACCAATTAACTGGAGTTTTGTTGCAATTACAATGGTGTAGAGTGCAGCCATCGTAGCCAAGAGCCTACACCCTGCCATGATGCAGTTTGACCAATTCTAGAATTGTGTGTATCTCTCAAGAAGGCCGATTTGCCTGGTGCCTCGTGGTTGGTGAAAACGTCTAATCCTTGCCCTCCATATGTCCACAGACGCTGCGAATAACACACGGAATTCGATACAGGCCCCTCCATATTACTTATATGAACGACTGTTGTAACCGGCTTTTGGTAGCTTTGGACATCACCTGATATTGTCCCTCCAATACGAGTTACCGGCTCCAGAGGTGGTAACTCCAGGGTTAAAAAAATATATATTTACACAATGTGGTATTAATAAACAAAGAAAACACTAATGACAAGAACCTAATTATGATCATGTCCAAAGATGATCTCTTTAATTTACTCAACCGGTTTCACCAATGTGAATTTCAAGAGGACATTTATACCGATTTGCTATGTTGATGTCACAGTACACTCTAACATAGTTTGATGTTATTTTGTAATTTAAAATAATCATGACGTCACAGTACAGAGGCGCAGAGCGTTGTGAGGGCCGTGTCTGCTACACATACCGTATTACCAAAATAAGTATTACGGTAGCAGGAATATGAACAATAATTATATAAATTAATTCAATTATTTGAGGCCGTTTAATATTGGTTTGAAAGTATTAAATATAAAATAACTTTCCATTGTCTTTCTCAGTGCATCATTTTCACATTTGTAAAACGGGAATATAACAAAATTTCGTGCTTTTTTCCTGGCACACTGATCAATGTGTTGACTGGATGGGATGCATCGCCAAGAAGGATACCGGTATTGTTTTGTTGTTGGTGGATTCTCATTCTCGGTATTAGGGTATCCCCTGTCTGTCCAATGTATAATGTACACTACTTCGCATCTAGCGCATTGTATGACGTTAAGCACGTTATGAGAGTAATGGGTTATACTGGACTTCCTCATTGATAACATCTATGCACAATTTGGGGGAAGACATGTAGGCAAGATGTAGGTGTCCCCATGGGCACGAATTGTGCTCATCTCTTGCGGATATGTTTCTTGATGCATATTAATGGGAACTTCTGCTCGGACTGGCACAGCCAAAACAGGGTAATTTAGCCGAGAAGTTTCTATTCAGCATCAGGTATAGTGATGATCTGATATCGTTCAATAACCATCAAATAGCCATTCCGATCCCTTCCACTGATTTACCCATCTGAACTAGTGAGATTAGTGAGACCGGCCCATCCACTTCATATTTAGATCAAGATTCAGAGTGACCAAACAAGACAAGACAAGAGACAAGAGGGATTACTTCATGATCAACTTTCCAATAGTCAACTTTCCCCTTATGTCGATTATTATCCCAGATTCAGCCTTTGGTGTTTAATTTTTTATATACAATCGAGCATGATCTTTATACCAAGATTTCAAAGCGCGTCATACGACTCTTGCTCGGAAGTTGTTAGATAAAGGTTACAACATTCAAGGCCTCAGGAAAGCTTTCAAAACGTTTTATGGTAGACATGTGGAGGACATGTGAAATTTGACGCATCACTGACAAAATGATGTCCGATGCAATACCCTATTTTGACTTGTACCATACGTTCCCGTGTTTTTTTCAGGTGAACAATTGTCTTTCCTTTGTGTGTGTTTGTGACAGGTGCCCCCGATTTTCGCGAACACCTGGTGTCATCACTATTTGATAGTGATTCATAAACACATGCTCCTAATAGAGTTGGCGTCCAAATAGCCAAGTACGAGCCCGCACTTTAGGCGTTGAGAATGTGAACATATTCATCTTTAAAGACTAAGTAATACAGATTTCTACGAACTGACTCTGAAATGATTGATGTCTTGTTGCTAAATGGCCCGTTGCAAACAATATAAACAACATGCGTGAAATCAACGTGAAGCAAATCTTTATTTCCCAGTGAGACAAACTGAAAATAACGTTCACTGTCCCACCTGCCCCTACGGTAAATATGTTGAATGGTGTTTTAATATTCAGTTTATATTATGATAGGAAAATCTGAATTGATGTACCACCAGAAGGAAATTAATGCTTGGAAGACAACTGATTGAACCTTAATGAACAAAGCAAGTTATCAATACATGTGGACATTACATCACATTACACGGTATATCCATGCAATAAATTGTTTTGTAAGTACTGCAAAAACAGAAATTGTGAGGTTTTAAGCTGACAATGTTTTAGCATATCAAGCGATAACAGAAGTTGGATATATACAAGTTTTGGACGACAAGTAACAAATCTGGCCTCTACAGATCTACTATATCAAGCACTGTAATATGTTAAAGGAGGGGTAGCACTTCTCATCGGGTACTTTTTTTCTATGGAAATAACTCCTCTTTAGAGCCCCATCTGAACATGGTTTCATCCGCATGTGCCCCCAAATGGCCTACCTTGCATCTGTGCACCTGAGTGCTGATTCGTACTCCGGATTGTAATCACGGATCAACACTCAATGATGTTGTATATAGCTAGCCACCATGTGTTTCCGGATCGGTTGCACGATGACAAAGGACGGAATTTTGAATCTAAGCTTACTTGGGCTTTGGGCAGGATTGCAGGTACAGTGACCACTAATACCCCACTTTGTCATCCTATGGTGAATAACATGGCGTGAGGGACGGTGGGATAGCCTAGTGGTTAAAGCGTTCGCTCGGCATGCCGGAGCACCCAGGTTCGATTCCCTCCATGGTTACAATGTGAAGCCAATGTCTGGTGTCCCCTGCCGTTATGTTGCTGGAATATTGCTAAAATCGGTGTAAAACCTTCATAAGCTTTCTCACTCACTGATATTGCGGGAAGGAGGTGTATATTTCATGAATACAATATTATTAGACACGCTGATAGCACAGGTCCGATCCTATTTCTTTCCAATATTCAGGCTTCATCCATTGATAGTTTTATATGTCTTTTCAGCTCGGTTATTTTATAATACTTATAATTTCAGAGTTATTTTATAATACTTTTCACTAATGACATAAAGATCATACGACAAATTTCCCAAGATATTGGTTCTCCAAGCTATCTCATTTTGGCTTGTAGAGCCCACCTTTTCGTGGTCTATCATATGCAGCCCATACCATTACTATAGAGGCAAAACAGATATATATCTCAATATAGTTACTTGTGGGATGCTTCCACTACGCATCAGGCAATCCGGCCATCACAAGACGCACTCAGTAATAGTCATATCTTATGGTTTTAAATACAACACCTTGATAATCTAGTCGTCTTTGTTGACGAATTTTATATATTTCTAAATGTATTTATTGTGATAGTATCATCGCTATAAGAGTGCAATATTGCCGATGCGATGTAAAATGTTAACTCACTCACTCTTGCATACACACACCTAAAAAAATCGGTTGCTTTTGAAACATACCCCACAGTCGCGTTTCAAGCTGTCACCTGGCAATTATGTTTATGTTGTATTAAACATGTAAATTAACATATATATTAATTTGGGCTGTCGCTTGCATAAACGCACGTAAATATATTATCAAATGAAGCAAAATATATGTGTCATCAACGCATTTACACTCTTTAAAAAAGGAAACGCACCGGTAGATTTTTACTAAATTTATTGTATCTAATAAAGTCAATATATTTGATTTAATATCATAGATACAAATATGAAATTTTTGAGCTCGATAGTCACATGTTGTCGTTGTACAAAGGCATTGAAAACTGTTTATTATCATGTCACATAAGGCCACAAAGTTGCGCTGAACTCAGTATCTTGTGTGACCGCCACGGGCAGCAATTACAGCCCTGCATCTCCTTGGCACTGTGGATGGATAAGTTTACGAATTCTGTCCTGCGGAATTCAGCGACATTCTGCTTGTAACGCGTTGGCAAGTTGTGGGAGTGTCTGCTGCGTGTTCTGACGATGACGTACACGTCGATCGAGTGCATCCCAGAGGTGTTCA
This sequence comes from Haliotis rufescens, assembly GCF_023055435.1. Taxonomy (NCBI): domain Eukaryota; kingdom Metazoa; phylum Mollusca; class Gastropoda; order Lepetellida; family Haliotidae; genus Haliotis; species Haliotis rufescens. The sequence continues at coordinate 10,699,117 of NW_025964383.1, forward strand.
AATTGGGGACTTCGCTTCGAAACATATTTTGACAAATTCTCGATTACACATTTGAAACCTGAACAAAAAACATTCTGGAATGGCTAATAGATGGTCTTGATTGTAAGGATTCAGTCGTTAAACTCGTAACTATTTTTCGGAATACACTATGTTAAAATGTGTGAGGTTGTATGATTAGAAATCACATTCCGACTGTCACTTTCATAATCTGGTAAGCGACGCACTGATTGGTCGGATGAAAGGTCGTTCTGACGTGACTCCTAACGGGATGTCTTCAGATCTTTGTTTAGCGGTAGCGAGAACTAAGGTCTGATTTTAATGAGATTGAATATAGAATTTATGTGGCTGACATCTTGAACCATTGTCATGAGAAGCCTGTGGTAACATTGTGCGATAATTTGGTTAATGCCAGATATTTGAGATTCTTATGTTTTGGTAATGTGTGTTACATATATAAGTTCAGCTAGATTACTAGATCATGTGATGCATGATGACGCGAGTTGGGAAATACTCGTTCCATTAATAGGCACATGTACAGTTAAATGTCGTTATGTAAAATCCAGATATCTAGAACAAGAACGTCTTCCTGCAAATTGTGTTCAATAAGGGTAAGTGACAACAAAGTCAGGAACACCCTGGTCGGATAAATGGGAGAACATATTCTTAGCACAGCCCCTTAATTGCCACGACCGTCAACAGTAAAATCCACAGCATGCTGTTGACTAATAAATATTAATTCCAACGCTTTATGTGAACATAAGATATACACTTAATTATATGTGATCATGATGAACATCCCATTCCCATACTATATTTGTCTTGTCGCCGTTTAGATGGAATCCAACGCAAATGCAGCAACAATTTTTCATGGATGGTTTGTACATTCGACCAAAGATAATGACCTTGTTACAATGAAAGATATGGTCATAGGAGTAAACAAGGGAAAGGTAAGTTGGTTTTGGTTAGAGAGCGAGATGTTACTCATAGATAATCAGAAATGTGAATGGGACATGAGTCATAGCAGACTATCCTTTGACATTTCAACTATGAATGATGGTAGATGGTATTGATGTAATATTTATGTTTCGAATTCACACCTTTGTAAATTTTATGGTTCCGAATTCTACACAGTAATCAGATAAAGTAGTTCATGATAATATATACCCTTTTTTAAACTATTTTCTTCAGATAATATTCATCGAAGACGAAACATGTCTGTCAGAGTTGATGAGTGAATACAATATACCTCCTGGGAATGTCCGGCATCTGGACAAAAGGTAAGGGATGATAAAGTTATGTTAACGTCAAACATATTACAATTATTGTGCAATATAAGTAAGTACAAATCCGTGAAGACCCGGTTCAAAATCGGTCTGCCATGTTCGCAGACTTGGCTGATGCATGTCATCGTATCCCAATTGCATAGTTCGATGCTCTTCTGGTCAATCACTGGATCACCTGGTCCAGACTCGATCATTTACACATGTCTTCTGCTGGAATATTGCTGAGTTCGGCGCCAAACAATAGACAAACAAATAAGTAAATGCACAAGAATAGTTTTGGCACGTACATGTATCTGTTTGTGAACGCCGCGGTCAGTGATATTACCGTTTTATTGCGGCAACATGTACATTATCGAGTCTAAGACGTTAAAAGTACTGTTGACATCTCCATCACCGGACCTTTATTGAGATACGACTGTGTCGCCTCTGTCGGCAAGCAGAGAGTGCTCGGTCCAACGCCGAACCGGTCCTTACCTTCAGACTACATCCTCCCGCATATTCGTGTACAGTATCCGTCTGTATGGTGAGGTCAGTACAGGTTGGTTATCTCCTAGGCAGTTCCTGATGCCCGGCATGGTGGACACCCACATCCACGCTCCGCAGTATGTGTTCGCTGGTTCTAACATGGATCTGCAGCTGCGACAGTGGCTCAGCACATACACATTGCCCACTGAAGCGAAGATGAAAGATCTGGACTTCGCCAATGACGTCTGTGATAAAGTCGTGGTGAGATTAATAATTCCATGAAGTAACATGCGAGTCGGTTCTAGAGTTGCTTTGAGCAGTAGGAAAGCATTCATGGGTGCGGGATTTAGAAGTTTACTGAATTTGAAACCGAAATTATAGTGTCTGCAATCCTAAACAACGCGAATCTGGGAGTTGAACCTAATGTAAATGATGGCCCATCTGTGGGACACAGAGCACCTTAGATCACCGGACCACCTATGAAGAAATTTAGTTTCCTAAAGAATAATCTTTTTGTTGATATTGCTGTTCTATTGCCTCAAAGGAAAGGCTAGTTTCCAGCCTTCCGATGATCATTGACATCATATTAAGATATCTACAGAAATATGTTGTGTTTTCTGCTTGTAACAGAACCGTACACTCAAGAACGGAACAACAACAGCGTGTTACTATGCCACAATGTACAGAAATGCCTCGGACGTGCTTTGTAAAGTTATTGGTAAATCCATTTTCACCCACTTCACCTCATGATATGCTTAATGTGAATACATCGCATCCGTAAAGGGTTTATGTACAGAGATGACTTGAACGATAGTTTTTCGATACGTGTTATATTTTGTATCAGAGAACTCACGACTGAGATACTCTATGTCCTGTTGTCATGTAAATTGTGTGATGTTGAACACTAATTTTTTGAACGCTCTCACTCTCTGTGTTGCCTAAGTTGGTCAAATTTTGTGCTGAGTGCGTTTTGGCAACGAGTGGATAACTCAAATGTTTGCTCGCAGGAATCACCATAAATTCCTCGAATAAGCGTATTCTTTATATATAGTTCACAAGGTCCTTTGACCCGAGTTTTATTGGAGGTGGACGTGCTTTTGCAAAATTGCTTTGCAATAGTGTTTCAAATGTCCCCCTCGATGACACTTCATTGCGTCAGTTGAACCTGCATTTATGCTACGGTAGACAGGCATATGGACCAATACCTTGACAGTTAATATAGACTCCATATAAGTGCTATTTAAAAGTTGGTTAATTCTTCAATGCTTTTCATGTTTGCAAAACATGTGAAGGTTGTGTTCATTTCTGTATTAACTTATAATAAGCTGTTGAATCTTATTTGACAAACAGAAAAAAAACTATAAATCAGAAAAGTGCTGTACTGTTGCCTGTTGCAGTTTATAAATATATACGTTTCTGTTGTTGAGCTTCCCAAGCAGGAGGGAAGAATTGCTGTCCAGAGGCAAACCTTTGTCAGAAATGTACACTGACGCCCACATGCGACATCACTATGTTATTATCCCCACTGCAGAAGTGTTCAATCTCCGTGTAACCATTAATGTTTTGAGTGTCGTAAAGCATTTAAAGGGAAGGACCTTGGTTATTTATTATTTGCTTGATATAAATTGACAACGCGTCTCCAAGAGCGTTGTTCCTGAAGTTGTTCATATGTTGCCAAAAAGGCAAAAAACATTATAACAGATGCATCAGTGGTGCAAGAATTGCGTCTCACTGACGCTGTTCATCCGCTGTTCAGAGTACGAATTCGAACTTACACCCGACCGCCACATTACATTGGATACAGCGTCTCCCCGGAGAGCGCAGGGTTAGTGGTCCGATCTCGTACACGCAGCCAAGCTGTATAGATGCCTTAATCTTGAACGCGACGTAAAACCTCACACGCATACCCACCCACGCGAGTTAGATCCTTGAACGTCCTGGATACATTCCATTCCATATGAGGTTCCCATGAAACATTTGGTCAACATTTCATAGCGACAAACACTGAAAGTCATCTATGTTTCAGAGAAAGCTGGACAGAGAGCCTTTGTAGGCAAAGTGAACATACAGACTCAGTATACATTGAAACAGTGGAGGAATCCATTGAAGAAACTAGGAGGTAATATAGTTAATTGCACCAACAATCTGAACGTAACATTTACACTTTACAAAACCTCAACAGTGCAGCGTGTTACAACTGTAACAACTGGAAACCTCACTAACATCGATGCTCTAGTATATTGGCACTACATACATGTAGTTAGATGATGTTCGTGTTCTGCGTCTTGTAAGCATTCATGTAAGACTATATTCACCTGTAGAAAACGTCATCTGGGTATTTTTTTCCTGGAGAATTAGCATCTCTTTGATCTACTTTCCGTGTCTCCGTATTACAGGATTATGATCCCCCCTCCGAGACGACCCTATCTTTTTTTCAGATTTGTCGAAGGCAACATTTTCAAAACGGTAAGATAGGCCTTGTGTTTATCTGCATTTAAAACAAAATTATTTCTTAAAGTAAAAATATTTTTGTTCGCGGAAAAACATCAGTTTGGAGGAAACTCTGCAAACGTATACGTACAGCGGACATTCAAAAATCGAAACGTGAAATCTGCAAACGTAGGTAAGTAACAGTTTTGTTTGCTTATCACTACAATGTGAAGACCTTTCCGTGTTGACAGTGATAACGTGTATGTTGGTTTGTCGGTTTGTTGTTTAACGCCGCACTCAGCAATATTCCAGCTATATGACGGCGGTCTGTAAATAATCGAGTCAGGACCAGACAATCCAGTAATTGATATCATGAGCATCGATCCGGGCAATTGGGATCGATGACATGCATCAACCAAGTCAGCGAGCCTGACCACCCGATCCCGTTAGTCGCCTTTTACGACAAGCATAGTCACCTTTTACAGCAAGCATGGGTTGCTGAAGGGGTATTCTCAGGACGACGACCCCTCGAATTTTTCCATTCGCAGGACGACGACCGCCGGTACGCCTTTGATGTGTGGTGTTGTTTTAGGAGGGGATTAACTCCTTGGTTAGTGTCAAAAACTGTAATGTGTCTTCTTGAGTTGTCCAGTATGGTATATTTCCTAAGATCTCTATTGTAACATGATACATACCTTAGATAACTTCGTGCCTTATTTGATCTGTCACTACCATGATCGTTGACAAAACAAAGGAATTTGCCAAGCATTGTGTTACATGAAGAAATATTGTCCTCAATATTGGTATGCAATTGATAATTCTTTATTCATTTATTTGTTTTATAGATAAATTTTATTTCATTTCCAATACATGTTAACAACTATATTGAGTAGGCAATGAACAATGTTTGAAGTGATAAGACTAATACATAGATAAAATATTTTATGAACGCTTCATGAGTCTAGCAGTCAGTTGCTTCCATTTTTTGTTATGACAATTGATTCTGTTGTTTTTCTTTGAAATTTATTTTACAACAGACAATAGCCCAATGATAAACATACGTGTGTATACATGCACTAGTATGCACGCACTATATGCACCTGGTGTCACGGTAATTGGAATAATATGATTTGAAATAGTATGTGTCATGTTTATTATGACTTTTGCTCATTGAAGAAGGACGATGCAGTCGTGTATATTGTCTTAATATTGCAGCTAATATAAAGATTTGGTACCTGCATCTGGGTATATTCCTGAAGTTCGAATCTGTCACGAGTGAGTTAGTATGATTTTATTTCGGAGTTATATTCCGGAGTATAATCCACATGTGAGCAGTCGTGTCAATGAAAACGGAGCTTTATTTTACATACATATTTTCTATTTTTCAAATTAAAAGCAACAAAACACTTCCATATTCATAAGACATTTCTGTCAATAGAGTCGATTGGACGATTCCGACTATGTCATTAGCATGTATTTATGAACCACTATCAAATAGTGATGATACCAGGTGTTCGCAGAGAGGTGTGCATACCCTCCTCCACCGGTGGCACCCGTCTTGATCACAAACACATACAAAGGCAAGTCATCTGTTCATCTGAAAAAAGCATATAGTGCAAAACAATAGGGAATAGAATCGGACATCATTCTTGTCACTGGTGCGTCAAATTTGGAAATGTCCTACACGTCTGCCATGAAACGTTTTTTAAAACTTTTCTGAGTCTTGTAACCTTGATCAAGCTGCTTCTGAACAGGAACAAATGATGTGTCGTTAAGCATGCCAAGCATATTACATTCCATTGTGGACCCATGAAGAATTAGAATAGTCTTCAGCAACCCATGCTTGCCGTAAAAGACGACTTTGCTTGTCGTAAGAGGCGACTAGCGTGGTCGGGTGGTCAGGCTCGCTGACTTGGTTGATGTATGTCATTGTATCCCAGTTGCGTGGATCTGTGTGCGGCGTCCAACAAACAAACACAAACAGACAAGACAGTCTATCGTATACACACTGACTTCGTTATTTTTTTATTTCAGAACCCTCTACTAACCCCAATAATAACACCGCGATCCATCAGAACATGCTCGGAAGAACTTATTAAGTCTCTTGGACAACTTAACCAAACATACCGGCTCCCTGTTCAGGTGAGTTCAATTGTGTGAGAGTTCGCTTAGTTTGCTTTATGTTTTTGATATGTATTGATTTCAAGCGCATTTTAATAATTATTAATTTAATTTTAATTTAATATCGTTTCATATTAAACCACGTGGGGTTTAATGGACAGATAGATACCTAGCAACCTCTGTTGATCGAAAGAGGCGTCCAAAGGGATCGGGGGATCAGAATCGGTTGTTGACGTGTCTGATCGCATCTTCCCGAGGCAAGGGAGTTAACTGACTGTAAAAGTCCAGATTCCACCTTTGACGAACTAGGCTGGAATTTCCATGTTCGATCGTGGCGCCACCAGTGGCTATTACGAGTTATGTCCCTTTAATGTCCCTCCTTTTGACCAAGCCGGTTCAACCTGTCATACTTGCATCTGCTTAAAAAGATATGGCGGCGCCCAAATAAGACGATCTGATTGATAATCAGTATCTTTATCATAATAAAAAGGAAACTGTCTCGACAATTGCAGCAAATAACTTAAGTACCTCGATTAAAAACCTGAAAATATTTGGAAAATATCTATCGACGGCCAGTTGACGGCACACATGCTGTGCAAATCCTGCAGTCGAACAAATTTGCACGTGTTGTTAGAAATCGGATGTCGATTTCCTTCCACGATTTTGATTGGACTATGCATTGACTCATTAGTCCCGCCAAACTGTAACTCCATAATTCCTGCCCAGTTCGGTCATGGCGAAAGTGGACTTTTATGGCCAGTAAACTCCTTTGCCTCGGGAATGTAGTCTGATCCACTAGCGATTATTTACGGCTGGAATGTTACTGCGAGAGACGTTAAACAACAAAATGAACAAACAAACAATATATCTGATAGGCCAACGAAGGGTGTTGTTATAGCTGACTTCATCCACACACAAAGACAAAGTATATATCTTTCTGAAATTATAATGATAAAGCTTACTCAGAACATCTTTTTCAGACGCATATCCTAGAAACACGAAGTGACATAATTCCTGGATGTCAGAACCATCTCGATGTATGGGATAAGCATGGACTTCTCACAAACAGGGTATGTTGTACATACAAGAGTTAACACAACGAAATCACAAAATAAGGTCAGAAAATAATAGTAGCCCAAATTTGTATTTTATATGTCAACTGTTTACATATCAACAAGTAATATTTTAACATACTATATTATTAGTATCGAAGCCCTTCGTGTCCATGCATATATCTGTTTCTAAATAGCTTTAAAGCTTGTTCTTAAAACGTATTGATGTTAATTTAGCTGTTTACATTATTATTAATATTATATGGCAAGTGCACAAATTTGAGACTGTATTTTACTAGTGTTGGCCTATATCTTGTCATAGTGAGTATCACCGTCATTCCTTCACACCAGACAATATTGGGTCACTGCATATACTTGTCTGACAACGAACTCGACTTGCTCAAGCTACGTGGATGCGGAATAGCACATTGCCCGAATTCTAACATCACGTATGTATTTAAACGTGTCCACCAAAATATATCTACATTGATCATACCATAACGTAACTGACTGTCCGGAAACCATATTTTATACATATATGCCAGTTTTTATAAGACCCTTTTCAGAACTTGCTGGGATTTTGTATCGAAATTAGATGTTGTTTTACAGCTTCAGCTGCAAACCCAGTAGGGATGTCACGTTAAATCGAAATATCGATATATTGCTATTGGTAAGCACTGGAAGTCAATAAATCGATCCTTAAATCAGTTTCCGGTCAATAGTATCGATTTCATTTAGGAATATCGATAGTTTCGATTGTATTTACCATATCAATAAAATATATTCAATGCTGTTCAAATTTGTTTTTGGAAGTTTCTTTTTCTTAAATTATTTGGGTAATGAAAACACAAATCAGTCACATCTCAAACCTTATTTTTTATTTGTTGTTATGTTTATCACATTCAAAGAAAAGTTAATTTCAAAGATTTAATTCAACTAAACTAATACACTGAAAACAATCGATGTTTATCGCAGTAGTTGCTTGCAATATCAATAGTTATCGCGATAGTTTCTTTCAATATCTATAGTTATGGCAACAGTGATTTCCAGACAAATATTTATACCCAGATATTTGTTTGTATTTAAAACAATGATCTTGATTTTTTTTAAAAAGAACCTACACCCGAATCTGAAATGGTCGGCTCACTAATGTGTTCTGAACTGTGTTTAGGTATTACAGGAATACCCTGAGACCTCCATATATCTTTGGACCTTCCTCCCACATAAAGCTGAACGGAAGTGATGTAAAGGAAATACGGTTGTGGGTTGCTCCTGCCTCGAGTGATATTAGCCGCTATCAAGTTCTTGTTTTTATCTATAGGCTTAGAAGCGGACTCCTTGACGTGAGGCACGTGCTGAATATGGGCTGCAAGATTGGACTTGGAACTGGTACAAAGAAGGATTCTTCTCACCAAGATCTAAGGTCTTAGTGAGCTTAACTTTTTTATCCACAGGAAAGGATCCCCACAACCATAGGCTCATAATGGGCGAGTAATTGAAAAGGGTGGTCAGGCCCGTTGACATGATTAATTTAATGTCATAATAGTGCTATCAGTGCTCGAGACTGTTATATATCAGCCATCATGAAATAAATTGTACATCGATGACAACGCCCTTAAACCTCAAACACATTACAAATGACTGAAAGTTCTTTCACCTCTTTATTTGTTATGTTAAAAACCTTTTCTGGTTATTTGATTTAAGTACTGGGTCTGGAGGCGACGACTGGCAGGGTTTGCCATTCCGAACTATGTTCTTGTCGATGCCTATATATATATATATATATAGTATTGTCTTTGAAACATACATTGAAACGTACCTCTATATATACAACCGAATAATCTGTCAAAAATACCCTCCATATACATTACATATATACACTACTGCCTAAAAGTTCATTCTCCTAACACGCGTTGAGACTACGTGTACACACGCATGTTGCACACGGGTTTAGCACCCGTTGGACACGCGTGTGCAACGGGTGTGCAGTGCGTGTACAATCCGTTGAGCACGCGTGAGTCACTCGTTGCACACGGGTGTGCCATGCGTGTAACACGGGACAGGGTTTCAGTTAAAGTTGGAAAATATGTCCAATTGATAGTGAAATAAATCAAAACAGTGAGATGTGAATCTTGAGTTAATGAGCAGCCATTGACCAGTGTTCACCAGACCCTGAACACAAGGTCAGCCTGTCTTAATTAGTGTTCGGTTGCTGGACTTTTATGGCATGAACCATTCCACGAGGGTCCAGTCTAGCCATTGTGGCTACCCGACAGTAGAACAGTAGTGAGTTTAGAAGCGAGTTTATTGCTAGGGAAATCCCCGAGTTGACACGATCTTCGCGGGTTGGTAAATGCCCGCCAATAATGAAGTGATTGTTTGTGGATTGCGAACATATTCGTTTTAAATTTGCCCACGTGAGTCATTCAGGGTGACTGCAAATATAACGTTTTTCGTTCGCCAAATTTAGGCTTTAGATAGTACAATTATCATAGAACAGTGATCACTGCTTATGTCTTATTATATCACGTAGGAATATGTCCCATTTTCCCACACCAAACTTTCTGTTTGGTATTTTGTAGAATTATTAAGAGAAAGTTTTGTGTGGGACTTTACATTTATCACTAATTCTATGAGGATATTGGAAGTGAATATGAACAGCCATTTTGTCTCACTGTTGATAGAATTTTAGATCTTCACAATCACCGAGTGTGACCATGTACACAGAACCGCGTTAGGGTTTGTGTTTTTTACATTTGCCCAATCACCCTGGTGAGTGTTGTTGGGGATACCAAAGGTGACAGTTTACTATCAGAGGAAATTGGTTGTGAGTACTTATTCCATTTGGATAGGATTTTAATCCTTTCTTTCTCTGTGGGTAATCCTGTCACGTTGAAGGAAGGAAGTCACTCAACCAGGTCATGACAATGGTTATGCGCAAGGCTCGGAATCGCGAAAAGATCACTGGAGGTGTTGATGGAGGCTGGACATGCAGCATACAGTATTTCCAGTGTAGGCTGGCACCTCGTCTTTGTTTCACTTGGTATTTAAAACCTTGACCATTCACAGGGGCATTTGTCTATTTACAATGAAGTTGTTTAGCGTTCCCAGTATTTCTATACTATCTCACTGATTACTTGTTAATTGGCCACTGCAAGTGCCTAAATTATTTAAATTTCAGTGAACTGAGTTTATTCACATGTTAGCTTTCAAAGGTTGTGATGGATACTTGTATAATCCTCAGTTGAGTTTACTCACTAACGACTGTGAGCGTTTTGGCATGACTTCTGTATAACTTGTATAACTGCTAAAAGCGGCGTAAAACCATGCTCACTCACAGTAACTGTTAATCCTCTCCATTGTGCTGGCAAACTGGGGAAAGATCTGTGACGATCAAACTTAGTTGGAATCCTTGTTTATCTGTGACATCTTCCAACTGGTGACATTTTAGTAAACTTCAAAAGTGATGATGAATTTTAATATTCATATTATTATAGTTTTTCAAATTGTAAATAAAACTTTGATAAAATTGTGCTACACTCTCTGGGAAAATGCATTGTCTGTGGGTAAGTTTATATGTCACGTCACATCAGCATTTATTCAGTTATATTGCGGCGAAATAATTGCAAGTTTGCAACAATAGATGAATAAGTTGATAAATTTGGACCGCAGTTACCGATTAACAACTTAAGACATAGAGACAGGTCGTCGATATTAGAACAAACGTTATGATCCTGTTAAGACGATTGACAGTTAGAATGTTGGAGTAAATGGCCATATATTGTAGGGTCAATCGCTTTTGACATGTTTAAACTCACTTTAAGGCACACGACAAGTCAACACCTGCCGCCCTGATTATGTTCTTATGTTTGACAGCAACTATGCCCGTGGATTTCAGAGAAAGATATGATTTTTACCTTGATGTTATTGCAATGAGCGAAAATGTCTTCAAAGTCCACAGTTTGTTAAATAGTACAAAAATAAGAGTGTTAAAAATCAACGTTTTCTTTTATTGAACACAATATTTGAACTGTATTGCTGTAAATAATCTAGTCTGCTGCCTATGTAACTGAAAGATATTTATGTATGATCTTCATATGCCACGTCTTATGACCTCTATTATTCCTGACCGCCTCCGTGGTCTTGTGGTAGAGCGTCCGCCCGAAGAGCGGAAGGTCCAGGGTTCGATCCCGGGCCGCGTCATACAAAAAGACGTTAAAAGATTGCACTTGTTGTTACCCTGTCTGGCGCTCGGCATTAAGGGGCTAAAACAAGGACTGGTCGGCTCGGAGTCAGTATACTGTGTCTGAGTGGGGTATTCATGTTAAACTGCGGCATGGTATCTCAGTGAGCTAGCACTATAAATCGGCATCAGTCCGGACTAGTACAAGCAGCCACACACACACTTACACTTGCATGCACGTCGCTATATAAGTGCAATAATCTTGGTCGCGACGTTAAACCCAATTTCACCTCACCTCACCTCTATTATTCCTGCTGACGCTATCATAATGTTCAATTTCAGTCTGGCACTCCAAGCGTGAATAAGCATTACACATATGTTAACATAAACCACACTGACGCATATACAGTTTTGTAGATATGAAACATTCTAGCTATTCTATTTTATTCTAGAATGTTACCCTATGAGATATGTGATCTACAGGTTCAGCCATTTCCAATTTCCTCCACTAGTTATTGGAAACGTTCAGGAAAATATTTCCTTTCTCCCTTAATCCGATCTGTCATGCATGTAACACATATACTTAGTGAGAGCTTTATATAAATCCATACAATAAACTAATGTTCATTAATTATGATATTGATGGGTGTAGGGAACAGTCATTGAACAGTATTGACAAATACTCTAAAATATATGACTGGTAAACCATTAATATACGTTGAAGAATATAAATTGTAAATGCCAGAATGATGTATCTAGGATCAAGTAGAAGATATATGGACAGTAACGCTGGGAATTTATTCAACAAGCCCGTGAAAACAACACTGCTTCAGCTCAATGTTTACCACTCCTGGCGGCCATTATGCAACGCCATCTTAAACACAACCCCGCGCTCACGTCTACAGGTCTTTTCCTGATGTACGGTAATTAGTAGAACCCCCTCCCTCAAGTGTATCCTCCATGATATAACCTACTCTCATTAATTAAATGCTGCCCTTTCCCAGCATCACGACTATAGAGCTGAGACAAAGAGACCCAAGCATCATAAAGTAATTAGGGTCTAATAAAAACAATGCTCCACCAAACCTCATAAACATGATCACTGAAAGTCGTGCTGCAGACGTTTAATGTCAACTCACAAAAAAACCCATTTAAATAGCAATAACATTTAACAGGAACATGTATTCTCTTAACTTCATCGCAAAACATCATGTAGAAGCCACATCAGTAATCATGTCTAAAAATGAGACATCAGCAAGTACTTATAATAAAATGTGTGTTAACATTTTTCCTCAAGAAATCCAAAGGTTATCTCCTTGTTACCACCTCCAGGTTCAGCTAAACATGGGTCCTCCTTTGGTCAAAAGTTTGTTCCCCCTCTAATGAGTGTGACACGCGTTGCACACGAGTGACGAACGGGGTGTACACCCGTGTTCAACGCGTTGCAAACGGGTATCACACGCGTGGCGGACGGGTTCCACACGAGTGACCAACGGGGTGCACACGGGTTGCGTAACGCGTTGCCCATGCGTGTAAGGGGAATGAACTTCTAGGCAGTAGTGTATATCGCACAGACAAACATCCTAACTCATATCATCCATCGAATACGCAATTCATATGCATGCAGTACACCATATACCAGTGTACTACAATTGCAGATTGTCGTATGAGGCGACCTCCGTGACTTGCTGAATTGTCACTGGATTGTCTGGGCCATACTCCATCCATTTTTTACAGACCGCCATCCTGTCTCCTGACTATTGCTGAGTGCGCCGCAAACCAATAAAGAAACCAATAATGTGTACAGTGCGAAAACGTTAATTAATGAAATAAAAATAATAATTCCTTCTTGAAGCCAATGGAGAAACGATTGGAAAGAGATGTTTTAATAACGGCATTTTGTCATGAATACACAATGCCCTTTTCTTCTTTTCAGACGTGGCTGGAGGATACAGCAGCTCCATTTTGGATGCTTTACGCTCTGCCTGTCAGATTTCAAAAACTCTTGCGATTCAAACTGATGGAGGAAGCTACAAGGCCTTGACATACCAGGCACTATTTCGACTTGCAACATTAGGTGGAAGTGAAGGTTCAACGAAAGTTTTCAAATATTTTCTTTTTCAGTGCATTTGGTTAGGATCTGATATGACCATTACATTTATAACAGTTTGGAGACATTTAGAGCAATATCCACTACGCATTCTTCCCTTGATTCAACAGAGTGAAGTGGGGGCACGGGTGGCCGAGTCGTCTAAGGTGCCGCGATTCGCTGTGCAGAGTTGCGTCCCTTGGGCACGCCAGAAACCTATGATTGTGGGTTCGAATCCCGGTTCGCCCCAATTAAGCTTCTAGGTTTGCCAGCAATATACCCGTGATCGTGGGTTTCACCGAAGTGGTAAACGTCTGAGACCTGCTTTCCTCCCACATGAAGCTGACACGCCGTGATATAGCTGGAATAATGTTCAAAGCTGCGCTAAACCCAACTCACTCACTCACATACCTGAAGTCTCTATCTATAATTTGAATTCGTACGCAGTATTTCTCAAGATTAAATATTAAGATATATCATAGGCTCTGGGACATCTGAACTAGAAACAGTTCCCACAACTAACCGCCTCGTGCATCACATACTTACATCATAATGCAATATAATATATTGACATAAGAATCCAGAGCATAATGATACAATGTAGTAACTGTCGCACTACTCACATACTACTGGACAATCTCGTTGAATATGAGACTAAAGAATAACAGATTAATTCAATAGCGCAGATCATTAACTGAATATAGCATGACAAATTGTTAATTCATAAACGATTTGTCACGTTATATTTTTAATGATTTTAAATTGTGTAATTTGGTGGAACATGGTGAAAATATTCTCATTGGAATTGGAACGACTAACGAGTAATGCACTCTTAAACTACTTCTCTCTCGATATTGATAGGAACGCATATTATACAATTTATACTAATACCACCCGCAGTAATAAGGTTCACAGTGCTCATGAGTGATGTTTGTTTGTTTGTTGTTTGTTGTTTGTTTAACGACACACTCAGCAATATCTGCTGTATGACGGCGGTCCGTAAATAATCGAGCCTCTACCAGACAATATGGTGTTTGACATCATGAGCATCGATACGATGGGATACGATGACATGCATCAACCAAGTCAGCGAGCCTGACCAACAAGCATTGTCGCCTTTTATGGCAAGCATGGGTTGCTGAAGACCTATTCCACCCCGGATGTTCGCGGGTCCTCATGAGTGAAATGAATATCCGGTGGTTACAGTGGATGATATTGATCACGATAAATTACCTCAATATGGAGTTATCTTAACTTTCATCCACAGGAAAGGATCCCCACAACCATAGGCTCATAATGAGCGAGTAACTGAAAAGGCTGGTCAGGCCCGTTGACATGATTGATTTAATGTCATCATAGTGCTATCAGCGCTCGAGACTGTTATATGTCAGCCATCATGAAATAAAATTGTATATCGATGACAACGCCCTTAAACAACAAACACATCACAAATGATTGAAAGCACTTTCACCCCCTTAGCGTATTTGTTATGTTAAAAGCCTTTTCTGGTTATTTCATTTAAGTACTGGGTCTGGAGGCGACGACTGGCAGCTTTGTCGTGGGAAAGGACTTTGACGCCATTTTGGTCGACCCATTGGTGGCGGATTCGCCGTTTGATGTCTTTTCTACTGACACTTTCTCTGATGTACTTCAGAAGTTTCTGTTCTTAGGTAAGGAAAGGCAATGAATAAATTATCCTTATAATGCAATAGGATATAGGATATGATAGGAATTTTCAGGCTTGCTCATGGAACAGATTTGTGCAGAATGGAGAAATATAATAATACACCTTTTATAGGCATTGGTGTGCATTTTGAGAACGTTTTTTATGGATGTCAGCTACTATAAAGATTCCGACATCCAAAACCCTTCCAAACAAACGACTATGTCGCATGTTTTTTTCGCCAGGGGATAAAATATCATTTTATGGCAGGGTCAAGAGATCAGTGTTACTGTTGTATTTATATCTAGAGTTGTATTCGGCTACATACATGAAAGTCGTGCCATATTTATGCAAGGTGGTACCATATTTAGGCAAGGTGGTGCCATAGTTAGGCAAGGTGGTGCCATAGTTAGGCAAGGTGGTGCCATAGTTAGGCAAGGTGGTGCCATATCTAAGCAAGTTGGCGCCAAATTTAGGCAAGGTGGTGCCACATTTAAGCAAGGTGGTGCCATAGTTAGGCAAGGTGGTGCCAAATTTAGGCAAGGGGGATGCCATAATTAGGCAATGTGGTGCCATATTTATGCAAGGGGGTGCCATATTAAGGCAAGGTGGTGTCATATTTAAGCAAGGTCGTGCCATATTTAGGCAAGGGGGTGCCATATTTAAGCAAGTTGGTGCCATATTCAAGCAAGGTGGTGCCATAGTTAGGCAAGGTGGTGCCATATTTAGGCAAGGTGGTGCCATATTTAGGCAAGTTGGTGCCATGTTTAAGCAAGGTGGTGCCATAGTTAGGCAAGGTGGTGCCATATTTAGGCAAGGTGTTTCATGTTAATAATGTCAACTTAACACCATAAGATGGAATTATGAAGGTATTGGTATGAAACTATTATTCCAGCCATGGCGGTAATTCAAGGGAAGACCTCTTCGTGTGCAAGGAAGTCAATATTTGAAACCTTTGTGGTCACCACAAAAAAGTCACTTGGATTACCAGGTCAATTAGTAACGTATTTTGATATGGCGCAGCAAGTGAGGGAACCCCGACCTTCCGCTCTCAGTGGGATCTTTCTCCCTCTAGACCAAGTAGGCAATCCTTTAGTGGTATGGGTAAACACAAATAAAAGAAAATCTTGCTAGAATTGTAACCTTGCAATATCATTTTCGACGACTTGCCGACGATTACTATTTATTTTCTTAAATATCCCCATGACAATATATAACCGAGCAGTTGTTTTTCTAAACAGGTGATGACAGGAACATGATTGACGTGTTTGTGTCTGGGAAGCGGGTGTGTGGAAATAATAAAATGGAAAACCCACGACAACCCATTGTCCAGAAGTACAGGACACAAGCTGACATATATCACATCGAACACAGGATACTGAGGTACCATTTTGCACCACTTAACACATGATTCAGATGTTGTATCTGAATCTACAGTATACCTTTGGAGGAATACAAGGCTCCAGCGAAACCCGTGCTCGAGGAATTTACCAAAGTGATAAATAGCGAAAACACTTAGTCGTTACACCATCATTCAGGTGAAGGCTGATTAAAAACTGAAATACTGTTTTAATGAGCGTTAAGTCAAACTCATAGAGATCCTTAGCCACGATCATCGCTTTTTGTGACCCCCGAGGAAAGCGGCACTGGACATTGATTTGTGCAACATCAGTTATTTCCGAGGCCCGGATAACAGCAATGGCGTTCTTTAAGTGTTCATAAAATACTGGAGTATTCATGTGTATGGTACAAAGTGTTCCGCCTTATTAAAATTATGTGTGTAACATACTGATATAAACACATAATCAGATTTGATTTTTCTCTTAGGCTCTCCATGTTACACCTACAATTAATAACCCTGTCTCTACTTCCTCTGTGACTCTGATACAATGCTAACGTTTAAAATCACATTGGCCATATCATTAATTCTACAGCTGAAAGCAGTTAATGAAGAAATAAACACACTTGTTTGTACGCGTAAGTTTGAAAACTACATATAATTTTATTATCACCCATAAGAACACAGAAGCAGGGTTGTGTCCTCAATAACTTCATTTTAGCAAGCTAGTCAAGGCTTCTTGTATCCCATTAACGAAAATGGTCATGCGCATGTTATATAAGTGGACACCATCTTCCCAACAACCCAGGATATCTGGCTACGTTATCTGAATGTTGTATTGCTACATTTTAATGGTATTGATGCATTAACCTGATTGAAGGTCCCCAGGCATGTCTACTAGGTTGTCTGAGCCTAAGTGTATTATCAGTATGTCAGGAGGTGCGCTATGTTTCAGCTGACGTAAATTGTAGAAGCTAGCTTGTTCCTTTTTATGCCCAATATTGCTACGCACTTCGGCTGTGCTCTAATTCTGGTCAATATTCAGATGTTTGGTGAATCCCAGAGACGTTGCCCTTCCGATCCCTGCCCCCTGAAGTTGTAGGAGCCCACTACCCAGGCAACTGCAAAGCCTGCAAAGCTTTCGATATGATTATTTACTTGCTCACATAACGAAATTGACAAAAAGGAATGTAGCTCTTAAATGACTCTGCCTTCTATCAATCTGACAGTTTAATCGCACTTGATGGAACCCCTAAAATAGCTAAATTTGTGGCTGCTCCAATACGGAAAGAATGTGTCCATTATCCAAAGCCAAAAACCTGAGAGCATTGTGCAGAACTGATGCAAAGTGTTATCTAGTAACTGTTGGTGAGTGAGTGAGTGCGTTTGCTTTTACGCCGCTTTGAGCAATATTCCAGCAATATCACGGCTGGGGACACCGGAAATGGGTTTCACACATTGTACCCATGTCGGGATTCGAACTCGGGTTTTCAGTGTGACGAGCTAACGTTTTAACCGCTAGGCTACCCGACCGCCCCAGTAACAGTTGGTGTTCGTGCAGATAGATAACTTGACATGGCTTGAACTGGACAAATGTTGTCGCTGTTAGCCCTCAAGCCCAATGTACAGGAACGGCTTGTCTTGGAAAATCGAATTCAAATTGCTAATTTCATTGGTTGAGCCTAAAATTTCCCAACTGCAGCACTGAGCTAGCATTGTGTGTGTGTGTGTGTGTGGGGGGGGGGGGGGGGGGGGTGTGAGACTTGACAAGATCACCGATGCGCAAGAAGGCAAAAAAGGCTAATGAAAGCATACTGTGTCTTCGGCGCTTGAATGAGTGAGTGAGTGAGTAATACTTTTTAGTCACATCGACAACATTTCAGTCATATCGTGACTATCAAGGGTTAAACGTAATAAATACATTGAAACTTATATATAAAAAAAAATGCCAACGAAGAACAGTAAAATAACTAGACTTATCACAGAAAAAGATATAAATCTGGTATGGAATCATGAACAGGATAGCACTATACAAAACAATACAAGATAAAAACGTGCTATAGATCGCCAGCCACTGAAGGGAGCCACCATACAGGGGAACTTTGGGACTCACAGTCCCTTTGCTCCCTGCATGGACCCCAGCAGGATTTACATCATACCTTCAATGTTAGCCACATTTATAATTACAAATATTCTACGTTTAGAGGAGTAATAGGCAGAAACATTCTTTGAATGACATGGATTTACGATATTCTCTCAGAGGGACAATAATTTTACTCTACGTCAACCCCTTTGAGGATACAGCAAGTAACAAACTCAGATATAAATTCATTCTACCAATTTTAAAGGGTCATTTATTTTAAACAAAACATCAAAATTTATTATACCATTCTATTTCTTTTAAAAAAAACAATAAGTAAATGAGAATTAATATTTAATTTATTAAAAATATCCTTAATGGATGATGATTTGAAATATTTATCCCTTGTGATTGCAAAATCAATACAGTCAAGCAGGACATGTTTGACAGTGATTCTCTCATCACAAGGGATACAAAATGGAGAATCCTCACCTTTCAAAAAACAATCATTTGTATACCTGCTATGGCCAATGCGACATCGTCATATTATGACCTCTTCAAATCTAGACTGACAACCCAAGTAGGTGTAACCAATAGTTGGTTTTATTTCACTTCTTTTGCATCAGCTCTCGGATGTAACATCTGATCACTGGTTTATAATCGCTGTATGGAATTTGAAGTGGCGTCACAGATTTGTTAAGAGCTGCTTTAGCTGCAGCATCAGTCATTGTGTTACCATTATTCCAACATGGTTGCGTAACCAGCAAAATACAATGTCGTATTGGCCAGTAGCAAGATCATTATATAATTCAACAAATTCTAATAAAAGTGGATGATGGCATGCATTATTTTGAATAGCCTGAAGACATGAGAGAGCCATTGAGTGTCAACAAGGATGGTGCTGCAGTGGAAGCCAGGCTGCAACACCAGGGCTACAGGGGTGTTACACTCCAGAAATAAAGATAGCTGTCATTTATAAAAGGACCAATGTCAGGCTGGTTCGGCCCATGGTATTTTCCTATAAAAACACAGAATTCAGCGGTCCGTATCACCAGATTGGCCCATGAGCCACCGCCTTTTGGCACAGGACTCTAGGCAAAATTTTATTTGACATAACGAAGGTCATCATATATTCTTGTCATAACCTGTGTGATAGGATATGTCTAAATTATCAAATATCCCATGCACAGGGCATGGCGTGACCGGCCGATTGATATAATCGGGCCCATCCTTCCACCCGTCCAGGTGAAGTAAGGGTCGAAGTGAACAGCTCAGTGTACACTACCACAAATCAATTTTGGAAACATTGCCCCCCTTCAGCTTTTCTCCTCACCACCATGTCAGTTAGTGAAGCCAGGGGTGGACCAATTTATCAACAAAAATATAATACATTACGAAGCACATATGATACTTACAAATTACAATATTACAGACGGATCCAAGGGTAGTGACGCTGTTACCAGCACCACTGTCCTTTGATTCAGGACTATCTCATCCAGATTACCTGGTAACCTGATTCTATTTTCAGAGCAGAGGCAAATGCTATTTTATCATCACTAAAATATATCAACATCCAAACTAACCATAATCAGTTCATCATTTCCTCAGATTTTTCTTTCTTGCCTTCAGGCTATTAATATAAGACACCTTCCACACATCCATTTTGAATTGAAATTGTTGAATTGTTTAATGATCTTGCTACTGGCCGATACAACATCGTTTTCTGTTGGTTACCCAGCCATGTTGGAAACACTGGGAACGCAATGGCCGATGCTGCTGCGAAAACAGTCCTCAACAAATCTGTGACGCCACTTCTTATCCCATATAGCTTTATCAAACCTGTGATCCGGTGTTACACCAGAGATCTCACGCAGAAGTGAGACACCTAAGTAGGTATCAATATATTACATGAGATAAAACCGACAATAGGTTACACCTGCTTGGGTTGTCAGTCCAGATTTAAAGAGGCCATTATGCGACGAGTGTTTGATAAAGGGTGTGGTTCCTCCGTTCTGTATCCCTTGTGTTGAAAGAATCACGGTAAAGCATGACCTGCTTGACTATAGATTTGTCCATCACAAGGGATCAATATTTCAAGTTTCATCCATAAAGGCTCTTTTAATAAAGTTCTCATTTAATCATAGCGTGTTTTTTTTTAAAGAAATAGAGTTAATTGATAAAGTTTGATGTACACAGTTATTATTTTACGAAAAGGTAGTTTATGATTATTAACCGCCTGTTTATGACTGTGCCCTGGAAGGGGGTTGAAGTAAAATTATGATTACCCTGAGAGGGTATCAGAAGACCGCATCATTCAAATCTTGTTATTCCTACCTCAGTTTTCAATCGTAGAGTGAGTGAGTAGGGTTTTACGCGGCTTTTAGCAATATTCCAGCAATATCACGGTGGGGGGCACCAGAAATGGGCTTCACACATTTTACCCAATCGATCCCGGGTCTTAGGCGTGACGAGTGAACACTTTAACCACGAGGCTACCCCGCCGCATTTTGGCCGAAGGAAACCATAGAATTGACTTCATGTGAATCGAATCCGGGTCTTCATTATGTCTAATATACCAATTAACACTGTAATCACAAGGCTACACAATCACCCTCAGGAGGGGCGGTCGGGTAGCCCAGTGGTTAAAGCGTTCGCTCGTCACGCCGAAGACCTGGGTTCGATTCCCGACATGGGTACAATGTGCGAAGCCCATTTCTGGTGTCCCCGACGTGATATTGCTGGAGTATTGCTAAAAGTGGCGTAAAATCAAACTCACTCACTCACTCACCCTCACGAACATAGTTGAACCTAAGAGTACATCATCACAGTTGTAGTATACCTTAGTTCATTCGTATCATCAACAGGGAAATGATATTTAAGCCGCAAAGTCACATTTCAGTTAATTCTTTTTATTTTCTGAAGTTCGAAGAAGTTATAGAACAAAAAAATGTTGTAAAACACGCATCCATTTTTGTCTTCTGATGCTGCTAAGCAAATTAAAAAACTACATCTTTGGAACAGTACATTTTGAACGCATCAACCATATTATATAACCTTCAAGAAGCAATAATCTTAGATATAAACGCGGTCGTGTTTTGGTCGTAAGTTGAAGTTCCTACTCCAATTATGGATATTTCTAGTGTAGAGTTATCTGGGGTGACAGATAGACGCCTCCCTATGTTGCGACTCGACTGGTACATCAGTCGCATTATCTCTTGTCCATGTGACGATAGCTGTTATCACTGAACCATATAGGTGATAACACCTCACGTCCTTCGCCTTCATCTCGTAACTAGACTCGTAAACATGTTTGTCTGTTACATGTTCATTGTTAGATAAACGACGTTCGGGTATTGTATAGTGCATCAGTAACCTACAAGCAGTATATGATATGAATTTAATTACTTTGAGTATTGGTCATAACTTAAACATAACATTGGAGACACAAAAGAATATCAAAATTAACAGCATATGTTTCAATTAAGGAATTCAAAACTGATGCAATCGTCTTTTTCACAGGGGTCAAGTTCTATAAGTTTTGCGTCTCTGTAATGCTTCCGCTTGCAATTCACCTGTCCATTTATAGCTGATTAAAAGGATTAAAATAATGATACACTTTGTTTCAAGTGATGTTTAATTACCCGGCAAAAAACAGTCTGAGGGTTGTAAGTACTTTTATGTACCGTTTCATACCGAGGTGCAGCGATAGTTCAGAGGAATATCCAGACATTCCATTGTAAGCATTATTTGCAAGAACCATGTTACATGCTGCACTGATAAATAATTTGTAATATTGATTATTAATAACTATCTGTTACAAGGCTCCGCTGACTCAAATGCCATTGGTAAGATTTCGATAGTTCAGTATTGATAACTACTGCTATGACTTCGAATCGGCGTGCACTTAGCAAGCACATGATGTAGTGAGTGTTGATAACCTTACACGCTATCCATATGCGAGTCAAAGACGTGATGACGTGATAACTACGCCGCTGAAGATGAGTACTGGTTGAGGAGGACCATTACACGTTTCATGAATGTATATTTAACTTACAATAAGTTCAACATGCCCCACGCTGCTACATTTAAATAATAACATTTAAAGTTATAATCACAGGTTCGTTTTATTCGAGCGTCGGTGGTGACAAATAACCGTTATCGTCTTCTAGGTGTTTAATCATCGCTATATAATTTCATACTTTAAACTTTACACTGTTTTTTTCATGCTGATTGGCTGAATGGATAGTCACGTGATGTGGGAACGGACAGAAAAGTTCACACGATGTGAACATTTGTGTATGAAATTGATTCCCTGAAGTCTCGATCGGTGTTTACAATCAACTCGTTTTTTTCTTTTTAATCCCTACATTATAATCAGCAATATAATTAATTTAGTACTTTTGCCTGGAATTGTAACATTTCCACTGACTAAAAAAATTTATAAATGCTTTGGTTCTGGTGTTTAACGTCGTCTAGCTGCTAAATGAAACAAAATGGATTGTCCTTACGGTGATTTGGATATGGAATGGCTATCTATCAATACTAATAAAGCAAGTGAAGAAAATGAATTCTATAAAATAACTGAGGTGAACAGAATTGATTTATTGAGCGATATTGACTTTGATGACTTGATTTCGGAAATGACAGGAATCTAACACCAAGACAATTGCGAATGAAAACAATGTACTGTGTCAGATGTGGCACAGACCAAAGCGACTGCTCCTAATCAATTCCGAATCTAAAATCCGATTCGCTATTGTATTGAAAAACATAAAAATGTAAGGAAAGAAACTTAATTTTAAAAAACAAAAACAACAAAACGAAAAAGCCTAGTACCTGTTTTACCGACTGGTCACTGGAAACGAAACAAATGTCTGTAGACAGAATTACTATCCCGGTTTCTGAGTTGGCCGACCTTCTCCATGCATTCTGGGCCGAGAAGCGGCGGCACAAGAGGAATGATGGGTCACAGATATGAAACTGGCACCAGGTCCATCACAGGTGACAAGAAACGCCAGCTAAGCAACGTTTTACAGCATACACAACAAATCCTAAACTCCAATTATAACATACCATGACGTTGCAAATTAACACAAAACACACAAGTTTCATAGCACTCCGTTCAGTCCCCACCAGTCCATTCCACATGGTCCGAATTGGTTTGTGATTATCCAGACACAAGCAACACATTTATAAATCAGCGATATTCCCAATTTGCTAGTGCCATGGGAAGGTTCATGCGTCGGGGTGTTTTCCAGAACTGTTCAATAAACTTCATTTTCAACAGCAGTGGGTATAAATTTCATCCTCATGACCCCGTTCGACTCGAAATGCACAATTTTACAAACTTATGTGACGTCATATATAAATCCACACTTGATGGTTGACCTCGCCTCGGGACATCGCGTAATGTTTATATTTTTGTTCTCTTTCCTGTTACCTATATTTAAGATTTGATTGATCCCAAATATCGTTTGTCAATTTTTTCAGAGGATACAATTATGTTGATGTTGACATATTTTCAGATTATGTTGTATATATTCAAAAAAATATTTTCTTTGCGTAGCTGATTATGAGTGGGGAACGTATGTGACCGAGAGCCGGCGAATATCGACAAAATAACATTGTTGCAATGTTCTTCAGCGAAACCAAAGGACTTCAAAATATTGTTACTATATTATTCAGCGAGACCAGTGAACTACAAAGTATGAACTCGCTTATTTCGAACCAGAAAGCTTTATTCGGGGATTGAAGCAATTGTGCATTGTGACCAATTAAGAATTGAAGGTCAGCTTGGATGGGTTCATGGAAGTGTGAAACATTTAAAAGCGCTGGTTAAACTTTCGCTTGAAGACGAACAGGTTAACCAGCTCTTTTAAATGGTTCACACGGTCGGGTAGCCTAATGGTTAAAGCGTTCGCTCGTCACGCCGAAGACCCGGGTTCGATTCCCAACATTGGTACAATGTGTGAAGCCAATTTCTGGTGTCCCCCGCCGTGATATTGCTGGAATATTGCTAAAAGCGGCGTAAAACCATACACACTCACTCACTCACTATTCTACTGATTTACCAAAACAGTTTCATAATTCATGCAACTATCCCTCAGTAACGTTCTGACAGTTTTCGTAGATCATTAACATTTTATGTTGTTTGTTTGACGCAGCACTCACCAATATGACGGTGGCCTGTAAATAGTCGCGTCTGGGCCAGAATATGCAGTGATTGACATCATTAGCATAGATCTACTAAATTGGAAAACGATCAACCAAGTCAGAGAGATGCCGCAAGTCTCACGACAAGCATTGGCTTCTGAAGACGTATTCTCTTCCCGGATCTTCATGGGTCTATAACGATCTGTGAGGTAAACAGGGTAGTCTGCAACACTGCAGCAAGGACGATTTATAGGAGAGAAAATAAGCGCGGAAACTTAAATATTTTCCAAGGAGACAATTTTAAAATAAGTTACTCGTGTTATCATAGAAAACTTGGATTGATAAAAAAGAGCGAGAGAGTTTAATTCGTGATACGCCATCGCGTTAAAGATTATTTATGTCATATCGACGTGCATGCACATATATATAAATATATCCACTATATCCACTATCAGTTATCCACTCGTAAGGTGATAAAATCAAGGGTATAGGGCACAATTATGACGGTAGGGTCAGTTTTCCCGAATCATTTTGTAAACCGTTAAAAGGTCTGTCATGGTGGCATTGGTATCACAAATATCAATAAGCTGTGTGGGGATCAGAACAGACTCTCATTCGACGGCACGCAGAATATATCAGAGTTCGGTGACTTCAGGTGGACGCCATTTCTCTACTTGTGCTTGCAATAAACCATGTATACATTGTAGTCGAAATGTCGGCTGGTGTAGGAAATGGTGTTTATCAAACAATGGTTAGTGTCATCGTTAACCGACCCCAAAACATAACTACTTTTTCAACATCAATGCAATGTATGTTTAATGTTATTAATGGAATAACCACGAATACAAACTTTCACAAACCTAGTAATAATTTATGAAAATAAGTGTGTCACTTCATCTTCAACGTGAAAATATACTCAACAACAAAAGTTCCTGTGACACCAATATTTTAGTGTATTTAAACAAGTAAAGTTTGGTTTTCATTATTGTAGTACATGTATTGCATCAAGTCACAAAAACGCAACTGCTACAGAAAAGCCCCATGCATTTCACTACCCAAGAATGGGTATAGAAACATGTGCGTTAACGGGATTCCATATGCATTGTTAAGCATCGTGCTGACAACAACTACTCAGAAAAACAACAAAATTACGCAATTATTCAACATTATGAAATGCCACGCCTGTCCGAAAATGAGCATCTGCTAGCCATTGATATGCTTGAAGCAGGATAGAGTCAACGTCATGTTGCAAGACAAGTTAACGTCCACAGAAACACCATTTGGTGTTTATGGCCACGTTGGCAACAGACGGATGCAGTCAGAGACTAACCAATAATCGTCAAGACAGCTGGATTCGAACAACACACCTACGAACTCGATTCCTGGCAGCAACAGTGACTGCAAGTAGCATCCCTGTCCTTCGACGAATATCTTCACAAACTGTACGTCGCCGCCTCAGATTTGCAGGGATTGTCGCCAGAAGTCCCGCCAGACGTCCCAATTTGACAGGAAACCACCGTCAAGCACGCCTACAGTGGTGTAGACAGCGTCTACGCTGGACGGCCATGCAGTGGGGACAAGTTCTATCCACTGACAAGTCCCGTTTTCACCTCAGCCACAGCGATGGACGGATTCGAGTCTACTGACGTCGAGGTGAACGTTCATTGTGTCATGGAAGAAGATCGGTGCGGGGGCGGCAGCGTTATGGTATGGAGTGGGATTACAGCAAGACAGAGGACCCGATTGCAAGTGGTAGAGGCAAATCTCAATGGACAGCGCTACCGCGACGAGATCATCGGCCCTGTTCTACCGTTTTTACGTCGTCGTCATTACCTTTCAACATGACAACGCCCGGCCTCATATTGCTCGACTTTTTCAGGATTCCCTTCAACAAAACAACGTGAATGTCATCCCCTGGACGGTTCGCTCCCTTGATCTCTCACCAATCGAGGACATGTGGGATGAGATGGATCGACGCCTTTGACGTCAACCGCGTGTTCCACAGACACTCAAGGAACTTCGAAACATGCTCCAGCAGATATGGACAGATATCCCACAGGACTTTGTGCGGCGCCTGGTACATTCCATGAGACGAAGTTGTGTTGCATGTATCGCAACCAGAGGTGGGCACACAAGCTATTGATTTGTAAAATGAAATTTTGGCATGTTCATGTTTTTGTATGAAATCACACATTTTCTGAAGTCAGTATGGCATATTAAACCACGCTTACAAGAGTCTGTTATCTGTTGAAAACCGAAATTGTTTTAGATTTGGTAAATTTGTATTCAATCATATTCAATGTCACAGGAATTTTTGTTGTTCAGCATACATAAAGCATCAACGGGCATCAGACATAAAGGAACCTGTTAGCGGCCAACATAGTTTTAAATATGGATATGCTTCAGTTTTAACACAGTTGGCCTGGCGCAAGTAAACATTAATAGTAAACACTAGCATTGTGTGTCTACAAAACACAACCATATTGGCTACCTCTCCCTGAGCTGTTAGATTTGAAGCATGTCAGTAGCCCTTTGGCGTTCTGCGCGGTTAAGACGACACATTCCGAATGTTATCACGAATACTGCATTAAATCAAGTGTGGAGAGTTTATGCATTAAGGTAGATAATAAATATCAACAATACTGATGGTTCAGAGGGCTTTGACATTCTTGGTTTTCAACATTTAAGCAACATTCCTTTGTTGAATGCGTGCATCCTTCACATTTCTGGGGTGAGATGTATTTCTTCAAAAACCTGGTAATTCTCAAGCACGAATACATTGTTGCCTCTAATAACTTAGATCTTGAACCCTGCATTTTGGCATACATTGGGTAAAGACAAAGAGTTTGAATGCACGAATATTCCCGCTACCACCTATCATAGTAAACAAAACGAAGAAATGCACCCCTGAATGCTAGCATTCAAACGGATGAACTTCCTGGACACATGATTGGGCTTGCCGTTCATCCTTCCTTTGATCTACCCTGACTCTACCATCGGCATAAAACAGTTTTCATCTACTCTCATCACCAAAAACATAAGCCGAGCCAAGCCATGTCGATGTCGAAGTTGCACAGTTGTCACTTGGCGTTGTCGATTGATGTGATGCAGCTGTGGTTTGAGAGTTTGAGCGACAGGACTGTTTGTTGCACAAAACTGTGACATACCAATGACTCTCCCTCGTTTCGGCATTATTTTGGTGTTCTTTCACTACAAAAATACCATTAAACTCGATCTATCGGTTTTTATAGTGCTGCACAAACGACACATGTAAATGGCGAACCATGCTTTTTTCATGACTTTCACCCAAATCGAAGTAGACCGGGCTCAGGTTATTTTTTGCGAAACGTTAATGTCATGTTTGCTCAGAATATTTCTTTATTGCTGAAACTCAGCACGGTTTTAATTTGATCTTTGCTGCGAAATAGGTGTAACGTTTCTTTTGTTCTTCAGTTTAGATTCAATATCGATTGATTTTGTGTACGCTGAACTCTTTTGTATGTATCATATATTTTACTCCGAAACATCTGCAGACCTTCCAGGTGATCTAATAGTGAGTCAATGTTTTCTCGTATTTAAATATGTTTCTCTGCTCATCAGCGTGTGCAGTTGTATACTTTATAGTCGATCTCGCTTTAAGGCCCCCTTCAGCAAAGTATCTCAAGGTACACAACACTTGGACTCTGTAGATGTGTAGATGCACGTGTGTAGCGACCAGAACTGGGATAAATAGCATAGAGAATTATTTCTGTGGCATGCAACTATGTGTTTAATTGACAAACATTTAATAAGAGCAAAATCACCTGCACTTCTTGTCTTTTGTATTTTTACTCCGTGGTAATGCGGAACTAAAGTGGAATACAATTTCTTCTTTTTATGCAGATCGCTAATGAAAAAATGCAATTCCTATAAAAATGGTCGTGCTGCATATTATCTGTAATTACTGCCCATTGCCTTGTTTAATTTCTAACCATGATATCACTCCCAAATGTATTATTTGATTGTCTATCATGTCATTACCTTCGTGAGGTGGTGACATGTTTAATAACAGTAAATTCCTGTGAAATAGTTATCTTGGCCACTTCTGAACACAGTGTTTTCCTACAAAATAGTAAAAGCTAAATGAAATTCTTTTTTTTCCTCTAATTTATGTATGTTAAAGATGTTATGCCACTCATTGGTGGGGATACAAATGTAATAATTCAAGTTTCTAGGATGTTTGTGTTATGCTATTTTTCAAGAGACATATTTCTTTTCATACACAGGAGGAAAATGTCTTGGAGATTACCCTCATGACATTGTACAATGGGCGATGATGTTCACAATATATATCTTGGAGGGTATGTACATTAATAAAATAATATTATTTATTTTGAATATTACTAAGTGTGTCATTAAACATCAAACAATGAATACTCAACATGTCAGAGTTAAAGGGGGTACAATTACATGTGTACTATTCAAGGGATTTCTAAGTCCCAATACCTCACAGCCCTCTGGTAACTGATGCGTGTATTTTTGTTTGTATTCTCAAGTCCCAAAGTCATTTTTTGTAAATATTATTATCACTATAATGATAGATTTTAGTAGTAACAATTATTCAAATCACTCAATTTGATTATTGTGTACATGATGATAAAAGCAACTATTTATTTTAATGTTGGAGGTACCTGTAACTGTATCCAGGCATAGCAGATGTGGGATTTGAGATAGTTTGTGCTTCATCTTAGACGTCTAACTTTAAAAATAAAAGAAAATAATTACATACAGAAATATTCGAGTAGAAATTGTTGAAAAAGATTTCTTTAATGTTCCTTTGATTCACCCACCACCCTATTCTTTTTCTCATTTTTTAAAGGACAAAATACCATATGTAATACTCGTTATTACAAAATCTCCATCAGCAATAACTTGGAAACTCATTGAACCTTTCCTGGTAGCTTATTGTCATATATACATGGAAGCTTTATAACAGTTTGGCCAGCAAAATGTTCTCATATATATGGAGGGACCATAAACATGTTATGGTCTCTGTTACATATGGAATCTAAATAATATCATTTAATATGATTGAAATATTTACAAAGGCTTCAAAATTACCAACTTAAGACAAATAACATACATTTAATAAACCCATTACTAATAGAGAATTGAACTTGTTATCTCATGACATTAATATTTGCAAGACAAAGCAACAGTAAGAGTAATCCTATCCTCCCTTCACAACTTGATCAAAATGGCTCCCATGTCACGACTATCCACCGATGCTTATGAAAACTGCCCTGCGGATGGTGCTCATTGGGTAGTGACGGCTAGGACTCCAGCTGCAGGGGGTTTCAGCCCTTTTAGCCATCTCTCGTTTGAAGACGCAGACTCAACTCTCAACATTGAGGAGGAGGTGGAGAGTACACAATCACCTTCTGGTAAGAATAACGGAACTGTTTGGGGCGTCTAGAAGCGCACCTCCCTATAATGTGGTGATTGTATGTATATATGCCAGATTTCATGGCAGCTTTGAAGTGTTATTTGTATATATTTTATTTCAATTGTAATAAAATATTTTCAATGTATGCACTTTAAGGTATTCTTAAAGACTTAAAGAGAGAGGAGGGAGTTGGGGGTGGGGTGGGGTGTGGTGGGGAGATATACGAGGTTTACCTACGTCACAAGTAGAATATGTTGTATGACGTCACACACACATGCTTAGGGAATGATCACGCGATGTTACATACGTGTTCGACGATGCTATGACATCACACAACACGACCACCGACCCAAAATGGCGATCACCCAAGGGACAATTCCCCAAAACTCAACATGTATCCTTAGGATCCTTGAGAATATAAAGAAAACATTTCTCATTTGACTTTACATTTCATTAGATTGTGTTCAAATGCGAAATAAATTTCTATCTAGAAACATTAATATGTTACAATATTAACGGAATAACATCCCTGTTTATGATTTTACCCGACTAGAGGAAATAGGTAGAGGTTATTAGAACAGATGGTAAATAATATCGATTATCATGGCAAATATATGAGCTTGCCATGAACATATGGCTCATTGTGAGGACAGGCTTCACACGGATGGATCGGTTGGAGAACTGCTGGTTTGTTGAGGGCAGTTAACTTCATGGTACGAATTCATTTATTATTTCTCTTTTAACCACCATCGGTGGTACATGAGCAATAGCATAACATATGATATACAGAATGTGAATCAGTGAATACACGTTCAGTTAATGCGAATTGTATTCTGCATATATGACTATTTAGTTAACTCTGCATTTACAACTGCCAGGAACCTACCAAGTTGCTTTAAGTATTTACATTTTGGAGTACAATACAGGCGTTTTAGATTCGAAATGTTTGGGCAGTTAGGTATTTATTATCGATATGTGTTATTCTTTGTTTTCTAAAAGCCTCATGATCACAACGAAATATATAATGAAATTCGTCTGTATTGCCTGCATTTGTGACCATCTCGTCCCATTCCTGGGCAAGCCGAATGTAGACTCGTGTCCCTCTCGAAGGTTTCGACATTGTCGCATGATGCTTGTAGACAAGCTTCTATGTATTTGTTAAAGAGAACCATGAGTTTTGAGCAAAGGAAAATAGTTTTGAGAAAAGGGAAATATTCTCGCCCAGAGGCGAAATATTTTTTAATAACGCCATAAATTAGTTGAATTCAGTTAAAATGTGTTGAATCATGTGTCATAAAGCTTGTAGACAAACCTCTATGTATTTGTTAAAGAAAAACATGAGTTTTGAGAAAAGGAAAATATTCTAGCCCATGGGCGAAATATTTTAATAACGCCACAAATTATGACACATGATTCAATACATTTTAACTTAATTCAACTAATTTGTGGCGTTATTAAAATATTTCGCCTATGGGAGCCCCAGTGAGAGGGGAGATTCAGACATTGGGACAAGCTAAACTTGCTTAATTGAGAACTATAGCATTACAGTAAGGGCTGGGCGGAAGGGGACTGTGAGACAGCGAGCATGTATCACCAGAACTCGCGAACGTAATTATCCCGTCTTCTTTCTGGCTAACCGTTCCAACAAATACAGCTGTATGTACGTCGTTTTCGCATCCGTGTCGCAGCCCGTTTGCGAAAACACACAGATATTTTGTAGGCTAATGTATGTGGTGATTATTACCAATGATTATGATCAATTAAAAAAGCAAACACAAAGACGATAATATTTTCGCTGTTATCTTGATTTTATGATTTTGATTTTATATATTTTGTTTTCAAAATATTGAATATTTCTATGTAATGCTATTAAACCAACTTAAACATTATTGACTGGCACAACAGCAAACACACTGCCCAAAAAATGTCGACCTTGATGGCGAAGCACTGCCTTATACCATACATATTATTCATAACTTCGAAACAGAAACAGTCGCGATAGAATATATGCAAATTCTCTATTAACTCTGTCCAGAATTAACGTTGTTCAGATTGTAATTGTTTGTTTTTCAACGCCGCACAAAGCAATATTCAAGCTGTATGACGACGGTCTGTAAATAATCGAGTCTGGACCAGACAATTCATTGATTTACATCATGAGCATCGATCCACGCCTTTGGGATACGATGACATGCATCAACCAAGTCGGCGAGCCTGACCACCCGATCCCATTAGTCGCTTCTTAAGACAAGCATATCCTGACCTACCGGTGGTACCAATCACTAACACCTGTAAAAATATTTCAGCTATATGACAAGCATGAGTTGCTGAAGACCAATACTAACCGGGTCTTCATGGGGAAGGAATGCAAATAGAATAGATAGCATTACTGTAATAACGTCATGTAGTCTTGATGGCCATACCAGCTACATCATTTAAGGATTAACCAGTTCAGAAATAACTTACAATAAATATGTGTACAGTTACCTGCTTCTTTTAAACAGCATCCATATACCACATGCTTAATGAATATTTACTATTAAATACTATATTCAGTGGAACTCTACCATATTTCATTGATACCATTTTCGTACAATTTCAGATGCAAGATCGAAAAGTCTTAATTATCCTAATTGGGGCCTACGTGGCATGCTTCATGTACCTTTTCGCGTTGCCATCATATACCGGAAGTCGCGGTTTTGTTTCTCCCCTTGATGAAGGAGCGCGTCAATTTTCATCTCTGAAGGCAGGCACGTGGGAGGATACTTTGATTGGGAAAATGACATCAGGATCAGACAGGGTTAAGAGTAACTCCTACACAATCTTACAACATGCGTCATCTCGGCTTGTCTTCAATGAAGCCATTACAAAGTACTGGAATCCAATAGATGGGGTCAATATGGATCTCCCATTCAAATACAAGTCCTTGACAAATTACCCTGTAAATGGAACAAAGCTTATTGTATTTGATAATTGTCCTGACTGGTTGCGCTCAGCACTTAAAGGTACGATGAAGCTATGCAAATACAGCAACTGTTTGTTGTCAGAGAATCGCTCAATGATTGCAGAGGCAGACGCAGTGCTCTTCAATGGCAGATCGATAACCCCGACACCCCCAACCCCCACCCCGGGACAAGTGTGGATAATATTCGCTTGGGAGAGTCCTGCTAGCCTTGCACACACAATGACCACAATGCACACACTGAAATGGAGAAGAGTATTTAATTGGACTATGACATACAGAACAGATTCCGACCTCTTCGCGCCCGTGGGGATGTTTGTACCGACTCTGAAACTCCCCTCGTATCATGATCTTCTGAATATCGTGCAACGCAAGACGAAGGCAGTTGCTTGGTTTGTTAGCGATTGTAAAACAGTTTCAAGACGAATGGCATATGTCGAAAGGCTAAAGAAAATCATTGACGTTGACGTATTTGGACGTTGTGGGCCTGAGGAATGTCTAAAATCTAGTCCAGAATGCTTAAACATGCTAAACCATACCTACATGTTTTATTTGTCGTTTGAGAACTCCTTGTGTAAAGACTACATCACGGAGAAGCTGTACAAGACATTCAACGTGCCCTGCGTCCCGATAGTCAGGGGAGGGGCCGACTACAAACACCTTGTACCCAATGGGACGTACATCAATGCAGCTGATTTTTCCAACCCGGAGTCTCTGGGCTGGCATCTCAAGAGTCTTATGTCTAACACGTCTGCTTACATGGACATACTCATGAGGAAGGAACAGTACAGGGTTTTCGGGTCACATCATGGGAAGCAAATGGCATTTTGTGAACTTTGTTATCGACTTAATAACCCAGGTACTCTGTGGGACACACAGACAGATGTAGAGAAATGGAAAGAAGAATGCCATGCACCAAGAGATCTTGGCTAGGTGAAACCAAAAGGATTAATGTTCGAATAATAAATTTACAGATTAATTAAAAAACAGTGATTGTTGTAGGCCTTGAAGAGGCATGAGTATCGCAGGGACGGGGAAACAATTTGTTTTCAATTGAAGCAACAAGAGCTAGTGGTTGACGCCACCACAACCAAAATGAGTCCGTGGGTTCGAACCAATGTGTTTTGGGGTTATCATCCTTGGTCAGTGGATGCAATAATCCCGATCATTTTAAAGGGATAAACCTCTTTGTCAATTATCGCGCATAAGTCTCAGAATTAAGAGGGCACACTTTGATATAACTGATCCACTTTTCAAAACGTTGATTCTCTCACATTCTCTCTGAAGATTGAGATATTCTGTAACGACCCAGTTGGTGATTATAAACAGATGTTCAACAAACAACATACATCTCAATATCTAACTATACACAAAAAAAATAGATGAGGACCCCCTGTATTTTTAACAATGACTGGTTGTACGAGCGTTGGCATTTAAACCCCAATAGCAATAAGCTCGGAAAAACGAATGTTGTTTCATAAAGACACCTCTGACTATAAGCAAACATAAAAAGTTTATCCTGTTTTCAAATTTTAATCATTATTCTCACAAAAACTCAGAGGCACTGTATTTGTGCAAAACAGGAGCAACAAAAAATATGTAGGTAAAGAATCAGGAACACATTAATTCCACATCATGATTCATGATGAAAAATGTCATTTTCAGTTCAAGATTACATTCATGACACAAATCATTGATAGCGGGAAACCCGCAATGTGCCCGAATAACAGCTTACAGCCTTCGTCTCCTCCCTCGAGTATGTCGTCTGATCTGTGGAAGAGGCAACTGCAGCCATTCCCCAATGAAAAGCTGCCTCCCATCGGGTCAGAGCATGTACCGATGGGTCCAGTGCCTGTACTCGACGCCCCAAAATGTCCTAAATATGCTATTGTGGTTAAGTGCAGGTGTTGCCACATCGGCATTCTGGAGAAAAGCCATTACTGCTCTGGAAATGTGGTCGATGACGAGTGGGTGGTTGTCGAAGTAATGTACAACAAATGATTGCAGGACGTTACGAATGTACCGATCATCATTGAGAGTTCCTTGGATCCACTCTACGCGTCACAGGCAACCTCAAACCATAACGGAACCTCCACCATACGGGGTCGTAGGTTTTACGTTCCTGGGTGTGTAGGCCATATTGTATCCCTCTAAACCCTTAATCGGCCATGCGTGACGTAGGGAAGGAAACTCCTTCCATTGGACCAATGGACTCTTCGTCAAGGCCTCAGATTCCAAGCTCTCCGGGCCAAACACCATATTAAACGAATTTTCCGATGATGATCGGCAAGGAAGGGACGCTTGATGACCCTTCTGGACTTCATACCTGCCGATTTCAGTCGATTCCTCAATGTTCTGGTGGACATCCGTCTATTGAGTAACCATTGGCGTTTCAGAACAGAGGATGTTGCAAATGGTTGACGACGTACAAGCTGAAGCAGGGCTATGACTTCACGCCTTGACGCCATGCGAGGTCTTCCTGGGCGTAGAAGATCCTGTACGGCATTGGTGTGGCCGTGTGATCGTATCAGTCTGATGATTATGGTATAATGATATCCTTATTGACGTCCTATGCTTTAGTTGGTCATGCTTGTCGAATGCACACCAACAATGCGCCATCTTTGCGCCTCTGATAATCTTTTTCGTGCCATATTCACAGACAATGCTTCAACAATGCAAGACGGTGACGTTAAATACCCACAATTGCGGTGTACATATATTGCAATGTTAATTTTAAAATGAATGGGTGGAATGCTGCACGTGCATGTCGTACTGCGATGTGACGTTACAGTTGCCATTGTACTGTCCTATTATTTCGAAGGAACCCCGAATCTCATTAAAATCAGATCTTAGTTCTCGCAATTGCTAAACAAAGATCTGAGGACATCCCATTACCGGTCAAGTCAGAACGACCTTTCATCCGGCGACCAATCAAAGCCTCGCTTACCAGAAAATGAAAGTGGCAGTCGGAATGTTTCTAATGATGCAACCTCGAAAATGTTAACACGGGGTATTCCGAACGATTCCGTCAGAATTATCGTCCATCTCTCGCTTCCGTGGGATACAAATTTGAACGGAAGAGGCGTTGCACAGTACGCTGAAAGCACTGCCGTACAATTTCAACCATATATTAGACAAATGTTCGTTTGTTCGTTAGTTCAGAGAACTTTGTCAACATATGTTTCAAGCGTAGTCTGAAATGGAAGTCGCCAGGTTGAAAAGAATGACGTAAAGCTCGAGAAAGCTGCTTTCTAATTGGCTGATGTCGACTTCTTGTTAGTCGTTTCAGTGGTCGGTCAAAGTTCGCGAAGGGTCGTTCTGACGTGACCCGTACTGGGATGTCCTCAGATCTTTGTTTAGCGATAGAATTGAGATTGACAGAACCCCATTCTTGACATATTGAACACGAAACCTGCAGTAGTTACGAATGGGGATATTTCAGTATAACTTAGTTCCAGGTGTCCTTTGCTTGTTTCTTTGTGTATATATAGATCTTGGATAATTAATGTTGTCTAATGCAATAGAACTAAGTTGTAGGCCTATACATACACTATTAAGCACGTCCGTTTAAATTACATAACTTTCATTCTGGAAAATGTGCCTACAATATTACAACTTTGAAACAGAAAGTCACATGTACCTAGATGCTCTTAAACAAAGTTATAATAAGCACTACAAACCGAACGAGCTCGAGTACCAGTGGCTAAAGCGAACAACGAGTAAAGTGTGTGAAGCCCATTTCTGGCGTCTCTGGCCTGATATAACTTACTTGAATATGAAAACCAAATCCACTGACTACGAATTGGAAGCATGTGTTGTACGTTACTGTAGCATACTGTAAATACAGCCAGAATTATACTGTTTGCAAGTCCTTCAAAGTGTGAATGACCATGACCAGTGTAAAAGTGAACTAAGAGTGAACTTAAATGAAGTATCCCACATTTTGTCAAGTTTCTCGTGACCTTGACCTTCATTGGTTATCAACAATCTTCTCCAAAAAGAGACAATATACCCAAAGTTTGGTTAAATGTCTGTAGTTATAGTAGGAACACAATTTGGTTTGAAATGTGATAAAAACATGGTATATTAATTCTTACAATACTACAAAACTATGAGAAGCTGACACAGACGAAAAGCACAAGTAAGGTACACCGGTTTCTGAACGAGTTCGTAACCTGAAGATAGAACAGAAACCAACACAACACTACATGTGCATTCCGTTTGATGCAGGCGGCTGGGGGCCCCAAGAAAGAGGAGAAACCGCAACAGTGAGGCCAGATTTCAAATGTACGAACTGACACTTGTAGAGCTTGCCGATGAGACTGCTGATCTGCTATCCATTTAGAACAAACTTGTATACGCCTTCAAATATATGCCATTCGCCAAAAGCTTTCCTCTGTTATATTGTTCCCCTCTCAGATAACATCGGTCAAGGGGGAACGGGTGGCCCGGTCGTCTCAGGCGCCGCGATTCGCTGTGCAGAGTTGCGTCCCTTGGACACGCCAGAAACCTATGATTGTGGGTTCGAATCCAGGTTCGCCCCGATTATGTTTCTAGGTTTGTCAGCACCATACCCGTGCTCGTGGGTTTCACCGAAGTGGTAAACGTCTGGGAACTGCATCACTTTGGGCTTTCCTCCCACATTAAGATGGCACGCCGTGATATAACAGGAATAATGTTAAAAAGGGCGTTAAACCCAACTCACAAACTCACTAACATCGGTCAAAACGAGTGCAAGGTTCAACAGCATGACCAGAGCGACCTTCTTTTCCCTCGAATTTGGACTAAATATACGCAAAGGTCGCTCTCCTGACACTTCCCCGGAGTTATGCTGTGTGGAGCGTTAAACAACAAAAACAATAATAAATACTCAAGTTATCATGTGCACAATCTCTTTGATGCCTACTTCAAGTTGTCATCGAATCATATGTCAGGAAAAAATCAGGTCTGCACATGAGGTATATCAGGCAGTGGAAACCCAATTGCAGCAGTGGCAGAGCTCAAATATAAGCAAATAAACAAAAGTTCCTGTGACACCAATATTTTAGTGTATTTTTTAAACAATTAAAGTTTGGTTTTCAGTGTTGAAGTACATGTATTGAATCAAGTCACAAAAACGCAACTGCTACTGAAAAGCATGCATTCCATGCAAAAGTTAACTTTTAGGCAAGGATCATGCATTTCACTACCCAGGAATGGACATAAAAACATGTGCCTTAACGGGATTCCATATGCAATGTTTAGCATCATGCTGACAACATGTACATTACTGCCTAAAAGTTCATTCCCCCAACACGCGTTGAGAACGCGTGTAACACGCATGTGCCACGGGTGCTCAACGGGTTGCACACGGGGTGAGCACCCGTTGGACACGGGTGTGCAACGGGTGTGAATCGCGTGTGCAACCCGTTGCACACGCGTGTGCCACGCGTGTAACTCGGGACCGGGTTCCAGTTGAAGTTGACAAATTTATCAAATGAATAGTGAGATAAAACAAAACAGTGAGATGTGAAATTTGAGTTAATGAGCGGCCATTGAGCTGTGTTCACCAGACCGTAAATACAAGGTCGGCCCATCTTAATTAGTGTTCGGTTGCTAGACTTTTATGGCATGAACCATTCCACTAGGGTCCAGTCTAGCCATTGTGGCTAGCCGACAGTAGAACAGTAGTGAATTTAGATGCGAGTTTATTGCTAAGGAAACCCCCGTGTTGACACGATTGTCGCGGGTTGGTAAATGTTCGCCATTAATAAAATAATTGTTTGTGGATTGCGAACATATTCATTTGCCCACACGAGTCATTTCATTTGATTGCAAATATAACGTTTTTCGTTCGCCAAATTTATGCTTTAGACAGTTCAATTATGACATAGCCGTCACCACTACTAATGTCTCATTATTTCACGTAGGAATATGTCCCATTTCCCCACACCCCACGTTCTGTGTTGTATTTTGAAAAATAAATAAAAGAAGGTTTTGTGTGGGACACTTTTATACTAATTATAAGAGGATGTTGTAAATGAATATGAACAGCCATGCTGTCTGACAGTTGATAAAATTTGAGATCTTCACAATCACCGGGTGTGACCATGTAGACAGAATCTCGTTAGGGTTTGTGATTTTTACATTTGCCCAATGACCATAGTGAGTATTGCTGGGGATACCAAACGTAACAGTTTATTATTAGAGGTTGTGAGTACCTATACCACGTAGATAGGATATCTTTAGGATTTTAATCCTTCTTTGACATTTTCATAAACTTGGCAAGTGATGATGAATTTTAATATTAATATTATTATAGTTTATAAAATTGTTAATAAAACTTTAATAAAATTGTGCTTCACTCTCACGAAAAATATATTGTCTGTGAGTAAATTTATTTGTCACGTTACATCGGCATTTTTCAGTGATATTGGGACTACATGAAACATGGCTGGTTTTACATTTCTGATACAGGTGCTTGACTGACTGAGTAGTTCATGATCAATAAGATATGTTTAAATCAGTCAAGTTTGCAACAATAGATGAATAAGTTGATACATTTGGACCGCAGTTACCGATTAACAACTTAAGACATAGAGACAGGGAGGAGATATATAACCAAACCTATGATCCTGTTGAGACAGTTGACAGTTAGAACGTTGGATTAAATGACAGTAACTAATTTGAACATTCCCCAGTTATATCATAAAATACATCATAACTCATAACAGTCCGAGAGACAGCTTCCAGACATATACTAGTATTGAAGGGACAATCGCTTTTGACAGTTTAAAAATAAACTCACCTTAAGGTGCTTGGCAAGTCAAAACTGACCTCCCTGAATATGTTTTTTAGGTTTGACAGCAACTATGCTTGTGGATTTCAGAGATAGACATGATTGGTTAGCTAGATGTTATTACAATAAGCGAAAATGTCTTAAAAATCCACAGTTGGTTTAATAGTACAAAAAATGTGTTATAGATCTATCAACGTTTTCTTTTTTTGAACATAATATTTGCACTATATTGCTGTAAGCTGTAAATAATCTAGCCTCCCCATGTACGTAACTTACATATATTTATGTATGGCCAGAACAGCAAATAGAGTTCTGGTAGATAGGTACCTCGGAGATTTAACGTGCGCTTTCCGACTTAAGCCTATCTCGCACACGGGAAAGCACTTGTACTATTAGGGTAAAAAGCGTAATGATTAAATAAAGAAGTGCAACCCCCCAAGATCAAAGGCGCCGCACAGCATTTATTAGATAACAGACGGGGTCGTCCGTTTCGCTTTGAACAACCACCCCACCTGTCTGTAGGAGTTATATAATCGGTGCGCAAATAATTGTGTCAAGTCCACTGCCGGGCTGATGCGGTGTCAGTGTCAGCGATGAACATGAATGCTCAAATTATAGACTTGTAGCACTCACAAGTTGCTTAGCCAAAATATTTGAAAAGTGTATATTCAATTCTCTGATAACAGCAAATATAACCTTAGAAATAGATTCAACATACAAACAATCAAATGTAGAACACAGTCCTATGCTTATTATCATTTCTTCTGGATATGATCAACCTGCGGAACCCTCTATCCGATGAAGTAACTAATGCTCGCTCATTAAAAGAAATCAAATCCTTAATTAATCGTTCTGATGCAATTATTAATAATTTTGACTTCAAATATTTTCATAGATCATGCCAAATTGTCCACTGTCGCCTTAGGCTCGGCTGCAGTGACTTAAACGCTGATAAGTTTAGACGACATGTATCAGACATACCAGACTGCATTTGTGGATATCACCTTGAAGATGCAATTCACTTTTTCTATAACTGTTAAAAAATACGATAATATCAGAAACACTGTGTATTTCTACACACATGGGTATGGTCTAAAAATGATATTATATGGCAGTAGTTAAGCAGTTCTACAAACATGACTCTTCTTAAATCAGTTCATGACATCATTGTCAAAAGCAAAAGGTTTGAGTAGCATAATTTTATGCATGTAGTAAGGGAAAACTGCATTACCTTATTTTACAGACACCACTTGCTTCAGTGTATTGGCTTCGTGTATTTCATTTGTGCATTTTGTATGTTTATGTTCATCACTCTCTTATATATATCCAGCTGTTGTTAAGTTGTTACCTGGAGAGGTATTACATAAGCAAGTTTTGCTTGTTTACCGATCCAGATTTCTTTTGAAATAAAAATACGTTTAAGCCAACACAGCTAACCGTAAAACACATGATTGTAAACTATTCAAAAAGGGGCACTAATCTCTGGCTTCTTCTCGGGTGTCGGACTCAAACTCATTTATTCTTAGAATAACATGACATACAATTATCTACAATTTGTATTATGTACAATTTAATAAAAATAGGATACGTGGATACTAATACAATTTACCAATTGTATTGTACACATTGTTAAGGAATTTAGATAGGCCTTTTAGATTTCTTACACTGTTAGTGGTCATAATTTTCTTAAATGTTTGGAAACTTAAGATATTGCTTATTTAAGAGTTCATATCGCTGTTGGTGAAAAGCTATACATCGGAATATATAATGCAATTCATCTCCCACAGCGATAGAATCACAGAGTGGACACTTGTTGTCTTCCCTGGGAATGTTCAGCCATCGACCAGTTTCAACTGGTACTCCTTGGTTAGAAAGTTCTGACTTTTAGTATTGGGAGAAATATTGATTTTGAGAGCAGTAGATGTTTCGCAAATGAAGGTTGATTCTTCAGGTAACACGACCTTTGGATTTCCGCTTGGGCTTACTAGCTGCCGTGAGTCAATTTGCTCGTTAACGCAACCGAGCGTGACAAGAGACTGGGCTACCAGTCTGCAAGGACAGCTAAATAAACTTAGGCATTTTTGAAAACTGATTGGTTACCCGTGATCTATGAAGATTTCAACAAAGGGCGCATGGTAATTAATTTCTTCAGCCTAAACAAACAGACAAATAACGGCGAAAGCTCATCGGATGTCGTCATTTGGAAATACCCCTGATTGTTACAGTTTGATAATAAAAAAAGTATCCCTGAGTGAAAGCATTTGCGGATTTCGGATTGCGTGGATGATACAATTACTACTCCCTTGTTGTCATCCACATTTTCTGGTATAACCCTACACTTCTGTATTTGTCGTAATTCACTTGCTGCTCAGTTAATGAATTTATAACATGTATACTTAGTTGTAGCACCACTCAGGTTACCCGATAAAGGTTCAAATTTGGTCTTTCTTGTACCTGGGGTAATTATTTAATCTAAATCCAGGTTTGAGGTGAGGTGGAATGTGAGTTAGGCACGTCGCAGCCCAGCAAGTGATGTATGATCAGTTGCTTTACTTTTTTTGTAAATCAACTGATCATTCCCAGACATCAAAAGATCAACAGGAAATACGTTGATTGATTAATTACTGTTATCTTGCACAGTGGATATGTCAAAAGTAAGTGTTTACATGTGAAGGTAGGGTTACTAAACCTAGGGAATACTCATATCATGGCGTGAAGTACAGATGTAAAAACAACATACTTTGTTCAAAGGGTAACCGATAATACACTGACTGGTTGTTCATTGTTATCTAACTCAATGTATGTTTTTAAGAACCGTGGACATTATAAAAACAGTTGTCACGTGGGCTTTCTCAGCTAACTTGGCACCTATGTGAAACAATTGAAACAAAATAAGTGATCAGTTAAGAAACAAACACGGGTTATACTATTCGATACATTTAAATAACGTTTAAAAACGATATATTTAAATATTTTAATATATTTCATATATATTCCAAATATTGTTTCCAAATAATTATTATTAAAGTATTTGATTCTCACATAGACATTTTACATCGAATAAGTATTTTTGTACAGCTGCAGACGCAATGGATATTGTTCCTGTATGTTGATATTCCCGGATACATTATAACTTTGGTAGGTTGTTATAATGATATTTGCATTTTGTTTTCATTCATTCGCTGCAGCTTTGAACAGAATCATTCTTGTTCCTTTCCGTTTGGTTGGGAAGTTTTTCGATGCGCGATAGACGGTGTTTTCACAAGTATTTTCTTTTGTAAGCGTGTATATGTTACAGTAAATGTGTAAAATATGATTCACTCAGGCAATTTATTAAATATCTAAATATTTCAGTCATTTTACAAATTGACTGAATAATCCATTCATTTATTTAACCGACTGACTAAAAATGATAAAGACGACCAAGAGAGCTTAAACACATCACAATATATTAATCATGCTAAGAAAAGAAGCCAAACAATACAGAACTGTACTTGGTGATGATATTAAACATAA
Organism: Haliotis rufescens; assembly: GCF_023055435.1. NCBI lineage: Eukaryota > Metazoa > Mollusca > Gastropoda > Lepetellida > Haliotidae > Haliotis > Haliotis rufescens. The sequence goes on from NW_025964383.1 coordinate 10,742,656, forward strand.
ACAAATATTTGGCATTCGTTATCATATTAATAAAGATGGACATATTTTTCAGTTAATTTGTAAAATAAACTGAATATTTAGGCGTTTAATACATTTCCTTAGTGAAATCTGTTTACATTTTGAATGTAAACATATACACACGGTAAAATAAGCAATGTTCAGTGAAATATTTACTCTGTGTTGCAAGTCAAAATAGTGTACACGAAGATCGCACAATTACCAAGCAAGTGACTTATCAAAACTGCATCACCATTACCGATGCTCCCCACAAATATACCTACATTTCAAAAACTGTATTTCATTTTTGTTGATCAGTTATACGTCCTTCTACTTTCAATTAAAATGCGCTTACGAATGACGAGCACAGGTCGCGAACAAGTCTAGATTTCTGCTATATCATCCGGGTACTCACTGGGAAAATACAGTAATGCACAGGTAACAACTACTCCCGCGGAATTGCTTTAGATCAGTGCTCCTTTGTACGTTGAAATACTATATATTGTGAATGCCAAAATGATGTATCAAGGATCAAGTAGAAGATACATTGACCGTAGCGCTGGGAGTTTATTCAACAGACCGTGAAAATAACACTGCTGTATCTTATTATTTATTTTAGAAGAAGAAGAAGAAAATTGTTTTATTAAAGTGTCACATGCTGCAGTACTAAATATATGGACATATAAACATTTCATTAAAAAACAGCACCCGGCCAGTTGGCCTACGAGACACTAATTACATAATGGTACATTTAAAATATTTTTAAAAAAATAAATAATCATAATAATAATAAAAAAAAAATAAAAAAAATAAAAAAATAAATAAAATAAAAAATAAAAAAAAGAAGTAAAAATTAAAAAAAGAAGAAGAAAAAAAAAAGGGAAAATTAGTTGCAACTTTGTATATTACTACACCCACACTCACACCGATACACCCACACACACATCCGCATTAAAATCCCGCTCAAAGCATTCAAACAGGTAAGCATACAAACAGGTAAGCATACAGGACGCTCACAGCAATCTCATACAGGACACTTTTAGATGACGCAGGCAAAGCTCACTTCTCCTGGCGGCCATTATCAAACGGCCAGCTAAAACCCCGCGCTTACGTCTACAGGTCTCTTCCTGTAGTACGGTAATTAGTATTCTCTCCCTCAAGTGTATCCTCAATGATATAACCCACCCTCATTAATTACATGCTGCTCTTTTCCAGCCTCACGGCTATGGAGCTGTGATAAAGAGTCCAAGTCATCATAAAGTAATTAGGGTCCAATAAAAACAATGCGCCGCCAAACCTCATACATATTATCACTGAAAGTCGTACTACAGACGGTTAATGTCAAATCACAATAAAAGCATTTCAATTGCAATAACATGTTCCAGGACGATTTAGAAGCAATGGTCGTACAAAACAAAACAGATCTATTTAATCGCAACAGTATTCATGTTATTCCCACAAAATCACATAAAGAAAGGAGACATTAGGAAATACATGTGTATTATCATTTTTCGTCAGGATAACAAAATTTTCTCTCCTTGTTACCACCTCCAGGTTCAGCTTAACACGGGTCCTCCTTTGGTCAAAAGTTTGTTCCCCCTCTAATGAGTGTGTCACGCGTTGCACACGAGTGGCGGACGGGGTGCACACCCGTGTGCAACGCGTTGCACACGGGTCTCACACGCGTGACCAACCCGATGCACACTGGTTGCGTAACGCGTTGCCCATGCGTGTAAGGGGAATGAACTTCTAGGCAGTAGTGTTCAACCACTCAGAAAAACAACAAAATCACGCAATTATTCAACATTACGAAATGCCACGCCTGTCCGAAAATGAGCGTCTGCAAGCCATTGATATGCTTGAAGCAGGATCGAGTCAACGTGATGTTGAAGATAATTTTACGTCCACAGACGAATGTCAGAGATCATCCCCGGAGAGGCAGGCCACGCGTAACCAATAATCGACAAGACAACTGGGCTCGAACAACACATCTACGAAATCGATTCCAGCCAGCAACAGTGACTGCAAGAAGCATCCCTGGCCTTCGACGAATATCTTCACAAACCGTACGTCGTCGCCTCGAATTGTCGCCAGGAGACCCGCCAGCCGTCCCATTTTGACAGGAAACCACCGCCAAGCACGTCTACAGTGGTGCAGACAGTGTCTACGCTGGACGGTAATGCAGTGAGAACACGTCCTATTCACTGCCGGGTCTCGTTTCAGCCACAGCGATTGACAGATTCGAGTTGTACCGACGTCGAGGTGAACGTTACGTCAATCACAGCAAGACAGCAATTACAGCAAGACAGAGGATCCGTTTGATAGTGGTAGAGGGTAATCTCAATGGACAGCACTACCGCGACGAGATTATCGGCGCTGTTGTTCTACCGGTTTATCGTCGTCATGGCCCAGGCATTACCTTTCAACATGACAACGCCCGGCCTCATATTGCTCGATTTGTTCAGGACTCTCTTCAACAAAACAACATGAATGTCATCCCCTGGTCGGCTCGCTCCCCTGATCTCTGACCAATCGAGCACATGTGGGATGAGATGAATCGGCGCCTTCGACGTCAGCCACGTGTTCCACAGACACTCCATGAGTGACCATTGAATGACATTGAGACTGGGAACAACTGATTGATTGCGTGGCACACATCAGGTCTTTGTTGCAATGTCGCATATGTTTAGCAATACTGGATTGTTGATGTTAGACTTTCTATCAGTGGGTGGATTTGATTTTGTCTACAGGGATTCTTGATGTTATCTGAAACAAAATCCATTATCGTTCTATTTGTCCCGCGTATGTGAACATTCCATTCCATTGATTAAATTACGTAAGAGCAGGTAAAATCTGTGTAGGGCCAAACTACTTCTCTTTGCTTCTGTTCACTCATCATATTTCCTTTGTTTCACATGGAGTTTAACCATACCATATCAAGAAACCTTTAAGTGTATATGTTTCCTTCTACTCTTTTGTCTCAATTTGATGTAACACACTTCAACACTTTAAGTTATGTAGTAGCGATAAGACCTGTACAAGGTAAACAAACAATTGCTCTCGTTTATATTTGTATACTGGCATCCCCGGCTGTCATTCTTGTTGTTCAATGACAATGGAACATTGATTGCTTCCTTTTCTCTTTCCCCTTAAGAAAGATATGTTTTGGTTTTATTTATCATTACATTTACCTCAGTTTAGTGTATGACGTTCCATAAATTATGCATGGACAGAAAAAATAATCCTTGCAGTTGGACGAAACTCTATATATAGACATTTATTTTCTAAATGCGGTGATAAGGGATTTCATAAAGGCATGTTAAAGATGTTTAATTTAAATTATGTATTTATACAAAGAGAAATTCACTCTTGTATACTTTGCTGGTACGGGTTGGTGTACTAGTATTTGAAATTAAGGCTTCTTATGAGTCCATCTTATTCTTGGTGTTTCTTTGTTTCTTCAGTTGTTATAAAATTCCACTGTCGTAATATGTACAACATGAAAATAACAAATTCTGGAAGGCATACAAAAGTCAGCATTTCAAAATTGATCATGTATATCTATCCCATTTGTCATCGTAATGGGGTCTTAAAGAGTAAGAATTATGTCTATGAACTGTAGGGGTATTGGCGACAACCTAAAGCCAAAACAAGTCTTTTCCTTTCTCAAAAAGAAAAAAAGCATCCATTTATTGTTTACAAGATTTGCATTTTACGAAACAACAAGAACAATTCATCAAACAACAATGGGGCTATTCAGAATGTTATGTTACCTCATATAAATCAAACGCTCGTGGAACTGCAATTCTTTTTAATAATAACTTTGAATTTAAAGTTTGTAAAGAATATTCAGGTAAGGACTTTAGGAATTACAAGGCCCTATATATTGAAATTGAAAATAAGACATACCTACTCATAAATCTGTATGGCCCAAATGAAGATAACCCCGAATTTTATGAACAGATTGCAGATATTTTAAACGAATCCGAGGCTGAATTTTTAATCATTTGTGGAGATTGGAATTGTACTTTAGATCCTCTAATTGATCAATTTAATTGCAAGAATGTAAATAATTATTACTACTTTATAACTAAAGCGATAGCTTACTCTAACTGTAACTGCTCGTGAAGCTTTGGTCCAGTTGCCACAAACTATTTTTGTAACCATATCAACTCAAATACTGAATTATCTGAGTTAATATGCCCCCATGATGTATGATTCTGTTGTTGTTTTAAGAATCGCTGTATGAACATTAATATGTGTGAAATTCTGTACGACAAAATAAGTTGAATAATAAAAAAAAAAAAATAGACGACTCTATCTATAAACACTAGGTTCTTGACCACCAGGATCCAAAACGAGACCACCTTACATAAGATCATTAGGGTAAACTGTATATCGGATCCTCACATGATTACCACATCATCAGTTGCAGAAATATAACAACTATTTCGCTTCAGCTCTGTTATTACATTTGTGTATGAGTTTAATATGTGATACGTGATATGCCATCGCGTTAAAAATTATTTATGTCATATCGACGTGCATGCACTGTGCCTGTGGGTGCTCGAAATTGTCCGGGCGTATGATGATTATATAGTTCCAGGCGATTATACTGACTCCAAGGCTGTCAGTGCGTTTTTTCCCTTAATGTTGTTAGGCGGGGTAACAACAGATTCCATGATGCAGCCAGGGTATCAAACCACCGATCAACTATTCTTTGGATCGAGGCACTTATCACGACCTACATGTACGGAGGTGGTGCTTATTGAAAAATGATACCTACACTACTGCCTAGATGTTCATTCCCCTTACACGCATGGGCAACGCGTTACGCAACCCGTGTGCACCCCGTTGGTCACTCGTGTGGAACCCGTCCGCCACGCGTGTGATACCCGTGTGCAACGCGTTGAACACGGATGTGCAGCCCGTTCGTCACTCGTGTGCAACGCGTGTCACACTCATTAGAGTGACCAAAGGAGGACCCATATTTAGATGAACCTGGAGGTTGTAACAAGGAGATAACCTTTGGATTTCTTGAGGAAAAATGTAAATACACATTTTATTATATGTACTTGCTGATTTTTTTGGAAAATATGAGAACTGTTGTGGCATCTGCATGATGTCTTGCGATGGTGTTAAGAGAATACATGATCCTGTTATATGTTATTGCTATTCAAATGCTTTTTTGTGATTTGACATTAAACGTCTGTAGTGCGACTTTCAGTGATAATGTTGATGAGGTTTGGTGGAGCATTGTATTTATTGGACCCTAATTACTTTATGATGATTGGGTCTCTTTGTCTCAGCTCCATAGTCGTGACGCTTCGAAAGGGCAGCATTTAATTAATGAGAGTAGGTTATATCATGGAGGATACACTTGAGGGAGGGTGTTCTACTAATTACCGTACATCAGGAAAAGACCTGTAGACGTGAGCGCGGGGTTGTGTTTAAGATGGCGTTGCATAATGGCCGCCAGGAGTGGTAAACATTGAGCTAAAGCAGTGTTGTTTTCACGGGCTTGTTGAATAAATTCCCAGCGCTGCTGTCCATATATCTTCTACTTGATCCTAGATACATCATTCTGGCATTTACAATTTATATTCTTCAACGTACATTAATGGTTTACTAGTCATATATTTTAGAGTATTTGTCAATACTGTTCAATGACTGTTCCCTACACCCATCAATATCATAATTAATGAACATTAGTTTATTGTATGGATTTATATAAAGCTCTCACTAAGTATATGTGTTACATGCATGACAGATGGGATTAAGGGAGAAAGGAAATATTTTCCTGAACGTTTCCAATAACTAGTGGAGGAAATTGGAAATGGCTGAACCTGCAGATCACATAACTCATAGGGTAACATTCTAGAATAAAATAGAATAGCTAGAATGTTTCATATCTACAAAATTGTATATGCGTCAGTGTGGTTTATCAACACATGTGTAATGATTATTCACGCTTGGAGTGCCAGACTGAAATTGAACATTATGATAGCGTCAGCAGGAATAATACAGGTCATAAGACGTGGATCAGAAGATCATACATAAATATGTTTCAGTTACATAGGCAGCAGACTAGATTATTTACAGCAATACAGTTCAAATATTGTGTTCAATAAAAGAAAACGTTGATTTTTAACACTCTTATTTTTGTACTATTTAACAAACTGTGGACTTTGAAGACATGTTCGCTCATTGCAATAACATCAAGGTAAAAATCATATCTTTCTCTGAAATCCACGGGCATAGTTGCTGTCAAACATAAGAACATAATCAGGGCGGCAGGTGTTGACTTGTCGTGTGCCTTAAAGTGAGTTTAAACATGTCTCAAGCGATTGATCCTACAATCAATGGTCATTTACTCCAACATTCTAACTGTCAATCGTCTTAACAGGATCATAACGTTTGTCATCATATCGACGACCTGTCTCTATGTCTTAAGTTGTTAATCGGTAACTGCGGTCCAAATTTATCAACTTATTCATCTATTGTTGCAAACTTGCAATTATTTCGCCGCAATATAACTGAAAAAAATGCTGATGTGACGTGACATATAAACTTACCCACAGACAATGCATTTTCCCAGAGAGTGTAGCACAATTTTATCAAAGTTTTATTTACAATTTGAAAAACTATAATAATATGAATATTAAAATTCATCATCACTTTTGAAGTTTACTAAAATGTCACCAGTTGGAAGATGTCACAGATAAACAAGGATTCCAACTAAGTTTGATCGTCACAGGTCTTTCCCCAGTTTGCCAGCACAATGCAGAGGATTAACAGTTACTGTGAGTGAGCATGGTTTTACGCCGCTTTTAGCAGTTATACAAGTTATACAGAAGTCATGCCTAAACGCTCACAGTCGTTAGTGAGTAAACTCAACTGAGGATTATACAAGTATCCATCACAACCTTTGAATGCTAACATGTGAATAACCTCAGTTCACTGAAATTTACATAATTTAGGCATTTGCAGTGGCCAATTAACAAGTAATCATTGAGATAGTATAGAAATACTGGGCACGCTAAACAACTTGATTGTAAATAGACAAATGCACCTGTGAATGGTCAATGTTTTAAATACCGAGTGAAACAAAAACAAGGTGCCAGCCTACACTGGAAATACTGTATGCTGCATGTCCAGCCTCCATCAACACCTCCAGTGATCTTTTCGCGATTCCGAGCCTTGCGCATAACCATTGTCATGACCTGGAACGTGAAAGGATTACCCACAGAGAAAGAAAGGATTAAAATCCTATCCAAATGGTATAAGTACTCACAACCAATTTCCTCTGAAACTGTCACCTTTGGTATCCCCAACAATACTCACCATGGTCATTGGGCAAATGTAAAAATCACAAACCATAATTGGATTCTGTCTACATGGTCACACCCGGTGATTGTGAAGATCTAAAGTTCTATCAACAGTGAGACAAAATGGCTGTTCATATTCATTTCCAATATCCTCTTAGAATTAGTGATAAATGCCCACACAAAACTTTCTCTTCATAATCCTACAAAATACCAAACAGAAAGTTGGGTGTGTGAAAATGGGACATATTCCTACGTGAAATAATAAGACATAAGCACTGATGACTGTTCTATCATAATTGTACTATCTAAAGCATAAATTTGGCGAACGAAAAACGTTATATTTGAAGTCACCCTGAATGACTCACGTGGGCAAAACTTAAAACGAATATGTTCGCAATCCACAAACAAACACTTCATTAATGACGAGGATTTACCAACCCGCGAAAATCGTGTCAACTCGGATATTCCCCTAGCAATAAACTCGCTTCTAAACTCACTACTGTTCTACTGTTGGGTAGCCACAATGGCTAGACTGGACCCTCATGGAATGGTTCATGCCATAAAAGTCCAGCAACCGAACACTAATTAAGACGGCCGACCTTGTGTTCAGGGGTCTGGTGAACACTGGTCAATGGCCGCTCATTAACTCAAGATTCACATCTCACTGTTTTGATTTATAACTGTAATTGCCAATTAATTCATTGGCATGAACATAAGAAGTGCTCCACAATCATGACGGTAGGGTCTGTCATGGTGGCATGGTTGTCACAAATATCAATAAGCTGTGTGGGGTTCAGAACAGGCTCTCACTCACGGCACGCGGAGTATATCCGAGGTCAATTACTTGAGGTGGAATGCGACGCCAATTCTCTACTTGTGCTTGCAATAAACCATGTCTACATTGTAGTCGAAATGTCGGCTGGGTTAGGAAATGGTGTTTATCAAACAATGGTTAGTGTTATCGTTAACCGACCCCAAAACATTAGCATCACGATCCTTTAAATATGAAATAATGTGAACTGACATGAACTACTTTTTCAACTCTGTACATCGATACAATGTATGGGTTATGTTTTTAATGGAATAACCATGAACAGAAACTTTCACAAACCTATTAATAATTTTTGAAAATCATTGTGCCACTTTATCTTGTCACAAGCATCTACGGGCATCAGAAATAAAGGACACTGTGTGCGACAAGCATAGTTATAAATATAAATAAGCTTCAGTTTTAACACAGTTGTGATGAGATAGCACCTCCGCGTTATCACCCAGAGGTGACCTGCATATCACTGTGAAGAATGTTACCTGTCCAGGTAGGTGCGTTGAGTCTCGTCTCCAGCCTCGCCCCCTTTGCACAGGTAACTCTTCGATATTCAGAGCTGAAATGTCAATGTGTATGTCAATAAACTAACAGGATGTCAAACGTGGTACAATTCTTAATGTTAATGTCCTGCAGAGGCATAATACCCGTGAAACGTAACTTCCGATCATTCCTACTTTCGCTTTGCATCTTGGATAGGCAAGCCACTCATACAGTTACACACTTCAGTGTTGTTATTCTACATACACTCAAGCGCACCGAATTACATTAGAAATGTGATGCTGACCCAGCGTAATTATTGACTTCATATAGACGGGAGCTACGTATTGAAAACAGTAATTGTCTCTCTAAAACAAGTCGGGCTTTGCTCCTATATCAAGTTGATACGAATTGACATACCTGAAATATACTCACTTCGTACACGACTTGATATACCTGAAATATACTCTTTATATATTGTAAAAAGTAGGGTATATTTGACAATAAAAATGATTTCAGAAATAGAAAGAGGCACCGATGGATGACAATGGGTATAGGAAGGTGTAACATGACACTCAGCAGAATATGTTGATAGGGGTGAGGGGGGTAGCATATTGTAACGATGAAAACAATCAAGAAAGGCGACAAAAAATGAACGTTTGAGATGATTTGATCAATAAAATTAGTCATGCCGACAAGATTGGTCAACCATTCCTATATACGGCGTGTTATGGTCTGAATCAATATCCAAATGACACTTTGAGGGAGTCTTCTTGCAACGCCTGGACCAGTTCAACCGCGTAGCGGGTTGCCTTTGACGTCGGCGTATACGTCTCCCGATCATGTCCTAGACGTTCGCTAACCGGGAAAAGGTCAAGACTCATTGCTGCTGATTGCATTCTGGTGATGTTTTGCTGCTGGGGTTAGACAGTTACGATAAGTGCACAGTGAGCGTTATCGACTTTAAAGGAAAGACGTGGAACAGCATGGAGCTCAAAAGGGCACACCTATTGGCTTCTGGTTGTCCCGGTATTACTGTCCTGTGAACCTTCAATGCACAATATGCAGAAGAGTTTTGGCAGTCATAGTGATCCGGCCCCATATCTTTACAGACCCTACCCTCAAAAGGTTATGCTGCCTTACATGGACGTTCATTAAGACGCCTACAGACCTGTCCACGCCTATTCAGAAAGTCCAAAGTGAATCTGGACTAATTACATGAGACCATCGGAGGTTCCCCAAGTTTCTACGATCTAAATACCTTTGGCGTATGGCCAGAATGTGGCGTGCAAAGCTGGTACAACGTGTGGTCGGCAAGTATGGAAATGATTCGTCTGGTCAGAAGCTTGTACTCTGGTGGCCTGGCGCAAGCAAACATTAATTTAATTTAGGCTGTTGGGTTCGATTTCTTAAAACATGTTGTTTTGTTAATCGATCCGGGCGCCCTGTTTGGGGACGATCACTAGCATTGTGTGTCTACAAAACACAAACATATTGGCTACCTCTCCCTGAGCTATTATAGATTTGAAGCATGTCAGTTGCCCTTTGGCGTTCTGTGGGTTAAGATGACACATTCCGAATGTTATCACGAATACTGCATTAAATCAAGTGTGGAGAGTTTATGCATTAAGGTAGATAATAAATATCAACAATACTGATGGTTCAGAGGGCTTTGACATTCTTAGTTTTCAACATTTAAGCAACATTCCTTTGTTGAATGCGTGCATCCTTCACATTTCTGGGGTGAGATGTATTTCTTCAAAAACCTGGTAATTCCCAAGCACGAATACATTGTTGCCTCTAATAACTTAGATCTTGAACCCTGCAATTTGGCATACATTGGGTAAAGACAAAGAGTTTGAATGCATGAATATTCCTGCTACCACCTATCGTAGTAAACAAAATGAAGAAATGCACCCCTGAATGCTAGCATTCAAATAGCGTTGATTTCCGAATTACGGAGTTTCTTGTTGGCCACAAATGCCTCCCTATACCATTATGCCACCGCCTCCAAACGGATGAAATTCCTGGACACATGCTTGGGCTTGCCGTTCATCCTTCCTTCGATCTACCCTGACTCTACCATCGGCATAAAACAGTTTTCATCTACTCTCATCACCGAACATAAGCCGAGCCAAGCCATGTCGATGTCGAAGTTGCACAGTTGTCACTTGGCGTTGTCGATTGATGTGATGCAGCTGTGGTTTGAGAGTTTGAGCGACAGGGCTGTTTGTTGCACAAAACTGTGACATACCAATGACTCTCCCTCATTTCGGCATTATTTTGGTGTTCTTTCACTACAAAAATACCATTAAACTCGATCCATCGGTTTTTATAGTGCTGCACAAACGACACATGTAAATGGCGAACCATGCTTTTTTCATGACTTTCACCCAAATCGAAGTAGACCGGGCTCAGGTTATTTTTTGCGAAACGTTAATGTCATGTTTGCTCAGAATATTTCTTTATTGCTGAAACCCAGCATAGTTTTAATTTGATCTTTGCTGCGAAATAGGTGTAACGTTTCTTTTGTTCTTCAGTTTAGATTCAATATCGATTGACTTTGTGTACGCTGAACTCTTTTGTATGTATCATATATTTTACTCCGAAACATCTGCAGACCTCCCAGGTGATCTAATAGTGAGTCAATGTTTTCTCGTATTTAAATATGTTTCTCTGCTCATCAGCGGTAATGCGGAACTAAAGTGGAATACAATTTCTTCTTTTTATGCAGATCGCTAATGAAAAAATGCAATTCCTATAAAAATGGTCGTGTTGCATATTATCTGTAATTACTGCCCATTGCCATGTTTAATTTCTAGCCATGATATCACTCCCAAATGTATTATTTGATTGTCTATCATGTCATAACCTTCGTGAGGTGGTGACATGTTTAATAACAGTAAATTCCTGTGAAATAGTTATCTTGGCCACTTCTGAACACAGTGTTTTCCTACAAAATAGTAAAAGCTAAATGAAAATTATTTTTTTTCTCTAATTTATGTATGTTAAAGATGTTATGCCACTCATTGGTGGGGATACAAATGTAATAATTCAAGTTTCTAGGATGTTTGTGTTATGCTATTTTTCAAGAGACATATTTCTTTTCATACACAGGAGGAAAATGTCTAGGAGATTACCCTCATGACATTGTACAATGGGCGATGATGTTCACAATATATATCTTGGAGGGTATGTACATTAATAAAATAATATTATTTATTTTGAATATTACTAAGTGTGTCATTAAACATCAAACAATGAATACTCAACATGTCAGAGTTAAAGGGGGTACAATTACATGTGTACTATTCAAGGGATTTCTAAGTCCCAATACCTCACAGCCCTCTGGTAACTGATGCGTGTATTTTTGTTTGTATTCTCAAGTCCCAAAGTCATTTTTTGTAAATATTATTATCACTATAATGATAGATTTTAGTAGTAACAATTATTCAAATCACTCAATTTGATTATTGTGTACATGATGATAAAAGCAACTATTTATTTTAATGTTGGTGGTACCTGTAACTGTATCCAGGCATAGCAGATGTGGGATTTGAGATAGACAAACTAATTATTACTTAAAAAATAAAAGAAACTAATTACATACAGAAATATTCGAGTAGAAATTGTTGAAAAAGATTTCTTTAATGTTCCTTTGATTCACCCACCACCTTATTCTTTTTCTCATTTTTTAAAGGACAAAATACCATATGTAATACTCGGTATTACAAATTCTCCATCAGCAATAACTGGGAAACTCATTGAACCTTTCCTGGTAGCTTATTGTCATATATACGTGGAAGCTTTATAACAGTTTGGCCAGCAAAATGTCCTCATATATATGGAGAGACCATAAATATGTTATGGTCTCTGTTACATATGGAATCTAAATAATATCATTTAATATGATTGAAATATTTACAAAGGCTTCAAAATTACCAACTTAAGACAAATAACATACATTTAATAAACCCATTACTAATAGAGAATTGAACTTGTTATCTCATGACATTATTATTTGCAAGACAAAGCAACAGTAAGAGTAATCCTATCCTCCCTTCACAACTTGATCAAAATGGCTCCCATGTCACGACTATCCACCGATGCTTATGAAAACTGCCCTGCGGATGGTGCTCATTGGGTAGTGACGGCTAGGACTCCAGCTGCAGGGGGTTTCAGCCCTTTTAGCCATCTCTCGTTTGAAGACGCAGACTCACCTCTCAACATTGAGGAGGAGGCGGAGAGTACACAATCACCTTCTGGTAAGAATAACGGAACTGTTTCGGGCGTCTAGAAGCGCACCTCCCTATTATGTGGTGATTGTATGTATATATGCCAGATTTCTTGGCAGCTTTGAAGTGTTATTTGTATATATTTTATTTCAATTGTAATAAAATATTTTCAATGTATGCACTTTTTAAGGTATTCTTAAAGACTTAAAGAGAGAGGAGGGAGTTGGGGGTGGGGTGGGGTGTGGTGGGGAGATATACCAGGTTTAGCTACGTCACAAGTAGAATATGTTGTATGACGTCACACACACATGCTTAGGGAATGATCACGCGATGTTACATACGTGTTCGACGATGCTATGACATCACGCAACACGACCACCGACCCAAAATGGCGATCACCCAAGGCACAATTCCCCCAAACTCAACATGTATCCTTAGGATCCTTGAGAATATAAAGAAAACATTTCTCATTTGACTTTACATTTCATTAGATTGTGTTCAAATGCGAAATAAATTTCTATCTAGAAACATTAATATGTTACAATATTAACGGAATAACATCCCTGTTTATGATTTTACCCGACTAGAGGAAATAGGTAGAGGTTATTAGAACAGATGGTAAATAATACTGATTATCATGGCAAATATATGAGCTTGCCATGAACATATGGCTCATTGTGAGGACAGGCTTCGCACGGATGGGTCGGTTGGAGAACTGCTGGTTTGTTGAGGGCAGTTAACTTCATGGTACGAATTCATTTATTATTTCTCTTTTAACCAGCATCGGTGGTACATGAGCAATAGCATAACATATGATATACAGAATGTGAATCAGTGAATACACGTTCAGTTAATGCGACATCAAATTGTATTCTGCATATATGACTATTTAGTTAACTCTGCATTTACAACTGCCAGGAACCTACCAAGTTGCTTTAAGTATTTACATTTTGGAGTACAATACAGGCGTTTTAGATTCGAAATGTTTGGGCAGTTAGGTATTTATTATCGATATGTGTTATTCTTTGTTTTCTAAAAGCCTCATGACAATGAAATATATAATGAAATTCGTCTGTATTGCCTGCATTTGTGACCATCTCGTCCCATTCCTGGGCAAGCCGAATGTAGATTCGTGTCCCTCTCGAAGGTTTCGACATTGTCGCATGATGCTTGTAGACAAACTTCTATGTATTTGTTAAAGAGAACCATGAGTTTTGAGCAAAGGAAAATAGTTTTGAGAAAAGGAATAGGCGAATTTTTTTTTAATAACGCCATAAATTAGTTGAATTCACTTAAAATGTGTTGAATCATGTGTCATAAAGCTTGTAGACAAACCTCTATGTATTTGTTAAAGAAAAACATGAGTTTTGAGAAAAGGAAAATATTCTCGCCCATGGGCGAAATATTTTAATAACGCCACAAATTATGACACATGATTCAACACATTTTAACTTAATTCAACTAATTTGTGGCGTTATTAAAATATTTCGCCTATGGGAGCCCCAGTGAGAGGGGAGATTCAGACATTGGGACATGCTAAACTTGCTTAATTGAGAACTATAGCATTACAGTAAGGGCTGGGCGGAAGGGGACTGTGAGACAGCGAGCATGTATCACCAGAACTCGCGAACGTAATTATCCCGTCTTCTTTCTGGCTAACCGTTCCAACAAATACAGCTGTATGTACGTCGTTTTCGCATCCGTGTCGCAGCCCGTTTGCGAAACACACATATATTTTGTAGGCTAATGTATGTGGTGATTATTACCAATGATTATGATCAATTAAAAAAGCAAACACAAAGACGATAATATTTTCGCTGTTATCTTGCATGAGAAATGATTTTGATTTTATATATTTTCTTTTCAAAATATTGAATATTTCTATGTAATGCTATTTAATCAACTTAAACATTATTGACTGGCACAACAGCAAACACACTGCCCCAAAAATGTCGACCTTGATGGCGAAGCACTGCCTCATACCATACATATTATTCATAACTTCGAAACAGAAACAGTCGCGATAGAATATATGCAAATTCTCTATTAACTCTGTCCAGAATTAACGTTGTTCAGATTGTAATTGTTTGTTTTTCAACGCCGCACAAAGCAATATTCAAGCTGTATGACGACGGTCTGTACCAGTCTGGACCAGACAATTCATTGATTTACATTATGAGCATCGATCCACGCCTTTGGGATACGATGACATGCATCAACCAAGTCGGCGAGCCTGACCACCCGATCCCATTAGTCGCTTCTTAAGACAAGCATATCCTGACCTACCGGTGGTACCAATCACTAACACCTGTAAAAATATTTCAGCTATATGACAAGCATGAGTTGCTGAAGACCAATACTAACCGGGTCTTCACGGGGAAGGAATGCAAATAGAATAGATAGCATTACTGTAATAACGTCATGTAGTCTTGATGGCCATACCAGCTACATCATTTAAGGATTAACCAGTTCAGAAATAACATGCAATAAATATGTGTACAGTTACCTGCTTCTTTTAAACAGCATCCATATACCACATGCTTAATGAATATTAACTATTAAATACTATATTCAGTGGAACTTTACCATATTTCATTGATACCATTTTCGTACATTTTCAGATGCAAGATCGAAAAGTCTTAATTATCCTAATTGGGGCCTGCGTGGCATGCTTCATGTACCTTTTCGCGTTGCCATCATATACCGGAAGTCGCGGTTTTGTTTCTCCCCTTGATGAAGGAGTGCGTCAATTTTCATCTCTGAAGGCAGACACGTGGGAGGATACCTTGATTGGGAAATTGACATCAGGATCAGACAGGGTTAAGAGTAACCCCTACACAATCTTACAACATGCGTCATCTCAGCTTGTCTTCAATGAAGCCATTACAAAGTACTGGAATCCAATAGGTGGGGTCAATATGGATCTCCCATTCAAATACAAGTCCTTGACAAATTACCCTGTAAATGGAACAAAGCTTATTGTATTTGATAATTGTCCTGACTGGTTGCGCTCATCACTTAAAGGTAAGATGAAGCTATGCAAATACAGCAACTGTTTGTTGTCAGAGAATCGCTCAATGATTGCAGAGGCAGACGCAGTGCTCTTCAATGGCAGATCGATAACCCCGACACCCCCAACCCGCACCCCGGGACAAGTGTGGATAATATTCGCTTGGGAGAGTCCTGCTAACCTTGCACACACAATGACCACAATGCACACACTGAAATGGAGAAGAGTATTTAATTGGACTATGACATACAGAACAGATTCCGACCTCTTCGCGCCCGTGGGGATGTTTTTACCGACTCTGAAACTCCCCTCGTATCATGATCTTCTGAATATCGTGCAACGCAAGACGAAGGCAGTTGCTTGGTTTGTTAGCCATTGTAAAACAGTTTCAAGACGAATGGCATATGTCGAAAGGCTAAAGAAAATCATTGACGTTGACGTATTTGGACGTTGTGGGCCTGAGGAATGTCTAAAATCTAGTCCAGAATGCTTAAACATGCTAAACCATACCTACATGTTTTATTTGTCGTTTGAGAACTCCTTGTGTAAAGACTACATCACGGAGAAGCTGTACAAGACATTCAACGTGCCCTGCGTCCCGATAGTCCGGGGAGGGGCCGACTACAAACACCTAGTACCCAATGGGACGTACATCAATGCAGCTGATTTTTCCAACCCGGAGTCTCTGGGCTGGCATCTCAAGAGTCTTATGTCTAACACGTCTGCTTACATGGACATACTCATGAGGAAGGAACAGTACAGGGTTTTCGGGTCACATCATGGGAAGCAAATGGCATTTTGTGAACTTTGTTATCGACTTAATAACCCAGGTACTCTGTGGGACACACAGACAGATGTAGAGAAATGGAAAGAAGAATGCCATGCACCAAGAGATCTTGGCTAGGTGAAACCAAAAGGATTAATGTTCGAATAATAAATTTACAGATTAATTAAAAAACAGTGATTGTTGTAGGCCTTGAAGAGGCATGAGTATCGCAGGGACGGGGAAACAATTTGTTTTCAATTGAAGCAACAAGAACAAGTGGTTGACGCCACCACAACCAAAATGAGTCCGTGGGTTCGAACCAATGTGCTTTTTGGTTATCATCCTTGGTCAGTGGATGCAATAATCCCGATCATTTTAAAGGGATAAACCTCTTTGTCAATTAACGTGCATAAGTCTCAGAATTAAGAGGGCACACTTTGATATAACTGATCTACTTTTCAAAACGTTGATTCTCTCACATTCACCCTGAAGATTGAGATATCCAGTTTGTGATTATAAACAGATGTTCAACAAACAACATACATCTCAATATCTAACTATACACAAATAAAATAGTTGAAAACCCCCTGTATATATAACAATGACTGGTTGTACGAGCGTTGGCATTTAAACCCCAATAGCAATAAGCTCGGAAAAAACGAATGTTGTTTCATAAAGACACCTCTGACTATAAGTAAACATAAAAAAATTATCCTGTTTTCAAATTTTAATCATTATTCTCACATCAATTCAGAGGCACACATCAATTCCACATCATGATTCATGATGAAAAATGTCATTTTCAGTTCAAGATTACATTCATGACACAAATCATTGATAGCGGGAAACCCACAATGTGCCCGAATAACAGCTTACAGCCTTCGTCTCCTCCCTCGAGTATGTCGTCTGCTCTGTTGAAGAGGCAACTGCAGCCATTCCCCAATGAAAAGCTGCCTCCCATCGGGCCAGAGCATGTACCGGTAGGTCCAGTGCCTGTACTCGACGCCCCAAAATGTCCTAAATATGCTTTTGTGGTTAAGTGCAGGTGTTGCCACATCGGCATTCTGGAGAAAAGACATTACTGCTCCGGAAATGTGGTCGGGTGATATCGATGACGAGTGGGTTGTTGTCGAAATTATGTACAACAAATGATTGCAGGACGTTACGAATGTACCGATCATCATTGAGAGTTCCTTGGATCCACTCTACGCGTCACAGGCAACCTCAAACCATAACGGAACCTCCACCATACGGGGTCGTAGGTTTTACGTTCCTGGGTGTGTAGGCCATATTGTATCCCTCTAAACCCTTAATCGGCCATGTGTGACGTGGGGAAGGAAACTCCTTCCATTGGACCAATGGACTCTTCGTCAAGGCCTCAGATTCCAAGCTCTCCGGGCCAAACACCATATTAAACGAATTTTCCGATGATGATCGGCAAGGAAGGGACGCTTGATGACCCTTCTGGACTTCATACCTGCCGATTTCAGTCGATTCCTCAATGTTCTGGTGGACATCCGTCTATTGAGTAACCATTGGCGTTTCAGAACAGAGGATGTTGCAAATGGTTGACGACGTATAAGCTGAAGCAGGGCTATGACTTCACGCCTTGACGCCATGCGAGGTCTTCCTGGGCGTAGAAGATCCTGTACGGCATTGGTGTGGCCGTGTGATCGTATCAGTCTAATGATTATGGTATAATGATATCCTTATTGACGTCCTATGCTTTAGTTGGTCATGCTTGTCGAATGCACACCAACAATGCGCCATCTTTGCGCCTCTGATAATCTTTTTCGTGCCATATTCACAGACAATGCTTCAACAATGCAAGATGGTGACGTTAAATACCCACAATTGCGGTGTACATATATTGCAATGTTAATTTTAAAATGAATGGGTGGAATGCTGCACGTGCATGTCGTACTGCGATGTGACGTTACAGTTGCCATTGTACTGTCCTATTATTTCGAAGGAACCCCGAATCTCATTAAAATCAGATCTTAGTTCTCGCAATTGCTAAACAAAGATCTGAGGACATCCCATTACGGGTCATTACGGGTTGAAACGAATGACGTAAAGCTCGAGAAAGCTGCTTTCTAATTGGCTGATGTCGACTTCTTGTTAGTCGTTTCAGTGGTCGGTCAAAGTTCGCGAAGGGTCGTTCTGACGTGACCCGTACTGGGATGTCCTCAGATCTTTGTTTAGCGATAGAATTGAGATTGACAGAACCCCATTCTTGACATATTGAACACGAAACCTGCAGTAGTTACGAATGGGGATATTTCAGTATAACTTAGTTCCAGGTGTCCTTTGCTTGTTTCTTTGTGTATATATAGATCTTGGATAATTAATGTTGTCTAATGCAATAGAACTAAGTTGTAGGCCTATACATACACTATTAAGCACGTCCGTTTAAATTACATAACTTTCATTCTGGAAAATGTGCCTACAATATTACAACTTTGAAACAGAAAGTCACATGTACCTAGATGCTCTTAAACAAAGTTATAATAAGCACTACAAACCGAACGAGCTCGAGTACCAGTGGCTAAAGCGAACAACGAGTAAAGTGTGTGAAGCCCATTTCTGGCGTCTCTGGCCTGATATAACTTACTTGAATATGAAAACCAAATCCACTGACTACGAATTGGAAGCATGTGTTGTACGTTACTGTAGCATACTGTAAATACAGCCAGAATTATACTGTTTGCAAGTCCTTCAAAGTGTGAATGACCATGACCAGTGTAAAAGTGAACTAAGAGTGAACTTAAATGAAGTATCCCACATTTTGTCAAGTTTCTCGTGACCTTGACCTTCATTGGTTATCAACAATCTTCTCCAAAAAGAGACAATATACCCAAAGTTTGGTTAAATGTCTGTAGTTATAGTAGGAACACAATTTGGTTTGAAATGTGATAAAAACATGGTATATTAATTCTTACAATACTACAAAACTATGAGAAGCTGACACAGACGAAAAGCACAAGTAAGGTACACCGGTTTCTGAACGAGTTCGTAACCTGGAGATAGAACAGAAACCAACACAACACTACATGTGCATTCCGTTTGATGCAGGCGGCTGGGGGCCCCAAGGAAGAGGAGAAACCGCAACAGTGAGGCCAGATTTCAAATGTACGAACTGACACTTGTAGAGCTTGCCGATGAGACTGCTGATCTGCTATCCGTTTAGAACAAACTTGTATACGCCTTCAAATATATGCCATTCGCCAAAAGCTTTCCTCTGTTATATTGTTCCCCTCTCAGATAACATCGGTCAAGGGGGAACGGGTGGCCCGGTCGTCTCAGGCGCCGCGATTCGCTGTGCAGAGTTGCGTCCCTTGGACACGCCAGAAACCTATGATTGTGGGTTCGAATCCAGGTTCGCCCCGATTATGTTTCTAGGTTTGTCAGCACCATACCCGTGCTCGTGGGTTTCACCGAAGTGGTAAACGTCTGGGAACTGCATCACTTCGGGCTTTCCTCCCACATTAAGCTGACACGCCGTGATATAACAGGAATAATGTTAAAAAGGGCGTTAAACCCAACTCACAAACTCACTAACATCGGTCAAAACGAGTGCAAGGTTCAACAGCATGACCAGAGCGACCTTCTTTTCCCTCGAATTTGGACTAAAGATACGCAAAGGTCGCTCTCCTGACACTTCCCCGGAGTTATGCTGTGTGGAGCGTTAAACAACAAAAACAATAATAAATACTCAAGTTATCATGTGCACAATCTCTTTGATGCCTACTTCAAGTTGTCATCGAATCATATGTCAGGAAAAAATCAGGTCTGCACATGAGGTATATCAGGCAGTGGAAACCCAATTGCAGCAGTGGCAGAGCTCAAATATAAGCAAATAAACAAAAGTTCCTGTGACACCAATATTTTAGTGTATTTTTTAAACAATTAAAGTTTGGTTTTCAGTGTTGAAGTACATGTATTGAATCAAGTCACAAAAACGCAACTGCTACTGAAAAGCATGCATTCCATGCAAAAGTTAACTTTTAGGCAAGGATCATGCATTTCACTACCCAAGAATGGACATAAAAACATGTGCCTTAACGGGATTCCATATGCAATGTTTAGCATCATGCTGACAACATGTACAACCACTCAGAAAAACAACAAAATCACGCAATTATTCAACATTACGAAATGCCACGCCTGTCCGAAAATGAGCGTCTGCAAGCCATTGATATGCTTGAAGCAGGATCGAGTCAACGTGATGTTGCAAGATAATTTTACGTCCACAGACGAATGTCAGAGATCATCCTCGGAGAGGCAGGCCACGCGTAACCAATAATCGACAAGACAACTGGGCTCGAACAACACATCTACGAAATCGATTCCAGCCAGCAACAGTGACTGCAAGAAGCATCCCTGGCCTTCGACGAATATCTTCACAAACCGTACGTCGTCGCCTCGAATTGTCGCCAGGAGACCCGCCAGCCGTCCCATTTTGACAGGAAACCACCGCCAAGCACGTCTACAGTGGTGCAGACAGTGTCTACGCTGGACGGTAATGCAGTGAGAACAAGTCCTATTCACTGCCGGGTCTCGTTTCAGCCACAGCGATTGACGGATTCGAGTTGTACCGACGTCGAGGTGAACGTTACGTCAATCACAGCAAGACAGCAATTACAGCAAGACAGAGGATCCGTTTGATAGTGGTAGAGGGAAATCTCAATGGACAGCACCACCGCGACGAGATTATCGGCGCTGTTGTTCTACCGGTTTATCGTCGTCATGGCCCAGGCATTACCTTTCAACATGACAACACCCGGCCTCATATTGCTCGACTTGTTCAGGACTCTCTTCAACAAAACAACATGAATGTCATCCCCTGGTCGGCTCGCTCCCCTGATCTCTGACCAATCGAGCACATGTGGGATGAGATGAATCGGCGCCTTCGACGTCAGCCACGTGTTCCACAGACACTCCATGAGTGACCATTGAATGACATTGAGACTGGGAACAACTGATTGATTGCGTGGCACACATCAGGTCTTTGTTGCAATGTCGCATATGTTTAGCAATACTGGATGGTTGATGTTAGACTTTCTATCAGTGGGTGGATTTGATTTTGTCTACAGGGATTCTTGATGTTATCTGAAACAAAATCCATTATCGTTCTATTTGTCCCGCGTATGTGAACATTCCATTCCATTGATTTCATTACGTAAGAGCAGGTAAAATCTGTGTAGGGCCAAACTACTTCTTTTTGCTTCTGTTCACTCATTATATTTCCTTTGTTTCACATGGAGTTTAACCATACCATATAAAGAAACCTTTAAGTGTATATGTTTCCTTCTACTCTTTTGTCTCAATTTGGTGTAACACACTTCAACACTTTAAGTTATGTAGTAGCGATAAGACCTGTACAAGGTAAACAAACAATTGCTCTCGTTTATATTTGTATACTGGCATCCCCGGCTGTCATTCTTGTTGTTCAATGACAATGGAACATTGATTGCTTCCTTTTCTCTTTCCCCTTAAGAAAGATATGTTTTGGTTTTATTTATCATTACATTTACCTCAGTTTAGTGTATGACGTTCCATAAATTATGCATGGACAGAAAAAATAATCCTTGCAGTTGGACGAAACTCTATATATAGACATTTATTTTCTAAATGCGGTGATAAGGGATTTCATAAAGGCATGTTAAAGATGTCTAATTTAAATTATGTATTTATACAAAGAGAAATTCACTCTTGTATACTTTGCTGGTACGGGTTGGTGTACTAGTATTTGAAATTAAGGCTTCTTATGAGTCCATCTTATTCTTGGTGTTTCTTTGTTTCTTCAGTTGTTATAAAATTCCACTGTCGTAATATGTACAACATGAAAATAACAAATTCTGGAAGGCATACAAAAGTCAGCATTTCAAAATTGATCATGTATATCTATCCCATTTGTCATCGTAATGGGGTCTTAAAGAGTAAGAATTATGTCTATGAACTGTAGGGGTATTGGCGACAACCTAAAGCCAAAACAAGTCTTTTCCTTTCTCAAAAAGAAAAAAAAACATCCATTTATTGTTTACAAGATTTGCATTTTACGAAACAACAAGAACAATTCATCAAACAACAATGGGGCTATTCAGAATGTTATGTTACCTCATATAAATCAAACGCTCGTGGAACTGCAATTCTTTTTAATAATAACTTTGAATTTAAAGTTTGTAAAGAATATTCAGGTAAGGACTTTAGGAATTACAAGGCCCTATATATTGAAATTGAAAATAAGACATACCTACTCATAAATCTGTATGGCCCAAATGAAGATAACCCCGAATTTTATGAACAGATTGCAGATATTTTAAACGAATCCGAGGCTGAATTTTTAATCATTTGTGGAGATTGGAATTGTACTTTAGATCCTCTAATTGATCAATTTAATTGCAAGAATGTAAATAATTATTACTACTTTATAACTAAAGCGATAGCTTACTCTAACTGTAACTGCTCGTGAAGCTTTGGTCCAGTTGCCATCAACTATTTTTGTAACCATATCAACTCAAATACTGAATTATCTGAGTTCATATGCCCCCATGATGTATGATTCTGTTGTTGTTTTAAGAATCGCTGTATGAACATTAATATGTGTGAAATTCTGTACGACAAAAAAAGTTGGATAATAAAAATAAAAAAATAGACGACTCTATCTATAAACACTAGGTTCTTGACCACCAGGATCCAAAACGAGACCACCTTACATAAGATCATTAGGGTAAACTGTATATCGGATCCTCACATGATTACCACATCATCAGTTGCAGAAATATAACAACTATTTCGCTTCAGCTCTGTTATTACATTTGTGTATGAGTTTAATATGTGATACGTGACATGCCATCGCGTTAAAAATTATTTATGTCATATCGACGTGCATGCACTGTGCCTGTGGGTGCTCGAAATTGTCCCGGCGTATGATGATTATATAGTTCCAGGCGATTATACTGACTCCAAGGCTGTCAGTGCGTTTTTTCCCTTAATGTTGTTAGGCGGGGTAACAACAGATTCCATGATGCAGCCAGGGTATCAAACCACCGATCAACTATTCTTTGGATCGAGGCACTTATCACGACCTACATGTACGGAGGTGGTGCTTATTGAAAAATGATACCTACACTACTGCCTAGATGTTCATTCCCCTTACACGCATGGGCAACGCGTTACGCAACCCGTGTGCACCCCGTTGGTCACTCGTGTGGAACCCGTCCGCCACGCGTGTGATACCCGTGTGCAACGCGTTGAACACGGATGTGCAGCCCGTTCGTCACTCGTGTGCAACGCGTGTCACACTCATTAGAGTGACCAAAGGAGGACCCATATTTAGATGAACCTGGAGGTGGTAACAAGGAGATGACCTTTGGATTTCTTGAGGAAAAATGTAAATACACATTTTATTATATGTACTTGCTGATTTTTTTGGAAAATATGAGAACTGTTGTGGCATCTGCATGATGTCTTGCGATGGTGTTAAGAGAATACATGATCCTGTTATATGTTATTGCTATTCAAATGCTTTTTTGTGATTTGACATTAAACGTCTGTAGTGCGACTTTCAGTGATCATGTTTATGAGGTTTGGTGGAGCATTGTATTTATTGGACCCTAATTACTTTATGATGATTGGGTCTCTTTGTCTCAGCTCCATAGTCGTGACGCTTCGAAAGGGCAGCATTTAATTAATGAGAGTAGGTTATATCATGGAGGATACACTTGAGGGAGGGTGTTCTACTAATTACCGTACATCAGGAAAAGACCTGTAGACGTGAGCGCGGGGTTGTGTTTAAGATGGCGTTGCATAATGGCCGCCAGGAGTGGTAAACATTGAGCTAAAGCAGTGTTGTTTTCACGGGCTTGTTGAATAAATTCCCAGCGCTGCTGTCCATATATCTTCTACTTGATCCTAGATACATCATTGTGGCATTTACAATTTATATTCTTCAACGTACATTAATGGTTTACTAGTCATATATTTTAGAGTATTTGTCAATACTGTTCAATGACTGTTCCCTACACCCATCAATATCATAATTAATGAACATTAGTTTATTGTATGGATTTATATAAAGCTCTCACTAAGTATATGTGTTACATGCATGACAGATGGGATTAAGGGAGAAAGGAAATATTTTCCTGAACGTTTTCAATAACTAGTGGAGGAAATTGGAAATG
Source organism: Haliotis rufescens (assembly GCF_023055435.1). Lineage (NCBI taxonomy): Eukaryota > Metazoa > Mollusca > Gastropoda > Lepetellida > Haliotidae > Haliotis > Haliotis rufescens. The sequence continues at coordinate 10,767,481 of NW_025964383.1, forward strand.
GCTGAACCTGCAGATCACATAAGTCATAGGGTAACATTCTAGAATAAAATAGAATAGCTAGAATGTTTCATATCTACAAAATTGTATATGCGTCAGTGTGGTTTATCAACACATGTGTAATGATTATTCACGCTTGGAGTGCCAGACTGAAATTGAACATTATGATAGCGTCAGCAGGAATAATACAGGTCATAAGACGTGGATCAGAAGATCATACATAAATATGTTTCAGTTACATAGGCAGCAGACTAGATTATTTACAGCAATACTGTTCAAATATTGTGTTCAATAAAAGAAAACGTTGATTTTTAACACTCTTATTTTTGTACTATTTTACAAACTGTGGACTTTGAAGACATTTTCGCTCATTGCAATAACATCAAGGTAAAAATCATATCTTTCTCTGAAATCCACGGGCATAGTTGCTGTCAAACATAAGAACATAATCAGGGCGGCAGGTGTTGACTTGTCGTGTGCCTTAAAGTGAGTTTAAACATGTCTCAAGCGATTGATCCTACAATCAATGGTCATTTACTCCAACATTCTAACTGTCAATCGTCTTAACAGGATCATAACGTTTGTTATAATATCGACGACCTGTCTCTATGTCTTAAGTTGTTAATCGGTAACTGCGGTCCAAATGTATCAACTTATTCATCTATTGTTGCAAACTTGCAATTATTTCGCCGCAATATAACTGAAAAAAATGCTGATGTGACGTGACATATAAACTTACCCACAGACAATGCATTTTCCCAGAGAGTGTAGCACAATTTTATCAAAGTTTTATTTACAATTTGAAAAACTATAATAATATGAATATTAAAATTCATCATCACTTTTGAAGTTTACTAAAATGTCACCAGTTGGAAGATGTCACAGATAAACAAGGATTCCAACTAAGTTTGATCGTCACAGGTCTTTCCCCAGTTTGCCAGCACAATGCAGAGGATTAACAGTTACTGTGAGTGAGCATGGTTTTACGCCGCTTTTAGCAGTTATACAAGTTATACAGAAGTCATGCCAAAACGCTTACAGTCGTTAGTGAGTAAACTCAACTGAGGATTATACAAGTATCCATCACAACCTTTGAATGCTAACATGTGAATAAACTCAGTTCACTGAAATTTACATAATTTAGGCATTTGCAGTGGCCAATTAACAAGTAATCAGTGAGATAGTATAGAAATACTGGGCACGCTAAACAACTTCATTGTAAATAGACAAATGCACCTGTGAATGGTCAAGGTTTTAAAGACCGAGTGAAACAAAAACAAGGTGCCAGCCTACACTGGAAATACTGTATGCTGCATGTCCAGCCTCCATCAACACCTCCAGTGATCTTTTCGCGATTCCGAGCCTTGCGCATAACCATTGTCATGACCTGGAACGTGAAAGGATTACCCACAGAGAAAGAAAGGATTAAAATCCTATCCAAATGGTATAAGTTCTCACAACCAATTTCCTCTGAAACTGTCACCTTTGGTATCCCCAACAATACTCACCATGGTCATTGGGCAAATGTAAAAATCACAAACCATAATTGGATTCTGTCTACATGGTCACACTCGGTGATTGTGAAGATCTAAAGTTCTATCAACAGTGAGACAAAATGGCTGTTCATATTCATTTCCAATATCCTCTTAGAATTAGTGATAAATGCCCACACAAAACTTTCTCTTCATAATCCTACAAAATACCAAACAGAAAGTTGGGAGTGTGAAAATTGGACATATTCCTACGTGAAATAATAAGACATAAGCACTGATGACTGTTCTATAATAATTGTACTATCTAAAGCATAAATTTGGCGAACGAAAAACGTTATATTTGAAGTCACCCTGAATGACTCACGTGGGCAAAACTTAAAACGAATATGTTCGCAATCCACAAACAAACACTTCATTAATGACGAGGATTTACCAACCCGCGAAAATCGTGTCAACTCGGATATTCCCCTAGCAATAAACTCGCTTCTAAACTCACTACTGTTCTACTGTTGGGTAGCCACAATGGCTAGACTGGACCCTCATGGAATGGTTCATGCCATAAAAGTCCAGCAACCGAACACTAATTAAGACGGGCCGACCTTGTGTTCAGGGGTCTGGTGAACACTGGTCAATGGCCGCTCATTAACTCAAGATTCACATCTCACTGTTTTGATTTATAACTGTAATTGCCAATTAATTCATTGGCATGAACATATGAAGTGCTCCACAATCATGACGGTAGGGTCTGTCATGGTGGCATGGTTGTCACAAATATCAATAAGCTGTGTGGGGTTCAGAACAGGCTCTCACTCACGGCACGCGGAGTATATCCGAGGTCAATTACTTGAGGTGGAATGCGACGCCAATTCTCTACTTGTGCTTGCAATAAACCATGTCTACATTGTAGTCGAAATGTCGGCTGGGTTAGGAAATGGTGTTTATCAAACAATGGTTAGTGTTATCGTTAACCGACCCCAAAACATTAGCATCACGATCCTTTAAATATGAAATAATGTGAACTGACATGAACTACTTTTTAAACTCCGTACATCGATACAATGTATGGGTTATGTTTTTAATGGAATAACCATGAACACAAACTTTCACAAACCTATTAATAAATTTTTTAAATTATTGTGTCACTTTATCTTGTCACAATCATCTACGGGCATCAGAAATATAGGACACTGTGTGCGACAAGCATAGTTTTAAAAATAAATATACTTCAGTATTAACACAGTTGTAGTGAGATAGCACCTCCGCGTTATCACCCAGAGGTGACCTGCATATCACTGTGAAGAACGTTACCTGTCCAGGTAGGTGCGTTGAGTCTCGTCTCCAGCCTCGCCCCCTTTGCACAGGTAACTCTTCGATATTCAGAACTGAAACGTCAATGTGTATGTCAATATACTATCAGGTTGTCAAACGGGGTACAATTCTTAATGTTAATATCCTGCAGAGGCATAATATCCGTGCTGCGTAACTTCAGATCATTCCTACTTTCGCTTTGCATCTGTGATAGGCTAGCCACTCAAACAGTAACACACTTTAGTGTTGTTATTCTACATACACTCAAGCGCACCGAATTACATTAGAAATGTGACGCTAACCCCGGTAATTATTGACTTCATATAGACGGGAGCTACGTATTGAAAACAGTAATTATCTCTCTAAAACAAGTCGGGCTTTGCTCCTATATAAATTTGACACGAATTGACATACCTGAAATATAGTCACTTCATACACAACTTGATATACCTGAAATATACTCTTTATATATTGTAAAAAGTAGGGTATATTTGACAATAAAACAATGATTTCAGAAATAGAAAGAGGCACCGATGGATGGCAATGGGTATAGGAAGGTGTAACAGGACACTCAGCAGAATATGTTGACAGGGGTGAGGGGGTGGCATATTGAAACGGTGAAAACAATCAAGAAAGGTGACAAAAATGAACGTTTGAGATGACTTGATCAATAAAATTAGTCATGCCGACAAGATTGGTCAACCATTCCTATATACGGCGTGTTATGGTCTGAATCAATATCCAAATGACACTTTGAGGGAGTCTTCTTGCAACGCCTGACCAGTTCAACTGTCAGTAGCGGGTGGCCTTTGACGTCGGCGTATACGTCTCCCGATCATGTCCTAGACGTTCGCTAACCGGCAAAAGGTCAAGACTCATTGCTGCTTATTGCATTCTGGTTATGTGTTGCTGCTGGGGTTAGACAGTTACGATAAGTGCACAGTGAGCGTTATCGACTTGAAAGGAAAAACGTGGACCAGCATGGAGCTCAAAAGGGCACACCCATTGGCTTCCGGTTGTCCCGGTATACCTGTCCTATGAACCTTCAATGCACAATATGCAGTAGAGTTCTGGCAGTCATAGCGATCCGGTCCCATATCATTACAGACCCTACCCCAAAACGATTATGCTGCCTTACATTGACGGTCATTAAGACGCCTACAGACATGTCCCCGCTTATTCAGAAAGTCCAAAGTGAATCTGGACTAATTACATGAGACCATCGGAGGTTCCCCCAGTTTCTACGATCTAAATACCTTTGGCGTCTGGCCAGAATGTGGCGTACAAAGCTGGTTCAACGTGTGGTCGGCAAGTATGGAAATGATTCGTCTGGTCAGAAGCTTGTACTCTGGTGGCCTGGCGCAAGTAAACATTAATTTGATTTAGGCTGTTGGGTTCGATTTCTTAAAACCTGTTGTTTTGTTAATCAATCCGGGTGCCCTGTTCTGGGACGATCACTAGCATTGTGGGTCCACAAAACACAAACATATTGGCTACCTCTCGCTGAGCTATTATAGATGTGAAGCATGCCAGTAGCCTTTTGGCGTTCTACACGGTAAAGACGACGCATTCCCAATGTTATCACGAAAACTGCATTAAATCAAGAGTGGAGAGTTTATGCATTACGGTAAATAATAAATATCAACAATACTAATGGTTCAGAGGGTTTTGATATTTTAGGTTTTTAACTGTTAAGCAACATTCCTTTGCCGAATGTGTGTATTCATAATCGTACGAACGAAACAATGGTTGTCTCCTTAACATTTCTGGGGAAAAGCCTGGTAATTCCCAAGCATGAATACATTGTTGTCTCTAATAACTTGATTTTGAACTCTGCATTTTGGCATACATTGGGTAACGATAAAGAGTTTGTCTGCATGCGCGTACAGGAATATCCCCGCTACCACCCAACCTAGTAAACAAAAAGGAGAAAAGCACCCCTGTATGCTGGCAATCAAATAACAATGAATGTTGAATAAGGGAGTCTTTAGTTGACCACATACCATTATTCTACCACCTCCAAACGGATGAACTTCCTGGACACATGCTTGGGTTGCCGTTCATCCTTCCACTGATCTACCCTGACTCTACCATCGGTATGAAACAAATTGAATCGATGCTCATCGCCAAACATTGGCAAACCAAGCCACATCGGTGTTAACGTCACACAGTTCTCGCTCGATGTTGTCTATTGATGCGATGTTGCGGTGTCAACGCTCTCCCATGGAATGGCTCGAAGGCCATGTTCCCTGCTTAACGTAAACGTGTCGTCTAATCACTGTGATCCTGCTTATGCGATGACCCAACTCTGTCGCTGATGATGACGCCACCGTGTGGAACCTATTATGTTGGTGAATTGTCCGGGAGCACTGGTCTTCTTGGGGGGTTGTGACCCTTGATCTTCTTCTTCCGGGACTGTCAGATGTCCAACCAATTTGTTGGACCCGTTTGTTTGAGCCATATGATTCGTTGCTGCCCCCGCCTGTGATATACATTGTACCGATGGCTCTCTCTCAATGTACTGTGGTTGATTTCGGCATTGTTTTTGTGTTTTTTTCACTACAATAAGCCTATTAAACACGGTCGATCGGCTTTTATAGTGAGCATGCACATACCGCACTTGTAAATGGCCAAAAACGCTTTTTCAGAGTTCAGGTGAAACCGTGATAAGTTTATGTCATGTTTGCTCACAATATTTTGTATTGCTAAAACTCAGCTAGTTTAAATGTGATTTTTGCTTTAAAAAACACATTTTGACAGGTGTCAAGTTTCTTTCGTACTTTTACAGTTTAGATTTAATATCAAAAATATTTTGAGTACTTTGAATTCGTTTGTACGTACGTATCTTATAATGTACATCGACACATGTACAGACCTTCTAGGTTATGTAATAGTCAGTCAAATGTTTCTCCTATTTAAAGCTGGTTAATCTTGTTGGTGAAAGATGTTTCTGTGTGGATCACAAGTGTGTAAACTTGTATACTTTACAGGTAACTGCGACACAATTATAAATAGAAAATCATTTTAATTATACATGTGTCTCCCATTATCACAATGGATGTTACTTCATCAGTGATGTAGTAGTGGTTGATGTCAGGTTCTGCTCGTCATTCGTTCCAAATCCTGATGAAGGTCATTGGCATATCGATACTTTACCCATCTATTACTGGTGTCACAATAATTTATCATATTTTTACACAATGTCACTAAATTCCCAAGTCGCTCGCTCAGGCCTCCTATGATCTCCCCCATGAACATCCGGGTAAGAAGTGTCTTCAGCAACTTACGCTTTCATACGAGGCGCCTGACGGGATCGATTGATTAAGTTCGTTGATTTATGTCATCATATTCCAGTTGCATAGATCGATTTCATAATGTCTATTATTGGATGATCCAGTAGACATTCGATTATTTACATTAGTTATTTACCATCTTGTAGGTGGAATACATTCTGAATGAAACGTCAAACAACAAAACAGACATACCATGGCGTGGTATTATTTTTTGATAGTTTTCAAAGAAAATCCTATAATCCGAGTTAGTTAGTGCTTAACCTCTGGCACACGTGTTCAACTTTCAGTGACAGAAAGGTTGATCCAAAATCAATGATAATAAACCGTGCCCTTGGTTCAACGTCTAATTCTTCTTTTGCTTTATGGGTACAATGTGTGAAGCCCATGCAGGTGTCCCCCGCCGTGATATCGCTGGAATATTGCTAAAAGCGGTGTAAACTCACTCACACACTCTTTTGCTTTAGATGCCATCTCAGGTGACATGAATAAGTATTTACAATGTATAGCATACATTTAACAATAATGTACCTTATGAACTAGATCGTTGTTTACGTGTAATGAGAAGGCCTTATATCATGCACATATAGTTATCGTGTAGTGTTATCAGATGCATGCTTCATGAGGTGACGGTGTACACCTCCCTTTGATTGGACAAAACTGGTCCATCAGTCGCATGATCTCTTTTGCACGTGACGACAGTTGGTATCATTGAACTATATTGGCGATTACGCCTCAAGTCCTTGATGTAATCGTATATTTATAGGGGTCATGTAAACTATGTTTGTCTAGGAACACTGCTAGCAGTTACTACATCTCCGTCTATCCTGATCCTGCATTGAACTTCATGGCAAGAATTACTTTTGTAAAGAATAGATCGAATTTCAACACGTGACAACCAAGTCATTCCGAGTGTTTCTTGATTTTCTGTCGTGAAAAGACATCATGGGGTTTGTTCAATATATTCCTAATACTCAAGATTTGGATCACACACTCCCTCTGTTTTATGATAGGTTTTGCGAAACATATTATGAATGAAGTCAGTCTGTCATACAGAGGCAGAAAATAAGATCACCATTACCTCATGTGAGATCAAAGTTCAAATGACAGTGTCATCTACAATGCCACATTCGAGATAATGATAGAGCCAGGATAATGTATTCCCACTATGTCCAGCTGGCCTAAGCTTTGGTCAGCCAGCCCTAACATTTACAACCAGTATAAGGAAACGCTTTGCTTGTGTGTCATCAGTGTATGGAGGCTTAGGGGTTAAATGAACCCAGTGCATCAGCCACCAGCACTTATCGGTGTTCCAATTACTGTTCTACATATCCAACCACCACTGGTGTCGAGAACCCTTGCCACCAGCTTGCCAACCACATATCCCCACGTACTAGCACATTAAAACACATCTGTGACGCCATTCTATTGTTTGAACGCTCCATTATTTTTCAGGAATGGAGAGTTGCTTGTCAACTGTACATTATCTTGAAGCAGCATTTGAATTTTTCAAATATTTTCAACTACAGAATATTTTGTCAAAGTGTAAAAGTAGAGATGAGTTTTAAGTAGGGGAATATCCTCGTAACTCTCCATTCCTTCCTCGAGTTTACCAATTTTGCAGCACTCTGCTATGACTTGCGTCAAAGAGATATATTTATCATGTCACATTTGGCACAAAGCCAATGGAAGTAGCCTAGTCACAATCTCAGTCCAGAATATTCATGGCCAAAAGTGTCGTCACAGGCACACGCATCTTGGATACAGAGTACAAAATATTTACAGGGTGTATTACAGATCTTGTGTCATCATACTGCGCTTCCTATGACATTATTTACATGAAGCAGAAAGGAGCGAGAAAGGGCTAGTGGGGTTGTAAGGATCAACTACTTGTTCAGAAAACGATTCTCAAAGAGGCTTAAACTTACGACCGTAACCTCTCAATGTGTTGGATAGACTACAGAAAAGCTTATGATTCTGTACCAGGAGAATGCTGACAGAGTCTGCTACGGGTCAATGAGGTTTTACCTCGTTTACTTCCCACCCGTTGTAATCCCCCATTGCTCTCTAAAACAAAAATTTCATCACCTATGATGAGCTTGTCATAAGACAAGAAGGCTGTCTTGTCTTCACTTCTGCCGTCCAGCATGTGGTGGATGAAACCGGCTCTAGTCTCAAGTGTCATTCAGAGCATGTATAGTTACCATGACTTTTTCTTATTGCCATGACTTGAAAACCACAAACAAATAAAACTCTTTCCACAAGTCAAAGGTTTTCGCAACAGCACAAACTTATATTGGTATTTCCCAATTACCATTGCTATACACTATGTGAACATTTATATTAATCTGTATCACGAGCTCAGAGCAGAGTAACGCAGTTGTTGCAAGTCTAGTGCAATGAGTGTTATCTCGCGACCTTTCTGACCCTCTGATGGTGTGTAAAACTGTGACGTCAGTCCGAAGAACTCAATAGCTTATTCTTAAATCACCCCTTTGCTACTTTTCGTGGTGTTTTTGCATTTTCATATTTATGGTGTCCAATTCAGATCCAATACATTTTAGTTAGATGTAATTGGAACTCATATCTGACAGCTGATATACAGAATCATTGAATACTTCTTGACAAGTAGGTGAAAATTATTTGGGAATACTTCAGGCTGTCAGCAATTATCTATAACCCGGTATTCAATGTAATTATTTATTGTTCAAAACATGACCGTATAAATAACTAGAAGACTTTTTTTGCATTACATGCCACATCCCAACTTCAATGCTCAAAAACGTTCACATCAGAAACATGTGAAACATGTTCACATCATTAACCATTTCGACCTTACCACAAAAGGGTGACAGTGGATCTCGTACAGGTCCAATTCAGTACAACTTTGACACAGAAAGTCCTATGCCTTTAAAATTTAGTTGTATTAAAAAAACACATTTGTAAGCACTTCCGGTTTAATGACATATGTGTGTTAAGAGTTTTACTCAATTCACGCTTTTCGGGACATCTCCCATCTTCTGAGTGACTTCGACCTTCAATGCCATCCAAGCACATGCGAGAAGATTACTTGTTAGAAATATAGCATACTATCAATACGTCCTGAATGAAATTGTTTATACGTCATCTAAGGATAGAATGACCTTCGACGCGACCTTCCTATTGACAGTTGCAAAAAATGCAGTTTTAGTGTAATTTGACAGTTGTAAAATCTACGATTCTTCATGAGTGAGAGAGTGAGTATGGTTTTAAGCCGCTTTTTGCAATATTGCAGCAATATCATGGGGGCAGATATCGGAAAACGATTTTTCATGAATTAACTTGACCTTTCGTGCATTGTAAACCATGTTGTTACCTCTGCTGACTGACCATACACTAGCATTTTTGACGCTAAACTAACATGCGAGAACATTACTTTTGGCAAAATAAGGCTGTGTTACAAATATAAAAATCTGCTTAAATATCCTGAATGATTCTAGTTACTAGTCATTTCACGAGTGCATTACCTTCAACCTGACCTTGACATTTGACATTGCCTTCCAAGACATTGAGTTAATTACTGATGGGCAATCAGACGTGATTGGAAAATGATTTTAATGAATTCATTTTAAAAGTGAAATTTCCTTATTGGACTGATCTTGATCTTACAATGGTATCACCAAAAAGTTGTTATAATGATTATGTCAGAAATATTCTCAAGGGGTATAATAGAGATATATCATGTCTCGTCTGCATCCATATCACACAGTCGTTCGACTTCCTATTATTATCCGTGCCCTCTGCTTGGTGTCCCCTGGCATCAGATCAGGACAGTACCCGGCTTTGCCACTCGAAGAACAATCCAACCGTCAACCTGGCTACTGCAGGCGGCTGCCGTGTTGGAGAGTCTCCTTCTCTGTCTGGAGCGTGGGTAGAAGTGGCAAGAAAATTAATTGACAGTGCCAGGTCCAGCCACTACCACACACCCTCTCCCCCGCCACACACACACGCACGCTTGCACGCACGCACGCACGCACGCACACACACACACTCTCACATACACACACACACACTCAAACAGTCAGCGACAATCCCACACCCCGCTTCATATTACAGTTAATTTCTACTTCAATCTGTAAAAATACGATATCACTCCATCATTCCATACATCTGTATATATCTGCTTTGTAATTAATTCAGACATTACATGTTTTCAGGTTTTAGAGTGATTGACTGGTGCTTGCAGAGAAGGCGCATCCAGCTTTGTTATGATGCTGATGACATGTCATCACTGGGTTTAGAAACCGCTAAGAAGTATATAGGTAACAATATTATTTTTTTTGTAATACTGCCTGCAGTTTATACGTCTTAAGATTATTGAATAATCTCAACAACACCAGGTTCAGATGATTCAAAATTTCGGACATGTACTATTTGCTTTCATATAAATGCGGTTGTCATTCAAATTGATACGGATTAGAAAGAATGGTTTCAGGTCATACGTTTTTTTACATGTCCAGTCCACCTTTAGCAAATAGAAAAAATCACGACAAGTATTAGGGTACAAGTGCCATGTGCAATGTCTGAAGTGTTATATTGAGTTAGTCTACGTAGTTTAATGCCGGTGCAATATTCCAACTAAGCTATGGTTCCCTGTAAATAATATAGTCAAGTCTCGACCAATAAAATCACTGACTAAAAGCATGAGAAACGTTCGACGCAATTGGAGTAGGACACCATGTCACCAGCATAGTCGTAGTGCATGATCAACAGATCTTACAGTTCTGACCCAGAGGCGATAGTTCAGAAAGGCAACATATACATGCACTGTTGCATAAGGTGGTATTTTGCAATGCATGTTTTAGTGAGTGTCTTTCAAATGTTTTACTGTCATATGTACATTTTCAGATGGGTGCGCAAAATGTGAGGCGGTAGGGAAATCATACAAGTCTCAATACAACAGTGCCAATTGCATTATTCTTCACACGAAACGGTGTATTATTTGTGCTGGAAAGAAATCTGGAAAACTTTTAGAAACGAAAAAGAAAACTCTTGACAGACTAGGGAAGGTAGTCTCAGCTTTGAGGAACAGCGGAGGGGGTCAAGTTCTGATTCACGTAGAGGATCAAATACCCGAGGACAGGTGTCTGGAACAGTTTGATGAGTTCATCACCAGGAGTCTGTCTGATCTCATTGATGACGGAGAGTTATATGTAGACACATACAGGCGACATTGGCTCTCTGATATATATGAGTTTCAAGGTCAGACGGACTACGTCTTAGTGAGCGTGAAGGAAACGAATGGGATAGCTACTGTGGATTTTAACACGAAAGTGAGGAACGATATTGAAAACATATCAGTAACTTCCGCCAGTTTGGCTGTGTGCATGATCAGTAGACAGAATAACACAGATACCAAGAAACTCAAGACAAAAGGTTTATGTGAGAATATTCAATATCTCCATGAAAGCAGGAATATTGAGATCAAACGTTTCAATATTGGCAAATTGAAGAATCAAATAACAAAGCAAATTTCGAGAAATCTGTCACATTTCGTAGATTATATATGGCATGATCTCAAACTTAAAGACAATCTGACCTCTATGTCCAAGGTTGAAGGGGGCGGATCATACTATGTTGGGATAAGTGAGGATATTCTGGACATTGAGAGTTACAGAACCAAACTTCTTAACATTGATGGGTTTTGTGTGACATTTGAAGAATCCGAGATCATCAGAGCCATTAAAGCTAAACTTCAAAGTGACACAATAGCCTTACAGAAGGACAAATTCCGTTGTGTTCCTGACGATTTGATTGAAGTGCAGTTACATCCATTACCGGGAACTGAGAGGCGTGTTCTAGAGATAGTTGTGCGCTATTATGATGGCATTGTCTTCAGTGATAAGGACGGACCAAGGGCGTATGAAGTAAAAGACAACGCTATACATCGGATGGACAAAGCGACCTGGTTAGGGCGTTTTAAAGCCGCAAAAAAATAATTTAAGGGACGTTCAACATGGCAGAGCAGTTGGAGTGTCCCAGCAAGACGAGTGACAGTGACGAGAGTGATGACTCCAGTGTGTCAAGCAGATACAGCTCGGAAGGAGAAGTTCCATTACTGACCTGTAATGACCTTTCTGACTCGGATGATCCAGTATTGATTTCTGGTGAGGCTTTTTGTACGTTCTATAACAGATACATCATGTTCATCTCTGTACAATGTGAATGTAATCCGTTTGCTTGACCTGTTTCAGGTGATATGCTCCCTTTTAGAAGTGTCTCCATAACAGACCAAAGGAAAATAGTGAGGATTCTATCAGATGAATCGGGACAATCATGTACGTGTAAGAGAGAGACTTCCTGATTGATATCAGGACATGCAATAATTGTATCTGACATGTACTGCGCCCGATCAAATACTGCCCATATGATTTTGTCTTATGCACAGTTTCTTGTTGTGCCTTGTGATATGTTATATCGGTATTATATACACTGTACAACTGTATACATATAGTTTTATGCCTGGACATTATTTGATCGTACAAAAGCCATGTCCATCTCCTTAGTTATCTCCAAGTTAAATGAGGGAAAACAATTCAATATTTATCATAAGGACCATCTCCTTTAGATGTCACACATATACATGCATTTAAAAAAAAACTTTTATATAAATCTGTACCCCGACATTTGTTTGACTTTATGTATACAAACTTTCGTAGCTTCCGACCTGCTGATGACCATTAGTGCAAGATGAGCATGTGTGACTCAGTTGATTTCAAAACTCATATCATTCTATTTGTGTGGTGGCTGTTTCAGTTTTTGGCATCTTCCCGGCAGTTATTGAAGGCAAACTCACCACAAAATATGCCCACATTGTACAGAGGCTGAGGGAGCTACCAGACAGAGATCGTACAGTCATCATCTCAGCAGGCAGCTTACTGAAGATAGTGGACCCATCCTGGGAGCGGCGGGTCCCCGCGTCTCTCCTGTGTGATGTATGTGTGTTCTCCACAACACGGCCTGTCTTGGTGCTGACTTTCACAGCTAGGGATGGGATCAACATGAAGACCATTCAATACAACACCCAGTTGGCGAGATTGATCGTACGACATGTGAAGGAGGATACGAAATTTGATTTCAATGTTGTACACGCTGCTGTAGACAACTTTGAATGTCAGAAGAAGTACAGTTTTCTGGCAAGGATCAACCAGCGTGAGAATGCAGCAGAATGCATCTGCTTCCCTGCCGACCTGCACATGAATAGAGACAAGTGTACAGCCATTATTAAGTCCTTCCTGAAATATCTGCCGGGAGACACTGAGTCAGAGACATCCAAAGAAGATGTAAGTATACATTCCATTTCATAGGTCAAATAAACCAGTTGAATAACCTCATCTTCAGGCAGGCAGGGAGGGTTAGGTATAGACTTAAAATTACCAGGGGTAGAAATAGGGAAAATAAGGGAAAACAAGGGTGTGGATAAATGGGGTTATTACGAGACTGTGAGTTGATATGGTAAATATACTTAATCAGGCTTAAACATTGTATTTATTCACAAGTAATATCAGTGATTCAGACAGTGATATAGGTATAACGATTCCGAATGACAATGATTTAACTACCATATATGCAAAGTTCATATTTTTTAAAAATATATTTTTAAAGTACAAAATAACTTTGTAATTCTTCGCAGAACGCCCGGGGTCCGCCCGTGAGAGTAAGCGCCCTTTCCTTTGGCCAATGAACGTTTCTTTAGTGTGTGTTACTACGAGACATTTGTTTAAAGTCATAATGTTAGGAAAGAGTGTCAGATATCTCACATTTTTGTATTTTTACGAAATCCAACAATTAGGAATTAAGCTCCAGGCACAGGTATTGAAAATAATGATTAGCGTGCTCTCTAATATCCTAATAATATCTTCAATGGTAAATTACTTGTATAGTTCTAAAAGACTTTATCCCCAGTTAGACACTGATTTTCGATATCTGAGACATCTATTTCCATAATCACAGTTCCTGTACTTCCCTGACTGTTACGTCTGTTTCGATATTTATGTTTAATTTGTAAATACTGCAAGTACTGCCTACCGGTCTTTTTATGTGTATAGTTTTCTGTCTGTTGCTTTATTCAGCCGTGAAACATACCCATGATATGATAAATCATTAAATTGAAATTAGAGTTTGTTCCTCATCGCCCCACGCTTCCTAATCAAATGTTAGTTTTCCTACATACATGTTTATTTTATTTTTCAAGGCACTTGATGAATTGCGACAACAATTACATACAGCGGAGACCGATCACGACCGTAAAATCAACAGCGTTAATCAACACTACAGAGAGGAAGTTTCACAACTGAATTATCTGCATGAACAGCAAAAGGAGAAACTGGAGAGCGAAATCAAAGAATTACTTCTTCAGCTTCCGCATGATAGACAAGGTAAAAAATCTGGAAAATAAAAAACACATTTGACATATGTAAAACATTATATAAGGTTTTCAGTCTAAGGTTTTGAAACCCTTTAGCACCTGATTAATGTATTTATATGTCTCTGTGTTTTTCCTTGTTGACTCTTTAATGGATGCTAAAACATGTATACCTACTGTATCAATATAATACAACTCGTTGGTTAATAACCACTTGATACCAAACCAAGTGAAACATAGAACCTTACAATGCCTGGATACAGTCATTACACACAATTTGCAAAAGCAAGTCAAAACTTTAATGTCGTATGTGGACTCTGGAGTTCATAGTTTTACACAGATGACTATGACCAGCCATTATGTCAGAAAACGGTGTCCTGGATGAACTGAACGTTCGCGCGTCACGACGTAAGAAATGAGTAGCGTTGGGATGTAGAAGTTCACCTTACAAAGAGATCAAGCTCCACTTTCTTCCCTCGTGAGAAAACCGATGCCACGAGACGAAAAGTGTGGGTCCTCGGATGCACTTTCACAATGGAGACAATGAACTGTTGAAGTCGAGTTTCGATGCATACTGGTACATCTCGGTGTCTAGGTTCAGATAGTACTTTATAATTCCGCGGCAAATTTGCGTAGAAACGGTTACATTCTCAGCGGCAAAAATATTTTAATAAGGATTAACATTAACAATACCTTAAAATATTGAACAAGCTGACTTCACGCTAAACAGTTGATGTGTAAGTTATCCATTCTCTTACCACATATAACAAAACACATGATAAATAACACATGTGATTCTATTAGTACTGCAGGAATCTAGATTAGTGGCGCAAGGATATTTAGTAACTCATTTGAATTTGTTGTTACAACACTTTGGGACGTAATAATAGCAGCAGGAACCTTTGGTCAGATGATTTCACCAAGTCTGTTATCAATCTGTATATAGTCAAGCAGCAAAACCTAGACAAGCCTTCACCTCAGGTAATTTTCAATGAAATAAAGATTTAATATTTCAGTTTAATATTTGAGCGAATGTATTGGACTATTATGAAAGGAGATTGGCACATATGATTGGCAAATATACAAACGGGCGCATACCTTGTAAAACATTACCAATTTAAAAAATGATAATTAAAATGACACTAAAAGAGTACCTGATTTCTGTTTTCTAGTATATCTGGCATGTGTGTGAATTGTAGAACGTAAGCTTTAGTAGCAATTCATGTAAACCGAATTACGCGTCATACTGTAACATCTGAAAACATTTCGTAGCTAACATGGTTTTATTTTCAAACAACCTGAAAAATACCATTTTCCTGACATTTGCATGGCGGTTGAATGTCAATAAATGTTGTGGTGAAACGTTCCGGTGTTCCCCGAGACACAATAATGCCTCTTTGTTTCTAACAAACTGGTATCACCAGGACATTTCCAATTTTTTATCAGTGACCAAGGTGCTGTTGGTTGGATGCAGGTCCCTATTTTGACATGTGTCATACGTGTTTGAACTATTGACTTGTCGTTGCATTAGACGTGGTACCATTGGGAAAGTTACGCTCACCTAGGTATCATCACTATTTGATAGTGACTCATAACTATAAACTTATTCTTTGATCGGAATCGTACAATAGACTCTGTTCTAAGAAAAAAAATGTTATAATTATAAATAAGGATATTGTTGCTTTTCTAAGAGTATCACATCTTTTCAACATTGCACGCTTGAGGTTAGCAGAGAGGCATCCAGCTCTTGAATTGTTATAGGCTGTCGTAAACAAGTTCCACTCGGACCAAACAACCATTGACCGATACGTTATTAACAAATATGCAGCTAGCGTTCATAACCGACCCCGACCAGTGCGACGTCGCGTAACCATGCCTCATCACCATCTTGTGAGGAGAGTTAAGGCACATTTTAGGAGTGACCTTATTGGCATTAACGGTAGTTTCACGGCTCAGTTCTATGTGGACAATGTCCTGCTGTCTGCCCTGCAGCCTTTGCTGAGACGTTTTCAGCGTCAGTTGTTTTTTCCAGCAGCATCACGTCCGCCCCAACTCTGCAAAGATCAAACAGCAATTCCTCTCAACAGTCATTAATGTCAAGGAATTGCTCGTATTTTCCCCAGATCTGAATGTGATAGATCACATGTGGGATTAGGTCGGATTATGTATGCGACCAACACCCACTGCTCACACTGAATAGTGTCTTCTTGATCTTGGTGTGGTGCTGTAATCCCCTATGTTGCTGCTTGAACCAATGCCTACCAGAATATCCTGTCCACTCATTTTGTTATGCAACCGTCATTCTTTGTCATGCGAGTATTATTTTTACTGCTAAACTCATTTTCAGGTTATTCAAGTTATGATCACACATTTTCATTATGTGTCAGCATATTACGAAAACAAATTATAAGCTGCTACGATGGATTTCTACCACATGGAAAGAACATTTGCCATGAATTTTTAAAAAAAATACCCGATTTTGATTGTTTATCAGAGGTATTGAATTACGAAAACCTCCTCTGACTGAAACAGACGATTTGACTGCCGCATCACCACGAAAGCCCATATCATATAATCAGTACTTCTTTCACAGTCATTGTCTGTACGCATATTCCAAAATTATATCTAAAATTATAGGCTACAAAACGCAAAGTTGCGGTTGATACAATATTCAAACGATATGTGACAATACCTTTCGTGCAGAAAAAACGATAGAAAAATGCAAAGAGAATGTATTTCAAATTTCGTGGTCAACAGATATCTTGCTATTTGGCGCTTTTCTATATACGATTGTGACGTCATATATTGTGCGTTACAATGAGCGATATGACGTCATAATAATGGCATGTGGTGTAGAACAAAATCATTTCAAGGCTTGCATAGCTTTTGTATGTGTGTCCTCCTCATTTTAGCTCACAAAGTGCCGTACTACATGCTTTCAGTGCCTGTCGGTGATTTAAGACTGTTGTCGGGAATTCTGTAAATTCTGATTGACAACCCACTCAAAACACTGGACTCAGCCCATACATGTCCATTAGGACACCAAAGAGTTCGCGTTGTATTTAGTCATGGTAGAATGGAGATAAACATACTGTGTTTTCAAAGTAGAGCTGGGTTACCTCTAGATGTAACCACGCCAAATTTAACATTTGAAACCTCGTAAGGCACGTTTTGTTTTAAATTCAAGCTAGCGTAACCTAATTCTACACTGAAAACACAGTATGTTTTTCTCCTAAACTAACTACTAACAGTCCATGTGATGAGCGCTCCAGTCATATGCTAATGAGTCAAGTCACATAGGCAAGTTCTCACAGCCTGTAGCGAATGTGTTCACAGATCTGAATTCCTACAAGGTTGCTCGGAGATTTGGAAGGCATCACAAGCGCGATACCATGATTTCATCCCAGACATATATTTTGGCGAAGAATTGTCACCTGTCGGAGGCCACAACCCTGGTCGTCTCTGAAGTATTTTTATTTTCCAACTCAACTGCTATATGCCGTGCGACATCATGCTGTGAGGTACTGGATTCAAACATTCATATCGCTCACGGTCGTTTTCACTTTCGCATTGCATTGTGTAATCTCATCACAACGATCATTAGTGGTGATACAATCATGAAGATACAATAAGGGAAATAGAAAAACAACAACAGATAGATGTGTTACCATTGCTGAACTTGAGGAAGACACATTGAAGAGAACATTTGGAGCTAATTGAGGAGGATTTCGAGTTGAAACAGAGATAAGTAACAGGTGTTGAAACTTGGGTCTACCACTATGATCCCGAGTCAAGACGTCAATCCATATAATGGCACCATTCAACTTCTCCGTCACCAAAGACATACACGTCTCTAAGATCAGGGAAGAAAGTTATGGCCACTGTATTCTGGGATGTAATGCATGTGAGCCTTGTTGATGACTTAGAAAAGCAAAAGACGATAACCGGTGCCTACTTTGTTGATTTGTGTCATCGCCTGTGAGATTATATCACAGAAAAGCGGCAAGGAATGGAGTTCTACTACTTCATGACGGTGCCTCTTCTTACACCTCTTAGCTTGCAAAGGCTGCTTTGCGATAATGTGGGTTCGAAGAGCTTCCTGACCCTCCATACTCGCCAGACTTGGAACAAAGGTATTTCCACCTGTTGCCTAAACTGAAGGAACGCTTTCGTGGAAAGAGCAATGACGACAACGATGACTTCAAAGCTGTCGTGAATGGGTTTTTAAGGGTGGCTTCAGAAAACTCCTTCCTTCCTGGAAATGAAAAGCTTCACTATCGAGATGAGAAAGGTATTAAAAAGCAGCGAGATTATACCGAAAAATAAACTTACAAACACTTTCACATATTGTTGGTTTTGTTTGTTTGGCTAAGAGTGAGTGAGTTAAAATAAACGTCGCATCGCCATTATTTCAGCCATATAGCGACGAGACCAAGTTAATATGTTTACAATTGAGCCATTGATGAAAAGTAATATCTAAAAACAATTTATGAAATATTTTGTGCATAATAATATCATGTATACAGTTATAAAACACGGGCTATAGGCCACCAGCAACCAAAGCTGGGCCACCTCGCTGGGGAACCACGGGGACTTACAGTACATCTGCCTCCTGCATGATACCCCAGCAGGATTTGTTAGGTTTAGAGCATTGACCAGCACTTGGTTTATTGAAGCTCTTTTTCGGTTTTCAGACGTTGATACGTAGACTTGTCTCAACAATTTCATTAGAGATTCTCAGTCGAATAAAGAAGGCTGTCTAACAAAGAAAAGCAGCTTGACAAACGTGTGATATCTTCGAACACCATTTAATTTATACCTCATACGTCTCGGTTCATCAGCAGTGTCCACGGAGGTTCTGAGATGACATATTAATAATTATCAATATATCAATGCAATAGCTATTTTTCAACAAGGAGCGTTAGGTATTCACTAGCTGATATTAAACCTTTCAAATGGAGTAAAATGGCTTTATGTCCTTCGAGGATGTGTCTGAATCTTTGAGTAAGTGCGTTTGTTTTAACGCATTCATGTAGTGTACAATAATACGACTTTACGGTTAAATACTCATGTTATTTGTTAAAAGTGATGGTGTCATATTATTCCTTTCACAGAACTGCAAGACTTGAACTCCGGTACCAGAACATCGAGCAAGTAAGGCACATTATTCATCTTCCTATTTGTTATTCACAAACACATTTATTAATCTAATTAAGGAGCAAGGCCTAACAAATGTATAATTACACTTCATTGCCTCAGTGGAATTATCTATGTGACACAGACTGCCTTCTGCTATGAATTTGGAAAATGCGCGATTCTGTTTGGTCAGTTGGTGGTTTAAACCACAATAACCATTACATAACAAATTACATTGTTTGACGTCCGGTGAAAAAGTAAACCTCGTGCAGATACAGTAGCATACAGAAAAATACGGTTTTAACGAACTCCAATTTTAGTTCATTATAACCGTAATTCGTTATAAGCATATCAGCACATATGCAGCAAATATACAGCACATTGTCGGGATCAAAACACATTTCGCTATATCCGTCAGTTCGTTATGAGCGTGTTCGTTATAAACGTAGTTTACTGTGTTTGGTTTTGAGTTTGTTTTCGTTGTTTTCCCAATTCAGATCGAAAACCCATTCAAAACAATGGACTAGAGCCGTGCTTCACGCAATACAAAATATTTAATGTTGCCACAAAAGAATGGAGATAAACTCATTTTAGCACAAGTAAATCTACAGCTAAACAGCTGAACAATGAAAACACCGTACGGCCATCTTCTAAATGATTAGCCTCCTCTGCTTCCCGTTACCCTGTAAGAAAGTCATTTTTCAGCATATGGTCATTGGACGACGGAATATTCTTTAACACTGTTACACTGGTGCACTCCAGAACGTCGAAATTTTGTTACGTACGTCTGCGAATCATATTTCTGATAACGGTACACAAGTGAATCTTTCACTTACAAGGGACAACGATTACTGGTAAGCTTTCCTACATTTGAGTAAACAAGCAGAGCAGCCGCGGACCGTTGCAGTGCAACTCAATAAAGTCAGATTAATAACAAATGAGATAATATCAGAAATTGTATAAATCAGGTAATTCATAACACTCTTTCGTTTGTTTGTAGACATAAATGTATGAGGAGTATTTACCCAGAACTTGAATTACACACAGACAACGTCGCAGTTTGAAGATATCAGTCCCTAATCACCACACCTACACCATGTACCTCGTGTTTCATTCGCAGTGACCTGCTTATTTTTTACTAATCACGTGCGATTTTTTCGTGAAATCCGGATTAACATTGGGTTGTCTCCAATGGAAAGAGCACATTACACATAACGCTAAACCAAGCCTTTAGGCGTGAAGAGCAAACGATTTAGCCACTATATTACCCCACCGTCCCGAGAAGAAGAAGAAGAAGAATAAACTCTTAAAAGTCTCACACATTGTACAATGCCAGCATGGCAATCATACATATACTGAGTCAAATTAAAAACTTCACGTTTTTAAAAGTAATCCCATAAATGATATACAACGGACAAATGTATCAGAGAAGGTAATTTTTAAACATTAATATCCAAAGAAGGATTTTAATTAGGGGTGGTAACCATAATTTGTTCCAAGCACCTACGGTATTCGGTAATAACATCAACAGTTTATCAACATCAACAAGTCCCAAGCACGAGAATCTGATGGCACACAGGTTCAGTAGCGTGTATGGCCACCATGTGCGTTGACAACTGCCACACGACGCCTCTGCGTGGACCTTGTGATGCTTGTGAACACATGATTGGGAAGACGACGCCATTGTTGCTGCAAAATGGTGCAAAGATCTTGCAAATTTTGTGGTTGGTTCTGGAGATTGCGCAGACTTCTGCCAAGAGCATCCCAGACGTGTTCGATGGGATTGAAGTCGGGAGACCTTGACGGCCAGTCCATGACGTTGACTCCCGCATTCTGAAGGAAATGCCTTGTCACAACTGCTGTGTGGGGTCTGGCATTGTCGTGTTGGAAGATCAAACCAGGTCCATGTGCTGACATAAAAGGCAGAAGTTCTGGTGCCAGTACCTAGTCGCGGTAAGCAGCAGCGTTGAGGTTGCCACGGATGACAAGTAGCCTGGAACGTGCAGTGCCACAGAAAGTACCCCACACCGCCTCGAAATCTGTCAACTTCCTGTACACAACACTGGGCGTAACGTTCATGACGGGACTCATCACTGAAGACGACTTGATTCCAATTCCTCACAGGTCCATCGTAAGTGTCGCTGGGCCCACAATTGACGTTGACGTCTGTGTAATTGAGTCAGAATCGGCCTGCAGTATGGTCGTCGTGCTTGAAGGTGAGCAGTTCTCAGACGGTTTCGAACAGTTTGCGCACACAGTCTACCCCTAAACAGTTCATTTCTGGTTGATGTAGCCGTCAAAAATCGGTTACGGAGGTGACGTAAGACAATCTGACGGTCCTCTGCATGTGACGTCAAACGTGGTCGACCTGGCCGAGGGCGATCAGCGGTGGTACCCGTTTGCTGTAGACGCGTCTGTAAAGCATAAACAGTCCGTCGACTACAACCCATCGTCCTTGCGACTTCAGCTACGGACGTTCCCGTCTGCAACATGCCGATGGCACGTTCACGTTGCACATTTGAAAGGCGTGGCATGACAAATGGCCGTAAAGACTTTTGTCTTCTCGTGTGTTATTTTTTATATTAATGACTGCCACCAAGTATGGCTGAAAACACGTGCCGTATTATGGCCACGTGACCAGTTGCACGATGATTTTGATCGATTCACCTGCACAAAAACGGGTGTTATCTGAAGACAACACGTGACCATTACAGTTTAAATACACAATAAGGGCCCACAATGATAACTGGTCAAAATGTTAAAATTTTAGGATTGTGAAGTTTTTAATTTGGTTCAGTATACACACACACACACACACACACACACACACACACACACACACACACACACACACACACACACACACACATTCCGAGATGGTGTGTCGTGCCCCACGCTCGGCGACCATGTTGCAGTTCTTTTGAATTTTCACTCATTGGAATGTAGTATGTTTGTAACTTTACCCATGCTAGCACCATTCAAAAGATTCGTAACAGCGGATACACGTGAAACTTTGACTATTTTATTTCAATCCGTTTATTATTGTTTCGAACTCTCACTGTTTACATGTTGTGCTGTGAAAAAAACAACCACTTACTGTTTGTGCCTGATGATACTTGTGTGAGATCGAAATGTCCTCACTGTTATAGTTAGGGTCATATTTGACCATGACCAGAACTCATCTGAATATAACGAAAACTGGTTGTCCTTTATCGCGTTATGCATAACTAGGATATCGTTAGCACACAACATACTCACCCACACATTGACTCACTCCCTCACTCTATTATATGGTCTTTGATATGGGGGGATTGGGGGAGGGGGGAGTAGGGGCACGGGTGGCCCAGTCGTCTAAGGCGCCGCGATTTGCTGTGAAGAGTTGCGTCCCTTGGGCACGCCAGAAACCTATGCTTGTGGGTTCGAATCCCGGTTCGCTTAAGCTGACACGCCACGATATAACTGGAATACCGTTTAAAGCGGCGTTAACCCAAACTCACTCACTCACTCACTTTGATATGATCATGTCAATCTATATATGTATATATTTCACTACAGTGGTAGTGTTGTGTTTGCAGAATTCCACCTTGCCCACTCTTAAAGGATATGTCACGACCGGAAGGGCTGGTGACCTAAAATCCTCATAGTGATGTAATAAAATGAATTATTTCTCTTTCGGGATTATTAACGCAGAAAGTTAAACATAACCACAACACAAATGTCTATAGTTATAAGATTTGTGTAATGATAAGGTGAAACCTTTTTCTGTCAATATTTTAGACTCTGTACCTTTCGGCAGTTTTGTTAACAATATTATTTCTAATTATCAACAAATATATATGCTGGCATCAACCCTACTTGTCATCTTTTTTGTAACCGCCCGCATATCTAAGACTAATCAACAAATACTTCCTTCTTGAAGTTTGCCCGGTTCAGGAACTCGAATAATTCACTTTTCGATGGATATGTTTAAGTGTTGAGGAAGTAAATCACATCATTTTCTGTAATATTAGTGAATCCTGAGATAATAATCAAAATAAGACTGATTTAATCCCGATCTTGATAATGTTCGTATTTTCTTGCGGATGAAATCAATTGGTATAAAAAAAGCTGGCCGAATAGTCTCCGGTATTTGGTGTTTACGCAACTGTATGGGTGAGTACGTAAACAGAATTCGAGACAGTTGTGATAAGTGAAAAGTTCACCTTTTTTTCCAGGTTTGTAAGTGTGTACTGTCTGACTAAAAAGGAATTCAACGCCAGTGTCAACATTATATAATCGCTGACCGTCTCACATTCCTACTTTTCTACCAGTCCAGTCGTTATTCATACAAACCATAATCCACATAAGCAACTGATATGTTATGTACAGATAAGCCTCCCTCGTGTAGGATAACCTTAGAAGCGTGATGTGTTGAGTCATGTTCATTTTAACACTGCACGGATATTGATTGTATGGAAAAATAAAAGCACGAATTTTGTTACTATGATATTTGTGTTTGTGATCCTTAATGCAGAGCGAAGGAATTGGATCTGCCTTTCTTGAGTAAATATATGGTGTATCTGAATGTACATATATCGTGTAAATGTGTTTCAGTGTTATGATAGGATTACTAGATGTCTGCAATAAACGGCATTTCATTAATACTTATGGAAATATAGCAAGACACAGTGAACGGGCACAACAAATTATATCCATGTAATGAATCGAACATGACTCTTTGGCGTGGCAAGCTATCACTTTAGCCACAAGGCAGCAGCACCTTCCATATATTTGTTTGATAGAACTGTTAGTGACAACTTTGAGTTTACAAGTTCAAACATTTTAGATGTTGGGCATGTTTAAATTATATTCATGCAAAACAACCACGGATAACTCTGTTATATTGTAACGCAGTGTACACTTAATTTGAATGTTGGTGTGGATTGGTACGTGTCACAACATTAAACAGATCTTAGCCGCTGATATACGTTTTCTGCCTTTCAGAATAGAAATATTTCCGATGTGTTCAGTCTGTCAGCTGCAGTTTACCCTGAAAGGTCCAGTCCCCTACTTACTGCCCTGTCTACACGCTGTGTGTGAGACGTGTATGACATCTGCAGCTCGTGGTGTGATATCATGCTCTACATGTCATAGGAAGGTCAACCTCACAGACACAAGTCTCCAAAAGGATGCAGTCAGACAGAAGGAAATATTCCACCTGACAGTCAAACATCGCCCCATGGAGCTCCTCTGTACACATGAAGATGACGGGAACCAGGCTGTGTGTTGGTGTCAGGAATGTGCAGAGTTCCTCTGTGAAAACTGCCAGAACATGCACAACAGTTTCAAACTTAACAAGAACCATGTTGTTCAAAACTTCACTGACATGGAACCGACAGCCTCGAACATTCCAACATTTTGCGGTATCCATAAACATGACTCCCTTTATCTGTTTGATAAAAGCTGCAGGAAGTTAATCTGTGCGAGATGTAGGTTTGAAGACCATGCTGACCACGAAGTTGAGAAGATTGATGTGGTTGCTGATACTATAACAAAACAGTTGGACCATCATAAGAATGAGCTGTCAAAGTTACTGGCTCGTCAGCAATCACACATGCAGAGCATCAGGCAAGGAAGCGAAGCAACCGACAGAACATACAACACTTTGAAAGAAAGTATTGGCCACACATTCCAGACTCTGAGATCACAACTTGATCGAAGAGAGAAGTCACTTCTGATCGCCCTTGAAAGTCATACAAAGGAGACCAAGGCAACTCTACATGCTCGTCTAAACACATATGAAGATTATTGGAAGACATGCACTGGGGTTTTAGACTATATCGCAAAATCCCTCCTCTATGCCTCAAACTTTGACATTCTGGATCTTCGGAGTTGTATAGGGAAGATGACTCAGATGTGCCTGGACACTGTTACGCCACAAACACATGATGTACCTACAGCTGTCTACAACACCAGCAGCCTGTCAAATCTTCAATCAAGAATATCAGAATTTGGTGCAATTTTGACGTGTGAAATGGATGGAGAATCTGTTCAAGGTATTCATTTGTGAAAATATCTGTTGGTCATTCGATCATGGAATGTGATGTTTAATACTGCATTCTTTTTCCAACCTCTTTCAATTAGTTTGTCAATTTTCCACTTGCTAGGCCAGTCGTGTAAACCTTTGATCATGTAATATCCGTTTTTCTGTCAGACAAGGATACGCAGACATACGACTTTATTGCAGACTTGGAAATGAAACACAAAATGGTGAGTATAGTCAGTGGTGATACATAATGAATTCGTGTCTGCAAATTGACGAACAGACTTGAATTACTATGATCAGTCATGATTTGGTTTTATACATTTGAGAGATAGCATCAGTTCATTAACTATTTTGTGTTTACTATATTATCATGGTATAAGGTAAGTAACAAAGAAATCAGATCATACAAAACTAATTTGTGAAATCAGTAAATTACTACACAAGATAAATGAGTAATTAATAAATTGTAGCTCTAGTTAAGCAAGCACCAAATGCAGGTAATGGAATTGGTCAATACATTGGCAGTAATAATGAGTAACAGGCCCAATTACATATTTCGATGGATTCATGGGCTCCGTACTTCAATCACTAGTGGTGTTGGAAGCTGCAGAGCTTGTGGCGTTTTCAGATAGGTATCCCATCCGCACTATGCAAGTAGATAAGACACAAGTCAGGTCGCTCAAGACCACGTATCACCATAGTATTGCTCGTATTACGGTACAGCCAGCCTTTTACAGCAAGTCACAGAACTTCTTGACCACCAACCTCTCCTCATGTCAACAACAAAGAAGGGAGGTAACTCTAACTCAAACTTAGGGTGCAGATTTGCTACTTCAGTGCTCGATATTTTCCAAACGACATAATCATTTACTGCTTCAGACACTCACTAGAAGTAAACTCTACTGTCAGGTTACATCATATTGAAGATTTTTGTTGCAGGACATTACAGAACTGAAGACGAAAATTGATGCAGATGAAAAACATATTGAAAGCCTTAAACTGCTTACAGACCAGCTGAATGCTGAAATCAAAAGCTTGAAATTGGTTTGTTTATTAACCCACACGTACTGATACTTTCTAACCTTATATTCAGAATTGTGTTATAAAGATGAAATCACAAAATGTAATCACATTACTTAAAACATTTTACAGGAGATGCTTAGTTAATGCAATGACCTCCTTTCCTTCGTTTTGAGTGAGTGAGTGAGTGAGGAGTGAGTTAGTGAGTGGTCTCTATATAAATGGCTTATTCTTGACATAGATAGTAAACGTTCATTAGCGAATTATTGAACGCACACATTATTGAAGGCAGACCATGACAAGCAAATATTTGTTATATTTTCAGCGCATTGACGAGAAGGAAAAAGTCGAGAAGAGAGCCCCCCAAATCATGGATTTCTTGCGTGGTAAATAAGCATTTCCTGTTTTCCTTGACCTCCAATAATCATGCACCTAAAATTAATCTGACGAGTTTACATTACAATTGTATTAATATGGTAAACATGTACGAACGATATTCTTACATAACTGACATATCAAGCAAAAAACTGTACATTGATGTTGCAGAATTAGCCAGTGAACACAGTGTCCATCTGCTGAATCCAGGAGCTGTAGACACATCCATGCTGGTGAAATGTGAGTACATTTATCATTTACCCTTTTACAATATAACGAATGATGTACACATTTAACTAAGTAAAAACAGAATATTAGTGTAGTCCATACTTGTCTTGAGTAATGAAGACCGGATGTTGGCCATGGGTGAGTGTGTGTCATTGTGTCAAAATGACCCATGTTCATTACTTACAGCAAGATGTGATATCGATACAATATTGGTGGCTTTTTGGCACGAGATTTTAACATACAGGTTGCACCAGATTGGAAACTGGGAACCAGCATGATGTTCGTTGCAGTCTAATTTGGATAACGACAGATTTGAAACTTGAGCAATCTAATGAACACTTGTATATTTGTATAAAAGTATATTGTATATTTAATCATACTGTGTGGGACTAGGTATAAATGTTGACTCAATTTTTTACCTACTTTCATTTAGACCTGTCCATTTTTACACATAAATAATCTAACCTTTCTGCAATAACAACAAGCACGATTCCTTACTTGTAAGATAAAATCTGCCAAACCCTCCGGAAGTAGAATGAAAGGTTGATGCATTTGACACTGGAAACCATTTTAACTTGCTAGCAGGAAAACACAGAAAAGATGGCATAGACATTTTCCGAAAATGTCTAACGAATCGTTTAAAGAATACAATGTGATTTCAACTGCGTCAGCAATACGTTTTTAGTTTTGGAAGGTGAGGGGATTGGCTGAAATCCCTAAATTCAACACTGGATCGCTTGTTCCCTTAAAACGTCAATGGTATAATTGTTATCAGGTGAGAATTTAACAAGGTGATTTTAACAACGTCAGCAACAGGTCTTTACTGTTGGGGGTGATATTGAAATTTCCAATAATGAAACGCCTGAAACAGTGATGTTAAAAGACCCTCTGAAAACTTAACATGCCTGTAATATAAATACACCTGTGTCAGGGGACATGTACAGAATTACAGGAACTGCAAAGGTGAGGGTCAGTAGATCAAAAACAAAGAACCTGCGACATGGAAATTATATTGATAAAGTGTATTGGTTGACAACGTATCATGTTAGATTGTTTATGAGCTCACAAACACATAAATACAAGAAAATGATTACACAATGTGAGTTCTGAGATTAAATGCATATTTACTTTGTTTCACTTGGACAACATAAAACGAATCAACAAAGGAATATCATCCTTTACTTGCGCAAGGCCTGTTTGCGACTCAGTCTTTTTTACTGCGCATAGTTGCTCGTGCGTTTAACAGGATCGTATGCAGTGTCATTGACCGATTACCTTAGCGGATTTTGTCTGTCAAAACTGTGGCAAATATACAGTCAAGACTCGTTAATCCGACACCTGTTAATCCGACAATCGGCTTTATGTGACACTAATGATGGGAACCGATTTAATCAGTGCTTTTTGGACCAGTTAATCCGAAAATCTCGCACTCCAACTCCGACACACCTAATTTGCAATGAATTGCTAAAAATCACTTTTTAATCAGTCTCGTTAATCCGACACGGTGATCAGCGTACTCCTTGGCTATCTGCTCACGAGTATAAAGCTGGTGTTTTGATGCGAGACGAGTCGAGGAGTAGCTGCATATTGGATTGGATTGGATTTTCGGGGATTTAACGTGTGCTTTCCGCATGTAATAAATTACACTTTAGCGTATCTCGCACACGGGGAAGCACTTATACTAAATAGGAAAAAAAGCGTAATGAATAAAAGGTGCGACCCAATCAAATGTAAAGGTGAGGCGGAGGGGTGGGGGGTGGGGGAGGGTGTCAAGCGTGGGAAGGCACGGCGTCGGTTGGCGAGCTGGTGAGGCGAGTTACTGCTTCTTCCCCAGCCAGGCTAGGTCGAGCTCTCCGGGAGGAAGAGCTCGGAACAGTGCGGCGGTGAGGCGGGCGGAGGCGTTGGTGATGAAGTGCGGACTGACTGGGAGATCACAGTCTGCCAGGAAGTCCGAGAGATCCTGGTAGCTGTGAATCTCGTGTTCAAATCTTTCTTCACCCCAGTACTGCACCAGCACCATGGGTGGGCGTGGGAGGTTGCTGGGGTAGATATTACGGCTCTCGTGCTTGTAGCAGGGGTTAGGGTGGACCTTGTGCTGCTCCAGAATGAGGACTGCCTGCTGTGCAAGGTGGACACGGACGTCTACCTCAACATCTTGATCCGGGACCTGGATCGGTCTGGACTTGGCTGGTGTTGAGGGAGGGGCCTAATGGTGTGGCGGTCTGGGTTTCCGTGGTCTTGCAGGCTGTTGGTGATGGGAGGGGAGAAGAGTCAGGGGAGAAGATACTTCTCCTCTTTCTCTTTTTCCTTCCGTGGCCAGTCCCTTCCGGCGTGCAAAAGGGCTCCTCCCCTCTGGATTCGAGGGGAGCGAGTTCCAGTGCAGCTGTCGGGGGCGGAGGGGTGGTGGGAAGGCTCTCCTGGGTCTCCATGGGAGCGACTGGTGGAGCCTTCTTCACTGTAGGCGGTCTGGCCTTCATTTAACCTTTTACGATATAACGAATGATGTACACATTTAACTAAGTAAAAAAAGAATATTAGTGTAGTCCATACTTGTCTTGAGCAATGAAGGCCGGGTGGTGACCATGGGTGAGTGTGTGTCATTGTGTCAAAATGACCCATATTCATTACTTACAGCAAGATGTGATATAGATACAATATTGGTGGCAGTTTAGCACGCGATATTAACATACAGGTTGCACAAGATTGGAAACTGGGAACCAGCATGAGGCTCGTTGCAGTCTAAACGACAGATTTGAAACTTGAGCAATCTAATGAACACTTGTATATTTGTATAAAAGTATATTGTATATTTAATCATACTGTGTGGGACTAGGTATAAATGTTGACTCAATTTTTTACCTACTTTCATTTAGACCTGTCCCTTTTTACACATAAATAATCTAACCTTTCTGCCATAACAACAAGCACGATTCCTTACTTGTTAGATAAAATCTGCCAAACCCTCCGGAAGTAGAATGAAAGGTTGATGCATTTGACACTGGAAACCATTTTAACTTGCTAGCAGGAAAACACAGAAAAGATGGCATAGAAATTTTCCGAAAATGTCTAACGTATCGTTTAAAGAATACAATGTGATTTCAACTGCGTCAGCAATACGTTTTTAGTTTTGGAAGGTGAGGGGATTGGCTGAAATCCCTAAATTCAACACTGGATCGCTTGTTCCCTTAAAACGTCAATGGTATTGTTATCAGGTGAGAATATAACAAGGTGATTTTAACAACGTCAGCAACAGGTTTTTACTGTTGGGGGTGATACTGAAATTTCCAATAACGAAACGTCTGAAACATTGATGTTAAAAGACCCTCTGAAAACTTAACATGCCTGTAATATAAATACACCTGTGTCTGGGGACATGTACAGAATTACAGGAACTGCAAAGGTGAGGGTCAGTAGATCAAAAACAAAGAACCTGCGACATGGAAATTATATTGATAAAGTGTATTGGTTGACAACGTATCATGTTAGATTGTTTATGAGCTCACAAACACATACATACAAGAAAATGATTACACAATGTGAGTTCTGAGATTAAATGCATATTTCCTTTGTTTCACTTGGACAACATAAAACGAATCAACAAAGGAATAACACCCTTTACTTGCGCAAGGCCTGTTTGGGACTCAGTCTTTTTTACTGCGCATAGTTGCTCGTGCGTTTAACAGGCTCGTATGCAGTGTCATTGACCGATTACCTTAGCGGATTTTGTCTGTCAAAACTGTAGCAAATTTAGAGTCAAGACTCGTTAATCCGACACCTGTTAATCCGACAATCGGCTTTATGTGACACTAATGATGGGAACCGATTTAATCAGTGCTTTTTGGACCAGTTAATCCGAAAATCTCGCACTCCAACTCCGACACACCTAATTTGCAATGAATTGCTAAAAATCACTTTTTAATCAGTCTCGTTAATCCGACACGGTGATCAGCGTACTCCTTGGCTATCTGCTCACGAGTATAAAGCTGGTGTTTTGATGCGAGACGAGTCGAGGAGTAGCTGCATATTGGATTGGATTGGATTTTCGGGGATTTAACGTGTGCTTTCCGCATGTAATAAATTACACTTTAGCGTATCTCGCACACGGGGAAGCACTTATACTAAATAGGAAAAAAAGCGTAATGAATAAAAGGTGCGACCCAATCAAATGTAAAGGTGAGGCGGAGGGGTGGGGGGTGGGGGAGGGTGTCAAGCGTGGGAAGGCACGGCGTCGGTTGGCGAGCTGGTGAGGCGAGTTACTGCTTCTTCCCCAGCCAGGCTAGGTCGAGCTCTCCGGGAGGAAGAGCTCGGAACAGTGCGGCGGTGAGGCGGGCGGAGGCGTTGGTGATGAAGTGCGGACTGACTGGGAGATCACAGTCTGCCAGGAAGTCCGAGAGATCCTGGTAGCTGTGAATCTCGTGTTCAAATCTTTCTTCACCCCAGTACTGCACCAGCACCATGGGTGGGCGTGGGAGGTTGCTGGGGTAGATATTACGGCTCTCGTGCTTGTAGCAGGGGTTAGGGTGGACCTTGTGCTGCTCCAGAATGAGGTCTGCCTGCTGTGCAAGGTGGACACGGACGTCTACCTCAACATCTTGATCCGGGACCTGGATCGGTCTGGACTTGGCTGGTGTTGAGGGAGGGGCCTAATGGTGTGGCGGTCTGGGTTTCCGTGGTCTTGCAGGCTGTTGGTGATGGGAGGGGAGAAGAGTCAGGGGAGAAGATACTTCTCCTCTTTTTCTTTTTCCTTCCGTGGCCAGTCCCTTCCGGCGTGCAAAAGGGCTCCTCCCCTCTGGATTCGAGGGGAGCGAGTTCCAGTGCAGCTGTCGGGGGCGGAGGGGTGGTGGGAAGGCTCTCCTGGGTCTCCATGGGAGCGACTGGTGGAGCCTTCTTCACTGTAGGCGGTCTGGCCTTCATTTAACCTTTTACGATATAACGAATGATGTACACATTTAACTAAGTAAAAAAAGAATATTAGTGTAGTCCATACTTGTCTTGAGCAATGAAGGCCGGGTGGTGGCCATGGGTGAGTGTGTGTCATTGTGTCAAAATGACCCATATTCATTACTTACAGCAAGATGTGATATAGATACAATATTGGTGGCAGTTTAGCACGCGATATTAACATACAGGTTGCACAAGATTGGAAACTGGGAACAAGCATGAGGCTCGTTGCAGTCTAAACGACAGATTTGAAACTTGAGCAATCTAATGAACACTTGTATATTTGTATAAAAGTATATTGTATATTTAATCATACTGTGTGGGACTAGGTATAAATGTTGACTCAATTTTTTACCTACTTTCATTTAGACCTGTCCCTTTTTACACATAAATAATCTAACCTTTCTGCCATAACAACAAGCACGATTCCTTACTTGTTAGATAAAATCTGCCAAACCCTCCGGAAGTAGAATGAAAGGTTGATGCATTTGACACTGGAAACCATTTTAACTTGCTAGCAGGAAAACACAGAAAAGATGGCATAGAAATTTTCCGAAAATGTCTAACGTATCGTTTAAAGAATACAATGTGATTTCAACTGCGTCAGCAATACGTTTTTAGTTTTGGAAGGTGAGGGGATTGGCTGAAATCCCTAAATTCAACACTGGATCGCTTGTTCCCTTAAAACGTCAATGGTATTGTTATCAGGTGAGAATATAACAAGGTGATTTTAACAACGTCAGCAACAGGTTTTTACTGTTGGGGGTGATACTGAAATTTCCAATAACGAAACGTCTGAAACATTGATGTTAAAAGACCCTCTGAAAACTTAACATGCCTGTAATATAAATACACCTGTGTCTGGGGACATGTACAGAATTACAGGAACTGCAAAGGTGAGGGTCAGTAGATCAAAAACAAAGAACCTGCGACATGGAAATTATATTGATAAAGTGTATTGGTTGACAACGTATCATGTTAGATTGTTTATGAGCTCACAAACACATACATACAAGAAAATGATTACACAATGTGAGTTCTGAGATTAAATGCATATTTCCTTTGTTTCACTTGGACAACATAAAACGAATCAACAAAGGAATAACACCCTTTACTTGCGCAAGGCCTGTTTGGGACTCAGTCTTTTTTACTGCGCATAGTTGCTCGTGCGTTTAACAGGCTCGTATGCAGTGTCATTGACCGATTACCTTAGCGGATTTTGTCTGTCAAAACTGTAGCAAATTTAGAGTCAAGACTCGTTAATCCGACACCTGTTAATCCGACAATCGGCTTTATGTGACACTAATGATGGGAACCGATTTAATCAGTGCTTTTTGGACCAGTTAATCCGAAAATCTCGCACTCCAACTCCGACACACCTAATTTGCAATGCATTGCTAAAAATCACTTTTTAATCAGTCTCGTTAATCCGACACGGTGATCAGCGTACTCCTTGGCTATCTGCTCACGAGTATAAAGCTGGTGTTTTGATGCGAGACGAGTCGAGGAGTAGCTGCATATTGGATTGGATTGGATTTTCGGGGATTTAACGTGTGCTTTCCGCATGTAATAAATTACACTTTAGCGTATCTCGCACACGGGGAAGCACTTATACTAAATAGGAAAAAAAGCGTAATGAATAAAAGGTGCGACCCAATCAAATGTAAAGGTGAGGCGGAGGGGTGGGGGGTGGGGGAGGGTGTCAAGCGTGGGAAGGCACGGCGTCGGTTGGCGAGCTGGTGAGGCGAGTTACTGCTTCTTCCCCAGCCAGGCTAGGTCGAGCTCTCCGGGAGGAAGAGCTCGGAACAGTGCGGCGGTGAGGCGGGCGGAGGCGTTGGTGATGAAGTGCGGACTGACTGGGAGATCACAGTCTGCCAGGAAGTCCGAGAGATCCTGGTAGCTGTGAATCTCGTGTTCAAATCTTTCTTCACCCCAGTACTGCACCAGCACCATGGGTGGGCGTGGGAGGTTGCTGGGGTAGATATTACGGCTCTCGTGCTTGTAGCAGGGGTTAGGGTGGACCTTGTGCTGCTCCAGAATGAGGTCTACCTGCTGTGCAAGGTGGACAAGGACGTCTACCTCAACATCTTGATCCGGGACCTGGATCGGTCTGGACTTGGCTGGTGTTGAGGGAGGGGCCTAATGGTGTGGCGGTCTGGGTTTCCGTGGTCTTGCAGGCTGTTGGTGATGGGAGGGGAGAAGAGTCAGGGGAGAAGATACTTCTCCTCTTTTTCTTTTTCCTTCCGTGGCCAGTCCCTTCCGGCGTGCAAAAGGGCTCCTCCCCTCTGGATTCGAGGGGAGCGAGTTCCAGTGCAGCTGTCGGGGGCGGAGGGGTGGTGGGAAGGCTCTCCTGGGTCTCCATGGGAGCGACTGGTGGAGCCTTCTTCACTGTAGGCGGTCTGGCCTTCATTTAACCTTTTACGATATAACGAATGATGTACACATTTAACTAAGTAAAAAAAGAATATTAGTGTAGTCCATACTTGTCTTGAGCAATGAAGGCCGGGTGGTGGCCATGGGTGAGTGTGTGTCATTGTGTCAAAATGACCCATATTCATTACTTACAGCAAGATGTGATATAGATACAATATTGGTGGCAGTTTAGCACGCGATATTAACATACAGGTTGCACAAGATTGGAAACTGGGAACCAGCATGAGGCTCGTTGCAGTCTAAACGACAGATTTGAAACTTGAGCAATCTAATGAACACTTGTATATTTGTATAAAAGTATATTGTATATTTAATCATACTGTGTGGGACTAGGTATAAATGTTGACTCAATTTTTTACCTACTTTCATTTAGACCTGTCCCTTTTTACACATAAATAATCTAACCTTTCTGCCATAACAACAAGCACGATTCCTTACTTGTTAGATAAAATCTGCCAAACCCTCCGGAAGTAGAATGAAAGGTTGATGCATTTGACACTGGAAACCATTTTAACTTGCTAGCAGGAAAACACAGAAAAGATGGCATAGAAATTTTCCGAAAATGTCTAACGTATCGTTTAAAGAATACAATGTGATTTCAACTGCGTCAGCAATACGTTTTTAGTTTTGGAAGGTGAGGGGATTGGCTGAAATCCCTAAATTCAACACTGGATCGCTTGTTCCCTTAAAACGTCAATGGTATTGTTATCAGGTGAGAATATAACAAGGTGATTTTAACAACGTCAGCAACAGGTTTTTACTGTTGGGGGTGATACTGAAATTTCCAATAACGAAACGTCTGAAACATTGATGTTAAAAGACCCTCTGAAAACTTAACATGCCTGTAATATAAATACACCTGTGTCTGGGGACATGTACAGAATTACAGGAACTGCAAAGGTGAGGGTCAGTAGATCAAAAACAAAGAACCTGCGACATGGAAATTATATTGATAAAGTGTATTGGTTGACAACGTATCATGTTAGATTGTTTATGAGCTCACAAACACATACATACAAGAAAATGATTACACAATGTGAGTTCTGAGATTAAATGCATATTTCCTTTGTTTCACTTGGACAACATAAAACGAATCAACAAAGGAATAACACCCTTTACTTGCGCAAGGCCTGTTTGGGACTCAGTCTTTTTTACTGCGCATAGTTGCTCGTGCGTTTAACAGGCTCGTA
The DNA here is from genome assembly GCF_023055435.1 of Haliotis rufescens. Classification (NCBI taxonomy): domain Eukaryota; kingdom Metazoa; phylum Mollusca; class Gastropoda; order Lepetellida; family Haliotidae; genus Haliotis; species Haliotis rufescens. The sequence continues at coordinate 10,803,321 of NW_025964383.1, forward strand.
TGCAGTGTCATTGACCGATTACCTTAGCGGATTTTGTCTGTCAAAACTGTAGCAAATTTAGAGTCAAGACTCGTTAATCCGACACCTGTTAATCCGACAATCGGCTTTATGTGACACTAATGATGGGAACCGATTTAATCAGTGCTTTTTGGACCAGTTAATCCGAAAATCTCGCACTCCAACTCCGACACACCTAATTTGCAATGCATTGCTAAAAATCACTTTTTAATCAGTCTCGTTAATCCGACACGGTGATCAGCGTACTCCTTGGCTATCTGCTCACGAGTATAAAGCTGGTGTTTTGATGCGAGACGAGTCGAGGAGTAGCTGCATATTGGATTGGATTGGATTTTCGGGGATTTAACGTGTGCTTTCCGCATGTAATAAATTACACTTTAGCGTATCTCGCACACGGGGAAGCACTTATACTAAATAGGAAAAAAAGCGTAATGAATAAAAGGTGCGACCCAATCAAATGTAAAGGTGAGGCGGAGGGGTGGGGGGTGGGGGAGGGTGTCAAGCGTGGGAAGGCACGGCGTCGGTTGGCGAGCTGGTGAGGCGAGTTACTGCTTCTTCCCCAGCCAGGCTAGGTCGAGCTCTCCGGGAGGAAGAGCTCGGAACAGTGCGGCGGTGAGGCGGGCGGAGGCGTTGGTGATGAAGTGCGGACTGACTGGGAGATCACAGTCTGCCAGGAAGTCCGAGAGATCCTGGTAGCTGTGAATCTCGTGTTCAAATCTTTCTTCACCCCAGTACTGCACCAGCACCATGGGTGGGCGTGGGAGGTTGCTGGGGTAGATATTACGGCTCTCGTGCTTGTAGCAGGGGTTAGGGTGGACCTTGTGCTGCTCCAGAATGAGGTCTACCTGCTGTGCAAGGTGGACAAGGACGTCTACCTCAACATCTTGATCCGGGACCTGGATCGGTCTGGACTTGGCTGGTGTTGAGGGAGGGGCCTAATGGTGTGGCGGTCTGGGTTTCCGTGGTCTTGCAGGCTGTTGGTGATGGGAGGGGAGAAGAGTCAGGGGAGAAGATACTTCTCCTCTTTTTCTTTTTCCTTCCGTGGCCAGTCCCTTCCGGCGTGCAAAAGGGCTCCTCCCCTCTGGATTCGAGGGGAGCGAGTTCCAGTGCAGCTGTCGGGGGCGGAGGGGTGGTGGGAAGGCTCTCCTGGGTCTCCATGGGAGCGACTGGTGGAGCCTTCTTCACTGTAGGCGGTCTGGCCTTCATTTAACCTTTTACGATATAACGAATGATGTACACATTTAACTAAGTAAAAAAAGAATATTAGTGTAGTCCATACTTGTCTTGAGCAATGAAGGCCGGGTGGTGGCCATGGGTGAGTGTGTGTCATTGTGTCAAAATGACCCATATTCATTACTTACAGCAAGATGTGATATAGATACAATATTGGTGGCAGTTTAGCACGCGATATTAACATACAGGTTGCACAAGATTGGAAACTGGGAACCAGCATGAGGCTCGTTGCAGTCTAAACGACAGATTTGAAACTTGAGCAATCTAATGAACACTTGTATATTTGTATAAAAGTATATTGTATATTTAATCATACTGTGTGGGACTAGGTATAAATGTTGACTCAATTTTTTACCTACTTTCATTTAGACCTGTCCCTTTTTACACATAAATAATCTAACCTTTCTGCCATAACAACAAGCACGATTCCTTACTTGTTAGATAAAATCTGCCAAACCCTCCGGAAGTAGAATGAAAGGTTGATGCATTTGACACTGGAAACCATTTTAACTTGCTAGCAGGAAAACACAGAAAAGATGGCATAGAAATTTTCCGAAAATGTCTAACGTATCGTTTAAAGAATACAATGTGATTTCAACTGCGTCAGCAATACGTTTTTAGTTTTGGAAGGTGAGGGGATTGGCTGAAATCCCTAAATTCAACACTGGATCGCTTGTTCCCTTAAAACGTCAATGGTATTGTTATCAGGTGAGAATATAACAAGGTGATTTTAACAACGTCAGCAACAGGTTTTTACTGTTGGGGGTGATACTGAAATTTCCAATAACGAAACGTCTGAAACATTGATGTTAAAAGACCCTCTGAAAACTTAACATGCCTGTAATATAAATACACCTGTGTCTGGGGACATGTACAGAATTACAGGAACTGCAAAGGTGAGGGTCAGTAGATCAAAAACAAAGAACCTGCGACATGGAAATTATATTGATAAAGTGTATTGGTTGACAACGTATCATGTTAGATTGTTTATGAGCTCACAAACACATACATACAAGAAAATGATTACACAATGTGAGTTCTGAGATTAAATGCATATTTCCTTTGTTTCACTTGGACAACATAAAACGAATCAACAAAGGAATAACACCCTTTACTTGCGCAAGGCCTGTTTGGGACTCAGTCTTTTGTACTGCGCATAGTTGCTCGTGCGTTTAACAGGCTCGTATGCAGTGTCATTGACCGATTACCTTAGCGGATTTTGTCTGTCAAAACTGTAGCAAATTTAGAGTCAAGACTCGTTAATCTGACACCTGTTAATCCGACAATCGGCTTTATGTGACACTAATGATGGGAACCGATTTAATCAGTGCTTTTTGGACCTGTTAATCCGAAAGTCTCGCGCTACGACTCCAACACACCTAATTTGCAATGAATTCCTGAAATCACTTATTAATCAGTCTCGTTAATCCGAACGGTGATCAGCGTACTCCGTGGCCATCTGCTCACGAGTATATAGCTGGTGTTTTGATGCGAGACGAGTCGAGGATTAGCTGCATATTTCAACGGCTGCAGAGATATACTGGCTACCCAATAAATAATTATTTAAAAAAAACAAAAAACAGGATTGATCACATGCTTCGACTACCTCAATCTCATTAAAATCGGATACAAGTTCTCGCTACCACTGAGGACATCCCATTACAGGTCACGCCAGAACGTTTATGAGTTCCTATTTACTACGAGTAACACAGGGAATTATATAGGTTTGAAACACAACGTTCCCTTATCCAACTTTAAAGCACTAATAATCCGTTCTTGTTGTTGACAGATGTCTGTCATTTTATGTCCATCAGGCGGAGAACTTGAGAGGTGTCGCCTGTGTGAGTGAGTGAATGTTGATTTAGGTTTCATGCAGCAATATTTTACCCGATTCACGGTGGTAATCGAGTCTGGGCAGGATACATCGTTATTTGATGGTCTCAGAAACGATCAACGTTGTCGGTGTACGATGACACACAATCAGCAAGGTCAATCATTGAACCCAACATTCTCTAGTCGCACGTCAAAGTCACAGCTTCGATTCCCCACATGGGTACAATACGTGAAGCGCATTCTGGTGTTCCCCGCTGACATAATGCTGGAATATTGCTAAAGACGGCATAAAACTCACTCACTCAATCTATAATGTCGCCTGTTACAACAAACATGTTTGTGAAGGGGGTGTATTCTGCCCCCGAAGCCCCCCAGGTGATGTGCACCGCGCAGAATACACGTAAAATCCAGTGCTGCATAGTTTACCCTTGGAGTATGACCACCATGGGTTAACGTGATATGTGATATTTACATGGCATGTGTTGGTGTCATTATACATGGACGTTTGTGTTACATCTCATCTAAACGTAATCTGTTTATTTAATAGTTGCATTCACCTGAAAACAATCGTAGAAGCCACATATCATGCTGTGTCTTGCTCACTCTCAATTATTTTCAGGCTTCCGTGATAACGCTATTCTTAACTATGAGTTATAACAAAATGCAGTTACTAAATCAACGCCAACCCCTTATGAAACACTATTATCATTCAGCCTGGATGTATCCTGGTTCTTGTGGCCAGCACATCCAGAAGATATCCCCATGCATGTGTACCTCGTCTCTCAGAGGTTTTCTTAGTTATAACTTTGTCATTATATTTTTTATTCATTATGAATCAACAAGATAAATCAATGTTTTGGTATACCTAATGACGTGCGCGTGACCACGTGACAGATACGGTGAAGACGATTGCGACAACGGGTACTGTACAGTTTGCTATATTTCCATTGTTTTCGTTCCCACTTGGCGCTGTGTAACAGATCCTCTCAAACCTTTCTCCTGGAACCAAGATGAGCGCCTTTCCTCTTAGTTCCACAAAATCAATGTCGGCAGTACATTGAACTTTGAAGTTAGAATAGGGGCGGTCGGGTAGCCCAGTGGTTAAGGCGTTCGCTCTTCACGCCGAAAACCCGGGTTCGATTCCCGACATGGGTACAATGTGTGAAGCCCATTTCTGGTGTCTCCCGCCGTGATATTGCTGGAATATTGCTAAAAGCGGCGTAAAACCATACTCACTCACTCACTCACTGAAGTTAGAATAATCCTCAACTAAAGTGGTGACGACAGCGCCAAGTGATCGTCTGCTGTTTTCAAAAATGAGAACATTCAAAGCGAAAGCGCCTCAGCAAGAGCGGTGTCACCATGGTTTTACAGTCGTAATCTATTTCGCTCGTGCAGCACGAAGTTTCTCGTCACAACAAGACGGTTAATCAATTTTATCAACAGTCTCCAAGCTGGTACAATACCAAATAAATCAGGTGCTGTTTGCTCATATCAGTATATTAAAACAGAAGAACATTATCACAATAAAGACAATTCCGGAAAATGTTTGAATGATCTTCAAAGCAAGCGCCCAGAACACTTCACACAGCTGCCGGATGAGGCCACCTGGTCACGTGACATAGTGCTATTTGTTTGCCAAGCAATGTACATGTTGCTCGTTATACCGTGTTTCTGTTATAAGACGACGTGTGGGAGCAGTAACTCCCTGTCATCGCCTTCAGTGTGATTATCACGCAACGTTTAAGCATAAGTAACTCAAAATAGCATCCGCAAATATATCTGATGATGTAGTATCATTTTCTAATGTTGATATGTTATATATCAAAAGGCCTTCTTCACTTCTGTGATGTGATTGTGTTTTTGTTACATTATTTGGAGTTGAGTAGATTGTAGTTATTTATAAATCCTAAACCATCTAAATATCATGATACACCTTAATCATCACTGTTTGTTTTACGTACATGAAAACTACATTCATATGTTGTAGGTATACATCTGAAGTATGACAAAGACAGAGTCAATCTCGACACAGTCCACATCAACACAAAGGGAGACCTGGTCAACAGGGAGTCGGACACCAGACCTGCAGGGGAGGGGAGACTGAAGGAGTACACTGGCACATGTAGCACTGCCCCCCTCCCCCGGGCTGGCTGTCCCCAGTACTGGGAGGTGGTGAACAGGGTCAGTCTGGAGGAACCGCTCACAGTGGAGGCCCTCATCCTGGAGGTGGGTGTGTGCAGGGAGGAGCAGAGGGACGTGTCTCATTGTATAGGTAGAGAACCCAGCTCCTGGTGCCTTACCGTCGCCCGCTGTCCTACACACGGCGGGATATGCAGTCAGACATGGAAGGAGGAGGAGCATGTGCTGTGTCTGCTTGACACTCTCCCCAACAGAGCAGGGGCATCACAAACACTACATTACGGTGTTGTCTATGATGACGCCAGGAAGAAGATTGTCTTCATTGATGTGAAGGAGAACAAAGTGATGTCGACGTTAGACAATTTAGACTCTAGTCAGCCACTGTGGCCGATGTTCGGGGTGTATAACCCACATCACCTCACTGTCAGCATGACACTTGTAGTGGGCAGCGACATCAACATGACAGAGGAGAAGAAAGCAATGATTGTCAAGGCGCTGTCGTGATGGTGGCAATGATTGTCAAGGCACTGTCGTGATGGTGGCAATGATTGTCAAGGCGCTGTCGTGATGGTGACAATGATTGTCAAGGCGCTGTCGTGATGGTGACAATGATTGTCAAGGGCTGTCGTGATGTTGACAATGATTGTCAAGGCGATGTCGTGATGGTGACAATGATTGTCAAGGGCTGTCGTGATGGTGACAATGATTGTTAAGGCGCTGTCGTGATGGTGACTATGATTGTTAAGGCGTTGCCGTGATGGTGACAATGATTGTCAAGGCGTTGTCGTGATGGTGACAATGATTGTCAAGGGCTGTCGTGATTGTGACAATGATTGTCAAGGCGCTGTCGTGATGGTGACAATGATTGTCAAGGGCTGTCGTGATGGTGACAATGATTGTTAAGGCGCTGTCGTGATGGTGACAATGATTGTCAAGGCGCTGTCGTGATGGTGACAATGATTGTCAAGGCGTTGTCGTGATGGTGACAATGATTGTCAAGGCGCTGTCGTGATGGGGACAATGATTGTCAAGGGTTGTCGTGATGGTGACAATGATTGTCGAGGCGCTGTCGTGATGGTGACATTGATTGTCAAGGCGCTGTCGTGAAAGTGACAATGATTGTCAAGGCGCTGTCGTGATGGTGGCAATGATTGTTAAGCCGCTGTCGTGATGGTGGCAATGATTGTCAAGGCGCTGTCGTGATGGTGACAATGATTGTCAAGGCACAGTCGTGATGTCGTGGCGTGAGAGAGGTGGTCGTGATGGGGATAATGAACAAACAAAGACATAGATATTAACTACTCAGAAACAACTATATGGCAAACAAATAACTTATATTTGACGGAAGGCTTTCAGTATGAGCTGACGGTATAAGATATCCTCGTGTATCCATGTAGTGGCCATGTATTCTAGTCACAGTTAAAAACAACTGTCATTGAGAATTATGAATAGTTAAGATGAAACAGATAGTATTTTCCAGTTACCGACAGTCAATCTGAAGGCGACACACATCCAATGTTACTACACAAGAATGAAGTAACTGAAGCGTTCGTAAAATGCACGAGATCAACAATTTTGAGAGGCAGGTAGTGACAACAAAGATGAAAACAATATATTTTGACTTACTATAAATAAAAGTGAGTGAGTGAGTTGGGCTTAACGCCGCTTTTAACAATATCCCAGTTATATCGCGGCGTGTCAGCTTAATGTGGGAGGAAAGCCCGAAGTGATGCAGGTCGCAGACGTTTACCACTTCGGTTAAACCCACGAGCACGGGTATGGTGCTGACAAACCTAGAAACATAATCGGGGCGAACCGGGATTCGAACCCACAATCATAGGTTTCGGGCGCGCCCAAGGGACGCAACTCTGCACAGCGAATCGCGGCGCCTTAGACGACTGGGCCACCCGTGCCCCTATAAATAAAAGACGATCGGGGGATCCAAATTTGGTATCCTATGTACGCATTTATTGTTATTATTTGGCATTGTCGCGCTTTGAATAATAATGTTGACACTTTTTGCTTGTTAAGTACAAGCGACAATGTCTTTTACAGGGTTTCAACGGTGACAAAGCCATGTTTTTGGAACATTCAAACAGAAATGTTAAGACGTTTATCAACAAGACTGATTCAATGAAATACGAGTCAAAATGTTTACATTATTATTCAATGATTCAATGTATTTTTGCAACCGGGATATATATTACATAAATTAAATCAATACAGCTACATCGAATGTTGATCTCTTAAAGATGTAATGTACGTGATCTCTACACTTGAACAGCAAGCATTTCTAAAAGTCCCCTGAGATTGATACACAGCCTGTTTATGTAATTCACGTATTATCAATATGCTCTGAATTGAACATATATATCAATACTTTGGTAATGAATCATCTCATGAAAGGTATGATCTACTCCATACTGATGTGGATATATTGTTTCGGGGTCGTCCCAATAGCCCGGCTAGTGGATAGGTTTGGATAGGTTTACCCCGTGTTGTTTCACGCATCAACATTAAAGAGTGGCCGACTCTAATCTGTTTCTATTGTCCAGTAAATACATCAACTTGTTAAACATATAACTTGATGAAGAAGTAAGCATATACTCCGAAACGTTTTGTTCCTCATAATAAGGGGGCACGGGTGGTCCAGTCGTCTACGGCGCCGCGATTCGCTGTGCAGAGTTGCGTCCCTTGGACACGCCAGAAAACTGTGACTGTTGGTTCGAATCCCGGTTCGCCCCGATTATGTTTCTAGGTTTGTCAGCACCATACCCGTCAACGTGGGTTTCACCGAAGTGGTAAACGTCTGAGACCTGCATCACTACGGGCTTTCCTCCGACATTAAGCTGACACGCCGCGATATGACTGGAATACTGTTAAAAGCGGCGTTAAACCCAACTCACTCACTCCTTATAATAAAGAAGTTGAGATCCATATATTCTCTCCCTTATGTGCATCACTTCTTTATGCCTTTCAAAGACTTCTTAAACACAATTTTCAGTATTAAGAACCAGTCAGGTGTGATATTTTGCAACAACACAACCGATAGCACATTTCTGTCCATTATCAATTTGCCTCTTGTATTCGGCGATCATGGCCACCTTCCTTTCCAAAACGTTTCTGTTTCTGTTAGCGGTACTTTTATACCATATATTTCACATAGGGCTAAGAGGTTATATGAAATACTTTGTTGTAAACCCGTCCCCATTCTCAATGTCAAGGTTCAATGTCAACTACATGCATGTCCACTGTTATTGTATATATGATGTACTTTTGTCCTATTACCCTCATAAGGGGGTACGGGAGGCCCAGTCGTCTGAGGCGCCGCGATTCGCTGTGCAAAGTTGTGTCCCTTGGGCACGCAAGAAACCTATGATTGTGGGTTCGATTACCGGTTCCCTCGATTATGTTTCTAGGATTGTCAGCACCATACCCGTGCTCGTGGGTTTCACCGAAGTGGTAAACGTCTGAGACCTGCATCACTTCGGGCTTTCCTCCCACATTAAGCTGACACGCCGCGATATGACTGGAATACTGTTAATAGCGGCGTCAAACCCACCTCACTCACTCACTCACTATCCTCGTATACTAATAAGATGTCTATATATATAATACACAACAAAAATACTGTGATCCTATCACTTACTGATCAGTGGATATCTTTATATAATATAACTGCTAAGTCTCCTAACTTTGCACACAAAATGCCGCGTCCAGGGTGTAGTGGATAGAGAGGGGGTCGGTGTTTCAATTCCCTGACCACGTCATACCAAAAGACATTATATGATGGTGTTTCTTGTTACCATGCCTGGAGATCGACATTAGTGAGTGAGTATGAATTTACGCCGCTTTTAGCAATATTCCAGCAATATCACGGCGGGGGACACCAGAAATGGGCTTCAAACATTGTACCCATGTCGGGAATCGAACCCGGGTCTTCGGCGTGACGAGAGAACGCTTTAACCGCTAGGCTGCCAGACCGCTCTTAGAGCTTGACATTAAGTAGGCTTGTACTACAAAAATAGCGCGTCCGCACACATACAAGCAGCCAGACACACACGTGCATGCAACAATCATGATATCATCCTCACCTTAATATGTTTTGTTTCAATAACTCAATTAACCTATCGTTACGTGAGTCAAAACTTTCAGCGCTAGGATGTACAGGCCCGAATGGAAAAAAAAACAAGGAATGGTCGGCTCGGGGTCTATACTGTGTCTTAGTGGGTGTCCATGTTAAACTGCGGCATGGTAACTCAGTAGGCTAAAGCCCCTATCTCACATTCACGGATCTGAACACGAATGAACCCGATTTAACGTTTAATGATTTAAGTCGTGGTCGGTCGCGCGCGGTCGTATGGACGTCGCAGCTCGGCTTAAAACGTGTTCAGTCGTATGAAGGTCGTATGAGGGTCGTATGAGGGTCGTATGAGGGTCGTTTTTGGTCGTATGAGGGTCGTGTTTGGTTAAGAAATTTGCATAAACCAAAAGGTCGAGCACGAATCAACACGATTTTTCAACATTTCTTAAATCGTGTTCGCAATTTCTTAAATCGTGTATGTAAGATAGGGACTTAACACTATAAAACTGACATGATATAAGTATGGACTTGCAAAAACAGCGATACATGTGTAATCCTTATTTGGTAATAAATAGACAAGTCACCTTTACTTCTGTGAAAAACACAAAATGGAGAGGCAGAATTTTGATTTTCCGAGTGAACCCTATTGCCCGAATGAATTCTTGATTCGATTGTGTGAGTTCAATGCTTCTTGCCATCAAAATGTGATGGGTGAGGATATGATCACAGTAATCTTTTGTTGGGTGAAGTACACATGAGTTTTCACGCCATGTATTATTATTTTGCATTTTGTTTCATGCAGAATGTTATGTTAGAAGTGACTGGCTTGACGAATGTCTATGTGTACTAATATGGTAGTTACACACTTCTACAAATATGACATACAGGAACATCAGCTGAAAAGACTTCTTGCACACTGACCATCGTTTGCAGTTTTATCTTATGGGAGATATAGGACTTGATGTTGATGAAGCATCACAATCACATGTACCGTTATCTCACTTACACTTGTATTATTGATGTCATATAGTCTAAATATATGTCATATAGTCTAAATATATATTTTATCATATGATTAAAATGATTTCCCAAAATCTTTTTTGCCATCTGTTACACAAGCTTGGAATGCACTTGATATTGATATTAGAAATGTAGATTCCTTATCTCGGTTTAAGCAATTAATTTCTAGAGAAACTAAGCTTACTTCAAATTTTACATCTTTTGCTAGTTATGGCCATTGGGAATGCCAAGTGATTTTATCTGGACTTAGGCTAGGTTGTAGTGATTTAAAATCACATTCATTTGACAGATTTCTGATTGATAATCCCATCTGTCCATGTGGCCTAAATAGAGAAGATGCTTTCCAATTTTTTATATCTTGTCCACGCTATGCCAAGTTTAGAATTGATATATACTTTTTTGTTAACCAGCTCAGCATACATACTATACTCCACGGCAATGAAGATCCATCTCCCTCAGACAATGAACACATTATACAATCAGTTCACAATTACATCATTGAAACAAACCGCTTTACGTAAGTTATGTGTCAACTTAAGAATATATAATGCATTGGGTATCTTGCTTTCCATTTTATATCAGTTTGTGTTACTCATTAATGTCTGCTCTATGGACTTCATTACAATCTACATGTATGGTGAACAATATCAGGAGAAGCATCAATATAGGCCTTTTTGGTCTGTTTGCTAATCCTTTTTCCATTTTGTAACGTTATGTAATGTAAAATCTGAACATTAATGGAAATAAAATACTGTTTAAATCATTTCAAAAACCGTTGATGGCCCTGCATGTTGTTTGAAATAGTTATTCATTCTACCTCTGCTCGTGGGTTTCAACAAAGTGGTAAACATCTAAGACCCGCATCACTTGATTGCAGTCAACATGAAGCTGACACACCGTGATATAACTGAAATACTGAAGTGACCCTTAACCACACTCACTTAGTAATGATCTTTCAACATGATGGGTTAAAGTGTACAATATCTTCAAACATGTACCTACATTTCAATATGTGTGACAGGCCCATGACGAAAGACGTGGTTTCTCTTGTCCTAACATATACTTACAGATAGTCCATATGGTTAACTAAAACATCAACAGTCGGGCATCCAAATCACTATATTATGACACAACAAACGTCGGATGTACAAACTGACCAAATAACGCATATTCAGACACACAAACAGTCGGATATGACAAGTAGTGTTGGGACACACCAGGCAGTGGAACAATACCACTTATGTTTGTATCGAGCAAACAATCCAGAGACAGACTACCAATGGATTTCATTAACCTTAGAACGAATATTTACACATAACAACAAATATTCCCACATAACCGACAGGAGTACAGGGAGATATACAAACAACATACATCAACAGTCTCGCATAACATGCAGACAGACAGTTTCGCTGATTTGCCTGATCCAGGTCGCATGAGATGTTCATTGTCTATATCCAACGAAAATCTAATTCTGGGTTGTATGTTCAGTATCAACCACTGGTTTACATCCCACATATTGGGTTGTATGTTCAGTATCAACCACTGGTTTACCTCTCCAAAGCTGGGTTGTATGTTCAGTATCAACCACTGGTTTACCTTCCACATGTTGGGTTGTATGTTCAGTATCAACCACTGGTTTAACTCCCACATGCTGGGTTGTATGTTCAGTATCAACCACTGGTTTACCCCTCATATGCTGGGTTGTATGTTCAGTAACAACCACTGGTTTACCTCCCACATGTTGGGTTGTATGTTCAGTATCAACCACTGGTTAACCTCTCACATGCTGGGTTGTATGTTCAGTATCAACCACTTGTTTTTGTCTCCCACACCGGGTTTTATGTTCAGTATCAACCACTGGTTAACCAGATACATGCTTGGGTGTACGTTAGGTAGAGGTAACGGTGACCCGGTCGTCACGGTGACGACATATCGCTAGTAGAATTGAATTTCCGGGATAAGATTATACATTCAAATCCCAGGTTAGTGTGTGATTATTCGTTTGTTTAATCCATGCATACTCTTGTGCTAAACGTGATAAGACTTTAGGCTGTCCTCCCTTTTCAACTCATAAGCTTAGCCGGAGAAAGCCTAAGGCTGACATGTATAAACATGAAAATGTCAGTGGCTTACTATTGCTTGGATTTCATCATTAGTTTAGATGATCAGTATGTTAATGTTTCCGTCTGTATGAGGGAACGTAAGACCATTCTGTCCCTTGGAGTATGCCATTAGTTTTAATGATCTGTATGTCCAGGTTTCCTTCCATATGGAACCACCACCGTGTTTTAGTGGTAGAGCGTCTGCCCGGAGAGTGGAAGTTCGGGTGTTCAATCCCAAGGCGCATCACAACCAACGAGTTTGAAAGGTGGTTCTTGTAATTGCCTGTTGCTTGACATCAAGCAAGGACTTGTTGGTTCGGAGTCAGTGTACTGTACATGGTATCCCAGTGGAATAGCACCATAAAATCGTCATAAATCCGGAGCTGTACAAGGAATCACACACTGACACACACATGCATACAGGATGCTTTACAAGTGCAATAACCTTGAACGTGATGTTAAACCCAATTTCACCTCACCTCCTGTATGGATGGATATAGGAGCACTCTGGACCTTGGAGTTTGTCATTAGTTTAGATGATCTATATGTCTTGTTTCCTTCTGTATGGATTGCCATAGGAGCACTCTGGACCTTTGAGTTTGTCATTAGTTCAGATGATATATATGTCTTGTTTCCTTCTATATGAATTGCCATAGGAGCACTCTGGACCTTTGAGTTTGTCATTAGTTCAGATGATCTATATGTCTTGTTTCCTTCTATATGGATTGCCATAGGAGCACTCTGGACCTTTGTGTTTGTCATTAGTTTAGATGATCTATATGTCTTGTTTCCTTCTATATGAATTGCCATAGGAGCACTCTGGACCTTTGTGTTTGTCATTAGTTTAGATGATCTATATGTTTTGTTTCCTTCTATATGGATGGACTTAGGAGCACTCTGGACCTTGAAGCTTGTCATTAGTTCAGATGATCTATTTGTCTTGTTTCCTTCTATATGGATGGATACAGGAGCACTCTGGACCTTGGAGTTTGTCATTAGTTCAGATGATCTATATATCTTGTTTCCTTCTATATGGATGGACATAGGAGCACTCTGGACCTTGTAGTTTGTCATTAGTTCAGATGATCTATTTGTCTTGTTTCCTTCTATATGGATGGACTTAGGAGCACTCTGGACCTTGTAGTTTGTCATTAGTTCAGATGATCTATATGTCTTGTTTCCTTCTATATGGATTGACATAGAAGCACTCTGAACCTTTGTGTTTGTCATTAGTTTAGATGATCCATATGTCTTGTTTCCTTCTATATGGATGGACATAGGAGCACTCTGGACCTTGTGTTTGTCATTATTTTAGATGATCTATATGTCTTGTTTCCTTCTAAATGGGTGGACATTGGAACACACTGAGTTGTCATTATGATAAGTATCTCCATGAAAGACATTCATAAAGTAGAACAATGAGACAAACGTACACATAAATCTGAATCAGTGCAGTCATTTACCATCTTTTTTTTATTTCCTACTTAAATACATATAATTAACAATAGATCTAGAGTAACCACATCAATCATCCTACAATAAAACAAACTGCAATGCATGAAGTACCAGCATATGCATAACAAATTTTTGGCTGAAATAATAACTAATGGCAACAAAAACGTTGCTTAAAAAAGAAGCCTAAACTACAACTTAACTTATCCTTAACTTAAAAGTCAGCTCGACAGTCTTCAAACAATCACACATAAATCACACTTTTCTAAAACATATCACAGACTTAATACAATTCATAGTTTGTTAGAGCAAAATGGTATTTTCAATTGCTTGGTTTACATAAAGAAATGATAATCTAAAATAACACCTGTTTTTATTAGTTTGTTTGTTTCATGCCGCACTCAGCAATATCCCAGCTGTAAATAATCAAGTATGGACCCGACAATCGAGGTATTGACGTCATGAGCATTGATCTACGCAATTGGGATATGATGACATGCATAAACCAAGTCAGTGAGCATGACATCTGTATGTCACCTCGACGACAATCACTGATACCTCTGACGAGAAGCACAAGTTGATGAAAACCATTTCCAAACAAGATCTTCTAAGGTCGTTTTCCTTACTGATTTATTTGCCAACTACTTCCAGAACTGAATGTGACTAAGTGAATCGTGTTTACCTCCACAGCATGAGGTAAACAGACCTACAGTTGTGGGTTATTATTATCTAGTTTCGACCATGCAAACCAGTGACTGAAGTATGAGCAAGGATCCAAACCAGTCGGGCACAAAATCACAGAGACTTATCACCATTGTAGCTGTTTGTTAGGATACGCTCGAGGTACAGCTAATTTACTCCTTATGACCCGATTTTAACAATGGCAGGGATGAGCAAAGGAAACATCAAAGTAGGTCAATAGTGTAAAGTAGTAAAACTTTCGATTTTCAATTAATGTTTTTGAGAACAGTTGAATTGTTTTGTCATCCATGAACCAAGTAATCTAACAAAGATAAAGTTGTGTTGACTTCTATTATTGCATTTGATTTCTGCTGATCTCATAAAATAAAATAAAAATTTGAAAAAAAAACAATATACAAGATTCTAATGCATATATACATGAATGTTGAGTAAGTTAGGGATCTATATAACAGTCTTAATACCTACACATGGACTCATCACCATTTTAACAGAAAAAAACGATGGGGATATCTTCTGTTATCAGGAAACAACTCATAATACACTAAACTTATACCTTGAATTAACTGATGTCGAGGACAGACTGTGAATCATAATACTGTGATGCACTCTGCATCATTTGCTGATGAGTACATCCAGTGTATTATCAACACGTGCTACCACACACAATGTTCTAAACGTATCTGTTTTAGTATCACATGTATTATCTAACACATCAGATTGATTTAATGACTAACATCTTCTTTAAAAAACGACGATGATCATGACTATTAAAATGGACATTCTATTGAGGGCGTCATCATTATTTAAATACGGGTAAATATTTTTAAAGCTTGTACATTTTATCATCATTTTTAAACAGGCCGTACATATTGTTGATATCTCATATAAGAAATGAATGAGTCATTGTCATTGTTTATCATTCAATAAAACACTGCAGGGAAAATAAACCATGAGGGGCAGTGCTTTATTGTACGATAAACAACAACCATTGGTCCTTTTTAATACTGAAATGTTCTACTTCAAGCTACCATAATGAACAGGGTCACATTTGTCACGTTATAATGAGATTCATACAACTGAGGGTTAATTGGTCAACACTTATGATCCGCCACTGATTAGGATAGGTAAAATATATTACATACATTGACACAGAAGTACATATCTTGGCAAAAGTATTGGATCTTTTGCAGAGAAAAAAGGGCATCATTTCAGAGGATTCGTAGAAATATTGTGATACTTATGCAGTACACCATCAATGATTCAATGTCAGTATTAGCGCCAGGAACTAACGCAGTAGACCATCAATACTTCAATGTCAGTATTAGGGCAAGGTACCAACGGAGTAGACCATCAGTGCTTCAATGTCAGGATTAGGGCCAGGTACTAACGGAGTAGACCATCAGTGCTTCAATGTCAGTATTAGGGCCAGGTACTAACGGAGTAGACCATCAGTGCTTCAATGTCAGTTTTAGGGCCAGGTACTAACGGAGTAAACCATCAGTGCTTCAATGTCAGGATTAGGGCCAGGTACTAACGGAGTAGAGTATCAGTGCTTCAATGTCAGTATTAGGTCCAGGTACCAGTGCAAAAGACCATCAATACTTCAATGTCAGTACCAGGTCCAGGTAATAGTCCATCGAATACTTCAATGTCAATATTAGGTCCGAGCACTAGTTAAGTATAAATGCTTTAATGCCAGTATTGTCCACAGGTGCGTCTAGTGAAATGTTTCAATGACATAAGTAGGCCTATATAATCATGCAGTAGACCATCAATGCTTCCACATCACTAATAAAGTCAATGTGCTCTTTTACTTGGCCATTACTTCCAAGAGGACTTTAATACTGAATTACCAATGTGTCTGATCCATGATAGTACATGCTTATTTCAGTGTACTGTTTCCACTCAGTACTTGGAGAAGGGGCCTGGTTCGTGTGGCAGCAACACTCGGTGTGGGTAGAAGGAGTGGTCTACTGAGTAGTGGAGCAGGTTTGTCAGACTCGACATGTACATGTCAGCAAACCGGGCCAGGCGTCGAGTGAAGTAAGTTGGATTGTGGTATGTCCGAAACAGACTGCCAAACCGTGGATTGAACACGCCTTTCGTGTAGTTTCTGCCACAGAAGTAAAATAATGATTATTAAATTCAACTGATATGGAAGTGTGAAATATTCATAACATTCAACTCATTGAAAAGATCACATGTTGCAATATACTGACTATGATAAACCAAACTATAAGCATAGAAATTAACATTCACAAAGAGGTGATTATCAGAACACTGTTTGAAAGACATCTTCATGTTTACTGCAAACCATCAAAAAAGAGGAAAGGAAGTCAAATATATGGAACAAGTAGTTTATTTAATTTGCAATGGGTAGAAGGTAGCCCAATGGAATGATGAAGTGAAACTTTGCTGCATTCTTCATTCCCGACATTACAATCTATTCCAAGCCTGGCCCCAGATAGTTTCAGACAGCCTCACCTGAGATCATCTCTCTCCTTCAGCCATGCCTGTATCACTTCCCTCTGTTCAGGGCTGTCCTGACACTGGGAAATAAACAATACTGTTAGTTGGGTTTCTCAAGATCCACACAACCATCAACCATTCAAAATCATCATGATTTTAGTCTCTACTTCAAAATGATTTCACATGTGAAGTACCACATAAATATGCTTTCACATAAAATTTTCTAAAATATCAACTCTCCAAACCATACTACCAATACTTCCTGGATAGAATTTTTTCCTGAGAGTATAAGGTCATAACCATGTAACAACCTTGACTGGTTGGCGAGGGACTTTGATGTGGCTGATTGCGTATCATCATGTCCTGATATTATGGACCATTGCTCATGCTTTCAGTCACCAATTTGTCTGGTCCAACTCGATTATTTACAGGCCAATGTGAAAAAGCTGTACTATTGCTGACTGTGGCCACAAAAGAAAAACTACATCGAACTATTTCTTTGAGTGACCTTAACAAGTGTCATTGAGATTTCACTCATCCATGACTTATTCAAACAGCTGGTGATTTAGTTATTTATAGATTCCTCTTCACAGATTACAAAATGCTTTGTATAATCAAGAATAAAGCCACATATTTAAGGTTTTCAACATGTTTCTTTTTTGAGCTATGGTGCCATTGTCTTTATATGGAGGTCACATCAACACTGATGCAATCCAGGTCTCAACAAAGAGGTTATGAGTCCTCAGTTTTCTCAAATACAAATTTTTAATACTCCAAATATTGTGAACACATGCTCTTTCAGGATGACCTTAACTTTCAATATTCCTTAATATCAATACCGTGAATGATGCAACTCAATGAGATAAACAGTGCATTTACCACTACCACAATTACACATCCTCCATATCTCACCTTGTGGTGCATAAGAATATAACCATACTCATATGACAAGAATATCCCAACTGATTGTATATCAGACTGCATGGAGATTGTCAGCCCAATGAGATAAACAGTGCATTTACCAACCACCATAACACATCCTCTATATCTTACACAGTATGATTTCTCACCTTGTGGTGTGAAAGAATATAACTATACTCGTACGACAAGAATGTCTCAACATATTGTATATCAGACTGCAGAGAGATTGTCACTCCAACACTGTATGATTTCTCACCTAGCGGTGTGAAAGAATATAACAATACTCATATGACAAGAATATCTCAACGTATTGTATATCAGACTGCAGGGAGATTGTAACCCTGACACAATATGATTTCTCACCTTGTGGTGCATTAGAATATAACAATACTCATATTACAAGAATGTCTCAACTGATTGTATGTCTGACTGCAGGGAGATTGTCACTCCGACACAATATGATGTCTCACCTCGTGGTGTGAACGAATATAACTATACATATATGACCAGACTATCTCAACTTATTGTATGTCAGACTGCAGGGAGATTGTCACACCAACACATTATGATTTCTCAGTTTGTGGTGTGAAAGAATATAACTATACTCATATGACCAGAATGTCTCAACTTATTGTATGTCAGACTGCAGGGAGATTGTCACTCCAACACTGTATGATTTCTCACCTAGCGGTGTGAAAGAATATAACAATACTCATATGACAAGAATATCCCAACTGATTGTATGCAAGACTGTAGGGAGATTGCCACACCAACACTGTACGATTTCTCACATACTGATGCATATAAAGGATATTACAATATTAATAGCATGTAAATTTTACATCAAATTGTATATGTATATTAGAATATATCCTTATCCCATCTCAAACTATGTATTTATTCCTTCTCCTTCCATACTTAAGTGGAATTGTGCTTGAAGTTTTAAGCATTTAAAACCATCTTGCCAAATCACATCACTGTAATTCTCTGTGTGTGACCTAAAGTCACCTTACACGACTTGATCACCTGACTACCCCTACCATAGGCTAGAGGAGCCGTGATTCCGTGAAGTAGATAAGGGAGGGCTATGCCAATCTAGACTGTCATGTTTCCAAACCAACATAGTTAAATTTGATCCTTGATTCTTATATATATCTCAATGCAATAGAGTAACCTGTCTTGATGATACAGTACGTTAGGATTAAGGACAACTCGTCAAACAGGTGGTAAACATTCAGCTTTTAAGAATGAAACGGATAACACATCCTCTTCCATTGATAGTGAAGTGATGGTCAATGATGAGGTTTTGAAAAAAAACACAAGCGTCTGATCGCTTAGGTATGTAGGTGAAAAAGAAAGTCTGCATATCTTGCAGGACGGGCGTTTATCAAGATAATTTCCCATAATTGGCCATAAATGTTTATAAGATGTAAGAGGAAACCCTTTAAAAAAACAAGAATAATTTCTCTACTTATTCAAAGCACGTCCCTACACAATGGTGATGAGAAAGAGAGTGATGTGGCAGGGGTAGTCAGATGATAAAGTCGTGTAAGGTGACTTTAGGTCACACTCAGGGCACACATACACATGATGGTATTTCATCTGGTGATGCAGCTTAGTATAGCTAGAAGACACACATACTCATGATGTTAGGATGATATCTCACCTGATGTTTTTCTATGAGTTGTTGTAGAGATACCAGCCACCTCACAGCTGACTTGTATGCAGGGTCGTTCTGCTGTTCAATCTCAGCCTGAAGTAAACACTAAAGGTTATGCATTTCCTATTGTCTAGAAGGAGTTCTTGCTTTCCTGATTTATAGTGATAAATGGGCAGTTTCAATTGGTTCTAATCCTTTGTAATACTTTGCCCTGAGATGTTTCTGAGAGAGAAAGTATGGTTGTGATTGTAGCTATTTTTATATGCCATCACAAGTGAGTTGAAATAAAGAAGCAAACACATCCTTGTTTACTGGGTGTCACACATCTCCATTCTATTATGAGATATCCCCTGGACTCAATAGCCACCGAAGCTTTGTTTCCGAAGTAATGCCAACAGCTCCATTCCTCCTATCACTGATTCACTCGTGAGTGTAGTTTGATTAGACAGCTGCATTTAACGCACTGTCTGTTATTCAGATCCTGCTCATAACGAAGCTATAGTTGCGAATGGGTTCAGGGTTTGGATAACAGATGATACTTGGATATGTTACTAACATAATGTATGTTCAATACAATGTTGAGTATGTGAAACTTTCCAACTGAGTTGAAATTTCAACATGATAACTTCAAGCATCATTGAAATTATACATGTCTACAGAAAGCATTGTCAGCGTCAGCAACAAACCAACCCTGAAGTGTCGGCCTGCAAATAATCAAGTCTGGTCAAGACAACATGTGATGGTGACCTCTGTAATAACACTCTCGCATTTGGAAATTGTTTAAAACTTTTAGTTGAATTTAATGCTAGAAGTATAGTACTGTATCATAATGTCTTTCTCCCTGTACATGAAGTACTACAGAGTTCGCTCCCTTTATCCGCACTACTCACAGCAAGATCACTGTACACATGGTCACCAAAGTACAGAACCCTTGAGCCGTACCAGCCGGTCATCTGTGTCAGGAGGTAGACGTTGCCCTGGCAAAAGAGATTGTGGTAAGTCACAGAATCAGCATCAAACATTGGAAATAACAACATTCAGTTCTATGGTTGACCAGTAGTACATTCATTATCAGTACTTCAGACTGCAGACAACAAACATAAAGACACACTCCCTTGCCAGGTCAACGAAACTAGGATGTTGATCTGAAGATACCTGCTGTTGCGTCCCAGTGAACTAAACCGTGCATCATTACCATATTTTCCTGAGTACAGTGTGCACATCTTGTAAAAAAAAACACAGCGGTGTAGAGGGGGTTGCACATTATACACTATATAATGAGTTTTGATGTCTTTTCCCCCAACACAAAGACATTACCATGAGCATGTAACACCTGAAATACCATGTGAAAAACGTACTGAAGTATGCAAATTAATCATGTAGTAACACTGTTTGGTTACAAAAATGTTCATTGTATATCTGGACTTATGTTTGTAACCAGCGTCCTACCATAGATCTGATTCCTATATAAATAGTAAAGCTGCAATGAAAACAACATGATATTGAAATATATTATTCCTGATAAAATAACAGTTTCATATACAATTCTGACGATCATTGCATAAAACAAATGTAACTTATATTATTGGGTACTTTCTAACCAATTCATCGGTAGAGTGGGAGAAAACGGGTGTACAACTGATTGCTCTTACTGGCTTAGTTTACAATGGTTTACAAGAAATGCACACGATAATCTCAAACAAATACAATACCTAGTAGAACAGGAAATACATTTTAACAGTAAATCATCTTGTCTAATTATATTTTGTTTGTTATCACCTGTTTGTTTACCTGAATTCGCCGATGGGAAAATGTAACATTTTTAAGTGCTTAAAAGTCGAAAGATTTTGAATTTTAAAATAACGAATCCACTAGAGGGGGCCTGCACACTTAAGTCAATAAAATATCATACTGTCTTACAGACTGCGATGATCTGGAGATAACTTCTGATTATATCCTGGTGAACTAATCCGTGCATCATTGCTGTCTTATTGACTGAGACGATCAGATAAGGATCTATAGTTACCGTATTCAACGTAATAAACGCCCAGGGCGCTCTCGAAATTAGAAATAGGGGCTCTTATTAGAATATTATTTTCTTAAAAAAAAAACAGAGTTGAAACATAAATTTTGTGGTTTATACTGACAGCCTGAAATGTCTATGTACGACAAACATATTTTTCTAGAATTTAATTGCCCATAATTAAGGGTGCATATAACACATGAGTGCGTCTTGTACGCTAATAAATAAGCCTTGTGAACATTGATCCATCGGAAGGGGTGCTAATTGAGATTGTTCACTAGCCAACATATTAGCAAATACCGGCGCTTATTGCGTCGAATACGGTATCTGCTGTTTATATCCAGTGGGAGCCAAGCCATATGGTGGCACATAATACACCATATAATGAGTTTTGATGTCTTTTGCCCCCAACACAAAGTCATTACCATGAGCATGTCAACCCTGAAATTCCATGTCAACAAATTCGTACTGAAGTGTGCAAATTAATCATGTTGTAACACTGTCTGGTTACAAAAAGTGTTCATTGTATTTCTGGACTGGTCCTACCATAGATCTGAGTCCTACATTTATTCGGTTTGTAATCTAATCGGAGCCGAAGTACAGTTCGCGCGTTTTGTTGTCATGGTAGAATGGAGAAAAACCAATTGTGTTTACAATGTGGTTAACCACGCGATCGGTTCAAATTTCAAGTAACCTCGGTTACATCCATACTTAGACTCAGTCTGCATTGAAACCATTGTGTGCTTATCTCCTTCTGTAATCAAGCCACGTAAACCAGCCAGGCCCACCCGGATCTGCCAAACGTATCAACTGTGGAATTTAACATGCTATTTATCAACTTCTCCACCTTGCCTCGGTCTTAAAAACAACGTTCCCCTTGGTGATATCACATAATGCAACTCTCGAAATAATTCCTTACGTAATAACGTTTGTAGCATTCTAAACTGAAGGCGATCTATGTTCTATGCGACGAGATAACTCTCACATGTACAATTATAGATTGCATAAAAAACATGTAATCGGCTGCACATTCATTCAATATTAGTTTTTGTTTCAATTGAATTTTCCATCTTTAATTTTTAATTGTGATCAACCTCCCGAAAATACATGTCTTAACTTGTTGTATTCTTCTAACATTTCCTGAAGAAAACTTTGTGAAGATGATATGGTGTTAAGGACTAGGCATACAGGTAGGTTAAATTATTTGTATTCGCAACCCAAGATCGTAGACGATGATCAGTGTAGTTGGAACATTGTCACAATCAGATAAACACCACCGCCATAAAGGACGTCGTATTCATTACGTGTTACCTGGTCTGTAGTTAGTCATGGCCCTACCTCATCCACACGTTGTAACATGTTTCCCGCTGTTGTTTTTGTGATTTGTGCATTGAAGGGATAAAACAAGGACTGGTCGGCTCGGAGTGTTCTGTGTCAGTGGGGTATTCATGGGGAATGTGGCATTTGTATCTCGGTGGACTGGCACTATACACCCAGCATTATTCCGGTCTGGCACACACAACACACACACGCACACACAAATACATGAACGCCGCGACGCTTAGCCCCATTTCACCATACCCACTTGAAGTATGTCAGAAAATGTTGATCCCGATATATTATGTTAGGTGTCGAGTGTTGCCTGGATGTAATGCAGATTGTTTTATTACATTCTCAAAGAAACAATAGATCTGTTGTTGCTTTTACATAGATCCTCCTTATCTGTATACTATTGTAATAGTATCCAGTTATACACTGCATATGTTTAATGTGCTTCATCAGGTGACATGATGAGTAAAAATTGTGAGAAAGATTTCTCTATGACGAAAATAATATTCATTGTAAACTGTTAACATATGATGCATACTGTTTTGCTCATATATACGAGTATGTTGTTGCAAATCGTTAAACTCGACACCTGTAAATTGTTCATTTGTCTGACATTGTCTCAAGAACTTCTGGCCAGATTATTTCCCTAATGTAAATTGGCTGTCATTAAGATTGATCAAATAGTCTGAATATTAGCCTGTATATATATGTATAATGACATAAGGTTCTTGGTAGCTTGAAGACTGGGTAAACGTCCGTGAGTAATATCACGTCATAGTTTAGTATTCGGGGATGGAACGTCTACAGTTCTAGCAGTTTCAGAGAGTTAAGGTAGTACGAAAACGTTAGCCTCTTACCGAAATGAGCTCTCGATGGCACCTTTATCTTAGTAAACGCTAAACTGAAAAAGCATTCACAGAGCATTTACAGCAGTTCATAAAGCTAGGGTAACAGAGCGTTGTATTTAATGCCTTCATTGGAAAAGCGTTTAGTATATAAGGATTATCTGCATTCAATGGAGTAGACCATTGTATACAAGAGATGTTTGTCTTCAGTGGAGCAGGGTGTTGTGTGTGGGGTTGCCTGTCTCATGTTGAGTAGAGTGTTGTACAAATTGGTTGTCTTACCTCAGGTGAGTAAAGTGTTATACAGGGGTTGTCTTATTCAGTGGAGTACAGTGGAGTACAGTGATGTATGCAGGGTTGTCTGTCTGTGCAGAGTGAAGTATATAGGTGTTGTCTGCCTTAAGTGAAGTTAAATGGTGTATATAAGAGTATCTGCATTCATTAGAGCAGAGTGTTGTTTACAATTGCAAGGGTGTCTGCCTTCAGAGTTCATGCAGAGTTGTATGTAGGGTTGTCTGCTTTCAATAGAGCATAGTGCTGTATATATTGGTTCTTTGTCTTCAATGGAGTTAAGCGATGCATATAGAATTGTTTTTCGTCTATGGAGCAGAGTGTTGTGAATAGGGTTGTTTGTCTTTACTTGGGTAGAAAGTTGTAAAAAGTATTGTCTCCCTTAAGTGGAGTAGAGCATTATGGATAAGGTTGTGTGCATTCTATGGAGTAAAGTGATGCATGCAGGGTCGGCTGCCTTCTGTGAAATAGAGCTTTGTGTATATGGTTGTCTGCCTTCAATGGTGTATTGTGTAAAGGGGTCGTTTGTCCTCAGTTGAGTAGTGCGTTTTAAACTATGACTCCTTTGTCTTTGATCGTGGTCTAACTAACTGAATTGTTAGTTAAACACCAATTGGCAATGACGGAACTTCTTTTTCCATATACGTTATCTTGATGATAGAACGATTTCATGAAAAACTCTTGTCGCCAGCGGGATTCGAACCCACGGAGTCGCACGGAAGGCTAACGAATGTAGTCTTCTGCCACGGTGACATGGGAAAAATTGTGCGAAATTAACAACTAAATATTTACTTGACCAGGGCTATGTTTGATTATAATAGGCCCATCAAACTGGGCAAGTTATATCAAGGTGATTGATAAAAGTGCTCGAGTTGGTCCAAAGTGAATGGTACACTTGCCCCGGGATATGCATTTTATAACGCAAATCGGCAAAGTGCGAGGTGCACGTGCGAAATATCTTTCAAAATACCTTTAGAAAAACAATGTTTTTAAAACATTTTCGATGCTATAAATGTTGGACATGGTTTAAGTATGTTAGCGCCTCGTGGTTTAATTAACCATTTCAACGATAAGACATTAGATCCTCGTAGTCTAACCTATGCGTATATAGGGTAGTCTCCCTTAAGCGGAGTAGATAATTGTATTTAAGTGATCTCTATCTTCAGTTGAGTAGACTGTTGTGTAACACTGGCAATCTTGCTAGCACGTTTCTATGAGCTGTGATATTTTGGGTTCAACAGCTTGCTTTTCATACCAAATCTGCATTTTCATTTTGCGTCATCATAAAAACACACATTACACAAAGTTAACAAACTGCAGATAATGGTGATTGTGTTTCAGTTTCCTTAAACCAAGGAATATATAGAATACTACACTCTCTCTCGTTAGATACCATTTTTACGAAACGACTGGACTTTATAGTATCTGACCGAGCGAAAGCGAGGTCACCTACCATAGAAAGTTCACGAGTTTCGTTAAAATGGTATGTCACGAGAATGAGTATGGTATTTTATTTATTACCCACGTAATATATATATATTTAAGTGTCAATGCATAACAACTTTCGTTCGTTGACAGACCAAACTGAAACTAGTTGAAAATCTGGTTGCGCATGAATGTCACGCGAATGTGTTTGGGGATGGTAAATATCCTGCATTTGGATTGTATTGAGCAACCTTGGCGAGCTGAATACATTGTGTTTATTCCTAATACATGATTTTACCATCCCCAAACATACAAGCGTGATAACCTCTTTATCATATAATGTCATTCCTTAATTCTTTGATTGAAAATCGCTTTCCCTCTCTCACAAACATTACCGAAACATTGCGAGTTTTACTGGAATGCGCGCATGAATATTTATTACGTCACGGGGTAAGTGATGTGTCAGTCGGACAGTGACAGTGGCCAATATAGTTCCAACTGAAATCTGTTTCGGTGGCGAAGAACATATACGCAAAAACAACAATTGTTTTACTTGCCTTTCGCGGCAATCAAACGGTCTGTCCGCTAGAGTAACTGCCCTTTGTGAGACACACACCAGATGTAACAGGGACAATTCACCATTAAATATAGCATACATTGGTCTTTTATACATATTGTATATCTTAATACCGTAACTTCAAACACAAACTTCCTGTATTCAGATCTAAAGCCTTCTATTAAAAAGTATGTGAATGATCATTTGCAACGAAGTTGGAATACAAAGGTTTTGAATAAACTCCGTGTCATTAAGCCACTGATTGGAGGTCACACCCATTCTGGCCTACATCGTCAGTTTAAGCGGTGCCGCATTGGACACCGTCATTATACACATTTTTTTTATTGGAAATTGAAGTTGTACCTTCTTGCATCCCTTGTCATAGTCCAATTACTTTATAGCACATTTTGCTTGAAAGTGTGGATTTCGCGCTTCTCAGACAACGGTTTTATGATAACGTTCATACCTTATCTGAACTAGTTTCTAACCATTTGATTTCAGCATATTTAAAAGAAATCAATGTCTATGATAAAATAAAAGTCATAATTTTAGCAATCAGTTTTATACCTTTGCATATGTAATTTTACTAAGATTTTAGTGATTTTCCATATCACTTTTATTTATTTCCGGCATTCAGCAATATTCACTGACTCACATCTAGCGAATTAAGGTTGTGATACTTCCACCTCATGTAGATCAGTTGGATTTATGTAAGACCACAATTCACAAGCGCACACTCCACTGGAACGCCATATTTAAAGGCAGGATGTTCGCAGTCCAATGTATCTTAGAGAGCAATGATTCGTCTCAACTTAGCACATGCTCCTGTAGTTTTATCAGCTTCTTTTTGTGTAGTCATAAAAATGTATGCAAATAAAATATGAAGTTCAGTGCATATGAGAAACGATATGTAATGATATGGACTTCCTCAGCGATAACAGCCACATGCACATGGATGTGCAATCTTGGGAATATGACATTTAGGCAAGAAGTATGCATCCCTACGGACATTTAACTGTGCTCTGCTTCTTTGTTGCTTTATGCTCATGAATCGGAATTTAACTTAAACTTCTGTTATTTTGTTTTGCTGATGTGATATCCTTCAATGATAGTCAGATAGCCAATTCCCTTCCACTGATTTATCCGGTTACACGGCATCTTACGGCTTTTACGGGCTTGTGGAAGATGTTTCCACCTTTAACGCATGCGTGACCGCAATATTCCGTGATCCTATTTTGACTTGTAACATAACTTTCCCGTATAAGTTCAGTTTAACAATTGACAGGCATGCAATTGATACGGGTGCCACCAGTAGGGCAGGATACGGTGACCTTTTCGCAAACACATCTTCTCATCTCTGTACGATTTCATAGAACGATTTCTTTTGTTTATAAACGTGGCTTGTTTTATGTTTATGCACCAATATTCCATTACTTTGGTTGTTTGTGATTAAACCCATGTACACTGTATGCTTTGTAATAATATACACCTGCATATAGGTAACGGGAGAGATAAAGAGTGTGCTTCTGAATCTAAAATCACAGAGGCGATTTCAGGTGAAGATCATTCTTGCATCTTGTGTAGGTTATGACAGTGACAATAATGTGACAAAGATAAACATTTATACCATTTGCAGAACGGGGGTAGTACAGTGAACCCGTTGAGCATTTTTAGATGCGACAGTGTATGAGTGAGTGAGTGGGTGAGTATGATTTTACGCCGCTTTTAGCAATATTCCAGCAATATCACAGCGGGGGACACCAGAAATGGGCTTCACACATTGTACCCATGTCGGGAACCGAACCTGGGTCTTCGGCGTGACGAGCGAAAGCTTTAACCACTAGGCTACCCAACCGCCCCGACAATGTATGAAATTGTATTGCTCTCATAATAGCTATTACTGTTTCTGGCCAAGACCTGTTGGCAGGCATATATCATTATATTTGCGGAGAATGTTATCGTAGTGAAATACCTATAGACATGCTCAGCAATGGCAATTATTATATACTTATTTCTTATGTTATTAATGGGTATAAAGGAATAAATCCCAAGTTTACAAATTGAGGGTCTGTTGAACATATATTCTCTTTTGGTTGTTGGCATAAACTGCAAAAACTTGTGTTTTATTAATATTATATCTTTGCAAGAACGGTTACTTAATTACCATGGAATATATTGTTTGTACTTCTTTAATTATTGTAAAGATTTGCAGTTGACTCAAACAGTTCAATACGGTTGCCTTAAATATTTTTTGCAATAGAAATTAATTTCCTTTACTACTCCTGGAAAATGGATCACAAGCCAGAATAGTACAGACCCATGACGGGGAAAAACATACATACGTTCCTTGTGTATCCCAACACAGGTAAGACACCGAACTTTGTTCACACTTGACATCTCAACACAGCTGTGTGTTCAATGGTCAACATGTCTATTGTTCACAGGACATTTGTTGCAAAATAATTTCTTTCTTTGTTGACGAGTAATTAAGCAGTCAGTGAAGTTATTAATATTATTTGTATGAATTGGCTTCAATATATTTGTTTGCGTTTGTGGATATGTAAACGTAAGCAAACCGGTGTGCACTCGTTTTCATCTCCACAAACGCACACGGTTTTGAAGTAAACAAGGAATAACGTTTTAATATCCATTTGTCATTCTCATACATGTGGGAGGCTTTTGGTGTTAAGCCCTTTTTCTGCAAGGGCTTGATCATGTTTTACAGAGCCATGCATTTTACTGACTTGTCACAGTGAAACAATTAGAGTAGACCAAGTAGACTAATGTTTTTTGTGGATATACCTCTATGACATCATGTAATGTCCACAACAAAATAGTTCACTGCAACGCAATGTGAGGCTTAGAACGTCTCAGTGAACCCTCGCATGTGTTAATACTTCAAAGCATGCAGAGTCATCACATACGTATTGTCTGGAGGTGTACTGCGTGTCAACAGTGAAGGAAGTTAAATGTCCAGGTAGGTGTGTTGTGTCTCGTCTCTCACTTTGTCCCCTACACACAGATAACTGTTCGATATTCAGTGTCATAACTTACATGTATATGTCAAGGCACTATCAGGGTGTTGAACGCGGTACTTATATCTTTTTTTATACAGCGTGTAGCCTGAATATTTGTGTTAGCTCACAACCAGAAATTCCTGCTCTCGCTTTAAAACTAGGCTGGGCTTCACACATGCACAGCATGACACCCTTTTACGTTGTTAGATTGTGACACATACCTGGAAACACTAAATACCAAAACCCTCTACATACAGAGGAAAATACTGATCTGTTACAACGCCTTGATTATTATGGTCCTTAATGCAGAGTGATATAATTTGGAGCTTCTCATCTTGAGTGCATGTATTGACAATTTGTTGCATCTGGATGTACAGTGTGAGGGATATATCGTTGTTGGTGTCGGGTTACAGGAGATATATAAAGTGCGTCCTAGAGTGCGTTTGTGGTTCATACAAGTAGGGTCCTTTAAAGCATTAAATATAGGTATGTGGTATCAAATTGTACACGCACAATGTATTATGAGAACACATGATCATTAAGTCTGAGTAATACAACGTTTGACAAATTAAAGATATTTCAGAGATTGTTCACCATGACGACATTGTCGTACATGTCATTGTTAGTCTGGCTGCATATGGTGCAGATTATAGATTTGTAAAGAAATAATTTCTTATTTTTCCGAACCAAACTGCCACTAAATTTAAATTGCCCCTAATTAAATTGTTCCCATGCTCCCTCGTGACAGTCTATTTGTAATCAAAGTAATTAGAGTATATATCATGGTTTAATACATACAAGATATTTTCTTCAAACGTACATGCTGCCTGAGAAAATCTATCCTACAGAGTCAGTTTTGAGAAACTACATTTATTTAACACAATCAAGTACAGTGAGTAGTTCCGATCTAAACGGTCATACGGGATGTACATCGTGATAACTGTTTCATAGAAATTGACTTATCCAATCAATATTGTAAATAGGTTAGGCAAAGGGAATCTATTATCTGAGTAAACTGTTTTTATAGTGCTTTACCTGTTGTCGTATTGTCTTTCACTTATCCCATAGAAAGGGGTTATATGAGTGAGTGAGTGTGTGAGTTAAGATTCATAGTCACATCGGCAATATTTCAACCATTTCGTGACTAAATCAAGTTGTACATTAATAATACATAAATATAGACATTAAAATCTGTCGATAAAGGACAGTAAAAACACTAGACAATCACAGATGTAGATTTTAAAACTAGCATATCATATTAAAAGTCGTAACAATTCATAACAGTACACAATAAAAATAGGCTATAGATCACCAATAGCCAAAGGTAGGTCACCATAGGGTTACATGAAGACAAACACTTTATATCATATGTGTTCCCGCATTTTATATAAATTGAATAAGTAACTGTTGATCATCCTGGCTTGCAGTGAGAATCGGCTACTTTCAAAATATTGATCAGCTGTTTCAATGAGATTGTGTTGTAATTTGAAACCATTGATTGACCAATCAGAATTACTTGCTTTTACCCAACTTCAGGGTGAACAATCAGTAAGGGGATTTATTATTCAAATCTATTGTTATGCAACAATGTGAAGGTATGTGACACCAATTCTTTTTTCTCGAACTAGTATTTCTGTTACGATAAATACTATCGTACAATGTTGTAATAGAACGCCTATGAATAACTTTATGGCAGACATACAAGCTAGAGGATGCATGCAATATCAGGCTAGCATCAACACAGATGTAGGTTGCAAAGACTAAGTGACATTTAAAACAGATATATCCTCTTCGCTAATTGATAATCTATGATCATTATTTGAACTAGAGGTTGTTTTCTATCTTTACTGTTCCAAATGTACTATCTTATCATTGTCATGTGATTCTCTCGGATTTGTCTTTGCTCGCATAGGTGCTACATATCATGAATGCCACAATATATGTTTGTTTGTTTGTTGTTTAACGCCGCAATCAGCAATATGACAGCTATGTGACGGCGGTCTGTAAGTAATCGAGTCTGGACCAGACAATCCGGTGATTGACATCATGAGCATCGATTCCCGCTATTTGGATACGATGACATGCATCAACCAAGTCAGCAAACCTGACTTCCCGATCCCGTTAGTCGCCTTTTACGGCAAGCATGGGTTGCTGCAGACCTATTCTATCCCGGGTCTTCACGGGTCCTAAATACATGTGTACGTATTACAGCATACACAGTGTTAAATAAGTGGATTAAAGCGATCGACTAATCTGATCGGGGCGTCAATTTTTTGGCCATTTGTCATTAAAACTCATTTAGAAATTGCTCTAACTGGCTTTGCGGCGCCTATTCGAAATATTATATCGTTTAGACCAGACCCCGCTCACGGGCATATATCATTGATTGATTGTGGTATTGGAGTGAAATACCCATGGGTATGCTCAGCAATGACATATAATCATAGGCTATTGATTGACACTAATTTTGTTATTAACGTGCCACCAAGATGTCATAAATGAAAAGTATTCAAATGGGTGCGGGTTTGTAGGGTGGGGGATAGCATATGTTCTCTTTTGCTTTGTTGGCATACAAATAAAACTGCTCCTGCAAATGCTAGGGGTGTATTATGTATTTCCTATGACTGTTCCTTATTAATGGAGAATTATTGTTTTTGCTTCTTGCATGGACAGATATGCATATCAATCATACAGGTCAATGTGGTTGTATTATATACTGTTCTGAAAGAAACGTTCTTTAGTAGTCAGACACGCAGATCTTTTGTTTACTACTCCGGAAAAATGGATCACAGGCCAGAATAGTACAGATGCATGACTGAAGACACATGCAAATGTTCTTTTCGTATTCTGATACAGGTTAGACACTGAACAGTGCTCACACTTTACATGTCAATAAAGCTGACTTTTCAATGGTCAACATTTACATTGTTTACATAATTAGCAATTGAAATGATCGGTTTCATACGTGCAGTATTAAACATACTACTTTCATAACACGCACATAGGCACAGGTAACATGCATTCAAAACAGTTATTATATAGATTATTCTGTTCATTGCGAAAAAGTCACATCCCATCAGTAGTTTATAGCTTGAATGCTGAGAAGTAATTATTTTACTTACATTTCTTTGAAAATGACTAGTTGATAAAAAAAATTTCACAAACATTAACGTCAGTGACATTAAGTATCAGACGATGACACTAGACTACTTCGAACTTTATTTCTTGTATTTTGCTCTAAATGACACTGTATTTAGTACTAGTATCAGAATGTATTGTAGCATACGTTGCCGTTTTAGTGAAAATTATTTTGGTTGAAATATAATATTAAACACACCCAATGCCGTTCGAACTTTGAAATGCGTTATCTTGGGTTACATGTCTACACAAAGAATTTGCATAGATGGTTCTGAACGGCTGTGTTAATGTATAGCTCTGTGACTCATTGTACACAGTAGAATATATTATTATTGGCAGCCTGGATACGGGGTTGTAACCCTGTAAGGAAGGAGTTACCTAATATCTGCGCTTGATACAGAATAGTGGGTACACTGGATATGGAGAGAGCTGTGACAAGGAATGCAACTGGTTTGTCGCAGTGTTCCGCCTGAATGCTCTTCTCATGTACACTAGTCGCTGTGTTACGGTGACCTAAGAATTGTGATTATATTGTTCATGTTTATAATATGCAAACTATCTTGTGAATGTTGCATTGTTTGCAATGTGTTGATGCGTTATGGAAAATATCTTTCAACACAGAAGATAAGACAGTTGTCCCCACTAAAGTGTGTTTCAGTGAACAGGGATCATTAGATGATTACTTTCCATGATTGATATTTACCTTTATGTCGGTTGATTAAATGGAGAAATCATGATCATTTATTGACTGCGGGAGTAAAATCAACGAACACGTGTTGATTCGACGTTTTGAATTAACATATTCGAGGGATTCTCTGACTTAAACTAAAGTACGTTTGATACATAACTTTTCTATGATGTAGTTCGAACATATTTTATTCAACTTAACGTGAAAGGGATTGGTAAACAGGCCCAATTGCAACTGGCTCATGTAAATACCGTTCCCTCTTAAATAATTACACCTGTGTTGACATCAAAACTTTAAAGTCAAGAAACAATACATTGTATTTTGTAAGAAGACCGCTCATAGGCGAGGAAATAAGTTCAACATTTCTTGAATATTTGATATCCAGAAGATGTATATCATTCGAACGCTCAGAGTATGCTGAATAAGATTATGCCTGATATGGAAGTGTTTGGATGGACAGTTTTCCCTAAAATACCTCTAAAGTCTATACCCCTCTTGATAACATTTTCTCATATATTCTAAATATATTCCTGAACCTCGTCAACATAACCAGCGGAAAAGAGTTAACTATGCTCAACATGGAACAAAAAAATCATTTATTGAAAATGAATTTTGATAATTAAGTAATATGTCTTTCAATCCATGAAGACATCGCCACTCCACTTTATGGTCCTGATTCACATTTTGCACGTGCATGTTAATGCACGGCGCACAATTTTAATGTTTGCGAGATTGTTGGGAGCATTGTATTCACACACATGTATTTTTTTTCCATTTGAACAGAACAAAATAATTGTTTAACTATCAGGTGCTCATAAAAACACATCTTTACGGTTTAACTACAAATAACGCTTACGCCTGTTCACGGTTTGCTGAAAATCAACGACTACGCTACGTGGGTAGGCTGCAAACAGGAATGGCGCTAAACGAGGTTACAAAACACTTTAATGTTCATCGGAGCACAATATAATCTCTTCGGAGAGATTATCAAAGCAAGTCAACACGCATCATTTGCTACGAGCAGGACGTTCACGTGTGACGTCACGCCAACAAGACAACCATATTCGGTTTGTACTTGTAACCTGAGCCGAGCTAAGGCATTTACAACAATCAATCAATATTTTATTTGTACTTGAGGCCTCAGGCCCATATACAAAGTATACGAAGTATACAACAATACAAATTATACATCAAGGTGATGGCGGTTTATCATACTTATATATTCAATGATAACAGAGTGTACAGTAATTAATGATAACATGCTCTCCTCATAAGTGAAGCTTTACAGAATTTTAGCAAGTTTCCTACTATAGGTGGATAATAATAATTCATTAAATTAACAAAACATTTGGATGTGCATTTCCTTAAATACTTCTTTGGTACAAAAAGATTTCTCAAATCATTAAAACATGGGCATTCCATTATTATGTGGAATTCATCCTCTAACTCATTTAGATTACAATTCTGACAGATTCTTTTTACTTTTTTCTACTTTTTTTTCCATCTTCCAACATTTATGTAAATTTATGAACCTCCAGTTCTTAAAAGAGCTAAGTATCTTCAATGCATTGCTTGTCGATGAGAGCATTCAAAACAAAAATATTATCAGAAGTAGAGTAACCTTCGCGAAAGCCAGCTTGTTTCTCCGATATTTTCTTAGAACTATTTGCCCAAGTTGTTAATCTATTATTAAGGATTGATGTATAGAGTTTGCTTAATACATTCATTAAAGTGATGCCCCTATAGTTATCTGGCTTTGTTTTGTCACCACTCTTATGCAGAGAAAGAATTATACCTATGTTCCACGGATCCGGAAAAAGACTATTTTAAAGAGATAATTATATAAATCAAGGAGATAAGGAATAAAATAACATTCTCCTACTTTTACATATTCTCCTAACATTTGATCTAAACCTGGAGCTTTCCTATTTTTAAGACTGCTGATAGCTTTTACAAGTTCATCACTGCTTATTTCCCTGTTATAATCATCATCAAAATCCATTTCATATTTGTTTGACGTACAAAAGTTAATATCGCAATCAATCTCTATATGGTCACTATGCAGTGTTGAAAAATGATCAAACGAATCTGTTATCTTTTTTTAAATTACATGGAGTATGCTGATACCGACGACTTCTAATTGCTTTACTAATTACATTAGTAAACATTTCAATTGATTCGTTAACATTATGTTGTATGATAGATTTAGCATATTATATTTGGTTGAGAGATTCGTCAGATGATATATTCAAAGCAAACTCCCCTGCTTTATCATCACTCCATATTTTATTTTCCATATAACTGGTCGAATTCTCATCAAATGATCCTATTGTTTTCATAACTAATGATATTGGTTGATGACTAGATTCGGTCCTATTTTCAACATTACATTCTTTTACATAATCATTATTTTCTATAGACGTTAAACAATAATCAACTAAAATACTCCCGCAACACCCATTAAATGTAAACTACTAGTCTTAGACTCAGTGCCATGTATCCCATTGAGAATATAAATACTTAGGGATGCGCAGAGATCAATTACAGATTTTCCGAAAATATCTATGACGTTATCCTCAGATATCCTTTCATCCATCTCTATCTTATCTACATCGTCTCGCTCTGTACTATCTGATATAATTTAACTGTAGGAAACACTTCCTGTAAATTACCTGATCTAGCAGTCAGATCACCTAATATCAATAATATAAGATCATATCTAAACTTAATAGCTTGGTCTAAAAGTATCTCTTCTAATTCAATGATACCATTTTTCTCAAGTTTGTTGTCATAATATCTGGACTATTGTGGTGGTTTATATGTACATCCATACAACACGTCACGATTATGACAAAATAAATCATGACTTAACTTCAGGAATATACCCAAATGACAAGAATGTAAATGTGAAACAAAACTACTTATTTCCTTTCTAACTAGAACAATAATTCCTCCGGCATATCTGCCCGTATTAACTTTGTCTGTGAATCTCAATGCTGGCTGCATAGACGCAACAAAGTTTTCAAAATAATGAGTCAAGTCAAAGTCATGTAACCATGTTTCCATCAAACCAATCACATCGTATGACTTAACATATTGCATAAAGGAAGAATAATCTAAGAGTGACAAGAGTCCTTCAACATTCCAAAATCCATACTTAATGTGAGTTTTTGATTGTTTATTTACAGGAGTGATATATTCACGCTCACTTGAGGCCCGGCCGAGACCCTATCTACGTGAAGCGCCACTAGCGCCCCGTGATATCCTTGAACCCCATATAGACTTGCTCCTAGTCCACATACCACTATGGAGACTCCCCATTGAGCTCGTCGATGTAGAGTTTACCATTTACGTAGTAGCCCCTTCATTCACTAGGGACAGATAATCCGTTATTCCGAGTTTCGATTCTATATATTACTTGTACAAAATTTCAGAGAAAATGTATGAAATGTTAAGCATACTCACTGAAGGCAGCCGCCACTTCTTCAGAAGACGTCGTGAACTTATTTGTTCTCAACATTGAAGACGTGAGGTATTATGGCTTGAATGGACCAATCAGCAATCAGAATCTTTAACATATACACGTGCAGATATCGTGCAATCTTTACACACGGTCAGTCTGTCCTTTGGGTAATAATGTGTAATGGTGTTGCCTTATGTCTGAGAAAACTCCCTTGCTGTTTCCTGTCTTCAGTGTAGTGTTGTATATCTATATAACTCATTACAACAATTTAAACAAGTTAAGGATCACCCGATTCTTTAGTTTTAGTTTAACCATATTTTTTCTCATGAAAAGGATTGGGCACAACTTATCACAACTTATCCCATAGATTTACATGTATACATATTTACAATCAATAAATGATATGACAGAAAGAAAATAATAGAAATAGTGACATGATTGTACATTAACATTGCTCGCTCAAAATTTTTTGTTTTCTTTATATATGTATGTACATTTCGCAAAATGTTTCCCTTCACAGGATTAGGTAAGACTGCATTGCCAACTGGCATCAGGTCAATATTTACATCACAAGTATCTTTCACAATCAACAATAGTGAGTGTATCAATTCGTTTCTAGCTGACTTAAACATTCCCTCATTTTACAAAAGATAATCCTTAACTTGTTTTAGTAGTAACCCCAATATCCTATGTGATATAACAAGCTGATACTCAAAGAATGTCACGGATGAATAATTATATAAAACGTCAGCAAGGAGATAACAACTTGAATGCGACGAATATAATGCAGTACATGTAACTTAAACACCGTCACGGGTGAGGTGGAATAGGGTTTAACGTCGCGTCCAAGATTATTGCACTTAAAAAGCGACGTGCATCCACGTGTATGTGTGTGTGTGGCTGCTTGTAGTAGTCCGGACTGATGTCGGTTTATAGTGCTAGCACACTGAGATACCATGCCGCAGTTTAACATGAATATCACACTCAGACATGGTATTCTGACTCCGGGCCGACCAATCCTTGTTTTAGACCCTTAATCCCGAGCGACAGACAGGGTAACAACAAGTACCATCTTTTGACGTCTTTTGGTATGGCAGGGATTGAACTGTCCATGGTTAGCTAATAAACAGGGATTATTATACGAGCATGTGCGTCATACTGATTTTGCGAAAAGAGTATCATAAATGTTTCCGAGCGAGAGCGAAGGCAATACATGAAATCTTGCCGAGTTTCCTAAAATCAATATGACATACATGCAAGTGTAATAATTTGTTTATTACCCATTATTTTCGTAATCCTTTCGATCTCCCTACGAAAACCGCCTCTAGGAAAACCTCCGTCGTAGAAAACTACTACTTGTCTAATGACATTACAATCTTCAGCTGTGACTTCTTTTCTATTGTGATGTCATTACTACAATACTATTCGAATGATTTTCAACAATGGCGTCTGGATGACACGGCAATTTCACCGATGCGCGTGAAGTGATATTTGCACTATAGCACATATTTTCAATTTTGATTATAATCTGATTGCATTAAAATGGCGGGCGATAAGTCAAACAAACATGTTTCAGCAGGTACCCAGATTTGTGTGCCTCTCTGTTGGGCTCACTGCATAGGCACGGACGGCCAAGTCGTCTAAGGCACCGCAATTCGACGTGCAGAGTTGCGTCCCTTGGGCACGCCAGAAACCTATGATTGTGGGTTCGAAAACCGGATCGCCCTGATTATGCTTCTAGGTTTGCCAGCACCGTACCCGCGCTCGTGGGTTTCACCGAAGTGGTAAACGTCTGAGACCTGCATCACTTCGAGCTTTCCTCCCGCATTAAGCTGACACGCCGTGATATAACTTGAATACTGTTAAAAGCGGTGTTAAACACAACTCACTCACTCACTAACTCCATATTTTGGGTGATACTGACTAGGCAACGCTTTCTCGAAAAAGTCTCATTCCGTATGTAGAGAAGGCAAGAAATTGAGCTTACTATGTCATAATTTAATTACATGTTCTAGGTATTACAGTGATTAACTAGTGGCTGCAGAAAAGATGCATCTAGGTTCGTCATCGTCATGATGCTGATAATAATATTAATTCCTATTGTCATATTGCCTATGGTTTATACAGTTTAAGAGTATTTGAGTACTTGTAAACCACTAGGTAAAGAAGATTCAAAATTAACTTTTGACTCATTCACTGTGGTTTCATATGAATGCGATTTGTCATACACAGTGATGGGTGAGAAATACTGGTTTCATGTCAAGTGTTTGTTTTTACATGTCAGTCCATCTTTCACCAAAAAGGATAAGATCACAACCAGTGTGGGGCTACACAATATGTCATACCTTGTGTTTGAAGCGTAATAATTAGTAGGATAGAGAATGTATGTTACCTGTAAGCTACCTGGAAATAATCAAGTCTGGACCAACCAAATCACTGACTAACAGTAAGAGAAACGTTCCACGCCATTAGGGTACGACAACATGATCAACATACATCAACTTTTCAGTTCTGCCACAGATTCCTAGCACGGACAGTTTAGAAAGGCAGCATGTCTGTATAACTTGATATTTGCAAAACATACAAGCATAAAACATACGAGTGTTTTCAAATATTTTACTCTCATACATGCATTTACAGACAGATATAAAATGTGAGACAGTAGAACATATAACACGTATCATAACGACGGTCTTAATATCGTTTTTGTTTTCACACAACTCGGTCTGTTATAATCGTTGAGCCAGCAAAACGTCATGTAATCCGAGGCGGTAGCAGGCAGACCATATGCAGGCCCGGTCGTTGAAATTGTGCAGCATATCAAACTCTGTACACCCACTTTCACCCCAGTGGCGGGTTTTTCCTGTGGGTAACGATTTCGCCTGCTTTTTAGTATAGTCTCTTTTGCGATATTTCTGGTATTTTTCAAATTTAGCTTAGGTCAAGAATTTGTGATTAAGCATGTCTTAAAGTTTTAATATTTGTAAAGTTGCTATGTTGAATTTACTTGGCGCGAAACGTGTTCAGCCGACAATGACCTAGAAAGGAGGCGGAAGAGGTGATTGTGCTTTGAAGCATGTAATTTTGGAGGAGATCACCTACCTGTACAGCACAGACCATATGTAGAACCTCTATATATAGTCTCCACCTCCGATGTATTTCGTTTCAGCCTTTGCAGCTGATAGACAACACTGAAACATTATTTCTTTTGTATTCGATTTGTTTGATAAACGTTTTATCCTTGTCAGACAAAAACAATACGATGCTTAATGTAACGTGATAACGTTAGCCTCTTGCTGAAATGAGCACTCGACATCTACATCTCATGTAGTAGACGCTCAACTGAAGATGCAATTCATATCATTACTTGATAGAAAATATAATCAACACTAAAGAATAAACAGTCTCCACTATGTGCTGAATATGTTTATCGTATTGTAGTCTGTTCCTGCACTTTGGGACGAATACCTATGACGTCGACGTCGGAAGTGATCACTGTTGTCTGGAAGTGAATGGTGACATTGAGCTGAACCCCGGTTCGAAAACCAAGACGGGAGCATGTTGGAAGTAGAGGCAGGTCAAGTAAACAGACAGTGCTAAACTTCACAGGGGATTTGCATAATTATGAACTTGATCAAAATGGCGAAAGTATGTCTCAAGTGCTAATGCTTATAAAGTCAGAACTAGCATCGCTTAACAATTCTTCGACTCTGTGTATCGAGAGCTGACTGGTAATTATGAAATCCTGAAAAAAGAAACAACAGAGCTGAAATCTTGTGTGGATAAACTGGAGAAAAAAATTGGACAAGAAAGAGGCCCATGTCAGTCGAAGTAATGTGATTATTCATTATATTGAAGGCAAAAGGGAGAAAGGTGGAAGGACACAGAAACGGGTTTGTAGAACTTTCCAGAGAATACTTTGGACCATCAAAACTCGCAATCTATACAGATTGAACGCGCCCATCGTCTGAAAGCGAATGATCTAGTCAAACCTAAAATTGTCGTGTTTACGTTCTACAGCAAAACTGAAGAATAGAGAAGGACCACGTGTTGCTAAGGATTATACCCAGAGAGTTCGTGAGCTGATAACCTACATGATAAGAGGAAGGGAGTGTGAATAAGTCTAACATAATTGTTTTAGAAACTGTGGTTACTTACGCACTGTAGAAAAAAGTTTTTATTCAGGAGTTGAAATGAAAACTCTTATCTAATAATAATTATCTAGGTACTATTTTCTCCTCTAAATAGATGTGGTCAACGGCTTGTGAAACACCTTCTATTCAAGCCAAAA
The DNA here is from genome assembly GCF_023055435.1 of Haliotis rufescens. Taxonomy (NCBI): domain Eukaryota; kingdom Metazoa; phylum Mollusca; class Gastropoda; order Lepetellida; family Haliotidae; genus Haliotis; species Haliotis rufescens. Next base: position 10,844,026 of record NW_025964383.1, read on the forward strand.
AGGCTAGCATTCCTATTAAGGAGTTATCAAAATTTACCTTTTCATGATATTCAAACAATAATTGACACGACGATATTTTTTTGTGTATGATGCAGACATCTGGGGATTCTCTTTTTGGGAAACCTTAGAAAAGGAATGTCCAGTATCACAGTCGTTGCCTCAGATATGTGTGTAGACTATTACTTATGGAAAAGCATAGATGCACAAATGCATGTTTCGACATGATGAAACGCATGTTCAATCAGATGTAAAGATATAGAGTTTCAGAATTGGCATGATAAGATTTCAAGATCTTCCTTTTTGAATCTGTATAGTGATAATCAGTCTGTCCAAGAAGTTGAAAAATATTTAACTGAATTATTTAATTGTAGGGACTTTTCGCGAGTATTTTGTACTTTTTGTTCGTCATCCTATAAGTTCAAAATACAACATCAACGATTTAAGATGCAAGTTGATCCGGAAATGTTGTTATGTACACATTGTAATTAAAAATTGTATTGAAGACGAGTTCCATTTCCTCCTTGTATGTCAATCAGAGAAACTGAATATCTCTTTTTATTTTTACTACCCTAGAAGATATATTTTTTGTAGCTTATGTCATTAACACATCCTTGTCACTTTAAAAGTGTGTCCTTATACCTAAAATGGAATTTACCAATATCATTTTTGGGAAGTGTAATTACATGAAATGTCTCCATGAACTTGTGTTTCTGTTCCATTATGTATATCAGCGCACTGTAAATATTTTGTATAAGCAGTATCTTTGGCAGTGAGGCCTGCAATGGAAATAAACTTGGCACTTGGTACTTGGCACTCAAGTAAGATTCGATTTGGCGTAAAAGACAGAGAAGTGGTGAAAATTGTATAGATAAATAGACACCACGTATTCGCGAAAAGGATAGACATGCAATTCTCTCCCAGTGGCATCCGGCATTTACACAATTTGCATAAAAAGCATTGTTAGTTATTTGTTTCAAATACGTTATTCCCTCATTTCAATTATAATTAAGGGGACGGGTGGCCCAGTCGTCTGTGCGTCCCTTGTGCACGCCGGAAACCTCTAGGTTTGTCAGCGCCATATCCGTGCTCGTGGGTTTGAGACCTGCCTCACTTCGGGCTTTCTTTCCACATTTAGCTGGCACGCCGTGATGTTACTAGATTACTGTTAAAAGCGGCGTTAATCCCAACTCACTTACTCAGTTATAATTAACCTCCCGTAAATACACGGGAAAAATAGTGTATCCCTCTAACTTTTTTCTTCAATAAAACTGTATAATTAACTGTCAAAATTAGCATATGATTTCTCATGTTGTTGATATTATTATTAACGTAGGAACTATTATTATATGACCCGGAAGTAAAACACATGTCTACGAAATGCATTAAAGGGGGACTTCAGAATGCGGGAATCAACGTTATGGACTGGCCGTCACAGTCTCCCGACCACAATCCCATCGAACACGTCTGGGATGCTCTTGGCAGAAGTCTGCGCAATCTCGAGAACCAACCACAGAATTTGCAAGATCTTGGCACCATTTTGCAGCAACAATGGTGTCGTCTTCCCAATCGTGTGTTCACAAGCATCACGAGGTCAATGCGTTGTGTGGCAGTTGTCAACGCACATGGTGGCAATACACGCTTCTGAACTTGTGTGCCATCAGATTCTCGTGCTTGGGACGTATGATTTAAACTGTTGATGTTATTACAGAATACCGTAGGTGCTATGGTTACCACCGTTAGTTAAAATCCTTCTTTGGACATTAATGATAATATTTTTTTCTTCTCTGATACATTTGTCCGTTGTATATCATATATGGGATTACTTTTAAAAATGTGAAGTTTTTAATTTGACTCAGTATATATCTGAAGAGACCAAACCAGATCAGTTGCACAACTTTGGCCTCCTTTGAGTTCACTAGGCTGTTATAAATATCTCATGCTTACTCCATCCAGAAGTTTTTGTTCTTTACCTCTCTTCGGTGCTGAAGATTCGAATTCACAGATTTCATTGTAATAGCATCGGATGGTTTCTTCCCAATTAATCTTGTTACTTCATTATTCAGGGCTGATACAACAGCTGATTATCGTTGATCTCAATCGATATGATTTCATTTCAATCACATACTAATATCCAAACAAACGTTCTGCTATTGTCTGGTTAAATCTTTCAAGAATTGTTTGGCTATGATTTGCCCCTTTTCTGCCACGCCTGTTTGCAACATCGTGCTTTGTTAATAGTTTAGTTACTGATCCCATAAACTTGCGACGAGGATCTACTTGAAATAACTTCGTCCATTTGTATGATCCACGTTTATAAGTGCGGCCAAGTGCATTTGCTTCTTCAGTTGAATTTTTTAAGTATATAGTTCAGACTAGCTACATCTACTACGGTTAAAGCACATTTATATATTTTGCGTCTTACCTTCTCATGAGGAAGAAAGAAGAGGTCAGCCTGATGAACTTGATAAGTTTTGGAAATATTAATCGTGGGGCCAGTAAATATATTTGCCATATTGTTTGGCAATTTAGCCATTCCTTGTATTGGCAACATCTTTAGATACCTTAGGCATTGCAGCTAGTTTTTGTTCCGCCGCTATTCCTTTCCAGTCTGCTTGCGGACTACAGTAAATTTTATCCATTATTAATTAATATTGATGTTTCTTTAAAACAACTATTTATAACAATAGACAATTACAAGCCAACAAAAGAAGAACTTGACAAAGCTATTGAAGCATTTCTGCTCTTGGACAGATTCGAAAATGACAACAAGGTATATACTTTATCTTGGATGTCAAGCCAACCACATACGGTTTTCAATTGTTTCTTTCCAATTGTGAAGAAGAGCATACAGTCTGGTCTCCTTGTAAAATGAACAAAGAACTTAGTAAAAATGTTGCGTAAAATGATATTAAAGACTCTACGAAGGCATGCACACATAACCTTTCAACCAGTGTTGAAAAATATATTCGATATCAAGCCATCCGAATACGGTTATTAATTGTTTCTTTCCAGTTGTGAAGAAGAGTATTCAGTCTGGTCTTAGTAAAAATGTTGAATATCACTTTGTCCAAAATTATAGTATGCGTATGAATAAAAATATTGGAGAATAATTTCATAACAATTTAGCTTAAACTATTCCTCGAGATATGACGATCCTTGAATCGTCTTACATAGATCGAATAAACTTCACACTCTATAGATGCATTGACAGGGACCAACCTGGTCCAGGTTGGGTGGTCCAGAATACCCATCGTCTATACTGCTCACGGTCATAAGAAAATATATCCTCTACGTTGATAATACTTTCATCTACATAGATGTAACTCACATCTACGTAGATGATGCGACCATATACATATATGCAGATGATACTACTCACATCTATGTAGATGATACTTCTCACATCTATGTAGAATAAACTTTCATCTATGTATATACTATTATATTCTACGTTGAAGAAAGTAGTATTTTCTATCGAATTATCGACTTGCCCCACCGTCGTACAACCGTAATAAACAAACCAACAACCGAATAATAATATCGTATGTGTCAATCATTCAGATTGCATTATACACACTAACGGCTGGGAGAAACAGGTTATATGTGCAAGATATTGGTATTCATAAATCATCTTACTTTAAAAACACAGGAGCAACACCCGTTTTTGGACAGGTGAATCGATCAAAATCATGTGCACAGCACTATAGTGGCAAAAGTGTTTTTTCACGTGCAACTGGTCACGTGGCCATAATACCGCACGTGTTTTCAGCCATGCTTGTTAGCAGTCATTAACAAAAAAAGAAAAAACACAAGAAAACAAAAGTCTTAACGGCCATTTGTCATGCCACGCCTTTCAAATGTGCAACGTGAACGTGCCATCGGCACGTTGCAGACGGGAACGTCCGTAGCTGAAGTCGCAAAGGCGATGGGTTGTAGTCGACGGACTGTTTATGATTTACAGACGCGTCTAAAGCAAACGGGTACCACCGCTTATCGCCCTCGGCAAGGTCGACCACGTGTGACGTCACATGAAGAGGATCGTCAGATTGTCTCACGTCACCTCCGTAACCGATTTTTGACGGCTACATCAACCAGAAATGAACTGTTTAGGGGTAGACTGAGTTCGCAAACTGTTCGAAACCGTCTTGTAACTGCTCACCTTCAAACACGACGGCCATTATGTGGGCCGATTCTGACTCAATTACACAGACGACAACGTCAATTGTGGGCACAGCGACACTTACGATGCGGCTGCTTACCGCGACCAGGTACTGGCACCAGAACTTCTGCCTTTTATGGCAGCACATGGACCCGGTTTGATCTCCCAACACGAAAATGCCAGACCCCACACATCAATTTTGAAGGAATTTCCTTAGAATGCGGGAATCAACGTTATGGACTGGCCGTCACGGTCTCCCGACCACAATCCCATCGAACACGTCTGGGATGCTCTTGGCAGAAGTCTGCGCAATCTCGAGAACCAACCACAGAATTTGCAAGATCTTGGCACCATTTTGCAGCAACAATGGTGTCGTCTTCCCAATCGTGTGTTCACAAGCATCACGAGGTCAATGCGTTGTGTGGCAGTTGTCAACGCACATGGTGGCAATACACACTTCTGAACTTGTGTGCCATCAGATTCTCGTGCTTGGGACGTATGATTTAAACTGTTGATGTTATTACAGAATACCGTAGGTGCTATGGTTACCACCGTTAGTTAAAATCCTTCTTTGGACATTAATGATAATATTTTTTTCTTCTCTGATACATTTGACCGTTGTATATCATATATGGGATTACTTTTAAAAATGTGAAGTTTTTAATTTGACTCAGTATATATCTGAAGAGACCAAACCAGATCAGTTGCACAACTTTGGCCTCCTTTGAGTTCACTACGGTTTTCAATTGTTTCTTTCCAATTGTGAAGAAGAGCATACAGTCTGGTCTCCTTGTAAAATGAACAAAGAACTTAGTAAAAATGTTGCGTAAAATGATATTAAAGACTCTACGAAGGCATGCACACATAACCTTTCAACCAGTGTTGAAAATATATTTGATATCAAGCCATCCGAATACGGTTATTAATTGTTTCTTTCCAGTTGTGAAGAAGAGTATTCAGTCTGGTCTTAGTAAAAATGTTGAATATCACTTTGTCCAAAATTATAGTATGCGTATGAATAAAAATATTGGAGAATAATTTCATTACAATTTAGCTTAAACTATTCCTCGAGATATGACGATCCTTGAATCGTCTTACATAGATCGAATAAACTTCACACTCTATAGATGCATTGACAGGGACCAACCTGGTCCAGGTTGGGTGGTCCAGAATACCCATCGTCTATACTGCTCACGGTCATAAGAAAATATATCCTCTACGTTGATAATACTTTCATCTACATAGATGTAACTCACATCTACGTAGATGATGCGACCATATACATATATGCAGATGATACTACTCACATCTATGTAGATGATACTACTCACATCTATGTAGAATAAACTTTCATCTATGTATATACTATTATATTCTACATTGAAGAAAGTAGTATTTTCTATCGAATTATCGACTTGCCCCACCGTCGTACAACCGTAATAAACAAACCAACAACCGAATAATAATATCGTATGTGTCAATCATTCAGATTGCATTATACACACTAACGGCTGGGAGAAACAGGTTATATGTGCAAGATATTGGTATTCATAAATCATCTTACTTTAAAAACACAGGAGCAACATGTCTGTTTCTCCTTTTTTCACAAAACATTGTGCAGAAGGTAGCGAAACGTTCATTGTACAACATCGTGCCTCCTTGAAAGTTTATCACAAGAAGAGTGCTCTTAAAAGACTTGTTACTTGTCGACTACCAAATTGAAAAAAATAAGAGATATATACGTAAAACCATTCAATGTTAAACCAACAAACAACAAATAATTGATACACAAGTAACAATTCATTTGTTTTGTTTGTAAAATTAACTAGGTTTACAAATCAACATATATTACTGGAAAGTAATTAAATAGGCAGTACACATAATAGAGTGGCAGTACAAACGCCACTGACAGTAGACCAAAAATTGGCAAAGTGGTAGCAGCAAAATAAATCAGTGATTATCATATTCACCTAGCAGCAACAGTGGTCAAACTTCCAAGATAGGTCTAGGTTACATTTCCAGGGTGAAAACAATGATTTTCACACAAACGCTTGATGTAATATGAGATGTAAGAGGCACACTTATGCCCTTTCTTTAGCCTAAATCCCTTCCAGAGCAGTATGTTACATGATGGATTAGTCTGTACTGTTCCAGAAGATTCCAGATTACATTTGATACGAAGTATTCTAAATAAAGTAACTTCCACACCTCTGCTTATATTATATAGTAATACATTCCCGACAACTAACCATTGCCAAAACACAACGCTATGAACGTCCACTGAATATCAACAGAAACAATGAATTGTTATTATAACATTTTTTTAACAATAACTTACATCACCTGTTTTATAACAGTGTTAGTGTATACACCAAAACGTCGCATTCATTGGAATAAAGAAGTTGTATAACCATAGATCTATCTCCCTTGTTCACCATACCAAATTCTAGGTGCCATTTAAAGAAGTAATTAATTACCTTGCCATATAACAATATATATATGATTTTGAAGGCATAGTTTTATGTTATATCAAAATAAATATGACGCTTAACATCTATTACAGATTGGTACACGTGTTGTTGTTACCTGGAAATACTAAACAAAACTACATGCACACTTTTATTAAGTGATTTGCGTATGGTCTGACACCGTGTTGATGAATTTTCTCGTCAAGCCAATATGGGGATCAAATTTGTGTGCTATGATCAAATGAAATAAATGAGTCAGATGTTTTTAGTCTTATCCAAATCTGCCTTGTGGTTGCCAGTTGTGTTACTTAAATGTACTGCTTGTTGAATAAACAGAAATAAACATTAAATGTGACACACAATCTGATGGTTACTTTTTCATATTTGTTTGTCAAACAGGTAATATCTCATTTATACTGTTTTAATCGTTTCTCCAGGGCAACTAACATGTTTACCTACCGAAATGTCTTCTAAATGAGTGCATTTGTTAGCTGTAGATCTTCTCTGCCTGCAACAATGGAACCTTCTCTTCCCTACACTGACATCCTGCAGCAGAACCATACGTTCCTGAAAGAGATTCTTGATGTGGGACCAGTTCTAGAGGGATTATACACAGGACATATCTTTACACTGGAAGACTATGAGACGTGCAAGTCGAAGCAGACTGTATCTGAGAAAATTGAAATGTTACTGTTGATACTGAGAAGGAAGGGGCCGAACGGATACGTGTATTTTCGTGATGTTCTGGCAACGTCACAACCACACGTTAAGAAACGGCTAGACGAAACCAAAAAGAAAACAGGTAATTCAAATATCTAGTTAAGAGTAACTGTTCACATATTCTACATTTTCCGATAAACGAATTTCTTTATGCTGAATAGGGAAACGTGTTTGGTAGTTACCAATTTGTGTGGCTTAATTAAACAGAATATGTATTTTGTTTGTATTTGTATGTTAAAAGAAACGGGGATATATATCAATCAAACTTTCTATGTTTATGAGAGTGATACCTGAAATGTCACGTATGACAGCCTGAACCTGAACAATGCAACTTGCTGGATAATACTCAGAATGTAATGTAGAGGGAAGCGTGCGTTTTTCCCGAAACACCATAAAGCAAAGCATATAATGAGAAATACATATCTTATAGAGCAGTGACGATCCGTGTTACAATTGGTCCTTCAGCAACCCATGGATGTCGTAAGAGGCAACTAGTAAGTGTGTGAGTGAGTATGGGTTTACCCCGCTTTTCGCAATATTCCAGCAATATCACGGCGGGGGACACCAGAAATGGGCTTCACACATTGTACCCATGTCGGGAATCGAATCCGTGTGTTCAGCCAGACGAGCAAAATTAATGCTTCTTACCACAAAGCTACCTGACCGCCCCATAAGAGGCAACTAACGCGATCGGGTGGTCACGCTCGCTGACTTGGTTGATGCACGTCATTGTATCCCAATTGCGTAGACAAGAGCTCATACTGTCAATCACTGGACTGTCTGTTATGGAATCAAGTGCGGCGTCATACAAGAAACAAACAAACGTGTCTTAGAAAGGATGTTACAGTTAGCAATCCAATGACAAAGATACAATTATGTATGTATATATATTCATAAGAAGAAATGAATTTCCACTGAAAACGATCATCATGGAAAATAATTTGTTGTTAGTAAATATTGAAGATTTCTTATGAATAAATGTCCCTTTTCGTTGCCACACATTATTTCTGATTTCTAACATGGATTTAAGTTGTTTTAAAGTAATTTAATTCATTGTTTGCTAGGCACTACTTAGAAGTTGACGGGTGACAAAGTAAACACAATTTATGGATAAACAACCTCTTTAATACTGTAAAGGCGACATTTCGATATAGATCCATATACCTTATCCTGTTTAATTGGCTACATGTCCCCCACCTTTGTGCTCTCTGTCCATCATGTTGTGACAGCCTTATCCTTTTGTTGTCATTACTTACTCATGTTATCCCAGTCATGTATGCAATTGTGTGTTACTGTTAAACCTCTACTGTTAATCCTCCACCAACTATATATATTCTGTACCATGTTCCTAACTCAGCCTTGCTTAACAACGGTATAATTATAAGGATCTATACCGAAACGTCGTTTTTACAGTATTAAAGAAGTTGTTATCCATATCTACTTTGTAATTTCATTCGTGTGGATTAGTGTAAAAATAAATCCCTGTTGTTTCAGGACATATGATGCAACGGGAGCAACAGAAAGAGCCTTTTGATGAACTCAAGGCTGTAAGTACCTACTGTCAATGTCTATACTGCAGTCGAATCTCGTTAAGTAGAAACAGGAGAGACCCGTGAAGATCCGCGGTAGGATAGGTCTTCAGCAACCCATGCTTGCCGTAAAAGGCGACCATGTTTGTAAAAGGCGACTAACGGGATCAGGTGGTCAGGCTAGCTGACTTGGTTGATGAATGACATTAATCACAATTTACGTGGATCGATGCTTATGATGTCAATCACTGGATTGTCTGATTATTTACAGACCGTAATATAGCTGGAATATTGCTGAGTGCGGCGTTAAACAACAAACAAACAAAAGAAACAGGAGAACCAGACAAAAAATCACCTGATACCTTCTTTCCGGTCCTGATAACAAACGTTTTTCTTTATCGTCACTTAAAACGAGATAGCAAGAAACGTACAAGCTGGCAAAGTCCTTAAATGCATCTGAGTGCGATGTTGGTTCACAATTGATCGACACATCTAAACATTTGTTAGACAACGAATGTACATCGGGACAATGATTGGTAATTGCAGCACTTAAATTTATCATTGTTTACAGAGAGAGCTGCTCATTATAAACAAAGGGTTTTATACATGAAATATAATGTCAAAGATGGTGGTCGAAACATTATTAATGGAATAGTATTTTGTTTTTTTTGGGTTACTTATTGTGAATAAATAACTTTAAAATATATACAACTAATATATAAAATAATTTCCCTGCTTTAATTGCGGTAAATTGAAATAACCACTACGGTAAATTGTAATACAATATTATTCTTTGCTAATATACAAAGAAACATGCATGAAGTGGAAAATGTGGGACTAAGCTGTTTGGAAATCAAAATCTAGACTTTGAAAATATTGAATTGATAAAGACTCCTGTACTTTAAAGTTTCAATGATTGTATCTACTTCAAACAACTTCGATTTGACGTTTTTGTTCGACTGCATCCACTATGGTCAATTCCGACCACCATCATGTTAAAAGACGAAGCCGTTTCGGAGGTGAATTGTCCGGATGTAGCGGTCTTGAAAGGGCGTGGTCACCCGTAGTCTTCAGTTTCTCCGACGTAACCGTTGCATCAGCCTGGTAGCATTTATACGGGCTCATCCAAACGTTCTCGTAATGACGGCGTGCAGCGCCCCCTGTTGATTTCAAAGGCTCTCTCCCTCTCTATAGCCGTTAAACGTCCCATTTCTTTAGTGTCCCGGCCCGTTTTTTCCCACAGATAACATTTGGCTTGGTACGTGTGATATGTTTGAGTATGTTTTCATATAAAACAAATAAATTTATTGACAATGTTTCTTAGTTCGGGAAATATACCACAAACATAATGCTTTACACATACTATCTCCGTTAAATAGTGATGATGCATTGCAGTTGGTTCTCATTCCAGGTGTCTAAATTTATCTACTTAGTAGTATAGGTGCCTACAATTTCTTATAGAAGCACTCTGTCAGTGCTATGAATATATTAGATAAATACATATATGTTTTATCTATTAACAGACATCGCACGTGAAGATCCTGAAACGCAATTCTTCCTTCCTGGTCAAAAACCTGGAGCTGAAGCCAATTCTTGACAAATTGTACGAGCTCAAAATATTCTCTGAGGAAAACAAGCAGGACTGTAATTTAAAGGAGGGGACACCTTCTCAGATTAAAGAGCTTATCTCAATCCTCGAAAGGAAAGGAAGATCAGACTTTGATTCCTTCCTTCACGTACTGGGTGAGATTCAACCCTTCATTAAAGATCATCTAAAGGGACTAGAGGACACGACCACTGCAACAGACACGCTCGTTTTCAAACAGAAAGCTAAAATAAAGGAACTCGAAGGGGTATGTGGATCTTTAGACTACATGTAACCGTAAATGAGCTTACTCAGAGATTATAAGCCGACTGTTTGTTTCATTAACTTTTATATCATATATTAGGAATAGCAATTTTATCATGTGATCATTTGGTGAACAGGATATATTTTCCTTTATTTTAATGTGATTTTTATTCGGAAACCATGAGGGTAATATTGCATGTATTTAGCAAAGCATATAATTCATAAAATAGTTAATGTTTAAGGCGTGTTTTCACCCACTGAAGTTACTTCCCAAACCATGCATGAATATGTACACAGACTTCAGTGAAGGCTAAGGTCATATTCTGAGCAACTACTTCCTACCCTAGCGTGGCCCTCAACAATACTTTTCCACCATATCTGTGGCTTATCAAGGCGTTGATGATAATGCAAACCAGACAAGGCCGACGAACATTTAACTCTCAAAAACCATACATATTCGACACATACGGAGGTGAATTCAACCGAAGCACGAGTAACTTATCAATGAATTACAGGTAATTCAGGTAATGTGTCAGTCATAATTTCACCTATGGTCATCACCATGGAGTAACCAATCACGGACCTTGAATTCCATCTCACAGATATCTTCAATGGGTTTCTCTCCTACAAGTGTGTATGAAAAGTAGGTCCTGCTTGGTGACGGATCTGATACCAAGTGTACAAGAATGATGTATTGCTTCTATAAAACTATTAGTTTTAATGATGCGAGTTATGCCATTTGTAAGAGATGAACGCTTCTAAGCGAGTAAGTGAGCTCGAGTTCACTGGCTTCACATATTGTTTCCGTTTGAAAGATATTCGAGGGCATCAATTGTAATTTTACTTACCGTATCATGGTGAGAGGTATTTGTATTTACTTCAGGAAAATGACATCCAGAAGAAGCATATTGCAAGTTTGCAAGAAATGATAGAACCACTCCAGGAGTCTCTTGTGCAACTAAGGAAAGAGAAGGCTGACAGTGATAGGGAAAGACAGCTGCTGAAGCAGAGGAATAAATATCTTGAAGGGGTATGAAAAGTCTAACTGAGGAATTGCTATGGAATTTGAGCCAACCATAGAGTGATTTGTTTTTCTTAACATTATTTACAGACCGCCGTCATATAGCTGGAATATTGCTGAGTGTGGCGTTAAACATTTTTCATGATCATGTGCTTGCCAGAGCTTATAATTACACGTGAACCAATCGCAAATGTGGACAAATCATTGTAAGGGTGCATATATATTTTAGAGTAGCTAAAGTCAGGTGACGTCAGTGGTAGAATGCACATTCTGAAAAAAGAAACAGCAATGGAATAAACCTATCCCAGCCAGCTGTCATCAAAAGTATGGCTGCCATACGTGAAAAGTTTGTGTTAGTTCCCACTTACAAGGCCTCATATACCACAGCCATTATATGTTTACATAATAACGTTAAATGTTTGATGAGTTTGATCAGTACTATCAACTTTTGGATTCTATAACCAGATGGCATGTCCATCCTCTTGTATACTGGATTCCAATGATCCACAAATTCCAAAGAGATATATATTGGAAGGCCCAGCAAGTGTTCCTCCAAACCCGTGTGTCAGAGATTAACCATAATTCATAAAACAGTCAGGGACTTTCACTTTATTCACATAAAGTATTTGAGACAAGTGGAACCCATGTGGATTCTCAAAACAGTTACAATCTAAAAAAGAACCAATTTCAATTCTGTCAACCAATCTTTTAACCACTGTGCTACAGGACAAAATTATGTGAATCCTTTATTCCTTAATTCACGAGGCATTTGGCATTAAACGTGGTGAACATTTATACTGAACCGCAAAGGAAACGTCACCATGGATAGATATATGAGAAACCGTATTTGTCCAAACACTGTATACATACTTTGAGACATATTAAAAAGATGAAGCTTGGCAAAAATGATCATCAAGGTTGACATTACAGTGTCAAATGTTCTTAAAGTGAAACACAACACTAGTCTCTCAGAAAATGGCATCACAAGTCAGCATCTCGTGTGTCCGCCATGTGCATTGATGACTGCTGTGCAACGTCGATACATTGAATAGATGAGGCCGTTGATGAAGGTCATAGACACTTGAGCCAACACTCTGAGGAACGCCTGACGCAGTTCAGCTGCAGTTGTCGGCCTTGGTCGGACGTCATTCAGCCGTCTTTGAATCTCGTCCCACAGGTGCTCAATGGGATTTAAATCGGGACTGAGGGCAGGCCACTGCATGGTTCTGATGCCATTCTGCTGGAGGAACTCTCTTGTTGCTTTTGCAGTGTGGGCACGGGCGTTATCATGCTGAAACTCGTGGTTTCGGCGACGTGCCAAACGAGGTATGGCGTGTGTCTCAAGACTTGATCAATGTACCGAGCTGCTGTGACACCAATGCCTCTCCCTGAACCGTTGTTCTGGAAGACCACAGGGCCGACCCCCTGTGCAAGACCAATTCCACCCCACACCAGGAGTCTCTCTCAAGAACACAAGCATCCGAATAACGTTCCCCACGGCGTCGCGAGACTCTCTCTCTACCATCTGCTGTTGAGATACAGTAATGGCTCTCGTCTGAGAAGAGGACTCTTCTCCACTGCCGGTGGCGCAATGCTGGTGCTGTGTTGCCCACTGAAGACGATCCCGGCGATGACGTGGTGTTGGAATGGGTCCTCGGTGTGGCCGGTGACAGTGGAGGTGTCTGTTCGTCATTCGTCGACGCACGGTGTCCGCACTAATGTGTCGCTGTCGTGTCCCTATGGTCTGTCGAGAGGTCTCCGCAGGAGTAACAAAGCGATCTTGAAGATGCTGTAGCACAATCTGACGATCCTGACGTCGGGTGATGACTTGCTCTTCCACTAAGTGCTCGGTCATCTTTAGTGTTGCTGGAGCCTGCCTATAGTCCTTCTGTGGACTTGAAATGCATTGGCTCCTTGCCGGGCGGTTTGTCCTGCAATTCAACGACGAATGAATGTTATCCGATCTGGGTGGATTTTTATAGGGCAAGAAATGGGGGAATGCATGTGCATTTCAATTTGCACGGAACAGACGTGCATCCGATTACCATGGCGTTTGGGCGATCGGTTTTATTGTCACCTGCTTTGTTTTTTTATCATCAAAATTCATGACAATTTTTATTGTAAGAGGCACACACGACAAATTGTCAAAAATGAAAGCAAATGCCATCTGAAGTTTACTGAGAGTACAGTATGTAAAATGCTGGACTTTCTTACAGATAACATGTACAGGACATTGAATCAATAAGCAGACATGCCCATAGGGACCGATTATGCTCGGAGCGTTTGGAAAATCAGTTTAACACTCATGTATGCTTCACTTATATCGACGGTCTGACATCGTTAATAATGGCCAATTAGCCAATTTCCCACTGACTTACAAATCTGAAAAGGTGACAAGCCAGGGTGACAAAACTATCCACAAGATTGTTGGAGAACTTTCACTTTCCGACAGTCCCTTTTGTAGAGCAAATTTCGAGCAGCTCCAGCTTTTTTATGTCTACATTTAATGTTTGAAGCACAATCGAGCTTGCTCTTTTACAAAGATTTCAAAGAGCTCTGTAGGACGGTTTGCTCAAACAAATTTTGATAAGGGTTACAACATTCTAGACCTAGGTAAAACTTTCATTTTTTATGCTAGACGTGTGAAGGACATTTCTAAATTTGATTAATCAGTTACCAAAATGTGCAATGCAATTTCCAATTTTGACTCCTACCATATGGTATTCTGTTCATGTGAACACGGAACTTGACTTTGAACGTGTTTGTGAAGAATGCTATCACTAATTGACAGTCAATCATAAACACATCTTATGATACTGTCTAATTTGTACAACGGACAATGTTTTTTGTCTTCTTTATTTATTATTATTTTTATGAAAAGTTTTTTTAGCTTTTAAATTATACGGAACATATAAAACGTGATTTTTACATCAACTGAACAAATTCGAACTCTTTGATATCCAGTTAACTATATTATGAGCCGTGGATATGAGTAAAATGAATTATGATATGATATAATGTGTTATGTTTGTCATTTGTATTTTTGTTCAGGTGCAAAACTTGTCTAGAGATGAAACCCCTGACAGAGAACGTATCAAAAGCTTACTTGGATCCCTTTCAAATATGGGTAATAATATTTGTATGTAACTTATCATATATCGAATTTAAGCCACATCATACACATCATAATGTTTTGATTCAAGAAAAAAGTAAATATGTATTCAAATTGTAAAGGCTGACACAGTTATAGATAGTATTATTTATTTAACTTACAATAACAATTTTTTATTTCTAGCAATTCTCACTTTTTAGGTCTTTCCCACAATGTCACACCTCATCTGCTGAAGTCGAATGCAGTGGACAACACCTTTGTTCTACAATGTGAGTATTCTGGTGTGTTCTAACAGGTTGGTATATTACACTTGTTTGGAAAGACTATGGTGGTAATAATTTCAACATATGTCATATGACCAGACTACGTTGTGCACGTCGGAAATGACAGATTTGTTCAACCGTTCCTTCTGAATAACGAAAGTTGAAAATACAACGCATTTATAACAGAATTGACAAAAGAAAAATATGTGTGATTAGATTAATTGTTATCATTTCGGATTGCTTCATCGTATTATAGAACATGTAGCCTATGATCGATTGTTTTTCATACTACTTACATTGTATTTGGTTGTTTAGGGCCCGTGATCATGATCAGTTACTATATTGAAAGTTTTAAATAATTGTATCATTTGTTGTGCAAACATAGATACACATTTAACTTTCCAGTCAACCACTGTCATAAGCATGACGTTAATCTGATATTTATTATGAGGAACATATAGGAATGGGAATCTATCGTGCCAGGTTAAGGACTACATGGGGCTGCTATCGACTACTCCCGGCTGTTATTTACGATCCCGATTATTGGCTGAATGGCTCGGTGTTTGAACTAGTTTGAATATATATTTTCACAGGGCGTGACTTCCTGATCCCTGTTTTAGTTGCCTCTTGCGACAGGTTTCACATTTTTGGGACCATTGTGAGAAAATGCTCAAGACACCGTTCGGGATAGAATGATGACAAATTGTACTTCGTGGGTTTACCATGTTTCCGCAATTGTTGATTACGTCTGATATATGTCACTGGTATGTAAAAGTGCTTTATACATTGTAACATTCCAAGCGTCTGAAACACACAATGGTGATTTTTGTTGAGATTAACATCGTCAGAATATGCAGGTTATATCCAAAGGTACTTCAGCAAATCAATTTATCTACTTACTGTGGATGATCAAGTTTTAGTTATGCCATTATAACTGTATAGG
Source organism: Haliotis rufescens (assembly GCF_023055435.1). Taxonomy (NCBI): domain Eukaryota; kingdom Metazoa; phylum Mollusca; class Gastropoda; order Lepetellida; family Haliotidae; genus Haliotis; species Haliotis rufescens. The sequence continues at coordinate 10,860,090 of NW_025964383.1, forward strand.
TTTTTAGACTTTTCTCAGACATGTCATGATACTGTATGGGACATAAATAGCTGATAGTGAATAGTACGGTTGTTGACACTGACTGACAGTGTTGTGATTACATTTTGTGCCTCAGACAAGTTACACGAGCACGATGACAACCACGATCTTTGATGTGGTTCAACATTAACCTGTAGATTTATTTGGAATGAGCCTGCTGGTGCAATGCGATTGCCAATGGAACTGAGTATGACTGATGAAGCCGTTTTTTAGGCTGCAGACGAGCCGGTTTTTTTGACACAGGAATCTGCATGATTTGACCTGCCACTTTCAAGAGTTCAGGGATTCAAAGCCTATGTGTGAAAGCAATGAGACCTTTATGACTCAGACATAGTGGTTAGTGTATGATTTTCATTATTGTACGTGTCCTGAAATGAATTTCATCAAGTTTGAAAATTGTTTTCGTGGCATTTCGAAGGGACCAGTGTTTTCTGATGGACTTTCAAATCGGTCATTGTCGGTTATTGCAAAGACGAAATTGCCTGTTCCGAGTCTGTTCGTCATCGAACATGTCCCTAAAAGTTTCATAAACAGTTCATTTGTATGAAAAAAGATATGCCTTAGTAAAGTATTGTAATCTCATCATCGAAGCAGTCAGGGTTACGGCCTAGAATCTCATATCGTCTCCAAAAACATCCAATATCAAACTACCGTACTTCCTCTTTTAGACGCTGGGCCGTCTATTTATTTCGCTGGAACCCTTGACACGGCGTGTAATGGAGACCTGCCTTGTATTTGACACCCAGCGTGTAATAGGGGAAATATATATACGTTTTACAGTTTATAGAGGGCCGATCGATCGGCAGCCATTTTTGTATGAATCGATATGTAGGCTAAGGATGTATTCATACGCACGGTTTTTTGTGTGAAAAGGCTTGATATATTTTAAGGGGGTTTTCCAAGCAAAAAGGCTCTTTTTCACTCATCAGAATCATGCGTTCATCAATGTCATGGACGAATATGGTTTTACGCCATCTTTAGCAATATTCCAGGAATATCACGGCGGGGGACACCAGAAATGAGCTTCACACAATGTCCGCATTTGGGGAATCGAACCCGGGTCATCGACGTGACGAGCGAACGCTTTTGCTACTAGGCAACCCAACCGCCCCCTCACTTCATGAATAAGAATAATGCTGCTAAGATGTATTGTCGTTAAATGAAACAGAGACAGATAGATTTAAAAGAAACACAATTCACTTCATAATCCTCGAAGACAAGGCTCAGAAGTACTCTCTCTTGAAGCAGTGGGGGTAATAGGTATTTTATTTCAGGCATAAGCTCGACGGAGAGGCGACGGCAGACAAAGACGTTTACTAGTATTCACATAAATAGGGTACTGTTTACACATTAAAATAACATCGCAGGTTCTAGTAATGTGCTAGTATTAAATCTGTTGTTTTTTGCGTTGAGCCGCAACACCACATGAGTCAAATTACACAATCTCGACTAAATATACTTGGTAGATTGAGCCATCCGTTCGCTAGTAGTTCATTTTTATGTGGTATTATGTCATCATTTCTTATGATTTGTGATGATACCTAATGTATATTGTAAGAAAAAAAGGAAAAAACGTGCAGACAGGTCTGTGTCGTGATACCTTAAATATTCGGAGAATCACCAACAATTACACAGCCGAATTGCACATAATGTGTTTTTGATAACGTAAAATAATAAATAATTAAAAAGTTTTGATATTGCTGAAGCGCTGCGCGCGATCACGATGATGTTTAGACGATGGGGGAAACTCCCTCTGGGCCATATAACTGAAATCGACTAATTAATCATTTGCACCTCGATTTGTTACAGCACAAAGTAAGTTGTACAGTCTACACAATCGTGTCATTACAGTTTACATCGGCATTTCAATTATTTCAGAAATACTAAGAACAAAATGATGCTTACTTGTGGTCTGCAAGTAATACCAGTCGATACTTGAACACTAAGCCTCTGGTCACACCTTAAAGCTATTTGCTGTTTTTCATAAGTAATTATGTCATTGTTGGTCCCTTTGAGTATTCGACGCTACATATGACAAAACACCCAATATGAATTTTCTATATGGATTTGTTTTTCTTTCATATCCTTTCAAACTCTTGGTACCATTTCTTTTTGACATTAGCATATGTAGCTGTGAGCTACAACAAAATGCAGTTACTCAATCACCCTTAACCCCTCATGAACCATACTATCATCATTCAACCTGGATGTATCCTAGTTCTTGTTGCCAGGGACATCCAGAATATATCCCCGTGCATATAAGACAGCTTTGGCCTAGATCAAATGACGGTCAGGCCTCGATATAGGGAATTAGCTATTGGGAGGTGGCCTTCAAACAAGAGAGGAGAGAGCTGAGAGGTCAATGGTTTATACAAGCAAGTGTCACATAATTCAATCATATATAATATGACATTCAATGATAATAATAATGATAAAATACTATCCCAATACAGTTTCAATCTTAGCCTGGGTACAAATGCAATGTATGTTATATTGGAGTGTGTACGGTAGTAAATACGCACAAAGACATTAGTACAACGGATACAACATTTACTAGAGTAATAACGGTAATGACAAATAACATTAGTTTCTAGGTAATGATATAAACAGCTAATAATAATGTCTTTTAGTAATATTATCGTAATACAGTTTCAAGTGTAGGAATCAATGCAATGTATGTTATATTGGAGTGTGTACGGTGTACGGTAGCGTTATTATACAAGTGATACACGTTTACTGAAGTAATAACGGCAATGACAAATAACATGAGTTTACAGATAAATTGAGTAATCCTAACATTTTGATAGAGCATGTAAGGTACAACCTACATGACAATTATATACGTCGTGGGATGTTGTGCCAATTTGGACCACTACGGTAAGAATGTTTTACTAAGGTTTACACCAAATTGATAGAAAGAGAAATATATACGTTGGGCTTATACGGTAATCTGCGCAGAGTGGTCAGACGAGGAACATGACATTTACTTTGGTAAAGACGGTAAACATTCATATGTGTATTTTTAGTAATACTTTTTATAACATCATAGTCTCGGCAAATACGGTAGGTAAAATAGTCGGGTGATTGTTCAGAGTAATGATGCTAAGGTTTACGGTAGAAGATATAGCTTAGTTTAAAAGAGAATATTAAGTTTCATTAGTGATCCTATTTGGTGACTACAGTAATCTATCATGAGGGAGCGTAATTATTTCAGGAAAAACGGTAAATAAAAGAGCAGGGTGATTGGTCCGAATAAAAATACGAAGGTACGCGGTAGGAGAAGGAGAAAGGTTGTTTTGTACTGTATATAATTGAGTAAGGAAAGAAACCTATTGCAGTATTTAAATACTTATACATGGTGATAAAACATAAAAAATCCAAATGCGTTGTTGTTGTAGCTTATACTGAAAGCACGTACGGGAGGTAAGTCTACTCATATAACATTTGATGAGCGAACTGGTGTAAATATCAATTGATTGACCTACCTATAACATAATTATTAGTTGATTAATCTTTTTGTGACAGAGCTACCTGTACGCTACGCTTCAGTTCGAAAATCCTGAATGTGTATACATTGTTGAACATAGACATAGAATGGGGATATTATAGTGGATGTGGAAAAGTGGTAATGGAATATTGGTTTTGTACATAAATACATATAACTGGAGGCGCTCACGACGCAATATGCCTAAAACATTATTGGATAGTACCTAAGTATTAAACGGTAAATACTATATTATCAGCAGGCGTTTAGAACAAGCATGTATTTGCGCATATTAGATAGAACGTTACAGTGTGACAGTACTGATTCACTTATTTAAACTTAACTCTAACATTTTCTAGACAATAATAACAACCAAATAAGCATCGTAAACATAAACTAACAAGTCGTCTTACCTTGAAACAAGAGAGGAAAGAGGTGTGAGGTCCAAGGCTTATTCAAGCTAGTGTTCTTGTGACAGCTCTAATGTATAACATTGATATGTTCTCTGATGTTGTGGGTTTGAAACGATGGTATCTAGCCAATGCCGAAAACGTTTACAACGCGCAGTTTTTGGTAAGCAACTGGTGTCAGTCTGGCCTACTGAGAGATGATATTAATTACTGTTTAGACCGTGGTTAAACATATGTCTGCTGCCAAACGAATAGGTATTCACGACAGAAGAAGGGAATAGAAAGATGGTTCATCTCAGTATTGCCGAACAACAGTTGATTTTAATTATAGTTTGGAAGATCGTTAATCATGCTTTATCTATCAAAAGTTAACTTATGGTTCTTGTAAATGAGTTCGACTCGTGTCATGATAAACGAGCTGTGCCGTGCCGACTGACTTGCCAATATGAGGATTTCCGTTGTTAAGGATAATTTGTGAAAAATTTAAAAAAAGCACGGGTATGGTGCTGACAAACCTAGAAACATAATCTGGGCGAACCGGGATCCGAACCCACAATCATGGGTTTCTGGCGTGATCAAGGGACGCAACTCTGCAAAGCAAATCCCTTCTCCTTAGACGACAGGGCCACCTGTGTCCCCGTTGTTCCCCCAAAACGTCAAAGTTATTGTTATCAGGTGAGAATATAACAAGGTGATTTCAACAACGTCAGCAACAGGTCTTTATTGTTGGGGGTGATGCTGAAATTTCCAAGAATGAAACGTCTGAAACATTGCTGTTAAAAGTCCCTCTGAACACTTTACATGCCTGTATATAAATAGACCAGGGTCAGAGGACATGTAAAGAATTACAGGAAATGGAAAGGTGAGGGTCAGTAGATCAAAAACAAAGAACCTGCGACATGGAAATTACATTGATAAAGTGTATTGGTTGACAACGTATTATTATAGATTGTTAATGAGCTCACAAACACATAAATACAAGAAAATGTTTACGGGATGTCAGTTCTAGGACTAATTACATATTAATTCAGTTTCACTTGGACAACATAAAACGAAGCAACATGGAAATTACATCCTCTAACTACACAAGTTCTATTTTATGACTCAGTCTTATCAAATTTGCATAGTTACATGTGCGTTTATCAGGTTCGTATGCAGTGTCATTGACTGATTAACTTAGCGGATTTTGTTTACTATCAAGACTGTAGCAAATACACAGTCAAAGATTCGTTAATCCGACACCCGTTAATCCGACATTCGGCTTTATTAGACACTAATGATGGGAACCGATTATATCAGTGTTTTTAAGACCCGTTAATCCGAAAGTCTCGCACTCCGACTCCGACTCCGACTCCGACACACCTAATTTGCAACGAATTGCTGAAATCACTTATTGGTCAGTCTCGTTGATCCGGCACGGTGATCAGCGTACTCCGTGGCGATCTACTCACGGGTACACAGCCGGGTTTTGTTATTCGGCGAGTAGCTGCATATTGCAACGGCTGCAAATATGTACTTGCTTATCAATAAACAATTACTGCTTTAAATAAACAAAACAGGATTAATCACATGCTCAGATTACCTCAATCTCATTAAAATCGGATACAAGTTCCCGCTACCGCTGAGGACATCCCATTACAGGTCACGTCAGAACGTTTATGAGTTCCTATTTACTACGAGTAACACAGGGAATTACATTTGTATATGGGGTTGAAACACAACCTTCCCTTTCTAACGACCTGGCACTTAAAATATAATCTATTCTTGTTGTTGACAGATGTCTGTCATTTTATGTCAGTCAGCCGGAGAAGTTGAGAGGTGTCGCCTGTGTGAGTGAGTGAATGTTGATTTAGGTTTCATGCAGCAATATTTTACCCGATTCACGGTGGTAATCGAGTCTGGGCAGGCTACATCGGTATTTGATGGTCTCAGCAACGATCAGCGTTGTCGGTGTACGATGACACACAATCAGCCAGGTCAATCATTGAACCCAACATTTTCTAATCCCGCGTCAAAGTCCCAGCTTCCATTCCCCACATGGGTACAATACCTGAAGCGCATTCTGGTGTTCACCGCCGCCATAATGCTGGAATATTCCTTAAGGCGGCATAAAACTCACTCACTCAATCTATATTGTCGCCTGTTACACAAACATGCCTGTGAAGGGGGTGTATTCTGCCTCCGAAGTCCCCAAGGGGGCCCCGCCTGGCCCCACCTGGCCACGTGACATATTTGTTTGCCAAGCAATGTACATGTTGCTCGTTATACCGTGTTTCTGTTATAAGACGACGTGTGGGAGCAGTAACTCCCTGTCATCGCCTTCAGTGTGATTATCACGCAACATTTAAGCCTAAGTAAATCAAAATAGCATCCGCAATCATATCTGATGATGTAGTATCATTTTATAATGTTGATATATTGATATGTTATATATCTAAATCCTTCTCCACTTCTGTGATGTGATTGTTTTTATGTCACATTAATTGTAGTTGAGTAGATTGTAGTTATTTATAAATCACGAAACCATCTAAATATCATGATGTACCTTAATCATCACTGTTTGTTTATGTACATGTAAACTACAATCATATGTTGTAGGTATACATCTGAAGTATGACAAAGACAGAGTCAATCCCGACTACGTCCACATCAACACAGAAGGAGACCTGGTCAACAGGAAGTCGGACACCAGACCTGCAGGGGAGGGGAGACTGAAGAAGTACAGGGGCACATGTAGCACTGCCCCCCTCCCTCGGGCTGGCTGTCCCCAGTACTGGGAGATGGTGTCTAGGGTCAGTCTGGACAAACCACTCACAGAGACCAACCTCATCCTGGAGGTGGGTGTATGCTGGGGGGAGCAGAGGGACGTGTCTCATTGTATCAATGCACTACCCAGTTCCTACTGCATGCAGGTCGCCCACTGTACTACACACGGCGGGATATGCAGACAGACATGGAAGGAGGAGAAGCGTGTGGTGTGTCTGCCTGACACTCTCCCCAACACAGCAGGGTCATCACACACACTACATTACGGTGTTGTCTATGATGACGCCACGAAGAAGATTGTCTTCATTGATGTGAAGGAGAACAAAGTGATGTCGACGTTAGACAATGTAGACTCCAGTCAGCCACTGTGGCCGATGTTCGGGGTGTATATGCCCTTATCGGGTAATGTCAGCATGACACTTGTAGTGGGCAGCGACATCAACATGACAGAGGAGAAGAAAGCAATGATTGTCAAGGCACTGTCGTGACGGAGACAATGATTGCCAGGGCACTGTCGTGATGGTGACAATGATTGTCAAGGCGCTGCCGTGATCGTGACAATGATTGTCAAGGCGCTGCCGTGATGGTGACAATGATTGTCAAGGCACTGTCGTGATCGTGGCACTGATTGTCAAGGCACTGTCGTCATGGTGGCAATCATTGCCAAGGCGCTGTCATGATGTCGTGGCGTGAGAGAGGTGGTCGTGATGGGGATAATGAACAAACAGAGACATAGATATTTACTACTCAGAAACAACTACATCACAATCAAATAAATTATATGTGACGGAAGGCTTTCAGTATGAGCTGACGGTATAAGATATCGTCGTGTATCCATGTAGTGGCCATGTATTCTACTCACAGTTAAAAACAAATGTCATTGAGAATTATGAATATTCAATATGAAATAGATAGTATTTTTTAATTACCGACAGCCAATCTGAAGGCGACACATATCCCATGTTACCACACAAGAATGAAATAGCTGAAGCGTTCGTAAAATGCATGAGATTAACAATTTTGAGAGGCAGATAGTGACAACAAAGTTGAATACAATATGTTTTGATTTACTATGAATAAAAGACGATTGGGGGATCTCAATTGGGTGTCCTATGTACGCACTTATTATTATTATTTAACATGGTCGCGCTTTGAACAATAATTTTGACACGTTTTGTTTGTTTAGTGCGAGCGACACTGTCTCTTATAGGATTCCATAGGTGACAAAGACATGTTTTTGCAACATTCAACAATACTGATTCAATGAAATACGAGTGAAAATGTTTACATTATTATTCAATGAATCAATGTATTTTTGCACCCGAGATATATATTACATGAATTAAATCAGTAGAGCTATATCGAATGTTGATCTCTTAAAGATGTAATGTACGTGATCTCTACACTTGAGCAGCAAGCATTTCTAAAAGTCCCCTGAGATTGATACACAGCCTGTTAATGTAATTCACGTATTATCAATATACTCTGAATTGAACATATATATCAATACTTTGGTAATGAATCATCTCATGAAAGGTATGATCTACTCCATACTGATGTGGATATATTGTTTCGGGGTCGTCCCAATAGCCCGGCTGGTGGATAGGTTTGGATAGGTTTACCCCGTGTTGTTTCACGCATCAACATTAAAGAGTGGCCGACTCTAATTTGTTTCTATTGTCCAGTTAATACATCAACTTGTTAAACACACAACCTGATGAAAGAATAAGCATATACCCCGAAACGTTGTGTTCCTCATAATAAGGGGGCAAGGGTGGCCCAGTCGTCTAAGGCGCCGCGATTCGCTGTGCAGAGTTGCGTCCCTTGGACACGCCAGAAACCTATGATTGTGGGTTCGAATCCCGGTTCGCCCTGATTATGTTTCTAGGTTTGTCAGCACCATACCCGTGCTCGTGGGTTTCACCGAAGTGGTAAACGTCTGACACCTGCATCACTTCGGGCTTTCCTCCTACATTAAGCTGACACGCCGCGATATGACTGGAATACTGTTAAAAGCGGCGTTAAACCCAACTCACACGCTCCTCATAATAAAGAAGTTGAGATCCATATATTCTCTTCCTTATGTGCATCACTTCTTTATGCCTTTCAAAGACTCGTTAAACACAATTTTCAGTAATAAGAACCAGTCAGGTGTGATATAATGCAACAACACAACCGATAGCACATTTCTGTCCATTATCAATTTGTCTCTTGTATTCGACGATCATGGTCACCTTCCCTTCCAAAACGTTTCTGTTTCTGTTAGCAGTACTGCTGTTCCATATATTTCACATAGGGCTAAGAGGTTATATGAAATACTTTGTTGTAAACCCGTCCCCATTCTCAATGGCAAGGTTCACTGTCAACTACATGTATGTCCACTGTTATTGTATATATGTTGTACTTTTGTCCTATTATCCTCATAAGGGGGCACGGGAGGCCCAGTCGTCTGAGGCGCCGCGATTCGCTGTGCAGAGTTCCATCCTTTTGACACGCCAGAAACCTATGTTAGTGGGTTCGATTACCGGTTCCCCCGATTATGTTTCTAGGATCGTCAGCACCATACCCGTGCTCGTGGGTTTCACCGAAGTGGTAAACGTCTGAGACCTGCATCACTTCGGGCTTTCCTCACACATTAAGCTGACACGTCGCGATATGACTTGAATACTGTTACAAGCGGCGACAAATCCACCTCACTCACTCACTATTATCCTCATATACTGATAAGATGTCTATATATATATATATATATATAATACACAACAAATAATACTGTGATCCTATCACATACTGATCAGTGAATATCTTTATATTATATAACTGCTAAGTCTCCTAACTTTGCACACAAAAAGCCGCGTCCGGGCCGTAGTGGATAAAGAGGGCGTCAGTGTTTCAATCCCCTGACCACGTCATACCAAAAGACATTACATGATGGTATTTCTTGTTACCCTGCTTGGTGCTCGACATTAAGTTGGCTAGTACTACAAAAACAGCGCGTCCGCACACATACAAGCAGCTGTCCCAGTCGTCTAAGGCGCCGCGATTCGCTGTGCAGAGTTGCGTCCCTTGGACACGCCAGAAACCAATGATTGTGGGTTCGAATCCCGGTTCGCCCGGATTATGTTTCTAGGTTTGCCAATACCATACCCGTGCTCGTGGGTTTCACCGAAGTGGTACACGTATAAGACCTGCATCACTTCGGGCTTTCCCCCCACATTAAGCTGACACGCCGCGATATAACTGGAATACTGTTAAAAGCGGCGTTAAACCCAACTCACTCACTCACTCACATACAAGCAGCCAGACACACACGTGCATGCAACAATCATGATCTCATCCCCACCTTACCATGTTCTGTTTCAATAACTCAATTAACCTATGGTATTTCAGTAGGCTAACACTATTAAACTGACATGATAGAAGCATGGACTGGTACAAACATCCAGACATGTGTAATCCTTATTTGGAAATAAACAGACAAGTGAAAAACACGGAATGGAGAGGCAGAATTTTGATTTGAAATCAAACCCATCTAAAATCCGAGTGAAGCCTATTGGCCGAATGAACACTTGATTCGATTGTGTTCAATGCTTCTTGCCATCAAAATGTGATGAATGAGGATATGATCACAGTTATCTTTTGTTGGGTGAAGTACACATGCGTTTTCACGTTATGTATAATTATTTTGCATTTTGTTTCATGCAGAATGTTATGTTAGAAGCGACTGGCTTGACGAATGTCTATGTGTAGTAATATAGTAGTTACACACTTCTACAAATATGACATACGGGGAAAAATCAGCTGAAAATACTTCTTGCACACTGAACATCGTTTGCAGTTATATGTTGTGGGAGAGATAGGACTTGATGTTGAGGGAGTATCACAATCACATGTACCGTTATCTCACATATACTTGTATTATTGGTGTCATATAGTCTAAATATATATTCTATCATATGATTAAAATGATTTCGCAAAATGTTGTTGACATATTTATTCATTTTACCTCTGCTCGTGGATTTCAACAAAGTGGTACACATCTGAGACCCGCATCACTTGACTGCAGTCAACATGCTGGGTTCCATGTTCAGTATCAATCACTAGATTACTTCCCACATGTTGGGTTGTATGTTCAGTATCAACCACTGGTTTACCCCTCACATGCTGGGTTGTATATTTAGTATCAACCACTGGTTTATCTCCAACGTGTTCAGTTGTATGTTCAGTATCAACCACTGGTTTACCCCTCATATGCTGGGTTGTATGCTCAGTATCAACCACTGGTTTACCCCTCATATGCTGGGTTGTATGTTCAGTATCAACCACTGGTTAACTTACCACATGCTGGGTTGTATGTTCAGTATCAACCACTGGTTTACCTCCCACATGTTGGGTTGTATGTTCAGTATCAACAACTGGTTTAATTCCCACATGTTGATTTGTATGTTCAGTATCAACCACTGGTTCCCCTCTCCCATGCTGGGTTGTATGTTCAGTATCAACCACTAGTTTACTTACCACATGATTGTTTGTATGTTCAGTAACAATTATTGGCTTGCCTCTCCCATGCTGGGTTGTATGTTCAGTATCAACAACTGGTTTACATACCACATGGTGGGTTGTATGTTCAGTATCAACCACTGGTTTACCTCCCATATGTTGAGTGGTATGCTCAGTATCAACCACTGGTTTACCTCCCACATGTTGAGTTGTATGTTCAGTATCAACCACTGGTTTACTTACCACATGTTGAGTTGTATGTTCAGTATCAACCACTGGTTTACTTCCCACATGTTGAGTTGTCTCTTCAGTATCAACCACTGGTTTAATTACCACATGCTGGGTTGTATGTTCAGTATCAACCACTGGCTTACCCCTCATATGCTGGGTTGTATGTTCAGTATCAACCACTGGTTTACCCCTCATATGCTGGGCTGTATGTTCAGTATCAACCACAGGTTTACTTACCACATGCTGGGTTGTATGTTCAGTATCAATCACTGGTTTACTTACCACATGATTGGTTGTATGTTCAGTACCAATTATTGGCTTGCCTCTCCCATCCTGGGTTGTATGTTCAGTATCAACAAACTGGTTCACCTCCCACATGGTGGCTTGTATGTTCAGTGTCAACCACTGGTTTACCTCCCACATGTTGAGTTGTATGTTCAGTGTCAACCACTGGTTTACCTCCCACATGTTGAGTTGTATGTTCAGTGTCAACCACTGGTTAACTTACCACATGCTGGGTTGTATGTTCAGTATCAACCACTGGTTTACCTCCCAAATGTTGGGTTGTATGTTCAGCATCAACCACTGGTTTACCCCTCATATGCTGGGTTGTATGCTCAGTATCAACCACTGGTTTACCCCTCATATGCTGGGTTGTATGTTCAGTATCAACAACTGGTTTACCTCCCACATGTTGAGTTGTATGCTCAGCATGAACCACTGGTTTACCTCCAACATGTTGAGTTCTATGCTCAGCATGAACCACTGGTTTACCTCCCACATGTTGAGTTGTATGCTCAGCATCAACCACTGGTTTACTTACCACATGTTGAGTTGTATGCTCAGCATCAATCACTGGTTTACCTCCCACTTGTTGAGTTGTATGCTCAGCATCAATCACTGGTTTACCTCCCACATGTTGAGTTGTATGCTCAGCATGAACCACTGGTTTACCTCCCACATGTTGAGTTGTATGCTCAGTATCAACCACTGGTTTACCTCCCACATGTTGAGTTGTATGCTCAGTATCAACCACTAGTTTACCTCCCACATGTTGAGTTGTATGCTCAGCATCAACCACTGGTTTACCTCCCACAAGTTGAGTTGTATGCTCAGCATCAATCACTGGTTTACCTCCCACATGTTGAGTTGTATGCTCAGCATCAACCACTGGTTTACCTCCCACATGTTGAGTTGTATGCTCAGTATCAACCACTGGTTTACCTCCCACATGTTGAGTTGTGTGCTCAGTATCAACCACTAGTTTACCTTCCACATGTTGAGTTGTATGCTCAGCATCAACCACTGGTTTACCCCTCATATGCTGGGCTGTATGTTCAGTATCAACAACTGGTTTACTTGCCACATGCTGGGTTGTATGTTCAGTATCAACCACTGGTTTACCTCCCACATGTTGGGTTGTATGTTCAGTATCAACCACTGGTTTACCTCCCACATGTTGATTTGTATGTTCAGTATCAACCACTGGTTCCCCTCTCCCATGCTGGGTTGTATGTTCAGTATCAACCACTGGTTTACCCCTCACATGCTGGGTTGTATGCTCAGTATCAACAACTGGTTTACTTACCACATGGTTGGTTGTATGTTCAGTATCAACAACTGGTTTACATCCCATATGGTGGGTTGTATGCTCAGTATCAACCACTGGTTTACCCCTCATATGCTGGGTTGTATGTTCAATATCAACAACTGGTTTACTTACCACATGCTGTTTTGTATGTTCAGTATCAACCACTGGTTTACCTCCTACATGTTGGGTTGTATGTTCAGTATCAACCACTGGTTTACCTCCCACATGTTCATTTGTATGTTTAGTATCAACCACTGGTTCCCCTCTCCCATGCTGGGTTGTATGTTCAGTATCAACCACTGGTTTACCCCTCATATGCTGGGTTGTATGTTCAGTATCAACCACTGGTTTACCTCCCACATGTTGAGTTGTATGCTCAGCATAAACCACTGGTTTACCCCTCATATGCTGGGTTGTATGCTCAGTATCAACCACTGGTTTACCCCTCATATGCTGGGTTGTATGTTCAGTATCAACAACTGGTTTACTTACCACATGTTGAGTTGTATGTTCAGTATCAACCATTGGTTTACCTCCCACATGTTGAGTTGTATGTTCAGTGTCAACCACTGGTTTACCGACCACATGTTGAGTTGTATGTTCAGTATCAACCACTGGTTTAATTACCACATGTTGGGTTGTATGTTCAGTATCAACCACTGGTTTACCCCTCATATGCTGGGTTGTATGTTCAGTATCAACCACTGGTTTACCCCTCATATGCTGGGTTGTATGCTCAGCATCAACCACTGGTTTACCTCCCACATGTTGAGTTGTATGCTCAGCATGAACCACTGGTTTACCTCCCACATGTTGAGTTGTATGCTCAGCATGAACCACTGGTTTACCTCCCACATGTTGAGTTGTATGCTCAGCATGAACCACTGGTTTACCTCCCACATGTTGAGTTGTATGCTCAGCATGAACCACTGGTTTACCTCCCACATGTTGAGTTGTATGCTCAGCATGAACCACTGGTTTACCTCCCACATGTTGTTTTGTATGCTCAGCATCAACCACTGGTTTACCTCCCACATGTTGAGTTGTATGCTCAACATCAATCACTGGTTTACCTCCCACATGTTGAGTTGTATGCTCAGCATCAATCACTGGTTTACCTCCCACATGTTGAGTTGTATGCTCAGCATCAACCACTGGTTTACCTCCCACATGTTGAGTTGTATGTTCAGCATCAACCACTGGTTTACCTCCCACATGTTGAGTTGTATGCTCAGTATCAACCATTGGTTTACCTTCCACATGTTGAGTTGTATGCTCAGCATCAACCACTGGTTTACCCCTCATATGCTGGGCTGTATGTTCAGTATCAACAACTGGTTTACTTACCACATGCTTGGTTGTATGATCAGTATCAACCACTGGTTTACCTCCCACATGTTGGGTTGTATGTTCAGTATCAACCACTGGTTTACCTCCCACATGTTGATTTGTATGTTCAGTATCAACCACTGGTTCCCCTCTCCCATGCTGGGTTGTATGTTCAGTATCAACCACTGGTTTACCCCTCACATGCTGGGTTGTATGCTCAGTATCAACAACTGGTTTACTTACCACATGGTTGGTTGTATGTTCAGTATCAACAACTGGTTTACATCCCAAATGGTGGGTTGTATGCTCAGTATCAACCACTGGTTTACCCCTCATATGCTGGGTTGTATGTTCAATATCAACAACTGGTTTACTTACCACATGCTGTTTTGTATGTTCAGTATCAACCACTGGTTTACCTCCTACATGTTGGGTTGTACGTTCAGTATCAACCACTGGTTTACCTCCCACATGTCCATTTGTGTGTTTAGTATCAACCACTTGTTCCCCTCTCCCATGCTGGGTTGTATGTTCAGTATCAACCACTGGTTTACTTACCACATGATTGGTTGTATGTTCAGTCTCAATTATTGGCTTGCCTCTCCCATGCTGGGTTGTATGTTCAGTATCAACAACGGGTTTACATACCACATGGTGGGTTGTATGTTCAGTATCAACCACAGGTTTACCTCCCACATGTTGAGTTGTATGTTCAGTATCAACCATTGGTTTACCTCCCACATGTTGAGTTGTATGTTCAGTCTCAACCACTGGTTTACCTCCCACATGTTGAGTTGTATGTTCAGTATCAACCACTGGTTCCATTACCACATGCTGGGTTGTATGTTCAGTATCAACCACTGGTTTAATTACCACATGCTGGGTTGTATGTTCAGTAACAACCACTGGTTTACCCCTCATATGCTGGGTTGTATGCTCAGCATAAACCACTGGTTTACCTCCCACATGTTGAGTTGTATGCTCAGTATCAACCACTGGTTTACCTCCCACATGTTGAGTTGTATGCTCAGTATCAACCACTGGTTTACCCCTCATATGCTGGGCTGTATGTTCAGTATCAACAACTGGTTTACTTAACACATGCTGGGTTGTATGTTCAGTATCAACAACTGGTTTACCTCCCACATGTTGGGTTGTATGTTCAGTATCAACCACTGGTTTACCTCCCACATGTTTATTTGTATGTTCAGTATCAACCACTGGTTCCCCTCTCCCATGCTGGGTTGTATGTTCAGTATCAACCACTGGTTTACCTCCTCACATGCTGGGTTGTATGCTCAGTATCAACCACTGGTTTACTTTCCACATGGTTGGTTGTATGTTCAGTATCAACAACTGGTTTACTTACCACATGCTGGGTTGTATGTTCAGTATCAACCACTGGTTTACCCCTCATATGCTGGGTTGTATGTTCAGTATCAACCACTGGTTTACCCCTCATATGCTGGGTTGTATGCACAGCATCAACCACTGGTTTACCTCCCACATGTTGAGTTGTATGCTCAGCATCAACCACTGGTTTACCTCCCACATGTTGAGTTGTATGCTCAGCATCAACCACTGGTTTACCTCCCACACGTTGAGTTGTATGCTCAGCATCAACCACTGGTTTACCTCCAACACGTTGAGTTGTATGCTCAGCATGAACCACTGGTTTACCTCCCACATGTTGAGTTGTATGCTCAGCATGAACCACTGCTTTACCTCCCACATGTTGAGTTGTATGCTCAGCATCAACAACTGGTTTACCTCCCACATGTTGAGTTGTATGCTCAGCATCAATCACTGGTTTACCTCCCACATGTTGAGTTGTATGCTCAGCATCAATCACTGGTTTACCTCCCACATGTTGAGTTGTATGCTCAGCATGAACCACCGGTTTACCTCCCACATGTTGAGTTGTATGTTCAGCATCAACCACTGGTTTAACTCCCACATGTTGAGTTGTATGCTCAGCATCAACCACTGGTTTACCTCCCACATGTTGAGTTGTATGCTCAGTATCAACCACTAGTTTACCTCCCACATGTTGAGTTGTATGCTCAGCATCAACAACTGGTTTACCTCCCACATGTTGAGTTGTATGCTAAGCATCAATCACTGGTTTACCTCCAACATGTTGAGTTGTATGCTCAGCATCAACCACTGGTTTACCTCCCACATGTTGAGTTGTATGTTCAGTATCAACCACTGGTTTACCTCCCACATGTTGAGTTGTATGCTCAGTATCAACCACTAGTTTACCTTCCACATGTTGAGTTGTATGCTCAGCATCAACCACTGGTTTACCCCTCATATGCTGGGCTGTATGTTCAGTATCAACAACTGGTTTACTTACCACATGCTGGGTTGTTTGTTCAGTATCAACCACTGGTTTACTTCCCACATGTTGGGTTGTATGTTCAGTATCAACCACTGGTTTACCTCCCACATGTTGATTTTTATGTTCAGTATCAACCACTGGTTCCCCTCTCCCATGCTGGGTTGTATGTTCAGTATCAACCACTGGTTTACCCCTCACATGCTGGGTTGTATGCTCAGTATCAACCACTGGTTTACTTACCACATGGTTGGTTGTATGTTCAGTATCAACAACTGGTTTACTTACCACATGGTTGGTTGTATGTTCAGTATCAACCACTGGTTTACCCCTCATATGCTGGGTTGTATGCTCAGTATCAACCACTGGTTTACCCCTCATATGCTGGGTTGTATGTTCAGTATCAACCACTCGTTTACCACCCACATGGTGGGTTCTATGTTCAGTATCAACCACTGGTTTACCTCCCACATGTTGAGTTGTATGTTCAGTGTCAACCACTGGTTCAATGACCACATGCTGGGTTGTATGTTCAGTATCAACCACTGGTTTAATTACCACATGTTGGGTTGTATGTTCAGTATCAACCACTGGTTTACCCCTCATATGCTGGGTTGTATGCTCAGCATCAACCACTGGTTTACCTCCCACATGTTGAGTTGTATGCTCAGCATCAACCACTGGTTTACCTCCCACATGTTGAGTTGTATGCTCAGCATGAACCACTGGTTTACCTCCCACATGTTGAGTTGTATGCTCAGCATCAACCACTGGTTTACCTCCCACATGTTGAGTTGTATGCTCAGCATGAACCACTGGTTTACCTCCCACATGTTGAGTTGTATGCTCAGCATGAACCACTGGTTTACCTCCCACATGTTGTTTTGTATGCTCAGCATCAACCACTGGTTTACCTCCCACATGTTGAGTTGTATGCTCAACATCAATCACTGGTTTACCTCCCACATGTTGAGTTGTATGCTCAGCATCAATCACTGGTTTACCTCCCACATGTTGAGTTGTATGCTCAGCATCAACCACTGGTTTACCTCCCACATGTTGAGTTGTATGTTCAGCATCAACCACTGGTTTACCTCCCACATGTTGAGTTGTATGCTCAGTATCAACCACTGGTTTACCTTCCACATGTTGAGTTGTATGCTCAGCATCAACCACTGGTTTACCCCTCATATGCTGGGTTGTATGTTCAGTATCAACAACTGGTTTACATCCCACATGTTGATTTGTATGTTCAGTATCAACCACTCGTTTACCACCCACATGGTGGGTTCTATGTTCAGTATCAACCACTGGTTTACCTCCCACATGTTGAGTTGTATGTTCAGTGTCAACCACTGGTTTACCGACCACATGTTGAGTTGTATGTTCAGTATCAACCACTAGTTTAATTACCACATGCTGGGTTGTATGTTCAGTATCAACCACTGGTTTACCCCTCATATGCTGGGTTGTATGTTCAGTATCAACCACTGGTTTACCCTTCATATGCTGGGTTGTATGCTCAGTATCAACCACTGGTTTACCACTCATATGCTGGGCTGTATGTTCAGCATCAACCACTGGTTTACCTCCCAAATGTTCGGTTGTATGTTCAGTATCAACCACTGGTTTACCTCCCACATGTTGATTTGTATGTTCAGTATCAACCACTGGTTCCCCTCTCCCATGCTGGGTTGTATGTTCAGTATCAACCACTGGTTTACTTACCAAATGATTGGTTGTATGTTCAGTATCAATTATTGGCTTGCCTCTCCCATGCTGGGTTGTATGTTCAGTATCAACAACTGGTTTACATACCACATGGTGGGTTGTATGTTCTGTATCAACCACTGCTTTATCTCCAACATGTTGAGTTGTATGTTCAGTATCAACCACTGGTTTACTTACCACATGTTGAGTTGTATGTTCAGTATCAACCACTGGTTTACTTCCCACATGTTGAGTTGTCTCTTCAGTATCAACCACTGGTTTAATTACCACATGCTGGGTTGTATGTTCAGTCTCAACCACTGGTTTACCTTCCACATGTTGAGTTGTATGTTCAGTATCAACCACTGGTTTAATTACCACATGCTGGGTTGTCTGTTCAGTATCAACCACTGGTTTACCCCTCATATGCTGGGTTGTATGTTCAGTATCAACCACTGGTTTACCCCTCATATGCTGGGTTGTATGCTCAGAATCAACCACTGGTTTACCTCCCACATGTTGAGTTGTATGCTCAGCATCAACCACTGGTTTACCTCCCACATGTTGAGTTGTATGCTCAGCATCAACCACTAGTTTACCTCCCACATGTTGAGTTGTATGCTCAGCATCAACCACTGGTTTACCTCCCACATGTTGAGTTGTATGTTCAGTATCAACCACTGGTTTACTTCCCACATGTTGAGTTGTCTGTTCAGTATCAACCACTGGTTTAATTACCACATGCTGGGTTGTATGTTCAGTATCAACCACTGGCTTACCCCTCATATGCTGGGTTATATGTTCAGTATCAACCACTGGTTTACCCCTCATATGCTGGGCTGTATGTTCAGCATCAACCACTGGTTTACCTCCCACATGTTGAGTTGTATGCTCAGCATCAATCACTGGTTTACCTCCCACATGTTGAGTTGTATGCTCAGCATCAATCACTGGTTTACCTCCCACATGTTGAGTTGTATGCTCAGCATGAACCACTGGTTTACCTCCCACATGTTGAGTTGTATGTTCAGCATCAACCACTGGTTTACCTCCCACATGTTGAGTTGTATGCTCAGTATCAACCACTGGTTTACCTCCCACATGTTGAGTTGTATGCTCAGTATCAACCACTAGTTTACCTCCCACATGTTGAGTTGTATGCTCAGCATCAACAACTGGTTTACCTCCCACATGATGAGTTGTATGCTCAGCATCAATCACTGGTTTACCTCCCACATGTTGAGTTGTATGCTCAGCATCAACCACTGGTTTACCTCCAACATGTTGAGTTGTATGTTCAGTATCAACCACTGGTTTACCTCCCACATGTTGAGTTGTATGCTCAGTATCAACCACTAGTTTACCTTCCACATGTTGAGTTGTATGCTCAGCATCAACCACTGGTTTACCCCTCATATGCTGGGCTGTATGTTCAGTATCAACAACTGGTTTACTTACCATATGCTGGGTTGTATGTTCAGTATCAACCACTGGTTTACCTCCCACATGTTGGGTTGTATGTTCAGTATCAACCACTGGTTTACCTCCCACATGTTGAGTTGTATGCTCAGCATCAACCACTGGTTTACCTCCCACATGTTGAGTTGTATGCTCAGCATCAACCACTAGTTTACCTCCCACATGTTGAGTTGTATGCTCAGCATCAACCACTGGTTTACCTCCCACATGTTGAGTTGTATGTTCAGTATCAACCACTGGTTTACTTCCCACATGTTGAGTTGTCTGTTCAGTATCAACCACTGGTTTAATTACCACATGCTGGGTTGTATGTTCAGTATCAACCACTGGCTTACCCCTCATATGCTGGGTTATATGTTCAGTATCAACCACTGGTTTACCCCTCATATGCTGGGCTGTATGTTCAGCATCAACCACTGGTTTACCTCCCACATGTTGAGTTGTATGCTCAGCATCAATCACTGGTTTACCTCCCACATGTTGAGTTGTATGCTCAGCATCAATCACTGGTTTACCTCCCACATGTTGAGTTGTATGCTCAGCATCAACCACTGGTTTACCTCCCACATGTTGAGTTGTATGTTCAGTATCAACCACTGGTTTACTTCCCACATGTTGAGTTGTCTGTTCAGTATCAACCACTGGTTTAATTACCACATGCTGGGTTGTATGTTCAGTATCAACCACTGGCTTACCCCTCATATGCTGGGTTATATGTTCAGTATCAACCACTGGTTTACCCCTCATATGCTGGGCTGTATGTTCAGCATCAACCACTGGTTTACCTCCCACATGTTGAGTTGTATGCTCAGCATCAATCACTGGTTTACCTCCCACATGTTGAGTTGTATGCTCAGCATCAATCACTGGTTTACCTCCCACATGTTGAGTTGTATGCTCAGCATGAACCACTGGTTTACCTCCCACATGTTGAGTTGTATGTTCAGCATCAACCACTGGTTTACCTCCCACATGTTGAGTTGTATGATCAGTATCAACCACTGGTTTACCTCCCACATGTTGAGTTGTATGCTCAGTATCAACCACTAGTTTACCTCCCACATGTTGAGTTGTATGCTCAGCATCAACAACTGGTTTACCTCCCACATGATGAGTTGTATGCTCAGCATCAATCACTGGTTTACCTCCCACATGTTGAGTTGTATGCTCAGCATCAACCACTGGTTTACCTCCAACATGTTGAGTTGTATGTTCAGTATCAACCACTGGTTTACCTCCCACATGTTGAGTTGTATGCTCAGTATCAACCACTAGTTTACCTTCCACATGTTGAGTTGTATGCTCAGCATCAACCACTGGTTTACCCCTCATATGCTGGGCTGTATGTTCAGTATCAACAACTGGTTTACTTACCATATGCTGGGTTGTATGTTCAGTATCAACCACTGGTTTACCTCCCACATGTTGGGTTGTATGTTCAGTATCAACCACTGGTTTACCTCCCACATGTTGAGTTGTATGCTCAGCATCAACCACTGGTTTACCTCCCACATGTTGAGTTGTATGCTCAGCATCAACCACTGGTTTACCTCCCACATGTTGAGTTGTATGCTCAGCATCAACCACTGGTTTACCTCCCACATGTTGAGTTGTATGCTCAGCATCAACCACTGGTTTACCTCCCACATGTTGAGTTGTATGTTCAGTATCAACCACTGGTTTACTTCCCGCATGTTGAGTTGTCTGTTCAGTATCAACAACTGGTTTAATTACCACATGCTGGGTTGTATGTTCAGTATCAACCACTGGCTTACCCCTCATATGCTGGGTTGTATGCTCAGGATCAACCACTGGTTTACCTCCCACATGTTGAGTTGTATGCTCAGCATCAACCACTGGTTTACCTCCCACATGTTGAGTTGTATGCTCAGCATCAACCACTGGTTTACCTCCCACATGTTGAGTTGTATGCTCAGCATCAACCACTGGTTTACCTCCCACATGTTGAGTTGTATGTTCAGTATCAACCACTGGTTTACTTCCCACATGTTGAGTTGTCTGTTCAGTATCAACCACTGGTTTAATTACCACATGCTGGGTTGTATGTTCAGTATCAACCACTGGCTTACCCCTCATATGCTGGGTTATATGTTCAGTATCAACCACTGGTTTACCCCTCATATGCTGGGCTGTATGTTCAGCATCAACCACTGGTTTACCTCCCACATGTTGAGTTGTATGCTCAGCATCAATCACTGGTTTACCTCCCACATGTTGAGTTGTATGCTCAGCATCAATCACTGGTTTACCTCCCACATGTTGAGTTGTATGCTCAGCATGAACCACTTGTTTACCTCCCACATGTTGAGTTGTATGTTCAGCATCAACCACTGGTTTACCTCCCACATGTTGAGTTGTATGCTCAGTATCAACCACTGGTTTACCTCCCACATGTTGAGTTGTATGCTCAGTATCAACCACTAGTTTACCTCCCACATGTTGAGTTGTATGCTCAGCATCAACCACTGGTTTACCTCCTACATGATGAGTTGTATGCTCAGCATCAATCACTGGTTTACCTCCCACATGTTGAGTTGTATGCTCAGCATCAACCACTGGTTTACCTCCCACATGTTGAGTTGTATGTTCAGTATCAACCACTGGTTTACCTCCCACATGTTGAGTTGTATGCTCAGTATCAACCACTAGTTTACCTTCCACATGTTGAGTTGTATGCTCAGCATCAACCACTGGTTTACCCCTCATATGCTGGGCTGTATGTTCAGTATCAACAACTGGTTTACTTACCATATGCTGGGTTGTATGTTCAGTATCAACCACTGGTTTACCTCCCACATGTTGGGTTGTATGTTCAGTATCAACCACTGGTTTACCTCCCACATGTTGATTTGTATGTTCAGTATCAACCACTGGTTCCCCTCTCCCATGCTGGGTTGTATGTTCAGTATCAACAACTGGTTTACCCCTCACATGCTGGGTTGTATGCTCAGTATCAACCACTGGTTTACCCCTCATATGCTGGGTTGTATGCTCAGTATCAACCACTGGTTTACCATTCATATGCTGGGCTGTATGTTCAGTGTCAACCACTGGTTTACCTACCACATGTTGAGTTGTATGTTCAGTATCAACCACTGGTTTAATTACCACATGCTGGGTTGTATGTTCAGTATCAACCACTGGTTTACCCCTCATATGCTGGGCTGTATGTTCAGTATCAACCACTGGTTTACCACCCAAATGTTGGGTTGTATGTTCAGTATCAACCACTGGTTTACCCCTCATATGCTGGGTTGTATGCTCAGTATCAACCAATGGTTACCTCCCACATGTTGAGTTGTATGCTCAGTATCAACCACTGGTTTACCTCCCACATGTTGGGTTGTATGTTCAGTATCAACCACTGGTTTACCTCCCACATGTTGATTTGTATGTTCAGTATCAACCACTGGTTTACCTCTCCCATGCTGGGTTGTATGTTCAGTATCAACCACTGGTTTACCCCTCACATGCCTGGTTGTATGCTCAGTATCAACCACTGGTTTACTTACCACATGGTTGGTTGTATGTTCAGTATCAACAACCGGTTTACTTACCACATGCTGGGTTGTATGTTCAGTATCAACCACTGGTTTACCCCTCATATGCTGGGTTGTATGCTCAGTATCAACCACTGGTTTACCCCACATATGCTGGGTTGTATCTTCAGTATCAACAACTGGTTTACTTACCACATGTTGAGTTGTATGTTCAGTATCAACCACTGGTTTACCACCCACATGGTGGGTTCTATGTTCAGTATCAACCACTGGTTTACCTCCCACATGTTGAGTTGTATGTTCAGTGTCAACCACTGGTTTACCGACCACATGTTGAGTTGTATGTTCAGTATCAACCACTAGTTTAATTACCACATGCTGGGCTGTATGTTCAGTTTCAACCACTGGTTTACCCCTCATATGCTGGGTTGTATGTTCAGTATCAACCACTGGTTTACCCTTCATATGCTGGGTTGTATGCTCAGTATCAACCACTGGTTTACCACTCATATGCTGGGCTGTATGTTCAGTATCAACCACTGGTTTACCTCCCAAATGTTGGGTTGTATGTTCAGTATCAACAATTGGTTTACCTCCAACATGTTGATTTGTATCTTCAGTATCAACCACTGGTTCCCCTCTCCCATGCTGGGTTGTATGTTCAGTATCAACCACTGGTTTACTTACCACATGATTGGTTGTATGTTCAGCATCAATTATTGGCTTGCCTCTCCCATGCTGGGTTGTATGTTCAGTATCAACAACTGGTTTACATACCACATGGTGGGTTGTATGTTCAGTATCAACCACTGGTTTACCTTCCACATGTTGAGTTGTATGTTCAGTATCAACCACTGGTTTAATTACCACATACTGGGTTGTATGTTCCGTATCAACCACTGGTTTACCCCTCATATGCTGGGTTGTATGTTCAGTATCAACCACTGGTTTACCCCTCATATGCTGGGTTGTATGCTCAGGATCAACCACTGGTTTACCTCCCACATGTTGAGTTGTATGCTCAGCATCAACCACTGGTTCCCCTCTCCTATGCTGGGTTGTATGTTCAGTATCAACCACTGGTTTACTTACTACATGATTGGGTGTATGTTCAGTATCAATTATTGGCTTGCCTCTCCCATGCTGGGTTGTATGTTCAGTATCAACAACTGGTTTACATACCACATGTTGGGTTGTATGTTCAGTATCAACCACTGGTTTACCTCCCACATGTTGAGTTGTATGTTCAGTATGAACCACCGGTTTACCTCCCACATGTTGAGTTGTATGTTCAGTCTCAACCACTGGTTTACCTCAAACATGTTGAGTTGTATGTTCAGTATCAACCACTGGTTTAATAACAACATGCTGGGTTGTATGTTTAGTATCAACAACTGGTTTACCCCTCATATGCTGGGTTGTATGTTCAGTATCAACCACTGGTTTACCCCTCATATGCTGGGTTGTATGCTCAGCATCAACCACTGGTTTACCTCCCACATGTTGAGTTGTATGCTCAGCATCAATCACTGGTTTACCTCCCACATGTTGAGTTGTATGCTCAGCATCAATCACTGGTTTAACTCCCACATGTTGAGTTGTATGCTCAGCATGAACCACTGGTTTACCTCCCACATGTTGAGTTGTATGTTCAGCATCAACCACTAGTTTACCTCCCACATGTTGAGTTGTGTGCTCAGCATCAACCACTGGTTTACCTCCCACATGATGAGTTGTATGCTCAGCATCAATCACTGGTTTACCTCCCACATGTTGAGTTGTATGCTCAGCATCAACCACTGGTTTACCTCCCACATGTTGAGTTGTATGTTCAGTATCAACCACTGGTTTACCTCCCACATGTTGAGTTGTATGCTCAGTATCAACCACTAGTTTACCTTCCACATGTTGAGTTGTATGCTCAGCATCAACCACTGGTTTACCCCTCATATGCTGGGCTGTATGTTCAGTATCAACAACTGGTTTACTTACCATATGCTGGGTTGTATGTTCAGTATCAACCACTGGTTTACCTCCCACATGTTGGGTTGTATGTTCAGTATCAACCACTGGTTTACCTCCCACATGTTGATTTGTATGTTCAGTATCAACCACTGGTTCCCCTCTCCCATGCTGGGTTGTATGTTCAGTATCAACAACTGGTTTACCCCTCACATGCTGGGTTGTATGCTCAGTATCAACCACTGGTTTACCCCTCATATGCTGGGTTGTATGCTCAGTATCAACCACTGGTTTACCATTCATATGCTGGGCTGTATGTTCAGTGTCAACCACTGGTTTACCTACCACATGTTGAGTTGTATGTTCAGTATCAACCACTGGTTTAATTACCACATGCTGGGTTGTATGTTCAGTATCAACCACTGGTTTACCCCTCATATGCTGGATTGTATGCTCAGTATCAACCACTGGTTTACCACTCATATGCTGGGCTGTATGTTCAGTATCAACCACTGGTTTACCACCCAAATGTTGGGTTGTATGTTCAGTATCAACCACTGGTTTACCCCTCATATGCTGGGTTGTATGCTCAGTATCAACCAATGGTTACCTCCCACATGTTGAGTTGTATGCTCAGTATCAACCACTGGTTTACCTCCCACATGTTGGGTTGTATGTTCAGTATCAACCACTGGTTTACCTCCCACATGTTGATTTGTATGTTCAGTATCAACCACTGGTTTACCTCTCCCATGCTGGGTTGTATGTTCAGTATCAACCACTGGTTTACCCATCACATGCCTGGTTGTATGCTCAGTATCAACCACTGGTTTACTTACCACATGGTTGGTTGTATGTTCAGTATCAACAACTGGTTTACTTACCACATGCTGGGTTGTATGTTCAGTATCAACCACTGGTTTACCCCTCATATGCTGGGTTGTATGCTCAGTATCAACCACTGGTTTACCCCTCATATGCTGGGTTGTATGTTCAGTATCAACAACTGGTTTACTTACCACATGTTGAGTTGTATGTTCAGTATCAACCACTGGTTTACCACCCACATGGTGGGTTCTATGTTCAGTATCAACCACTGGTTTACCTCCCACATGTTGAGTTGTATGTTCAGTGTCAACCACTGGTTTACCGACCACATGTTGAGTTGTATGTCCAGTATCAACCACTAGTTTAATTACCACATGCTGGGCTGTATGTTCAGTTTCAACCACTGGTTTACCCCTCATATGCTGGGTTGTATGTTCAGTATCAACCACTGGTTTACCCTTCATATGCTGGGTTGTATGCTCAGTATCAACCACTGGTTTACCACTCATATGCTGGGCTGTATGTTCAGTATCAACCACTGGTTTACCTCCCAAATGTTGGGTTGTATGTTCAGTATCAACCACTGGTTTACCTCCAACATGTTGATTTGTATCTTCAGTATCAACCACTGGTTCCCCTCTCCCATGCTGGGTTGTATGTTCAGTATCAACCACTGGTTTACTTACCACATGATTGGTTGTATGTTCAGCATCAATTATTGGCTTGCCTCTCCCATGCTGGGTTGTATGTTCAGTATCAACAACTGGTTTACATACCACATGGTGGGTTGTATGTTCAGTATCAACCACTGGTTTACCTTCCACATGTTGAGTTGTATGTTCAGTATCAACCACTGGTTTAATTACCACATGCTGGGTTGTATGTTCAGTATCAACCACTGGTTTACCCCTCATATGCTGGGTTGTATGTTCAGTATCAACCCCTGGTTTACCCCTCATATGCTGGGTTGTATGCTCAGGATCAACCACTGGTTTACCTCCCACATGTTGAGTTGTATGCTCAGCATCAACCACTGGTTCCCCTCTCCCATGCTGGGTTGTATGTTCAGTATCAACCACTGGTTTACTTACTACATGATTGGGTGTATGTTCAGTATCAATTATTGGCTTGCCTCTCCCATGCTGGGTTGTATGTTCAGTATCAACAACTGGTTTACATACCACATGTTGGGTTGTATGTTCAGTATCAACCACTGGTTTACCTCCCACATGTTGAGTTGTATGTTCAGTATGAACCACCGCTTTACCTCCCACATGTTGAGTTGTATGTTCAGTCTCAACCACTGGTTTACCTCAAACATGTTGAGTTGTATGTTCAGTATCAACCACTGGTTTAATAACAACATGCTGGGTTGTATGTTTAGTATCAACAACTGGTTTACCCCTCATATGCTGGGTTGTATGTTCAGTATCAACCACTGGTTTACCCCTCATATGCTGGGTTGTATGCTCAGCATCAACCACTGGTTTACCTCCCACATGTTGAGTTGTATGCTCAGCATCAACCACTGGTTTACCTCCCACATGTTGAGTTGTATGCTCAGCATGAACCACTGGTTTACCTCCCACATGTTGAGTTGTATGCTCAGCATCAACCACTGGTTTACCTCCCACATATTGAGTTGTATGCTCAGCATCAACCACTGGTTTACCTCCCACATGTTGAGTTGTATGCTCAGCATCAATCATTGGTTTACCTCCCACATGTTGAGTTGTATGCTCAGCATCAATCACTGGTTTACCTCCAACATGTTGAGTTGTATGCTCAGCATGAACCACTGGTTTACCTCCCACATGTTGAGTTGTATGTTCAGTTTCAACCACTGGTTTACCTCCCACATGTTGAGTTGTATGCTCAGTATCAACCACTGCTTTACCTCCCACATGTTGAGTTGTATGCTCAGTATCAACCACTAGTTTACCTCCCACATGTTGAGTTGTATGCTCAGCATCAACCACTGGTTTACTTCCCACATGTTGAGTTGTATGCTCAGTATCAACCACTGGTTTACCTCCCACATGTTGGGTTGTATGTTTAGTATCAACCACTGGTTTACCTCCCACATGTTGATTTGTATGTTCAGTATCAACCACTGGTTTACCTCTCCCATGCTGGGTTGTATGTTCAGTATCAACCACTGGTTTACCTCAAACATGTTGAGTTGTATGTTCAGTATCAACCACTGGTTTAATAACAACATGCTGGGTTGTATGTTTAGTATCAACAACTGGTTTACCCCTCATATGCTGGGTTGTATGTTCAGTATCAACCACTGGTTTACCCCTCATATGCTGGGTTGTATGCTCAGCATCAACCACTGGTTTACCTCCCACATGTTGAGTTGTATGCTCAGCATCAATCACTGGTTTACCTCCCACATGTTGAGTTGTATGCTCAGCATCAATCACTGGTTTACCTCCCACATGTTGAGTTGTATGCTCAGCATGAACCACTGGTTTACCTCCCACATGTTGAGTTGTATGTTCAGCATCAACCACTAGTTTACCTCCCACATGTTGAGTTGTGTGCTCAGCATCAACCACTGGTTTACCTCCCACATGATGAGTTGTATGCTCAGCATCAATCACTGGTTTACCTCCCACATGTTGAGTTGTATGCTCAGCATCAACCACTGGTTTACCTCCCACATGTTGAGTTGTATGTTCAGTATCAACCACTGGTTTACCTCCCACATGTTGAGTTGTATGCTCAGTATCAACCACTAGTTTACCTTCCACATGTTGAGTTGTATGCTCAGCATCAACCACTGGTTTACCCCTCATATGCTGGGCTGTATGTTCAGTATCAACAACTGGTTTACTTACCATATGCTGGGTTGTATGTTCAGTATCAACCACTGGTTTACCTCCCACATGTTGGGTTGTATGTTCAGTATCAACCACTGGTTTACCTCCCACATGTTGATTTGTATGTTCAGTATCAACCACTGGTTCCCCTCTCCCATGCTGGGTTGTATGTTCAGTATCAACAACTGGTTTACCCCTCACATGCTGGGTTGTATGCTCAGTATCAACCACTGGTTTACCCCTCATATGCTGGGTTGTATGCTCAGTATCAACCACTGGTTTACCATTCATATGCTGGGCTGTATGTTCAGTGTCAACCACTGGTTTACCTACCACATGTTGAGTTGTATGTTCAGTATCAACCACTGGTTTAATTACCACATGCTGGGTTGTATGTTCAGTATCAACCACTGGTTTACCCCTCATATGCTGGATTGTATGCTCAGTATCAACCACTGGTTTACCACTCATATGCTGGGCTGTATGTTCAGTATCAACCACTGGTTTACCA
Source organism: Haliotis rufescens (assembly GCF_023055435.1). NCBI lineage: Eukaryota > Metazoa > Mollusca > Gastropoda > Lepetellida > Haliotidae > Haliotis > Haliotis rufescens. Next base: position 10,889,620 of record NW_025964383.1, read on the forward strand.
CCCAAATGTTGGGTTGTATGTTCAGTATCAACCACTGGTTTACCCCTCATATGCTGGGTTGTATGCTCAGTATCAACCAATGGTTACCTCCCACATGTTGAGTTGTATGCTCAGTATCAACCACTGGTTTACCTCCCACATGTTGGGTTGTATGTTCAGTATCAACCACTGGTTTACCTCCCACATGTTGATTTGTATGTTCAGTATCAACCACTGGTTTACCTCTCCCATGCTGGGTTGTATGTTCAGTATCAACCACTGGTTTACCCCTCACATGCCTGGTTGTATGCTCAGTATCAACCACTGGTTTACTTACCACATGGTTGGTTGTATGTTCAGTATCAACAACTGGTTTACTTACCACATGCTGGGTTGTATGTTCAGTATCAACCACTGGTTTACCCCTCATATGCTGGGTTGTATGCTCAGTATCAACCACTGGTTTACCCCTCATATGCTGGGTTGTATGTTCAGTATCAACAACTGGTTTACTTACCACATGTTGAGTTGTATGTTCAGTATCAACCACTGGTTTACCACCCACATGGTGGGTTCTATGTTCAGTATCAACCACTGGTTTACCTCCAACATGTTGAGTTGTATGTTCAGTGTCAACCACTGGTTTACCGACCACATGTTGAGTTGTATGTTCAGTATCAACAACTAGTTTAATTACCACATGCTGGGCTGTATGTTCAGTTTCAACCACTGGTTTACCCCTCATATGCTGGGTTGTATGTTCAGTATCAACCACTGGTTTACCCTTCATATGCTGGGTTGTATGCTCAGTATCAACCACTGGTTTACCACTCATATGCTGGGCTGTATGTTCAGTATCAACCACTGGTTTACCTCCCAAATGTTGGGTTGTATGTTCAGTATCAACCACTGGTTTACCTCCAACATGTTGATTTGTATCTTCAGTATCAACCACTGGTTCCCCTCTCCCATGCTGGGTTGTATGTTCAGTATCAACCACTGGTTTACTTACCACATGATTGGTTGTATGTTCAGCATCAATTATTGGCTTGCCTCTCCCATGCTGGGTTGTATGTTCAGTATCAACAACTGGTTTACATACCACATGGTGGGTTGTATGTTCAGTATCAACCACTGGTTTACCTTCCACATGTTGAGTTGTATGTTCAGTATCAACCACTGGTTTAATTACCACATGCTGGGTTGTATGTTCAGTATCAACCACTGGTTTACCCCTCATATGCTGGGTTGTATGTTCAGTATCAACCCCTGGTTTACCCCTCATATGCTGGGTTGTATGCTCAGGATCAACCACTGGTTTACCTCCCACATGTTGAGTTGTATGCTCAGCATCAACCACTGGTTCCCCTCTCCCATGCTGGGTTGTATGTTCAGTATCAACCACTGGTTTACTTACTACATGATTGGGTGTATGTTCAGTATCAATTATTGGCTTGCCTCTCCCATGCTGGGTTGTATGTTCAGTATCAACAACTGGTTTACATACCACATGTTGGGTTGTATGTTCAGTATCAACCACTGGTTTACCTCCCACATGTTGAGTTGTATGTTCAGTATGAACCACCGCTTTACCTCCCACATGTTGAGTTGTATGTTCAGTCTCAACCACTGGTTTACCTCAAACATGTTGAGTTGTATGTTCAGTATCAACCACTGGTTTAATAACAACATGCTGGGTTGTATGTTTAGTATCAACAACTGGTTTACCCCTCATATGCTGGGTTGTATGTTCAGTATCAACCACTGGTTTACCCCTCATATGCTGGGTTGTATGCTCAGCATCAACCACTGGTTTACCTCCCACATGTTGAGTTGTATGCTCAGCATCAACCACTGGTTTACCTCCCACATGTTGAGTTGTATGCTCAGCATGAACCACTGGTTTACCTCCCACATGTTGAGTTGTATGCTCAGCATCAACCACTGGTTTACCTCCCACATATTGAGTTGTATGCTCAGCATCAACCACTGGTTTACCTCCCACATGTTGAGTTGTATGCTCAGCATCAATCATTGGTTTACCTCCCACATGTTGAGTTGTATGCTCAGCATCAATCACTGGTTTACCTCCAACATGTTGAGTTGTATGCTCAGCATGAACCACTGGTTTACCTCCCACATGTTGAGTTGTATGTTCAGTTTCAACCACTGGTTTACCTCCCACATGTTGAGTTGTATGCTCAGTATCAACCACTGCTTTACCTCCCACATGTTGAGTTGTATGCTCAGTATCAACCACTAGTTTACCTCCCACATGTTGAGTTGTATGCTCAGCATCAACCACTGGTTTACTTCCCACATGTTGAGTTGTATGCTCAGTATCAACCACTGGTTTACCTCCCACATCTTGGGTTGTATGTTTAGTATCAACCACTGGTTTACCTCCCACATGTTGATTTGTATGTTCAGTATCAACCACTGGTTTACCTCTCCCATGCTGGGTTGTATGTTCAGTATCAACCACTGGTTTACCCCTCACATGCTGGGTTGTATGCTCAGTATCAACCACTGGTTTACTTACCACATGGTTGGTTGTATGTTCAGTATAAACAACTGGTTTACTTACAACATGCTGGGTTGTATGTTCAGTATCAACCACTGGTTTACCCCTCATATGCTGGGTTGTATGCTCAGTATCAACCACTGGTTTACCCCTCATATGCTGGGTTGTATGTTCAGTATCAACAACTGGTTTACTTACCACATGTTGAGTTGTATGTTCAGTATCAACCACTGGTTTACCACCCACATGGTGGGTTCTATGTTCAGTATCAACCACTGGTTTACCTCCCACATGTTGAGTTGTATGTTCAGTGTCAACCACTGGTTTACCGACCACATGTTGAGTTGTATGTTCAGTATCAACCACTAGTTTAATTACCACATGCTGGGTTGTATGTTCAGTATCAACCACTGGTTTACCCCTCATATGCTGGGTTGTATGTTCAGTATCAACCACTGGTTTACCCTTCATATGCTGGGTTGTATGCTCAGTATCAACCACTGGTTTACCACTCATATGCTGGGCTGTATGTTCAGTATGAACCACTGGTTTACCTCCCAAATGTTGGGTTGTATGTTCAGTATCAACCACTGGTTTACCTCCCACATGTTGATTTGTATCTTCAGTATCAACCACTGGTTCCCCTCTCACATGCTGGGTTGTATGTTCAGTATCAACCACTGGTTTACTTACCACATGATTGGTTGTATGTTCAGCATCAATTATTGGCTTGCCTCTCCCATGCTGGGTTGTATGTTCAGTATCAACAACTGGTTTACATACCACATGGTGGGTTGTATGTTCAGTATCAACCACTGGTTTATCTCCAACATGTTCAGTTGTATGTCCAGTATCAACCACTGGTTTACCTCCCACATGTTGGGTTGTATGTTCAGTCTCAACCACTGGTTTACCTTCCACATGTCGAGTTGTATGTTCAGTATCAACCACTGGTTTAATTACCACATGCTGGGTTGTATGTTCAGTATCAACCACTGGTTTACCCCTCATATGCTGGGTTGTATGTTCAGTATCAACCACTGGTTTACCCCTCATATGCTGGGTTGTATGCTCAGGATCAACCACTGGTTTACATACCACATGTTGAGTTGTATGCTCAGCATCAACCACTGGTTAACCTCCCACATGTTCAGTTGTATGCTCACCATGAACCACTGGTTTACCTCCCACATGTTGAGTTGTATGCTCAGCATCAACCACTGGTTTACCTCCCACATGTTGAGTTCTATGTTCAGTATCAACCACTGGTTTACTTCCCACATGTTGAGTTGTCTGTTCAGTATCAACCACTGGTTTAATTACCACATGCTGGGTTGTATGTTCAGTATCAACCACTGGCTTACCCCTCATATGCTGGGTTGTATGTTTAGTATCAACCACTGGTTTACCCCTCATATGCTGGGCTGTATGTTCAGTATCAACCACTGGTTTACCCCTCATATGCTGGGTTGTATGCTCAGTATCAAGCACTGGTTTACCACTCATATGCTGGGCTGTATGTTCAGTATCAACCACTGGTTTACCCCTCATATGCCTGGCTGTATGTTCATTATCAACTACTAGTTTACTTACCACATGCTGGGTTGTATGTTCAGAATCAACCACTGGTTTACCTCCCAAATGTTGGGTTGTATGTTCAGTATCAACCACTGGTTCCCCTCTCCCATGCTGGGTTGTATGTTCAGTATGACCCACTGGTTTACTTACCACATGATTGGTTGTATGTTCAGTATCAATTATTTGCTTTCCTCTCCCATGCTGAGTTGTATGTTCAGTATCAACAACTGGTTTACATCCCACATGCTGGGTTTTATGTTCAGTATCAACCACTGGTTTACCTCCCACATGTTGAGTTGTATGTTCAATATCAACCACTGGTTACCTCTCACATGTTGAGTTGTATATTCAGTATCAACCACTGGTTTACCTCCCACATTTTCAGTTGTATATTCAGTATCAACCACTGGTTTACCCCTCATATGCTGGGTTGTATGTTCGGTATCAACAACTGGTTTACATACCACATGATGCGTTGTATGTTCAGTATCAACCACTGGTTTACCTCTCACATGTTGAGTTGTATGTTCAGTATCAACCACTGGTTTACCTCCCACATGTTGAGTTGTATGTTCAGTATCAACCACTGGTTTACCTCCCACATTTTCAATTGTATGTTCAGTATCAACCACTGGTTTACCTCCCACATGGTGGGTTGTATGTTCAGTATCAACCACTGGTTTACCTCCCACATCTTGAGTTGTATGTTCAGTGTCAACCACTGGTTTACCTCCCACATGTTGAGTTGTATGTTCAGTATCAACCACTGGTTCCCCTCTCCCATGCTGGGTTGTATGTTCAGTATCAACCACTGGTTTACTTACCACATGATTGGTTGTATGTTCAGCATCAATTATTGGCTTGCCTCTCCCATGCTGGGTTGTATGTTCAGTATCAACAACTGGTTTACATACCACATGGTGGGTTGTATGTTCAGTATCAACCACTGGTTTATCTCCAACATGTTCAGTTGTATGTTCAGTATCAACCACTGGTTTACCTCCCACATGTTGGGTTGTATGTTCAGTCTCAACCACTGGTTTACCTTCCACATGTTGAGTTGTATGTTCAGTATCAACCACTGGTTTAATTACCACATGCTGGGTTGTATGTTCAGTATCAACCACTGGTTTACCCCTCATATGCTGGGTTGTATGTTCAGTATCAACCACTGGTTTACCCCTCATATGCAGGGTTGTATGCTCAGGATCAACCACTGGTTTACCTCCCACATGTTGAGTTGTATGCTCAGCATCAACCACTCGTTAACCTCCCACATGTTCAGTTGTATGCTCACCATGAACCACTGGTTTACCTCCCACATGTTGAGTTGTATGCTCAGCATCAACCACTGGTTTACCTCCCACATGTTGAGTTCTATGTTCAGTATCAACCACTGGTTTACTTCCCACATGTTGAGTTGTCTGTTCAGTATCAACCACTGGTTTAATTACGACATGCTGGGTTGTATGTTCAGTATCAACCACTGGCTTACCCCTCATATGCTGGGTTGTATGTTTAGTATCAACCACTGGTTTATCCCTCATATGCTGGGCTGTATGTTCAGCATCAACCACTGGTTTACCTCCCACATGTTGAGTTGTATGCTCAGCATCAATCACTGGTTTACCTCCCACATGTTGAGTTGTATGCTCAGCATCAATCACTGGTTTACCTCCCACATGTTGAGTTGTATGCTCAGCATGAACCAATGGTTTACCTCCCACATGTTGAGTTGTATGTTCAGCATCAACCACTGGTTTACCTCCCACATGTTGAGTTGTATGTTCAGTATCAACCACTGGTTTACCTCCAACATGTTGAGTTGTATGCTCAGTATCAACCACTAGTTTACCTCCCACATGTTGAGTTGTATGCTCAGCATCAACCACTGGTTTACCCCCCACATGCTGGGTTGCATGTTCAGTATCAACCAGTGGCTTACCTCCCACATGTTGAGTTGTATGTTCAATATCAACCACTGGTTACCTCCCACATGTTGAGTTGTATGTTCAGTATCCACCACTGGTTTACATCCCACATTTTCAGTTGTAAGTTCAGTATCAACCACTGGTTTACATACCACATGGTGGGTTGTATGTTCAGTATCAACCACTGGTTTACCTCCCACATGTTTTGTTGTATGTTCAGTGTCAACCACTGGTTTTCCTCCCACATGTTGAGTTGTATGTTCAGTATCAACCACTGGTTTACTTCCCACATGGTGGGTTGTATGTTCAGTATCAACCACTGGTTTACCTCCCACATGTTGAGTTGTATGTTCAGTATCAACCACTGGTTTACCCCTCATATGCTGGGTTGTATGTTCAGTATCAACCACTGGTTTACCCCTCATATGCTGGGTTGTATGCTCAGTATCAACCACTGGTTTACCCCTCATATGCTGGGCTGTATGTTCATTATCAACTACTGGTTTACTTACCACATGCTGGGTTGTATGTTCAGAATCAACCACAGGTTTACCTCCCAAATGTTGGGTTGTATGTTCAGTATCAACCAATGGTTTTCCTCTCCCATGCTGAGTCGTATGTTTAGTATCAACCACTGGTTTACCTCCGACATGCTGGGTTGCATGCTCAGTATCAACCACTGGTTTACTTACCACATGATTGGTTCTATGTTCAGTATCAATTATTTGCTTGCCTCTCCCATGCTGAGTTGTATGTTCAGTATCAACAACTGGTTTACATACCACATGTTGAGTTGTATGTTCAGTATCAACCACTGGTTACCTCCCGCTTGTTGAGTTCTATGTTCAGTATCAACCACTAGTTACCTCCCACATGTTGAGTTGTATGTTCAGTATCAACCACTGGTTTACATACCACATGGTGGGTTGTATGTTCAGTATCAACCACTGGTTTACCTCCCACATGTTGAGTTCTATGTTCAGTATCAACCACTGGTTTACCCCTCATATACTGTGTTGTATGTTCAGTATCATCCACTGGTTTACCCCTCATATGCTGGGTTGTATGCTCAGTATCAACCACTGGTTACCTCTCACATGTTGAGTTCTATGTTCAGTATCAACCACTGGTTTACCCCTCATATACTGTGTTGTATGTTCAGTATCATCCACTGGTTTACCTCCCACATGTTGAGTTGTATGTTCAGTATCAACCACTGGTTACCTCTCACATGTTGAGTTGTATATTCAGTATCAACCACTGGTTTACCTCCCACATTTTCAGTTGTATGTTCAGTATCAACCACTGGTTTACCCCTCATATGCTGGGTTGTATGTTCAGTATCAACAACTGGTTTACATACCACATGGTGCGTTGTATGTTCAGTATCAACCACTGGTTTACCTCTCACATGTTGAGTTGTATGTTCAGTATCAACCACTGGTTTACCTCCCATATGTTGAGTTGTATGTTCAGTATCAACCACTGGTTTACCTCCCACATTTTCAATTGTATGTTCAGTATCAACCACTGGTTTACCTCCCACATGGTGGGTTGTATGTTCAGTATCAACCACTGGTTTACCTCCCACATCTTGAGTTGTATGTTCAGTGTCAACCACTGGTTTACCTCCCACATGTTGAGTTGTATGTTCAGTATCAACCACTGGTTTACCCCTCATATGCTGGGTTGTATGTTCAGTATTAACCACTGGTTTACTTACCACATGCTGGGTTGTATGTTCAGTATCAACCACAGATTTACCTCCCACATGGTTGGTTGTATGTTCAGTATCAACCATTGGTTTACCTCTAACATGTTGAGTTGTAGGTTCAGTATCAACCACTGGTTTACACCTCATATGCTGGGTTGTATGCTCAGTATCAACCACAGGTTTCCCTCTCCCATGCTGGGTTATATGTTCAGTATCAACCACTGGTTTACTTACCACATTCTTGGTTGTATGTTTAGTATCAACTATTGGCTTGTCTCTCCCATGCTGGGTTGTATGTCCAGTATCAATCACTGGTTTACCCCTCATATCTTGTGTTGTATGTTCAGTATCAACCACTGGTTTACCACCCACATGTTTGGTTGTATGTTCAGTATCAACCACTGGTTTGCATCCCATATGGTGGGTTCTATGTTCAGTATCAAACACGGGTTTACCCTCATATCCTGGGTTGTATGCTCAGTATCAACCACTGGTTTACCTCCTACATGTTGGGTTGTATCTTCAGTAACAACCACTGGTTTAGTTCTCATATGTTGTGTTGTATGTTCGGTATCAACCACTGGTTTACCTCCCACATGTTGGGTTGTATGTGTAGTATCAACCAGTGGTTTACCTCCTACATGGTGGGTTGTATGTTCAGTATCAACCACTGGTTTACCCCTCATATGCTGGGTTGTATGCTAAGTATCAACGACTGGTTTCCCTCTCCCATGCTGGGCTGTATGTTCAGTATCAACCAATGGTTAACTTACCACATGGTGGGTTGTATGTTCAGTATCAACTATTGGCTTGCCTCTCCCATGCTGGGTTGTATGTTCAGTATCAACCACTGGTTTACTTACCACATTCTGCGTTGTATGTTCAGTATCAACCACTGATTTACCTCCCATATGGTGGGTTGTATGTTCAGTATCAACCACTGATTTACCTCCCACATGTTGAGTTGTAGGTACAGTATCAACCACTGGTTTACACCCCATTTGCTGGGTTGTATGCTCAGTATCAACCACTGGCTTCCCTCTCCCATGCTGGCCTCTATGTTCAGTTTCACCCACTGGTTTACTTACCACATTCTTGGTTGTATGTTTGGTATCAACTATTGGCTTTTTTGTCTCTCCCATGCTGGGTTGTATGTTCAGTATCAATCACTGGTTTACCCCTCATATCTTGTGTTGTATGTTCAGTATCAACCACTGGTTTACCACCCACATGTTTGGTTGTATGTTCAGTATCAACCACTGGTTTACATCCCATATGGTGGGTTGTATGTTCAGTATCAACCACGGGTTTACCCCTCATATGCTGGGTTGTATGCTCAGTACCAACCACAGATTTCCCTCTCCCATGCTGAGCTGTATGTTCAGTATCAACCACTGGTTTACCTCTCCTATGCTGGGTTGTATGTTCAGTATCAACAACAGGTTTACCTCCCACATGCTGGGTTGTATGCTCAGTATCAACCACTGGTTTACCTCCCACATGTTGGGTTGTATGTTCAGTATCAACCACTGGTTTAGTTCTCATATGTTGTGTTGTATGTTCAGTATCAACCACTGGTTTACCTCCCGCATGTTGGGTTATATGTGTAGTATCAACCAGTGGTTTACCTCCCACATGGTGGGTTGTATATTCAGTATCAACCACTGGTTTACCCCTCATATGCTGGCTTGTATGCTAAGTATCAACGACTGGTTTCCCTCTCCCATGCTGGGTTGTATGTTCAGTATCAACCACAGGTTTACCTCCAACATGCTGGGTTATATGCTCAGTATCAACCACTGGTTTACCTCCCACATGTTGGGTTGTATGTTCAGCATCAACCACTGGTTTACCTCTCATATGTTGTGTCGTATGTTCAGTATCAACCACTGGTTTACATCCCACATGTTCAGTTGTATGTTCAGTATCAACCACTGGTTTACCTCCCACATGTTCAGTTGTATGTTCAGTATCAACCACTGGTTTACCTCCCACATGTTGGGTTATATGGGTAGTATCAACCAGTGGTTTACCTCCCACATGGTGGGTTGTATGTTCAGTATCAACCACTGATTTACCCCTCACATGCTGGGTTGTATGCTAAGTATCAACGACTGGTTTCATTCTCCCATGCTGGGCTTTATGTTCAGTATCAACCACTGGATTACCTCCCACATGTTGAGTTGTATGTTCAGTATCAACCACTGGTTACCTACAACATGTTGAGTTGTATGTTCAGTATCCACCACTGGTTTACCTCCCACATTTTCAGTTGTATGTTCAGTATCAACCACTGGTTTACCTCCCACATTTTCAGTTGTATGTTCAGTGTCAACCTCCTGTTTACCTCCCACATGGTGGGTTGTATGTTCAGTATCAACCACTGGTTTACCTCCCACATCTTGAGTTGTATGTTCAGTGTCAACCTCTGGTTTACCTCCCACATGTTGAGTTGTATTTTAAGTATCAACCACTGGTTTACCTCTCATATGAGGGGTTGTATTTTCAGTATCAATCTCTGGCTTACTTACCACATTTTGGGTTGTATGTTCAGTATCAACCACAGATTTACCTCCCACATGGTTGGTTGTATGTTCGGTATCAACCATTGGTTTACCTCTAACATATTGAGTTGTAGGTTCAGTATCAACCACTGGTTTACACATCATATGCTGGGTTGTATGCTCAGTATCAACAGCAGGTTTCCCTCTCCCATGCTGGGCTATATGTTCAGTATCACCCACTGGTTTACTTACCACATTCTTGGTTGTATGTTTAGTATCAACTATTGGCTTGTCTCTCCCATGCTGGGTTGTATGTCTAGTATCAATCACTGGTTTACCCCTCATATGTTGTGTTGTATGTTCAGTATCAACCACTGGTTTACCACCCACATGTTTGGTTGTATGTTCAGTATCAACCACTGGTTTGCATCTCATATGGTGGGTTGTATGTTCAGTTTCAACCACGGGTTTACCCCTCATATGGTGGGTTGTATGCTCAGTATCAATCACTGGTTTACGTCCTACATGTTGGGTTGTATGTTCAGTAACAACCACCGGTTTAGTTCTCATATGTTGTGTTGTATGTTCGGTATCAACCACTGGTTTACCTCCCACATGTTGGGTTGTATGTGTAGTATCATCCAGTGGTTTACCTCCCACATGGTGGGTTGTATGTTCAGTATCAACCACTGGTTTACCCCTCATATGCTGGGTTGTATGCTAAGTATCAACGACTGGTTTCCCTGTCCCATGCTGGGCTGTATGTTCAGTATCAACCACTGGTTAACTTAACACATGTTGGGTTGTATGTTCAGTATCAACTATTGGCTTGCCTCTCCCATGCTGGGTTGTATGTTCAGTATCAACCACAGGTTTACATACCACATGGTGGGTCGTATGTTCAGTATCAACCACTGGTTTACCTCCCACATGTTGAGTTGTATGTTCAGTATCAACCACTGGTTACCTCCCACATGTTGAGTTGTGTGTTCAGTATCAACCACTGGTTTACCTGCCACATTTTCAGTTGTATGTTCAGTATCAACCACTGATTTACCTCCCACATGGTGGGTTGTATGTTCAGTATCAACCACTGGTTTACCTCCCACATCTTGAGTTGTATGTTCAGTGTCAACCACTGGTTTACCTCCCACATGTTGAGTTGTATCCTCAGTATCAACCACTGGTTTACCCCTCATATGCTGGGTTGTATGTTCAGTATCAATCACTGGTTTACTTACCACATTCTGGGTTGTATGTTCAGTATCAACCACTGATTTACCTCCCACATGGTGGGATGTATGTTCAGTATCAACCACAGGTTTACCTCCCACATGTTGAGTTGTAGGTACAGTATCAACCACTGGTTTACACCTCATATGCTGGGTTGTATGCTCAGTATCAACCACAGGTTTCCCTCTCCCATGCTGGGCTGTATGTTCAGTTTCACCCACTGGTTTACTTACCACATTCTTCGTTGTATGTTTAGTATCAACTATTGGCTTATCTCTCCCATGCTGGGTTGTATGTTCAGTATCAATCACTGGTTCACCCCTCATATGTTGTGTTGTATGTTCAGTATCAACAACTGGTTTACCACCAACATGTTTGGTTGTATGTTCAGTATCAACCACTGGTTTACATCCCATATGGTGGGTTGTATGTTCAGTATCAACCACGGGTTAACCCCTCATATGCTGGGTTGTATGCTCAGTATCAACCACTGGTTTACCCCTCATATGCTGGGTTGTATGTTCAGTATCAATCACTGGTTTACTTACCACATTCTGGGTTGTATGTTCAGTATCAACCACTGGTTTACATCCCATATGCTGGGTTGTATGCTCAGTATCAACCACAGATTTCCCTCTCCCATGCTGGGCTGTATGTTCAGTATCAACCACTGGTTTACCTCTCCTATGCTGGGTTGTATGTTCAGTATCAACAACAGGTTTACCTCCCACATGCTGGGTTGTATGCTCAGTATCAACCACTGGTTTACCTCCTACATCTTGGGTTGTATGTTCAGTACCAACCACCGGTTTAGTTCTCATATGTTGTGTTGTATGTTCAGTATCAACCACTGGTTTACCTCCCACATGTTGGGTTATATGTGTAGTAGCAACCAGTGGTTTACCTCACACATGGTGAGTTGTTTATTCAGTATCAACCACTGGTTTACCCCTCATATGCTGGGTTGTATGCTCAGTATCAACGACTGGTTTACCTCTCCCATGCTGGGCTGTATGTTCAGTATCAAACACTGGTTAACTTACCACAAGGTGGGTTGTATGTTCAGTATCAACTATTGGCTTGCCTCTCCCATGCTGGGTTGTATGTTCAGTATCAACCACAGGTTTACCTCCAACATGCTGGGTTGTATGCTCAGTATCAACCACTGGTTTACCTTCAACATGTTGGGTTGTATGTTCGGTATCAACCACTCGTTTACCTTTCATATGTTGTGTTGTATGTTCAGTATCAACCATTGGTTTACATTCCCACATGTTGAGTTGTATGTTCAGTATCAACAACTGGTTTACCTCCCACATGTTGAGTTTTATGTTCAGTATGAACCACTGGTTACCTCCTACATGTTGAGTTTTATGCTCAGTATCAACCACTGGATTACCTCCCACATGTTGGGTTATATGTGTAGTATCAACCAGTGGTTTACCTCCCACATGGTTGGTTGTATGTTCAGTATCAACCACTGGTTTAACCCCTCTCATATGCTGGGTTCTATGCTAAGTATCAACGACTGGTTTCCCTCTCCCATGCTGGGCTGTATGTTCAGTATCAACAACTGGATTACCTCCGGCTTGTTGAGTTGTATGTCCAGTATCAACCACTGGTTACCTACAACATGTTGAGTTGTATGTTCAGTATCAACCACTTTTTTACCTCCCACATCTTGAGTTGTATGTTCAGTGTCAACCTCTGGTTTACCTCCCACATGTTGAGTTGTATGTTAAGTATCAACCACTGGTTTACCCCTCATATGCTGGGTTGTATTTTCAGTATCAACCACTGGTTTACTTACCACATTTTGGGTTGTATGTTCAGAACCAACCACATATTTACCTCCCACATGGTTGGTTGTATGTTCAGTATCAACCATTGGTTTACCTCCAACATGTTGAGTTGTAGGTTCAGTATCAACCACTGATTTACACCTCATATGCTGGGTTGTATGCTCAGTATCAACCACAGGTTTCCCTCTCCCATTCTGGGCTATATGTTCAGTATCACCCACTGGTTTACTTACCACATTCTTGGTTGTATGTTTAGTATCAACTATTGGCTTGTCTCTTCCATGCTGGGTTGTATGTCCAGTATCAATGACTGGTTTACCCCTCACATGTTGTGTTGTATGTTCAGTATCAACCACTGGTTTACCACCCACATGTTTGGTTGTATGTTCAGTATCAACCACTGGTTTGCATCCCATATGGTGGGTTGTATGTTCAGTATCAACCACGGGTTTACCCCTCATATGCTGGGTTGTATGCTCAGTATCAACCACAGGTTTCCCTCTCCCATGCTGGGCTGTATGTTCAGTATCAACCACTGGTTTACCTCTCCTATGCTGGGTTGTATGTTCAGTATCAACAACAGGTTTACCTCCCACATGCTGGGTTGTATGCTCAGTATCAACCACTGGTTTACCTCCCACATGTTTGGTTTTAGATTCAGTATCAACCACTGGTTTAGTTCTCATATGTTGTGTTGGATGTTCAGTATCAACCACTGGTTTACCTCCCACATGTTGGGTTGTATGTGTAGTATCAACCACTGGTTTACCTTCCACATGGTGGGTTGTATGTTCAGTATCAACCACTGGTTTACCCCTCATATGCTGGGTTGTATGCTAACTATCAACGACTGGTTTCCCTCTCCCATGCTGGGCTGTATGTTCAGTATCAACCACTGGTTAACTTACCACATGGTGGGTTGTATGTTCATTATCAACTATTGGCTTGCCTCTCCCATGTTGGGTTGTATGCTCAGTATCAACCACTCGTTTACCTCTCATATGTTGTGTTGTATGTTCAGTATCAACCGCTGGTTTACATCCCACATGTTGAGTTGTATGTTCAGTATCAACCACTGGTTTACCTCCCACATGGTTGGTTGTATGTTCAGTATCAACCACTGGTTTACCCCTCATATGCTGGGTTGTATGCTAAGTATCAACGACTGGTTTCCCTCTCCCATGCTGGGCTGTATGTTCAGTATCAACCACTGGATTACCTCCCACATGTTGAGTTGTATGTCCAGTATCAACCACTGGTTACCTACAACATGTTGAGTTGTATGTTCAGTATCAACCACTGGTTTACCTCCCACATTTTCAGTTGTATGCTCAGTATCAACCACTGGTTTACATCCCACATTTTCAGTTGTATGTTCAGTGTCAACCACTTGTTTACCTCCCACATGGTGGGTTGTATGTTCAGTATCAACCACTGGTTTACCTCCCACATCTTGAGTTGTATGTTCAGTGTCAACCTCTGGTTTACCTTCCACATGTTGAGTTGTATGTTAAGTATCAACCACTGGTTTACCCCTCATATGCTGGGTTGTATTTTCAGTATAAACCACTGGTTTACTTACCACATTTTGGGATGTATGTTCAGAACCAACCACATATTTACCTCCCACATGGTTTGTTGTATGTTCAGTATCAACCATTGGTTTACCTCCAACATGGTGAGTTGTAGGTTCAGTATCAACCAATGATTTACACCTCATATGCTGGGTTGTATGCTCAGTATCAACCACAGGTTTCCCTCTCCCATGCTGGGCTGTATGTTCAGTATCACCCACTGGTTTACTTATCACATTCTTGGTTGTATGTTTAGTATCAACTATTGGCTTGTCTCTCCCATGCTGGGTTGTATGTCCAGTATCAATGACTGGTTTACCCCTCACATGTTGTGTTGTATGTTCAGTATCAACCACTGGTTTACCACCCACATGTTTGGTTGTATGTTCAGTATCAACCACTGGTTTGCATCCCATATGGTGGGTTGTAAGTTCAGTATCAACCACGGGTTTACCCCTCATATGCTGGGTTGTATGCTCAGTATCAACCACAGGTTTCCCTCTCCCATGCTGGGCTGTATGTTCAGTATCAACCACTGGTTTACCTCTCCTATGCTGGGTTGTATGTTCAGTATCAACAACAGGTTTACCTCCCACATGCTGGGTTGTATGCTCAGTATCAACCACTGGTTTACCTCCCACATGTTTGGTTTTAGATGCAGTATCAACCACTGGTTTAGTTCTCATATGTTGTGTTGGATGTTCAGTATCAACCACTGGTTTACCTCCCACATGTTGGGTTGTATGTGTAGTATCAACCACTGCTTTACCTTCCACATGGTGGGTTGTATGTTCAGTATCAACCACTGGTTTACCCCTCATATGCTGGGTTGTATGCTAACTATCAACGACTGGTTTCCCTCTCCCATGCTGGGCTGTATGTTCAGTATCAACCACTGGTTAACTTACCACATGGTGGGTTGTATGTTCATTATCAACTATTGGCTTGCCTCTCCCATGTTGGGTTGTATGCTCAGTATCAACCACTCGTTTACCTCTCATATGTTGTGTTCTATGTTCAGTATCAACCACTGGTTTACATCCCACATGTTGAGTTCTATGTTCAGTATCAACCACTGGTTTACCTCCCACATGGTTGGTTGTATGTTCAGTATCAGCCACTGGTTTACCCCTCATATGCAGGGTTGTATGCTAAGTATCAACGACTGGTTTCCCTCTCCCATGCGGGGCTGTATGTTCAGTATCAACAACTGGATTACCTCCCACATGTTGAGTTGTATGTCCAGTATCAACCACTGGTTACCTACAACATGTTGAGTTGTATGTTCAGTATCAACCACTGGTTTACCTCCCACATTTTCAGTTGTATGCTCAGTATCAACCACTGGTTTACATCCCACATTTTCAGTTGTATGTTCAGTGTCAACCACTTGTTTACCTCCCACATGGTGGGTTGTATGTTCAGTATCAACCACTGGTTTACCTCCCACATCTTGAGTTGTATGTTCAGTGTCAACCTCTGGTTTACCTCCCACATGTTGAGTTGTATGTTAAGTATCAACCACCGGTTTAGTTCTCATATGTTGTGTTGTATGTTCAGTATCAACCACTGGTTTACCTCCCACATGTTGGGTTATATGTGTAGTAGCAACCAGTGGTTTACCTCACACATGGTGAGTTGTTTATTCAGTATCAACCACTGGTTTACCCCTCATATGCTGGGTTGTATTTTCAGTATAAACCACTGGTTTACTTACCACATTTTGGGATGTATGTTCAGAACCAACCACATATTTACCTCCCACATGGTTTGTTGTATGTTCAGTATCAACCATTGGTTTACCTCCAACATGGTGAGTTGTAGGTTCAGTATCAACCAATGATTTACACCTCATATGCTGGGTTGTATGCTCAGTATCAACCACAGGTTTCCCTCTCCCATGCTGGGCTGTATGTTCAGTATCACCCACTGGTTTACTTACCACATTCTTGGTTGTATGTTTAGTATCAACTATTGGCTTGTCTCTCCCATGCTGGGTTGTATGTCCAGTATCAATGACTGGTTTACCCCTCACATGTTGTGTTGTATGTTCAGTATCAACCACTGGTTTACCACCCACATGTTTGGTTGTATGTTCAGTATCAACCACTGGTTTGCATCCCATATGGTGGGTTGTATGTTCAGTATCAACCACGGGTTTACCCCTCATATGCTGGGTTGTATGCTCAGTATCAACCACAGGGTTCCCTCTCCCATGCTGGGCTGTATGTTCAGTATCAACCACTGGTTTACCTCTCCTATGCTGGGTTGTATGTTCAGTATCAACAACAGGTTTACCTCCCACATGCTGGGTTGTATGCTCAGTATCAACCACTGGTTTACCTCCCACATGTTTGGTTTTAGATGCAGTATCAACCACTGGTTTAGTTCTCATATGTTGTGTTGGATGTTCAGTATCAACCACTGGTTTACCTCCCACATGTTGGGTTGTATGTGTAGTATCAACCACTGCTTTACCTTCCACATGGTGGGTTGTATGTTCAGTATCAACCACTGGTTTACCCCTCATATGCTGGGTTGTATGCTAACTATCAACGACTGGTTTCCCTCTCCCATGCTGGGCTGTATGTTCAGTATCAACCACTGGTTAACTTACCACATGGTGGGTTGTATGTTCATTATCAACTATTGGCTTGCCTCTCCCATGTTGGGTTGTATGCTCAGTATCAACCACTCGTTTACCTCTCATATGTTGTGTTCTATGTTCAGTATCAACCACTGGTTTACATCCCACATGTTGAGTTCTATGTTCAGTATCAACCACTGGTTTACCTCCCACATGGTTGGTTGTATGTTCAGTATCAACCACTGGTTTACCCCTCATATGCTGGGTTGTATGCTAAGTATCAACGACTGGTTTCCCTCTCCCATGCTGGGCTGTATGTTCAGTATCAACCACTGGATTACCTCCCACATGTTGAGTTGTATGTCCAGTATCAACCACTGGTTACCTACAACATGTTGAGTTGTATGTTCAGTATCAACCACTGGTTTACCTCCCACATTTTCAGTTGTATGCTCAGTATCAACCACTGGTTTACATCCCACATTTTCAGTTGTATGTTCAGTGTCAACCACTTGTTTACCTCCCACATGGTGGGTTGTATGTTCAGTATCAACCACTGGTTTACCTCCCACATCTTGAGTTGTATGTTCAGTGTCAACCTCTGGTTTACCTCCCACATGTTGAGTTGTATGTTAAGTATCAACCACTGGTTTACCACTCATATGCTGGGTTGTATTTTCAGTATAAACCACTGGTTTACTTACCACATTTTGGGATGTATGTTCAGAACCAACCACATATTTACCTCCCACATGGTTTGTTGTATGTTCAGTATCAACCATTGGTTTACCTCCAACATGTTGAGTTGTAGGTTCAGTATTAACGAATGATTTACACCTCATATGCTGGGTTGTATGCTCAGTATCAACCACAGGTTTCCCTCTCCCATGCTGGGCTATATGTTCAGTATCACCCACTGGTTTACTTACCACATTCTTGTTTGTATGTTTAGTATCAACTATTGGCTTGTCTCTCCCATACTGGGTTGTATGTCCAGTATCAATGACTGGTTTACCACTCACATGTTGTGTTGTATGTTCAGTATCAACCACTGGTTTACCACCCACATGTTTGGTTGTATGTTCAGTATCAACCACTGGTTTGCATCCCATATGGTGGGTTGTATGTTCAGTATCAACCACGGGTTTCCCCTCATATGCTGGGTTGTGTGCTCAGTATCAACCACAGATTTCCCTCTCCCATGCTGGGCTGTATGTTCAGTATCAACCACTGGTTTACCTCTCCTATGCTGGGTTGTATGTTCAGTATCAACAACAGGTTTACCTCCCACATGCTGGGATGTATGCTCAGTATCAACCACTGGTTTACGTCCCACATGTTTGGTTCTATGTTCAGTATCAACCACTGGTTTAGTTCTCATATGTTGTGTTGGATGTTCAGTATCAACCACTGGTTTACCTCCCACATGTTGGGTTGTATGTGTAGTATCAACCACTGGTTTACCTTCCACATGGTGGGTTGTATGTTCAGTATAAACCACTGGTTTACCCCTCATATGCTGGGTTGTATGCTAAGTATCAACGACTGGTTTCCCTCTCCCATGCTGGGCTGTATGTTCAGTATCAACCACTGGTTAACTTACCACATGGTGGGTTGTATGTTCATTATCAACTATTGGCTTGCCTCTCCCATGTTGGGTTGTATGCTCAGTATCAACCACTGGTTTACCTCCCACATGTTCGGTTGAATGTTCGGTATCAACCACTCGTTTACCTCTCATATGTTGTGTTGTATGTTCAGTATCAACCACTGGTTTACTTCCACATGTTGGGTTGTATGTTCAGTATCAACTACGTGTTTCCCCCTCATATGCAGGGTTATATGTTCAGTATCAACCACTGGTTTACCTCCCACATGTTGGGTTGTATGTTTAGTTTCAACCACTGGTTTACCCCTCATATGTTGTGTTGTATGTTCAGTATCAACCACTGGTTTACCTCCCACATGTTGGGTTGTATGTGTAGTATCAACCAGTGGTTTACCTCCCACATGGTGGGTTGTATGTTCAGTATCAACCACTGGTTTACCCCTCATATGCTGGGTTGTATGCTAAGTATCAACGACTGGTTTCCCTCTCCCATGCTGGGCTGTATGTTCAGTATCAACTACTGGTTTACTTACCACATGCTGGGTTGTATGTTCAGTATCAACCAGTGGTTTACTTACCACATGTTGGGTTGTATATTCAGTATCAACAACTGGTTTACCCCTCATATGCTGGGTTGTATGCTCAGTATCAACCACAGGTTTCCCTCTCCTATGATGGGCTCTATGTTCAGTATCACCCATTGGTTTACTTACCACATTCTTGGTTGTATGTTTAGTATCAACTATTGGCTTCTCTCTCCCATGCTGGGTTGTATGTTCAGTATCAACCACTGGTTTACCTCCCAAATGCTGGGATGCATGCTCAGTATCAACCACTGGTTTACCTCTCCCATGTTGAGTTGTATGTTCAGTATCAACCACTGGTTTACCTCATAACTGTTGAGTTCTATGTTCAGTGTCAACCAATGGTTTATATCCCACATGTTGAGTTATATGTTCAGTATCAACCACTAGTTTACCCCTCATATGCTGGGTTGTATGTTCAGTATCAACCACTGGTTTACTTACCACATTCTGGGTTGTATGCTCAGTATCAACCACTGAATTACGTCCCACATGGTGGGTTGTATGTTCAGTATCAACCATTGGTTTACCTCCCACATGTTGAGTTGTAGGTACAGTATCAACCACTGGTTTACACCTCATATGCTGGGTTGTATGCTCAGTATCAACCACTGGTTTCCCTCTCCTATGCTGGGCTACATGTTCAGTATCACCCATTGGTTTACTTACCACATTCTTGGTTGTATGTTTAGTATCAACTATTGGCTTGTCTCTCCCATACTGGGTTGTATGTTCAGTATCTACCACTGGTTTACCTCACAAATGCTGGGTTGCATGCTCAGTATCAACCATTGGTTTACTTCCCACATGTTGGGTTGTATGTTCAGTATCAATCACTGGTTTACCCCTCATATGTTGTGTTGTATGTTCTATATCAACCACTGGTTTACCTCTCCTATGCTGGGTTGTATGTTCAGTATCAACCACCGGTTTAGTTCTCATATGTTGTGTTGTATGTTCAGTATCAACCACTGGTTTACCTCCCACATGTTGGGTTGTATGTGTAGTATCAACCACTGGTTTACCCCTCATATGCTGGGTTGTATGTTCAGTATCAACCTTTGGTTTACTTACCACATTCTGGGTTCTATGTTCAGTATCAACCACTGATTTACATCCCACATGGTGGGTTGTATGTTCAGTATCAACAACTGGTTAACTTACCACATGGTGGGTTGTATGTTCAGTATCAACTATTGGCTTGAATCTCCCATGCTGGGTTGTATGTTCAGTATCAACCAGAGGTTTACCTTTCCCATGCTGGGTTTTATGCTCAGTATAAAACCACTGGTTTACCTCCCACATGGTGGATTGTATGTTCAGTATCAACCACTCGTTTACCTCTAATATGTTGTGTTGTATGTTCAGTATGAACCACTGGTTTACCTCCCACATGTTGGGTTGTATGTTCAGTATCAACTACTGGTTCCCCCTCATATGCTGGGTTGTATGTTCAGTATGAACCACTGGTTTACCTCCCACATGTTGGGTTGTATGTTCAGTATCAACCACTGGTTTACCTCTCCCATGTTGAGTTGTATGTTCAGTATCAACCACTGGTTTACCTCATACATGTTGAGTTGTATGTTCAGTGTCAACCAATGGTTTACATCCCACATGTTGAGTTATATCTTTAGTATCAACCACTGGTTTACCCCTCATATGCTGGGTTGTATGTTCAGTATCAACCACTGGTTTACTTACCACATTCTGGGTTGTATGCTCAGTATCAACCACTGATTTACCTCCCACATGGTAGGTTGTATGTTCAGTATCAACCATTGGTTTACCTCCCACATGTTGAGTTGTAGGTACAGTATCAACCACTGGTTTACACCTCATATGCTGGGTTGTATGCTCAGTATCAACCACTGGTTTCCCTCTCCCATGGTGGGCTACATGTTCAGTATCACCCATTGGTTTACTTACCACATTCTTGGTTGTATGTTTAGTATCAACTATTGGCTTGTCTCTCCCATGCTGGGTTGTATGTTCAGTATCAACCACTGGTTTACCTCCCAAATGCTGGGTTGCATGCTCAGTATCAACCACTGGTTTACCTCTCCCATGTTGAGTTGTATGTTCAGTAACAACCACTGGTTTACTTCCCACATGTTGGGTTGTATGTTCAGTATCAATCACTGGTTTACCCCTCATATGTTGTGTTGTATGTTCTATATCAACCACTGGTTTACCTCTCCTATGCTGGGTTGTATGTTCAGTATCAACCACCGGTTTAGTTCTCATATGTTGTGTTGTATGTTCAGTATCAACCACTGGTATGCCTCCCACATGTTGGGTTGTATGTGTAGTATCAACCACTAGTTTACCCCTCATATGCTGGGTTGTGTGTTCAGTATCAACCACTGGTTTACTTACCACATTCTGGGTTGTATGCTCAGTATCAACCACTGATTTACCTCCCACATGGTGGGTTGTATGTTCAGTATAAACCACTGGTTAACTTACCACATGGTGGGTTGTATGTTCAGGATCAACTATTGGCTTGAATCTCCCATGCTGGGTTGTATATTCAGTATCAACCAGAGGTTTACCTTTCCCGTGCTGGGTTGTATGCTCAGTATAAAACCACAGGTTTACCTCCCACATGGAGGATTGTATGTTCAGTATCAACCACTCGTTTACCTCTAATATGTTGTGTTGTATGTTCAGTATCAACCACTGGTTTACCTCCCACATCTTGGGTTGTATGTTCAGTATCAACTACTGGTTCCCCCTCATATGCTGGGTTGTATGTTCAGTATGAAAAACTGGTTTACCTCCCACATGTTGGGTTGTAGGTACAGTATCAACCACTGGTTTACACCTCATATGCTGGGTTGTATGCTCAGTATCAACCACTGGTTTCCCTCTCCCATGGTGGGCTACATGTTCAGTATCACCCATTGGTTTACTTACCACATTCTTGGTTGTATGTTTAGTATCAACTATTGGCTTGTCTCTCCCATGCTGGGTTGTATGTTCAGTATCAACCACTGGTTTACCTCCCAAATGCTGGGTTGCATGCTCAGTATCAACCACTGGTTTACCTCTCCCATGTTGAGTTGTATGTTCAGTAACAACCACTGGTTTACTTCCCACATGTTGGGTTGTATGTTCAGTATCAATCACTGGTTTACCCCTCATATGTTGTGTTGTATGTTCTATATCAACCACTGGTTTACCTCTCCTATGCTGGGTTGTATGTTCAGTATCAACCACCGGTTTAGTTCTCATATGTTGTGTTGTATGTTCAGTATCAACCACTGGTATGCCTCCCACATGTTGGGTTGTATGTGTAGTATCAACCACTAGTTTACCCCTCATATGCTGGGTTGTGTGTTCAGTATCAACCACTGGTTTACTTACCACATTCTGGGTTGTATGCTCAGTATCAACCACTGATTTACCTCCCACATGGTGGGTTGTATGTTCAGTATAAACCACTGGTTAACTTACCACATGGTGGGTTGTATGTTCAGGATCAACTATTGGCTTGAATCTCCCATGCTGGGTTGTATATTCAGTATCAACCAGAGGTTTACCTTTCCCGTGCTGGGTTGTATGCTCAGTATAAAACCACAGGTTTACCTCCCACATGGAGGATTGTATGTTCAGTATCAACCACTCGTTTACCTCTAATATGTTGTGTTGTATGTTCAGTATCAACCACTGGTTTACCTCCCACATCTTGGGTTGTATGTTCAGTATCAACTACTGGTTCCCCCTCATATGCTGGGTTGTATGTTCAGTATGAAAAACTGGTTTACCTCCCACATGTTGGGTTGTATGTTCAGTATCAACCACTGGTTTACCCCTCATATGCTGGGTTGTATGTTCAGTATCAACCACTGGTTTACTTACCACATTCTGGGTTGTATGCTCAGTATCAACCACCGATTTACCTCCCACATGGTGGGTTGTATGTTCAGTATCAACCATTGGTTTACACCTAATATGCTGGGTTGTATGTTCAGTATCAACCACTGGTTTACTTACCACATTCTGGGTTGTATGCTCAGTATCAACCACCGATTTACCTCCCACGTGGTGGGTTGTATGTTCAGTATCTACCATTGGTTTACCTCCCACACGTTGAGTTGTATGTACAGTATCAACCACTGGTTTCCCCCTCATATGCTGGGTTGTATGTTCAGTATGAACCACTGGTTTACCTCCCACATGTTGGGTTGTATGTTCAGTATCAACCACTGGTTTTCCCCTAATATGTTGTGTTGTTTGTTCAGTATCAACCACTTGTTTACCTCCCACATGTTGGGTTGTATGTTCAGTATCAACCACTGGTTTACATCCCAGATGGTAGGTTGTATGTTCAGTATCAACCACTGGTTTACCCCGCATATTCTGGGTTGTATGCTTAGTATCAACCACAGGTTTCCCTCTCCCATGCTGGGCTGTATGTTCAGTATCAACCACTGGTTTACTTACCACATGTTGGGTTGTATGCTCAGTATCAACCACAGGTTTCCCTCTCCCATGCTGGGCTGTATGTTCAGGATCAACCATTGGTTTACATCCCACATGGTGGGCTGTATGTTCAGTATCAACCATTGGTTTACTCCTCATATGCTGGGTTGTATGCTCAGTATCAACCACAGGTTTCCCTCTCCCATGCTTGGCTGTATGTTCAGTATCAACCGCGGTTTACTTACCACATGCTGGGTTGTTTGTTCAGTGTCAACCACTGATTTACCTCCCACATGCTGGGTTGTATGTTCAGTATCAACCACTGGTTTATCTCCCAAATGTTGGGTTGTATGTTCCGTATCAACTACTTGTTTTTGTCTTCCACACTGGGTTTTATGTTCAATATCAGCCACTGGTTTACCTCCCACATGTTGAGTTGTATGTTCAGTGTCAACCACTGGTTCCCCTCTCCTATGCTTGGCTGTATGTTCAGTATCAACCACTGGTTTAGTTACCACACGGTTGGTTGTATGTTCAGTATCAACTATTGGCGTGCCTCTCCCATTCTGTGTTGTATGTTCAGTATCAACAACTGGTTTTCTTACCACATGATGGGTTGTATGTTCAGTATCAATTACTGGTTTATCTCCCACATGTTGATTTGTATGTTCAGTATCAACACCTGGTTTACTTACCACATGATGGGTTGTATGTCCAGTATCAGCCACTGGTTTCCATCGCACATGTTGGGTTGTATGTTCAGTATCAACCACTGGTTTCCCCACATATGCTGGGTTGTATGCACAGTATCAACCACAGGTTTCCCTCTCCCATGCTGGGCTGTATGTTCAGTATCAACCACTGGTTAACTTACCACATGTTGGGTTGTATGTTCAGAAGGAACCACTGGTTTACCTCCCAAATGCTGGGTAGTTTGTTCCGTATCAACCACTTGTTTTTGTCTCCCACACTGGGTTTTATGTTCAGTATCAGCCACTGGTTTACCTCCCACATGTTGAGTTGTATGTTCAGTATCAACCACTGGTTACCCTCTCCCATCCTGGGCTGTATGTTCAGTATCAACCATTGGTTAACTTACAACATGATTGGTTGTATGTTCAGTATCAACTATTGGTTTGCCTCTCACATGCTGGGTTGTATGTTCAGTATCAACAACTGGTTTACTTACCACATGCTGGGTTGTATGTTCAGTATCAACAATAGGTTTACCTCCCACATGCTGGGTTGTATGCTCAGTATCAACCACTGGTTTACCTCCCACATGTTGGGTTGTATGTTCAGTATCAACCACTGGTTTACTTCTTATATGTTGTGTTGTATGTTCCGTATCAACCACTTGTTTTTGTCTCCCACACTGGGTTTTATGTTCAGTATCAGCCACTGGTTTACCTCCCACATGTTGTGTTTTATGTTCAGTATCAACAACTGGTTTACTTACCACATGCTGGGTTGTATGTTCAGTATCAACTATTCGCTTGCCTCTCCCATGCTGGGTTGTATGTTCAGTATCAACAATTGGTTTACTTACCACATGGTGGGTTGTATGTTCAGTATCAACAACTGGTTTACTTACCACATGTTGGGTTGTATGTTCAGTATCAACCACTGGTTTACCTCCCACATGTTGGGTTGTATGTTCAGTATCAACCACTGCTTTATCCCTCATATGCTGTGTTGTATGCTCAGTATCAACCACAGGTTTCCCCCTCATATGCTGGGCTGTATGCTCAGTATCAACCACAGGTTTCCCTCTCCCATGCTGGGCTGTATGTTCAGTATCAACCACTGGTTTAAATCCCACATGGTGGGTTGTATGTTCAGTATCAACCACTGGTTTACCCCTCATATGCTGGGCTGTATCCTCAGTATCAACCACAGGTTTCATTCTCCCATGCTGGGCTGTATGTTAAGTATCAAACACTGGTTTACCTCCCACATTTTCAGTTGTATGTTCAGTATCAACCACTGGTTTATCCCTGATATGCTGTGTTGTATGTTCAGTGTCAACCTCCTGTTTACCTCCCACATGGTGGGTTGTATGTTCAGTGTCAACCTCTGGTTTACCTCCCACATGTTGAGTTGTATGTTAAGTATCAACCACTGGTTTACCTCTCATATGCTGGGTTGTATTTTCAGTATCAATCACTGGTTTAATTACAACATTTTGGGTTGTATGTTCAGTATCAACCACAGATTTACCTCCCACATGATTGGTTGTATGTTCAGTATCAACCATTGGTTTACCTCTAACATGTTGAGTTGTAGGTTCAGTATCAACCACTGGTTTACACCTCATATGCTGGGTTGTATGCTCAGTATCAACCACAGGTTTCCCTCTCCCATGCAAGGCTATATGTTCAGTATAACCCACTGGTTTACTTACCACATTCTTGGTTGTATGTTTAGTATCAACTATTGGCTTGTCTCTCCCATGCTGGGTTGTATGTCCAGTATCAATCACTGGTTTACCCCTCATATGTTGTGTTGTATGTTCAGTATCAACCACTGGTTTACCACGCACATGTTTGGTTGTATGTTCAGTATCAACCACTGGTTTGCATCCCATATGGTGGGTTGTATGTTCAGTATCAACCACTGGTTTACCCCTCATATGCTGGGTTGTATGCTCAGTATCAACCACTGCTTTATCCCTCATATGCTGTGTGGTATGCTCAGTATCAACCACAGGTTTCCCCCTCATATGCTGGGCTGTATGCTCAGTATCAACCACTGGTTTACCCCTCATATGCTGGGTTGTATGTTCAGTATCAACCACTGGTTTTCCTCCTACATGTTGGGTTGTATGTTCAGTAACAAACACCGATTTAATTCTCATATGTTGTGTTCGATGTTCAGTATCAACCACTGGTTTACCTCCCACACCTTGGGTTGTATGTGTAGTATCAACCACTGGTTTACCTCCCACATGGTGGGTTGTATGTTCAGTATCAACCACTGGTTTACCCCTCATATGCTGGGTTGTATGCTAAGTATCAACGACTGGTTTCCCTCTCCCATGCTGGGCTGTATGTTCAGTATCAACCAATGGTTAACTTACCACATGGTGGGATGTATGTTCAGTATCAACTATTGGCTTACCTCTCCCATGCTGGGTTATATGTTCAGTATCAACCACAGGTTTACAATGCACATTGTGGGTTGTATGTTCAGTATCAACCACTGGTTTACCTCCCACATGTTGAGTTGTATGTTCAGTATCAACCACTGGTTACCTCCCACATGTAGAGTTGTGGGTTCAGTATCAACCACTGGTTTACCTGCCACATTTTCAGTTGTATGTTCAGTATCAACCACTGGTTTACCTCCCATATGGTGGGTTGTATGTTCAGTATCAACCACTGGTTTACCTCCCACATCTTGAGTTGTATGGTCAGTGTCAACCACTGGTTTACCTCCCACATGTTGAGTTGTATGCTCAGTATCAACCACTGGTTTACCCCTCATATGCTGGGTTGTATGTTCCGTATCAACCACTGGCTTACTTACCACATTCTGGGTTATATGTTCAGTATCAACCACTGATTTACCTCCCACATGGTGGGTTGTATGTTCAGTATCAACCACTGGTTTACCTCTCATATGCTGGGTGTATTTTCAGTATCAATCACTGGTTTAATTACAACATTTTGGGTTGTATGTTCAGTATCAACCACAGATTTACCTCCCACATGATTGGTTGTATGTTCAGTATCAACCATTGGTTTACCTCTAACATGTTGAGTTGTAGGTTCAGTATCAACCACTGGTTTACACCTCATATGCTGGGTTGTATGCTCAGTATCAACCACAGGTTTCCCTTTCCCATGCAAGGCTATATGATCAGTATAACCCACTGGTTTACTTACCACATTCTTGGTTGTATGTTTAGTATCAACTATTGGCTTGTCTCTCCCATGCTGGATTGTACGTCCAGTATCAATCACTGGTTTACCCCTCATATGTTGTGTTGTATGTTCAGTATCAACCACTGGTTTACCACGCACATGTTTGGTTGTATGTTCCGTATCAACCACTTGTTTTTGTCTCCCACACTGGGTTTTATGTTCAGTATCAGCCACTGGTTTACCTCCCACATGCTGGGCTGTATGTTCAGTATCAACCACTGGTTTACTTACCACAGGGTTGGTTGTATGTTCAGTATTAACTATTGGCTTGCCTCTCACATGCTGGGTTGTATGTTCAGTATCAACAACTGGTTAACTTACCACATGGTGGGTTGTATGTTCAGTATCAACCACTGGTTTACCTCCCACATGTTGTGTTGTATGTTCAGTATCAACAACTGGTTTACTTACCACATGCTGGGTTGTATGTTCAGTATCAACTATTCGCTTGCCTCTCCCATGCTGGGTTGTATGTTCAGTATCAACAATTGGTTTACTTACCACATGGTGGGTTGTATGTTCAGTATCAAGAACTGGTTTACTTACCACATGTTGGGTTGTATGTTCAGTATCAACCACTGGTTTACCTCCCACATGTTGGGTTGTATGTTCAGTATCAACCACTGCTTTATCCCTCATATGCTGTGTTGTATGCTCAGTATCAACCACAGGTTTCCCCCTCATATGCTGGGCTGTATGCTCAGTATCAACCACAGGTTTCCCTCTCCCATGCTGGGCTGTATGTTCAGTATCAACCACTGGTTTAAATCCCACATGGTGGGTTGTATGTTCAGTATCAACCACTGGTTTACCCCTCATATGCTGGGCTGTATGCTCAGTATCAACCACAGGTTTCATTCTCCCATGCTGGGCTGTATGTTCAGTATCAAACACTGGTTTACCTCCCACATTTTCAGTTGTATGTTCAGTATCAACCACTGGTTTATCCCTGATATGCTGTGTTGTATGTTCAGTGTCAACCTCCTGTTTACCTCCCACATGGTGGGTTGTATGTTCAGTGTCAACCTCTGGTTTACCTCCCACATGTTGAGTTGTATGTTAAGTATCAACCACTGGTTTACCTCTCATATGCTGGGTTGTATTTTCAGTATCAATCACTGGTTTAATTACAACATTTTGGGTTGTATGTTCAGTATCAACCACAGATTTACCTCCCACATGATTGGTTGTATGTTCAGTTTCAACCATTGGTTTACCTCTAACATGTTGAGTTGTAGGTTCAGTATCAACCACTGGTTTACACCTCATATGCTGGGTTGTATGCTCAGTATCAACCACAGGTTTCCCTCTCCCATGCAAGGCTATATGTTCAGTATAACCCACTGGTTTACTTACCACATTCTTGGTTGTATGTTTAGTATCAACTATTGGCTTGTCTCTCCCATGCTGGGTTGTATGTCCAGTATCAATCACTGGTTTACCCCTCATTTGTTGTGTTGTATGTTCAGTATCAACCACTGGTTTGCATCCCATATGGTGGGTTGTATGTTCAGTATCAACCACTGGTTTACCCCTCATATGCTGGGTTGTATGCTCAGTATCAACCACTGCTTTATCCCTCATATGCTGTGTTGTATGCTCAGTATCAACCACAGGTTTCCCCCTCATATGCTGGGCTGTATGCTCAGTATCAACCACTGGTTTACCCCTCATATGCTGGGTTGTATGCTCAGTATCAACCACTGGTTTACCTCCTACATGTTGGGTTGTATGTTCAGTAACAAACACCGGTTTAATTCTCATATGTTGTGTTCGATGTTCAGTATCAACCACTGGTTTACCTCCCACATCTTGGGTTGTATGTGTAGTATCAACCACTGGTTTACCTCCGACATGGTGGGTTGTATGTTCAGTATCAACAACTGGTTTACCCCTCATATGCTGGGTTGTATGCTAAGTATCAACGACTGGTTTCCCTCTCCCATGCTGGGCTGTATGTTCAGTATCAACCAATGGTTAACTTACCACATGGTGGGATGTATGTTCAGTATCAACTATTGGCTTCCCTCTCCCATGCTGGGTTATATGTTCAGTATCAACCAGAGGTTTACCTTTCCCATGCTGGGTTGTATGCTCAGTATAAAACCACTGGTTTACCTCCCACATGGTGGATTGTATGTTCAGTATCAACCACTGGTTTATCTCCCAAATGTTGGGTTGTATGTTCTATATCAACCACTGGTTTACCTCTCCTATGCTGGGTTGTATGTTCAGTATCAACCACCGGTTTAGTTCTCATATGTTGTGTTGTATGTTCAGTATCAACCACTGGTTTACATCCCACATTTTCAGTTGTATGTTCAGTATCAACCACAGGTTTACCCCTCATATGCTGGGTTGTATGTTAAGTATCAACCACAGGTTTCACTCTCCCATGCTGGGCTGTATGTTCAGTATCAACTACTGCTTTACTTACCACATGTTGGGTTGTATGTTCAGTATCAACCACTGGTTTACCTCCCACATGTTGGGTTGTATGTTCAGTATCAACCACTGGTTTATCCCTAGTATGCTGTGTTGTATGCTCAGTATCAACCACAGGTTTCCCTCTCCCATGCTGGGCTGTATGTTCAGGATCAACCACTGGTTTACATCACACATGGTGGGTTGTATGTTCAGTATCAACCACTGGTTTACTCCTCATATGCTGGGTTGTATGCTCAATATCAACCACAGGTTTCCCTGTCCCATGCTTGGCTGTATGTTCAGTATCAACCATGGTTTCCTTACCACATGCTGGGTGGTTTGTTCAGTGTCAACCACTGATTTACCTCCCACATGCTGGGTTGTATGTTCAGTATCAACCACTGGTTTATCTCCCAAATGTTGGGTTGTATGTTCAGTATCAACTACTTGTTTTTGTCTCCCACACTGGGTTTTATGTTCAGTATCAGCCACTGGTTTACCTCCCACATGTTGAGTTGTATGTTCAGTATCAACCACTGGTTCCCCTCTCCTATGCTTGGCTGTTTCTTCAGTATCAACCACTGGTTTAGTTACCACACGGTTGGTTGTATGTTCAGTATAAACTATTGGCGTGCCTCTCCCATTCTGTGTTGTATGTTCAGTATCAACAACTGGTTTACTTACCACATGTTGAGTTGTATGTTCAGTATCAACCACTGATTTACCTCCCACATGTTGGGTTGTATGTTCAGTATCAACCACTGGTTTATCCCGCATATGTTGTGTTGTATGTTCAGTATCAACCACTGGTTTACCTCCCACATGGTGGGTTGTATGTTCAGTATCAACCACGGGTTTCCCCTCATATGCTGGGTTGTATGCACAGTATCAACCACAGGTTTCCCTCTCCCATGCTGGGCTGTATGTTCAGTATCAACCACTGGTTAACTTACCACATGTTGGGTTGTATGTTCAGTATGAACCACTGGTTTACCTCCCAAATGCTGGGTAGTATGTTCCGTATCAACCACTTGTTTTTGTCTCCCACACTGGGTTTTATGTTCAGTATCAGCCACTGGTTTACCTCCCACATCTTGAGTTGTATGTTCAGTATCAACCACTGGTTACCCTCTCCCATGCTGGGCTGTATGTTTAGTATCAACCATTGGTTAACTTACAACATGATTGGTTGTATGTTCAGTATCAACTATTGGTTTGCCTCTCACATGCTGGGTTGTATGTTCAGTATCAACAACTGGTTTACTTACCACATGTTGGGTTGTATGTTCAGTATCAACAACTGGCTTACTTAGCACATGCTGGGTTGTATGTTCAGTATCAACAATAGGTTTACCTTCCACATGCTGGGTTGTATGCTCAGTATCAACCACTGGTTTACCTCCCACATGTTGGGTTGTATGTTCAGTATCAACCACCGGTTTACTTCTCATATGTTGTGTTGTATGTTCCGTATCAACCACTTGTTTTTGTCTCCCACACTGGCTTTTATGTTAAGTATCAGCCACTGGTTTACCTCCCACATGTTCAGTTGTATGTTCAGTATCAACAACAGGTTTACTTACCACATCCTGGGTTGTATGTTCAGTATCAACCACTGGTTTACCTCCAACATGTTGGGTTGTATGTTCAGTATCAACCACTGGTTTATTCCTCATATGTTGTGTTGTATGCTCAGTATCAACCACAGGTTACCCTTTCCCATGCTGGGCTGTATGTTCAGTATCAACCACTGGTTTACTTACAACATGATTGGTTGTATGTTCAGTATCAACTATTGGCTTGCCTCTTCCATACTGGGTTGTATGTTCAGTATCAACAATTGGTTTACTTACCATATGGTGGGTTGTATGTTCAGTATCAACAACTGGTATACTTACCACATGCTGGGTTGTATGTTCAGTATGAACCACTGGTTTACCTCCCACATGTTGGATTGTATGTTCAGTATCAACCACTACTTTATCCCTCATATGCTGTGTTGTATGCTCAGTATCAACCACAGGTTTCCCTCTCCCATGCTGGGCTGTATGTTCAGGATCAACCACTGGTTTACATCACACATGGTGGGTTGTATGTTCAGTATCAACCACTGGTTTACTCCTCATATGCTGGGTTGTATGCTCAATATCAACCACAGGTTTCCCTGTCCCATGCTTGGCTGTATGTTCAGTATCAACCATGGTTTCCTTACCACATGCTGGGTGGTTTGTTCAGTGTCAACCACTGATTTACCTCCCACATGCTGGGTTGTATGTTCAGTATCAACCACTGGTTTATCTCCCAAATGTTGGGTTGTATGTTCAGTATCAACTACTTGTTTTTGTCTCCCACACTGGGTTTTATGTTCAGTATCAGCCACTGGTTTACCTCCCACATGTTGAGTTGTATGTTCAGTATCAACCACTGGTTCCCCTCTCCTATGCTTGGCTGTTTCTTCAGTATCAACCACTGGTTTAGTTACCACACGGTTGGTTGTATGTTCAGTATAAACTATTGGCGTGCCTCTCCCATTCTTTGTTGTATGTTCAGTATCAACAACTGGTTTACTTACCACATGATGGGTTGTATGTTCAGTATCAACTACTGGTTTACTTACCACATGTTGGGTTGTATGTTCAGTATCAACCACTGGTTTACCTCCCACATGTTGGGTTGTATGTTCAGTATCAACCACTGGTTTATCCCTAGTATGCTGTGTTGTATGCTCAGTATCAACCACAGGTTTCCCTCTCCCATGCTGGGCTGTATGTTCAGGATCAACCACTGGTTTACATCACACATGGTGGGTTGTATGTTCAGTATCAACCACTGGTTTACTCCTCATATGCTGGGTTGTATGCTCAATATCAACCACAGGTTTCCCTGTCCCATGCTTGGCTGTATGTTCAGTATCAACCATGGTTTCCTTACCACATGCTGGGTGGTTTGTTCAGTGTCAACCACTGATTTACGTCTCACATGCTGGGTTGTATGTTCAGTATCAACCACTGGTTTATCTCCCAAATGTTGGGTTGTATGTTCAGTATCAACTACTTGTTTTTGTCTCCCACACTGGGTTTTATGTTCAGTATCAGCCACTGGTTTACCTCCCACATGTTGAGTTGTATGTTCAGTATCAACCACTGGTTCCCCTCTCCTATGCTTGGCTGTTTCTTCAGTATCAACCACTGGTTTAGTTACCACACGGTTGGTTGTATGTTCAGTATAAACTATTGGCGTGCCTCTCCCATTCTGTGTTGTATGTTCAGTATCAACAACTGGTTTACTTACCACATGATGGGTTGTATGTTCAGTATCAACCACTGGTTTACCTCCCACATGTTGAGTTGTATGTTCAGTATCAACCACTGATTTACCTCCCACATGTTGGGTTGTATGTTCAGTATCAACCACTGGTTTATCCCGCATATGTTGTGTTGTATGTTCAGTATCAACCACTGGTTTACCTCCCACATGGTGGGTTGTATGTTCAGTATCAACCACGGGTTTCCCCTCATATGCTGGGTTGTATGCACAGTATCAACCACAGGTTTCCCTCTCCCATGCTGGGCTGTATGTTCAGTATCAACCACTGGTTAACTTACCACATGTTGGGTTGTATGTTCAGTATGAACCACTGGTTTACCTCCCAAATGCTGGGTAGTATGTTCCGTGTCAACCACTTGTTTTTGTCTCCCACACTGGGTTTTATGTTCAGTATCAGCCACTGGTTTACCTCCCACATCTTGAGTTGTATGTTCAGTATCAACCACTGGTTACCCTCTCCCATGCTGGGCTGTATGTTCAGTATCAACCATTGGTTAACTTACAACATGATTGGTTGTATGTTCAGTATCAACTATTGGTTTGCCTCTCACATGCTGGGTTGTATGTTCAGTATCAACAACTGGTTTACTTACCACATGTTGGGTTGTATGTTCAGTATCAACAACTGGCTTACTTAGCACATGCTGGGTTGTATGTTCAGTATCAACAATAGGTTTACCTTCCACATGCTGGGTTGTATGCTCAGTATCAACCACTGGTTTACCTCCCACATGTTGGGTTGTATGTTCAGTATCAACCACCGGTTTACTTCTCATATGTTGTGTTGTATGTTCCGTATCAACCACTTGTTTTTGTCTCCCACACTGGCTTTTATGTTAAGTATCAGCCACTGGTTTACCTCCCACATGTTCAGTTGTATGTTCAGTATCAACAACAGGTTTACTTACCACATCCTGGGTTGTATGTTCAGTATCAACCACTGGTTTACCTCCAACATGTTGGGTTGTATGTTCAG
This sequence comes from Haliotis rufescens, assembly GCF_023055435.1. Lineage (NCBI taxonomy): Eukaryota > Metazoa > Mollusca > Gastropoda > Lepetellida > Haliotidae > Haliotis > Haliotis rufescens. The sequence goes on from NW_025964383.1 coordinate 10,924,323, forward strand.
TATCAACCACTGGTTTATTCCTCATATCTTGTGTTGTATGCTCAGTATCAACCACAGGTTACCCTTTCCCATGCTGGGCTGTATGTTCAGTATCAACCACTGGTTTATTCCTCATATGTTGTGTTGTATGCTCAGTATCAACCACTGGTTACCCTTTCCCATGCTGGGCTGTATGTTCAGTATCAACCACTGGTTTACTTACAACATGATTGGTTGTATGTTCAGTATCAACTATTGGCTTGCCTCTTCCATACTGGGTTGTATGTTCAGTATCAACAATTGGTTTACTTACCATATGGTGGGTTGTATGTTCAGTATCAACAACTGGTATACTTACCACATGCTGGGTTGTATGTTCAGTATGAACCACTGGTTTACCTCCCACATGTTGGATTGTATGTTCAGTATCAACCACTACTTTATCCCTCATATGCTGTGTTGTATGCTCAGTATCAACCACAGGTTTCCCTCTCCCATGCTGGGCTGTATGTTCAGGATCAACCACTGGTTTACATCACACATGGTGGGTTGTATGTTCAGTATCAACCACTGGTTTACTCCTCATATGCTGGGTTGTATGCTCAATATCAACCACAGGTTTCCCTGTCCCATGCTTGGCTGTATGTTCAGTATCAACCATGGTTTCCTTACCACATGCTGGGTGGTTTGTTCAGTGTCAACCACTGATTTACCTCCCACATGCTGGGTTGTATGTTCAGTATCAACCACTGGTTTATCTCCCAAATGTTGGGTTGTATGTTCAGTATCAACTACTTGTTTTTGTCTCCCACACTGGGTTTTATGTTCAGTATCAGCCACTGGTTTACCTCCCACATGTTGAGTTGTATGTTCAGTATCAACCACTGGTTCCCCTCTCCTATGCTTGGCTGTTTCTTCAGTATCAACCACTGGTTTAGTTACCACACGGTTGGTTGTATGTTCAGTATAAACTATTGGCGTGCCTCTCCCATTCTTTGTTGTATGTTCAGTATCAACAACTGGTTTACTTACCACATGATGGGTTGTATGTTCAGTATCAACCACTGGTTTACCTCCCACATGTTGAGTTGTATGTTCAGTATCAACCACTGGTTACCCTCTCCCATGCTGGGCTGTATGTTCAGTATCAACCATTGGTTAACTTACAACATGATTGGTTGTATGTTCAGTATCAACAATTGGTTTGCCTCTCACATGCTGGGTTGTATGTTCAATATCAACAACTGGTTTACTTACCACATGTTGGGTTGTATGTTCAGTATCAACAACTGGTTTACTTAGCACATGCTGGGTTGTATGTTCAGTATCAACAATAGGTTTACCTCCCACATGCTGGGTTGTATGCTCAGTATCAACCACTGGTTTACCTCCCACATCTTGGGTTGTATGTTCAGTATCAACCACCGGTTTACTTCTCATATGTTGTGTTGTATGTTCCGTATCAACCACTTGTTTTTGTCTCCCACACTGGGTTTTATGTTAAGTATCAGCCACTGGTTTACCTCCCACATGCTGGGCTGTATGTTCAGTATCAACCACTGGTTTACTTACCACAGGGTTGGTTGTATGTTCAGTATCAACTATTGCCTTGCCTCTCACATGCTGGGTTGTATGTTAAGTATCAACAACTGGTTAACTTACCACATGGTGGGTTGTATGTTCAGTATCAACCACTGGTTTACCTCCCACATGTTGAGTTGTATGGTCAGTATCAACAACCGGTTTACTTACCAGATCCTGGGTTGTATGTTCAGTATCAACCACTGGTTTACCTCCAACATGTTGGGTTGCATGTTCAGTATCAACCACTGGTTTATTCCTCACATGCTGTGTTGTATGCTCAGGATCAACCACTGGTTACCCTCTCCCATGCTGGGCTGTATGTTTAGTATCAACCACTGGTTTACTTACAACATGATTGGTTGTATGTTCAGTATCAACTATTGGCTTGCCTCTCCCATGCTGGGTTGTATGTTCAGTATCAACAATTGGTTTACTTACCATATGGTGGGTTGTATGTTCAGTATCAACAACTGGTTTACTTACCAGATGCTGGGTTGTATGTTCAGTATCAACCACTGGTTTACCTCCCACATGTTGGATTGTATGTTCAGTATCAACCACTGCTTTATCCCTCATATGCTGTGTTGTATGCTCAGTATCAACCACAGGTTTCCCTCTCCCATGCTTGGCTGTATGTTCAGTATCAACCATGGTTTACTTACCACATGCTGGGTGGTTTGTTCAGTGTCAACCACTGATTTACCTCCCACATGCTGGGTTGTATGTTCAGTAACAACCACTGGTTTATCTCCCAAATGTTGGGTTGTATGTTCAGTATCAACTACTTGTTTTTGTCTCCCACACTGGGTTTTATGTTCAGTATCAGCCACTGGTTTACCTCCCACATGTTGAGTTGTATGTTCAGTATCAACCACTGGTTCCCCTCTCCTATGCTTGGCTGTTTCTTCAGTATCAACCACTGGTTTAGTTACCACACGGTTGGTTGTATGTTCAGTATAAACTAGTGGCGTGCCTCTCCCATTCTGTGTTGTATGTTCAGTATCAACAACTGGTTTACTTACCACATGATGGGTTGTATGTTCAGTATCAACCACTGGTTTACCTCCCACATGTTGAGTTGTATGTTCAGTATCAACAACTGGTTTACTTACCACATGCTGGGTTGTATGTTCAGTATCAACCACTGATTTACCTCCCACATGTTGGGTTGTATGTTCAGTATCAACCACTGGTTTATCCCTCATATGTTGTGTTGTATGTCCAGTATCAACCACTGGTTTACATCCCACATGGTGGGTTGTATGTTCGGTTAACCACTGGTTTCCCCTCATATGCTGGGTTGTATGCACAGTATCAACCACAGGTTTCCCTCTCCCATGCTGGGCTGTATGTTCAGTATCAACCACTGGTTAACTTACCACATGTTGGGTTGTATGTTCAGTATGAACCACTGGTTTACCTCCCAAATACTGGGTAGTATGTTCCGTATCAACCACTTGTTTTTGTCTCCCACACTGGGTTTTATGTTCAGTATCAGCCACTGGTTTACCTCCTACATGTTGAGTTGTATGTTCAGTATCAACCACTGGTTACCCTCTCCCATGCTGGGCTGTATGTTCAGTATCAACCATTGGTTAACTTACAACATGATTGGTTGTATGTTCAGTATCAACTATTGGTTTGCCTCTCACATACTGGGTTGTATGTTCAGTATCAACAACTGGTTTACTTACCACATGTTGGGTTGTATGTTCAGTATCAACAACTGGTTTACTTAGCACATGCTGGGTTGTATGTTCAGTATCAACAATAGGTTTACCTCCCACATGCTGGGTTGTATGCTCAGTATCAACCACTGGTTTACCTCCCACATGTTGGGTTGTATGTTCAGTATCAACCACCGGTTTACTTCTCATATGTTGTGTTGTATTTTCCGTATCAACCACTTGTTTTTGTCTCCCACACTGGGTTTTATGTTAAGTATCAGCCACTGGTTTACCTCCCACATGCTGGGCTGTATGTTCAGCATCAACCAATGGTTTACTTACCACAGGGTTGGTTGTATGTTCAGTATCAACTATTGGCTTGCCTCTCACATCCTGGGTTGTATGTTCAGTATCAACAACTGGTTAACTTACCACATGGTGGGTTGTATGTTCAGTATCAACCACTGGTTTACCTCCCTCATGTTGAGCTGTATGTTCAGTATCAACAACCGGGTTACTTACCACATCCTGGGTTGTATGTTCAGTATCAACCACTGGTTTACCTCCAACATGTTGGGTTGTATGTTCAGTATCAACCACTGGTTTATTCCTCATATGCTGTGTTGTATGCTCAGTATCAACCACAGGTTACCCTCTCCATTGCTGGGCTGTATGTTCAGTATCAACCACTGGTTTACTTACAACATGATTGGTTGTATGTTCAGTATCAACTATTGGCTTGCCTCTCCCATGCTGGGTTGTATGTTCAGTATCAACAATTGGTTTACTGACCATATGGTGGGTTGTATGTTCAGTATCAACAACTGGTTTACTTACCACATGCTGGGTTGTATGTTCAGTATCAACCACTGGTTTACCTCCCACATGTTAGATTGTATGTTCAGTATCAACCACTGCTTTATCCCTCATATGATGTGTTGTATGCTCAGTATCAACCACAGGTTTCCCCCTCATATGCTGGGCTGTATGCTCAGTATCAACCACAGGTTTCAATCTCCCATGCTGGGCTGTATGTTCAGTATCAACCACTGGTTTACATCCCTCATGGTGCGTTGTATGTTCAGTATCAACCACTGGTTTACCCCTCATATGCTGGGCTGTATGCTCAGTATCAACCACAGGTTTCCCTCTCCCATGCTGGGCTGCATGTTCAGGATCAAACACTGGTTAACTTACCACATGCTGGGTCGTATGTTCAGTATCAACCACTGGTTTACCTCCCACATGTTGGGCTGTATGCTCAGTATCAACCACAGGTTTCAATCGCCAATGCTGGGCTGTATGTTCAGTATCAACCACTGGATTACATCCCTCATGGTGGGTTGTATGTTCAGTATCAACCACTGGTTTACCCACCATATGCTGGGCTGTATGCTCAGTATCAACCACTGGTTTACCCACCATATGCTGGGTTGTATCGTCAGTATCAACCACTGGTTTCCCTCTCCCATGCTTGGCTGCATGTTCAGCATCAACCACTGGTTAACTTACCACATCCTGGGTTGTATGTTCAGTATCAACCACTGGTTTACCTCCCACATGTTGGGTTGTATGTTCAGTTTCAACCACTGATTTACCCCTCATATGCTGGGTTGTATGCTCAGTATCAACCACAGGTTTCCCTCTCCCATGCTGGGTTGTATGTTCAGTATCAACCACTGGTTTACCTCCCACATGTTGGGTTATATGTTCAGTATCAACCACTGATTTACCCCTCATATGCTGGGTTCTATGCTCAGTATCAACCACAGGTTTCCCTCTCCCATGCTGGGCTGTATGTTCAGTATCAACCACTTGTTTTTGTCTCCCACACTGGGTTTTATGTTCAGTATCAGCCACTTGTTTACCTCCCACATGTTGGGTTGTATGTTCAGTATCAACCACTGGTTACCCTCTCCCATGCTGGGCTGTATGTTCAGTATCAACCACTGGTTTACCTCCTACATGTTGGGTTGTATGTTCAGTATCAACCACTGGTTTATCCCTCATATGCTGGGTTGTATGCTCAGTATCAACCACAGGTTTCCCTCTCCCATGCTGGGTTGTATGTTCAGTATCAACCACTGGTTTACATCCCACATGGTGGGTTGTATGTTCAGTATCAACCACTGGTTTACCCCTCATATGCTGGGTTGTATGCTCAGTATCAACCACAGGTTTCCCTCTCCCATGCTGGGCTGTATGTTCAGTATCAACCACTGGTTTACCATCCACATGCTGGGTTGTATGTTCAGTTATCAACCACTGATTTACCTCCCACATGTTGGGTTGTATGTTCAGTATCAAACACTGGTTTACCACCTACATGTTGGGTTATATGTTCAGTATCAACCACTGGTTTATTCCTCATATGCTGGGTTGTATGCTCAGTATCAACCACAGGTTTCCCTCTCCATTGCTGGGCTGTATGTTCAGTATCAACCACTGGTTTACATCCCACATGGAGGTTTGTATGTTCAGTATCAACCACTGGTTTACCCCTCATATGCTGGGTTGTATGCTCAGTATCAACCACAGGTTTCCCTCTCCCATGCTGGGCTGTATGTTCAGTATCAATCACAGGTTAAGTTACCACATGTTGGGTTGTATGTTCAGTATCAGCCACTGGTTTCCCTCCCACATGTTGGGATGTATGTTCAGTATTAACCACTGGTTTCCCTCTCCCATGCAGGGCTGTATGTTCAGTATCAACCACTGGTTTACCACCCACATGCTGGGTTGTGTGTTCAGTTATCAACCACTGATTTACCTCCAACATGGTGGGTTCTATGTTCAGTATCAACCCCTGGTTTACCTCCCACATGTTGAGTTGTATGTTCAGTATCAACCACTGGTTACCTCCCACATGTTGAGTTCTATGTTCAGTATCAACCACTGGTTACGTCCCACATGTTCAGTTGTATGTTCAGTATCAACCACTGGTTTACCTCCCACATGTTCAGTTGTATGTTCAGTATCAACCACTGGTTTACCTCCAAGATGCTGGGTTGTATGTTCAGTATCAAACACTGGTTTACCTCCCACATGTTGAGTTGTATGTTCAGTATCAACCACTGGTTTACCTCCCACATGTTGAGTTGTATGTTCAGTATCAACCACTGGTTTAACCCTCATATGCTGGGTTGTATGCTCAGTATCAACCACTGGTTTACCCCTCATCTGCTGTATTGTCTGTTCAGTATCAACCACTGGTTTACCTCCCACATGTTGAGTTGTATGTTCAGTATCAACCACTGGTTTACCCCTCATCTGCTGGGCTGTATGTTCAGTATCAACCACTCTTTTACCTCTCCTATGCTGGGTTGTATGTTCAGTATCAACAACAGGTTTACCTCCCACATGCTGGGTTGTATGCTCAGTATCAACCAATGGTTTACCTCCCACATGCTGGGTTGTATGTTCAGTATCAACCAGTGGTTTACCTCCCACATGGTGGGTTGTATGTTCAGTATCAACCACTGGTTTACCACTCATATGCTGGGTTGTATGTTCAGTATCAACCACTGGTTTACCACTCATATGCTGGGTTGTATGTTCAGTATCAACCACTGGTTTACCCCTCATAGGCTGGGTTGTATGCTAAGTATCAACCACTGGTTTACCCCTCATATACTGTGTTGTATGTTCAGTATCATCTAATGGTTTACTTACCACATGCTGGGTTGTATGTTCAGTATCAACCACTGGTTTACATCCCACATGTTGAGTTGTATGTTCAGTATCAACCACTGGTTTACCCCTCATATGCTGGGTTGTATGCTCAGTATCAACCACAGGTTTCCCTCTCCCATGATGGGCTGTATGTTCAGTATCAACTGCTGATTTACTAACAACATGGTGGGTTGTATGTTCAGTATCAAACACTGGTTTACCTCCCACATGTTGAGTTGTATGTTCAGTATCAACCACTGGTTTACTTCCACATGTTGGGTTGTATGTTCAGTATCAACCACTGGTTTACCTTTCATATGTTGGGTTGTATGTTCAGTATCAACCACCGGTTTATCTTCCACATATTGGGTTGTATCTTCAGTATCAACCACTGGTTTTCGCCTCATATGCTGGGTTGTATGTTCAGTATCAACCACTGGTTTACCTCCCACATGTTGTGTTGTATGTTCAGTATCAACCATTGGTTTACACCTCATATGCTGGGTTGTATGCTCAGTATCAACCACAGGTTTCCCTCTCCCATGCTGGGCTGTATGTTCAGTATTACCCACTGGTTTACTTACCACATTCTTGGTTGTATGTTTAGTATCAACTATTGGCTTGCCTCTCCCATGCTGGGTTGTATGTTTAGTATCAACCACTGGTTTTCCTCTCCTATGCTGGGTTGTATGTTTAGTATCAACCACTGGTTTACCTGCCAGATGCTGGGTTGCATGTTCAGTTATCAACCACTGATTTACCTCCCACATGGTAGGTTGTATGTTCAGTATCAACCCCTGGTTTACCTCCCACATGTTGAGTTGTATGTTCAGTATCAACCACTGGTTTACCACGCACATGCTGGGTTGTTTGTTCAGTTATCAACCACTGATTTACCTCCCACATGGTGGGTTGTATGTTCAGTATCAACCCCTGGTTTACCTCCAACATGTTGAGTTGTATGTTCAGTATCAACCACTGGTTACCTCCCACATGTTGAGTTGTATGTTCAATTTCAACCACTAGTTTACCTCCCACATGTTCCGTTGTATGTTCAGTATCAACCACTGGTTTACCTCCCACATGTTCCGTTGTATGTTTAGTATCAACCACTGGTTTACTAACAACATGCTGGGTTGTATGTTCAGTATCAACAACAGGTTTACCTCTCCCATGTTGAGTTGTATGTTCAGTATCAACCACTGGTTTACTTCCACATGTTGGGTTGTATGTTCGGTATCAGCCACTGGTTTACCTCTCATATGTTGGGTTGTATGTTCAGTATCAACCAGTGGTTTACCTTCCACATATCGGGTTGTATGTTCTGTATCAACCACTGGTTTCCGCCTCATATGCTGGGTTGTATGTTCAGTATCAACCACTGGTTTACCTCCCACATGTTGGGTTGTATGTTCAGTATGAACCACTGGTTCACCCCTCATATGTTGGGTTGTATATCCAGTATCAACCACTGGTTTACCTCCCACATGTTGTGTTGTATGTTCAGTATCAACCACTAGTTTACCTCCAACATGTTGTGTTGTATGTTCAGTATCAACCACTGGTTTACACCTCATATGCTGGGTTGTATGTTCAGTATCAACCACTGGTTTACCTCCCACATGCTGGGTTGTATATTCAGCATCAACCACTGGTTTACCCCTCATATGTTGTGTTGTATGTCCAGTATCAACCACTGGTTTACCTCCCACATGTTGTGTTGTATGTTCAGTATCAACCACTGGTTTACACCTCATAAGCTGGGTTGTATGCTCAGTATCAACCACAGGTTTCCCTCTCCCATGCTGGGCTGTATGTTCAGTATTACCCACTGGTTTACTTACCACATTCTTGGTTGTATGTTTAGTATCAACTATCGGCTAGCCTCTCCCATGCTGGGTTATATGTTCAGTATCAACCACTGGTTTTCCTCTCCTATGCTGGGTTGTATGTTTAGTATCAACCACTGGTTTACCTCCCACATGCTGGGTTGTATGTTCAGTTATCAACCACTGATTTACCTCCCACATGGTGGGTTGTATGTTCAGTATCAACCGCTGGTTTACCTCCCACATGTTGAGTTGTATGTTCATTATCAACCACTGGTTTACCTCCCACATGCTGGGTTGTTTGTTCAGTTATCAACCACTGATATACCTCCCACATGGTGGGTTGTATGTTCAGTATCAACCACTGGTTTACCTCCAACATGTTGAGTTGTATGTTCAGTATCAACCACTGGCTACCTCCCACATGTTCAGTTGTATGTTCAGTATCAACTACTGGTTTACCTCCCACATGTTCCGTTGTATGTTTAGTATCAACCACTGGTTTACCTACATCATGCTGGGTTGTATATCCAGTATCAACCACTGGTTTACATCCGACATGTTCAGTTGTATGTTCAGTATCAACCACTGGTTTACCTTCCACATATTGGGTTGTATGTTCAGTATCAACCACAGGTTTCCGCCTCATATGCTGGGTTGTATGTTCAGTATCAACCACTGGTTTACCTCCAACATGCTGGGTTGTATGCTCAGTATCAACCACTGGTTTACTTACACATGTTGGGTTGTATGTTCGGTATCAACCACTGGTTTACCTATCATATGTTGGGTTATATGTTCAGTATCAACCACTGGTTTACCTTCCACATATTGGGTTGTATGTTCAGTATCAACCACTGGTTTCCGCCTCATATGCTGGGTTGTATGTTCAGTATCAACCACTGGTTTACCCCTCATATGTTGTGTTGTATGTTCAGTATCAACCACTGGTTTACCTCCCACATGTTGTGTTGTATGTTCAGTATCAACCACTGGTTTACATCCCACATGTTGAGTTGTATGTTCAGTATCAACCACTGGTTTACCCCTCATATGCTGGGTTGTATGCTCAGTATCAACCACAGGTTTCCCTCTCCCATGATGGGCTGTATGTTCAGTATCAACTGCTGGTTTAGTAACAACATGCTGGGTTGTATGTTCAGTATCAACCACTGGTTTACCTCCGACATGTTGAGTTGTATGTTCAGTATCAACCACTGGTTTACTTTCACATGTTGGGTTATATGTTCGGTATCAACCACTGGTTTACCCCTCATATGTTGTGTTGTATGTCCAGTATCAACCACTGGTTTACCTCCCACATGTTGTGTTGTATGTTTAGTATCAACCACTGGTTTACACCTCATATGCTGGGTTGTATGTTCAGTATCAACCACTGGTTTACCTCCCACATGTTGGGTTGTATGTTCAGTATGAACCACTGGTTTACCCTCCATATCTTGTGTTGTATGTCCAGCATCAACCACTGGTTTACCTCCCACATGTTGTGTTGTATGTTCAGTATCAACCACTGGTTTACACCTCATATGCTGGGTTGTATGCTCAGTATCAACCTCAGGTTTCCCTCTCCCATGCTGGGCTGTATGTTCAGTATTACCCACTGGTTTACTTACCACATTCTTGGTTGTATGTTTAGTATCAACTATTGGCTTGCCTCTCCCATGCTGGGTTTTATGTTCAGCATCAACCACTGGTTTTCCTCTCCTATGCTGTGTTGTATGTTTAGTATCAACCACTGGTTTACCTCCCACATGGTGGGTTGTATGTTCAGTTATCAACCACTGATTTACCTCCCACATGCTGGGTTGTATGTTCAGTATCATCCCCTGGTTTACCTCCCACATGTTGAGTTGTATGTTCAGTATCAACCACTGGTTTACCACCCACATGCTGGGTTGTTTGTTCAGTTATCAACCACTGATATACCTCCCACATGGTGGGTTGTATGTTCAGTATCAACCACTGGTTTACCTCCAACATATGTTGACTTGTATCTTCAGTATCAAACACTGGTTACCTCCCACATGTTGAGTTGTATGTTCAGTATCAACCACTGGTTACCTCCCACATGTTCAGTTGTATGTTCAGTATCAACCACTGGTTTACCTCCCACATGTTCCGTTGTATGTTCAGTGTCAACCACTGGTTTACTTCCACATGTTGGCTTGTATGTTCGGTATCAACCACTGGTTTACCTCTCATATGTTGTGTTGTATGTTCAGTATCAACCACTGGTTTACCTTCCACATATTGGGTTGTATGTTCAGTATCAACCACTGGTTTCCGCCTCATATGCTTGGTTGTATGTTCAGTATCAACCACTGGTTTACCTCCCACATGTTGGGTTGTATGTACAGTATCAACCACTGGTTTACCCCTCATATGTTGTGTTGTATGTCCAGTATCAACCACTGGTTTACCTCCCACATGTTGTGTGGTATGTTCAGTATCAACCACTGGTTTACACCTCATATGCTGGGTTGTATGTTCAGTATCAACCACAGGTTTCCCTCTCCCATGCAGGGCTGTATGTTCAGTATTACCCACTGGTTTACTTACCACATTCTTGGTTGTATGTTTAGTATCAACTATTGGCTTTCCTCTCCCATGCTAGGTTGTATGCTCAGTATCAACCACTGGTTTTCCTCTCCTATGCTGGGTTGTATGTTTAGTATCAACCACTGGTTTACCTCCCACATGGTGGGTTGTATGTTCAGTTATCAACCACTGATTTACCTCCCACATGGTGGGTTGTATGTTTAGTATCAACCACTGGTTTACCTCCCACATGTTGAGTTGTATGTTCAGTATCAACCCCTGGTTTACCACCCACATGCTGGGTTGTTTGTTCAGTTATCAACCACTGATATACCTCCCACATGGTGGGTTGTATGTTCAGTATCAACCCCTGGTTTAACTCCAACATGTTGAGTTGTATGTTCAGTATCAACCACTGGTTACCTCCCACATGTTGAGTTGTGTGTTTAGTATCAACCACTGGTTACCTCCCACATGTTGAGTTGTATGTTCAGTATCAAACACTGGTTTACCTCCCACATGTTGTGTTGTATGTTTAGTATCAACCACTGGTTTACCTCCATCATGCTGGGTTGTATATCCAGTATCAACCACTGGTTTACCTCCCACATGTTGAGTTGTATGTTCAGTATCAACCACTGGTTTACCTCCCACATGTTGAGTTGTATGTTCAGGATCAACCACTGGTTTACCCCTGATATGTTTGGTTGTATGCTCAGTATCAACCACTGGTTTACCCCTCATATACTGTGTTGTATGTTCAGTATCATCTAATGGTTTACTTACCACATGCTGGGTTGTATGTTCAGTATCAACCATTGGTTTACATCCCACATGTTGAGTTGTATGTTCAGTATCAACCACTGGTTTACCCCTCATATGCTGGGTTGTATGCTCAGTATCAACCACAGGTTTCCCTCTCCCATGATGGGCTGTATGTTCTGTTTCAACTGCTGGTTTACTAACAACATGCTGGGTTGTATGTTCAGTATCAACCACTGGTTTACCTCCCACATATTTAGTTGTATGTTCAGTATCAACCACTGGTTTACTTCCACATGTTGGGTTGTATGTTCGGTATCAACCACTGGTTTACCTCTCATATGTTGAGTTGTATGTTCAGTATCAACCACTGGTTTACCTCCTACATGTTGGCTTCTATGTTCAGTATGAACCACTGGTTTACCCTTCACATGTTGTTTTGTATGTCCAGTATCAACCACTGGTTTACCTCCCACATGTTGTGTTGTATGTTCAGTATCAACCACTGGTTTACACCTCATATGCTGGGTTTTATGCTCAGTATCAACCACAGGTTTCCCTCTCCCATGCTGGGCTGTATGTTCAGTATTACCCACTGGTTTACTTACCACATTCTTGGGTGTATGTTTAGTATCAACTATTGGCTTGCCTCTCCCATGCTGGGTTGTATGTACAGTATCAACCACTGGCTTTCCTCTCCTATGCTGGGTTGTTTGTTTAGTATCAACCGCTGGTTTACCTCCCACGTGCTGGGTTGTATGTTCAGTTATCAACCACTGATTTACCTCCCATATGGTGGGTTGTATGTTCAGTATCAACCCCTGGTTTACCTCCTACATGTTGAGTTGTATGTTCAGTATCAACCACTGGTTCACCACCCACATGCTGGGTTGTTTGTTCAGTTATCAACCACTGATATACCTCCCACATGGTGGGTTGTATGTTCAGTATCAACTACTGGTTTACCTCCCACATGTTGAGTTGTATGTTCAGTATCAACCACTGGTTACCTCCCACATGTTGAGTTGTATGTTCAGTATCACCCACTGGTTACCTCCCACATGTTCAGTTGTATGTTCAGTATCCATCACTGGTTTACCTCCCACATGTTCCGTTGTATGTTTAGTATCATCCACTGGTTTACTAACAACATGCTGGGTTGTATGTTCAGTATCAACCACTGGTTTACCTCCCACATGTTGAGTTGTATGTTCAGTATCAACCACTGGTTTACTTCCACATGTTGGGTTGTATGTTCAGTATCAACCACTGGTTTACCTCTCATATGTTGGGGTGTATGTTCAGTATCAACCACTGGTTTACCTTCCACATATTGGGTTGTATGTTCAGTATCAACCACTGGTTTCCGCCTCATATGCTGGGTTGTATGTTCAGTATCAACCACTGGTTTACCTCCCACATGTTGCGTTGTATGTTCAGTATGAACCACTGGTTTACACCTCATATGTTGAGTTGTATGTTCAGTATCAACCACTGGTTCACTTCCACATGTTGGGTTGTATATTCGGTATCAACCACTGGTTTACCTCTCATATGTTGGGTTGTATGTTCAGTATCAACCACTGGTTTACCTTCCACATATTGGGTTGTATGTTCAGTATCAACCACTGGTTTCCGCCTCATATGCTGGGTTGTATGTTCAGTATCAACCACTGGTTTACCTCCTACATGTTGGGTTGTACCTTCAGTATGAACCACTGGTTTACCTTCCACATATTGGGTTGTATGTTCAGTATCAACCACTGGTTTCCGCCTCATATGCTGGGTTGTTTGTTCAGTATCAACCACTGGTTTACCTCCCACATGTTGGGTTGAATGTTCAGTATGAACCACTGGTTTACCCCTCATATGTTGTGTTGTATGTCCAGTATCAACCACTGGTTTACCTCCCATATGTTGTGTGGTATGTTCAGTATCAACCACTGGTTTACACCTCATATGCTGGGTTGTATGCTCAGTATCAACCACAGGTTTCCCTCTCCCATGCTGGGCTGTATGTTCAGTATTACCCACTGGTTTACTTACCACATTCTTGGTTGTATGTTTAGTATCAACTATTGGCTTGCCTCTCCCATGCTAGGTTGTATGTTCAGTATCAACCACTGGTTTTCCTCTCCTATGCTGGGCTGTATGTTTAGTATCAACCACTGGTTTCCGCCTCCCACATGCTGGGTTGTATGTTCAGTTATCAACCACTGATTTACCTCCCACATGGTGGGTTGTATGTTCAGTATCAACCCCTGGTTTACCTCCCACATGTTGAGTTGTATGTTCAGTATCAACCACTGGTTTACCACCCACATGCTGGGTTGTTTGTTCAGTTATCAACCACTGATATACCTCCCACATGGTGGGTTGTATGTTCAGTATCAACCCCTGGTTTACCTCCTACATGTTGAGTTGTATGTTCAGTATCAACCACTGGTTCACCACCCACATGCTGGGTTGTTTGTTCAGTTTTCAACCACTGATATACCTCCCACAGGGTGGGTTGTATGTTCAGTATCAACCAATGGTTTACCTCCAACATGTTGAGTTGTATGTTCAGTATCAACCACTGGTTACCTCCCACATGTTGAGTTGTATGTTCAGTATCAACCACTGGTTACCTCCCACATGTTCAGTTGTATGTTCAGTATCAACCACTGGTTTACCTCCCACATGTTCCGTTGTATGTTTAGTATCAACCACTGGTTTACTAACAACATGCTGGGTTGTATGTTCAGTATCAACCACTGGTTTACCTCCCACATGTTGAGTTGTATGTTCAGTATCAACCACTGGTTTACTTCCACATGTTGGGTTGTATGTTCGGTATCAACCACTGGTTTACCTCTCATATGTTGGGTTGTATGTTCAGTATCAACCACTGGTTTACCTTCCACATATTCGGTTGTATGTTCAGTATCAACCACTGGTTTCCGCCTCATATGCTGGGTTGTATGTTCAGTATCAACCACTGGTTTACCTCCCACATGTTGTGTTGTATGCTCAGTATCAACCACTGGTTTCCCTCTCCCATGCAGGGCTGTATGTTCAGTATTACCCACTGGTTTACTTACCACATTCTTGGTTGTATGTTTAGTATCAACTATTGGCTTGCCTCTCCCATGCTAGGTTGTATGTTCAGTATCAACCACTGGTTTTCCTCTCCTATGCTGGGTTGTATGTTTAGTATCAACCACTGGTTTACCTCCCACATGCTGGGTTGTATGTTCAGTTATCAAGCACTTATTTACCTCCCACATGGTGGGTTGTATGTTCAGTATCAACCCCTGGTTTACCTCCCACATGTTGAGTTGTATGTTCAGTATCAACCACTGGTTTACCACCCACATGCTGGGTTGTTTGTTCAGTTATCAACCACTGATATACCTCCCACATGGTGGGTTGTATGTTCAGTAGCAACCCCTGGTTTACCTCCAACATGTTGAGTTGTATGTTCAGTATCAACCACTGGTTACCTCCCACATGTTGTGTTGTATGTTTAGTATCAACCACTGGTTTACCTCCATCATGCTGGGTTGTATATCCAGTATCAACCACTGGTTTACCTCCCACATGTTGAGTTGTATGTTCAGTATCAACCACTGGTTTACCTCCCACATGTTGGGTTGTATGTTCAGTATGAACCACTGGTTTACCCCTCATATGTTGTGTTGTATGTCCAGTATCAACCACTGGTTTACCTCCCACATCTTGTGTTGTATGCTCAGTATCAACCACTGGTTTCCCTCTCCCATGCAGGGCTGTATGTTCAGTATTACCCACTGGTTTACTTACCACATTCTTGGTTGTATGTTTAGTATCAACTATTGGCTTGCCTCTCCAATGCTAGGTTGTATGTTCAGTATCAACCACTGGTTTTCCTCTCCTATGCTGGGTTGTATGTTTAGTATCAACCACTGGTTTACCTCCCACATGCTGGGTTGTATGTTCAGTTATCAACCACTTATTTACCTCCCACATGGTGGGTTGTATGTTCAGTATCAACCCCTGGTTTACCTCCCACATGTTGAGTTGTATGTTCAGTATCAACCACTGGTTTACCACCCACATGCTGGGTTGTTTGTTCAGTTATCAACCACTGATATACCTCCCACATGGTGGGTTGTATGTTCAGTAGCAACCCCTGGTTTACCTCCAACATGTTGAGTTGTATGTTCAGTATCAACCACTGGTTACCTCCCACATGTTGTGTTGTATGTTTAGTATCAACCACTGGTTTACCTCCATCATGCTGGGTTGTATATCCAGTATCAACCACTGGTTTACCTCCCACATGTTGAGTTGTATGTTCAGTATCAACCACTGGTTTACCTCCCACATGTTGAGTTGTATGTTCAGTATCAACCACTGGTTTACCTCCCACATGTTGTGTTGTATGTTCAGTATCAACCACTGGTTTACACCTCATATGCTGGGTTGTATGCTCAGTATCAACCACAGGTTTCCCTCTCCCATGCTGGGCTGTTTGTTCAGTATTACCCACTGGTTTACTTACCACATTCTTGGTTGTATGT
The DNA here is from genome assembly GCF_023055435.1 of Haliotis rufescens. Classification (NCBI taxonomy): domain Eukaryota; kingdom Metazoa; phylum Mollusca; class Gastropoda; order Lepetellida; family Haliotidae; genus Haliotis; species Haliotis rufescens. Next base: position 10,940,919 of record NW_025964383.1, read on the forward strand.
TTAGTATTAACTATTGGCTTGCCTCTCCCATGCTGGGTTGTATGTTCAGTATCAACCACTGGTTTTCCTCTCCTATGCTGGGTTGTATGTTTAGTATCAACCACTGGTTTACCCCTGATATGTTGGGTTGTATGCTCAGTATCAACCACTGGTTTACCTCCCACATGGTGGGTTGTATGTTCAGTATCAACCCCTGGTTTACCTCCCACATGTTGAGTTGTATGTTCAGTATCAACCACTGGTTTACCAACCACATGCTGGGTTGTATGTTCAGTTATCAACCACTGATATACCTCCCACATGGTGGGTTGTATGTTCAGTATCAACCCCTGGTTTACCTCCAACATGTTGAGTTGTATGTTCAGTATCAACCACTGGTTTACCACCCACATGCTGGGTTGTTTGTTCAGTTATCAACCACTGATATACCTCCCACATGGTGGGTTGTATGTTCAGTATCAACCCCTGGTTTACCTCCAACATGTTGAGTTGTATGTTCAGTATCAACCACTGGTTACCTCCCACATGTTGAGTTCTATGTTCAGTATCAACCACTGGTTACCTCCCACATGTTCAGTTGTATGTTCAGTATCAACCACTGGTTTACCTCCCACATGTTCCGTTGTATGTTTAGTATCAACCACTGGTTTACCTCCATCATGCTGGGTTGTATATCCAGTATCAACCACAGGTTTACCTCCCACATGTTGAGTTGTATGTTCAGTATCAACCACTGGTTTACCTCCCACATGTTGAGTTGTATGTTCAGTATCAACCACTGGTTTACCCCTGATATGTTGGGTTGTATGCTCAGTATCAACCACTGGTTTACCCCTCATATACTGTGTTGTATGTTCAGTATCATCTAATGGTTTACTTACCACATGCTGGGTTGTATGTTCAGTATCAACCACTGGTTTACATCCCACATGTTGAGTTGTATGTTCAGTATCAACCACTGGTTTACCCCTCATATGCTGGGTTGTATGCTCAGTATCAACCACAGGTTTCCCTCTCCCATGATGGGCTGTATGTTCAGTATCAACTGCTGGTTTAGTAACAACATGCTGGGTTGTATGTTCAGTATCAACCACTGGTTTACCTCCCACATGTTGAGTTGTATGTTCAGTATCAACCACTGGTTTACTTCCACATGTTGGGTTGTATGTTCAGTATCAACCACTGGTTTACCTCTCATATGTTGAGTTGTATGTTCAGTATCAACCACTGGTTTACTTCCACATGTTGGGTTGTATGTTCGGTATCAACCACTGGTTTACCTCTCATATGCTGGGTTGTATGTTCAGTATCAACCACTGGTTTACTTCCACATGTTGGGTTGTATGTTCGGTATCAACCACTGGTTTACCTCTCATATGTTGGGTTGTATGTTCAGTATCAACCACTGGTTTACCTCCCACATGTTGGGTTCTATGTTCAGTATGAACCACTGGTTTACCCTTCACATGTTGTGTTGTATGTCCAATATCAACCACTGGTTTACCTCCCACATGTTGTGTTGTATGTTCAGTATCAACCACTGGTTTACACCTCATATGCTGGGTTGTATGCTCAGTATCAACCACAGGTTTCCCTCTCCCATGCTGGGCTGTTTGTTCAGTATTACCCACTGGTTTACTTACCACATTCTTGGTTGTATGTTTAGTATTAACTATTGGCTTGCCTCTCCCATGCTGGGTTGTATGTTCAGTATCAACCACTGGTTTTCCTCTCCTATGCTGGGTTGTATGTTTAGTATCAACCACTGGTTTACCCCTGATATGTTGGGTTGTATGCTCAGTATCAACCACTGGTTTACCTCCCACATGGTGGGTTGTATGTTCAGTATCAACCCCTGGTTTACCTCCCACATGTTGAGTTGTATGTTCAGTATCAACCACTGGTTTACCAACCACATGCTGGGTTGTATGTTCAGTTATCAACCACTGATATACCTCCCACATGGTGGGTTGTATGTTCAGTATCAACCCCTGGTTTACCCCCAACATGTTGAGTTGTATGTTCAGTATCAACCACTGGTTTACCACCCACATGCTGGGTTGTTTGTTCAGTTATCAACCACTGATATACCTCCCACATGGTGGGTTGTATGTTCAGTATCAACCCCTGGTTTACCTCCAACATCTTGAGTTGTATGTTCAGTATCAACCACTGGTTACCTCCCACATGTTGAGTTCTATGTTCAGTATCAACCACTGGTTACCTCCCACATGTTCAGTTGTATGTTCAGTATCAACCACTGGTTTACCTCCCACATGTTCCGTTGTATGTTTAGTATCAACCACTGGTTTACCTCCATCATGCTGGGTTGTATATCCAGTATCAACCACAGGTTTACCTCCCACATGTTGAGTTGTATGTTCAGTATCAACCACTGGTTTACCTCCCACATGTTGAGTTGTATGTTCAGTATCAACCACTGGTTTACCCCTGATATGTTGGGTTGTATGCTCAGTATCAACCACTGGTTTACCCCTCATATACTGTGTTGTATGTTCAGTATCATCTAATGGTTTACTTACCACATGCTGGGTTGTATGTTCAGTATCAACCACTGGTTTACATCCCACATGTTGAGTTGTATGTTCAGTATCAACCACTGGTTTACCCCTCATATGCTGGGTTGTATGCTCAGTATCAACCACAGGTTTCCCTCTCCCATGATGGGCTGTATGTTCAGTATCAACTGCTGGTTTAGTAACAACATGCTGGGTTGTATGTTCAGTATCAACCACTGGTTTACCTCCCACATGTTGAGTTGTATGTTCAGTATCAACCACTGGTTTACTTCCACATGTTGGGTTGTATGTTCAGTATCAACCACTGGTTTACCTCTCATATGTTGAGTTGTATGTTCAGTATCAACCACTGGTTTACTTCCACATGTTGGGTTGTATGTTCGGTATCAACCACTGGTTTACCTCTCATATGCTGGGTTGTATGTTCAGTATCAACTACTGGTTTACCCCCCACATGTTGGGTTCTATGTTCAGTATGAACCACTGGTTTACCTCCCACGTGTTGTGTTGTATGTTCAGAATCAACCACTGGTTTCCCTCTCACATGCTGGGCTGTATGTTCAATATTACCCACTGGTTTACTTACCACATTCTTGGTTGTATGTTTAGTATCAACTATTGGCTAGCCTCTCCCATGCTGGGTTGTATGTTCAGTATCAATCAATGGTTTTCCTCTCCTATGCTGGGTTGAATGTTTAGTATCAACCACTGGTTTACCTCCCACATGCTGGGTTGTATGTTCAGTTATCAACCACTGATTTACCTCCCACATGGTGGGTTGTATGTTCAGTATCAACCAATGGTTTACCTCCCACATGTTGAGTTGTATGTTCAGTATCAACCACTGGTTTACCACCCACATGCTGGGTTGTTTGTTCAGTTATCAACCACTGATATACCTCCCACATGGTGGGTTGTATGTTCAGTATCAACCCCTGGTTTACCTCCAACATGTTGAGTTGTATGTTCAGTATCAACCACTGGTTACCTCCCACATGTTCAGTTGTATGTTCAGTATCAACCACTGGTTTACCTCCCACATGTTCCGTTGTATGTTCAGTATCAACCACTGGTTTACCCCCTATCCTGCTGGGTTGTATATCCAGTATCAACCACTGGTTTACATCCCACATGTTGAGTTGTATGTTCAGTATCAACCACTGGTTTACCTCCCACGTGTTGAGTCATATGTTCAGTATCAACCACTGGTTTACCCCTGATATGTTGGGTTGTATGCTCAGTATCAACCACTGGTTTACCCCTCATATACTGTGTTCTATGTTCAGTATCATCTAATGGTTTACTTACCACATGCTGGGTTGTATGTTCAGTATCAACCACTGGTTTACACCTCATATGCTGGGTTCTATGCTCAGTATCAACCACAGGTTTCCCTCTCCCATGCTGGGCTGTATGTTCAGTATCACCCACTGGTTTACTTACCACATTCATGGTTGTATGTTTAGTATCAACTATTGGCTAGCCTCTCCCATGCTGGGTTGTATGTTCAGTATCAATCAATGGTTTACCACCCACATGCTGGGTTGTATGTTCAATATCAACCACTGGTTACCTCCCACATGTTGAGTTGTATGTTCAGTATCAACCACTGGTTTACCTCCCACATGTTGAGTTGTATGTTCAGTATCAACCACTGGTTTACCCCTGATATGTTGGGTTGTATGCTCAGTATCAACCACTGGTTTACCCCTCATATACTTCGTTGTATGTTCAGTATCATCTAATGGTTTACTTACCACATGCTGGGTTGTATGTTCAGTATCAACCACTGGTTTACATCCCACATGTTGAGTTGTATGTTCAGTATCAACCACTGGTTTACCCCTCATATGCTGGGTTGTATGCTCAGTATCAACCACAGGTTTCCCTCTCCCATGATGGGCTGTATGTTCAGTATCAACTGCTGGTTTAGTAACAACATGCTGGGTTGTATGTTCAGTATCAACCACTGGTTTACCTCCCACATGTTGAGTTGTATGTTCAGTATCAACCACTGGTTTACTTCCACATGTTGGGTTGTATGTTCAGTATCAACCACTGGTTTACCTCTCATATGTTGAGTTGTATGTTCAGTATCAACCACTGGTTTACTTCCACATGTTGGGTTGTATGTTCGGTATCAACCACTGGTTTACCTCTCATATGCTGGGTTGTATGTTCAGTATCAACTACTGGTTTACCCCCCACATGTTGGGTTCTATGTTCAGTATGAACCACTGGTTTACCTCCCACGTGTTGTGTTGTATGTTCAGAATCAACCACTGGTTTCCCTCTCACATGCTGGGCTGTATGTTCAATATTACCCACTGGTTTACTTACCACATTCTTGGTTGTATGTTTAGTATCAACTATTGGCTAGCCTCTCCCATGCTGGGTTGTATGTTCAGTATCAATCAATGGTTTTCCTCTCCTATGCTGGGTTGTATGTTTAGTATCAACCACTGGTTTACCTCCCACATGCTGGGTTGTATGTTCAGTTATCAACCACTGATTTACCTCCCACATGGTGGGTTGTATGTTCAGTATCAACCACTGGTTTACTTCCACATGTTGGGTTGTATGTTCGGTATCAACCACTGGTTTACCTCTCATATGTTGGGTTGTATGTTCAGTATCAACCACTGGTTTACCTCCCACATGTTGGGTTCTATGTTCAGTATGAACCACTGGTTTACCCTTCACATGTTGTGTTGTATGTCCAATATCAACCACTGGTTTACCTCCCACATGTTGTGTTGTATGTTCAGTATCAACCACTGGTTTACACCTCATATGCTGGGTTGTATGCTCAGTATCAACCACAGGTTTCCCTCTCCCATGCTGGGCTGTTTGTTCAGTATTACCCACTGGTTTACTTACCACATTCTTTGTTGTATGTTTAGTATTAACTATTGGCTTGCCTCTCCCATGCTGGGTTGTATGTTCAGTATCAACCACTGGTTTTCCTCTCCTATGCTGGGTTGTATGTTTAGTATCAACCACTGGTTTACCCCTGGTATGTTGGGTTGTATGCTCAGTATCAACCACTGGTTTACCTCCCACATGGTGGGTTGTATGTTCAGTATCAACCCCTGGTTTACCTCCCACATGTTGAGTTGTATGTTCAGTATCAACCACTGGTTTACCAACCACATGCTGGGTTGTATGTTCAGTTATCAACCACTGATATACCTCCCACATGGTGGGTTGTATGTTCAGTATCAACCCCTGGTTTACCTCCAACATGTTGAGTTGTATGTTCAGTATCAACCACTGGTTTACCACCCACATGCTGGGTTGTATGTTCAGTTATCAACCACTGGTTTACCTCCCACATGGTGGGTTGTATGTTCAGTATCAACCCCTGGTTTACCTCCAACATGTTGAGTTGTATGTTCAGTATCAACCACTGGTTACCTCCCACATGTTGAGTTCTATGTTCAGTATCAACCACTGGTTACCTCCCACATGTTCAGTTGTATGTTCAGTATCAACCACTGGTTTACCTCCCACATGTTCCGTTGTATGTTTAGTATCAACCACTGGTTTACCTCCATCATGCTGGGTTGTATATCCAGTATCAACCACAGGTTTACCTCCCACATGTTGAGTTGTATGTTCAGTATCAACCACTGGTTTACCTCCCACATGTTGAGTTGTATGTTCAGTATCAACCACTGGTTTACCCCTGATATGTGGGGTTGTATGCTCAGTATCAACCACTGGTTTACCCCTCATATACTGTGTTGTATGTTCAGTATCATCTAATGGTTTACTTACCACATGCTGGGTTGTATGTTCAGTATCAACCACTGGTTTACATCCCACATGTTGAGTTGTATGTTCAGTATCAACCACTGGTTTACCCCTCATATGCTGGGTTGTATGCTCAGTATCAACCACAGGTTTCCCTCTCCCATGATGGGCTGTATGTTCAGTATCAACTGCTGGTTTAGTAACAACATGCTGGGTTGTATGTTCAGTATCAACCACTGGTTTACCTCCCACATGTTGAGTTGTATGTTCAGTATCAACCACTGGTTTACTTCCACATGTTGGGTTGTATGTTCAGTATCAACCACTGGTTTACCTCTCATATGTTGAGTTGTATGTTCAGTAACAACCACTGGTTTACTTCCACATGTTGTGTTGTATGTTCGGTATCAACCACTGGTTTACCTCTCATATGCTGGGTTGTATGTTCAGTATCAACTACTGGTTTACCCCCCACATGTTGGGTTCTATGTTCAGTATGAACCACTGGTTTACCTCCCACGTGTTGTGTTGTATGTTCAGAATCAACCACTGGTTTCCCTCTCACATGCTGGGCTGTATGTTCAATATTACCCACTGGTTTACTTACCACATTCTTGGTTGTATGTTTAGTATCAACTATTGGCTAGCCTCTCCCATGCTGGGTTGTATGTTCAGTATCAATCAATGGTTTTCCTCTCCTATGCTGGGTTGAATGTTTAGTATCAACCACTGGTTTACCTCCCACATGCTGGGTTGTATGTTCAGTTATCAACCACTGATTTACCTCCCACATGGTGGGTTGTATGTTCAGTATCAACCAATGGTTTACCTCCCACATGTTGAGTTGTATGTTCAGTATCAACCACTGGTTTACCTCCCACATGCTGGGTTGTATGTTCAGTTATCAACCACTGATTTACCTCCCACATGGTGGGTTGTATGTTCAGTATCAACCACTGGTTTACTTCCACATGTTGGGTTGTATGTTCGGTATCAACCACTGGTTTACCTCTCATATGTTGGGTTGTATGTTCAGTATCAACCACTGGTTTACCTCCCACATGTTGGGTTCTATGTTCAGTATGAACCACTGGTTTACCCTTCACATGTTGTGTTGTATGTCCAATATCAACCACTGGTTTACCTCCCACATGTTGTGTTGTATGTTCAGTATCAACCACTGGTTTACACCTCATATGCTGGGTTGTATGCTCAGTATCAACCACAGGTTTCCCTCTCCCATGCTGGGCTGTTTGTTCAGTATTACCCACTGGTTTACTTACCACATTCTTTGTTGTATGTTTAGTATTAACTATTGGCTTGCCTCTCCCATGCTGGGTTGTATGTTCAGTATCAACCACTGGTTTTCCTCTCCTATGCTGGGTTGTATGTTTAGTATCAACCACTGGTTTACCCCTGGTATGTTGGGTTGTATGCTCAGTATCAACCACTGGTTTACCTCCCACATGGTGGGTTGTATGTTCAGTATCAACCCCTGGTTTACCTCCCACATGTTGAGTTGTATGTTCAGTATCAACCACTGGTTTACCAACCACATGCTGGGTTGTATGTTCAGTTATCAACCACTGATATACCTCCCACATGGTGGGTTGTATGTTCAGTATCAACCCCTGGTTTACCTCCAACATGTTGAGTTGTATGTTCAGTATCAACCACTGGTTTACCACCCACATGCTGGGTTGTATGTTCAGTTATCAACCACTGGTTTACCTCCCACATGGTGGGTTGTATGTTCAGTATCAACCCCTGGTTTACCTCCAACATGTTGAGTTGTATGTTCAGTATCAACCACTGGTTACCTCCCACATGTTGAGTTCTATGTTCAGTATCAACCACTGGTTACCTCCCACATGTTCAGTTGTATGTTCAGTATCAACCACTGGTTTACCTCCCACATGTTCCGTTGTATGTTTAGTATCAACCACTGGTTTACCTCCATCATGCTGGGTTGTATATCCAGTATCAACCACAGGTTTACCTCCCACATGTTGAGTTGTATGTTCAGTATCAACCACTGGTTTACCTCCCACATGTTGAGTTGTATGTTCAGTATCAACCACTGGTTTACCCCTGATATGTGGGGTTGTATGCTCAGTATCAACCACTGGTTTACCCCTCATATACTGTGTTGTATGTTCAGTATCATCTAATGGTTTACTTACCACATGCTGGGTTGTATGTTCAGTATCAACCACTGGTTTACATCCCACATGTTGAGTTGTATGTTCAGTATCAACCACTGGTTTACCCCTCATATGCTGGGTTGTATGCTCAGTATCAACCACAGGTTTCCCTCTCCCATGATGGGCTGTATGTTCAGTATCAACTGCTGGTTTAGTAACAACATGCTGGGTTGTATGTTCAGTATCAACCACTGGTTTACCTCCCACATGTTGAGTTGTATGTTCAGTATCAACCACTGGTTTACTTCCACATGTTGGGTTGTATGTTCAGTATCAACCACTGGTTTACCTCTCATATGTTGAGTTGTATGTTCAGTAACAACCACTGGTTTACTTCCACATGTTGTGTTGTATGTTCGGTATCAACCACTGGTTTACCTCTCATATGCTGGGTTGTATGTTCAGTATCAACTACTGGTTTACCCCCCACATGTTGGGTTCTATGTTCAGTATGAACCACTGGTTTACCTCCCACGTGTTGTGTTGTATGTTCAGAATCAACCACTGGTTTCCCTCTCACATGCTGGGCTGTATGTTCAATATTACCCACTGGTTTACTTACCACATTCTTGGTTGTATGTTTAGTATCAACTATTGGCTAGCCTCTCCCATGCTGGGTTGTATGTTCAGTATCAATCAATGGTTTTCCTCTCCTATGCTGGGTTGAATGTTTAGTATCAACCACTGGTTTACCTCCCACATGCTGGGTTGTATGTTCAGTTATCAACCACTGATTTACCTCCCACATGGTGGGTTGTATGTTCAGTATCAACCAATGGTTTACCTCCCACATGTTGAGTTGTATGTTCAGTATCAACCACTGGTTTACCTCCCACATGCTGGGTTGTATGTTCAGTTATCAACCACTGATTTACCTCCCACATGGTGGGTTGTATGTTCAGTATCAACCACTGGTTTACTTCCACATGTTGGGTTGTATGTTCGGTATCAACCACTGGTTTACCTCTCATATGTTGGGTTGTATGTTCAGTATCAACCACTGGTTTACCTCCCACATGTTGGGTTCTATGTTCAGTATGAACCACTGGTTTACCCTTCACATGTTGTGTTGTATGTCCAATATCAACCACTGGTTTACCTCCCACATGTTGTGTTGTATGTTCAGTATCAACCACTGGTTTACACCTCATATGCTGGGTTGTATGCTCAGTATCAACCACAGGTTTCCCTCTCCCATGCTGGGCTGTTTGTTCAGTATTACCCACTGGTTTACTTACCACATTCTTTGTTGTATGTTTAGTATTAACTATTGGCTTGCCTCTCCCATGCTGGGTTGTATGTTCAGTATCAACCACTGGTTTTCCTCTCCTATGCTGGGTTGTATGTTTAGTATCAACCACTGGTTTACCCCTGGTATGTTGGGTTGTATGCTCAGTATCAACCACTGGTTTACCTCCCACATGGTGGGTTGTATGTTCAGTATCAACCCCTGGTTTACCTCCCACATGTTGAGTTGTATGTTCAGTATCAACCACTGGTTTACCAACCACATGCTGGGTTGTATGTTCAGTTATCAACCACTGATATACCTCCCACATGGTGGGTTGTATGTTCAGTATCAACCCCTGGTTTACCTCCAACATGTTGAGTTGTATGTTCAGTATCAACCACTGGTTTACCACCCACATGCTGGGTTGTATGTTCAGTTATCAACCACTGGTTTACCTCCCACATGGTGGGTTGTATGTTCAGTATCAACCCCTGGTTTACCTCCAACATGTTGAGTTGTATGTTCAGTATCAACCACTGGTTACCTCCCACATGTTGAGTTCTATGTTCAGTATCAACCACTGGTTACCTCCCACATGTTCAGTTGTATGTTCAGTATCAACCACTGGTTTACCTCCCACATGTTCCGTTGTATGTTTAGTATCAACCACTGGTTTACCTCCATCATGCTGGGTTGTATATCCAGTATCAACCACAGGTTTACCTCCCACATGTTGAGTTGTATGTTCAGTATCAACCACTGGTTTACCTCCCACATGTTGAGTTGTATGTTCAGTATCAACCACTGGTTTACCCCTGATATGTGGGGTTGTATGCTCAGTATCAACCACTGGTTTACCCCTCATATACTGTGTTGTATGTTCAGTATCATCTAATGGTTTACTTACCACATGCTGGGTTGTATGTTCAGTATCAACCACTGGTTTACATCCCACATGTTGAGTTGTATGTTCAGTATCAACCACTGGTTTACCCCTCATATGCTGGGTTGTATGCTCAGTATCAACCACAGGTTTCCCTCTCCCATGATGGGCTGTATGTTCAGTATCAACTGCTGGTTTAGTAACAACATGCTGGGTTGTATGTTCAGTATCAACCACTGGTTTACCTCCCACATGTTGAGTTGTATGTTCAGTATCAACCACTGGTTTACTTCCACATGTTGGGTTGTATGTTCAGTATCAACCACTGGTTTACCTCTCATATGTTGAGTTGTATGTTCAGTAACAACCACTGGTTTACTTCCACATGTTGTGTTGTATGTTCGGTATCAACCACTGGTTTACCTCTCATATGCTGGGTTGTATGTTCAGTATCAACTACTGGTTTACCCCCCACATGTTGGGTTCTATGTTCAGTATGAACCACTGGTTTACCTCCCACGTGTTGTGTTGTATGTTCAGAATCAACCACTGGTTTCCCTCTCACATGCTGGGCTGTATGTTCAATATTACCCACTGGTTTACTTACCACATTCTTGGTTGTATGTTTAGTATCAACTATTGGCTAGCCTCTCCCATGCTGGGTTGTATGTTCAGTATCAATCAATGGTTTTCCTCTCCTATGCTGGGTTGAATGTTTAGTATCAACCACTGGTTTACCTCCCACATGCTGGGTTGTATGTTCAGTTATCAACCACTGATTTACCTCCCACATGGTGGGTTGTATGTTCAGTATCAACCAATGGTTTACCTCCCACATGTTGAGTTGTATGTTCAGTATCAACCACTGGTTTACCACCCACATGCTGGGTTGTTTGTTCAGTTATCAACCACTGATATACCTCCCACATGGTGGGTTGTATGTTCAGTATCAACCCCTGGTTTACCTCCAACATGTTGAGTTGTATGTTCAGTATCAACCACTGGTTACCTCCCACATGTTCAGTTGTATGTTCAGTATCAACCACTGGTTTACCTCCCACATGTTCCGTTGTATGTTCAGTATCAACCACTGGTTTACCCCCTATCCTGCTGGGTTGTATATCCAGTATCAACCACTGGTTTACATCCCACATGTTGAGTTGTATGTTCAGTATCAACCACTGGTTTACCTCCCACGTGTTGAGTCGTATGTTCAGTATCAACCACTGGTTTACCCCTGATATGTTGGGTTGTATGCTCAGTATCAACCACTGGTTTACCCCTCATATACTGTGTTGTATGTTCAGTATCATCTAATGGTTTACTTACCACATGCTGGGTTGTATGTTCAGTATCAACCACTGGTTTACACCTCATATGCTGGGTTCTATGCTCAGTATCAACCACAGGTTTCCCTCTCCCATGCTGGGCTGTATGTTCAGTATCACCCAGTGGTTTACTTACCACATTCATGGTTGTATGTTTAGTATCAACTATTGGCTAGCCTCTCCCATGCTGGGTTGTATGTTCAGTATCAATCAATGGTTTTCCTCTCCTATGCTGGGTTGTATGTTTAGTATCACCCACTGGTTTACCTCCCACATGCTGGGTTGTATGTTCAGTTATCAACCACTGATTTACCTCCCACATGGTGGGTTGTATCTTCAGTATCAACCCCTGGTTTACCTCCCACATGTTGAGTTGTATGTTCAGTATCAACCACTGGTTTACCACCCACATGCTGGGTTGTTTGTTCAGTTATCAACCACTGATATACCTCCCACATGGTGGGTTGTATGTTCAATATCGACCCCTGGTTTACCTCCAACATGTTGAGTTGTATGTTCGGTATCAACCACTGGTTACCTCCCACATGTTGAGTTGTATGTTCAGTATCAACCACTGGTTTACCACCCACATGCTGGGTTGTTTGTTCAGTTATCAACCACTGATTTACCTCCCACATGGTGGGTTGTATGTTCAGTATCAACCCCTGGTTTACCTCCAACATGTTGATTTGTATGTTCAGTATCAACCACTGGTTTACCTCCCACATGCTGGGTTGTATGCTCAGTATCAACCACTGGTTTAGCTCCCACATGGTGGGTTGTATGTTCAGTATCAACCAGTGGTCTACCTCCCACATGGTGGGTTGTATGTTCAGTATCAACCACTGGTTTACCACTCATATGCTGGGTTGTATGCTAAGTATCAACAACTGGTTTCCCTCTCCCATGCTGGGCTGTATGCTCAGTATCAACCACTGGTTAATTTACCACATGGTAGGTTGTATGTTCAGTATCAACTATAGGCTTGCCTCTCCCATGCTGGGTTGTATATTCAGTATTAACCACAGGTTTACCTCCAACATGCTGGGTTGTATGCTCAGTATCAACCAGTGGTTTACTTCCACATGTTGGGTTGTATGTTCGGTATCAACCACTGGTTTACCTATCATATGTTGTGTTGTATGTTCAGTATCAACCACTGGTTTACCGTCCACATATTGGGTTGTATGTTCAGTATCAACCACTGGTTTCCGCCTCATATGCTGCGTTGTATGTTCAGTATCAACCAGTGGTTTACCTCCAACATGTTGGGTTGTATGTTCAGTATCAACCACTGGTTTACCCCTCATATGCTGGGTTGTATGCTCAGTATCAACCACAGGTTTCTCTCTCCCATGCTGGGCTGTATGTTCAGTATCAACTACTGGTTTACTAACAACATGCTTGGTTGTATGTTCAGTATCAACCACTGGTTTACCTCCCACATGTTGAGTTGTATGTTCAGTATCAACCACTGGTTTACTTCCACATGTTGGGTTGTATGTTCGGTATCAACCACTGGTTTACCTCTCATATGTTGGGTTGTATGTTCAGTATCAACCCCTGGTTTACCTTCCACATATTGGGTTGTATGTTCAGTATCAACCACTGGTTTCCGCCTCATATGCTGGGTTGTATGTTCAGTATCAACCACTGGTTTACCTCCCACATGTTGGGTTGTATGTTCAGTATGAACCACTAGTTTACCCCTCATATGTTGTGTTGTATGTCCAGTATCAACCACTGGTTTACCTCCCACATGTTGTGTTGTATGTTCAGTATCAACCACTGGTTTACATCCCACATGTTGGGTTGAATGTTCAGTATCAACCACTGGTTTACCCCTCATATGCTGGGTTGTATGCTCAGTATCAACCACGGGTCGCCCTCTCCCATGCTGGGCTGTATGTTCAGTATCACCCACTGGTTTACTTACCAAATTATTGGTTGTATGTTTAGTATCAACTATTGGCTTGCCTCTCCCATGCTGGGTTGTATGTTCAGTATCAACCACTGGTTTTCCTCTCCTATGCTGGGTTGTATGTTTAGTATCAACCACTGGTTTAGTAACAACATGCTGGGTTGTATGCTCAGTATCAACCACTGGTTTACCTCTCCCATGTTGAGTTGTATGTTCAGTATCAACCACTGGTTTACTTACCACATGTTGGGTTGTATGTTCAGTATCAACCACTGGTTTACCTCCCACATGTTGGGTTGTATGTTCAGTATCAACCACTGGTTTTCCCCTCATATGCTGGGTTGTATGCTCAGTATTAACCACAGGTTTCCCTCTCCCATGCTCTCGACACAATATAACTTCTCACCTCGTGGTGTGAAAGAATATAACTATACTTGTATAAGAAGAATGTCTCAACATATTGTATATCAGACTGCAGGGAGATTGTCACTCCAACACTGTATGTTTTCTCACCTTGTGGTGCATAAGAATATAACTATACTCATATGACAAGAATGTCTAAACTGATTGTATATCAGACTTCAGGGAGATTGTCACTCCAACACTGTATGATTTCTCACCTTGTGGTGCATAAGAATATAACTATACTCATATGACAAGAATCTATCAACTGATTGTATATCAGACTGCAGGGAGATTGTCACTCCAACACTGTATGTTTTCTCACCTTGTGGTGCATAAGAATATAACTATACTCATATGACAAGAATGTCTAAACTGATTGTATATCAGACTTCAGGGAGATTGTCACCCTGGCACAGTATGATTTCTCACCTTGTGGTGCATAATAATATAACAATACTCATATGACAAGAATGTCTCAACTTATTGTATGTCAGACTGCAGGGAGATTGTCACTCCGACACAATATGACTTCTCACCTCGTGGTGTGAAAGAATATAACTATACTCATATGACAAGAATATCTCAACTGATTGTATATCAGACTGCAGGGAGATTGTCACTCCAACACTGTATGTTTTCTCACCTTGTGGTGCATAAGAATATAACTATACTCATATGACAAGAATCTATCAACTGATTGTATATCAGACTGCAGGGAGATTGTCACTCCAACACTGTATGATTTCTCACCTAGCAGTGTTTAAGAACATAAAAAAACTCATAATACAAGAATCTATCAACTGATTGTATATCAGACTGCAGGGAGATTGTCACCCTGGCACAGTATGATTTCTCACCTTGTGGTGCATAAGAATATAACAATACTCATATGACAAGAATGTCTCAAATTATTGTATGTCAGACTGCAGGGAGATTGTCACTCCGACACAATAAGACTTCTCACCTCGTGGTGTGAAAGAATATAACTATACTCATATGACAAGAATATCTTAACTGATTGTATATCAGACTGCAGGGAGATTGTCACTCCAACACAATAAGACTTCTCACCTCGTGGTGTGAAAGAATATAACTATACTCATATAACAAGAATATCTCAACTGATTATATATCAGACTGCAGGGAGATTGTCACTCCATCACTGTATGTTTTCTCTCCTTGTGGTGCATAAGAATATAACTATACTCATATGACAAGAATATCTAAACTGATTGTATATCAGATTGCAGGGAGATTGCCACACCAACACTATACAATTTCTCACATACTGATGCATATACAGGATATAACAATATTAATAGCATTGTAAATTTTACATGAAATTGTATATGTATATCAGAATATATTCTCATCCCATCTCACACCATGCATTAATTCCTTCTCCTTTCCATACTTAAGTGGAATTGTGCGTGAAGTTTTAAGCATTTAAAATATCAATCCTTAATATCAATACCGTGAATGATTCAACTCAGTGAGATACACAGTGCATTTACCACTACCACTACCACAATTACACATCCTCAACATCTCACCTTGTGGTGCATAAGAATGTAACTATACTCATATGTCAAGAATATCTCAACTGATTCTATATCAGACTGCAGGGAGATTGTCAACTCAGTGAGATAAACGATGAATATAACAATACTAATATGACAAGAATATCTCAACTGATTGTATATCAGACTGCAGGGAGATTGTCACTCCAACACTGTATGATTTGTCACCTAGCAGTGTTTAAGAACATAGCAATACTCACATGACAAGAATATCTTAACTGATTGTATATCAGACTGCAGGGAGATTGTCACTCCAACACAATAAGACTTCTCACCTCGTGGTGTGAAAGAATATAACTATACTCATATGAGAAGAATATCTCAACTGATTATATATCAGACTGCAGGGAGATTGTCACTCCATCACTGTATGTTTTCTCACCTTGTGGTGCATAAGAATATAACTATACTCATATGACAAGAATATCTAAACTGATTGTATATCAGATTGCAGGGAGATTGCCACACCAACACTATACAATTTCTCACATACTGATGCATATACAGGATATAACAATATTAATAGCATTGTAAATTTTACATGAAATTGTATATGTATATCAGAATATATTCTCATCCCATCTCACACCATGCATTAATTCCTTCTCCTTTCCATACTTAAGTGGAATTGTGCGTGAAGTTTTAAGCATTTAAAATATCAATCCTTAATATCAATACCGTGAATGATTCAACTCAGTGAGATACACAGTGCATTTACCACTACCACTACCACAATTACACATCCTCAACATCTCACCTTGTGGTGCATAAGAATGTAACTATACTCATATGTCAAGAATATCTCAACTGATTCTATATCAGACTGCAGGGAGATTGTCAACTCAGTGAGATAAACGATGAATATAACAATACTAATATGACAAGAATATCTCAACTGATTGTATATCAGACTGCAGGGAGATTGTCACTCCAACACTGTATGATTTGTCACCTAGCAGTGTTTAAGAACATAGCAATACTCACATGACAAGAATATCTTAACTGATTGTATATCAGACGGCAGGGAGATTGTCACTCCGACACAATAAGACTTCTCACCTCGTGGTGTGAAAGAATATAACTATACTCATATGACAAGAATATCTCAACTGATTATATATCAGACTGCAGGGAGATTGTCACTCCATCACTGTATGTTTTCTCACCTTGTGGTGCATAAGAATATAACTATACTCATATGACAAGAATATCTAAACTGATTGTATATCAGATTGCAGGGAGATTGCCACACCAACACTATACAATTTCTCACATACTGATGCATATACAGGATATAACAATATTAATAGCATTGTAAATTTTACATGAAATTGTATATGTATATCAGAAAATATTCTCATCCCATCTCACACCATGCATTAATTCCTTCTCCTTTCCATACTTTAAGTGGAATTGTGCGTGAAGTTTTAAGCATTTAAAATATCAATCCTTAATATCAATACCGTGAATGATTCAACTCAATGAGATACACAGTGCATTTACCACTACCACTACCACAATTACACATCCTCAATATCTCACCTTGTGGTGCATAAGAATGTAACTATACTCATATGTCAAGAATATCTCAACTCATTCTATATCAGACTGCAGGGAGATTGTCAACTCAGTGAGATAAACGATGAATATAACAATACTAATATGACAAGAATATCTCAACTGATTGTATATCAGACTGCAGGGAGATTGTCACTCCAACACTGTATGATTTGTCACCTAGCAGTGTTTAAGAACATAGCAATACTCACATGACAAGAATATCTTAACTGATTGTATATCAGACTGCAGGGAGATTGTCACTCCAACACTGTACGATTTCTCACATACTGATGCATATAAAGGATATTACAATATTAATAGCATTGTAAATTTTACATCACATTGTATATGTATATCAGAATATATCCTCATCCCATCTCACACCATGCATTTATTCCTTCTCCATACTTAAGTGGAATTGTGCGTGAAGTTTTAAGCATTTTAAACCATTTTGCCAAAACACATCACTGTAATTTCCATTCTGTTACCTAAAGTCACCTCACACGACTTGATCACCTGACTACCCCTACCACAGGCTAGAGGAGCTGTGATTCCGTGAAGTAGATAAGGGAGAGCTATGCCAATCTAGACTGTCATGTCTCCAAACCAACATAGTTCATCTGATCCAGGCGAATGCCTGTGGCAATATTCCATCAAGATGACGTTGATTCTTATATATATATGTCAATGCAATAGAGTAACCAGTCTTGATGATACAGTACGTTAGGATGTAGGACAACTGTGCAAGGCTATTGTGCATCATGCATCGTGGCTGTGGTCGTCAAAGAGGCGGTAAACATGCAGCTGTTTTGAATGAAACAGATAACACATCCTTTTCCGTTGATAGTGAAGTGATGGTCAATGATGAGATTTTGAAAAAAAACACAATAAGAGTCTGATCGCTTAGGTTTCATGGTTGACGATAGTACAGAATTCTTCAACGAAGCCTTGAAATACCGAACCATTGAATGCTTGACAATTGCGAAGGCGGATTATATTTCAATCTCAGAAGCTAAAAATACTGCTGACATTCTTTAGAGACCCTCAGGATAGGGGTGTCATTGTCGCTCAGATGTCGATCCACAAGTGGAGGGAATTATGTCAATCCTGATGTTGATCCGTAGACAATAAGTATAGATGTCGATCCTTAGAAGATTGGTATCAATGTCGATCTATTAATCAGCCAGGTGAGGGCCCATTTGCATATCGTTGTCGCTTCTGATGGCGCTCTTGGAGTGATGTATAGCGATAACAATAAGACATAGATTTGTAATCCGGATATGATGTCTATCCATCGTAATGGCCAAGCGACGGGTAACTGACGGGCGTGTGAAGGTGTCGATCCGGAGAGGGAGGGGTATTGGGTCGATCCCCTGCTGAATGTTGATAGGCATGGTGTTGTGGTTCTTGGTCAGCACAACAGTCTTCGTCAGTACAATGTCGACCATGTTGATCTTGATGTATGGCATTCTGTGTCTTATCAGTCTGTATCGATGTAGATCTGTATAATGTTGATCCCTCTAACATCGATCCCTCGAATGTAGATCCTGGTCAGAGAGGTGTGATCTATCTAAACTCTTCCTTTCTGTGAAGGGTTAAGACAAGTACGAAGTATGCTGGGGTCCATACTACAGGGGGAGTCTGGGGAGCACTAAATCATCCCATGGGGGAACGAGAGATGACAGACAACTCTCAGTTGAGAGTTGGGGAATGCTGGGATGGTTGGTAGCAGTAGTTGTCACGGTTGTCATGCTTGTCGTGAAGAGACTGTTTTTTGCCAAAACTGTACATTTGTCTGTAGTTGAGCAAATATCGGCTTAGTAACAGGTGTGCAGGTGACAGTCAACAGTCATCGTCAACTGATAATGAAGTCTGGGTATTATGACTGCCACAGCAGAGGAAATGGTTGGCTTTGTCAGACGTTAGAATTTTTAGACGATGAAAACCCAAGTTCCACGTCCTAGATGTAAACTGTCGATGTTGCGTTTCTTGCATTTGCCAGAGATCATGAGGACCGGCTGGTGAGTAAGAACATCTGCATATCTTGCAGGTTGGGTGTTTATCATGATCATTTCCCATTATTGGCCGTAAAGGTTTATAAGACGTAAAAGGAAACCCTTTAAAAATACAAGAGTCAATTCGCTATTATTCCAAATACGTCCCTACATAATAATGACCAGAAAGAGAGTGATGTGGCAGGGGTAGTAAGATGATAAAGTCATGCAGCTGTGTATAGCTAGAAGACACACATACTCATGATGGTATTTCATCTGGTGATGCAGCTGTGTACAGCTAGAAGACACACATACTCATGATGTTAGGATGATATCTCACCTGGTGTTTTTCTATGAGCTGTTGTAGCGATACTAGCCACCTCACAGCTCACAAGTCGTTCCGCTGCTCAATCTTAGCCTGAAGTAGACTATAAATGTTATGCATTTCTTATTGTCTAGAAGGATTTCTTGCTTTCCTGATTTATAGTGATAAGTGGGCAGTTTTTATTAGTGGGTTGAACTAAAGAAGCAAACACATTCTTGCTTACTGAGTGTCACAAATCTCTATTTTGAGGAATTCCCTGGACTCAATAGCCACCAAAGCTTTGTTTCCAAGGTGATGTCAACAGCTCCATCCCTCCTATTACCAACTTTCTCTCACTCGTGGGTGTAGTTTGATCAGACAGCTGTATTTAGTGTATTGTTGTTCAGATCATGCTCATAACGAAGCTATGTTTACAGATGGGTTCAGGGTTTATATAATAGATGATACTTGGAAGTGTGAATAATATAATGTATGTTCAATACAATGCTGAGAATGTGAAACATGATAGCGTACCTCCAGCTCAGGAATGATAGCACCAGTTCTCCAGCCATGGCGTAGTGAGGGATCCGGGATCGAGAGGAAATTATACCCAGTGAACTTCAAGCATCATTGAATTTATACATGTCTACAGACAGAACTGTCAGTGTCGGCAACATACCAGCCTGCAAATAATAAGGTCTGGTCTAGACTGTGATGGGGATCTCTCTAATAACACTGACTGGCATTTGGAATCTGTGTAATAATTTTAGTTGATTTTAATACAAGAGTGAGTGAGTGAGTATGGTTATACGCCGCTCTTAGCAATATTCCAGTAATATCACGGCGGGGGACACCAGAAATGGGCTCCACACATTGTACCCATGTTTAATACAAGAAGTATAATACAGTATCATAGTGTATTTCCCCCTTTGTATTACATGAAGTGCTACAGAGTTCACTCCCTTTATCTGCACTACTCACAGCAAGATCACTGTACACATGGTCACCAAAGTACAGAACCCTTGAGCCGTACCAGCCGGTCATCTGTGTCAGGAAATAGAAGTTGCCCTGGTAAAAGAGATTGTGGTAAGTCACAGAATCAGCATCAAACATTGGAAATAACAACATTCAGTTCTTTGGTTGACAAGTAGTACATTCATTATCAGCACTTCAGACTGCAGACAACAAACATAAGGACAAACTCCCTTACCGGGTCAACGAATACATATTATCTGTTCTCGCAATTGCACCAATTACAAGACTTAGTATCAAAATCTGGATTGTGAAAACGCCAGCTCTTTTATGCATTTTACCAAGGCATAAATTTTCATTTGGTAAGTCAGACACTTGTAGTTGCGTGGTTGGATCTGTTAAGAACGTCAGACAAATTGTATGTTTAAACATACCAAGCTCTCAGGTAAATCTCGGGTTCTCGAATCTGGGTTGTGTTTAGGAACAGAGGTCCCCGTGTCCAGGTCCTGCTACCCTTCAGAGAGCTACTAAAAATGCCATGAAGCCTTCATTTAGATTGGCCGGTGTCACCTTAGCTTTCACCTGTCTTGCCTACAGATTTTGATGAACAGAGGCAATGATGCAACACGAATAATCTGATTTTAATGAGAATAAATAATAATAACATGTACATTTGTCCAACAATAATTCAACACAATGTATTTCTCTAGCACGTGTAGCAATAACACCAATCAATGGATGTGTACATATTCAAATCACATTTCGTTATCTCCCTGGGGAGTACGCAAACCGATAGACACCAGATTCTTCTGCTCTCACATACCTTTTTCAAAGTAACTCATTGTAAGAAGCAGCAATGACAACAACTTTTCAGTTACCGTGAAACTTCGTTGATAAACGTTTACTTTCTAGCATTGTTTAATGTTGTAACTTAAAGTAGTATAGAGTCTGACCCAATTTCCGGCGTGTCTAAAGGTGGGCAACTCTTCACAACGAATTGTGGCGCCTTCGCCGACAAGCCCATCCGTGCCCCATTGGTAGTTTGATTGATTAACAAATATTTAGAATATGAAGAGCCTTCAGTCAGTGAGTCCATCTGAATTGTTTTACACCTAAACTGTGATTTTTATCTTACTGCTTTTCCCGATGCGATGTAAACTCACTCACTCACTCTTCTTTCGCTATTTGATTCAAAATCTATAGGGTGCAGCTTAGCTAACGTTAGTAATTCTACATAATATATAATGGATAACGTGATACTGTTGCTATTTGTATTTATTTCTGACTTTATTTGGATGTTAGAATGCCAGAATGTGAATAACCAGCATGTCATGTTTCGAACCTAGTGGTGCTTAAATTGAGTTTTAAAATATCCAAGTAATAAAGCGGCGTAGGAAGCCAAAGGATTTCATGTGTTACCTTGTGAGGAATCGAATCCGGGTCTTCATTTTGACCAATGAATGACGTCTTCACCAGGCAACTCAAGCGCCCTCATGAACATATTTGAGCACGATGAAAATGCAGCTGTGTTATAAGTACCTTTGTATCATCATCAGGGAAACAACATTTGAGACGGCGAAGCCATGATATCTTAATTTCATTTTAACTTATTTACTCATTAAAGATAGATAAATTATCCAACTTATTTTGAGTGTGAAGCATGCATCACTTTATCTGAACCTTGTCTTCAAATTTCACAAGTAAAACTGTCCAGTTAGAAATGAAATACAATGAAACAAGGAGTGATGGTAATTCAGTATATCTTTAATGAGTTCAATACTTATTATCATCACGATGCGTTCTTTGTAGTTGGTCCTTTGATCTGTATCATAATATACTCTTGGGTGTATTTTGGGAAACTTTATTTCGTTGTACATATTTGAACTGTTTGCAGTCTGAAGGCACACGCCGGTTAACACACAATAACTACAAACAGAAGATTATGGAAATAAATATCATGGTTTTATTTAAGGTAAAGACACCCTGACCCACCCGGGGCTGACCCGCCCGGAGCTGCAATGTGATCTTCCGAGGTACAAACATTTATCAACTGTTGAATCAACATTCGTTTTGCCCTCTTCACCGTCTTCCGAATATTAACAGCACTACCCGCGTTTTTCAGTTGTCAGCTGTACAATCAATCCCTCACGTGATAGCCAACATAGTGCTGAATGTATGTCCCGTACAGTGCGTGCTGTCAGAGAACCCTGAAGTGGCCAGTGTTGTCGGGGAGTTATGGAGATTATTTTATGTCTTAAAGCAACAATTCATTCTACTAAGCAGCATATGTTCATCAGTGTACACAAACATAACATTCATTGTAAACAGTTTACATGATCTGCACGGTTTTGGGCTAATGGTTTTATTTGATGCACGAGAAAGATTTGCGTACCGTAGTAGTGAGTATTGGCAAGTTTCTATATAGAACAAATTTGGTTTGAAGGCATTCATCTTTAAGTCTAGGTTGCCAATGAAACAGGAAGCGCCATGTTGGTTGAACTGACCACATAGGGAGAACGGTTGGTGTGTTAAGCTGACAGAGTGAATCGATAGTTATCGATCATGCAAGAGCATGCATTGGTTATGGTGTGTTAGTACATGCCTCAGGTTGTTAACAAGTTGTCAACACGACATAAACTAAATCTCTGTCTCCGTATTTTCCTTCTTTAATCGATCTTATTCTATTATTATCCAGTGTATGTGATCAATTGGTCATGGTATTTGTCTTTCAAAATCATACCAATAACTTTAAAACATGTCTGTGATTCCTGCATTGCTTTATTTTATACTTTTGTCTAGAGGTTTAAAGCATGAGTACATTTTACATTCCTTTTACTATATCTGGTGGTCAGGTGTAGATTTGGTCACATTCATGATGAATGCTGGTGATTGGCGTTAACAGGTTAAAGATACGAAATTATATATTAACTAATGTCCATGTCCACAAAGACAATTGTAGACTGAACCAGCTAAACACTTATAAAGGTTGTCCAATGCCAAACCCTAAAATGCTGTCATTATGCCTTGTAGATAGTTAAATTAGCCCTTTCCGACTAGCGTAAGTTTCTCTTTAATAGACCAAAGTCATGCACACAAATAAACAAACATTAAAGTGTGTATTCCTTTGTCATTGATTAGCATTTATGGAAAGCTGATTATGTTTGATATACATTATCAGCATGAAGTCTGCAAGGATTCAAGAAACATTCAACCTTCATTCAACCATGCATGCATTCAATTCAAACCAACTAGCTTTAACGAATGGTTCTGTCTAAAACCCCAAACGTTCAGTTTTATGAAATTATGTATGAACGAATTATCATTCTTATTACCATCATCTTTACTCTACCTTTATCTCAGCGTCACAGACGCATGGTATAATGCTGGTTATGGTTTTAATTCCTAGCATAACCAGCAATGCAAGTCATTTTTAATTCATTGTTGTACTAATGTACATGAATCAAAATGTATATTTATAGCCAAAATTCATTTAATGCCGCTGAAACGAACTATTTCGCGTTCACGTGATCTTGACGCCGAATCTGAAATAGAATACCCCCTCTCTCCACAGCTGTCGCGTGGAATCTACCTGGCAGAATAGCTTATCCGCTGTTTAGTAGTTAAGTTGGTAGATTTCGCTAGAATGATTTCTCAGTGCAGATTGGGGCACGAGTGGCCCAGTCATCTAAGGCGCCGCGATTCGCTTTGCAAAGTTGCGTCCCTTGGGCACGCCAGAAACCTATGATTATGGGTTCGAATCCCGGTTCGCCCCGATTATGTTTCTAGGTTTGTCAGCACCATACCCGTGCTCGTGGGTTTCACCGAAGTGGTAAACGTCTCAGACCTGCATCACTTCGGGCTTTCCTCCCACATTGAGCTGACGCGCCATTATATAACTGGAATAATGTTAAAAGCGGCGTTAAAACCAACTCACTCAGTGCAGATTAAAACCTGGTGTTTGCCTAGATTGAGAGTGGTAAAGTGGTGTATTTAGGTGTTGCCTGTCTACCTGGATAACACCTGTCAAGTGTTGTACACATGGGCTTTTTGTATTAAGAAGGGAACGTTGGGACATACAGGTATTGCATATATTATATTATAGGGGTTGTATGTCTTTACAGGAGCGTGTAAAGGTTCTTTATGTGTGTGCAGTTGTGTATACAGTGGTTGCATTATTTAGTGTAATTGTGTTTCCTTTTGTCAGTGCACTATTGTTTGTGGTTGCATGTCTTCAGTGGTGTACATAGGTGCATGGCGGTGTTATATGCATTTATAATCTCGGGAAAAAAGTAACTGTGCTTAATATTGAATTCAATAAAAGTATCATTTATTCAAAATGAATTCTGCAATTAAATAATATATATTTCAATTCATGAAGACATCTCCATAACTTTATGGTCCTGTTTCACAGTTTGCGTGTGCATGTTAATGCACGTAGTACATTTTGGATGTTTTCGTGATTGTTGGAAGCATAATATTCACACACATGAATTCTTTTTTTTCATTTGAACAGCACAACATGATTGTGTAACTATCAGGCGCTCATAACAAAACACTACTTTAGTTTAACTGTAAATAACGCCTACGCCTGTTCACTGTCTGCTGAAAATCAACGTCTACGCGCCGTGGGTAGGCTGCAAACAGGAAAGGCCGCGCTGAGGTCCCCAAACACTTAATGTCCATCGAAGCACAATATTATCTCTTGGGAGAGGTTATCAAAGCAGGTCAACATGCATCATTTGCCAGGGGCCTGACGTTCACGCGTGACGTCTCGCCAACAAGACAACCAATTTCGGTTTGTACATGTAACCGGTGCCGAGCTTTTGGCGAGGTGCCTAGAATCTTAATTCAAGAGGGACAGCTATTCAGTATTTCCGAGTTTCGAGCATTACCCATTCACATTTTTAGAGAGAAAAGGTACGAAATGTTAGCCATGCAGATAAAATCACTGAAGATAGCCGACTATTCTTCAGATGACGTCATGAAATAAATTGATGACATCATAGACTATTTTTCTCAACATTGAAGCAATGTGAGGTATAATGGCTTCAATGGACTACTCGGTAATCAGAATCTCTCAAATACACACGTGCAGATACCGGACAATCGTTACACACGATCATTCTGTCCTTTGAATAATAATGTGTAATTGTGTCCCATGTAGTGTCCCGTCTTCAAGCTGATACTCAAAGAATGTCATGGGTGAATATGTAAAACGTGAGCAATTCAAGTAGATAACAACTCGCATGCGACGAATATGATGAAGTTCACTTGCACACAATCAGAGGAACATTAGGTCTAAAGGACGTAATTATGACAGATGCGTTGGTTTTATTCAGTGCGATTGTAATCATAATTACATATTGCCCATGGTTAGCTAATAGATGAGGATTAGTATACGTTCACTTGAGCTACACTGATTGTACGAAACGAGAGTAAGAAATGTTATATTTCCGAGCGAGAGCGAGGGTAACACATGAATTCTTACACGTGTTTCATGAAATCAGTATGTCACACATGCAAGTGTAATCATTTGTTTATAATTATTACCCATTATTTCTTAATCCTTTTGATCTCCCTCTTAAAAAATCCACTGATCACTACCGCCGTCATAGAAAACCATTAATGGTCGAATGACGTTAAACATCTACAGCTGTGGCTTCGTTTCAACAATGCCGTACGGATGACGTCAGAAATACACCGCTGCGCGTGAAGTGATATTTGCGATATAAGTGATATAAGTTCGAGGTGGGCCCACATTCGAAACTAAACGCACTTGTTGTTGAGAATATATACTACGTAAACAAACCCGCATAACGAACTCATAATTTGTCTATTTAAAATAAGTATTATGACTTATAATTGGATTGAAATGTACAAATGCGATGGCAATACAGCAGAACTCACTTCTACGAACATCGCCAAACTAGGTCGTGGGGTCATTAATATTCATGAGTTATTCCTTTTGTGGAACAAGTTCTCGTACACGTTTGAGGCTTGTATCATGTCCGAGATCAGTTCAAGTGAAGACATATTTTCAGGCTTATATCGCCACCAACACTTATGATTAGATTGATGTGTTAAACTGGAAAAAGTAGAATGAGTGGTTTTGCCTCTATAAATTTAACTTGAAGTAGATCTTGCTTTGTAACTATTTTTTGTAAAACTAGTGTGGTCAGCTATGATGACGTTATTCAAACTTCAAAGACTTGTGTGCCTTTCGTGAAATTAACGTCACACGAAATGATTTTTAAAGATATTTTCCATTAATATTACAAAATAAGAATAATATATAATGTCACATACCCATGCAAAGTAATGACAAATG
Source organism: Haliotis rufescens (assembly GCF_023055435.1). Taxonomy (NCBI): domain Eukaryota; kingdom Metazoa; phylum Mollusca; class Gastropoda; order Lepetellida; family Haliotidae; genus Haliotis; species Haliotis rufescens. The sequence continues at coordinate 10,967,925 of NW_025964383.1, forward strand.
TGAGCCCACTAGCCTAAATGACTTCGTCAACCCAATGAAACCCAGCGATTTACAAATGTGGGCCCACCTGTTTCGATCACTATAAGACGGGAACAATGTGGGCCCACATTTTAGAATATGGTTATAAGTAAGCAAAGCTAATGAAGTTTGGCGATTTTTTAATGTGGTCTCTCCAGTTGCAATCACTATGACAGAAGAACGTCTACCCACTAGGCGATATACAAATGTGGGCCCACTTGTTTCGATCACCATATATGATGGGAACAATGTTCATCAATGATTATCAATATTAAAGTAGAAATTCGCGATAAATAAATGTGGTCCCTCCTGTTGCAATCAATATGAAGTACGTCTGCCCACATTTAGGAGTTGATTGTCAGAACTAACGAAAAAAACTAACGCAGCTACGCGAAATACAAAGGTGGGCCCACTTATTTTGATCACCATAGATGACGGGAAAAATGTGGGCCCACATTTTAGAAAATGGTTATCAGCAGTAAACCAATCTTAGAAGATGTACGGATCGAAACATAAATATATAATGCATTCAAACATTTAATTAAGAATACGTTTTACCTTAGGGATAAACTGGGCATTTAATAGCTGGACGAACAACGTTCAGCGTGGGTGACGCCATTTCTTGCAAATGCGAAAAGAACGGAGATAGCTCCCGTTTGAAATTAGAGTGACCTTCCTTTCCTAATATGAACTACTGATAATGCGGTTTCGCCCGATTTTTTTATGAACTTGGTGATTTCTAACCCTTTGACTACTATATGTGGTTATATCAGAAATAACAATATCGTAATTGTCAAAGTTGTTTTATCTTGCGGTGCGGTGCGGTGCGGTGCGGTGCGTCGCGGTAAGGAATGAACGCCATGTAACCCAGTTACGAAGTACATCTATCAGGCAGATATAATATTCTCTTGTTCAAAGTGAGTGAGTGAGTAAGTTTGGTTTTTACGCCGCTTTTAACAGTATTCCAGTTATATCACGGCGTGTCAGCTTAATGTGGGAGGAAAGCCCGAAGTGATGCAGGTCTCAGACGTTTACCACTTCGGTGAAACCCACGAGCACGGGTATGGTGCTGACAAACCTAGAAACATAATCGGGGCGAACCGGGATTCGAACCCACTATCATAGGTTTCTTGCGTGTCCAAGGGACGCAACTCTGCACATCGAATCGTGGCGCCATAGACGACTTGGACATCCGTGTCCCCCTCTTGTTCAAAGATGTTTCAGCATTATAATAGTGAAATACGAAACCCATATTGCATGTTCTGTTGAAACGTATCACTGGCTAAGTTAGATCTTAGTTAACTTGGAATTAAATAGAAACTATACGGGGTTTTATTTTAATATGCATTACATTATTAATAAATGTCGACGTTTACACATCCTAACTGTATACAATAAGAATAATGAGCAGTTTAGCATAAGTATTTAAAGTCTCTTAAACTGCGATTTGAATCACCTCAAAATTTCAATTTGTTAATAATCCAAAATTAGTTATAATAGTTAAGTTAAACACATATTTGTAGCGTCTAGGTTGGGCTCACTGCAGAGGCAAATCCGTACATGTCGATGAACACTTGATATTTGCTGGAGCTCAATGATAAATCTAAAAATATAGAGAGATAAGAAAACACTGAGTCACGAAAGAGGTCGACAGGTTGTGTGCATAATGCAACACAGCAGAGCCTTGCTCATGGTCGAGGGCCCTGGAGCTGTCATTACCATCATTTGTCATGTCCATCAAAACTCAAATGCCACTTGTGCGTGTCTGTTGTTCAAACATGCTATTTAAAGCGCCTTGTCGGCGTGACCTTATCCTCACATGCTCAGCTCTTATCGCACCTGATCTCAATGAAATGGAAACATTTGTATACTCATTCTTTTAAATATAAATTAAATTATTGACTTTACTGTGAAGTTAATTGTATGGGATAATCCACCTTTCTTCATAATTATGGTGATTCCCGTTCAGAAGATGTGCACAGTTCTTCCCGTTTGAAGTCTGACTCTCTCTCTATCTCTCTCTCTCTCTCTCTCTCTCTCTCTCTCTCTCTCTCTCTCTCTCTCTCTCATTCTCTCTCTCTCTCTCTCTCTCTCTCAGGTTTATGTCATGTCAGTCCATCTTTCACAAAAAAAAGGAAAAGATCATAACCACTACACAATGTGTTATACCCTATGTTTGAGGTGTAAAAATTAGTAAGAAAGTGAGTGTATGTTAACAGCTACCTGTCAATAATCAAGTCAAGACGAACCAAACCGTTGACTGGCAGTAAGAGAAACGTTCCACGCCATTAGGGTACGACAACATGATCAACAGACACCCCTTGTTCAGTTCCGATACTGATTCCCATCAGGTACAGTTTAGAAAGGCAGCATGTCTATATGTGTATTGTTTCATAACTTGACATTTGCAAAACATACAAGCCGGAGTGATTTAAAATTGTTTACTATCATAAACACATTTACAGATGGATGTTTAAAATGTGAGACACGTCGGCAAATTATACACGTGTTGTTTGTTGTTTAACGCCGCACTCAGCAAAATTCCAGCTCTATGACAGCGGTCTGTAAATAATCGACATAAAAGACAATCCAGTGATTAATATCATGGGCATCGATCCGCACAATTCGGATCGATACATGCATCAACCAAGTCAGCGAGCCGGGTCACCCGATCCCGTCAGTCGCCTCTCACGACAAGCATTGTCGCCTTTACGGCAAGCATTGGTTGCTTAAGACCTATTCTACCCCGGATCTTCACGGTTCTATACACGTGTCACTACAACAGTCTTAATATCATTTTTCATTATAAAGTAAACAAAGAAATGAAAACTCTTGACAGACGGGAGAAGGTAGTCTCAGCTTGGAGGAACAGAGGGGCAATGTTCTGATTCACATTTTGGGCCTGCTAACTGACATGAGGAGAGGTGTCTGGAACAGTTTGATAGGTTCATCACCAGGACTCATAGATGACGGAGCATTATATGTCAACACTTACAGGTGACACTGGCTGTCTGATATACATGGGATTCAAGGCAATACTAACTGTCTTACTGACCGTGAAGGAAACGAGCGGGGGAGAAACTGTGGATTTTAACACGGAAGCGAGTGACGATATTGGAAACATTTCAGTAACTTCTGCAAGTCCATGACTAATACCATGGACTACCAAGGCTTTGTTACAGATGTGAAGTCGACAGCCCCTTCGACAAGTAATACTGCAATCATGAAATACATGAGTCACCAAATTAACTGGAAAGTATATGGAAATGTTAATTTCACCTTTTCATTTGCCGATATTCCTTGGAATCACTGACTTGTCACCTCTGAGACAATTCGGGCTTGTTCCATCTTGTGATGCTTAGCAACTATACGGATACATCAGGAAGCGGTCATCAATACAAAATCAAAATTTCTGTCCCAAAACAACAGCACTGCATATATTCCTGAGTGTGGATATTTAAAATAACAATTAATGTCTGTAACTAGCTTTTCATGACTATAATCGTTGCAGCTTGAAATGAATCACGAAATGTCGTGATGATTAATTAACGAATGCAGCTAAATTTGTTATAATATTTATAAAGTGAAAACAAGCCATTCCAGCGATAAACATATTACTTAGAATAAATACAAAACACACACAAAGTCTGTTCTACAAAGAATTGTCTATGTTACAAGCCAGGAAAGTCATCATTGGGTTTTGATCATACGGTTAAATTCGGGTTAGGGCCGGCAGTCAGTCGATTATACTTGGTGAACCAGAAAAAAGCCACGTAATCCGAGGCGGAAGTAGGCAGACCAGATCGTTGAAATTCCGCAGAATATTGAATACTGTAAACCCACTTTCACCAAAGTGGCGGGTTTTGTCTTGTGGGGAACGATTTCATCTGTCTTATTAGCATAGTTTCTTTCACGATATTTCCGGTATTGTTTTTGCAAATTTATCTTTGGTCAAGCATTTGTGATTAAGTATGTCCTAAAGCTTTTATATTTGTAAAGTTGCTATGGTGAATTTATTTGCCGCGAAACGTGTGCAGCCGACTATGCCCTCGGAAGGAGGAGGAAGGGGTGCTCGTGCTTTCAAGCACGTAATTTTGGAGAATATCACCTACCTGTACAGACCGCCTCCGTGGTCTAGTGGTAGAGCGTTCGCCCAGAGAGCGGAAGGTCCGGGGTTCGATCCCCGGCCGCGTGAAATCAAAAGACGTTAAAAGATGGTACTTGCTGTTACCCTGTCTGGCGCTCGGCATTAAGGGGCTAAAACAAGGACTGGTCGGCTCGGAGTCCGTATACTGTGTCTGAGTGGGATAAACTGCGGCAAGGTATCTCAGTGGGCTAGCACTATAAATCGGCATCAGTCCGGACTAGTCCAAGCAGCCACACACACACACACACACACACACACACACACACGTGCATGCACGTCGCTATATAAGCGCAATAATCTTGGACGCGACGTTAAACCCAATTTCACTTAACCTCACCTACCTGGACAGCACAGTCCATATGTAGAACCTTTTTACATTTTGTCTCCGTCTCCACTGTATTTCGTGTCAGCCTTTGCAGCGGATTGACACTACTTAAGAGCCAAGTAACCTTATTTAGCCTTGTGTTGATATGCTATTTTCATTAACGATGTTACGATCCATCCAATTCTATCCTTGGGACTGTACAGTATGGTATGATCTGAAGTATTTTATAGTATTATTTAGATCACAGGAACATGACACTGTGCATTTCAGACCTTGCACAGTGTCATGTTCCTGTGATATAAATATCGTCCAGTCCAGGAATAGCAGGCAAAGAGCAAGTGAGTTGAGTTTGGTGCCACTCAGAACAACATTTCAGTTGTATATTACAGTCTGATATCGGTGAAATCCACAAGCACGGTGCGACGCCCACAAACCAATTGCAGAATCATACCACGGACGAAGTTAGGACTCAATCCGGAGTTCATTCTAACTAGATTAAGTACAAATCCGTTATTGACAAGAATAATATTATTATACTGCAGTCCATCTCCCTGGAGGAACGTAACTTTAATGGGTAGCTTATAAACACTTATGATCGTCAGGCTGTGTATTTTGTACTTCGTATATATATTTGGGACACACTTCTGCTCAGTGTGCATGCCGGTACAAACGTAATAACTACTGACAGAAGATTGTGTAAATCAATATGATAGTTTTTTTATACGATTTTGTCAAGCCATCTCGACCCACCCAGAGCTGACAAATTTAGCAACTGTTGAATTTAACAAGTGTTTGTCGCCTTCTTAACCTTATCACGGTCTTGAAAAACACCCTTAACCTCGTTCAGGATATCACATAAAATCAATTGTCAACTTACAAACAATCCCTCACGTAATAATCGGTATAGCGTTTAACTATGTTCCCTACAGCACTGTCCGGAAAGCTGGATACCGACGTTGGTTAAGTGTCGAGTGTTTTGTGGAAGTTATGTAGATTGTGTTATTACGTTTTTAAAGATAGAATACATCTTGAAATTTATAAACAAACGTTGTGTTCCGTACATAGACCCTTTTTATCTGTATATCATCTAAATATTTTGTATATTCTGAAACTGCAAATGTTCAATATGCTACAATGTGACAGGATGGGTAAATGTTGAGTGAAAGATTTCTCCAATGGCAAACCTACTATTTATCGTAAACTGTTTAGATATTGATGTACACGGATTTGCTCTTAGGGACGAGTAAGTTATGCTTTCTGCCTTGAAAAGTAGTGACGAGTTTCCATATTGAACATTAAGGCATTCACTTTTAAGTTGTGTTGTTGCAAATCGTCTATAAATTGTTAATTTGTCTGCATTCATCTCCAGAACTACACGGCAGATGTTTCATTAATAATGTTCGGTGCGTCAGGGTTGGGGTGTATGCTTAATCCAATTTGTTGTTTTTTTCTTTCATGGGTTTTTGTTAAATAGATAAAAAGTATAAATATTAGCCCGTCAATGATTTTTGTGTATAATACTGCCATGCTGGTCTTAGTAGCTTGGACATCGGGTAGACCTACTTGAAAAACATCAGTCGAAAGTGGAGTGTTGAGGAGAGGATCGTATACGACGAGACTACTTTCTCAGTTATGACGCCCCTTCACATGTTAAGCTTGTATGTTTTTTCTTCACTGTCTGCATCTAAACTGCTTTTTCGAAAGTAGTGTACAATACGGTTTTCCTATTTTTCCGATGTCGATTGTTAAGCTGTAACTATAAACACAAGTTCATAAGTACATTACGTTAGCTGAATATGATGCGTAAAATTGTCAACTCAAAATGTAACTAAAACTGAGTTTATCTACACTGACAAATCCTCACAACTGTTTTATTGTCAAATATGTGTTTTGAATACAAATATGTTTAAGAAAAAAATGAATGTTTGCAACCAATATCTCCGAATGTATTTGATACGAGGGCTTGTCAGAAAATTCCAAGCCAAACAATCAAAACCAACAATTGTGAAAGTGTTTTTAATTTTATTTTGCAACGTAATCTTCCTGCTTTTTAATACAATTCTCATATCGATAGTGAAGCTTTTCAATTCCAGTCAGGAAAACCTTTCCTGGAGCCACCCTGAAATATCCATTCACGGGAGCTTTGAGGTCATCGTTGTCATCACAGCGCTTTCCTTAGTTAACTTTGTTATTGCCCATAGTCGAAAGTTTGTCAGACTTAGAACTTTCTGACCAGCCCTCGTACGCCACAAGCACACAACACTGAAACATTATCGTATTCGATTTGTTTGATAAACGTTTTAACCTTGTCAGACAAAAACAATGCGATGTTTCATGCCTCTTGCTGAAATGAGCACTCGACATCTACCTCTAATGTAGTAAAGGCTCAACTGAAGATGCAATTCACATCATTACTTGATAGAAAATATAATCAACACTTAAAAATAATCACTCTCCACTATGTGCTGAATATGATTCTCTAATTGTGAGTTTGTTCCTGTTCTTTGGGACTAATGTCTATGACGTAGGAAGTGATCACTGTTGTCACTCGGTCAACGGAATACATCACTGTCAGTCAAAGGAAAACGGTTGTCGTACACGGAAGGTGGTGTTCACTCCCCGGTCTGTGGAAGTGAGAGGTGACATTAGGCTGAACCCCGGCCCGAAAACCGAGACGGGAGCAGGGACCATGTGGGAGGTAGAGGCAGGTCAAGTAAACAGACAGTGCTAAACTTCACAGGGGATTTGAATAATTATGATAATTTGATCAAAATGGCGAAAGTATGTCTCAAATGCCAATGCTTATGAAGTCAGAACTAACATCGCTTAACAATTCTTCGACTCTGTGTATCGAGAGTTGACTGGTAATTATGAAATCCTAATAAATATAGAAATACACATTGCAACAACTAAAATTGTGGTAGAAGTGATGTCGGGTCCACTACCTTATAATATCCATTATGAACTGTAAATGGCTGTTTGAAGAGTCGCTGCAGCTTTTGTGCTGTAAAGAATGATATCTGAATGTTTGAGGGAACGGTAAGGGATGTGCTAGTAAGTTTATTTGTTACCATAAAGCCTGTCCAATCAACTGACAGAGTGGGAAAAATGTATCCTGAAACACAAAGGTTGTCTACTGTATATGGGGCCTGGATGTCCCAGTAGGCAGGGCATAGAGTCAAAGACAAAATGGGGACAGTGACACATTCAGGGCCTGTAGTAAGTTCTAAAACAAGGCCATTTTGAAGTCCTGAACGGCGCTGAAAGATGAGTATAAGCAAGATGGAGGCAATTAAAAGTGTGATAAAACCGAGAAGGATAGAGACATGGTAGTCAGCAAGATCTGTGATGACAAAGTCCGTGAATTTCTACAAGAACTGAAGGAGGCTGGGTAAAATATATCTTCAGTTGAGGGAGAGGAATAGCAGGGAGTTGCAATAAGACAAAACTGACAACCAGGAATCATACGATGAGTGCCAGGACAAGTAAGGGTCAGGAATGGAACTCTGTAGACAAGAACATTTGAAGAACCAACAGAGATGAGTGTAGGTGGTTGAGGTCTGGTTACATAGCGGAAGTTACAAAGTGCCTTAACTTGCTGTTTATTGTTTTGAAAGAGTGCCAAAAGACAAGAAGATTTAGTAATTGAATTAAGAGAAAGCCTAACTGGACATAGCAAAGGAAATTCATCACCTGTACATGGGACAAGCATTGAGCTATCAATATTGATATGGTGCTGGGAATCAGCAGACAATGCAAAATAAGTGGGAGCGTCTAACAATTGGGTAGAGTGTGGTGAGGTGCTATTGATTGGCAAAGGTAAAGAGATAGCTTTATACATTCGAAGCGGTTAAGCCAATGAAGAGAGTGGAAATTTAACTGAGATATAGATATGGGACTTAGTACGGGCAAAGATAAATTTAGCATGGGAATAATAAAATGTTGGGGTTGTGTGCAATAGTTGAAAATTTGGATATTTATCAGATAAAACTGCGGACAGGTGATAAATAGTTGTTTGTTCTAAAATTTCAGGTTCTACCAGCAATGGTGATAACCTTTTTTGGGCTAAGTCTTAGATTCCTAACTTTAATTCTTCCTACTGGTGTTCTTTAATGGAAGCATGTTGGATTTGATTATTCAAAAGGCCTGTGAGAGCAGTAAATGTAGACTGGATTGTTTTGACATTGTTTTCCATAGCAATAGCTGTAAATGTAATTGCATCATGATTAGCTTTGACACGTTTAAGTGCATTCTTACATCTAGAGTCGACAAGTTTCATAAAAGAGGAGAGATGGGTAGAGTGTTGTTGGATGGTGTTTGCAAGGTCTATATCATGTCTTGTGAGAGCGGGGCAGTCGGGTAGCCTAGTGGTAAAAGCGTCCGCTCGTCACGCCGAAGACCCGGGTTCGATTCCCGACATGGGTACAATGTGTGAAGCCCATTTCTGGTGTCCCCCGCCGTGATATTGCTGGAATTTTGCTAAAAGCGGCGTAAAACCAAACTCACTCACTCACTCACTCTTGTGAGAGCATTAATATGTTTGGCGAGAAGGTTTATAACTTTTCTACAACATAATGCTTAAAGTATAGTTTCTGAGATATTCTATACAGCGTCCATTCATCTTACTGAATGGAAATAATATGCATAAATTGGAAAACATCAATTTATCAGGCATTGCTGAAATTGCGTGCATTTATCTGTAACAAAAGTTACGTTCGAGTATTGTGGTCTAGTGATATGCCCTCACACAGTTCTTACCTAATAAGAAATATATTTTGGGCTACAGATAAGAATAATATACCTTGCTGTACTTGCACTGATCTGGTTTTGTATATGGAGAATATATCTGATGCATGAACATCGGATATAAGTTATATTCTAGAACCGTATTTATCAGGCATAAGAACACAAACAAATATACATAACGTAAATTATCTCGAGTAACTGGATCTTGTTAATGCATATTGACGCATTTAACGTTGTTGCATTATAAAACCACTCTACTAACGATACAGCATACAATAAGGTAAATAACACGACACACATACCGATACACGGACAAATAATTCATACATTATTATAATGCACGCTATTCACATTGAAACATGATAATTATGAAGCATCCACGACACCTGTGATTAATAATTACAAATGTATTTGCCTACTAGTTTTAACCCGATAAATAAACATTTGGGATACGAACGCTGATTGTGGAATAGTAATATTTCTACAAGAGACGCACGCATATAAATTACTGTGTTAATTTGTGTCAGTAAAACTTGAATAATATGCAGCTTAGATTCTAACGGCATTTCGAATACATAGCGTATAAGTTCATTGTTCAAGCAAGATATTCATACAAAATTAAAGACAATTTTAAAAGACAATTATAAGCAAAGTTCAACCTTAATTGCAAAGTAACAAGTAAAAGTGACTTACCTTCAAAGACAAACAGCGACAGGTTCTCAGGCAAAGCAGGAATGACTAACAGTCGATTTCCCCCTATATTTATACCTGAGACCTCCTTTGTTAATCTGAAGGCAAGTCTACACGTGCATGTCCAGTTTGAAATTTGAGACTTTGGACTAATAAAGACTGGACATGTTATACAATTTTGTAAGATGGGTTTGGTCTGTTAATAGCCAAAGCAGACGGTTTGGAAAGTTGAGTAATAGAAGATTATAAATGCCGATAGAATCACTCAGCTCGTGTTTGGTTTCGCGTTTTCAATTTTCTAGTTTGGTCAGTTACAGCTAAATAGCTGATAACGGTACACTGGTAAGTGCCAAGCGCACTGACCACTACCAGTTGTTATTCAACATGTGATTAAAGTTTCGCCCACCGACCTGTTTGTGACAGCGTAAATCTGAAATGCCAGATGATGTTATACAATTTCTTATCGCTAGTATGTACCGACAGGTCTTAAATGGTTAACCGACAACTTATGAATTGAAGTCGAATTTCACAAAAAGTTGAATAAAATATAGCAATTTTAGCACTGTTACAATGATAAAGGTGAAGATGAACTTGACTCTCGCATAGCAGTTATTAAATGTGAACATGGGTTAAGAGATTAATATGAATAAGTCTAACATAATTGTTTTAGAAACTTTGGTTACTTACGCACTGTAGAAAAGAAGTTTTATTCATGAGTTGAAATGAAAACTCTAATCTAATAATAATTATCTAGGTACTATTTTCTCCTCTAAATTAGTGTTGTCAACGACTTGTGAAACACTTTCTATTCAAGCCAGAAAGGCTAGCATTCCAATTCTTAGACTATTAAGGAGTTATCAAAATTTACCTGTTCATGATGTTCAAACAATATTTGATACGACAATATTTAAATTGTTTAGTGTATGCTGCAGACATCTGGGGATTCTCTTTTAGGGAAGCCTTAGAAAAGGAATGTCCATTATTACAGTCGTTGCCTGAGATATATGTGTAGACTATTACTTATGGAAAAGCATAGATGCACAAAGGCATGGTACGACATGATGAAATCAGATGTAAAGATATAGTTTCAGAATTGGCATGATAAAATTTAAAGATCATGAAAGAAGTTGAAAAGTATGTAACCAAATTATTTAATTGTAAGGACTTTTTGCGAGTATTTTGTATTTTTTGTTCGTCATCCCATAAGTTGAAAATACAACATCAAAGACTTAAGATGCAAGTTGATCCGGAAATGTTGTTATGCACACATTGTAATTGAAACTTGTAGCGAAGACGAGTTCCATTCCTCCTTGTATGTCAAGCAGAGAAACTGAATATCTCTTTATATTTACTACCCTAGAAGATATATTTTTTGTAGCTTATGTCATTAACACATTCTTGTCACTTTAAAAGTGTGTCCTTATACCTAAAATGGAATTTACCAATATAATTATTGGGAAGCATAATTACATGAATTTCATGTGTCCATGAACGTGTGTTTCTGTTCTATCATTATGTATATCAGTGCACTGTAAATGTTTTGTATAAGCAGTATCTTTGGCAGTGAGGCCTGCAATACAAATAAACTTGGCACTTGGTACTTGGCACTTAAATAAGATTCGATTTGGCGTAAAAGACAAATAAGTGGTGAAAATTGAAAAGATATAATACTGAAAATCAGTGATGACACCACGTATTCGCGAAAAGGATAGGCATGCAACTCTCTCCCAGCAGCATCCGGCATTTACACAATTTGCATAAAAAGTGTTGTTAATTATTTGTTTGAAATACGCTATTCCCTCATTTCAATTATAATTAGGGGGCACGGGTGGCCAAGTCGTCTAAGACGCCGCGATTCGCCGTGCGTCCCTTGTGCACGCCGGAAACCTCTAGGTTTGTCAGTGCCATATCCGTGCTCGTGGGTTTGAGACCTGCATCACTTCGTGATGTAACTTGAATACTGTTAAAAGTGGCGTTAAAACCAACTCACTTACTCACTTAGTTATAATTAACCTCCCGAAAATACACGGGGAAAATAGTGTATCCTTCTAACTATTTCCTTTAATAAAACTGTATAATTAACTGTCAAAATTAACATATAATTTCTCATGTTGTTAATATTATTATTAACGTAGGAACTATCATTAAATGACCCGGAAGTAAAACACATATCTACGAAAAGCATTACAGGTAGACTTCGTCATATAAATTATGTTACCTGGTCTGTGGTTGAAATGATCCTACATTCGTTTACCAGTTTGACAGGTTTTCCCGCTAGTGTCCTTGACATAGTTTATAGATACACCCACTGTCGGCTTCATGTTGAAATGAAGGCGTCAGGTTGTTTACAGATGGAACGGTTACTAGCGTAGTGAATTGGGGGCTAGAGTACATGCAATGGTGAGTAGATTTCCTAATTGTAAATCACTTAATACTATTCTATATTGGTTAAGGTGTATTTATGTAAGTCTAAGGTAGTTAACGTGTTGTAAACTTGACATTTACCACTTACATTTCTAGGCTCTCTGTCCCTGTATTTTAAGAAATGCAATACACAAGAAGTTGATATCCATAAAGTTACTCAACCAACAATGACAATCAAACTGTTCATCGGTTTTAGTTTTCATACATTTCATTTATGCATTGCTTTAAATGTAGCTTAAGGTTAAAGGTTTAAGACAACAGTTAATTCTATAATCTGCAGACACTCACAGGATTATTGGCGTTGACTTCTTGAAAATACGACATTATATGTAATTGTACGCTGAACTAGCTATAACACCTGCATAATGGTTACTCAATTCATAATCCTAATGTTATAATTAAACACTGAAAACATTGATATGTGCCCTGTCCGATCAGCGTTAGTTTAGACATTCTTATATACCCACAAATAAACAACCAGTACATTTTCGTTCACTTTACCATTGATTGGCTTTGTTTGGAAAGCTCTTGTTGTAGACAGATACATATAATTGTCATACAATATGATCAGGTTCTGGTTTCCTAGCGTTCCAAGTTGCATTCGGGGCGGTCGGGTAGCCTTGTGGTTAAAGCGTTCGCTCGTAACGCCGAAGACCAGGCTTCGATTCCCGACATAGTTTCAATGTGTGAAGCCAATTTCTGGTGGTCCCCGCCGTGATATTTCTGCTAAATTGCTAAAAGCGGCGTAAAACCTCACTCACTCACTCATTCACACACTCACTCACTCACTCCAAGTTACATTCGCCCTTATACAATGTATGCATTCATGTAAATCAAACCAGCTCAACCAAAGTAAATTGTGGACAACCACTGTTTTTTATAGTGATTATTTATGAACTTATTGATGAATCAATCCAGAACAATTGTGTACACATTTAAAATAATTTTAAATTGACAGCATGTTCATTACACATTTGTGATGCCTTAATATACCATGTTCAGAAAGAAAAGTAAGAGTGTTAACTTCACACAATAAGTTTGTAACAAAATATTGAAACGATATGACTTGCTTTGGCTCCTCCCTAGGGGCGTTTCGTGCAGTAAAGAGGCTACATTGGGGTGTCTGCCTTCAACGGAATCCTTTATATTGAGGTTGACTGTCTTCAGCTGAGTAGGGTGTTGTCTTCAGTGGAGTGAAGACTGGTCAAAAAGTTCTAAGCCTAGTAACAAAGAAAACCAACAATTGTGAAAGTGATTTTAAGTTTATTTTTCAACATAATCTCTAATATCGATAGTGAAGCTTTTCAATGCCAGTCAGGAAGAAGTTTTCTGAAGCCACCGTGAAACACCCATTCACGACAGCTTTGAGGTCATCTTTGTCGTCATGTTCTTACAGTTCAGGTGGGAATGACTTGGTGTCAGGTCTGGCGAGTATGGAGAGTAAGGAAGTTCTTCGAACCAACATTGTCGCACAGTAGCCTTTGTAAGTCGAGAGGTGTGAGAAGAGGCATTGTCAAGAAGTAGTAGAACTGCAGCCGTCAGAATTCCTCGGCCCTTTATTGGATAGAATATCATAGGTGATGAAGCAAATTAGCATAGTAGACACCGGTAATCGTCTTTTGACTTTCTAAGTAATCAACAAGGATCACACCCTTTCCATCCCTGAATACAGTGGCCATAACTTTCTTTACAGATCTTGAAGACTTGAATTTTCTCTGGTGCTAGAGAAGTGAAATAGTGCCATTCCATGGATTGACGTTTTGTCTCGGGATCATAGTGGTATACCCATGTTTCAACAACAGTTACTAATATCTTCTCGAATTTGACGAAATCCTCCCCAATTAGCAGATAAATTATCGATCTACAAATGTTCATGAATTATAGTTGCAATGAATCCATGGCTCAGACCTGTTCATTTTGTTATGGCCCATAGTTGAAGATAAATCAGGCTTAGAACGTATTTGACCAGCCCTCATATACACAGGGGTTGTCTGTCTTCAGCTGTGAAGATTCCTGTTTAAAGGGGTTGCCTGTCCCTCCGTTGAGAGCATTGCTGTTTACAGTGATCGACTATATTTCGAAGTTGGAGTTGCCTATATTCAGTGGAGTGTGTTGTAGTTCATAAGTGCCTATATTCGGCGTACTTGTTGAACATAGTGGTTGCCTTGAAAAATGTGCTGCCTGTCACAAATACACTCAGTGCAGTGTTGTTTGTGGCTGCTTGCCTTCAGTGGAGTACAGTAATGTATATGAGTATTATGTGTACCTATGTTAAACATGTATTTAATATGATATTTGACAGTGTTGTGTACAGGAACTGCCTATATTCGGTGTTGTTTTTATATAGGGCTTACCTTTTTTCAGTGAAATGCAGTGTTGCATTTATTGATGGCTTGTCTAGCTCAAGTGGAATACAGTGTTGTTTATAGGTGTTGCGTGGCTTCAGTGGAAAACAGTCTGTATATATGGGTTGCTATTTGCTGTAAACAGGGATTGTCTACAGTCAGAATATCACAGTGAAATAAAAATGTATTGAAGGTAGTTATTATTTTCAAAACACAATATAATTATTCCCTTTACTTTTTTAAATTCATTTGTGTAGAGATATCCACTTTGAATTATATGGTGAATACGGGTCAGAAAAGGTTTATAGTAATTCTTGTGTCGGCGGGTCAGACGCTTGTGTTGTATCGTGCCATCGTACAGTGATGACGGTTATCGTTGTTGTCACTTTCAGTCCAGGTTAAATTATCTACAGACCCTCACAACGCATATATAATGTATTGATATGGCGGGTTAAGAACTGTAAATGAGTAACTGTTAATTTTGATTTTGATTTCAGGTAATACTAATGAAACGCGTTTCAACTCGTTTATACGATTTCTCTTTTGCAAAGCCGTGATGAAAAGAAGTCGCGGATTTAAGCCTACTTTAGGTGCTGATTTCTCGGTAAAAATATGAAACCTGCATTTCCTAAATACTGAAAAACCTATATGTTACGACACTTAAAACCTTATAATGCTCCAAGCAGCTATGTAAAGTTTAACGCGTGTGGGTGTTATTTCTGGCACGAATGTACACTTTTTAATTTCTTAACAAATCACACCTGTCACGTATTACCGACTGTCCTGCATGACAGTGGTATGTCATCTGACTTGCGATTTATATAATCCATAAGTATAAGCTACATATGTTAATATCAATACAGGACACTAAGCGGTATATTTTCCATACCAGCCTTTGAATTAATTTCCCTTTTGCTAAACTTCGGGGCGTTTCAACAATATTTGTTTGTGTATTAAGTTACCATGATTTTGAAGTTGGATAACTCATTATATTTTAAGTTTATTACGGTGTATTTTATAATAGCGTCGGGGTGGCTAGTAGTTTTCCATAACATTAATTGAAATGCACAGCAACTCTAAACAGGATGGCAGTTACCTGGATACTGAGGACCACCTACAACTATCATGTGGTGTGTGTGGTCGGACGTTTTATTGTAATAGTTTTGTCTGTTGTCGTTGCTTCTTTGAGACAACTGGAATAAAGTCAAGTTTGTGTTTTTTAAGTCAAAGGATGTGCTCGAAATGCTGAAGCCTCAGAACAAAGTGACATTGTTTCAAAACATTTATTTTTTTCATTTTTGTACACCACTATCCAACAAAAAAAAAACAATTAAGGAAAAACCAAAATTCCGTGATCCATGGGACATTGGTCACTGAACACTGTGACCATAGATGTACTTACATCTCTATCTTAAAACGTTTGATCATGAACTTCCTTATTGATAACATGTATGTGAAACTTGATAATATTACATTTAGGCAAGAAGCTGACATCCCCATTTTCACTGTGCTTCCTTTTGTTTTCTCATCTTTAAGTTTATGCTTATGAATCGCAAGTTTACCGTCAGCTTCAGATATTTTGAAGATGTTATATCGTTCAAGAATGCTCAAACATCCAATTCCCTTCCACTGATTCATCCAACAGAACTAGAAATACAAGTGACTGGTGAAACCTCATCTATTTCATATTTATAATCTATGCATAAGATTAAGAATGACACATTTCTATCATTCCTTTTATGTCGAGAACATGCTTTTTCTAGCGTCATACGGCTCGTGCTAGAAATCTGTTTGATCAGGGTTACAACATTCAAGGTCTCGGTAAAGCGTTCACAAGGTTGTAGGGCAGACAAGTAGAACTGGCCCAGCTAGATGTCAGACGTTGAGCACACGTTGACTGAATATCGATAGCCTTGCGTTGGGTCAACGTTGGTACGACGTTGGATTAACGTCGATTATATTTTTCAATCCCACTAAGGCAGCCTGAAATGTTTGTACCACACGTATGCAGTTAAGATATCACTTAGCAAGCATTACATATTGCAAGGTGAATTCCTATTTGAACTCTGTATCCATGAAACAGCAGGCGAATGCAATGCACCCTCGTATGACATGGTACCCCTGGACAGTTTGATATAGAGCCAAGGAATATAACATCATTTTTTATTACAATAAGGTTATATATCATATTTGTTTTCAAAACAATTTTCAAGACTATGAGCGCATATTTCTCAAAAGTTTTAATACAATTAAAAGGAATTTGATTGTGGACCCTGCACAAAGCCACACATGATAATGTAACACATTTGATTTTTTCTTGATCCCCATACATTCAGCATTGAGGGTAAGATTGTACCATGCGTTCACGTGGTTGTTCAGTTGAACAGTTAACTTGCCTTTGCATGTATTTGTGACAGGTGCCACCGGTGGGGCAGGATACGCTTGCCCTTTTGCGAACACTATGTATCATGGTTATAATATGGGTATCTGGCCACATTCTCCTCTATTTCGGTTTGAGGATCGATACCCAAATATGCGTTTACGTGCATAAACATGAACTTTCTATGCAATCGTATTCCCATAAACACACATTTCTGATCCATAAAATACAGCTGGTGTTATCTTTGTATACACTATTGAAAATTTACTGGGCACTTTCCGGGCACATTTTCATATTTCACCACTTTGCATGATTTACATCAACACTTTAAAAGCTTCAACAGTTGTAGATTCAGGATATCTATCCCAACTCAAAATGCTGGTAAATAATATTCCAAGGAAGGTATAAGATGACTCTATCTCTAAATACGGATCTTGCTCTCATTGTTTTTAAAAACAACTTTTGTTTTACTAAATATTTCAATATGTCTATGTCTTGGGTCATAGAAAACAGGAGAGTATATATCCTCCGAAAAAAATAAAATGAATAATTGTATTAGCTCTGGAATTAATTGCATGTCATTATTAGATGTTGGGCTAATTTCAAGTCAATCAACAAAAAGAATGAGCCTCATACACAACCCTGACGCACTCCTAACGGGCAACCAAACATACTGAAAGGTTTTATTAGTGTGTATTCAAGCTCTAACTGATTTTCCATCTTTGATCCCCACCAATGTTAGGTAAAATGAGCGCCAAAGTTAAACAGAGACAAAGGCCTTCAAGTTACCGACAAAACATGAATACATTTTACTTCCCTTTTTAGAGAGATACTAGAATTGCGTTACTTAACCTTGTAAAATGAAATTATTGTATAGTGTTGAATATCCAACTTTAAATCCTGCTCATTCAAGTGTATTCTTTGTCAACTGTTCCATGATATGAAACTATATGGTTTGATGTTTAAATCTTTCCCAAAGGTATGTGACAACATTGTTTTTATCTCAGACTAGTAATAGTCTTGAGATATAACAAAATCGTAAAATGTAGAGGGTAATACAACGTGCATGAATTACGTTATGACAGACATATAAATGCAATGTAATTATAGCATTAACACAGGTGCAGGTTGCAGGTGCAGGTTGCAAAGATAAAGAATAATACGTACCTAAATGTAAAATCACAGAAGACCATTACAGCTGAAGACCTGTCTTTTCCAGATTTGCCAGGCTATGTAGGATATGACAGTAGCACTATTCGATAAAGATAAATAAAAATACAAAATCCTGCACTTTAAAACCGTTCATAGTGCTGCTGCACGTGCAATACGTGCAGCTTCATGGCCCTTTTGTTTTTTTTCCGAATCGTACGTGTTTCCCGACAAATGGTTTGCATGTCCTTGTTGTGATCATTTTGATCCGGGAAATTTGTCACTGACACACAATAACACAATAAACCCATCCATTTTGCACCTATTGGTCCGCATATTTTGCTTTTATTGCCAACAATATCCGCATTGCGTTTCTTTCTTTTGAATACTATATTTTAAATCATCATCTCTTAAGAACCGTTTTAATAATACAAATTGTCTTTTAATTTTAAGTTTTAAAAAAGAAATAGAACTTATTAATACATCATGAATATTCTAGATAGTTATTTTTTATAGTATTGGTAGTGTTTAAGTTGCAACTGTAATTGGTATCCCTTGAGATGAAAGAATCACAGTCAAGCATGTCCGGCTTGACTGTATTGATTTTTCCATCACAAGGGATCAATATTTCAGTGTAAAACAGTTAAAGACATTTTAAGCAATGTTAATTCACGTTAAATCATTATTTTTTCAAAAGATATAGAACTAATTTAGACAATTTGATGTAGAAAGTTATGTATTTTATACATCGGTTGGGTATGATTATTAACCGAGATGGTCAGTGACTGTATCCTCAGACGGGGTTTAAGTAGCATAAAATTATTGTCCCCCTGAGAGGATACGTAAGACCACATAATTCAAAGTAGATTTATTCCTACCACGTTTTGGGCCGTAGAATATGTAATGTTTTAATGTCTTGCTAAATTTGCAAATAATCGCCAGTACCCGAGGGATGATGTAAATCCTGCTGGGGTCCATGCAGGCAACAAAGATACCGTAAATCCCCAAGGTCCCAAGTATTTTGATCTCTCTTCAGCTGCTTGAGATCTGTAACCCCTTTTTTATATCATGTTGATAAATAATAGTTTATTTTTACATGCTCTCAATTAAGTTTTAAATAAGTCTATGATATTCTAGTTATTGTACTGTCCTTCAACGACAGGATAGTTTACATAGTCCGCATGTATTTGTATTTAATATTGTGTTACTTAATATTAAGTAGGGGATAACTAAGACACAGTTATTAAGATATTAAGGAATGCAATGAGTAGATTTAGTAGTTTAGTAACACAAGACCACTGATCATAACGATCACGCAGAGTCCAAGAAATAACAGATTAATTAGTTATCACACACGGATTAAAAGACTTTCTTCAATTCGAGATAAAATTAAAACCCAGGTTCTACTGGTAAATGTATCAAACGACGTTTTCAAGGATTTGTGTGAAAAGTCAAATCCATTGGATCTTGTTGGAACATGGGACAATATGGGACTTTTAAATTTTATTCACTGCCAGAAATAAATTGTTCTCGAATTGTCGTGTGATGACTCTGTTATAGGTGGAGACTATCTAATGGATCTTCTCGTAACATTTTTTTTTTCTTTTTTGTTTACCGGCTGCCTCTGTTCGTCTCAAATGTACCTGAATTACAATTGCAAACAATAACAAAGACAATGTTTATTGTACCTATCTTAAAGACTAAGATAATAAAAGGCTATTTAGTATTTACTTTCATTTTCTATTGTAACCAAATTATCTCACTAAACTTGGTAACATGATTTCATTGGACTTCTTGGCGCGTGCCCCACATATAACACATCTTAAAAGTGACACGGCCTTTGGCTTCATGGGATCGGCGCAATGTAATTGGCCGTTTTCATTTGTACAAGGCGGAGCAAAAAGCATCGTTTTTCCTCGACGCTTTTCCGGACACTTTCTGGACGTTCACTAATATATCTAATCAATTTTAGTGAATTTTTTGTCCAGTGTCCGGAACGAAACAACGTTTGCAGGGATGCTAACGCAATAACAAAAAATAATATTATATATTTCTAGAAAATTAAACTGATGAATGTGCGAGTGTGTAAGGTTCCATGCATACATAAATTGGCCACACGGGTGGAAATAAACAAGACTGTTGATGGA
Organism: Haliotis rufescens; assembly: GCF_023055435.1. NCBI lineage: Eukaryota > Metazoa > Mollusca > Gastropoda > Lepetellida > Haliotidae > Haliotis > Haliotis rufescens. The sequence continues at coordinate 10,988,296 of NW_025964383.1, forward strand.
AAGTCCTCTTTGATGGATAAACAAATGGAATAGACTTGATCTACTTATGGTTTCTAGGGCTTTCAAACAAAGAAAGATGGGTTGACGCACGTGTGGTTATCTCTGAACGCAATTGATTTCTACCCCATACGTCCCGGTTCACCAGCAGGGTTCAATGAGCTGTTGAGATGACATAATAGTATCAATCTATCAATGCAATAGCTATTGTTCAACAATTAGTGTTACTGACTAAAATACGTTTTTGTACCCTGAGTACCTTCTGAAACTGCTGGTTTTCATTCGTTCCTTGGGGACATATATCGATATACATTTCACTTTGGTTAACATAGATAACTGAATGGTTTTTCTATTTTTCCTGTGACATGATAAACAATGAAATGTTTAGTGTCATACTGTAGTATTCGAAGTTATTACCCACGTGGTAAGTATAAAGTGGCAGGTACTTAATCCGTACGTCCCACTTGTGTCGGTCAAGGTTGACATCTTTTTATTTGTTTCGAGTGAATAACCGCGACCTCTGTCGCACCGGAACTACTTTTTTCATTCATAAAAACATCACGAGAATGTCATTCATTTTTACAACTAGGCAGAACGGAAGAAATCTCATGATAGCGAGAGACATTAACACACTTTATTATACCAAACGAGATCGTCACACGCATCAAATTCGCTTTACCTTTATATATTAGTTATGAATACAGCTACTACAGACATTATATAATCGAGCTATGTCCATATGCCATGAACGACTACCGATTAGCCGAGGGTCCCCTATGAGGGTGACGCACCCGACCTCTTTCGCGACTTATCAATGTGATTTAACTTGAAAGGTTAAGCCTGGTGAAATGAAGTCAGCTTAAACTACCTGGACAGACATCTAGACTTACGATGGATGCTCCGGTTGTGCCATCAGTGCCCTTATTCGAAGTGTATTTTGTAACATGGCCTCCGATTCACGAACAAACACGACTGCATGATCACTCAAAGTGTACAGTTCCGATACAAATCATTCGAAAACTCCGTGGAAGTGTGCCTGACTGAAGACGAAATGTGGACGTCGCAGACAAGTAGGCCACCTGTTCCCCCTTTAAATGTTGAAAAATGTTGTATTTTAAATGATACCTAACACGTACATCTTAACACATTATACATTAAAGCACAGTATTTAGTTTTACATTTCAAAAGCACATCAGTATTATCGGTAATGTAACCGAAATTACAAATGCAAATAATAAAACGGTCATGATCCATATCTTGACAATGTTCTTTTGTATTACAGATTAAATCAATTGATATCTAACAAAAGTGGCCTAACGGTGTCCGTTTTTGGGGTTAATGCAGCTGTATATAAACATAGCTTGAGACCAAAAACGTTGTACATTTGTGAAAAGTGAAGTATTCACCTTTGTTGTAATTGTGTACTGTCTGACATACAAGAAATCAACGCAAGTGTCAACATTCTGAGACTGATATTTAACCAGAGGTAAGAGAAATAGAAAAGGTATCATTTTTTCTTGTTCTAATTAAATTGGAGGGCAAGAAATTGAGAGTGTCAACAGATTGGTATGTAACCATAGGTAAAATAAATAGAATTTCTACTTTTTCTGATTAGATTGAAGGGAATTGGCTATCACGGTACCACAAAGTTCTTCATATGTTCAGTATGCATGTCAATGTTAGTTAGGCAATGTATTGATAGACGTTCATTCAATGGATTCGGATGTAGAGTGCCAATGCATGTTTCTCAACTCTTGGCTCTTTTAATGGTCAAAAGTTCAACACATGTATCCATCTTCCAATAAGATAGTGTTATTTGTTATGCATAATTACTACACAACAGTTTCATAATGTGAAGGAAAGGTAGTTCTGAATTAAATTAGTGAAATGAGTGCACATGCCTATTTTTCAACCAGTACTATCGCTAGGGTTTTATGCTTTTTCTTCTAAAAGCAGGACGCACGCGATCCGTCCTCAATTACAATTGTCATCGAAAAACACATTTTGCCATGTCTCAGCTCTCAGAACAAATTAAAGGTTGAATTTATGTTGCTAATCTGATGTATTCAAACCAAAGAAATATAATAGAAATATTAAAAATTCTTTATCTTAAGTTTTTGGTACTTCCAAATATGTTAGCCCCCAGAAAAAAGAGAATACCTGATTAAAAATGGCTAGCTGTGTATGATGTCAAAAGTTGTATTGAAAAGGAGAAACTTCAACAAATGGACAAAGTGTCAACAAGACAGGAAGCTGAAATCAGACCATTACCTTTCATTGTCCTCAGCCTTTATTTTCGGAACCTCCCCACACTGCAGCAACGATAGCACAAGCATTCAAAGAAGCCTATGGGTAAGGCAACCCAACTTTTGCAAACAGGCCAAACACCTGTAATAACCATGGACCAACCATTATTCTGTATTGCCCAATTAATCCAATGTTTCTTTACACTGTGTGAACTCCGCATGGTGGCTCCCTATTCACATAGGAAAAGAGTTATACAAGACACACACAATGTTGATGCTTTGTCATCATGACTGCGGCATAGGACCAAGGGGACTAGGCAAGGCAACTTCTGTTTGCAAGGGCAGGCATCTGGATCATTACACTACAGAGTCTGCTCGTTCTACACATATTATGAGTGCTACATACTCAGCTGGATATAGCTGCGGTAAATCACTGGAAGCTAATCAACACCAACCAAGCCCGTGTGACTGGCGATGGACCACGGACGTCAGTGATCAATCAATTCCTTTCTGAACAACCCTTCCAAGGCAGCCACATTATTCAAGGAAGAACTGTTCAAATTCGGAAGCATGTAGGCCCCCTTGCATATGTTTCAATTCTTCACTTCCATGCACTGAACTGTCTATATCTTTAATGTGTGTACATATAAAAAACATGTTTCCTGAATTATAATGTGGCTATTCAGACGTGATAAAGCAAATAGTATGGTAACTGGTTGACAGAGGTTTTGATAGCTACCATATTTGATTTTGTACAAACACTCTACATGGATAAGTTTTGCCAGTTCTATTGAAATCCTTGGGAATAAAAAGCAATTTGGATAAGCAACTCTTCCCGTACAAATCCCCTGCCCAGCCCATATTTAAGATAATTTCGAAAAGGTTGGCCTTTTTTCATAACCAGTCGACTAATGTTATATACTGAACCAAATTAAAAACTTCACAATCCTAAATATTAATATTTTGACCAGTTATCAATGTGGGCCCTTATTGTGTATTTAAACAGTAATGGCCACGTATTGTCTTCAGAGAACACCCGTTTTTGTGCAGGTGAATCGATCAAAATCATGTGCACAGCACTATAGTGGCAAAAGTGTTTTTTCACGTGCAACTGGTCACGTGGCCATAATACCGTACGTGTTTTTAGCCACACTTGTTAGCAGTCATTAACAAAAAAAGAAAAAACACAAGAAAACAAAAGTCTTTACGGCCATTTGTCATGCCACGCCTTTCAAATGTGCAACGTGAACGTGCCATCGGCACGTTGCAGACGGGAACGTCCGTAGCTGAAGTCGCAAAGGCGATGGGTTGTAGTCGACGGACTGTTTATGATTTACAGACGCGTCTAAAGCAAACGGGTACCACCGCTTATCGCCCTCGGCAAGGTCGACCACGTGTGACGTCACATGCAGAGGATCGTCAGATTGTCTTACGTCACCTCCATAACCGATTTTTGACGGCTACATCAACCAGAAATGAACTGTTTAGGGGTAGACTGAGTTCGCAAACTGTTCGAAACCGTCTTGTAACTGCTCACCTTCAAACACGACGGCCATTCTGTGGGCCGATTCAGACGACAACATCAATTGTGGGCACAGCGACACTTACGATGCGGCTGCTTACCGCGACCAGGTACTGGCACCAGAACTTCTGCCTTTTATAGCAGCACATGGACCCGGTTTGATCTACCAACACGAAAATGCCAGACCCCACACATCAATTTTGAAGGAATTTCCTTCAGAATGCGGGAATCAACGTTATGGACTGGGCGTCACGGTCTCCCGACCACAATCCCATCGAACACGTCTGGGATGCTCTTGGCAGAAGTCTGCGCAATCTCGAGAACCAACCACAGAATTTGCAAGATCTTGGCACCATTTTGCAGCAACCATGGCGTCGTCTTCCCAATCGTGTGTTCACAAGCATCACAAGGTCAATGCGTTGTGTGGCAGTTGTCAACGCACATGGTGGCAATACACGCTTCTGAACTTGTGTGCCATCAGATTCTCGTGCTTGGGACGTATGATTTAAACTGTTGATGTTATTACAGAATACCGTAGGTGCTTGGAACAAATTATGGTTACCACCGTTAGTTAAAATCCTTCTTTGGACATTAATGATAATATTTTTTTCTTCTCTGATACATCTGTCCGTTGTATATCATATATGGGATTACTTTTAAAAATGTGAAGTTTTTAATTTGACTCAGTATATATCTGAAGAGACCAAACCAGATCAGTTGCACAACTTTGGCCTCCTTTGAGTTCACTAGGCTGTTATAAATATCTTATGCTTACTCCATCCAGAAGTTTTTGTTCTTTACCTCTCTTCGGTGCTGAAGATTCGAATTCACAGATTTCATTGTAATAGCATCGGATGGTTTCTTCCCAATTAATCTTGTTACTTCATTATTCAGGGCTGATACAACAGCTGATTATCGTTGATCTCAATCGATATGATTTCATTTCAATCACATACTGATATCCAAACAAACGTTCTGCTAATGTCTGGTTAATTCTTTCAACAATTGTTTGGCTATGATTTGCCCCTTTTCTGCCACGCCTGTTTGCAACATCGTGCTTTGTTAATAGTTTAGTTACTGATCCCATAAACTCGCGACGAAGATCTACTTGAAATAACTTCGTCCATTTGTATGATCCACGTTTATAAGTGCGGCCAAGTGCATTTGCTTCTTCAGTTGAATTTTTTAAGTATATAGTTCAGACTAGCTACATCTACTACGGTTAAAGCACATTTATATATTTTGCGTCTTACCTTCTCATGAGGAAGAAAGAAGAGGTCAGCCTGATGAACTTGATAAGTTTTGGAAATATTAATCGTGGGGCCAGTAAGTATATTTGCCATATTGCTTGGCAATTTAACCATTCCTTGTATTGGCAACATCTTTAGATACCTTAGGCATTGCAGCTAGTTTTTGTTCCGCCGCTATTCCTTTCTAGTCTGCTTGCGGACTACAGTAAATTTTATCCATTATTAATTAATATTGATGTTTCTTTAAAACAACCATTTATAACAATAGACAATTACAAGCCAACAAAAGAAGAACTTGACAAAGCTATTGAAGCTTCTGCTCTTGGACAAATTTATCAAAGTCGAAAATGACAACAAGGTATATACTTTATCATGGATGTCAAGCCAACCACATACGGTTTTCAATTGTTTCTTTCCAATTGTGAAGAAGAGCATACAGTCTGGTCTCCTTGTAAAATGAACAAAGAACTTAGTAAAAATGTTGCGTAAAATGATATTAAAGACTCTACGAAGGCATGCACACATTACCTTTCAACCAGTGTTGAAAAATATATTCGATATCAAGCCATCCGAATACGGTTATTAATTGTTTCTTTCCAGTTGTGAAGAAGAGTATTCAGTCTGGTCTTAGTAAAAATGTTGAATATCACTTTGTCCAAAATTATGGTATGCGTATGAATAAAAATATTAGAGAATAATTTCATTACAATTTAGCTTAAACTATTCCTCGAGATATGACGATCCTTGAATCGTCTTACATAGATCGAATAAACTTCACACTCTATAGATGCATTGACAGGGACCGACCTGGTCCAGGTTGGGTGGTCCAGAATACCCATCGTCTATACTGCTCACGGTCATAAGAAAATATATCCTCTACGTTGATAATACTTTCATCTACATAGATGTAACTCACATCTACGTAGATGATGCGACCATATACATATATGCAGATGATACTACTCACATCTATGTAGATGATACTACTCACATCTATGTAGAATAAACTTTCATCTATGTATATACTATTATATTCTACGTTGAAGAAAGTAGTATCTTCTATCGAATTATCGACTTGCCCCACCGTCGTACAACCGCAATAAACAAACCAACAACCGAATAATAATATCGTATGTGTCAATCATTCAGATTGCATTATACACACTAACGGCTGGGAGAAACAGGTGATATGTGCAAGATATTGGTATTCATAAATCATCTTACTTTAAAAACACAGGAGCAACATGTCTGTTTCTCCTTTTTCACAAAACATTGTGCAGAAGGTAGCCTAACGTTCATTGTACAACATCGTGCCTCCTTGAAAGATTATCACAAGAAGAGTACTCTTAAAAGACTTGTTACTTGTCGACTACCAAATTGAAAAAAATAAGAGATATATACGTGAAACCATTCAATGTTAAACCAACAAACAACAAATAATTGATACACAAGTAACAATTCATTTGTTTTGTTTGTAAAATTAACTAGGTTTACAAATCAACATATATTACTGGAAAGTAATTAAATAGGCAGTACACACAATAGAGTGGCAGTACAACGCCACTGACAGTAGACCAAAAATTGGCAAAGTGGTATCAGCAAAAGAAGTCGGTGATTATCATATTCACCTAGCAGCAACAGTGGTCAAACTTCCAAGATAGGTCTAGGTTACATTTCCAGGGTGAAAACAATGATTTTCACACAAACGCTTGATGTAATATGAGATGTAAGAGGCACACTTATGCCCTTTCTTTAGCCTAAATCCCTCCAGAGCAGTACGTTACATGATGGATTAGTCTGTACTGTTCCAGAAGATTCCAGATTACATTTGATACGAAGTATTCTAAATAAAGTAACTTCCACACCTCTGCTTTTATTATATAATAATCCATTCCCGACAACTAACCATTGCCAAAACACAACGCTATGAACGTCCACTGAATATCAACAGAAACAATGTAATGTTATTATGACATTGTTTAACAATAACTTACATCATCGGTTTTATAACAGTGTTACTGTATACACCAAAACGTCGCATTAATTGGAATAAAGAAATTGCATACCCATAGATCTATCTCCCTTGTTCACCATACCAACTTATAAGTGCCATTTAAAGAAGTAATAAATTACCTTGCCATATAACAATATATATGACTTCGAAGGCATAGTTTTATGTTATATCAAAATAAATATGACGCTTAACATATATTATAGATTGGTACACGTGTTGTTGTTGTTACCTGGAAATACTATACAAAAATACATGCACACTTTTATTAAGTGATTTGTGTATGGTCTGACACTGTGTTGATGAATTTTCTCGTCAAGCCAATATGGGGATAAAATTTGTGTGCTATGATCAAACGAAATAAATGAGTCAGATGTTTTTAGTCTTATACAAATCTGCCTTGTGGTTGCCAGTTGTGTTACTTAAATGTACTGCTTGTTGAATAAACAGAAATAAACATTAAATGTGACACACAATCTGATGGTTACTTTTTCATATTTTTTTTTGTCAAACAGGTAATATCTCATTTATACTGTTTTAATCGTTTCTCCAGGGCAACTAACATGTTTACCTAGCGAAATGTCTTCTAAATGTGTGCATTTGTTAGCTGTAGATCTTCTCTGCCTGCAACAATGGAACCTTCTCTTCCCTTCACTGACATCCTGCAGCAGAACCATACGTTCCTGAAAGAGAATCTTGATGTGGGACCAGTTCTAGAGCGACTATACACAGGACATATCTTTACCCTGGAAGACTATGAGGCATGCAAGTCGAAGCAGACTGTATCTGAGAAATGTGAAATGTTACTGTCGATACTGAGAAGGAAGGGGCCGAACGGATACGTGTATTTTCTTGATGTTCTGGCAACGTCACAACTACACGTTAAGAAACGGCTAGACGAAACCAAAAAGAAAACAGGTAATTCAAATATCTAGTTAAGAGTAACTGTTCACATATTCTACATTTTCCTGTAAACGAATTTATTGATGCTGAATAGGGAAACGTGTTTGGTAGTTACCAATTTGTGTGGCTTAATCATACAGAATATGTATTTTGTTTGTATTTGTATGTTAAAAGAAACGGGGAAATATATCAATCAAACTTTCCATGTTTATGAGAGTGATACCTGAAATGTCACGTATGACAGCCTGAACCTGAACAATGCAACTTGCTGGATAATACTCAGCATATGATGAGGTGAGGTGAAATTGGGTTTAACGTCGCGTCCAAGATTATTGCACTTATATAGCGACGTGCATGCACGTGTATGTGTGTGTGTGGCTGCTTGTACTAGTCCGGAGTGATGCCGATTTATAGTGCTAGCTCACTGAGATACCATGCCGCAGTTTAACATGAATACCCCACTCAGACACAGTATACTGACTCCGAGCCGACCAGTCCTTGTTTTAGCCCCTTAATGCCGAGCGCCAGACAGGGTAACAACAAGTACAATCTTTTAACATCTTTTTGTATGACGCGGCCCGGGATCGAACCCTGGACCTTCCGCTCTCCGGGCGGACGCTCTACCACAAGACCACGGAGGCGGTCGCATATGATGAGAAATACATATCTTATAGTGCAGTGACTAGTAAGTGTGTGAGTGAGTATGGGTTTATGCCAGTTTACGAGCAAAATTAATACTTCTTACCACAAAGCTACCTGACCGCCCCATAAGAGACAACTAACGCGATCGGGTGGTCAGGCTCGCTGACTTGGTTGATGCATGTCATCGTATCCCAATTGCGTAGACAAGAGCTCATACTGTCAATCACTGGACTGTCTGTTATGGAATCAAGTGCGGCGTTATACAACAAACAAACGTGTCTTAGAAAGGATGTTACAGTTAGCAATCCAATGACAAAGATATAATTATGTATGTATATATATTCATAAGAAGAAATGTATTTCCACTGAAAACGATCATCATGGAAAATCATTTGTTGTTAGTAAATATTGAAGATTTCTTATGAATAAATTTCCCTTTTCGTTGCCACACATTATTTCTGATTTCTAACATGGATTTAAGTTGTTTTAAAGTAATTTCATTCATTGTTTGCTAGGCACTACTTAGAAGTTGACGGGTGACACAGTAGACACAATTTATGGATAAACAACCTCTTTAATACTGTAAAGGCGACATTTCGATATAGATTCATATACCTTATCCTGTTTAATTGGCTATATGTCCCCCACCTTTGTGTTCTCTGTCCATCTTGTTGTGACAGCCTTATCCTTTTGTTGTCATGACTTACTCATGTTATCCCAATCATGTATGCAATTGTGTGTTACTGTTAAACCTCTACTGTTAATCCTCCACCAACTATATATATTCTGTACAATGTTCCTAACTTAGCCTTGCTTGACAACGGTGTAAGGATCTATACTGAAACGTCGTTTTTACAGTATTAAAGAAGTTGTTATCCATAAATTGAGTCTACTTTGTAATTTCATTCGTGTAGATTAGTGTAAAACAAAATCCCTGTTTGTTTCAGGACATATGATGCAACGGGAGCAACAGAAAGAGCCTTTTGATGAACTCAAGGCTGTAAGTACCTACTGTCAATGTCTATACTGCAGTCGAATCTCGTTAAGTAGACAGGAGAGACCCGTGAAGATCCGCGGTAGAATAGGTCTTCAGCAACCCATGCTTGCCGTAAAAGGCGACCATGTTTGTAAGAGGCGACTAACGGGATCAGGTGGTCAGGCTAGCTGACTTGGTTGATGAATGACATTAATCACAATTTACGTGGATCGATGCTTTTGATGTCAATCACTGGATTGTCTGATTATTTACAGACCGTCATATAGCTGGAATATTGCTGAGTGCGGCGTTAAACAACAAACAAACAAAAGAAACATGAGAACCAGAAAAAAAATCACCTGATACCTTCTTTCTGGTCCCGATAACAAACGTTTCTCTTTATCGTCACTTAAAACGAGATAGCAAGAAACGTACAAGCTGGCAAACTCCTTCAATGCATCTGAGTGCGATGTCGGTTCACAATTGATCGACACATCTAAACATTTGTTAGACAACGAATGTGCATCGGGACACTGATTGGTAATTGCAGCACTTAAATTTGTCATTGAGAGAGAGCTGCTCATTATAAACAAAGGGTTTTATACATGAAATATAATGTCAAAGATGGTGGTCGAAACATTATTAATGGAATAGTATTTTGTTTTTTTGGGTTACTTATTGTAAATAAATAACTTTAAAATACATACAACTAATATATGAAATAATTTCCCTGCTTTAATTGCGGTAAATTGCAATAACCACTACGGTAAATTGTAATAAAATATTATTCTTTGCTAATATACAAAGAAACATGCATGAAGTGGAAAATATGGGACTAAGCTGTTTGGAAATCAAAATCTAGACTTTGAAAATATTGAATTGATAAAGACTCCTGTACTTTAAATTTTCAATGATTGTATCTACTCCAAACAACTTCGATTTGAAGTGTTTGTTCGACTGCATTCACCATGGTCAATTGTCCGGATGTAGAGGTCTTGAATGGGCGTGGTCACCCGTAGTCTTCAGTTTCTCCGACGTAACCGTTGCATCAACCTGGTAGCATTCATACGGGCTCATCCAAACGTTCTCGTAAAGACGGCGTGCGGCGCCCCCTGTTGATTTCAACGGCTCTCTCCCTTTCTATAGCCGTGAAACGTCCCATTTCTTTGGTGTCCCGTTTTTTCCCACCGATTACATTTGGCTTGGTACGTGTGATATGTTTGAGTATGTTTTCATATAAAACAAATACATTTATTGACAATGTTTCTTAGTGCGGGAAATATACCACAAACATAATGCTTTACACATACTATCTCCGTTAAATAGTGATGATGCATTGCAGTTGGTTCTTATTCCCCAGGTGTCTAAATTTATCTACTTAGTAGTATAGGTGCCTACAATTTCTTATAGAAGCACTCTGTCAGTGCTATGAATATATTAGATAAATACATATATGTTTTATCTATTAACAGACATCGCACGTGAAAATCCTGAAACGCAATTCTTCCTTCCTGGTCAAAAACCTGGAGCTTAAGCCAAATCTTGACAAATTGTACGAGCTCAAAATATTCTCTGAGGAAAACAAGCAGGACTGTATTTCAAAGGAGGGCACAACTTCTCAGATTAAAGAGCTTATCTCAATCCTCGAAAGGAAAGGAAGAGCGGACTTTGATTCCTTCCTTCACGTACTGGGTGAGATTCAACCCTTCATTAAAGATCATCTAAAGGGACTAGAGGACACCACCACTGCAACAGACACGCTCGTTTTCAAACTGAAAGCTAAAATAAAGGAACTCGAAGGGGTATGTAGATCTTTAGACTACATGTAACTGTAAATGAGCTTACTCAGATATTATAAGCCGACTGTTTGTTTTATTAACTTTTATATCATATATTAGGAATAGCAATTTTATCATGTGATAATTTGGTGAACAGGATATATTTTCCTTTAATTCTAATAATGACAATTCTTATTCGGAAACCATGAGGGTAATATTGCATGTATTTAGCAAAGCATATAATTCATAAAAAAGTTAATGTTTAAGGCGTATTTTCACCCACTGAAGTAACTTGTACACAGACTTCGGTGAAGGTTAAGGTCATATTCTGAGCAACTACTTACTACCCTTGTGTGGCCCTCAACAATACGTTTCCAACATATCTGTGGATTATCAAGGCATTGATGATAATGCAAACCAGACAAGACCGTCGAACATTTAATAACTCTCAAAAACCATACATATTCGACACATACGGAGGTGAATTCAACCGAAGCACGAGTACCTTATCAATGAATTACAATCAGGTAATGTGTCAGTCATAATTTCACCTATGGTCATCACCATGGAGTAACCAATCACGGACCTTGAATTCCATCTCACAGTTATCTTCAATGGGTTTCTCTCCTACAAGTGTGTATGAAAAGTAGGTCCTGCTTGGTGACGGATCTGATGTAGGAATGATGTATTGCTTCTACAAAACTATTAGTTTTAATGATGCGAGTTATGCCATTTGTAAGAGATGAACGCATCTAAGCGAGTAAGTGAGCTCGAGTTCGGTTGTTTTAATGTTATTCCAGGCATATTAAAGCAGGGGAGGAATTGGCTTCACATATTGTTTCCGTTTGAAAGATATTCGATGGCATGAATTGTAATTTTACTTACCGCATCATGGTGAGAGGTGTTTTTATTTACTTCAGGAAAATGACATCCAGAAGAAGGATATTGCAAGTTTGCAAGAAATGATAGAACCACTCCAGGAGTCTCTTGTGCAACTAAGGAAAGAGAAGGCTGACAGTGACAGGGAAAGACAGCTGCTGAAGCAGAGGAATAAATATCTTGAAGGGGTATGAAAAGTCTAACTGAGGAATTGCTATGGAATTTGAGCCAACCATAGTGTGATTTGTTTTTCTTAACATTATTTACAGACCGCCGTCATATAGCTGGAATATTGCTGAGTGTGGCGTTAAACATTTTTCATGATCATGTGCTTGCCAGAGCTTATAATTACACGTGAACCAATCGCAAATGTGGACAAATCATTCTAGGGGTGCATATATCTTTTAGAGTAGCTAAAGTCAGGTGACGTCAGTGGTAGAATGCACAATCTGAAAAAAAGAAACAGCAATGGAATAAACCTATCCCAGCCAGCTGTCATCAAAAGTCTGGCTGCCATACGTGAAACGTTTGTGTTAGTTCCCACTTACAAGGCCTCCTGTGCCACCGCCATTATATGTTACATAATTACGTTAAATGTTGTTTGATCAGTACTATCAACTTTGGATTCTATAACCAGATGGTATGTCCATTCTCTTGTATACTGGATTCCAATGATCCACAAATTCCAAAGAAATATATATTGGGAGGTTCAGCAAGTGTTCCTCCAAACCCGTGTGTCAGAGATTAACCATAATTCATAAAACAGTCAGGGACTTTCACTTTATTCACATAATTTTTTTGAGACAAGTGGAACCCATGTGGATTCTCAAAACAGTTACAATCTAAAAAAGAACCAATTTCAATTCTGTCAACCAATCTTTTAACCACTGTCCTACAGGACAAAATTATGTGAATCCTTTATTCCTTAATTCACGAGGCATTTGGCATTAAACGTGGTGAACATATATACTGAGGAAACGTCACCATGGATAGATATATGAGAAACCGTATTTGTCCAAACACTGTATACATACTTTGAGACATATTAAAAAGATGAAACTTGGCAAGACTGATCATCAAGGTTGACATTACAGTGCCAAATGTTCTTAAAGTGAAACACAACACTAGTCTCAGAAAATGGCATCACAAGTCAGTATATCGTGTGTCCGCCATGTGCATTGATGACTGCCGTGCAACGTCAATACATGGAATAGATGAGGCGGTTGATGAAGGCCATAGACACTTGAGCCAACACTCTGAGGAACGCCTGACGCAGTTCGGCTGCAGTTGTCGGCCTTGGTCGGACGTCATTCAGCCGTCTTTGAATCTCGTCCCACAGGTGCTCAATGGGATTTAAATCGGGACTGAGGGTAGGCCACTGCATGGTTCTGATGCCATTCTGCTGGAGGAACTCTCTTGTTGCTTTTGCAGTGAGGGCACGGGCGTTATCATGCTGAAACTCGTGGTTACGGCGACGTGCCAAGCGAGGTATGGCGTGTGTTCCAAAGACTTGATCAATGTACCGAGCTGCTGTGACAACATTGCCTCTCCCTGAACCGTTGTTCTGGAAGACCACAGGGCCGACCCTCTGTGCAAGACCAATTCTAACCCACACCAGGATGCTCGACCACCCCACGATTCTCTCCAGAACAAAAGCATCCGAAAAACGTTCCCCACGGCGTCACCAGACTCTCTCTCTCTCTCTCTCTCTCTCTCTCTCTCTCTCTCTCTCTCTCTCTCTCTCTCTCTCTCTCTCTACCTTCTGCTGTTGAGATACAGTGATGGCTCTCGTCTGAGAAGAGGACTCTTTTCCAGTGCTGGTGGCGCAATGCTGGTGCTGTGTTGCCCACTGAAGACGATCCCGGCGATGACGTGGTGTCGGAATGGGTCCTCGGTGTGGCCTGTGACAGTGGAGGTGTCTGTTCGTCAATCGTCGACGCACGGTGTCCGCACTAATGTGTCGCTGGTGTGTCCCCATGGTCTTTCGAGAAGTCTCCGCAGCAGTAACAAAGCGATCTTGAAGACGCTGTAGCACAATCTGACGATCCTGACGTCGGGTGGTGACCGTTGGTCTTCCACTACGTGGTCTGAAGTTTACTGAAAGTACATTATGTGAAATGATGGACTTCCTTACAGATAACACGTACAGGACATTGAATCAATAAGCAGACATGCCCATAGGGACCGATTATGCTCCGAGCGTTTGGCAAATTAGTTTAACTTTCGTATATGTCGACGGTCTGACATCGTTTAATAATGGCCAATTAGCCAATTTCCCACTGACTTACACACCTGAAAAGTGACAAGCCAGGGTGACAAAACTATCCACAAGATTGTATGACAAGTGGGAGAAATTTCACTTTCCGACAGTTCCTTTTGTAGAGCAAGTTTCGAGCAGCTCCAGCTTTTTGATGTCTACATTTAATGTTTGAAGCACAATCGAGCGTGCTCTTTTACAAAGTTTTCAAAGAGCTCTGTAGGACGGTTTGCTCAAACATATGTTAATAAGGGTACAACATTCTCGACCTAGGTAAAACTTTCATTTTTATGCTACTAGACGTGTGAAGGCCATTTCTAAATTTGATTAATCAGTTACCAAAATGTTCAATGCAATTTCCAATTTTGACTCCTACCATATGTTATTCTGTTCATGTGAACACGGAACTTGACTATGAACGTGGTTGTGAAGAATGCTATCACTAATTGACAGTAAATCATAAACACATTCTCATGATACTGTCTAATTTGTACAACGGACTCAGCTTTTGGCAAAGATTTCTTAGGTTTATGGAAATGTTTTTTGTCTCTTTTATTTATTATTATTTTTGTGAAAAGTTTTTTTTAGCTTTTAAATTATACTGAACATATAAAACGTGACTTTTACATGAACTGAACAAATTCGAACTCTTTGATATCCAGTTAACTATATTATGAGACGTGGTAGGAGTAAAATGAATTATGATATGATATAATGTGTTATGTTTGTCATTTGTATTTTTGTTCAGGTGCAAAACTTGTCTAGAGATGAAACCCCTGACAGAGAACGTATTAAAAGCCTACTTGGATCCCTTTCAAATATGGGTAATAATATTTGTATGTCACTTATCATATATCGAATTTAGGCCACATCATACACATCATAATGTTTTGATTCAAGAAAAAAGTAAACATGTATTGAAATTGTAAAGGCTGACACAGTTAGGGATAATATTATTTATTTAACTTACAATAACAAATTATTATTTCTAGCACTTCTCACTTTTTAGGTATTTCCCACAATGTCACACCCCATCTGCTGAAGTCGACTGCAGTGGACAACACCTTTGTTCTACAATGTGAGTATTCTGGTGTGTTCTAACAGGTTGGTATAATACACTTGTTTGCAAGGACTATGGTGGTAATACTTTCAACATATGCCATATGACCAGACTACGTTGTGCACGTCGGAAATGACAGATTTGTTCAACCGTTCCTTCTGAATAACGAAATATTTTGTTTCGAAACACGTCAGAGAAGTTAAAAAGTTGAAAATACAACGCATTTATAACAGAATGGGTATGTGAAAAGGACAGAAGAAAAACATGTGTGCCAAAAGCGGTTAGATTAATTGTTATCATTTCTGATTGCTTCATCGTATTATAGAACATGTAGCCTATGATCGATTGTTTTTCATACTACTTACATTGTATTTGGTTGTTTAGGACCCCTGATCCTGATCAGTTACTATATTAAAAGTTTTAAATAACTATCATTTGTTGTGCAAACACAGATACACATTTAACTTTCCAGTCAACCACTGTCATAAGCAAGACGTTAATCTCATATTTATTATGAGGAATATATAAAACCGGGGATATATATTGTGCCAGGTTAAGGATTATATAGAAAATCGCTATCGACTTCTCCCGGCTGTTATTTACGATCCAGATTATCCGCTGACTGGCCCGGTGTTTGAACTAGTTTGAATATATATTTTCTGACGTATTAATGTGTGGGAAAGGACAAAACTGACAATGCAAACTGCATGTCACAGGGCGTGACCACCTGATCCATGTTTTAGTTCCCTCTTGCGACAGGTTTAACATTATTTGGACCATTGGGAGAAAATGCTCAAGACATTATACTTATGCTACCGTTTGGGATAGAATGAGTACAAATTGTACTTCGTGAGTTTCCCATGTTTCCTCAATTGTTGATTACATATTTATACATCTACATCACATTTGTATGTAAAAGTGCTTTAAACGTTGTACAGTCAAGTCTCGTTAATCCGACACTCGTTAATCCGACACTCGGCTTTATACGACACAAATGATGGGAACCGATTGATTCAGTGCTATTTAGTCCCGTTAATCCGACATTCTCGCACTCCGACTCCGACACACCTAATTTGCAACGAATTACCGAAATCACTCATTAATCAGTCTATTTTAAGTAGATGAAGCAAGTTGTTAAGACAGTAGCACTTGTATTTACACGAGGAAACGTGTGTGGTTGATGTGATATATTCAGTGAGTAATGTCTCTATTGTTACGTATAAATGGGAAAATTATTATTATAAGGTACACACGGTTATTATCTATCGTGAAGATGTCCGATTTTTTTATCACAAATCACTTAATTTCGTTAATCCGACATACTCGTTAATCCGACACAATCATGTGCATCCAACGATGTCGGATTAACGAGACTTGACTGTAATTGTTCTAGATACTTCCAAGAGGCTGAAACACACAATGGTGATTTTTGCTGAGATTCACATCATAACAATATGCAGGTTATGTCCAAAGGTCCTTCAGTGTACTATCACCAAAAGATCGAAAGGATTGTTTTCTTTAATAGCAAATCGAGGTATCTCCTTACTGTGGATGATCAAGTTTGAGTCATGCCATTATAACTGTATAGGTTTTTAGACTAATCTCAGACTTGTCATGATACTGTATGGGACATAAATAGCTGGTAATGAATAGTACGATTGTTGATACTGACAGTGGAAAACGGGAAACCAGTCATTTGTGGCAATCAACATGTCGTTTTCGGCTGGAATAGCTGTAAATACTCAATTTCGTCTCGCAACTAGTGTATTACAAATGTGGCACCTGTAACAGTCTCGTAACAAACACGTTGCTTTCGAGAAGCTTCGTTATTGCATAACATGCCATTTATTGAAGAGTTTATAACATTTAGTGATATGTTCCTGCCGATGTTTATTCATTTGTGGGACCAAGGTGTAAACCCACTTCGTGAGTGAGTGAGTGAGTGAGTGAGTGAGTGAGTTAGGAGATAAACCTACGGTATTTTGATTTTTTTATGTATTTCCACTGTAGAGTAGATACCTCTTATTTAAATATTGAACTGGGTGCTTTAGCGCTTTAGCGACAGTGGGACTACATCAAATTTCAAAACATGGAAGGTTTATCTCTATTCTACCATGACGGCAACAACGCTTTGTAAACGGTATTCTCTTGCAACACGTAACAGAACCGGGCACAAACGTCTGCAATATTAGAACATTCCGACAAGTGACAACAGGTAGTAATATGTGTAACAAATATGAATAAGGTTCATCATTTAAATACCCATAGTCTTGGGAAATTCAAAATAGGTGTTCAAAACACATAGTTTTTCAAAAAGAAGTTGACAAATAACTCACAAAACTTAGTCCCAAATATATATGTTTAATTCCATGGCAACCTGCTCAGCGCTGGTTCGACTCAGCGAGTCATTTCTTGGAAATCAACGAGAAAAGTCATGTCTTGGAAATCGAGTATGCCATTTCCATTGTAGGGGTGACAGGTTGTTAAATAGTTATAAAAATGCTGAACGTATATAGTTCTCAAACAAACTTTATGAATTAGCATTCTACTATTAATTTTACATGAGTAAGTTTTATTAGATTTGCAATTACCCCAGTAGATAATTGAAAAGAACAAAATAAATGCCTCTCCACCTGGAACTTGGATGTGGCAGAACTTGACCTACATCACGGTTACTCACATCTCACAACTGTCAATGGCTGACAGTGTTGTGATTACATTTTGTGCCACAGACAAGTTACACGAGCACGATGACAACGCTGATCTTTCATGTTATTCAACATTAACGTGTAGATTTACTCGAATGAGCCTGCTGGTGCAATGCGATTGCCAATGGAACTGAGTATGACTGATGAAGCCGCTTTTTAGGCTAAAGACAAGCCGGCTATTTTGACACAGGAATCTGCATGATTTGACCTGTCACTTTCAAGATTTCAGGGATTTAAAGCCTATGTGTGAAAGCAATGATACCTTTGTGACTCAGACATAGTGGTTCGTGTATGAGTTTCATTATTGTGCGTGTCCTGAATTGAATTTCATCACGTTAGAAAAGCTGTGACTTCAGTGATGTCGGGACTGACGTCACAGCGTTTCAAACTTGATGAAATTCATTTGTCATTGTTTTCGTGGCATTTCGAAGGAACCAGTGTTTTCTGATGGACTTTCAAATCGGTCATTGTCGGTTATTGCAATGATGAAATTGTCTGTTCCGAGTCTGTTCGTCATCGAACATGTCCCTAAAAGTTTCATAAACAGTTCATTTGCATGCATAAAATATGCCTTAGTAAAGTATTGTAATCTCATCATCGAAGCAGTCAGGGTTACGGCCTAGAACATAATATCGTCGCCAAAAACATCCAATATCAAACTACCGTACTTCAACTATTAGACGCTGGGCCGTCTATTTATTTCGCGGGAACCCTTGACACGGCGTGTAATAGGGGAAATATATATACGTTTTACAGTTTATATAGGGCCGATCGATCGGCAGCCATTTTTGTATGAATCGAAATTTAAGCTATGGATGTATTCATACGCACGTTTTTTGGTGTGAAAAGGCTTGATATATTTTAAGGGGTTTCCCTAGCAAAAAGGCTCTTTGGAACTAATCAGAATCAAGCATTCATCAATGTCATATGGCGAATATGGTTTTACGCCACCTTTAGCAATATTCCAGATATATCACGGCGGGGGACACCAGAAATGAGCTTCACACAATGTACGCATTTGGGGAATCGAACCCGGGTCATCGACGTGACGAGCGAACGCTTTTACTACTAGGCTACCCCACCAAACCCAAACGTCATGATTAAGAATAATGCTGCTGAGGTGTATTGTCGTTAAATGAAACAGAGGCAGATAGGTTTAAAAGAAACACAATTCACTTCATAATCCTCGAAGACAAGGCTCAGAAGTACTCTCTCTCTCTTGCAGCAGTGGGGGCAATAGCCATTTTATTTTAGGCATAAACATTAAAAGAAGCAAGTCTAGATTTTCCTCAGGTGCTGAGTCTCCCATCTCATTTGGTGCTCCTTTTAAATGGATTTATTTTATTCTATCAAACTTACATATTTTAAGAGACTAAGCGTCAGTCTAGCCCACACCTACACATGCGTGTCGTGGGAGGCGACGACAGACAAAGACGTTTATTCACATAAATAGGGCACCGTTTACACATTAAAATATCATCTGGCAATGTGACAGTATTAAATCTGGGCTTCTTGCGTTGAGCCGCAACACCACATGAGTCAAATTACACAATCTCGACTAAATTACATGGTAGATTGAGCCATCCGTTCGCTTGTGGTTCATTTTTATATAGTATTATGTCATCATTACGTAGGATTTGCGATGATACCTCTTGTAAGAAAAAAGGAAAAAACGTGCCGACAGGTCTGTGTGGTGATACCTTAAATATTCGGAGCATCACTAACAATTACACAGCCGAATTGCACATTATGTGTTTTTGATAAGGTGGGTTGTGTCTGTTGACAAGTGACAAATTTTCAACGCATTTGTATTTACTGTCTATAAAATAATTAAATAATACTACATAATTATGAGTTTCGATATTGCTGAAGAGCTGCGCGTGATCACGATGATGTTCAGACGATGGGGAAATCTCCCTCTGGTCCATATAACTGAAATCGACTAATTAAACATTTGCACCTCGATTTGTTACAACACAAAGTAAGTTGTACAGTCTTCACAGTCATGTGATTACAGTTTACATCGGCATTTCAATTATTTCAGAAATACAAAAAACAAAATGATGCTTACTTGTGGTCTGCCAGTAAGACCAGTCGATACTTGAACGCTAAGCCTCGGGTCACACCTTAAAGCTATTTGCTGTTTTTCATAAATAATTAGGTCATTGTTGGTCCCTTTGAGTATTCGACGCTAAATATGACAAAACACCCAATATGAATTTTCTCCTTTCAAACACTTTGTATCATTTCTTTTGGACATTAGTGTATGTAGCTATCGTGAACCATACTATTATCATTCAACCTGGATGTATCCTAATTCTTGTTGCCAGGGACATCCAGAATATATCCCCATGCATATAAGACAGCTTTGGCCTAGATCAAGTTACTCTCAGGCCTCGATATAGGGAATTAGCTTTTGGGAGGTGGCCTTGAAACAAGAGAGGAGAGAGCTGAGAGGTCCATGGTTTATACAAGCAAGTGTCATATAATTCAATCATATATACTATGACATTCAATGATAATAATAATGATAATACTATCCCAATACAGTTTCACTCTTGTCCTGGGTACAAATGCAATGTATGTAATACTGGAGCGTGTACGGTAGTAACTACGCACAAAGTTATTAATACAAAGGATATAACATTTACTTGAGTAGTAACGGTAATGACAAATAACATTAGTTTCTAAGTAATAATATCAACAGCTAATAATAATGCCTTTTGGTAATATTATCGTAATACAGTTTCAAGTCTAGGAACCCATGCAATGTATGTTATATTGGAGTGTGTACAGGGTATGGTGTACGGTAGCGTTATTATACAAGGGATACACATTTACTGAATTAATAACGGCAATAACAAATAACATGAGTTTACAGATAAATTGAGTAATCCTAACATTTTGATAGAGCATGTAAGGTACAACCTGCATGACAATTATATACGTCGTGGGATGTTGTGCCAATTTGGACCACTACGGTAAGAATGTTTGACTAAGGTTTACACCAAATTGATAGAAAGAGAAATATATACGTTGGGCTTATACGGTAATCTGCGCAGAGTGGTCAGACGAGGAACATGACATTTACTTTGGAAAAGACGGTAAACATTCATATGTGTATTTTTAGTAATACTTTTTATAACATCATAGTCTCGGCAAATACGGTAGGTAAAATAGTCGGGTGATTGTTCAGAGTAATGATGCTAAGGTTTACGGTAGAAGATATAGCTTAGTTTAAGAGAGAATATTAAGTTTCATTAGTGATCCTATTTGGTGACTACAGTAATCTTTCATGAGGGAGCGTAATTATTTCAGGAAAAACGGTAAATAAAAGAGCAGGGTGATTGGTCCGAATAAAAATACGAAGGTACGCGGTAGGAGAAGGAGAAAGGTTGTTTTGTACTGTATATAAGTGAGTAAGGAAAGAAACCTATTGCAGTATTTAAATACTTATACATGGTGATAAAACATAAAAAATCAGAATGCGTTGTTGTTGTAGCTTATACTGAAAGCACGTACGGGAGGTAAGTCTACTCATATAACATTTGATGAGCGAACTGGTGTAAATATCAATTGATTGACCTACCTATAACATAATTATTAGTTGAGTAATTTTTTTGGTGACAGAGCTACCTGTACCCTACGCTTCAGTTCGAAAATCCTGAATGTGTATACATTGTTGAACATAGACATAGAATGGGGATATTATAGTGGATGTGGAAAAGTGGTAATGGAATATTGGTTTTGTACATAAATACATATAACTGGAGGCGCCCACGACGCAATATGCCTAAAACATTATTGGATAGTACCTAAGTATTAAACGGTAAATACTATATTATCAGCAGGCGTTTAGAACAAGCATGTATTTGCGCATACTAGATAGAACGTTACACTTTGACAGTACTGATTCACTTATTTAAACTTAATTCTAACATTTTCGAGACAATAATAACAACCAAATAAGCATCGTAAACATAAACTAACAAGTCGTCTTACCTTGAAACAAGAGAGGAGAGAGGTGTGAGGTCCAAGGCTTATTCAAGCTAGTGTTTTTGTGACAGCTCTAATGTATGACATTATTATTTTCTCTGATGTTGTGGGTTTGAAACGATGGTATCTAGCCAATGCCGAAAACGTTTACAACGCGCAGTTTGTGGTAAGCAACTGGTGTCTGTCTGACCTACCGAGAGATGATATTAATTACTGTTTAGACCATGGTTAAACATGTGTCTGCTGCCAAGCGAATAGGTATTCACGACAGAAGAACGGAATGGAAAGATGATAATCTCAGTATTGCCGAACAAAAGTTGATTTTAATTATAGTTTGGAAGATCGTTAATAATGCGCCTGCTGGGTATAACATACTAATCAACGCTTTACCAGAGAAGAAAGTCTGTGCATGTTGGCTATAAAATACTGGTCGACGCTTAACCAGAGAAGAAAGGCTGTGTCAACACTGATGCGCAATGCTCTATCTATGATAAGTTAATTTATGGTTCTTGTAAATGAGTTTGCTGAGGGAACGCCGCTGCGTTCGACTCGTGTCGTGATAAACGAGCTGTACCGTGCCGACTGACTTGCCAATATTAGGCTTTCCGTTGTTAAGGATAATTTGTGAAAAATGAAAAAGCACGGGTATGGGGCTGACAAACCTAGAAACATAAATGGGGCGAACCGGAATTCGAACCCACAATCATTGGTTTCTGGCTGCAGAGTGAACGCGGCGCCTTAGACGACTGGGACACCCGTGTCCCCGTTGTTCCCTCAAAACGTCAAAGGTATTGTTATCAGGTGATTTCAACAACGTCAGCAACAGGTCTTTACTGTTGGGGGTGAAGCCGAATTTTCCAATAATGAAACGTCTGAAACACTACCTCTGAACACTTTACATGCCTGTATATAAATAGACCTTTGTCTAGGGACATGTAAAGAATTACAGGAATTGGAAAGGTGAGGGTCAGTAGATCAAACATAAACCAACTGCGACATGGAAATTATATTGATAAAGTGTATTGGTTGACAACATATCATTTTAGATTGTTAATGAGTTCACCGACACATAAATACAAGAAAATGTTTACGCAATGTGAGTTCTAGGACTAATTGCATATTTGCTTTATTTCACTTGGACAACATAAAACGAATCAACACAGGAATAATATCCTCGAATTGCACAAGGCCTGTTTGTGACTCAGTCTTATCAAATGTGCATAGTTACATGTGCGTTTATCAGGTTCGTATGCAGTGTCATTGACTGATTAACTTAGCGGATTTTGTTTACCATCAAGACTGTGGCAAACATACAGTCAAAGACTCGTTAATTCGACACCCGTTAATCCGACAATCGGCTTTATCCGACACTAATGATGGGAACCGATTAAATCAGTTTTTTAGACCCGTTAATCCGAAAGTCTCGCACTCCGACACACCTAATTTGCAATGAATTGCTGAACTTACTTATTAATCAGTCTCGTTAATCCGACACGGTGATCAGCGTACTCCGTGGCCATCTGCCCGCGAGTACACAGCCCCGTGTTTCGATGCGAGACGAGTCGGCGAGTAGCTGCATATTTCAACGGCTGCTACTTGCTTACCAGTAAACAATTACTGCTTTAAATAAAAAAACAGGATTCATCACATGCATAGACTACCTCAATCTCATTAAAATCGGATACAAGTTCCCGCTACCGCTGAGGACATCCCATTACAGGTCACGTCAGAACGTTTATGAGTTCCTATTTACTACGAGTAACACAGGGAATTACATTTGTATATGGGGTTGAAACACAACTTCCCCTTATCCAAATACCTAGCTCTTATAATCTCTTGTTGTTGGTTGATATATGTCTGTCATTTTATGTCAGTCAGGCGGAGTAGTTGAGATTGTGTGAGTGAGTGAATGTTGCTTCAGGTTTCATGCAGCAATATTTTACCCGATTCACGGTGGTAATCGAGTCTGGGCAGGATACATCGGTATATTGCTTAAGGCGGTATAAAACTCACTCACCTAATCTATAATGTCCCCTGTTACAACAAACTTGTTTGTTAAGGGATGTACTAGTATTCTGCCTCCGAAGTCCCCCAGGGGATGTGCACCGCGCAAAAAACACGTAAAATCCAGTGCTGCATAGTTTACCCTTGGAGTATGAGCACCATGGGTTAAAATGATATGTGATATTTACATGGCATGTTTTGGTGTCATTATACATGGGCGTTTGTGTTACATCTCATCTAAACGTATTCTGTTTATTTAATAGTTGCATTCAACTGAAAACAATCGTAGAAGCCACATATCATGGTGTGTCTTGCTCACTCTCAATTATTTTCAGGCTTCCGTGATACAGCTATTCTTAACTATGAGTTACAACAAAATGCAGTTACTCAATCACCCCAATCCCGCATAAAACATACTATTATCAATCAACCTGGATGTATCCTAGTTCTTGTGGCCAGCACATCCAGAAGATATCCCCATGCATGTGTACCTCGTCTCTCAGAGGTTTTCTTAGTTATTAATTTGTCATTATCTTTTTATTCATTGTGAATCAAAAAGGTAAATCAATGTTTTGGTATACCTAATGACGTGCGCGTGACCACGTGGCAGATACGGTGAAGACGATTGCGATAACGGGTACTGTACAGTTTGTTATATTTCCATTGTTTTCGTTCCCACTCGTCGCTGTGTAACAGATCCTCTCAAACCTTTATCCTTGAACCAAGATGAGCGCCTTTCCTCTTAGTTCAACAAAATCAATGTCGGCAGTACATTGAACTTTGAAGTTAGAATAATCCTGAACTAAAGTGGTGACGACGGCGCCATGTCATCGTCTGCTGTTTTCAAAAACGAGAACATTCAAATCGAAAGCGCCTCAGCAAGAGCGGTGTCACCATGGTTTTACAGTCTTAATCTATTTCGCACGTGCAGCACGAAGTTTCTTGTCACAACAAGACGCGTAATCAATTTTATTAACAATCTCCAAGCTGGTATGTATACTACCAAATAAGTCAGGTGCTGTATGCCCATATCAGTATATTATCATGTAAAAAACAGAAGAACATTATCACAATAATGACAATTCCGGAAAATGTTTGAATGATGTTCAAAGCATGCGCCTAGAACACTGCACACAGCTGCCGGATGAGGCCACATGGCCACGTGACATAGTGCTATTTGTTTGCCAAGCAATGTACATGTTGCTCGTTATACCGTGTTTCTGTTATAAGACGACGTATGGGAGCAGTAACTCCCTGTCATCGCCTTCAGTGTGATTATCACGCAACGTTTAAGTAAATCAAAATAGCATCCGCAAATATATCTGATGATGTAGTATCAGTTTATAATGTTGATATATTGATATGTTATATATCAAAATGCCTTCTTCAATTCTGTGATGTGACTGTTTTTATGTTACAATAATTGTAGTTGTGTAGACTGTAGTTATTTATAAATCACGAAACCATCTAAATATCATGATACACCTTAGTCATCACTGTTGGTTTATGTACATGTAAACTACATTCATATGTTGTAGGTATACATCTGAAGTATGACAAAGACAGAGTCAATCTCAAATGGGTCCACATCAACACAGAAGGAGGCCTGGTCAGCAGGAAGTCGGACACCAGACCTGCAGGGGAGGGGAAACTGAAGAAGTACCATGGCACATGTAGCACTGCCCCCCTCCCCCGGGCTGGCTGTCCCCAGTACTGGGAGGTGTTGAACAGGGTCAGTCTGGACAAACCACTCGCATGGGGGAACCTCATCCTGGAGGTGGGTGTATGCAGGGAGGAGCAGAGGGACGTGTGTCATTGTATCAATGCACTACCCAGCTCCTGCTGCATGCAGGTCTCCCACTGTACTACACACGGCGGGATATGCAGGCGGACATGGAAGGAGGGGAAGCGTGTGCTGTGTCTGCCTGACACTCTCCCCAACACAGCAGGGGCATCACACACACTACATTACGGTGTTGTCTATGATGACGCCAGGAAGAAGATTGTCTTCATTGATGTGAAGGAGAACAAAGTGATGTCGACGTTAGACAATGTAGACTCTAGTTAGCCACTGTGGCCGATGTTCGGGATGTATAACCCACATCTCCTCACTGTCAGCATGACACTTGTAGTGGGCGGCGACATCAACATGACAGAGGAGAAGAAAGCAATGATTGCCAAGGCGCTGTCGTGATGGTGACAGTGATTGTCAAGGCGCTGTCGTGATGGTGACAGTGATTGTCAAGGCGCTGTCGTGATGGTGACAATGATAGCCAAGGCGTTGTCGTGATGGTGACAATGATTGTCATGGCGTTGTCGTGATGGTGACAATGATTGTCAAGGCGCTGTCGTGATGGTGACAGTGATTGTCAAGGCGTTGTCGTGATGGTGACAGTGATTGTCAAGGCGCTGTCGTGATGGTGACAGTGATTGTCAAGGCGTTGTCGTGATGGTGACAATGGTTGTTAAGCCGTTGTCGTGATGTCGTTGCGTGAGTGAGGTGGCCATGATGGGGATGTTGAACAAACAAAGACACAGATATTTACTACTCAGAAACAACTATATGACAAACAAATAACTTATATATGACGGAAGGATTTCAGTATGAGCTGACGGTACAATATATCCTCGTGTATCCATGAAGTGGTCATGTATTCTATTCACAGTTAAAAACAACTGTCATTGAGAATTATGAATAGTTAAGATGAAACAGATAGTATTTTCCAGTTACCGACAGCTAGTCAATCTGAAGGCGACACACATCCAATGTTACAACACAAGAATGAAATAACTGAAGCGTTCGTAAAATGCACGAGATCAACAATTTTGAGAGGCAGATAGTGACAACAAAGATGAAAACAATATATTTTGACTTACTATAAATAAAAGTGAGTTAGTGAGTTGAGTTTAATGCCGCTTTTAACAAAATCCCAGTTATATCGCGTCGTGTCAGCTTAATGTGGGAGGAAAGCCCGAAGTGATGCAGGTCTCAGACGTTTACCACTTCGGTGAAACCCACGAGCTCGGGTACGGTGCTGACAAACCTAGAAACATATGCATAATCGGGGCGAACCAGGATTCGAACCCACAATCAGAGGTTTCTGGCGTGCCCAAGGGACGCAACTCTGCACAGCGAATAGCGGCGTCTTAGACGACTGGGCCACCCGTGCCCCCTATAAATAAAAGACGATTGGGGGATCCAAATTTGGTATCCTATGTACGCATTTATTATTATTATTATTTGGCATGGTTGCGCTTTGAATAATAATGTTGACACTTTTTGCTTGTTTAGTACAAGCGACAATGTCTCTTACAAGATTTCAAAGGTGACAAAGACATGTATTTGGAACATTCAAACAGAAATGTTAAGACATTTATCAACAAGACTGATTCAATAAAATACGAGTCAAAATGTTTACATTATTATTCAATGATTCAATGTATTTTTGCACCCGTGATATATATTGTATGAATTAAATCAATACAGCTACATCGAATGTTGATCTCTTAAAGATGTAATGTACGTGATCGCTACACATGAGCAGCAAGACTTTCTAAAATTCCCCTGAGATTGATACACAGCCTGTTTATGTAATTCACGTTTTATCAATATGCTCTGAATTGAACATATATATCAATACTTTGGTAATGAATCATCTCATGAAAGGTATGATCTACTCCTTATTAATGTGGAAATAATATTTTAGCTGAAGAGGAAAACGGCTTCAGAAAAAAGGCGCTGTTTGGATCACCTCTACAGCATTTGTACAATAATCAAAAATAGAAAACAATCAAAATTATCAACATTTTGCTGTTTTATTGACATAAAAAAGGCGTTCGATAATGTAAACAGAGATTGTTCATGGTTTAAAATATTAAAAAATGGCATAAATGGAAAAATGTTTGAAGCTGTTAAAAGTTTATACAGCAATGTGAAGTGCGATGTGAGAGGATGCTTTGTCTCTCCATTATTGTTCTCTATTTACATTAAAGACCTGGCGGACAATATAAAAAGCATGAACTGTGGTGTTGACGTAAATGATTTAAATATTGGTATTATGTTATATGCTGATGCTATTTTATTATTGGCGCCCACGGAGGACAAACTGCAAAATTTGTTAAACGTGGTTAATGAATGGCGTCAAAAGTGGAGACTTACAGTTAATCCTACAAAAACTAAGATTGTTCAGTTTAGGTCCAACAATACAAATTGCTCCACAACCAACTTTTCAATTGGAGAAACTCTTTTGAAGTGTAGTAACAATTATAAATATATTGGTTTGTGGCTCAACGAACACATGGACTTTAAGTTCACAATTAATGAACTGACTAAATCGGCAAACCGAGCTTTTGGTGTTTTATGTACAAAATATTTTGATGCTGGTGGTTTTACTTATGCAATATACACTAAATTGTATGAATCCTTGGTTCAGCCTTTTATGCAATATGGTGCTTCAATCTGGGGGTTGTATGAACATTAAAAGTTAAAGCAAAACAAAGCATGTAATTTTTTTCTCGGCCTTAGACGTAATGCGTCAAATGTCGCCGCCAGGGGAGACATGGGTTTGAAAATCATGTGTCACTAAGCAACGCATAGAAGTATTTCGTTTATTCTTCCGCCTTAACAGTATGGAAATTACACGATTGCCCCGTGTCATTCATGCTTGGTCAAGTAAAAGAGGGCGCTCATGGGGAAAAGGAGGTTTACAAGCTAGCTAGAAACTTAAATGTCGTCGACTTGATCGACGTCCATTCGATGACACGTGGTTAGTTCACTCTCATTATGCAAAAATTATTTCAAGTGGATGAAACTGCTTGGTTTTCAGAGCTGTGGAATGATGCTAATAACCCTAATGGTAATAAGCTGAGGACCTATAGATTACTTAAGACGGATCTAGCGCCTGAGCCCTATGTCTTATCAAATTATATCCATAGAAACAATAGAAAATATTTGGCAATTTTACGCAGTGGCAGCCTCCCGATTAACAATGAAAAAAAAGGTACAGTCGTCCCCCTGTCCCCCTTCAAGATAGAACTTGCCCTTTTTGTTTTAACTCAGTAGAGACTGAGGTCCACTTCTTAATTGATTGTAACACGGATGATGATTTACGTTATGATGTAATGAACGCTATGTGTGAATGTATGCCAGATTTCAAAAACTTATCTTCAACCGAGAAATTTATAACATTACTCAGATGTGAACACGGGTGTTATACTCTTTGTAAGCTAATTGATCAAATGTTCCAAAGACGCTTGTCACTCATTTGTTTCTGTGTGCGCTTTTCTGCATGTATGTCATAATGCTTGTGAATTGTAGTATTTCTTCTTGTGATCAATGTTATACTTGTAATGTTTATGTTGAGTGTCGGTGAAGATAAATGCACCCCTGTATTGTGTGTGTGTGTGTGTGTGTGGGAGGGTGTGTGTGTGTGTGTGTGTGGGGGGGGGGGGGGGGGGGTTATAATGTACGTATGGTGTGTGTGTGGGCGTGTGTGTGGTATAATGTACGTATGGTATGTGTGTGTGCGTGCATGTGTGCGTGTGTGCGTGTACTTGTGCGTGTGTGTGTGCGTGTGTGCGTGGTATGGTGTGGGGTGGGTGGGTATCTACGTGTTTGTGTATGATTGCGTGCGTGACTTTATAAGTTATTTGGCGTGTGTGTGTGCGTGTGCGTGCGAGCGTGCGTGTTCATAACCCAACCTTAATTTTAAACATTGTGTTAGTTTATGTTTTATTTTACCTTATCCAGATCATGGCGTTATAATTTGCTTTTATGTCTAAGTGTCTCGTAGGCCATACCTGGTCGGATGTTATATTTTATTGTTCGTGTACGTGTTTTAGTATGAAGTGTATATAACATGTGATACTATAATAAACATTATTCTCGCTCTCTCCCCTCATCTTTATGCCTTTCAAAGACTTCTTAAACACAATTTTCAGTATTAAGAACCAGTCAGGTGTGATATAATGCAACATACCCCATAGCACATTTCTGTCCTTTCTCAATTTGTCTCTTGTATACGGCCAGGGCATTGTCCAATTCTGTACATTTCTCCTTGCGCACCTGTCTATTGCCACCACCGCTTAGCTGCATCACAGTTCACTTTTCAGATGGGATGGGAGCCGGCACTCTGAAGACTTAGTTTCCCATGCCACCCCTTGACATGATTAGTTGCACCTGGACCAACGGTGCCGTAGTGGTTCCACAAACTGCGACCATGGTCACCTTCCTTTCCAAAACGTATTGTTTCTGTTAGCTGTACTGTTGTGCCATATATTTCACATAGGGCTAAGAGATTATATGAAATGCTTTGTTGTAAACCCGTCATCATTCTCAATGTCAAGGTTCATTGTCAACTACATGTATGTCTACTGTTAATGTGTATATGTTGTACTTTTGTCCAATTATCCTTATATACTAATAAGATGTCTATATATATATATATACTGTGATCCTATCAGTTACTGATCAGTGAATATCTTTATATGATATAACTGCTGTCTCTTAACTTTGCACACAAAAAGCCGCGTCCATGTTGTAGTTGATAGAGAGAGGGGGCAGTGTTTCGATCCCCTGACCACGTCATACCAAAAGACATTACATGATGGTATTTCTTGTTACCCTGCCTGGAGCGCGACATTAAGTGTGCTAGCACTACAAAAACAGCGCATCCGCACACATACAAGCAGCCAGACACGTGCATGCAACAATCATGATCTCATTCTCACCTTACCATGTTGTGTTTCAATAACTCAATTAACCTATCGATACATGAGTCAAAACTTTTAGCGCTAGGATGTACCGGCCAGAATGGACAAACCAAGGACTGGTCGGCTCGGGGTCTATACTGTGTCTGAGTGGGGTGTCCATGTTAAACTGCGGCATGGTATCTCAGTAGGCTAACACTATAAAACTGACATGATATAAGTATGGACTGGTACAAACAGCCACACATGTGTAATCCTTATTTGGTAATAAACAGACAAGTCACCTTTACTTCTGTGAAAAACACAAAATGGAGAGGCGGAATTTTAGTTTGAAATCAAACACAATCTAAAATCTGAGTGAAGCCTATTGCCCGAATGAATTCTTAACTCGATTGTGTAAGTTGAATGCTTCTTGCCATCAACATGTGATGGATGAGGATATGATCATAGTTATATTTTGTTGGGTGAAGTACACTTGGGTTTTCACGTCATGTATTATTATTTTGCATTTTGTTTCATGCAGTATGTTATGTTAGAAGTGACTGGCTTGACGAATGTCTATGTGTAGTAATATGGTAGTTACACACTTCTATAAATATGACAAACAGTAAAATCAGCTAAAAAGACTTCTTGTACACTGACCATTGTTTGCAGTTTTAAGTTGTGGGAGATATAGGACTTGATGTTGATGAAGCATCACAATCACATGTACCGTTATCTCACATACACTTGTATTATTGATGTCATATAGTCTAAATATATATTTTATCATATGATTAAAATGATTTCCCAAAATGTTGATGGCCCTGAATGTTGTTTGAAATATTTATTCATTCTACCTCTGCTTGTGGGTTTCAACAAAGTGGTAAACATCTGAGACCCGCATCACTTGATTGCAGTCAACATGAAGCTGACACACCGTGATATAACTGAAATACTCAAGTGACCCTTAACCCCACTCACTTAGTAATGATCTATCAACATGATGGGTTAACGTGTACAATATCTTCAAACATACACCTACATTTCAATATCTGTGACAGGCCCATGACGAGAGACGTGGTTACTCTTGTCCTAACATATACTTAAAGATAGTCCATATGGTTAACTAAAACATCAACAGTCGGGCATCCAAATCACTATATTATGACACAACAAACGTCGGATGTACAAACTGACCAAATAACGCATATTCAGACACACAAAAACAGTCGGATATGACAAACAGTTCAGGTACACACCTGGGACACACCAGACAGTGGAACAATACCACATATGTTTGTCGAACAAACAATCCAGAGACAGACTACCAATGGATTTCATAAACCTTAGAACGAATAAATATTCCCACATAACCGACAGGAGTACATGGAGATATACAAACAACATGCATCAACAGTCTCGCACAGATGCAGACAGACAGTTTTGCTGATTTGCCTGATCCAGGTCGCATGACATGTTCATGGTCTATATCCAACGAATAACTCATGCTGGGTTGTATGTTTAGTATCAACCACTGATTTACCTCTCCCATGCTGGGTTGTATGTTCAGTATCAACCACTGGTTAACCTCTCCCATGCTGGGTTTTATGTTCAGTATCAACCACTGGTTAACCTCTCCCATGCTGGGTTGTATGTTCAGTATCAACCACTGGTTAACCTCTGCCATGCTGGGTTGTATGTTCAGTGCCTACCACTGATTTACCTCTCCCATGCTGGGTTGTATGTTCAGTATCAACCACTGGTTAACCTCTCCCATGCTGGGTTGTATGTTCAGTAAAAACCACTGGTTTACCTCCACATGTTTGGTTGTATGTTCTGTGTCAACCACTGGTTTACCTCCACGTGTTGGGTTGTATGTTCAGTTTCAACCACTGGTTTACCTCCACATGGTGGGTTGTATGATCAGTATCAACCACTGGTTAACCTCCACATGTTGGGTTGTA
This sequence comes from Haliotis rufescens, assembly GCF_023055435.1. Lineage (NCBI taxonomy): Eukaryota > Metazoa > Mollusca > Gastropoda > Lepetellida > Haliotidae > Haliotis > Haliotis rufescens. The sequence continues at coordinate 11,021,179 of NW_025964383.1, forward strand.
TGTTCAGTATAAACCACTGGTTTACCTCTTACATGCTGGGTTGTATGTTCAGTAACAACCACTGGTTTACCTCCACATGTTGGGTTGTATGTTCAGTATCAACCACTAGTTTACCTCTCACATGTTGGGTTGTATGTTCAGTACCAACCACTGGTTTACCACTCATATGTTGGGTTGTATGTTCAGTATCAACCACTGGTTTACCTCCACATGTTGGGTTGTATGTTCAGTATCAACCACTGGTTTACCTCTCCAATGCTGTTTTGTATGTTCAGTAACAACCACTGGTTTACCCCTCATAAGCTGGGTTGTATGTTCAGCATCAACCACTAGTTTCCCTCTCCCATGCTGGGTTGCATGTTCAGTATCAACCATTGGTTTACTTCTCACATGCTGGGTTGTATGTTCAGTATCAACCACTGGTTTACCTCTCTCATGCTGGGTTGTATGTTCAGTATCAACCACTGGTTTACCTCTCACATGTTGGGTTGTATGTTCAGTATCAACCACTGGTTTACCTCTCACATGTTGGGTTGTATGTTCAGTATCAACCACTGGTTTACCTCTCACATGTTGGGTTGTATGTTCAGTATCAACCACTGGTTTACCTCTCACATGTTGGGTTGTATGTTCAGTATCAACCATTGGTTTACTTCTCACATGTTGGGTTGTCTGTTCAGTATCAACCATTGGTTTACCTCTCTCATGCTGGGTTGTATGTGCAGTATCAACCACTGGTTTACCTCTCACATGTTGGGTTGTATGTTCAGTATCAACCACTGGTTTACCTCTCACATGCTGGGTTGTATGTTCAGTATCAATCACTAGTTTACGTCTCCTATGCTGGGTAGTATGTTCAGTATCAACCACTGGTGAACCTCTCCCATGCTGGGTTGTATGTTCAGTATCAACCACTGGTTTACCTCCCACATGTTGGGTTGTATTTTCAGTATCAACCACTGGTTAACCTCTCACATGCTGGGTTGTATGTTAGGTAGAGGTGACAGTGACCCGGTCGTCACGGGTACTGCAAATCACTCGTAGAATTGAATTTTCGGGATAAGACTATATGTTCGAAAACCAGGTTTTCGTGTGGTCATACGTTTGTTTGATCCATGCATACTCTTGTGATTAACGTGATAAGACTTTAGGCTTTCCTCCCTTTTAAACTCATACTGACATATATAAACATGGAAGATGTCAGTGGCTTATTTTTGCTTCGATTTCATCATTAGTTTAGATGATCAGTATGTCTTGTTTCCTTCTATGTGGCTGGATATAAGAGCACTCTGGACCTTGGAGTTTGTCATTAGTTCAGATGATCTATATGTCTTGTTTCCTTCTATACGGATTGACATAGGAGCACTCTGGACCTTGGAGTTTGTCATTAGTTTAGATGATCTATATGTCTTGTTTCCTTCTATATGGATCGACATACGAGCACTCTGGACCTTGGAGTTTGTCATTAGTTCAGATGATCTATTTGTCTTGTTTCCTTCTAATTGGGTGGATATTGGAACACACTGGGTTGTCATTATAAGTATGTCCATGAAAGACATTCATAAAGCAGAACAATGAAACAAACGTACACACGAATCTGAAACAGTGCAGTCTGTAACTTTTTTATTTCATACTAAAATACATATAATTAACAATAGATCTAGATTAACCACAACAATCATCCTACAATAAAACAAACTGCAATGCATGAAGTACCAGCATATGCATAAATAATTTTTTGCTGACATAACAACAAATGGCAACAAAAACGTTGCTTAAAAAGAAGGCTAAACTACAATTTAACTTATCCAAACCAATTTAAAAATCAGCTCGACAGTCTTCAAACAAACACACATAAATCAAATTTTTCTAAAACATATCACAGACTTAATACAATTCATAGTTTGTTAGAGCAAAATGGTATTTTTAATGGCTGGGCTTTCACAGAGAAATAAATAATAATCTGAAATAACAGCTGTTTTTATTTCTGTTTGTTTGTTTGTTTGTTTCACGCCGCACTCAGCAATATCCCAGCTGTAAATAATGGTGTATGGACCAGACAATCGAGGTACTGACGTCATGAGCATTGATCTACGCAATTGGGATATGATGACATGCATCAACCAAGTCAGTGAGCATGACCACCTGAATCTCTAAGTCGCTAAGTTCCTGAAGACCATTTCTAAACGAGATCTTCTCAGGTCGTTTTCCTTACTGATTTATTTGCCAACTACTTCCAGTACTGAATGTGAGTGAGTAAATCTTGTTTACCTCCACAACAAGAAATAAACAGGCCTTAAGTTGTGGGTTATTATTATCTAGTTTCGGCCATGCAAACCAGAGACCGAAGTATGTTCAAGGATCCAAACCAGTCAGGCACGAAGTCACCGAGACTTATCACCATTTTAGCTGTTTGTTAGGATAAGCGTGAGGTACAGCTAATTTATTGCTTATTACCCGATTTTAACATGGGCAGGGATGAGCAAAGGAAGCATCAAAGTAGGCAAATAGTGTAAAGTGGTAAAACTTTCGATTTTCAATTAATGTTTTTGAGAAAAGTTGAATTGTTTTGTCATCCATAAACCAAGCAATCTAACAAATATAAAGTTGTGTTGACTCATATTATTGCATTTGATTTCTGATGATCTCATAAAATAAAATGCATTTCTGAAAAAAAAACAATATACAAGATTCAAAATGTTATTGATGTGATTAAGGTGCTCCACGTGTGAAATGGCAGTGGTTTACTCGAAGGGCTAATGCATATATACATGAATGTTGAGTAGGTTAGGGATCTATATAACAGTCTTAATACCTACACATGGACTCATCATCATTTTAACAGTAGAACAATGGGGATGTGTGCTCTTAAAATAAAACAACTCATAATACCTCAACTCAACTTATACCTTGTATTAACTGATGTCGAGGATACTGACTGTGAATCATGATACTGTGATGCACTCTGCATCCTTTGCTGATGAGCACATCCAGTGTATTATCAACACGTGATACCACACACAGTGTTCGAAACGTATCTGTTTTAGTATCACATGTATTATCTAACACATCAGATTGATTTAATGACTAACATCTTCTTTAAAAACGACGATGATCATGACTGTTATTGTTTAACAAACAACACTAAATAACACTAATTCTGTCATCAGAACATTATCTTGCAACTAACATTCCCCTTAAGGAACAGTATGTGGAGTATTATACTTTCAAGTCATAGAGCCCCATATGATATACATCAAGGATACCAACATAGTGCCCACTTCTACCAAGGAGAATACATAGAAGATACCATGTGTAAGACAGATTCTGATATCAAATGTAGTCAAAATCAGAATTTGATATTAACATACATACAATATTGTTATTTTTACTTAATCTTCTATTTTCCACACATATTACCAAAAGGTAAGTGAGTGGGTGAGTTTGGTTTACTGCCGCTTTCAACAGCACTATCGCAGTGTGTCAGATTAATGTGGGAGGAAAGCCCGAGGTGATACAGGTCTCAGACGTTTACCACTTCGGTGAAACCCACAAGCATGGGTATGGTGCTGACAAACCCAGAAACATAATCGGGGAAACCAGGATTCGAACCCATAATCATAGGTTTCTGGTGTGCCTAAGGGATGCAGCTCTGCACAGCCAATAGCGGCGCCTTATAATAAGATGACTGGGCCACCCATGCCCACTTAAAGGTAAGGATAGGGTGGAGAGCAACCTGTGCCTTGGTAAACAATGCTGTGTGACGTCTCCCAAACATCACTGGCACAATGTGCCGGCAACAGTCTTCTAGCCACAGTCAGTAATAGACATTTATGCATAAGTGGAAACCATGAACTTTAGGAAATCAATTTGTTCATGAAGCTTGATAATGTTTGTTATGAGGGTCAATATGAATATGCCCTGTCAGAGATTTATTGGCAAATATAAGTTAGCTACGCGATAACTGCAAAGAATAGTGAAGAATGAAGCCTTGCTTATTTCACGATAAAACATTGTTCTATCATGACCTCATATCTCGAGATTCGAACATGCGCTCACAACTTGAAGACATCGTATATATGACAACGCTATGTTTGAGAGGGGAGTGTCTAGTGAGTTGTTTCCCAAAGATGTAGCTGGGCAACACAGATTAACGCGATGACCCAACGATCATATCCCAAAACAGGAGAGATATGGTAATTGTTATTTGGAGAAAAGGTACAGATAATCGACGTGAGGATAGTGAGAATATGTGGGAAATACCCATAAAATGGACCTTCTATTGAGGGAGTCATCATTATGTAAATACGGGTAAATATTTTTAAAGCTCGTACATTTTATCATCATTCTTAAACAGGCCGTACATAATGTTGATATCTCATATAAGAAATAAACGAGTCATTGTCATTGTTTAGCTTTCAATAAAATACTGCAGGGAGAATAAACCATGATTTGCAGTGTTTTATTGTACGATAAACAACAACCACGAGTCCTTTTTTACCTAAATGTTCTACAAGCTACCATAATGAACAGGGTGCAAGATATCACATTTGCCATGTAATAATGAGATTCATACAACTGATGGTTAACTGGTCAACACTTATGATCCGCCACTGATTAGGATAGGTAAAATATATTACACATATTGTCAGAGAAGTACATATCTTGGCAAAAGTATTGCATCTTTTGCGGAGAAAAAAGGGCAGCCTTTCAGAGGATTCGTTGAAATATTGTGATACTAACGCAGTACACCATCAATGCTTCAATGTCTGTATTAGGGCCAGGTACTAACGGAGTATACCATCAATGCTTTAATGTCAGTATTAGGGCCAGGTACTAATGGAGTATACCATCAATGCTTCAATGTCAGTACTGGGGCCAGGTACCAGTGCAATTGACCATCAATACTTCAATGTCAGACCCAGGTCCAGGTATTAGTCTATTGAATACTTCAATGTCAATATTAGGTCCGAGCACTAGTTAAGTATAAATGCTTTAATGCCAGTATTGTCCCCAGGTGCGTCTAGTGAAATGTTTCAATGACATAAGTAGGCCTATATACTCATGCAGTAGACCATCAATGCTTCCACGTCACTAATAAGGTCAATGTGCTCTTTTACTTGGCCATTACTTCCAAGAGGACTTTAATACTGAATTACCAATGTGTCTGATCCATGATAGTACATGCTTATTTCAGTGTACTGTTTCCACTCAGTACTTGGAGAAGGGGCCTGGTTCGTGTGGCAGTAACACTCGGTGTGGGTAGAAGGAGTGGTCCACTGAGTAGTGGAGCAGGTTTGTCAGACTTGACATGTACATGTCAGCAAACCGGGCCAGGCGTCGAGTGAAGTAAGTTGGATTGTGGTATGTCCGAAACAGACTGCCAAACCGTGGATTGAACACGCCTTTTGTGTAGTTTCTGCCACAGAAGTAAAATAGTGATTATTAAATTCAACTGATATTATGGAAATGTGAAATATTCATAACATTCAACTCATTGAAAAGAACACATGTTGCAATATACTGACTATGATAAACCAAACTCTAAGCATAGAAATTAACATTCACAAAGAGGTGATTATCAGAACACTGTTTGAAAGACATCTTCATGTTTACTGCAAACCATCAAGAAAGAGGAAAGGAAGTCAAACAGTCTTGCTAAATATATGGAACAAGTATTTTATTTTATTTGCAATGGGTAGAAGGTAGCCCAATGGAATGATGAAGTGAAACTTTGCTGCATTCTTCATTCCCGACATTACAATCTATTCCAAGCCTGGCCCCAGATGGTTTCAGACAGCCTCACCTGAGATCATCTCTCTCTTTCAGCCATGCCTGTATCACTTCTCTCTGTTCAGGGCTGTCCTGACACTGGGAAATAAACAATAATGTCAGTTGGGTTTCTCAAGATCCACACAACCATCAACCATTCAAAATCATCATAATTTTAGACTCTACTTCTATATGATTTCACATGTGAAGTACCACATAAATATGCTTTCACATAAACTTAATATCTCATATTCGTCCATTTGCTTTCTGGTGACATTCCAAAAGACAAATTTTCGAAAATATCAACTCTCCAAACCATACTACCAATATTTCCTGGATAGAATTGTTTCCTGAGAGTAGCGGTGTGAAAGAATATAACAATACTCATATGACAAGAATATCTCAACTTATTGTATATCAGACTGCAGGGAGATTGTCACCCTGACACAATATGATTTCTCACCTTGTGGTGCATTAGAATATAACAATACTCATATGAGAAGAATGTCTCAACTGATTGTATGTCAGACTGCAGGGAGATTGTCACTCCGACACAATATGATTTCTCACCTCATGGAATATAACTATACTCGTATGACAAGAATGTCTCAACTGATTGTATATCAGACTGCAGGGAGATTGTCACTCCGACACAATATGTTTTCTCACCTCGTGGTGTGAAAGAATATAACTATACTCGTATGACAAGAATATCTCAACTGATTGTATATCAGACTGCAGGGAGATTATCACCCTGACACAATATGATTTCTCACCTTGTGGTGCATTAGAATATAACAATACTCATATGACAAGAATGTCTCAACTGATTGTATGTCAGACTGCAGGGAGATTGTCACCCTGACACAGTATGATTTCTCACCTTGTGGTGCGTAAGAATATTACTATACTCGTATGACAAGAATGTCTCAACTGATTGTATATCAGGCTGCAGAGATTATCACTCCAAAACTGTATGTTTTCTCACCTTGTGGTGCATAAGAATATAACAACACTCATATGACCAGAATGTCTCAACTGATTGTATATCAGACTGCAAGGAGATTGTCACCCTGACACAGTATGATTTCTCACCTTGTGGTGCATAAGAATACAACAATACTCATATGACAAGAATGTCTCAACTGATTGTATATCACTCCAAAACTGTATGTTTTCTCACCTTGTGGTGCATAAGAATATAACTATACTCATATGACCAGAATGTTTCAACTGATTGTATATCAGACTGCAAGGAGATTGTAACCCTGACACAGTATGATTTCTCACCTTGTGGTGCATAAGAATATAACAATACTCATATGACAAGAATATCTAAACTGATTGTATATCAGACTGCAGGGAAATTGTCACGCCAACACTGTATGATTTCTCACCTAGCGGTGTGAAAGAATATAACAATACTCATATGACCAGAATATCTCAACTGATTGTACATAAGACTGTAGGGAGATTGTCACACCAACACTGTACGATATCTCACATACTGATGCATATAAAGGATATTACAATATTAATAGCATGTAAATTTTACATCAAATTGTATATGTATATCAGAATATATCCTTATCCCATCTCACACTATGCATTGATTCCTTCTCCTTTCCATACGTAAGTGGAATTGTGCGTGAAGTTTTAAGCATTTAAAACCATTTTGCCAAAACACATCACTGTAATTCCCATTGTGTGGCCTAAAGTCACCTCACACGACTTGATCACCTGCCTACCCCTACCACAGGCTAGAGGAGCCGTGATTCCGTGAAGTAGATAAGGGAGGGCTATGCCAATCTAGACTGTCATGTTTCCAAACCAACATAGTTAAATTTGATCCTTGATTCCTATATATATGTCAATGCAATAGAGTAACCCGTCTTGATGATACAGTATGTTAGGATGTAGGACAACTGTACAAGGCTATTCTGCATCATGCATCGTGGCCGTGGTCGTCAAACAGGCGGTAAACATTCAGCTGTTAAGAATGAAGCGGATAACAGATCCTCTTCCATTGATAGTGAAGTGATGGTCAATGATGAGGTTTTGAAAATAAACACAATAAGGGTCTGATCGCTTTGGTTTCATGGTTGACGATAGTACAGAATTCTTCAACGAAGCCTTGAAATACCGAACCATTGAATGCTTGACAGTTGCGAAGGCAGATTATATTTCAATCTCAGGAGCTAAAAGTACTGCTGACATTCTTAAGAGATAGAAAATATGCCCCTGATATCGATTTTGATGTCGACCCTCAGGAAAGGGGTGTCATTGTCGCTCAGATGTCAAGTGGAGGGAATCATGTCAATCCTGATGATAATTCGTAGACAATAAGTATCGATGTCGATCCTTAGAAGATTGGTATCAATGTCGATCTATTAATCAACCAGGTGAGGGCCCATTTGCATATCGTTGTCGAAACTGATGGCGCTCTTGGGGTGGTGTATAGCGATAGTAATAAGACATAGATTTGTAATCCGAATATGATGTGTATCGATCGTAATGGCCAAGCGATGGGTAACGGTCAGGCATGTGAAGGTATGGATCCAGAGAGGGAGGGGTATTGATACCAGCTTTGATGGCAATCCCTATAAACGTTACGTCAATCCCCTGCTGAATGTTGATAGGCATGGTGTTGTGGTTCTTGGTCAGCGCAACAGTCTTCGTCAGTACAATGTCGACCATGTTGATCTTGATGTATGGCATTCTGTGTCTTATCAGTCTGTATCGATGTAGATCTCTAGAATGTTGATCCCTCTAACATCGATCCCTCGAATGTAGAACCCTCACATGTCAATCCTGGTCAGAGGGGTGTGATCTATCTCTTCCTTTCTGTGAAGGGTGAAGACAAGGACGAAGTATGCTGGGGTCCATACTACAGGTGGAGTCTGGGGAGCACTAAATCATCTCATGGGGGAGCGAGAGATCACAGACAACTCTCAGCTGAGGGTTAGGGGTATGCTGGTAGGGTTGGTAGCAGTAGTTGTCGCGCTTGTTATGCTTGTCGTGAAGGAACTGTCTTTTGCCAAAACTGTACATATGTCTGTAGTTGAGCAAATATCGGCTTAGTAACAGGTGTGCAGGTGACAGTCAACTGTCATCGTCAACTGATAATGAAGTCAGGGTGATCATATGAGGTTGTATTAAGACTGTCCTAGATGTAAACTGTCTATCCATATTGCATTTCTGGCATTTGCGAAAGGCTTCTTCTGTCAAATGGGAAGTTTGCAGGTAGCGGTGAGCCAGAATCCAGGGCAATCACAACAGAGATCCTGAGGACCGGCTGGTGAATAAGAACGTCTGCATATCTTGCAGGACGGGCGTTTATCATGATAATTTCCCATAATTGGCCGTAAATGTTTATAAGATGTAAGAGGAAACCCTTTTAAAAAACACGAATCAATTCTCTACTTATTCAAAACACGTCCCTACACAATGGTGATGAGAAAGAGAGTGATGTGGCAGGGGTAGTCAGATGATAAAGTCGTGTAAGGTGACTTTAGGTCACACTCAGGGCACACATACACATGATGGTATATCATCTGGTGATGCAGCTTAGTATAGCTAGAAGACACACATACTCATGATGTTAGGATGATATCTCACCTGATGTTTTTCTATGAGTTGTTGTAGAGATACCAGCCACCTCACAGCTGACTTGTATGCAGGGTCGTTCTGCTGTTCAATCTCAGCCTGAAGTAAACATTAAATGTTATGCATTTCCTATTGTCTAGAAGCAGTTCTTGCTTTCCTGATTTATAGTGATAAATGGACAGTTTCACTGGGTTCTTAGCGTTTGTAATACTTTGCCCTGAGATGTTTCTGAGAGAGAAAGTATGGGTGTGACTGTAGCTATTTTTATATACCATCACAAGTGGGTTGAACTAAAGAAGCAAACACATCCTTGTTCACTGAGGGTCACACATCTCCATTCTATTACGAGATATCCCCTGGACTCCACAGCCACCGAAGCTTTGTTTCCGAAATGATGCCAACAGCTCCATTCCTCCTATCACTGACTTTCTCTCACCCATGAGTGTAGTTTGATTAGACAGCTGCATTTAGCGCACTGTCTGTTATTCAGATCATGCTCATAATGAAGCTATGGTTGCGAATGGATTCAGGGTTTGAATAACAGATGATACTTGGAAGTGTGACTAACATAATGTATGTTCAATACAATGTTGAGTATGTGAAACCTTCCAACTGAATTGAAATTTCAACTACATTATAGCGTACCTCCAGCTCAGGAATGATAGCACCAGTTCTCCAGCCATGGCGTAGTGAGGGATCCTGGATGTAGAGGAAATTATACCCAGTGAACTTCAAGCATCATTGAAATTATACATGTCTACAGACAGAACTGTGTTGGCAACATAGCAGCCCTGAAGTGTCAGCCTGCAAATAATCAAGTCTGGTCCAGACAACATGTGATGGGGACCTCTGTAATAACACTGACTCGCATTTGGAATCTGTGTAATACTTTTAGTTGATTTTAATTCAAGAAGTATAATACTGTATCACAATGTATTTCTCCCTGTACATGAAGTACTACAGAGTTCGCTCCCTTTATCCGCACTACTCACAGCAAGATCACTGTACACATGGTCACCAAAGTACAGAACCCTTGAGCCGTACCAGCCGGTCATCTGTGTCAGGAGGTAGAAGTTGCCCTGGTAAAAGAGATTGTGGTAAGTCACAGAATCAGCATCAAACATTGGAAATAACAACATTCAGTTCTTTGGTTGACCAGTAGTACATTCATTATCAGTACTTCAGACTGCAGACAACAAACATAAAGACAAGCTCCCTTGCCAGGTCAATGAAACTATGATGTTGATCTGGAGATACCTGCTGTTGCGTCCCAGTGTACTAAACCCTGCATCAGTGAACTAAACCCTGCATCATTACCATATTTTCTTGAGTAGAGTGTGCACATCTTTTTTCCAAAAAACACAGCGGTGTAGAGGCAGGTGCACATTATACAATATATAATGAGTTTTGATGTCTTTTCCCCAAACACAAAGACATTACCATGAGCATGTAACACCTGAAATACCATGTCAACAAATCCGTACTGAAGTATGCAAATTAATCATGTAGTAACACTGTCTGGTTTCAAAAATGTTCATTGTATATCTGGACTTATGTTTGTAACCAGCGTCCTACCATAGATCTGATTCCTACATATATAGTAAAGCTGCGATGAAAACAACAAAATATTGAAATATATTATTCCTGATAAAATAACAGTTTCAAATACAATTCTGACGATCATTGCATAAAACAAATGTAACTTATATTATTGGGTAATTTCTAACCAATTCATTGGTAGAGTGGGAGAAAACGGGTGTACAACTGATTGCTCTTACTGGCTTACTAGTTTACAATGGTTTACAACAAATGCACACGATAATCTTAATGTCTGCATATAAAACAATACCTAGTAGAACAGGAAATACAATTTAAACAGTAAATCATCTTGTCTAGTTATATTTTGTTGGTTATCACCTGTTTGTTTACCTGAATTCGCCGATGGGAAAATGTAATATTTTTAAGTGCATAAAACTCGAAAGATTTTGCTTTTTAAAATAACGAATCCCCTAGAGGGGGGCTGCACACTTTAGTCAAGAAATATGATACTGTCTTACAGACTTCGATGATCTGGAGATATCTTCTGATTATATCCTGGTGAACTAATCCGTGCATCATTGCTGTCTTATTGACTGAGACGATCAGATAATGATCTATAGTTACCATATTCAACGTAATAATCGCCCAGGGGGCTCTCGAAATTAGAAGTAGGGGGCTCTTATTAGAATATTATTTTCCTGAAAAAAACAGACTAGAATTTAATTGCCCATAATTAAGGGTGCATATAACACTTGAGTGCATATTGTATGCTTATAAATAAGTCTTGTGAACATTGATCAATCGGAAGGGGTGCTAATTGGGATTGTTCACTAGCCAATATATTAGCAAATACCGGCGTGGGCACTTGTTAGAGCGGGGTGCTTATTACGTTGAATACAGTATCTGCTGTTTATATCCAGAGGGAGCCAAGCCATGTGGTCAACATGTACCTGTTGATAAACTTTGCCTTTCTCCAGTGTCTGAACCCGGTCCCAGGATTGGCTGAACAAGGCTGGATCGTAGGTGCGGAATGGCCTGAAAGAACATGTGTGAAGCTGTCCATAAAATACTGTCCAAGGCCACCAGCTTAACATTGAACCTGTGAAGATTCGGGGTAGAATAAATCTTCAGCAACCCATGCTTGCTGTAAAAAGTGACCATGCTTGTCGTAAGAGGTGACGAACGGGATTGGGTGGCCATTCGCTGACTTGGTTGATGCATGTCATCGATCCCAATTGCGTGGATTGATGTTCATGATGTCAATCACTTTTACAAACCTGTAGAGGTTATGAATTCTCTGATGAAATCCTCCTTGGGGCACTTATTGCATTTTCCTTGCTCAAGAAAATCTACATGACATAGTTGTGACCATTTTCCTTAATAAAAAATGTTACCACACAAAAAACTTCGTTTTTGTATGATATACGACCACCCTTACGGGGCCTCACCCCCCACGGCGCCTCACGCCAGGGGGAGCAACTTTCACCCAAATCACTTTCCATATGTCAAATGCTGACGGAATGTGGGGAAGTGGGTGGCCGTGCCCCAAGGAGGATTTCATCAGAGAATTCATAACCTCTACAGGTTTGTAAAATTCTCTTTAAGATTAAATCCTCCTTGGGGCACTTATTGCATCAAGACAGACTCCCAAAGATAATCGAGGAAGTGGCATCCATCAGCAACAGGCGTAAATAAATACATCGTATTTGATTATTCAACAGAATAAAATATTGAGTTCAATAAATGGAACCAACCTTATCGTGAGGCACCACCGTCGAAAGGCGGGGGCTAGAGACAGGGCGTGGTCGACCATATATTATGATAAAGCCTGTTTTTGCGGCTTGTTTTCATAAGTTGAGAACTCGAAACACCCCCCAACCCCCCCCCCCCCCCCCCCCACACTTTTTTTGAACAAGTGATATAGGGGCGTAGATCACGAGACTATAACCTGCGCTGAGCTAGGCCAGAGGGTCCCCAAGGATCGAAGGAGTGCGTGTGCAAAATACGAGTATTATCGAGTAGTAAGGACTGATATTTATCGACCGCAGAAGATAAAATCCAGACCATTACTGAGCAGTATAACCGGAGGACTGTCTAAAATTTCGAATGCTCAATCGGCTAGAGATTAGAACTTTGCCCAGTTCAGAGAACTGACTGACCAAACCGACCACGCTCGCTTGAGTGTTTGTCGAGTTGGTAATGCTTGATGAACGTGCTCGGCTGGCTCCAAACAGCCGTGGAACAGATCTCCTCAATGGGCAGAGCCGTGGCGTACGCTTGTGACGTAGCCACTGCTCTAACCGAATGAGCCTTCAACCTGGTAGGGGGGTCCCTGCCTGTAAGCGTATACGCTGTACAAATGGTTGAAACTATCCACCTCAAGGTAGATTGTTTGCTCGCAGGTGAGCCAGCCTTCCCACCGCCGTAACAGCAAAATAGTTGGTTATCCTTACGGATACCCATGGTTCTGCTGATATAGGCCTTGAGGGTCCTGCGGACATCCAAGACATGTCTTGCAGTGGTCCCCAATGAGGAAGGCTGTGAAAGAGCAGGTAGCTCAATAGGAGCCGTTCACGTGGAAGGCGTGTGCGACGGTAAGAGTCCGGTAGTCGAAAACTGACTCTGCCCCGGTGGAAGACAGTTATTTCGGGATCGGCTGACACACCACAAGGAACGCCGTCTTCCAGCTCAACAGCTGAAGAGAGAGACAACAGATCTCGAAAGGAAGGACGGGACAGCCAATCAAGAACGATTGACAAGTCCCAAGGGGGACTGATCCGCCGGACTGGCGGTCGGATCCTGTCCACACCTGCTAAAAAGCGCTGCACTAATTGGTGTGCACCCAGAAGTGCCCCGTCGACAGGGACGTGAAAAGCTGCGATAGCTGTAGAGTACCCTCGGACTGTTGATGCGGCCAGGCCGTCATCTAGTCGCGACTGGAGGAACTCAAGCACGGCTACGAGATCTGCAGAAAAAAATCTGCAATCCCTCTATCGACACACCAGCGCGCATAGCAGGCCTATCTATCCTCGTACTGAACGTTTGTCGAATCCCTCCGCGAAGCCAGTATTGTGTCTGCAACTCGTGCAGGAATACCGCTCTTCTGGGGGCGATTCCTGACACTGGCCAAGCCACCCATTGAATCCTGGGATTCGGGTGGAGGGCCCCGTTCTGGGATAGGAGGTCCGGTCGTAAAGGTAATATAACAGGAGGCTGAGCCAGAAACCTGAGTATTACTGGAAACCAACTCTGCACCGACTAAAGAGGTCCCAGGAGCACAATTAGTCGCGCAGGCTGAGTGCCTAGCTGAGACAGGTCCTTGGAAATCAGAGGTACTGGGGGGAAATGCCCACAGAACCGTCCGTACAAACTAGCTGGAAGGCGTCCGGTGCCACTGACCTCGGGTCGGTGACTCGGGAGCAGAACGTTGGTGTCTGGTGGTTCACCCCAGATGCAAACAGATCCACCTGTAACGACCTGTATAATAGGGAGAAAATCCCGAAGATCCCCGGGTCGAGCCTCCACTCGTGAGGAGCGAGGATCCGGCGAGACAGAGCGTCCGCACGGACGTTGTCCACCCCCAGGAGATAAACAGGTAGCACCCTGATATCGTGAGAGTCGCACCATAGTAGGAACTGCCACGTCTCTTGTCGAAGCGACAGAGACGCTGTTCCCCCCTACTTCCGGATGAAAGTCATCGCCGTTTGGTTGTCAATCTCTAGACGAACCACTTGGCCACGAAGAAGATCCGGGAAGCGTTGGAACACCAACCTGACCGCTCTCAGTTCTAGCACATTGATATGCAGTTTGATCTCCTGCTAAGACCATAGTCCCGAGGCAGTGTGACAATTCAGAACGCCTCCCCAGCCGGAGAGTGACGCGTCTGTTTGAACTGTGAGAGACGGAACGGGAGTGTCGAGGGGGAGCCCCCGGGACAGATTCCTGACCTCGGTCCAGCACCCTCGGTCCGGAAGGTGTGTAATGAGCCACTACGGAGTCTCGAACACAGTCTCGTGATCTTCCGAGTTCGCCCGAAGTCAACGGAGTGCTTGTTGAATGGGACTCATTCTCAAGCGCGCCCGCCCGACCACATCCACTGTCGCCGCCATGTTGCCCAGTAACTGGAGCCATGTACGAGCTGTGTGACTTGCGCTTAAGGAACTTGATATCTTGTGACAGAGATACACGTCCTCTCACCGTGTTGAAATTAGCCCCTTGGAAGACTAGATTCTGAGTGGGGCTCAGATCTGACTTCATGAGATTGACTATCCACCCTAGAGTGATCAGAATGTCTATCACGTCTTGTGTAGCTATCTGACTCAGGGATTGCGATAGAGTTCTTAGTAACCAGTCGACGAGGTACGGATGGCAGAACCGACCTTTCGACCTGGCCACTTGGGCAGGAAACAACATCAGCTTGGTGAACACCCTCGGGGACGTGGAGATCCCGAATGGTAGAACCCTGAACTGATAACACCTCCCGTTGAAAGAAAACCTCAGGTATTTCTTGAACTCAGGGTGTATGGGTATGTGGAGATAGGCGTATTTTAAGTCTATTGACGTTAGCCATTCTCCTGTCTCGACAGCTGAGATCACTGTTTGGTGACTAGGAAATAAGTCGAGTAGAAGCCCTCGCTTTCCTGTCCCTCGGGACCCGGTCGGATCGCAGCTTTCACAAGAAGTGCGTCGACCTCGGCACGGAGGAATTCCGCCTTCTCTCGGGTAGCTGGCACCGTGTGTGCTTTATCCCGGAGAAAGGGGGGAGGATGATGTTTCCACCGAGGCAAATGTCCATCCCTTAAAGTGGACGGGGTCCGGGGATTGCGATGTAACTGTCTCCCATTCCTTCAGGAATAGAGCCAGTCGGCCGCCTCCGGGGACATCCGGCTTGAGGCAGTGGACCCCGGCTGTCGGCAGTTCGATAACTTGCGACTGTGGGGCCACCCGGGGCTCTTCGGGCGCTAATGGGAACCCGATGGGTTCCGAGCCCCGCGAAAAAGCTGTTGGCCTCTCTTGCTCCTCCCGTCGCCCTTATCTGAAGGAAGTGGCTGCTTCCAAGCAGGTGTGGACTTCTGACCCGGTGCGTCAGCGTAGGAGGGGTCAAGTGGAGAGGCCCACTTACGCGGTTTTTACGCTTGGTACCTACAAACAAGGCCTTAGAGTCTTTGATGGAAGTATACAATTGAGCGGCCTCTCGGAACACCTGCTGAGCCCCAGGGAAGTGGGTGGCACCCATCTTATAAGGCAAAGCAAGTAGGTCTTGGCATGTGGAAGTTGAGTATTTATAAACCGACATCCACACCCTGTGCATGCCCATAACAGCGCACATCATGTACGAGGCACAGCTACGAATAGCGTCCCGCGCAAGATGACTGAACTTCCGTTAGTTGCGCGGTCAACTCCATAGAGTCGGCCGGCCCCTCTCCCGCTAACTCCCTCTGTACAGCTGACAGATACGCGGGGTGTGCGGACACACGGAGCTGGTGGCATGCATTATGATATTGCTCCTCGAAGCATATGTAAGCAGCCTTCAACCGACAGCCCTGCTTGACCTTAGTCAAGTTGGGGGTCTCCGACTCTGGCATGGGCGCAGCCACCTGAGGCAGTACCTGGACATTTATCCTGTCCCGCACATGCCACTGCACCCGGCCCGAAGCCGAGTCCCGGTGCCGAGGTGCCGGGGATTCAAGGGAACCCAACTGGGACTAGGCTAGGTATCCACTAGTGGAAGCCTCGGCCTCGGAAGAGGCGTCTGGCTCCGCTAGGGAAAATTGTGCGCCGGTAGTGCACGGGCCGGCGCCCGCCACCCCTCCGCAGGGGAGCGACCTCGAGCCGGAGCCGAAGCTCGGTCGCGGATCGTCCCGGAGACCAGGGGAACTCACCTGGCTCCGGGCTAGGTATCCACTAGTGGAAGCCTCGGCCTCGGAAGAGGCGTCTGGCTCCGCTAGGGAAAATTGTGCATCGGTAGTGCACGGGCCGGCGCCCGCCACCCCTCCACTGGGGAGCGACCTCGAGCCGGAGCCGAAGCCCGGTCTCGGATCTTCCCCGAGACCAAGTGGTCTGCCTCGGTCGACGCCGGGCCTCAATCATGGACGCCATCTGCGACTTAAGTAACACAGAAAAGTCTGCCAAAGACAGTGCAGGAGAGGGTGCAGTGCTTACTACGGGGACCCTCGAGCCTTCTCCCCGGGCCGGGGGAGACAGTCTCGGCAGTTTTTTTACCCTTTTTAGATGGGCAGGGGGGGTGGGGGGGGAAAGAGGTCTCAGCAGATCTGATATCTACCCCCGCCTTTAATAGACCTCTTTAAGGTGGAGCAAGTCAACTTGTCTCTTTTGGGGGGCCCGGGGGGTTCAAGGCAATGCCTGTCTTCCTCCAGACATTTAAGGCAGCGTTCGTGCCTGTCTTATAACAACCTGTACACAGTTTGAAGGTCTTTGTAAAAAAGACAGTAATTTCTGAGGTGGGCGGGAAGGGTATTAAAGTGTATCAGTGCGATATAAAGATCGGAAAGATACGTGCATACATTGTGAAACTAGAAGCAAAGGCGTAATGTAGAATGCGATTTGTAACGCGATACTAATAGCCAATGTCGTAGTATAATTATAACACCAAAGGGGGCATGTTACTCGCGAAGGTGTAAAAACCCGTAAAAAAGGTAAGTGTAGTTTATAATTTAACACACGACCTTGGGTTTTTGTAAAGGAAAAAATTGAAGACCAATGCTGTATGATATAACAAAACCCAAAGCCGTTTCTAATGGTCTTGGTGTTACATGTATCAGCCCGTGGAACTACAATATGGACGCCATTACGGCCATTTGAATTCAAAGGTACCGTGCACGTGGCGTATAATTACAACTCTATAACTTTACAATGCGAGGTATTACACCTTTGCAATGAAAGAAATGTACCATACATACAGTTTGGTCAGCCATGGTTCTTGTGGAACGATAGTTTCTCTTATTTTGTCTTGTGTGAAAAATCAGCACGTCTGTCTCTTACAGATGACATAAGGAAAGTGATTTGGGTGAGAGTTGCTCCCCCTGGCGTGGGGGGTGAGGCCCCGTAAGGGTGGTCGTATATCATACAAAGCGAAGTTTTTTGTGTGTTAACATTTTTTATTAAGGAAAATGGTTACAACTATGTCATGTAGATTTTCTTGAGCAAGGAAAATGCAATAAGTGCCCCAAGGAGGATATAATCTGAAAGAGAATGTATTTTCTGGTCCAGACTCAATTCATTACAGACCACTGTCATATAGCTGGAATAATGCTGAGTGCGGCGTTAAGCAACAAACAGTTTAACACACGTGTCGCTAACACGAGATGTGGTCCAGTGTCTGGATGCATTTGGACTGAGATGACTCGAAAAGCTGCATTTATGTGGTCCTACGTGCCCCATGCATTTCATGCTTATTTTTCATTCTGAATGTAACAATAACTTCAAGTGCAAAGTGTATTTAAAAAAATACGTCACAACCCTGGACATATTTTCTTTGTACTTGCAATTGCAAGACTTACATGTACATGAATCAAAATATAAACTAGTTTGTGAAAACAAGACCTTATTTGAAATCAAAAGGCAAGACAAAGACAGTTGATTGGTAAACCAGTTAAGTTATTAAGTGAGATCAAACTAAAATTGTTTTTCCTTAACATGCCAAACTTTTAGGTAAATTTATTTCTCAACTGAGATCACACACCAGGTACTCGAATCTGGATAAGGCTTGGAAACACGGGTACTTGAGTCCATTTCCTTCTAACCTTTAGAGCGCTACTCAATCATCATGAAGCCCTCAGATGTTGATGGACAGAGGTAATCAAGATAAGTAAAATATCGGATTTTAATGAGAATGAATAATAATATGCATACATGTCTAGCTCTCATTCAACACAATGTATGCATGTAGCACATGCAGTTATTACACAAGTCCATCGAAAGGTGATTCAACATTCAACTGACATTTCCTTATCTCCCATGTGAGTACACAAACTGATAGACACTAGATTCTTCCCCTTTCTCACTCCCATGGCAAACCTACACATTTCTAGGAAACAATGTCGACAGCTGTTCACTTACCGAGAAGCTTCATTGAAAAACTTTGGCTTTCTAGCATTTGTGATAATGACATCAAACAGGTCCTGCCAGTCTGGTCCAATCATGTATGACATGCCACCATGTCTGGAACACACAAAATAACTTAATTACACCACATTGCTATAAAATATGATTTGATTAGGAACAGTTGTAAAGTTTGATGTTGGATAAACACCTTAATTCCCCAAGTTTAGGGGTTTGGGAATTAATGGCCCTGCAAGTTTTCCATCCAACAAAATCAACCTACCTGATTTCTCGATGTTTTATGTTGTAACGAAACAAAGCAAAAACTATATTTCATGAATCCAATTTTCACCATGAGATCATTATCATTGTCAGGGCAAGTTTACAGAAAAAGCAAGCAAGCATCACTGCTAATGTAACAGGATTTGCCAGGCATATGAAGTTAGGTGTTGTCATTAAATACATTTGGCCTTTCCACAAAGTAGAGTTTTGCCATTGCTGTCTTCATGAGAAAGTGTTTTAGAGTATTACAAGGACTTCACAACATTTTCAGAATTAAGTTGTTTGGTGGGGTGGGGAGATATGTCTCAAAACTTAAGGAATTAACTTGTTTATCCTACATTGAACTTTTCAACTGGTCCCTTAGGGCAGGTCTTGCATAAGTCGTCAGCGTTAGAAATAGGCACTAGGCAAATTGCCCAATAGTTAAGGTATCATGACAAGTAGAAATGTGCCATTATCATGGGTTTGGCTATATGTTATCATTATAAGGACGAGTGGATTAAACATGTTTGTTTCTACTCGTTGGTCAGATGTTTCCAGGCATACAAAGCACCTGTTTTCCCCATTGACTGCTTCCTAACAGAGACTTACATGAAGGGGAAGCCACTGTTGGTGATGAGGAAGAGTTTTTTTACCAGCACCAGACAGTCCCTCCAACATCAGCTTGGTTTCATTGCCCTTCTGTAAGGTTGTTTCTGAAAACAAACAACACACACATGAGCATATAGCAGCATGCTTGTCAACTGAGGTGCATCATCTCCAGTTGTGGCAACACCTGCTGATAGTAAAGTTAAGAATCTGCAGGCTTAAGGGAAGTGGGTACACCTTCTATATGTTTGTATGTATGGCTTGGATGCTGTTTAATGCCTCACTAAGCCATGCTCCAGCAGTATGGTGGCAGCCTGTGAATAACACAGTCTGACAAAGACAAACCAGTGATTGATATTAAGAACAATGTCCCATCAGGGTATGATGGCAAACATTCAACCAAATCACCAAACCCAACCACTCATTGATGAGTCTATTTGAACAGCAATATTGTTGCCAGTAAATGTTCAAGGATAGACCAGGCAAACAAGTGGTTGATAGCATGAACACCACATTAAGTTAGGAAACAATAGTCACATGTGCTGCAAGTGAATGTGCAGAAGTAAAGGTCAGGTGACCGTGTACCATAGTTGCCCAGTTCTGCCCTTCAGTCTCCATGTGTCTCTGACTCTCACTTCTTGTGTCACACACAACACTCTCAGAAGTCGGACGAGGCATTTAGGAGATTGTATTACACTCCTGGGGTTTAATTAGGATGGGAGAAACATGATGATGTGTCACGTTTAACATATATAGGGCCGAGTTGGACATCTCTATTCCTCAGAGGGTTGGGCCCCTGCCCCTCCACCACCACCACAACCCTCCCCGCCCCCACCACCACCACAACCCTCCCTGCCACTACCACCACCACAACCCTCCCCGCCGTTACCACCACCACAACCCTCCCCGCCCCCACCACCACCACAACCCTCCCCGCCCCCACCACCACCACAACCCTCCCCGCCACTACCACCACCACAACCCTCCCCGCCGTTACCACCACCACAACCCTCCCCGCCCCCACCACCACCACAACCCTCCCCGCCACTACCACCACCACAACCCTCCCCGCCGTTACCACCACCACAACCCTCCCCGCCCCCACCACCACCACAACCCTCCCCGCCCCCACCACCACCACAACCCTCCCCGCCACCACCACCACCACAACCCTCCCCGCCGTTACCACCACCACAACCCTCCCCGCTACCACCACCACCACCACCACCACAACCCTCCCCGTCCCCATCACCACCACAACCCTCCCCGCCACCACCACCACCACAACCCTCCCCGCCGTTACCACCACCACAACCCTCCCCGCTACCACCACCACCACAACCCTCCCCACCACCACCACCACCACCACAACCCTCCCCGCCACCACCACCACCACAACCCTCCCCGCCCTCACCACCACCACAACCCTCCCCGCCACCACCACCACCACCACAACCCTCCCCGCCCCCACCACCACCACAACCCTCCCCGCCCCCACCACCACCACAACCCTCCCCGCCACTACCACCACCACAACCCTCCCGCCCCCACCACCACCACAACCCTCCCGCCCCCACCACCACCACAACCCTCCCCGCTACCACCACCACCACAACCCTCCCCGCCACCACCACCACCACAACCCTCCCCGCCACCACCACCACCACAACCCTCCCCGCTACCACCACCACCACAACCCTCCCCGCCGTTACCACCACCACAACCCTCCCCGCCACCACCACCACCACAACCCTCCCCGCCAACACCACCACCACAACCCTCCCCGCCACTAGCACCACCACAACCCTCCCCGCTACCACCACCACCACAGCCCTCCCCGCCACCACCACCACAACCTCCCCGCCACCACCTCCACAACCCTCCCTGCCACCACCACCACCACCACAACCCTCCGCGCCACCACCACCACCACAACCCTCCCCGCCACCACCACCACCACAACCCTTCCCGCCACCACAACCCTCCCCGCCACTACCACCACCACAACCCTCCCGCCACCACCACCACCACAACCCTCCCGCCGTTACCACCACCACAACCCTCCCCGCCACCACCACCACCACAACCCTCCGCGCCACCACCACCACCACAGCCCTCCCCGCCACCACCACCACAACCCTCCCCGCCAACACCACCACCACAACCCTCCCCGCCACCACCACCACCACAACCCTCCCCACCACCACCAGCACAACCCTCCCCGCCATCGCCACCACCACAACCCTCCCCGCCACCACCACCACCACAACCCTCCCCGCCACCACCACCACCACAACCCTCCCCGCCCCAATGTCACCTGAAATTGTTGAAATTCCAACAGTCTGCCTTTATGACAATCATTCACCACTGGAAACCTATCTACTCTGGACTCCCAAGGATGCACTGTCCCAGCACTCACCAAGGTTCTCCATGATCTTCTGATGGAGCAGCCCAGAGGAGTGGACACCCTGGACAGCATTCTGTGACAGAGACGGAACACAGCCAGGTAACCTCTACAATCTGCAGTACGAGAGACGGCCAGATACACTAGTATCTTCCAGCAAGACCAACTATGGCTGCTGTCCAGGTACAGTGTTATCATGGATGGAGTCAAATGTTCAATTGGGGAGCATCCACAAGAGTGAGTGAGCAAGTTGGGTTCATTTTTCATTTACCTCACGGCTTTTTAATTGATGCAGGTCTTAGCTGTTTACCATGATGCAAAATACAACAACATGAGTATGCTGACAAACCAGGGCTCATAGCCAGCGAAAATCCGGGATTTGAAGCTGGGATTCAAGGATTCTTGTTCATGTAGGTGGCACAACACATCATAGTTAAGTGTGGCCCCATTTGGAAAGAAGAGTTAGCATACATGACAGGCAGTTTGAGTCCTGTATTCATCAATACATTTAATCAATAGTCTTCCATGACTGCAATCTCCAGTTCCTGTTGTTGTGTGTATCATCTACCATCCCAGCCAATACAGATTTATTGTGCCATATGGGACACTTCCTTTTGAAGCAATTAAAACGACTTAACATAAGCATGATAAGTGCACTGTTGATCAATGCAAAGTACACTGATCAGTTTAACAAATTGTTGGTGTCATGTGTAGAAAAGAAGTAAAATGTGTTTCTCGACCTTAATGAAATGAATCACCATGTACACAGTGATCATGTCTAGGCATGTCTAAGCAAATGATGTTGCATCACTTTACATTACCAGGGATTTATCTGGACCTATTTATTAGGTCTCAAGTTTGCAGGAACATAACATTATAAAATTCCCAAATTGGAATTACAAATTTCCTAATTCATCTTAATATAAATAACTAAAATTACTGAGGGAACTTGTATTTCACTGATAACAAGACCAAAAAGGAGGAAGATCATCATCATCATCATCATCATCATCATCATCATCATTGCTTTGAATGTAAAATCAAGATACAAGAACATCTGGATTTAAGAAAAGAAGAACTGGAACAAATAACACTTTTTTCCCAATTTGCCTGCCAGAGGGGCGCTTAGTTAAAATCTTGTAACAATCCCTGCATTATGACAAAGGTAGAAAGGGTTTTACTTTATGTCTATGTAGCAGATGTATCAACAGTCATGTATGAGGGGCAGGTAAGCCATAATTGATCCTAGCCCATGGCTGTTCGCTAAATACAACAGACAGATATCACCAGTACTTACCCTCACATCATAGAACACATACTCAGGTTCATACGTGATGTTGTTTTGTACAAAATACTGAAAAGAAGGTGAGATGGGCCACAACATTAGGATAAATTAATAAAATTATGTAACAAAAAATATGACAAAAATAATTTTAACAAGAGCATCAGGGTTATAATATTCATTTTATTTTTATTCTTTGTTTTCAGTTAATATACTAAGCGTCATCAAATGAAACACTCCCATCAGTACTGTCAAAACAATATGCTACAGAAACATTTAAGATTTTGTTTCTATCCAATTGCAACAAATACAATTCTACATACAGCATCTCATGTGGGAGTCCTCATTTAATTTACAAAGTCACTCTGCAAGAAATGTTTAGAGCGAAACATTACTGCCACCATATTTTTAAATACCATTGGTCACTTTTCATGCAACCAGATGGTTTTGTCAGAAGACATCTAATGGTGGAGGAAAAGATGAACCATGCTCACAACCCAGTGTAGGCTGTACGAACCTCTGTGATATTGGATATGAGAGTAACTTCAGGCAGGGCAAACAGATCCACAAGTTGATGCATGGGACCCTGGAACACAGGAAACCAAAGTCAGGATTGTGAGCATTGTGTTATAACATGATATAATGATAAAGCCAAAGCTATAAGTAGGTAAAGATACTGAGTGTCAACATTTAAGCAATCAGTAAATTTAAACAAGACAATGCACAATGTCCAGTTATTGATAAAAATTAATTCTGGACAAATAAATCAAAGAAGTTTAACTAGCAATGAGGTCTATCAGCATATTCAACAAGTTGCAGAATGTCCAAGTACAGATTTCACATGTTGGTATATGTTGTATGTCAATGAATCAGGGTTCCATGTGAAGAACTTGATCTTACTTGCACCAGTTGTATGTTGACATGAAAACCAAGTTGCACCAAACAAAACCAGGTTGCACCCAAGTCTGATAAATGTATCAAAGTTGAAACACAGGCTGGTCTGCTGCCAGTGTCGCAAAACTTAATGACCCATCGCAGTAAGATGTTATAGGAACATGTGCACATAAGTACTAACATGTTGATGATGCCAAGCTTAAGACAGGCATTAGTGATGTAGTATGGCATATAAACTTTAGAGGCAATGTGTGTGTACAAAGATGGATTTTGTTTGGACAAGTAAGGGTTTGTCAGACACAAAATTAATTTAAAATTTGACGTGCACTTGGTGCGCATAGACATAAATATTAGGTTGCATTTTTCAATACTAGGTTGCGCTGGTGCATGTTTTATATAGCTAAATCGAGCCCTGAATAAAAGTTTTCACATACTTGCAGGGTTAGAAATTTATTGATAATTTCACTTGTCTGACACAAATTACATGCCAGAGAGTTGCAATCTAAAAGTGGCGGTCCAAAATGAAATGTCATAAGTCCTTCATGCGTGTTATTAGTCTTCCTGCATGTTACTAGTCTCGGACTAGCAGACTTATGGTAATGTAAAACCCAGGCTAGTATACCAAAGCATGTCATGAACGTGTCTTATACATAATTTAAGTTTCTAGTAAGGCCTTCCAAAACAGAACTAATAAAACAGTATCAAAAGTTCAAAGTGATACTCAAATAGGCAAAGTCAATAATATCAAGTCAACATGTTGGAAGTGTTCACACATGAACAACTCAAACTGGAGCAACAAGGAGGAAAATATGATTCACAATTTCAATGAAAATCCGTTGTAGAACTATTGTAACGGAAACATTAATTTGCAACATCAATTTTCCAACTTTATGTTGCCACACGTATTTCAGACTGTTCCCTATAGCTAGCAGCATCTGACTTGAGGACAGAGGAAGCTGTACATACTGTTCCATAGAATGTGTTCATCTTCTCCAGGGAGACATGCGTCCCCTCATTGGTTGCCTTCACCTCCACATCAGACACAGTCTGCATGCCCCTGTAACACACGGCAAGATGGCCTTAAACAACTAAAAAATTACTGGTCTGGGACCTAGACCTGCTCAAAGTCTCCAGTCATCATGCATGCCCCTGTAACACACGGCAAGATGGCCTCAAACAACTAAAGGTTTACTGGTCTGGGACCTAGACCTGCTCAAAGTCTCCAGCCATCATGCATGCCCCTGTAACACACGGCAAGATGGCCTTAAACAATTAAAGGTTTACTAGTCTAGGGACCTAGACCTGCTCAAAGTCTCCAGCCATCATGCATGCCCCTGGAACACACGGCAAGATGGCCTTAAACAGCTAAAGGTTTACTAGTCTAGGGACCTAGACCTGCTCAAAGTCTCCAGCCATCATGCATGCCCCTGTAACACACGGCAAGATGACCTCAAACAACTAAATGTTTACTGGTCTGGGACCTAGACCTGCTCAAAGTCTCCAGCCATCATGCATGCCCCTGTAACACACGGCAAGATGACCTCAAACAACTAAATGTTTACTGGTCTGGGACCTAGACCTGTGTCCACTTGCACAAAGCGATCTTAGCGCTACAATTATTGTAAATCCTTAAGATCGCGATCTTAGGCTTCGGTTACAATCGTCATCCACTTGCACAAAGCGATTGTAGGCTAAGATCATTGTAAGCTACAATCGAAACTTACAATTGGTCCGAACCAATCTTAAGTAGCTAAGATCGTTGTAGTCCCTGAATAAACTTGACAAAATGGCGTGCAAGGCTTAGTCTGTTTCACATAAATAATCTGCTTTACGTTCAAACATTGCCTCTCTTTTTTTCTAAACTTTATCATTCGAATCGACACTTTAACAACATGAAGAACGCACACAGATTTAACGTCAGAAATATCGTTAATTACCATAGTTAAATACGTAACTATCGAGTCGATAGCTAAAAGGAATATTCCCATCCGACTCAATACTGAAAGAAATGTAAAACAACATACCTTTTCGCTAAACAAGGGAAGGATATAAATGTAAGTCGTCCCGCAAGCGATTTGCAACGTCCGTGACCTTTTCGATAAATCAAGGGCAGCTAATCTTAGTTTATACTCTAGATGGGAGTGGTTTCCCTTTGTATAAGCCCGTAGAGTACAATCTACCTTACCCAGTGTATCAATGTTGTTGAATCGCTGAGCTTCCCCTATATATTTTTTGGGTCATATTCGTGTCAGTTATTTTGTCGTAAGTTTATCATGAAATTAATCTACAAATAAATACAAGCTGAAGAACAAATAATACATGTTTAAATCTAAAATCAAATTGGACGGGGACGAGCGGTTAATCAGAGTTTAAAAGAAACAAATACAAGTATTCATCAAACAAGCAAATATACATGATGAAACATTTGATTTTTTTTGCAAAATATCCCATAAATAGCAAAAATAAAATTCACATTTTAAATCTTTTATTTTTTTTAATTAATACCTAGGGAATATATATTAACAATTGCTTTCTCGAAACATTACTCATTATTCTTATTTCCCGTCTATGCGTTTTTGAAAGTTCCCGTCTTTCTGTGTTTTGAAATGGTAGTCATAACATCCTTTGTTGTAGCAACGAAACGAAAACATGAAGGATATATTTAGGATTTTACGAAAAACTCCCCCAAATAGAGGACGATCATGCATTTACACGTTATGGTTTTAGGAAATATTATTATTATTTATTTTAATTTTCATAATAATTGTGTTACTAAATAATGTATTTATTCGCATTTCAATACTTTGAATAAAAACATGAGTAGGTATTTCTCTTGTTGAAATAGAAAACAATTCCTAAATCACGACAGTATTAATGCCGACAAGAATATATGCCTTCATTCTAGTAATCGTTTCCTTCAAATAATTGGGAAAAGTGCGATGGAGGGAGGTACGTGTTGCGTGTCGTTACCGGTTCCTCTTATTGTATGCGCAGCAAACTATGCCCGTTTGCAGACAACTATAGACAGGAGTCGAGTTTAAAATATTCGTACCTCCACAGTTGAAGATTTCAATCTTAGCTAAGATCGCGATCTTAACTCCAAGCCGTCTTACAATCGCGCTAAGATCGGTTTGTGCAAGAGGAATAGGACAATTGTAGGGTGATTGTAAAGTTGATTTTAGCCGCCTAAGATCGATTGTAACTAAGATTGTTCTGTGCAAGTGGACCCTGCTCAAAGTCTCCAGCCATCATGCATGCCCCTGTAACACACGGCAAGATGACCTCAAACAACTAAATGTTTACTGGTCTGGGACCTAGACCTGCTCAAAGTCTCCAGCCATCATGCATGCCCCTGTAACACACGGCAAGATGGCCTTAAACAACGAAAGGTTTACTTGTTTACTTGTCTATGGCCTAGACCTTCTCGAAGTCTCCAGCAAAAATCTCAGTAACATATTCTAAATTGGAAACATAAACTTCCACAATTCTTTTCTTAATATATTGATAACTGGTGTTGTGGCTGTGTTGAGGGGACTTGTATTTCACTGATAACAGGACCAACAAAGAGGAAGAGGCATCACGGAATTGCAATGTTAAGATACCTCTGAATTTAAGAAAATAATAACATAAAAAAATATATAAGCTTTTGCACCAATAATGATAATGTTTTCCCAATTTGGAGCGTCAACTCAGTTTGGAATCACAGATCAACCATTACAGTTCCTCACATATAAGGAGACAGATTCTCTGACTGCACAAGAATAATTATAATGAAAATACTGCATTACCTGATACAGAGAACTCGTTGCATGTTGATTAAACAGAAGGAATACAACATATAAAAAACCCATCAAATTTCAAATGCAAGACAACATTTAACAATCACTTGAAAGATGAATGCTCGTTGGGATAAAATGCATAAACATTGCAAAGCTTTCCCTTTTTATGTAGTTTTTCTCACTGAGAGCATACAGAACTCAATTACCTGAAGAATCAAGTAATCAAGAAAGATATACAAATTAAAGAATCAAATTTTCTTAAAGCAATAGACAGTACGCAGGACCAGTTGTGTAATTGTGTTGGAGGGGATTTTCAAGAAATAATGTTGTTTAAAGTTTATCTCTTCTCCCAAAGTGCATGACTTGTAACGTTTATCATCCAGTCAAATGTGTGCCAAGCTTTTGAAACTTAGGAACAAGTTTATTTATAAACACAATTACCCATTTTGAAAACAAAAACACTTAAGGGTCTGATTTACACAGATACTGGATAAACATGCTTACATGTCAAAAGCAGATAATGCATAAGGTTAAATCTATTGCAATGATTCACTGAATAATCACGTCTGATGACACTTTATATGAACATGATAACGCCTTGAAACATAATATATATATGACGGCGGTTTGTAAATAATCGATGACAAACCAGTGATTGACATCATGAGCATCGATCCAGTCAACTGAGATACGATGACATGGATCAACCATGTCAGCGAGTCTGACCATCCGATCTCGTTAGTCGCCTCTTACGACAAACAGTTGTCTTTACGGCAAGCATGGATGAGAGTCATGACTTGACATTGTGTTATGTCAACATAGCACATGTTCATGAATAAAACACCTAAATCTTTGCAAAACAAAGAATAAACGTTTACTTGCCTGTAAATAATAAGTTGTTTACCTGTACACAGTTCCCAACTGTATGTTATGAAATGAGTCAATCTTCATGAGAAGTCCCTGAAATGACAAGCAAGCGTTCAGCCAGGTACAACTATGAATAATGTCGCTAAATGTCCTACACACAGCAAACTGTACTATTTAGGGATTGCTCACTCATACCTGTGTCCAGAGACAGCTACAATATCCAGGCCCAGACCTCAAACGCCTGCCTCGTTTTGTGGGTGCTGCAGCACATGGTTGGATATACTTTGGAAAACCTCGCGGTATGAGGGATGGTTGACATCATCTTGCTGTATGTCTTCCCACGGAATAATATCTAAATACTTGACAAGTTCAAATCAACTGATCAACCAACCGATTTTGATGTGACTGCACCATCTTGCTTGACAGTAATGAATGAAAGATGTTACCTAGGATACGATACATCACAGTTAGAATACTTTGAACAGCGACATGACGTCAACGAATGATGAAGTGACTACAAAAGTGTCTGTTATCGTAGGATAAAGTACAGTCGGCGCATTTGGTCTTCTAGAATTAGGTATATAGCTGATTATATTATGCCGTTGAGCGGGTTCAGTGTATTATCATCACACGCAACGACACACAGACACACACATACGTTAATACCTAACAACCTTGGTTATAATACATCATTAATATTTAAGTGATATTACACACTTAAATTAATTCCGAATAACCTTGGTTAATACTTGACCAATATTTAACTGATATTACTCTAACACTGATACTGTCAAATGGAGATAAAAAAAAAGTGTACCGATTTGTGCAGAACATCAACATGTCACTCAGTTGTTATCTCTTGAAGTTTTCATGCGCACATTGGATGCGGCTGCATATATTATTGAAGCAATTAGGATGATAAGATGCGAGAATCCACATTCTTCAAGGAGGATACACTGATAATTATATACCTACTTTGCGTAATGGCTGTAATTTCTAATCATGCATCTGGGCTATGATTTCTCAAGAAGCATGCTTTGATGACAATGGATGTGTATATAATTACATAGATTCCTGGTGACAGCAGGTTGCCTGATAATGAGTCAAAGGTTACTTATTTAAAGATGTGTAACCTTTTGGCTGTGATATATGTGTCTGTCAGGACCAGAGTGTGCATCTTTACACATTAACAGAAACCGGAGACTCATTTATAAATGTCAATTTTGTCCGTAATATATGTCATATTCCTACACTTGAATCTAGCTATTCTTAAGGCCAAAATCACATTTCATGGTATTCGAGTGTCAGCGTGTAATTATCAGCACATGTCTTCTGGATGTTACCTCACAAAATACGATCATCAGTGTGGTGGTTGTAGCTGTTAGGTTCTGATAGATAATTGGCCTATCACTACCCTACCCGTCTGCGATGAGTGTCCAATTATGTTACATAACATTAGCAGCAATACTGTTGCTTAGAGTAGGGCAAAAGAACGCAAATTACTTGAGTGACGGGTGCTACTGTAGGGCAGAACATTTCGCGAACACCTGGTGTCATCACATGTTATTTTCACCTTACTACATTTACTATAGTTGTTTAGATATAATTTTTTTTTGTCTGTCACACCTGGAACACATCTCATATATTCAGTGACAGAAATTGATTATAAAACAGAGAGTGGTTTGTTTACCTCCTACTTCTAAGCCAACATGAAACTTTGATATGTTAACAAGTATGCATAATATATAGAATAAATAACATCATAGCTTTGTCATGTGTCGTTTCATGTTCATGAAAGGGTATGTAAGAATACAATTGCTTTTTAGAATATAGATTTCGGAAATAACCATGCCATGTTGCGAACCTATCTGAGATTAAGTAGGGTGTATTTTGGTGTTTTTTAAATATTCAAATAACATCGTCAGTCAGTGAGGGAGTTAGTATGTTTTACGCCCCTTTCAGCAATATTCAAGCAATATCTTAGCTGGAGACACCAGAAATGGGTTTCACACATGCTACCCATGTGGTTAAGCGAACACGCGCCTTCAACGTGACGAGCTAACGCTTTAACCACGGGCGCGAGGCTACCCCGCCGTGTTTTGGCAACACAATCACCCTCACGAACATAGTTGAACAAGACAGGAATACATCATCACAGTTGGTTTACTCGTATCATCAAGAGGAGAAATGATATTTAATCTCGCGAAGTCACATTTCAGTTAATTCTATTTATTTTCTTAAGTTCGAAGAACAAATGTAAAACACGCATCCTTTTATGTCTTCGGATGCTGTGAGCAAATTTAAAAAATGCATGTTTGGAACAGTACATTTTGAATGCATCAAACATATTATATAACATTCAAGCAGCAATAATCTTCATTATAAACGCGGTGGTGTTTTGGTCGTAAGTTTACGTTCCTACTCTAATCATGGATATTTCTAGTGTAGTGTTATCAGGAGTGACAGATGGTCACCTCCCAATGTTGCGATCAGACTGGTACATCAGTCGCATCATCTCTTGTCCATGTGACGATAGCTGTTATCATTGAACTATATTGGTGATAACACCTCACGTCCTTCGCCTTTATCTCGTAACTTGACTCGTACACATGTTTGTCTGTTACATTTTCATTGTTAGATATTCTACGTTCGGGTATTGTATAGTGTACCAGTAACCTACAAGCAGTATATGACATGAATTTCATTACTTTGAGTATTGGTCATAACTTAAATATAACATTGGAGACACAAAAGAATATCAAAACTTACAGCATGTGTTTAAATTAAGGAATTCAAAACTGATGCAATCGTTTTTTCACAGGGGTCAAGCTCTATAAGTTTTGCGTCTCTGTAATGCTTCCGCTTGCAATTCACCTGTTCATCTATAGCTGATCGAAGGATTAAAAGAATGATACTCTTTGTGTCCGTTGATGCTTAATTACCTGGCAAAAACAGGGTTGTAAGTACTTTTATGTAGCGTGTCATATCTAGGTGCAGCGATAGTTCAGAGGAATAACCAGAAATTCCATTGTTAACATTATTTGCAAGAATCATGTTACATGCTGCAGTTAAAGCCGTGTTTCTGTTCACGGATGTGAGATCAAAAGTCAAAAGTGTGCAGCAACGCGTAGCTATTGGTGATGACGTGATAACTACGCCACTGGTGGAGAAGGACCTTTACGTTTCATGAATGTATATTTAACTTATAATGAGTATATCATGCTTCACGCTGATTCATTCAAATAATAAATAATAATATTTAAAGTCATAATCACATGTTTGTTTTATTCGAGCGTCGGTGAAATTACCGATATTGTCTTCTAGGTGTTTGATCATCGCCAGTTCGCAATGAGCAATTGTTTCAATCCCCGAACACAGCTTTCTGGTTCGAAATCAGCGAGTTGATATTAATTCATACGAGATACATGCTGGCGCAATGCCTCACTTTGTGTGTGCATGCACCAATATATACATCAATGTTCTAGACTGAACCCTGTGTGTACATGCATCATAATATACATCAATGTTATACACTACACCCTGATTGTAGATACATTAATGTTCTGTATGTTCCAAAACATTCATCAATGTTCTATACTTACAACCCATGAGAGTACGTATAGGGATACATATATTTCTTCTTTATACTGACACCCTGTGTGTACATGTACCAATGTATACATAAATGTTCTGTAGGTACCAATAAACACATCCCTATTCTATACTTCCTAATTATTGCATCAATTTTCTATATTGACACTCCATGCATATCTACATCCCCATGTAACAATAAACCACTATTATATACTTCCATCCTCTGTGTACTTGTCCTAATACATACATCAATTTTCTATACAGTACTGACACTCCGTGTAGTTCTACATCAGTGTTCTACACTGACACAAAGTGTTCATGCCAGTATGTACATCTGTGTCATATACTGACAGCCTACGTGTGCACATGTACCAATATATTCATTTATGATCTATACTGACACATGTGAACAGTTTAAGATTGTCTGTATGTCGGTATTTACTTCTGTTGGGATTAACATAGGGACACCCTGGATCTTGGGATTCGTCAACAGGTTAGATGACTTGTCTGTTCATGATTCCTTCTTTGTGGTTGGAGATAAGACCATTCTGGACCTAGGTGCTTGTCATTAGTTTAGATGCTCTGTACGTCCCTGCTTCTATATTGGTGGACATAAGATCATTCTCAACATTCAAGTTGATCTTGAGTGCTATCTGGAGGTCTTATGTTGTAGGTAAAGTTTCGTAACCCGATAATCGTGTGTGGAGTTTCATGGTTGCAGATTTACGAAAGGGTGTGAAGGGGTTGATAGTGTTTTCAGTCGAAATGTCGGCTGGGGTAGGAAATGGTGTTTATCAAACAATGGTCAGTGTTATCTTTAACCGAACCCAAAACATTGGCATATCAGTCCTTTAAATATGTATGGTTTATGTTATTAATGGAATAACCACGAACACCAACGTTCACAAACTTAATAATGATTTATGAACATAATCATGTCACTTTATTGTCTACGTGTAAGTGCATAATGCATCTACGGGCATCAGAAAAAAAGGTAACTGATGGCGGCAACATAGTTATAAATATAAATATACTTCAGTTTTAACACAGTTGTAGTGAGATAGCGCCTCCGCGTTATCACCATGAGCTGACCTGCATATCACTGTGAAGAACGTTACCTGTCCAGGTAGGTGCGTTGAGTCTTTTCTCCAGCCACGCCCCCTTTGCACAGGTAACTCTTCGATATTCAGAACTGAAATGTGTATGTCAATATAATATCAGATAGTCAAACGTGGTACAATTGTTAATGTTAATGTACTGCAGAGGCATAATATCCGTGCTACGTAGCTTCAGAGCATTCCTACTTTCGCTTTGCAACTTAGATAGGCAAGCCACTCATACAGGTACACACTTTAATGTTCTTATTCTAGATACAGATAACACTCACTCGCACTCAGTTCCATTAGAACTGTGATGCTGACCCAGCGTTATTAATTACTTCATATCGACGGTAGGTACCTATTGAAAACTTTTATTTTCTCTCTAAAACAGTTCAGGCTTTTTGGCTCCTATATCAAGTTGAGACGAACTGATATACACGAAATATACTCACTTCATACACGACTTGATATACCTGAAACATACTCTTTGTATATTGTAAAAAGCAGGGTACATTCGTCAATAAAAAATGATTTAAGAAATATCACATCTTGGAAAAAATTCACTTAACTGCTTGTAAACGATTCTTAAATGTTGGCAAATCTACCCCAAATTGTATGGTGTATGGTGAATGTGGAAGACATCCCTTATATATCTGTTCTTATGTACGCGGTCTAAAATATTGGTTAAAGATTATAGAAATGTCACCTGATCGTATTCCACGTAAATGTTATGAAATGCTGAAATACCGCGACAATGTTGGTTATATAACATGGGTCACTAAAATCAGACAACTTTTATTTCTTCATGGATTTGGATATGTTTGGATTTACCAAGGTGTTGGAGATAAGACAGCATTTCTTAGTGTATTTAAACAAGTTGCATCTGATATGTTTATCCAAGAATGGAGAGCTACATTGGAAAATAGTTCAAGATACGACCTTTATAAAACATTTAAATCCTGCTTATCTCCAGAACAGTACTTAACAGAAATAACAGACAGAAAACTTAGAGTGTGTTTTACACGTTTTAGATTAGGTTTGAACAATTTAGTATGTAATACGGGTCGTTTTTCCTCAGTTTCAAAAAATATGCGTTTTTGTCCTTTTTGCCCCACATTTATTGAAAACGAATACCATTTTATGCTTATCTGTCCATGTTATGAATCGCTCAGAATAAAATATTTCCAAGGTTTACCCCAAAACATAAATACACTTATCAAGCTCCTCCGTTTTGATGAAATATCTAACGAGCAACAAAAGAATACTATCCTATACATTAATTATGGTTTACGACTTCGTAACCGTCTTTGTACAAATGATATTTAATTATTCTTTAGGTCATTTGCCTTCATTAATCAAATGCTTTTATCTCTTCTTGTTGTGTTGTGTTGCGACTTATTTTTCACAAAATTGTACACGTGCACATCTCTGTGCATATAAGTCTGCATGTTTATACTTCTATATGTACAAAATTGTATATATATAATGTTACTGTATGTATATGGGCCTATGGCCAGAATACAATAAATGATGATGATGATGATGATATACCTGAAACATACTCTTTGTATATTGTAAAAAGCAGGGTAAATTCGTCAATAAAAAATTATTTAAGAAATACAAAGAGGCACCGATGTATGACAATGGGTATCTGAAGGCGTACCGTGACACTCAGCAGAACATGTTGATAGGGGTGACAGGGGTGCATATTGTAACGGTGAAAACAATGAACAAAGACGACAACAAATGTACGTTTGAGTGAGTGAGTGATTGAGTGAGAATGCTTTTACGCCGCCTTTAGCAATATTCCAGCAATATCACGGCGGGGGACACCAACAATGGGCGTCACACATTGTACCCATATCGGGAATCGAACCCGGTTCTTCGGCGTGACGAGCGAACGCTTTAACTTAGTCTACCCGACCGCCCAATGTACGTTTGAGATGACTTGATCAATAATTGATCAAGCCGACAAGATTGGTCAACCATTCCAACAGACGCCGTGTTATGGTCTGAGTCAGTTTCCTAATGGGAGTCTTCCTGCTCCACTCTCCTTGCATCGCCTTAAACAGTACAACTATCGTAGTGGGTGGTCTTTGACGTCTCCCGATCATGTCCTAGACGTTCGCTAACCGGGAAAAGGTCAAGACTCATTGCTGCTTATTGCATTCTGGTAACGTTTTGCTGCTGGGGTTAGACAGTTACGATAAGTGTACGGTGAGTGTTATCGACTTGAAGAGAAAAACGTGGACCAGCATGGAGCTCAAAAGAGCACACCCATTGGCTTCCGGTTGTCCCGGTATTACTGTCCTGTGAATCTTCAATGCACAATATGCAGCACAGTTCTGGCATTTGGACGCCCAAAGACACGTCCACGCCTATCCAGAAAGTCGAAAGTGAATCTTGACTCATCTGAAATAATTACATGGGACCATCGGAGGTTCCCCAGTTTCTACGATTTAAATACCATTGAATCTAGCCAGAATGTGGCGTATAAATCTGGTACAACGTGTGGTAGCCAAGTATGGAAATGATTCGTCTGGTCAGAAGCTTGTAATCTGGTGGCCTGGCGCAAGTAAACATTAATTTGATTTTGGCTTTTGAGTTCGATTTCTTAAAACTTGTTGTGTTATTAATTAGTCGAACCGGGTGCCCTGTTCTGGGACGATCACTAGCATCGTGTGTTTACAAATTACAAACATATTGGCTACCTCTCGCTGAGCTCTAATAGTTTTGAAGCATGCCAGTAGCCTGATGGCGTGCTTCACGGTTAAGACGACACATTCCCAATGTTATCACGAATACTCAATTAAATCAAGAGTGGAGAGTTTATGCATTAAGGTAGATAATAATTATCAACAATACTAATGGTTCAGACTTTCTTGATTTTCAACATTTAAGCAACATTCCTTTGTTGAATGCGTGTATCCTTCACATTTCTGGGGTGAGATGTATTTCATCAAAAGCCTGGTAATTCCCAAGCACGAATACATTGCTGTCTCTAATAACTTAGATCTTGAACCCTGCATTTTGACATACATTGGGTAAAGACGAGTTTGACTGCACGAATATTCCCACCACCACCCATCCTAGTAAACAAAAAGAAGAAATGCACCCCTGAATGCTGGCATTCAAATAACATTGAATGTTGAATAACATAGTCTCTTGTTGGCCACAAATGCCTCCCTATACCATTATGCCACCGCCTCCAAACGGACGAACTTCCTGAACACATGCTTGAGCTTGCCGTTCATCCTTCCACCGATCTACCTTGACTCTACCATCGGCATTAAACAATTTCATCTACTCTCATCACCAAACATTAGTCGAGGCAAGCCACGTTGGTGTCGAAGTTGCACAGTTCTCGCTCGACGTTGTCGATAGATGTGATGCTGCTGTGGTTTGAGAGTTTGAGCGACCGGACTGTTTGTTGCCTACATCTGTGACATACCAATGGCTCTCCCTCGTTGCGCTGCGATTAATTTCAGCATTATTTTGGTGTTCTTTCACTACAATAAACTCGATCTATCGGTTTTTATAGCACAAACGACACATGTAAATGGCGAACCATGTTTTTTTCATGACTTTCACCCAAATCGAAGTAGACCGGGCTCAGGTGAATTTTTGCAAAACGTTAATGTCATGTTTGCTCAGAATATTTCTTTATTGCTGAAACTCAGCATAGTTTTAATCTGATCTTTGCTGGGAAATATGTGTAACGTTTCTTTAGTTCTTTAGTTTAGATTTAATATCGATTGATTTTGTGTACGTTGAACTCTTTTGTACGTATCATATATTTTACTTCGATACATCTGCAGACCTTCCAGGTGATCTAATAGTGAGTCAATGTTTTCTCGTATTTAAAGATGTTTCTCTGCTCATCAGCTTGTGCAGTTGTATACTTTATAGTCATCTGCAACACATTTATATCAAGTAAATCATGCTTAATATACTTGTATCACACATTATCACAAATGATGTTCAGGTTCTGCTACTCATTC
The DNA here is from genome assembly GCF_023055435.1 of Haliotis rufescens. Classification (NCBI taxonomy): domain Eukaryota; kingdom Metazoa; phylum Mollusca; class Gastropoda; order Lepetellida; family Haliotidae; genus Haliotis; species Haliotis rufescens. The sequence continues at coordinate 11,058,948 of NW_025964383.1, forward strand.
GTTCGGCATCTTTCGTATATCAATACGTTACCCATATTTTACTAGTGCCAAAGTAATATGTTCTTTACATAACTTTCATGCTTTTGCAAGTCACACGCACATGATCAGCCTTATTGCGATATCCGCCGTGATCATCCGTGTTCTTTAGCATAAGGCGTCTTACGGGATCTTTTGGTTGACTTGGTTGATTTATATCATCACATCCCAATTGCATAGATCGATGCTCATGATGTCAACCATTGAATGTCCTGGTACAGATTTCATTATTAACATTATTTTTTTACCATCATGTAGGTATAATATTCTCGAATGTAACGTTAAACAATAAAACAGATATGCCATGGCCTGGTACGTTTTGAAGGATAATCAATCCTATAATCCTAGTTTGAGGGTGCTGAACACTTTTGTCACAATCAGTGAAGGAAGGTTGATTCAAGATGAATAATAACATGCGGAGCCCTTGGTTTAAAGTCTAATTCTTCTTTTGCATTTAGATCCACCTTATAATTAGATGACATGAATACACATGTTCAATGTATAGCATACATTCAACAAAAATGTACCCTATTAACTAGATTATTTTTTTATGCGTAAATTAACGTGCATGCAGACATAGTTATCGTATTCATGTTGTATTATCAGACGTATGCCTTAACGTGAGGTGATCATATACACCTCACTATGATTGGACAAAACTGGCGCATCAGTCGCATGACCCCTTGTCCACGTGAAGACAGCTGTTATCACTGAACTGTATTGGCGATTACGCCTAAAGTCCTTGATATATAGGGGTCGTGTGTATGTTTGTCTTGGAACACTGCTAGCAGTAACTACATCTCCGTCTTTCCATGCGCGGCTTTGAACTTCATAGTAAGATCTTGTTATATTAATAGATTGATCGAACTGAACCACGTGACCACAGAGTCACTCCGAGTTTTTTATCAGCAGCACAGTCCGACACTCACGATACTTGGGGCTTTTATGGTGAATGTTTTTGGCAGTTTTTTTTTTATTTGAAGTTTAGGACGTTTCATGTTAACAATGTATTTTGAGACATCACACTTTCAACCAACATCATCCATGTTTCTCTCTCCTAATCTGTTATCATTTATGATGACCTGACATGATTTTGTGTGTGCGTGTGCGTGTGCGTGTGCGTATACGTATCGTATGTGTGTGAACAATATATTATTCTAGCTGCACTTAGAAATATATGTAATCCTGTTTTTATTTGTTAAGAAATGGTTTTGCTTACTCAAATAAGTTTGGGGAAAAATAAATATTTCAAGATTGACTGATGCCGAGTGCTTCGAATATGCTCGCACGTTGATGCAACGAGTACGAATAACAGACATGTTGTCTGTTGGCGAGTCAAAGGTTGCCCTTATTTACAGTGGTGTAATTGTTCACAGATATGCCTACCACCCAAGTGTGTGCAGCAACACAGAGCTATTGGTGACGAACATATTACTTCGCCATTGAAGGTGAGTGAAGAATACCACTGATATGTTTTTTTAATGTATATACATTACAAAGTTTGCTATTAAACGTTGTTTGAGTTTCCGGACACATTCTGAACGCGCACCATTTAATCAATTGTAATGAAATTTATTGGTTGTTCTAACCATTGCCCATATACGGAAAAACGACGTTTTCGTGTTTGCATTGTAGACTGTGCAAGAGCACTGGGCCTCCTGTACCAGATATACAATATTCATCACATCAAGATGCCCCTTGACGAAAAGTGTGGGTTCAGCAGTACACTTTCAAGATAGAGGCAATTAACTGTGAGATCTCACAGATCAGTCAAGTGTTGATACATACATAAGATAGGTTAAGACAGTACTTTATTATTCCGCTGCAAAATTGCAAATTCTCATTCTCAGCAGGAAAATAACTTACAACTGTACGAACCTCTAACGAAACTCTATATTTTATATAGCTATTATGATGTCAGCAAGTGTACCATCAATCTATATGAGTTCAAGTAGTGAAACCTGGTCGAGCCATTCGTAATTTTCATTAAACTGGTATTCGATTATACTATACAAATCAGCCATTGCTAGTTTAATCTTTAAGACAATTAACCTCGTATACTGTATATACAGTAAAAAGACATAACAAGATGAATAAAACCAGTGGAAGAATGTACTGGTTTATGATAGCTTTATGAAACGAGAGGAGAATATATGGGGTTGTCCACATCAGCAAGTAGAATCGCACATCGTTATTATATCAGACGTTGTTACAGCCTGAGCACTGAATATTTCAAAGGAAGAGATGGTTTGCAGTTTGGACTCTTATTTCTATTAGGAACAAAATGTTTTGGAAAGTGGGAATACACACTGATTTGTGCTTAAAAAGAGAAAGAGATGATAAAAGTAAGAAACTTCATTGTCATGGTGTGTTGTCTATGGTATCCTACCACGAAACTAGGATTTAAAATGGAATAGCCGTATTGTCTTGGTTAAACCTACTTCTCTAGAATAATGTTTGAATCATTCTTACATTACAGATGACATTTTTTGTTTTCAACATCTTAACGTGTATATGAATGTTCCACGCCTGTTACAAAATGACCTTCTTCATGACATTAGTGTAAACGGGAGTGTGAAGAAATGTTGTGAATAGACATTCAAGAAAATGGCAGGATCTCAGACCGTCCACCTTCACATCAACGTCAGGTCAAAAGGATATTCATATCCGGTTGATGCATGTTAGGAATTGGTCTCAGCGAGCACGTTTGACAGCTCAAACATCCCTCATTTATGACAAGGACTGTGATGAGGTTTTTTTTCCTTAAACATTACATCCGACCACTTCTGATGTGATCATTTCATAGAGATGTACTCGGTATCTGATTCCCACTGGGCAAGATTGGCATGCAATGTTCTTAACATGTGATTCATGGTTCCATTGTCACAGTGATGGTTGTGTGCTTGACGATAACATTTGTGTTTTGCAACGTTCAGATGTGCAACGGTTTCGGACGTTACACCACAGACCACAGGAGCCAGTTGGTGGTAATCAATACCAATCAGACAGGAATTAGTTCGTTCACAGAATATTCTCTATTTCTGTTATCACATAATCCGTTTGGAGGTGAATGGGCACCACGTCACATTCAACAGGAGGTCATGCAGCCTCCTGTCGTACGTTTAGTCACGTGACTTCATGACACAACAGAATATTCTCATACATTTCTGGCCAGATCTCCAGTAGAGTGAGAGGAAACGAATCTTGAACCGACTTAAATCTCATTGTGCCATTGGCAAATAAAGTCTTCTGAAACTTTTAATCGGGATTACAATATTCTAGGCTATAGATCAGCTTTCAAAACGTATATGGCAAATACAGATAGATGGCATTTCCAAATTTGATACATCTGTGACCAAAATGATGTTCGTTACAACTCCCTATTTTAACTTGTATCACGGGTTTGTTCAGTTTTAAATCTTTGGGGTTGGTTACATTGGAAGGGCAAGATACAGTGACCTTTTCGCGTCCCCTTAGTTGATCAGCACATTGATGGAGATCATAACTGCATCCTCATGTTATAGGCGGAGAGGTACATGTCTGACTCACTTTGAAAAGGCATATTCGATTTTTTTACATATTTGTCTTAATAACAAATCAAAATGAAATTAAGTTGTTTGGGGTATTTAAGCATGAGATAATAAAATACAGCGATGTCGTCAGTCATTCAAGATGGACTTGACCAAAAAAAACTAACGTTTAATGATGTTTAAAAACACTATGGTAGTTTATGTATTCCCTGAATGTTTAAGCATAAAAGGCCATGTCAAATGTAATGACACCTCGTAGGCATCCCGCACATAAGGGGAGGAAGGGAAGAGGAACCAAGTTCTTGGAACGTTACTGGCTGTATTGAGCCAGACAGCTGTCGCAAGCCGTTTTCGTGTGCACAAAACGACTATTGCCCAACTCTTGACAACCTTTTTGACAAACAGCCCGCCTCGTTCGTACCCAATGATCGTTTCGGGCCAGCAGCATTGGAGAAGACTTTAGTACTTTCTTAAGATGAATCCATTTCATACAAAATAAACCCATAAGTAGTGGGTCCTGTTTCTGCGTATATTGTGGATGGAAGAGAAGACGACACAACAAATTTGATGATGCTTGTGTTCATGAGCGTATTCATGAGCTTTTTGGAGACGGCAGTGTGTTGATTAATGTACATTTTAGGAGTGTCATCATTGTCATTAATGGTAACTTAAATGCTCAACGTCAGGTGGTCAATGATATGTGGCCTCTACTGCCGCCACACCTGGGAGGATTTCAGCATAATAACGCCTGCCCACACACTGCATAAATCATACAGGTAAAGTTAACAGACCATCATTATTGTTTTTGGAATGGCTTGCAGTTTCCCCTGATATGAACCAGGCAGGAAACATGTCGGATTGCCTCGGACAACCTATCAGCCAGTGAGTGAACGAGTGAGTGAGTGAGTTGGATTTAACGCCGCTTTTAACATTATTCCAGTTATATCACGGCATGTCAGCTTAATGTGGGAGGAAAGCCCGAAGTGATGCAGGTCTCAGACGTTTACCACTTCGGTGAAACCCACGCGCACGGGTATGGTGCTGACAAACCTAGAAACATAATCGGGGTGAACCAGGATTCGAACCCACAATGATTCTGGCGTGTCAAGGGTACGCAACTCTGCACAGCGAATCGCGGCGCCTTAGACGACTGGGCCACCCGTGCCCCGTATCAGCCACAGGCGTTCCCTCCTTGAACTCCGTGAAGATCGGGGGAAGAATAGGTCTTCAGCAACCCATGCCTGCCTTAAAAGGCGACTATGCTTGTCGTAAGATGCTCATGATATCAATCACATGATTGTCTGGTCCAGATTCGATTATTAACAGACCGCCGTCATAGCGCTGGAATACTGCTGAGTGCGGCGTAAAACAACAAACCAACCAACCAACCCTCCTTGACCTTAGAAAGAGGAATGAAGAAACATTACAGATGCCTGCATGAGTGGTCTTGAGATTCAGTGTCTCGCCGATTTACGCATGTCTTCGTGCAAATGGTGGTCACATCATACACTGACCTCTTCATTTTTGGGTAGTGCTGTAATCCCCGAAGCTGCTGCTGGAACTGCCACTATCATTTATCAGTATTAAAAAAAACATGTAAACAAAAACAAAATTTATTGGCACATACAAAAACTTAAAGAGAATGGGTGAAACATGACAGCCATGGAGTGAACTACATTACGTGAAAAAAAATATATCTGTTGTACCCGAAACGTTGATAATACCTGGAATCATGTTCCGTTTTAATTTAAGCTGCCACTTAATAGCAATTTTATGTTTTTTCGGTAACTTTAGAGAATTATCTCCCTTTGGTTTTACCTGCGGTCCAACACAGTTGGAAACATGAAGAAACTCGGTAGAAGGTTAAACACACGTATGACCTGCTTAGGAGACGCATTAAGCAACACAGATACAATTTCATGTATCCGCGTGATTTTGTAGCAGGATTAAACTTTTGACACGAATGACTTTAATTCTTTATGTTCTCACACGAACATTAAACGAGAAACAATCCTTAAAACGATCGCTCCTGTTATACTTGTGGAAAACATACCAGGAACACAGGATACATATTCTGTACAATTGCTCCAATACGTCACAAAACTGCATTACAATCATATAGAATCTATATTCATGCACAACACAGAATGTAAGAATCCAAGGATACTAAGGAAGCTCGAGCGACAAAAGAAATCGGTGACAGCGTGTGGAAAGCAAAGAAAGACAACTATCACTTGAGTTATGTCATACTTTGGTGTTCTCAGGCAAGTTCACACTGTCATTTGTTTAGTGTGCCAACATTGCAGGCCTCTACACTGAAGTCACTAAGTGTTGAAGAAAGCTCCAGGGAATTCCGCATCTGAGGCAAGATTGCTCGAATTCCTTCAATATTGGTGCATGATTTGAAAGGCTTCCCAAGAACACCCTAGACATGTTCAAATGGTGACACGCACGTTGACACGTGTCTCTGGGGTGTTTTTTGATTACGTCAATGCACTGAATATAACCAAACGAACGGCTCGCCCTCTGTCATTTGCATTTAGGCGTGGCATGGTGAAATTTCTTCAGATCGATCCAAAGATGTATTTATTTCTCAACTCTGTTATTCCGAAGATTGCTTAGAGTCATCATGGTACGGGAATGGTTATCTTGCCTTTTATTTTCGAATTGCTGAAATACCTCTCCTGGTTGAAAAAAGAGATTTGTAAAGTGAAATAGATCCACATCACAAAAACTTTTGCTTTTGAGTATATTTCAAAATTACGTTTCCTGAGAAACCAAATAGAAAAATATGTCGATCTCTCATATTTCATAAGATTGTTATACGTTTGATTGAAATTATATCTGTATTTAAATATATTTTCGATTTTCATATGTTGTTAACAGAAGTTAATACTACCCTGATTTGTGTACTGTACAATTTCATAAACAGATACATAGTCCGTTCCCTCACACCATGACACAAACCTGTAAATGTCAGACTGATAAATGCGAGTGGGTAGGTTCCATGCATACCCAAATTGGACACACAGGTGGATATAAACAATGTGGGTGATAGAAGGTACTATTTTATAGATTAACGAGCACAAGAGGCTTGACCTGCCAATGACTACTGACAAATTCCCCAAAACAACTGATTTCACCTCATGCGTTTCGGTTTACAAGCAGTGTCTTCTGAGTTGCGTTTGTTGTAACACATACATGGAGCATAAAATAGCCATACTTTATCATAATATTATTTTCATTCAGAATAAGTTATTTGCTAACCTTGACGACCATCTTTATTCATTTCACTCAGTTGGTATGTGTACACAGGTAGTAGTACAGTGAGGGTATTATTGAAAAGGTATTGTTTGATCTCACTACCTGCATAGCTGAATGTCAAGGAGTCAATCATTTTAATGTTAGAGATATATGTGCAGTCATGTTTGGGTGGAGATAAGTAGGTATAACTATATGTGTGTGTGTGGGGGGGGGGGGGGGGGGGGACAAAAGAAAAGCACAACTGCACAATATCAAGACACAATTAATTAAAAAGGGCTTCACAAATAATGCATGTGGTATCAGTAGGCTGGTCTACGTCCCATAATTCTGTTTGATATAATGGTTTTGAGATAAATTTAAGTTTACAAGTTGTCACATTTATGTGAACTACTAAGGATTACTTTGTAATATTGTATTAAACATGATGGTTAGATGTCAAGATGGTGTACATATCACTACATTGATTGAAAACAGTCTGTGTTTTAAGTCTTCTGTCATTCAGAATGAACATCTTCCCGACGTGTTCTGTCTGTCAGGAGCAGTTTACCCTGAAAGGACCAGTTCCTTACTTACTGCCCTGTCTACACGCTGTGTGTGAGACGTGTGTGACATCTGCAGCTGGCGGTGTGATATCATGCTCTACATGTCAGAGGGAGGTCAACCTCACAGACACACGCCTCCAGGAGGATGCAGTCAGACAGAGGGAAATAAACCACCTGACAGTCAAACATCGCCCCAGTGAGCTCCTCTGTACAAATAACGATGACGGCAACCATGCTGTGTGTTGGTGTCAGGATTGTGAAGACTTCCTCTGCGAATACTGCCAGAACATGCACAGCAGCGTCAAACTTACCAGGAAACATGTACTTCAAAACTTCAGTGACATGGAACCGACTGTCTCGAACATTCCGACCTTTTGCAGTATTCATAAATGCCATCCAATGTATCTGTTTGATAAAAGCTGCAAGAAGTTACTGTGTGCGAGGTGTAGGATTGAAGACCATGCTAACCACCACGTTGAGACGATTGATTCTGCTGCTGATAATGTAACAAAATATTTGGATGATCATAAGAATGCTCTTTCAAAGTTACAGGCTCGCCAGCAATCACACATGGAGAGCATCAAGCAAGGAAGCGAATCCACCGACAGAACACACTACACTTTGAAAGAAAGTATCGGCCACACATTCCAAGCACTGAGATCACAACTTGACCAAAGAGAGAAGGAACTTCTGGTCGATCTTGAAAGTCATACGATGGGGACCAAAGAAGCTCTACATGAACGTCTTACTACCTGTGCAGAAGATTGGAAGACAAGCACTGGGGTTTTAGACTATATCGCCAAAGTCCTCCTCTATGCCTCAAACTCAGACATCCTGGATCTCGAGAGTTGTGTACGGAAGATGACGCAGATATGCCTGGACACCGGTATACCACAAACACATGACGTACCTACAGCTATCTACAACACCAGCAGCCTGTCAAAACTTAAATCATGTATATCAGGATTTGGTACTATTTTGACGTGTGAAATGGATGGAGAATATGTTAAAGGTATTTATATGTGAAAGTATCTGTTGGTCATTCGATCGTGGCGCATTCTCTTACAACCTCTTTCACATGGTTATACAATTTGAGATCAGGTTTGTTTGGCGATAAGTAATGCATTGTTGTAAAATTGTCAATTTTCCAGTTGTTAGACCAGCCATGTTAACCTTTGGATCATGTCTTTGTTTCAGACAAGGATACGCAGACATACGACTTTATTGCCGACTTGGAAATGAAACACAAAATGGTGAGTGTAGTCAGTGGTGATACATAATCAATTCGTGTCTGCAAATTGCAGAGAGCAACAGTTCATTAACTTTTTTTGTTTATTATATTATCTTAGTATGAGGTGATTAGCCAAGAAATCAGTTCGTATAAAACTAATTTGTGAAATCATTAAATTACTACACAAGATAAATGAGTTATTAATAAATTGTAGCTCTAGTTTAACAAGCACAACATGCAGGTAATGGAATGGGTCAAAACAGTGGCAGTAATAATGAGTAACGGGCCCTATTACATATTTCGATGGACCCATGGGCTCCGTACTTCAATCACTAGTGGTGTTGGAAGCTGCAGAGCTTTGACGTTTTCAGACAGGTATCCAATCCGCACTATGCAAGTAGATAAGACACAAGTCAGGTCGTTCAAGACTACGTATCACCATAGTATTGCTCGTATTACGGTACAGCCAGGCTTTTAGAGCAAGTCACAGAACTTCTGAACCACCAACCTCTCCTCATGTCAACAACAAACAAGGGAGGTAACTCTAACTTAAACTTCTGGTGCAGATTGGCCACTGCAGTGCTCGATATTTTCCGAACCACATAATCATTTACTGCTTCAGACATTCACTAGAAGTAAACTGTCAGGTTACATCATGTTGAAGATTTTTGTTGCAGGACATTACAGAACTGAAGATGAAAATTGATGCAGATGAGAAACATATTGAAAGCCTTAAACTGCTTACAGACCAGCTGAATGCTGAAATCAACAGCTTGAAATCGGTTTGTTTATTAACCTATGCGTGTTGATACCTTCTACCCTTATATTCAGTGAGTGAGTGAGTGAGTATAGTTTTACGCCGCTTTTAGCAATATTCCAGCAATATCACGGCGGGGGACACCAGAAAAGGGCCCTTATATTCAGAATTGTGTTATAATGTTGAAATCACAAGATGTCATCACATTACTTAAAACATTTTACAGGAGATGCTTAGTTAATGCAATGACCTCCTTTCCTTCGTTTTGAGTGAGTGAGTGAGTGAAGAGTGAGTTAGTGAGTGGTCTCTATATCAATGGCTTATTCTCAACATAGATAGTATACGTTCATTAGCGAATTATTGAACACACACATTAATGAAGGCAGACCATGACAAGCAAATATTTGTTATATATTCAGCGCATTTACGAGAAGGAAAACGTCGAGAAGAGAGCCCCCCAAATCAAGGATTTCTTGCGTGGTAAATTTCTTCCTTGTCCTCCACTAATCATGCACCTAAAATTAATCTGACGACATAACATAACAATTGTATTAATATGGTAAACATGTACGAACGATATCCTTACATAACTGACATATCAAGCAAGAAACTGTACATTGATGTTGCAGATTTAGCCAGTGAATACAGTGTTCATCTGCTGAATCCAGGAGCTGTAGACACATCCATGCTGTTGAAATGTGAGTACATTTATCATTTACCCTTTTACGATTTAACGAATGATGTACACATTTGACTAAGTAAATAGAGGTTATCACGCGAGTGTGTTTGGGGATGGTAAATATCCTGCGTTAGGAATAAACATTCTATTTAGCAAGCCTTGGCGAGCTAAATACATAGTGTTTATTCCTAATACAGGATATGTACCATCCCCAAACACACAAGCGTGATAACCTCTTTATGATATAATGTCATTCTTTAATTCTGTGCTTCAAAATCGCTTTCCCTCTCTCGAAACATTGCGAGTTTTCCTGGAATGCGCGCATTAATATTTATTACGTCACAGGGTAAGTGTTGTGTCAATCGGACAGTGACAGTAGCCAATATAGTTGCAACTGAAATCTGTTTCTTATACAGTGGCGAAGCATCATATACGCAAAACAACAATTGTTTTTAATTGCCTTTCGCGGCAATCCATCGGTCTGTCCGCTAGAGTAACTGCCCTTTGTCAAAGGGAAGCTACTCTTAACCTAGTCTATGAGACGTCACGGCCACGGTCAGACGTTGTTGACAGTCGGACTGTCATGTTATAATGATAAGAAGTGTAGTCAGATGTACACACAGCAAAAAAACGAAACAAGGTAACAATTCAAACATATTTCCGCCAAATCCAACTATATTAATTTGTGGAGGAGGTTTCAAGCCGCAGAGGTCTACAAGCACACATATGGCTACTGTGCCTCGTGCCCTCGCCAAATTGTTTCGAAATTTATATCTCCAAAGTTGCCAAAACTTATAAAATGCCTTAGCTATGTCACAGTTAGACACAGATTTTCAGTATATAAGACTGTTCTTTTGATAATGATAGCAAATATCCCTGTCGTTTATCCAGATTCCCGATGATTAATTCTGACTCGATCGCCGAATGACAAGGGCGACGCCATGTTTGTTTATAAACAGTGAAAGTAGTCCCTACTTGACCTTTGATATTTGCATCTCTATCCGCATCCGTTTTTATCCGTTGGCTTTATCCTGCCGAGAAACCTACCTATTATATGATAAAAACAGAATATTAGTGTAGTCCATACGTGTCTTGAGCAATGAAGGCCGGGTAGTGGCCATGGGTGAGTGTGTATCGCTGTGTCAAAGTGACCCATATTCATTACTTACAGCAAGATGTGATATAGACACAATATTGGTGGCAGTTTAGCACGAGATATTAACATACAAGTTGCACCAGATTGGAAATCGGGAACCAGCATGAGGCTCGTTGCAGTCTAATTTAGATAACGACAGATTTGAAACTTGAGCAATCTAATGAACATTTGTATATTTGTATACAATTGTATATTGTATATTTAATCATACTGTGTGAGACTGGGTATAAATGTTGACTCAATACTTTACCTACTTTCATTTAGACCTGTCCCCTTTTGCCACCAAGAGAATACACATAAATAATCTAACCTTTCTGCAATAACAACAAGCACGATTCCTTACTTGTAAGATAAAATCTGCCAAACCTTCCGGAAGTAGAATGAAAGGTTGATGCATTTGACACTGGAAACCAGTTTAACTTGCCAGCAGGAAAACACAGAATAGATGACATAGAACTGTTCTGAAAATGTCAAACGTGTCGTTTAAAGAATACAAAGTGATTTCAACTGCGTCAGCAATACGTTTTTAGTTTTGGAAGGTGAGGGGATTGGCAGAAATCCCTAAATTCAACACTGGATCGCTTTTTCCCTTAAAACGTCAATGGTATAGTTATCAGGTGAGAATATAACAAGGTGATTTTAACAACGTCAGCAACAGGTCTTTACTATTGGGGGTGATACTGAAATTTCCAATAACGAAACGTCTGAACATTGATGTTAAAAGACCCTCTGAAAACTTTACATGTCTGTATATAAATAGCCCTGTGTCTGGGGACATGTAAAGAATTACAGGAATTGTAAAATTGAGGGTCAGTAGATCAAAAACAAAGAACCTGCAACATGGAAATTATAATGATAAAGTGTATTGATTGACAACGTATCATTATAGATTGTTTATGAGCTCACAGACACATAAATACAAGAAAATGTTTACGCAATGTGAGTTCTAAGACTGATTGCATATTTACTTTGTTTCACTTGGACAACATAAAACGAATCAACAAAGGAATAACATCCTTTACTTGCACAAGGCCTGTTTGTGACTCAGTCTGTTTTACTGTGCATAGTTGCTCGTGCGTTTATCAGGTTCGTATGCAGTGGCATTGGCCGAATAACTTAGCGGATTTTGTTTACTGTCAAAACTGTGGCAACTATACAGTCAAGACTCGTTAATCCGACACCTGTTAATCCGACAGCCGATTAAATCAGTGCTTTTTAGGCCTGTTAATCCGCACTCCGACTCCGACAAACCAAATTTGCAACGAATTGAAATCACTTATTAAAGGGGCACTGATCTAACGCAATTCCCAATGAGTACCCGGATGTAACGCAGAAATCTAGACTAGTTCGCGACCTCTGCTGCGCCATTCGTAAGCGCATTAGTCATTTTTATGGGTAGTAATAAGAGCGTATGGTCACATTGATCAACAAAATGAAATGCAGTTTTCGAGATAATAAGGAAATGTAGGTATCTTTGTGGGTAGCATCGGTAATGGTGACGAAGTTTTGATAAGTCACTTGCTTGGTAAATGTTGCGATTTTTGTTAACACTATTTCGACTTGCAACACAAAGTAAATATTTCACCTGAGCATTTCTTTTTTTATAGTGTGTATATTATTTTACTGTCAAAATGTGTAACAAATTTATCAAACGTCTAAATATTTAGTTATTTTACAAAGTGACTAAAAAACATTTCCATCTGTATTATTATGATAACGAATTCCAACATTTTGAGGTTTAATGTCATCACCAAGAGACTGCAAATGTTACGTTGAAAAGTACATTTCTATGTTGTTTGGCTTCTAATCCTACATAATAATCTGTAATGTTTGTAGGCCCTTTTGATCGCCTAAATCAATCTGGACAGATATTTTCGTCAAAATGACTGAAATATTTACACATTTTATAAATTGCCTGAGAGAATCACATTTTACAAATTGACGGTAATATATACACGCTTACAAAGGAAAAGACCTGTGAAAACAACGTCTATCGCGCATTGAAGAATTTCCCAACCAAGACGTAGAGAAACAAGAACTAATCGGTTCAAATGAAGGAAAACAAAATGCAAATATCATAATTACAACCTACCAAATGTATGTGTATAAATTTTAAGCAGCTTCCTTGTTCGAGGAATGTTTCCGTGAATATCCACACAAAGGAAGAATATCCCACTCGTCTGCAGCTGTACAAAGAAACTTATTCGATGTCACGTGTCTCTGTAACCATCAAATATTTTAAAAGATATATATCGTTTCGGGATATTATAACCCGTGTTCGTTTCTCAACTGATCACTTGGATTGTTTCAGGTGTTTCACATAGGTGTCAAGTCTCAAAGGTCGGCTGAGAAAGCCCACGTGACAACTATTTTCATAACGTCCACGGTTCCTAAAACATACATTGAGTGATTGATAACAATAATCAATCAATCAACGTATTATCAGTTAACCCTTTGAACAAAGTATGTTGTTTTTACATCGGCACTTCACGCCATGATATGAGTGTATTCCCTTTGTTTTAGTAAACCTACACATGTAAACACTCACTTTTGACATATCCACTGTGCAAGATAACAGTGATTAATCAATCAACGTTTTTTCTGTTAATTCTTTGACGACTATGAACGATCCGTTGATTTACAAAAAAAGTAAATCAACTGATCATTCATCTCTTGCTGGGCTGCCACGTGCATATTACACAACACACATTTCATCTCACTTCAAACCTGGATTTAGATTGAATTATTACCCCAGACACAATAAATGCCAAATGGGTACCTTTGCCAGGTAATCTAAGTGGTGCTACCACTAATTGTACCTGTAATAAATTCATTAACTGAGCATCAAGTGAATGGCGACAAATACACAAGTGTAGGGTTATACGAGAAAACGTGGATGACAACAAGGGAGTAGTAATCGTATTATCGACGCAATCGGAAATCCGAAAATGCTTTCACTGCATGGATACTTTGTTTAGTAATAAACTATAACCATCTGGGGTATTTCCAAATGACGACATCCGATGAGCTCCGTCGTTCTTTTTGTCTGTTTGTTTAGGCTGAGGAAATTAATTAACATGCGCCCTTTGTCGAAATCTTTATAGATCACAGTTAACCAATCAGTGTTTATGCAAAAATGCGTCAAACAAAATATTGCCTCCAGCCTCAAAGTTTATTTAGCTGTCCTTGCAGACGGTAGCCCAGTCTCTGGTCACGCTCAGCTGCGTTGCGTATCATCCGGCTACTCACGGGGGAAAAAACAATAACAAAGGCGACAACCAGTCCGGGGAAATGAGTCTCGTTCATCCGACACGGCAATCAACGTACTCCGTGGTCATCTGCCCGCGAGTTTATAGCCCCGTGTGTTGATGCGAGACGAGTCGGCGAGTACCTGCATATTTCAACGGCTGCAGAGATACACTAGCTTACCAATAAACAATTATTGCTTTAAATAAACACAACAGGATTGATCACGTGCATAAACTACCTCAATCTAATTAAAATCGGATACAAGTTCCCGCTACCGCTGAGGACATCCCATTACACGTCACGTCAGAACGTTTATGAGTTCCTATTTACTACGAGTAACACACACTGCAAACACGAAAACGTCGTTTTTTTCCGTATATGGTCATTGGACGGAAAAACGACGTTATTTGGACGTTTTCAAACCATCGTTTTTCCGTCCAAATAACGTCGTTATTTGACATCGGAATTTACTGGGAGAGAACGATAGCGTTAAGCTCCTCCCTTTCTTGATTGACATTGTCAATCAAGCAACAGCGTCTACCGGTATTTCTACTTCTCAGTTTTCATTGGTCAGTCCCCGCGTGTTAGATTACAGGCCCGCGTTTGACGCTGCACTCGAAGCGCTTAGTGGAAGTACTGAAATCAATCGTTCTGCGCATGCGGATTACTTAATGCCTTGACCAAATTTTCCGTTCTGTGCATGCGCGATTTCGCGTATTGTTTCCTAGATTTAATGTCAACACTATTTGACAATGGTTCATAAACACAGTCACGTGAAGGTTCGGAATCGTAACGAGTGACTCCATTTAAATTGGAGAGTATCCCCAGTGATATGGGAGATTCCAAGATGAAACTATTCTATGGCTATCTAGGCTGCCACCCAAACCGATCTAAACGGGACCCGATAGCTTATTGTATGCTATATAGTCATATGGAAGTGGACAAGAACTATACATTGTATTCCGGCCGATTGTTCTTGCATTTACTTATAAGTCAGTAAAATGGACTTAAAATGGGAGTTGTTGAATGCAATTATTTTAATTATTAAATGTTGCCTATACACTAATCTGGACGAACTTCTCATTGTTCTGTTTATGTCATCCTATATACTATTAGTATGTTACCGTTCTAAAGTCAACCTCTCACATAACATTATATTGTTCATAGTATCAAAGTTTAATCAACAATATCAAGAGCAGCGATTTAAACCACTGAAACACCCAAACACAAGGCTGTTATCAAGCGCTAGTGCAGACGTGATGCATCGTAAAAACTGTATCGTGATGTCTTCAGAAATACAATTATACTACGAGATAGTACGGCTAACGCTGACTCACCGGTGGAACAAAGACAATATCGCTAATACAGATATAACGTATTTGAATGTTAATACTAAAGACAAACAATCATTATTTTTGCAGTGACGATAACTTTCATCAGTTTTGCTCTTCATTTTAATAACTTTGTTTTCACATATATATGTAGCAATACCCGACAAGCATGTCATACATAATTATGGGGCAGTTTTCAATCTTGTACTGACTTACTCTGGTGTTAATGAGCGAAGTTTATTGGCTTGTGTGTAAAACCCCGTTTTTCTGGTAATCCTATTATTACTTAGTTTATTTCTATCTAATGGCACCCTGTACTCTGGATCATGGCACCCTGATTATCCATAACAATTAAGATGAACATTCAGTTCAAGTAAATGAATGAGTTTGTTTTGACGCTACAGTCAGTCAAAAAACCAATGCTGTGAGGTTTGATAACACACTTCTACCAGGTCGAACATCGTGGATCCTCATTTTCTGCCTAAAGAGAATCATAGTTCATATGCTAATCCATCTGCGAATACCCTCCCACTCAAGATGACCTTACTTGTTGCTAAATCTATCATCTATCCCCCCAATCTCACCCCCACCCCCCACCCCGCCCCCCATCCGCACGCACGCACGCACGCACACACGCACACACGCACACGCACACACACACACACACACACACACACACACACAAACAACTGACCTAAATAACCTGGACAGGAAATACTGCTGATAGCCTCTGGTCAACTCAGCCGCGCCACCGCAGAATGTTCGTCCAACTCTGCAGGGGGCATTCTCAGTGGCTTCAAACGCGCTGAAATGTTTTCGCCTTGCATCCAAGATGCCGGACAAGTAAAAATCGTATGAAATTTGGCTATTTTGGGACCTATCTCTTTTTTGATTACCCAATAAAGTCAATTCATAGTTACACGGTTGTGAAGAAGCTTACAACTTTATAAGACGTATTCATCTCATTCCAAAAAAGCTACTCGCGCTCACAAAGTTGTAGTTATTATGTCACTGTTTTATTTCTTTAAAAATATATTACATGTTTAACAATAACAATTAAGATGAACATTCAATTTCCGATATAAGTAAATGAATAAGTGTGTTTTACGCCACAATCAGTCAAAGACCAACGTTGTCCGGTCTGATGACACACAATCTACCAGGTAGCACATTGTGTACACCCTATCCCCATTGAAGTCTCCACTGTGGGTATTCCTGGGGACGAAAAGGCCCCATGTACTTGGAATTTCATCAATACATTCATGCGCAGCATTCTCTGCCTAAAGAAGATCATATAGTTAACATGCTAATCCAACTCGAACTACCATCCCGCTCAAGATGAATGTTTTATGTAACATCCAACAGGCCCACATTTACGCACGCACGCACGCACGCGCACACACATATTTGGATTTACCAATCCCTGAATTGAGAAGACGTGCGTTACGAAGCTCCTCCAAGTCATCATCAATATCCGTATATGTCTGTGATATCATTACCCATCCAAAGCCGAATATACATTTATTGTGTTTTCTTGACAACAAATGTTATAATTGGGATAACACTTTCTGAGTAAAGTACAGATTCTCGTACTTTCTTGGGTTGAGTCCCGTCCGGGATTTGAACCCACACTGTGAGTGAGGCACCCAATCGCCAGAACACAAAGTTGGCGATCTAACCCAGCCACCGAACCAAAAATGTTAGTCCAGATGAGGTATACTTTGTGTACTCCTCTGACAAGAGAAAAATGGCACGGCTTCTATGACCGAAAGCTTTGAACCAACAATGCCTTTAAGAAAGTGGTCAACAGCAACACACATTATATTTGGATACCACTGACTCAGTAAACTACATATTTTTAGGGTGGAGATAATAGACGTTGATGGTTGATTATCAATGGACAAATTAGAGCAAAAACTTAACTTATGAATGATTGCTAATGGGAAATGGACAGTGGGCAAACGGGAGGCGGGGTAATCAGCGCCATGCCAGTTATCTGTTGGCTTCCCTTGTTGCGTTCCCTTCTTTGCTATCTTTTTACTTTTGTTGTTCTTACAGGTACAAATAAATGTTTTCTGCCTCATAGCATTTAATAATATGCACCTGATGAAGGAGAAAGTATATATTCCGAAACGCAGTGTTCCTCCGTTGACATCCATAAATATTTTTCCTTGTGTGTATCAGTTCTTAATGCCCTTCAAAGACTCAATCTAGCTTTGTTTTTAAATGTGGTGATATTTGCGTAGAATATAATATGGTCATGCCTATATACATTTGGGTCTTTGTCTACATAAGCATTTAGACATACAATTTAAAGCTAAGGACATTGCTAATTCTGCAGGCATGAAGTACACGTCATAGCAAGCTGTGATCTTTATTCATACTTAAATATTCGTAATGGAGATCTGTAACTGAAGTTTACCGTAATCTTCCGCAACTCTCACCTCCTGACCATTTGAACGTCTTAGTGCATTCAGATGCCATTGTAAAATTCCAGGCTGCCCCTCTTTCTGTGATGTTTTGACGGATGAAATCTATTGCGTTATAATAATCTCTGTTTGCTGATATATAATATGTACATGTTGTAAAATATTTACGATATTTTAAACGTGTAATTCGATGCATATGCAATGCAATGTGAACATAAGTGCGGATGCACGAAGGCGGTTATAGTCATAGTTATACTGCGATGGATGTAGGGGAATGGTAGGGGGGTGTATGTATGTATGAAAGCACGAATACCGATACATGAGGGCGGATATAGTTATAGTTCGATGGATGTTGGGGAATGGTGGGAGGATGGATTATGTATGAAAGCATGCGCATGGATCCATGATGGCTGACGTAGACATAATGGTGGGGAAAGAAGAATGTGATGTGTGTGTGTGTGTGTGTGTGTGTGTGTGTGTGTGTGTGTGTGTGTGTGTGTCTCACTCAAATACTGTTCTACGCATTTTAATGATTTTAGTGACTCAAAGGTCATACTGGCCGGGCATTCAACATATCTACCCCAACTACATACGTAGCCATATTTATGGTGTACAATTCTTCTTCTACCTCTCTCTCTCTCTCTCTCTCTCTCACACACACACACACACACACACACACACACACACACACACACACACACACACGCATTAATTGTTTTATTAAATGTATCTTCGAGAGTCAGTAAGAAACTAGAAATAACTGCCTTTGTTCTGTAAACCTCACCCAGTTTCAGCTTTCGCCTCTCCCTTTGTGGACTGAGGTTTCACATTTGTAAAATGATCTCTCTTATCTGTCTGTACCATCAACTTAACTGCCCTCACCCCCTGCAGTTTTTCAGTCCCATATTGCCAAGCAGGTGACCCACAAGGAGGAATACCGCCCTCCCTCAGTCCAGTGATACTGTGCCTAGCACAATATGTTGGGGATACGTAGCCTTGGTGTGGGCAAACATTTTGTAACAATTTGGCAAACTTTGATATGTAAACAGCAAATATTATTCAGTTTTATTTCAACAAAAACGGAAAAAATCGGATCCTACTTTTTTTGTGGATACCATAACAATAAATCAAGCCAATAGATCGTTTGAGCTGGCATGAATATAAAAAATGATTAGCAAGTCGATAGTCATAATTCCCTCTGTTGGTCCCACGTGAAATGTTCTTCATGAATAGAATAGATGGCTAATAGACGTTCGACCGAATAATATCATTTGCTAACTTCAACTGTTCATCTAATTTCCATGAATGTATGTTACATAGTTCATATGTTCATGGGCTTCTTCACTGAATGTATAGTGTGGAGGACTACTTCACTTGAGGATAAGTAACATAAATAATGATGATAATTATGATAGTATTGCCATTATTATTCCTTCAGATTATTAAAAAAAAAGTTATTATGTTTTCATAGAGAGAAAAAGGTATGGAGATTGTGAGATTATTTTTAGCATCGGAATTGTTATCATAATTCTTAAAGATATTATGTTTTGTTTGTTTGTTGTTAAATGCTGCACTCAGCAAGGTAAGGATATTAAAACATTACATTTAGGTTCAGTTGTATTTTTGTATTTGTATCATTTTGCAAATGTTACGGAGACCTGATAAGGGATATATAATAATGTGTAGTCGCTATTCTTAAAGTAAGAATATGTTAGATTTATCAACCAGTAATATTGCACACAAGAGGATAATCATATTTCATGACACTATTCAACGTCGAAGTCAACGATATTTGTGTATGTTATTGCTAAATGACACGGATACGTCATGATAAAGCAATTAGAAATTGGCATTTGATGATATACGATAGCTACGCGATAAATCACAAAGAACAAAGAAGGAAGCGATATTTATTTCACGATAAAACATTGTTCTATCATGACGTCATTTATTGAGATTCGAACATGCACTCGCAACTTGAAAAGTAAAATTTGTAAATTTGACCTTATTTTTGAGAGGTATGTGTCTAGTGAGTTGTTCCCAATAAATGTTGCTGGAGAATCCGAAAGTGAGAGTGATATGACAATCGGTATTGGGAGAAAAGGTACAGTTGATTGACGAGAAAATTGTGAGAATATGCGGGACCAAACTCAAATCCTAAAATGGATTTATCTAGCATGGCCGCTGTCGGATTCTATTCAAGGAATCATCATTATTTAAGTACGGGTAAATATTGTAAAGCGTGTATTTTTTCCTAATTTAACACCCTAAAATAGGCTGTACGTAATGTTGATATCTCATATAGAAATAAACGAGTCTCGGTCGTTGTTTATCGTACAATAAACAACTCCCACTCGCCGTTTGTTTTCTTAATTACATGACCATATACACTAACATTACATCTTTTCATGTTTATCGGTCAACAAAAGCGACATAAGCATTTCCATAATCATGAGAAACCCTTGCCAAAAGTAGCGCCAACTGCACCATTGCGACATCATCAGGAGCATGTTTCATGATTCATCATAATGAATGATGACAAAAACGCGAGCTCATTCCGATCCACTAGTGGCACCCGCCACAAACACATCCAACGGCAAGCCAATTGTTCACCCGAAAAGGCAGAGAATTGCATCTGACATCATTTTTGTCATTGATACGTCAAACCTGGAAATGCCGTCTACACGTCCAACACAAAGCCCAAGCCAGGACCCAAATCCTTCAAACCCGGCCAAAATTCTGTTAATTACAATTCATACATTTCCCCCTAACCTTAAATAATCTATATTAGTTTTGAAGTAAATCGTATTTACCCGTATGAATCGTCTTATGTTATTTATTGCCGATAAACAGAATATGCACACTTTCTGAAAGTAATGTGTGATAAGTCACGCACCAAACTTATATTCTCGATATACATGCTGCTCTTACTTAAAAAAGAATATTGGGTTAACAAGATACGTATATTAAAGTACCATGCTTTCCTGATGTGCTCTCATTCTAATTTGAAATAATGGCATAAATAGTTACCACTCATCTTTCAATATTTTTCAAGGTTGGGTTAATCACGAACATATTTGAATATGTACATAGAGGTTATCACGCGAGTGTGTGTGGGGATGGTAAATATCCTGCATTAGGAATAAACATTGTATTTGGCGAGCCTTGGCGAGCTAAATACATAGTGTTTATTCCTAATACAGGATATTTACCATCCCCACACACACAAGCGTGATAACCTCTTTATCATTTAATGTCATTCTTTAATTCTGTGCTTCAAAATCGCTTTCCCTCTCTCATAAACATTACCGAAACATTGCGAGTTTTCCTGGAATGCGCGCATTAATATATTACGTCACAGGGTAAGTGATGTGTCAGTCGGACAGTGACAGTAGCCAATATAGTTCCAACTGAAATCTGTTTCTTATACAGTGGCGAAGCAACATATACGCAAAACAACAATTGTTTTTAGTTGCCTTTCGCGGCAATCCATCTGTCTGTCCGCTAGAGTAACTGCCCTTTGTCAAAGGGAAGCTACTCTAACCCTAGTCTATGAGACGTCACGGCCACGGTCAGACGTTGTTGACGGTCGGTCTGTCCTGTCATAACGTTAAGCAGTGTAGTCAGATGTACGCACAGCGACAAAACGAAACAAGATAACAATTCAAACATATTTCGGCCAAATCCAACTATTTTAATTTGTGGAGAAGGTTTCAAGCCGCAGAGGTCTACAAGCACAGATATGGCTACTGATCCCGCTTGGCTAGGCCTCGTGCCTTCGCAAAATTGTTTCTCCAAAGTTGCCAAAACCTATAAAATGCCTTCGCTACGTCACAGTTAGACACTGATTTTCAGTATATTAGACTGTTCTTTTGATACTGATAGCAGTTATCTCTGTAGTTTATCCAGATTCCCGATGGTTAATTCTGACTCGATCGCCGAATTAATGACAAGGGCGACGCCATGTTTGTTTATAAACAGTGAAAGTAGTCCCTACTTGACCTTTGATATTTGCATCTCTATCCGCATATGACCCCAAAGGATATCGTTTTTATCCGTTGGCTTTATCCTGCCGAAAAACCTACCCATTATATGATAAAACATCTATACTTACTTATCTTTATACTTAAAGGCATTAGGTTTGTCTGTCATAAGACCCCGAAACAAATATGTCCAACACAGCCCAATATTTGGCTCTTGGCTCCTTGTTCTTATATTTTATAAGTATTGTTTAAACAACTGTTTTTTTCTGTAAAATATGTTCATTTCAGAAATTAGATGTTATTCTAGCATCAGGTCTGTGGTACGTTTACTGCATCAGCATTACATTAAAACGATATTACATTATATAAATCCACACAGAGGAAATGCTTAACATTTACCTTTTAAGGAAGAGTGCAAGACGACTTGCTTTATACATATAAATGTGGACATATATGTATGGACATTTGGATGATACAGATATATACCTCCTTAAAGATAGTGTTCGTAGATGACTGTAGAAAATGGAATAATTATGTGAGTAATCGGGTTAATACCACGTTCAGCAATATTTAGCCATATTGCGATATTGGTTTCCAATATACAAGACGGACCATGAAATTATGACTTGAATTTGGACCTGGCTTTCTGGTGTGATGTAACACCCCAGAATCTCCGATAGAAAAAGGGCTCAAAGCACGAATTAAGATCACGAGATGATACTGATGTATGCATCTGGACATATATTTGCGTAGTATTAATATTACTACCTTAATTCATCAGTATATATGTATTTTGCATAAAAGGATATTATAGGCTCGACGCTGACATGCGCATATAACCTATTCACCAGTGCTGTAATATTTCATTTCTTCTGACACATATCGACACGAGAAATTATATTTAAATTTAAAAGGAGCCCAAGTGGGATAGAAATTTGAGTCTGAACCTGTTGAACAAGGCTTGTTTCATTTTGGGCTATAGCATTGCCGCAAGGCCTGGGCGGAAGGGAACACCTGTTTGCACCCATCAGATACCAATCACAACTTCTCTCTCCAAACGAAAACAAAATACGAAAAATGTCGGAAGTGTATCCTTCTAATTTTCTATTTAGATACATGTTTTAACTTTAAAGTAATTATGTGTATCTCATGTATTATTGGTATCTGTGATGCTGGTTCCGTTTTGTTGCCATTGTGTAGCTTTTGTGGAGTTATTATGAATATCAAATACATGCCTTGAAATATGGACTTGTGAAAGAACTCATCATTGAATCATTTGCATTTAAATTAATGCATATACCATTTACTTGGCGTGTATGGACATATTATCCATCTACTTATACGTGTACACACTTATTATGGACATATACAGAATTTCATTGTACCTTATTATTTAAAGAAATACCCGTGAAGATCTGGGTTAGAATAGGCATTCAACAACCCATGCTTGTACGAAGGCGACTTGGCTCGCTGACTTGGTTGATGCATGTCATCGTATCCCAAATGCGTAGATCGGTGCTCTTGATGATAATGACTAAATTGTTTGGTCCAGACTGGATTATTTACGAACCACCGTCATATAGCTGGTATATTGCTGAGTGCGGCGTTAAACAACAAACAATCCAACAAAATCTATATAATTATTAAACACCTTCCAACAATGAGAAATTAAACTTATATTTTCTAAATATTCTGTTATATTTATAACATAATTTGATTCATAATTTAATTATTGCGTTGCTTTCTTCCCTGTCATTCAATGTGAATGTTCAAACCCCTAAACTTTTAATATTTCATTTTTCATAAATGGCTACGTTAGTGCGTTGCCTAGATCTCTCGTTACCTATTCACAAGAATAGATTAAAATAATTTGTTTTACTATCATATTTCTGTTTATCTAATTCATAATACGAAATTGATAATTCATTTATAATAGTATAGATCATATTCGTGTATATCACTATCTGATGCTAAGGTTTTATTTCAGAAAATATAATTAATTCAAAATGTAGAAAGATACACAATTTGCCATTATTTGACTTTTAAACTGTACAAAGTATGATATAATGATCAGAATGCCTGTAACGGGTAGTATTTAAGAGAGAAATATTTGTCGAGAAGTCCCATTTTTCAGATATGCCCTTCAGTAGTATTATTGCATATCTCCAGAGAGAGGTTTACATTGTAGTTCTCATTATTTGTGGATAATTCAAAAAGCAACATAGAAAATATATATGCTACCATGACGAAAGAATACAGAGTATACATAACTCGCAATTCTATATATTCAGCAAACAGCCCAAAACCGAAACTCCACAACATATCCGATTACACTGATTAAGGCTGTCCCAGTTCTCCATGCGATACTGACGCCCGTTCGTCTCCCAGACCATACAGAATAAATTTAAAAGGAATCCAGCTCAAGTCTAGAACGATTTGGCAAGCCTAGATTGCCTTAATTCTATCCATGAAAGTAAGCATTAATAAAAAAATATTGTTCTTGTCTGCTTCAGATTATATTTTGTAGATACTTATTTTAACTAGGAAAATTGTACTGACACCGGCGCTGTCCCTATTGAAGCTATCCATAAGAATTTCCAATTGCCGTCCATTGTTCGATGTCAATACATCGATGACAAGTGAGGATATCATAAAGTAATCGTTGATGCCGCGCTACACTTTGATAAAAATTATAATCAAGTTGACTGGTGTGTACATTACTACAGTGAACATGTACATGATCATGCCCTAATAATCAAATGCCGTAATGTCAAATACTAATTTATTATTGTGTGATGAATTTAACTGGATCAGTGGTAACATGTGATATTAATATTCCATCAATTTCTTTCCTGGTTGGTCCATCCATGTCTACAAAATGAAAATAATACAAATAAAATGGAGCATAGAACAATTCTTAATTTCAGGCTAGAGCTGTGGAAATCTAGACTTTCCCAATCATTATAGACTTGAGTTGGTCTCATGTTTTACATTATTCTCTTGGGTCAACGTCACAGCTCATACCATACACTAACAAGACCAGCTTGCCCCCCGCCGGAGCTCCCGGATTTTGGTTATATCATCTAACATGGCCAACTCTGCTCTTAAGTAAACAAGAACCTAATCAGAGAGGGGTCCTTTATCATCCCTATGTGGCTGCTTATAAAAATCTGATATCTTTTCCCAAAGACCTGGTTAATAATGTATTTTCTGCTGAATATTCGAAACAAATAGAGTGAGTTGGTACTACATGTACATATATATACGGTTCTATTTTAAATGACTGCAGCGCTCCTTTATGAAAGCAATTTGTTTTAACGCCGCTCTAGATCTCAGCAGTATTCGAGTGATATATGACGGCGGTCTGTTGTATATGAAATATATGCAAATTGAATCTTGAATCTTGAATCTTGAAAGTTGTAACATTTCCGCAAATAAGTATCACATGCAGTATACAGTATATCAATTGCATCAGTATACAGTGTGTCGCGAGCTCTGCGCTGGGCTGGAGCACACATTTCCTACACCTCTCCCTTCGGCAAACACATCACGAGGGTTGCAACGAGGTCACAGGTCAGGCGTGCACTCGTCAGTTGTCTAATACGGTCAAGAGTAAGATCTTCCGGAAGACCACTGCACTGGAGGTATGTGGATTATTGAGGAGGTATTACGTGTTTGGAACTGGGAGTTGAACACTAAGCACTTTAGAGAAGAGCTCACAATAAAACGTTATGGACTCGCGGACGGACTTGTGTTTTCATTTCAAGACGTACATTTATCAGGTTGAACTTCCTAACTGTAACAATAACTGAACTTTACGCCTTTTATACACATTTGTGATGGGGCGACAATGCGACAACGAGACATATTTTGACCTTGAAAATGTCGCGTTACGGCATCGTCGCCCTTTTGTAAAATAAAGAAAAGGATTATCAAAGAGCGACAATGCGAACACGCGACAATGCGACAAATGGCCAATTGTCGCGCTTTTGTTAATTTTGACAAGTTTTGCTTGTTTTTGTAAAGGCGTCAATGCGACAATGCGACAACGAGACAATGTCCCTTCCATAGTAATCCGTGCAAATTAAAACTGAGTAATGAAATAGAAGTCTGACATGCCAGTTAAAAGATAGAGTGTTGCAGCTTCTGATTTCATAGATCTTTAAGAAGGGTTATCAATAATGGGATGGGTGATGAGTTCAACTGCATACGCTGTGATTAACAATAATGCTCCGAGTCAATACATTTTGTCAAATGTATGACATGTATTACGTGAATGAACATATTGTTTATACTCGTCGATGTTTTTGACGGACAAAATAATTTACATGCTCGGTATAACTGAGGACGGGCATCATTGTGTGTTTCCGTGCTTTGTTCAGGTGAACAATTGACTTGTCCTTGCATGTGTTTGTGACGGGTGCCACTTGTGTGGCAGGATACGCTCACCTTTTCCCGAACACCCATTGGATGACCTGAACCACTTCGGATTTTTATCCCACATCAGTCTGATACACCATGATATAACTGAAAAACTGAAATACTGTACAGTTGAAAATGATGTTTAATGCGATTACCGTAGTGTGTTACTGCAACTGTTCATATTTTGTGCAGTGATGTTATTTAATATGTAAAAGAAAGCATATTTTAAATTATCCAATTGATTTGAATAGAATACACTTGCGTCAGTGTATTTTATTAACGCCCCAAATCGTAATTTAAACACATAAAATAACAGATCACGCATGGTGCCTTGACTTTCTGCTAGATTTAATGGGCCACCCCGGAATAAAATAGTTCCCCCCAAAGCGAGGAACATATGTTTTAGTATGTTTACAAGAAATATATTCCAAACAATATCCTCATTAGATGAGAAGATCTTTTACAGATTTACCTCAGTAAGTCAATTACAATGACAGAGCGTCGTAATACATTTACATCAAGTACAATACGTCAAAATGGCCGACACGATAAACGTGACGGGAGATATTTTCGAAGTTGTTAATTAACCTGTGGCTATTTCAAGCCTTTGGCATCACTGATCAATTGGCCGATCATTGAAAGGTGATTGTGAAGATGTGTCAAATAGATACTAAGGTAAATTCATAGATTTCTGTAAATTGTCACTGCGACAGTTTGGATTTTTTTTCGTGTTTTTTCTCTCTGGGATGGGTTGTAGCGAGGGTATCCTTAAATGGGCTTGCAACCACACTTCTGTATGAATTCGTACCAGGGAATTCCAAGGGTTTTCCCCAGGAATGTGGAAGTAGTCAGTGTTTACGCCTTTTCAAGAATACAGTCACGTGAAGAACGCCATGTGACCGACCTCCCGTCCAAGTCGTATATCTTGTAAACTTCACATTAAAAAAATAGTTATTGTTATAACCAAATGAAACACAACCCATTATCCGATAGGGGTAACTGTACATAGCCGTTACCACAATAAACTTAGTAACATTGTTTGGTTTGACTTCTTGGCGCGTGTCTGAATTCCATTAACATGTAACATATCCTAAAACTAGCTTATCAGCAAATCTCGCTGCACTGCGCGCGACAGATACTAGAGCAAGGCATGCCAGAAATACGAAACCTAAAGCTTCCGAAAGGAAGCCTTGGACATCACGTGCGTCGGGGGACCAGCGCCATCTGATTGGCCGTAAACAGTTGTACAAGGCGGAGCAAAAAGCATCGTTTTTCCGTCCATTTTACGCTTGAAAAACTCGACCCTTTTCTGGACACTTTCTAGACGCTGACCAATTAATCAATTTTAATGAATTTTTAGTCGTTTTTCCGTCCAATGACCATATACGGAAAAAAACGACGTTTTCGTGTTTGCAGTGACAGGGAATTACATTTGTATATGGGGTTGAAACACAACTTCCCCTTATCCAACTACCTAGCTCTTATAATCTATTGATGGTTGACAGCTGTCTGTCATTTTATGTCAGTCAGGCGGAGAAGTTGACAGGTGTCGCCTCTGTGTGTGAGTGAGTGAATGTTGCTTCAGGTTTCATGTAGCAATATTTTACCCGATTCACGGTGGTAATCGAGTCTGGGCAGGATACATCGTTATTTGATGGTCTCAGCAACGATCAACGTTGTCGGGGTACGATGACACACGATCACCCAGGTCAATCATTGAACCCAACACTTTCTAGTCGCACGTCCAAGTCCCAGCTTCGATTCCCCACATTGGTACAAGACTTGAAGCGCATTAAGGGCGTTCCCCGCCGACATAATGCTGGAATATTCCTTAAGGCGGCATTTAACTCACTCACTCAATCTATATTGTCCCCTGTTACAACAAACATGTATGTGAAGGGGATGTATTCTGCCTCCGACGTCCCCCAGGTGATGTGCATCGTGCAGAATACACGTACAATCCAGTGCTGCATAGTTTACCCTTGAATTATGAGCACCATGGGTTAACGTGATATGTGATATTTACATGGCAAGTGTTGGTGTCATTATACATGGACGATTGTGTTACATCTCATCTAAACGTAATCTGTTTATTTAATAGTTGCATTCAACTGAAAACACTCGTACAAGCCACATGTCATGCTGTGTCTTGCTCACTCTCAATTATTTTCAGGCTTCCGCGATAACGCTATTCTTAACTATGAGTTAGAACAAAATGCAGTTACTGCAATCATCCCCACCCCGCATAAAAAATACTATTATCAATCAACCTGGATGTATCCTAGTTCTTGTGGCCAGCACATCCAGAAGATATCCCCATGCATGTGTACCTCGTCTCTCAGAGGTTTTCGTAGGTATTAAGTTGTCATTATATTTTTATTCATTATGAATCGAGAAGATAAATCAATGTTTTGGTATACCTAATGACGTGCGCGTGACCACGTGACAGATACTATGGATACGTTTGCGACAACGGGTACTGTACAGTTTGTTATATTTCCATTGTTTTCGTTCCCACTTGTCGCTGTGTAACAGACCCTCTCAAACCTTTCTCCTTGAACCAAGATGAGCGCGTTTCCTCCTAGTTCCACAAAAATCAATGTCGGCAGTACATTGAACATTGAAGTTAGAATAATCCTGAACTAAAGTGTTGACGACGGCGCCAAGTGACCGTCTGCTGATTTCTAAAACGAGAACATTCAAATCGAAAGCGCCTCAGCAAGAGCGGTGTCACCATGGTTTTACAGTCGTAATCTATTTCGCACGTGCTGCACGAAGTTTCTTGTCACAACAAGACGCGTAATCAATTTTATCAACAATCTCCAGGCTGGTATGTATACTACCAAATAAGCCAGGTGCTGTATGCCCATAACAGTATATTATCATGTAAAAAGCAGAAGGACATTATCACAATAATGACAATTCCGGAAAATGTTTGAATGATCTTCAAAGCATGCGCCTAGAACACTTCACACAGCTGCCGAATGAGGCCGCCTGGCCACGTGACATAGTGTTATTTGTTTGCAATGTACATGTTGCTCGTTATACCGTGTTTCTGTTATAAGACGACGTGTGGGAGCAGTAACTCTCTGTCATCGCCTTCAGCGTGATTATCACGCAACGTTTAAGCCTAAGTAAATCAAAATAGCATCCGCAATTATATCTGATGATGTAGTATCATTTTATAATGTTGATATATTGATATGTTATATATCAAAATGCCTTCTTCACTTCTGTGATGTGATTGTTTTTTTGTTACATTATTTGTAGTTGAGTAGATTGTAGTTATTTATAAATCACGAAACCATCTAAATATCACGATACACCTTAATCATCACTGTTTGTTTAAGTACATGTAAACTACATTCATATGTTGTAGGTATACATCTGAAGTATGACAAAGACAGAGTCAATCTCGACAAAGTCCACATCAACACAGAAGGAGACCTGGTCAACAGCAAGTCGGACACCAGACCTGCAGGGGATGGGAGACTGAAGAAGTACAAGGGCACATGTAGCACTGCCCCCCTCCCCCGGGCTGGCTGTCCCCAGTACTGGGAGATGGTAAACAGGGTCAGTCTGGACAAACCACTCACAGGGGGCGACCTCATCCTGGAGGTTGGTATATGTGGGGAGGAGCAGAGGGACGTGCATCATTGTATCAATCCACAACCCAGCTCCTACAGCCTGGATGTCTCCCGCTGTCCTACACACGGCGGGATATGCAGGTGGACATGGAAGGAGGGGAAGTATGTGCTGTGTCTGCCTGACACTCTCCCCAACACAGCAGGGGCATCACACACACTACATTACGGTGTTGTCTATGATGACGCCAGGAAGAAGATTGTCTTCATTGATGTGAAGGAGAATAAAGTGATGTCGACGTTAGACAATGTAGACTCCAGTCAGCCACTGTGGCCGATGTTCGGGGTGTATAACCCATCTCGCCTCACTGTCAGCATGACACTTGTAGTGGGCAGCGACATCAACATGACAGAGGAGAAGAAAGCAATGATTGTCAAGGCACTGTCGTGATGGTGACAATGATTGTCAAGGCACTGTCGTGATAGTGACAATAATTGTCAAGGCGCTGTTATGATGGTGACAATGATTGTCAAGGCGATGTCGTGATGGTAACAATGATTGTCAAGGCGCTGTCGTGATAGTGACAATGATTGTCAAGGCGCTGTCGTGATGGTGACAATGATTGTCAAGGCGCTGTCATGATGGTGACAGTGATTGTCAAGGCGCTGTCGTGATGGTCACAATGATTGTCAAGGCGCTGTCATGATGGTGGCAATGATTGCCAAGGCGCTGTAGTGATGTTGAAAATGATTGTGACGGCACTGTCGTGATGGTGACAATGATTGTCAAGGCACTGTCGTGATGTCGTGGCGTCAGAGAGGTGGCCATGATGGGGATATTGAACAAACAAAGACACAGATATTTACTACTCAGAAACAACTATATGACAAACAAATAACTTATATGTGACGGAAGGATTTCAGTATGAGCTGACGGTATAAGATATCCTCGTGTATCCTTGTAGTGGCCATGTATTCTACTAACAGTTAAGAACAACTGTCATTGAGAATTATGAATAGTTAAGATGAAACAGATAGTATTTTCCAGTTACCGACAGTCAATCTGAAGGCGACACACATCCAATGTTACCACAGAAGAATGAAGTAACTGAAGCGTTCGTAAAATGCACGAGATGAACAATTTTGAGAGGCAGATAGTGACAACAAAGATGAGAACAATATATTTTGACTTACTATAAATAAAAGTGAGTTAGTGAGTTAGGTTTAACGCCGCTTTTAACAATATCCCAGTTACATCGTGGCGTATCAGCTTAATGTGGGAGGAAAGCCCGAGGTCTCAGACGTTTACCACTTCGGTTAAACCCACGAGCACGGGTATGGTGCTGACAATCCTAGAAACATAATCGGGGCGAACTGGGATTCGAACCCACAATCATAGGTTTCTGGCGTGCCCAAGGGACGCAACTCTGCACAGCGAATCGCGGCGCCTTAGACGACTGGGCCACCCGTGCCCCCTATAAATAAAAGACGATCGGGGGATCTAAATTTGATATCCTATGTACGCATTTATTATTATTATTTGGCATGGTCGTGCTTTGAATAATAATGTTGACACTTTTTGCTTGTTTAGTACAAGCGACAATGTCTCTTACAGGATTTCAAAGGTGACAAAGACATGTTTTTGGAACATTCAAACAGAAATGTTAAGACATTTATCAACAAGACTGATTCAATAAATTCAGTCAAAATGTTTACATTATTATTCAATGATTCAATGTATTTTTGCACCCGGGATATATATTGTATGAATTAAATCAATACAGCTACATCGAATGTAGATGTAATGTACGTGATCGCTACACTTGAGCAGCAAAACTTTCTAAAAGTCCCCTGAGATTGATACACAGCCTGTTTATATAATTCACGTACTATCAATATGCTCTGAAATGAACATACATGTATATCAATAATTTGGTAATGAATCATCTCATGAAAGGTATCATCTACTCCATACTGATGTGGATATATTGTTTCGGGGTCGTCCCAATAGCCCGGCTAGTGGATAGGTTTGGATAGGTTTACCCCGTGTTGTTTCACGCATCAACATTAAAGAGTGGCCGACTCTAATCTGTTTCTATTGTCCAGTAAATACATCAACTTGTTAAATACACAACCTGATGAGGGAATAAGCATATGCTCCGAAACGTTGTGTTCCTCATAATAAAGAAGTTGATATCCATTTATTCTCTTCCTTATGTGCATCACTTCTTTATGCCTTTCAAAGACTTCTTAAACTTAATTTTCAGTATTAAGAACCAGTCAGGTGTGATATAATGCAACAACACAACCGATAGCACATTTCTGTCAGTTCTCAATTTGTCTCTTGTATACGGCCAGGGCATTGTCCAATTCTGTATATTTCTCTTTGCGCACCTGTCTGTGGCCACCACCGCTTAGCTGCATCACAGCTCAGTTTTCAGATGGGATGGGAGCCGGCAGTATGAAGACTTAGTTTCCCATGCCACCCCTTGACATGATTAGTTGTACCTGGACCAACGTTGCCGTAGTGGTTCCACAAACTGCGATCATGGCCACCTTCCTTTCCAAAACGTTTCTGTTTCTGATAGCTGAACTGTTGTACCATATATTTCACATAGGGCTAAGAGGTTATATGAAATACTTTGTTGTAAACCCGTCCCCTTTCTCAATGTCAAGGTTCAATGTCAACTACATGTATGTCCACTGTTAATGTGTATATGTTGTACTTTTGTCCAATTATCCTTATACACTAATAAGATATATATATATATATATATAATACACAACAAAAAATACTGTGATCCTATCAGTTACTGATCAGTGAATATCTTTATATGATATAACTGCTAAGTCTCCTAACGTTGCACACAAAAAGCCGCGTCCATGTTGTAGTGGATAGAGAGGGGGGCAGTGTTTCGATCCCCTGACCACGTCATACCAAAAGACATTACAGAATGGTATTTCTTGTTACCCTGCCTGGAGCGCGACATTAAGTGTACTAGCACTACAAAAACAGCGCATCCGCACACATACAAGCTGCCAGACACGTGCATGCAACAATCATGATCTCATTCTCACCTTACCATGTTGTGTTTCAATAACTCAATTAACCTATCGTTACATGAGTCAAAACTTTTAGCGCTAGGATGTACAGGCCAGAATGGACAAACCAAGGACTGGTCGGCTCGGTGTCTATACTGTGTCTGAGTGGGGTGTCAATGTTAAACTGCGGCATCGTATCTCAGTTGGCTAACGCTATAAAACAAACATGATATAAGTATGGACTGGTACAAACAGCCACACATGTGTAATCCTTATTTGGTAATAAATAATTAAGTCCCCTTTACTCCTGTGAAAAACACAGAATGGAGAGGCATAATGTTAATTAGAAATCAAACTCAATCTAAAATCTGAGTGAAGCCTATTGCCCGAATGAACACTTGACTCTATTGTGTAAGTTGAATGCTTCTTGCCATCAACATGTGATGGATGAGGATATGATCAAAGTAATCTTTTGTTGGGTGAAGTACACATGAGTTTTCACGTCATGTATTATTGCATTTTGTTTCATGCAGAATGTTATGTTAGAAGTGACTGGCTTGACGAATGTCTATGTGTAGTAATATGGTAGTTACACAAATATGACATACAGTAAAATCAGCTGAAAAGACTTCTTGTACACTGACCATCGTTTGCAGTTTTAAGTTGTGGGAGATATAGGACTTGATGTTGATGAAGCACCACAATCACATGTACCGTTATCTCACATACACTTGTATTATTGATGTCATATAGTCTAAATATATATTTTATCATATGATTAAAATGATTTCCCAAAATGTTGATGGCCCTGAATGTTGTTTAAAATATTTATTCATTCTACCTCTGCTCGTGGGTTTCAACAAAGTGGTAAACATCTGAGACCCGCATCACTTGATTGCAGTCAACATGAAGCTGACACACCATGATATAACTGAAATACTCAAGTGACCCTTAACCCCACTCACTTAGTAATGATCTATCAACATGATGGGTTAACGTGTACAATATCTTCAAACATGCACTTACATTTCAATATCTGTGACAGGCCCATGACCAGAGACGAGGTTACTCTTGTCCTAACATAGACTTACAGACTTACATGCATCAACAGTCTCGCACAGATGCAGACAGACAGTTTTGCTGATTTGCCTGATCCAGGTCGCATGACATGTTCATGGTCTATATCCAACGAATAACTCATGCTGGGTTGTATGTTCAGTATCAACCACTGATGTACCTCTCCCATGCTGGGTTGTATGTTCAGTGCCGACCACTGGTTTACAACTTATATGCTGGGTTGTATGTTCAGTATCAACCACTGGTTTATCTCTGCCATGCTGAGTTGTATGTATAGTATCAACCACTAGGTTACCTCCCATATACTGGATTGTATGTTCAGTAACAACCACTGGTTTACCTCCACATGTTGGGTTGTATGTTCAGTATGAACCACCGGTTTACCTCCACATGTTGGGTTGTATGTTCAGTAACAACCACTGGTTTACCTCTCCCATACTGGGTTGTATGTTCAGGAACAACCACTAGTTTACCTCCCACATGTTGGGTTGTATGTTCAGTAACAACCACTGGTTTACCTCCATAAGGTTGAGTTGTATGTTCAGTAGCAACCACTAGTTTACCTCCCACATGTTGGGTTGTATGTTCAGTAACAACCACTGGTTTACCTCTCCCATACTGGGTTGTATGTTCAGTAACAACCATTAGTTTACCTCCCACATGTTGGGTTGTATTTTCAGTAACAACCACTAGTTAACCTCCCACATGTTGAGTTGTATGTTCAGTAACAACCACTAGTTTACCTCCCACATGTTGGATTGTATGTTCAGTATAAACCACTGGTTTACCTCCCACATGTTGGGTTGTATGTTCAGTAACAACCACTGGTTTACCTCCACATGTTGAGTTGTATGTTCAGTATCAACCACTGGTTTACCTCCACATGTTGGTTTGTATGTTCAGTATCAACCACTGGTTTACCTCTACATGTTGGGTTGTATGTTCATTATCAACCACTGGTCTACCTCTCCAATGCTGTGTTGTATGTTCAGTATCAACCACTGGTTTACCTCCACATGTTGGGTTGTATGTTCAGTATAAACCACTGGTTTACCTCTCCCATGCTGGGTTGTATGTTCAGTATCAAACACTGGTTAACCTCTCACATGTTGGTTTGTATGTTCAGTATCAAACACTGGTTAACCTCTCCCATACTGGGTTGTATGTTCAGTAACAACCATTAGTTTACCTCCCACATGTTGGGTTGTATTTTCAGTAACAACCACTAGTTTACCTCCCACATGTTGAGTTGTATGTTCAGTAACAACCACTAGTTTACCTCCCACATGTTGGATTGTATGTTCAGTATAAACCACTGGTTTACCTCCCACATGTTGGGTTGTATGTTCAGTAACAACCACTGGTTTACCTCCACATGTTGAGTTGTATGTTCAGTATCAACCACTGGTTTACCTCCACATGTTGGGTTGTATGTTCAGTATCAACCACTGGTTTACCTCTACATGTTGGGTTGTATGTTCATTATCAACCACTGGTCTACCTCTCCAATGCTGTGTTGTATGTTCAGTATCAACCACTGCTTTACCTCCACATGTTGGGTTGTATGTTCAGTATAAACCACTGGTTTACCTCTCCCATGCTTGGTTGTATGTTCAGTAACAACCACTGGTTTACCCCTCATAAGCTGTGTTGGATGTTCCGCATCAACCACTAGTTTCCCTCTCCCATGCTGGGTTGTATGTTCAGTAACAACCACTAGTTTACCTCCCACATGTTGGGTTGTATGTTCAGTAACAACCACTGGTTTACCTCCACATGTTGAGTTGTATGTTCAGTAGCAACCACTAGTTTACCTCCCACATGTTGGGTTGTATGTTCAGTAACAACCACTGGTTTACCTCTCCCATACTGGGTTGTATGTTCAGTAACAACCATTAGTTTACCTCCCACATGTTGGGTTGTATTTTCAGTAACAACCACTAGTTTACCTCCCACATGTTGAGTTGTATGTTCAGTAACAACCACTAGTTTACCTCCCACATGTTGGATTGTATGTTCAGTATAAACCACTGGTTTACCTCCCACATGTTGGGTTGTATGTTCAGTAACAACCACTGGTTTACCTCCACATGTTGAGTTGTATGTTCAGTATCAACCACTGGTTTACCTCCACATGTTGGGTTGTATGTTCATTATCAACCACTGGTTTACCTCTCCCATGCTGGGTTGTATGTTCAGTATCAAACACTGGTTAACCTCTCACATGTTGGTTTGTATGTTCAGTATCAAACACTGGTTTACCTCCACATGTTGGGTTGTATGTTCAGTATAAACCACTGGTTTACCTCTCCCATGCTGAGTTGTATGTTCAGTATCAAACACTGGTTAACCTCTCACATGTTGGTTTGTATGTTCAGTATCAAACACTGGTTAACCTCTCCCATACTGGGTTGTATGTTCAGTAACAACCATTAGTTTACCTCCCACATGTTGGGTTGTATTTTCAGTAACAACCACTAGTTTACCTCCCACATGTTGAGTTGTATGTTCAGTAACAACCACTGGTTTACCTCCCACATGTTGGGTTGTATGTTCAGTAACAACCACTAGTTTCCCTCTCCCATGCTGGGTTGTAACTTCAGTAACAACCACTGGTTTACCCCTCATAAGCTGGGTTGTATGTTCAGTATAAACCACTGGTTTACCTCTCTCATGCTGGGTTGTATGTTCAGTATCAACCTCTGTTTTACACATCACAAGCTGGGTTGTATGTTCAGCATCAACCACTGGTTTACCTCCACATGCTGGGTTGTATGTTCAGTATCAACCACTAGTTTACTTCCCACATGTTGGGTTGTATGTTCAGTAACAACCACTGGTTTACCACTCATATGTTGGGTTGTATGTTCAGTATCAACCACTGGTTTACTTCCACATGTTCGGTTGTATGTTCAGTATCAACCACTGGTTTACCCCTCATAAGCTGTGCTGTATGTTCAGCATCAACCACTAGTTTCCCTCTCCCGTTCTGGGTTGCATGTTCAGTGCCTACCAATGGTTTGCCTCCCATATGTTGGGTTGTCTGTTCAGTATCAACTATTGGCTTACCTCTCACATGCTGGGTTGTATGTTCAGTATCAACCATTGGTTTACTTCTCACATGCTGGTTTGTATGTTCAGTATCAACCACTGGTTTTCCTCTCTCATGCTGGGTTGTATGTTCAGTATCAACCACTGGTTTACCTCTCACATGTTGGGTTGTATGTTCATTATCAACACTGGTTTACCTCTCCCAAGTTGGGTTGTATGTTCAGTATCAACCATTGGTTTACTTCTCACATGCTGGGTTGTATGTTCAGTATCAACCACTGGTTTACCTCCCACATGCTGGGTTGTCTGTTCAGTATCAACCACTGGTTTACCTCTCACATGTTGGGTTGTATGTTCAGTATTAACCACTGGTTTACCTCCTACATGCTGGGTTGTATGTTCATTATCAACACTGGTTTACCTCTCCCAAGTTGGGTTGTATGTTCAGTATCAACCATTGGTTTACTTCTCACATGCTGGGTTGTATGTTCAGTATCAACCACTGGTTTACCTCCCACATGCTGGGTTGTCTGTTCAGTATCAACCACTGGTTTACCTCCCACATGCTGGGTTGTATGTTCAGTATCAACCACTGGTTTACCTCCCACATGTTGGGTTGTATGTTCAGTATCAACCACTGGTTTACCTCCCACATGCTGGGTTGTATGTTCAGTATCAACCACTGGTTTACCTCTCCCATGTTGGGTTGTATGTTCAGTATCAACTATTGGCTTACTTCTCACATGCTGGGTTGTATGTTCAGTATCAACCATTGGTTTACTTCTCACATGTTGGGTTGTATGTTCAGTATGAACTACTGGTTTTCCTCTCACATGTTGGGTTGTATGTTCAGTATCAACCATTGGTTTACCTCTCACATGTTGGGTTGTATGTTCAGAATGAACTACTGGTTTTCCTCTCACATGCTGGGTTGTATGTTCAGTATCAACCACTGGTTTACCTCTCCCATGTTGGGTTGTATGTTCAGTATCAACTATTGGCTTACTTCTCACATGCTGGGTTGTATGTTCAGTATCAACCATTGGTTTACTTCTCACATGTTGGGTTGTATGTTCAGTATCAACTACTGGTTTTCCTCTCACAGGTTGGGTTGTATGTTTAGTATCAACCACTGGTTTTCCTCCCACATGCTGGGTTGTATGTTCAGTATCAACCACTGGTTTACCTCCACATGTTGGGTTGTCTGTTCAGTATCAACCACTGGTTTACCTCACCAAATGTTGGGTTGTCTGTTCAGTATCAACCACTGGTTTACCTCACCACATGCTGGATTGTATGTTCAGTATCAACCACTAGTTTACCTCACCACATGCTGGGTTGTATGTTCAGTATCAACCACTGGTTAACCTCTCCCATGCTGGGTTGTATGTTCAGTATCAACCACTGGTTTACCTCACCACATGCTGGTTTGTATGTTCAGTATCAACCACTAGTTTACGTCTCCTATGCTGGGTAGTATGTTCAGTATCAACCACTGGTTAACCTCTCCCATGCTGGGTTGTATGTTCAGTATCAACCACTGGTTTACCTTCACATGTTGTGTTGTATTTTCAGTATCAACCACTGGTTTACCTCTCACATGCTGGGTTGTATGTTAGGTAGAGGTGACAGTGACCCGGTCGTCACGGGTACTGCAAATCACTCGTAGAATTGATTTTCAGGATAAGACTATATATTCAAATCCCAGGTTACCGTGTGATCGATCATACGTTTGTTTGATCCATGCATACTCTTGTGATAAACGTGATAAGACTTTAGGCTTTCCTCCCTTTTAAACTCATACTGACATATATAAACATGGAAGATGTCAGTGGCTTATTTTTGCTTCGATTTCATCATAAGTTTAGATGATCAGTATGTTAATGTTTCCATCTGTATGGGGGAATGTAAGACCATTCTGTACCTTGGAGTTTGTCATCCGTGATCTATATGTCTTGTTTCCTTCTATGTGGATTGACATAGGAGCACTCTGGACCTTGGAGTTTGTCATTAGTTCAGATGATCTATATGTCTTGTGTCTTTCTATGTGGATGGACATAGGAGTACTCTGGACCTTGGAGTTTGTCATTAGTTTAGATGATCTATATGTCTTGTATCCTTCTATATGGATTGCCATAGGAGCACTCTGGACCTTGGAGTTTGTCATTAGTTTAGATGATCTATTTGTCTTGTTTCCTTCTATATGGATTGACATAGGAGTACTCTGGACCTTGGAGTTTGTCATTAGTTTAGATGATCCATATGTCTTGTTTCCTTCTATATGGATGGACATAGGAGCACTCTGGACCTTGGAGTTTGTCATTAGTTCAGATGATCTATATGTCTTGTTTCCTTCTATATGGATTGACATAGGAACACTCTGGACCTTGGAGTTTGTCATTAGTTTAGATGATCTATATGTCTTGTTTCCTTCTGTATGGATGGATACAGGAGCACTCTGGACCTTTGTGTTTGTCATTAGTTTAGATGATCTATATGTCTTGTTTCCTTCTATATGGATTGACATAGGAGCACTCTGGACCTTTGTGTTTGTCATTAGTTCAGATGATCTATTTGTCTTGTTTCCTTCTATATGGATGGATACAGGAGCACTCTGGACCTTGGAGTTTGTCATTAGTTCAGATGATCTATTTGTCTTGTTTCCTTCTATATGGATGGACATAGGAGTACTCTGGACCTTTGTGTTTGTCATTAGTTTAGATGATCTATATGTCTTGTTTCCTTCTATATGGATTGACATAGGAGCACTCTGGACCTTTGTGTTTGTCATTAGTTCAGATGATCTATTTGTCTTGTTTCCTTCTATATGGATGGATACAGGAGCACTCTGGACCTTGGAGTTTGTCATTAGTTCAGATGATCTATTTGTCTTGTTTCCTTCTATATGGATGGACATAGGAGTACTCTGGACCTTTGTGTTTGTCATTAGTTTAGATGATCTATATGTCTTGTTTCCTTCTATATGGATGGACATAGGAGTACTCTGGACCTTGGAGTTTGTCATTAGATTAGATGATCTATTTGTCTTGTTTCCTTCTATATGGATGGACATAGGAGCACTCTGGACCTTTGTGTTTGTCATTAGTTCAGATGATCTATACGTCTTGTTTCCTTCTATATGGATAGACATACGAGCACTCTGGACCTTGGAGTTTGTCATTAGTTCAGATGATCTATTTGTCTTGTTTCCTTCTATATGGATGGACATAGGAGTACTCTAGACCTTTGATTTTGTCATTAGCTCAGATGATCTATTTGTCTTGTTTCCTTCTGAATGGGTGGACATTGGAACACACTGGGTTGTCATTATAAGTATGTCCATGAAAGACATTCATAAAGCAGAACAATGAAACAAACGTACACACGAATCTGAAACAGTGCAGTCTGTAACTTTTTTATTTCATACTAAAATACATATAATTAACAATAGATCTAGATTAACCACAACAATCATCCTACAATAAAACAAACTGCAATGCATGAAGTACCAGCATATGCATAAATAATTTTTTGCTGACATAACAACAAATGGCAACAAAAACGTTGCTTAAAAAGAAGGCTAAACTACAATTTAACTTATCCAAACCAATTTAAAAATCAGCTCGACAGTCTTCAAACAAACACACATAAATCAAATTTTTCTAAAACATATCACAGACTTCATACAATTCATAGTTTGTTAGAGCAAAATGGTATTTTTAATGGCTGGGCTTTCACAGAGAAATAAATAATAATCTGAAATAACAGCTGTTTTTATTTCTGTTTGTTTGTTTGTTTCACGCCGCACTCAGCAATATCCCAGCTGTAAATAATCAAGTATGGACCAGACAATCGAGGTACTGACATCATGTGCATTGATCTACGCAATTGGGATATGATGACATGCATCAACCAAGTCAGTGAGCATGACCACCTGAATCTCTAAGTCGCTAAGTTCCTGAAGACCATTTCTAAACGAGATCTTCTCAGGTCGTTTTCCTTACTGATTTATTTGCCAACTACTTCCAGTACTGAATGTGAGTGAGTAAATCTTGTTTACCTCCACAGCAAGAAATAAACATGCCTTAAGTTGTGGGTTATTATTATCTAGTTTCGGCCATGCAAACCAGAGACCGATGTATGTTCAAGGATCCAAACCAGTTAGGCACGAAGTCACCGAGACTTATCACCATTTTAGCTGTTTGTTAGGATAAGCGTGAGGTACAGCCAATTTATTGCTTATAACCCGATTTTAACAGGGGCAGGGATGAGCAAAGGAAGCATCAAAGTA
The DNA here is from genome assembly GCF_023055435.1 of Haliotis rufescens. NCBI lineage: Eukaryota > Metazoa > Mollusca > Gastropoda > Lepetellida > Haliotidae > Haliotis > Haliotis rufescens. The sequence continues at coordinate 11,100,602 of NW_025964383.1, forward strand.
GGCAAATAGTTTAAAGTGCTAAAACTTTCGATTTTCAGTTAATGTTTTTGAGAAAAGTTGAATTGTTTTGTCATCCATAAACCAAGTAATCTAACAAATATAAAGTTGTGTTGACTCATATTATTGCATTTGATTTCTGATGATCTCATAAAATAAAATGCATTTCTGAAAAAAAAACAATATACAAGATTCAAAATGTTATTGATGTGATTAAGGTGCTCCACATGTGAAATGGCAGTGGTTTACGCGAAGGGCTAATGCATATATACATGAATGTTGAGTAGGTTAGGGATCTATATAACAGTCTTAATACCTACACGTGGACTGGTCATCATTTTAACAGTAGAACAATGGGGATGTCTGTTCTTAAAAGAAAACAACTCATAATACCTCAACTAAACTAATACCTTGTATTAACTGATGACGAGGATACTGACTGTGAATCATGATACTGTGATGCACTCTGCATCCTTTGCTGATGAGCACATCCAGTGTATTATCAACACGTGCTACCACACACAGTGTTCGAAACGTATCTGTTTTAGTATCACATATATTATCTAACACATCAAATTGATTTAATGACTAACATCTTCTTTAAAAACGACGATGATCATGACTGTTATTGTTTAACAAACAACACTAAATAACACTAATTCTGTCATCAGAACATTATCTTGCATCTAACATTCCCCTTAAGGAACAGTATGTGGAGTATTATACTTTCAAGTCATAGAGCCCCATATGATATACATCAAGGATACCAACATAGTGCCCACTTCTCCCAAGGAGAATACATAGAAGATACCATGTGTAAGACAGATTCTGATATCAAATGTAGTCAAAATCAGAATTTGATATTAACATACATACAATATTGTTATTTTTACTTAATCTTCTAATTTCCACACATATTACCAAAAGGTAAGTGAGTGGGTGAGTTGGGTTTACTGTCGCTTTCAACAGCACTATCGCAGTGTGCCAGATTAATGTAGGAGGAAAGCCCGAGGTGATACAGGTCTCAGACGTTTACCACTTCGGTGAAACCCACGAGCATGGGTATGGTGCTGACAAACCCAGAAACATAATCGGGGAAACCAGGATTCGAACCCATAATCATAGGTTTCTGGTGTGCCTAAGGGATGCAGCTCTGCACAGCCAATAGCGGCGCCTTATAATAAGATGACTGGGCCACCCATGCCCACTTAAAGGTAAGGATAGGGTGGAGAGCAACCTGTGCCTTGGTAAACAATGCTGTGTGACGTCTCCCAAACATCACTGGCACAATGTGCCGGCAACAGTCTTCTAGCCACAGTCAGTAATAGACATTTATGCATAAGTGGAAACCATGAACTTTAGGAAATCAATTTGTTCATGAAGGTTGATAATGTTTGCTATGAGGGTCAATATGAATATGCCCTGTCAGAGATTTATTTGCAAATATAAGATAGCTACACGATAACTGCAAAGAATAGTGAAGAATGAAGCCTTGCTTATATAACGATAAAACATTGTTCTATCATGACCTCATATGTCAAGATTCGAACATGCGCTCACAACTTGAAGACATCGTATATATGACGTTATGTTTGAGAGGGGAGTGTCTAGTGAGTTGTTTCTCAAAGATGTAGCTGGGCAACACAGATTAACGCGATGACCCAACGATCATATCCCAAAACGGGAGATATATGGTAATTGTTATTTGGAGAAAAGGTACAGATAATCGACGTGAGGATAGTGAGAATATGTGGGAAATACCCATAAAATGGACCTTCTATTGAGGGAGTCATCATTATTTGAATACAGGTAAATATTTTTAAAGCTCGTACATTTTATCATCATTCTTAAAAAGGCCATACATAATGTTGATATCTCATATAAGAAATAAACGAGTCGTGGTCATTGTTCATCATTCAATAAAACACTGCAGGGAAAAAAAAACATGGGGGGGGGGCAGTGTTTTATTGTACGATAAACAACAACCACGAGTCCTTTTTTACCTAAATGTTCTACAAGCTACCATAATGAACAGGGTGCAAGATATCACATTTGCCATCTAATAATGAGATTCATACAACTGATGGTTAACTGGTCAACACTTATGATCCACCGCTGATTAGGATAGGTAAAATATATTACACATATTGTCAGAGAAGTACATATCTTGGCAAAAATATTGCATCTTTTGCGCAGAAAAAAGGTCAGCCTTTCAGAGGATTCGTTGAAATATTGTGATACTAACGCAGTACACCATCAATGCTTCAATGTCAGTATTAGGGCCAGGTACTAACAGAGTATACCATCAATGCTTCAATGTCAGTATTAGGGCCAGGTACTAACGGAGTATACCATCAATGCTTCAATGTCAGTATTAGGGCCAGGTACCAGTGCAATAGACCATCAATACTTCAATGTCAGTATTAGGGCCAGTACTAACGGAGTATACCATGAATGCTTCAATGTCAGTATTAGGGCCAGTACTAACGGAGTATACCATCAATTCTTCAATGTCAATATTAGGGCCAGGTACCAGTGCAATAGACCATCAATACTTCAATGTCAGTATTAGGGCCAGTACTAACGGAGTATACCATCAATGTTTCAATGTCAGTATTAGGGCCAGGTACCAGTGCAATAGACCATCAATACTTCAATGTCAGTATTAGGGCCAGTACTAACGGAGTATACCATCAATGCTTCAATGTCAGTATTAGGGCCAGGTACTAATGGAGTATACCATCAATGCTTCAATGTCAGTACTAGGGCCAGGTACCAGTGCAATTGACCATCGATACTTCAATGTCAGTACCAGGTCCAGGTAATAGTCCATTGAATATTTCAATGTCAATATTAGGTCAGAGCACTAGTTAAGTATAAATGCTTCAATGCCAGTATTGTCCCCAGGTGCATCTAGTGAAATGTTTCAATGACATAAGTAGGCCTTTATACTAACACAGTGGACCATCAATGCTTCCACGTCACTAATAAGGTCAATGTGCTCTTTTACATGGCCATTACTTCCAAGAGGACTTTAATACTGAATTACCAATGTGTCCGATCCATGATAGTACATGCTTATTTCAGTGTACTGTTTCCACTCAGTACTTGGAGAAGGGGCCTGGTTCGTGTGGCAGCAACACTCGGTGTGGGTAGAAGGAGTGGTCCACTGAGTAGTGGAGCAGGTTTGTCAGACTTGACATGTACATGTCAGCAAACCGGGCCAGGCGTCGAGTGAAGTAAGTTGGATTGTGGTATGTCCGAAACAGACTGCCAAACCGTGGATTGAACACGCCTTTTGTGTAGTTTCTGCCACAGAAGTAAAATAATGATTATTAAATTCAACTGATATTATGGAAATGTGAAATATTCATAACATTCAACTCATTGAAAAGATCACATGTTGCAATATACTGACTATGATAAACCAAACTCTAAGCATAGAAATTAACATTCACAAAGAGGTGATTACGAGAACACTGTTTGAAAGACATCTTCATGTTTACTGCAAACCATCAAGAAAGAGGAAAGGAAGTCAAACAGTCTTGCTAAATATATGGAACAAGTATTTTATTTTATTTGCAATGGGTAGAAGGTAGCCCAATGGAATGATGAAGTGAAACTTTGCTGCATTCTTCATTCTCGACATTACAATCTATTCCAAGCCTGGCCCCAGATGGTTTCAGACAGCCTCACCTGAGTTCATCTCTCTCCTTCAGCCATGCCTGTATCACTTCTCTCTGTTCAGGGCTGTCCTGACACTTGGAAATAAACAATACTGTTAGTTGGGTTTCTCAAGATCCACACAACCATCAACCATTTAAAATCATCATAATTTTAGTCTCTACTTCTATATGATTCCACATGTGAAGTACCACATAAATATGCTTTCACATAAACTTAATATCTCATATTCGTCCATTTGGTGACATTCCAAAAGACAAATTTTCGAAAATATCAACTCTCCAAACCATATTACCAATACTTCCTGGATAGAATTGGTTCCTGAGAGTATAAGGTCATAACCATGTAACAACTTTGACTGGTTGGCGAGGGACTTTGATGTGGCTGATTTTGATCATCATGTCCTGATGTTATGGACCGTTGCTCATGCTTTCAGTCACCAGTTTGCCTGGTCCAACTCGATTATTTACAGGCCAATGTGACAAAGCTGTACTATTGCTGACCGTGGCCACAAAAGAAAAACTACATCAAACTATTTCATTGAGTGACCTTAAAAAGTGTCATTGACATTTCACTCAGCCATGACTTATTCAAACAGCTGGTGATTTAGTTCTTTATAGATTATTCTTCACAGATTACAAAATGCTCTGTATTATCAAGAATAAAGCCACATATTTAAGGTTTTCAACATGTTTCTATTTTGAGCTTTGGTGCCATTGACTTTATATGGAGGTCACATCAACACTGATGCAATCCAGGCATCAACAAAGAGGTCATGAGTCCTAAGTTTCCTCAAATGCCAATTTTAAATACTCCAAATATTGTGAACACATGCTCTTTCAGGATGACCTTAACTTCAATATTCCTGAATATCAATACCGTGAATGATTCAACTCAATGAGATAAACAGTGCACTTACCACTACCACTACCACAATTACACATCCTCTACATCTCACCTTGTGGTGCATAAGAAAATAACTATACTCATATGACAAGAATATCTCAACTGATTGTATATCAGACTGCAGGGAGATTGTCAACTCAATGAGATAAACAATGAATATAACAATACTCATATGACAAGAGTATCTCAACTGATTGTATATCAGACTGCAGGGAGATTGTCATTCCAACACTGTATGATTTCTCACCAAGCAGTGTTTAAGAACATAACAATACTCATATGACAAGAATATCTCAACTGATTGTATATCAGACTGCAGGGAGATTGTCACTCTGACACAGTATGATTTCTCACCTTGTGTTGCATAAGAATATAACAATACTCATATGACCAGAATATCTCAACTGATTGTATAACAGACTGCAGGGAGATTGTCACCCTGACACAGTATGATTTCTCACCTTGTTGTGCATAAGAATATAACTATACTCATATGACAAGAATGTCTCAACTGATTGTATGTCAGACTGCAGGGAGATTGTCACTCTGACACAATATGATTTCTCACCTTGTGGTGCATAAGAATATAACTATACTCATATGACCAGAATATCTCAACTTATTGTATATCAGACTGCAGGGAGATTGTCACTCCAACACTGTATGTATTCTCACCTTGTGGTGCATAAGAATATAACTATACTCATATGACAAGAATATCTCAACTGATTGTATATCAGACTGCGGAGAGATTGTCACTCCAACACTGTATGTTTTCTCACATTGTGGTGCATAAGAATATAACAATACTCATATGACAAGAATGTCTAAACTGATTGTATATCAGACTGCAGGGAGATTGTCACCCTGACACAGTATGATTTCTCACCTTGTGTTGCATAAGAATATAACTATACTCATATGACAAGAATGTCTCAACTGATTGTATAACAGACTGCAGGGAGATTGTCACCCTGACACAGTATGATTTCTCACCTTGTGTTGCATAAGAATATAACTATACTCATATGACAAGAATATCTCAATTTATTGTATATCAGACTGCGGGGAGATTGTCACTCCAACACTGTATGTTTTCTCACCTCGTGGTGTGAAAGAACATAACTATACTCATATGACAAGAATATCTCAACTGATTGTATATCAGACTGCAGTGAGATTGTCACTCCAACACTGTATGTTTTCTCACTTTGTGGTGCATAAGAATATAACAATACTCATATGACAAGAATATATCAACTGATTGTATATAAGACTGCAGGGAGATTGTCACCCTGACACAGTATGATTTCTCACCTTGTGGTGCATAAGAATATAACAATTCTCATATGACAAGAATATCTCAACTGATTGTATATAAGACTGTAGGGAGATTGTCACACCAACACTGTACGATTTCTCACATACTGATGCATATAAAGGATATTACAATATTAATAGCATTGTAAATTTTACATCAAATTGTATATGTATATCACAATATATCCTCATCCCATCTCACACCATGCATTTATTCCTGACATCGATTTTGATGTCGACCCTCAGGAAAGGGGTGTCATTGTCGCTCAGATGTCGACCCACAAGTGGAGGGAATCATGTCAATCCTGATGTTGATCCGTAGACAATAAGTATCGATGTCCATCCTTAGAAGATTGGTATCAATGTCGATCTCTTAATCAGCCAGGTGAGGGCCCATTTGCATATCGTTGTCAAAACTGATGGTGGTGTATAGCGATAGTAATAAGACATAGATTTGCAATCCGAATATGATGTGTATCGATCGTAATGGCCAAGCGATGGGTAAAGGTCAGGCGTGTGAAGGTATCGATCCAGAGAGGGAGGGGTATTGATCCCAGCTGTGATGGCAATCCCTATAAACGTTACGTCAATCCCCTGCTGAATGTTGATAGGCATGGTGTTGTGGTTCTTGGTCAGCGCAACAGTCTTCGTCAGTACAATGTCGACCATGTTGATCTTGATGTATGGCATTCTGTGTCACTATCAGTCTGTATCGATGTAGATCTGTAGAATGTTGATCACTCTAACATCGATCCCTCGAATGTAGAACCCTCACATGTCGATCCTGGTCAGAGGGGCGTGATCTATCTCAACGCTTCCTTTCTGTAGGTGAAGGGTGAAGACAAGGCATCAAAGTATGCTGGGGTCCATACTACAGGAGTAGTCCCGGGAGCACTAAAACATCTCAAGGGGGAGCGAGAGATGACAGACAACTTTCAGCTGCGGGTTGGGGAATGCTTGGAGGGTTTGTAGCAGTAGTTGTCACGGTTGCCATGCTTGTCGTGAAGGGACTGTCTTTTGCCAAAACTGTACATATGTCTGTAGTTGTTGTAACATGTGTGCAGGTGACAGTCAACAGTCATTGTCAACTGATAATGAAGTCAGGGTGGACACATGAGGTTGTATTACGACTGCAACAGCAGAGGAAATGGTTGGTTGTGTCACACGTTAGAATTGTTAGACGATGAAGGCCCAAGTTCCACGTCCTAGATGTAAACTGTCTATCGATGTTGCGTTTCTGGCATTTGCCAGAGATCACGAGGACCAACTGGAGAATAAGAACGTCTGAATATCTTGCAGGACGGGTGTTTATCATGATCATTTCCAATAATTGGCCGTAAATGTTTATAAGATGTAAGAGGAAGCCCTTTAATAAAACAAGAGTCAATTCTCTATTATTCAAAACACGTCCCTACACAATGGTGATGAGAAAGAGAGTGATGTGGCAGGGAAAGTCAGATGATAAAGTCGTGTAAGGTGACTTTAGGTCACACACAGGGAATTACAGTGAGTGACCCATTTGTTTGGGGAAGACCATGGTGATGCTGGGATGTGTTTGGGTGAAATGTTTTTAGAAGCTAGAAACTTTGTTCAAGCACGTTTCAACATAAAGGTTAAAAGAAGAAGGAAGAAATGCATAGGATAAGTATATAACTCAGGAATATCTCAACTGATGGTATCTCTGACTATAGTGAGATTGTCACACAGACACAGTGTGTCTCACACATATACATGATGGTATTTCATCTGGTGATGCAGCTGTGTACAGCTAGAAGACACACATACTCATGATGTTAGGATGATATCCCACCTGGTGTTTTTCTATGAGTTGTTGTAGAGATACCAGCCACCTCACAGCTGACTTGTATGCAGGGTCGTTCTGCTGTTCAATCTCAGCCTGAAGTAGACATTAAATGTTATGCATTTCCCATTGTCTAGAAGGAGTTCTTGCTTTCCTGATTTATAGTGATAAATGGGCAGTTTCACTGGGTTTTTATCGTTTGTTATACTTTGCCCTGAGATGTTTCTGAGAGAGAAAGTATGGGTGTGACTGTAGCTATTTTCATATGCCATCACAAGAAGGTTGACTAAAGAAGCAAACACATCGTTGTTTACTGAGTGTCACAAATCTCCATTCTATTATGAGGAATCCCCTGGACTCAATAGCCACCGAAGCTTTGTTTCCAACGTCATGCCTTCACTGACTTTCTCTCACTCATGAGTGTAGTTTGATCAGACAGCTGCATTTAACGAAGCTGTGGTTGCGAATGGGTTCAGGATTTGTATAACAGATGATACTAACATAATGTATGTTCAATACTATGTTGAGTACGTAAAACTTTCCAACTGAGTTGAAATTACAACATGACAGCGTACCTCCAGCTCAGGAATGATAGCACCAGTTCTCCAGCCATGGCGTAGTGAGGGATCCTGGATGTAGAGGAAATTATACCCAGTGAACTTCAACCATCATTGATATTATACATGTCTACAGACAGAACTGTGTTGGCAACATACCAGCCCTGAAATGTCAGCCTGCAAATAATCAAGTCTGGTACAGACAACATTTGATGGGGACCTCTGTAATAACACTGACTGGCATTTGGAAATACTTTTAGTTGCTTCTTTGATTAGAAGGCATTTAGAAGTTGGAGTACTAAGTAAGGATAAGAATTTATGTATAAACAAGTGATGATAACTTGCTTGATAATGGTGTTAGAACCTACACCGAAACGTCGCTCTTAATTGTAATATAGAAGTTGTTTATCCATAAATATTATCTTTACTTAAATTTGATTGATTTTAATGCAAGAAGTATAATACTGTATCACAATGTATTTCTCCCTGTACATGAAGTACTACAGCGTTCGCTCCCTTTATCCGCACTACTCACAGCAAGATCACTGTACACATGGTCACCAAAGTACAGAACCCTTGAGCCGTACCAGCCGGTCATCTGTGTCAGGAGGTAGAAGTTACCCTGGTAAAAGAGATTGCGGTAAGTCACAGAATCAGCATCAAACAATGAAAATAACAACATTCAGTTCTTTGGTTGACCAGTAGTACATTCATTATCAGTACTTCAGACTGCAGGCAACAAACATAAAGACAAACTCCCTTGCCAGGTCAACGAAACTAGGATGTTGATCTGGAGATACCTGCTGTTTCGTTCCAGTGAACTAAACCATGCATCATTACCATATTACCACATCTTGTCCCAAAAAACACAGCGGTGTAGAAGGGGGTGCTCATTATACACAAAGACATTACCATGAGCATGTAACACCTGAAATACCATGTCAACAAATCCGTACTGAAGTATGCAAATTAATCATGTAGTAACACTGTCTTGTTTCAAAAATGTTCATTGTATATCTGGACTTATGTTTGTAACCAGCGTCCTACCATAGATCTGATTCCTACATATATAGTAAAGCTGCAATGAAAACAACATGATATTGAAATATATTATTCCTGATAAAATAACAGTTTCAAATACAATTCTGATGATCATTGCATAAAACAAATGTAACTTATATTATTGGGTAATTTCTAACCGATTCATCGGTAGAGTGGGAGAAAACGGGTGTACAACTGATTGCTCTTACTGGCTTAGTTTACAATGGTTTACAAGAAATGCACACGATAATCTTAATGTCTGCATATAAAACAATACCTAGTAGAACACAATTTTAACAGTAATCATCTTGTCTAGTTACATTTTGTTTGTTATCATCTGTTTGTTTACCTGAATTCGCCGATGGGAAAATGTAATATTTTTAAGTGCATAAAACTCGAAACATTTTGCTTTTTAAAATAACGAATCCCCTAGAGGGGGGCTGCACACTTTAGTCAAGAAATATGATACTGTCTTACAGACTTCGATGATCTGGAGATATCTTCTGATTATATCCTGGTGAACTAATCCGTGCATCATTGCTGTCTTATTGACTGAGACGATCAGATAATGATCTATAATTACCGTATTCAACGTAATAATCGCCCAGGGCGCTCTCGAAATTAGAAGTAGGGGGCTCTTATTAGAATATTATTTTCCTGAAAAAAACAGACTAGAATTTTATTGCCCATAATTAATGGTGCATATAACACTTGAGTGCATATTGTATGCTTATAAATAAGTCTTGTGAACATTGATCAATCGGAAGGGGTGCTAATTGGGATTGTTCACTAGCCAATATATTAGCAAATACCGGCGTGGGCACTTGTTAGATCGGGGCGCTTATTACGTCGAATACAGTATCTGCTGTTTATATCCAGAGGGAGCCAAGTACCTGTTGATAAACTTTGCCTTTCTCCAGTGTCTGAACCCGGTCCCAGGATTGGCTGAACAAGGCTGGATCGTAGGTGCGGAATGGCCTGAAAGAACATGTGTGAAGCTGTCCATAAAATACTGTCCAAGGCCACCAGCTTATCATTGAACCTGTGAAGATTCGGGGTAGAATAAATCTTCAGCAACCCATGCTTGCTGTAAAAAGCGACCATGCTTGTCGTAAGAGGTGACGAACGGGATTGGGTGGCCATTCGCTGACTTGGTTGATGCATGTCATCGATCCCAAATTGTGTGGATTGATATTCATGATGTCAATCACTTTTACAAACCTGTAGAGGTAATGAATTCTCTGATGAAATCCTCCTTGGGGCACTTGCTCAAGAAAATCTACATGACATAGTTGTGACCATTTTCCTTAATAAAAAATATTACCACACAAAAAACTTCGTTTTTGTATGATATACGACCACCCTTATGGGGCCTCACCCCCCACGGCGCCTCACGCCAGGGGGAGCAACTCTCACCCAAATCACTTTCCATATGTCAAATGCTGACGGAATGTGGGGAAGTGGGTGGCCGTGCCCCAAGGAGGATTTCATCAGAGATTTCATAACCTCTACAGGTTTGTAAAATTCTCTTTCAGATTAAATCCTCCTTGGGGCACTTATTGCATCAAGACAGACTCCCAAAGATAATCGAGGAAGTGGCATCCATCAGCAACAGGCGTAAATAAATACATCGTATTTGATTATTCAACAGAATAAAATATTGAGTTCAATAAATGGAACCAACCTTATCGTGAGGCACCACCGTCGAAAGGCGGGGGCTAGAGACAGGGCGTGGTCAACCATATATTATGATGAAGCCTGTTTTTGCGGCTTGTTTTCATAAGTTGAGAACTCGAAACACCCCCCAACCCCCGCCCCCCGCCCCCCCCCCCCAAACTTTTTTTGAACAAGTGATATAGGGGCGTAGATCACGAGACTATAACCCGCGCTGAGCTAGGCCAGAGGGTCCCCGAGGATCGAAGGAGTGCGTGTGCAAAATACGAGTATTATCGAGTAGTAAGGACTGATATTTATCGACCGCAGAAGATAAAATCCGGACCATTACTGAGCAGTATAACCGGAGGACTGTCTAAAATCTCGAATGCTCAATCGGCTAGAGATTAGAACTTTGCCCAGTTCGGAGAACTGACTGACCAAACCGAGCACGCTCGCTTGAGTGTTTGTCGAGTTGGTAATGCTTGATGAACATGCTCGGCTGGCTCCAAACAGCCGCGGAACAGATGTCCTCAATGGGCAGAGCCGTGGCGTACGCTTGTGACGTAGCCACTGCTCTAACCGAATGAGCCTTCAACCTGGTAGGGGGGTCCCTGCCTGTAAGCGTATACGCTGTACAAATGGTTGAAACTATCCACCGCAAGGTAGATTGTTTGCTCGCAGGTGAGCCAGCCTTCCAACCGCCGTAACAGCAAAATAGTTGGTTATCCTTACGGATACCCATAGTTCTGCTGATATAGGCCTTGAGGGTCCTGCGGACATCCAAGACATGTCTTGCAATGGTCCCCAATGAGGAAGGCTGTGAAAGAGCAGGTAGCTCAAAAGGAGCCGTTCACGTGGAAGGCGTGTGCGACCTTAGGACGGTAAGAGTCCGGTAGTCGAAAACCCCGGTGGAAAACAGTTATTTCGGGATCGGCTGACACACCACAAGGAACGCCGTCTTCCAGCTCAACAGCTGCAGAGAGAGAGACAACAGATCTCGAAAGGAAGGACGGGACAGCCAATCGAGAACGATTGACAAGTCCCAAGGGGGACTGATCCGCCAGACTGGCGGTCGGATCCTGTCCACACCTGCTAAAAAGCGCTGCACTAATGGGTGTGCACCCAGAAGTGCCCCGTCGACAGGGACGTGAAAAGCTGCGATAGCTGTAAAGTACCCTCGGACTGTTGATGCGGCCAGGCCGTCATCTAGTCGCGACTGGAGGAACTCAAGCACGGCTACAAGATCTGCAGAAAAAAAATCTGCAATCCCTCTATCGACACACCAGCGCGCATAGCAGGCTTATCTATCCTCGTACTGATCGTTTGTCGAATCCCTCCGCGAAGCCAGTATTGTGTCTGCAACTCGTGCAGGAATACCGCTTTTCTGGAGGTGATTCCTGACACTGGCCAAGCCACCCATTGAATCCTGGGATTCGGGTGGAGGGCCCCGTTCTGGGATAGGAGGTCCGGTCGTAAAGGTAATATAACAGCAGGCTGAGCCAGAAACCTGAGTATTACTGGAAACCAACTCTGCGCCGACTAAAGAGGTGCCAGGAGCACAATTAGTCGTGCAGGCTGAGTGCCTAGCTGAGACAGGTCCTTGGAAATCAGAGGTACTGGGGGGGAATGCCCACAGAACTGTCCGTACAAACTAGCTGGAAGGCGTCCGGTGCCACTGACCTCGGGTCGGTGACTCGGGAGCAGAACGTTGGTGTCTGGTGGTTCACCCCAGATGCAAACAGATCCACCTGTAACGACCTGTATAATAGGGAGAAAATCCCGAAGATCCCCAGGTCGAGCCTCCACTGGTGAGGAGCGAGGATCCGGCGAGACAGAGCGTCCGCACGGACGTTGTCCATCCCCGGGAGATAAACAGGTAGCACCCTGACACTGCAAACACGAAAACGTCGTTTATTTCCGTATATGGTCATTGGACGGAAAAACGACGTTATTTGGACGTTTTCAAACCATCGTTTTTCCGTCCAAATAACGTCGTTATTTGACATCGGAATTTACTGGGAGAGAACGATATCATCAAGCTCCTCCCTTTCTTGATTGACATTGTCAATAAAGCAACAGCGTCTACCGATATTTCTACTTCTCAGATTTCATTGGTCAGTTCTCGCGTGTTAGATGACAGGCCCGCGTTTGACGCTGCACTCGAAGCGCTAAGCGGAAGTATTGAAATCAATCGTTCTGCGCATGCGTATTACTTAATGCCTTGTCTAAATTTTCCGTTCTGAGCATGCGCGTTTTCGCGTATTGTTTCCGAGATTTCATGTCACCCCTATTTGACAATGATTCATAAACACAGTCTCGTGAAAGTTCGGAATCGTACAATTCCAAACTGGTGATGCCTATTCACACTAAGGCATATTCTTCCCCCCCCCCCCCCCCCCCCCCTAAATAACCTTGACAGGAAATACTGCTGATAGCCCCTGGTCAACTCAGCCGCGCTACCGCAGAATGTTCGTCCAACTCTGCAGGGGGGCATTCAAACACACTGAAATGTTTTCGCCTTGCATCCAAGATGGTGGACAAGTGAAATCGTATGAAATTGGGCTATTATAGGTCGCTGTCTCTTTTTTGATTACCCAATAAAGTCACTTCAACATTCAATTTCCGATACCAGTAAATGAATAAGTGTGTTTAACGCTACAATTAGTCAAAGACCAACGTTGTCTGGTTTGATGACACACAATCTAACAGGTAGCACATTGTGTACACCCTATCCCCATTAAAGTCTCCACTGTGCGTATTCCTGGTGACAAAAAGGCATAATTTACCTAGGAATCTCATTAAAACATTCATGCACGGCATTCTCTACCTCTAGAAGATTATATAGTTAACATGCTTATCCAAGTCGAACTATCATGCCGCTCAAAAATCCAGCACACACACACACACACACACACACACACACACACACACACACACACACACACACACACACACACACACACACACACACACACACACACACACACACACACACACACACACACACACACACACACACACACACACACACACACACGGACCTAAATAACCTGGACAGGAAATAATGCTGATAGCCTCTGGTCAACTCAGCCGCGTTACCGCAGAATGTTCGTCCAACTCTGCATGGGGCATTCTCAGTGGCTTCAAACGCCACAATCAGTCAAGGACCAACGTTGTCTGGTTTGATGACATTATGTACACCATATCCCCATTTAAATCTCCACTGTGCGTAATCCTTGGGACGAAAAGGCCCCATGTACCTGGGAATCTCATTAATACATTCATGCGCGGCTTTCTTTACATTAAGAAGATCATAGTTAACATGCTTATCCACCTCGAACTACCATCCCGCCCAAGATGAATTTTGATTTACCAATCCCTGAAATGAAAAGACGTGCGTTACGAAGTCGTTACCAAGTCGTCATCAATATCCGTAAATGTCTGTGATATTATTACCCATCCAAAGCCGAATATATTTATTGTGCTTTCTTGACGACAAATGTCATAATTGGGATAAAACTTTTTTAGTAAAGTACAGATTCTCGTGTTTTTTTGGGTTGACTCCCGTCCGGGGTTTGAGCCCAAACTGTGAGTGAGGCACCCAATCGCCAGGAAACAAGTCAGCGATCTAATCCATTCTCAGTAAACTACATATTCTCGTAATATTTAAGGTTGAGATAATGGACGTTGATGGACAAATTAAAGCCAAAGCCTAACTTATGAATGATCGGTAATGGGCAATAGACAAGGGGCAAACGGGAGGCCGGGGTAATCAGCGCTAATTATCTGTTGGCTTCCCTTGTTACGTTTCCTTCTTTGCTATCTTTTTACTTTTGTTGTTCTTACAGGTACATGTATATGTTCTCTGCCTCATAGCATTTATTCACCCGATGAAGGGATGAGTATATACACCGAAACGTTGTGTTCCTCATAATAAAGACGTTGACATTCATATTTTTTCCTTATGTGTATCACTTCTTAATGCCCTTCAAAGACTCAATCTAGCTTTGTTTTTTAAATGTGGAGATATTTGCTTAGCATATAATATGATCATGCCTATAAACATTTGGGTCTTTGTCTGCATGAGCATTTAGACATAAATTTTATAGCTGATGACATTGCTAAATCTGCAGGGATGCAGTACACGTTATAGCAAGCTGTGATCTTTATTCACACTTTAAATATTCGAAAGGAGATCTGTATGTTTATCGTAATCTTCCGCAACTCTCACCTCCTGACCAGTTGAACTTCTTAGTGCATTCTGATGAATGAAATCTTTTGCGTTATGATAATCTCTGTTTGCTGATATATAATATGTACATATTGTAAAATATTTGAAACGTGATATTCGATGCATTCTACATATCTATTCGAACTACGTAGTCATTTTTATGCTGTACAATTCTTCTACTTCTTCTTCACACACACACACACACACACACACACACACACACACACACACACACACACACACACACACACACACACACACACACACACACACACACACACACATTCACATTAATTGTTTCATTAAATATATCATCGAGTATCAGTAAGAAACTAGAACTAACTGCCTTTGTTCTGTAAATCTCACCAAGTTTCAGCTTTCGCCTATTCCTTTGTGGAATAAGGTTTCACATTTGTAAAATGATCTCTCTTATCTGTCTGCACCATCAACTTGACTGCCCTCAGCCCCTGCAGTTTTCCCATCCCATATTGCCAAGCAGGTCACCCACAAGGAGGAATACGGCCCTCCTTCAGTCCAGCTATACTGTGCCCAGCACAATATGTTGTGAATACGTAGCCTTGCTGTGGCCAAACATTTTGTAACAATTTGGCAACAGCATATATAATTCAGTTTTATTTCAACAAAAACGGAAAAAAATCGGATCTTCTTATTTTGTGGATACCATAAAAATAAATCAAACCAATGGATCGTTTGAGCTAGCATGAATATAAAAAAGTAATTAGCAAGTCGATAGTCATAAGTCCATCTGTTGGTCCCACGTGAAATGTTCTTCATATATACTGTAAATCATGAAATTAATGCAATCATAAGACAGCACATTAATGCGAGTATAGAACCCTGGCCTAAAATGCGTCATGACATTTATGAAGGTAGCCTTGCAAAATCACTGTGGAGTCACAATTCAATAATGTACTATTGCCTGATAGACGTTCGACCGAAAAATATCATTTGCTAACTTCAACTGTTCATCTTATTTCGATTAATGTATGTTACATAGTTAATATGTTCATGGGCTTCTTCACTGAATGTATAGTGTGGAGGACTACTTCACTGTAGGATAAATATTTTAAAACGTGTACTTTTTCCTAATTTAACACCCTTAAAAGAGGCTGTAAATAATGTGGATATCTCATATAGAAATAACAAGTCGTGGTCGTTGTTTATGGAACAATAAACAACTCCTACTCGTCGTTTGTGTCTTAATTATATGACCATATACACTAGCATTATATCTTTTCATAAGCATTTCCATTACCATAAGAAACCCTTGCCAAAAGTAGCGCCAACTGCACGATTACGACAAGACCAGGAGCACCAACATATTAAAATATATACAACAGCTGTACTTGCTTATCTTTATACTTAAAAGCATCAGTGTTGTCTGTCATACAGACCCCGAAACAAATATGTCCAACACAGCCCAATATTTGGCAAAATGAAGAAGGTCTCTCGGCTCCTATTTATTATATTTTATAACTATTCTTTTATAACTGTTTTTTTTTCCGTCAAATATGTTCCTTTCAGAGATTAGATGCTATTCTAGCATCAGGTCTGTGGTACGTTCACTACATCAGAGTTGACATTAAAACGATATTTACATATATAAATACATACAGAGGAAATGCTTAGCATCTACCTTTTAAGGAAGAGTGCAGGACGACTTGCTTTTTACAGATATGTCTAGACATATATGTATGAACATTTGGATGAATATAGATATACCTCCTTATAGATAGTGTTCGTAGATGATTGTAGAACGTGCATGAAGAAAATGGAATAATTATGTGAGTAATCGGGTTAATACCACGTTTAACAATATTCAGCCATATTGCGATATTGGTTTCCAACATACAAGACGGACCATGAAATTATGACTTGAATTTGGAACTGGCTTTCTGGTGTGATGTAACACCCCATAATATCCTGTAGAAAAAGAGCTTAAAGCACGAATGTTAATTCATCAGTATATATGTATTTTGCGCAAAAGGATATTGTAGGATCGACGCTGACATGCGCATATACTAGTAACCTATTCACCATTGCTGTAATATTTAATTTATTTGTATTTTGACACATATCGATAGGAACATGGAGAGTCTGTCTGAAGATATATAGACACGCATGGGATCTTTTGGATAGTTGTACCTCACGGCTAGACTAACGCTCAGTCTCTGAAAATATATTACTTTGATTAAAACGAGAAACTATATTTAAATTTAAAGGAGCCCCAGTGGGATGGACATTTCAGCCTGAACCTGTTGAACATCTAGGCTTGTTTCATTTGGGGCTATAGCATTGCAGTGAAGCCTGGGCGGAAGAAAAAAGCTGTTTACACCCATCAGATTCAAGTCACTACTTCTCTCTCCAAACGAAAATAAAATACGAAAAATGTCAGAAGTGTTCAATCTTAATCCTTCTAATTTTCTATTTAGATACAAGTTTTAACTTTAAAGTAATTATATGTATCTCATGTTAAAAAAATGTATTATTGGTATCTGTGGTGCTGGTACCGTTTTGTCGCCATTGTGTAGCTTTTGTGGAGTTGCTATGAATATCAAATACATGTCTTGAAATATGGACTTGTAACAGAACCCATCATTGAACCATTTGCAGTCTAACCCATCTAATTGCCGTGTATGGACATATTATCCATCTACTTATACATATTTATTATGGACATGTACATAATTTCATTGCAACATATTATTTAAAAAAATACCCGTGAAGATCGGGGTTAGAATAGGCCTTCAACAACCCTTGCTTGTACAAAGGCGACTCACATCATCGGGTGGTCAGGCTCGCTGACTTGGTTGATGCATGTCATCGTATCCGAATTGTGTTGATCGGTGCTCTTGATGATCATAACTGGATTGTCTGGTCCAGACTGGATTATTTACGAACCACCGTCATATAGCTGGTATATTGCTGAGTGCGGCGTTTAACAACAAACACTCAAACAAAAACTATTATTAAACACCTTCCAACAATGAGAAATTAAACTTATATTTTCTATATATTCTGTTATATTTATAACATAATTTGATTCATAATTTAATTATTGCATTGCTTTCTTGTCTGTCATTCAATGTACATGTTCAAACCCCTAAACTTTGAATATTTGATTTTTTTCAATAATGGTTACGTTAGTGAGTTGCCTAGATCTCTCGTTTATCTCTCACACGAACAGATTAAAATAATTTGTTTTTACTATCATATTTCAGTTTATTTAATTCATAATACGAAATTAATAATTCATTTATCACAGTATAGATCATATTCGTTTATATCACTATCTGGTGTTAAGGTTTTATTGCAGAAATTGTAATGAATTCAAAATGTAGAAAGATACACAATTTGCCATTATTTGACGTTAATACTGTACAAAGTATAATATAATGATGAGAATTCCTGTAACGGACAGTATTTAAGAAAGAAATATTAGTCGATTAGTCAGATATGCCCTTCAGTAGTATTATTGTATATCTCCAGAGAGAGGTTTACATTGTAGTTCTCATTATTTGTGGATAATTCAACAAGCAAAAGTAGAAAATATATATTCTATCATAACGAAAGAATACAGAGTATACAATAACTCGCAATTGTTCAAAAGAGATTTCAAATCACAATAACATATCTTATATAAACAGAGGTGCTAATGGTTTAATCTCTACATTGTGCCCATGTTCGTGAGCCGTTGTTCTATTCAGCCAACAGCCCAAACCCGAAACAGCCCTTATCCGATTACACTGACCCAGTCCTCCAGTTCTCCATGCGATACTGTCGCTCTTGTACGTCTCCCAGTCCATAGAGAATAAATTTAAAAGGAATCCAACTCAAGTCTAGAACTATTTGTCAAGCCTAGATTGCCTCAATGCTATCAATGAAAGTAAGCGTTAATAAAAAATATTGTTCTTGGCTGCTTCAGATTATATTTTGTAGATACATATATTTAACTACGAAAATTGTACTGACGCCGGTGTCCCGGTATAAACACTCCCCCGTACAAATTCTACCCCCGGAGATTTTATACCGGTACAGATTCTCCCCCGGAGAATCTGTTGTGAAATAAAATCTCCCCCGGGCGGATATATTTCGCGCCCCCCTCAGTATTAAGTCTCCCCTCTGATTATTCGGTTTGCTGCAATGTCTTTAAGTACTATATTCTTTAAATAGTTATCTTTAATGTAAGGAGGGTTACTTTAAAAATATACTAGCCACATAAAGAAACTGTGCACGGAGAAAATATATTCTGGACTGAAATACAACACAGCAAGAACAAAATGATGCAGATGCTGTAGCAGCTGAATGATCGGACCATAAGAAAATGTCAACGGGACCTGAACAACATCTGTTACGATGACGTCAGAAGATCAAAATGGAGTAGAGGGTCAAACGACAAAGTCAAAAAGTCAATAACGGGTATGACCACCCTGTGCGTGAATCACAGCAGTGCATCGGCGACGCATGGAGTCCACCAAATGGGCATGGAAGGCCTGGGGAATGGCCTGCCATATCCTCCTCAAATCCTGTGCCAAGTCACGGACGTTATCTGGAGGATGTGGAAGCTGACGCAGACAGCGCTCCATTTCATCCCACACATGCTCTATTGGGGAGAGATCTGGAGGATTTGCAGGCCATGGCAGTAACATGACATTGTTATGGTGTAGGAAATCCATTGCGACCCTAGCCGTGTGAAGACGAGCGTTGTCCTGTTGAAATGTCAATCCCGGGCCATGACGTTGCAGGAAAGGAATGACTACAGGCCTCAGAATCTGATCTCTGTAGCCAACACCGGTGGGATTGCCCTGAACAACCACCAAAGGGGTTCGGTGCCGTGCCGTTATCCCAGCCAAAATCATCACAGAGCCACCTCCAAAACGATTTCTCTCCACAATACAGTTGCGTGCATAACGTTCTCCCAAACGCCGGTAGATACGTTGGCGCCCGTCACTTGTGGAAATGTTGAACCTCGATTCTTCTGTAAAGACAACATTTCTCCACCATATTCGAGGTTGGCGAACATGATTTCGACACCATCTTAGACGGTTGACTCGATGACGGTGTGTCAGGATGGGACGTATGGCAGGGCGTCGTGGTCGAATCCCGTACTGACGTAAACGATTCCTGACAGTGTTGGGATGGATACGCGCAGTCCAGGAATTGTCTGGGACGTCGTTACTGCCGTTTGGAACTTGTGTCGGAGATGTGTAACTCGAATCCATCTGTCCTGTCTTGGCGTCGTTACTCGGGGACGTCCTGAACGTGGTTGGTCGGCAACGTCATTTGTGTTCTGATAACGCCTCACCAATGCCGATATCGTGTTACGATGGCATTGGAAATGTGTTGCCACCTGTTGTTGCCTCATTCCCGCTCGGATCATTCCAATGGCTTCATGACGCTGTGCAGCTGTCAATCTTGGCATGATTTGCTTGTGATATGCTTGTGTCTGCGCCTGAGAAGTTTTGAATTTTTGAATGACCACAGATTATGCTTTCCAAAGTGACAGCGAATTTTGAGTTGCACATGCTGTGTACAGCTGCACAGGATGCACGTGCAGTAACACATTGCACGTCCATAGGCCCCCATCAATGACGTCATATCGCATGGCACGTGCACGAGCGTTTGAATGTCTCAAACCTATATTTCATATATGGACGGTGTGCCCTTATATCTTTATTTTCTCCGTGCACAGTTTCTTTATGTGGCTAGTATAGATTATGAAATATGGTCATAATTAATTGATATTTCAGCATATGTTATTTGGTAACTGTACCTTCCATCCTAAAATAATTATAAGACATAATCATACCAAACAAATTTGAATTAAAAATAACTTAATGTGACAAATACATGTACGGTTACTGTTGTAACTGAAATTCAGAAATCTTATTAATCCTCGCAAACATTCGGTTTTAACACGTACAAACTGTCAACATATCCACGCGCGCCTCCAGCTCAGGCTGTCCGTTATACTCTGATTTAAGATCTAAAATATATTCCTTAATACAGGCTACGATTTGAAAATGGTATCGGTGTAGGTGGGGTGAGGTGAAATGGGGTTTAACGTCGCGTCCAAGATTATTGCACTTATATAGCGACGTGCATGCACGCGTGTGCATGTGTGTGGCTGCTTGTACTAGTCCGGACTGATGCCGATTTATATGCTAGTTCACTGACATACCATGCCGCAGTTGAATGAATACCCCACTCAGACACAGTATACTGACTCCGAGCCGACCAGTCCTTGCTTTAAACATACAACATCATAACTATCTAATTCAGCAGTGATTAAATCTACTGTGTCTTTAAGACAGCGTACGTTTAGATGTATACTCTTTAAATCTGGACTATGCAAAGGTCCTGGATTCGGACTATTTTATCGCAGCAAAAGAGAAAAAGTAAAACTAAGAATGATAATCGGAAATTTTATAAGCAAAGTAACCCAAAATATAGAGAAATGTGTATCATCTTTCCGAAATGATTAGCATGTAGAATAAATTCTAAAACACCCACCGCCAGCCTATATTGAACAACATCAACCGGCATCGTCAAAGCAAAGTGCACATGTAATTGTTACAATCGGGCTGGCGGTGAATCTTAATGAAAAACACCTTGTTAAAAAGACACACCGAAACTGATTTGCATAACTGATGACCACAACATATTGAAAAATATCAAAACAGTAAAAATGATACAGTATAACCTCATAATCAATCGCCAGCTGTCAATATACAAAACAGAATAATACATCAAGATGACAGTTTTCATGTAAAGATTAAGTATTTCTAAGCAAATTAAAGATACATATATCTAGATATTGTGCATATCTTTAAGTTGCTTAGAAATACTTAATTTTTACATGGAAACTGCCATCTTGATGTATTATAATGTATTGTATATTGACAGCTTGTGATAAATTGTTACCAGATGGCTTCAGCTGGTGTAGCAGACAACACACTTTCCAACAATGGGGAAAAGGGTAAAAATATGAGTAGGCTGGTTATCATAGAGCAGACGGCTCACCAGTCTAAGATGTATTGAAAATACACACACTTAATTCTCAACCTTATCTAATGTTAATTCAACAATTTATCATATACTTAGCAGTGGGATATTCTGTTAATAATCTCTCATAATACTATTGAATGGTTATGTACATTCTATCAATGTTTATTTGTACAAAGCTGTTTTATGTATGTACAGAAGTGGGACATTAATACATTATTGTCTGTCTGTCTACAATGTATACCTTACAATTTAACCGATTACACACGCATGGCAAGTATTTATATAAACGACCGAAAAGGGAGGGGGGGGGGGGGGGGGGGGGGGGGGATATTCTGGGGGGATATTTTATTTCGTAGGTGGGGGGAGAGTTTATTTCGAGAGGGGCGGAACAGTACCGGTATAAATTCGCCGGGGGGGGGATATTTTATTCTGGGGGCGAATATATTTCGTGACAGGGTCCCGGCACACAATGACAAGTGAGGATGCCGCGCTACACTATAATGAAAATTATAATCAAGTTGACTAGCGTGTACATTACTACAGTGAACATGTACATGATCATGCCATCATAATCAAATGTCGTAATATCAAATACTAATATATTATTATGTGATGAATTTGACTATATCAGTGGTAACATGTGATATTAATATTCCATCAATTTCTTTCCTGGTTGGTCTATCCATGTCTACAAAATGAAAATAATGCAATTAAAAAGGAGCACAGAACAATTCTTAATTTCAGACTAGAGCTGTGGAAATCTAGACTTTCCAAATCATTATAGACTTGAGTTGGTCTCATTTTTTACATTATTCTCTTGGGTCTACGTCACAGCTCAT
Source organism: Haliotis rufescens (assembly GCF_023055435.1). NCBI lineage: Eukaryota > Metazoa > Mollusca > Gastropoda > Lepetellida > Haliotidae > Haliotis > Haliotis rufescens. Next base: position 11,123,663 of record NW_025964383.1, read on the forward strand.
GCCACACAATAACAAGACCAGTTAGTCCCCCGGCGGAGCGCCTGGATTTTGGTTATATCATCTAACATGGTCAACTCTGCTCTTAAGTAAACAAGAACCTAATTAGCGAGTGGTCCTTTATGATCATACTGGGTCTTTGTCCTTTGCTTGAACAATAATGTAACTTAACTTCTTTTATTGAGTCGTTTATTTGTAGATAATTTCGTATACAGATAATTCATCTAACATGGTAATTATAATCATAACTATTTTTCAATAATAATGGTATGCACAGTTCTTTATGTTGTTCTGTACACGGATTCCCAAGAGGCTATATTGCATCATATAGAATACTCATGGATGTGTATGCCACTGTACCAAATTAATTATGATCATATTCTATATTATTATCCCATTCAGACCCTACATTTTAACAAGAACACACAGAGATATAGTTCAGAAACACTAGACTGAATTTAATCCAATATGATTCCAAAATTATTAGATATATTTATGATTAATTTCATTGTGAAATAAGAAAACAATTGTCAAATAAATGGATTTTAATGTGAATAAAATCCAGAGGCCAAATATCGGAACCAATAACAGACCCTATCATTAAACACGATTGTTAAGGATACTGGGCGTTCAATAATTCCGCTAAACCACCATTTCACAATGGGAAAATACGGGACATAATCGGCGATATTTACTTCATCAAATGAAGATCGTATTATGTATACGATTTCGTGTTAACAGTGAGCTGACACGAAATATTAACGCACTTATCACTGTCGAAAATTTAGTGTGTGTCATTGTTTACATTTCACTGATTTGAAGAACACTTTCGAGTCTCGAAACAGCTTAAATAATGTTTTCCTTCACTAAAAGTAACAACGGACGTTATTCTCGTGACATATACTTGCAAGAGCATTCATAAAAATGCTAAGAAAAAATATTTAACAACCCGTTCTAGCGTTTTTCTATAGTATATACATGGCGTGTCAGCCATGTTTGTTCGTCTAGTGGAGGCGGCCATTGTGCAGTCATTGCCTCGGTCACTGTAGCGCCAGCGCCGCATACCAGGGGAACCAGGCTGCTTCAATTACCCAATTGATTTGATTAGAAATACGTGCGTCAGTGTATTTTATTAACCCCCCAAACCGTAATTTAAACACATTTAATAACAGATCATATACACGCATGGTGCCTTCACTTACTACTAGCTTTAATAGGCCATCCCGGAATAAAATAGTTCCCCAAAAGCGAGGAACATCCCTTTTAGTCTGTTTGTAAGAAATGTATTCCAAACAATATCCTCAGTAGATGAGAAGATCTGTTAAAGAATTGCCTCAGTAAGTCAATCACAATGACAGAGCGTCGTAATACATTAACATCAAGTACAATACGTCAAAATGGGCGACACGATAAACGTGACGGGAGATATTTCCGAAGTTGTTAATAAACCTGTGGTTATTTCAAGCTTTTGTCATCACTGATCAATTGGCCAATCATTGAAAGGTGATTGTAAAGATGTGTCAAATAGATACTAAGGTAAACTCATAGATTGCTGTAGATTGTCACTACGATAGTTTCGATGTTTTGGTTTTTTTCGTTTTTATTTCTCTAGGATGGGTTGTAGCGAGGTATCCTTAAGCGGGCTATGCAACCAAACTCTCTGACTTATCCCAGACTAAGCTAAGACGCTAAGTTCAAAATTAAAGGGTCTAAATGACGAGAAACAACGCTTCTGTTTGAATTCGTACATGTACCAGGGAATTCCCAGGGTTTTCCCCAGGAATGTGGAAGTGGTCAGTGTTTATGTCATTTCAGGAATACAGTCACGTGAAAAACGTCATGTGACCGACCTCTCCTCCAATGGAAAAGCCGTATATCTTGTAAACTTCAACTAAAAAAATAGTTACTGTTATAACCAAATGAAACACAACCCATATCCGAAAGAGGTAACTGTGCATAGCGGAGGGATATGTTATCACAATAAACTTTGTAACATGGTTTGATGATTTGACTTCTTGGCGCGTGTCTGAATTCCTTTAACATGTTACATATCCTAAAACTGGCTTATCAGCTAATCTCGCTGCACTACGCGCGACAGATACTAGAGCAAGGCATGCCAGAAATACGAAACCTTATGCTTACCGAAAGGATGCCTTAGGCATCACGTGCGTCGGGGGACCAGCGCCATCTCATTGGCTGTTAACAGTTGTACAAGGCGGGGCATAAAGCATCGTTTTTCCGTCCATTTTACGCTTGAAAAACTCGACCCTTTTCCGGACACTTTCTAGACGCTCGCCAATTAATCAATTTTAATGAATTTTTAGTCGTTTTTCCGTCCAATGACCATATACGGAAAAAAATGACGTTTTCGTGTTTGCAGTGATAGTTTCTGGGCATCTTATTTGAAACATAGTATTCTGTCCCATATACTTGTTTGTAACATCGATACATTCTCAATTTATTAAGCCCATTTCGCCCCTCTTCCTTTCTTAACATATCGCTCAAACGGGTAACATATTCATTTTTACACCATTGTTCCACCTGTGTTCAAACAGAAAATTTATCAATAAAACCTGTAGCGTTTAATATATGTCCTAAATCCATATTATTAAACTTCTTTCTTACCCTACCATTCCAATTTTTACAACCATTTACAGCGTATCTATCAGCCCAGTTAAACATGTGTTTGTTTAACCTACTAGACATATTCTTAAGGCGACACCATTGTCTTGCTACACTTTTCCACTGTCTGACAACAGGCGGTATCCATCCCATGTCCCCATTTATAGCGACGTTAGGGGCGTATTTGCCGAGTCCCAAATAAAATCTAATGGCTCTATGGTGTACAGCATTTATTGCTGACACATCATAATTACCCCAGATAGCCGCCCCGTAGTCAAGAACAGACCACACCATACTATCGTACAATTTGGAATAGGTTTGGAAATGCATACCGCCTATTGTCTTAACTTTGGATATCAACAGACACAAAGCCCTATTAGCAGACTTCGCTGCTGCACGTGCCATTGCAATAAAATCTAAGTGGTCTGTGAACAGTAGACCAAGATAATTATATTTAGCAGCAATGTCTAAAATCATATTTCCGACATTAAAAACATGCTTTGTCTGTATGACAGACGGATTTCTAAAATGGACAATTTTAGACTTTTCCTTATTGATCTCGATCTTATTTGTGCAACACCAAGTATGTAAAACATCTAACAGTAGACTGAGATCAGCTTCATTCTCAGCTAGCAATGCTAAATCATCTGCATATGCTAATGCTGCAATATTAAAATTGTCTACAGTAACACCAATATTAAGACTGTTGAGAGTATATAATAAATCATTTATGAACAAGTTAAAAAGCAAGGGAGATAACAAACACCCCTGTTTTAAGCCACGGTTTACCGTGAACCAGGAAGTAAAGAAACCATTCACTCGAACACTGCATTTAACACCCTTGTATAATGATTGCAAGGCAGGCAACATTTTGCCTCCAATACCATGGTGAGTAAGTTTATCCCATAAAATGTTTCTATTAACACAGTCGTAAGCTTTCTTAAAATCTATGAATGCAACAAATGTAGATTTCTTTTTTACTTTTCTGTTTTCTATAATTGCTGTTAGCGTTTGGACGTGATCGATAGTAGATCTTTTTTGTCTGAATCCGTTCTGTGAATCATGGAGTACGTCGTTAGCTTCTGCCCACAGTTGTAGTCTTCTGTTAAGGATACTACAATACAATGGCATCAGAATGCACTAAGACGTTCAGCTGGTCAGGAGGTGAGAGTCGCGGAAAATTACGATAAACTTCAGATCTCCATTACGAATATCTAAAGTGTGAATAAAGATCACAGCTTGCTATAAAGTGTACTTCATCCCTGCAGATTTAGCAATTTCCTTAGCTATAAAATTCATGTCTAAATGCTCATGTAGACAAAGACCCAAATGTTTATAGGCATGACCATATTATATTCCTCGGAAATATCTCCACATTTAAAAACAAAGCTAGATTGAGGCTTTGAAGGCATTAAGAAGTGATACACACAAGGAAGAAAATGTATGGATGTCAACGTCTTTATTATGAGGAACACAACGTTTCGGAGTAAAAACTTACTCCTTCATCAGGTGAATAAATGCTATGAGGCAGAGAAGATATATATGTACCTGTAATAACAACAAAAGTAAAAAGATAGCAAAGGAGGACACGTAACAAGGGAAGCCAACAAGTAATTGGCGCTAACTACCCCGGCCTCCCGTTTGCCCATTGTCCATTGCCCATTACCAATCATTCATAAGATAAGTTTTGGCTTTAATTTGTCCATTGATAATCAACTATCAACGTCTATTTTCTCAACCCTAAAAAGTACGAGAATCTGTTTCTTAAATGAGAAAGTGTTTTCCAAATATAACATTTGTTACATTTGACCACGTTCTTAATGGCATTGTGTGTTTGAAGCTTTCGGCCATGGGAGCCGTGCCATTTTTCACCTGTCAGAGGGGTACACAAAGTACGTGATCTGGACTAAAAGTTGTCTGACTTTTATTTTTGGTGGAAGCATCAGTGGCTGGGTTAGATCGCTGACTTTGTGTGCTGGTCATTGGGTGCCTCACTCACAGTGTAGGTTAAAATCCCGGACGGGACTCAACCCAAAAAGCATCTGTACTTTACTAAGAAGGTGTTATCCCAATTATAACATTCGTTGTCAAGAAAGCACAATTAATATATTCGGCTTTGGATGGGTAATAATATCACAGACATTTACGGATATTGATAACGACTTGAAGGAGCTTCGTAACGCAAGTCTTCTCAATTCAGGGATTGGTAACTGCGGTCTGTAAATATCGAGTCTGGACAGACAATCTTGTGATTGATGTCATGAGCATCGATCCACGCAATTGGGATACGATAACATTCATCAACCAAGTCCGCGAGCCTGACCACCCGATCCCGTTAGTCGCCTTTTACGACAGCATTGTCGCCTTCTATGGCAAGCATGGGTTCCTGAAGACCTATTATGCAATGCCATATTTCTTATCGCCAGGGATCACAGGTGTGATACCAGTCTCCCTCAAGGAGACGTCTGATTAAACTCTTTGCTTCGTCAATGCTTCGTCTTGCCCAAACTGCTAACTGGTACCACTAGCAACGATACAATGGCGTACAAAGACTTACAATGAGTCAAGCATCCGTCACTCGATTTCCATTTTCTTGCATTTAGAAAGCACGATTGATTGTTTGATTGATAAATTGTTTCAGTTAATTGATTGGTAGATTGATTGAGTTAGCTGATTGAGTTGTTTGATTGAGTTGTTTTATTAAATTGTTTGATTGAGTTGTTTTATTGATTGATTTACTTGTTATATTGATTGTATTGTTTTATGAAGTTGATTGATTGTTTTATTGGTTGTTTGAGTCATCCATGCGGATAGCGTAATCTCGATTAATGTATTCAGGAACCTCTCGTGAACAACATTTATTGAAAATGCTACCGAAGAATCAAACAACTTAAAGATTTGGCTTCTGTGGAGGAATCATTCTAATATTTCACATAACCGTTAACGTACTTCTTGAATGTTGTCACGCCATTCATTCAGACAGATCTCGAAAATGTGTTAATATTTATGCGAGGACAACGGATTAGACATCGCGAGGCCGGTTCACAAGCCGTAAAAGCCTGTGATATGTCATGAATAGCCCATTGCATCTCCTGTACAAAGACTTTCTTTTGTACGTGTTGTCACAGAGCCACAAACTTCGCTCAACGGATCAGATAAAAGCAGGACTGCTGGAATCGGTGAAGGTCAACTTCCCATGACATAAACCCCTACTTGACAAACGCTTTAAGAAAGTGCCGCCATTCATGTACACAGCCCTGTGGATGAATGAACGACCTAGCGAGGCCAGTAGCGCCACCTAGTGAGATATAATGGAAGAAGACCAACCGAGAGTTGAATCTTCACATACTCTGCAGAACCTTGGTTAGCAATGGCACAGTAATTTATGAGAGTTTGTGAGTGAGTCGGATCTTACACCGCCTTAGCAATGTTCCAGCAATATCACGGTCGGGAGATTCCCACATTGTGCCTATGATATGCAGAGAATCGAACCTGGGCTTTCGGCACGAGGAGCGAACGCTTTTACCACAAGGCAACGCCAGCGGCCTTGATGATATGATCAACTTCATGTGTTTTCATTTTTCAAATGTTAAAGTTTGCTGTCACAGATAATGTTTATCACCACTGTAAAAAGCAAGGATATCAGCATATCATAACCATCACCATCATCATCGTCGTAAACCATCATTATCATCACCACCACCATCAGCATCAGCATCGCCACCGGTATCGTTATCACAGGTATATACGGTACTCCACACAGAGATTAACGAAGGGCATCTTTTTGATCAGGGGTTATTTAAATATATATAATAGCTGTGTGTCAGTATATCCAGTTTCTGTCAGTGCAGAAAAATACCAAGTCGGTCATCTGTGAACACGGTTCTTCAGCATCGGGCATCAGCTGATTTTCTTACGTCCTTGACACACAAAGACCTCTTGACATGAGGTAACTTACCAGGAAGAGGGGATAGTCGGATTGCAGACACGAGGTGGATGTCGTCCCAATCTCATTCAAATCAGACCTTAGTTCTCGCTACCGCTAAACAAAGATCTGAGGACATCCAATTAGGGGTCACGTCAGAACGACCTTTCATCCGACTAATCAGTACGTCGCTTACCAGATTATGAAAGTGACAGTCGGAATGTGATTTCTAATCACGCAGTCTCTAAAACTTTAACACGGGGTATTCTGAACGATAGTAACGGGTTTAACGACTGAATCCTTACAATCTAGACCATATATTAGCCAATCCAGAATGTTTTTTTGTTCAGATTTCAAATTTGTAATCGGGAATTTGTCAAAATATGTTTCGAAGCGTAGTCGCCAATTTGAAATTTGTGCTGTAAGCTGCCTTCTGATTGGTAATTCCTTTTGTCGGTCAAAGTTCGCGCATAGTAGGCCTGACGTGACCCGTAATGGGATGTCCTCAGATCTTTGTTTAGCGGTAGCGAGAACTAAGATCTGATTTTAATGCGATTGATTTGGTCCAAATAGTGTTACGAACTACCAGAAGCCATTTCATAGATCATGCTTTCTGTCTAGGAAACTATTCATTACTGCTGTACAGTATCAAATATTAGAACAGTAAAAGAAAATAACGGCACCAATTCTCAAACTGTTTAAAATTATATTCCCAGGATATATATATACACAACCGGGCAAAAGAAAATGCCTGCCATTTTAATATCACTTTGACTGATTGTGGCGTAAAACACACTTATTCATTTACTTGTATCGGAAATTGAATGTTCATCTTAATTGTTATTGATGAACACGTAATATATTTTTAAAGAAATAAAACAGTGACATAATAACTACAACTTTATGTGTGTACGAGTAGCTCTATTGGAGATGGAGATGAATGAGTGTTATAAAGTTGTAAGCTTCTTCACAACCGTGTAACCATGAATTGACTTTATTTGGTAATCCAAAAAGACATATCGGCCTAAAATGGCCAAATATCATACGATTTCAGCTGTTCACCATCTTGGATGCAAGGCGAAAACATTTCAGCGCGTTTGAAGCTACTAAGAATGCCCCCTCCGAGTAGGAAGAATATTCTGTGGTAGCGCGGCGGTGTTGACCAGAGGTTATCAGCAGTATTTCCTGTCCAGGTCATTGAGGTCCGTTTTGCGTGCGTGCGTGCGTGCGTGTGTGTATATGTGTGTGTGAGGGAACGGTGGGGGGTGGGGGGTGGGGGTGGGGGGTGGGGGGGTGGCGTAGGGGTGAGAGTGAGGGGATAGATGATGGATTTAACAACAAGTAAGTTCATCTTGAGCGGGACAGTTTTCGTAGATGGATTAGCATATGAACTATGATTCTCTTTAAGTAGAAAATAAAGATCCACGATGTTCGACCTGGTAGAAGTGTGTAATCAAACCGCACAGCATTGGTCTTTGATTGACTGTGGCGTCAAAACAAACTCATTCATGTTCTTGATCTGAATGTTCATCTTAATTGTTATGGAAGGTCACGGAGCCGTGATCCAGAGAACAGGGTGTCATTAGATAAAAATGAAGTATAATAGGATTACCAGAAAAACGGGGTATAACACCCAACCCAATAAGCTTCACTCAGGAACGTCAGAGTAAGTCAGTACAAGATTGAAAACTGCCCAGTAAGTAAGTATGACAGGCTAGTCGGGTATTGCTACTTGTATATGTGAAAACAAAGTTATTAAAAAGTATAGCAACACTGATGAAAGTCACCAATAAACGTGTATAAGTGTTATATCGTCACTGAAAAAATAATGAGTGTTTGTCTTAAGTATTAACATTCAAAAACGTGATATCTCTATTAGCGATATTGTCTACGTTCTACCGGTGAGTAAGCGTTAGGCTTACAATCTCGTAGTATAAATGTCCAGTTTGGAATTTGAAACTAATCTGTTTACAGTAACAGGACACTGCTTAAGTGTCATGTACAAATGAGAAAGTGGAATCCCGCCAATTAGGCGGACGAACCTTAAAACTATTAATAAACATTGAAATAAGCAATATCGGAAAAATGTATATGCATATAATATCTGGCAATATACACCAAGATCACCTTCTGCAAAAATAAGTTTTAAAAGCCGGTTGATATTCGTTTGCGTATTTGACGATAATATAACTTTCGAAAGTATTAATCCTTTTCCTATACTCAGACGTTCCTGAGCCTTGCGCTTTCCTACTTATTTTGACTAAAATTATTACCGTTATCATTGTATTAGTTAATGGGAAATGCGTGCCGATCAAGTACGTGCCATAAATTAAAACGACATTGTACGATTCCGAACTTATCACGAGACTGTGTTTATGAATCATTGTCAAAAAGTGGTGACATAGTGGAAACAATACGCGAAATAGCGCATGCAAAGAACAGAAAAGTTGGACAAGGCATTAAGCAATCCGCATGCGCAGAACGATTGATTGCAGTACTTCCGCTAAGCGCTTCGAGTACAGCGTCAATCTCGGGCCTGTAATCTAACATGCGAGAACTGACCAATGAAATATGAGAGGTAGGAATACCGGTAGACGCTGTTGCAATGTCAATCAAGAAAGGGAGGAGCTTGATGATATCGTTCTCTCCCAGTAAATTCCTATGTCAAATAACGACGTTATTTGGACGGAAAAACGATGGTTTGAAAGCGTCGAAATAAAGTCGTTTTCCCGTCCAATGACCATATTCGGAAAAAAACGACGTTTTCGTGTTTGCAGTGTTTGTAGAATTATTAAGAGAAAGTTTTGTGTGGGACTTTACATTTATCACTAATTCTATGAGGATATTGGAAGTGAATATGAACAGCCATTTTGTCTCACTGTTGATAGAATTTTAGATCTTCACAATCACCGAGTGTGACCATGTACACAGAACCGCGTTAGGGTTTGTGTTTTTTACATTTGCCCAATCACCCTGGTGAGTGTTGTTGGGGATACCAAAGGTGACAGTTTACTATCAGAGGAAATTGGTTGTGAGTGCTTATTCCATTTGGATAGGATTTTAATCCTTTCTTTCTCTGTGGGTAATCCTGTCACGTTGAAGGAAGGAAGTCACTCAACCAGGTCATGACAATGGTTATGCGCAAGGCTCGGAATCGCGAAAAGATCACTGGAGGTGTTGATGGAGGCTGGACATGCAGCATACAGTATTTCCAGTGTAGGCTGGCACCTCGTCTTTGTTTCACTTGGTATTTAAAACCTTGACCATTCACAGGTGCATTTGTCTATTTACAATGAAGTTGTTTAGCGTTCCCAGTATTTCTATACTATCTCACTGATTACTTGTTAATTGGCCACTGCAAGTGCCTAAATTATGTAAATTTCAGAGAACTGAGTTTATTCACATGTTAGCTTTCAAAGGTTGTGATGGATACTTGTATAATCCTCAGTTGAGTTTACTCACTAACGACTGTGAGCGTTTTGGCATGACTTCTGTATAACTTGTATAACTGCTAAAAGCGGCGTAAAACCATGCTCACTCACAGTAACTGTTAATCCTCTCCATTGTGCTGGCAAACTGGGGAAAGATCTGTGACGATCAAACTTAGTTGGAATCCTTGTTTATCTGTGACATCTTCCAACTGGTGACATTTTAGTAAACTTCAAAAGTGATGATGAATTTTAATATTCATATTATTATAGTTTTTCAAATTGTAAATAAAACTTTGATAAAATTGTGCTACACTCTCTGGGAAAATGCATTGTCTGTGGGTAAGTTTATATGTCACGTCACATCAGCATTTATTCAGTTATATTGCGGCGAAATAATTGCAAGTTTGCAACAATAGATGAATAAGTTGATAAATTTGGACCGCAGTTACCGATTAACAACTTAAGACATAGAGACAGGTCGTCGATATTAGAACAAACGTTATGATCCTGTTAAGACGATTGACAGTTAGAATGTTGGAGTAAATGGCCATATATTGTAGGGTCAATCGCTTTTGACATGTTTAAACTCACTTTAAGGCACACGACAAGTCAACACCTGCCGCCCTGATTATGTTCTTATGTTTGACAGCAACTATGCCCGTGGATTTCAGAGAAAGATATGATTTTTACCTTGATGTTATTGCAATGAGCGAAAATGTCTTCAAAGTCCACAGTTTGTTAAATAGTACAAAAATAAGAGTGTTAAAAATGAACGTTTTCTTTTATTGAACACAATATTTGAACTGTATTGCTGTAAATAATCTAGTCTGCTGCCTATGTAACTGAAAGATATTTATGTATGATCTTCATATGCCACGTCTTATGACCTCTATTATTCCTGCTGACGCTATCATAATGTTCAATTTCAGTCTGGCACTCCAAGCGTGAATAAGCATTACACATATGTTAACATAAACCACACTGACGCATATACAGTTTTGTAGATATGAAACATTCTAGCTATTCTATTTTATTCTAGAATGTTACCCTATGAGATATGTGATCTACAGGTTCAGCCATTTCCAATTTCCTCCACTAGTTATTGGAAACGTTCAGGAAAATATTTCCTTTCTCCCTTAATCCCATCTGTCATGCATGTAACACATATACTTAGTGAGAGCTTTATATAAATCCATACAATAAACTAATGTTCATTAATTATGATATTGATGGGTGTAGGGAACAGTCATTGAACAGTATTGACAAAGACTCTAAAATATATGACTAGTAAACCATTAATATACGTTGAAGAATATAAATTGTAAATGCCAGAATGATGTATCTAGGATCAAGTAGAAGATATATGGACAGTAACGCTGGGAATTTATTCAACAAGCCCGTGAAAACAACACTGCTTCAGCTCAATGTTTACCACTCCTGGCGGCCATTATGCAACGCCATCTTAAACACAACCCCGCGCTCACGTCTACAGGTCTTTTCCTGATGTACGGTAATTAGTAGAACCTCCTCCCTCAAGTGTATCCTCCATGATATAACCTACTCTCATTAATTAAATGCTGCCCTTTCCCAGCATCACGACTATAGAGCTGAGACAAAGAGACCCAAGCATCATAAAGTAATTAGGGTCTAATAAAAACAATGCTCCACCAAACCTCATAAACATGATCACTGAAAGTCGTGCTGCAGACGTTTAATGTCAACTCACAAAAAAACCCATTTAAATAGCAATAACATTTAACAGGAACATGTATTCTCTTAACTTCATCGCAAAACATCATGTAGAAGCCACATCAGTAATCATGTCTAAAAATGAGACATCAGCAAGTACATATAATAAAATGTGTGTTAACATTTTTCCTCAGGAAATCCAAAGGTTATCTCCTTGTTACCACCTCCAGGTTCAGCTAAACATGGGTCCTCCTTTGGTCAAAAGTTTGTTCCCCCTCTAATGAGTGTGACACGCGTTGCACACGAGTGACGAACGGGGTGCACATCCGTGTTCAACGCGTTGCAAACGGGTATCACACGCGTGGCGGACGGGTTCCACACGAGTGACCAACGGGGTGCACACGGGTTGCGTAACGCGTTGCCCATGCGTGTAAGGGGAATGAACTTCTAGGCAGTAGTGTATATCGCACAGACAAACATCCTAACTCATATCATCCATCGAATACGCAATTCATATGCATGCAGTACACCATATACCAGTGTACTACAATTGCAGATTGTCGTATGAGGCGACCTCCGTGACTTGCTGAATTGTCACTGGATTGTCTGGGCCATACTCCATCCATTGTTTACAGACCGCCATCCTGTCTCCTGACTATTGCTGAGTGCGCCGCAAACCAATAAAGAAACCAATAATGTGTACAGTGCGAAAACGTTAATTAATGAAATAAAAATAATAATTCCTTCTTGAAGCCAATGGAGAAACGAAGAGATGTTTTAATAACGGCATTTTGTCATGAATACACAATGCCCTTTTCTTCTTTTCAGACGTGGCTGGAGGATACAGCAGCTCCATTTTGGATGTTTTACGCTCTGCCTGTCAGATTTCAAAAACTCTTGCGATTCAAACTGATGGAGGAAGCTACAAGGCCTTGACATACCAGGAACTATTTCGACTTGCAACATTAGGTGGAAGTGAAGGTTCAACGAAAGTTTTCAAATATTTTCTTTTTCAGTGCATTTGGTTAGGATCTGATATGACCATTACATTTATAACAGTTTGGAGACATTTAGAGCAATATCCACTACGCATTCTTCCCTTGATTCAACAGAGTGAAGTGGGGGCACGGGTGGCCGAGTCGTCTAAGGTGCCGCGATTCGCTGTGCAGAGTTGCGTCCCTTGGGCACGCCAGAAACCTATGATTGTGGGTTCGAATCCCGGTTCGCCCCAATTAAGCTTCTAGGTTTGCCAGCAATATACCCGTGATCGTGGGTTTCACCGAAGTGGTAAACGTCTGAGACCTGCTTTCCTCCCACATGAAGCTGACACGCCGTGATATAGCTGGAATAATGTTCAAAGCTGCGCTAAACCCAACTCACTCACTCACATACCTGAAGTCTCTATCTATAATTTGAATTCGTACGCAGTATTTCTCCAGATTAAATATTAAGATATATCATAGGCTCTGGGACATCTGAACTAGAAACAGTTCCCACAACTAACCGCCTCGTGCATCACATACTTACATCATAATGCAATATAATATATTGACATAAGAATCCAGAGCATAATGATACAATGTAGTAACTGTCGCACTACTCACATACTACTGGACAACCTCGTTGAATATGAGACTAAAGAATAACAGATTAATTCAATAGCGCAGATCATTAAAATATAGCATGACAAATTGTTAATTCATAAACGATTTGTCACGTTAAATTTTTAATGATTTTAAATTGTGTAATTTGGTGGAACATGGTGAAAATATTCTCATTGGAATTGGAACGACTAACGAGTAATGCACTCTTAAACTACTTCTCTCTCGATATTGATAGGAACGCATATTATACAATTTATACTAATACCACCCGCAGTAATAAGGTTCACAGTGCTCATGAGTGATGTTTGTTTGTTTGTTGTTTGTTGTTTGTTTAACGACACATTCAGCAATATCTGCTGTATGACGGCGGTCCGTAAATAATCGAGCCTCTACCAGACAATATGGTGTTTGACATCATGAGCATCGATACGATGGGATACGATGACATGCATCAACCAAGTCAGCGAGCCTGACCAACAAGCATTGTCGCCTTTTATGGCAAGCATGGGTTGCTGAAGACCTATTCCACCCCGGATCTTCGCGGGTCCTCATGAGTGAAATGAATATCCAGTGGTTACAGTGGATGATATTGATCACGATAAATTACCTCAATATGGAGTTATCTTAACTTTTATCCACAGGAAAGGATCCCCACAACCATAGGCTCATAATGAGCGAGTAACTGAAAAGGCTGGTCAGGCCCGTTGACATGATTGATTTAATGTCATCATAGTGCTATCAGCGCTCGAGACTGTTATATGTCAGCCATCATGAAATAAAATTGTATATCGATGACAACGCCCTTAAACAACAAACACATCACAAATGATTGAAAGCACTTTCACCCCCTTAGCGTATTTGTTATGTTAAAAGCCTTTTCTGGTTATTTCATTTAAGTACTGGGTCTGGAGGCGACGACTGGCAGCTTTGTCGTGGGAAAGGACTTTGACGCCATTTTGGTCGACCCATTGGTGGCGGATTCGCCGTTTGATGTCTTTTCTACTGACACTTTCTCTGATGTACTTCAGAAGTTTCTGTTCTTAGGTAAGGAAAGGCAATGAATAAATTATCCTTATAATGCAATAGGATATAGGATATGATAGGAATTTTCAGGCTTGCTCATGGAACAGATTTGTGCAGAATGGAGAAATATAATAATACACCTTTTATAGGCATTGGTGTGCATTTTGAGAACGTTTTTTATGGATGTCAGCTACTATAAAGATTCCGACATCCAAAACCCTTCCAAACAAACGACTATGTCGCATGTTTTTTTCGCCAGGGGATAAAATATCATTTTATGGCAGGGTCAAGAGATCGGTGTTACTGTTGTATTTATATCTAGAGTTGTATTCGGCTACATACATGAAAGTCGTGCCATATTTATGCAAGGTGGTACCATATTTAGGCAAGGTGGTGCCATAGTTAGGCAAGGTGGTGCCATAGTTAGGCAAGGTGGTGCCATATCTAAGCAAGTTGGCGCCAAATTTAGGCAAGGTGGTGCCACATTTAAGCAAGGTGGTGCCATAGTTAGGCAAGGTGGTGCCAAATTTAGGCAAGGGGGTACCATAATTAGGCAAGGTGGTGCCATATTTATGCAAGGGGGTGCCATATTTAGGCAAGGTGGTGTCATATTTAAGCAAGGTCGTGCCATATTTAGGCAAGGGGGTGCCATATTTAAGCAAGTTGGTGCCATATTTAAGCAAGGTGGTGCCATAGTTAGGCAAGGTGGTGCCATAGTTAGGCAAGGTGGTGCCATATTTAGGCAAGGTGGTGCCATATTTAGGCAAGTTGGTGCCATGTTTAAGCAAGGTGGTGCCATAGTTAGGCAAGGTGGTGCCATATTTAGGCAAGGTGTTTCATGTTAATAATGTCAACTTAACACCATAAGATGGAATTATGAAGGTATTGGTATGAAACTATTATTCCAGCCATGGCGGTAATTCAAGGGAAGACCTCTTCGTGTGCAAGGAAGTCAATATTTGAAACCTTTGTGGTCACCACAAAAAAGTCACTTGGATTACCAGGTCAATTAGTAACGTATTTTGATATGGCGCGGCAAGTGAGGGAACCCCGACCTTCCGCTCTCAGTGGGATCTTTCTCCCTCTAGACCAAGTAGGCAATCCTTTAGTGGTATGGGTAAACACAAATAAAAGAAAATCTTGCTAGAATTGTAACCTTGCAATATCATTTTCGACGACTTGCCGACGATTACTATTTATTTTCTTAAATATCCCCATGACAATATATAACCGAGCAGTTATTTTTCTAAACAGGTGATGACAGGAACATGATTGACGTGTTTGTGTCTGGGAAGCGGGTGTGTGGAAATAATAAAATGGAAAACCCACGACAACCCATTGTCCAGAAGTACAGGACACAAGCTGACATATATCACAGCGAACACAGGATACTGAGGTACCATTTTGCACCACTTAAGACGTGATTCAGATGTTGTATCTGAATCTACAGTATACCCTTGGAAGAATACAAGGCTCCATCGAAACCCGTGCTCGAGGAATTTACCAAAGTGATAAATAGCGAAAACACTTAGTCGTTACACCATCATTAAGGTGAAGGCTGATTAAAAACTGAAATACTGTTTTAATGAGCGTTAAGTCAAACTCATAGAGATCCTAAGCCACGATCATCGCTTTCTGTGACACCTGAGGAAAGCGACACTGGACATTGATTTGTGCAACATCGGTTATTTCCGAGGCCCGGATAACAGCAATGGCGTTCTTTAAGTGTTCATAAAATACTGGAGTATTCATGTGTATGGTACAAAGTGTTCCGCCTTATTAAAATTATGTGTGTAACATACTGATATAAACACATGATCAGATTTGATTTTTCTCTTAGGCTCTCCATATTACACCTACAATTAATAACCCTGTCTCTACTTCCTCTGTGACTCTGATACAATGCTAACGTTTAAAATCATATTGGCCATATCATTAATTCTACAGCTGAAAGCAGTTAATGAAGAAATAAACACACTTGTCTGTACGCGTAAGTTTGAAAACTACATATAATTTTATTATCACCCATAAGAACACAGAAGCAGGGTTGTGTACTCAATAACTTTATTTTAGCAAGCTAATCAAGGCTTCTTGTATCCCATTTACGAAAATAGTCATGCGTATGTTATATAAGTGGACATCATCTTCTCAAAACAACCCAGGGTATCTGGCTACGTTATCTGAATGTTGTATTGCTACATTTTAATGGTATTGATGAGGTGAGGTGAAATTGGGTTTAACGTCACGTCCAAGATTATTGCACTTATATAGCGACGTGCATGTACGTGTGTGTGTTTGTGTGGCTGCTTGTACTAGTCCGGACTGATGCCGATTTATAGTGCTAGCTCACACTGCAAACACGAAAACGTCGGTTTTTTTTCCGTATATGGTCATTGGACGGAAAAACGACTAAAAATTCATTAAAATTGATTAATTGGTTAGCGTCTAGAAAGTGTCCGGAAAAGCGTCGAGTTTTTCAAGCGTAAAATGGACGGAAAAACGATGCTTTTTGCTCCGCCTTGTACAACTGTTAACGGCCAATCAGATGGTGCTGGTCCCCCGACGCACGTGATGCCCAAGGCTTCTTTTCGGAAGCATTAGGTTTCGTATTTCTGGCACGCCATGCTCTAGTATCTGTCGCGCGCAGTGCAGCGAGATTTGCTGATTAGTCAGTTTTAGGATATGTAACATGTTAATGGAATTCAGACACGCGCCAAGAAGTCAAACCAAACCATGCTACCAAGTTTATTGAGATAACATATCCCTCCGCTATGCACACTTACCTCTATCGGATAATGGGTTGTGTTTCATTTGGTTATAACAGTAACAAATTTTGTAATGTGAAGTTTACACGATATACGGCTTTTCCATAGGACGAGAGGTGGGTCACATGACGTTTATCAGGTGACTGTATTCTTGAAAAGGCGTAAACACTGACTACTTCCACATTCCTGGGGAATCCCTGGGAATTCCCAGGTACGAATTCATACAGAAGCGTTGTTTTTCATCATTTAGACCCTTTAATTTTGAACGTAGCGTCTTAGCATACTCTGGGATAAGTCATAGAGTTTGGTTGCATGCCCGTTCAAGGATACCCATCCTAGAGAAAAAAAACCACCAAACAATCCAAACTATCGTAGTGACAATCTACAGCAATCTATGAATTTACCTTAGTATCTATTTGACACATCATTACAATTACCTTTCAATGATCGGCCAATTGATCAGTGATGACAAAGGCTTGAAATCGCCACAGGTTAATTAACAACTTCGGATATATCTCCCGTCACGTTTATCGTGTCGGCCATTTTGTACTTGATGTAAATGTATTACGACGCTCTGTCATTGTGCTTGACTTACTGAGGTAGTTCTTAACGGACCTTCTCATCTAATGAGGATATTTTTTGGAATACATTTCTTGTAAACAAACTAAAACAGAAGTTCCTCGCTTTGGGGGGAACTATTTTATTCCGGAATGGCCTATTAAAGCTAATAGTAAGTCAAGGCACAATGCGTGTATATGATCTGTTATTATATGTGTTTAACAAATACGGTTTTGGGCGTTAATAAAATACACTGACGCAAGTATATTCTAATCAAATCAATTGGATAATTGAATATGCTTTATTTTACATATTACATAACATCACTACACAAAATTGGGACAGTTGCAGTAATACACTACGGTGATCGCATTAAACACCACTTTGAACAGTATTTAAGTTATATTACGGTGTATCAGACTGATGTGGGATAAAAATCCGAAGTGGTTCAGGCCATCCAACGGGTGTTCGCGAAAGGTGAGCGTATTCTGCCATACAGGTGGCACCCGTCACAAACACATGCAAGGACAAGTCAATTGTTAACCTGAACAAAGCACGGACACACACAATGATGCCCGTCCTCACTATTACCGAGCATGTAAATTATATATTCCGTCAAAAACATGGACGAGTATAAGCAATATGTTCCTACAGGTAATACATGTCATACATTTGACAAAATGTATTGGCTCAGAGCATTATTGTTCACCACAGCGTATAGACGCGGCATGCAGATGAACTCATCAGCGCATTTTTACACTTTATCTTTTAACTGGCATGTTAAACTTCTATTTCATAACTCAGTTTTATGTGCACGGATCACTATGTAATCTTGGAAGGGACATTGTCGCGTTGTCGTATTGCCGCATTGACGCCCTTACAAAAACAAGCAAAACGTGTCGAAATTAACCAAAGCGCGACAATTCGACAACGCGATATTTTGGCCATTTGTCGCATTGTCGCGTTGTCGCATTGTCGCTCTTTGAATAATCTTTTTCTATATTTTACAAAAGTGCGACAATGCCGTAACGCGACATTTTTCAATGTCAAAATATGTCTCGTTGTCGCATTGTCGCCCCATCACAAATATGTATAAAAGGCGTAAAGTTCAGTTAATGTTACAGTTAGGAAGCGGTAACCAAGTTATATCTGTCGTAGAAGTTCAACTTGATACATGTACGTCCATAACGTTTTATGGTGAGCTCTTCTCTATAAGTGCTTAGTGTTCAACTCCCAGTTCCAAACACGTTGTACGTCATCAACAATCCACATTCCTCTAGTGCAGTGATAGTCCGGAAGATCCTACTCTTGACCGTATTAGACAACTGACGAGTTCACGCCTGACCTGTGACCTCGTTACACCCCCCATGAGGTGTTTGCTGAAGGGAGAGGGGCAGGAAATGTGTGCTCCAGTCCAGCGCGGAGCTCGCGACACACTGTATACTGCATGTTGTATACAGTATATTGCAGTTGATATACTGTAAACTGCAAGTGATACTGATATGCGGAAAAGCTGCAACTTTCAAGATTCAAGATTCAATTTGTATTTATTTCATATACAACAGACCGCCGTCATATATCACTGGAATGCTGCTGAGAGCGGCGTTAAAACAACTTGTTTTCATAATGGAGCGCTGCAGTCATTTAAAAAGGAACCGTATACATGTGTTGTACCAACTCAATCACTCTGTTTCGAATATTCAGCAGCAAAAATATATATTAACCAGCTGTGAGGAGAGATATAAGATTTTTTATAAGCAGTCAAATATGGATGATAAAGGACCCCTCACTGATTAGGATCTTGTTTACTTAAGAGCAAAGTTGGCCATGTTAGATGATATAACGGTGTCCTCCCAGATTGCCTAATTTCTCCCCACAAGGTACCAAAATACAATTAGGTGACATGGGTATGCCATGCCTGGATGAGATTTAAAAATAGGTAATGTGGGTAGTTGGAACAGTCCACTTTACTGAATGAAGGGATGACAAGACAGCCAGAGATACATAGTTTTACATATTTTAATCAACAATATATTATAACAAGTAGCCTCTATCAAAAACTATGTGTCTCTGTGTCTCTTGTTGAATTAGCATTAGATAAGGTTGAGAAATAATTTGGAAAGTATGTCGTCTCCTACCCCAGCTGGCGCCATCACAAACCGTCAATCAGCCACTGACCCATAGCCCCGACAGCTGAATGTCCTGCTATTTTTCACAAATTAAACTACCAGCGGCGGTATTGATTTAAACATACTTTATGACCTCGTTACACCCCCCATGAGGTGTTTGCTGAAGGGAGAGGGGCAGGAAATGTGTGCTCCAGCCCAGCGCGGAGCTCGCGACACACTGTATACTGCATGTTGTATACAGTATATTGCAGTTGATATACTGTATACTGCATGTGATACTGATATGCGGAAAAGCTGCAACTTTCAAGATTCAAGATACAATTTGCATTTATTTCATATACAACAGACCGCTGTCATATATCACTGGAATGCTGCTGAGAGCGGCGTTAAAACAACTTGTTTTCATAATGGAGCGCTGCAGTCATTTAAAATGGAACCGTATACATGTGTTGTACCAACTCAATCACTCTGTTTCGAATATTCAGCAGCAAAAATATATATTAACCAGCTGTGAGGAGAGATATAAGATTTTTATAAGCAGTCAAATATGGATGATAAAGGACCCCTCACTGATTAGGATCTTGTTTACTTAAGAGCAAAGTTGGCCATGTTAGATGATATAACGGTGTCCTCCCAGATCGCCTAATTTCTCCTCACAAGGTACCAAAATACAATTAGGTGACATGGGTATGCCATGCCTGGATGAGATTTATAATTAGGTAATGTGGGTAGTTGGAACAGTCCACTTTACTGAATGAAGGGATGACAAGACAGCCAGAGATACACAGTTTTACATATTTTAATAAACAATATATTATAACAAGTAGCCTCTATCAAAAACTATGTGTCTCTGTGTCTCTTGTTGAATTAGCATTAGATAAGGTTGAGAAATAATTTGGAAAGTGTGTCGTCTCCTACCCCAGCTGGCGCCATCACAAACCGTCAATCAGCCACTGACCAATAGCCCCGACAGCTGAATGTCCTGCTATTTTTCACAAATTAAACTACCAGCGGCGGCATTGATGTAAACATATTTTATTTCGGAAAACAAAATGGATTAGGCACAAGTGACACACTTACGAAGCCTTCTCCTATATACATTTCATTACATTGTGGTATGTGAATTCTGTGGTGCAGAATAAATGTACAGTGCATAGGAATTACAAGTAATGAGAAAATATAATAACACACACATATTCATATACATACAGTATTACACACAAACACATATACCTACATACACTCACACATTCATCTACATATATACATGTGATGAATTTACATTTTTGGTATACACTTGTACATGATATATTTATAAAATAACACAGTAGTTAATAAACTACATGTAATAGACATTTTAAATTTGTGTGACGGGTGGGAAATCTTGAATGTAACTAAGCTGTGATAGTTACAGGGAATGCTATTGTTTTACATCAAAATCCGAGTGTTGAAACAACCATGTATTATATGTACCAATCACTTGTAAAATCCAGATAGTTTGAAAGTAGCTCGTGAAATATAATTCTTGTTATAGTTCTTGTTGTATTAGGATACAATTTAAAATATGTTTGTTTCTACAATAAATTTATGGACATATTTAAAAATTAAGTTATTTTGTTCTTCAGATAGATTTTTGTTACCACAAAGAATTGTTTCTAAATTTGGCTGAGTCCCTATATTCCTAAAGTTGATAAACACAAATTGTCTTATTAAAATATTTTTTACATTCAAGAAAATAGTGAAAAACATTTTCGCATGGGGAACCGCGAAGGCAAGAAATAGTGTCTGACAAATTAACCCTAAATAAATCATCATTTAGATTGCTACATCTATGTCTAAGTCTTTTGTGGATAATATTAATTTTACGCTTTCCATAATTGAAATAATTTGGAGATTTAATAACCATTGGATAAATTTTAGTTTTTCATTCAGCTACAGAGATACTTTTTTAATATTTTCCTTTTGTGAATTCCATTGTTTTAAAGAGTCTATTATAAATGATTTCTGAAATGTACTTGTTCTGGCAAAAGGTACAGACATGTTCTGTTTGTTACGTAGGTTATAATTTGAAGGAGCTGATCTATTGTGGGGTAACACATCCTTTAGATATGAGGGACATTCATTTATTATTATTTTGTGCACTGTCGTAAGTTTTTTAATTTTTCGTCTCCCTTATAGTTGTAGCCAGTCGGTTTCGAAATATAAACTTTCTCTCGAGGCAAATTTGGTCAAGCCAGTCACAATTCTGGCAGCGTCAAGTTGTATTAATTCAAGTTTATTTTTGTTATAAGCAGAACAGTTGTCCCATACTTCCGACGAGTATTCCAGAATAGGTCTTATAAATGTCAGATAGATTTTTGACAGATTATATCTATTTCATTTAAATTTAAGTTTACGCATAACTGAAACCATTTTCGCTGTTGACCTAGCAATAATTGAAACATGTGCAGTCCATTTCGTATCTTGAGATAACGTGCCCCCCAGATGTTTGTGGGTTTCAACATGTTCAATGGCACTGTTAGCATAGCAAATAGTTGGATAATCCTGTACCTGTTTGTGACTAAAAAGCATGTATTTTGTCTTGTTTGGATTAAAGTTTACAAGCCATGTGCTTGCCCACTGGTGGAGAGAGAGAGAGAAGGTCTTGATTTAGTCTGTCTTCAATTACCATATCAGTAGATGAAGTTCCTATACATGTATCGTCGGCGAATACCCTAGTAATATTTTGAAGCTGATCAGTAATATCATTTATGTAAACTAGAAATAGGAACGGCCCCAGTACAGAGCACTGTGGGACACCTGCTTTAGTGAATGTTTTACTTGATAAACTACCATTAATAAATACTCTTTGGCAACAGGCTGACAGATAACTACGACACCAAGCTAATAATTTACCAGTTATACCATATTGTTGAAATTTATGCAATATACCTTTGTGCCATACCCTGTCGAATGCCTTAGAAATATCACAGAGTATCGTACAAAAATATTTATGATCATCAAGTGAATTACAAATGTGATGGTAAATTTCAATTAATTGATATGTAGTACAATTGTTTGGCATGAATCCCAATTGATATTTGGAAAGAAGCTTATTCTCCAGAGAGTAATTATACATTCTTTTAAAAATGAGTCTTTCAAATACATTCCCAAGACAAGATAACAGTGAAATATACCTGTAGTTGGAAGGGTTGGATTACTGTCTTACTTATATTGGAGATTTAACGTGCGCTTTCCGACTGCAAGCGTATGTCGCACACGGAGGGTTGGATTTATCTCATTAAAGCTGGGTTGGATTTATCTCATTTTCCTTTTATATCTGTGTATATCCTTCTCTTCATTTGAGAAAGGCAACATTTACTGATCTCTCTATTTCAGTGGTTTAAGATTCTTTACTCATGTGCAAGCTATACACCGCTAATATTCCCACTAAAGAGCAGTGTTGGTTTAAGGCTTAATCAGCTATGACTTCCCCGTTGCTCAACGTTGGCCTACTCCGGGAGAGCGCATGGATTAGTGATCACACAGATTAGGCAATCTGGGCTCTTCAGTAATTAGACAATGTGGGTATTAATTGGTTTAGGAAATTATGCGATATGGGTATACTCCGATATAACCATAATCCAGGAGCTCCGGCGGGGGGCAAACTGGTCTTGTTATTGTGTGGTATGAGCTGTGACGTAGACCCAAGAGAATAAAGTAAAAAATGAGACTAACGCAAGGCTACAATGATTGGGAAAGTCCAGATTTCCACAGATCTAGCCTGAAATTAAGAATTGTTCTGTCCTCCTTTTTAATTTTTTAATTTTATTTTGTAGACATGGATAGACCAACCAGGAAAGAAATTGATGGAATATTAATATCACATGTCACCAATAATCCAGTTAAATTCATCACACAATAACATATTAGTATTTGATATTACGATGGGCATGATCAGGTACATGTTCACTGTAGTAATGTACATACTAGTCAACTTGATTATAATGTTTATTATAGTGTAGCGCGTCATCAACGATTACTATATGATATCCTAACTTGTCATCGATGTATTGACATCGAACAATGTACGATAATTCGAAATTCTTATTCGAGCTATAAAAAGCTTCAACAGGGACAGTACCGGTGTCAGTAAAAATTTCGTAGTTAAAAATATAATCTAAAGGAGCCAAGAACAATATTGTTTTATTAACGCTTCTTCCATGGATAGAATTGAGGCAATCTGGGCTTGCCAAATCGTTCTAGACACTAGCTGGAATCCTTTTAAATTTATTCTCTATGGTCTGGGAGACGTACAGGGGTGTCAGTATCGCATGGAGAACTGACGTTTGGAGAATGCAGCAGGGGCCATCATGGTTAGTGTAATCGGATATATTGTGGACTTTCGGGTTTGGGCCGTTTGCTGAATAGAACGAGGGCTCACGGACAAGGGCACAATGTAGAGATTAAAGCATCTCCACCTCTGATTATATCAGATATGTTATTGTGATTTGAAATCTCTTTTTGAACAATTGTGAGTTATATAGTAGAATATATATTTTCTATGTTGCTTTTTAAATTATCCACAAATAATGAGAACTACAATGTAAACATCTATCTGGAGATATACAATAATACAACTGAAGGGCATATCTGAAAAATGGGACTAATCAAATAATATTTCTTTCTTAAACACTGGCCGTTACAGGCATTCTAATCATTATAATTATTATACTTTGTATAGTTTAAAAGTTTCAAATAATTTCAAATAATGGCAAATTGTGTATCTTTCTACATTTTGAATTCATTGTAATTTCTGCAATAAAACCCTAACATCAGATAGTGATGTATACGAATATGATCTATACTGTGATAAATGAACTATTAATTTCGTATTATGAATTAAATAAATTGAAATATGATAGTACAAACAAATTATTTTAATCTGTTCGTGTGAGTAGGTAACAAAAGATCGAGGCAACTCACTAACGTAACCATTTGTGAAAAATGAAATATTAAAAGTTTAGGGGTTTGAACATGTGCATTGAATGACAGACAAGAAAGCAACGCAGTGATTAAATTATGAATCAAATTATTTTATAAATTAAACTGAATATATAGAAAATAAAAGTTTAATTTCTCATTGTTGGAAGGTGTTTAATAATAGTTTTTGTTTGATTGTTTGTTGTTAAACGCCGCACTCAACAATATACCTGTTATATGACGGTGGTTTGTAAATAATCCAGTCTGGGCATGACAATCCAGTTATTGACATCAAGAGCACCGATCTACGCAGTTGGGATACGATGACATGCATCAACCAAGTCAGCGAGTCTGACCACCCGATTACGTTAGTCGCCTTCGTACAAGCATGAGTTGTTGAAGGCCTATTCTAACCCGGATCTTCAAGGGTATTTTTTTAAATAATAAGGTACAATGAAATTCTGTATATGTCCATAATACGTGTGTATAAGTAAATGGATAATATATCCATACACGCCAATTAAATGGGTTAGAATGCATATGGTTCATTGATGAACTCTTTTACAAGTCCATATTTCAAGACATGTATTTGATATTCATAATAACTCCATAAAAGCTACACAATGGCGACAAAACGGTACCAGCATCACAGATACCCATAATACATTTTTGAACACGAGATACATATAATTACTTTAAGGTTAAATCATGAATCTAAATCGTAAATTAGAAGGATTAAAAATAAACGCTTCCGACATTTTTCGTATTTTCTTTCGTTTGGAGAGAGAAGTAGTGACAGTAGTGATTGGTATCTGATGGGTGCAAACAGGTGTAGAGTCGCTGTGCCAGATGGCTCTAATTTCGTAGCTCTAAAGATCACGACGGCGATACAGACCGTGAAGTAGTTTGTCTCACAGTCCCTGAACCATATTATTTTACCTTCCGCCCAGGCCTCACTGCAATGCTATAGCCCCAAATGAAACAAGCCTAGATGTTCAACAGGTTCAGGTTGAAATTTCCATCTCACTTAGGCTCCTTTTAAATTTAAATATAGTTTCTCGTTTTAACCAAAATAATATATTTTCAGAGACTAAGCGTTAGTCTAACCGTGAAGTACAACTATCCAAAAGATCCAATGCATGTCTATATTTCTTCAGACAGACTCTCCATGTTCCTATCGATATGTATCAAAAGACAAATGAATTAAATACTACAGCACTGTTGAAGAGGTTATATGCGCATGTCAGCGTCGATCCTACAATATCATTTGGCGCAAAATACATATTGATGAATTAACGTTGTAATACTCTGAGTAGGCAAATATATGTCCAGATGTATACATCAGTTTCATCTCGTGATCTTTATTCGTGCGTTTAGCTCTTTATCTACAGGAGATTATGGGGTTTTACATCACACCAGAAAGCCAGGTCCAAACTCAAGTCATAATTTCATGGTCCGTCTTGTATGTTGGAAACCAATATCGCAATATGGCTGAATATTGCTAAACGTGGTATTTACCCGATTACTCACATAAATATTCCATTTTCTTCATGCACGTTCTACAATCATCTACGATCACTATCTATAAGGAGGTATATCTATATTCATCCAAATGTCCATACATATATGTCCACATACATATGTATAAAGCAAGTCCCACATTCTTCCTTAAAAGATAAATGGTAAGCATTTCTTCTGTATGTATTTATATATGTAAATATCGTTTTTATGTCAACGCTGATGCAGTGAACGAACCACAGACCTGATGCTAGAATAACATCTAATCTCAGAAATGAACATATTTTACAGAAAAAAACCCAGTTGTTAAACAATAGTTGTAAAATATAATAAAAAGGAGCCAAGAGACTTTCTTCATTTTGCCAATTTTTGGGCTGTATTGGATATATTTGTTTCGGGGTCTGTATGACAGACAAACCTAATGCTTTTAAGTATAAAGATAAGTAAGTATAGCTGTTGTATAATTCTATATTCAAATATGTTTGTGATTAACCCGACCTTGAACAATATTGAAGGATGAGTGGTAACTATTTATGTCATTATTTCAAATTAGAATGATAGCACATCAGGAAAGCATGGCACTTTAATATACATATCTTATTAGCCCAATAGTGTTTTAAGTAAGAGCAACATGTATATCGAGAGTAAAGGTTTGGTGCGTGACTTATCACACATTACTGTCAGAAAGTGTGCATATTCTGTTTATCGGCAATAAATGACATAAGGCGATTCATGCGGGTAAATACGATTTACTTCAGAACTAGTATAGATTACTTTAGGTGAAACTTTGTATGTAATTAACAGAACTTTGGATTTCGGCAAGCTTCGTGCTCAGGGGGTTCAAAGGATTCGGGTCCTGGCTTGGGCTTTGTGTTGGACGTGTAGACGGCATTTCCAGGTTTGACGTATCAATGACCAAAATGATGTCTGATGCAATTCTCTATTTTGACTTGCAATTGTACCGTGTGTTTCCGTGCCTTTTCGGGTGATCAAATGGCTTGCATTTGCATGTGTTTTTGGCGGGTGCCACCAGTGGATCGGGATGAGCTCGCCTTTTTGCGAGCACCAAGTGTCATCATTTTTTATGGCGAATAATGAAACATGCTCCTGGTGTTGTCGGAATCGTGCAGTTGGCCTACTTTTGGCAAGGGTTTCTTGTGATGATGGAATGGCTTATGTCGTTTTTGTCAACTGATAAACATGTGATATAATGTCAGTGTATATGGTCATGTAATTAGAAACAAACCGCGAGTGGGAGTTGTTTATTGTACGATAAACAACGACCACGACTCGTTTATTTCTCATATGAGATATCAACATTACGTACAGCCTCTTTAAGGGTCACGTGTTAAATTAGGAACAAGTACACGCTTTAAAAATATTTACCCGTACTTAAATTATGATGACTCCCTGAATAGAATCCGACCGCGTCATTGCCAGATAATTCCATTTTATGAACAGGAGGGGATGAATTTGGTCTTTCCCGCATATTCTCACAATTTTCTCGTCGATTATATGTACCTTTTCTCCCAATACCGATTGTCATTTCGCTCTCACTTTCGGATGCGATTGTTCCGGCAATTGCATTTATCTACCTTCCTCAGCTACATCTATTGGGAACAACTCACTGGGCACTTCCCTCTCACAAATAACGTCACATTTACGACGTCCTCAAGCTGCGAGTGCATGTTCGAATCTCCATAAATGACGTCATGATAAAACAATGTTTTATCGTGAAATATATATCGGTTCCTTCTTCTTTGTTCTTTGCGATTTATCGCGTAGCTGCCTTGGTTTATGGACAAGCATAGTCGCCTATAACGGCATGCATTGGTAGCTGAATACCTATTCTAACCCGGATCTTCAAAGGTCAAGTGGGATTCAACTGATATATTAAGATGAAATAAAACTGAATTTTATGTGCTGTTTACATATCAAAGTTGTTACAAAATGTTTGGCCACAGCAAGGCTACGTATTCACAACTTATTGTGGTAGGCACAGTATAACTCATACTTCTTGACTGAGGGAGGGCCGTATTCCTCCTTGTGGGTCACCTGCTTGGCAATATGGGACGGAAAACCTGCAGGGAGTGAGGGCAGTTAAGTTGATGGTACAGACAGATAACAGAGATCATTTTACAAATGTGAAACCTCATTCCACAAAGGAAGAGACGAAAGCTGAAACTTGCTGAGATTTACAGAACAAAGGCAGTTATTTCTAGTTTTTTACTGACTCTCGAGGATACATTTTATAAAACAATTAATGTGTGTGTGTGTGTGAGTGAGTGAGTGAGTGAGTGAGTGTGTGTGTGTGTGTGTTTGTGTGCGTGCGTGCGTGCGCGCGCGCGCGCGTGCGTGTGTGTGTGTGTGTGTGTGTGTGTGTGTGTGTGTGTGTGTGTGTGTGTGTGTGTGTGTGTGTGTGTGTGTGTGTGTGTGTGTGTGTGTGTGTGTGTGTGAGAGAGAGAGAAGAATTGTACAGCATAAAAATGGCTACGTAGTTCGGGTAGATATGTTGAATGCCCGGCCAGTATGTACTATGAGACACCACATTTTCAGTCTTTAAAATGCGTAAAACATTTATTGAGTAAAAGAAAACATTAGAAGTGAATGAAACAAAAGACATCAGTACAGGCACATCCTGTCCCCCAACACCAAGTCTGCATGTATCAATACTCATACCTGCCACATCCTCAACCACTTAACTTACTTGTACAATCATCTCACTACATGTTCGCCAACCCTCGTATCACAACGCAAGCAGGCGCACACACATCGCATTCATCTTTCCCCTTTATGCCTACAACCATCTCATTATGTCTACGTCAGCGCGCATGCTTACATACATAATCAATCCTCCCACCATTCCCCAACATAGATCGAACTATAACTATAACCGCCTTCATGTATCGGTATTCGTGCTTACATACATACACCCTCCTACCATTCCCCTACATCCATCGCACTATAAGTATAACTATAACCGCCTTCTTGCATCCGCGCTCATGTTCACATTGCATTGCATGCATCGAATTACACGTTTAAAATATCGTAAATATTTTACAATATGTTCATATTAAATATCAGCAAACAGAGAGTATTATAACGCAATAGATTTCATCCGTCAAAACATCACAGAAGGAAGGGCAGCCTGGAAATTTACAGACAGACAGACAGACAATAGTTTATTAACGTCTCACTCCTGTACATACATAAAACAGCTTTATACAACTTGACATAGATAAAATGTACAGAACCATTCAGTAGAATTATGAGAGACGAATTATCACAGAATTTATACATAAATGATATAAAGATATATAGTAAAAAGTTATCCATATAAAAGATGTTTTCTACGATTAAGAATTAAAAAGCAGACTTTGGCAAGTATAAAACACACACTGGAGTCACTGAAAATAAAACAAAGTTTGTCGACATCAGGCATATCTAAAACATTATAAGATTTAGCAATACATTCATTAAAAAGAGTTGCCCTGATATCATCATATAATGCGCAGTGAAACAAAACATGGACCTCGTCTTCTACGCTGTCATTACAGTGAAAACATCTTCTATTATTGACAGGTACACCTTCGTATCGACCGGTTTCCACTCGAATAGGAGCCACACCACATCTAAACTTGGCTAGTGCCGATCTATAGTTTCTGGGCATCTTATTTGAAACATAGTATTCTGTCCCATATACTTGTTTGTAACATCGATACATTCTCAATTTATTAAGCCCATTTCGCCCCTCTTCCTTTCTTAACATATCGCTCAAACGGGTAACATATTCATTTTTACACCATTGTTCCACCTGTGTTCAAACAGAAAATTTATCAATAAAACCTGTAGCGTTTAATATATGTCCTAAATCCATATTATTAAACTTCTTTCTTACCCTACCATTCCAATTTTTACAACCATTTACAACGTATCTATCAGCCCAGTTAAACATGTGTTTGTTTAACCTACTAGACATATTCTTAAGGCGACACCATTGTCTTGCTACACTTTTCCACTGTCTGACAACAGGCGGTATCCATCCCATGTCCCCATTTATAGCGACGTTAGGGGCGTATTTGCCGAGTCCCAAATAAAATCTAATGGCTCTATGGTGTACAGCATTTATTGCTGACACATCATAATTACCCCAGATAGCCGCCCCGTAGTCAAGAACAGACCACACCATACTATCGTACAATTTGGAATAGGTTTGGAAATGCATACCGCCTATTGTCTTAACTTTGGATATCAACAGACACAAAGCCCTATTAGCAGACTTCGCTGCTGCACGTGCCATTGCAGTAAAATCTAAGTGGTCTGTGAACAGTAGACCAAGATAATTATATTTAGCAGCAATGTCTAAAATCATATTTCCGACATTAAAAACATGCTTTGTCTCTATGACAGACGGATTTCTAAAATGGACAATTTTAGACTTTTCCTTATTGATCTCGATCTTATTTGTGCAACACCAAGTATGTAAAACATCTAACAGTAGACTGAGATCAGCTTCATTCTCAGCTAGCAATGCTAAATCATCTGCATATGCTAATGCTGCAATATTAAAATTGTCTACAGTAACACCAATATTAAGACTGTTGAGAGTATATAATAAATCATTTATGAACAAGTTGAAAAGCAAGGGAGATAACAAACACCCCTGTTTTAAGCCACGGTTTACCGTGAACCAGGAAGTAAAGAAACCATTCACTCGAACACTGCATTTAACACCCTTGTATAATGATTGCAAGGCAGGCAACATTTTGCCTCCAATACCATGGTGAGTAAGTTTATCCCATAAAATGTTTCTATTAACACAGTCGTAAGCTTTCTTAAAATCTATGAATGCAACAAATGTAGATTTCTTTTTTACTTTTCTGTTTTCTATAATTGCTGTTAGCGTTTGGACGTGATCGATAGTAGATCTTTTTTGTCTGAATCCGTTCTGTGAATCATGGAGTACGTCGTTAGCTTCTGCCCACAGTTGTAGTCTTCTGTTAAGGATACTACAATACAATGGCATCAGAATGCACTAAGACGTTCAGCTGGTCAGGAGGTGAGAGTCGCGGAAAATTACGATAAACTTCAGATCTCCATTACGAATATCTAAAGTGTGAATAAAGATCACAGCTTGCTATAAAGTGTACTTCATCCCTGCAGATTTAGCAATTTCCTTAGCTATAAAATTCATGTCTAAATGCTCATGTAGACAAAGACCCAAATGTTTATAGGCATGACCATATTATATTCCTCGGAAATATCTCCACATTTAAAAACAAAGCTAGATTGAGGCTTTGAAGGCATTAAGAAGTGATACACACAAGGAAGAAAATGTATGGATGTCAACGTCTTTATTATGAGGAACACAACGTTTCGGAGTAAAAACTTACTCCTTCATCAGGTGAATAAATGCTATGAGGCAGAGAAGATATATATGTACCTGTAATAACAACAAAAGTAAAAAGATAGCAAAGGAGGACACGTAACAAGGGAAGCCAACAAGTAATTGGCGCTAACTACCCCGGCCTCCCGTTTGCCCATTGTCCATTGCCCATTACCAATCATTCATAAGATAAGTTTTGGCTTTAATTTGTCCATTGATAATCAACTATCAACGTCTATTATCTCAACCCTAAAAAGTACGAGAATCTGTTTCTTAAATGAGAAAGTGTTATCCAAATATAACATTTGTTACATTTGACCACGTTCTTAATGGCATTGTGTGTTTGAAGCTTTCGGCCATGGGAGCCGTGCCATTTTTCACTTGTCAGAGGGGTACACAAAGTACGTGATCTGGACTAAAAGTTGTCTGACTTTTATTTTTGGTGGAAGCATCGGTGGCTGGGTTAGATCGCTGACTTTGTGTGCTGGTCATTGGGTGCCTCACTCACAGTGTAGGTTAAAATCCCGGACGGGACTCAACCCAAAAAGCATCTGTACTTTACTAAGAAGGTGTTATCCCAATTATAACATTCGTTGTCAAGAAAGCACAATTAATATATTCGGCTTTGGATGGGTAATAATATCACAGACATTTACGGATATTGATAACGACTTGAAGGAGCTTCGTAACGCAAGTCTTCTCAATTCAGGGATTGGTAACTGCGGTCTGTAAATATCGAATCTGGACAGACAATCTTGTGATTGATGTCATGAGCATCGATCCACGCAATTGGGATACGATGACATTCATCAACCAAGTCCGCGAGCCTGACCACCCGATCCCGTTAGTCGCCTTTTACGACAGCATTGTCGCCTTCTATGGCAAGCATGGGTTCCTGAAGACCTATTATGCAATGCCATATTTCTTATCGCCAGGGATCACAGGTGTGATACCAGTCTCCCTCAAGGAGACGTCTGATTAAACTCTTTGCTTCGTCAATGCTTCGTCTTGCCCAAACTGCTAACTGGTACCACTAGCAACGATACAATGGCGTACAAAGACTTACAATGAGTCAAGCATCCGTCACTCGATTTCCATTTTCTTGCATTTAGAAAGCACGATTGATTGTTTGATTGATAAATTGTTTCAGTTAATTGATTGGTAGATTGATTGAGTTAGCTGATTGAGTTGTTTGATTGAGTTGTTTTATTAAATTGTTTGATTGAGTTGTTTTATTGATTGATTTACTTGTTATATTGATTGTATTGTTTTATGAAGTTGATTGATTGTTTTATTGGTTGTTTGAGTCATCCATGCGGATAGCGTAATCTCGATTAATGTATTCAAGAACCTCTCGTGAACAACATTTATTGAAAATGCTACCGAAGAATCAAACAACTTAAAGATTTGGCTTCTGTGGAGGAATCATTCTAATATTTCACATAACCGTTAACGTACTTCTTGAATGTTGTCACGCCATTCATTCAGACAGATCTCGAAAATGTGTTAATATTTATGCGAGGACAACGGATTAGACATCGCGAGGCCGGTTCACAAGCCGTAAAAGCCTGTGATATGTCATGAATAGCCCATTGCATCTCCTGTACAAAGCCTTTCTTTTGTACGTGTTGTCACAGAGCCACAAACTTCGCTCAACGGATCAGATAAAAGCAGGACTGCTGGAATCGGTGAAGGTCAACTTCCCATGACATAAACCCCTACTTGACAACCGCTTTAAGAAAGTGCCGCCATTCATGTACACAGCCCTGTGGATGAATGAACGACCTAGCGAGGCCAGTAGCGCCACCTAGTGAGATATAATGGAAGAAGACCAACCGAGAGTTGAATCTTCACATACTCTGCAGAACCTTGGTTAGCAATGGCACAGTAATTTATGAGAGTTTGTGAGTGAGTCGGATCTTACACCGCCTCAGCAATGTTCCAGCAATATCACGGCGGGAGATTCCCACATTGTGCCTATGATATGCAGAGAATCGAACCTGGGCTTTCGGCACGAGGAGCGAACGCTTTTACCACAAGGCAACGCCAGCGGCCTTGATGATATGATCAACTTCATGTGTTTTCATTTTTCAAATGTTAAAGTTTGCAATCACAGATAATGTTTATCACCACTGTAAAAAGCAAGGATATCAGCATATCATAACCATCACCATCATCATCGTCGTCACCGTCATTATCATCACCACCACCATCAGCATCAGCATCGCCACCGGTATCGTTATCACAGGTATATACGGTACTCCACACAGAGATTAACGAAGGGCATCTTTTTGATCAGGGGTTATTTAAATATATATAATAGCTGTGTGTCAGTATATCCAGTTTCTGTCAGTGCAGAAAAATACCAAGTCGGTCATCTGTGAACACGGTTCTTCAGCATCGGGCATCAGCTGATTTTCTTACGTCCTTGACACACAGAGACCTCTTGACATGAGGTAACTTACCAGGAAGAGGGGATAGTCGGATTGCAGACACGAGGTGGATGTCGTCCCAATCTCATTCAAATCAGACCTCAGTTCTCGCTACCGCTAAACAAAGATCTGAGGACATCCAATTAGGGGTCACGTCAGAACGACCTTTCATCCGACTAATCAGTACGTCGCTTACCAGATTATGAAAGTGACAGTCGGAATGTGATTTCTAATCACGCAGTCTCTAAAACTTTAACACGGGGTATTCTGAACGATAGTAACGGGTTTAACGACTGAATCCTTACAATCTAGACCATATATAAGCCAATCCAGAATGTTTTTTTGTTCAGGTTTCAAATTTGTAATCGGGAATTTGTCAAAATATGTTTCGAAGCGTAGTCGCCAATTTGAAATTTGTGCTGTAAGCTGCCTTCTGATTGGTAATTCCTTTTGTCGGTCAAAGTTCGCGCATAGTAGGCCTGACGTGACCCGTAATGGGATGTCCTCAGATCTTTGTTTAGCGGTAGCGAGAACTAAGATCTGATTTTAATGCGATTGATTTGGTCCAAATAGTGTTACGAACTACCAGAAACCATTTCATAGATCATGCTTTCTGTCTAGGAAACTATTCATTACTGCTGTACAGTATCAAATATTAGAACAGTAAAAGAAAATAACGACACCAATTCTCAAACTGTTTAAAATTATATTCCCAGGATATATATATACACAACCGGGCAAAAGAAAATGCCTGCCATTCTAATATCACTTTGACTGATTGTGGCGTAAAACACACTTATTCATTTACTTGTATCGGGAATTGAATGTTCATCTTAATTGTTATTGATGAACACGTAATATATTTTTAAAGAAATAAAACAGTGACATAATAACTACAACTTTATGTGTGTACGAGTAGCTCTATTGGAGATGGAGATGAATGAGTGTTATAAAGTTGTAAGCTTCTTCACAACCGTGTAACCATGAATTGACTTTATTTGGTAATCCAAAAAGACATATCGGCCTAAAATGGCCAAATATCATACGATTTCAGCTGTTCACCATCTTGGATGCAAGGCGAAAACATTTCAGCGCGCTTGAAGCTACTAAGAATGCCCCCTCCGAGTAGGAAGAATATTCTGTGGTGGCGCGGCGGTGTTGACCAGAGGTGGAGGGGTGAGAGTGAGGGGATAGATGATGGATTTAACAACAAGTAAGTTCATCTTGAGCGGGACAGTTTTCGTAGATGGATTAGCATATGAACTATGATTCTCTTTAAGTAGAAAATAAAGATCCACGATGTTCGACCTGGTAGAAGTGTGTAATCAAACCGCACAGCATTGGTCTTTGATTGACTGTGGCGTCAAAACAAACTCATTCATGTTCTTGATCTGAATGTTCATCTTAATTGTTATGGAAGGTCACGGAGCCGTGATCCAGAGAACAGGGTGTCATTAGATAAAAATGAAGTATAATAGGATTACCAGAAAAAGGGGGTATAACACCCAACCCAATAAGCTTCACTCAGGAACGTCAGAGTAAGTCAGTACAAGATTGAAAACTGCCCAGTAAGTAAGTATGACAGGCTAGTCGGGTATTGCTACTTGTATATGTGAAAACAAAGTTATTAAAAAGAATAGCAACACTGATGAATGTCACCAATAAACGTGTATAAGTGTTATATCGTCACTGAAAAAATAATGAGTGTTTGTCTTAAGGATTAACATTCAAAAACGTGATATCTCTATTAGCGATATTGTCTACGTTCTACCGGTGAGTAAGCGTTAGGCTTACTATCTCGTAGTATAAATGTCCAGTTTGGAATTTGAAACTAATCTGTTTACAGTAACAGGACACTGCTTAAGTGTCATGTACAAATGAGAAAGTGGAATCCCGTCAATTAGGCGGACGAACCTTAAAACTATTAATAAACATTGAAATAAGCAATATCGGAAAAATGTATATGCATATAATATCTGGCAATATACACCAAGATCACCTTCTGCAAAAATAAGTTTTAAAAGCCGGTTGATATTCGTTTGCGTATTTGACGATAATATAACTTTCGAAAGTATTAATCCTTTTCCTATACTCAGACGTTCCTGAGCCTTGCGCTTTCCTACTTATTTTGACTAAAATTATTACCGTTATCATTGTATTAGTTAATGGGAAATGCGTGCCGATCAAGTACGTGCCATAAATTAAAACGACATTGTACGATTCCGAACTTATCACGAGACTGTGTTTATGAATCATTGTCAAAAAGTGGTGACATAGTGGAAACAATACGCGAAATAGCGCATGCAAAGAACAGAAAAGTTGGACAAGGCATTAAGCAATCCGCATGCGCAGAACGATTGATTGCAGTACTTCCGCTAAGCGCTTCGAGTACAGCGTCAAACTCGGGCCTGTAATCTAACATGCGAGAACTGACCAATGAAATATGAGAGGTAGGAATACCGGTAGACGCTGTTGCTTGATTGACAATGTCAATCAAGAAAGGGAGGAGCTTGATGATATCGTTCTCTCCCAGTTAATTCCTATGTCAAATAACGACGTTATTTGGACGGAAAAACGATGGTTTGAAAGCGTCGAAATAAAGTCGTTTTCCCGTCCAATGACCATATTCGGAAAAAAACGACGTTTTCGTGTTTGCAGTGTCACTGAGATACCATGCCGCAGTTTAACATGAATACCCCACTCAGACACAGTATACTGACTCCGAGCCGACCAGTCCTTGTTTTAGCCCCTTAATGCCGAGCGCCAGACAAGGTAACAACAAGTACCATCTTTTAACGTCTTTTGGTATGACGCGGCCGGGGATCGAACCCCGGACCTTCCGCTCTCCGGGCGGACGCTCTACCACAAGACCACGAAGGCGGTCTAATGGTATTGATGCATTATCCTGATTGAAGGTCCCCAGGCATGTCTACTAGGTTGTCTGAGTCTAAGTGTATTATCAATATGTCAGGAGGTGCGCTATGTGATATCTAGTAACTGTTGATGAGTGAGAGAGTGCGTTTGATTTTACGCCGCTTTGAGCAATATTCCAGCAATATCACGGCGGGGGACACCAGAAATGGGTTTCACACATTGTACCCATGTCGGGATTCGAACTCGGGTTTTCGGCGTGACGAGCTAACGTTTTAACCACTAGGCTACCCGACCGCCCCAGTAACAGTTGGTGTTCGTGCAGATAGATAACTTGACATGGCTTGAACTGGACAAATGTTGTCGCTGTTAGCCCTCAAGCCCAATGTACAGGAACGGCTTGTCTTGGAAAATCGAATTCAAATTGCTAATTTCATAAGATTGAGCCTAAAATTTCCCAACTGCAGCACTGAGCTAGCATTGTGTGGGGCGGGGGGACTTGACAAGATCACCGATGCGCAAGAAGGCAAAAAAGGCTAATGAAAGCATACTGTGTCTTCGGCGCTTGAATGAGTGAGTGAGTGAGTAATAATTTTTAGTCACATCGACAACATTTCAGTCATATCGTGACTATCAAGGGTTAAACGTAATAAATACATTGAAACTTATATATATAAAAAAAATGCCAACGAAGGACAGTAAAATAACTAGACTTATCAGAGAAAAAGATATAAATATGGTATGGAATCATGAACAGGAAAGCACTATACAAAACAATACAAGATAAAAACGGGCTATAGATCGCCAGCCACTGAAGGGAGCCACCATACAGGGGACCTTTGGGACTCACAGTCCCTTTGCTCCCTGCATGGACCCCAGCAGGATTTACATCATACCTTCAATGTTAGCCACATTTATAATTACAAATATTCTACGTTTAGAGGAGTAATAGGCAGAAACATTCTTTGAATGACATGGATTTACGATATCCTCTCAGGGGACAATAACTTTACTCTACGTCAACCCCTTTGAGGATACAGCCAGTAACAAACTCAGATATAAATTCATTCCACCAATTTCAAAGGGTCATTTATTTTATACAAAACATCAAAATTTATTATACCATTCTATTTCTTTTAAGAACCCAATAAGTAAATGAGTATTAATATTTAATTTATTAAAAAGATCCTTAATGGATGATGATTTGGAATATTTATCCCTTGTGATGGCAAAACAATACAGTCAAGCAGGACATGTTTGACAGTGATTCTCTCATCACAAGGGATACAAAATGGAGAATCCTCACCTTTCAAAAAACAATCATTTGTATACCTGCTATGGCCAATACGACATCGTCATATTATGACCTCTTCAAATCTAGACTGACAACCCAAGTAGGTGTAACCAATAGTTGGTTTTATTTCACTTCTTTTGCATCAGCTCTCGGATGTAACATCTGATCACTGGTTTATAATCGCTGTATGGAATTTGAAGTGGCGTCACAGATTTGTTAAGAGCTGCTTTAGATGCAGCATCAGCGATTGTGTTACCAATTATTCCAACATGGCTGGGTAACCACCAACATACATTGTCGTATTGTCCAGTAGCAAGATCATTATATAATTCAACGAATTCTAATAAAAGTGGATGATGGCATGCATCATTTTGACTAGCCTGAAGACATGAGAGAGCCATTGAGTGTCAACAAGGATGGTGCTGCAGTGGAAGCCAGGCTGCAACACCAGGGCTACAGGGGTGTTACACTCCAGAAATAAAGATAGCTGTCATTTATAAAAGGACGAATGTCAGGCTGGTTCGGCCCATGGCATTTTCCTATAAAAACACAGAATTCAGCGGTCCGTATCACCAGATTGCCCCATGAGCCACCGCCTTTTGGCACAGGACTCTAGGCAAAATTTTATTTGACATAATGAAGGTCATCATATATTCTTATCATAACCTGTGTGATAGGATATGTCTAAATTATCAAATATCCCATGCACAGGGCATGGCGTGACCGGCCGATTGATATAATCGGGCCCATCCTTCCACCCGTCCAGGTGAAGTAAGGGTCGAAGTGAACAGCTCAGTGTACACTACAACAAATCAATTTTGGAAACATTGCCCCCCCTTCAGCTTTTCTCCTCACCACTATGTCAGTTAGTGAAGCCAGGGGTGGACCTAACATTAACTTACCTGAAGAAATCTGACACAAATCAACTAATTTGTCAACAAAAATATAATGAATTACGAGCGAGTGAGTGAGTTGGGTTTAACGCCACTTTTAACATTATTCCAGGTATATCGCGGCATGTCAGCTTTATGTGGGAGGAAAGCCCGAAGTGATGCAGGTCTCAGACGTTTACCACTTCGGTGAAACCCACGAGCACGGGTATGGTGCTGACAAACCTAGAAACATAATCGGGGCGAAACCGGATTCGAACCCACAATCATAGGTTTCTGGCGTGCCCAAGGGACGCAACTCTGCACAGCGAATCGCGGTGCCTTAGACGACTGAGCCACCCGTGCCCCCTAATGAATTACGAAGCACATATGTTACTTACAAATTACAATATTACAGACGGATCCAAGGGTAGTGACCCTGTTACCAGCACCACTGTCCTTTGATTCAGGACTATCTCATCCAGATTACCTGGTAACTGTTCTATTTTCAGAGCAGAGGCAAATGCTATTTTATCATCACTAAAATATATCAACAGCCAAACTGACCGTAAGCAGTTCATCTTTTCCTCAGATTTTTCTTTCTTGCCTTCAGGCTATTAAGACACCTTCCACACATCCATTTTGAATTGAAATAATTGAATTGTTTAATGATCTTGCTACTGGCCAATACAACATCGTTTTCTGTTGGTTACCCAGCCAATTTGGAAACACTGGGAACGCAATGGCCGATGCTGCTGCAAAAACAGCCCTCAACAAATCTGTGACGCCAGTTCTTATCCCATATTGCTTTATCAAACCTTTGATCCGGTGTTACACCAGAGATCTCACGCAGAAGTAAGACACCCAAGTAGGTATCAATATATTACATAAGATAAAACCGACAATAGGTTACAACTGCTTGGGTTGTCAGTCCAGATTTAAAGAGGCCGTTATGCGACGAGTGTTTGATAAAGGGTGTGCATCCTCCGTTCTTTATCCCGTGTGATGAAAGAATCACGGTAAAGCATGACCTGCTTGACTATAGATTTGTCCATCACAAGGGATCAATATTTCAAGTTTCATCCATAAAGGCTCTTTTAATAAAGTTCTCATTTTATCATAGCGTGTGTTTTTT
The DNA here is from genome assembly GCF_023055435.1 of Haliotis rufescens. Lineage (NCBI taxonomy): Eukaryota > Metazoa > Mollusca > Gastropoda > Lepetellida > Haliotidae > Haliotis > Haliotis rufescens. The sequence continues at coordinate 11,163,873 of NW_025964383.1, forward strand.
TAAAGAAATAGAGTTAATTGATAAAGTTTGATGTACACAGTTATTATTTTAGGAAAAGGTAGTTTATAATTATTAACCGACTGTTTGTGACTGTGCCCTGGAAGGGGGTTGAAGTAAAATTATGATTACCTTGAGAGGGTATCATAAGACCACATCATTCAAATCTTGTTATTCCTACCTCAGTTTTCAATCGTAGAGTGAGTGAGTAGGGTTTTACGCGGCTTTTAGCAATATTCCAGCAATATCACGGTGGGGGGCACCAGAAATGGGCTTCACACATTTTACCCAATCGATCCCGGGTCTTAGGCGTGACGAGTGAACACTTTAACCACAAGGCTACCCCGCCGCATTTTGGCCGAAGGAAACCATAGAATTGACTTCATGTGAATCGAATCCGGGTCTTCATTATGTCTAATATACCAATTAACACTGTAATCACAAGGCTACACAATCACCCTCGGGAGGGGCGGTCGGGTAGCCCAGTGGTTAAAGCGTTCGCTCGTCACGCCGAAGACCTGGGTTCGATTCCCGACATGGGCACAATGTGCGAAGCCCATTTCTGGTGTCCCCCGACATGATATTGCTGGAGTATTGCTAAAAGTGGCGTAAAATCAAACTCACTCACTCACTCACTCACTCACCCTCACGAACATAGTTGAACCTAAGAGTACATCATCACAGTTGTAGTATACCTTAGTTCAATCGTATCATCAACAGGGAAATGATATTTGAGCCGCAAAGTCAAATGTCAGTTAATTCTTTTTATTTGCTGAAGTTCGAAGAACTTATAGAACAAACAAAAATGTTGTAAAACACGCATCCTTTTTTTGTCTTCGGATGCTGCTAAGCAAATTAAAAAAAACCTACATTTTTGGAACAGTACATTTTTAATGCATCAAACATATTATATAACATTCAAGCAGCAATAATCTACGTTATAAACGCGGTCGTGTTTTGGTCGTAAGTTTAAGTTCCTACTCCAAACATTGATACTTCTAGTGTAGTGTTATCTGGGGTGACAGATGGTCACCTCCCTATGTTGCGACTCGACTGGTACATCAGTCGCATCATCTCTTGTCCACGTGACGATAGCTGTTATCACTGAACCATATTGGTGATAACACCTCACGTCCTTCGCCTACATCTCGTAACTAGACTCGTAAACATGTTTGTCTGTTACATGTTCATTGTTAGATAAACGACGTTCGGGTATTGTATAGTGCATCAGTAACCTACAAGCAGAATATGATATGAATTTAATTACTTTGAGTGTTGGTCATAACTTAAACATAACATTGGAGACACAATAGAATATAAAAATTAACAGCATGTGTTTAAATCAAGGAATTCAAAACTGATGCAATTGTCTTTTTCACAGGGGTCAAGTTCTATAAGTTTTGCGTCTCTATAATACTTCCGCTTGCAATTCACCTGTCCATTTATAGCTGATTAAAAGGATTAAAGGAATGATACTCTTTGTTTCAAGTGATGTTTAATTACCCGGCAAAAAAACAGTCTGAGGATTGTAAGTACTTTCATGTACCGTTTCATACCGAGGTGCAGCGATAGTTCAGAGGAATAACCAGACATTCCATTGAAAGCATTATGTGCAAGAACCATGTTACACGCTGCACTGATAAATAATTTGTAATATTGAAAAATAATAACTATCTGTTACAAGGCTCCGCTGACTCAAATGCTATTGGTAAGATTTGGATAGTTCAGTATTGATAACTACTGCTATGACTTCGAATCGGCGTGCACTTAGCAAGCACATTGATGTAGTGAGTGTTGATAACATTACACGCTATCCATATTCGAGTCAAAGGTTCCTCTTACTTAAAGCCGTGTTTCTGTTCACGGTTGTGAGATCAACAGTCAAGTGCAGCAACGCGTAGCTATTGGTGATGACGTGATAACTACGCCACTGAAGATGAGTACTGGTTGAGGAGGACCATTACACGTTTCATGAATGTATATTTAACTTATAATGAGTTCAACATACTTCACGCTGCTACATTTAAATAATAATGTCATTTAAAGTCATAATCACAGGTTCGTTTTATTCGAGCGTCGGTGGTGACAAATTACCGTTATCGTCTTGTAGGTGTTTAATCATCACTATATAATTTCATACTTTAAACTTTACACTGTTTTTTTTCATGCTGATTGGCTGAATGGATAGTCACGTGATGTTGGAACGGACAGAAAAGTTCACACGATGTGAACATTTTTGTATGAAATTGATCGTGTGAACTTTTGCCGGAACTACTTTCCGGGGTTCCCCGAATTCTCGATCGGTATTTACAATCAACTCGTTTTTTTCTTTTTAATCTCTACATTATAATCAGCAATACCATTAATTTAGTATTTTTGCCTGGAATTGTAACTTTTCATCTGACTAAAAAAAAAAATAAATGCTTTGGTTCTGGTGTTTAACGTCGTCTAGCTGCTAAATGAAACAAAATGGATTGTCCTTACGGTGATTTGGATATGGAATGGCTATCTATCAATACTAATAACGCAAGTGAAGAAAATGAATTCTATAAAATAACTGAGGTGAACAAAATTGATTTATTGAGCGATATTGACTTTGATGACTTGTTTTCGGAAATGACAGGAATCTAACACCAAGACAATTGCGAATGAAAACAATGTACTGTGTCAGATGTGGCACAGACCAAAGCGACTGCTCCTAATCAATTCCGAAACTAAAACCCGATTCGCTATTGTATTGTAAAACATAAAAATGTAAGGAAAGAAACTCAATTTTAAAAAACAAAACAAAAAAACCCGAAAAAGCCTAGTTCCTGTTTTACCGACTGGTCACTGGAAACGAAACAAATAATTTAGTTTATTAGAATTACTATTCCGGTTTCTGAGTTGGCCGACCTTCTCCATGCATTCTGGGCCGAGAAGTGGCGGCACAAGAGGAATGATGGGTCACAGATATGAAACTGGCACCAGGTCCATCACAGGTGACAAGAAACGCCAGCTAAGCAACGTTTTACAGCATACACAACAAATCCCAAACTCCAATTATAACATACCATGACGTTGCAAATTAACACAAAACACACAAGTTTCATAGCACTCCGTTCAGTCCCCACCAGTCCAGTCCACATGGTCCGAATTGGTTTGTGATTATCCAGACACAAGCAACACATTTATAAATCAGCAATATTCCCAATTTGCTAGTGCCATGGGAAGGTTCATGCGTCGGGGTGTTTTCCAGAACTGTTCAATAAACTTCATTTTCAACAGCAGTGAGTATAAATTTCATCCTCATGACCCCGTTCGACTCGAAATGCACAATTTTACAAACTTATGTGACGTCATATATAAATTCACACTTGATGGTTGACCTCGCCTCGGTACATCGAGTAATGTTTATATTTTTGTTCTCTTTCCTGTTACCTATTTTTAAGATTTGATTGATCCCAAATATCGTTTGTCAATTTTTTCAGAGGATACAATTATGTTGATGTTGACATATTTTCAGATTATGTTGTATATATTCAAAAAACTATTTTTCTTTGCGTAGCTGATTATGAGTGGGGAACGTATGTGACCGAGAGCCGGCGAATATCGAATTGTTGCAATGTTCTTCAGCGAAACCAAAGGACTTCAAAATATTGTTACTATATTATTCAGCGAGACCAGTGAACTACAAAGTATGAACTCGCTTATTTCGAACCAGAAAGCTTTATTCGGGGATTGGAGCAATTGTGCATTGTGACCAATTAAGAATTGAAGGTCAGCTTGGATGGGTTCATGGAAGTGTGAAACATTTAAAAGCGCTGGTTAAACTTTCGCTTGAAGACGAACAGGTTAACCAGCTCTTTTAAATGGTTCACACTTCAATGAACCCATCCAAACTGACGGTCAATTCTTAATTGGTCACAATGCACAATAGCCCCAATCCCCGAACATAGCTTTCTGGTTCGAAATAAGCGAGTTGATATTAATTCATACGAGATACATACTGGCGGAACGCGACGACAATTGTTTACGTAATACAGGCAACATCCTTGACATAATGCTCCTTACATCATGTCACTGTTGGCGTCACGTTGACATCATAACAGCAATACTGCCACCTTAGATCATGTCACTATTGGCGTCACGTTGACATCATAGCAGCAACACTGCCACCTTAGATCATGTCACTGATGGCGTCACGTTGACATCATAGCAGCAATACTGCCACCTTAGATCATGTCACTGTTGGCGTCACGTTGACATCATAGCAGCAACACTGCCACCTTAGATCATGTCACTGTTGGCGTCACGTTGACATCATAGCAGCAACACTGCCACCTTAGTTCATGTCACTGTTGGCGTCACGTTGACATCATAGCAGCAACACTGCCACCTTAGTTCATGTCACTGTTGGCGTCACGTTGACATCATAGCAGCAACACTGCCACCAGATGTATAGCAAGAACACGTTATCATGGAATACCCGTCAACCAAAACAGTACAACAGTAACGTACAGATCCCATTTCTATTTTATCAAACAAAGCAGACACACATAATAACAATATGTTTTCAATAGACGACTCTATCTATAAACACTAGGTTCTTGACCACCAGGATCCAAAACGAGACCACCTTACATAAGATCATTAGGGTAAACTGTATATCTGATCCTCACATGATTACTACATCATCAGTTGCAGGAAAACAATAACTATTAAACTACCATTTCGCTTCAGCTCTTTTATTACATTTGTATATGTATTCTACTGGGGGCGGTCGGGTAGCCTAATGGTTAAAGCGTTCGCTCGTCACGCCGAAGACCCGGGTTCGATTCCCAACTTGTGTGAAGCCCATTTCTGGTGTCCCCCGCCGTGATATTGCTGGAATATTGCTAAAAGCGGCGTAAAACCATACACACTCACTCACTCACTATTCTACTGATTTACCAAAACAGTTTCATAATTCATGCAACTATCCCTCAGTAACGTTCTGACAGTTTTCGTAGATCATTAACATTTTATGTTTGTTTGTTTGACGCAGCACTCACCAATATGACGGTGGCCTGTAAATAGTCGCGTCTGGGCCAGAACATGCAGTGATTGGCATCATTACGATGGTCTACGCAATTGGAAAACGATCAACCAAGTCAGAGAGATGCCGAAAGTCTCACGGCAAGCATTGGCTTCTGAAGACGTATTCTCTTCCCGGATCTTCATGGGTCTATAACGATCTGTGAGGTAAACAGGGTAGTCTGCAACACTGCAGCAAGGACGATTTATAGGAGAGAAAATAAGCGCGGAAACATAACTATTTTCCAAGGTGACAATTTTTAAACAAGTTACTTGTGTTATCATAGAAAACTTGGATTGATAAAATAGAGCGAGAGAGTTTAATATGTGATACGTGATATGCCATCGCGTTAAAGATTATTTATGTCATATCGACGTGCATGCACTGTGCCTGTGGCTGCTTGAAATTGTCCGGGCGTGTGATGATTATATAGTTCCAGCCGATTATACTGACTCCAAGACTGTCAGTGCGTTTTTTCCCTTAATGTTGTTAGGCGGGGTAACAACAAATTCCATGATGCAGCCAGGGTATCAAACCACCGATCAACTATTCTTTGGATCGAGGCACCTATCACGACCTACATGTACGGAGGTGGTGCTTATTGAAAAATGATATATATATATATATATATATATATATATATATATATATATATATATATCCACTTGTCCACTATAAGGTATCCACTCGTAAGGTGATAAAATCAAGGGTATAGGGCACAATTATGACGGTAGGGTCAGTTTTCCCGTATCATTTTGTAAACCGTTAAAAGGTCTGTCATGGTGGCATGTTGGTCACAAATATCAATAAGCTGTGTGGGGATCAGAACAGGCCCTCATTCGATGGCACGCAGAATATATCAGATTTCGATGACTTCAGGTGGAATGCGACGCCATTTCTCTACTTGTGCTTGCAATAAACCATGTATACATTGTAGTCGAAATGTCGGCTGGTGTAGGAAATGGTGTTTATCAAACAATGGTTAGCGTCATCGTTAACCGACCCCAAAACATAACTACTTTTTCAACATCAATGCAATGTATGTTCAATGTTATTAATGGAATAACCACGAATACAAACTTTCACAAACCTAGTAATAATTTATGAAAATAAGTGTGTCACTTCATCTTCAACGTGAAAATATACTCAACAACAAAAGTTCCTGTGACACCAATATTTAAGTGTATTTAAACAAGTAAAGTTTGGTTTTCATTATTGTAGTACATGTATTGAATCAAGTCACAAAAACGCAACTGCTACAGAAAAGCCCCATGCATTTCACTACCAAAGAATGGGTATAGAAACATGTGCGTTAACGGCATTCAATATGCATTGTTAAGCATCGTGCTGACAACAACTACTCAGAAAAACAACAAAATTACGCAATTATTCAACATTACGAAATGCCACGCCAGTTCGAAAATGAGCATCTGCTAGCCATTGGTATGCTTGAAGCAGGATAGAGTCAACGTGATGTTGCAAGACAAGTTAACGTCCACAGAAACACCATGGCAACAGACGGATGCAGTCAGAGAATAACCAGTAATCGACAAGACAGCTGGATTCGAACAACACACCTACGAAATCGATTCCTGGCAGCAACAGTGACTGCAAGTAGCATCCCTGTCCTTCGACGAATATCTTCACAAACCATACGTCGCCGCCTCAGATTTGCAGGGATTGTCGCCAGAAGTCCCGCCAGACGTCCCAATTTGACAGGAAACCACCGTCAAGCACGCCTGCAGTGGGGACAAGTTCTATCCACTGACGAGTCGCGTTTTCACCTCAGCCACAGCGATGGACGGATTCGAGTCTACCGACGTCGAGGTGAACGTTCATTGTGTCATGGAAGAAGATCGGTGCGGGGGCGGCAGCGTTATGGTATGGAGTGGGATTACAGCAAGACAGAGGACCCGTTTGATAGTGGTAGAGGCAAATCTCAATGGAGAGCGCTACCGCGACGAGATCATCGGCCCTGTTCTACCGTTTTTGCGTCGTCGTCATTACCTTTCAACATGACAACGCCCGGCCTCATATTGCTCGACTTTTTCAGGATTCCCTTCAACAAAACAACGTGAATGTCATCCACTGGACGGTTCGCTCCCTTGATCTCTCACCAATCGATGACATGTGGGATGAGATGGATCGACGCCTTCGACGTCAACCGCGTGTTCCACAGACACTCAAGGAACTTCGAAACATGCTCCAGCAGATATGGACAGATATCCCACAGGACTTTGTGCGGCGCCTGGTACATTCCATGAGACGAAGTTGTGTTGCTTGTATCGCAACCAGAGGTGGGCACACAAGCTATTGATTTGTAAATTGAAATTTTGGCATGTTCATGTTTTTGTATGAAATCACGCATTTTCTGAAGTCAGTATGGCATATTAAACCACGCTTACAGGAGTCTGTCATCTGTTGAAAACCGAAATTGTTTTAGATTTGGTAAATTTGTATTCAATCATATTCAATGTCACAGGACCTTTTGTTGTTCAGCATACATAAAGCATCAACGGGCATCAGACACAAAGGAACCTCTTAGCGGCAAACATAGTTTTGGATATGCTTCAGTTTTAACACAGTTGGCCTGGCGCAAGTAATCATTAATTTAATTTAGGCTGTTGGGCTCGAATTCTTAAAACATGTTGTTTTGTTAATCGATCCGGGCGCCCTGTTTGGGGACGATCACTAGCATTGTGTGTCTACAAAACACAACCATATTGGCTACCTCTCCCTGAGCTATTATAGATTTGAAGCATGCCAGTAGCCCTTTGGCGTTCTACACGGTTAAGACGACACATTCCGAATGTTATCACGAATACTGCATTAAATCAAGTGTGGAGAGTTTATGCATTAAGGTAGATAATAAATATCATCAATACTGATGGTTCAGAGGGTTTTGACATTCTTGGTTTTCAACATTTAAGCAACATTCCTTTGTTGAATGCGTGCATCCTTCACATTTCTGGGGTGAGATGTATTTCTTCAAAAAACCTGGTAATTTTCAAGCACAAATACATTGTTGCCCCTAATAACTTAGATCTTGAACCCTGCATTTTGGGATACATTGGGTAAAGACAAAGCGTTTGAATGCACGAATATTCCCGCTACCACCTATCGTAGTAAACAAAAAGAAGAAATGCACCCCTGACTGCTAGCATTCAAACGGATGAACTTCCTGGACACATGATTGGGCTTGCCGTTCATCCTTTTCGATCTACCCTGACTCTACCATCGGCATAAAACAGTTTTCATCTACTCTCATCACCAAACATAAGCCGAGCCAAGCCATGTCGATGTCGAAGTTGCACAGTTGTCACTTGGCGTTGTTGATTGATGTGATGCAGCTGTGGTTTGAGAGTTTGAGCGACAGGACTGTTAGTTGCCCACAACTGTGACATACCAATGACTCTCCCTCGTTGCGCTGCGATTGATTTCGGCATTATTTTGGTGTTCTTTCACTACAAAAATACCATTAAACTCGATCTATCGGTTTTTATAGTGCTGCACAAACGACACATGTAAATGGCGAACCATGTTTTTTTCATGACTTTCACCCAAATCGAAATAGAACGGGCTCAGGTTATTTTTTGCGAAACGTTAATGTCATGTTTGCTCAGAATATTTCTTTATTGCTGAAACTCAGCATGGTTTTAATTTGATTTTCGCTGCGAAATAGGCGTGACGTTTCTTTTGTTTTCAGTTTAGATTCAATATCGACTGATTTTGTGTACGTTGAACGCTTTTGTACGTATCATATATTTTACTGCGAAACATCTGCAGACCCTCCAGGTGATCTAATAGTGAGTCAATGTTTTCTCGTATCTAAATATGTTTCTCTGCTCATCAGCGTGTGCAGTTGTATACTTTATAGTCGATCTCGCTTTTAAGGCCCCCTTCAGCAAAGTATCTCAAGGTACACAACACTTGGACCTGTGTAGATGTGTAGATGCACATGTGTAGCGACCAGAACTGGGATAAATAGCATAGAGAATAATATCTGTGGCATGCAACTATGTGTTTAATTGACAAACATTTAATAAGAGCAAAATCACCTGCACTTCTTGTCTTTTGTATTTTTACTCCGTGGTAATGCGGAACTAAAGTGGAATACAATTTCTTCTTTTTATGCAGATCGCTAATGAAAAAATGCGGTGCCTATAAAAATGGTCGTGTTGCATATTATCTGTAATTACTGCCCATTGCCATGTTTAATTTCTAACCATGATATCACTCCCAAATGTATTATTTGATTGTCTATCATGTCATAACCTTCGTGAGGTGGTGACATGTTTAATAACAGTAAATTCCTGTGAAATAGTTATCTTGGCCACTTCTGAACACAGTGTTTTCCTACAAAATAGTAAAAGCTAAATGAAAATTTATTTTTTTCTCTAATTTATGTATGTTAAAGATGTTATGCCACTCATTGGTGAAATACAAATGTAATAATTCAAGTTCCTAGGATGTTTGTGTTATGCTATTTTTCAAGAGACATATTTCTTTTCATACACAGGAGGAAAATGTCTAGGAGATTACCCTCATGACATTGTACAATGGGCGATGATGTTCACAATATATATCTTGGAGGGTATGTACATTAATAAAATAATATTATTTATTTTGAATATTACTAAGTGTGTCATTAAACATCAAACAATGAATACTCAACATGTCAGAGTGAAAGGGGTTACAATTACATGTGTACTATTCAAGGGATTTCTAAGTCCCAATACCTCACAGCCCTCTGGCAACTGATGCGTGTATTTTTATTTGTATTCTCAAGTCCCAAAGTCATTTTTTGTAAATATTATCATCACTTTAATGATAGATTTTAGTGGTAACAATTATTCAAATCACTCAATTTGATTATTGTGTACATGATGATAAAAGCAAATATTTATTTTAATGTCGGAGGTACATGTAACTGTATCCAGGCATAGCAGATGTGCTTCATCTTAGACGTCTAACTTAAAAAATAAAAGAAACTAATTGCATACAGAAATATTCGAGTAGAAATTGTTGAAAAAGATTTCGTTAATGTTCCTTTGATTCACCCACCACCCTATTCTTTTTCTCATTTTTTAAAGGACAAAATACCATATGTAATACTCGGTATTACAAAATCTCCATCAGCAATAACTGGGAAACTCATTGAACCTTTCCTGGTAGCTTATTGTCATATATACGTGGAAGCTTTATAACAGTTTGGCCAGCAAAATGTTCTCATATATATGGAGAGACCATAAATATGTTATGGTCTCTGTTACATATGGAATCTAAATAATATCATTTAATATGATTTACAAAGGCTTCAAAATTACCAACTTAAGACAAATAACATACATTTAATAAACCCATTACTAATAGAGAATTGAACTTGTTATCTCATGACATTAATATTTGCAAGACAAAGCAACAGTAAGAGTAATCCTATCCTCCCTTCACAACTTGATCAAAATGGCTCCCCAGTCACGACTATCCACCGATGCTTATGAAAACTGCCCTGCGGATGGTGCTCAATGGGTAGTGACGGCTAGGACTCCAGCTGCAGGGGGTTATAGCCCTTTTAGCCATCTCTCGTTTGAAGACGCAGACTCACCCCTCAACATTGAGGAGGAGGTGGAGAGTACACAATCACCTTCTGGTAAGAATAACGGAACTGTTTGGGGCGTCTAGAAGCGCACCTCCCTATTATGTGGTGATTGTATGTATATATGCCAGATTTCTTGGCAGCTTTGAAGTGTTATTTGTATATATTTTATTTCAATTGTAATAAAATATTTTCAATGTATGCACTTTTTAAGGTATTCTTAAAGACTTAAAGAGAGAGGAGGGAGTTGGGGGTGGGGTGGGGTGGGGTGGGGTGGGGTGGGGACATATACCAGGTTTAGCTACGTCACAAGTAGAATATGTTGTATGACGTCACACACACATGCTTAGGGGATGATCACGCGATGTTACATACGTGTTCGACAATGCTATGACATCACACAACACGACCACCGACCCAAAATGGCGATCACCCAAGGGACAATTCCCCCAAACTCAACATGTATCCTTAGGATCCTTGAGAATATAAAGAAAACATTTCTCATTTGACTTTACATTTCATTAGATTGTTTTCAAATGCCAAATAAATTTCTATCTAGAAACATTAATATGTTACAATATTAACGGAATAACATCCCTGTTTATGATTTTACCCGACTAGAGGAAATAGGTAGAGGTTATTAGAACAGATGGTAAATAATATCGATTATCATGGCAAATATATGAGCTTGCCATGAACATATGGCTCATTGTGAGGACAGGCTTCGCACGGATGGGTCGGTTGGAGAACTGCTGGTTTGTTGAGGGCAGTTGACGTCATGGTACGAATTCATTTATTATTTTTCTTTTAACCAGCATCGGTGGTACATGAGCAATAGCATAACATATGATATACAGAATGTGAATCAGTGAATACACGTTCAGTTAATGCGACATCGAATTGTATTCTGCATATATGACTATTTAGTTAACTCTGCATTTACAACTGCCAGGAACCTACCAAGTTGCTTTAAGTATTTACATTTTGGAGTACAATACAGGCGTTTTAGATTCGAAATGTTTGGGCAGTTAGGTATTTATTATCGATATGTGTTATTCTTTGTTTTCTGAAAGCCTCATGATCACAACGAAATATATAATGAAATTCGTCTGTATTGCCTGCATTTGTCACCATCTCGTCCCATTCCTGGGCAAGCCGAATGTAGACTCGTGTCCCTCTCGAAGGTTTCGACATTGTCGCATGACGCTTGTAGACAAGCTTCTATGTATTTGTTAAAGAGAACCATGAGTTTTGAGCAAAGGAAAATAGTTTTGAGAAAAGGGAAATATTCTCGCCCAGAGGCGAAATATTTTTTAATAACGCCATAAATTAGTTGAATTCAGTTAAAATGTGTTGAATCATGTGTCATAAAGCTTGTAGACAAACCTCTATGTATTTGTTGAAGAAAAACATGAGTTTTGAGAAAAGGAAAATATTCTCGCCCATGGGCGAAATATTTCAATAACGCCACAAATTATGACACATGATTCAATACATTTTAACTTAATTCAACTAATTTGTGGCGTTATTAAAATATTTCGCCTATGGGAGCCCCAGTGAGAGGGGAGATTCAGACATTGGGACAAGCTAAACTTGCTTAATTGAGAACTATAGCATTACAGTAAGGGCTGGGCGGAAGGGGACTGTGAGACAGCGAGCATGTATCACCAGAACTCGCGAACGTAATTATCCCGTCTTCTTTCTGGCTAACCGTTCCAACAAATACAGCTGTATGTACGTCGTTTTCGCATCCGTGTCGCAGCCCGTTTGCGAAAACACACAGATATTTTGTAGGCTAATGTATGTGGTGATTATTACCAATGATTATGATCAATTAAAAAAGCAAACACAAAGACGATAATATTTTCGCTGTTATCTTGATTTTATGATTTTGATTTTATATATTTTGTTTTCAAAATATTGAATATTTCTATGTAATGCTATTAAATCAACTTAAACATTATTGACTGGCACAACAGCAAACACACTGCCCAAAAAATGTCGACCTTGATGGCGAAGCACTGCCTTATACCATACATATTATTCATAACTTCGAAACAGAAACAGTCGCGATAGAATATATGCAAATTCTCTATTAACTCTGTCCAGAATTAACGTTGTTCAGATTGTAATTGTTTGTTTTTCAACGCCGCACAAAGCAATATTCAAGCTGTATGACGACGGTCTGTAAATAATCGAGTCTGGACCAGACAATTCATTGATTTACATCATGAGCATCGATCCACGCCTTTGGGATACGATGACATGCATCAACCAAGTCGGCGAGCCTGACCACCCGATCCCATTAGTCGCTTCTTAAGACAAGCATATCCTGACCTACCGGTGGTACCAATCACTAACACCTGTAAAAATATTTCAGCTATATGACAAGCATGAGTTGCTGAAGACCAATACTAACCGGGTCTTCATGGGGAAGGAATGCAAATAGAATAGATAGCATTACTGTAATAACGTCATGTAGTCTTGATGGCCATACCAGCTACATCATTTTAGGATTAACCAGTTCAGAAATAACTTACAATAAATATGTGTACAGTTACCTGCTTCTTTTAAACAGCATCCATATACCACATGCTTAATGAATATTTACTATTAAATACTATATTCAGTGGAACTCTACCATATTTCATTGATACCATTTTCGTACAATTTCAGATGCAAGATCGAAAAGTCTTAATTATCCTAATTGGGGCCTACGTGGCATGCTTCATGTACCTTTTCGCGTTGCCATCATATACCGGAAGTCGCGGTTTTGTTTCTCCCCTTGATGAAGGAGCGCGTCAATTTTCATCTCTGAAGGCAGGCACGTGGGAGGATACTTTGATTGGGAAAATGACATCAGGATCAGACAGGGTTAAGAGTAACTCCTACACAATCTTACAACATGCGTCATCTCGGCTTGTCTTCAATGAAGCCATTACAAAGTACTGGAATCCAATAGATGGGGTCAATATGGATCTCCCATTCAAAACAAGTCCTTGACAAATTACCCTGTAAATGGAACAAAGCTTATTGTATTTGATAATTGTCCTGACTGGTTGCGCTCAGCGCTTAAAGGTAAGATGAAGCTATGCAAATACAGCAACTGTTTGTTGTCAGAGAATCGCTCAATGATTGCAGAGGCAGACGCAGTGCTCTTCAATGGCAGATCGATAACCCCGACACCCCCAACCCCCACCCCGGGACAAGTGTGGATAATATTCGCTTGGGAGAGTCCTGCTAGCCTTGCACACACAATGACCACAATGCACACACTGAAATGGAGAAGAGTATTTAATTGGACTATGACATACAGAACAGATTCCGACCTCTTCGCGCCCGTGGGGATGTTTGTACCGACTCTGAAACTCCCCTCGTATCATGATCTTCTGAATATCGTGCAACGCAAGACGAAGGCAGTTGCTTGGTTTGTTAGCGATTGTAAAACAGTTTCAAGACGAATGGCATATGTCGAAAGGCTAAAGAAAATCATTGACGTTGACGTATTTGGACGTTGTGGGCCTGAGGAATGTCTAAAATCTAGTCCAGAATGCTTAAACATGCTGAACCATACCTACATGTTTTATTTGTCGTTTGAGAACTCCTTGTGTAAAGACTACATCACGGAGAAGCTGTACAAGACATTCAACGTGCCCTGCGTCCCGATAGTCAGGGGCGGGGCCGACTACAAACACCTTGTACCCAATGGGACGTACATCAATGCAGCTGATTTTTCCAACCCGGAGTCTCTGGGCTGGCATCTCAAGAGTCTTATGTCTAACACGTCTGCTTACATGGACATACTCATGAGGAAGGAACAGTACAGGGTTTTCGGGTCACATCATGGGAAGCAAATGGCATTTTGTGAACTTTGTTATCGACTTAATAACCCAGGTACTCTGTGGGACACACAGACAGATGTAGAGAAATGGAAAGAAGAATGCCATGCACCAAGAGATCTTGGCTAGGTGAAACCAAAAGGATTAATGTTCGAATAATAAATTTACAGATTAATTAAAAAACAGTGATTGTTGTAGGCCTTGAAGAGGCATGAGTATCGCAGGGACGGGGAAACAATTTGTTTTCAATTGAAGCAACAAGAGCTAGTGGTTGACGCCACCACAACCAAAATGAGTCCGTGGGTTCGAACCAATGTGTTTTGGGGTTATCATCCTTGGTCAGTGGATGCAATAATCCCGATCATTTTAAAGGGATAAACCTCTTTGTCAATTATCGCGCATAAGTCTCAGAATTAAGAGGGCACACTTTGATATAACTGATCCACTTTTCAAAACGTTGATTCTCTCACATTCTCTCTGAAGATTGAGATATTCTGTAACGACCCAGTTGGTGATTATAAACAGATGTTCAACAAACAACATACATCTCAATATCTAACTATACACACAAAAAATAGATGAGGACCCCCTGTATTTTTAACAATGACTGGTTGTACGAGCGTTGGCATTTAAACCCCAATAGCAATAAGCTCGGAAAAACGAATGTTGTTTCATAAAGACACCTCTGACTATAAGCAAACATAAAAAGTTTATCCTGTTTTCAAATTTTAATCATTATTCTCACAAAAACTCAGAGGCACTGTATTTGTGCAAAACAGGAGCAACAAAAAATATGTAGGTAAAGAATCAGGAACACATTAATTCCACATCATGATTCATGATGAAAAATGTCATTTTCAGTTCAAGATTACATTCATGACACAAATCATTGATAGCGGGAAACCCGCAATGTGCCCGAATAACAGCTTACAGCCTTCGTCTCCTCCCTCGAGTATGTCGTCTGATCTGTGGAAGAGGCAACTGCAGCCATTCCCCAATGAAAAGCTGCCTCCCATCGGGTCAGAGCATGTACCGATGGGTCCAGTGCCTGTACTCGACGCCCCAAAATGTCCTAAATATGCTATTGTGGTTAAGTGCAGGTGTTGCCACATCGGCATTCTGGAGAAAAGCCATTACTGCTCTGGAAATGTGGTCGATGACGAGTGGGTGGTTGTCAAAGTAATGTACAACAAATGATTGCAGGACGTTACGAATGTACCGATCATCATTGAGAGTTCCTTGGATCCACTCTACGCGTCACAGGCAACCTCAAACCATAACGGAACCTCCACCATACGGGGTCGTAGGTTTTACGTTCCTGGGTGTGTAGGCCATATTGTATCCCTCTAAACCCTTAATCGGCCATGCGTGACGTAGGGAAGGAAACTCCTTCCATTGGACCAATGGACTCTTCGTCAAGGCCTCAGATTCCAAGCTCTCCGGGCCAAACACCATATTAAACGAATTTTCCGATGATGATCGGCAAGGAAGGGACGCTTGATGACCCTTCTGGACTTCATACCTGCCGATTTCAGTCGATTCCTCAATGTTCTGGTGGACATCCGTCTATTGAGTAACCATTGGCGTTTCAGAACAGAGGATGTTGCAAATGGTTGACGACGTACAAGCTGAAGCAGGGTTATGACTTCACGCCTTGACGCCATGCAAGGTTTTCCTGGGCGTAGAAGATCCTGTACGGCATTGGTGTGGCCGTGTGTTCGTATCAGTCTGATGATTATGGTATAATGATATCCTTATTGACGTCCTATGCTTTAGTTGGTCATGCTTGTCGAATGCACACCAACAATGCGCCATCTTTGCGCCTCTGATAATCTTTGTCGTGCCATATTCACAGACAATGCTTCAACAATGCAAGATGGTGACGTTAAATACCCACAATTGCGGTGTACATATATTGCAATGTTAATTTTAAAATGAATGGGTGGAATCTGAGGACATCCCATTACGGGTCAAGTCAGAACGACCTTTCATCCGGCGACCAATCAAAGCGTCGCTTACCAGAAATTGAAAGTGGCAGTCGGAATGTTTCTAATGATGCAACCTCGAAAATGTTAACACGGGGTATTCCGAACGATTCCGTCAGAATTATCGTCTATCTCTCGCTTCCGTGGGATACACATTTGAACGGAAGAGGCGTTGCACAGTACGCTGAAAGCACTGCCGTACAATTTCAACCATATATTAGACAAATGTTCGTTTGTTCGTTAGTTCAGAGAACTTTGTCAACATATGTTTCAAGCGTAGTCTGAAATGGAAGTCGCCAGGTTGAAACGAATGACGTAAAGCTCGAGAAAGCTGCTTTCTAATTGGCTGATGTCGACTTCTTGTTAGTCGTTTCAGTGGTCGGTCAAAGTTCGCGAAGGGTCGTTCTGACGTGACCCGTACTGGGATGTCCTCAGATCTTTGTTTAGCGATAGAATTGAGATTGACAGAACCCCATTCTTGACATATTGAACACGAAACCTGCAGTAGTTACGAATGGGGATATTTCAGTATAACTTAGTTCCAGGTGTCCTTTGCTTGTTTCTTTGTGTATATATAGATCTTGGATAATTAATGTTGTCTAATGCAATAGAACTAAGTTGTAGGCCTATACATACACTATTAAGCACGTCCGTTTAAATTACATAACTTTCATTCTGAAAAATGTGCCTACAATATTACAACTTTGAAACAGAAAGTCACATGTACCTAGATGCTCTTAAACAAAGTTATAATAAGCACTACAAACCGAACGAGCTCGAGTACCAGTGGCTAAAGCGAACAACGAGTAAAGTGTGTGAAGCCCATTTCTGGCGTCTCTGGCCTGATATAACTTACTTGAATATGAAAACCAAATCCACTGACTACGAATTGGAAGCATGTGTTGTACGTTACTGTAGCATACTGTAAATACAGCCAGAATTATACTGTTTGCAAGTCCTTCAAAGTGTGAATGACCATGACCAGTGTAAAAGTGAACTAAGAGCGAACTTAAATGAAGTATCCCACATTTTGTCAAGTTTCTCGTGACCTTGACCTTCATTGGTTATCAACAATCTTCTCCAAAAAGAGACAATATACCCAAAGTTTGGTTAAATGTCTGTAGTTATAGTAGGAACACAATTTGGTTTGAAATGTGATAAAAACATGGTATATTAATTCTTACAATACTACAAAACTATGAGAAGCTGACACAGACGAAAAGCAAAAGTAAGGTACACCGGTTCGTAACCTGAAGATAGAACAGAAACCAACACAACACTACATGTGCATTCCGTTTGATGCAGGCGGCTGGGGGCCCCAAGGAAGAGGAGAAACCGCAACAGTGAGGCCAGATTTCAAATGTACGAACTGACACTTGTAGAGCTTGCCGATGAGACTGCTGATCTGCTATCCATTTAGAACAAACTTGTATACGCCTTCAAATATATGCCATTCGCCAAAAGCTTTCCTCTGTTATATTGTTCCCCTCTCAGATAACATCGGTCAAGAGGGAACGGGTGGCCCGGTCGTCTCAGGCGCCGCGATTCGCTGTGCAGAGTTGCGTCCCTTGGACACGCCAGAAACCTATGATATTGGGTTCGAATCCAGGTTCGCCCCGATTATGTTTCTAGGTTTGTCAGCACCATACCCGTGCTCGTGGGTTTCACCGAAGTGGTAAACGTCTGGGAACTGCATCACTTCGGGCTTTCCTCCCACATTAAGATGGCACGCCGTGATATAACAGGAATAATGTTAAAAAGTGCGTTACACCCAACTCACAAACTCACTAACATCGGTCAAAACGAGTGCAAGGTTCAACAGCATGACCAGAGCGACCTTCTTTTCCCTCGAATTTGGACTAAAGATAGGCAAAGGTCGCTCTCCTGACACTTCCCCGGAGTTATGCTGTGTGGAGCGTTAAACAACAAAAACAATAATAAATACTCAAGTTATCATGTGCACAATCTCTTTGATGCCTACTTCAAGTTGTCATCCAATCATATGTCAGGAAAAAATCAGGTCTGCACATGAGGTATATCAGGCAGTGGAAACCCAATTGCAGCAGTGGCAGAGCTCAAATATAAGCAAATAAACAAAAGTTCCTGTGACAGCAATATTTTAGTGTATTTTTTAAACAATTAAAGTTTGGTTTTCAGTGTTGAAGTACATGTATTGAATCAAGTCACAAAAACGCAACTGCTACTGAAAAGCATGCATTCCATGCAAAAGTTAACTTTTAGGCAAGGATCATGCATTTCACTACCCAAGAATGGACATAAAAACATGTGCCTTAACGGGATTCAATATGCAATGTTTAGCATCATCCTGACAACATGTACAACCACTCAGAAAAACAACAAATACACGCAATTATTCAACATTACGAAATGCCACGCCTGTCCGAAAATGAGCGTCTGCAAGCCATTGATATGCTTGAAGCAGGATCGAGTCAACGTGATGTTGCAAGATAATTTTACGTCCACAGACGAATGTCAGAGATCATCCTCGGAGAGGCAGGCCACGCGTAACCAATAATCGACAAGACAACTGGGCTCGAACAACACATCTACGAAATCGATTCCAGCCAGCAACAGTGACTGCAAGAAGCATCCCTGGCCTTCGACGAATATCTTCACAAACCGTACGTCGTCGCCTCGAATTGTCGCCAGGAGACCCGCCAGCCGTCCCATTTTGACAGGAAACCACCGCCAAGCACGTCTACAGTGGTGCAGACAGTGTCTACGCTGGACGGTAATGCAGTGAGAACAAGTCCTATTCACTGCCGGGTCTCGTTTCAGCCACAGCGATTGACGGATTCGAGTTGTACCGACGTCGAGGTGAACGTTACGTCAATCACAGCAAGACAGCAATTACAGCAAGACAGAGGATCCGTTTGATAGTGGTAGAGGGAAATCTCAATGGACAGCACTACCGCAAAGAGATTATCGGCGCTGTTGTTCTACCGGTTTATCGTCGTCATGGCCCAGGCATTACCTTTCAACATGACAACGCCCGGCCTCATATTGCTCGACTTGTTCAGGACTCTCTTCAACAAAACAACATGAATGTCATCCCCTGGTCGGCTCGCTCCCCTGATCTCTCACCAATCGAGCACATGTGGGATGAGATGAATCGGCGCCTTCGACGTCAGCCACGTGTTCCACAGACACTCCATGAGTGACCATTGAATGACATTGAGACTGGGAACAACTGATTGATTGCGTGGCACACATCAGGTCTTTGTTGCAATGTCGCATATGTTTAGCAATACTGGATTGTTGATGTTAGACTTTCTATCAGTGGGTGGATTTGATTTTGTCTACAGGGATTCTTGATGTTATCTGAAACAAAATCCATTATCGTTCTATTTGTCCCGCGTATGTGAACATTCCATTCCACGTAAGAGCAGGTAAAATCTGTGTAGGGCCAAACTACTCCTTTTTGCTTCTGTTCACTCATTATATTTCCTGTGTTTCACATGGAGTTTAACCATACCATATCAAGAAACCTTTAAGTGTATATGTTTCCTTCTACTCTTTTGTCTCAATTTGGTGTAACACACTTCAACACTTTAAGTTATGTAGTAGCGATAAGACCTGTACAAGGTAAACAAACAATTGCTCTCGTTTATATTTGTATACTGGCATCCCCGGCTGTCATTCTTGTTGTTCAATGACAATGGAACATTGATTGCTTCCTTTTCTCTTTCCCCTTAAGAAAGATATGTTTTGGTTTTATTTATCATTACATTTACCTCAGTTTAGTGTATGACGTTCCATAAATTATGCATGGAAAGAAAAAATAATCCTTGCAGTTGGACGAAACTCTATATATATACATTTATTTTCTAA
Organism: Haliotis rufescens; assembly: GCF_023055435.1. Taxonomy (NCBI): domain Eukaryota; kingdom Metazoa; phylum Mollusca; class Gastropoda; order Lepetellida; family Haliotidae; genus Haliotis; species Haliotis rufescens. The sequence continues at coordinate 11,184,198 of NW_025964383.1, forward strand.
AAGCGGTGATAAGGGATTTCATAAAGGCATGTTAAAGATGTCTAATTTAAATTATGTATTTATATAAAGAGAAATTCACTCTTGTATACTTTGCTGGTACGGGTTGGTGTACTAGTATTTGAAATTAAGGCTTCTTATGAGTCCATCTTATTCTTGGTGTTTCTTTGTTTCTTCAGTTGTTATAAAATTCCACTGTCGTAATATGTACAACATGAACATAACAAATTCTGGAAGGCATACAAAAGTCAGCATTTCAAAATTGATCATGTATATCTATCCCATTTGTCATCGTAATGGGGTCTTAAAGAGTAAGAATTATGTCTATGAACTGTAGGGGTATTGGCGACAACCTAAAGCCAAAACAAGTCTTTTCCTTTCTCAAAAAGAAAAAAACCATCCATTTATTGTTTACAAGATTTGCATTTTACGAAACAACAAGAACAATTCATCAAACAACAATGGGGCTATTCAGAATGTTATTTTAGCTCATATAAATCAAAAGCTCGTGGGACTGCAATTCTTTTTAATAATAACTTTGAATTTAAAGTTTGTAAAGAATATTCAGGTAAGGACTTTAGGAATTACAAGGCCCTATATATTGAAATTGAAAATAAGACATACCTACTCATAACTCTGTATGGCCCAAATGAAGATAACCCCGAATTTTATGAACAGATTGCAGATATTTTAAACGAATCCGAGGCTGAATTTTTAATCATTTGTGGAGATTGGAATTGTACTTTAGATCCTCTAATTGATCAATTTAATTGCAAGAATGTAAATAATTATTACTACTTTATAACTAAAGCGATAGCTTACTCTAACTGTAACTGCTCGTGAAGCTTTGGTCCAGTTGCCACAAACTATTTTTTTAACTATATCAACTCAAATACTGAATAATCTGAGTTCATATGCCCCCATGATGTATGATTCTGTTGTTGTTTTAAGAATCGCTGTATGAACATTAATATGTGTGAAATTCTGTACGACAAAAAAAGTTGAATAATAAAAATAAAAAAATAGACGACTCTATCTATAAACACTAGGTTCTTGACCACCAGGATCCAAAACGAGACCACCTTACATAAGATCATTAGGGTAAACTGTATATCGGATCCTCACATGATTACCACATCATCAGTTGCAGAAATATAACAACTATTTCGCTTCAGCTCTGTTATTACATTTGTGTATGAGTTTAATATGTGATACGTGATATGCCATCGCGTTAAAAATTATTTATGTCATATCGACGTGCATGCACTGTGCCTGTGGGTGCTCGAAATTGTCCGGGCGTATGATGATTATATAGTTCCAGGCGATTATACTGACTCCAAGGCTGTCAGTGCGTTTTTTCCCTTAATGTTGTTAGGCGGGGTAACAACAGATTCCATGATGCAGCCAGGGTATCAAACCACCGATCAACTATTCTTTGGATCGAGGCACTTATCACGACCTACATGTACGGAGGTGGTGCTTATTGAAAAATGATACCTAAACTACTGCCTAGATGTTCATTCCCCTCACACGCATGGGCAACGCGTTACGCAACCCGTGTGCACCCCGTTGGTCACTCGTGTGGAACCCGTCCGCCACGCGTGTGATACCCGTGTGCAACGCGTTGAACACGGATGTGCAGCCCGTTCGTCACTCGTGTGCAACGCGTGTCACACTCATTAGAGTGACCAAAGGAGGACCCATATTTAGATGAACCTGGAGGTGGTAACAAGGAGATAACCTTTGGATTTCTTGAGGAAAAATGTAAATACACATTTTATCATATGTACTTGCTGATTTTTTTGGAAAATATGAGAACTGTTGTGGCATCTGCATGATGTCTTGCGATGGTGTTAAGAGAATACATGATCCTGTTATATGTTATTGCTATTCAAATGCTTTTTTGTGATTTGACATTAAACGTCTGTAGTGCGACTTTCAGTGATCATGTTTATGAGGTTTGGTGGAGCATTGTATTTATTGGACCCTAATTACTTTATGATGATTGGGTCTCTTTGTCTCAGCTCCATAGTCGTGACGCTTCGAAAGGGCAGCATTTAATTAATGAGAGTAGGTTATATCATGGAGGATACACTTGAGGGAGGGTGTTCTACTAATTACCGTACCACAGGAAAAGACCTGTAGACGTGAGCGCGGGGTTGTGTTTAAGATGGCGTTGCATAATGGCCGCCAGGAGTGGTAAACATTGAGCTAAAGCAGTGTTGTTTTCACGGGCTTGTTGAATAAATTCCCAGCGCTGCTGTCCATATATCTTCTACTTGATCCTAGATACATCATTCTGGCATTTACAATTTATATTCTTCAACGTACATTAATGGTTTACTAGTCATATATTTTAGAGTATTTGTCAATACTGTTCAATGACTGTTCCCTACACCCATCAAAATCATAATTAATGAACATTAGTTTATTGTATGGATTTATATAAAGCTCTCACTAAGTATATGTGTTACATGCATGACAGATGGGATTAAGGGAGAAAGGAAATATTTTCCTGAACGTTTCCAATAACTAGTGGAGGAAATTGGAAATGGCTGAACCTGCAGATCACATAACTCATAGGGTAACATTCTAGAATAAAATAGAATAGCTAGAATGTTTCATATCTACAAAATTGTATATGCGTCAGTGTGGTTTATCAACACATGTGTAATGATTATTCACGCTTGGAGTGCCAGACTGAAATTGAACATTATGATAGCGTCAGCAGGAATAATAGAGGTCATAAGACGTGGATCAGAAGATCATACATAAATATGTTTCAGTTACATAGGCAGCAGACTAGATTATTAACAGCAATACTGTTCAAATATTGCGTTCGATAAAAGAAAACGTTGATTTTTAACACTCTTATTTTTGTACTATTTAACAAACTGTGGACTTTGAAGACATTTTCGCTCATTGCAATAACATCAAGGTAAAAATCATATCTTTCTCTGAAATCCACGGGCATAGTTGCTGTCAAACATAAGAACATAATCAGGGCGGCAGGTGTTGACTTGTCGTGTGCCTTAAAGTGAGTTTAAACATGTCAAAAGCGATTGATCCTACAATCAATGGTCATTTACTCCAACATTCTAACTGTCAATCGTCTTAACAGGATCATAACGTTTGTTATAATATCGACGACCTGTCTCTATGTCTTAAGTTGTTAATCGGTAACTGCGGTCCAAATTTATCAACTTATTCATCTATTGTTGCAAACTTGCAATTATTTCGCCGCAATATAACTGAAAAAAATGCTGATGTGACGTGACATATAAACTTACCCACAGACAATGCATTTTCCCAGAGAGTGTAGCACAATTTTATCAAAGTTTTATTTACAATTTGAAAAACTATAATAATATGAATATTAAAATTCATCATCACTTTTGAAGTTTACTAAAATGTCACCAGTTGGAAGATGTCACAGATAAACAAGGATTCAAACTAAGTTTGATCGTCACAGGTCTTTCCCCAGTTTGCCAGCACAATGGAGAGGATTAACAGTTACTGTGAGTGAGCATGGTTTTACGCCGCTTTTAGCAGTTATACAAGTTATACAGAAGTCATGCCAAAACGCTCACAGTCGTTAGTGAGTAAACTCAACTGAGGATTATACAAGTATCCATCACAACCTTTGAATGCTAACATGTGAATAAACTCAGTTCCCTGAAATTTACATAATTTAGGCATTTGCAGTGGCCAATTAACAAGTAATCAGTGAGATAGTATAGAAATACTGGGAACGCTAAACAACTTCATTGTAAATAGACAAATGCACCTGTGAATGGTCAAGGTTTTAAATACCGAGTGAAACAAAAACAAGGTGCCAGCCTACACTGGAAATACTGTATGCTGCATGTCCAGCCTCCATCAACACCTCCAGTGATCTTTTCGCGATTCCGAGCCTTGCGCATAACCATTGTCATGACCTGGAACGTGAAAGGATTACCCACAGAGAAAGAAAGGATTAAAATCCTATCCAAATGGTATAAGTTCTCACAACCAATTTCCTCTGAAACTGTCACCTTTGGTATCCCCAACAATACTCACCATGGTCATTGGGCAAATGTAAAAATCACAAACCATAATTGGATTCTGTCTACATGGTCACACTCGGTGATTGTGAAGATCTAAAGTTCTATCAACAGTGAGACAAAATGGCTGTTCATATTCATTTCCAATATCCTCTTAGAATTAGTGATAAATGCCCACACAAAACTTTCTCTTCATAATCCTACAAAATACCAAAGAGAAAGTTGGGTGTGTGAAAATGGGACATATTCCTACGTGAAATAATAAGACATAAGCACTGATGACTGTTCTATCATTATTGTACTATCTAAAGCATAAATTTGGCGAACGAAAAACGTTATATTTGAAGTCACCCTGAATGACTCAAGTGGGCAAAACTTAAAACGAATATGTTCGCAATCCACAAACAAACACTTCATTAATGACGAGGATTTACCAACCCGCGAAAATCGTGTCAACTCGGATATTCCCCTAGCAATAAACTCGCTTCTAAACTCACTACTGTTCTACTGTTGGGTAGCCACAATGGCTAGACTGGACCCTCATGGAATGGTTAATGCCATAAAAGTCCAGCAACCGAACACTAATTAAGACGGGCCGACCTTGTGTTCAGGGGTCTGGTGAACACTGGTCAATGGCCGCTCATTAACTCAAGATTCACATCTCACTGTTTTGATTTATAACTGTAATTGCCAATTAATTCATTGGCATGAACATATGAAGTGCTCCACAATCATGACGGTAGGGTCTGTCATGGTGGCATGGTTGTCACAAATATCAATAAGCTGTGTGGGGTTCAGAACAGGCTCTCACTCACGGCACGCGGAGTATATCCGAGGTCAATTACTTGAGGTGGAATGCGACGCCAATTCTCTACTTGTGCTTGCAATAAACCATGTCTACATTGTAGTCGAAATGTCGGCTGGGTTAGGAAATGGTGTTTATCAAACAATGGTTAGTGTTATCGTTAACCGACCCCAAAACATTAGCATCACGATCCTTTAAATATGAAATAGTGTGAACTGACATGAACTACTTTTTCAACTCCGTACATCGATACAATGTATGGGTAATGTTTTTAATGGAATAACCATGAACACAAACTTTCACAAACCTATTAATAATTTTTGAAAATTATTGTGTCACTTTATCTTGTCACAAGCATCTACGGTCGTCAGAAAAAAAGGAACCTGTAAGCGGCAAACATAGTTTTAAATATAGATATGCTTCAGTTTTAACACAGTTGTAGTGAGATAGCGCCACCGCGTTATCACCCTGAGGTGACCTGCATATCACTGTGAAGAACGTTACCTGTCCAGGTAGGTGCGTTGTGTCTCGTCTCCAGTCTCGCCCCCTTTGCACAGGTAACTCTTCGATATTCAGAGCTGAAACGTCAATGTGTATGCCAATATACTATCAGGATGTCAAACGTGGTACAATTCTTAATGTTAATGTCCTGCAGAGGCATAATATCCGTGATACGTAACTTCAGATCATTCCTACTTTCGCTTTGCATCTTGGATAGGCTAGCCACTCATACAGTTACACACTTCAGTGTTGTTATTCTACATACACTCAAGCGCACCGAATTACATGAGAAATGTGATGCTAACCAAGGTAATTATTGACTTCATATAGACGGGAGCTACGTATTGAAAACAGTAATTGTCTCTCCAAAACAAGTCAGGCTTTGCTGCTATATCAAGTTGATACGAATTGACATACCTGAAATATACTCACTTCATACACGACTTGATATACCTGAAATATACTCTTTATATATTGTAAAAAGTAGGGTATATTTGACAATAAAAATGATTTCAGAAATAGAAAGAGGCACCGATGGATGGCAATGGGTAAGAGGACACTCAGCAGAATATGTTGACAGGGATGAGGGGGGTGGTATATTGTAACGGTGAAAACAATCAAGAAAGGCGACAAAAAATGAACGTTTGAGATGACTTGATCAATAAACCATTCCTATGTACGGCGTGTTATGGTCTGAATCAATATCCAAATGACACTTTGAGGGAGTCTTCTTGCAACGCCTGACCATTTCAACTGTCAGTAGCGGGTGGCCTTTGACGTCGGCGTATACGTCTCCCGATCATGTCGCTAACCGGGAAAAGGTCAAGACTCATTGCTGCTTATTGCATTCTGGTTATGTGTTGCTGCTGGGGTTAGACAATTACGATAAGTGCTCAGTGAGCGCTATCGACTTGAAAGGAAAAACGTGGACCAGCATGGAGCTCAAAAGGGCACACCCATTGGCGTCCGGTTGTACCGGTTATACTGTCCTATGAACCCTCAAAGTACAATATGCAGTAGAGTTCTGGCAGTCATAGCGATCCGGCCTAAAACCCCAAAACGGTTATGATGCCTTACATTGACGGTCATTAAGACGCCTACAGACCTGTCCACGCCTATTCTAGTGAATCTGGACTAATTACATGAGACCATCCGAGGTTCCCCCAGTTTCTACGATCTAAATACCTTTGGCGTCTGGCCAAAATGTGGCGTACAAAGCTGGTACAACGTGCAGTCGGCAAGTATGGAAATGATTCGTCTGGTCAGAAGCTTGTACTCTGGTGGCCAGGCGCAAGTAAACATTATTTTTTATTTTGGCTGTTGGGTTCGATTTCTTAAAACCTGTTGTTTTGTTAATCGATCCGGGCGCCCTGTTTGGGGACGATCACTAGCATTGTGTTTCTACAAAACACAAACATATTGGCTACCTCTCCCTGAGCTATTATAGATTTGAAGCATGTCAGTAGCCCTTTGGCGTTCTGCGCGGTTAAGATGACACATTCCGAATGTTATCACGAATACTGCATTAAATCAAGTGTGGAGAGTTTATGCATTAAGGTAGATAATAAATATCAACAATACTGATGGTTCAGAGGGCTTTGACATTTTTGGTTTTTAACTGTTAAGCAACATTCCTTTGCCGAATGCGTGTATTCATAATCGTAAGAACGAAACAATGGTTGGCTCCTTCACATTTCTGGGGAAAAGCCTGGTAATTCCCAAGCACGAATACATTGATGTCTGTAATAACTTAGATCTTGAACCCTGCATTTTGGCATACATTGGGTAAAGATAAAGAGTTTGTCTGCATGCGCGTACAGGAATATCCCCGCTACCGCGCGTCCTAGTAAACAAAATGGAGACATGCACCCCTGAATCCTGGTAATCAAATAAAAAAAATGTTGAATAACAAAGTCTTTTGTTGGCCACATTGCATTGCCTCCCCATACCATTATTCCACCAACTCCAAACGGATGAACTTCCTGGAAACATGCCTGGATTGCCGTTCATCCTTCCACCGCTCTACCCTGACTCTACCATCGGTATGAAACAAATTGACTCGACGCTCATCGTCAAACATAAGTCGAGCCAAGCCATATCGGTGTCAACGTCGCACAGTTCTCGCTCGACGTTGTCTATTGATGCGATGTTGCTGTGTCAACGCTCTCCCATGGAACGGCTCGTAGGCCATGTTCCCTGCTTAACGTAAACGTGTCGTGTCATCACTGTGATCCTGCTTATGCGATGACGTCACCGTGTGGAACCTATTATGTGGGTGAATTGTCCGGGAGCACTGGTCTTCCTGGGGGGTTGTGACCCTTGATCTTCTACTTTTGGGACTGTCAGATATCCAACCAATTTTTTGGACACGTTTGTTCGAGCCATATGACTCGTTGCTGCCCCCGCCTGTGATATACCTATGGCTCTCTCTCTCAATGTGCTGCGGTTGATTTCGGCATTGTTTTTGTGTTCTTTTCACTACAATAAGCCTATTAAACACGGTCGATCGGTTTTTATAGTGAGCATGTACATACCGCACATGCAAATGGCCAAAAACGGTTTTTTTCCGAGTTCAGGTGAAACCGTGACACGTTTATGTCATGTTTGCTCATAATAATTTTTTATTGCTAACACTCAGCATGGTTTTAATGTGATTTTTGCTTCGAAATATTAACATTTTCACAGGTGTCAAGTTTCTTTCGTACTTTTACAGTTGAGATTTAATATCAAAAATACTTTGGGTTCTTTGAATTCGTTTGTACGTACGTATCTTATAATTTACATTGATACCTGTACAGACCTTCTAGGTTATGTAATAGCGAGTCAAATGTTTCTCCTATTTAAAGCTGGTTAATCTTGTGGGTGAAAGATGTTTCTGTGTGGATCACAAGTGTGTAAACTTGTATACTTTACAGGTAACTGCGACACAATTATAAATAGAAAATCATTTTAATTATACATATGTCTCCCATTATCACAGTGGATGTTACTTCATCAGTGTTGTAGTAGTGGTAGATGTCAGGTTCTGCTCGTCATTTGTTCCAAATCCCGATACTTTACCAATCTATTACTGGTGTCACAATAATTTGTCATATTTTTACACAACGTCACTAAATTCCTCACTCGCTTAGGCCTCCTATGATCTCCCCCATGAACTTCCGGGTAAGAAGTGTCATCAGCAACTTCCGCTTTTCATACGAGGCGCCTGACGGGATCGATTGATTAAGTTCGATGACTTGGTTGATTTATGTCATCATATTTCAGTTGCATAGATCGATGCTCATGTCTATTATTGGATGGTCCAGTATACATTCAATTATTTATATTAGTTATTTACCGTCTTGTAGGTGGAATACATTCTGAATGAGACGTCAAACAACAAAACAGACATACCATGGCGTGGTATTATTTTTTGATAGTTTACAAAGATACTCCTATAATCCTAGTTAGTTAGTGCCTTACATCTGGCACACATTTTCAACATTCAGTGACAGAAAGGTTGATTCAAAATCAATGATAATAAACCGCGCCCTTGGTTCAACGTCTAATTCTTCTTTTGCTTTATGGGTACAATGTGTGAAGCCCATTCAGGTGTCCCCCACCGTGATATTGTTTGAATATTGCTAAAAGCGGCGTAAAACCATACTCACTCACTCGCTCTTTTGCTTTAGATGCCATTTCAGGTGACATGAATAAGTATTTTCAATGTATAGCATACATGTAACAATAATGTACCTTGTGAACTAGATCGTTGTTTACGTGTAAAGAAGGGCCTTTTGTCATGCACATATAGATATCGTGTAGGGTTATCAGATGCATGCTTCATGAGGTGACTGTGTACACCTCCCTTTGATTGGACAAAACTGGTGCATCAGTCGCATGATCCATTTTCCACGTGACGACAGCTGTTATCATTGAACTATATTGGCGATTACGACTCAAGTCCTTGATGTAATCGTATATTTATAGGGTTCATGTGAACTGTGCTTGTCTTGGAACACTGCTAGCAGCTACTATATCTCCGTCTATCCTGATCCCCCATTGAACTTCATGGCAAGAATTACTTTTGTAAAGAATAGATCGAATCTCAACACGTGACAACCAAGTCATTCCGAGTGTTTCTTGATTTTCTGTCGTGAAAAGACATCATGGGGTTTGTTCAATATATTCCTAATACTCAAGATTTGGATCACACACTTCCTCTGTTTTATGATAGGTTTTGCGAAACATATTATGAATGAAGTCAGTCTGTCATACAGAGCCAGAAAATAAGATCACCATTACCTCATGTGAGATCAAAGATCAAATGACAGTGTCATCTACAATGCCACATTCAAGATAATGATAGAGCCAGGATAATTTATTCCCACTATGTCCAGCTGGCCCCAGCTTTGGCCAGCCAGCCATAACATTTACAACCAGTATTAGGAAACGCTTTGCTTGTGTGTCATCAGTGTATGGAGGCTTAGGGGTAAATGAACCCAGTGCATCAGCCACCAGCACTTATCGGTGTTCCAAGTACAGTTGTACATATCCAACCACCACTGGTGTCAAGCAACCTTATCACTAGCTCTCGCGAAATTAATAGACGGCATAGCGTCAAATAGAGGAAATACGGTAGTTTGATATCGGAGGTTTGGGGCGTACTAGGACGCAAACCTGACAGCTTCGATGATGACATTAAAATATTTAATGAAGGCATACAAATGAAATGCTTATGAAACGGTTAGGGAAATGTTTTATTGTGACCAGAATCGGAGCAATTTAAGTTATTTCCTTATTGAAACAACCGACAATGAAAGTAATATAAAAATTGTTTGAAAAAACTTTATTCATGACAACATGTTGTTTCCAAAACCTTTTGTGATCGATATTCGTTGCCATCTCCATCAACCACCATTGTAAGGATTCGGCAGAAGAGGATTGAAAACCCATCACTCAGAAAACACTCGTCCAGTGAAAAGCCACGAAAACAATATCCCGACATCATTGAAGTTAAACTTCATTCAAGATAAAATCATACAAAACCCAGTATTTCTGGGCCACGAAGGTCTCATTCCATTCACACTCTAGCTTGGAATCCATGACATCTTGAAATTGACAGGTTACACCATGCGAATTCTGAGATAGGCCCTACTTCATGTCAAAATGTCTGGCTCGTCTGCAGGCTAAATGGCGGCTGTTCAGTCATACTCAGTTCCATTGGTAATCATATTGTACCAGCAGGCTCGATCATTCCCAGTAAATCCACAGGTTAATGCTGAACCACATCATAGATCGGGGTTGTCATCTTGCTTCATTTAACTAGAAATGGAGAATGTAAACACAAGGTTGTCAGCCATTGACAGCTGCGAGGTGTGAGTAACCGTGATGTTTTGTTGTTGTTTGTTGTTTTACGCCGCACTCAGCAATATTCCAGCTATATGACGGACGGCCTGTAAATAATCGAGTCTGGACCAGACAATCCAGTGATTGATATCATGAGCATCGATCCACGCAATTGGGATCGATGACATGCATCAACCAAGTCAGCGAGCCTGACCACCCGATCCTGTTAGTCGCCTTTTATGACTTCGCCTTTTACGCCAAGTATTGGTTGCTGAAGACCTGTTCACCCCAGATCTTCACGGGTCGTAACCTTGATGTAGGTCAAGTTCTGCCATATCCAAGTTCGGGTCGAAGGGAATTTATTTTGATGTTATTATTGTTTACTGGGGTTAAATTATTGCTAACTAACTAATAACACTTACACATGTTAAATGCATAACATAATTTTAATTAAAAAAAATTGTTGTAGAAATATATTCGTTTAGCATTTTAAAAGCTTTTTCTACAGCCTGTCACCCCTTCCATAGAAATGATGGCATGTTGATTTACAAGAAATTACCTCTCTCGCAAAACTCAAAAGAATTGACAATCAGTCCAAACAGTGTACAGCAGGTTGGTAGAAATTAAATCATCTGTCTTTGGACTAAGTTTGGAGTGTTATTTGTCAACTTCTATTGACAAACTATGTGTTTTGGACACTTATTTTAAACTACTCACGACTATGGTGTTTTTTATCTTTAGTTATAATTGTTAAATATGCAACTACGAATGACCACTTTTCGGAATGTTCTAAGATTGCAGACCCTGTGTATCTGTGTTGTTATGTGTGGCAAGAGAGCACCGTTTTCAAAGTGTTGTTGCCGTCATGGTAGAATGGAGATAAACCTACTGTGTTTTGAAATGCGATGTAGTCCAACTGTAGAGTAGATACCTCTTTATTTTAGTTTTGAACCGAGCGCTTCAGTATCTACTCTACAGTGGGACTACATCAAATTTCAAAACACAGTTGGTTTATCTACTAATTGACATCCCCGAGCCACCACTTGTTTTCCTCAAGTCTTTAATGAATGTTTGGCCAACTCAAATTGAGATGTATTCGAAGGGGCAAGCAGGGACTTCGAAATCTATTTCTATAAGAAGAGGAATATTCCAGGGCGATTCATTTAGCCCTTTGCTTTTCTATTTGTCACTAAATCCTTTCAACGTTTTGCTTAGCAAAGAGGAAGGTCCTGGATCTCCTCAGCACAGATCCCCAACACCCCTTTTCCTCACCTCCTTTGCATGGATGACCTTGAACGTAATGCCAATGGAGAATCCACACTAAGAAAACATATTCTCCTTGTCTAGTCTTTTTCAAATGATATTGGCATATCCCTTGGACTCAGACAAATGCAAAACGTGGCAAGGTGGAAGCGGGAAGATAAATCAGTTTACTTTGTGGAGGAGCTATTGACCATCTTCGGAAGGTCAGGCCTATACGTACTTGGAAATGGAGGTTAGGGACAAACTCCAGAATGACCATATCAAGGAAAAACGGGCAGAGTACAAATGTAGACTTTAGAAAATCTGGAGGTCAGAGCTGAACACTCGCAATAAAGACAAAGCCACAAATACTTATGCTGTACCCATCCTTTCGACTTGTAGATGATCAGAATCCGGTCTAGAGTGAATAGCTTGATCTAGGATATATTGGAACATATTTGATGATGTGATTAAGTAGTCTACCAAGCTAGTACCCCTTAACTGACACCTGTAAAACTTCCCTCTTTGTAACTAACTGATCTCCCATGGACAATTTGTATACAAAAGCTTTTACATAATTCGAGAAGTAACAACCCATAGCTTTTTACAATACTGTCTTGCGTAGACCTTTATTGACAAAAGTCGTCACGTACATACGTTTTCACCAAGTTGAATATTGTCGGTTTCGTCCTCAAATATAAAATCATAGTTATTTCCTACTCTTGCATTTAAGTCTCCACACAGCAGCACATCTACTTTTTCGGCATTTTCTGATTTCAAGATGGCTAACTTTAAGTCTAAGTCATCAATACCATTATTATCAGTATCCGCATTAAGCGGTGTTTTATCGGGGAGGACATATACATAGCCTAAGACTAACCTTTTACTGTGTGTGTTTTTGCATATAAAGACAGAATGTATCCAGTCTGGATTAGTTCAACATTATTTATTAGTGAGTTGCTCATATACACAGGCACTCCGCCTGAAAAAATCTTCCATAGTTATTTTATCTCATGGCAGGTGATACAAAACAAATAAAGTCGGGGAAAATATTTCTATTCATGTCAGTGACAGGTTGCATGGTCTCTATCAGACCACATATTTCATTTTTCTGTCAAAAGTTCAAAAAGTCCAAGGGCAGACACGTATGTTAAATGTCGAGCTGAAAGGCGTTGTCCATGGACGTGAGTCAGCCACAGCCGTCTTTCTAATCTGAAGGAGAAGAAAGAGAAGGGCGATAAGAAGAGCCTTCTGCGCGTCTACCTTGACCCCCTGCCCTGGGGGCCGGGTGGGCTTTCCGTCCTGTCCGCAGGAGAATGCTGACAGAGTCTGCTACGGGTCAATGAGTTTTTACCTCGTTTACTTCCCACCCGTTGTAATCCTCCATTGCTGTCTAAAACCAAAATATCATCACTCTATGGAGTTGTCCCATCTTATGTAGCATAACATGGGGATTTCTCTCTAATTTGGGTTTTGTCTCTTTTTGAGCTGCGCTCAGTACTGGTGGTGTTTTTATCTGCCTTGAGAAACCATACATCTGAAATAACAGCAATTCAACATCAAGACTATCCATTAGAGTAGAAACGAATACATCTCTTTCTCTCTCTCTCTCTCTCTCTCTCTCTCTCTCTCTCTCTCTCTCTCTCTCTCAATCTCTCTCTCTCTCTCTCTCTACATAATTCTTCTTCTTGGGTAGTTATTTCGTTCAACACAATCTTTCTCCACTTATTCTTCGCGGGGAATTCCCCTGTGCAACCGTAGTGAAATACATGATAAATTAGGTTATATTTCTTAGCTGTTGAAAGTAACACTCGAAACAAAATGTGTAAATTACTGTTACGGAAATAATAGAGTAACATAGCTGCGCAGACAACAGTTTTACAAATTGAGACAATGAGTTGTTGCAGAGACGTCCCAGCAGCTTTAGACTTCATTTATCTATTAAGCCAACCATGCTCCAAAGTTCCAGACTAGAAATACGTGGCATCAGTGGGAGAACGTTTGTCAAAGTCTCGTATAATCCTCGCAAAGTTACGCTGGGTGCTTTCAGCTAATTAGAAGATCTCTATTATGTAGGTAGTAATTCACATTCATAAAAACTAGTTGTTAAGATCATTCTTTTCCATATCTCAATACTTGCATACTGGTGTAATTCACAACTATTTAGACCACATGGAGAGCAGAGAATTAGTAGTAGGCTTTGTTTTTGTGCTGTTCTCTTCAATATATAATTCGAAAGAAAGATTATTTTGAAGAACAACAGCCGCATATTTTACATGATCAACCAAAGGTATGTCATAATATAGTTATAAGCACGCATACACAATAATTGCTACATTTTATGAAACACAACAATATTACCTTTCGATGCATTATAAGTTAATCGCCATTTGGATGCGTTATTAACAGCTGTTTCTAAGGCTGTTTGTAGAACTTTAGGGCTGTAGCTGATAAGAGTTATCAGCAAGTAACACGCATGGTAAATTAACATTATGTGTAAATATTCCTGTATCTTACTGCCGAAGCTCAGTTATGAGGACACATTGCTCAACCTTATACTGGACACACGCATACATGGAAGTATAACAGTGATGTAACAAGGACTACATTTTTGCCATATTTTATCAAAATTTTTCGGGTTATCCAGAAATGATGTGCAGATTCATGATCCCCTGTTAACATTACTTCGTACACATTTAATGAGGGTAAACAGCGACATGGCAGCACCATGTTCTTTCCTGAAGCCAAACTGCAACATTTAGGGGAAAATACAGGTACGTCCACGTTTCTAGGTGAATGATCACAAAAAGCTTATTGAGGCAAGATGTGAGCGAACCACCTCTATAATTTTCAGGGTTTGAATTATCTTTTTTTCCCGATAAATATGTATAATTACCCCGTGTATTTAGACTGCAGGTATGTACTGGAGTCTTAGAAAGACATCAAATAATAATACTAACTTCCGTACGACGAGCTCATCACCACATATCATATGTTCATTATTTATTATGTCAGGGCCAGGTGATTTGTTCCTCCTCAGTTTCTGAACATATCTAGTGACTTCGTGAACGGATATTTCAGCACACAGTACATTATCAACACACGAACTAGATTCCTTACCATAAGCTACTTTCTCGATTTTTTGCTCAGTACTATCTTTAAAGTCTTTGATCGTACTGGTTTTGCTAGATCCGCGCAGTACCTTCCCTAAAGCTGGCATATGTCAGTAGTTGTTACATTGTGGTCATCATATGCGAGTTAATCAACTCCAATCTTCTGCTAAGGCAGTTTTATCACAGACGTATAAAAGCTATTCACATCAGTCTCACAAGCTTTTTCAAAGTCTGAACACAATTTTTTGAAATAATCCTGTTTTGACTGTCTGTAACGAAGTCGGAATTTTCGCTCAACTTGCTGGTATGATTTATAGGAATCGAAAATATCCCCCCTTGGTTTATTCTCGGATAACTGCCTCCACCTTTCAACTCGCATGTTATAATGGTCCACCTTGTTTCCAGTAAGGTTTTAGATGAGCATTGAAACTACAGACTGGTGTAGACTGACTACTGGCATCAATCATGCATTTACTGATCACAACATTAAATGATACAATATCATTATGTGTATCTATTGATAAATAAATCTCTGCATTGTTTAGCATCGTATAAAGACAGACCTTGTACGGAGAGATCGCAATATTGGAAGTGTTCACCCATTTAACCTTTTCCTTCACCTCATCACTTACTTAGCGCCCACGTATTACTTCCACATTCATTGGAAAAAAACCTGAGAAATTCCTAAAATGATTTATACACAGGCGTTATTTCTGCTCTTTAGGATCCTTAAATTCAGAAAAATCAGGGAGTTTGAATGCACGCCCTTCTAATGAACAAAACAAAGAAATGCTCACCCAAGCTATCGATTCGATCCGTGCCTAGACTGCCAATGACAGTCTCCAACAATGTATTGATTTCCTTCAGTATCTATTTGACAGATTTTTTCACCCTTTCATGAGTGCCCAATTGATCAATCAATCATGAATAAATGCGTATGGTTTCACGCCGCTTTTAGCAGTATTCCAGCAATATCACGACGGGGAAGGCCAGAAATGGACTACACACATTGAACCCTCGTGGAGAATCAAACCTCGCATCTAAGGCATGATAAGCACTAGGCTACCCTAGTTGCCCTGATCAATGATGACTAACACTAGTAATCGACACAGGTTCATTAACACTTTTATTACGCCACTCACGCTTTTGACGTCACTCCCAAACACTCAATAGCTTATTCTTAAATCACCCCTTTGCTACTTTTCGTGGCGTTTTTTTGCATTTTCATATTTACGGTGTCCAATTCAGATACAATTCATTTTAGTTAGATGTAATTGGAACTCATATCTGACAGCTGATGTACAGAAATATTGAATACTTCTGGACAAGTAGGTGACAATTGGGAATACTTCCGGTTGTCAGCAATTATCTATAACCCGATATTCAATGTCATTATTTATTGTTGAAAACTTGACCGTATAAATAACTAGAAGATTCTTTTGCATTACATGCCACATCCCCACTGCAATGCTCCAAAACGTTCACATCAGAAACATGTGAAACATGTTCACATCATTAACCATTTCGACCTTACCACAAAAGGGTGACAGTGGATCTCGTACAGGTCCAATTCAGTACAACTTTGACACAGAAAGTCCTATGCCTTTAGTTGTATTAATAAAACATGTGTAAGCACTTCCGGTTTAACGACATTAGCCTTCAGTCTAAGCCGTGAACTGCCTAGATATATGTGTATTTTGAGTTTTACTCAATTCAGTCCTATCTACTGAGTGACTTCGACCTTCAATGTCATCCAAGCACATGCGAGAAGATCACTTGTTAGAAATATAGCATACGTCATCTTAGGATAGAATGACCTTCGTCGCGACCTTGCTATTGACAGTTGCAAAAACTGCAGCTTTAAAGTTATTTGACAGTTGCAAAATCTACTATTCTTCATGAGTGAGAGAATGAGTATGGTTTTAAGCCGCTTTTTTTGCAATACTGCAGCAATATCACGGTGACAGATATCGGAAAACGATTTTTCGTGAATTAACTTGACCTTTCGTGCATTGTAAACCATGTTGTTACCTCTGCTGACTGAGACCATACACAAGAATTTTTGACGCTAAACTAACATGCGAGAAAATTACTTTTTGAAAAATAAGGCTGTGTTACAAATATAAAAATCTCCATTACCTTCGACCTGACCTTGACTTTTGACATTGCCTGCCAAGGTATTGAGTTAATTATTGATGGGCAATCAAACATGATTAGAAAATGATTTTAATGAATTCATTTTAAAAGTGAAATTTCCTTATTGGACATATAGTGACTGATCTTGATCTTACAATGGTATCACCAAAAAGTTGTTATAATGATTATGTCAGAAATATTCTCAAGGGGTATAGTGGAGATATATCATGTCTCGGTTGCATCCATATCACACAGTGGTTCGACTTCCTATTATTATCCTTGCCCTCTGCTTGGTGTCCCTTGGCATCAGATCAGGACAGTACCCGGCTTTGCCACTCGGAGAAGAAATCCAACCGTCAACCTGGCTAATGCGGGCGGCTGCCGTGTTGGGGAGTCTCCTTCTCTGTCTGGGTGTGGGTAGAAGTGGCAAGAAAATTAATTGACAGTTTTAGGTCCAGCCACTAACACACACCCTCTCCCCCGCCCCACGCACGCACGCACGCACGCACGCACACTCAATCGGTCAGCGACAATCACAGACTCCGCTTCATATCACAGTTCATTTCTACTTCAATCTGTAAAAATACGATATCACTCCATCATTCCACACATCTGTATATATCTGCTTTGTAATTAATTCAGACATTACATTTTTTTCAGATATTGGAGTGATTGACTGGTGCTTGCAGAGAGGGCGCATCCAGGTTTGTCAACATTATGCTGCTGATCACTGGGTTCTGAAACCGCTGAGGAGGTAAGACTATTAACTGATATTGTTGTATTTTATACAGTTTATGAAAAGTAAAATTATTTGAATAATTGTAACAAATCTAGGTTCAGACGATTCAAACTTTTGGATGATTTTAAATGCGATTTGTCATAAAAAATACCGATTAGAAAGATGTGCATGTCAGTCCAGCTTTCACAAAACAGAAAGGATCAAGACAAGTGTTGGGGTACACCATTTGCCATATGTAATGTTTAAAGTGTGATAATTGGTGAGTCTATACACTTGAATGCGACTGCAATATTTCTAATCAGTTATGGTTATCTTTATATGATGAAGGCTGGACCAGGCAAATCACTGACTAACAGTGTGAGATAGTTCCACGCCATGGGAGTACGACACAATGTCATCAGCATAGTCGTAGTGCATTATCAACAAATTGTACAGTTCTGACCCGGATTTCCAGAAGCGACAGTTTAGAAAGGCGACATATACATGCACTGATCGCGTGTTGTACCTAGGGTTGCCTTCCTTCAGTAGAGCAGGTAGTTGTATTCAAAGAAGGTCAGCCTTTAGTGGAGGAAAGTGTTGTATGTTGGGTGTTGATTGCCTTCAGTCGGCTCGTGTGTTTGTACATGTATAATTTTTGTCTGCCTTCGGTGGAGTAGAGTGTTGTATGTAGGCTTGTATGCCTTTGTTGAGCAGTGGCTTTGTGCGTGTATATACTTGTTGTCTGTCTTCAGGATAGAGTATTGTACAAAATGTTGTCTGCCGTCAGTGTGGCATTGTGTTGTATATCAGTGTTGTCTGCCTTCAGTGCAGCATGGTGTTGTATATTGGTGTTGTATGGAGTAGATAAATCAAAGGAACATGTTGCCATGCAGCCCAAATTGTATGTAGCACAATGCATGTTGGCCTCGCATAAGCGCTTCATTTCATTGAACGCTTGATATATGCCAGTGGAAGATGATCAATCTAAAATGTCATGAAACAGATCTGCAAATTTTAGAGTACAGGTTTGGGCACGGGAACTCCCGTGGCTTATTTGCAGTGTCAGTGAGTACAGATAAGCCACGGCCATTCCCCGTGCAGTGAGGCTTATGTCCAGTTCAAATTAGCATGCCCTTCTTCACCAAAGGTTAGCATTACCCTCATGCGCCATGATCCATAAAATTGAATTGTCGTTTTATGCACATCATCCTTGGAACTTGTCTATTAAAAGGTGGAAATGCAGTGACAAAAACTAGGTTAATATCGCACATTATTACAAATAAATATATTATTATGATTATTATGTATCAGATTATAAGGTGTTTGCTTGTGCTACATGTATGTGAACACTTACTGTCCTGGTTACACTGTCTCAGTATATTTAAGTGTGTCCTCTACTTACGTTACGTATGCTTATTTATTATCCACATAATGCTGCCACTTATCTTTAATATATTGCTACGTAGTACGTAAACATTTAGTATATAGAAAAAAATCATGATGTTTTGAGTTCGGCATTGTTGCTTTCCTGCGTCGATAATAAACTGCGCTTTTCAGAAGGTTCAATAAATTGCAAGGCTAATGTTATAGGTCGTATGTCTATTCCTTTGCAACAAATGAACTTTCATCAATTACTCATTGTGATACAACATCATCACATATAAAAGCTGCAGCTCATACATTCCCGCCACCCTCGATCCATATGTATACATATATATGCTCACATAACTGGCCCGTAGGACTGAAATTTCAAGTAATGGACATGACAAAGATATGATGTTGAATAAGTATCAGCCTGTGTCACTCTGAATTGACATCGGACAGTACATAGGACCACTGAGTATATCAAACATTTTTAGGTCAGCATTTTCAGAGATATTTATATTTGCAGGTTGCATACGCGGTTGTATGTTCATATTGGCCTAAATTGATTTATAAATACGTCTGATTATACTCTGAAATGTGGATAAACAAATCTGATATGGTAGATTATTAATCTCTGAGATGATTTAATAATTGAATAAGATGGATCAGAATAGCTTTGTAACACTAAAAGCACACAGACATATTTTCATCCAATCGTGGGCATTTAAACAATCAGCTTCATAAAATATCATTCATCATCAGAGAAAACAAAATTCGTATTTTTGATCACGTTGTTTGCAATCTTATGTAAAGATAATATATATTGTGTGCTTTGGTTTAGGAAATCTAAAATCCGTGTATCGATGGCCGTATATGTAGCTTGTTAAAGCTTTAACTCTCTTCCAATGGTTTTCAAATTTGCGCAACATTAAATGTGTTTGATACCATCTTATAGAAAGCTAAAGCTGATCTTGTGAAATTGGTATCGAGGGGTACTTTTCCATATACTGACCTAAAACCCGCGATTTGCAAATATGTTGAAAATATGTGGTTGCAAAGGTGAAATAAGCAAGTAGTAAATACGCTTCATGCAATACAACCCATGATTGGGTATCATGCCCTTCCTTGATTAAAGTCATATTACTCTTTCTCTGTTATTGAAGGGGAAGATCCTCCTCAATGTATTCAAGTACCTTTTGTTGTAATGTGTAGATTTTGCACCAATTCGTCAATGATTTTATACAGTTCAAACTATTTTCAAACTTTTCAATACGTTTCAAACCATTTAATGTTATCATATTTGAAGGTAATTAAACTGTATTATTATATGCAGATTTTACCTTTTGAATGTTGTTTTTTACTGTTTACATTTTATATTATGTTCGTTTCTTAAAGGAACATTTACTAACTTACTTATCCTAGAGAAGACCTCTTTTACAAATCAGACCTCAGATAATGTGGAAGCTTCCTGTCCCTTTCAGAAAACCTTGCCACTTTGTGTAACAGAAAAGAAGACTCAGTTGTGAGTGTAGGAAAGATGATCGCGGATGCTGTTTTCTGGCACGTTGACTGTTCATCTTTGTTCAACTTAAGTTAGTCTTATATATACGTAGTTACTCATTCAGACGTTTTATCCTTAATAAATTCAATAGATACATTATGTGTAACAACTTTTTGAAAACATATACCGTCAAACAAACACGAGATGAGCAACTATTTTACTTTCGAGCGGGGAGCCGGAGAAGCTGAATTTTGAATTGATTTATTATTGAATTATTTTTTTCCAACATAAACATGAGTGTATTTATTGTTTACCTCATGGATGCCACAGTGACATTTCATTGCTCTTCAAACCTCGCTTTGATCATGAAGCCGAATTAAACACAAAATATATAACGCACGAATATTGTCACATACAATTCACAGGTTTGGATTCTTTTCTGTTTGATCGCCCGCAGTGATTTTAAGTCAAGCTTTCTTTTTTGACATATACCTCTGAAAAATAGGTTCATCGTTCATATCAATACTTTTGAATTTTTTGTAAAGCACCATATTCACGTCGTTATTTCAGGTATGTTTTGAAATCTAAATATCGGATGTTCATTTGCGTATTTGATTTATGTACATATACGCATATCATGTGCGCATCTTCTCCAAGTAAGATACTCCATCACACTATCTAATTTAGTCATACATTCCAGACATTATTTACATGGAAAGATGGTCAGGTTATATTTTACAAATCGAGATTATTCAAACTATAAACGAAAATTTGGTGAGATAACATACTAATCAATATATTTTTTCGTCTTTCTTTAATGTATCAAAATGCCATAAAACAAGAAATGACGTCACAAAAGGGGTCTCATTTTCAGTAATTAAATACACTTGATGATGACTCTAGTACACCATTAATAATGGTGCAACAGTAGTCAAAATACACTTACACAATCAGGGGGAGGGTGGAAGAGGAAGCGTGGCGGTTTGTTACCTCTTGTCAACTTGTCATTAAATGTATACTATCGGGCGAAAAAGGTGACCAGTTTTTTTTTTTAAATACGGTGTATATCACCTGGCACAGGTGTTGTATCATTAGACTTTTCTAGCGATTCGCTAACACCATATTCTTATTATGAAATATCATATACTCTTCAAAAAAAGAAACTTGACACTGACTTTCAAAATGTAATATAATGCGATTGTTTCAAAATAGGACACAGAAACCATAATTGAAACACTGTTTGGAAATCAATGTACACAATGTTCAAAACATTAATCGTGTCATCTAGACATGTACAGACACACGTACACGATACAGTTAATGTCACAGGGGTACAGAAAATGTCAGTATCGGTTGTGCCCACCACGTACATCAATCACCGCTTGACACCGACGACCCATAGATGCAATCAAGTTGTCAATAACACGCTGTGTGATGTGCTGCCATTCATGCTGAAGTGCATCAAGAGTGAGTGAGTGAGTTAAAATTTAACGTCGCATCGGCATTATTTCAGCCATATAGCGACGAGACCAAGCTAATATATATACAATTGAGTTATTTATGCAATGACATATTTAAAAACAATTTATGAAACATATTGGAGCATACTATATTTAAAAACAATTGATGAAACATATGAGCATTACAATATCATTAATACAGTTTAAAAAACTGGCTATAGGCCAACAGTAACCAAAGCTAGGCCACCTCGATGGGGATCATGGGGACTTACAGTACTTCTGCTTCCTGCATGATACCCTAGCAGGATTTACGTCAGTGCATCAAGAAGCGCCGGAAGTGTTTGGGGCGATGGATTTCTCCTGCGAACGCGTCGATCCGACTCGTCCCACAGTTGCTCAATCGGGGACAAATAGATGTTGTTGTGCTGTAAGAAGTCCTGATAAACACGTGCAATATGCGGTCAAGTGTTGTCCTGCTGGAACTGTCCTCCGCGAACGTTGACGTGAGGAAGAACGTAAGGCTGTAGGATCAAGACTCTGTAACGCACACCTGTCAATGCACCTACCACATGCACGAGAGGCGTCCTACCACCGTGATGAATTCCGGTCCATACCATGATACTCCCTCCGCCAAATGGGACAACCTGCTGCACACAGTTGGGGGCGTAACGTTCACCCCGACGTCTGTAGACACGTGCGCGCATCAGCACGTGTGAGTAGGAAACGTCACTCGTCAGTAAACAGAACATTTCTCCACCTTGCACGTAACCATCTAACCATCTGTTGGCACCAAAGCAGACGGTCCGCCAGATGACGTGGGGTCAATACATGACGTCGAACAGGTCTTCGTGCAAAAAGGCCAGCCTCCCTCAGCTTGTTGCGTACCGTTTGATCTGATATTCTGTGTACCCAAGGGATCTGTGTGGTTGTAGACGTGGCCGTGGTAGTGCGGTCTCGGAGGTGTCGCAGCCGGATGTATCGATCTCGTGCTTGGGTTGTCACCCTTGGTCTTCCTGACCTTGGTCTGTCGTCAACTCTGTTGGTGTTGTTGTATCGGGTCCACAGTGCGGAGATTGTATGTCTGGATACGCCAAAGTGCCTGGCCACTTCTTGCTAAGTTGCTCTAGCTTGTAATCTCCCAATGACGTTGCTGCATTCACTCGTGGCATACCGTCACCGCCTCTACTGCCGTTATAAGGACTGTATGAACAGTCGTTGATGTGGATGTTTATACCCGTTCTGCACGGGGGCCTGCATGCCTAAATGCAGGATTCTGTGCTGCACGTTTTTTACAGGCGGCTGCGTTTGGATGAAGCTGTAAAATTGATCCCCAAACGCTACGTTTATGTGCTTTGCATGTGTTTTCGCGAATTATAGACACATCATATTTCTGTTTGACTTATTTGGTTCTCATTTAATGTAATTATTTTAGATATTTGGCAAAAAGTGATTTTACATCCATGTCAAGTTTCTTTTTTTGAAGAGTATTCCAAATAATATTTCCTGATGATTTTGAGGATCTAGGTTGATAGATGAGGAGATGAGGAGTTTTGAATCGTTTCTTGGAGTCGTTTGAAGTCTTCTTCTTTTTTTCATTGTTTCACCTTTAATTCATATTAATGAAAAACATATTAGAGTACCGTTAGAAGAAATATTGAAGTATCATTTATGGTGATACATTTTGTTTCACTGTGAGCTTTCGCTCTTATTGTTCGTTGCTGTTTAACTTTTTTCATGAGTTGGATGTTCATAGTAACTGACCTTTCAAAAATGTCTTTCAATAGTGCATTGACAAATTAAATTCGAACATATTTGAAATTGGCATGCAATGACTTACTTGTGTACGATTATGTAATAACAAAAATGTATGGTGTGCTGTTCAATCATTAAAAGATGAAATCGTGTGCTACTCCTTTGGCTCCTTGCCTTGAATTACATGTGTTACATGTGGGAAGTGAATTGTTCGGTGTTACTGGGTAGAGACCATATAAACGCTTCAACAATATCGCCTGAAAAAAATAGGTTTGACGACAGGTACAGTGCATGTGCATTAGTTTCTTGGGAAAGTCGCTCCAGGACAGTTGAGCCATGTGTTACATAGTGTTTTATGCATAGTCGGAAGTATTTAAACGACCCTTCAAGTACAAGCCAGTTCAGTGTGTTAGAGAGGGGTATTCATGTTAAATTGCGACATGGGGTCTCAGTAAGCTTGCACTATAAAATCGGCATTAGTCCGGACTAGTTCAAATCTGACACACATAACAGATAATCTTGGACGCGACGTTAACCCCCATTTCATCTCAAAAGTAACATTTAAGAATATATTTCCAAGTGCTTTTCGCAGTTTATAAAACATATTGTCTCACAATGTGAAAGCTGAATAAATGTTCTTCATTTGACGCTACATTACATTAAGAAAGTTCATCATTATGCCGGTCTACTTTCCCCTCATGATTTAAGTTTGTGTGCTGATTCAAACGTAAATCATTCATTCAAATTCCAAATTTCATGTACGTTGACTCCTCTGCCATTATCAACTGTTAAGAAATG
The DNA here is from genome assembly GCF_023055435.1 of Haliotis rufescens. Classification (NCBI taxonomy): domain Eukaryota; kingdom Metazoa; phylum Mollusca; class Gastropoda; order Lepetellida; family Haliotidae; genus Haliotis; species Haliotis rufescens. The sequence continues at coordinate 11,208,957 of NW_025964383.1, forward strand.
GTGTTTGAAAAACATATGCCTTGAGTTATATATTTACAGCATTTGTAAGCTGTGATATTGCTGGAGTATTGCTAAAAGCAGCGTAAAATCAAACTCACTCACTCACTCATTCACCCTCACGAACATAGTTGACCATAAGAGTACATCATCACAGTTGTAGTATACCTTAGTTCATTCGTATCATCAACAGGGAAATGATATTTGAGCCGCAAAGTCACATTTCAGTTAATTCTTTTTACTTATTGAAGTTCGAAGAACTTATAGAACAAAAAAATGTTGTAAAACACGCATCCTTTTTTGGATTCGGATGCTACTAAGCAAATTAAAACAACTACATTTTTGGAACAGTACATTTTGAATGCATCAAACATATTATATAACATTTAAGCAGCAATAAGCTACGTTATAAACGCGGTCGTGTTTTGGTCGTAAGTTTACGTTCCTACTCCAATCATGGATATTTCTAGTGTAGTGTTATCTGGGGTGACAGTTAGACACCTCCCAAGGTTGCGACTCGACTGGTACATCAGTCGCATCATCTCTTGTCCACGTGACGATAGCTGTTATCATTGAACTATATTGGTGATAAAACCTCACGTCCTTCGCCTACATCTCATAACGAGACTCGTAAACATGTTTGTTTGTTACATTTCCATTGTAAGATAAACTATGTACGGGTATTATATAATGTATCAGTAACCTACAAGCAGTATATGATATGAATTTTATTACTTTGAGTAAATATAACATTGGAGACACAAACGAATATCAAAACTAACAGCATGTGTTTCATTTAAGGAATTCAAAACTGATTATGTTTTGCGTCTCTATAATGCTTGCAATTCACCTGTCCATCTATAGCTGAAGGAAGTATTCAAAGAATGACAAAAAACTTAGGGTTGTATGTACTTTTATGTATCTGTCATATCGAGGTGCAGCGATAGTTCAGAGGAATAACCAGACATTCCATTGAAAGCATTATTTGCAGGAACCATGTTACATGCTGCACTGATAAATAATTTGTTATATTGATTATTAATAACTATCTGTTACAAGGCTCCGCTGACTCAAATGCTATTGGTAAGATTTCGATATTTCAGTATTGATAACTACTGCTATGACTTCGAATTGGCGTATACTTAGAATGCACATTGATGTAGTGAGTGTTGATAGCCTTGCACGCTATCCATATGCGAGTCAAAGGTTCCTCTTATTTAAAGCCGTGTGATCAACTGTCACGAGTGTGCAGCAACGCGTAGCTTTTGGTGATGACGTGATAACTAAGCCGCTGAAGAGGAGTACTGGTTGAGGAGGACCATTACACGTTTCATGAATGTATATTTAACTTATAATGAGTTCAACATGCTTCATGCTGCTACATTTAAATAATAATGCCATTGAAAGTTATAATCACAGGTTCGTTTTGTTCGAGCGTCGGTGGTGACAAATAACTGTTATTGTCTTCTAGGTGTTTAATCATCGATCGCTATATAAGTTTATACTTTAAACTTTACACTGTTTTTTTCATGCTGATTGGGTGAATGGATAGTCACGTGATGTGGGAACGGACAGAAAGTTCACACGATGTGAACATTTTTGTATGAAATTGATCGTGTGAACTTTTGCCGGAACTACTTTCCGGGGTTCCCCGAAGTCTAGATCGGTGTTTACTATCAACTCGTTTTTTTCTTTTTAATCCCTACATTATAATCAGCAATATCATTAATTTAGTATTTTTGCTTGGAATTGAAACATTTCATCTGACTTAAAAAATAAATAAATGCTATGGTTCTGGTGTTAAACGTCGTCTAGCTGCTAAATGAAACAAAATGGATTGTCCTTATGGTGATTTGGATATGGAATGGCTATCTATCAATTATACTTATAACTTAAGTGAAGAAAATGAATTCTATAAAATAACTGAGGTGAACAAAATTGATTTATTGAGTGATATTGACTTTGATGACTTGTTTTTGGAAATGACAGGAATCTAACACCAAGACAATTGCGAATGAAAACAATGTTGTACTGTGTCAGATGTGGCCGTCGACACAGATCAAAGCGACTGCTCCTAATCAATTCCGAAACTAAAACCCGATTCGCTATTGTATTGTAAAACATAAAAAGGTAAGGAAAGAAACTTAATTTAAAAAAACAACAAAAAAACGAAAAAGCCTAGTACCTGTTTTACCGACTGGTCACTGGAAACGAAAAAAATGTCTGTGGACGGAATTACTATTCCGGTTTCTGAGTTGGCCGACCTTCTCCATGCAGTCTGGGCCGAGAAGCGGCGGCACAAGAGGAATGATGGGTCACAGATATGAAACTGGCATCAGGTCCATCTCAGTTGACAAGAAACGTCAGCTAAGCAACATTTGACAGTATACACAACAAATCCCAAACTCCAAATATAATATACCATGACGTTGCAAATTAACACAAAACACACAAGTTTCATAGCACTCCGTTCAATCCCCACCAGTCCATTCCACATGGTCCGAATTGGTTTGCGATTATCCAGACACAAGCAACACATTTATAAATCAGTGATATTCCCAATTCGCTAGTGCCATGGGAAGGTTCATGCGTCGGGGTGTTTTCCAGAACTGTTCAATAAACTTCATTTTCAACAGCAGTAAGTATAAATTTCATCCTCATGACCCCGTTCGACTCGAAATGCACATTTTTACAAACTTATGTGACGTCATATATAAATCCACACTTGACTTGATGATTGACCTCGCCTCGGTACATCGAGTAATGTTTATATTTTTGTTCACTTTACTGTTACCTATTTTTAAGATTTGATTGATCCCAAATATCGTTTGTCAATTTGTTCAGAGGATACAATTATGTTGATGTTGACATCATTTCAGATAATGACTCTATCTATAAACACTAGGTTCTTGACCACCAGGATCCAAAACGAGACCACCTTACATAAGATCATTAGGGTAAACAGTATATCTGATCCTCACATGATTACTACATCATCAGTTGCAGAAAAAACAACAACTATTGAACTACCATTTCGCTTCAGCTCTTTTATAACATTTGTATATGTATCCTACAGATTTACCAAAACAGTTTCATAATTCATGCAACTATCCCTCAGTAACGTTCTGCCAGTTTTCGTAGATCATTAACATTTTATGTTTGTTTGTTTGTTTGACGTAACACTCACCAATATGACGGTGGCCTGTAAATAGTCGCGTCTGGGCCAGAACATGCAGTGATTGACATCATTAGCATCGATCTACGCAATTGGAAAACGATCAACCAAGTCAGCGTGATGCCGCAAGTCTTACGACAAGCACTGGCTGCTGAAGACGTATTCTCTTCCCAGATCTTCACGTGTCTATAACGATCTGTGAAGTAAACAGGGTAGACTGCAACACGTCAGCAAGGACGATTTATAGGAGAGAAAATAAGCGCGGAAACATAAATATCTTCCAAGGAGACAATTCTAAAACAAGCTACTCGTGTTACCATAGAAAACTTGGATTGATAAAAAAGTGCGAGAAAGTTTAATATGTGATACGTCATATGCCATCGCGTTAAAGATTATTTATGTCGTATCGACGTGCATGCACTGTGCCCGTGGCTGCTTGAAATTGTCCGGGCGTATGATGGTTATATGGTTCAAGCCGATTATACTGACTCCAAGGCTGTCAGTGCGTTTTTTTCCCTTAATGTTGTTAGGCGGGGTAACAACAAATTCCATGATGCAGCCAGGGTATCAAACCACCGATCAACTATTCTTTGGATCGAGGCACTTATCACGACCAACGGAGGTGGTGCTTATTGAAAAATGAAACTTTGAACGCAAATGTCATTATTTAATTCTGTGCTTCAAAATCGCTTTCCCTCTCTCACAAACATTACCGAAACATTGCGAGTTTTCCTGAATGCGCGCATTAATATTTATTACGTCAGAGGGTAAGTGTTGTGTCAGTCAGACAGTGACAGTAGCCAATATAGTTCCAACCGAAATCTGTTTCTTATACAGTGGCGAAGGAACATATACGCAAAACAACAATTGTTTTTAATTGCCTTTCGCGGCAATCCATCGTCTGTCCGCTTGAGTAGCTGCCTTTTGTCAAAGGGAAGCTACTCTAGCCCTAGTCTATGAGACGTCACGTCCACGGTCAGACGTTGTTGACAGTCGGTCGATTCTGTCATAACGTTAAGAAATGTAGTCAGATGTACACGCAGCAACAAAACGAAACAAGGTAACAATTCAAACATATTTCCGCCAAATCCAACTATTTTAATTTGTGGAGTAGGTTTCAAGCCGCAGAGGTCTACAAGCACATCTATGGCCACTGATCCCGCTTGGTAAGATGATAAAATCAAGGGTATAGGGCACAATCATGACGGTAGGGTTAGATTTCCCGTATCATTTTGGAAAACGTTAAAAAGTCTGTCATGGTGGCATGGGTGTCACAAATATCAATAAGCTGTGTGGTGATCAGAACAGCCTCTCACTCGACGGCACGCGGAATATATCAGAGTTTGAGTGACTTGAGGTGGAATGCGACGCCAATTCTCTTCTTGTGCGTGCAATAAACTATGTCTACATTGCAGTCGAAATGTCGGCTGGTGTGGGAAATGGGGTTTATCAAACAATGGTTAGTGTTATTGTTAACCGACCCCAAAACATTGCCATCACGATCCTTTAAAAATGAAATAATGTGAACTGACATGAACTACTTTTTCAACTCTGTACATTGATACAATGTATGGTTAATGTTATTAATGGAATAACCACGAACACAAACTTTCACAAACCTATTAATAATTTTTGAAAATTATTGTGTCACTATATCTTCTATGTGTAAATACATGAAGCATCTACGGGCATCAGAAATAAAGGACACTGTGCGCGACAAGCATAGTTTTAAATATAAATATGCTTCAGTTTTAACACAGTTGTGGTGAGATAGCGCCTCCGCGTTACCACCCTGAGGTGACCTGCATATCACTGTGAAGAATGTTACCTGTCCAGGTAGGTGCGTTGTGTCTCGTCTCCAGCCTCGCCCCCTTTCCACAGGTAACTCTTCGATATTCAGAGCTGAAACGTCAATGTGTATGTCAATATAATATCAGGTTGTCCAATTTGGTTCAATTATGTTAATGTACTGCAGAGGCATAATATCCGTGCTACGTAACTTCAGATCATTCGTACTTTCGCTTTGCAACTTGGATAAGCTAGCCACTCATACAGTTACACACTTTAGTGTTGTTATTCTACATACACATAACACTCAAGCGCACTGAACTACATGAGAAATGTGATGCTGACCCAGCGTAATTATTGACTTCATATAGACTACGAGCTACTTATTGAAAACAGTAATTGTCTCTCTAAAACAAGTCGGGCTTTGCTCCTATATCAAGTTGACACCTGGAATATACTCACTTCATTCACGACTTGATATAAGCTGTAACATGACACTCAGCAGAACATGTTGATAGGGGTGAGGGGGGTGGCATATTGTAACGATGAAAACAATCAAGAAAGGCGACAAAAAATGAACGTTTGAGATGACTTGATCAATAATAAATTGGTCATGCCGATAAGATTGGTCAACCATTCCTATATACGTCGTGTTATGTTCTGAATCAATTTCCAAATGACACTTTGAGGGAGTCTTCTTGCAACGCCTGGACCAGTTCAACTGTCGTAGCGGGTGGCCTTTGGCTTCGGCGTATACGTCTCCCGATCATGTCCTAGACGTTCGCTAACCGGGAAAAGGTCAAGACTCATTGCTGCTTATTGCATTCTGGTGATGTTTTGCTGCTGGGGTTAGACAGTTACGATAGGTGTACGTTGAGCGTTATCGACTTGAAAGGAAAAACGTGGACCAGCATGGAGCTCAAAAGGGCCCACCCATTGGCTTCCGGTTGTACCGGTATTACTGTCCTGTGAACCTTCAATGCACAATATGCAGAAGAGTTCTGGCAGTCATAGTGATCCGGCCCCATATCATTACAGACCCTACCCAAAACGGTTATTCTGCCTTACTTTGACGGTCATGAAGACGCATACAGACCTGTCCACGCCTATTCAGAAAGTCCAAAGTGAATCTGGACTAATTAAATGAGACCAGCGGAGGTTCCCCCAGTGTCTACGATCTAAATACCTTTGGCGTCTGGCCAGAATGTGGCGTACAAAGCTGGTACAACGTGTGGTTGGCAAGTATGGAAATGATTCGTCTGGTCAGAAGCTTGTACTGGAGCAAGTAAACATTAATTTTATTTTGGCTGTTGGGTTCGATTTCTTCAAACCTGTTGTTTTGTTAATCGATCCGGGCGCATTGTTTGGGGACGATCACTAGCATTGTGTGTTACACAAACATATTGGCTACCTCTCCCTGAGCTTTAATAGATGTGAAGCATGCCAGTGCCCTTTGGCGTTCTGCGCGGTTAAGACGACACATTCTGAATGTTATCACGAATACTGCATTAAATCAAGTGTGTAGATTAAGGTAGATAATAAATATCAACAAAACTGATGGTTCAGAGGGTTTTGACATTCTTGGTTTTCAACATTTAAGCAACATTCCTTTGTTGAATACGTGTGTCCTTCAGATTTCTTGGGTGAGATGTATTTCTTCAAAAACCTGGTAATTCCCAAGCACGAATACATTGTTGCCTCTAATAACTTAGATCTTGAACCCTGCATTTTGGCATACATTGGGTAAAGACAAAGAGTTTGACTGCACGAATATTCCCGCTACCACCTATCGTAGTAAACAAAAAGAAGAAATGCATCCCTGAATGCTGGCATTCAAATAACATTGAATGTTGAATAACGGAGTATTTTGTTGGCCACAAATGCCTCCCTATACCATTTTGCCACCACCTCCAAACGGATGAACTTCCTGGACACATGCTTGGGCTTGCCGTTCATCCTTCCTTTGATCTACCCTGACTCTACCATCGGCATAAAACAATTTTCATCTACTCTCATCACCAAACATAAGCCCAGCCCAGCCATTTCGGTGCCGAAGTTGCACAGTTCTCGCTCGACGTTGTCGATTGATTTCATGCTGCTGTGGTTTGAAGGTCTGAGCGACAGGACTGTTTGTTGCCCTCATCTGTGACATACCAATGGCTCTCCCTCGTTGCGCTGCGATTAATTTCGGCATTATTTTGGTGTTCTTTCACTACAAAAATACTATTAAACTCGATCTATCTGTTTTTTATAGTGCTGCACAAACGACACATGTAAATGGCGAACCATGCTTTTTTCATGACTTTCACCCAAATCGAAGTAGACCGGGCTCAGGTTATTTTTTGCGATACGTTAATGTCATGTTTGCTCAGAATATGTCTTTATTGCTGAAACTCAGCATGGTTTTAATTTGATTTTGGCTGTGAAATAGGTGTAAAGTTTCTTTTGTACTTCAGTTTTTATTCAATATCGATTGATTTTGTATACGGTGAACTCGTTTGTACTTATCATATATTTTACTTCGAAACATCTGCAGACCTTCCAGGTATTTATAGTTATCTGCAACACATTTATATAAAGAACATTATGTTTAACATATTTGTACCTTACATTATCACAATGGATGTTACTTCCCAAATCATCCGTGTGGTGGTGCTTGTAGATGTCAGGTTCTGTTGGTCATTCGTTCAAACCCTGATAAAGATCAGTGGTATATCAATTATTTACCCATCTATTACTAGTGTCAACATAATCTGTTAGCTTTATATATAATTTTAATATTCACTCGCACATGATCAGGCTTATTATGATCTACCCGTGGTCAACCGTGCTCTTTAGTATAAGGCGCCTTACAGGGTCTTTTGGTCAAGTTCGCTGACTTGGTTGATTTATGTCATCACATCCCAGTTGCACAGAACGATGATCATGATGTCAACCATTGGATGTCCTGGTACAGATTCGATTATTTAGATTAATTATTTACCGTCATGTAGTTGTAATATTCCTGAATGTAACGTCAGACAATAAAACAGATATACCATAGCCAAGTATTACATTTTGATAGTTTTAAGAGATAACCAACGCTATAATCCTAGTTTGAGAGTGCTGAATATCTTAAACAAGTTTGCCACATTCAGTGACAGGAAGGTTGATTCAAGATCAGTGACGATATGGGGAGCCCTTGGTTAAACGTCTTATTCTTCTTTTGCTTTTAGATCCACCTTTGGTGACATAAATACACATGTTCATTGTATAGCATTCATGTCACAGTAATGTACCCTATGAACTAGATTGTTTCTTGCGTGTACATTTACGTGCGTGCACGCATAGCTATCGTGTTGTGTTATCAGACGCATGCTTCAACGTGAGGTGACTATATACACTTCCCTTTGATTGGACAAAACTGGTGCATCAGTCCCATGATCTCATGTCTTGTCCACGTGACGACAGTTGTTATCGTTTAACTATTTTGGCGATTATATAGGGGTCTTGTGTACAATGTTTGTCTTGGAACACTGCCAGCAGTAACTACATCTCCGTCGTTCATGGCAAGAATTTGCTTTGTTGTAGAATAGAGACAAGACAAGACAAGACAACTTATTCAGTATAGAGGCCAGTGGCCCAAAATACAGACATATAAAGGTTTCATTTCTGAGCGCTATTTTACATCCATAAACACATACACATACACACACACACATATATACTTGATATATATGTGTGTATGTGTGTTTGTATATATATATACACACACACACATACACACATACCGTATGTAGCATTCTTGGAAAATAGGTATATTAAGTGGTATTGAACATATTTCTTATTTTTTGCACATTGAATAGGTATAAACAGAGATCACTTATTGTTTGTGTATTTTGAGTCTTCATAATATTTATGAATATGTTTACTGCACTGTCATTTCTGATGTATTTACTAATATACTTCATTTTAAAAGAGGTATATGCATCACATACAAGTAAAACATGAGTCTCGTCTTCTAAGTACATTTTGTCATTTAGCCTACAATGAGCGCATAGTCTTAAATGTTATGGTATATTAGAGTATCTTCCTGTTTCTGTCATAAGTCTAAAATTGCCACATCTAAATCTTCTGAAACATATTCTCAAATGAAAAGAAAAAGCAATGCATGATAAGTATGTTTCCACATGTAAAAGTGTCTTATGTAACACATAGTTAGCACATTTATGAGAAGAGTGTAGTGTAGAATACCAGTTTTGTTTAAAATTATCAAGAAGTCTTATTTTGAATAATCTGATAAAAACGTTAATATTTCAAACATCCTGGCTAATCCATACGAAACCAACTCAAATTGAAATATGTTTGATATGTGTAGCCCATGTGAGTCTACCAGCATCATCAAGAGACTTTAGCATTAAATAACATTGATGAGGTAGCCTATTTCTATCTAGAGTGAATAGTCTACACCAGTACTTAACTGCCTGTGACATGTATGTAAGCTGATGTGGAGCTCTACCACATTCACCCAGTACCGTACTATTGCATGTACTTTTACCAGCTTTCAGGAAATATTTGCACATTCTTATCTGAACATTTTCAGTAGTTTTAAAGTATGTTGTTCCCCAGATTTCTGACCCATAGCACAATATTGGTGTAACCATTGCATCAACAATCCTGAAAAGATCAGTACAATTAATATCACCTACACACTACATTTCAAAAGTCACTTCCCCTGTATCGCGAAACTATTTCGCTATACGTTCGCGATAGTGCCGTGAAAGTATCGCGAAAGTGACTCGAAAGTGGCGCGATAATACCGCGAAAGTGGCTAGAAAATGCCGCGAAAGTTGCGCGCTAATGCCGCGAAGTTTCGCGTAAGTGACGCAAAAGTGCCGTGAAAGTGGCGCGATAGTGGCGCGATAGTGCCGTGAAAGTGGCGCGATAGTGGCGCGATAGTGGCGCGCTAGTGGCGCGATAGTGCCGCAAAAGTCGGTAATAGTGCCGAGAAAGTGGCGGCATATTGGTACACTGCATGTACACTTCAGAAATGCTGTCGTGCGTTACTTCCCCATGTATGTCGGATGTATGTTCAATCTAACCTGGAGCTATATAAGCATGCTGCTGGTGTTATATTTAAAGAGTTGTAGGTGGTAGGTCCCTAAACAGTATAAAGCTTTACATGGATAAAAAATTATGTTCTTAAAACTGTATTTTTTCCGCAAGGATGCATGACCTATTCTATATTAATCAATAAGAAATTAATGGACAAATGTTATATTCCCTGATGTGTGTAACTCATTTGTATAAGTTATCAATAGTCTTCGGAATTGGGAGTAGTGTATGAGAACGCAATTCCCAGTGGTGCCTGAATACACTTTTTTTTCTAGATTCACCCCGATTTTGGTCCTCAGTTCATCTGATTCATACACAATAAGGACTTGCGTTCGTCCGTAAATGCCTGAAATGCTGAGTGTTAACAGCGGCCATCACAGTCTCTGTTTAGCATTTAGCATTCAGGATTAAATATATGAAAATACATTTCGCTTTGATGTGCTTATGAAAACGGAATAACTTTCCTCAAAACGAAGTAGAAACCAGGTGATACACGGATGATACATACATGTAAGGAAGAGAATTTATGGATGGTAACTTTATTATGAGGAACACAATGTTTCGAAGTAATATTTACTCTTTCATCAGATGAAGGAGTAAGTATACACTCCAAAACATTGTGTTCCCCAAATTAAAGATGCCTTCCTTATGTGTTGAACTTGTAAATGATTTTCAAAGACATGATCCATAGACGGTTTTAAAATGATAGGTCAAATACTGTGTTGTTTATCTGTTCCACATCGTGGTAAGTTGTAAGATGAGTTTCTGCTCGTTAATCAGACAAACTACTGCTACACTTGGTTTGTGCAAAAGTTGATGCACGTATACACATGTCGAGTGTCTCAGATACGCGGGGTCTACTTTTTTACTTTTTAAAAATTGGACTTTAACGTGCGTATTTCGCGCACGGGCCCGCCAGGCCATTTAGTGTTTGGTCGAAAAGGGTATGTCCGAGAAGGTGGGGCAACCTAGGGGGGCTTTTAGGGTTGTTTACTTAATTCGGATAACAAATTTGGAATTTTGAAATATGCCATGCAAAAGATTGAGGGGGGGACTAAATGTAGTTTTAGTAGATGTAGTTCTAAGTATGTTTTTGTAGATTTAGAATGTTAAGGTTTATTGGCAGCTTGTTTGTTGTACTTTGTTAGATGCGGCCGAGTAGGCCTGTTTTGATTAAATATATGCCTAGTGCTTTAAAGGTTTGTAAGTCATTTAGGGGGTTTAGTACCGTTGCTAGTGTCATTTGATTGTTGCAGTTTAGAGTGGATTGGAGTGTTGTTCTATGTTGCTGGTACTGTGTGCAATATAGTATTATTTGTTTCTTTTAAGTTGTAGTGGGGGCATTTCCCGGATTGGTGTTTTTTTAGTTTGGTGTAGGTGGGAGTTTAACTTAGTGTCGCCTGTTTGTAGTTTAGTTATTTCTGATAGTTATTTTGCCACTTTTGTATTACTTTTAATTTAATATTTTTACATTGGTTGATGATTACTTCTTCGTGCATATTTGGCTGCTTTGTCTGCGTGTTCGTTGCCAAACACTCCAACGTGGGCAGGGATCCGTACTATTTCTATGTCTTCACCTAGTTTAAGTAGATTGTTTGCGCTTTAATTATCTGTTGTATTAGTTTTGGGCGGTTTTTGTGTTTTAGTTTTTTCATAGCCTGGAGCCCACTTAATGAATCTGAAAGGATTAGGGTTTTTGGTGGCGGGGTCTGCAGATATAGTTGTGATTTGATGAATTCTTTATTCTCTAGACATTCGAGAGCGAACCAGACTGCAACATTATTCAAAATGAATATACTCAGAATATCTACTCCAATAAAAAAAGCACCCCACAGTTTATTATGTAACTTATAGCGAGACAACTCGGAGAGTTAATTACATTGTCTACTCACAATGCTAAGCAGGTGCACGAAATAACAGGAAGAGTCATGCGTTATATAACATCATAAACGTGGAGGATGAAATCCACCTTCCAGCAAATTGTAGGAGTAGGGCAGATTCAGCTGTGCAGGCAATTGAATAGCAGCTTTAACCAGTGGCATTTAAGACGTTTTTACATTTAAGAACATATGTAATACTCATGGTCATTAGGACGGAAGCGCAACAGATATGAACGGTATCGATAGGTTTGTGCGAGGAACAAGGATTACCATATATTTGTGACACAAGATCTACATGTATACTGTATTTTTCAGTGAGTATTTGTACGTGGGCATATTGCCTTTATACTGAAAAATAAAGAATTGAATTGAAATAAAGAATAAAATTGAGTTGACACAAGATCATATTTCTTCGTCAGCAACATCTCACATATCCTGTGGTATCGTGTTTGCTTAGAATATAGAACAATGACTTCAAACACATTACACTATACAGTCATTTTGACGTCTTGTTCTAAACATTCCTTCACTGAAATAGGATTGCTACGCAGTATTTAATTAACTTGTTACGTTGATTCGAGACCAGAGAACATGTTATGTATCGATACCGGTTGTTTATTAATGTTCACTAAAGGAGGGAGGGCTACAATTGACAAGGACCTATAGGCTACAGGTCATGAAAATATGTTTCTCATTTCGTTGTGTTTAGTTATACGTGTGCGCCTGCACTAATGAAGTAAGTGAATGTTAAGAAGACGAGATAGCATGTACCTGTATCATCCATCACACAAAACAATGTAGGTATGGTTTGACACGGTTTTAGAACGTTTTGTAAGCGGATAGGACAAAACAAGCCAGTGCTGGCTTCTGCTGCTGCCTCTCCGAAGATCTGAATAAAAAGGTTATCATACTCATTGCCAAATATTACGTTCTAAAATAGGAACATTTACAACGCGGGATTGTTTGCTCATTTATTATGTACCACACCATATATTTAAGGAGTGTAGGACATTTCCCCCACACCGACAGTCCCCTACTCGGACAAAATCCCGTACTGACATTTCCTCACATTGAATAAATTAATAATTTATATTACAGTTTGACAAACTATTATAATATAAACATGAAAAGTCATCATCACATGCCAAGTTCACTACATGTCACCAGCTGGAAGTGACATGGGAAATAGATTTTACTCTTTGTTCAGCTGTCCTTCATTTAAAGACACATTTGACAAAAAAAAAGCACGAACTGGTTGAGTGTCCTCCTTTCATCATGTTGAAAGGATTACCCACAGAGAAAGAAAGGATTAGAAATTGACATGCCATTACGTATTCACTACCAACGTCCTCTAATATTAAACTGATATCCTTGTTATCCCCTAATGAGATCTTGTATACTTTGTCACACCCGGTAATTGTTAAGATCACAAATCCTATCTACAGCCAGGCAATCTATACATGTTTCCAATACACTGTTATAATTGGTGGTGAATGCTAGAAAACACATCATGGAAGATATCCTGAGACGCCTCCAAATGTCCACTTCATAATACTTACAAAAAATGATATTCTACAGTAATAACATTTGAAGGCTATTCCACAAATACCATCGCATTAATTGTTACGGAGTGGTGACCAGCATTCGTAAATGCAAAAATTGCAAAAATCCAACTGGCGAGGATAGAATGCACTTTAAAGTGAGCTGCAATCCTCTTTCTGATATTAGATATTCGTTAAGGAGATATTCATAATAATAAAAATTATTATCGAAATAAATCACATAAATTATCTTTTTTAAAGTCTTAAATATTCTAAAATATGTCCCTAACTTACGTTAAGCATCCGACAATTATAGTTATAATTCACCCAATATGCTGCTGATAAGACAATAATATTTGAATGCGCCCCGGATTTAATCGGAGCATATGCTAACGTTGTATAGAGGTCTGACGTAAATTGACTATCGCCTGTCTGTAAAGTGTGACCCTCATGACGCCCTTATTTATTGCCACTGTCTTACTTAAACCATTCGAGTGACTCCGGTTTTCATTTCGTGTGACGTTGAGGCATTAAAACATTCATACACCCCTCACGTACTTTTACTCGTCTCGATAAACATATCAATACAAAGCTTATGTAATCACTATCAGAACTAACAGACGGGCGCGAAGCTTTAGTGACAATACCCTAATTACTTCATGATATGCATGACGATGACTGAGCGGCGACAGTCGGTTCAAATGTGTGCCTTTGTTGTCTAAGCGTACGCTTATAACACCTGGTCGTGTTTAAAGAACAGTTAACATTTTAGATATAATGGAGGGTTTACTACCGAACGTAACGTAACCACACAATCCTTCCGACTCCCAAGTAACCAATCAATATTCACGGCAGAACTAATGGGCATGGCCTCAGCCCTCCATAATCAAGAATCCACGGTAATGAAAACGCCGATAAAGCAGCTAAACTATCCCTCGAAATCCCAGAAATAAGCTTCAACTTACCCATCTCAAAATCAGAAATTAAAAGTGTAAACAAGCAAAAAATCACACAAAAATTGCATAACCTATATCTAAACTCAAATAGCCAAATCAAAAAAGTGATCAGCAAACCACTAACCAAACCAAAAATGCTCCATCCATCCAAACAAATCGGCAGAGTAATCACTAAACTCCAAACAGGACACACCCACCTAAATAACCAACTAATTTTTTTTAAAAAACACACTACAGGTAACTGTCCACACTGCAAACAACCAGAAACCCCAGAACACGCACTCATCCACTGCACACACTACCTAACACATCGAACCGCATTACAAACCACCCTCAATCCAAACAAGGCTCTCACTCTAGAAGCAATACTAAACCCACAAAATAAACTAGAAAACTTCAAGGCCTTTGGCGTATTCTTAATAAAAACGGAACTAATAAAACGCATCTAAAAACACAATAACCTACCAAATCAAAATCACATAAACAAACAAACATCCACCATACCCAGCTCCCTTAGTTCTCCTCCCTAACCCCATCGCCATCTATTCCAAATCTCAAAATTCCCAAATTCTATATAAGCAACCCCTAAACCCCCCTCTTGGGTTGCACAGACCACTTTCGCCCCTTTCGGAAACGCATTAATTGGCCTGGCCGGGCCCGTGTGCGAAATACGCATCAGTCGGAAAGCGCACGTTAAATCTCCAAAGTAAGTAAGTAAGTAAGTACCGAACGTAACGGTTGTCACAAGTATGATGATCAAGTCAAGGATACATAAGCGATGGTCCTGAAGCGATAATTCAAATACGAATGTACATATGTTGCTCTTTCTAAATAAGCACATTTACATTTATAAGCAAACATAATTTGACACAGTGTCATGATATTGCTGAATGGTTGCTTGGCCACCCATAGCAGGTGTTGGGTGGTCTGCAGGGCGTTATCAGGCGCCCTATTTTTTCTTCTTATGTGTCAGGCGACCCCCGGCATTCAGCTGCATGTTCAGGGTTTCTGTAGCTTTTTGTTCCGTCTATAAATGCGTATCTGGTCGGACCCCGCTTACTTTTATTAGAATGCCAGCCTTCGACCTGGTTGGTTGTTTGGGATCATGTGGAGCTGAAACCTCTGCTCACCATCTTGAGCCTCGCTCACTTGCATGTGAGACGCCCCCTATAATCCTCTATTGTTTTACCAATCAACACGCTTCATTGGCTATCGTTTTACAAAAACGCTTTTCGCAATAGAGTGATTTGGTTTTCTTTTGACACTGTTTCTGGTAAATATTCCCTGGATAGAGAAGATATTGGCGACATGGGTTCCAAGCATCGTTTGATATTTGTAAACAATTCAATTCATTAATTTGAGCTCGAACATATGTTTAAGAAAGTAAGAGAGGTTCTGATTACTCGCGAGTGTGTTATCGGATTTGTCGACAGATGGATTCAAACTTCAAATGGTATATTTCGAAATTCAAGCGTCTATACTGACTGCACTAACACCCGCCAACAATGTTAGTGAAATATTTAATATGCTACAGTTTCATAATAAAAGTGACACAATCCTTTCCATATTCAAAAGAAAATCTCTGCTAAAAGCATTCCGACTGTATCGTGAGCATGTGTTTATAAATCACTATCAAATAGTGATGGTATCGGGCGTTCATGAAACGTTAATTCCATGTAAGTGGAAAATAATACAACACAATCGTCTTGCCTCCTACCATCCCAGATAATATTTCCACCGGGCCCCTTTCAAGGATGTTCTTATAAACACATACATGCGTATCAGTATCATTAAACTGACACTTTTGCTACGTACACGTGTCACAAAATAAACCCGTTAGACCACTTCAGGAAGCTCATCGGATGTCGTTATTTGGAAATACCCCTGGTGGTTATAGTTTATAATAAGAAAAGTATCCCTGCAGTGAAAGCATTTTCGGATTTCGGATTGCGTGGGTAAACTACTCCCTAGTTGTCATCCATGTTTTCTGGTATAACCCTAAACTTGTGTATTTGTCGTCATTCAATTGATGCTCAGTTAATTTATTACAGGTATAATTACTGGAGGCACCACTCAGATTACCTGATAAAGGTTCCAATTAGGCATTTCGTGTGTCTGTGGTATTTATGCAATTCAAATCCAGGTTTAAACCGAATCCCGGTTTGAAGTGAGGTGAAATGTATGTCATATAATATGCACGTTTCAGCCCAGCAAGAGGAGTGATCACCATCATTCCGCGCCATCAAAGGATCAGCAGAAATTACGTTGATTGAATAATCACTGTTATTTGGCACAGTGGATTTGTCAAAAGTAAGCGTTTACATGTGTATGTTTACTAAAGCAGACGAAATACCCCAATATCTGGGCGTGAAGTGCCGATGTGAAAACAACATACTTTGTTCAAAGCCGATATAACGTTGATTGATTGCTCATTGTTATCTAACTCAATGGATTTTGTTAAAGAACCGTGGACATTATGAAAACAGTTGTCACATGGGCTTTCTCAGCTGACCTTTGAGACTTGACACCTATGTGAAACAACTGAAACAAACTAAGTGATCAGTTGAGAAACCAAACACGGGTTATAATATCCCGAAACGATAAATATATTTTGAAATATTTGATTGTTACAGAGACACGTGACATCCAATAAGTTTCTTTGTACAGCTGCAGATGTGTGGAATATTGTTCCTTTATGTGAATATGTACGGTTGCATTCCTCGAAAAAGGCAGCTGACTAAAAATATACATATAACTTTGGTAGGTTGTAATTATGATATTTGCATTTTGTTTTCATTCATTTGCTGTAGCATTGAACAGAATCATTCTTGTTCCTCTACGTTTTGGTTGAGAAGTTCTTCGATGCGCGATAGACGTTGTTTTTCACAAGTCTTTTCCTTTGTATGCGTGTATATGTTACAGTCAATGTGTAAAATATGATTCACTCAGGCAATTTATAGAATGTCTAAATATTTCAGGCGATTGACTGAAAAATCTGTTCATTTATTTAACAGATTGACTAAAAATGACTAAGACTGTCAAAAGGGCTTAAAAACATCACAATAGATTAATTATGCTGGGATTAGAATCCAAACAATATAGAAATGTACTTTTAATATCCTTACATTTTCAGTCACTTGGTGATGATATTAAACATAAAATTGTTTGGATTTCGTCATCATAATAATACAGATGGGCATATTTTTCAGTCAATTTGTGAAATAACTGAATATTTAGGCGTTTAATAAATTTCCTAAGTGAAACGTTTGCACATTTTGACTGTAAAAAAATAAACACCATAAAATAAGCAATGGGCAGGTGAAATATTTTCTTTGTGTTGCAAGTCAAAATAGTGTAAATGAAAATCACACAATAACCAAGCAAGTGACTTATCAAAACACCGTCACCATTAATGATGCTACCCACAAAGATACCTAAATTTCCTTATTATTTCCAAAACTGTATTTCATTTTGTTGATAAATGTGACCATACGCCCTTATACTGTCAATAAAAGTGACAACTGCGCTTACGAATGGCGCAGCACAGGCCGCGAACTAGTCTAGATCTCTGCTATATCATCCGGGTACTCACGGGGAAAAACAATAACAAAGGCAACAACTCTCGGGGAATTGCTTTTGGTAATTGCCCATTTAACAGTATTCAAGTTATATCACGGCGTGTCAGCTTAATGTGGGAGGAAAGCCCAAAGTGATGCAGGTCTCAGACGTTCACCATTTCGGTGAACCCCACGCGCACGGGTATGGTGCTGACAAACCTAGAAACTTAATTGGGGCGAACCGGGTTTCGAACCCACAATCATAGGTTTCTGGCGTGCCCAAATGGACGCAACTATGCACAGCAAATCGCAACGCCTAAGACGACTGGGCCACCCGTGCCCCCCACTGAAATCAAAATCGGGGCACCATGTTATAAATCCTGAAGACGCTCAAATAGCAGTTCATGGAAGATTTACATTCTCTCATCAATTCTAAGAAATGTACTTGAAAAAAAAAATTTGATTAAAATTTCCCAATCAAATCTAGTTATAATCAGCCTGATAAGTCTATGTAAATACATACATGTATATTCTAGTGTCTTCCTCTAAAACACGAAACCAGCTCTTCCCTAAGTTTATTTCAGAAGCTTCGTATAAAGTTGTGTTATTTCAATGTGGTAACTGTACATGTATGTCTTTGACTTGCAAATACCTGACTTGCATTTGCATGTGTTTGTGGTGGATACGCTCTAACCTGATTCATGAGTATGATTCATTGACACATGCTTATGATATAGTCGGAATGGAATGGAAAAGAAGTAAATTATGGAAATGGTTTTGTTTATTTTGTTTCCAATAAAAAGCGTTTTCTTTTACAATGTTAATAGTCGTCCACACATCAAGAACTGTGTAATACAAATACCTAACGACGTAATATTTGTGAATGACTTCGTTTACCATAGGAAATCTTTAATAACCAAACGATTTTGCCCAGACTATTTCACATTATATTCAGAATGAAACTTATCACGAAACATTATGGGATACTAGACATGCACAAAACATTAGTTGGTTATGAGGTTTCCTGACGGTCATTTATTTACCTGGTCCCTGTTGTCATAATATTCATAAGGAGACTGGATGTTAAAAGAGCAATATAACGGAAAGTGGTTAGATTGGTGGTTACCAATGCCAAAGTTTGAGATATATGGAAAAAGTGAGGAGGAGGCAATCATATAATCAACAAGACTTGTTCCATTGTGGGTCACACATGTAAACTGACCTTGCTTATCTTCAAACAGTCTACCATTCATAACATGGATACCAAATGTTCTACATAGTTCTGCAAGCTTTTTGCCATACTCATTATGAACAAGGTTATCTCTGCTTGATCTTGGAAGGTCAAAGTGATCCGAGGAGTATACGTAGTCATCAATATCCTTATCAATAAAATCAATATTGTCATCTGGTATAAAATCTAGAAAATCTTTCATTCTAGCATTTAGATCATCCGCTAGAAATATGTGTTTGTCGGGATGGTCAGTCATGATAATATTTATATAATGTTCAAGAGTAGTAATACCATCGTATTCACTATTTTCATATATTGGCGAACTTTCAGGTGAGACATAAGTAAAAATCTGAACTGAGACTCTGTCAATGTGAAGACAGCTGGTAGCAAACAGCAACACAACTGTATTCTCGAAATAGTCATATAGTCTACTGATATATTTATCATCCAACCACTTTTCCTTGATAATGATGGTTGCACCACCACTGTTGCGTCCTAACTGTTTAGTCTTAATTTTCACACTGTTTATCCAACGGAAACCAGACAGAAGATCGAGCAATCGTTTTCTGCCTTCACAAAAGATTCACAAAAACAAACAAGGTCATAATGAGCACATACGTATTTCTCCTGAGAGTACGGGTTGTCATGTTTGTGTAAACCATCAATATTCCACGACAGAATGTCGAACGTAGGGCCATGGCCTAACCTTCAGACGGAGTTTTGTTTATGTCCTCGTCCAGTATGACCTTCACCCTGCGTGTTTGCGTCATTTCCGGGTCCAAACAAAGCGCTTGCCCACGTGGTGCCACGCCCACCCACCTTGGCAGAAGAATGTTGAGATGTTGATACTCTCATGATGTCCTTCACTTGTCTGTCGTACATGAAGATCCACCTTTCACAAATTGTTTATTTAACGTCATCTCCTGCATCGCGTGCTTTAACAAACCAAGGGGAGAGGGCACGCCTGTCGTCTCGGATGTTTTGTGGGAAATCCTCAGTCACACGGGTGTTCGATTCTCTTGAAAGTCGCGATCTCGCCTCTTTGTATATGTCACTCTTGTCCTTAGATCTAGGAGTTTTGCTATTGTAGGCGAATCTTTCTGTCTTGGATTGAGTCGATGTGCCCGGACAATGACAATATCAGCTGCGTTGCTCATTTCTGAGGACTCCGAACAAAAATCCCGCACCTTTTCTTCCGATCGCTCCCAAGTGTCACCACTTTCACCACTTAATCCATGGAATATCAAGTTGTCCCTTCGGTTTCGACACTCTAGATCTTCAAGTTTATTTTCTATATTTGTCAGTTTCAGTTTGAGTTGTTTATTCTCAGTTTGGAGTAAGTCGTGTTGCACGGGGAAATCCCGCGCCATGTTGTCCACTTTATGGTTGAGCGATTCTAAGTTCTGGTTCATTGTCTTTATGCCACCTTTAATGTCATGTAAAAGATTAAGAATATCAGCTTTTTCCTTTTCACTCGGATTTATTCCTCGCGATCCACTCTCATCGACAGCTAGAGTTTGTTGTCTCGTGTTGGGGCCGGGGTTCGGATCGACATTGCCAAAGGTGACGAGTAGTTCATTCATCAAAATCATCTCAAACATAGAGAAAACGAATATTTTGCTATTTGTACACCGTGGATTTGTCTGTGCCTTGACTTACTTGGTTGGGAGAAGCATCCTATTTTTGCCCCGTATTGATCAAGAGAGATTCCCATATTGACAGAGCACACAGAGACACGTCTTTCTCCTTCAAGATCGAACTGAACCACGTGACCACCGAGTCACTCACTGGTGCAAAAACATCATGGGGTTTGTTCGAAATATTGCTAATAATGACGCACATTGAGTAGAATGGGGATATCAACAAGGGGACTTTATATCCTTCAAAATGCAGAACCTTAATTAAATATTTTAATTTCTTAATAAACGTTCTGTTAAGGGTAATCAATAATAACTCAAGAATAATTAATTCACACTATGTCCAGCTAGTCTCAGCTTTGGCCAACCAGCCATAGCAATTGCAACCAGTATCAGGGAATGTTTTGGTTGTGTGTCGTCTGTGCACGGGGGCTAATGATTTAAATGACCCCAGCGCATCAGCCACCATCACTTGTCGGCGTTCCGAGTACTCTTGCATTACCCACACATATCCCAACACCACTGGTGTCGAGCACCTTTGCAACGAGCATGCTAACAACACATTCCCACATACTGGCACACTACACGCAATACCACAATATCCACAGCCAGAGTTTACTAACGTTGCAGCGCTCTGCTATGACTTTATGCATTGAGATTCATTTATCTTGTCACTCTGGGCACGACGCCAATGCAACTAGCCAAGTTTCAACCCAGGACCAGAATATTCATGGCCGAAAGTGTCGTTACAGGTACCAGCAGCACAGTCCGACAATCACGATACTCAGGGCTTTGATGGTGAACGTTTTTGGCAGTTTTTTTATTTGAATTTTAGGATGTTTCATGTATACAATGTATCTTGAGACATCACACTTACCACGAACATCATCCATGTTTCTCTCTCCTAATCTGTTATCATTTATGATGACCTGACATGATTTTGTCTGTGCGTGTACGTATCGTATGTGTGTGTACAATTTATTACTTGTAGCTGCACTTATAAATATAAGTAATCTTGTTGTTAGTTGTTAAGAAATGGTTTTGCTTCCTCAAATAAGTTTGGAAGAAAATAAATATTTAAAGATTGACTGATGCCAAGAGCTTCGAATATGCTTGCACATACCATGCACGTTGATGCAGCGAGTACAGATAACAGACATGTTATCTGTTGGCGAGTCAAAGGTTGCCCTTATTTACAGCGGTATATTTGTTCACAGATATGCCTAACACTCTAGAGTATGCAGCAACACGGAGCTACTGTTGACGAACAGATTACTTCGCCATTGAAGGTGAGTGGAGAATTAAGAGTTAATGCAACATTATGGTTTGTTTACCAAGGCTGAAAAAATTTCGGTTTTCAAAAGATAAAAGACTCCTGTAATCGTTCAAATGATTTAATTTGCCATACTGACTTCAGAAAATGCGTGATTTCATGACAAACATGACCATGCCAAAATGTCAATTTACAAATCAATAGCGTGTGTGTCCAACCTCTGGTTGCGATGCAAGCAACACATCTTCGTCTCATGGAATGGACCACAAAGCCCTATGGGATATCTGTCCATATCTGCTGGAGCATGTTTCGAAGTTCCTGGAGTGTCTGTGGAACACCTGGTTGACGTCGAAGGCGCCGATCCATCTCATCCCACCTGTGCTCGATTGGTGAGAGATCAGGGGAAAGAGCCGTTCAGAGGGTAACATTCACGTCGTGGCCGGGCGTTGTCATGTTGAAAGGTAATGCCTGGACCATGACGACGCAAAAACGGTAGAACAACAGGGCCGATGAACTCGTCGCGGTAGCGCTGTCCATTGAGATTTCCCTCTAAAACTATCAAACGGGTCCTCTGTCTTGCTGTTATCCCACCCCCGAACCCCCGAACCGATCTTCTTCCATGACACAATGATTGACGTAACGTTCACCACGCCGTCGGTATACTCGATTCCGTCCATCGCTGTGGCTGAGGTGAAAACGAGACTCGTCAGTGAATAGAACTTCACAGCGTCCCCACTGCGTGTCCATCCAACGTAGACGCTGTCTGCACCACTGTAGACTTGCTTGGCGGTGGTTTCCTTGAGGAAAGGGGCCCTGCAGCACGGAGTTTACAAACACGTCACAAACACGTACCCTATGACGTATTTTGTGGAATTCTGTTGCAAGATCCCCTGGCGAAACAACCGTTTTATTAAACTGTTCCGATCAGCGTTAGTTTTGATCTTTTTATATCAGACGATAATGCCCACAAATAAACAACCACTACATTTACTTTCACTTTGCCATCGATAAGCCTTTGTGGAAAGTTCTTGTTATAGAAAGATGCATATAAATGTCATACATTTTGATCAGGATCTAATTCAGGGTTCCAATTTAAATTCGGCAATGTATGCATTCACGTAAATTCAAGCAGCTCAACCAATTTAACCACTGAAGATTTATGAACCTGAGTCGTAACGAATTTCTTTTTCCTGTTACCATGATCCGTACTCTGCTACATTTCAACTTCACAGATGTATTGGTGGTTTTGATTTTAATTTCTAGTGTAAACTGTTAATCATTGTGGTCAAACTATCAATCTAGGAACATTGCGTACACAATGCATTCAAAATTATTTCAAATTTATATCATAAACATACCGCATTTGTGATGCCTTTATATACCGGGTTCAGAAATTATTTCGTAAAATTATTTCGGATGTGTAGATATATATCTGGTGGGCGGTACATGCACGACACCTTGAGGGCATACTGTTGATTAACTTGCGTATGGTATTGCCAACCATTCCACCTGAAGCGCTACCCCAAGCTGGGCAACGTTGGCTGGTGCTGGGTCTCTGGCGTACACTCTCTGCTCGAGGATATCTCACAGATACTCTATTTCAACATAGCACCAATACTTTTATACGGGGCTGGAATTTTGGGGTTCAGTGACATAGAACCGAGTCTGGCAGATTCCCATTCAGTCGCTCGCTGTTTTGAAATGCATTTAATCGTGCACACCACTTTTCACATTTAAAACAGGCTTTTATAGGAAATGTGTAAAGTGTAACATCATTGTCAACTTTTTAAACGAGTTCAATCTCTTTGATTTTGTGTTTTTTCGAAAAGTTGCCTTCATTGCCACACCGATATGGAATCAGTTCACTGACTTAATAGAGCATTGCCCGTTTGGTCAGGTTTTCAGCTTTCTTGTCTAGGAATGCCTATAGTATGCAGATGTGTCTTTGAGATTTACATTTGTGTGATCTATTAGTGGTTGACATTTTTAAAAATATACTCAACAACAAAAGTTCCTGTGACACCAATATTTTAGTGTATTATTCAAACAAGTAAAGTTTGATTTTCAATATTGTACTACTTGTATGGAATCAAGTCACAAAAACGCAACTGCTACAGAAAAGCTTGCATTCCATGCAAAGTTGACTTTTATGCAAGCCCCATGCATTTCACTACCCAAGAATGGGTATAAAAACATGTTCGTTAACGGGATTTAATATGCATTATTTAGCATCATGCTGACAACAACCACTCAGAAAAACAACAAAATTACGCAATTATTAAACATTACAAAATGCCACGCCTGTCCGAAAATGAGCGTCTGCGAGCCATTGGTATGCTTGAAGCAGGATCGAGTCAACGTGATGTTGCAAAAAATTTAACGTCCACAGAAACACCATTTGGTGTTTATGGCAACGTTGGCAACAGACGAATGCAGTCAGAGACCATCCTCGGAGTGGAAGTCCACGCCTAACCAATAATCGACAAGACAACTGGATTCGAACAACACACCCACGAAATCAATTCCACCCAGCAACAGTGACTGCAAGAAGCATCCCTGGCTTTCGGCGCATATCTTCACAAACCGTACGTCATCGCCTAAGATGTGCAGGGATTGTCGCCTGAAGACCCACCAGACGTCCCATTTTGACAGGAAACCACCCTCAAGCACGTCTACAGTGGTGCAGACAGCGTCTACGCTGGACGGCCATGTTGTGGGGACCAGTTCTATTCACTGACGAGTCTCGTTTTCACCTCAGCCACAGCGATGGACGGATCCGAGTGTACCGGCGTCGAGGTGAACGTTACGTCAATTATCGTGTCATGGAAGAAGATCGGTTCGGGGGTGGCAGCGTTATGGTATGGGGTGGGATTACAGCAAAACAGGGGACCCGTTTGATAGCGGTAGAGGGAAATCTCAATGGACAGCGCTACCGCGACGAGATCATCGGCCCTGTTGTTCTACCGTTTTTGCGTCGTCATGGTCCAGGCATTACCTTTCAACATGACAACGCCCGGCCTCATATTGCTCGACTTGTTCAGGAGTCTCTTCAACAAAACAACGTGAATGTCATCTCCTGGTCGGCTCGCTCCCCTGATCTCTCACCAATCGAGCACATGTGGGATGAAATGGATCGGCGCCTTCGACGTCAACCAGGTGTTCCACAGACACTCCAGGAACTTCGAAACATGCTCCAGCAGATATGGACAGATATCCCACAGGACGCCTGGTCAATTCCATGAGACGAAGATGTGTTGCTTGCATCGCAACCAGAGGTTGGACACACACGCTATTGCTTTGTAAATTGACATTTTGGCATGGTCATGTTTGTCATGAAATCACGCATTTCTGAAGTCAGTATGACAAATTAAACCATTTCAGCACTTACATGAGTCTTTTTATCTGCCGCAAACTTAAATTGTTTCAGATTTGGTAAAAAACATAACTTTGCATTAAATCTTATTCAATGTCACGGGAACTTTTGTCGTTCAGTATAGTAAAAAAGTTTAATCTTTTGAAAACAAACTTGGTATTTTGCTCTTGGCGAGTCTGCTAACTTCCATCGCTCGGCCAGCACTTTTGTTTCACGTTGCAAATGATGGTAGTGGTCATTGTAACATATGAGATCAGAAACTTCTAGGGTTTAAATTAGAAAACTATGCATTTCTGATTTGCTTCACCCGCCTTGAATAAACCGTTTTTATTCCTAACTCGATGATGATGTGATCCACCCTTCCAACAGAGATGCTAATAACCCAGTGAACACAGGGGGTCCAGGCAACGTTGCATACGTAGGTTACTATTTGGTCACTTTTCAACGCGGGTTCATTTTCAATGTCACACCGGCTTGCCAGGCTATTTAGGCTAGTGACACTATTTGACAAAGATACATATTTTATTAACATTTGAAGGACAGGGATAATATAATGAACTTGTTTAGCATTTTTAGATGTGACGATTTATGAGATGTACGGAATCGTAATGCTATCATAAGTGAAAAAAACATCACTGTTTTTCATTTGGCACTGCAGTGTCTATTTGATATTTCACTTTTTTGGCCACGCGCAATTGGCAGGCCTAATTTGTTATGTTGATGGATTATAATTTCGGCGATAAATACTCATGTGAGATGTTCAGTTATAACAAATTCAAATTGAATTATACTATTTTATTTACATATTAAAAGGTTGAACCAACTGTTACATATGTGAACACTAACGCCGCACTCAGTAGTATGCTAACTAAGTAAGGATAAGAGTTTATGGAAGAACAACTTCTTTATCACAATTAAGAGCGACGTTTCGATGTAGGTTCTAACACTGTTATAAAGCAAGTGATACACAGAATGACTGACTGACTGATATAGGAGATTTAACGTGCGCTTTCCGACTGTAGCGTATTTCGCACACGGGCCTGGCCGGGCCATTTAGTGTATTCCGAAAAGGGTGAAGGCGGTGAGTGCAACCTAAGAGAGGGCTTTTAGGGGTTGCTTATATTGAATTTTTTGAGTAGTGATGACAATCATCGGTGAAGTCAGTGACATAAACCAAGGATGAAGCCAGTAATATAAACAACGGGATTATGGCTGATTGGGGTCTTTGATTAGTTGATGGTACGCCGGGGGTATGTAATAGCCTTGGTCACTGTTGATTGACGGCTGGAGTCTTTTGATGTTGATGGCTTCTTGTAGTTTCTTATCCGTACTTAGTACTCCAACTTCTAAATGCCAACCAAAGAAGTATTCTAGCTGTATAATAACGGTAATAAGTGTGTATTAGATGTTTCCAGTGAAAGTGTGTTGGTCGAAACTCATCAAACATAGTATACTAATGCTGTTCGAAATATGAAATGCGGTATCGTGAGTTACATGTTTTCACAGAGTGTTTTTTCATTGTTGGTTTTGAAAGTTGTTCTACTTGTAAGATTTATGACTCATATTATTGCGTTTACATTAGAGTTATTACTGGTAGCCTTGATACGGGTTTTGTACCCTTTAAGGAAGCAGTAAACTTATGCCAGGGCGCAGTTAAGATCAGAGGGTATAGTTGATGTTCTGGGAGTAATGTCGGAGAATGAAGCTGCTTAGTCACAGTGTCCAGTCTTAAAGCTCTTCTCGTGCATCCTTGTCGCTATGTTAAGGTTACTTAAGAACCATGATGATACTTGCCATGTTTACATATATGCATACAAAGCGTTCTTTAACACTGGTGAAATCAAACTCTACATGACATGTTGTTGATATCGTAAGTAATAACACCGCTGTTAACAGTGCCCCTCACTGGGTGTCTGTACTGCTTTACTCGTGTACAATGATGTTTTATAAGGTTTTATTCACGCACTTCAAATGACATCAGCTCCTGGAAACACCTGAAAAATATGTTGTTATATTCTAATATAACGTATTAAATATTAAACGTTTTAATACTTTTTAAAGACATGTATCAGTTACAATTTTGCTTAAACTAAATCATACTTTGTTCAGAAACCAGCATATGTAGCGTTTCTATTTCGGGGAACATAGTTGACTGTCGTATGTACCTGAAGTGACTCAGGTTTCAACGACGAGGTTTTAACAGTTGTATTCACAAACCGTAAACGTGAACAATATCGTTTTTCGAGTATTAGCTGTGGTCTGTAGTGCACCTTAGACAACGCTCGGCATTAGTTAACAAATTGGTTTCACACACATTCGCCGTCGGCAGAAAATGCCACCTGGTAAGATAAAGATGACTCTCTTCCAGTTGAAATAAGAACTAGTCATGGTGTATTGTTCACGAGGTAGATGGGTGTGTCAAACTAAGATTTAGTAGATGTCTTATGTCATTGTCTGATGTTTATATTGGTCAAGCTGTGTTAAGTTGTGTTGTGTTAGGAAGCTTACTTGGTGTAAACACGACATATACTGCTCACATTAAATATTAACCTGATCTAATGCATTTCAAATCGTTGATGGGGACGCCAAATTTGCAAAGTAGCCGACGAAAGACGTTGATAACAACACATATAGTTCAACTTACTCTACACACATTGATCCCAGTGGCTTAACATATTGGATTTTGAGGCATGGGATTTCAAGTGTTCTAAATGTTACCTACAGCATTTAATTGAGTGTTTATTTCAAGAAATACAGCTACGTGAATGAAGAATTGCATAATATGTTGGTGTTCCCATACAAGTTTGAAGTAATGTATATTATGGAGCATTTCTCTGGGGCGTCCGTATTTTCACCATTTCCCGAATGCCACAAAGCTTCCTATCCTGAACCATTTTGACATTACTACATCTGGTGACAGTAAGAACTTCTGGTTAATTACCTTTAAGCTCAATCTCAGCTTTGAACTGCACAGAGATATTTCATATACAGTTTCGTCAAATGCCGGTCATATTCAATTTCCTTAAAGCTATTTTGGACATCTTCTTCCCACTGCAAGATATTTATAATTTATTTTAGACATTACATGTTTTCAGTATTTAGAAGGAATCGCTGGTGCATGCAGAGAAGGCGCATCTAGGTTTATCTGTGCGATGATGCTCATGACATGTCATCACTGGATTTGGGAAACGGCAAGAACTATAAAGGTAATTCTCATAATTACAGCTGCACTTTTGCCAAAGGCTCAAACAGCTTGAATAGTTGTAACAACACCAGGTGAAACAAATTCGAAATTAACTTTGAACACATACTGTCTGGTGTGATATTTTAATGTGAGACACGGGCAGATGATAAATACTAATTTCAGACCAAGACTAGTGTGGCTGAATGCGATTACAATATTCCGACCAACCAGACAGTATGCAATACGTTTCCGCCAATTTGGATTACATGTTTCACAGTATTTTCAACAGATTACAGCTTTGACTCGGATTCCCCACAGGGACAGTTTAAAAGGGTAACATGTGTAAGCCAGAGTGATTTTAAAATAGTTTACTTTTACATTTACCTTTGCAGATGGATGCCTAAAATGTAAGGTAGTAGAAACATCATACAGTCGTGAATGCAACGTTCCTAATATCATTCTCCTTCACACATTCCGGTCTATCATTTGCTCTGGAAGGAAATCGGGACAACTTTTAGAACAGAAAAAGGAAACACTTGACAGACTTGTGAAGGTAGTCTCAGCTTGGAGGAACAGCGGAGGGGGCCATCTTCTGATTCACGTAGAGGGTCAAATACCCGAGGACAGGTGTCTGGAACAGTTTGATGAGCTCATCACCAGGAGTCTGTCTGATCTCATTGATGACGGAGAGTTATATGTAGACATATACAAACGACAATGGCTCTCTGATATAGACGACTTTTCAGACAAAACTGACTTCATTTTAGTGAACGTGAAGGAAACGAATGGGGTAGCTACTGTTGATTTTAACACGAAGGTGAGGAACGATATTGAAAACATATCAATAAGTTCTACAAGGCTGGCTAACTGCATGATCGAGAGACGGAAAACAATAGACTCACCCAAGACAAAAGGTTTATGTAAGAATATTCAACAACTCCATGAAAGCAGGAATATTGAGATCAAAGGTCTCCATGTTGACAAACTGAAGAATCAAGTAGCAAAGAAAATTTCAAGAAGTCCGTCAGATTTCGCAGATTACATATGGCATCATCTTAAACTTAAAGACAACGTGACCTCTATGTCCAAGGTTGAGGGAGGCGGATCATACTATGTTGGGATAACTGAGAATACTCTGGACATTGAGAATTACAGAACCAAATTTCCTAACATTGACGGGTTTTGCACGAAATTTAAAGAGTCTGAGATCATCAAAGCCATCAAAGCTAAATTAGAAAGTGACACAATAGCCTTACGAAAAGGCACATTCTGTAGTGCCCCTGATGATTTGATTGACGTGCGGTTACATCCAATTCCTGGAATTGAAAGACGTGTTCTGGAGGTAGCTGTACGGTATTATGATGGCATTGTCTTCAATGACAAGGATGGACCAAGGGCGTATGAAGTAAAGGACAACGCTATACATCGGATGGACAGAGCAACATGGCTAGATCGTTTTAAAGCCACAGAGATTTAATTTCATATCCATTCAATATGGAAGAACAGTTCAATATGGAAGAACAGTTCAATATGGAAGGACAGTTAAACTTGCCCGGCAAAACAAATGACAGTGACGAGAGTGATGACTCCAGTGTGTCCAGCAGATACAGCTCAGAAGGCGATATTCCATTACCAACCTATGATGACTTCTCTGACTCGGATGACTCAGTAACAGGATTAAAGACTTCTGGTGAGGCTTTTTGTATTTAATATGTTCTATACCTTTTACATCACTTTCATCTCTGTATAATCTGACAGTGAATCGTTGGCTTTTACCACTTTCAGGTTGTATGCTCCCGTCAAACATTGTCTCTACGGCTGAACAAAGAAATATAGTAAGGACACTATCCGATGAGTCGAGGCAGTCATGTACGTAACAATAAATGTTTTGTTTCTTAATGGTATGCATCTTGTTTGATACCATTAAAGGAAATGTTCATATGCACAGTTTATTTTGAATCCTAGCATATTACGCATGAAGACTTCATTATTTTGCCCTAAGATTAGAAACACGTCCATTTCTTCACTTATCACCAACCTAAAAGGGAATACCGTTTTATTGTTCATCACTATAAGCATCTGTTAAACTTTATGAGCATTTATTTCAATAGTAAAACACTATATGAAACGTTTGGCTAAAATCTAGAACACGAACGTTTATTCAAATTAGGTATTCAAATGTTCCTTACTTCCTAACTGTTATGGTGGCTGGCGTAGGGAGAGCATTTGTAACTTAGTTGACTATAAAAATTATGTACAATAAATGTTGCAATGGTTGTTTCAGTCTTCGGAATCTTCCCGGCCAGCATTGAGGACATTCTCACGAAACAGTATGCCCACATCGTAAAGAGGTTGAGAGAGCTGCTGGACAGAGAGTGCTCAGTCATCATCGCAGGAGGCAGCTTGCGAAAGATTATAGACCCCTCCTGGGAGGGGCGGGTCCCCGCGTCTCTCCTGTGTGATGTGTGTGTGTTCTCCCCTACACGGCCTGTCTTGGTGCTGACTTTCACATCTAGGGATGAGGTCAACCAGAAGAACATTCCATACAACACCCAGTTGGCGAGGTTGATCATACAACATGTAAAGAAAGATACGAAGCTTGATTTCAATGTTGTGCATGGCACTGTCGACAACATTTCATGTCAGGAGAAACATGGTCTTCTGACAAAGCTGGCCCAACGTCAGAAATTAGCCAAAAGCATATTTTTCCCTAACGAACTGCACATGGATAAAGACAAATGTACATCCGTTATAAAGTCTCTCCTGAAATATCTGTCTGACGACACTGAGATAGAGAGACTACCACCAACCGCGGAAGATGAAGAACATGTGACAACCATATACAAGCAAGATGTATGTACCAATTTCAGGGCAAATGAGAGAAAAAAAATTGGTATATACATTGTATCCTTTATGAATTATACAGTGTTCCTGGAATTTACGCAATATATCTGGTCGTCACAAGCACACATTTGTTTAGTCTGCTTGTCAATTTACATGGTAGCGAAATGCATTCAGATTAACCCTCACAGCGACAAAATTACATGTATCTTAAAACCGGGAAAACCCACAAACCCACAGAGGTCTATGAGCACAGGCATGGAAAATGATATGCCTTCTGTCCTCGGTAAATTGCGTCATTTATGACTCCAATGTTGCCCACGCTTGCAAAATTACTTGACATGCTGATTTTCGGTAGGTCAGATGATCAATAAATAATGATAATAGTTATCCCAGTAATAATTAATAATCACTGTAAATAGTACTTACCTGACCCTATTTATCCGTCAGTGGCCCAACCGTTTTTATCCATTAGCTTTATCCTGCCAAGAAACATACCCACTACATGATAAATATAGTAACATATAGTAAATATTGTATTGTGAAATAAGCACTGAAATATGTGATGCATGAAAGTCTAATCATAGCATACGAGTATTTTCATTGTTTTGTGTTTGATTTTGGGCGATACTTAGTGTGTTTGCTGTGCAGTAGAACCTATCTATTTATTACATATTTGGGATTAAAACACATACATAAGAAGTGAAACAAGCATATGTCACCTTGTGTTCAATGCTACATTCAAACGTGACTTCATTAGCGCTGGAGTAGAATAGATCTTCAGCAACCCATGCTTGCCGTAAAAGGTGACTATGCTTGTCGTAAAAGGCGACCAACGGGATCGGGTGGTCAGGCTCGCTGACTTGGTTGATACATGTCATCTATTCCAATTGCGTGGATCGATGCTCATGATATCAATCACTGGATTGTCTGTCCAGACTCGATTATTTACAGACCGCGGTCATATAGCTGGAATATTGCTGAGTGCGGCGTTAAACAAAAAAACAACCAATCAACCAACCAATCATGCTGTCAATCACTGGATTTTCTGGTCCAGACTCGATTTTTTTATAGACCGCCGTCATATAACTGGAATATTGCTGAGTGCGGCGTTTAACAACAAACCAACCAACCAAAAGGTTGTTTGCTTATAATTACAATCAGATTTAGTTTCCTTATGAAATACAAAATATTTTGTCCCTCATCACCCCACGCTTCCTACATGAATTTTTATTTATTTCAAGGCAATTGATGAACAGTTACATACAGTGGAGGAAGATGATGAACCCAAAATCAGCAAAGTCAATCAAGATGACAAAGTGGACGTATCACAACTGATATATCGTCACCAGTGTTTGAAGGACAGAGAAGAATTATTCCCGCAGCTTCCAGTTGATAGACCAAGCAAAGCATCTGGTAAATATGAGATATTGAGCATATGTAAACTCTCAGTATAAGGTCGTGCATCTGAATATTTTATTCCTACATTTTCTTTTTTCCCCGATTGACTCCTGGTACCTCCAATGGTAAACGTGAAACGTAGATACAGCCAATGCCAAGATTTCATTAAAAAAAAAGTCTACACTAATTAAACACTACGTAAAGCCTTAAACATATAAATCAGATAGCACGTTGCCTTATTCTGGCGTTCATAGCTTTCACAGATGACTATGATCGGTCATTTTGTCAGTTAAGGTTTAGGATGAACTGCCGCGCTTCACGTCTCCGTATCTGCTGAAGAAAAGTGTAGCGTGCGGATATATACATTCATCATAAAAAGATATGCAAGTACCAGGTTTTTCCCTGGTGAGAAAACCCGATGTCTCGAGACGAGAAGTGTGGGTCCAACTATACAGTTTCACGATAGAGGCAATGGACTGTGAAAGTCACAGATCAGTCAAGTGTTGATACTAATCTAGGTTAAGACAGTACTTTATTATTCCGCCGCAACTCTTATTCTCAGCAGAAACATAACTTGATAATTACAGACAGACAGACGGACAATTTATTCAATAAAAGGCCATGGGCCCAAAATACATACATATGCAGGAATACATAAAACCTGCGCAAAATGACATATTTACAAACTGGGAAAATTAACATTATTTAATTTTTAAATTTTTAAAATTTATTTTTTACTTATTCGCAGTGGATTATTTCCTATTTACCCTAAGTTGATAAGTGAGTGAGTGAGTATGGTTTTACGCCGCTTTTAGCAATATTCCAGCAATATCACGGCGGGGGACACCAGAAATGGGCTTCACACATTGTACCCATGTCGGGAATCGAACCCGGGTCTTCAGCCTAAGTTGATGAGCTTTGGTAAGGAAAATAGATATTTTATATAAGCTACCATATATATATGCATCTGAGGAAATAATAGAGATAAAGTTATGCTGAAGGTTAGAGGTAATATATTTATCTAAAAGTGCATTACAAAGGGAACTGTAGGATTCACAAATTATTAATACATGATATTCATTTTCAATAAAGTACTTATTTTTAGATAGGCAGATAGGGCAGAGTCTTTCTTCATATGGTGTGGCATGGTATTTTCCAGTATTTTATGCTATTGGAAAGTTACTGCATCTGAAGCGGGATAAAATCCTTTTTAAGTGAGATGAAAGTGGTGAATTTAAGTAATATTCAATATTTAGTAGCGATTTAAAATGTTTATAGGAATAAGAGTCAGATAAACTGTTCACATTTGCTGCAAGTTGTCAAATAGTCTCTGTTTAAACATGGAAATAAAAACATTTTTATCCCCAACTTCTTGTGCTATCCATGCATATCCAAATCCAAATCTAAATAAAATATTTTTAATGCGTGTGGCCCAGGTGGTGCGACCTGAATTATCCAGAACAGCTAGCATCTTGTAACACTGATATGGTAGTCTCTCCGAGCTCAGTTGTATCAGCCTGCACCAGTACTTCAAAGCTCTTGTCATATATGTAAGCTGAAAGGAGCTCTACCACACTCACCAAGCACCATCACATTACATGTATTTCTTTGCACTTTAAGAACTGATTTGCACAACTTAACTTGAATATCCTCAATGATTTTGCTGTAATTAACACCCCAGATTTCAGAGCCATAGGACCGTATAGGGGTTACAAAACTATCAATAATTTTGAATTCATCTTTGCATGGAATATCACCAAGTTTCTTCTGACATCTATTTATGGCAAACACAGCTTTGGAACTCTGTGCAGCTAAACATGTTTGAGCCTGGGTCCACACAAGTTTGGGGGTGAACATAATTCCTAAATATCTGTAAAGTGGAACAACATCAATGCTTTCACCATTATATGACCACTTTTCATAACTTAGGGAACAACCATTTCTAAATTCCATTACTTTTGTCTTCTTCAGATTGACTTTCATATCAGTTTGTAAACAGAATAAATGTAGAGCATCAATTTTTCATGTGTAGTTGAACTGCTGAATATGATACAGATGAAACATCATCTGCAAACATCAGAAACATTTTTAAAATCTTGTGATATAAAAACACCTTCTCCTCCGCAGTCTTCAAGTTGAATTAAAAGCTTGTTTATGAATATTATAAATAGTTGTGAACTCAAAATACAGCCCTGCCGGGTGCCAATATTACATTTAAAATAATCAGTTAGTCCAGTTGAAGCCCTTACACAAGCACACAGACTTGAATACATTGATAAAATTATATTGAACAGTTTACCCTTAATCCAAACATCATGTTGGCTTTTCAGTAGATTATCATGTCTTATAGTTTCAAATGCCTTTGAAAAGTCAACAAAGAGGCAGTAAAATCTCCCCTTTCTTCTCGCTGCATATTTTTTAGTCATTGCCTGCAGACTAAAACTATTGTCAATAGTTGAATAATTGGACCTAAATCCTGCTTGCAGTTCATCAATTATGTTATTTTTCTCACAACAATTCTTAAGTCTCCAGTTTATGATAGAGGTAAATATTTTACACAAGTTATAAATCAAGGATATTCCCCTGTAGTTGTTTACATCATGCTTGTCTCCGGATTTAAAAAGAGGGCAAATGATACTTCTATTCCAAGCATTTGGAAACACACCATTGTCAAGTATTTCATTAAAGAGAGCAGTCAATGTAGGTAAAATTATATTTTTCGTATTCTTGAAATATGCAGAGACAATACCATCAGGTCCTGGTGAATTATTATTTGCAAGCTTTTGGATATGTTGTTCAGTTTCTTGATTTGTTATAGGTTGATAAAATTCTTCATGTGCCGGGGTATCATGTTACATGATTATCTGTGTCCATTGGTGGAGGTAAGATGGGTTTATTTTCTGAGTGGAGGAGGGAAGAAAAGTGCTTCATCCATTCATCAGTTCTAATTCCAACTAGCATTTGTGATTGTCTCCCTTGCTTTAACAATTTCCAGAATGATTTAGGATTATCTCTTGATTCAATTAGTTTTTGTTGCTGTTGATTTTGATAAGATTGTCTTTTAAGTGCAAAGGTTTTCTTGAATTTAGATCGCAACTCCCTGAACACATTAATATCTAAACAATAGTCTCTATGTCCTCTCATGGCACGGTATTTTTCATTCTTTAAGTTTTCAAGTTCACTGTCCCACCAAGGTGGTTGACTGATCTGTCTAGATTTATTATGGGTTGAAGGAAAACAGTAAAGTCTCTTGTTTATAGATGCTGCTTCTTGGTAGACATTCACAAGTCGACATAGTGCAGTATTAACATCTGTTGAAATTATCTGTTCAATTTCATCTTTGAGGAGGTGATACAAGTCTTTAAACTTGGATTTAAAGACATCTCTATTATCTTCCTTCCATGGGTATTTGTACCAGGGATTAACTTCAAGTTCACTAAGCAGAGAATCATCATTGTTCTTGTTGACTTGTACATTACTGCAATCATTATGAGCAAAATTAAACCTGCAAAACAATGGGAAGTGATTTGACTCATCTCGCTCACCTACTCCAAAGTCAGATATACATGAAATGAGGCTAGGGGAAGCTATCATATAGTCAACAGTACTGGCACCATTGTGTGTAATGCATGTATATTCACCTTGCTTGTCTCTGTGACATCTTCCATTCAATATATGTATACTGAATAATTTGCACAATTCAACAAGTCTCTTACCAAAATTGTTGCAGTTGTCAGAATCTTTATTGTTCCTTCGTACTTCAAAGCTGTCAGTTGGGTAATCATCAATATCCTTTTGGATAAAGTCAATGTTATTTTCAGGTATGTAATCAAGGAAGGTTTTGGTCCTAGCATTCAAATCACCAGCAAGAAAGAGTTCCTTTTCTGGGTGACCATGTACAATCTCTGTCAAATAGACCCTCAATACTGACATACTATCTCTATCTTTATCCTCATAGATAGGAGAGTTCTCAGGTAATAGATATGTCAGAATCAAGATTGTATCCTTGTCAATACCTAATCTTGATGTGTCAAATAAGAAAACTACTGTATTTTCAAAATGTTCATATATCCTTGATAAATATCAATCAATGACCAACGATTCTCCAATAAAAATTGTCACACCACCACTGTATCTACCAAACTTCTTAGTTTTTACCCGAACACTGTTATATGATCGAAACCGGAGAGGAATGTTCTAAAGTCATTTACACTAAGAGCAAAAGGTTCATACATGTCAATAAATTACAAGTTTATATCGATATGATGATGTCAGCAAGTGTGC
The DNA here is from genome assembly GCF_023055435.1 of Haliotis rufescens. NCBI lineage: Eukaryota > Metazoa > Mollusca > Gastropoda > Lepetellida > Haliotidae > Haliotis > Haliotis rufescens. Next base: position 11,246,169 of record NW_025964383.1, read on the forward strand.
CATCAACCTGGACGAGTAATAACCATGCGTAGTTTTCACTAACTACTAGCATTTGATTTATCTATACAAATCGGACATTGTTAGTTTAACCTTTCAGAAACTTAACCTCATATATTTCATATACAGTAAAAAGCATAAAAAGATGAATTAAACGAGTTGAAGAAAGTTTATCATTTTTGTGTCTAACAGAGTCGAACATCGTTATTATATCAGAGGGGGCACGATTGACCCAGTCGCCTAAGGCGCCAGAGTTGCGTCCATATGATAGTTGGTTCGAATCCCGATTCGCACCGATTATGTTTGTAGGTTTGTTAGCATCATACCAGTGCTCGTGGGTTTCACCAAAGAGGTAAACGAGACCTGCATCACTTCGGGCTTTCCTCCCACATTAAGTTGACACGCCGTGATATATAATACCGTGGTGTGGTGTTAAAAACTGAAGTCACACCCTCACTATTATATCAGACATTGTACTAATGGAATGAGCACTGAATATTGCAAAGGAAACAATAGTTAGCAGTTTGGACTCTTTTATTACTGTTAGGAGCAAAGTGGTTTAGAAAGTAGTAATATACACTGATTTGTGTCCAATGAAATAGAGAAAGAGATGATCAAATTTAAAAACTCATTGTTCTGTTGTGCTAGCTCTATGTTATCCGACCACTTAACTAGGATTTAAAATGGAATAACCGTATATATCTTGGTTAAACCTATTTCGCTTGAGTAATGTTACTTTACATCTTGTTAGTATAACAACGGACATATATCTTGTGCAACATCACAAGTACAAAGCACTTAATAAGATGGTAGCTTTGGTAAGTCACTTAAGTTGCAATTGAAATAATTGAGTCATGTGACACGTTGTACTGTAATATGAACACATTTCCGAGATGACATGTTTTCGTTTTCAACATCTACACGTATGTATACATGCACCACGCCTATTGCAAAATGACCGTCTTCATGGCATTGGTTTAAACGGGAGAGTGAAGAAATGTTGTGATAAGACATTCAACAAAATCTCTGACCGTCAACCCTCAGATCAACCTGCGTGACGTCACGTCAGGTCAACAGAATATCCGATTGCTGCGTCTTAGGAATTACTCTCAGAGAGCAATTTTGACAGCTCCAACATCACTGATTTGTGACAAGAACTGTCATGAGTTTTTGTCCATGAACATTACATACGACCACGTTGGATGTTGTCACTCCATAGAAATCTTCAATGAGCGTTGTTTACTTCATATCTGATACCAACAAGGCAAGATGCGCTTGCAATGCTGTTAACACGTGAGTCATGATTGCATTGTTACAGCGATGGTTGTGTGAATAACAGGTGGCAGTCGACGGTATCGGAGGTAACACCTCAGATCACAGAAACCAGTTGGTAGTAATCAATAGCAATCAGACAGCATTCGTTCGTTACCGATTATTCTCTATTTCTGTTATCACGTAGTCCTGTTGGAGGTGCATGGGGATCACGTCACATTCAGCAGAATATCAAGAAGGACGTGTTGCACGTGTAGTCTCGTGACTTCATGACACAACACAACATTCTCATACATTCCTGGCCAGACCCCCAGGAGAATGGGTTGAAACGAATCTTGAACGGACTTTAAATTCATCTTGTGCTATTGGCAAATGAAGTTTTCTAAAAAGTTGTTTAATCAGGATTACATCACTCCAGGCTGTAGTTCAGCTTTCAAAACATTTATAGTAGACATTTCGAAATTTGACACAAAATGATGTTCGATACAACTCCCTATTTTAACTTGTATCAAATGTTTTTGTTCAGATGAAGAATTGTCTTATCACTGCATGTCTTTAGATGGGTGACACTGGAGGGGCGTGCTATTGTCGGAGTTGTAAATTACTGACTCTCTTTGAAAAGTCATATTCGATTTTTGGTAATATTTGGCGAAATGACAAATTAAAATGAAATTCAGTTGTTTGGGGTATTTAGGCATAAGATAATCAAATACAGCAATGTCTTCAGCTGGGTAGGAATCTCATTCGAGATCGACGTGACCAAAAAATACAAATATTTTATAATAGTTGAAAACAGGATGGTATTTTATGCATTCCCTGAATGTTTAGGCATAAAAGGCAATGTGAAATTTGATGTGATGACATCTCAAAAGCTTTCCGTAAATGATGTTAGAAGGGGAACCTCGCTCAGACAGCTGGACATTTTCATGTGCACCGAAAGACCAGTGCCCAACTCTTGGCAACCTTTTTGACAAACAGGTAGCATCAATGACAGCCCGCCTCATTCGCACCCAAATAATCGCTTCAGATCCATCTTTGACACTGACTCGGCCTTTGAGGACTGGATGACATATCGACATATCAAGACTTCAGATTTATCATCAGTATTTCTTTAGATAAATACACTTCCTCGAAGGATTTTCATCCGCGATGACTCCTGCTTCTGCGTATCCTATGGATGGAAAATATTGGGTATGCAGAAGATGACACAATAAATTTGCTGACGCTTGTGTTCATGGGAGTGAGCGTTTTGGAGAAGGCAGTGTGATGATTATTGCACATTTTAGGAGCTTCATCATTGTCACTAATGGTAACTTGAATGCCCAATGTCATGTGGTCAATGAAATGTGGCCTGTACTGCAGCCACGGCTGAGAAGATGTCAACAGGAAAATGACGGCCCACCACATACTGCAAGAATCACCAAGCAGACCTTTCCTAGACGATCATTGTTGTGACGGAATGGCCTGCAGTTTCCCCCGATATGAACCCGATATGATATATGTAGGATTGGCTCAGATAACGTACGAGCCGATGTCAACCATCAGCCAATGACGTTCCGTTCTTGACCTTAACCTTTCAAGAGGAATGAAGAAACATTTCAGCTGCTTGCACAAGTGGTCGTGCGGATCAGTACCTCACCGTTTAACGCATCCATTCGTCATACACTGACCTCATCTTTGGGTAGTGCTATAATCCCGAATGCTGCTTTTGGAACTGCTATTCACTAGTAAATTCTGTGCACTCATTTTGGCACACCTTCATCATTCTTTGTCAGGCGAGTAAATATGTTCTACTAAATTCGTTTTCTTGTCATTCCTTTCAAGTTAAAGGTGATCAAGCGTTTTCCTTTTCTGTCCGTATAAAAAAATATAGTGAAAAATGACAGCTGAGGATGGAACTATATCACATGGAAAGAACAGTTTGGTACCATAAACAAGAGTGAGGGAGTAAATTTGGCTTTATGACGCATCAGCAATATTCCACCTATTCGCGGCTAGAAAACATTCTTTAGAAAAAAACCATAATATAAACATGAAGATCACTAACACTTCAGTCCAGAAGGAAAGCCTGACACTTAAAATTTAAATTTTCCATCTTATCACACCATTTAATTTCCATCAATTATGCTCAAACTAAGTGGCTAGAAACGGTATTGAAAAGTTCAGAAATAGTTTGAACAGTATAAAAGCGTTGGCGAATTAGTGCAAAATCCACACATTCCAACAAGAGGTGTTTTATATTCAAAGGACTATGACAAGGAATACATAGAGGAGAATAATGAATACGAATGAGTAAAATGACTGTGTCCAATGAGACACCTTTGGGTCACAACTTTATCCTGACTACTTATTCCACCTTTGCTGCCACTTATTTCCAACATATTGGCGAATAGCGGGTTTGGGGTCAGTATATGGAAAAGGGCCTCTCGATATCGATTTGCCAATACTCGGTAGAAATTCAACAAAATATGATATCATTGTTAGCCATGGACAGGTTTAAATGGCATTTCAAATTTTCAACTGAAAAGGCATGATCTGTTTTACGTTCGTTGAATGCCTGTAAGCAGGATAAGATATCAGAAAAAAATGATATAACTGCTCTCTTTCGAACGTGCAATAATTTGCAAGGCTAATAGAATAGCCTTAACATCTGCTGTAAAAATGGAACTTCCACATCAGTTCATCATAATAATAGAGTACCATCATGGGTAACAGCTAACACCATATCACCATGTTGGATCGATCAGTGTATATGCTTGTATGCGCTGTATATTGATGTTTATTTTCAAGGAAGGCTTGTTGATATGATAAGGAGATAGTTTCTCCCCTTTTTCAATTTCGTGAATTCCACATTGACCTCAGGCTGTTTTGACTGCCACGCTGGCAGTTTTAAATCATCAATTGAAGAAATATTTAGATTAGCATCAGTAATATGTTGTTGGAAACGCATAGCAAGTGGAAGAATTTAGCTAGTTTTCTAAGAATACAAAGACTGTTAAGGAGGATTGAGCTGGTGTTAAATGCCGGATTGGATGGATTGGAATGGAATTTATTAACATACCGCAGTGCCAGTTTTATCCTTCTGATAACAAGACAGGGTTCAATTCAACATATAAACTTTCAACAGGGGAAGTTCGAAATGCACCCAGACACAATCTAAGACCTTGATATTTAATAGTGTTAAGCTCTTGAATGTACAATTTATGAGCCGAACCACATATGAAACAGATATGATCAAGTTTAGATCGAATCAATGTTCTGTAGAGATGAAGCTGAGTTTGTTAGTCTCCACCCCATTCAGCATTTGAAACTACCTTTAGTATATCCAGAGCTTTTAAGCATTTAACTTCCAATTTTTGTAATATGTGGAATAAAAGGCAATTTATTGCCAAATGCTATTCCTATAGAAAAGATGGTATCCTTGACCACTTTGATTGGAGTTTTGTGTTAGAATAATAACACAGGGTCATGATTCATTTTGCGTTTATCACAAAACTGAACACATGTTTTGACTTTTTGGGGGCCTTGGCTGTGGAAAGACATCTTTAGCGACCACTTGGGAATCTTGTTGAGGCAAAGTTGTCATTGTTTGTTTCAATATTGTTCATCTTTGTACCACGACATGAAATAAAGTTATCAACAAACTTTTGAAATTTATGATCATAGTTGGAAGATGAGAGGACGAAATAGAACACTGTATTGTTCCGTGTTTAACACAAAAATGCTGAGCCACCAGATGCCTTACCATTATTTGCTTAAGCATAAACATATTGACGTCAATCAGTTTATCACATTCTTTCTAATATGATTCTTTAAAAGTAAAAGCTATTGGATTATAAGTACTTGCAAAAGCTTAATCTCATCAAATTTGCCCTTAGACCTCGACAATTCCACTGAATTGATCAGTTTGTTTTACTTTTCAAGGGGGAGTAAGGATGATAGCACTCTTCCAATCTTTTTGGGTGAGTGACCACCGGAATGGCCGCTTGTGTGCACGTGGGCAGATACATCTGTATCCATATCCTCAAGTAAACCAGATCTATGATAGAGTGCTTTTTGGCACTCGGACAGATTGAATGTGTTTTATCTTGGGGTTAGCATTGATAGATTTGGTCTGTTCGATGTTTGGTTCTGTTTGTGTTGACGCTGTTTCTCCTTGCTTCAATGACGTCTGAATTGAATCTGGAGTTGTGTTTGAAGTGAATGCAGCAGATGGTTTTAGATGTCAGGTCGTGTTTTTATCAGAGAATTGATGCAGTCACCTTTATATGAAGCATATGATGGGCATGTGACATTCATAGGTAGGTTGAAGTGACTGAGCTTCATTTCCAGCATCAGAGTTACTGATTCTTTACTCACATTTAATTTGTTTGCACAGTGGCCTCATATTTTCTCTACAGAGCAGTCAGCTGAAGATGCTATATGGTCGCCTTTACAATGTTAGCACTTTATGGTTCAGGTATATATCTTGCCATCATGGTCACATTTCCACATCTGAAGCAAGTCAGCTTATTGGTGCAGAAATTTTGCCCATGTTTACCAATGGTTGTATTTATTGTGGTTCTGCAAACCTGCTCCCTGCCTGCTATGGAGCGCCACCAAGGGCGATGTCTCAAAGTAAACAGAATTCCAGCAACCTAACACCAAAGAGATACAGAAATGTTAATACTCTAGCATACATCCAGAGCTCGATGATCAGCCAGATTGTCCCATGAGCCACCGCCTTCTGGGTATATGCTCTGGGCAGGTATGTGAAACAAATCGATGAACAGAAGACCATTCATAAAGTAAACGTACGGTTCTATGACAAAAACGTCACACAAATGGCTTCACATGAGCAGCTGATTGATAGAACTTGGCCAATTTTACCACTCGTCCAGATGAAGTTACCTTCAAAGTGGTGTGTTGGGCAAACGGAACACTGTTCCTGGCTCCAGTGCCTTCAACCCCAAGAATCCCTTCCTCAACCGATACAGGGGTGCAACCCACAGCAAACGAGTTGCACATATTCTTGAGAAAGAATGTTCAAACACTTTCGCGTGGAAGTATATCTATATTGAAATATGTTTTCGATTTTCAGACGTTGTTAAGAAAAGTTAATAATACCCTGATTTGTGTAATGTACAATTACATAAACAGACACATAGTCGGTTCCCTCACTCCATGACACTAAACCTGTAAATGTTAGACTGATACATGCGAGTGCGTAGGTTCCATGCATACCCATGTTGGACACACAGGTGGATATAAACAATGCTGGGGAAAGAAGGTACTTTTTGATGGATTAACGAGCACAAGAGGCTTCACCTGCTAATGATCTCTGACAAAACAGTCGATTTTTATCTCATGCGTTTCGGTTCACCAGCAGTTTCTGAGGAGTTGCGTTTGTTGTAACACATGTATGTAGCATAACATAGTCATACTTGAACATAATTGTAGTTTCATTAAGAATAATGTATTTGTTAATATTGATTTTGCCATATATTTTTTTTCCACAAGGTTCGAACGGTTGGACCGGAGCATCGAGCAAGTAAGACACATTTTACACCTTACTATTTGTTATTTAGATTATTTTTTTATGATTTGAATTAAGGAGCAAAGAGACGAAAATGTTCATGAAATTGACATAAGTATGGAATACTGTAAGGGACATTCTCGCGATCTCGACTTTGGAAACAGCTAAATATGCCAAAACCACGAAAAGAAACTCGCATTCTCGTGATTTGGGCAAATAGCACTGGGCATGCGTATTATCATGAGGTCAAGGCGCATGCGCACGTTTGTAGACCTTTGGTCATGCTTCTTTCAGGCTCTTCATTTTCCAAGTAGCATTTAGCAAAATTATGACTTGAGCCTGAAATGCTATCTAATTTACGTACTCAAAGTCCTATGTAGTGTATACAAGTCCTCTCCCTTTGTTACAGTTTCAACCCTCAACATGCTCAATATAATTTAACAAAAGAAAATGTGTGCATGTATGTTCAATGATAGTGAAAATATTTACGTGTCCGGCAGCTGGAAGAAAAATCACCGTCAGTGAGTGAGTTATTATTGCTCAATGAGTGAGTGAGTGAGTTTGGTTTTACGCCGCTTTTAGCAATATTCCAGCAATATCACGGCGGGGGACACCAGAAATAGGCTTCACACATTGTACCCATGTCGGGAATCGAACCCGGGTCTTCGGCGTGACGAGCGAACGCTTTAACCACTAGGCTACCCGACCGCCCCTAATATTGCTCAAAGCCGCATCAGCAGTATTGCAGCTTATCGCGGCTACACGGTCAGTTGTAGACATAACCACAGGCCTATCGGTTTCTCCATGAGGTAAGACCCGTTAAGATCCGTATAAGGCGACTATGCTTGTCGTAAGAGGCGATCGACTGACGGGATCTGGTGGTCAATTACGTAGATCGATGCTCATGATATCAATCACTGGATTGTCTGGTCAAGACTCGATTATTTACAGACCGCCGTCATATAGCTCGAGTATTTCTGAGTACGGCCTCAAACAACAAACAAACAAACCAATCATGAGGTAATATTATACACGGCTAGCATATTCACTAACACAAAAGTTTCACAGACCAATTTGTAGTATTCGTCTAAAACGAGCTTGTCTGATGTTTTACTCGACACCATGTTCGCTACTTCAGACCATACATGAGTAGTTATTAGATTTTCCTCCGCTCCCGCCTGACTACGGAACATCCCGCCTTATACATTATTCTATTACCTCCAAGTTCCTAGAAATAGAAGTATCGCTTATATGTGTGTTCCTACTTTCTTTACCTGATGTAATACTCCACACACGTAACCCAACTGAACACGCATGACATCAATTGTACATATGCATATATGCTTTATACAGTTCTGTTGTACAAAAGTATAATGTAAACAATATAGTATTTCCCGCCTCCCATGCATTTTTTTAAAAATCAATCAAACTCTGAATAAGTGAGTGAATTAGGCTTAACAACGCTTTAAACAGTATTTATATTTCAGTTGTATCACGGCTTGTCAGCTTGAATTGGAACAGAACCCACCATCAGTTTGTCTGGACATTAGTCATAAGTCGCGATCTCGCGTTCTCGCGATCTCGCGTTCTCGTGGTCTCGCGTTTTTTTAAAAAGTATTTGCTTATAGTTGTAAAGGTAGTTTGCACAAAAGCATGAAAACATCGAGAATGCGACATTGGTCAAGTGTCGCGATCTCGCTTTCACGCGTTTTTTTCAATAGTTACACATGGCGGTTTGAGTCGAAACTGCGCTAGCGAATCAGAATACGCGAAAGAATTGTAGTTTTTAAAAAAAATATTTTCCCCAACACTGCATTTAATTACAAAAAGTGATATCGTGTAAAATATAGCCAAAAATATGTACTTGCACATCGGATATCAATAACACAAGAATAATAATCATGATCATGATACGATGATGATGATGATGATGATGATACACACGTTCGCGCACACAAAATAGAACACACAAACTCACGCAGAAACACACACACTGTACGCTCGCATGTAACTACAAGCAAACCTTCAATGTGTTCTACGATGAAACTTACAAGATATGATTTTTAAAGCAATACATTTAAGGAATATGGCCGCAACACAAAATGGTATCAGAAAATGTCAAGCGTTGTTTGGCGTACTTTTAAAAAGACCTGTTGAAAAAAACGAATTATTGACATGAATATAGTTAATCTATCATGGCCCATACTCTGTATCTCGTGGGATCGTATTTCCGTAAACCTTCACTCTCCCCCGGATCCTTTCGCGAGGTCTTCGAAATTTTAAATTATCCGCCCTTGATGGTTTTTTTACCATTTTACCGACCAATCAAACGTCGAGATAAGGAAAATAAGTACGGGAGGTAACTCGTATTGCCTAGAAGCTAAAGCCTACGCCAGTGTCAATGGACATAAAGACCTACTTTCCATCAAAAAGGACCTTGGAGGGCTTTCTTTTGCGTGTCAGTCAGTTTTTCAGTGTTGAACTTCTCGCAAACGCCATCGTCATGAACGAGGGGCTGTGGGGTAGCCTAGTGGTTAAAGCGTTCGCTCGTCACGCCAAAAACCCGGGTTCGATTCCCCACATGGGTACAATGTGTGAAGCCCATTTCTGGTGTCCTCCGCTGTGAGTTTGCTGGAATATTGCTAAAAGCGGCGTAAAACCATACTCACTCACTCGTAATGAATGAGACTGGTCGCCATGTTGTTCATATAGCCAACCCAACGTTGAAGCTGGTTTGTAACTCGCATTCTGATTGGTAAGTTAGACTTAGTAGCGTAGCCATTTATATTGTCTCACGGAAATCTAGCGCGGAAAATTTGAGATTGCGAGAACCATGGGATGGATCCAGTGGTTAATGTAGGTTTACCGAAATGCGAGCCCTCGAGACATAAAGGATAACCACGGGTGTTCTTTAAATTCTTTTGAGTAGTATGCTAAGTATGGAGATAGTGCTTTGAAAGTTTTGAATCATTTCAGCTTGCAGGTTCAGAGGGGTAGGGTTTTGAAGACATGTACCAAAATCAAAGTAAAATGCACTCTGAAAATATTGAATCCAATATGGCTGCAAAACCACGTAACTGAAGTCAAATGACATAAAATGTCAAGCACATGAAACAGCACACAGGACAAGCGGTTGCGGAACAAGAGGTTAAAATGTGTGAAATGTCTTTTAAAGTGAATGGTTACTTAATGATCTGCCCTTCGACCTCGGGCCTGTGACCATGGGATGTTTGTAGTAGCTGGTACTCGACTGTCAAAGTATGCGTGGCAATATATTCGAACATAAAACAAGTAAGAGAGTATGTTTTTACTTTTAGGGACAAGAGAGCGCTTGAGATTTTACTATGTTAAGCCCCGACTCTTCATATCACAATATCGCAAGTTGAAAGCGCGTATGCAGAGTCTGGAACCAGTTTGGATATTTTTTTTTCTGTAAGCTGATTCGCTGCTCTTTATGGGCGTCGTCAACTTACGCCAAGATAGGAGTCGGTACAGGCCTCCAATACCAAAGCTCATGTGAAGTCACACCCGTCTAAGTTTAGCTGGACACGGAAATGTTTTGATTGTTTGTTTGTTGTTTAACGCCGCACTCAGCAATATTCCAGCTATATGACGGCGGTCTGTAAATAATCGAGCCTGGACGAGACAATCAAGTGATTGACATCATGAGCATCGATCTAAGCAATTGAATATGATGACATGCATCAACAAAGTCAGCGGGCCTGACCACCCGGTCCCGTTGGTCGCCTCTACCGAGAAGCATGGGTTGCTGAAGGCCACTCTTAACCCGGAATATTCACCGAACGATACGGGATGTAGTTTAGGTGTACTGTAAACGCAAGTTGCACACTTGTTAGCTCATTTTCTGAAAAGATATAAAAAATATCGAATATGTCATTAATGTATATACGTTCTCATGCTTTTTTCAATAGTTACACATAGCGGTTTGAGTCAAAACTGCGCTAGCGAATCAGAATACGCGAAAGAATTGTAGTTTTTTAATAAATATTTTCCCCAACACTGCATTTAATTACTAAAATGTGATATCGTGTAAAATATAGCCAAAAATATGTACTTGCACATCGGATATCAATAACACAAGAATAATAATCATGATCATGATACGATGATGATGACGATGATGATGATGATGATGATACACACGTTCGCGCACACAAAATAGAACACACAAACTCACGCAGAAACACACACACTGTACGCATTCACAAACGCTCGCATGTAACTACATGCAAACCTTCAATGTGTTCTACGATGAAACTTACAAGATATGATTTTTAAAGCAATATATTTAAGGAAAACATCGATCTTAAGTCTAATATGGCCGCAATACAAAATGGTATCAGAAAATGTCAAGCGTTGTTTGGCGTACTATTAAAAAGACCTGTTGAAAAAAACGAATTATTGACATGAATATAGTTAATCTATCATGGCCCATACTTTGTATCTCGTGGGATCGTATTTCCATAAACCTTCACTATCCCCCGGATCCTTTCGCGAGGTCTTCTTAATTTTAAATTATCCGCCCTTGATGGTTTTTTTACCATTTTACCGACCAATCAAACGTCGAGATAAGGAAAATAAGTAAGGGAGGTAACTCCTATTGCCTAGAAGCTAAAGCATACGCCAGTGTCAATGGACATAAAGACCCACTTTCTATCAAAAAGGACCTTGGAGGGCTTTCTTTTGCGTGTCCGTCAATTTTCCTTGTTGAACTTCTCGCAAACGCCATCGTCATGAACGAGGGGCTGTGGGGTAGCCTAGTGGTTAAAGCGTTCGCTCGTCTCGTAAAAAAACCGGGTTCGATTCCCCACATGGGTACAATGTGTGAAGCCCATTTCTGGTGTCCTCCGCTGTGATATTGCTGGAATAGTGCTAAAAGCGGCGTAAAACCATACTCACTCACTCGTAATGAATGAGACTGGCCGCCATGTTGTTCATATAGCCAACCCAACGTTGAAGCTGGTTTGTAACTCGCATTCTGATTGGTAAGTTAGACTTAGTAGCGTAACCATTTATATCGTCTCACGGAAATCTAGAGCGGATAATTTGAGATTGAGAGAACCATGGGATGGATCCAGTGCTTAATGTAAGTTTACCGAAATGCGAGCCCTCGAGACATAAAGGATAACCACGGGTGTTCTTTAAATTCTTTTTTTAGTAGTATGCTAAGTATGGAGACAGTTCTTTGAAAGTTTTGAATCATTTCAGCTTGCAGGTTCAGAGGGGTAGGGTTTTGAAGACATGTACCAAAATCAAAGTAAAATGCACTCTGAAAATATTGAATCCAATATGGCTGCAAAACCACGTAACTGAAGTCAAATGACATAAAATGTCAAGCACATGAAACAGCACACAGGACAAGCGGTTGCGGAACAAGAGGTTAAAATGTGTGAAATGTCTTTTAAAGTGAATGGTTACTTAATGATCTGCCCTTCGACCTCGGGCCTGTGACCATGGGATGTTTGTAGTAGCTGGTACTCGACTGTCAAAGTATGCGTGGCAATATATTCGAACATAAAACAAGTAAGAGAGTATGTTTTTACTTTTAGGGACAAGAGAGCGCTTGAGATTTTACTATGTTAAGCCCCGACTCTTCATATCACAATATCGCAAGTTGAAAGCGCGTATGCAGAGTCTGGAACCAGTTTGGATATTTTTTTTTCTGTAAGCTGATTCGCTGCTCTTTCTGCGCGTCGTCAAGTTACGCCAAGATTGGAGTCGGTACAGGCCTCCATTTCCAAAGCTCATGTGACGTCACACCCGGCTAAGTTTAGCTGGACACGGGAATGTTTTGATTGTTTGTGTGTTGTTTAACGCCGCACTCAGCAATATTCCAGCTATATGACGGCGGTCTGTAAATAATCGAGCCTGGACGAGACAATCCAGTGATTGACATCATTAGCATCGATCTAAGCAACTGAATATGTTGACATGCATCAACGAAGTTAGCGGGCCTGACCACCCGGTCCAGTTGGTCGCCTCTACCGAGAAGCATTGGTTGCTAAAGGCCGGAATATTCACGGAACGATACGGGGTGTAGTTTAGGTGTAACGTTAACGCAAGTTGCACACTTTTGTGCCAATTGCCTAGACAGTTGTATGTTACTATTTTCAAAAACATGAGAACGCGAGATAGCGACACTTGACCAATGTCGTAATCTCGCATTCGTGTGCCTTTGTGCCAATTGCTTCTACAGCTATATGTAACTATTTTCAAAAACACGAGAATGCGAGATCGTGACACTTAACCAATGTCTATACAGTCATATGTAACTGTTTTCAAAAACAAGAGAACGTGAAATCGCGAGAACACGACATCGCGATATTTGACCAATGTCGTAATCTCCCGTTCTCGTTCTTTGGTGCCAATTGCCTATAAAGTTACATGTAACTATTTTCAAAAACACGAGAGCGAGAGATAGCGTGACTTTACCAATATTACGATCTCACGTTCTCACGCGATAACGCAATATAGCGATACTTGACCAATATTGTACTCTCGCATTCTCGTGTTTTTGTGCCTACTTTCCTATCAGTAATTATTTTCAAAAACGCAAGAACACGAGATCGCGTTCTCATGCTTGTCTGCCTACTGCCTATAGTACCCTCTCTGACAATTAGGCAAATGAAGCTCCGTAAAACAGGGTCAGTAACTCTGTCAACATTAGTCGAAATGAAACGGGACTGCGATATGCGTATCATCAACATGTCGACATCTTGTGTGTAGAGTGTCAGGGATATTCTCTGGAAACTGTAGGAGGAGTTGATTTCACAAGCTTAATACCCTCTGTGGGACGGACAGACGGACGGACGGACTGCGCCACGACATAATCCCCCTTCGGCCATTCTCCCTCAGGCGGTATATTCGAGTACATTTCCAGTAAAAGTATGCCTAGCATGTAGATGTTCTGGCCGCAATAAATTTATAGTTAGAGTTTGATTTTTCAAAAAACATGATAAACGGGAGGAATTTTATTTTTAACATGTTTTTTTCTTATCGAACTATTTAAGGCAAATATGTACAATTACTGTCTGAGGGTGCGATTCACATGCATCATGTGTGTTCAGTAGGGCTACGTGTGTGGAGTATTTCATCAAGTAAAGAAAGTAGGAATATACATATGCAATATCTATATATATTTCCAGGAACTTGGTCTTCCATTAACCGAGGACCGAGGGCTTCTGCAAATGATAATGCCCTAAAAAATAACGTTACCGTGATTATAACTAAAATGGATAACTTTTGTTATTTAATAAAATTAACAACAATATGGGTTTTGAAACATTTACTGCAATCAACACACAACGAATATCACTGACCCATCTTTACAAATATGGAAACGTCATAGAACATACCAGATGAGGTGAATATTGAACGTCATATGACGTCAACTAACAACTGGCATTGTAATGGCCCGTCGTCAAGCAATATGAGGGCATTATCAAGTTATATAAGATGGTTACGCGATAAATCGCAAAAAACAATGAAGCGTGGTTTATTTCAAGGTAAAACAGGGTTCTATCATGGCGTCTTTTCTGAAGATTCGAACATGCGCTCACAACTTGATGACGGCGTATGTTTGACGACGTTATTTGTGAGAGGGAAGTGTCCAGTGGGTTGATCCCCATAGATGTAGCAGGGCAGCACAGATCAACGCTATGGCCGACGATCGCATCCCAAACAAGGAGAAATATGAAAATAGGTATTGGGAGAAAAGGTACGGGTAATCGACCTGAGGATTATGAGAATATGCGGAAAAATACCCACCTGTGCATGAAATGGACTTGTCCGACGTTACCGAGGTCGGATTCTATTGAGGGAGTCATCATTATTTAAATAGGGGTTATATTAGCTTGTACATTAGTGGTCCTTATAATGTTGATATCTTATATAAGACATAAACGACGAGTGGGAGTTGTTTATCGTACAATAAAACACTCCGCCCCTCATGGTTTATTCTCCCTGCAGTGATATAACGCATTCGCATGGACAGCATTTAAAACGCGAGAACCCGAGATCGCGAGAAAATGAAATCTCGCATTCTCACGTTCTCCCGATTTCGTGTTTAGTGGCCTAATTTTACAAGTCGAGGTTGCGAGACTGCGAGATCATGTCCAAATGTCGCATTCTCGCGTTGTCGACTCTTGACAAAAACTGCTACGTACCAAAATACACGAGAATGCGAGATCGCTAAATCTCGCGTTCTCGCCATCTCGCATTCTTGTGTTTTTAGAATAATTTAGCTCCTATTTCCAAAGGCCGAGATCGCGAGAATGCCCCTTACAGTATTCCATAAGAAAACCATAGGCCTGGGATTATTTCTATAACTGACGGTGTAGCTGCAATACTTCTGATGCGGCTTTAAAGCAATATAAAGTCACTCACTGACGTTGATATTTTTCCAGCTTCCGGACACTTTAATGTTTTCACTACCATGGGACATTCATGTGCAGAATTTCTTTTGTTAAGTTATACTGAGGATGTTGAGAGTTTTAATTTAAAGTACATAGGGCACTGTAACAACTGGAGAGGACTCTGCTGTCCATAGGACTTTGTGTTTGTACAATACATAGTATTGTCAAGCTCAAGTCATAAGTTTGCTAAATGCTACTTGAATTGGAGAACGAAGAACACGAAAGAAGCATAACCATACGTCTACTAATGTGGGCTTGCGCCTGGAGAACAAGTAGAGATTGCGAGGTTTTACATCTTGTCCAATTGTTGCATTCTCGAGTTGTCGACCTTTGACAAAAAAGTGCTATGTACCCAAAGCACAAGTATGCAGATCGCGAGAACGCGAAATTTTGGCTAAATCTCGCGTTCTCGCATTCTCGTGTCTTTTACATATTTACTTCGTTTCCAAAAGCCGAGATCGCGAGAATATCCCTTACAGTATTCAATACATAAGTAGGCAGTTCCACCAAATTAGATTATAAGCAATGAAAGTATTACAATAACCTTTAAATAAATGAGTTTTGATCAGTGGCAATGCCGTTTGTGTTAAATTGTTTGCAGTGAGTTGCAGAATAGGACATAGGTTACATATCTCAGTAAAAAACAGGCACGTCATTGACATCGATATACATTTTTGGAAGAAGGGTTTCCATGTATGACATGACATACTTTGTCTGATTTCTGAAGACAACATTTAATCATGTGGTATAACATTCGCAGTATGTTGTGGACCTTGAACCTTTCTTTTCATTTCCCTCAGTTGATTTGTGGGCACAGGGAGCAGTACGAATAAGGTATTATCAAATAGGTATTGTTTGATCTAAGTACCTGGACAGGTGGATATCGAGGAGTTAATCATTTTGATGTTAGAGATATATGTGCAGTCATGGTTGGGTAGAGATAAGTTAGTATCGATGCAAAGGCATAGCGAACTATTCTTGTGTGCGTGTGAGTGTCGAGGGGGGTAAGAGGTGTGTGTGTGTGTGTTAGGGGGGGGGGGGGGGGGGGGGGGGGGGGGGCTACATTGTCCACGTGAAATAAAAATATTTTTTCTCCCACAACATTGTTCCAAGGTGTTTGTCTTAATTAAAACAACTTTTGGGTTTTGCAGCTGTGGCTGAAAACATACCTTATATACCCATGCCAAATCGTTGAAGAGTTGTCTATCCAGTGAAAGATTTGGACAATAAGTTATTCTGTACATGTTTATATGTAGGAATTTGGATTTTATTTAGCTCATCCTCAGGAACAGTATCAAGACACAATTGAAAAGGGCACCACAAAGGATGAATGGAACCTGAGTCTTTTGTGTGATGAGCTGCAATGGTACAGCTTGATACATGTCAGTACATTGATTGAAACAGTCTTTGTGTTAAATCTTCTGTCTTTCAGAATGGACACCTTCCCGAAGTGTTCTGTCGATCAGAAGCAATTTACCCTACAAGGTCCAGTCCCCTACTTACTGCCCTGTCTACACGCTGTGTGTGAGACGTGTGTGACATCTGCAGCTCGTGGTGTGATATCATGCTCTACATGTCAGAGGGGCGTCAACCTCACAGACACAAGCCTCCAGAAGGATGCAGTGAGACAGAAGGAAATATACCACCTGACAGTCAAACATCGATCCTCAGACCTCCTCTGTACACATGAAGATGACGGGAACCAGGCTGTGTGTTGGTGTCAGGAGTGTGAGGAGTTCCTCTGTGAATACTGCCAGAACATGCACAGCAGCTTCAAACTTACCAAGAACCATGTACTTCAAAACTTCACTGACGTGGAACCGACAATCTCGAACATTCCAACATTTTGCGGTATCCATAAACACGACTCTCTTTATCTTTTTGATAAACGCTGCAAGAAGTTAATCTGTGCGAGATGTAGGATTGAAGACCATGCTGACCACGAAGTTGTGAAGCTGGATGTTGTTGCTGATACTATAACAAAACAGTTGGACCATCATAAGAATGAGCTCTCAAAGTTACAGGCTCGCCAGCAATCATACATGCAGAGCATCAGGCAAGGAATCGAAGCAACCGACAGAACACACTACACTTTGAAAGAAAGTATTGGCCGCACATTCCAGACTCTGAGATCACAACTTGATCAAAGAGAGAAGTCAACTCTGATCGCCCTTGAAAGTCAAACAAAGGAGACCAAGGCAACTCTACATGCTCGTCTAAACACATGTGAAGAAGATTGGAAGACATGCACTGGGGTTTTAGACTACATCGCCAAAGCCCTCCTCTATGCCTCAAAGTCAGCCCTCTTGGATCTGGAGAGTTGTGTAGGGAAGATGACTCAGATATGCCTGGACACTGTTATGCCACAAACACATGATGTACCTACAGCTGTCTACAACACCAGCAGCCTGTCAAATCTTCAATCAAGAATATCAGAATTTGGTGCAATTTTGACATGTGAAATGGATGGAGAATCTGTTAAAGGTATTCATATGTGAAAATATCTCTTGGTCATTCGATCATGGTATGTGATGTTTTATACTGCATTCTTTTACAACCTCTTTCAAATGGTTCTAAAATTTGAGACCCGGTTTGTCAATTTTCCAGTTGTTAGACCAGTCGTGTAAACCTTTGATCATGTCATATCCGTTTTTCTTTCAGACAAGGATACGCAGACATACGACTTTATTGCAGACTTGGAAATGAAATACAAAATGGTGAGTATAGTCACTGGCAATACATAATGAATTCGTGTCTGCAAATTGACCAACAGACTGGAAATGTATATGATCAGTCGTGATTTGGTTTTATCAATTAGAGAGAGAGCATCAGTTCATTAACTGTTTTGTGTTTATTATATTATCATGGTATGAGGTGATTAACCAAGAAATCAGTTCATACAAAACTAATTTGTGAAATCAGTAAATTACTACACAAGATAAATGAGTAATTAATACATTGTAGCTCTAGTTTAACAAGCACAAAATGCAGGTAATAGAATGGGTCAATACAGTGGCAGTAATAATGAGTAACAGGCCCTATTACATATTTCGATGGACTCATGGGCTCCGTACTTCAATCACTAGTGGTGTTGGAAGCTGCAGAGCTTTGACGTTTTCAGATAGGTATCCCATCCGCACTATGCAAGTAGATAAGACACAAGTCAGGTCGTTCAAGACTACGTATCACCATAGTATTGCTCGTATTACGGTACAGTCAGCCTTTTAGAGCAAGTCACAGAACTTCTTGACCACCAACCTCTCCTCATGTCAACAACAAACAAGGGAGGTAACTCTAACTCAAACTTCGGGTGCAGATTGGCCACTTCAGTGCTCGATATTTTCCGAACGACATAATCATTTACTGCTTCAGACATTCACTAGAAGTAAACTCTACCGTCAGGTTACATCATGTTGCAGATTTTTGTTGCAGGACATTACAGAACTGAAGACGAAAATTGATGCAGATGAGAAACATATTGAAAGCCTTAAACTGCTTACAGACCAGCTGAATGCTGAAATCAAAAGCTTGAAATCGGTTTGTGTGTTAACCTACCCTTCTATTCAGAATTGTGTTATAACGATGAAATCACAAAATGTAATCACATTACTTCAAAATTTTACAGGAGATGCTTAGCGAATGCAATGACCTCCTTTCCTTCGTTTTGAGTGAGTGAGTTAGGAGTGAGTTAGTGAGTGGTCTCTATATAAATGGCTTATTCTTGAAATAGATAGTAAACGTTCATTAGTGAGTTATTGAACGCACACATTATTGAAGGCAGACCATGACAAGCAAATATTTGTTATATTTTCAGCGCATTGACGAGAATGAAAAAATCGAAAAGAGAGCCACGAAAACCATGGATTTCTTGCTTGGTAAATTAGCATTTCCCTTCTTCCTTGACCTCTAATAATCATGAATCTAAAATTAATCTGACGTGTTAGCATTACAATTGTATTAATATGGTAAACATGTACAACCGATATCCTTACAAAACTGACTTATCAAGAAAGAAACTGTACATTGATGTTGCAGATTCTGCCAGTGAATACGGTGTTCATCTGCTGAATCCAGGAGCTGTAGACACATCCATGCTGCTGAAATGTGAGTACATTTATCATTTACCCTTTTACGATATAAGGAATGATGTACACATTTGATTAAGTAAAAACAGAATATTAGTGTAGTCCATACTTGCCTTGAGCAATGAAGACCGGGTGTTGGCCATGGGTGAGTGTGTGTCATTGTGTCAAAATGACCCATATTACATGATTAACCACACTGTCTGAGACTGGGTATAAATGTTGACCTACTTTCATTTAGACCTGTCCCCTTTTGCCACCAAGAGAATACACATAAATAATCTAACCTTTCTGCAATAACAACAAGCACGATTCCTTACTTGTAAGATAAAATCTGCTAAACATACCGGAAGTAGTATGAAAGGTTTATGCATTTGACACTGGACACCATTTTAACTTGCCAGCAGGAAAACACAGAAAAGATGACATAGAAATGTTCTGAAAATGTCAAACGTATCGTTTAAAGATTCAAAGTGATTTCAACTGCGTCAGCAATACGTTTTTAGTTTTGGAAGGTGAGGGGATTGGGTGAAATCCCCAAATTCAACACTCGATCGGTTGTTCCCTTAAAACGTCAGAATCCGTCGGACGCGAACTCGCGACCTTCGGATTGTTAGCCCCGACAGCTAACCGACTGAGCTACGTCCACACTGTGCAACAAAATGCAAATTTACATGGTCATGCCTACGACGTTACGGAACTGAAACGAAAAGGGTCGAATGGGTGACGGACTTTTCGAAGGTTACGGGTAGGCATGGTGTGTCGTTACTTCAGTCTATCGACACTTACGAATGATCCCGATACAATTTGGCACACTCGTTCCTTTCCGTAATCTACAAGATACCGAGTGGCGAGGAATGATCCGATATGGCGCGAAATGAAAACGGCTTAAGGCGTCAGACGTCAGACGTCGAACTCGCGAGTACGCAGTGTTATTTAATAATTCGTCGGGTGGATTTTGTGACAGAAAAGTGTGGTTGGGATCACTGTAAGGATGATGTGGATAATAGTAAGGAACGAGGGAGGCATGTGCATGCATGGCTAGTGACGACACAACGGTGAGTTCGCTTTTGAATCAGTACTGAAAAAAATGTAGCCGGTGAAAGTGGCTTGCGCGAATGTTCCAGGACAGTTTCCAGTAGCCATAGTATACGACACAAAACCATTTCATTCTTTTTACTCGATGTTTTTGTGTGACGAATATTAGGAGCCGCTATATAGAATCTATAATAGAAACTAAATGGGCAGATTTACCGAACCCTAATGATCGTGAAGGGGTGATTGATCATAAAGGGGATCCAAGGGCTAAGGACAGAATTCGGGTAATCTAATAGCCACTAAACGGGCACCTAACCCTAATGATCGAAAAGGAGTGATTGATCGTAAAGGGGATCCAAGGGCTAAGGATAGAGTTCGGGGTAACCTACCCTAACACGAGCGATATTTGGATGTGTTCAGCACCAATATAATATCCCTAATAAACTACATTCTTCTGCATAATAATGAAAATTAATGCACCGAAAAAATAATATATGTATATTAGTTCCCATTTATAACCCTTTTAGCCACTTGAATTACGAGAAAAACGAAATAAAAAATATATAAAAAATAAAAGTGCTTTCGTAAACTAGCGCCTGCTATAAAATGCGCCGCCGCAGGCTATATTCAGTAAACAAATATTCAAAACTCTCCACAGCGCTTTGCGTATTCAATGACATTTCGTGTAGAGATGATAGATCACTGGGAGGAGCTTATGCACACGCGATGACCCCTGACGTCACAGGGCATTGTTTCACCGGTGTGACTGGCAACAAAATACTACAATTACGTCATAAGGTATTGTCACGTGTTTGAAAAGTTTGTGGTACTGTATTCTAAAGGTAAGCCGAATTTTCCAAAAATAAAACTTATGTAACATTGATGTTAAAAGACCCTCTGAAAACTTTACATGCCTGTATATAAATAAGCCTGTGTCTGGGGACATGTAAAGAATTACAGGAATTGGAAAGGTGGGGCTCAGTAGATCAAAAATAAACAAACTGCGACATGGAAGTTATATTGATCAAATGTATTGTTTGACAACGTATCATTATAGATTGTGTATGAGCTCACAGACACATAAATACAGGAAAATGTTTGCGCAATGTGAGTTCTAAGACTAATTGCATATTTACCTTGTTTCACTTGGACAACATAAAACGAATCAACAAACGAATTACATCCTTTACTTGCACAAGGCCTGTTTCTGACTCAGTCTCGTTAACTTTGCATGGTTGCTCGTGCGTTTATCAGGATCGTATGCTGTGGCGTTTACCGATTAGCTTAGCGGGTTTTGTTTACTGTCAAAACTGTGGCAAATATACAGTCAAGACTCGTTTATCCGACACCTGTTAATCCGACTATTGGCTTTATCCGACACTAATGATGGGAACTGATTAAATCGGTGTCTAGCCGGGAGAGCCACATTTCAGAAATGGCTATTGCCGGTAGAGCCACATTTTCAGCTGAGTGCATTTCACCTGTTCTAGCGGGTAATTACTTAATCCGATTACCGATACCTTTATATGAGTGTCCCACATTTAAGTTACTAAGCGTGGTGTTCTTTAGAGATACCTTTAAATGAGTGTCCGACATTTAAATTATTAAGCGTGGTGTTCTTTAGGGATACCTTTAAATGAGTGTCCCACATTTAAATTATTAAGCGTGGTGTTCTTTAGAGATACCTTTAAATGAGTGTCCCACATTAGTTGGACTTTGAACGTGCAGCTCACAATGCCGTGACTGATGTATTTCCTGGGACATTAGTTAGAGGGTGTTTCTTTCACTTCACCCAATGTATCTGGAGGAGGGTGCAGAAAGAAGGTCTGGTGATGGACTATAAGGAAGATGAGGAGGTGAAGAAGCTGGTGAGAAGAGCCGCTGCCCTCCCTCTACTACCTCGTGACAAAGTGGATGATGTGTGGCTTGATGCCATTGCTGACTCTCCTGCTGGCCCTAAAGTGACTGCCTTCATGGACTACGTGACAACCAGTTGGGTTCAAGGAGGGGCCTTCATGCCAGAGATTTGGAACCATTTCGAAAACCAAGGCCACCGTACCAACAATCACCTTGAAGTGTGGCACAACAAGATAAAGAAACTTGCCAAGAAGTGCCACCCGAACATCTAGGAGGTAGTGAAGCTATTTCAGCGAGAGCAGTCACTCAAAGAGGTTGCAGTCCTGAGACTCTCTCACCAGTGGTCAGAACCTTCACGAAGAAAGAAGTACAAGGCAATCGATGCACGTATTGCGTCCCTCAAGATCCAGCTCCTGAACCAACACCTGAGTGAGATGGAATATGCTGACCACGTGGGCGACCTCCTTCATCTGCAGTAATGACATTAAATCCATTATGATATTCATATGCTATTCATATTCATCAATGTAAAGTTTTGATGAATATGTTATCCTTGTTGAATAAAAAATGAGAAAACAAGACTTGTTTTGTTATATACGGTAACCTGTTAGAATCACAAAGCGAGTTTTGACAGCATAGCCGCGAGAGCCACATTATACAATCACGCAACCATAACCATTGCCGCGAGAGCCACATCAATTTGGGCTATCTATTTTCGAAATGTGGCTTTGCCGGCCTGTAACCATTAAATCAGTGCTTTTTAGACTTGTTAATCCGAAAGTCTCGCACTCCGACTCCGACACACCTAATTTGCAACGAATTGCTGAAATCACTTATTAATCAGTCTCGTTAATCCGACACAGTGGTCAGCGTACCCCGTGGTCATCTGCGCGCGAGCACACAGCCCTGTGTTTTGATGCGAGACGAGTCGGCGAGTAGCTGCATATTTCAACGGCTGCAGAGATATACTTGCTTACCAATTAACAATTACTGCTTTAAATAAACAAAACAGGATTGATCACATGCTTCGACTACCCCAATCTCATTAAAATCGGATACAAGTTCCCGCTACCGCTGAGGACATCCCATCACACGTCACAACGTTTATGAGTTCCTATTTACTACGAGTAACATAGGGAATTACATTTGTATATGGGGTTGAAACACAACGTTCCCTTATCCAACTACCTAGCTCTTATAATCTATTGTTGTTGGTTGACAGATGTCTGTCATTTTATGTCAGTCAGGCGGAGAAGTTGAGAGGTGTCGCCTGTGTGAGTGAGTGAATGTTGATTTATGTTTCATGCAGCAATATTTTACCCGATTCACGGTGGTAATCGAGTCTGGGCAGGATACATCGGTATTTGATGGTCTCAGCAACGATCAACGTTGTCGGGGTACGATGACACACGATCAGCCAGGTCAATCATTGAACCCAACACTTTCTAGTCGCGCGTCAAAGTCCCAGCTTCGATTCCCCACATGGGTACAATACGTGAAGCGCATTCTTGTGTTCCCCGCCGACATAATGCTGGAATATTGCTAAAGGCGGCATAAAACTCACTCAATCAATCTATATTGTCGCCTGTTACAAGAAACATGTTTGTGAAAGGGATATATTCTGCCTCCGAAGTCCCCCAGGTGATGTGCACCGCGCAGAATACACGTAAAATCCAGTGCTGCATAGTTTACCCTTGGAGTATGAGCACCATGGGTTAACGTGATATGTGATATTTACATGGCATGTGTTGGTGTCATTATACATGGACGTTTGTGTTACATCTCATCTAAACGTAATCTGTTTATCTAATAGTTGCATTCAACTGAAAACAATCGTAGAAGCCATATACCATGCTGTGTCTTGCTCACTCTCAATTATTTTCAGGCTTCCGTGATTAAGCTAATCTTAACTATGAGCTACAACAAATCATCAGTATGCAGTTACTCAATCATCCCCACCCCGCATAAAACATACTATTATCATTCAACCTGGATGTATCCTAGTTCTTGTGGCCAGCATATCTTGAATATATCCCCATGCATCTGTACCTCGTCTCTCAGAGGTTTTCGAAGTTATTAAGTTGTCATTATATTTTTATTTATTATGAATCAAAAAGGTAAATTAGGTATACCTAATGACGTGCGCGTGATCACGTGACAGATACGATGAAAACGATTGCGATAACGGGTACTGTACAGTTTGTTATATTTCCATTGTTTTCGTTCCCACTTGTCGCTGTGTAACAGATCCTCTCAAATCTTTCTCCTTGAACCAAAATAAAAGCGCCTTTCCTCTTAGTTTCACAAAATTCAATGTCGGCAGTACATTTAACATTGAAGTCAGAATAATCCTGAACTACAATGTTGACGATGGCGCCAAGTGATCGGCTGCTGTTTTAAAAAACGAGAACATTCAAATCGTACGCGCCTCAGCAAGAGCGGTGTCACCATGGTTTTACAGTCGTAATCTATTTCGCACGTGCAGCAATAAGTCTCTTGTCACAACAAGACGGGTAATCAATTTTATCAACAATCTCCAAGCTGGTATGTATACTACCAAATAAGTCAGGTGCTGTATGCCCATATCAGTATATTATCATATAAAAAGCAGAAGGACATTATCACAATAATGACAATTCCGGAAAATGTTTGAATGATCTTCAAAGCATGCGCCTAGAACACTTCACACAGCTGCCGGATGAGGCCACCTGGCCACGTGACATACTGCTATTTGTTTGCCAAGCAATGTACATGTTGCTCGCTATACCGTGTTTCTGTTATAAAACGACGCGAGGGAGCAGTAACTCCCTGTCATCGCCTTCAGTTTTATTATCACGCTCCGTTTAAACGTGAGTAAATCCAAATAGCATCCGCAAATATATCTGATGGTGTAGTATCATTTTCTAATGTTGATATGTTGATATGTTATATATCAAAAGGCCTTCTTCACTTCTGTGATGTGATTGTTTTTATGTTACATTATTTGTAGTTGAGTAGATTGTAGTTATTTATAAATCCCGAAATCATCTAAATATCATGATACACCGTAATCATCACTGTTTGTTTATGTACATGTAAACTACATTCATATGTTGTAGGTATACATCTGAAGTATGACAAAGACAGAGTCAATCTCGACAAAGTCCACATCAACACAGAAGGAGACCTGGTCAACAGGAAGTCGGACACCAGACCTGCAGGGGAGGGGAGACTGAAGACGTACACTGGCACATGTAGCACTGCCCCCCTCCCCCGGGCTGGCTGTCCCCAGTACTGGGAGGTGGTGAACAGGGTCAGTCTGGACAAACCACTCACAGCAAACAACCTCATCCTGGAGGTGGGTATGTGCAGGGAGGAGCAGAGGGACGTGCATCATTGTATAGATGCACAATCCAGCTCCTACAGCCTGGATGTCTCCCACTGCCTTACACACGGCGGGATATGCAGGGAGACATGGAAGGAGGGGAAGTTTGTGCTGTGTCGGCCTGACTCTCTCCCCAACACAGCAGGGGCATCACACACGCTACATTACGGTGTTGTCTATGATGACGCCAGGAAGAAGATTGCCTTCATTGATGTGATGGAGAATAAAGTGATATCAACGTTAGACAATGTAGACTCTAGTCAGCCACTGTGGCCGATGTTCGGGGTGTATAACCCATATCTCCTCACTGTCAGCATGACACTTGTAGTGGGCAGCGACATCAACATGACAGAGGAGAAGAAAGCAATGATAGCCAAGGCGCTGTCGTGATGGTGACAATGATTCTCCAGGCGCTGTCGTGATTGTGGCAATGATTGCCAAGGCACTGTCGTGATGGTGGCAATGATAGTCAAGGCGCTGTCGTGATGGTGACAATGATTCTCAAGGCGCTGTCGTGATGGTGACAGTGATTGTCAAGGCGCTGTCGTGATGGCGACAGTGATTGTCAAGGCGTTGTCGTGATGGTGACAGTGATTGTCAAGGCGTTGTCGTGATGGTGAGAGTGATTGTCAAGGCACTGTCGTGATGTGGTGCTGAGCAAGACTTTCTAAAAGTCCCCTGAGATTGATACACAGCGTGTTTATGTAATTCACGTATTATCAATATGCTCTGAATTGAACATATCTATCAATACTTTGGTAATGTATCATCTCATGAAAGGTATGATCTACTCCATACTAATGTGGACATATTGTTTCGAAATCGTCGTAAAAGCCCGGCTAGTGGATAGGGTTTGGATAGGTTTATCCCGTGTTGTTTCACGCATCAACATTAAAGAGTGGCCGACTCTAATCTGTTTCTATTGTCCAGTAAATATATCAACTTGTTAAACACACAACCTGATGAAGGAGTAAGCATATACTCCGAAACGTTGTGTTCCTCATAATAAAGAAGTTGAGATCCATATATTCTCTTCCTTATGTGCATCACTTCTTTATGCCTTACAAAGACTTCTTAAACACAATTTATTCTGTTTATTTCTCCTTGCGCACCTGTCTGTTGCCCCCACCACTCAGCTGAATAAAAGTTCAGTTTTCTGATGGGATGGGAGCCGGCAATCTGAACGCTTAGTTTCCCATGCCATCCGTTGATATGAATAGTAATACACGGACCAATGTTGCCGTAGTGGTTCCTCAAACTGCGACCATGGCCACGTTCCTTTCCAAAACGTTTCTGTTTCTGTTAGCTGTACTGTTGTACCATATATTTCACATAGGGCTAAGAGGTTATATGAAATACTTTGTTTTAAACCCGTCTCCATTCTCAATGTCAAGGTTCAATGTCAACTACATGTATGTCCACTGTTATTGTATATATGTTGTACTTTTGTCCTATTATCCTCATAAGGGGGCACGGGAGGTTCGGTCGTCTGAGGCACCGCGATTCGCTGAGCTGAGTTACGTCCTTGGCCACGCCAGAAACCTGTGATTGTGGGTTCGATTACTGGTTCTCCCCGATTATGTTTCTAGGTTTGTCAGCACCTTACCCGTGCTCGTGGGTTTCAGTGAAGTGGTAAACGTCTGACTCCTGCATCACTTCGGGCTTTCCTCCCACATTGAGCTGGCACGCAGAGATATGACTGGAATACTGTTAATAGCGGCGTCAAACCCACCTCACTCACTCACTATTATCCTCATATACTAATAAGATGTCTCTCTCTCTCTCTCTCTCTCTCTCTCTCTCTCTCTCTCTCTCTCTCTCTCTCTCTATATATATATATATATATATATATATATATATATAATACACGACAAAAAATACTGTGATCCTATCACTTACTGAACAGTGAATATCTTTATATGATATAGCTGCTAAGTCTCCTAACTTTGCACACAAAAAGCCGCGTCCGGGCCGTAGAGGATAGAGAGGGTGGTCAGTGTTTCGATCCCCTGACCACGTCATACCAAAAGACATTACATGATAGTATTTCCTGCTACCCTGCCTGGTGCTCGACATTAAGTGGGCTAGTACTACAAAAACAGCGCTTCCGCACACATACAAGCAGCCAGACACACACGTGCATGCAACAATCATCATCTCATCCCCACCTGAATATGTTTTGTTTCAATAACTCAATTAACCTATCGTAACATGAGTCAAAACTTTTAGCGCTAGGATGTACCGGCCCGAATGCAAAAAAAAAACAAGGACTGGTCGGCTCGGGGTCTATACTGTGTCTTAGTGGGTGTCCATGTTAAACTGCGGCATGGTTACTCAGTAGGCTAAAGCCCCTATCTCACATTCACGAATCTGAACACGATTGAACCCGATTTAACGTTTTTCCTTAAATTGTGTTAGAACGTATGAAGGTCGCGCACTCATTCGTGTTCATTCGTGTTAAGTCGTGGTCGGTCGCGCGCGGTCGTGTGGACGTCGCAGCTCGGCTTAAAACGTGTTCAGTGGTATGAAGGTCGTATGAGGGTCGTTTTTGGTCGTATGAGGGTCGTGTTTGGTTAAGAAATTTGCATAAACCAAAAGGTCGAGCACGAATCAACACGATTGTTCAACTTTTCTTAAATCGTGTTCGCAATTCTTAAATCGTGTATGTAAGATAGGGGCTTAACACTATAAAACTGACATGATATAAGTATGGACTGGCACAAACAGCCACACATGTGTAATCCTTATTTGGTAATAAATAGACAAGTCACCTTTACTTCTGTGAAAAACACAAAATGGATGGGCAGAATTTTGATTTGAAATCAAACACATCTAAAATCCGAGTGAACCCTATTGCCCGAATGAATTCTTGATTCGATTGTGTGAGTTCAATGCTTCTTGCCATCAGAATGTGATGGATGAGGATATGATCACAGTAATCTTTTGTTCGGTGAAGTACACACGCGTTTTCACGTTATGTATAATTATTTTGCATTTTGTTTCATGCAGAATGTTATGTTAGAAGTGACTGGCTTGACGAATGTCTATGTGTAGTAATATGGTAGTTACACACTTCTACAAATATGACATACGGGAAAAAATCAGCTGAAAATACTTCTTGCACACTGACCATCGTTTGCAGTTATATGTTGTGGGAGATATAGGACTTGATATTGAGGGAGTATCACAATCACATGAACCGTTATCTCACATACACTTGTATTATTGGTGTCATATAGTCTAAATATATATTCTATCATATGATTAAAATGATTTCCCAAAATGTTGTTTGACATATTTATTCATTTTACCTCTGCTCGTGGATTTCAACAAAGTGGTACACATCCGAGACCCGCATCACTTGACTGCAGTCAACATGCTGCGTTGCATGTTCAGTATCAACCACTGGTTTCGCTCTCCCATGCTGGGTGGTATGTTCAGTATCAATCACTAGATTACTTCCCACATGTTGGGTTGTATGTTCAGTATCAACCACTGGTTTACCTCCTACATGGTGGGTTGTATGTTTAGTATCAACCACTGGTTTATCTCCCACATGTTGAGTTGTATGTTCAGTATCAACCACTGGTTTACCTCCCACATGTTGAGTTGTATGTTCAGTATCAACCACTGGTTTACCTCCCACTTGTTGAGTTGTATGTTCAGTATCAACCACTGGTTTACCTCCCACATGTTGAGTTGTATGTTCAGCATCAACCACTGGTTTACCTCCCACATGTTGAGTTGTATGTTCAGTATCAACCACTGGTTTACTTCCCACATGTTGAGTTGTATGTCCAGTATCAACCACTGGTTTACCTCCCACATGTTGAGTTGTACGTTCAGTATCAACCACTGGTTTACCCCTCATATGCTGGATTGTATGTTCAGTATCAACCACTGGTTTACCTCTCCCATGCTGGGTTGTATGTTCAGTATCAACCACTGGTTTACCTCTCAAATGATTGGTTGTATGATCAGTATCAACTATTGGCTTGCCTCTCCCATGCTGGGTTGTATGTTCAGTATCAACAACTGGTTTACTTACAAAATGGTGGGTTCTATGTTCAGTATCAACCACTGGTTTACCTCCCACATGTTGAGTTGTATGTTCAGTATCAACCACTGGTTACCTCCCACATGTTGAGTTATATGTTCAGTATCAAACCACTGGTTTACCTCCCACATGTTCAGTTGTATGTTCAGTATCAACCACTGGTTTACTTACCAAATTCTGGGTTGTATGTTCAGTATCAACCACTGGTTTACCTCCCACATGGTGGGTTGTATGTTCAGTATCAACCATTAGTTTACCTCTCACATGTTGAGTTGTATGTTCAGCATCAACCACTGGTTTACCTCCCACATGTTGAGTTGTATGTTCAGTATCAACCACTGGTTTACTTCCCACATGTTGAGCTGTATGTCCAGTATCAACCACTGGTTTACCTCCCACATGTTGAGTTGTATGTTCAGTATCAACAACTGGTTTACCCCTCATATGCTGGGTTGTATGCTCAGTATCAACCACTGGTTTACCCCTCATATGCTGGGTTGTATGTTCAGTATCAACCACTGGTTTACTTACCACATCCTGGGTTGTATGTTCAGTATCAACCACTGGTTTAACTCCCACATGTTGAGTTGTATGTTCAGTATCAACCACTGGTTCCCCTCTCCCATGCAGGGTTGTATGTTCAGGATCAACCACTGATCTACCTCTCAAATGATTGGTGGTATGATCAGTATCAACTATTGGCTTGCCTCTCCCATGCTGGGTTGTATGTTCAGTATCAACAACTGGTTTACTTACAAAATGGTGGGTTGTATGTTCAATGTCAACCGCCTCCCACATGTTGAGTTGTATGTTCAGTATCAACCACTGGTTTCCTCCCACATGTTGAGTTATATGTTCAGTATCAACTATTGGCTTGCCTCTCCCATGCTGGGTTGTATGTTCAGTATCAACCACTGTTTACTTACCACATTCTTGGTTGTATGTTCAGTATCAACTATTGGCTTGCCTCTCCCATGCTGGGTTGTATGTTCAGTATCAACCACTGGTTTACCTCCCACATGCTGGGTTGTATGCTCAGTATCAACCACAGGTTT
This sequence comes from Haliotis rufescens, assembly GCF_023055435.1. Lineage (NCBI taxonomy): Eukaryota > Metazoa > Mollusca > Gastropoda > Lepetellida > Haliotidae > Haliotis > Haliotis rufescens. The sequence continues at coordinate 11,276,841 of NW_025964383.1, forward strand.
CCCTCTCCCATGCTGGGCTGTATGTTCAGTATCAACCACTGGTTTACCTCCCACATGTTGGGTTGTATGTTCAGTATCAACCACTGGTTTACCTCCCACATGGTGGGTTGTATGTTCAGTATCAACCACTGGTTTACCCCTCATATGCTGGGTTGTATGCTAAGTATCAACCACTGGTTTCCCTCTCCATTGCTGGGTTGTTTTCCTACATGGTGGGTTGCATGTTTAGTATCAACCACTGGTTTATCTCCCACATGTTGAGTTGTATGTTCAGTATCAACCACTGGTTTACCTCCAACATGTTCAGTTGTATGTTCAGTATCAACCACTGGTTTACCTCCCACATGTTGAGTTGTATTTTCAGTATCAACCACTGGTTTACCTCCCACATGTTGAGTTGTATGTTCAGTATCAACCACTGGTTTACCTCCCACTTGTTGAGTTGTATGTTCAGTATCAACCACTGGTTTACCTCCCACATGTTGAGTTGTATGTTAAGTATCAACCACTGGTTTACTTCCCACATGTTGAGTTGTCTGTTCAGTATCAACCACTGGTTTACCTCCCACATGTTGAGTTGTATGCTCAGTATCAACCACTGGTTTACCTCCCACATGGTGGGTTGTATGTTCAGTATCAACCATTAGTTTACCTCCCACAAGTTGAGTTGTATGTACAGCATCAACCACTGGTTAACACCTCATATGCTGGGTTGTATGCTCAGTATCAACCACAGGTTTACTTACCACATTCTTGGTTGTATGTTCAGTATCAACTATTGGCCTGCCTCTCCCATGCTGGGTTGTATGTTCAGTATCAACCACTGTTTACTTACCACATTCTTGGTTGTATGTTCAGTATCAACTATTGGCTTGCCTCTCCCATGCTGGGTTGTATGTTCAGTATCAACAACAGGTTTACCTCCCACATGCTGGGTTGTATGCTCAGTATCAACCACTGGTTTACCTCCCACATGTTGGGTTGTATGTTCAGTATCAACCACTGGTTTACCTCCCACAAGGTGGGTTGTATGTTCAGTATCAACCACTGGTTTACCCCTTATATGCTGGGTTGTATGCTAAGCATCAACCACTGGTTTCCCTCTCTAATGCTGGGTTGTATGTTCAGTATCAACCACTGGTTGACTTACCACATGGTGGGTTGTATGTTCAGTATCAACCACTGGTTTACCTCCCACATGGTGGGTTGTATGTTTAGTATCAACCACTGGTTTATCTCCCACATGTTGAGTTGTATGTTCAGTATCAACCACTGGTTTACCTCCAACATGTTCAGTTGTATGTTCAGTATCAACCACTGGTTTACCTCCCACATGTTGAGTTGTATTTTCAGTATCAACCACTGGTTTACCTCCCACATGTTGAGTTGTATGTTCGGTATCAACCACTGGTTTACCTCCCACATGTTGAGTTGTATGTTCAGTATCAACCACTGGTTTACCTCCCACATGTTGAGTTGTATGTTAAGTATCAACCCCTGGTTTACCTCCCACATGTTGAGTTGTATGTTCAGTATCAACCACTGGTTTACTTCCCACATGTTGAGTTGTCTGTTCAGTATCAACCACTGGTTTACCTCCCACATGTTGAGTTGTATGTTCAGTATCAACCACTGGTTTACCCCTCATATGCTGGGTTGTATGCTCAGTATCAACCACTGGTTTACCCCTCATATGCTGGGTTGTATGTTCAGTATCAACCACTGGTTTACTTACCACATGCTGGCACAGCAAAATAAATGCAGTTTCCGGTATCCGGATACCTTCCGGATACCACCGGACACTTACCCAAAACGCGTCCGGGTATCCGTTGGCAGATACCTTGCCGGATACCAGATCTGTGGTATCCGGCATGGACACCTCACCGGAAAGTATGTCACCTGGAATCCGGGTATCCGGCACCGGATACCTCACCGGATACCTCAATCTGGGTGTCCAGGGATCCGGCACCGGATACCTCATTCTGAGTTTCCAAAAACATGTCACAATTTGGGAGGTGCATTTTGTTCAATTTAGTGTGAAACACCTAAAAATATATTGGAAACTAACCATGAAAATGGAACATTGCTGAAGGTATCCGGCAGGTATCCGGATGCAATTTTTCGAGATGTCTTTCTCCTAGTAAATAATGTTAGGCTGGGCATAGCGGATAGCTTTAGTAATATTCTGTGCTATTTTAGTTGTAAATATCCCCTTGAAGTTGAGATCTATGGGCATGTACTTTTGGTGAAAACATTTTTCAAATTCATGTATATTTCAATTTAGATGTTCAGCGTATTAAATGAAAAGCATTCAGTCCTGGTATGATGGTATCCTTACATTTCATCTTCATATTCCCAGTTTATTCTAGCCTAGTGGTTGAAGCATTCGATTCACCACATCGGTACATTGCTTGGTGTCACGCATCATGATATTGTTTGAATTTTGCTCATAAAGTGGCATAACACCATACTCACTCTGACAAAAAAATGAAAGTCATTGGCTATGTGCTCACTTGGGCCTTTGTTCCTGGTGAGATTAAAAGATTATTTTGGAACTGTATCAATACTTGTTACATCTTGACAGACGAGTTTCATTGAAGTTCGAAACAGAATATCATTAACCCAAATGGGTGCATAAGACTAATGGCATCCACAGAAAATACCTAATAAAGTACTGGTACATAAAAATATCAATGTAACTTTTCTACTGACATGGAACTAAAAACTTCGTTCAGTGAGCTGTATTAATTGTAGGAAAACATTCAGGGCATTAGTATATTTGATATATGTTAGCACCTGTTATGAATGATCAATATCATATTTCTTTAATGAAGCAAAACAAAAAAATTGTTAAGATAAAAAATCATATTTATTGATTTTATGACATTTCATTGGTTCAGTAACCAGAGGTGTTTGCAAGAACATTCAAAAACAGAAACAGATGCTTCAATGCCATTTTCTAAATAAACAAATTAGTCAAATCTCAGAAGAATTTCAAGGTAGAAGAATATCTAAAGTCAATTATGTTTGTGCAGTAAACCACAAAAGTCATTCAGATTTGTATAGTCAGCGTCAGTGTACACCACACAAACATAGTCTCACTGCTGTGGTATTAATTCCTTTAGACTTGATTAATGTCGTAATAACACAACCTACAGAATCACACTGATGTGGCATTATTCATTCAGAATCATCACTTTCTGAGGTGAACCTGTTAGTTGTTCTGGGGAGGATTATTCATCATCCGGAGAGTCCTTTGTATGACTTGTCTCAGCTGGTGTCATTGTGAAATCCAGGTGCCTGAAACAATTGATAACATCTTTAAAAGCTTGTTATTAAAAATATAAGAAACACACATATATTGACAAAGGGTAAAAAGTTGGTTTCTCAATGAGTAAGGTAATGACAATTTATCAAGCAACTGTTAACCAAACCATGTTAACCAATGTAAAAAAGCCATAGCAAACAGTAAATTTTACAGAAAATACAAAATTGTAATTGATCTTCTGAAAACAATTCCTGTAGTGCCATAAGGCAGGCTCACCTGAATTTTTCTCAAATGTTTGATTTACATCAAAACATAAGGAAAGGTAAACAAGGCAATGCAAATTGCATAAAATAGGTTCTTATACATAAAAACAGAACTAACGTATTTGACGTAATAAGCGTCTCGCTCTAATAAGCGCCCACGGGAATATTTGCTAATATATTGGCCAGTGAACAATCCCGATTAGCACCCTTTCCAAGTAATCAGTGTATACAAGACTTATTTATTTGCGTATAATACACACTTGTGTGTGATATGCATTATCATATTTTTATCATTTATCCTATCTTTAATTAACATTAACAATAACGGGAAAAACTGCGAAATATATTGGTCAAGTGTAATCATAATTTAAGTAGTTCTATTTGGTTTTGGAACTTTTCAAGGGTAATTGTAAATATATGTGTATTCGTATTTGAATACTCATTTGATTGTTATAAAGTTACACAGTATTGCATCTATCGTCTGTTTCTAAATACAGTGGAACCTATCTTTGACTTGTGTGACATAATTGAATCATACCCCAAGTTCATTATGCATTGTTATGCATCTGCACAGAGTGGTCAAGGTCCTTGTCACACGCACAGTTTGCAAGAAGGCAGAATCCAATAAGTACAGTTGAGACATCAGGTTGTAACCAGACAAACTGTCTGATAATCTCAAGTATGGTCTTGGTCACATCAAGGGATGTAGCTAATCCTAAATAAACATTAAACAAGTGACATAATCTCTTCTACAGAACACTTGATCAAAGCCTGCCCCACCTTTGATGTTTATCATCTCGTTACGCTCACAACAGCTCATTAGCAAGATGAACTCAATGTCAACTCATGGTGGATTAGGGATTAACAGGGCAATTAGTGTCAGGTGGGTATTATCACTTGCAATTGTCTGTTAATTACTTAATTGAGTAGTGACGGCTTAGTTAGTTTCCAACCACACTGACTGTTATGCTACTTATCAAGTCAGATTACTGGTAACATGTTTCTGTGGACCAAGGAAATGTATCATGCCAGATACTTAAAAAGTTCTACTCATAAGTAATAAAATAATGACAGTTTTGATATGCATTTCTCCCTACAAAGACATTTAACATTTGATATACATAAACTGTCTGTTGAAACTATGATGATGCTAATATACAAGTCGCACAAAACAACCTATTCATATACTGGTACCTAGCCAAACAAACATAGTTTTTTTACGCGTATGCACATGCTTGTACACATATACCTCTACTGGCATATCACACATACAAACAATCATTAGATGGATGTAATCGTTCAAAACTATTTTACATGCAAAAACAAGTGAACAGATTATGTAATAGCATGGTTAATATTGGGAGATGTTTAAGCATTTTTCCATTTTCACAGAATCGAAGGCATATCCTTTCATGACTCAGATCAGCTTGTAGTGATTTAAATTCACATAAAACTGATTCATGTCAAATGACCTATCCCGCATGTGTGGGACCTGTTATAAAAATACCATTCATTACTTATTTGTGTGTCCAAATTATGCTATTATTAGAAATAATAGGTATTATTATACAGCATGGATATGATATAAGAAAGCTTTATATGGAATTGTTGAAAATTATGTACAGGAAAACATTGAAATAAATCAATCAATACGTGCATTTATCTCAGAATCTGGTAGATTTAATCAATATGGACTTCTCCTTCATTATCTACTTATAATCAGATGATTACATTATTGCTCAACTGATAGTTTGCAATAGTACAGAATTAGTATTTTATTAATACTTATTTTGTATTTCAGCATCATTTAGATAAGCCATCGGCTTGTTTGCAAATCCAGTTCACTATAAAAAAAAATATATGTTTAAAACACATGTAGTAGAACATATTGCAATAGTTAAGACCCGAAAAGAAGTTATGTGTAGGATCTTCAAAATGGTATTCCCAAGAGCAGGTTGTAGAATCATGTTGGTGTTTGTTGTTTAACTCTGCACTCAGCCATATTCCAGCTATATGACGGCGGTCTGTAAATAATCAAGTCTGGACCAGTCTATCCAGTGATTGACATCATGAGCATCGATCCACACAATTGGGATACAATGACATGGATCAACCAAGTCAGCGAGCCTGATCACCCGATCCATTAAGTTATCTCTCACAACTAGCATAGGTTGATCATGTTGATGGGGACTAACTTCAACCTGGAATCCCCACGTGAGTAAGTATGCGGCTGTTAGCTTTGTTTGATGTTTAACGCCACGCTCAGCAATATCACAGCTATGTGGCAGGAATCAAACCTGGGTCTTCAGCACGAAGAGTGAACGCTTCAACCGCTAGGCTACCCCACCACCAAAAATTCCCCCAGGATAAAGTTGTCATCATGGTTATTGTTCAACTAGTTCAAGTGAAAATGTTCATACCCTTAAAATGTCTTATCTTCCACTTCACGATGATCTCTGATGCAAAACTTCCCTGTTATTAAAGCTGTTCTTGATTCTTCACATCTGGAAAAATATGTTGAGGCTATTAATCATTCTCACAGAGTACAGGGAGTATATCAAATAAGACAGTGAGTCACATTAGCATACAAATTATCCAGTTAAAGTAAACATATTCCTACATTATATACATAAGCAAATACTATCATATGATGGACGGGCTACTTGTCATATAAAAGTATAATTATACATTTACTTACATGTTGGCTATAAAAGTTAATGTGTCACATGTGACAGGCTTACATGTGGTAAATTACTTTAATACGTGATCATTGTAAAATTCACATATTCCTTACCTTAATGTGTCACTTCAGCTGCCAGCATGACCTCAGCTGCAATCTCAATATTTGGCCAGTTTTGACGAAATGACCGATCGTGTTCAGTGTATAAGCTGGGCCTCGTCTCTAATATAACTTGGCGCAAGTTGACGACGCGCATAGAGAGCCGGGAACCATCTTACCTGGTTCCCGGCTCCCTATGCGCGTCGTCAACTTGCGCAAAACAATAATGTGATATTAGAGACGGGGCCCAGCTTAGTGTTAACACGGAAAAAGCCATTTTACCCATATTCCCCTACGGTCCAGCGCGCCATTTTAGAACATGGATGTAAACAAACCTCGTGTGTCGATATACACTGTGATGCTTGATTACGATAAGCTTACCTCGTGTATCGATCAATGTTCTCATTCACCTCCACCACGGAAATGCCGGCCGAAGTTCCTCTCAGCCATCCACAACGCGGAAGTCAACAGTATTTGGAAAGGCGATTGACATTGCCAGGTACGTAGCAGGGCTTCGAGACCTTATGATTTCTGTAGATATTTTCCTGCTCTACATACTTTACCGTAAACGCCAAGGGTCCTTTTTTTAGTATTATGGTCAACTGTTTGTTAGCATAAGGGGCGTAATTGATTTGTGGTCAAAACAAGATGATCCAAATTAGATCCGCTTTTTTATAGATAATGAAGAAAAGTACCAAGATCTAGGAACGATTATTAACTCTAAACTTTCGTGGGATGCTAATACAGATTATAATTTACAATAATGGCCACCAAAGACTTTATTTTTTTTACGCTTAGGATATTGTTATAATTACACTGTTATGTCCTTGTTTTGTATAAGCTTCATAACTTAATAATTCAATATTTCATGGAATGACTCTGACCTTGGCGAGGATCTTTTTTGCAACAAGTGATTCCCTATGTAAAGTGTATGTTGAATGACCCTGGCTTTGTTGTCAAATAATTGTTTGACAGTTGTTAAATATGGGGTTATGTTTTATCTCTGAATGTTTGGGATTAAATATTTTATAAGGACAGTTCTAAGTTGGAAACTCAACTGGGGCCTTTTCAATTGAATTCAATGTACAGCATGTACAGTTTGGACATTTCTGTAATGTGAATGCTCCTTATGTTTGCAGAATGTCTGGATGAATGAATGAGTCAGTCATCTGCACAGCATCAATGGAAAAAGGGAAGCAATGAGGAACAAGAGAAGAGTAGCAGTGAGTGGTAAATATTTGAAATTATTCTGTTTGGTTCATCATCATGATCATGTTCATCTAGCTATTCTGCAAATATTTCTTCAGTTTGCTTGTTCTTTATCACCTGTTGGCATGGATGGCCTAATTATCAAAGGCACCACAACTTGCTGTGCATAGTTGCATCTCTTGGGCTTGACAGAAACCGATGGTCGTGGGTTTGAATCGAGGGTAGCATCATACACTTGCTTGTGGGTTTCATCAAAGTGGTAAACATGTAAGACCTGCATCACTTCGGGCTTTCTTCCCACGTCAAGCTTACATGCCGTGATATAACTGGAATACTGTTCAAAGAGGCGTTAAACCCAATTCACTCATTTAACACCACATCCAGCAATAGTTCGGCTAAATGACAAGGATTATAAATTAATCAAATCTCAAATCTCAACTAGAGAAACCAGAGATTAATGTTATGAGCTCGATCCAGACGCACCGATGATGACTGTTATGGACAACATCCCACGTTATTGGGTACGATTACAAGCTTTCAATGAGCCCACTTGCTACCTCATCTATTACTTTGGCTTGTATGGCAAGCATAGGTTGCTAGGAACATTTTTAAGAGATGTCAGTTAATGATTGTTTCAACTCATCAGCATGGAACAATATATATCTCAAATGTTTGGTATATAACAAAACTCAAAGATGATAAATTAAGTGAATTAGCTGCCTTTTATCTGTAAGTACATGTTGCAACAATTCTTTTCTTTTGCTACAATCTTTATACATAATTTTGCAGAAACTGAAGTCCAGCTTGAGATACCCGGATGACAGGTTGACAGTCTGGAAGGACCCTTCCAGATATCCGAAGTGATTGGCAGACAGCAATGAGGAGAGTCCTGTTATTTCAATGGGAGCCTACCGAGAAGTTATATGCCAATTGACAATGGGACACACTCACAAAAGGTGGTCAGGCTAATGTGAGAAGACCAACCAATGCCAAGTCGGAGTGGGACCCTTCAAGGACGTTGAAGAAATTATTGTCTTTGGCCATGTGGTAATCACTTGAAAGGAATGATGTTTGGGTCCTATAAATGTGGACCCAAACACCAAATAGAATGTTCACAATTCGACTAACACAATGCAACAGGCATACAGCCCATCTGGCCTCCCCTCATCCTGGTTCCTGTTTTTCCATGGCAATATAGAAGGAAAAGGATGTTTGAGGGCAAGTAACTCTGAACTGGTGAGCATGGTCTGCTGATGCTTTCAAGCGAACAGTTATCACGCTCTGTTATGAGTATTGAAGAGTAGGAGGAAAGTGCATACTGCATCAGGAACCATTATGTGAACACTGTTCAATGTGTGATATATGCATATAAATAAAAGAAATTGATAATTTGTTTGTTTCTTTAGCCAGCTGTGTAAATGGGGATTTTCCAATATTTTGCCTCAGTTTGATAGCCACGGTTATCGTATGAAACCATGCATTGCTTGGACATCTTTGGAATAACACATTGATCTGCTATGTCAAAGATCAATGTCACAGCCAGACAAAAAAATTGTTAATGGCCAAACTCTTCCTCAGGGCAGGGATAGAAGTTGGCAACAGGTCATACACTTACTTTTTATCCCCCCCCCCCCCCCCCCCCCCCGGCATATAGTACGGGGGATATAGCGATCAGCCTGTCTGTCCGTCTGTCCGTCCCTAATCATTTTCTTTTCCGGGGCAGGATTCCCAAACAATTCAGTGTATTTGACCGAAACTTGGCAACTCTTATTAGGCACATACTGAAGTGGTGCCTTTTGATATTTTGGGATTTTTCTAATTTTTATTTTTTTAAATTTTTATGGAATGAAGGTGGACATAGACTCAATTGGGGATGTGGTTCGTTTCCGGGGCAGAATTCGAAAACTATTCAGTGTATTTGATCGAAACTTGCCAAAGGTATCAGGCACATACTGAAGTGGTGCCTTTTGATATTTTGGGATTTTTCTCATTTTTATTTTTTAATTGTTTTATCGAATGAAGTTGGACATAGACTCAATTGGGGATGGGGTTCGTTTCCGGGGCAGAATTCGAAAACCATTCAGTGTATTTGATCGAAACTTGGCAAAGCTATCATGCACATACTGAAGTGGTGCCTTTCAAATTTTGGGATTTTTCTAATTTTTATTTTTTATTTTTTTTATGGAATGAAGTTGGACATAGACTCAATTGGGGATGAGGTTCATTTCTGGGGCAGAATTCGAAAAAACATTCAATGTATTTGATCGAAACGTGGCATTCATATGGATGTGACCATGGTGGATCTTTTGTGGGTAAACAATGTATGCTTCTTGAAGAACATTCAACTGTTGACTCATTACATACAGAATTGCACTAGTGGTTACTTTACAGACAGCTGCCGGGGGGATATGTCATCTTTCTGATGACTCTTGTTCTCTAATGTGCCTTTTCCTGCAGAAGTCTAAATAACTCTTATACATATAGTTGTATATCATTGTCATATGTTTGTCAATATTACACTGAATGAAGCACTTTACAATTGTTTTTGAAATAGTCGCAACTGATATTGAAGGTCAAATTAGCTTTCAATGTCTTTCAGTAAAAATGTTCACAGTAACTGAGGAACAGCTCTCTGTAGTGTGATGAAATCTGGTACATGTCACCCTCAGAGTGAGGCATATTGTGTTTCAAACTTAAATGAAGCTGGTATGCTCATAACAAGTACTTGTACCTTTACAAATAATCATATTGTCATCTCACTAGGACCAAAGACCCAAGTGAGCACACGGTCGATGAGTTTATACTTTCACTCAGAATAATCTGGAAGTCTGAACATGAAATTTAAGGATATCATCATACATGTATTAGAAGTGATGTTTGTTCATTAAACAGCTTAACAACTAAAAATAATTATAGATGAAATTGAAAAAAATTGTCTTCTCCAAAAGTACATGCCCATAGATCTCAACTTTAAGTGCATATTTACAACTAAAATGACACAGAATATTACTAGAGCTATCTGATATGCCCAGGCTAACATTATTTACCAGAAATAAGACATCTCGAAAAAGTTCATCCGGATACCTTCAGCAATGTTCAATTTTCATGGTTAGTTTCCAATATATATTTAGGTGTTTCACACTTAATTGAACAAAATGCACCCCCAAATTGTGACATGTTTTTTGAAACTCAGAATGAGGTATCCGGTGCCGGATCCTTGGTATCCGGTGCCGGATCCTTGGACACCCAGATTGAGGTATCCGGTGAGGTATCCGTGCCGGACACCCAGATTCCAGGTGGCATACTTTCAGGTGAGGTGTCCATGCCGGATACCACGGATCTGGTATCCGGCAAGGTATCTGCCACCGGATACGCGGGCGCGTTTTGGGTAAGTGTCCGGTGCTATCTGGCAGGTATCCGGATACCGGAAACTGCATTTTTTTTGCTGTGTGGGTTGTATGTTCAGAATCAACCACTGGTTTACCTCCCACATGTTGAGTTGTATGTTCAGTATCAACCACTGGTTCCCCTCTCCAATGCTGGGCTGTATGTTCAGTATCAGCCACTGGTTTACTTACCACATGATTGGGTGTATGTTCAGTATCAACTATTGGCTTGCCTCTCCCATGCTGGGTTGTATGTTCAGTATCAACAACTGGTTTACCTCCCACATGTTGAGTTGTATGTTCAGTATCAACCACTGGTTTACCTCCCACATGTTGAGTTGTATGTTCAGTATCAACCACTGGTTACCTCCCACATGTTGAGTTGTATGTTCAGTATCAACCACTGGTTTACCCCTCATATGCTGGTTTGTATGCTCAGTATCAACCACTGGTTTACCGCTCATATGCTGGGTTGTATGTTCGGTATCAACCACTGGTTTACTTACCACATTCTGGGTTGTATGTTCAGTATCAACCACTGGTTTACCTCCCACATGGTGGGTTGTATGTTCAGTATCAACCATTAGTTTACCTCCCACATGTTGAGTTGTATGTACAGTATCAACCACTGGTTAACACCTCATATGCTGGGTTGTATGCTCGGTATCAACTTTCTTATGAATAAATTTCACTTGTCGTTGCCACACAGTGTTTCTGACACATGGATTTAAGTTGTTTTAAAGTAATTTCATTCATTGTTTGCTAGGCACTACTTAGAAGTTGACGGAGGACAAAGTAGACACAATTTATGGATAAACAACCTCTTTAATACTGTTAAGGCGACGTTTCGATATAGATCCATATACCTTATCCTGTTTAATTGACTACATGTCCCATTGGCCCCCACCTTTTTGTTCTCTGTCCATCATTTTGCGATAGTCTTATCCTGTTGTTGTCATTACTTACCCATATTACCCCTAGCATGTATGAAATTGTTTGTACATTCTGTACAATGTTCCTAAAATTCAGTCTTGCTTGACAACGGTATCAGGAACTATACCGCAACGTCGCCTTGCAGTATTAAATAAGTTATTATCCATTAATTGTGTCTACTTTGTAATTTCATTCGTGTGGATAAGTGTAAAAAAACATCCTTGTTTCAGGACTTATGATGCAACGGGAGCAACAGAAAGAGCCTTTTGATGAACTCAAGGCTGTAAGTACATACTGTCTATGTCTATACTGTAGTCGAATCTCGTTAAGTGGAAATGGGAGAGACCCGCGAAGATCCGCGGTAGAATAGGTCATGCTTACCGTAAAAGGCAACCATGCTTGTAAAAGGCGACTAACGGGATCGGGTGGTCGGGCTCGCTGACTTGGTTGATGAATGTTATCAATCCTTATTGCGTGGATCGATGCTCATGATGACAATCACTGGATTGTTTGATTATTTAAAGACCGTCGTCATGTAGCTGGAATATTGCTGAGTGCAACAAACAAACAAACAAACAACAGGTGAACCAGAAAACAAATCTGCTGATACTTTCTTTCTTTTTATCGTCACTTAAAACGAGATAGCATGAAACGAACAAGTAGGCAATGCATCTGAGTGCGATGTCGGTTCACAGCAATTGATAGGCACATGTAAACATTTGTTAGGCAACGAATGTACATCGTGACACTGATTGGTAATTGCAGCACTTAAATTTGTCATTGTTTACAGAGAGAGCTGCTCATTATAAACATAGGGTTGTATACATGAAATATAATGTCAAAGATGGTGTTCGAAACATTATTAATGGAAGGTTGTTTTTTTTATTGTTTTTTTTTGTTACTTATTGTGAATAAATAACTTTAAAATACATACAACTCAAATATAAAATAATGTCCAAGCTTTAATTGTAGTAAATTGCAATACATACTACGGTAAATTGTAAAACAATATTAGTCATTAAGAATTGAAAGTCAGTTTGGATGCGTTCATTGAAGTGTGAACGATATAACAGCGCTGGTTAAACTGTGAACCTCCGAGCTTGCGAGGATTTTAAGCACTGGTTAAACTTTCGTGTGAACCTCCGAGCAAGCTCCAAATCAGATCTCGTAACCACCCCTTCAATCAATCAGCATGAAAGAAACAGTGTTAACTTCAAAGTATGAAATTGCTATATAGTATATTTGCTTATATACAAAGAAACAATGAAGTTGAAAATGTGGGACTAAGCTGTTTCGAAATCAAAATCCAGACTTTGAAAATATTGAATTGATAAAGACTCCTGTACTTTAAATTTTCAATAATTGTATCTACTCCAAACAACTTCGATTTCAAGTGTTTGTTCCACTGCATTCACCATGGTCAATTCCGAACACCATCATGTTAAAAGACGAAGCCGTTTCGGAGGTGAATTGTCCGGATGTAGCGGTCTTGAATGGGCGTGGTCACCCGTAGTCTTCAGTTTCTCCGACGTAACCGATGCATCAGCCTGGTAGCATTTATACGGGCTCATCCAAACGTTCTCGTAATGACGGCGTGCGGCGCCCCCTGTTGATTTCAACGGCTCTCTCCCTCTCTATAGCCGTTAAGGGGGCACGGGTGGCCTAGTCGTCTAAGGCGCCGCGATTCGCTGTGCAGAGTTGCGTCCCTTGGGCACGCCAGAAACCTATGATTGTGGTTTCGAATCCCGGTTCGCCCCGATTATATTTCTAGGTTTGTCAGCACCATACCCGTGCTCGTGGGTTTCACCCAAGTGGTAAACGTCTGAGACCTGCATCACTTCGGGCTTTCCTCCCACATTAAGCTGACACGCCGCGATATAACTGGAATACTGTTAAAAGCGGCGTTAAAAACCCAACTCACTCACTCACTCACTATAGCCGTTAAACGTCCCATTTCTTTGGTGTCCCGTTTTTCCCACGGATTACATTTGGCTTGGTACGTGTGATATTTTTGAGTATGTTTTCATATAAACAAATAAAGGTATTGACAATGTTTCTTAGTGCTGGAAATGTACCACATTAAATGCTTTACACATACTATCTCCATTAAATAGTGCTGATGCATTGCATGTGGTTCTCATTCCAGGTGTCTAAATTTATCTACTTAGTAGTATAGGTGCCTACAATTTCTTATAGAAGCACTCTGTTAGTGCTATGAATACATTAGATAAATACATATATGTTATATCTATTAACAGACATCGCACGTGAAAATCCTGAAATGCAGTTCTTCCTTCCTGGTCAAAACCCTGGAGCTAAAGCCAATTCTTGACAAATTGTACAAGTTCAAAATATTCTCTGAGGAAAACAAGCAGGACTGTATTTCAAAGGAGGGGACAACTTCTCAGATTAAAGAGTTTATCTCAATCCTCGAACGGAAAGGAAGAACGGACTTTGATATATTTTTCTCTATTACTTATAATGATAATTCTTATTCGTAAACCATAAGGGTAACATTGCATGTATTAAGCAAAGCATATAATTCATAAAATAGTTAATGTTTAAGGCATCACCATGGAGTAACAAATCACGGACCTTGAATTCCATCTCACAGTTATCTTCAGTGGGTTTCTCACCTACAAGTGTGTATGAAAAGTAGGTCCTGCTTGGTGACGGATCTGATACCAAGTGAATAGGAATGATGTGTTGCTTCTATAAAACCATTAGTTTTAATGATGCGAGTTATGCCATTTGTAAGAGATGAACGCATCTAAGCGAGTAAGTGAGCTCGAGTTCGGTTGTTTCAATGTTATTCCAGGCATAATAAAGCAGGGGAAGAACTGGCTTCACATATTGTTTCCGTTTGAAAGATATTCGAGGGCATCAATTGTAATTTTACTTACTGTATCATGGTGAGAGGTCTTTCTATTTACTTCAGGAAAATGACAACCGGAAGAAGGATATTGCAAGTTTGCAAGGAAAGGTAGAACAACTCCAGGAGTCTCTTGCGCAACTAAGGAAAAAGAAGGCTGACAGTGACATAGAAAAAAAGCTGCTGGAGCAGAGGAATAAATATCCTGAAGGGGTAAGTCTAACTGAGGAATTGCTATGGAATTTGAGCCAACCATAGAGTGATTTGTTTTTGTTAAATTATTTACAGACAACCGTCATATAGCTGGAATATTGCTGAGTGTGGCGTTAAACTTGTTTCATGACCATGTGCTTGCCAGAGCTTACACGTGAACCAATCGCAAATGTTGACAAATCATACTAGGGGTGCATTTCACAGTAGGTAAAGTCAGGATGTGACGTCAGTGGTAGAATGCACAATCTGAAAAAAAGAAACAGCAATGGAATAAACCTATCCCAGCCAGCTGTCATCAAAAGTCTGGCTGCCATACGTGAAAAGCTTGTGTAAGTTCCCATTTACAAGGCCTCCTATGCCACAGCCATTATATGTTTACATAATTACGTTAAATGTTTGATGAGTTTGATCAGTACTATCAACTTTTGGATTCTATAACCAGATGGTATGTCCATTCGCTTGTATACTGGATTCCAATCATCCACAAATTCCAAAGAGATATATACTGGAAGGCCCAGCAAGTGTTCCTCCAAATCTGTGTGTCACAGATTAACCATAATTCACAAAACATTCAGGGACTTTATTCACAGAAAGTATTTGAGACAAGTGGAATCTATGTGGATTCTCAAAACAGTTACAATCTAAAAAAGAACCAATCTTTCAACTACGTCACCATGGATAGATATTTGAAAAACCTTATTTGTCCAAACACTGTATACATACTTTGAGACATATTAAAAAGATGAAACTTGGAAAGACTGATCATCAAGGTTGACATTATAGTGTCAGATATTCTTAAAGTGAAACACAACACTAGTCTCTCAGAATGGCATCACAAGTCAGTATCTCGTGTGTCCGCCATGTGCATTGATGAATGGAATGGATGAGGAGGTTGATTAAGGCCATAGACACTTGATCCCACACTCTGAGGAACGCCTGACGCAGTTCAGCTGCAGTTGTCGGCCTTGGTCGGACGTCATTCAGCCGTCTTTGAATTTCGTCCCACGGGTGCTCAATGGGATTTAAATCGGGACTGAGGGCAGGCCACTGCATGGTTCTGATGCCATTCTGGTGGAGGAACTCTCTTGTTGCTTTTGTAGTGTGGGCTCGGGCGTTATCATGCTGAAACTCGTGGTTGCGGCGACGTGCCAAATGAGTTATGGCGTGTAGTCTCAAGACTTGATCAATGTACCGAGCTGCTGTGACACCATTGCCTCTCCCTGGATGATGCTCGACCACCCCAATAGTCTCTCTCAACAACACAAGCGTCCGAATAACGTTTCACACGGCGTCGCCAGACTCTCTCTCTCTCTCTCTGCCATCTGCTGTTGAGATACAGTAATAGCTCTCATCTGAAAATAAGACTCTTCTCCAATGCTGGTGGCGCCAATGCTGGTGCTGTGTTGTCCCGGCGATGACGTGGTGTCAGAATCGGTCCTCGGTGTGGCCTGTGACAGTAGAGGTGTCTGCTCGTCAATCGTCGACGCACGATGTGCGCACTAATGTGTCCATGGTGTGTCCCTATGGTCTGTCGAGCAGTCTCCGCAGCAGTAACAAAGTGATCTTGAAGATGCTGTCGCACAATGTGATGATCCTGACGTCGGGTGGTGACCCTTGGTCTTCCACTACGTGGTCGGTCATCTGTAGTGTTGTTGGAGCCTGTCTATGATCCAGCAATTCAACAGCAAATGAATGTTTTCCGATCTGGGCTGATTTTTATAGGGCAAGAAATGGGGGAATATATAGGCATTTCAATTTGCATGGAACTGAAGTGCATCGGGTTACCATGGCCGTTGCCACGATGCGTTTTATTGTCATCTGCTTTGTTTTTTTATCATCAAATTTCATTTTTCTTGACAAGGTAATATTAAATTTTAGAAACTTTGACAAAAATTACCCAGATATTTAAATGACAATGCTTCATACAATGTTACTTTGGGTGACGTTTCTTTTGCGTTTTTTGTAAAAAGCACACACGACGAATTGTAAAAAATGAAAGCAAATTCCATCTGAAGTTAACTGAGAGCACATTATGTAAAATGCAGAAAACATTTCCAGGACATTGAATCAATAAACAGACATGCCCATAGGGACCGATTATGCTCCAAGCGTTTGGCAAATTAGTTTAACTTTCGTATATGCTTCACTTATATCGACGATCTGACATCGTTTAATAATGGCCAATTAGCCAATTTCCCACTGATCTACAAATCTGAAAAGGTGATAAGCCAGGGTGACAAAACTATCCACAAGATTGTATGACAAGTGGGAGAAATTTCACTTTCCGATAGTCCCTTTTGTAGAGCAAATTTCGAGTAGCTCCAGCTTTGTGATGTCCACATTTAATGTTTGAAGCACAATCGAGAGTGCTCTTTTACAAAGATTTCAAAGAGCTCTGTAGGACGGTTTGCAAAAACATATTTTGATAAGGGTTACAACATTCTAGACCTAGGTAAAACTTTCATTTTTATGCTTAGACGTGTGAAGGCCTATTACTAAATTTGATTAATCAGTTACCAAAATGTCCAATGCAATTTCCAATTTTGACTCCTACCATATGTTATTCTGTTTATGTGAACACGGAACTTGACTTTGAATGTGTTTGTGAAGAATGCTATCACTAATTGACAGTGAATCATAAACATATTCTTATGATACTGTCTAATTTGTACAACGGACTCAGCTTTTGGCAGAGATTTCTTGGGGTTAATGGAAATGTTTTTTGTCTCTTTTAGTTATTTTTATTTTTATGAAAAGTTTTTTTTAGCTTTTAAATTATACTGAACATAAAAAACGTGACTTTTACATCAACTGAACAAATTCAAACTCTTTGATATCCGGTTAACTATATTATGAGCCGTGGTAGGAGTACAATGAATTATGATATGATATGATGTGTTATGTTTGTCATTTGTATTTTTGTTCAGGTGCAAAACTTGTCTGGAGATGAAAC
Source organism: Haliotis rufescens (assembly GCF_023055435.1). Classification (NCBI taxonomy): domain Eukaryota; kingdom Metazoa; phylum Mollusca; class Gastropoda; order Lepetellida; family Haliotidae; genus Haliotis; species Haliotis rufescens. Next base: position 11,294,717 of record NW_025964383.1, read on the forward strand.
CCCTGACAGAGAACGTATCAAAAGCTTACTTGAATCCCTTTCAAATATGGGTAATAATATTTGTATGTCACTTATAATATATCGAATTTAGGGCACATCATACACATTATAATGTTTTGATTCAAGAAAAAAGTAAACATGTATTGAAATTGTAAAGGCTGTATTATTTATTTAACTTACGATAACAAATTATTTTTTCTAGCACTTCTCACTTGTTAGGTATTTCCCACAATGTCACACCTCATCTGCTGAAGTCGACTGCAGTGGACAACACCTTTGTTCTACAATGTGAGTATTCTGGTGTGTTCTAACAGGTTGGTATAATACACTTGTTTGCAAAGACTATGGTGGTAATACTTTAAACATATGTCATATGACCAGACTACGTTGTGCACGTCAGAAATGACAGATTTATTCAATCGTTCCTTCTGAGAAACGAACCAGAAGTTTTGGAAATCGAAACCGCGTTGAAAACAAAATATTTTGTTACGAAACACGTCAGAGAAGTTGAAAAGTTGAAAATACAACGCATTTATAACAGAATGGATATGTGAAAAGGACAGAAGAAAAAAATATGTGCCAAAAGCGATTAGATAGATTGTTATCATTTCTGATTGCTTCATCGTATTATAAAACATGTAGCCTATGATCGATTGTTTTTCATACTACTTACATTGAATTTGGTTGTTTAGGACCCGTGATCCTGATTAGTTACTATATTAAAAGTTTTAAATAACTATCATTTGTTGTGCAAACACAGATACACATTTAACTTTCCAGTCAACCACTGTCATAGGCAAAACGTTAATCTGATATTTATTATGAGGTACATATAGGACTGGGAATCTATCGCTATCGAGTACTCCCGGCTGTTATTTACTATCCAGATTATCCGCTGACTGGCTCGGTGTTTGAACTAGTTTGAATATATATTTTCTGACGTATTAATGTGTGGGAAAGGACAAAACTGACAGTGCAAACTGCATGTCACAGGGCGTGACCACCTGATCCATGTTTTAGTTTCCTCTTGCGACAGGTTTCACATTATTGGGACCATTGGGAGAAAATACTCAAGACATTATACTCATGCTACCGTTTGGGATAGAATGATGACAAATTGTACTTCGTGGGGTTACCATGTTTCCGCAATTGTTGATGACATATTTATATATCTTCAACACACTGGTATGTAAAAGTGTTTTATACATTGTAATTGTTCTAGATGCTTCCAAGCGTCTGAAACACACGTTGGTGATTTTTTTTTAGATTCACATCGTTAGAATATGCAGGTTATGTCCAAAGGTCCTTCAGGAAATCAAGTTATCTCCTTACCGTGGATGATCAAGTTTTAGTCATGCCATTATAACTCTATAGGTTTTTAGCCTAATCTCAGGCTTGTCATGATACGGTATCGGACATGAATAGCTGGTAATGAATAGTACAGTTGTTGACACTGACCGTGGAAAACAGGGAACCAGTCATTTGTGGCAATCAATATGTCGTTTTCTGCTGGAATAGCTGTAAATACTCAATTTCGTCTCACAACTAGTGTATTACAAATGTGGCAACTGTAACAGTCTCATAACAAACACGTTGCTTTCGAGAAGCTTCGTTATTGCATAACATTCCATTTATTGAAGGGTTTATAACATTTAGTGATATGTCCCTGCCGATGTTTATTCATTTCTTGGACTAAGGTGTACCCTCACTTCATGAGGGAGTGAGTGAGTGAGTGAGTGAGTTAGGAGATAAACCTACTGTGTTTTGAATTTTTTTAATATTTCCACTGTAGAGTAGATATCTCTTATTTAAATTTGGAACTGAGCGCTTTAGCAACAGTGGGACTACATCGAATTTCAAAACATGGAAGGTTTATCGCTTTTCTACCATGAAGGCAACAACGCTTTGAAAACGTTATTCTCTTGCAACACGTAACAGAACCGGGCACAAAGGTCTGCAATATTAGAACATTCCGACAAGTGACAACAGGTAGTAAAATGTGTAACAGATATGAATAAAGCTCATCATTTAAATACCCATAGTCTTGGGAAATTCAAAATACATGTAGGTTTTCATAACACATAGTTTTTCAAAAACCCACCAAACTTAGTCCAAAGATAAATGTTTATTTTCATGGCAACCTGCTCTGCGCTGGTTCGACTCAGCGAGTCATTTCTTGGAAATCAACGAGAGAAGTCATTTTTTGGAAATCGAGTCTGCCATTTCCATTGTAGGGGTGACAGGTTGTTAAATAGTTATAAAAATGCTGAACGAATATAGTTCTCAAAAAAACTTTTTGAATTATCATTCTACTATTAATTTTACATGAGTAAGTTTTATTAGGTTTGCAATTACCCCAGTAGATAATTGAAAAGAACAAAATAAATGCCTCTCCACCTCGAACTTGGATGTGGCCGAACTTGACCTAAATCACGCTTACTCACTTCTCACAACTGGCAATGCCTGACAGTGTTGTGATAACATTTTGTGCCTCAGACAAGTTACTAGAGCCAGATGACAACCCCGATCTTTGATGTGGTTCAGCATTAACCTGTAGATTTAGTGGAAATGAGCCTGCTGGTGCAATGCGATTGCCAATGGAACTGAGTATGACTGATGAAGCCGCTTTTTAGGCTAAAGACAAGCCGGCTATTTTGACACAGGAATCTGCATGATTTGACCTGTCACTTTCAAGATTTCAGGGATTCAAAGCCTATGTGTGAAAGCAATGATACCTTTGTGACTCAGACATAGTGGTTCGTGTATGAGTTTCATTATTGTGCTTGTCCTGAAATGAATTTCATCAAGTTAGAAAAGCTGTGACTTCAGTGATGTCGGGACTGACGTCACAGCGTTTCAAACTTGATGAAATTCATTTGTCATTGTTTTCGTGGCATTTCGAAGGGACCAGTGTTTTCTGATGGACTTTCAAATCAGTCATTGTCGGTTATTGCATCGAACATGTCCCTAAAAGTTTCATAAACAGTTAATTTGCATGCAAAAAAAATGCCTTAGTAAAGTATTGTAATCTCATCATCGAAGCAGTCAGGGTTACGGTCTAGAACATCCAATATCAAACTACCGTACTTCCTCTATTAGACGCTGGGCCGTCTATTTATTTCGCGGGAACCCTTGACACGGCGTGTAATGGAGACCTGCCTTGTATTTGACACCCGGCGTGTAATAGGGGAAAGATATATACGTTTTACAGTTTACATAGGGCCGATCGATCGGCAGCCATTTTTGTATGAATCGATATGTAGGCTATGGATGTATTCATACGCACGGTTTTGTGTGTGAAAAGGCTTGATATATTTTAAAGGGGTTTCCCTTGCAAAAAGGCTCTTTTTAACTAATCAGAATCAAGCATTCATCAATGTCATGGACGAATATGGTTTTATGCCACCTTTAGCAATATTCCAGGAATATCACGGCGGGGGACACCAGAAATCAGCTTCACACAAGGTACGCATTTTGGGGAATCGAGCCCGGGTCATCGACGCGACGAGCGAACGCTTTTATTACTAGGCTACCCCACCGACCCCTCACTTCATGAATAAGAATAATGCTGCTAAGGTGTATTGTCGTTAAATGAAACAGAGACAGATAGATTTAAAAGAAACACAGTTCACTTCATAATCCTCGAAGACAAGGCTCAGAAGTACTCTCTCTCTTGCAGCAGTGGGGGCAATAGACATTTTATTTGAGGCATAAACTTTAAAAGAAGCAAGTCTAGATTTTCCTCAGGTGCTGAGTCTCCCATCTCATTTGGTGCTCCTTTTAAATGGATTTATTTTATTCTATCAAACTTACATATTTTAAGAGACTAAGCGTCAGTCTAGCCCACACCTACACATGCGTGTCGTGGGAGGCGACGACAGACAAAGACGTTTATTCACATAAATAGGGCACCGTTAACCCATTAAAATATCATCGCAGGTTCTGGCAATGTGACAGTATTAAATCTGGGCTTCTTGCGTTGAGCCGCAACACCACATGAGTTAAATTACACAATCTCGACAAAATTACATGGTAGATTGAGCCATCCGTTCGCTAGTAGTTCATTTGTATGTAGTATTATGTCATCATTTCTTAGGATTTGTGATGATACCTATTGTAAGAAAAAGGAAAAAAACGTGCCGACAGGTCTGTATGGTGATACCTTATATATTCGGAGCATCACTAACAATTACACAGCCGAATTGCACATGTTTTTGATAAGGTGGGTTGTGTCTATTGACAAATTGTCAACGCATTTGTATTTACTGTCTATAAAATAATTAAATAATACTACATAATTATAAGTTTTGATATTACTGAAGAGCTGCGCGCGATCACGATGATGTTCAGACGATGGGGAAATCTCCCTCTGGTCCATATAACTGAAATCGACTAATTAAACATTTGCACCTCGATTTGTTACAGCACAAAGTTAGCTGTACAGTCTACACAATCGCGTCATTACAGTTTACATCGGGATTTCAATTATTTCAGAAAAATTAAGAACAAAATGATGCTTACTTGTGGTCTGCAAGTAATACCAGTCGATACTTGAACACTAAGCCTCTGGTCACACTTTAAAGCTATTTGTTGTTTTTCATAAATAATTATGTCATTGTTGGTCCCTTTGAGTATTCGACGCTAAATATGACAAAACACCCAATATGAATTTTCTCCTTTCAAACACTTTGTATCATTTCTTTTGGACATTAGTGTATGTAGCTATCGTGAACCATACTATTATCATTCAACCTGGATGTATCCTAGTTCTTGTTGCCAGGGACATCCAGAATATATCCCCATGCATATAAGACAGCTTTGGCCTAGATCAAGTTACTCTCAGGCCTCGATATATGGAATTAGCTTTTGGGAGGTGGCCTTGAAACAAGAGAGGAGAGAGCTGAGAGGTCCATGGTTTATACAAGCAAGTGTCATATAATTCAATCATATATAATATGACATTCAATGATAATAATAATGATAACACTATCCCAATACAGTTTCAATCTTGGCCTGGGTACAAATGCAATGTATGTTATATTGGAGTGTGTACGGTAGTAAATACGCACAAAGTCATTAATACAAATGATACAACATTTACTAGAGTAATAACGGTAATGACAAATAACATAAGTTTCTAAGTAATGATATAAACAGCTAATAATAATGCCTTTTGGTAATATTATCGTAATACAGTTTCCAGTCTAGTAAGCAATGCAATGTATGTTATATTGGAGTGTGTACGGTGTACGATAGCGTTATTATACAAGGGATACACGTTTACTGAAGTAATGAGGCATTGACAAATAACATGAGTTTACAGATAAATTGAGTAATCCTAACATTTTGATAGAGCATGTAAGGTACAACCTGCATGACAATTATTTACGTCGTTGGATGTCGTGCCAAATTGGACAAACTACGGGAAGAATGTTTGATTAAGGTTTACACCAAATTGATAGAAAGAGAAATATGTACGTTGGGCATATACGGTAATCTGAGTGGTCAGGCGAGGCACAAGACATTTACTTTGGTAAAGACGGTAAACATTCATATGTGTATTTTTAGTAATACTTTTTATAACATCATAGTCTCGGCAAATACGGTAGGTAAAATAGCCGGGTAATTGTTCAGAGTAAAGATGCTAAGGTTTACGATAGAAGATATAGCTCAGTTTTAGAGAGAATATTAAGTTTCATTAGTGATCCTATTTGGTGACTACAGTAATCTATCATGAGGGAGCGTAATTATTTCGGCAAAAACGGTAAATAAAATAGCAGGGTGATTAGTCCGCATAAAGATACGAAGGTACGCGGTAGGAGAAGGAGAAAGGCTGTTTTGTACTGTATATAACTGAGTAAGGAAAGAAACTTATTACAGTATTTAAATACTTATACATGGTGTTAAAACATAATAAAATCAGAATGCGTTGTTGTTGTAGCTTATACTGAAAGCACGTACGGGAGGTAAGTCTACTCATATAACATTTGATGAGCGAACTGGTGTAAATATCAATTGATTGACCTACCTATAACAGAAATATTAGTTGCTGAATCTTTTTGTGACAAAGCTACATGTACGCTACGCCACAGTTCGAAAATCCTGAATGGTTATACATTGTTGAACATAGACATAGAATGGGGATATTATAGCCGATGTGGAAAAGTGGTAATGGAATATTGGTTTTGTACATAAAGACATATAACTGGAGGAGCCCACGTCGCAATATGCCTAAAACATTATTGGATAGTACCTAAGTATTAAACGATAAATACTATATTATCAACAGGCGTTTAGAACAAACATGTATTTGCGCATATTAGATAGAACGTTACACTGTGACAGTACTGATTCACTTATTTAAACTTAACTCTAACATTTTCTAGACAATAATAACAACCAAATAAGCATCGTAGACATAAAATAACAAGTCGTCTTACCTTGAAACAAGAGAGGAAAGAGGTGTGAGGTCCAAGGCTTATTCAAGCTAGTGTTCTTGTGACAGCTCTAATGTATAACATTAATATTTTCTCTGATGTTGTGGGTTTGACACGATGGTATCTGGCCAATGCCGATAACGTTTACAGCGCGCAGTTTGTGGTAAGCAGCTGGTGTCAGCCTGGCCTACTGAGAGATGATATTAAGAACTGTTTAGAACGTGGTTAAACACATGTCTGCTGCCAAGCGAATAGGTATTCACGACAGAAGAAGGGAATGGAAAGATGGTAATCTCAGTATTGCCGAACAAAAGTTCATTTTAATTATAGTTTGGAAGATCGTTAATCATGCGTTATCTACCATAAGTTAATTTATGGTTCTTGTAAATGAGTTTGCTGAGGGAACGCCGCTGCGTTCGACTCGTGTCATGATAAACGAGCTGTACCGTGCCGACTGACTTGCCAATATGAGGATTTCCGTTGTTAAGGATAATTTGTGAAAAATTTAAAAAAAGCACGGGTATGGTGCTGACAAACCTAGAAACATAATCTGGGCGAACCGAGATCCGAACCCACAATCATAGGTTTCTGGCGTGATCAAGGGACGCAACTCTGCAAAGCTAATCCCTTCTCCTCAGACGACAGGGCCACCTGTGTCCCCGTTGTTCCCTCAAAACGTCAAAGTTATTGTTATCAGGTGAGGCTGAAATTTCCAAGAATGAAACTTCTGAAACATTGCTGTTAAAAGACCCTCTGAACACTTTACATGCCTGTATATAAATAGACCTGTGTCAGAGGACATGTAAAGAATTACAGGAAATGGAAAGGTGACGGTCAGTAGATCAAAAACAAAGAACCTGCGACATGGAAATTATATTGATAAAGTGTATTGGTTGACAACGTATTATTATAGATTGTTAATGAGCTCACAAACACATAAATACAAGAAAATGTTTACGGGATGTCAGTTCTAGGACTAATTACATATTAATTCAGTTTCACTTGGACAACATAAAACGAAGCAACATGGAAATTACATCCTCTAACTACACAAGTTCTATTTTATGACTCAGTCTTATCAAATTTGCATAGTTACATGTGCGTTTATCAGGTTCGTATGCAGTGTCATTGACTGATTAACTTAGCGGATTTTGTTTACTATCGAAACTGTAGCAAATACACAGTCAAAGATTCGTTAATCCGACACCCGTTAATCCGACAATCGGCTTTATTAGACACTTATGATGGGAACCGATTAAATCAGTGTTTTTAAGACCCGTTAATCCGAAAGTCTCGCACTCCGACTCCGACTCCGACACACCTAATTTGCAACGAATTGCTGAAATCACTTATTGGTCAGTCTCGTTGATCCGGCATGGTGTACTCACGAGTACACAGCCGGGTTTTGTTATTCGGCGAGTAGCTGCATATTACAACGGCTGCAAATATATACTTGCTTACCAATAAACGATTACTGCTTTAAATAAACAAAACCGTGGGTATAGACCAAACTCTATCGGACCAATGTCCCCGAGAAAATGGCACTCCACAGGGCAGTATCCTCAGCCCCACCCTCTTCAATATAATGATAAACGATCTATACGAGGGCCTATCCCCTAAAGTAAACACATCAAAATTCGCGGATGATGGAGCCATCTGGATCCGCACTAAAAGCATGAAAATTTACTCCAAAAATCTCTTAATAAAATACAACAATGGGCTGACAAATGGGGCTTCTCCCTTAACTCAGAAAAAACAACAGGAATAGTATTCAAACATAAAAACATGAAACCCGCCTCCCCAATCCTCCAACTAAACAATCAAACAATCAAATTTCAAAAACAAACCAAATTCTTAGGACTTATTTTCGATGAACATCTCACCTTGGATGCTCACATCCAAAACCTAACAACTAAATGCAGTAAAGACCTAAACACCCTAAGATGCCTAACTGGCTCTAACTGGGGAGCCTCCAAAGATACTCTCCTCTCTCTCTACATATCACTAATTAGATCAAAACTAGACTACGGCTGCGCCATATACAACACCCTAAACAACTCCCTATCTAAAAAACTTGACTCAATACAATATCAGGCTCTCAAACTAATTACACGCACCCAACATGGCACCTCCTACACCTCACTTCAGGCCTTAACAGGAGAAATGCCGCAGTCTACGCAGGGAACAGCTAAGCTTAAATTTCTGGGCCGCGTCCAAATCAAACCCTCTCATCCAAAACTTAATAAACCAAAACATCAGCCCTAAAAACCAAGCTCTAGCTCGTAAACACTTACTTACCCCAATATCCCAAAGAATAACAAACTACCTAAATGAACACCAAATTAAAAATCTTAAACAAAACTGCAAACAATCAAATATCTTCACCCCTAAACTTAAAATACCCAAAATAGACACAACACTAGCTAGCCAAATAAATAAACAAACCGACCTAAACATAGCTAAAACTACCACACTAGCATACATACACGAAAATTTGCCAAATTGGTGTCACATTTACACGGACGGATCCTCAGATCCGACCTCCAAACACACGGGTTTCGGAGTCCATACCACACAACCAACTAAAACCACACAATCCTTCCGACTCCCAAATAACCAATCAATATTCACGGCAGAACTAATGGGCATGGCCTCAGCCCTCCATAATCAAGAATCCAAAAACAAAACAAAAAATCCTAATACTTACCGACTCCCTAAGTGGACTGCAAGCCCTCCAAAACAAAAATACCCAAAACCGACCTAAATTAATAAATCAAATACTTAAAAGTTCCAACGACCTAACTAAGGCAGGCAAACAAATAACCTTCTTGTGGATACCCGCCCACGTAGGAATATACGGTAATGAAAACGCCGATAAAGCAGCTAAACTATCCCTCAAAATCCCAGAAATAAGCTTAAACTTACCCATCTCAAAATCAGAAATTAAAAGTGTAAACAAGCAAAAAATCACCAAAAAAATGGCATAACCTATATCTAAACTTAAATTGCCAAATCAAAAAAGTGCTCAGCAAACCACTAACCAAACCAAACATTCTCCATCCATCAAAAAAAAACGACAGAGTAATCACTAAACTCCAAACAGGACACACCAACCTAAATAACCACCTAAAAAAATAAAAATCACACTACAGGTAACTGCCCACACTGCAAACAACTAGAAAACCCAGAACACGCACTCATCCACTGCACACACTACCTCACACATCGAACCGCATTACAAACCACCCTCAATCTAAACAAGGCTCTCACTCTAGAAGCAATACTAAACCCACAAAATAAACTAGAAAACTTCAAGGCCTTAGGCGTATTCTTAATCAAAACGGAACTAATAGAACGCATCTAAAAACGTAATAACCTACCAAATCAAAATCACATAAACAAACAAACATCCACCATACCCAGCTCCCTTAGTTCTCCTCCCCAACCCCATCGGCATCTATTCCAAATCTCAAAATTCCCAAATTATATATAAGCAACCCCTAAACCCCCCTCTTGGGTTGGACAGACCACCTTCGCCCCTTTCGGAAACACATTAAATGGCCTGGACGGGCCCATGTGCGAAATACGCATCAGTCGGAAAGCGCACGTTAAATCTCCAAAGTAAGTAAGTAAGTAAGTAAGGTAATCGAGTCTGGGCAGGATACATCGGTATTTAATGGTCTCAGCAACGATCAACGTTGTCGGTGTACGATGACACACAATCAGCCAGGTCAATCATTGGACCCAACACTTTCTAGTCGCGCGCCAAAGTCCCAGCTTCGATTCCCCGCATGGGTACAATACGTGAAGCGCATTCTGGTGTTCCCCGCCGACATAATGCTGGAATATTGCTTAAGGCGGCATAAAACTCACTCACTCAATCTATTTTGTCGTTTGTTACAAAACAAACATGTTTGTGAAGGGTATGTATTCTCCCCCCAAAGCCCCCAAGGTGATGTGCATCGCGCAGAATACACGTAAAATCCAGTGCTGCATAGTTTACCCTTGGAATATGAGCACCATGGGTTAAAGTGATATGTGATATTAACATGGCATGTGTTGGTGTCATTATACACGGACGTTTGTGTTACATCTCATCTAAACGTATTCTGTTTATTTAATAGTTGCATTCAATTGAAAACAATCGTACAAGCCACATGTCATGCTGTGCCTTGCTCACTCTCAATTATTTTCAGGCTTCTGTGATTAAGCTAATCTTAACTATGAGTTACAGCAAATCATCAGTATGCAGTTACTCAATCATCCCCATCCCGCGTGAAACACTATTATCATTCAACCTGGATGTATCCTAGTTCTTGTGGCCAGCACATCCAGAAGATGTCCCCATGCATGTGTACCTCGTCTCTCAGAGGTTTTCTTAGTTATAAATTTGTCATTATATTTTTATTCATTATGAATCAGAAAGATAAATCAATGTTTTGGAATACCTAATGACGTGCGCGTGATCACGTGACAGATACGGTGAAGACGATTGCGATAACGGGTACTGTACAGTTTGTTATATTTCCATTGTTTTCATTCCCACTTGTCGCTGTGTAACAGATCCTCTCAAACCTTTCTCCTTGAACCAAGATAAGCGCCTTTCCTCTTAGTTCCACAAAAATCAATGTCGGCAGTATTTGTTTGCCAAGCAATGTACATGTTGCTCGTTATACCGTGTTTCTGTTATAAGATGACGCGTGGGAGCAGTAACTCCCTGTCATCGCCTTCAGCGTGATTATCACGCAACATTTAAGCCTAAGTAAATCCAAATAGCATCCGCAAATATATCTGATGGTGTAGTATCATTTTCTAATGTTGATATGTTGATATGTTATATATCAAAAGGCCTTCTTCACTTCTGTGATGTGATTGTTTTTATGTTACATTATTTGTAGTTGAGTAGATTGTATTTATTTATAAATCACGAAATCATCTAAATATCACGATACACCTTAATCATCACTGTTTGTTAATGTACATGTAAACTACATTCATATGTTGTAGGTATACATCTGAAGTATGACAAAGACAGAGTCAATCTCGACTGGGTCCATATCAACACAGAAGGAGACCTGGTCAACTGGACGTCGTACACAAGACCTGCAGGGGAGGGGAGACTGAAGATGTATGATGGCACATGTAGCACTGCCCCCCTCCCCCGGGCTGGCTGTCCCCAGTACTGGGAGGTGGTGAACAGGGTCAGTCTGGACGAACCACTCATAGGGAACCTCCTCATCCTGGAGGTGGGTGTGTGTGGGGAGGAGCAGAGGGACGTGTCTCATCATATAGGTGGACAACCAAGCACCTGCTGCATGCAGGTCGCCCACTGTCCTACACACGACGGGATATGCAGGGAGACACGGAAGGAGGGGACGCATGTGCTCTGTCTGCCTGACACTCTCCCCAACACAGCAGGGGCATCACACACACTACATTACGGGGTTGTCTATGATGACGCCAGGAAGAAGATTGTCTTCATTGATGTGAAGGAGAATAAAGTGATGTCGACGTTAGACAATGTAGACTCTAGTCAGCCACTGTGGCCGATGTTCGGGGTGTATAACCCAGAGTATGTCACTGTCAGCATGACACTTGTAGTGGGCAGCGACATCAACATGACAGAGGAGAAGAAAGCAATGATTGTCAAGGCGCTGTCGTGACGGTGACAGTGATTGTCAAGGCACTGTCATGATGGTGACAATGATTGCAAGGCGCTGTCGTGATGGTGACAGTGATTGTCAAGGCGCTGTCGTGATGGTGACAGTGATTGTCAAGGCGCTGTCGTGATGTCGTGGCGTCAGAGAGGTGGCCGTGATGGGGATAATGAACAAATATAGACTTGTAGATATTTACTACTCAGAAACAACTACGTGACAAACAAATAACTTATATGTGACGGAAGGCTTTCAGTATGAGCTGACGGTATAAGATATCCTCGTGTATCCATGTAGAGGTCATGTATTCTACTCACAGTTAAAAACAACTGTCATTGAGAATTATGAATAGTTAAGATGAAACAGATAGTATTTTCCAGTTACCGACAGTCAATCTGAAGGCGACACACATCCAATGTTACCACACAAGAATGAAATAACTGAAGCGTTCGTAAAATGCACGAGATCAACAATTTTGAGAGGCAGATAGTGACAACAAAGTTGAATACAATATGTTTTGATTTACTATGAATAAAATACGATTGGGGGATCAAAATTGGGTGTCCTATGTACGCATTTATTATTATTATTTAACATGGTCGCGCTTTGAACAATAATTTTGACACGTTTGCTTGTTTAGTACGAGCGACACTGTCTCTTATAGGATTCCATAGGAGACAAAAACATGTTTTTGCAACATTCATCAATACTGATTCAATAAAATACGAGTCAAAATGTTTACATTATTATTCAATGATTCAATTTAATTTTGCATCCGGGATATATATTGTGTGAATTAAATCAATACAGCTACATCGAATGTTGATCTCTTAAATCTGAGTGAAGCCTATTGCCCGAATGAACACTTGACTCGATTGTGTAAGTTGAATGCTTCTTGCCATCCAAATGTGATGGATGAGGATATGATCACAGTAATTTTTTGTTGGGTGAAGTACACATGAGTTTTCACGTTATGTATAATTATTTTGCATTTTGTTTCATGCAGAATGTTATGTTAAAAGTGACTGGCTTGACGAATGTCTATGTGTAGTAATATTGTAGTTACACACTTCTACAAATATGACATACATGAAATATCAGCTGAAAAGACTTCTTGCACACTGAACATCGTTTGCAGTTATATGTTGTGGGAGATATAGGACTTGATGTTGAGGGAGTATCACAATCACATGTACCGTTATCTCACATACACTTGTATTATTGGTGTCATATAGTCTAAATATTTCAAACAATTACATGTTTGAATGCTTGAATATATATATTGTAAAATGGGCCTGTGGCCTGATTTACTGAAATAAACCACTACCACTACTATAGTCTAAATATATATTCTATCACATGATTAAAATGATTTCCCAAAATGTTGTTTGAAATATTTATTCATTCTACCTCTGCTCGTGGGTTTCAACAAAGTGGTACACATCTGAGACCCGCATCACTTGACTGCAGTCAACATGCTGGGTTGTATGTTCAGTATCAATCACTGGTTTATCCCTCATATGCTGGGGTGTATCCTAAGTATCAACCACTGGTTTGCTTCCCATATGTTGGGTTGTATGTTCAGTATCAACCACTAGTTTACCTCTCCCATGCTTGGTTGTATGTACAGTATCAACCACTGGTTTCCCTCTCACATGCTGGGATGTATGTTCAGTATCACCCACTGGTTTACCTCTCCCATGCTGGGTTGTATGTACAGTATCAACCACTAGTTTACCTCTCACATGTAGGATTATATGTTCAGTATCAACCACTAGTTTACCTCTCACATGTAGGATTATATGTTCAGTATCAACCACTAGTTTACCTCCCACATGTTGGGTTGTATGTTCAGTATCAACCACTGGTTTACCTCCCATATGTTGGGTTGTATGTTCAGTATCAACCACTGGTTTACCTCCCACATGTTAGGTTGTATGTTCAGTATCAAACACTGGTTTACCTCTCACATGTTGGGTTGTATGTTCAGTTTCAACCACTGGTTTACCTCTCACATGTTGGGTTGTATGTTCAGTATCAAACACTGGTTAACCTCTCACATGTTGGTTTGTATGTTCAGTATCAAACACTGGTTAACCTCTCCCATGTTGGTTTGTATGTTCAGTATCAAACACTGGTTAACCTCTCCCATGCTGGGTTTTATGTTCAGTATCAACCACTAGTTAACCTCTCACATGCTTGGGTGTATGTTAGGTAGAGGTGACGGTGACCCGGTCGTCACGGTGACGACATATCACTCGTAGAATTGAATTTCCGGGATAAGAATCGAATCCCAGGTTAGCGTGTGATCATTCGTTTGATCCATGCATTCTCTTGTGATAAACGTGATGTCCTCCCTTTTCAACCCGGAGAAAAGCCTGAGGCTGACATGTATAAACATGGAAAATGTCAGTAGCTTACTATTGCTTGGATTTCAGTGACTTCAGTGACTTGATTAATTCTTCCTGCTTTTGTTTCTGATAAGTTTTTGTATGTTTCCGGTGACATTTATCAACTTGACATAATTCTTCTCTTAAATGTCTCCTAAAAGCACTGGAGCCTTTACATTATGTATGTAAGCCTAAATTACAAAATAAATGCTTCGGTCATTTGAAGCCAGTTGGTCACAAGAGCTGAAACAACACACGGATTTTTTTAATAAGGCGAATGGAGCAGAGTAGGTTTAGGGATTATCGGCTGTTGTGTGAAAACAATGCTTCCGAAAGATCGACGTCCTGTCCCTATGAACAAACCTACAGATTACGGACTGAACGTCACAAGTCTCTGTCAGGTTTCTTAATGTGTTATTACTTTTGGTGGAGAATATGTTTCTTGTACACCCCACTTTTTGTTTGTTTATGGTAAAAGTTAATAAGAGGAGATTTGGTGAGGGACTAGAGGTATCTTTTCAGAGGGTGTTATTCTGGCATTACCCACTATTTACTGGAGGATGTTGGAAATGAATATAGCCTGTCATGTTGTTTGACTACAGATAGGATTTGTTATCTTAACAATCACTGGGGGTTTCACATTAGAGGTGATTTTTACAATTGCCCAAATGATCCTGCTGAGTATTGGTGCTTAGTGATGTCAAATCGAACATTTTATTATTAGAGGAAATTGGTAGAGAATTCTGAATACCATCTGTACAGGATATCTTCAGGATTTTTAGCCCTTTCTTTCTCTGTGTGTAATTCTGATGGAAAGAAGTCATTCAACCAGTTCACGAATTCCATGGTAAACAAAGATCAGACTTGGTTAGAATCCTTGTTTATCCGCGACAACTTCTCGCTGGTGAAATTGTAGTGAACTTGAGAAGTGGTGATGCTTTTTTATATTCATATAATTATAATATGTCAAACTGTACATACATGTGTGTGTGTGTGTGTTAAATCATAAAATTCAAAGGGGCTGTTCCCTACACCAAACAATACCATATGAATCATATGTATGGATTATATAAAGCTCTCACATGCATGAAAGATGTTACCAATAACTAGTGGAGGAAATTGGAAATGGCTGAACCTGTAGATAGCGTCAAATCCGCGATGGATTTGACAGATCTCAAAGAGTAACATTCAACAGGCTCATTACCTTGTGATCATGTTAACATTTGTTCTTAACAGTTTAGAAAAAGAAAAGTTATTTGAAGTGAACTACATTGGAAAATGAGAGAAGAAAATAATAGGCAACGTTTTATCATAAAAACTCTCTGTTCAGTAAACACCAGTTGTTATTTTAGTACTTTCAAGAGGAATTCCAAACCTTTTTTACTCTGTTATGATATATAATGTCAAAGTGAAAGCACAAAAACATTATCATGCAAAAAGCATTTTCCATGGACTTGTTTATTTTCTATTTTGATATACATGTGTTCAGATTGATTGACAAATATACAATATCAATTATAAATTTCTTCCGTGTATGAATGCGTGTAATTCTTGCATATTGGCTCGCCAGTTCGCATAATGCTTCATATGAAAGCAAAATTGTGTGTTTAATAAACATCATCTCTAATGTCAGTGAATGATTTCAAACCGCATGTCTTGGTGTTACACAGCCAGTGTCCCAACTCTCGTGTATCTACATTAATGTTTCGCCCTCGCCATCTCATAATGCCAGACAGGTAAATGCCGTGTGTTGTTTTAACTAATTGTAGGGGAACTGGGTTGTAGGGGAAATGGGATGTAGGGGTTTTGGGAGATAACCGTTCCGAGAGTACATAAGCACGCGTTTTGGTATTACATAATGTGTAATAAAGTTGTATGTTTATTGAACGGGTGATCTCTTCACGGTCAAGTAATAAAATTATATATCTACTTTGTGTAATGGCTGTAATTTCTAATCATGCATCTGTGCTATGATCTCTCAAGAAGCATACTTTGAGGACAATGGATGTGTATATAATTACATAGATTCCTGGTGACAGTAGGTTGTCTGATAATGAGTCAAAGGTTACTTATTTAAAGGTGTGTAACCTTTTGGGTGTGATATATGTGTCTGTCAGGACCAGAGTGTGCATCTTTACACATTAACAGAAAACGGAGACTCATTTATAAATGTCAATTTTGTCCGTAATATATGTCATATTCTTACACTAGAATCTAGCTATTCTTAAGGCCAAAATCACATTTCGTGGTATTCGAGTTTCAGCGTGTAATTATCACCACATGTCTTCTGGATGTTACTTCACGAAATACGATCATCAGTGTGGTGGTTGTAGCTGTTAGGTTCTGATGGTCATTCATTCAAGACAGATCATTGGTCTATCAATACCCTCCCCGTCTGCGATGAGTGTCCAATTATGCTGTTACTTTGTTACATAACATTAGGAGCAATACTGTTGTTTAGAGTAAGGCAACAGAACGCAAATTACTTGAGTGAGGGGTGCTACTGTAGGGCAGAACATTTCGCGAACACCTGGTGTCATCACATGTTATTTTCACCTTAATACATTTTCTATAGTTGTTTAGATATAATCTTTTTTTTTCTGACACATCTGGAACACATCTCATATATTCAGTGACAGAAAGTGATGATAAAACAGAGAGTGGTTAGTTTACCTCCTACTCCTAAGCCAACATGTAACTTTGATATGTTAACAAGTATGCATAATATATAGAACAAATAACATCATAGCTTTGTTATGTGTTTTTTCATGTTCATAAAAAAATGTATGTAAGAATACAATCGCTTTTAAAATATAGACTTCGGAAATAACCACCGTGCCATGTTGCGAACCTAAGTGATAGTAAGTGGGGTGTATTTTGGTGTTTTTAAATATTCAAGTAACATCGTCAGTAAGTGAGAGAGTTAGTATGTTTTGCGCCTCTTTAGCAATATTCCAGCAATATCATAGCTGGAGCCACCAGAAATGGGCTTCGCACATGTGGGGATGCGAACACGCGCCTTCAACGTGACGAGCTAACGCTTTAACCACGAGGCTACCCCGCCGTGTTTTGGCCGAAGGAAAGCCATATAACTGACTTCATATGAATCGAATCCGGGTTTCATTATGTCTAATAAACCAATTAACCCTGTAATCATAAGGCTACACAATCACCCTCACGAATGTAGTTGAACAAGATAAGAATACATCATCACAGTTGTAGTATACCTTAGTTTGTTTGTATCATCAACAGGGAAATGATATTTAAGCTCTCAAAGTCACATTTGAGTTAATTCTATATATTTTCTTAAGTTCGTAGAACTTATAGAACAAACAAATGTAAAACACGCATCCATTTTTGTCTTCGGATGCTGCAAGCAAATTTAAAAAATGCATTTTTGGAACAGGACATTTTGAATGCATCAAACATATTATATAACATTCAAGCAGCAATAATCTTCGTTATAAACGCGGTCGTGTTTTGGTCGTAAGTTTACGTTCCTACTCCAATTATGGATATATTTCTAGTGTAGTGTTATCAGGGGTGAAAGATGGTCACCTCCTAAGGTTGCGACTCAACTGGTACATCAGTCGCAGTATCTCTTGTCCATGTGACTATAGCTGTTATCAATGAGCTATATTGGTGATAACACCTCACGTCCTTCGCCTTCATCTCGTAACTGGATTCGTACACATGTTTGTCTGTTACATTTTCATTGTTTGATAAACTACGTACGGGTATTGTGTAGTGTATCAGTAACCCACAAGCAGTATATGATATGAATGTTATTACTTTGAGTATTGATCATAACTTAAATTTAACATTGGAGACAAAAACGAATATCAAAACTTACAGCATGTGTTTAAATTAAGGAATTCAAAATTGATGCAATCGCTTTTTAACAGAGGGCAAGTTCTATAAGTTTTGCGGCTCTATAATGCTTAAGCTTTCAATTCACTTGACAAGCTATAGCTGATGGAAAAGTATTAAAAGAATGATACTCTTTGTTTCAGGTGATGCTTAATTACTTGGCTAAATCATAATGGGGTTGTATGTACTTATATGTACCGTTTCATACCAAGGCGCAACGATAGTTCAGAGGAATAACCAGACATTCCATTGTAAGCATTATTTGCAAGAAGCATGTTACATGCTGCACTGATAAATAATTTGTAGTATTGATTAACTAATTGTTATAAGGCTCCGTTGATTCAATGGTATTGGTAAGATTTCGATGTTTCAATATTGATAACTACTGCTGTGGCTTCGAATTGGCGTATACTTGGCCTGCACATTGATGTAGTGAGTGTTGATAACCTTACACGCTATCCATATGCGAGTCAACGGTTTCTTTAACTTAAAGCCGTGTTTCTGTTCACGGTTCTGACATCAACAGTCAAGAGTGTGCAGCAACGCGTAGCTATTGGTGAGGACGTGATAACTACGCCACTGGTGGAGAAGGACCTTTACGTTTCATGAATGTATATTTAACTTATAATGAGTACATCATGCTTCACGCTGATTCATTTAAAAATCAATAATAATATTTACAGTTATAACCACATGTTCGTTTTATTCGAGCGTCGGTGGTGACAAATTAAAGTTATTGTCTTCTAGGTGTTTAATCATCGCCAGTTCGCAATGAGCAATTGTTCCAGTCCCCGAATACAGCTTTCTGGTTCGAAATCAGCGAGTTGATGTTAATTCATACGAGATACATGCTGGCGCAACGCGACGACAATTGTTCACGTTATACAGACAACTTGCTTGACGTAATGCCTCACTCTGTGTGCATGCACCAACATATACATCGATGTTCTACACTAGACCCTGTGTGTACATGCATCATAATATACATCAATGTTCTACACTGCACCATGTGTGTATATACATAAATGTTCTGTATGTACATTCATCAATGGTCTATACTTACAACCCATGAGAGTATGTGTAGGGATACATAGATCTCTTCTATATACTGACACCCTGTGTGATGTACCAATGTAAACATCAATGTTCTGTAGGTGCCAATACACACATCCCTATTCTATACTTCCTGCCTGAGTGTACTCGTCCTAATTATTGCATCATTTTTTTATATTGACACGCCATGTACATCTACATCCCCATGTACCAATACACCACTATTATATACTTCCACCCTCTATGTACTTGTCCTAATACATATATCAATTTTATATACAGTGCTTACACTCCGTGTAGTTCTACATCAGTGTTCTATACTGACACAACGTGTCCATACCAGTATATACATCAGTGTCATATACTGACAGCCTGCGTGTGCACAGGTACCAACATATTCCTTTATGGTCTATACTGACACATGTGAACTGTTTTAGATTGTCTGTATGCCCATATTTACTTCTATGAGGATTAACATAGAGACACCCTGGATCTGAGGATTCGTAAACAGGTTAGATGACTTGTCTGTTCATGTTTCCTTCTTTGTGGTTGGACATAAGACCATTCTGGACCTAGGCGCTTGTCATTAGTTCAGATGCTCTGTACGTCCCTGTCTGCTTCTAAATTGGTGGACATATGATCATTCTCAACATTGATGTTGATCTTGAGTGCAATCTGGAGGTCTTATGTGGTAGGTAAAGTTTCGTAACCCGATAATCGTGTGTGGAGTCTCATGGTTGCAGATTTAAGAAAGGGTGTGAAGGGGTTGATAGTGTTTGCAGTCGAAATGTCGGCTGGGGTAGGAAATGGTGTTTATCAAACAATGGTCAGTGTAATCTTTAACCGAACCCAAAACATTGGCATATCAGTCCTTTAAATATGTATGGTTTATGTTATTAATGGAATAACCACGAACACCAACGTTCACAAACTTAATAATGATTTATGAACATAATCATGTCACTTTATTGTCTACGTGTAAATGCATAATGCATCTACGGGCATCAGAAAAAAAGGTAACTGATGGCGTCAACATAGTTATAAATATAAATATACTTCAGTTTTAACACAGTTGTAGTGAGATAGCGCCTCCGCGTTATCGCCCCGAGGTGACCTTCATATCACTGTGAAGAACGTTACCTGTCCAGGTAGGTGCGTTGAGTCTCGTCTCCAGCCTCGCCCCCTTTGCACAGGTAACTCTTCGATATTCAGAGCTGAAACGTCAATGTGTATGTCAATATACTATCAGGTTGTCAAACGGGGTACAATTCTTAATGTTAATGTACTGGAGAGGCATAATATCCGTGCTACGTAGCTTCAGAGCATTCCTACTTTCGCTTTGCAACTTAGATAGGAAAGCCACTCATACAGTTACACACTTTAATGTTCTTATCCTAGATACAGATAACACTCACTCGCCCTGAGTTACATTAGAACTGCGATGCTGACCCAGCGTTATTAATGGCTTCATATCGACGGTAGGTACCTATTGAAAACTGTTATTTTCTCTCTAAAACAGTTCAGGCTTTTTGGCTCCTATATCAAGTTGACACGAATTGATATACCCGAAATATACTTACTTCATACACGACTTGATATACCTGAAACATACTCTTTGTTTATTGTAAAAAAAACAGGGTACATTCGTCAATAAAAAATGATTTAGGAAATACAAAGAGGCACCGATGGATGACAATGGGTATCGGAAGAACATGTTGATAGGGGTGACGGGGGTGCATATTGTAACGGTGAAAACAATCAACAAAGACGACAACAAATGTACGTTTGAGTGAGTGAGTGATTGAGTGAGTATGGTTTTACGCCGCTTTTAGCAATATTCCAGCAATATCACGGCGGGGGACAACAACAATGGGCGTCACACATAGTACCCATGTCGGGAATCGAACCCGGTTCTTCGGCGTGACGAGCGAACGCTTTTACTTAGGCTACCCGACCGCCCAATGTACGTTTGAGATGACTAGATCAATAATTGATCAAGCCGACAAGATTGGTCAACCATTCCTACAGACGCCGTGTTATGGTCTGAGACAATTTCCTAATGACACTTTAAGGGCGTCTTCCTGCTCCACTCTCCTTGCATTGCCTTGAACAGTACAACTATCGTAGTTGGTGGTCTTTGACGTCTCCCGATCATGTCCTAGAGGTTCGCTAACCGGGAAAAGGTCAAGACTCATTGCAGCTTATTGCATTCTGGTGACGTTTTGCTGCTGGGGTTAGGCAGTTAAGGTAAGTGTACGGTGAGTGTTATCGACTTGAAGAGAAAAACGTGGACCAGCATGGAGCTCAAAAGAGCACACCCATTGGCTTCCGGTTGTCCCGGTATTACTGTCCTGTGAACCTTCAATACACAATATGCAGCACAGTTCTGGCATTTTGACGCCCCAAGACACGTCCACGCCTATCCAGAAAGTCGAAAGTGAATCTTGACTCATTTAAAATAATGTCACGGGACCATCGGAGGTTCCCCAGTTTCAACGATCTAAATACCATTGGGTCTAGCCAGAATGTGGCGTATAAAGCTGGTACAACGCGTGGTAGCCAAGTGTGGAAATGATTCGTCTGGTCAGAAGCTTTTAATCTGGTGGCCTGGCGCAAGTAAACATTAATTTGATTTTGGCTGTTGAGTTCGATTTCTTAAAACTTGTTTTAGTAATTAGTCGAACCGGGTGCCCTGTTCTGGGCCGATCACTAGCATCGTGTGTCTACAAATTACAAACATATTGGCTACCTCTCGCTGAGCTCGAATAGTTTTGAAGCATGTCAGTAGCCTTTTGGCGTGCTTCACGGTTAAGACGACGCATTCCCAATTCCCGAAGTAGACCGGGCTCAGGTGATTTTTTGCAAAACGTTAATGTCATGTTTGCTCAGAATATTTCCTTATTGCTGAAACTCAGCATGGTTTTAGTGTGATCTTTGCTGCGAAATATGTGTAACGTTTCTTTTGTTCTTCAGTTTAGATTCAATATCGATTGATTTTGTGCACGTTGAACTCTTTTGTACGTATCATATATTTTACTTCGATACATCTGCAGACCTTCCAGGTGATCTAATAGTGAGTCAATGTTTTCTCGTATTTAAATATGTTTCTCTGCTAATCAGCGTGTGCAGTTGTATACTTTATAGATATCTGCAACACATTTATATCAAGAAAATCATGTTTAATATACTTGTATCACACATTATCACAAATGATGTTCAGGCTCTGCTACTCATTCGTTCGAAATCTTTCGTATATCAATACGTTACCCATATTTTACTAGTGTCAAAGTAATCTGTTCTTTACATAACTTTCATGCTTTTGCAAGTCGCACGCACATGATCAGCCTTATTGTGATCTCCCCTGTGATCATCCGTGCTCTTCAGCATAAGGCGCCTTACGGGATCTTTTGGTTTACTTGGTTGATTAATATCATCACATCCCAATTGCATAGATCGATGCTCATGATGTCAACATTGAATGTCCTGGTACAGATTTGATTATTTACATTAATTTTTTACCATCATGTAGGTGTAATATTCTCGAATGTAACGTTAAACAATAAAACAGATATGCCATGGCCTGGTACGTTTTGAGGGATAATCAATCCTATAATCCTAGTTTGAGAGTGCTGAACACTTTTGTCACAATCAGTGAAGGAAGGTTGATTCAAGATGAATAATAATATGGGGAGCCCTTGGTTTAACGTCTAATTCCTCTTTTCCATTTAGATCCACCTTATAATTAGATGACATGAATACACATTTTCAATGTGTAGCATACATTCAACAAAAATGTACCCTATGAACTAGATTATTTTTAAATTAACGTGCATACAGACAAAGTTATCCTGTTGTATTATCAGACGCATGCCTTAACGTGAGGTGATCATATACACCTCACTATGATTGGACAAAACTGGTGCATCAGTCGCGTGACCCCTTGTCAACGTGAAGACAGCTGTTGTCACTGAACTGAATTGGCGATTACGCCTCAAGTCCTTGATATATAGGGGTCGTGTGTATTTTTGTCTTGGAACACTGCTGGCAGTAACTACATCTCCGTCTTTCCATGCGTGGCTTTGAACTTCATAGTATGAACTTGTTGTTATATTTATAGAATAGATCGAACTGAACCACGTGACCACCGAGTCCCTCCGAGTTTTTTATCTGTGGTAAAAATACATCATGGGGTTCGTCCAAGAGATTGCTTATAATGGCGCACATTAGGTAGAATGGGGATATCTCCCTGGGGACTTTATATCCTTCAAAATGCACAACCCTTAGTAAATATGTAAAAGTTAATTAATATTAACTCAAGAATAATTAATTCACACTCTGTCCAGCCAGCCTCAGCTTTGGCCAACCAGCCATAGCATTTACAACCAGTATCAGAGAAAGTTTTGGTTGTTTGTCGTCGGTGCACGGGGGCTTATGGTTTAAATGACCCCAGCGCATCAGTCACCATCACTTGTCGGCGTTCCGAGTACTCTTGCATTACCCACACATATCCCAACACCACTGGTGTCGAGCACCCTTGCAACGAGCATTTTGACCACATATTCCCACATACTTGCACGCTACTCGCAATGCCACAATATTAACAGCGTGAGTTTATCAACTTTGCAGCGCTCTGCTATGACTTTATGCATTGAGATGCATTTATATTGTCACTCTGGGCACGACGCCAATGTAACTAGCCCAGTTCCAACCCAAGACCAGAATATTCATGGGCGAAAGTGTCGCCACAGGTACCAGCAGCACAGGCCGACAATCACGATACTCGGGGCTTTTATGGTGAACGTTTTTGGCAGTTTTTTTATTTGAAGTTAAGGACGTTTCATGTTTTCAATGTATCTTGAGACACCAGACATTCCACCAACATCATCCATGTTTCTCGCTCCTAATCTGTTATAATTTATGATGACCTGACATGATTTTGTGTGTGCGTGTGAGTGTGCGTATACGTATCGTATGTGTGTGTACAATATATTATTCTAGCTGCACTTAGAAATATATGTAATCCTGTTTTTATTTGTTAAGAAATGGTTTTGCTTCCTCAAATAAGTTTGGGAAAAAATAAATATTTCAAGATTGACTGATGCCGAGTGCTTCGAATATGCTTGCACGTTGATGCAACGAGTACTAATAACAGACATATTATCTGTTTGCAATTCAAAGGTTGCCCTTATTTACAGCGGTGTAATTGTTCACAGATATGCCCAACACCCAAGTGTGTGCAGCAACACGGAGCTATTGGTCACGATCAGATTACTTCGCCAATGAAGGTGAGTGGAGAATACCACTGATATGTTTCTTGAATGTATATACATTACAAAGTTTGCTATTAAACGTTGTTTGAGTTTCCGGACACATTCTGAACGGGCACCATTTAATCAATTGTAATGAAATTTATTGCTTGTTCCAACCATTGCCCATATACGGAAAAACGACGTTTTCGTGTTTGCATTGTAGACTGTGCAAGAGCACTGGGCCTCCTGTACCAGATATACACTATTCATCACATCAAGATGCCCCGTTACGAAAAGTGTGGGTTCAGCAGTACACTTTCAAGATAGAGGCAATTAACTGTGAGATCTCACATATCAGTCAAGTGTTGATACATACATAAGATAGGTTAAGACAGTACTTTATTATTCCGCTGCAAATTTGCAAATTCTCATTCTCAGCAGGAAAATAACTTACGAACCTCTAACGAAACGCTATATTTTATATAGCTATTATGATGACAGCAAGTGTACCATCAATCTATATGAGTTCAAGCAGTGAAACCTGGACGAGCCATTCGTAATTTTCATTAAACTGGTATTCGATTATACTATACAAATGAGCCATTGCTAGTTTAATCTTTAAGAAAATTAACCTCGTACACTTTATATACAGTAAAAAGACATAACAAGATGAATAAAACCAAAACTGCTTTATGATAGCTTTATGGAACGAGAGGAGAATATATGGGGTTGTCCACATCAGCAAGTAGAATCGCACATCGTTATTATATCAGACGTTGTTACAGCCTGAGCACTGAATATTGCAAAGGAAGCGACAGTTTGCAGTTTGGACTCTTATTTCTATTAGGAACAAAGTGTTTTGGAAAGTGGTAATACACAATGATTTGAGCTTAAAAAGAGAAAGATATGATAAAAGTAAGAAACTTTATTGTCATGGTGTGTTGTCTATGGTATCCTACCACTAAACTAGGATTTAAAATGGAATAGCCATATTGTCTTGGTTAAACCTACTTCTCTAGAATAATGTTTGAATCCATCTTACATGTTGTAAGTATAATTACACATTGCTCGTGCAACATTACATGTACAAAACGATTTATGAGATGGTACATTGATTTGCGATCTCCACTTCAACTAGGGCGTTTGGGTAATGAAGTCACTTCAGCATTTGAAGTAAAGGAATCAGATGACACGTTGTACTGTAATATGAACACATTTCCCAGATGACATCTTAACGTGTATATGAATGTTTCACGCCTGATACAAAATGACCTTCTTCATGACATTAGTGTAAAAGGGAGTGTGAAGAAATGTTGTGATTAGACATTCAAGAAAATTGCAGGATCTCAGACCGTCCACCTTTCACATCAACGTCAGGTCAAAAGGATATTCATATCCGGTTGATGCATGTTAGAAATTGGTCACAGCGAGCACGTTTGACAGCTCAAACATCCCTCATTTATGACAAGGACTGTGATGAGGTTTTTTTTCCTTAAACATTACATCCGACCACTTCTGATGTGATCATTTCATAGAGATGTACTCGATATCTGATTCCCACTGGGCAAGATTGGCATGCAATGTTCTTAACATGTGATTCATGGTTCCATTGTTACCGTGATGGTTGTGTGCGTGACGATAACATTTGTGTTTTGCAACGTTGAGATGTGCAACGGTATCGGACGTTACACCACAGACCACAGGAGCCAGTTGGTGGTAATCCATACCAATCAGACAGGAATTACTTCGTTCACACAATATTCTCTATTTCTGTTATCACATAATCCTGTTGGAGGTGAATGGTCACCACGTCACATTCAACAGGAGGTCATGCAGCCTCCTGTCGTACGTTTAGTCACGTGACTTCATGACACAACAGAATATTCTCATACATTTCTGGCCAGACCTCCAGTAGAGTGAGAGGAAACGAATCTTGAACCGACTTAAATCTCATCTTGTGCCATTGGCAAATAAAGTCTTCTGAAACTTTTAATCGGGATTACAATATTCTAGGCTATAGATCAGCTTTCAAAACGTATATGGCAGATACAGATAGATGGCATTTCAAAATTTGACACATCTGTGACCAAAATGATGTTCGTTACAACTCACTATTTTAACTTGTATCACGGGTTTGTTCAGTTTTAAATCTTTGGGGTTGGTTACATTGGAAAGGCAAGATACAGTGACATTTTCGCGTCCCCTTTGTTGATCAGCACATTGATGGAGATCATAACTGCATCCTCATGTTATAGGCGGAGAGGTACAGGTCTGACTCACTTTGAAAAGGCATATTCGATTTTTTTACATATTTGTCTTAATAACAAATCAAAATGAAATTAAGTTGTTTGGGTTATTTAGGCATGAGATAATAAAATACAGCGATGTCGTCAGTCATTCAAGATGGACTTGACCAAAAAAACTAACGTTTAATGATGTTTAAAACACTATGGTATTTCATGTATTCCCTGAATGTTTAAGCATAAAAGGCCATGTCAAATGTAATGACACCTTGTAGGCATCCCGCACATGAGGAGAGGAAGGGAAGAGGAACCAAGTTTTTGGAACGTTACTGGCTGTTTTGAGCCAGACAGCTGTCGCAAGCCGTTTTCGTGTGCACAAAACGACTATTGCCCAACTCTTGACAACCTTTTTGACAAACAGACCGCCTCGTTCGTACCCAATGATCGTTTCGGGCCAGCAGCATTGGAGAAGACTTTAGTAATTTCTTAAGATGAAACCACTTCATACAAAATAAACCCATAAGTAGTGAGTCCTGTTTCTGCGTATATTGTGGATGGAAGAGAAGACGACACAACAAATTTGCTGACGCTTGTGTTCATGAGCGTGTTCATGAGCTTTTTGGAGAAGGCAGTTTGTTGAGTAATGTACATTTTAGGAGTGTCATCATCGTCATTAATGGTAACTTGAATGCTCAACGTCATGTGGTCAATGATATGTTGCCTCTACTGCCGCCACACCTGGGAGGATTTCAGCATAATAACGCCTGCCCACACACAGCATAAAGCATACAGGTAAAGTTAACAGACCATCATTATTGTTTTGGAATGGCTTGCAGTTTCCCCTGATATGAACCAGGCAGGAAACATGTCGGATTGCCTCGGACAACCTATCAGCCAGTGAGTGAGTGAGTGAGTTGGGTTTAACGCCGCTTTTAACATTATTCAAGTTATATCACGGCATGTCTGCTTAATGTGGGAGGAAAGCCCGAAGTGATGCAGGTCTCAGACGTTTACCACTTCGGTGAAACCCACGAGCACGGGTATGGTGCTGACAAACCTAGAAACATAATCGGGGTGAACCAGGATTCGAACCCACAATCATAGGTTTCTGGCGTGTCAAGGGGACGCAACTCTGCACAGCGAATCGCGGCGCCTCAGACGACTGGGCCACCCGTGCCCCCGTATCATCCACAGACGTTCCTTCCTTGAACTCCGTGAAGATCGGGGGAAGAATAGGTCTTCAGCAACCCATGCTTGCCGTAAAAGGCGACTATGCTTGTCGTAAGATGCTCATCATATCAATCACATGATTGTCTGGTCCAGATTCGATAATTAACAGACCGCCGTCATTGCGCTGGAATACTGCTGAGTGCGGCGTAAAACAACAAACCAACCAACCAACCCTCCTTGACCTTAGAAAGAGGAATGAAGAAACATTACAGATGCTTGCATGAGTGGTCTTGAGATTCAGTGTCTCGCCAATTTACGCATGTCTTCGTGCAAATGGTGGTCACATCATACACTGACCTCTTCATTTTTGGGTAGTGCTGTAATCCCCGAAGTTGCTGCTGGAACTGCCACTATCATTTCTACACTCATTTTCACTAACTCACTCGTCCATCATTCTTTATCATGCGAGAAAATTTTCAATTCGTTTTCATGTCATTCATTTCGAGTTAAAAGTGATCAAGCATTTTTCCTTTCATATCAGTATTAAAAAAACATGTAAACAAATACGAAATTTATTGTCACATACAAAAACTTAAAGAGAATGGGTGAAACATGACAGCCATGGATGGAACTATATTACGTGAAAATAATATATCTGTGGTACCCGAAACGTTGATAATACCAGGAATCATGTTCCGTTTTAATCTAAGATGCCCCTGAAGAGCAATTTCATGTTTTTTTCGGTAACTTTTGAGAATTATCTCCCTTTGGTTTTACCTGCGGGCCAACACAGTTGGAAACATGAAGAAACTCGGTAGAAGGTTAAACACATGTAAGACGTGCTATATGAGACGCATTAAGCAACACAAACACAATTTCATGTATCCCCGTGATTTTGTAGCAGGAATAAACTTTTGACACGAATGACTTTATGTCCTCACACGAACTGTAAACGAGAAACAATCCTTAAAACGATCGCTCCTGTCATACTTGTGGAAAACATGCCAGGAACACAGGATACATATTCTGTACAATTGCTCTAATACGTCACCAAATTGCATTACAATCATATGGAATCGATATACATGCACAACACAGAATGTAAGAATCCAAGGATACTAAGGAAGCTCGAGCGTCCCAAGAAATCGGCAGTAACAGCGTGTGAAAAGCAGAGAAAGACAACTCCGTAATTCAATCACGCATCGGCCACTCGAAACTATGGCCAAACTATCAATTGAGTCATGTCATACTTGGGTGTTCTCAGGCAAGTTCACACTGTCAGTTGTTTAGTGTGCCAACATTGCAGGCCACTACACTGAAGTCACTAAGTGTTGAAGAAAGCTCCAGGGAATCGCATTCCGCACCTAAGGCTGATTGGTCGAATTCCTTCAATATTGGTGCATGATTTGGAAGGCTTCCCAAGAACACCTCAGACATGTTCAATTGGTGACACGCACGTTGACATGTGTCTCTGGGGTGTTTATTTTTTATGACTTCAATGCACTGAATATAACCAAACGAACGGCTCGCCCTCTGTCATTTGCATTTAGGCGTGGCATGGTGAAATTTCTTCAGATCGCTCAAAAGAGGTATTTTTTTCTGAACTCTGTTATTCCGAAGATTGCTTACAGTGACCATGGTACGGAAATCCATTTCTTGCCTTTTATTGTCGAATTGCTGAAATACTTCTCCTGGTTGAAAAATAAGATTTGTAAAGTGAAATAAATATCCACATCACAAAAACTTTTGCTTTTGAGTATATTTCAAAAATATGTTTCCTAAAAAAAACAAATAGAAAAATATGGCGATATCTCATATTTCATAAGATTGTTATATATTGGCATAAAATTATATCTGTATTTAAATATATTTTCGATTTTCATATGTTGTTAACAGAAGTTAATACTACCCTGATTTGTGTATTGTACAATTACATAAACATATACATAGTCGGTTCCCCCACCACATGACACAGAACCTGTAAATGTTAGCCTGAATAATGCGAGTGAGTAGGTTCCATGCATACCAAAATTGGCCACACAGGTGGATATAAACAATGCGGATGATAGAAGGTACTTTTTGATAGATTAACGAGCACAAGAGGCTTCAGCACAATGACTACTGACAAATCTCCCAAAACAATTGATTTCTCCTCATGCGTTTCGGTTCACAAGCAGTGTCTGCGGATTTGCCTTTGGTGTGACACATACATGGAGCATAAAATAGCCATACTTTATCATAATATTATTTTCATTCAGAATAAGTTATTTGCTAATATTGATGTTGCCAGAACAGCAAGGTTGGAACGGATAGACCGAAACATCAAGCCAGTAAGACATATTTTACACGTTTACACATTTACAGAATAGCCGCTCCAACAAATATACATAGATTCCGTTAGGGACGTTGGTACCTAACATGAACATTGTTGACATCGATATACACTTTGGTTCACATGGGTGATCACATAACTAACAAATTAGTTAAATAGCCACGACCACCTATGTGCCGGTGTAATATAGTAGTTTGACAGATATCACCGAGTTGACTAACGTTATAAACACGCACATGTCATTGGATGTAATGATGATTGTCGCCTGGATAGTGGTCTCATGCGACTGAAGCGCAGTCCTACTTTCTTTTTGGTAAATGGTTTCCATGTTTTATATGACTTTGTCTGATTACTGTTTGAAGACAACATGTCGTCATGTGGTACATCATTCCCAGTATGCTGTGAACCTTGACGGCCATCTTTATTCATTTCACTCAGTTGGTATGTGTACACAGGGAGTAGTACGGTGAGGGTATTATTGAAAAGGTATTGTTTGATCTCACTACCTGCATAGCTGAATGTCGAGGATTCAATCATTTTAATGTATGCAGTCATGTTTGGGTTGAGATAAGTAGGTATAGCTCTATGTGTGTGTTGGAGGGGGGCACAAGAAAAGCACAATTGAACAATATCAAGACACAATTAATTAAAAGGGGCTTCAAAAATAATAATGCATGTGGTATCAGTAGGCTGTTCTACGTCCCATAATTTGGTTAATATAATGGTTTTGAGATAAATTTAAGTTTACAAGTTGTCACATTTATGTAAACAACCAAGGATAACTTTGTAATATTCTAATATACATGATGGTTAGATGTCAAGATGGTGTACATATCACTACATTGATTGAAAACAGTCTATGTTTTAAGGCTTCTGTCTTTCAGAATGGACATCTTCCCGAAGTGTTCTGTGTGTAAGCAGCAGTTTACCCTGAAAGGACCAGTTCCTTACTTACTGCCCTGTCTACACGCTGTGTGTGAGACGTGTTTGACATCTGCAGCTGGTGGTGTGATATCATGCTCTACATGTCAGAGGGAGGTCAACTTCACAGACACGCGTCTCCAGAAGGATGCAGTCAGACAGAAACAAATATTCCATCTGACAGTCAAGCATCGCCCCAGTGAGCTCCTCTGTACAAATAACGATGACGGCAACCAGGCTGTGTGTTGGTGTCAGGAGTGCGAAGACTTCCTCTGTGAATACTGCCAGAACATGCACAGCAGCGTCAAACTTACCAGGAAACATGTACTTCAAAACTTCAGTGACATGGAACCGACTGTCTCCAACATTCCGACCTTGTGCAGTATTCATAAATGCCATCCAATTTATCTGTTTGATAAAAGCTGCAAGAAGTTACTGTGTGGGAGGTGTAGGATTGAAGACCATGCTGACCACCACGTTGAGACGATTGATTCTATTGCTGATACTATAACAAAATATTTGGATGATCATAAGAATGCTCTTTCAAAGTTACAGGCTCGCCAGCAATCACACATGGAGAGCATCAAGCAAGGAAGCGAATCCACCGACAGAACACACTACACTTTGAAAGAAAGTATCGGCCACACATTCCAAGCACTGAGATCACAACTTGACCAAAGAGAGAAGGAACTTCTGGTCGATCTTGAAAGTCATACGACGGGGACCAAAGAAGCTCTACATGAACGTCTAACTACCTGTGCAGAAGATTGGAAGACAAGCACTGGGGTTTTAGACTATATCGCCAAAGTCCTCCTCTATGCCTCAAAGTCAGACATCCTGGATCTCGAGAGTTGTGTAGGGAAGATGACGCAGATATGCCTGGACACTGGTATACCACAAACACATGACGTACCTACAGCTATCTACAACACCAGCAGCCTGTCAAAACTTAAATCATGTATATCAGGATTTGGTACCATTTTGACGTGTGAAATGGATGGAGAATCTGTTAAAGGTATCTATATGTGAAAGTATCTGTTGGTCATTCGATCATGGCGCATTCTCTTACAACCTCTTTCGCATGGTTATACAATTTGAGATCAGGTTTGTTTGGTGATTAGTAATGCATTGTTGTAAAATTGTCAATTTTCCAGTTGTTAGACCAGCCATGTTAACCTTTGGATCATGTCATATCCGTTTGTCTTTGTTTCAGACAAGGATACGCAGACATACGACTTTATTGCCGACTTGGAAATGAAACACAAAATGGTGAGTGTAGTCAGTGGTGATACGTAATGAATTCGTGTCTGCAAATTGCAGAGAGCAACAGTTCATTAACTTTTTTTCTTGGTATGAGGTGATTAGCCAAGAAATCAGTTCGTATAAAACTAATTTGTGAAATCAGTAAATTACTACACAAGATAAATGAGTTATTAATAAATTGTAGCTCTAGTTTAACAAGCACAAAATGCAGGTAATAGAATGGGTCAATACAGTGGCAGTAATAATGAGTAACAGGCCCTATTACATATTTCGATGGACCCATGGGCTCCGTACTTCAATCACTAGTGGTGTTGGAAGCTGCAGAGCTTTGACGTTTTCAGATAGGTATCCCATCCGCACTATGCAAGTAGATAAGACACAATCAGGTCGTTCAAGACTACGTATCACCATAGTATTGCTCGTATTACGGTACAGCCAGCCTTTTAGAGCAAGTCACAGAACTTCTGAACCACCAACCTCTCCTCATGTCAACAACAAACAAGGGAGGTAACTCTAACTCAAACTTCGGGTGCAGATTGGCCACTGCAGTGCTCGATATTTTTCGAACCACATAATCATTTACTGCTTCAGACATTCACTAGAAGTAAACTGTCAGGTTACATCATGTTGCAGATTTTTGTTGCAGGACATTACAGAACTGAAGACGAAAATTGATGCAGATGAGAAACATATTGAAAGCCTTAAACTGCTTACAGACCAGCTGAATGCTGAAATCAAAAGCTTGAAATCGGTTTGTTTATTAACCTACGCGTGTTGATACCTTCTACCCTTATATTCAGAATTGTGTTATAAAGATGAAATCACAAGATGTCATCACATTACTTAAAACCTTTTACAGGGAGATGCTTAGTTAATGCAATGACCTCCTTTCCTTCGTTTTGAGTGAGTGAGTGAGTGAAGAGTGAGTTAGTGAGTGGTCTCTATATAAATGGCTTATTCTCAACATAGATAGTATACGTTCATCAGCGAATTATTGAACACACACATTAATGAAGGCAGACCATGACAAGCAAATATTTGTTATATATTCAGCGCATTGACGAGAAGGAAAACGTCGAGAAGAGAGCCGCCAAAACCATGGATTTCTTGCTTGGTAAATTAGCATTTCCCTTCGTCCTTGACCTCCAATAATCACGCATCTAATATTAATCTGACGGGTTAACATTACAAGTGTATTAATATGGTAAACATATACGAATGATATCCTTACATAACTGACACATCAAGCAAGAAACTGTACATTGATGTTGCAGATTTAGCCAATGAATACGGTGTTCATCTGCTGAATCCAGGAGCTGTAGACACATCCATGCTCCTGAAATGTGAGTAAATTCATCATTTACCCTTTTACGATATAACGAATGATGTACACATTTGACTAAGTAAATAGAGGTTATCACGCGAGTGTGTTTGGGGATTGTAAATATCCTGCATTAGGAATAAACATTGTATTTAGCGAGCCTTGGCGAGCTAAATAGATGGTGTTTATTCCTAATACAGGATATTACCATCCCCAAACACACAAGCGTGATAACAACTTTATGATATAATGTCACTCTTTAATTCTGTGCTTCAAAATCGCTTTCCCTCTCTCACAAACAGTACCGAAACATTACGAGTTTTCCTGGAATGCGCGCATTAATATTTATTACGTCACAGGGTAAGTGATGTGTCAGTCGGACAGTGACAGTAGCCAATATAGTTCCAACTGAAATCTGTTTCTTATACAGTGGCGAAGCATCATATACACAAAACAACAATTGTTTTTAACTGCCTTTCGCGGCAATCCATCGGCTTGTCCGCTAGAGTAACTGCCCTTTGTCAAAGGGAAGCTACTCTAACCCTAGTCTATGAGACGTCACGGCCACGGTCAGACGTTGTTGACAGTCGGACTGTCCTATCATAATGATAAGAAGTGTAGTCAGATGTACACACAGCAAAACAACGAAACAAGGTAACAATTCAAACATATTTCCGCCAAATCCAACTATTTTAATTTGTGGAGGAGATTTCAAGCCGCAGAGGTCTACAAGCACAGATATGGCTACTGATCCCGCTTGGCTAGGCCTCGTGCCCTCGCCAAATTGTTTCGAAATTTATATCTCCAGAAGTTGCCAAAACTTATAAAATGCCTTAGCTACGTCACAGTTAGACACAGATTTTCAGTATATTAGACTGTTCTTTTGATAATGATAGCAATTATCCCTGTCGTTTATCCAGATTCCCGATGGTTAATTCTGACTCGATCGCCGAATGACAAGGGCGACGCCATGTTTGTTTATAAACAGTGAAAGTAGTCCCTACTTGACCTTTGATATTTGCATCTCTATCCGCATAGGACCCCAACGGATATCGTTTTTATCCGTTGGCTTTATCCTGCCGAGAAACCTACCCATTATATGATAAAAACAGAATATTAGTGTAGTCCATACTTGTCTTGAGCAATGAAGGCCGGGTAGTGGCCATGGGTGAGTGTGTATGGTTGTGTCAAAATGACCCATATTCATTACTTACAGCAAGATGTGATATAGACACAATATTGGTGGCAGTTTAGCACGAGATATTAACATACAAGTTGCACCAGATTGGAAATCGGGAACCAGCATGAGGCTCGTTGCAGTCTAATTTAGATAACGACAGATTTGAAACTTGAGCAATCTAATGAACATTTGTATATTTGTATACAATTGTATATTGTATATTTAATCATACTGTGTGAGACTGGGTATAAATGTTGACTCAATACTTTACCTACTTTCATTTAGACCTGTCCCCTTTTGCCACCAAGACAATGCACATAAATAATCTAACCTTTCTGCAATAACAACAAGCACGATTCCTTACGTGTAAGATAAAATCTGCCAAACCTTCCAAAGTAGAATGAAAGGTTTGACACTGGAAACCATTTTAACTTGCCTGCAGGAAAACACAGAAAAGATGGCATATAAATCTTCTGAAAATGTCTAACGTATCGTTTAAAGAATACAAAGTGATTTCAACTGCGTCAGCAATAGGTTTTAGTTTTGGAAGGTGAGGGGATTGGCAGAAACCCCTAAATTCAACACTGGATCGCTTTTTCCCTTAAAACGTCAATAGTATTGTTATCACCTGAGAATATAACAAGGTGATTTTAACAACGTCAGCAACAGGTCTTTACTGTTGGGGGTGATACTGAAATTTCCAATAACGAAACGTCTGAAACATTGCTGTTAAAAGACCCTCTGAAAACTTAACATGCCTGTATATAAATAGACCTGTGTCTGGGGACATGTAAAGAATTACAGGAATTGGAAAGGTAAGGGTCAGTAGATCAAAAACAAAGAACCTGCGACATTGAAATTATATCGATAAAGTGTATTGGTTGACAACGTATCATGTTAGATTGTTTATGAGCTCACAGACACATAAATACAAGAAAATGTTTACACAATGTGAGTTCTAAGACTAATTGCATATTTACTTTGTTTCACTTGGACAACATAAAACGAATCAACAAAGGAATAACGTTAACATCCTCGACTTGCACAAGGCCTGTTTGTGACTCAGTCTTTTTTACTGCGCATAGTTGCTCGTGCGTTTATCAGGATCGTATGCAGTGCCATTGACCGATTAGCTTAGCTGATTTTGTTTACTGTCAAAACTGTGGCAAATATAGCGTCAAGACTCGTTAATCCGACAATCGGTTTTATCCGACACTAATGATGGGAACCGATTTAATCAGTGCTTTTTGGACCTGTTAATCCGAAAGTCAACAACATGCAGTTACTCAATCACCCCAATCCCGCATGAAACATACTATTATCAATCAACCTGGATGTATCCTAGTTCTTGTGGCCAGCACATCCAGAGATATCCCCATGCATCTGTACCTCGTCTCTCAGAGGTTTTTTTAATTATTAATTTGTCATTATATTTTTATATTATGGATCAAAAAGATAAATCAATGTTTTGGTATAACTAATGACGTGAGCGTGATCACGTGACAGATACGGTGAAGACGATTGCGATAACGGGTACTGTACAGTTTGTTATATGTCCATTGTTTTCGTTCCCACTTGTCATTGTATAACAGATCCTCTCAAACCTCTTAGTTCGAAAGCGCCTCAGCAAGAGCGGTGCCACCATGGTTTTCCAGTCGTAATCTATTTCGCACGTGCTGCACGAAGTTTCTTGTCACAACAAGACGCGTAATCAATTTTATCAACAATCTCCAAGCTGGTATGTACACTACCAAATAAGTCAGGTGCTGTATGCCCATATCAGTATATTATCATGTAAAAAGCAGAAGAACATTATCACAATAATGACACTTCCGGAAAATGTTTGAATGGTCTTCAAAGCGCCCAGAACACTTCTCACAGCTGCCGGATGAGGCCACATGGTCACGTGACATAGTGCTATTTGTTTGCCAAGCAATGTACATGTTGCTCGTTATACCGTGTTTCTGTTATAAGACGACGTGTGGTAGCCGTAACTCCCTGTCATCGTCTTCAGTGTGATTATCACGCAACGTTTAAGTAAATCAAAATAGCATCTGCAATTATATATGATGATGTAGTATCATTTTATAATGTTGATATATTGATATGTTATATATCAAAATGCCTTCTTCACTTCTGTGATGTGACTGTTTTTATGTTACATTAATTGTAGTTGAGTAGATTGTAGTTATTTATAAAACACGAAACCATCTTAATATCACGATACCGTAATCATCACTGTTTGTTTATGTACATGTAAACTGCATTCATATGTTGTAGGTATACATCTGAAGTATGACAAAGACAGCGTCAATCTCGACAAAGTCCACATCAACACAGAAGGAGACCTGGTCAACAGGAAGTCGGACACCAGACCTGCAGGGGAGGGGAGACTGAAGAAGTACTGGGGCACATGTAGCACTGCCCCACACCCCCGGGCTGGCTGTCCCCAGTACTGGGAGATGAAGTCGAGGGTCAATCTGGACAAACCACTCACAGGGAACGTCCTCATCCTGGAGCTGGGTGTATGCAGGGGGGTGCAGAGGGACGTGTCTCATTGTATCAATGGAGAACCCAGCACCTGGTGCATGCAGGTCGCCCAGTGTACTACACACGGCGGGATATGCAGGAAGACATGGAAGGAGGGGAAGCATGTGCTCTGTCTGCCTGACACTCTCCCCAACACAGCAGGGGCATCACACACACTACATTACGGTGTTGTCTATGATGACGCCAGGAAGAAGATTGTCTTCATTGATGTGAAGGAGAATAAAGTGATGTCGACGTTAGACAATGTAGACTCTAGTCAGCCAGTGTGGCCGATGTTCGGGGTGTATATGCCCTTATCGGGTACTGTCAGCATGACACTTGTAGTGGGCAGCGACATCAACATGACAGAGGAGAAGAAAGCAATGATTGTCAAGGCGTTGTCGTCATGGTGGCAGTGATTGTCAAGGCACTGTCGTCATGGTGGCAATTATTGTCAAGGCACTGTCGTCATGGTGGCAATGATTGTCAAGGCGCTGTCGTGATGGTGACAGTGATTGTCAACGCGCTGTCGTGATTGTGACAATGATTGTCAAGGCGCTGTCGTGATGGTGACAATGATTGTCAAGGCACTGTCGTGAATGTGGCAATGATTGCCAAGGCGCTGTTGTGATGGTGACAATGATTGTCAAGGCACTGTCGTGAATGTGGCAATGATTGCCAAGGCGCTGTTGTGATGGTGACAATGATTGTCAAGGCACTGTCGTGAATGTGGCAATGATTGTCAAGGCACTGTCGTGATGGTGACAATGATTGCCAACGCGCTGTTGTGATGGTGACAATGATTGTCAAGGCACTGTCGTGATGTCGTGGCGTGAGAGAGGTGGCCATGATGGTGACAATGATTGTCAAGGCACTGTCGTGATGGTAACAATGATTGTCAAGGCACTGTCGTGATGGTGACAGTGATTGTCAAGGCGCTGTCGTGATGGTGACAGTGATTGTCAAGGCACTGTCGTGATGTCGTGGCGTGAGAGAGGTGGTCCTGATAGGGATAATGAACAAACAAAGACATAGATATTTACTACTCAGAAACAACTATATGGCAAATAAATAACTTATATATGACGGAAGGCTTTCAGTATGAGCTGACGGTATAAGATATCCTCGTGTATCCATGTAGTGGCCATGTATTCTACTCACAGTTAAAAACAACTGTCATTGAGAATTATGAATAGCTAAGATGAAACAGATAGTATTTTCCAGTTACCGACAGTCAATCTGAAGGCGACACACATCCAATGTTACCACAGAAGAATGAAATAACTGAAGCGTTCGTAAAATGCACGTGATCAACAATTTTGAGAGGCAGATAGTGACAACAAAGATGAATACAATATATTTTGACTTACTATAAATAAAAGTGAGTGAGTGAGTGAGTTGGGTTTAACGACGCTTTTAACAATATCCCAGTTATATCGCGGCGTGTCAGCTTAATGTAGGAGGAAAGCCTGAAGTGATGCAGGACTTCGGTTAAACTCACGAGCACGGGTATGGTGCTGATCATGACAAACCTAGAAACATAATCGGGGCGAACCGGGATTCGAACCCACAATCATAGGTTTCGGGCGTGCCCAAGGGACGCAACTCTGCACAGCGAATCGCGGCGCCTTAGACGAATGGGCCACCCGTGCCCCTATAAATAAAAGACGATCGGGGGATCCAAATTGGGTATCCCATGTACGCATTTATTATTAATATTTGGCATGGTCGCGCTTTGAATAATAATGTTGACACTTTTTGCTTGTTTAGTACAAGCGACAATGTCCCTTACAGGATTTCAAAGGTGACAAAGACATGTTTTTGGAACATTCAAACAGAAATGTTAAGACATTTATCAACAAGACTGATTCAATAAAATACGAGTCAAAATGTTAACATTATTATTCATTGATTCAATGTATTTTTGTACCCGGGATATATATTGTATGAATTAAATCAATACAGCTACATCGAATGTTGATCTCTTAAAGATGTAATGTACGTGATCTCTACACTTGAGCAGCAAGCATTTCTAAAAGTCCCCTGAGATTGATACACAGCCTGTTAATGTAATTCAAGTATTATCAAAATGCTCTGAATTGAACATATATATCAATACTTTGGTAATGAATCATCTCATGAAAGGTATGATCTACTCCATACTGATGTGGACATATTGTTTCGGGGTCGTCCCAATAGCCGGACTAGTGGATAGGTTTGGATAGGTTTATCCCGTGTTGTTTCACGCATCAACATAAAAGAGTGGCCGACTCTAATCTGTTTCTACTGTCAAGTAAATACATCAACTTGTGAAACAGATAACCTGATGAAGTTATATGCTCCGAAACGTTGTGTTCCTCATAATAAAGAAGTTGATATCCATATATTCTCTTCCTTATGCGCATCACTTCTTTATGCCTTTCAAAGACTTCTTAAACACAATTTTCAGTATTAGGACCCAGTCAGGTGTAATATAATGCAACAACACAACCGATAGCACATTTCTGTCCATTATCAATTTGTCTCTTGTATATATATGGCCAGGGCATTGTCCAATTCTGTATATTTCTCATTGAGCACCTGTCTGTTGCCACCACCGCTTAGTTGCATCACAGCTCAGTTTTCAGATGGGGTGGGAGCCGGCAGTATGAAGACTTAGTTTCCCATGCCATCCCTTGACATGACTAGTAATGCACGGACCAATGGTGCCGTAGTGGTTCCACGAACTGCGACCATGGCTACCTTCCTTTCCAAAACGTTTCTGTTTCTGTTAGCTCTACTGTTGTACCATATATTTCACATAGGGCTAAGAGGCTATATGAAATACTTTGTTGTAAACCCGTCTCCATTCTCAATGTCAAGGTTCAATGTCAGCTACATGTATGTCCACTGTTATTGTATATATGTTGTACTTTTGTCCTATTATCCTCATAAGGGGGTACGGGAGGTCCGGTCGTCTGAGGCGCCGCGATTCGCTGTGCAGAGTTGCGTCCCTTGGCCACGCCAGAAACCTGTGATTGTGGGTTCGATTACTGGTTCTCCTCGATTATGTTTCTAGGTTTGTCAGCACCATACACGTGCTCGTGTGTTTCACTGAAGTGGTCAACGTCTGACACCTGCATCGTTTCGGGCTTTCCTCCCAAATTAAGCTGGCGCGCCGCGATATAACTTGAATACTGTTAATAGCGGCGTCAAACCCACCTCACTCACTCACTTTTATCCTCATATACTAATTAGATGTATATATATATACATCTGCATATATAATACACAATAAATAATACTGTGATCCTATCAGTTACTGATCAGTGAATATCTTTATATGATATAACTGCTAAGTCTCCTAACTATGCACACAAAATGCCGCTTCCAGGGTGTAGTGGATAGAGAGGGGGGGGGGGGGGGGGGGGGGGGGGTCAGTGTTTCAATCCCCTGACCACGTCATGCCAAAAGACATTACATGATGGTATTTCTTGTTACCCTGCCTGGAGCTCGACATTAAGTGTGCTAGCACTACAAAAAACAGCGCGTCCGCACACATACAAGCAGCCAGACAAACACGTGCATGCAACAATCATGATCTCATCCTCACCTTACCATGTTTTGTTTCAATAACTCAATTAACCTATCGTTACACGAGTCAAAACTTTTAGCGCTAGGATGTACAGGCCAGGACGGACAAAACAAGGACTGGTCGGCTCGGGGTCTATACTGTGTCTCAGTGGGGTGTCCATGTTAAACTGCGGCATGGTATCTCAATAGGCTAACACTTTAAAACTGACATGATATAAGTATGGACTGATACAAACAACCACACATGTGTAATCCTTATTTGGTAATAAATAGACAAGTCACCTTTACTTCTGTGAAAAACACAGAATAGAGAGGCAGAATTTTGATTTGAAATCAAACACATCTAAAATCCGAGTGAACCCTCTTGCCCGAATGGACACTTGACTCGATTGTGTGAGTTGAATGCTTCTTGCCATCAAAATGTGATGGGTGAGGATATGATCACAGTGATCTTTTGTTGGGTGAAGTACACATGAGTTTTCACGTCATGTATTATTATTTTGCATTTTGTTTCATGCAGTATGTTATGTTAGAAGTGACTGGCTGGACGAATGTCTACATGTAGTAATATGGTAGTTACACAAATTTGACATACAGTAAAATAAGCTGAAAAGACTTCTTGCACACTGACCATCGTTTGCAGTTTTATGTTGTGGGAGATATAAGACTTGATGTTGAGGGAGTATCACAATCACATGTACCGTTATCTCACATACACTTGTATTATTGGTGTCGTATAGTCTAAATATATATTCTATCATGTGATTAAAATGATTTCCCAAAATGTTGATGGTCCTGAATGTTGTTTGAAATATTTAGTCATTCTAACTCTGCTCGTGGGTTTCAACAAAGAGGTGAACATCCAAGACCCGCATCACTTGATTGCAGTCAACATGAAGCTGACACACCGTGATATAACTGAAATACTGAAGTGACCCTTAACCACACTCATTTAGTAATGATCTTTCAACATGATGGGTTAACGTGTACACTATCTTCAAACATCCACCTACATTTTAATATCTGTGACAGGCCCATGATGAGAGACATGGTTACTCTTGTCCTAACATATACTTACAGATAGTCCATATGGTTAACTAAAACATCAACAGTCGGGCATCCGAATCACTAAAGTATGACACAACAAA
The DNA here is from genome assembly GCF_023055435.1 of Haliotis rufescens. Classification (NCBI taxonomy): domain Eukaryota; kingdom Metazoa; phylum Mollusca; class Gastropoda; order Lepetellida; family Haliotidae; genus Haliotis; species Haliotis rufescens. Next base: position 11,337,053 of record NW_025964383.1, read on the forward strand.
CGTCGGATGTACAAACAGACCTAAGAACACATATTCAGACACACAAACAGTCGGATATGACAAACAGTTCAGGTAGCCGTGTTTGGACACACCAGACAGTGGAACAATACAACATAACATGCAGACAGACAGTTTCGCTGATTTGCCTGACCCAGGTCGCATGACACGTTCATTGTCTATATCCAACGAATAACTCATGCTTGGCTGTATGTTCAGTATCAACCACTGATTTACCTCTCCCATGCTGGGTTGTATGTTCAGTATCTACCACTTGTTTCCACCTATCCCATGCTGGGTTGTATGTTCAGTATCAACCACTAGTTTACCTCCGATATGCTTGGTTGTATGTTCAGTATCAACCACTAGCTAGTTTCCCTCTCCCGTGTTGGGTTGAATGTTTAGTATCAACCACTAGTTTCCCTCTCACATGCTGGGTTGTATGTTCAGTATCAACCACTGGATTGCCTTCCACATGTTTGGTTGTATGTTCAGTATCAACCACTAGTTTCCCTCTCCCATGCTGGGTTGCATGTTCTGTATCAACCACTAGTTTCCCTCTCCCGTACTTAGTTGCATATTCAGTATCAACCACTAGTTTCCCTCACCCATGCTGGGTTGTATGTTCAGTATCAACCACTAGTTTCCCTCTCCCATGCTGGGTTGTTTGTCAGTATTAACCACTAGTTTCCCTCTCCCATGCTAGGTTGCATGTTCTGTATCAACCACTAGTTTCCCTCTCCCATGCTGGGTTGCATGTTCAGTATCAACCACTAGTTTCCCTCTCCCGTGCTGGGTTGCATGTTGAGTATCAACCACTAGTTTCCCTCTCCCATGCTGGGTTGCATGTTGAGTATCAACCACTAGTTTATCTCTCCCATGCTCGGATGCATGTTCAGTATCAACCACTAGTTTCCCTCTCCCGTACTTAGTTGCATATTCAGTATCAACCACTAGTTTCCCTCTCCCGTGCTGGGTTGTATGTTCCGTATCAACCACTGGTTTACGTCTCACATGTTGGGTTGTATGTACGGTGTCAGCCACTAGTTTACCTCTACTATGCTGGGTTGTATGTTTAGTATCAATCACTGGTTTACCTCTTACATGCTAGGTTGTATGTTCAGTATCAACTACTGGTTTACCCCTCACATGCTTGGTTGTATGTTCAGTATCAACTACTGGTTAACTTTCCACATGTTGGGTTGTATGTTCAGTATCAACCACTGGTTTATCCCTCATATGCTGGGTTGTATGTTCAGTATCAACCACTAGTTTACCTGTTACATGCTGGGTTGTATGTTCAGTATCAACAACTGGTTTACCTCGTACATGCCTGGTTGTATGTTCAATATGAACAACTGGTTTACATCCACATGCTGGGTTGTATGTTCAGTATCAACAATTGGTTTACTTCCCACATGATGGGTTGTATGTTCAGTATCAACCACTAGTTTACTTCCCACATGTTGGGTTGTATGTTCAGTATCAACCACTACTTTACCTCTTACATGCTGGGTTGTATGTTCAGTATCAACAATTGGTTTACTTTCCACATGATTGGTTGTATGTTCAGTATCAACTGTTGGCTTACCTCTCACATGCTGGGTTGTATGTTCTGTATCAACCACTGGTTCACTCACTCAATGCTTGGTTGTATGTTCAGTATCAACCACTGATTTACCACTCCCATGCTGGGTTGTATTTCCAGTATCAACCTCTGGTGTACTTCCCACATGTTGGGTTGTATGTTCAGTATCAACCACTAGTTTACCTCTTACATACTGGGTTGTATGTTCAGTATCAACTATTGGCTTACCTCCCACATGCTGGGTTGTATGTTCTGTATCAACCACTGGTTAACCTCTCACACGCTTGGGTGTATGTTAGGTGGAGCTGACGGTAACCCGGTCGTCACGGTGACGACATATCACTAGTAGAATTGAATTTCCGGGATAAGATTATACATTCAAATCAAATATAAAAATACCATTCATTACTTATTTGTTTGTCCAAATTATGCTATTATTAGAAATAATAGGTATTATTATACAGCATGGATATGATATAAGAAAGCTTTATACGGAATTGTTGAAAATAATGTACAAGAAAACATTGAAATAAATCAATCAATACGTGCATTTATCTCAGAATCTGATAGATTTAATCAATATGGACTTCTCCTTCATTATCTACTTATAATCAGATGATTACATTATTGCTCAACTGATAGTTTGCAATAGTATAGAATTAGTATTTTATTAATACTTATTTTGTATTTGAGCATCATTTAGATAAGCCATCGGCTTGTTTGCAAATCCAGTTCACTATGAAAAAAATATGTTTAAAACACATGTAATAGAACATATTGCAATAGTTAAGACCTGAAAAGAAGTTATGTGTAGGATCCTCAAAATGGTATCCACAAGAGCAGGTTGTAGAATCATGTTGATGTTTGTTGTTTAACTCTGCACTCAGCCATATTCCAGCTATATGACAGCGGGCTGTAAATAATCAAGTCTGGACCAGACTATCCAGTGATTGACATCATGAGCATCGATCCACACAATTGGGATACAATGACATGGCTCAAACAAGTCAGCGAGCCTGATCACCCGATCCATTAAGTTATCTTTTACAACTAGCATAGGTTGATCATGTTGACGGGGACCAACTTCAACCTGGAATCCCCACGTGACTAAGTTTGCGGCTTTTAGCTTTGTTTGATGTTTTACGCCACACTCAGCAATATCGCAGCTATGTGGCAGGAATCAAACCTGGGTCTTCAGAATGAGAGTGAACGCTTCAACCACTAGGCTACCCAACCACCAAATATTCCCCCATGATAAAGTTGTCATCATGGTTATTGTTCAACTAGTTCAAGTGAAAATGTTCATACCCTTAAAATTCACTCACTCAATGCTTGGTTGTATGTTCAGTATCAACCACTGGTTTACCACTCCCATGCTGGGTTGTATGTTCAGTATCAACCACTGGTTTACTTCCCACATGTTGGGTTGTATGTTCAGTATCAACCACTAGTTTACCTCTTACATACTGGGTTGTATGTTCAGTATCAACTATTGGCTTACCTCCCACATGCTGGGTTGTATGGTCTGTATCAACCACTGGTTCACTCACCCAATGCTTGGTTGTATGTTCAGTATCAACCACTGGTTTACAACTTCCATGCTAGGTTGTATGTTCAGTATCAATCATTGGTTTACCTCTTACATGTTGGGTTGTATGTTCAGTATCAACTATTGGTTTACTTCCCACATGATTGGTTGTATGTTCAGTATCAACCACTACTTTACCTCTTACATGCTGGGTTGTATGTTCAGTATCAACAATTGGTTGACTTTCCACATGATTGGTTGTATGTTCAGTATCAACTATTGGCTTACCTTTCACATGTTGGGCTGTATGTTCAGTATCAACCACTGGTTCACTCACCCAATGCTTGGTTGTATGTTCAGTATCAACCACTGGTTTACCTCTCCCATGCTGGGTTGTACGTTCAGTTTCAACCACTTATTTACGTCTCCCACACTTGGTTTTATGTTCAGTATCAACCACTGGTTAACCTCTCACATGCTTGGGTGTATGTTAGGTGGAGCTGATGACGTCAAGGTGACGACATATCACTAGTAGAATTGAATTTCCGGGATAAGATTATACATTCAAATCCCAGGTTAGTGTGTGATCATTCGTTTGTTTAATCCATGCATACTCTTGTGATAAACGTGATAAGACTTGAGGCTGTCCTTTTCGACTCATAGGCTTAGCCTGAGAAAGCCTGAGGCTAACATGTATAATCATCGAAAATGTCAGTGGCTTACTATTGCTTGGATTTCATCATTAGTCTAGATGATCAGTATGTTAATGTTTCCGTCTGTATGTGGGAACGTAAGACCCTTCTGTACCTTGGAGTATGTCATTAGTTTTGATGATCTGTATGTCCATGTTTCCTTCCATATGGGACCACCTCTGTGTTTTAGTGGTAGAGTGTCTGCCCGGTGAGTGGAAGGTCGAGTGTTCAATCCAAAGGCGCATCACAACCAAATAGTTTGAAAGGTGGTACTTCTTATTGCCTGACGCTCGACATTAAGGGGCTAAAGGAAATACTTTTTGGCTCGGAGTCAGTATACTGTACATGGTATCTCAGTGGAATACACCATAAAATCGTCATAAATCCGGAGCAGGACATGCAGCCACACACTGACACACACGTGCATACAGGGTGCTTTACAAGTGCAAAAGTGCAATAATCTTGAACATGATGTTAAACCCAATTTCACCTCACCTGTATGGATGGACATAGGAGCACTCTGGGCCTTGGAGTTTGTCATTAGTTCAGATGATCTATATGACTTGTTTCCTTCTATATGGATTGACATAGGAGAACTCTGGGCCTTTGTGTTTGTCATTAGTTTAGATGATCTATATGTCTTGTTTCCTTCTATATGGATTGACATTGGGGCCCTTTGGACCTTTGTGTTTGTCATTAGTTCAGATGATCTATATGTCTTGTTTCCTTCTATATGGATTGACATAGGAGCACTCTGGACCTTTGTGTTTGTCATTAGTTCAGATGATCTATATGTCTTGTTTCCTTCTATATGGATTGACATAGGAGCACTCTCGGCCTTAGTGTTTGTCATTAGTTTACATGATCTATATGTCTTGTTTCCTTCTATATGGATTGACATAGGAGAACTCTGGGCCTTTGTGTTTGTCATTAGTTTAGATAATCTATATGTCTTGTTTCCTTCTATATGGATTGTCATAGGAGCACTCTTGACCTTGTAGTTTGTCATTAGTTTAGATGATCTATATGTCTTGTTTCCTTCTATATGGATTGACATAGGAACACTCTCGGCCTTTGTGTTTGTCATTAGTTTAGATGATCTATATGTCTTGTTTCCTTCTATATGGATTGCCATAGGAGCAACCTGGACCTTTGTGTTTGTCATTAGTTTAGATGATCTATATGTCTTGTTTCCTTCTATATGGATTGACATAGGAGCACTCTGGGCCTTAGTGTTTGTCATTAGTTTACATGATCTATATGTCTTGTTTCCTTCTATAAGGATTGACATAGGAGAACTCTGGGCCTTTGTGTTTGTCATTAGTTTAGATAATCTATATGTCTTGTTTCCTTCTATATGGATTGTCATAGGAGCACTCTTGACCTTGTAGTTTGTCATTAGTTTAGATGATCTATATGTCTTGTTTCCTTCTATATTGATTGACATAGGAACACTCTCGGCCTTTGTGTTTGTCATTAGTTTAGATGATCTATATGTCTTGTTTCCTTCTATATGGATTGCCATAGGAGCAACCTGGACCTTTGTGTTTGTCATTAGTTCAGATGATCTATATGTCTTGTTTCCTTCTATATGGATTGACATAGGAGCACTCTGGGCCTTAGTGTTTGTCATTAGTTTAGATGATATATATGCCTTGTTTCCTTCTATATGGATTGACATAGGAGCACTCTGGACCTTTGTGTTTGTCATTAGTTCAGATGATCTATATGTCTTGTTTCCTTCTATATGGATTGACATAGGAGCACTCTGGACCTTGTAGTTTGTCATTAGTTTAGATGATCTATATGTCTTGTTTCCTTCTATATGGATTGCCATAGGAGCACTCTGGGCCTTTGTGTTTGTTATTAGTTTAGATGATCTATATGTCTTGTTTCCTTCTATATGGATTGCCATAGGATCACTCTGGACCTTTGTGTTTGTCATCAGTTCAGATGATCTATATGTCTTGTTTCCTTCTATATGGATTGGCATAGGAGCACTCTGGGCCTTTGTGTTTGTCATTAGTTTAGATGATCTATATGTCTTGTTTCCTTCTATATGGATTGACATAGGAGCACTCTGGACCTTTGTGTTTGTCATTAGTTCAGATGATCTATATGTCTTGTTTCCTTCTATATGGATTGACATAGGAGCACTCTGGGCCTTTGTGTTTGGCATTAGTTTAGATGATCTATATGTCTTGTTTCCTTCTATATGGATTGACATAGGAGCATTCTGGGCCTTTGTGTTTGTCATTTGTTTAGATAATCTATATATCTTGTTTCCTTCTATATGGATTGTCATAGGAGGACTCTTGACCTTGTAGTTTGTCATTAGTTTAGATGATCTATATGTCTTGTTTCCTTCTATATGGATTGACATAGGAACACTCTCGGCCTTTGTGTTTGTCATTAGTTTAGATGATCTATATGTCTTCTTTCCTTCTATATGGATTGACATAGGAGCACTCTTGACCTTTGTGTTTGTCATTAGTTCAGATGATCTATATATCTTGTTTCCTTCTATATGGATTGACATAGGAGCACTCTTGACCTTGTAGTTTGTCATTAGTTTAGATGATATATATGCCTTGTTTCCTTCTATATGGATTGACATAGGAGCACTCTTGACCTTGTAGTTTGTCATTAGTTTAGATGATCTATATGTCTTGTTTCCTTCTATATGGATTGACATAGGAGCACTCTGGGCCTTTGTGTTTGTCATTAGTTTAGATAATCTTTATGTCTTGTTTCCTTCTATATGGATTGTCATAGGAGCACTCTGGACCTTGTAGTTTGTCATTAGTTTAGATGATCTATATTTCTTGAATCCTTCTATATGGATTGCCATAGGATCACTCTGGATCTTTGTGTTTGTCATCAGTTCAGATGATCGATATGTCTTGTTTCCTTCTATATGGATTGGCATAGGAGCATTCTGGGCCTTTGTGTTTGTCATTAGTTTAGATGATCTATATGTCTTGTTTCCTTCTATATTGATTGACATAGGAACACTCTTGACCAAGTAGTTTGTCATTAGTTTAGATGATCTATATGTCTTGTTTCCTTCTATATGGATTGACATAGGAACACTCTCGGCCTTTGTGTTTGTCATTAGTTTAGATGATCTATATGTCTTGTTTCCTTCTATATGGATTGCCATAGGGGCCCTCTGGACCTTTGTGTTTGTCATTAGTTCAGATGATCTATATGTCTTGTTTCCTTCTATATGGATTGACATAGGAGCACTCTGGACCTTTGTGTTTGTCATTAGTTCAGATGATCTATATGTCTTGTTTCTTTCTATATGGATTGACATAGGAGCACTCTGGGCCTTTGTGTTTGTCATTAGTTTAGATGATCTACATGTCTTGTTTCCTTCTATATGGATTGACATAGGAGCATTCTGGGCCTTTGTGTTTGTCATTAGTTTAGATAATCTATATGTCTTGTTTCCTTCTATATGGATTGTCATAGGAGCACTCTTGACCTTGTAGTTTGTCATTAGTTTAGATGATCTATATGTCTTGTTTCCTTCTATATGGATTGACATAGGAACACTCTCGGCCTTTGTGTTTGTCATTAGTTTAGATGATCTATATGTCTTGTTTCCTTCTATATGGATTGCCATAGGAGCAACCTGGACCTTTGTGTTTGTCATTAGTTCAGATGATCTATATGTCTTGTTTCCTTTTATATGGATTGACATAGGAGCACTCTGGGCCTTAGTGTTTGTCATTAGTTTAGATGATATATATGCCTTGTTTCCTTCTATATGGATTGACATAGGAGCACTCTTGACCTTGTAGTTTGTCATTAGTTTAAATGATTTATATATCTTTTTTCCTTCTATATGGATTGGCATAGGAGCACTCTGGGCCTATGTGTTTGTCATTAGTTTAGATAATCTTTATGTCTTGTTTCCTTCTATATGGATTGTCATAGGAGCACTCTTGACCTTGTAGTTTTTCATTAGTTTAGATGATCTATATGTCTTGTTTCCTTCTATATGGATTGGCATAGGAGCACTCTTGACCTTGTAGTTTGTCATTAGTTTAGATGATCTATATGTCTTGTTTCCTTCTATATGGATTGACATTGGGGCCCTTTGGACCTTTGTGTTTGTCATTAGTTCAGATGATCTATATGTCTTGTTTCCTTCTATATGGATTGACATAGGAGCACTCTGGACCTTTGTGTTTGTCATTAGTTCAGATGATCTATATGTCTTGTTTCCTTCTATATGGATTGACATAGGAGCACTCTCGGCCTTAGTGTTTGTCATTAGTTTACATGATCTATATGTCTTGTTTCCTTCTATATGGATTGACATAGGAGAACTCTGGGCCTTTGTGTTTGTCATTAGTTTAGATAATCTATATGTCTTGTTTCCTTCTATATGGATTGTCATAGGAGCACTCTTGACCTTGTAGTTTGTCATTAGTTTAGATGATCTATATGTCTTGTTTCCTTCTATATGGATTGACATAGGAACACTCTCGGCCTTTGTGTTTGTCATTAGTTTAGATGATCTATATGTCTTGTTTCCTTCTATATGGATTGCCATAGGAGCAACCTGGACCTTTGTGTTTGTCATTAGTTCAGATGATCTATATGTCTTGTTTCCTTCTATATGGATTGACATAGGAGCACTCTGGGCCTTAGTGTTTGTCATTAGTTTAGATGATATATATGCCTTGTTTCCTTCTATATGGATTGACATAGGAGCACTCTTGACCTTGTAGTTTGTCATTAGTTTAGATGATCTATATGTCTTGTTTCCTTCTATATGGATTGACATAGGAGCACTCTGGGCCTTTGTGTTTGTCATTAGTTTAGATAATCTTTATGTCTTGTTTCCTTCTATATGGATTTTCATAGGAGCACTCTTGACCTTGTAGTTTGTCATTAGTTTAGATGATCTATATGTCTTGTTTCCTTCTATATGGATTGGCATAGGAGGACTCTTGACCTTGTAGTTTGTCATTAGTTTAGATGATCTATATGTCTTGTTTCCTTCTATATGGATTGACATAGGAGCACTCCGGGCCTTTGTGTTTGTTATTAGTTTAGATGATCTATATGTCTTGTTTCCTTCTATATGGATTGCCATAGGATCACTCTGGACCTTTGTGTTTGTCATCAGTTCAGATGATCTATATGTCTTGTTTCCTTCTATATGGATTGGCATAGGAGCACTCTGGGCCTTTGTGTTTGTCATTAGTTTAGATGATCTATATGTCTTGTTTCCTTCTATATGGATTGACATAGGAGCACTCTGGACCTTGTAGTTTGTCATTAGTTTAGATGATCTATATGTCTTGTTTCCTTCTATATGGATTGCCATAGGAGCACTCTGTGCCTTTGTGTTTGTTATTAGTTTAGATGATCTATATGTCTTGTTTCCTTCTATATGGATTGCCATAGGATCACTCTGGACCTTTGTGTTTGTCATCAGTTCAGATGATCTATATGTCTTGTTTCCTTCTATATGGATTGGCATAGGAGCACTCTGGGCCTTTGTGTTTGTCATTAGTTTAGATGATCTATATGTCTTGTTTCCTTCTATATGGATTGACATAGGAGCACTCTGGACCTTTGTGTTTGTCATTAGTTCAGATGATCTATATGTCTTGTTTCCTTCTATATGGATTGACATAGGAGCACTCTGGGCCTTTGTGTTTGGCATTAGTTTAGATGATCTATATGTCTTGTTTCCTTCTATATGGATTGACATAGGAGCATTCTGGGCCTTTGTGTTTGTCATTTGTTTAGATAATCTATATATCTTGTTTCCTTCTATATGGATTGTCATAGGAGGACTCTTGACCTTGTAGTTTGTCATTAGTTTAGATGATCTATATGTCTTGTTTCCTTCTATATGGATTGACATAGGAACACTCTCGGCCTTTGTGTTTGTCATTAGTTTAGATGATCTATATGTCTTGTTTCCTTCTATATGGATTGACATAGGAGCACTCTGGACCTTTGTGTTTGTCATTAGTTCAGATGATCTATATATCTTGTTTCCTTCTATATGGATTGACATAGGAGCACTCTTGACCTTGTAGTTTGTCATTAGTTTAGATGATATATATGCCTTGTTTCCTTCTATATGGATTGACATAGGAGCACTCTTGACCTTGTAGTTTGTCATTAGTTTAGATGATCTATATGTCTTGTTTCCTTCTATATGGATTGACATAGGAGCACTCTGGGCCTTTGTGTTTGTCATTAGTTTAGATAATCTTTATGTCTTGTTTCCTTCTATATGGATTGTCATAGGAGCACTCTGGACCTTGTAGTTTGTCATTAGTTTAGATGATCTATATTTCTTGAATCCTTCTATATGGATTGCCATAGGATCACTCTGGATCTTTGTGTTTGTCATCAGTTCAGATGATCGATATGTCTTGTTTCCTTCTATATGGATTGGCATAGGAGCATTCTGGGCCTTTGTGTTTGTCATTAGTTTAGATGATCTATATGTCTTGTTTCCTTCTATATTGATTGACATAGGAACACTCTTGACCAAGTAGTTTGTCATTAGTTTAGATGATCTATATGTCTTGTTTCCTTCTATATGGATTGACATAGGAACACTCTCGGCCTTTGTGTTTGTCATTAGTTTAGATGATCTATATGTCTTGTTTCCTTCTATATGGATTGCCATAGGGGCCCTCTGGACCTTTGTGTTTGTCATTAGTTCAGATGATCTATATGTCTTGTTTCCTTCTATATGGATTGACATAGGAGCACTCTGGACCTTTGTGTTTGTCATTAGTTCAGATGATCTATATGTCTTGTTTCTTTCTATATGGATTGACATAGGAGCACTCTGGGCCTTTGTGTTTGTCATTAGTTTAGATGATCTACATGTCTTGTTTCCTTCTATATGGATGGACATAGGAGCATTCTGGGCCTTTGTGTTTGTCATTAGTTTAGATAATCTATATGTCTTGTTTCCTTCTATATGGATTGTCATAGGAGCACTCTTGACCTTGTAGTTTGTCATTAGTTTAGATGATCTATATGTCTTGTTTCCTTCTATATGGATTGACATAGGAACACTCTCGGCCTTTGTGTTTGTCACTAGTTTAGATGATCTATATGTCTTGTTTCCTTCTATATGGATTGCCATAGGAGCAACCTGGACCTTTGTGTTTGTCATTAGTTCAGATGATCTATATGTCTTGTTTCCTTTTATATGGATTGACATAGGAGCACTCTGGGCTTTAGTGTTTGTCATTAGTTTAGATGATATATATGCCTTGTTTCCTTCTATATGGATTGACATAGGAGCACTCTTGACCTTGTAGTTTGTCATTAGTTTAAATGATTTATATATCTTTTTTCCTTCTATATGGATTGGCATAGGAGCACTCTGGGCCTATGTGTTTGTCATTAGTTTAGATAATCTTTATGTCTTGTTTCCTTCTATATGGATTGTCATAGGAGCACTCTTGACCTTGTAGTTTTTCATTAGTTTAGATGATCTATATGTCTTGTTTCCTTCTATATGGATTGGCATAGGAGCACTCTTGACCTTGTAGTTTGTCATTAGTTTAGATGATCTATATGTCTTGTTTCCTTCTATATGGATTGACATTGGGGCCCTTTGGACCTTTGTGTTTGTCATTAGTTCAGATGATCTATATGTCTTGTTTCCTTCTATATGGATTGACATAGGAGCACTCTGGACCTTTGTGTTTGTCATTAGTTCAGATGATCTATATGTCTTGTTTCCTTCTATATGGATTGACATAGGAGCACTCTCGGCCTTAGTGTTTGTCATTAGTTTACATGATCTATATGTCTTGTTTCCTTCTATATGGATTGACATAGGAGAACTCTGGGCCTTTGTGTTTGTCATTAGTTTAGATAATCTATATGTCTTGTTTCCTTCTATATGGATTGTCATAGGAGCACTCTTGACCTTGTAGTTTGTCATTAGTTTAGATGATCTATATGTCTTGTTTCCTTCTATATGGATTGACATAGGAACACTCTCGGCCTTTGTGTTTGTCATTAGTTTAGATGATCTATATGTCTTGTTTCCTTCTATATGGATTGCCATAGGAGCAACCTGGACCTTTGTGTTTGTCATTAGTTCAGATGATCTATATGTCTTGTTTCCTTCTATATGGATTGACATAGGAGCACTCTGGGCCTTAGTGTTTGTCATTAGTTTAGATGATATATATGCCTTGTTTCCTTCTATATGGATTGACATAGGAGCACTCTTGACCTTGTAGTTTGTCATTAGTTTAGATGATCTATATGTCTTGTTTCCTTCTATATGGATTGACATAGGAGCACTCTGGGCCTTTGTGTTTGTCATTAGTTTAGATAATCTTTATGTCTTGTTTCCTTCTATATGGATTTTCATAGGAGCACTCTTGACCTTGTAGTTTGTCATTAGTTTAGATGATCTATATGTCTTGTTTCCTTCTATATGGATTGGCATAGGAGGACTCTTGACCTTGTAGTTTGTCATTAGTTTAGATGATCTATATGTCTTGTTTCCTTCTATATGGATTGACATAGGAGCACTCCGGGCCTTTGTGTTTGTTATTAGTTTAGATGATCTATATGTCTTGTTTCCTTCTATATGGATTGCCATAGGATCACTCTGGACCTTTGTGTTTGTCATCAGTTCAGATGATCTATATGTCTTGTTTCCTTCTATATGGATTGGCATAGGAGCACTCTGGGCCTTTGTGTTTGTCATTAGTTTAGATGATCTATATGTCTTGTTTCCTTCTATATGGATTGACATAGGAGCACTCTGGACCTTTGTGTTTGTCATTAGTTCAGATGATCTATATGTCTTGTTTCCTTCTATATGGATTGACATAGGAGCACTCTCGGCCTTTGTGTTTGGCATTAGTTTAGATGATCTATATGTCTTGTTTCCTTCTATATGGATTGACATAGGAGCATTCTGGGCCTTTGTGTTTGTCATTAGTTTAGATAATCTATATATCTTGTTTCCTTCTATATGGATTGTCATAGGAGGTCTCTTGACCTTGTAGTTTGTCATTAGTTTAGATGATCTATATGTCTTGTTTCCTTCTATATGGATTGACATAGGAACACTCTCGGCCTTTGTGTTTGTCATTAGTTTAGATGATCTATATGTCTTGTTTCCTTCTATATGGATTGACATAGGAGCACTCTGGACCTTTGTGTTTGTCATTAGTTTAGATGATCTATATGTCTTGTTTCCTTCTATATGGATTGACATAGGAGCACTCTTGACCTTGTAGTTTGTCATTAGTTTAGATGATATATATGCCTTGTTTCCTTCTATATGGACTGACATAGGAGCACTCTTGACCTTGTAGTTTGTCATTAGTTTAGATGATCTATATGTCTTGTTTCCTTCTATATGGATTGACATAGGAGCACTCTGGGCCTTTGTGTTTGTCATTAGTTTAGATAATCTATATATCTTGTTTCCTTCTATATGGATTGTCATAGGAGGTCTCTTGACCTTGTAGTTTGTCATTAGTTTAGATGATCTATATGTCTTGTTTCCTTCTATATGGATTGACATAGGAACACTCTCGGCCTTTGTGTTTGTCATTAGTTTAGATGATCTATATGTCTTGTTTCCTTCTATATGGATTGACATAGGAGCACTCTGGACCTTTGTGTTTGTCATTAGTTCAGATGATCTATATGTCTTGTTTCCTTCTATATGGATTGACATAGGAGCACTCTTGACCTTGTAGTTTGTCATTAGTTTAGATGATATATATGCCTTGTTTCCTTCTATATGGACTGACATAGGAGCACTCTTGACCTTGTAGTTTGTCATTAGTTTAGATGATCTATATGTCTTGTTTCCTTCTATATGTATTGACATAGGAGCACTCTGGGCCTTTGTGTTTGTCATTAGTTTAGATAATCTTTATGTCTTGTTTCCTTCTATATGGATTGGCATAGGAGCACTCTTGACCTTGTAGTTTGTCATTAGTTTAGATGATCTATATTTCTTGAATCCTTCTATATGGATTGCCATAGGATCACTCTGGACCTTTGTGTTTGTCATCAGTTCAGATGATCTATATGTCTTGTTTCCTTCTATATGGATTGGCATAGGAGCATTCTGGGCCTTTGTGTTTGTCATTAGTTTAGATGATCTATATGTCTTGTTTCCTTCTATATTGATTGACATAGGAACACTCTTGACCAAGCAGTTTGTCATTAGTTTAGATGATATATATGTCTTGTTTCCTTCTATATGGATTGACATAGGAACACTCTCGGCCTTTGTGTTTGTCATTAGTTCAGATGATCTATATGTCTTGTTTCCTTCTATATGGATTGCCATAGGGGCCCTCTGTACCTTTGTGTTTGTCATTAGTTCAGATGATCTATATGTATTGTTTCCTTCTATATGGATTGACATAGGAGCACTCTGGACCTTTGTGTTTGTCATTAGTTCAGATGATCTATATGTCTTGTTTCCTTCTATATGGATTGACATAGGAGCACTCTGGGCCTTTGTGTTTGTCATTAGTTTAGATGATCTATATGTCTTGTTTCCTTCTATATGGATTGACATAGGAGCATTCTGGGCCTTTGTGTTTGTCATTAGTTTAGATAATCTATATGTCTTGTTTCCTTCTATATGGATTGTCATAGGAGCACTCTTGACCTTGTAGTTTGTCATTAGTTTAGATGATCTATATGTCTTGTTTCCTTCTATATGGATTGACATAGGAACACTCTCGGCCTTTGTGTTTGTCACTAGTTTAGATGATCTATATGTCTTGTTTCCTTCTATATGGATTGCCATAGGAGCAACCTGGACCTTTGTGTTTGTCATTAGTTCAGATGATCTATATGTCTTGTTTCCTTTTATATGGATTGACATTGGAGCACTCTGGGCCTTAGTGTTTGTCATTAGTTTAGATGATATATATGCCTTGTTTCCTTCTATATGGATTGACATAGGAGCACTCTTGACCTTGTAGTTTGTCATTAGTTTTGATGATCTATATGTCTTGTTTCCTTCTATATGGATTGACATAGGAGCACTCTGGGCCTATGTGTTTGTCATTAGTTTAGATAATCTTTATGTCTTGTTTCCTTCTATATGGATTGTCATAGGAGCACTCTTGACCTTGTAGTTTGTCATTAGTTTAGATGATCTATATGTCTTGTTTCCTTCTATATGGATTGCCATAGGAGCACTCTGGGCCTTTGTGTTTGTTATTAGTTCAGATGATCTATATGTCTTGTTTCCTTCGATATGGATTGACATAGGAGCATTCTGGGCCTTTGTGTTTGTCATTAGATTAGATAATCTATATATCTTGTTTCCTTCTATATGGATTGTCATAGGAGGACTCTTGACCTTGTAGTTTGTCATTAGTTTAGATGATCTATATGTCTTGTTTCCTTCTATATGGATTGACATAGGAACACTCTCGGCCTTTGTGTTTGTCATTAGTTTAGATGATCTATATGTCTTGTTTCCTTCTATATGGATTGACATAGGAGCACTCTGGACCTTTGTGTTTGTCATTAGTTCAGATGATCTATATGTCTTGTTTCCTTCTATATGGATTGACATAGGAGCACTCTGGGCCTTAGTGTTTGTCATTAGTTTAGATGATATATATGCCTTGTTTCCTTCTATATGGATTGACATAGGAGCACTCTTGACCTTGTAGTTTGTCATTAGTTTAGATGATCTATATGTCTTGTTTCCTTCTATATGGATTGACATAGGAGCACTCTGGGCCTTTGTGTTTGTCATTAGTTTAGATAATCTTTATGTCTTGTTTCCTTCTATATGGATTGTCATAGGAGCACTCTGGACCTTGTAGTTTGTCATTAGTTTAGATGATCTATATTTCTTGAATCCTTCTATATGGATTGCCATAGGATCACTCTGGACCTTTGTGTTTGTCATCAGTTCAGATGATCTATATGTCTTGTTTCCTTCTATATGGATTGGCATAGGAGCATTCTGGGCCTTTGTGTTTGTCATTAGTTTAGATGATCTATATGTCTTGTTTCCTTCTATATTGATTGACATAGGAACACTCTTGACCAAGTAGTTTGTCATTAGTTTAGATGATCTATATGTCTTGTTTCCTTCTATATGGATTGACATAGGAACACTCTCGGCCTTTGTGTTTGTCATTAGTTTAGATGATCTATATGTCTTGTTTCCTTCTATATGGATTGCCATAGGGGCCCTCTGGACCTTTGTGTTTGTCATTAGTTTAGATGATCTATATTTCTTGTTTCCTTCTATATGGATTGCCATAGGAGCACTCTGGACCTTTGTGTTTGTCATTAGTTCAGATGATCTATATGTCTTGTTTCCTTCTATATGGATTGTCATAGGAGCACTCTTGACCTTGTAGTTTGTCATTAGTTTAGATGATCTATAAGTCTTGTTTCCTTCTATATGGATTGACATAGGAACACTCTCGGCCTTTGTGTTTGTTATTAGTTTAGATGATCTATATGTATTGTTTCCTTCTATATGGATTGCCATAGGAGCACTCTGGGCCTTAGTGTTTTGTCATTAGTTTAGATGATCTATATATCTTGTTTCCTTCTATATGGATTGTCATAGGAGCACTCTTGACCTTGTAGTTTGTCATTAGTTTAGATGATCTATATTTCTTGAATCCTTCTATATGGATTGCCATAGGATCACTCTGGACCTTTGTGTTTGTCATTAGTTCAGATGATCTATATGTCTTGTTTCCTTCTATATGGATTGACATAGGATCACTCTGGATCTTTGTGTTTGTCATCAGTTCAGATGATCTATATGTCTTGTTTCCTTCTATATGGATTGACATAGGAGCACTCTGGACCTTTGTGTTTGTCATTAGTTCAGATGATCTATATGTCTTGTTTCCTTCTATATGGATTGACATAGGAGCACTCTCGGCCTTTGTGTTTGGCATTAGTTTAGATGATCTATATGTCTTGTTTCCTTCTATATGGATTGACATAGGAGCACTCTGGGCCTTAGTATTTTGTCATTAGTTTAGATGATCTATATATCTTGTTTCCTTCTATATGGATTGTCATAGGAGCACTCTTGACCTTGTAGTTTGTCATTAGTTTAGATGATCTATATTTCTTGAATCCTTCTATATGGATTGCCATAGGATCACTCTGGACCTTTGTGTTTGTCATTAGTTCAGATGATCTATATGTCTTGTTTCCTTCTATATGGATTGACATAGGAGCACTCTGGGCCTTTGTGTTTGTCATTAGTTTAGATGATCTATATGTCTTGTTTCCTTCTGAATGGGTGGACATTGGAACACACTGGGTTGTCATTATAAGTATGTCCATGAAAGACATTCATAAAGCAGAACAATGAAACAAACGTACACATAAATCTGAATCAGTGCAGTCATTTACCATCATTTTTTTTATATTTCATACCTAAATACATATAATTAACAATAGATCTAGAGTAACCACAACAATCATCCTACAATAAAACAAACTGCAATGCATGAAGTACCAGCATATGCGTAAACAATTTTTGCTGAAATAATTACAAATGGCAACAAAAATGTTGCTTAAAAAGAAGCCTAACCTACAATTTAACTTATCGAAACCAATTTATAAAAATCAGCTCGACAGTCTTCAAACAATCACACATAAATCACACTTTTCTAAAATATATCACAGACTTAATACAAATCATAGTTTGTTAGAGCAAAATGGTATTTTTAATTGCTTGGTTTTCACAAAGAAATAATAATCTTAAATAACAGCAGTTTTTATTACTGTTTGTTTGTTTCACGCCACACTCAGCAATATCCCAGCTGTAAATAATCAAGTATGGACCAGACAATCGAGGTATTGACGTCATGAGCATTGATCTACGCAATTCGGATATGATGACATGCATAAACCAAGTCAGTGAGCATGACATCTGCATGTCACCTCGAGGACAATCACTGACACCTCTGACGAGAAGCACAAGTTGCTGAAAAATATTTCCAAACACGATCTTCTCAGGTCGTTTTCCTTACTGATTTATTTGCCAACTACTTCCAGAACTGATTGTGAGTAAGTAAATCTTTATCTCCACAGCATGAGGTAAACAGACGTCCAGTTATGGGTTATTATTTCCAGTTTCGACCATGCAAACCAGTGACTGAAGTATGAGCAAGGATCCAAACCAGTCGGGCACAAAGTCACAGAGACTTATCACCATTGTAGCTGTTTGTTAGGATAAGCTCGAGGTACAGCTAATTTACTCCTTATTACCCAATTTTAACAGGGGCAGGGATGAGCAAAGGAAGCATCAAAGTAGGTCAATAGTGTAAAGTGGTAAAACTTTCGATTTTCAATTAATGTTTTTGAGAACAGTTGAATTGTTTCGTCATCCATAAACCAAGTAATCTAACAAAGATAAAGTTGTGTTGACTACTTTTATTGCATTTGATTTCTGCTGATCTCATCAAATAAAATTCATTTCTGAAAAAAAATCAATATACAAGATTCAAAATGTTATTGGTGCGATTAAGGTGCTCCATGTGTCAAATGGCAGTGGTTTACATGAAGGGCTAATGCATATATACATGAATGTTGAGTAAGTTAGGGATCTATATAACAGTCTTAATACCTACACATGGACCCATCATCATTTTAACAGAAAAACACAATGGGGATATCTTCTGTTATAAGGAAACAACTAATGTTACACCCAACTTATACCTTGAATTAACTGATGCCGAGGACAGACTGTGAACCATAATACTGTGATGCACTCTGCATCCTTTGCTGATGAGCACATCCAGTGTATTATCAACACGTGCTACCACACACAGTGTTCTAAACGTATCTGTTTTAGTATCACATGTATTATCTAAAACATCAGATTGATTTAATAACTAACATCTTGAAAAACGACGATGATCATGACTATTAAAATGGACATTCTATTGAGGGCGTCATCATTATTTAAATACGGGTAAATATGTTTAAAGCTTTTATCATCATTCTTAAACAGACCGTACATAATGTTGATATCCCATATAAGAAATAAATGAGTCGTGGTCATTGTTTATCATTCAATAAAACACTGCAGGGAGAATAAACCATGAGGGGCAGTGCTTTATTGTACGATAAACAACAACCACGAGTCCTTTTTTACTTAAATGTTCTACTTCAAGCTACCATAATGAACAGGGTGCAACATATCCCATTTGTGATGTAATAATGAGATTCATACAACTGAGCATTAATTGATCAACACTTATGATCCTCCACTAATTAGGATAGGTAAAATATATTACATATATTGTCAGAGAAGTACATATCTTGGCAAAGTATTGCATCTTTTGAGGAGAAAAAAGGGCAGCCTTTCAGAGGACTCGTTGAAATATTGTGATACTAACGCAGTACACCATCAATGATTCAATGTTAGTATAAGGGCCAGGTACTAACGGAGTAGACCATCAATGATTCAATGTCAGTATTAGGGCCAGGTACTAACTGAGTACACCATCAGTGCGTCAATGTCAGTATAAGGGCCAGGTACTAACGGAGTAGACCATCAATGATTCAATGTCAGTATTAGGGCCAGGTACTAACGGAGTACACCATCAGTGCGTCAATGTCAGTATAAGGGCCAGGTACTAACAGAGTAGACCATCAATGCTTCAATGTCAGTATTAGGGCCAGGTACTAACGCAGTAGACCATTAATACTTCAATGTCGGTATAAGGGCCAGGTACTAACGGAGTAGGCCATCAATGCTTCAAAGTCACTATCAGGGCCAGGTACTAACGGAGTAGACCATCAATGCTTCAATGTCAGTATTAGGTCGAGGTACCAGTGCAATAGACCATCAATACTTCAATGTCAGTACCAGGTCCAGGTAATAGTCCATTGAATACTTCAATGTCAATATTAGGTCCGATCACTAGTTAAGTATAAATGCTTTGATGCCAGTATTGTCCCCGGGTGCATCTAGTGAAATGTTTCAATGACATAAGTAGGCCTATATACTCATGCAGTAGACCATCAATGCTTCCACATCACTAATAAGGTCAATGTGCTCTTTAACTTGGCCATTATTTCCAAGAAGACTTCAATACTGAATTACCAATGTGTCCAATCCATGATAGTACATGTTTATTTCAGTGTACTGTTTCCACTCAGTACTTGGAGAAGGGGCCTGGTTCGTGTGGCAGCAACACTCGGTGTGGGTAGAAGGAGTGGTCTACTGAGTAGTGGAGCAGGTTTGTCAGACTCGACATGTACATGTCAGCAAACCGGGCCAGGCGTCGAGTGAAGTAAGTTGGATTGTGGTATGTCCGAAACAGACTGCCAAACCGTGGATTGAACACGCCTTTTGTGTAGTTTCTGCCACAGAAGTAAAATAATGATTATTAAATTCAACTGATATTATGGAAATGTGAAATATTCGTAACATTGAACTCATTGAACAGATCACATGTTGCTATATACTGACTATGATAAACCAAACTCTAAGCATAGAAATTAACATTCACAAAGAGGTGATTATCAGAACACTGTTTGAAAGACATCTTCATGTTTACTGCAAACCATCAAGAAAGAGGAAAGGAAGTCAAACAGTCTTGCTAAATATATGGAACAAGTATTTTATTTAATTTGCAATGGGTAGAAGGTAGCCCAATGGAATGATGAAGTGAAACTTTGCTGCATTCTTCATTCCCGACATTACATTACAATCTATTCCAAGCCTGGCCCCAGATGGTTTCAGACAGCCTCACCTGAGATCATCTCTCTCCTTCAGCCATGCCCGTATCACTTCTCTCTGTTCAGGGCTGTCCTGACACTGGGAAATAAACAATACTGTCAGTTGGGTTTCTCAAGATCCACACCACCATCAACCATTCAAAATCATCATAATGTTAGTCTCTACTTCAAAATGATTTCACATGTGAAGTACCACATAAATATGCTTTCACATCAACTTAGTATCTCATATTCGTAATATCTCATTTGCTTTCTGGTGACATTCCAAAAGACAAATTTTCTAAAATATCAACTCTCCAAACCATACTACCAATACTTCCTGGATAGAATTGTTTCCTGAGAATATAAGGTCAAAACCATGTAACAACGTTGACTGTTTGCCTGGTCCAACTCGATTATTTACAGGCAAATGTGACAAAGCTGTAATATTGCTGACTGTGGCCACAAAAGAAAAACTACATCAAATTATTTCTTTGAGTGACCTTAAAAAGTGTCATTGACATTTCACTCAGCCATGACTTTTTCAAACAGCTGGTGATTTAGTTATTTAAAGATTCTTCTTCACAGATTACAAAATGCTTTGTATTATCAAGAATAAAGACACATATTTAAGGTTTTCAACATGTTTCTATTTTGAGCTATGGTGCCATTGGCTTTATATGGAGGTCACATCAACAATGATGCAATCCAGGCCTCAACAAAGAGGTCATGAGTCCTAACTTTCCTCAAATGCCAACTTTTAAATACTCCAAATATTGTGAATACATGCTCTTTCAGGATGACCTTAACTTCAATATTCCTTAATATCAATACCGTCAATGATTCAACTCATTGAGATAAACAGTGCATTTACCACTACCACTACCACAATTACACATCCTCTACATCTCACCTTGTGGTGCATAAGAATATAACTATACCCATATGACAAGAATATCTCAACTGATTGTATATCAGACTGCATGGAGATTGTCAACTCAATGAGATAAACAATGCTTTTACCAACCACCATTACACATCATCTATATCTCACACAGTATCATTTCTCACCTTGTGGTACATAAGAATATAACAATACTCATACGATAGGAATATCTCAACTGATTGTATGTTAGACTGCATGGACATTGTGACTCCGACACAATATGATTTCTCACCTCATGGTGTAAAAGAAAATGACTATACTCGTATGACAAGAATGTCTCAACATATTGTATATCAGACTGCAGGGAGATTGTCACCCTGACACAATAGGATTTCTCACCTTGTGGTGCATAAGAATATAACTATACTCATATGACAAGAATATCTCAACTGATTGTATATCAGACTGCAGGGAGATTGTCACTCCAACACTGTATCATTGCTCACCTTGTGGTACATAAGAATATAACAATACTCATACGATAGGAATATCTCAACTGATTGTATGTTAGACTGCATGGACATTGTGACTCCGACACAATATGATTTCTCACCTCATGGTGTAAAAGAAAATGACTATACTCGTATGACAAGAATGTCTCAACATATTGTATATCAGACTGCAGGGAGATTGTCACCCTGACACAATAGGATTTCTCACCTTGTGGTGCATAAGAATATAACTATACTCATATGACAAGAATATCTCAACTGATTGTATATCAGACTGCAGGGAGATTGTCACTCCAACACTGCATCATTGCTCACCTTGTGGTGCATAAGAATAAAACTATGATCATATGACCAGAATATCTCAACTTATTGTATATCAGACTGCAGGGAGATTGTCACCCTGACACAGTATGATTTCTCACCTTGTGGTGCATAAGAATATAACTACATGTATACTCATATGACAAGAATATCTCAACTGTTTGTATGCCAGACTGCAGGGAGATTTTCACTCCGACACAATATGATTTCTCACCTCATGGTGTGAGAGAATATAACTATACTCGTGTGACAAGAATGTCTCAACATCTTGTATATCAGACTGCAGGGAGATTGTCACTCAGACACAAGATGATTTCTCACCTCATGGTGTGAAAGAATATAACTATACCCGTATGACAAGAATATCTCAACTTATTGTATATCAGACTGCAGGGAGATTGTCACCCTGACACAATATGATTTCTCACCTTGTGTCGCATAAGAATATAACAATACTCATATGACAGGAATATCTCAACTTTTTGTACATCAGACTGTAGGGAGATTGTCACCCTGACACAGTATGATTTCTCACCTTGTGGTACATAAGAATATAACAATAATCATATGACAAGATTAACACTCCAACACAATATGATTTGTCACCTTATGGTGTGAAAGAATATAGCAATACTCATATGACAAGAATATCTCAACTTATTGTATATCAGACTGCAGGGAGATTGTCACTCTGACACAATATGATTTCTCACTTTGTGTCGCATAAGAATATAACTATACTCATATGACAGGAATATCTCAACTTTTTGTACATCAGACTGCAGGGAGATTGTCACCCTGACACAGTATGATTTCTCACCTTGTGGTACATAAGAATATAGCAATACTCATATGACAAGAATACCCCAACTTATTGTATATCAGACTGCAGGGAGATCGTCACTCCGACACAATATGATTTCTCACCTCATGGTGTGAAAGAATATATCTATACTCGTATGACAAGAATGTCTCAACATATGGT
Source organism: Haliotis rufescens (assembly GCF_023055435.1). NCBI lineage: Eukaryota > Metazoa > Mollusca > Gastropoda > Lepetellida > Haliotidae > Haliotis > Haliotis rufescens. Next base: position 11,360,293 of record NW_025964383.1, read on the forward strand.
ATATCAGACTGCAGGGAGATTGTCACCCTGACACAGTATGATTTATCACCTTGTGGTGCATAAGAATATAACAATACTCATATGACAAGGTTATCACTCCAACACAATATGATTTTTCACCTCATGGTGTGAAAGAATATAGCAATACTCATATGACAAGAATATCTCAACTTATTGTATATCAGACTGCAGGGAGATTGCCACTCTGACACAGTATGATTTCTCACCTTGTGGTGCATAAGAATATAACAATACTCATATGACAAGGTTATCACTCCAACACAATATGATTTCTCACCTCATGGTGTGAAAGAATATAGCAATTCTCATATGACCAGAATATCTTAACTTATTGTATATCAGACTGCAGGGAGATTGTCACCCTGACACAGTATGATTTCTCACCTAGTGGTGCATAAGAATATAACTATATTTTTATGACAAGAATGTCTCAACTGATTGTATATCAGACTGCAGGGAGATTGTCACTCCGACACAATATGATTTCTCACCTCATGGTGTGAAAGAATATAGCTATACTCGTATGACAAGAATGTCTCAACATATTGTATATCAGACTGCAGGGAGATTGTCACCCTGACACAGTATGATTTATCACCTTGCGGTGCATAAGAATATAACAATACTCATATGACAAGGTTATCACTCCAACACAATATGATTTCTCACCTCATGGTGTGAAAGAATATAACAATACTCATATGACAAGAATATCTCAACTTATTGTATATCAGACTGCAGGGAGATTGTCACTCTGACACAGTATGATTTCTCTCCTTGTGGTGCATAAGAATATAACTATATTTTTATGACAAGAATGTCTCAACTGATTGTATATCAGACTGCAGGGAGATTGTCACTCCGACACAATATGATTTCTCACCTCATGGTGTGAAAGAATATAGCTATACTCGTATGACAAGAATGTCTCTACATATTGTATATCAGACTGTAGGGAGACGGTCACCCTGACACAATATGATTTCTCACATACTGATGCATATAAAGGATATTACAATATTAATAGCATTGTAAATTTTACATCAAATTGTATATGTATATCAGAATATATCCTTATCCCATCTCACACTATGCATTTATTCCTTCTCCTTTCTATACTTAATTGGGATTGTGCTTGAAGTTTTAAGCATTTAAAACCATTTTGCCAAAACACATCACTGTAATTCCCATTGTGTCACCTAAAGTCACCTCACACGACTTGATCACCTGACTACCCCTACCACAGGCTAGAGGAGCCGTGATTCCGTGAAGTAGATAAGGGAGGGCTATGCCAATCTAGACTGTCATGTTTCCAAACCAACATAGTTAAATTTGATCCTTGATTCATATATATATGTAAATGCAATAGAGTAACCCGTCTTGCTGATACAGTACGTTAGGATGTAGGACAACTGTACAAGGCTATTCTGCATCATGCACCGTGGCCGTGGTCGTCAAACAGGTGGGAAACATTCAGCTGTTAAGAATGAAACGGATAACACATGCTCTTCCATTGATAGTGAAGTGATGGTCAATGATGAGGTTTTGAAAAAAACACAATAAGGGTCTGATTGCTTAGGTTTCATGGTTGACGATGGTACATGTACAGAATTCTTCAACGAAGCCTTGAAATACCGAACCATTGAATGCTTGACAATTGCGAAGGCAGATTATATTTCAATCTCAGGAGCTAAAAGTACTGCTGACATTCTTTAGAGATAGAAAATATGCCCCTGATATCGATTTTGATGTCGACCCTCAGGAAGGGGTTGTCATTGTCGCTCAGATGTCGATCCACGAGAGGAGGGAATCATGTCAATCCTGATGTTGATCCGTAGAAAATAAGTATCAATGTCGATCCTTAGAAGATTGGTATCAATGTCGATCTATTAATCAGCCAGGTGGGGGCCCATTTGCATATCATTGTCGAAATTGATGGCACTCTTGGGGTGGTGTATAACGATAGTAATAAGACATAGATTTGTAATCCGGATATGATGGGTATCGATCGTAATGGCCAACGGGTAACGGTCAGGCATGAGAAGGTATTGATTCAGTGAGTGAGGGGTATTGATCCCAGCTGTGATGGCGATCCCTATAAACCTTACGTCAATGTCGATCCCCTGCTGAATGTTGATAGGCATGTCGTTGTGGTTCTTGGTCAGCGCAACAGTCTTCGTCAGTACAGTGTAGACCATGTTGATCTTGATGTATGGCATTCTGTGTCTTATCAGTCTGTATCGATGTAGATCTCTAGAATGTTGATCCCTCTAACATCGATCCCTCGAATGTAGAACCCTCACATGTCGATCCTGGTCAGAGAGGTGTAATTTATCTAAACTCTTCCTTTCTGTGAAGGGTGAAGACAAGGACGAGGTATGCTGGGGTCCATACTGCAGGAGGAGTCTGGGGAGCACTAAATCATCTCATGGGGGAGCGAGAGATGACACACAACTCTCAGCTGAGGGTTGGGGAATCCTGGTAGGGTTGGTAGCAGTAGTTGTCGCGCTTGTTATGCTTGTCGTGAAGGAACTGTCTTTTGCCAAAACTGTACATATGTCTGTAGTTGAGCAAATATTGGTTCAGTAACAGGTGTCCAGGTGACAGTCAACAATCATCGTCAACTTATAATGAAGTCAGGGTGGACACATGAGGTTGTATTACGACTGCCACAACAGAGGAAATGGTTGGCTTTGTCACACCGTAGAATTTTTAGACGATAAAAACCCAAGTTCCACGTCCTAGATGTAAACTGTCTATCGATATTGCATTTATGGCATTTGCGAAAGGCTTCTTCTGTCAAATGGGAAGTTTGCGGGTAGCGGTGAGCCTAAGTCCAGGGCAATCACAACAGAGATCATGAGGACCGGCTGGTGAATAAGAAAGTATGCATATCTTGCAGGACGGGCGTTTATTATGATTATTTCCCATAATTGGCCGTAAATGTTTATAAGATGTTAGAGGAAACCCTTAAAAAGCAAGAATCAATTAACTCCTACTTCTTCTTTAGCTATTAAAGCCAACATGTAACTTTGATATGTTAACAATTCTGCATAATATTTAGAATAAATAACATCATAGCTTTGTTATGTGTCGTTTCATGTTCATGAAAGTGTATGTAAGAATCGCTTCGGAAATAACCACCGTGCCATGTTGCGACCCTAACTGAGATTAAGTGGGGTGTATTTTGATGTTTATAAATATTCAAGTAACATCGTCAGTCAGTGAGAGAGTTAGTATGCTTTACGCCCCTTTCAGCAATATTCAAGCAATATCATAGCTGGATACACCAGAAATGGGCTTCACACATGTGACCCATGTGGGGATACGAACACGCGCCTTCAACGTGACGAGCGAACGCTTTAACAACGAGGCTACCCCGCCGCGTTTTGGCCGAAGGAAAGCCATAGAACTGACTTCATATGAATCAAAACCGGGTTTCATTATGTCTAATATACAAATTAACGCTGTAATCACAAGGATACACAATCACCCTCACGAACACAGTTGAACAAGATAAGAATACATCATCACAGTTGTAGTATACCTTAGTGTATTCGTATCATCAGCAGGGAAATGACATTTAAGCTCGCGAAGTCACATTTCAGTTAATTCTATTTATTTTCTTAAGTTCGAAGAACTTAAAGAACAAAAAAACGTAAAACACGCATCCATTTTTGTCTTCGGATGCTGCTAAGCAAATTAAAAATATGCATTTTTGGAACAGTACATTTTTAATGCATCAAACACATTATATAACATTCAAGCAGCAATAAGCTACGTTATAAACGCGGTCGTGTTTTGGTCGTAAGTTGAAGTTCCTACTCCAATTATGGATATTTCTAGTGTAGTGTTATCTGGGGTGACAGATAGACGCCTCCCTATGTTGCGATTCGACTGGTACATCAGTCGCATCATCTCTTGTCCATGTGACGGTAACTGTTATCATTGAACTATATTGGTGATAACACCTCACGTCCTTCGCCTACATCTCGTAACTAGACTCGTAAATATGTTTGTCTGTTACATTTTCACTGTTAGATAAACTACGTCCGGGTATTGTATAGTGTACCAGTAACCTACAAGCAGTATATGACATGAATTTAATTACTTTGAGAATTGGTCATAACTGATATATAACATTGGAGACACAAAAGAATATCAAAACTTACAGCATGTGTTTAAATTAAGGAATTCAAAACTAATGCAATCGTTTTTCACAGGGGTCAAGTTAAATAAGTTTTGCGTCTCTGTAATAATTCCACTTGCGATTCACCTGTCCATCAATAGCTGATGGAAGGATTAAAAGAATGATACTCTTTGTTTCAGGTGATGCTTAATTACCCGGCAAAAAACAGGGTTGTAAGTACTTTTATGAAGCGTATCATATCGAGGTGCAGCGATAGTTCAGAGGAATAACCAGACATTACATTGCAAGCATTATTTGCAAGAATCATGTTACATGCTGCCGTGTTTCTGTTCACGGTTCTGACATTTACAGTCACGACTGTGCAGCAACGCGTAGATATTGGTGATGACGTGATAACTACACCACTGGTGGAGAAGAACCTTTACGTTTCATGAATGTATATTAAACTTATAATGAGTACATCATGCTTCGCGCTGATTCATTCACATAATAGATAATAATATTTAAAGTCATAATTACTTGTTTGTTTTATTCGGGCGTCGGTGGTGAGAAATTACCGTTATTGTCTTCTAGGTGTTTGATCATCGCCAGTTCGCAATGAACAATTGTTCCAATCCCCGAAAACAGCTTTCTTGTTCGAAATCAGCGAGTTGATATTAATTCATACGAGATACATGTTGGCGCAACGCGACGTCAATTGTTCACGTTATACAGACAAGTTGCTTGACGTAATGCGTCACTCTGTGTGTGCATATGCCAATATATACATCAATGTTCTACACTGGACCCTGTGTGTACATGCATCATAATATACATCAATGTTCTACACTGCACCCTGTGTGTAGATACATTAATGTTCTGTATGTTCCAATACATTCATGAATGTTCTATACTTACAACCCATGGTAGTACGTGTAGGGATACATAAATTTCTTCTTTATACTGACACCCTGTGTGTACATGTACCAATGTGTACATCAATGTTATGTATGTACCAATACACACATCCCTATTCCATACTTCCTGCCTGGGTGTACTCGTCCTAATTATTGCATCAATTTTCTATATTGACACTCCATGTACACCTACATCCCCATGTACCAATACACCACTATTTTATACTTCCACCCTCTGTATACTTGTCCTAATACATACATCAATTTTATATACAGTGCTGACACTCCGTGTAGTTCTACATCAGTGTTCTATACTGACACAACGTGTCCATACCAGTATATACATCGGTGTCATATACTGACAGCCTGCGTGTGCACATGTACCAATATATTCATTTATGGTCTATACTGATACATGTGAACTGTTTTAGATTGTCTATATGTCCATATTTACTTCTGTGGGGATTAACATAGGGACACCCTGGATCTTGGGATTCGTCAACAGGTTAGATGACTTGTCTGTTCATGATTCCTTCTTTGTGGTTGGACATAAGACCATTCTGGACCTAGGCGCTTGTCATTAGTTTAGATGCTCTGTACGTCCCTGCTTCTATATTGGTGGACATAAGATCATTCTCAACATTCAAGTTTATCTTGAGTGCTATCTGGAGGTCTTATGTGGTAGGTAAAGGTTCGTAACTAGATGATCGTTTGCAGTCGAAATGTCGGCTGGGGTAGGAAATGGTGTTTATCAAACAATGGTCAGTGTTATCTTTAACCGAACCTAAAACATTGGCATATCAGTCCTTTAAATATGTATGGTTTATGTTATTAATGGAATAACCACGAACACCAACGCTTACAAACTTAATAATGATTTATAAACATAATCATGTCACTTTATTGTCTACGTGTAAATGCATAATGCATCTACGGGCATCAGAAAAAAGGTAACTGATGGCGGCAACATAGTTATAAATATAAATATACTTCAGTTTTAACACAGTTGTAGTGAGATAGCGCCTCCGCGTTATCACCCTGAGGTGACCTGCATATCACTGTGAAGAACGTTACCTGTCCAGGTAGGTGCGTTGAGTCTCGTCTCCAGCCTCGCCCCCTTTGCACAGGTAACTCTTCGATATTCAGAACTGAAATGTGTGTATCAATATAATATCAGATAGTCAAACGTGGTACAATTGTTAATGTTAATGTACTGCAGAGGTAGAATATCCGTGCTACGTAGCTTCAGAGCATTCCTACTTTCGCTTTGCAACTTAGATAGGCAAGCCACTCATACAGTTACACACTTTAATGTTCTTATCCTAGATACAGATAACACTCACTCGCACTGAATTACATTAGAACTTTGATGCTGACCCAGCGTTATTAATGGCTTCATATCGACGGTAGGTACCTATTGAAAACTGTTATTTTCTCTCTAAAACAGTTCAGGCTTTTTGGCTCCTATATCAAGTTGACACAAACTGATATACCCGAAATATACTTACTTCATACACGACTTTATATACCTGAAACATACTCTTTGTATATTGTAAAAAGCAGGGTACATTCGTCAATAAAAAATGATTTAAGAAATACAAAGAGGCACCGATGGATGGCAATGGGTATCGGAAGGCATACCGTGACACCCAGCAGAACATGTTGATAGGGGTGACGGGGGTGCATATTGTAACGGTGAAAACAATCAAGAAAGACGACAACAAATGTACGTTTGAGTGAGTGAGTGATTGAGTGAGTATGTTTTTACGCCGCTTTTAGCAATATTCCAGCAATATCACGGCGGGGGACACCAACAATGGTCGTCACACAATGTACCCATGTCGGGAATCGAACCCGGTTCTTCGGCGTGACGAGCGAACCCTTTAACTTAGGCTACCCGACCGCCCAATGTACGTTTGAGATGACTTGATCAATAATTGATCAAGCCGACAAGATTGGTCAACCATTCCTACAGACGCCGTGTTATGGTCTGAGTCAATTTCCTAATGACACTTTCAGGGAGTCTTCCTGCTCCACTCTCCTTGCATCGCCTTGAACAGTACAACTATCGTAGTGGGTGGTCTTTGACGTCTCCCGATCATGTCCTAAACGTTCGCTAACCGGGAAAAGGTCAAGACTCATTGCTGCTTATTGCATTCTGGTGACGTTTAGCTGCTGGGGTTAGACAGTTACGATAGGTGTACGGTGAGTGTTATCGACTTGAAGAGAAAAACGTGGACCAGCATGGAGCTCAAAAGAGCACACCCATTGGCTTCCGGTTGTCCCGGTATTATTGTCCTGTGAACCTTCAATGCACAATATGCAGCACAGTTCTGGCATTTGGACGCCCCAAGACACGTCCACGCCTATCCAGAAAGTCGAAAGTGAATCTTGACTCATCTAAAATAATTTCATGGGACCATCGGAGGTTCCCCAGTTTCTACGATCTAAATACCATTGGGTCTAGCCAGAATGTGGCGTATAAAGCTGGTACAACGCGTGGTAGCCAAGTGTGGAAATGATTCGTCTGGTCAGAAGCTTGTAAGCTGGTGGCCTGGCGCAAGTAAACATTAATTTGATTTTGGCTGTTGAGTTCGATTTCTTAAAACTTGGTGTTTTATTAATTAGTCGAACCGGGTGCCCTGTTCTGGGCCGATCACTAGCATCGTGTGTCTACAAATAACAAACATATTGGCTACCTCTCGCTGAGCTCTAATAGTTTTGAAGCATGCCAGTAGCCTTTTGGCGTGCTTCACGGTTAAGACGACACATTCCCAATGTTATCATGAATACTGCATTAAATCAAAAGTGGAGAGTTTATGCATTAAGGTAGATAATAATTATCAACAATACTAATGGTTCAGATGGTTTTGACATTCTTGGTTTTCAACATTTAAGCAGCATTCCTTTGTTGAATGCGTCTATCCTTCACATTTCTGGGGTGAGATGTATTTCATCAAAAGCCTGGTATTTCCCAAGCACGAAAACATTGCTGTCTCTAATAACTTAGATCTTGAACCCTGCATTTTGGCATACATTGGGTAAAGACAAAGTGTTTGAATGCACGAATATTCCCGCTACCACCCATCCTAGTAAACAAAAAGAAGAAATGCACCCCTGAATGCTGGCATTCAAATAACATTGAATGTTGAATAACAGAGTCTCTTGCTGGCCACACATGCCTCCCTATACCATTATGCCACCGCCTCCAAACGGATGAAGTTCCTGGACACATGCTTGGGCTTGCCGTTCATCCTTCCTTCCATCTACCCTGACTCTACCATCGGCATTAAACAATTTTCATCTACTCTCATCACCAAACATAAGCCGAACCCAGCCACGTCGGTGCCGAAGTTGCACAGTTCTCGATCGACGTTGTCGATTGATGTGATGCTGCTGTGGTTTGAGCGACGGAACTGTTTGTTGCCCACAACTGTGACATACCAATGGCTCACACTCGTTGCGCTGCAATTAATTTCGGCATTTTTTTTGGTGTCCCTTCACTACAATAATACTATTAACCTCGATCTATCAGTTTTTATAGCAACGTTGTCGATTGATGTGATGCTGCTGTGGTTTGAAGGTTTGAGCGACGGGACTGTTTGTTGCCCACAACTGTGACATACCAATGGCTCACCCTCGTTGCGCTGCAATTAATTTCGGCATTATTTGGTGTTCTTTCACTACAATAATACTATTAACCTCGATCTATCAGTTTTTATAGCACAAACGACACATGTAAACGGCTATACATGCCTTTTTTCATGACTATCACCAAAATCGAAGTACACGGGGATCGGGTTATTTTTTGCGACACGTTAATGTCATGTTTGCTCAGAATATTTCTTTAATGCTGAAACTCAGCATGGTTTTAATTTGATTTTTGCTGCGAAATAGGTGTAACGTTTCTTTTGTACTTCAGTTTGGATTCAATATCGATTGATTTTGTGTACGTTGAACTCTTTTGTACGTATCTCATATTTTACTTCGATACATCTGCAGACCTTCCAGGTGATCTAATAGCGAGTCAATGTTTTCTCGTATTAAAAGATGTTTCTCTGCTCATCAGCCTGTGCAGTTGTATACTTTATAGTTATCTGCAACACATTTATATCAAGAAAATCATGTTTAAGTTGCTTGTATCACACATTATCACAATTGATGTTCAGGCTCTGCTACTCATTCGTTCGAAATCTTGATAAAGATCATTCGTATATCAATAGGTTACCCATCTATTACTAGTGTCAAAATAATCTGTTCTTGACATAACTTTTATACTTTTGCAAGTCGCTCGCACATGATCAGCCTTATTATGATCTCCCCCGTGATCATTCGTGCTCTGTAGCATAAGGCGCCTTACAGGATCTTTTGGTTGACTTGGTTGATTAATATCATCACATCCCAATTGCATAGATCGATGCTAATGATGTCAACCACTGAATGTCCTGGTACAGATTTGATTATTTACATTATTTTTTTACCATCATGTAGGTGTAATTTTCTCGAATGTAACGTTAAACAATAAAACAGATATACCATGGCCTGGTATTACGTTTTGAAGGATAATCAATCCTATAATCCTAGTTTGAGAGTGCTGAACACTTTTGTCACATTCAGTGAAGGAAGGTTGATTCAAGATGAATAATAATATGGGGAGCCCTTGGTTTAACGTCTAATTCCTCTTTTGCATTTAGATCCACCTTATAATTACATGACATGAATACACATTTTAAATGTATAGCATACATTCAACAAAAAAGTACCCTATGAACTAGATTATTTCTTATGCGAAATTAACGTGCATGCAGACATAGTTATCGTGTTGTATTATCAGACGCATGCCTTAACGTGAGGTGATCATATACACCTCACTATGATTGGACAAAACTGGCGCATCAGTGTCATGGCCCCTTGTCCACGTGAAGACAGCTGTTATCACTGAACTATATTGGCGATTACGCCTCAAGTCCTTGATATATAGGGGTCGTGTGTAATATGTTTGTCTTGGAACACTGCTAGCAGTAACTACATCTCCGTCTTTCCATGCGCAGCTTTGAACTTCATAGTAAGAACTTGTTATATTTATAAAATAAATCGAACTGAACCACGTGACCACAGAGTCACTCCGAGTTTTTTATCTGTGGTAAAAATACATCATGGGGTTCTTTCAATAGATTGCTTATAATGGCGCACATTAAGGAGAATTGGGATATCTCCCTGGGGGTTTTATATCCTTCAAAATGCAGAACCTTTATTAAATATGTAAAAGGTAATTAATATTAACTCAAGAATAATTAATTAACACTCTGTCCAGCCAGCCTCTGCTTTAGCCAACTAGCCATGGCATTTACAACCAGTATCAGAGAAAGTTATTGTTGTGTGTCGTCAGTGCACGGGGGCTAATGGTTTAAATGACCCCAGCGCATCAGCCACCATCACTTGACGGCGTTCCGAGTACTCTTAACATGTCCCATTTTAATTCTGGAAACCCAAAAGTCCAGAAACTCTACACTCTTTGCCCAGTCTCGGTTAAAGGTATTTACAAAATTAAACATGCCGTTTTCATGGGAACATACCAAGGAAGAAAAAATTTAAAAAAAATTGTTTAAAAACTCAATATTTAGACTATGTCGCCCATGGGCCTGCCCATGGGCGAAGTCTGGCCCATGGGTAGGCCCATGGGCAGGCCCATGGGCGAGAATATGTTCCTCTACTTAAAACTCATGTTTTTGTTTCGCAAATACATTTAATGTATTCATTCAAGTATCATGACACAAAATTTAACTCATTTTAACTTAATTCAACGATTTTATAGCGATATTTAAATATTTCGCCCATGGGCGAGAAAAAGGTTTGGCCCATGGGCAGGCCCATGGGCGAGAATATGTTCCTTTACTTAAAACTCATGATTTTGTTTCGCAAATACATTAAATGTATTTATTGAAGTATCATGACACAAAATTTAACTCATTTAAACTTAATTCAACGATTTTATAGCGATATTGAAATATTTCGCCCAGGGCAAGAAAAAGGTTTGGCCCATGGGTAGGCCCATGGGCGAGAATATGTTCCTTTACTTAAAACTCATGTTTTTGTTTCGCAAATACATTTAATGTATTCATTCAAGTATCATGACACAAAATTTAACTCATTTTAACTTAATTCAACGATTTTATAGCGATATTGAAATATTTCGCCCATGGGCGAGAAAAAGGTTTGGCCCATGGGCAGGCCCATGGGCGAGAACATGTTTCTTTACTCAAAACTCATGTTTTTGTTTCGCAAATACATTAAATGTATTTAATCAAGTATCATGACACAAAATTTAACTAATTTTTACTTAATTCAACTATTTTAGGGCGTTATTAAAATATTTCGCCCATGTTTTCGTCAGTCCCTTTCAAGCATCAACTAACTGTTTGCAAAGTATATTGTATCATGTGAAATATACTTTATATTATATCATTACATTACTATTTAAAAAGGGCTTTTGGTTGGATGTTTCCTTTAGTTCTTCAAATTTCACCTGTTTTACATATTGTAGCGATCTTTAATGAACCCGGCCTTACCTCTCAAAACGTTTTGACAGTTTATCATACGAATTCATGTGCGTGTACTCAAATTCATTGGAGTTATTTTCCACAACATTATTTTTTAGTTATTTACCATTTTATGTCCCGTTGATACATCACACTGGGCAATTACGTGACACTAGGTATGTAATATACAGGTACGCGTGCGCGTATTTTAATGAAAAAAACTATTCGTCTTTTATTGCATAACGTTTGGCTGAATATCTTACATTCTAACGAAATCTCGAAATAATTATTTAATTACAAGCAGTGTCGAACAGACCAGTAGGAATTATGTTTCAATGCGATTGAGGAAAACGTGAGTGAATATTGTGACACTAAAGCAACTTTTAACTGCATTGTCACTTTTGGTATGAAAATGGTAATAGTTAAGAAAAACGTAACAGCCTTCTTATGATAATTCTCATATTCTCATTAGTACGTTGTGTCTAATTACAGTGTCGGCCTTATTTACAGGTGAATCTACAGTACTTGTTGTCGGTCAATTACAATCTGCCACACCACGCGTGAATAAACAGTTATGCAGGTGTTGCTGTGGGCAAATACCTAGCCTGTACATGTATATTTTTGTGGATACATGTATTACATATTTTCGTTGATATGTGGATATATTAAGCACCAAGACACAAAAGGTTTATGAAAGATGAATTTGTGCCTTGATATATATATTCAACGCGAACGAAGCTTGTATTTTCTCCACGATCCTGATGTGTATCATCGTTTAATTGGTCATTCATTAAAAGTATGTTGTGAGGCGATATCAAAGGAGCCGCTCAATATACACAGTGTCGTCCGTTTCGCGTGAACTACCACCCTACCCTGTCAGTAAGAGTTATGTAATCGGTACACAAATATATTTGGTGCGATGTCAGTGTGGAAGGAGTTTGAATTACGTCCGCCAGTGGCCACAGAAAGTATAGTACCAATCAACAAGGCCAATGCCGTACTAATAACCTAGTGACTCGCGTAACAACGGCTGTCAATATGTCTGCTACATCTACCATACCATCATCCCTGTCACAACTGGCGTATTAACGGCTTATTCAAAATATTAATTGTAGAAATGTCGTTACCAGACTAACGTACGTCGTATTCAGTCCTCAACTGGATGTTACATTCCTTATATCAGTTAACAGCCCTGTTTGTGAAAATATTTACTAGACATAAGATTTAATGACTAATAAAATCAATTGTAAGACCGCATAGACCATAAAACCGAATAAAATATGTCTTGGTATCATCTCTTGTGCATTAGATGATGGCAATGACCGGAAATGTTATAACGTTAGATTAAGAAGGAGAAACATTAAAGTGTTTTACAATACTTGGAAACATGAGCAATAAGATGTAGCAACATAAACATGCATGGAATAAGGAAAAAGGATGAAAACAAATTGAAAAGGATTTTAATACAAAATTATCGAACTAAATAACTTGCCTGAACAGAAGGGGTACCCAAACTTGTTTGACAGTTATTCGTGTGTTGTAGACTGTCGAATGGGACTCATGTGTGTACGTAGGGTACGCATATCTATTGCAAGTTTTAGTACTCATACACTTTCTCTTTTTGTGTTTTGTTTGTTTGTTAGTTGTATAACGCCACACTTAGCAATATTTCAGCTGTATGACGGCGGTCTGTAAATAATCGAGTCTGGACCAGACAATCCAGTGATTGACATCATGTGCATCGATCCACGCAATTGGGATACGATGACATGCATGAACCAAGTCAGCGAGTCTGACCACCCGATCCCGGTAGTCGCTTCTTACGACAAGCGCTGTCGCCCTTTTACGCCAAGAATGGTTTGTTGAAGATCTTCACGGGTCTATTGAATGCAGGGATTTGTGTAAAGTCATTCAGACAGCATACAATGCCAACTAAAAAATTATACTCAGTGTCTCCGCAAAGTAATATAGTACGGTACTTAGAGTACATGTGAGATTATACTCAGATTAGGGAGATGTTTAATCCATATAACGTGTTATTATTCTACCTAACAATGTATTTAATGAAATGAATGCAAAACAAACTCAAAAGGTTTCATTTAAAAAACTACCCCTAGTCTTGACTTACAAAACAACTGCAACCCGACACAGATTAAACGCAACTTACAAACACAATCATAATCTGGTTAGTCTGTATCACTCAACGAGGCCGCTTACTCTGCCCACAGTATGGCCGTATTGGGCAGTTCAGTAATTAGGAGCCAAAACCAGGCAGGTACGTTGGTCACACCTGACTGGTCTGACTGATGATTAGGTCGTCTGACAATTGGGAGTGAACCATAGCAAGAAGTATCTGCGAAACTATTTGCTCCTTTTATGGGACCGATTAGTTTTATTACCATGGGCCTCGGCACAACCGTGGTGTTGGAAGACAAGTTATACATGTACATCCGATATGGTGACTGTTTTTCGCTATTCATATTCTAAATACATTCATAATACCACAACATTTTAGTACTCCTTGAAACTTTACAATCACTTCAATATGTACAATAGATTGAACGAGAACACTTGATATATTTCAGATTATTAAATCATTGTCTCTATTATCAGCCGCTACGTTTGTATCGTTTGCATTGTACAAAGAAATATTTTATCTGTCCTTTTTCAGATTTAGCCTCAGAATGTGCTCATTCGAATTAGGAACGAAAATAATTGCTTATCACGAGTATATATGATACAGTTAAAAGTTACTTGTACACTGTAGACGTATTCACTTTAAAGTCGCATACGACCTTCGCGAGCGAGTTGAATGATCCAGGTTAATTGGAACGAAGTCTAGAAAGGGTTATAAAGTTTTGTATTTGGCAATGTGTAGGTTTGTTAAATATAATTTTTTAAATTCCTTTTATTTCAATATGTAAAATCATAACTATGCGCTTAAAAACAGAGCTGACTTGATGGGAGATAGCCACCTCAGATTGTCTGTTGGACACGGTTTAACCTTACTGTGTCCTCACCCTGGTTGTTGTTACCGTTGTTATAAGGGATTAAGAGCTACGGCTCATTGCATTTTTGGTTACAGTCTGTATCACTAAAGTGGACATGTGCAGGTGAACTCTGTTCAATTAGTATATGAAATGCCCCAAAATGTGAACTCAAGACAATAATAACCTGAGGGTAAATCCACGTGCGTCTGCCTTTCCCCTCGTTCACCTTCGAAATCCTTGATTATTATATCATGCCAGAGTTCTGAAATTCAGTGACAATGTTGCTGAACAGTAGAATCTGATGGACGTTTTGTGCAGAACCTGTTTGACACTATGGGTTCCAGGACCACTAACACTCTGAGCTGAAAAAGTTTGGTCCTAACCGCACCCAACATCTACAAGTTTGTAAGCTTGTAGACATCATTAAGAAGTAATTAACAGTCCCATGCTGAGACCTTTCTCAAAATTCAGACCGGTGGCAGGCTGCCAACAAAGAGAAGAAAATATCGCAACCCCGACACGAGTGTGCTCAGTCAAACAATGAACTTACGACCGGCAGAAAACAACTTCAGTTGAGTATGCCGATGCTGTATCTCAGCCGTGTTGGCATGAAAATTTAAACATGCTAATTAAATCCAAAATCGTATAAATATTTTTAATAGAAACCGTATCTTAATTTGTTCTTGCACTGCATCATATCGTGTATTTCATCTGTATATGTGTAATGTGTATATGTATCCATGACTACACTTATACCGCATATTCTGCAACAGACTATAATTAATCACCTTATTATTGTCTCTCCATTTACCATGGCTGACTGCACTAATACCCTTTTAACAGTGGACACCGATATCAGTATACATGTAGGCTTTTTGTTCAAAAAGGAATATGCAGGAAATTATATGTAACAATTAACTGTGTACTAATAACATGTTTGAATGTTATCAGTTTTACGTTCTGAGATACAGTGATGTAAGCATCTTCTAAAATCTTCTAAAAATATAATAAAATACAAAACTCTCTGCCGTAATTTTTTTGTGGAAATCATTCGATCAAGTAAAAATGACTGCGTGACAAGACGAATCAACTATTTATACCCGATAAAAGAAACTGCCGTATTTTAGGAACAGTGCTATAACAAGACATTTGAAATTTCTAACAAGCAGATACATTAGAGACAGTGACTAGACTACATGTACGTAATCCGTATCAATCAAAGGTGTAAAAAAACTGAAAATCATATCTGTCGGAGACCTACCAAATTACCAAGTTTTATCATTACTATATTTATTACAATGCAAATACTTTAGTGATACATTTGTTAGAGACGAGGGCATACACACAAGTATATTGCTTCCGTGTGTGAATGCAGGTTGTACTTGGTATCTAAGTTCTCAGTTTCATACCGGTTGTATAACTGAATTTGTATATGGAACCATGCGTACAGCATGACAATTACTTGCTATTCGTCAGTTTACAACACACATAACACGGTCAAACAATTTTAGGCACCGCTTTTGCGAGTTATTTAGTACAATAATGTTTTATTAAAATCTATTTCAATTTGTTTTCACCATTTTCCCTATTGACAGTCGTTGTTGCGTGAGTCACTCGGTAATTAGTACGGATTGACCTTGTTTATTGTTTCTACACTTTCAGGATTTCTGTGGCAAGTGGCGGACGTAATTCAAACTCCTTCCGCACTGACACCGCATCAAATATATTTGTGTACCGATTACATAACTCTAATGGACGGGGGGGGGGGGGGGGGGTAGTTCACCGGACGACACTGTGTATATTGGGCGGCTCCTTTGATATCTCCTCCAAACATACGTTTATTGAATGACCCTATTAAACGATGATACACATCTCGATAAATATATCAAAGCACTAATTCATCTTTCATAAACATTTTTTTGTCTTTGTGCTTAATATATCCACATATCAACGAACATTTGTAAAACATGTATCCTAAAAAAAATAAACATTTTCAGGCTAGGTAGTTGCCCACACCAACACCTGCATAACTGTTTATTCACGCGTGGTGTGGTAGATCGTAATTGACCGAGAGCAGGTATTGTAGAATCACCTGTAAATAAGGCCGACACTGTAATTAGATACAACGTACTAATGAGAATTATCATAAGAAGGCTGTTGTTTTTTCTCAACTGTTACCATTTTCATACCAAAAGTGACAATGCAGTTAAAAGTTGCTTTAGTGTCACAATATTCACTCACGTTTTCTTCAATCGCATTGAAACATAATTCCTACTGGTCAGTTCGAAACCGCATGTAATTAAATAATTATTTCGAGATTTCGTTAGAATGTAAGATATTCAGCCAAACGTTATGCAATAAAAGACGAATAGTTTTTTTCATTAAAATACGCGCACGCGTACCTGTATATTACATACCTAGTGTCACGTAATTGCCCAGTGTGATGTATCAACGGGACATAAAATGGGAAATGAAATAGAAACTAACTAAAATTTAATGTTG
Organism: Haliotis rufescens; assembly: GCF_023055435.1. Lineage (NCBI taxonomy): Eukaryota > Metazoa > Mollusca > Gastropoda > Lepetellida > Haliotidae > Haliotis > Haliotis rufescens. The sequence goes on from NW_025964383.1 coordinate 11,377,391, forward strand.
TGGAAAATAACTCCAATGAATTTAAGTACACGCTCATGAATTCGTATGATAAACTGTCAAAACGTTTTGAGAGGTAAGGCCGGGTTCATTAAAGATCGCTACAATATGTAAAACAGGTGAAATTTGTAGAACTAAAGGAAACATCCAACCAAAAGCCCTTTTTAAATAGTAATGTAATGATATAATATAAAGTATATTTCACATGATACAATATATTTTGCAAACAGTTATAATTAGTTGATGCTTGAAAGGGACTGACGAAAACATGGGCGAAATATTTTAATAACTCCGTAAAATAGTTGAATTAAGTAACAATTAGTTAAAGTTTGTGTCATGATACTTGAATAAATACATTAAATGTATTTGCGAAACAAAAACATGAGTTTTAAGTAAAGGAACATATTCTCGCCCATGGGCCTGCCCATGGGCCTACCCATGGGCCAAACCTTTTTCTCGCCCATGGGCGAAATATTTCAATATCGCTATAAAATCGTTGAATTAAGTTAAAATGAGTTAAATTTTGTGTCATGATACTTGAATGAATACATTAAATGTATTTGCGAAACAAAAACATGAGTTTTAAGTAAAGGAACATATTCTCGCCCATGGGCCTGCCCAGGGGCCAAACCTTTTTCTCGCCCATGGGCGAAATATTTCAATATCGCTATAAAATCGTTGAATTAAGTTAAAATGAGTTAAATTTTGTGTCATGATACTTCAATAAATACATTTAATGTATTTGCGAAACAAAATCATGAGTTTTAAGTAAAGGAACATATTCTCGCCCATGGGCCAAACCTTTTTCTCGCCCATGGGCGAAATATTTCAATATCGCTATAAAATCGTTGAATTAAGTTAAAATGAGTTTAATTTTGTGTCATGATACTTGAATGAATACATTAAATGTATTTGCGAAACAAAAACATGAGTTTTAAGTAGAGGAACATATTCTCGCCCATGGGCCACACGTCGCCCATGGGCAGGCCCATGGACGACATAGTCTAAATATTGAGTTTTTAAACAATTTTTTTTTCATTTTTTCTTCCTTGGTATGTTCCCATGAAAACGGCATGTTTAATTTTGTAAATACCTTTAACCGAGACTGGGCAAAGAGCGTAGAGTTTCTGGACTTTTGGGTTTCCAGAATTAAAATGGGACGTGTTAGGATAATCTCCACAAGGATGCGGATATCAGGCATAACCATCTTCTGTTTGTACAAGTAACTTATCATGAAGTACAACATATCTTATTAAACTATTTTAATAAAAGTTCATGCATGAGAAACTAGTATATACTAATTGGAGGATGTGGATGTTTGGTACCAATGTTTGTAAAGAACTATTTCATCGGAGGTACTAGCTGATAAGTAATAAATAAAATAGCTAATAAACTAGCTGAAAAGACAGACAGACGGATTGGATATTAACATTTGTCACGTGATGTACATTTAAAATGAGTTAAATTTTGTGTCATGATACTTGAATGAATACATTAAATGTATTTGCGAAACAAAAACATGAGTTTTAAGTAAAGGAACATATTCTCGCCCATGGGCCTGCCCATCGGCCAAACCTTTTTCTCGCCCATGGGCGAAATATTTCAATATCGCTATAAAATCGTTGAATTAAGTTAAAATGAGTTAAATTTTGTGTCATGATACTTCAATAAATACATTTAATGTATTTGCGAAACAAAATCATGAGTTTTAAGTAAAGTAACATATTCTCGCCCATGGGCCAAACCTTTTTCTCGCCCATGGGCGAAATATTTCAATATCGCTATAAAATCGTTGAATTAAGTTAAAATGAGTTAAATTTTGTGTCATGATACTTGAATGAATACATTAAATGTATTTGCGAAACAAAAACATGAGTTTTAAGTAGAGGAACATATTCTCGCCCATGGGCCTGCCCATGGGCCTACCCATGGGCCACACTTCGCCCATGGGCAGGCCCATGGGCGACATAGTCTAAATATTGAGTTTTTAAACAATTTTTTTTTCATTTTTTCTTCCTTGGTATGTTCCGTAGAAAACGGCATGTTTAATTTTGTAAATACCTTTAACCGAGACTGGGCAAAGAGCGTAGAGTTTCTGGACTTTTGGGTTTCCAGAATTAAAATGGGACGTGTTTCTTGCATTACCCACACATATCCTAACACAACTGGTGTCGAGCACCCTTGCAACGAGCATGCTAACCACATATTCCCACATACTGGCACAGTACACGCAATACCACAATATCCACAGCGAGAGTTTACCAACTTTGCAGCGCTCTGCTATGACTTTATGCATTGAGATGCATTTATCTTGTCACTCTGGGCACGACGCCAATGTAACTAGCCCAGTTCCAACCCAAGACCAGAATATTCATGGCCGAAAGTGTCGTCACAGGTACCAGCAGCACACTCCGACAATCACGATACTCGGGGCGTTGATGGTGAACGTTTTTGGCAGTTTTTTTATTTGAAGTTAAGGACGTTTCATGTTTACAATGTATCTTGAGACATCACACTTTCCACCAACATCATCCATGTTTCTCTCTCCTAATCTGTTATCATTTATGATGACCTGACATGATTTTGTGTGTGCGTGTGCGTGTGCGTATACGTATCGTATGTGTGTGAACAATATATTATTCTAGCTGCACTTAGAAATATATGTAATCCTGTTTTTATTTGTTAAGAAATGGTTTTGCTTACTCAAATAAGTTTGGGAAAAAATAAATATTTCAAGATTGACTGATGCCGAGTGCTTCAAATATGCTTGCACGTTGATGCAACGAGTACTAATAACAGACATGTTATCTGTTGGCGAGTCAAAGGTTGCCCTTATTTACAGCGGTGTAATTGTTCACAGATATGCCTACCACCCAAGTGCTATTGGTGACGATCAGATTACTTCGCCATTGAAGGTGAGTGGAGAATACCACTGATATGTTTCTTGAATGTATATACATTACAAAGTTTGCTATTAAACGTTGTTGGAGTTTCCGGACACATTCTGAACGGGCACCATTTAATCAATTGTAATGAAATTTATTGCTTGTTCTAACCATTGCCTATATACGGAAAAACGACGTTTTCGTGTTTGCATTGTAGACTGTGCAAGAGCACTGGGCCTCCTGTACCAGATATACAATATTCATCACATCAAGATGCCCCGTGACGAAAAGTGTGGGTTCAGCAGTACACTTTCAAGATAGAGGCAATTAACTGTGAGATCTCACAGATCAGTCAAGTGTTGATACATACATAAGATAGGTTAAGACAATACTTTATTATTCCGCTGCAAATTTGCAAATGCTCATTCTCAGCAGGAAAATAACTTACGAACCTCTAACGAAACTCTATATTTTATATAGCTATTATGATGTCAGCAAGTGTACCATCAATCTACATGAGTTCAAGTAGTGAAACCTGGACGAGCCATTCGTAATTTTCATTAAACTGGTATTCGATTATACTATACAAATCAGCCATTGCTAGTTTAATCTTTAAGACAGTGAACCTCGTATACTTTATATACAGTAAAAAAACATAACAAGATGAATAAAACCAGTGGAAGAATGTACTGGTTTATGATAGCTTTATGGAACAAGAGGAGAATATATGGGGTTGTCCACATCAGCAAGTAGAATCGCACATCGTAATTATATCAGACGTTGTTACAGCCTGAGCACTGAATATTGCAAAGGAAGCGATAGTTTGCAGTTTGCAGTGTTAATACACACTGATTTGTGCTTAAAAAGAGAAAGAGAAGATAAAAGTAAGAAACTTCATTGTCATGGTGTGTTGTCTATGGTATCCTACCACTAAACTAGGATTTAAAATGGAATAGCCATATTGTCTTGGTTAAACCTACTTCTCTAGAATAATGTTTGAATCCATCTTACATTACATGTTGTAAGTATAATTACACATTGCTCGAGCAACATTACATGTACAAAACGATTTATGAGATGGTACATTGATTTGCGATCTCCACTTCAACTAGGACGTCTGGGTAATGAAGTCACTTCAGCATTTGAAGTAAAGGAATCAGATGACACGTTGTACTGTAATATGAACACATTTCCAGATGACAATTTTTTTTTTTCAACATCTTAACGTGTATATGAATGTTCCACGCCTGTTACAAAATGACCTTCTTCATGACATTAGTGTAAACGGGAGTGTGAAGAAATGTTGTGATTAGACATTCAAGAAAATGGCAGGATCTCAAACCGTCCACCTTCACATCAACGTCAGGTCAAAAGGATATTCATATCCGGTTGATGCATGTTAGGAATTGGTCTCAGCGAGCAAGTTTGACAGCTCAAACATCCCTCATTTATGACAAGGACTGTGATGAGGTTTTTTTCCTTAAACATTACATCCGACCACTTTTGGTGTGATCATTTCATAGAGATGTACTCGATATCTGATTCCCGCTGGGCAAGATTGGCATGCAATGTTCTTAATGTGATTCATGGTTCCATTGTTACAGTGATGGTTGTGTGCGCGACGATAACATTTGTGTTTTGCAACGTTCAGATGTGCAATGGTATCGGACGTTACACCACAGACCACAGGAGCCAGTTGGTGGTAATCAATACCAATCAGACAGGGATTAGTTCGTTCAGAGAATATTCTCTATTTCTGTTATCACATAATCCTGTTGGAGGTGAATGGGCACCACGTCACATTCAACAGGAGGTCATGCAGCCTCCTGTCGTACGTTTAGTCACGTGACTTCATGACACAACAGAATATTCTCATACATTTCTGGCCAGATCTCCAGTAGAGTGAGAGGAAACGAATCTTGAACCGACTTAAATCTCATCTTGTGCCATTGGCAAATAAGGTCTTCTGAAACTTTTAATCGGGATTACAATATTCTAGGCTATAGATCAGCTTTCAAAACGTATATGGCAGATACAGATAGATGGCATTTCCAAATTTGACACATCTGTGACCAAAATGATGTTCGTTACAATTCCTATTTTAACTTGTATCACGGGTTTGTTCAGTTTTAAATCTTTGGGGTTGGTTACATTGGAAGGGCAAGATACAGTGACCTTTTCGCGTCCCCTTAGTTGATCAGCACATTGATGGAGATCATAACTGCATCCTCATGTTATAGGCGGAGAGGTACATGTCTGACTCACTTTGAAAAGGCATATTCGATTTTTTTACATATTTGTCTTAATAACAAATCAAAATGAAATTAAGTTGTTTGGGGTATTTAAGCATGAGATAATAAAATACAGCTATGTCGTCAGTCATTCAAGATGGACTTGACCATCAAAAAACTAACGTTTAATGATGTTTAAAAACACTATGGTATTTCATGTATTCCCTGAATGTTTAAGCATAAAAGGCCATGTCAAATGTAATGACACCTCGTAGGCATCCAGCACATGAGGAGAGGAAGGGAAGAGGAACCAAGTTCTTGGAACGTTACTGGCTGTTTTGAGCCAGACAGCTGTCGCAAGCCGTTTTCGTGTGCACAAAACGACTATTGCCCAACTCTTGACAACCTTTTTGACAAACAGCCCGCCTCGTTCGTACCCAATGATCGTTTCGGGCCGACAGCATTGGAGAAGACTTTAGTAATTTCTTTCGATGAATCCACTTCATACAAAATAAACCCATAAGTAGCGAGTCCTGTTTCTGCGTATATTGTGGATGGAAGAGAAGACGACACAACAAATTTGCTGACGCTTGTGTTCATGAGGGTGTTCATGAGTTTTTTTGAGAAGGCAGTGTGTTGATTAATGTACATTTTAGGAGTGTCATCATCGTCATTAATGGTAACTTGAATGCTCAACGTCATGTGGTCAATGATATGTGGCCTCTACTGCCGCCACACCTGGGAGGATTTTAGCATAATAACGCCTGCCCACACACTGCATAAATCATACAGGTAAAGTTCACAGACCATCATTATTGTTTTGGAATGGCTTGCAGTTTCCCCTGATATGAACCAGGCAGGAAACATGTCGGATTGCCTCGGACAACCTATCAGCCACAGTGAGTGAGTGAGTGAGTTGGGTTTAACCCCGCTTTTAACATTATTCCAGTTATATCACGTCATGTCAGTTTAATGTGGGAGGAAAGCCCGAAGTGATGCAGGTCTCAGACGTTTACCACTTCGGTGAAACCCACGGGCACGGGTATGGTGCTGACAAACCTAGAAACATAATCGTGGTGAACCAGGATTCGAACCCACAATCATGGGTTTCTGGTGTGTCAAGGGGACGCAACTCTGCACAGCGAATCGCGGCGCCTTAGACGACTGGGCCACCCGTGCCCACGTATCAGCCACAGACGTTCCCTCCTTGAACTCTGTGAAGATCGGGGGAAGAATAGGTCTTCAGCAACCCATGCTTGCCGTAAAAGGCGACTATGCTTGTCGTAAGATGCTCATGATATCAATCACATGATTGTCTGGTCCAGATTCGATTATTAACAGACCGCCGTCATAGCGCTGGAATACTGCTGAGTGCGGCGTAAAACAACAAACCAACCAACCAACCCTCCTTGACCTTAGAAAGAGGAATGAAGAAACATTACAGATGCCTCCATGAGTGGTCTTGAGATTCAGTGTCTCGCCGATTTACGCATGTCTTCGTGCAAATGGTGGTCACATCATACACTGACCTCTTCATTTTTGGGTAGTGCTGTAATCCCCGAAGTTGCTGCTGGAACTGCCACTATCATTTGTACACTCATTTTCACTAACTCACTCGTCCATCATTCTTTATCATGCGAGAAAATTTTCAATTCGTTTTCATGTCATTCATTCCGAGTCAAAAGTGATCAAGCATTTTTCCTTTCATATCAGTATTAAAAAAAACATGTAAACAAAAACAAAATTTATTGTCACATACAAAAACTTAAAGAGAATGGGTGAAACATGACAGCCATGGATGGAACTATATTACGTGAAAAAAAAATATCTGTGGTACCCGAAACGTTGATAATACCTGGAATCATGTTCCGTTTTAATTTAAGCTGCCACTGAATAGCAATTTTATGTTTTTTCGGTAACTTTAGAGAATTATCCCCCTTTGGTTTTACCTGTGGTCCAACACAGTTGGAAACATGAAGAAACTCGGTAGAAGGTTAAACACATGTAAGGCGTGCTATATGAGACGCATTAAGTAACACAGACACAATTTCATGTATCCACGTGATTTTGTAGCAGGAATAAACTTTTGACACGAATGTCTTTATGTTCTCACACGAACTGTAAATGAGAAACAATCCTTAAAACGATCGCTCCTGTCATACTTGTGGAAAACATACCAGGAACACAGGATGCATATTCTGTACAATTGCTCTAATACGTCACCAAATTGCATTACAATCATATAGAATCGATATACATGCACAACACAGAATGTAAGAATCCAAGGATACTAAGGAAGCTCGAGCGTCACAAGAAATCGGCAGTAACAGCGTGTGAAAAGCAGAGAAAGACAACTCCGTAATTCAATCACGCATCGGCCACTAGAAACTATGGCCAAACTATCACTTGAGTCATGTCATACTTGGGTGGTCTCAGGCAAGTTCACACTGTCAGTTGTTTAGTGTGCCAACATTACAGGCCACTACACTGAAGTCACTAATTGTTGAAAAAAGCTCCAGGGAATCGCATTCCGCATCTGAGGCAAGATTGGTCGAATTCCTTCAATATTGGTGCCTTATTTGGAAGGCTTCCCAAGAACACCTCAGACATGTTCAATTGGTGACACGCACGTTGACACGTGTCTCTGGGGTGTTTATTTTTTATGACTTCAATGCACTGAATATAACCAAACAAACGGCACGCCCTCTGTCATTTGCATTTAGGTTCGGCATAGTGAAATTTCTTCAGATCGCTCAAAAGAGGTATAACTCTGTTATTCCGAAGATTGCTTACAGTGACCATGGTACGGAAATCCATTTCTTGCCTTTTATTGTCGAATTGCTTAAATACTTCTGGTTGAAAAATAATATTTGTAAAGTGAAATAAATATTCACATCACAAAACGTTTGCTTTTGAGTATATTTCAAAAATATGTTTCCTAAAAAAATATAATAGAAAAATATGTCGATATCTCATATTTCATAAGATTGTTATCTGTTGGCATAAAATTATATCTGTATTTAAATATATTTTCGATTTTCATATGTTGTTAACAGAAGTTAATACTACCCTGATTTGTGTATTGTACAATTACATAAACATATACATAGTCGGTTCCCCCACACCATGACACAGAACCTGTAAATGTTAGACTGATAAATGCGAGTGAGTAGGTTCCATGCATACCAAAATTGGACACACAGGTGGATATAAACAATGCGGGTGATAGAAGGTACTTTTTGATAGATTAACGAGCACAAGAGGCTTCAGCACAATGACTACTGACAAATCTCCCAAAACAATTGATTTTACCTCATGCGTTTCGGTTCACAAGCAGTGTCTGCGGAGTTGCCTTTGGTGTAACACATACATGGAGCATAAAATAGCCATACTTTATCATAATATTATTTTCATTCAGAATAAGTTATTTGCTAATATTGATGTTGCCAGAACAGCAAGGTTGGAACGGTTGGACCGGAATATCAAGCCAGTAAGACATATTTTACACGTTTACACATTTACAGAATAGCCGCTCCAACATATATACATAGATTCCGTTACGGACGTTGGTAACTAACATGAACATTGTTGACATCGATATACACTTTGGTTCACATGGGTGATCAAATAACTAACTAATTAGTTAAATAGCCACGTCCACCTATGTGCCGGTGTAATATAGTAGCTTGACAGATATCACCGAGTTGACTAACGTTATAAACACGCACATGTCATTGGATGTAATGATGATTGTCGCCTGGATAGTGGTCTCATGCGACTGAAGCGCAGTCCTACTTTCTTTTTGGTAAATGGTTTCCATGTTTTATATGGCTTTGTCTGATTACTGTTTGAAGACAACATGTAGTCATGTGGTACATCATTCCCAGTATGCTGTGAACCTTGACGGCCATCTTTATTCATTTCACTCAGTTGGTATGTGTACACATGGAGTAGTACGGTGAGGGTATTATTGAAAAGGTATTGTTTGATCTCACTACCTGCATAGCTGAATGTCGAGGATTCAATCATTTTAATGTATGCAGTCATGTTTGGTTTGAGATAAGTAGGTACAGCTCTATGTGTGTGTTGGGGGGGGGGGGGGGGGGGGGGCACAAGAAAAGCACAATTGAACAATATCAAGACACAATTAATTAAAAGGGGCTTCACAAATAATGCATGTGGTATCAGTAGGCTGTTCTACGTCCCATAATTTGGTTGATATAATGGTTTTGAGATAAATTTAAGTTTACAAGTTGTCACATTTATGTAAACAACCAAGGATAACTTTGTAATATTGTAATATACATGATGGTTAGATGTCAAGATGGTATACATATCACTACATTGATTGAAAACAGTCTATGTTTTAAGGCTTCTGTCTTTCAGAATGGACATCTTCCCGAAGTGTTCTGTGTGTAAGCAGCAGTTTACCCTGAAAGGACCAGTTCCTTACTTACTGCCCTGTCTACACGCAGTGTGTGAGACATGCTTGACATCTGCAGCTGGTGGTGTGATATCATGCTCTGCATGTCAGAGGGGGGTCAACTTCACAGACACGCGTCTCCAGAAGGATGCAGTCAGACAGAAACAAATATTCCATCTGACAGTCAAGCATCGCCCCAGTGAGCTCCTCTGTACAAATAACGATGACGGCAACCAGGCTGTGTGTTGGTGTCAGGAGTGCGAAGACTTCCTCTGTGAATCCTGCCAGAACATGCACAGCAGCGTCAAACTTACCAGGAAACATGTACTTCAAAACTTCAGTGACATGGAACCGACTCTCTCGAACATTCCGACCTTGTGCAGTATTCATAAATGCCATCCAATTTATCTGTTTGATAAAAGCTGCAAGAAGTTACTGTGTGCAAGGTGTAGGATTGAAGACCATGCTGACCACCACGTTGAGACGATTGATTCTGTTGCTGATACTGTAACAAAATATTTGTATGATCATAAGAATGCTCTTTCAAAGTTACAGGCTCGCCAGCAATCACACATGGAGAGCATCAAGCAAGGAAGCGAATCCACCGACAGAACACACTACACTTTGAAAGAAAGTATCGGCCACACATTCCAAGCACTGAGATCACAACTTGACCAAAGAGAGAAGGAACTTCTGGTCGATCTTGAAAGTCATACGACGGGGACCAAAGAAGCTCTACATGATCGTCTAACTACCTGTGCAGAAGATTGGAAGACAAGCACTGGGGTTTTAGACTATATCGCCAAAGTCCTCCTCTATGCCTCAAAGTCAGACATCCTGGATCTCGAGAGTTGTGTAGGGACGATGACGCAGATATGCCTGGACACCGGTATACCACAAACGCATGACGTACCTACAGCTATCTACAACACCAGCAGCCTGTCAAAACTTAAATCATGTATATCAGGATTTGGTACCATTTTGACGTGTGAAATGGATGGAGAATGTGTTAAAGGTATTCATATGTGAAAATATCTGTTGGTCATTCGATCGTGGCGCATTCTCTTACAACCTCTTTCACATGGTTATACAATTTGAGATCAGGTTTGTTTGATGATAAGTAATGCATTGTTGTAAAATTGTCAATTTTCCAGTTCTTAGACCAGCCATGTTAACCTTTGGATCATGTCATATCCGTTTGTCTTTGTTTCAGACAAGGATACGCAGACATATGACTTTATTGCCGACTTGGAAATGAAACACAGAATGGTGAGTATAGTCAGTGGTGATACATAATGGCTGGAAATTTATCTGAACAGTCATGATTTGGTTTATCAATTAGAGAGAGAGAGAGAGCAACAGTTCATTAACTTCTTTTTTTTGTCATATTATCTTAGTATGAGGTGATTAGCCAAGAAATCGGTTCATATAATACTAATTTGTGAAATCAGTAAATAACTGCACAAGATAAAAAAGTAATTAATAAATTGTAGCTCTAGTTTAACAAGCACAAAATGCAGGTAATAGAATGAGTCAATACAGTGGCAGATATAATGAGTAACTGGCCCTATGACATATTTCGATGGACTCATGGGCTCCGTACTTCAATCACTAGTGTTGTTGGAAGCTGCAGAGCTTTTGACGTTTTCAGATAGGTATCCCATCTGCAATATGCAAGTAGATAAGACACAAGTCAGGTCGTTCAAGACCTCGTATCATCATAGTATTGCTCGTATTACGGTACAGCCAGCCTTTTACAGCAAGTCACAGAAATTCTTGACCACCAACCTCTTCTCATGTCAACAACAAACAAGGGAGGTAACTCTAACTCAAACTTCGGGTGCAGATTGGCCACTACAGTGCTCGATATTTTCCGAACGACATAATCATTTACTGCTTCAGACATTCACTAGAATTCACTCTACTGTCAGGTTACATCATGTTGAAGATTTTTGTTGCAGGACATTGCAGAACTGAAGACGAAAATTGATGCAGATGAGAAACATATTGAAAGCCTTAAACTGATTACAGACCAGCTGAATGCTGAAATCAAAAGCTTGAAATCGGTTTGTTTATTAACCTACGCGTATCGATACCTTCTACCCTTATATTCAGAATTGTGTTATAAAGATGAAATCACAAGATGTCATCACATTAATTACTTAAAACATTTTACAGGAGATGCTTAGTTAATGCAATGACCTCCTTTCCTTCGTTTTGAGTCAGTGAGTGAGTGAGTGAGTGAAGAGTGAGTTAGTGAGTGGTCTCTATATAAATGGCTTATTCTCAACATAGAAAGTAAACGTTCATCAGCGAATTATTGAACACACACATTAATGAAGGCAGACCATGACAAGCAAATATTTGTTATATTTTCAGCGCATTTACGAGAAGGAAAACGTCGAGAAGAGAGCCGCCAAAACCATGGATTTCTTGCTTGGTAAATCAGAATTTCCCTTCTTCCTTGACCTCCAATAATCACGCATCTAAAATTAATCTGACGGGTTAACATTACAATTAACACGTCCCATTTTAATTCTGGAAACCCAAAAGTCCAGAAACTCTACGCTCTTTGCCCAGTCTCGGTTAAAGGTATTTACAAAATTAAACATGCCGTTTTCATGGGAACATACCAAGGAAGAAAAAATGAAAAAAAAATTGTTTAAAAACTCAATATTTAGACTATGTCGACCATGGGCCTGCCCATGGGCGAAGTGTGGCCCATGGGCCTGCCCATGGGCGAAGTCTGGCCCATGGGTAGGCCCATGGGCAGGCCCATGGGCGAGAACATGTTCCTTTACTTAAAACTCATGATTTTGTTTCGCAAATACATTAAATGTATTTATTGAAGTATCATGACACAAAATTTAACTCATTTTAACTTAATTCAACGATTTTATAGCGATATTGAAATATTTCGCCCATGGGCGAGAAAAAGGTTTGGCCCATGGGCAGGCCCATGGGCGAGAATATGTTCCTTTACTTAAAACTCATGTTTTTGTTTCGCAAATACATTTAATGTATTTATTGAAGTATCATGACACAAAATTTAACTCATTTTAACTTAATTCAACGATTTTATAGCGATATTGAAATATTTCGCCCATGGGCGAGAAAAAGGTTTGGCCCATGGGCGAGAACATGTTTCTTTACTCAAAACTCATGTTTTTCTTTCGCAAATACATTAAATGTATTTATTCAAGTATCATGACACAAAATTTAACTAATTTTTACTTAATTCAACTATTTTACGGCGTTTTTAAAATATTTCGCCCATGTTTTCGTCAGTCCCTTTCAAGCATCAACTTACTCTTTGCAAAGTATATTGTATCATGTGAAATATACTTTATATTATATCATTACATTACTTTTTTAAAAGGGCTTTTGGTTGGATGTTTCCTTTAGATCTACAAATTTCACCTGTTTTACATATTGTAGCGATCTTTAATGAACCCGGCCTTACCTCTCAAAACGTTTTGCCAGTTTATCATACGAATTCATGTGCGTGTACTCAAATTCATTGGAGTTATTTTCCACAACATTAAATTTTAGTTAGTTTCTATTTCATTTCCCATTTTATGTCCCGTTGATACATCACACTGGGCAATTACGTGACACTAAGTATGCAATATACAGGTACGCGTGCGCGTACTTTAATGAAAAAAACTATTCGTCTTTTATTGCATAACGTTTGGCTGAATATCTTACATTCTAACGAAATCTCGTAATAAATATTTAATTACATGCGGTTTCGAACTGACCAGTAGGAATTATGTTTCAATGCGATTGAGGAAAACGTGAGTGAATATTGTGACACTAAAGCAACTTTTAACTGCATTGTCACTTTTGGTATGAAAATGGTAACAGTTCAGAAAAAACAACAGCCTTCTTATGATAATTCTCATTAGTACGTTGTATCTAATTACAGTGTCGGCCTTATTTACAGGTGATTCTACAGTACTTGTTGTCGGTCAGTTACGATCTACCACACCACGCGTGAATAAACAGTTATGCAGGTGTTGCTGTGGGCAAATACCTAGTCTGAAAATGTTTATTTTTTTTAGGATACATGTTTTATAAATGTTCGTTGATATGTGGATATATTAAGCACAAAGACAAAAAAATGTTTATGAAAGATAAATTAGTGCCTTGATATATTCATCGAGATGTGTATCATCGTTTAATGGGGTCATTCAATAAACGTATCAAAGGAGCCGCCCAATATACACAGTGTCGTCCGGTGAACTACCACCCCACCCTGTCCATTAGAGTTATGTAATTGGTACACAAATATATTTGATGCGGTGTCAGTGCGGAAGGAGTTTGAATTACGTCCGCCACTTGCCACAGAAATCCTCAAAGTATAGAAACAATAAACAAGGTCAATCCGTACTAATTACCTAGTGACGCACGCAACAACGACTGTCAATAGGGAAAATGGTGAAAACAAATTGAAATAGATTTTAATAAAACATTATTGTACTAAATAACTCGCAAAAGCGGTGCCTAAAATTGTTTGACCGTGTTATGTGTGTTGTAAACTGACGAATAGCAAGTAATTGTCATGCTGTACGCATGGTTCCATATACAAATTCAGTTATACAACCGGTATGAAACTGAGAACTTAGATACCAAGTACAACCTGCATTCACACACGGAAGCAATATACTTGTGTGTATGCCCTCTCCTCTAAAAAATGTATCACTAAAGTATTTGCATTGTAATAAATATAGTAATGATAAAACTTGGTAATTTGGTAGGTCTCCGACAGATATGATTTTCATTTTTTTTACTCCTTTGATTGATACGGATTACGTACCTGTAGTCTAGTCACTGTATCTAATGTATCTGCTTGTTAGAAATTTCAAATGTCTTGTTATAGCACTGTTCCTAAAATACGGCAGTTTCTTTTATCGGGTATAAATAGTTGATTCGTCTTGTCACGCAGTCATTTATACTTGATCGAATGATTTCCACAAAAAATTAAGGCAGAGAGTTATGTATTTTATTATATTTTTAGAAGATTTTAGAAGATGCTTACATCACTGTATCTCAGAACGTAAAACTGATAACATACAAACATGTAATTAGTACACAGTTAATTGTTACATATAATTTCCTGCATATTCCTTCTGGAACAAAAAGCCTACATGTATACTGATATCGGTGTCCACTGTTAAAAGGGTATTAGTGCAGTCAGCCATGGTAAATGGAGAGACAATAATAAGGTGATTAATAATAGTCTGTTGCAGAATATGCGGTATAAGTGTAGTCATGGATACATATACACATTACACATATACAGATGAAATACACGATATGATGCAGTGCAAGAACAAATTAAGATACGGTTTCTATTAAAAATATTTATACGATTTTGGATTTAATTAGCATATTTAAATTTTCAGTCCAACACGGCTGAGATACAGCATCGGCATACTCAACTGGAGTTGTTTTCTGCCGGTAGTAAGTTCATTGTTTGACTGAGCACACTCGTGTCGGGGTTGCGATATTTTCTTCTCTTTGTTGGCAGCCTGCCACCGGTCTGAATTTTGAGAAAGGTCTCAGCATGGGACTGTTAATTACTTCTTAATGATGTCTACAAGCTTACAAACTTGTAGATGTTGGGTGCGGTTAGGACCAAACTTTTTCAGCTCAGAGTGTTAGTGGTCCTGGAACCCATAGTGTGAAACAGGTTCTGCACAAAACGTCCATCAGATTCTACTGTTCAGCAACATTGTCACTGAATTTCAGAACTCTGGCATGATATAATAATCAAGGATTTCGAAGGTGAACGAGGGGAAAGGCAGACGCACGTGGATTTACCCTCAGGTTATTATTGTCTGGAGTTCACATTTTGGGGCATTTCATATACTAATTGAACAGAGTTCACCTGCACATGTCCACTTTAGTGATACAGACTGTAACCAAAAATGCAATGAGCCGTAGCTCTTAATCGCTTATAACAACGGTAACAACAACCAGGGTGAGGACACAGTAAGGTTAAACCGTGTCCAACAGACAATCTGAGGTGGCTATCTCCCATCAAGTCAGCTCTGTTTTTAAGAGCATAGTTATGTTTTTACACATTGAAATAAAAGGAATTTAAAAAATTATATTTAACAAACCTACACATTACCAAATACAAAACTTTATAACCCTTTCTAGACTTCGTTCCAATTAACCTGGATCATTCAACTCGCTCGCGAAGGTCGTATGCGACTTTAAAGTGAATACGTCTACAGTGTACAAGTAACTTTTAACTGTATCATATATACTCATGATAAGCAATTATTTTCGTTCCTAATTCGAATGAGCACATTCTGAGGCTAAATCTGAAAAAGGACAGATAAAATATTTCTTTGTACAATGCAAACGATACAAACGTAGCGGCTGATAATAGAGACAATGATTTAATAATCTGCAATATATCAAGTGTTCTCGTTCAATCTATTGTACATATTGAAGTGATTGTAAAGTTTCAAGGAGTACTAAAATGTTGTGGTATTATGAATGTATTTAGAATATGAATAGCGAAAAACAGTCACCATATCGGATGTACATGTACAACTTGTCTTCCAACACCACGCTTGTGCCGAGGCCCATGGTAATAAAACTAATCGGTCCCATAAAAGGAGCAAATAGTTTCGCAGATACTTCTTGCTATGGTTCACTCCCAATTGTCAGACGACCTAATCATCAGTCAGACCAGTCAAGTGTGACCAGCGTACCTGCCTGGATTTGGCTCCTAATTACTGAACTGCCCAATACTGTCATACTGTGGGCAGAGTAAGCGGCCTCGTTGAGTGATACAGACTAACCAGATTATGATTGTGTTTGTAAGTTGCGTTTAATCTGTGTCGGGTTGCAGTTGTTTTGTAAGTCAAGACTAGGGGTAGTTTTTTCAATGAAACCTTTTGAGTTTGTTTTGCATTCATTTCATTAAATACATTGTTAGGTAGAATAATAACACGTTATATGGATTAAACATCTCCCTAATCTGAGTATTATCTCACATGTACTCTAAGTACCGTACTATATTACTTTGCGGAGACACTGAGTATAATTTTTTAGTTGGCATTGTATGCTGTCTGAATGACTTTACACAAATCCCTGCATTCAATAGACCCGTGAAGATCTTCAACAAACCATTCTTGGCGTAAAAGGGCGACAGCGCTTGTCGTAAGAAGCGACTACCGGGATCGGGTGGTCAGACTCGCTGACTTGGTTCATGCATGTCATCGTATCCCAATTGCGTGGATCGATGCACATGATGTCAATCACTGGATTGTCTGGTCTAGACTCGATTATTTACAGACCGCCGTCATACAGCTGAAATATTGCTAAGTGTGGCGTTATACAACTAACAAACAAACAAAACACAAAAAGAGAAAGTGTATGAGTACTAAAACTTGCAATAGATATGCGTACCCTACGTACACACATGAGTCCCATTCGACAGTCTACAACACACGAATAACTGTCAAACAAGTTTGGGTACCCCTTCTGTTCAGGCAAGTTATTTAGTTCGATAATTTTGTATTAAAATCCTTTTCAATTTGTTTTCATCCTTTTTCCCTATTCCATGCATGTTTATGTTGCTACATCTTATTGCTCATGTTTCCAAGTATTGTAAAACACTTTAATGTTTCTCCTTCTTAATCTAACGTTATAACATTTCCGGTCATTGCCATCATCTAATACACAAGTGATGATACCAAGACATATTTTATTCGGTTTTATGGTCTATGCGGTCTTACAATTGATTTTATTAGTCATTAAATCTTATGTCTAGTAAATATTTTCACAAACAGGGCTGTTAACTGATATAAGGAATGTAACATCCAGTTGAGGACTGAATACGACGTACGTTAGTCTGGTAACGACATTTCTACAATTAATATTTTGAATAAGCCGTTAATACGCCAGTTGTGACAGGGATGATGGTATGGTAGATGTAGCAGACATATTGACAGCCGTTGTTACGCGAGTCACTAGGTTATTAGTACGGCATTGGCCTTGTTGATTGGTACCATACTTTCTGTGGCCACTGGCGGACTTAATTCAAACTCCTTCCACACTGACATTGCACCAAATATATTTGTGTACCGGTTACATAACTCTTACTGACAGGGTAGGGTGGTAGTTCACGCGAAACGGACGACACTGTGTATATTGAGCGGCTCCTTTGATATCGCCTCACAACATACTTTTAATGAATGACCAATTAAACGATGATACTCATCAGGATCGCGGAGAAAATACAAGCTTCGTTCGCATTGAATATATATATCAAGGCACAAATTCATCTTTCATAAACTTTTTGTGTCATGGTGCTTAATATATCCACACATCAACGAAAATATGTAATACATGTATCCACAAAAATATACATGTACAGGCTAGGTATTTGCCCACAGCAACACCTGTATAAGTGTTTATTCACGCGTGATGTGGCAGATTGTAATTGACCGACAACAAGTACTGTAGAATCACCTGTAAATAAGGCCGACACTGTAATTAGACACAACGTACTAATGAGAAAATGAGAATTATCATAAGAAGGCTGTTACGTTTTTCTTAACTATTACCATTTTCATACCAAAAGTGACAATGCAGTTAAAAGTTGCTTTAGTGTCACAATATTCACTCACGTTTTCCTCAATCGCATTGAAACATAATTCCTACTGGTCAGTTCGAAACCGCATGTAATTAAATAATTATTTCGAGATTTCGTTAGAATGTAAGATATTCAGCCAAACGTTATGCAATAAAAGACGAATAGTTTTTTTCATTTAAGTACGCGCACGCGTACCTGTATATTGCATACCTAGTGTCACGTAATTGCCCAGTGTGATGTATCAACGGGACATAAAATGGGAAATGAAATAGAAACTAACTAAAATTTAATGTTGTGGAAAATAACTCCAATGAATTTGAGTACACGCACATGAATTCGTATGATAAACTGGCAAAACGTTTTGAGAGGTAAGGCCGGGTTCATTAAAGATCGCTACAATATGTAAAACAGGTGAAATTTGTAGAACTAAAGGAAACATCCAACCAAGAAGCCCTTTTTAAATAGTAATGTAATGATATAATATAAAGTATATTTCACATGATACAATATACTTTGCAAACAGTTAGTTGATGCTTGAAAGGGACTGACGAAAACATGGGCGAAATATTTTAATAACGCCGTAAAATAGTTGAATTAAGTAAAAATTAGTTAAATTTTGTGTCATGATACTTGAATAAATACATTTAATGTATTTGCGAAAGAAAAACATGAGTTTTGAGTAAAGAAACATGTTCTCGCCCATGGGCCAAACCTTTTTCTCGCCCATGGGCGAAATATTTCAATATCGCTATAAAATCGTTGAATTAAGTTAAAATGAGTTTAATTTTGTGTCATGATACTTGAATGAATACATTAAATGTATTTGCGAAACAAAAACATGAGTTTTAAGTAAAGGAACATATTCTCGCCCATGGGCCTGCCCATGGGCCTGCCCATGGGCCAAACCTTTTTCTCGCCCATGGGCGAAATATTTCAATATCGCTATAAAATCGTTGAATTAAGTTAAAATGAGTTAAATTTTGTGTCATGATACTTCAATAAATACATTTAATGTATTTGCGAAACAAAATCATGAGTTTTAAGTAAAGGAACATGTTCTCGCCCATGGGCCTGCCCATGGGCCTACCCATGGGCCAGACTTCGCCCATGGGCAGGCCCATGGGCCACACTTCGCCCATGGGCAGGCCCATGGGCGACATAGTCTAAATATTGAGTTTTTAAACAATTTTTTTTTCATTTTTTCTTCCTTGGTATGTTCCCATGAAAACGGCATGTTTAATTTTGTAAATACCTTTAACCGAGACTGGGCAAAGAGCGTAGAGTTTCTGGACTTTTGGGTTTCCAGAATTAAAATGGGACGTGTTAATTGTATTAATATGGTAAACATGTACGGACGATATCATCTGATATATCAAGCAAGAAACTGTACATTGATGTTGCAGATTTAGCCAGTGAATGCGGTGTTCATCTGCTGAATCCAGGAGCTGTAGACACATCCATGCTGCTGAAATGTGAGTACATTTATCATTTACCTTTTTACGATATAACGAATGATGTACACATTTGACTTAGTAAATAGAGGTTATCACGCGAGTGTGTTTTGGGATGGTAAATATCCTGCGTTAGGAATAAACATTGTATTTAGCGAGCCTTGGCGAGCTAAATAGATAGTTTTTATTCCTAACACAGGATATGTACCATCCCCAAACACACAAGCGTGATAACCTCTTTATCATAAGTCATTCTTTAATTCTGTGCTTCAAAATCGCTTTCCCTCTCTCACAAACAGTACCGAAACATTGCGAGTTTCCCTGGAATGCGCGCAGTAATATTTATTACGTCACAGGATAAGTGATGTGTCAGTCGGACAGTGATAGTAGCCAATATAGTTCCAACTGAAATCTGTTTCTTATACAGTGGCGAAGCATCATATACGCAAAACAACAATTGTTTTTAATTGCCTTTCGCGGCAATCCATCGGTCTGTCCGCTAGAGTAACTGCCCTTTGTCAAAGGGAAGCTACTCTAACCCTAGTCTATGAGACGTCACGGCCACGGTCAGACGTTGTTGACAGTCGGACTGTCCTGTCATAATGATAAGAAGTGTCGTCAGATGTACACACAGCAAAACAACGAAACAAGGTAACAATTCAAACATATTTCCGCCAAATCCAACTATTTTAATTTGTGGAGGAGGTTTCAAGCCGCAGAGGTCTACAAGCACACATATGGCTACTGATCCCGCTTGGCTAGGCCTCGTGCCCTCGCCAAATTGTTTCGAAATTTATATCTCCAAAGTTGCCAAAACTTATAAAATGCCTTAGCTACGCCACAGTTAAACACAGATTTTCAGTATATTAGACTGTTCTTTTGATAATGATAGCAATTATCCCTGTCGTTTATCCTTATTCCCGATGGTTAATTCTGACTCGATCGCCGAATGACAAGAGCGACGCCATGTTTGTTTATAAACAGTGAAAGTAGTCCCTACTTGACCTTTGATATTTGCATCTCTATCCACATAGGACCCCAACGGATATCGTTTTTATCCGTTGGCTTTATCCTGCCGAGAAACCTGCCCGTTATGTGATAAAAACAGAATATTAGTGTAGTCCATACTTGTCTTGAGCAATGAAGGCTGGGAAGTGGCCATGGGTGAGTGTGTATCGTTGTGTCAAAATGACCCATATTCATTACTTACAGCAAAATGTGATATAGACACAATATTGGTGGCAGTTTAGCACGAGATATTAACATACAAGTTGCACCAGATTGGAAATCGGGAACCAGCATGAGGCTCGTTGCAGTCTAATTTAGATAACGACAGATTTGAAACTTAAGCATCTAATGAACACTTGTACATTTGTATACAAGTATATTGTATATTTAATCATACCGTGTGAGACTGGGTATAAATGTTGACTCAATTTTTTACCCCTTTTCATTTAGACCTGTCCCCTTTTGCCACCAAGAGAATACACATAAATAATCTAACCTTTCTGCAATAACAACAAGCACGATTCCTTACTTGTAAGATAAAATCTGCCAAACCTTCCGGAAGTTGAATGAAAGGTTGATGCATTTGGCACTGGAAACCATTTTAACTTGCCTGCAGGAAAACACAGAAAAGATGGCATAGAAATCTTCTGAAAATGTCTAACGTATCGTTTAAAGAATACAAAGTGATTTCAACTGCGTCAGCAATACGTATTAGTTTTGAAAGGTGCGGGGATTGGCAGAAATCCCTAAATTCAACACTGGATCGCTTGTTCCCTTAAAACGTCAATTGTATTGTTATCAGGTGAGAATATAACAAGGTGATTTTAACAACGTCGGCAACAGGTCTTTACTGTTGGGTTGAGGCTGAAATTTCCGATAACGAAACGTCTGAAACATTGATGTTAAAAGACCATCTGAAAACTTTACATGCCTGTATATAAATAGCCCTGTGTCTGGGGACATGTAAAGAATTACAGGAATTGGAAAGGTGAGGGTCAGTAGATCAATAACAAAGAACCTGCGACATGGAAATTATAATTGATAAAGTGTATTGGTTGACAACGTATCATGTTAGATTGTTTATGAGCTCACAGACACATAAATACAAGAACATGTTTATGCAATGTGAGTTCTAAGACTAATTGCATATTTACTTTGTTTCACTTGGACAGCATAAAACAAATCAACAAAGGAATAACATCCTTTACTTGCGCAAGGCCTGTTTGCGACTCAGTCTTTTTTACTGCGCATAGTTGCTCGTGCGTTTAACAGGATCGTGTGCAGTGCCATTGACCGATTAGCTTAGCGGATTTTGTTTACTGTCAAAACTGTGGCAAATTTAGAGTCAAGACTTGTTAATCCGACACCTGTTAATCCGACAATCGGCTTTATCTGACACTAATGATCGATGGGACATCCCTACCACTGAGGACATCCCATTACAGGTCACGCCAGAACGTTTATGAGTTCCTATTTACTACGAGTAACACAGGGAATTATATGGGTTTGAAACACAACGTTCCCTTATCCAACTTAAAAGCACTAATAATCCGTTCTTGTTGTTGACAGATGTCTGTCATTTTATGTCTATCAGGCGGAGAACTTGAGAGGTGTCGCCTGTGTGAGTGAGTGAATGTTAATTTAGGTTTCATGCAGCAATATTTTACCCGATTCACGGTGGTAATCGAGTCTAGGCAGGATACATCGGCATTTGATGGTCTCAGCAACGATCAACGCTGTCGGGTACGATGACATACAATCAGTCAGGTCAATCATTGAACCCAACATTTTCTAGTCGCACGTCAAAGTCCCAGCTTCGATTCCCCACATGAGTACAATACATGAAGCGCATTCTGGTGTTCCCCGCCGACATAATGCTGGAATATTTCTTAAGGCGGCATAAAACTCATTCACTCAATCTATATTGTCCCCTGTTACAACAAACATGTTTGTGAAGGGGATGTACTAGTATTCTGCCTCCCAGGTGATGTGCACCGCGCAGAATACACGTAAAATCTATTGCTGCATAGTTTTCCCTTGGAGTATGAGCACCATGGGTTAACGTGATATGTGATATTTACATGGCAAGTGTTGGTGTCATTATACATGGGCGTTTGTGTTACATCTCATCTAAACGTAATCTGTTTATTTAATAGTTGCATTCAACTGAAAACAGTATATCATGCTGTGTCTTGCTCACTCAGGTTCCGTGATATAGCTTGTCTTAACTATGAGTTACAACAAAATGCAGTTACTCAATCACCCCAGTCCCGCATGAAACATACTATTATCATTCAACCTGGATGTATCCTAGTTCTTGTGGCCAGCACATCCAGAGGATATCCCCTAATAATGTGCGGATACGGTGAAGATGATTGCGATAACGGGTACTGTACAGTTTGTTCCATTGTTTTCGTTCCCACTTGTCACTGTGTAACAGATCCTCTCAAACCTTTCTCCTTGAACCAAGATAAAAGCGCCTTTCCTCCTAGTTTCACAAAATTCAATGTCGGCAGTACATTTAACTTAGAAGTTAGAATAATCCTGAACTAAAGTGGTGACGACAGCGCCAAGTGATCGTCTGCTGTTTTCAAAAACGAGAACATTCAAATCGAACGCGCCTCAGCAAGAGCGGTGTCACCATGGTTTTCCAGTCGTAATCTATTTCGCACGTGCAGCTCGAAGTTTCTTGTCACAACAAGACGGGAAATCAATTTTATCAACAATCTCCAAGCTGGTATAATACCAAATAAATCAGGTGTTGTATGCCCATATCAGTATATTAAAACAGAAGAACATTATCACAATAATGACAATTCAGGAAAATGTTTGAATGATCTTCAAAACGTGCGCCTAGAACACTTAACACAGCTGCCGGATGAGCCCACCTGGCCACGTGACATAGTGCTATTGGTATGCCAAGCCATGTACATGTTGCTCGTTATACCGTGTTTCTGTTAAAAGACGGCGTGTGGGAGCAGCAACCCCCTGCTTCAGTGTGATTATCACGCTCCGTTTAAACCTTAGTATATCGAAAGAGCATCCGCAAATATATCTGACGGTGTAGTATCATTTTGTAATGTTGATATGTTGATATGTTATATATATGAGTGGATTGTAGTTATTTATCAATCAGGAAACCATCTAAATATCATGATACACCTTAATCATCAATGTTTGTTTATGTACATGTAAACTACATTCATATGTTATAGGTACACATCTGAAGTATGACAAAGACAGAGTCAATCTCGACTGGGTCCACATCAACACAGAAGGAGACCTGGTCAACAGGAAGTCGGACACCAGACTTGCAGGGGAGGGGAGACTGACGAAGTACAAGGGCACTGCCCCCCTCCCCCGGGCTGGCTGTCCCCAGTACTGGGAGATGGTGTCTAGGGTCAGTCTGGACAAACCACTCACAGAGACCAACCTCATCCTGGAGTTGGGTGTGTGTGGGGAGGAGCAGAGGGACGTGTGTCATTGTATAGGTGGAGAAGCCAGCTCCTGCTGCATGCAGGTCGTCCACTGTACTACACACGGCGGGATATGCAGGAAGACATGTAAGGAGGGGAAGGATGTGCTGTGTCTACCTGACACTCTCCCCGACACAGCAGGGACATCACACACACTTCATTACGGTATTGTCTATGATGACACCAGGAAGAAGATTGTCTTCATTGATGTGAAGGAGAATAAAGTGATGTCGACGTTAGACAATGTAGACTCTAGTCAGCCACTGTGGCCGATGTTCGGGGTGTATAACCCATATCTCCTCACTGTCAGCATAACACTTGTAGTTGGCAGCGACATCAACATGACAGAGGAGAAGAAAGCAATTATTGTCAAGGCGCTCTCGTGATGGTGACAACGATTTCAAGGAACTGTTGTGATGGTGACAATGATTCTAAAGGCACTGTCGTGATGGTGACAACGATTGTCAAGACGCTATGGTGATGGTGACAACGATTTCAAGGCACTGTTGTGATGGTGACAATGCTTCTCAAGGCACTGTTGTGATGGTGACAATGATTGTCAAGGGCTGTCGTGATGGTGACAATGATTGTCAAGGCACTGTCGTGATGTCGTGGCGTGAGAGTGGTGGTCATGATAGGGATAATGAATTAACATAGCCTTTTAGATATTTACTACTCAGAAACAACTACGTGGCAAACAGATGACTTATATGTGACGGAAGTCTTTCAGTATGAGCAGACGGTATAAGAGATCGTCGTGTATCCATGTAGTGATCATGTGGAATAGTGGCATTGTCATTGAGAATTGTGAATATTCACGATGAAACCGATGGTATTTTCCGCTGTCCGACAGTCAATTTGAAGGCAGCACACATCCAATGTTACTGCACAAGAATGAAATCGCTGAAGCGTTCGTACAATGCACATCCATTAACAGGTTTGAGAGGCAGATAGTGGATTCATATATGTATAAAATATGTTTTAATTTACTATAAACATAAGTCGACTGGGGTGTGTAAATTGGGTATCTTTTGAACGCATAGTAGTAGTAGTAGTAGTAGTAGTAGTAGTAGTAGTAGTAGTAGTAGTAGCAGTAGCAGTTTAATGGCTTGTTCACGCTTTGAATAATACTTGTCACACCCTTTTCTTGAGACACAGCGCGACAACTCCCCTTCTAACAATCCACAGGTACATGTGTCCAGAGACAGGTTTTTGCAATAATTTACACCGAAATGTTAAGACATTAAATCAACAAGAATGATTCAGTGGAATACTGTCAAAATATTTACAGTATTATTCAGTTGTGTTGTTTTGCACATGAGACATATATTAGATCCATTATATCAGTACAGCTTCACCGAATGTTGACTACTTGATTATGTACATTTCTAAAAGGCCCCTGAGATTGATAATACAGCCTGTTTACTCGTATATTATAAACACCATAATGGACATGGATGTCACGTATTATCAACATGACCTGATATGTGAGAAATGAATATATACCTCAATACAGAACCATCTCAGGACAGGTGCATGTTCTACTCCATACTGATGTGGATATATTGGTTCAGGATCGTACTGCTCACCCGCAATACCGATTTGGATATATTGTTTCAGGGTCGTGCTGCTCGCCCGCCGTATTGATTTGGATATATTGTTTCAGGGTCGTCCTGCTCGCCCGCCATACTGATGTGGATATATTGTCTCAGGGTCGTCCTGCTCGCCCGTTACCCTTTCATTAAGGTGCCGGGCGATAGGTTTGCCCGCATGTTGCTTTAATATTAAAGAGTGGCCGACTCTAGTCTGTATACTTGTTTTCTATGCAAAAGCAATTCGAAATGATTGCGTCAGTTTTAATTGTCCAGTAAATACATTAACTTTTTATACACAGTTTTCAATATTACGAACCAGTCGGATGTGATATAAATCAACAAAATACCCGATAGCACATTTCTGTCCTTTATCAATTTGTCCCTTGCATACGGCCAGGGCATTGTCCAATTCTGTATATTTCTCCTTGCGCACCTGTCTGTTGCCACCACCGCTCAGCTGCATCACAGTTCAGTTTTTTCAGATGGGATGGGAGCCGGCACTCTGAAGACTTAGTTTCCCATGCCATCCCTTGACATGACTAGTAATACACGGACCAATGGTGCCGTAGTGGTTCCTCAAACTGCGACCATGACCACCTTCCCTTCCAAAACGCATTGTCTCTGTTAGCGGTACTGTTGTACCATATATTTCGCATGAAATACTTTATTGTAAACCCGTCCCCATTCTCAATGTCAATGTCCACTGTCAACTACATATATGTCCACTGTTAATGTATATATGTTGTACTTTTGTCCTTATGGCCTCATATACTAAAAAGATGTCTATATATATATAATACACAGCAAAAATACAGTGATCACATCAGTTACTGACTAGTGAATATGTTTACTAACTGTGATGAGATGGGCTGTGTGGATTTACAAACTGCTAAGTCTCCAAACGTTGCTAACTAGTGCCGCCTCCGGGGTCTTGTAGCTAGAGAGGGAGGTCAATGGTTCGAACCCCTGACCTGGTCATATCAAGAGACGTAGAATGATGGTATTGTTTGTTACCCTGCCTGGTTGTCAACATAAAGTGGGCAAGTACTGTAAAATCAGCGTAACCACACAAATACAAGCAGACAGACACACATGTACATGCGACAATCTTGATCTCGACCCAATCCTACCATGTTCTTTTAATTACTCAATTTACCTATCGTTCCACGAGTCAAAACATTCAGCACTAGGATGTACAGGCCAGAGTGGACAAAACAAGGACTGGTCGGTTCGGAGTATACTGTGTCGGGTGAACATATTAAACTGCGGCATGGTAACTCAGTAGGCTAACACTACAAAAACTGGCATAATATAAGTCTGGACTAGCAGCCACAGAAGTGTAATCTTTATTTGTTGATAAATAGACAAGTCACCTTTACTTCTGTGAAAAATACAGAATGGAGAGGCAGAATTTGAATTTGAAATCAAACAAAATCTAAAATCTGAGTGAACCCTATTGCCCGAATTAACACTTGATTCGATTGTTTGAGTTAAATGCTTCTTACCATCAAAATACGTATGATGGATGAGGATATGATCACAGTAATCTTTTGTTGGGTGAAGTACACATGAGTTTTCACGTCTTGAATTATTATTTTGCATTTTGTTTCATGCAGAATGTTATGTTAAAAGTGACTGGCTTGACGAATGTCTACGTGTAGTAATATTGTAGTTACACACTTCTATAAATATGACAAACAGTAAAATCAGCTGAAAAGACTTCTTGTACACTGACCATTGTTTGCAGTTTTATGTTGTGGGAGATATAGGACTTGATGTTGATGGAGTATCACAATCACATGTACCATTATCTCATAAACACTTGTATCATTGATAGCATAGTGTCTACATATGTATTTTATCAAATGATTAAAATGATTTACCAAAATGTTAATGTTGTTTGAAATATGTATTAATCATTCTACTTCTGCTCGTGGGTTTCAACAAAGTGGTAAACATCTAAGACCTGCATCACTTCATTGCTGCCAACATGAAGCTGAAACACCATGATATAACTGAAAACCTTAACCACGCTCACTTAGTAATGATCTTTCAACATGATGGGTTAACCGTACAATATCTTCAAACATGCACCTACATTTCAATATCTGTGACAGGCCCATGACGAGAGACGTGGTTACTCTTGTCCTAACATATACTTACAGATAGTCCATATGGTTAACTAAAACATCAACAGTCGGGCATAACAAACAGTCCAAATCACTATATTATGACACATCAAACGTCGGATGTACAAACAAACCAAAGAACACATATTCAGAAACACAGTCAGATAAGACAAGAAGTTCAGGTAGCCGTGTGAGGACACACCAGACAGTGGGACAGTACCATATATATTTGTATCGAACAAACAAGCCAGAGACAGATGGATTTCATTAACCTTAGAACGAATATTTACACATAACCAACTGGAGTACAGGGAGATGTACAAACAACATGCTTCAACAGTCTCGCATAACATGCAGACAGACAGTTTCGCTGATTTGCCTGATCCAGGTCGCATGACATGTTCATTATTTATATCAAACGAATAACTCATGCTGGGTTGTATGTTCAGCTTCGACCACTGGTTTACCTCCCACATGCTTGGCTGCATGTTCAGCATCATCCATTGCCTTACCACTCCGATACTGGGTTGTGTGTTAAGTATCAACCATGGGTTTACTTCCCAAATGCTGGATTGTATGTTCAGTATCAACCACTGGTTCCGGCTGTGTTGTATGTTCAGCATCAACGACTGGTTTCCCTCTCCCATACTGGGGTGTATGGTCAGTGCCTACCAATGGTTTACCTCCAACATGTTGGGTTGTATGTTCAGTATCAACCACTGGTTTACATCCCACATGCTGGGTTTTATTTCAGCATCAACCATGGGTTTACTTCCTACATGCCAGGTTGTATGTTCAGTGCCTACCAATGGTTTACCTTCAACATGCTGGGTTTTATTTCAGCATCAACCATTGGTTTACTTCCTACATGCTGTGTTGTATGTTCAGCATCAACCATTGGTTTACTTCCTACATGCTAGGTTGTATGTTCAGTGCCTACCAATGGTTTACCTTCCACATGCTTGGTTTTATTTCAGCATCAACCATTGGTTTACTTCCTACATGCTGTGTTGTATGTTCAGCATCAACCACTGGTTTCCCTCTCCCGTGCTGGGTTCTATGTTCAGTGCCTACCAATGGTTTACCTTCCACATGCTGGGTTTTATTTCAGCATCAACCATTGGTTTACTTCCAACATGTTGGGTTGTATGTTCAGCATCAACCACTGATTTCCCTCTCCCGTGCTGGGTTCTATGTTCAGTGCCTACCAATGGTTTACCTTCCACATGCTGGGTTGTATGTTCAGTATAAACCACAGGTTTTCCTTCCCACAAGCTTGGCTGTATGTTAAGCATCAACCATTGATTTACTTCCAACATACTGATATGTACGTACAGTAGCAACTTTTGGTTTACTTTTAACATTCTCGGCTGTATGTTCAGTATCAACCATTAGTTTACTTCCCACATGCTGAGTTATATGTTCAGCATCAATCATTGGTTTACTTCCCACATGCTGTGATGCATGTTCAGTATCAACCAATGGTTTACTTCACACATATTTGGTTGTATGTTCAGAATCATCTATTGGTTTACTTCCCAAAAGTTGGGTTATATGTTCAGTATCAACCATTGGTTTACTTCCTATTCCATTCATTTGGTTGTTCACCATCAAGCACTGGTTCACTTCACAATTGCTGGGTTATATGTTCAGTATCAACCATAGGTTTACTTCCAACATGTTGGGCTCTATGTTCAGTTTCAAACACTGGATTACTTCCCACATGCTGGGTTGTATGTTCAGTACCAACCATTTGTTTGCTTCCAACATGCTGGGTTGTATGTTCAGTACCAGCCACTGGTTTAATTCCCATATGCCAGGTTGTATGTTCAGTAACAAACATTGGTTTACTTCCAACATATTGGGCTTTATGTTCAGTTTCAAACACTGGATTACTTCCCACATGCTGGGTTGTATGTTCAGTACCAACCATTTCTTTTCTTCCCACATGCTGGGTTGTATGTTCAGTATGAACCACTGATTTACTTCCCACAAGCTTGGCGGTTTGTTTGGAATCAAACACTGGATGACTTCCCACTTGCTGGGTTGTATGTTAATTACCAACCACTGGTTTACTTTCCACATGCTGGGTTTAATGTTCAGTGCCAACCACTGGTTTACTTCCCACATGCCAGGTTGTAAGTTCAGTATCAACCACTGGTTTACTTCCCACATGCTGGGTTGTATGTTCAGTGTCAACCATTGGTTTATTTCCCACATGCTTGGTTTAATGTTCAGTATCAACCATTGGTTTACTTCCCACATGCTGGGTTGTATGTTCAGTGTCAACCATTGGTTTACTTCCCACATGCTGGGTTGTATGTTCATTACCAACCACTGGTTTACTTTCCACATATTGGGTTTCATGTTCAATATCAACCATTGGTTTATTTCCCACATTATGGGTTGTATATTAATTATCAACCACTGGCTTAATTAAGACATATTGGGTTGTATGTTCAGTATCAACTATGGGCTTAATTCCCAAATGTTGGGTTGTATGCTCAGTATCAACCACTTATTGACTAACCATATGCTGGGTTTTATGTTCAGCATCAACCATGGGTTTACTTCCAACATATTCGGTTGTATGTTCAGTATCAACCACTGATTGACTTCATACATGCTGGGTTGTATATTCCATATCAACCAATGGGTTAAATGTTCCGTGCCAACCACTGGTTTACTTCCCACATGTCAGGTTGTATGTTCAGTGTCAACCACTGGTTTACTTGCAACATATTCGGTTGTATGTTCTGTATCAACCTCTGATTCACGTCCTACATGCTGGGTTCTATGTTCAACATCAACCAATGGTTTACTTCACACATATTTGGTTGTATGTTCAGAATCATCTATTGGTTTACTTCCCAAAAGTTGGGTTATATGTTCAGTATCAACCATTGGTTTACTTCCTATTCCATTCATTTGGTTGTTCACCATCAAGCACTGGTTCACTTCACAATTGCTGGGTTATATGTTCAGTATCAACCATAGGTTTACTTCCAACATGTTGGGCTCTATGTTCAGTTTCAAACACTGGATTACTTCCCACATGCTGGGTTGTATGTTCAGTACCAACCATTTGTTTGCTTCCAACATGCTGGGTTGTATGTTCAGTACCAGCCACTGGTTTAATTCCCATATGCCAGGTTGTATGTTCAGTGTCAACCATTGGTTTACTTCCAACATATTGGGCTTTATGTTCAGTTTCAAACACTGGATTACTTCCCACATGCTGGGTTGTATGTTCAGTACCAACCATTTCTTTTCTTCCCACATGCTGGGTTGTATGTTCAGTATGAACCACTGATTTACTTCCCACAAGCTTGGCGGTTTGTTTGGAATCAAACACTGGATGACTTCCCACATGCTGGGTTGTATGTTAATTACCAACCACTGGTTTACTTTCCACATGCTGGGTTTAATGTTCAGTGCCAACCACTGGTTTACTTCCCACATGCTGGGTTGTATGTTCAGTGTCAACCATTGGTTTATTTCCCACATGCTTGGTTTAATGTTCAGTATCAACCATTGGTTTACTTCCCACATGCTGGGTTGTATGTTCAGTGTCAACCATTGGTTTACTTCCCACATGCTGGGTTGTATGTTCATTACCAACCACTGGTTTACTTTCCACATATTGGGTTTTATGTTCAATATCAACCATTGGTTTATTTCCCACATTATGGGTTGCATATTAATTATCAACCACTGGCTTACTTCCCACATATTGGGTTGTATGTTCAGTATCAACTATGGGCTTAATTCCCACATGCTGGGTTGTATGCTCAGTATCAACCACTTATTGACTAACCATATGCTGGGTTTTATGTTCGGCATCAACCATGGGTTTACTTCCAACATATTCGGTTGTATGTTCAGTATCAACCACTGATTGACTTCATACATGCTGGGTTGTATATTCCATATCAACCAATGGGTTTAATGTTCCGTGCCAACCACTGGTTTACTTCCCACATGTCAGGTTGTATGTTCAGTGTCAACCACTGGTTTACTTGCAACATATTCGGTTGTATGTTCTGTATCAACCTCTGATTCACTTCCTACATGCTGGGTTGTATGTTCAATATCAACCAATGGTTTACTTCCCACATGCTTGTTGGTATGTTCGGTATCATCTATTGGTTTACTTCCCACATATTGGGTTGTATCTTAAGTATCAACCACTGATTGACTAACCATAAGCTGGGTTTTATGTTCAGTATCAAACATTGGTTTACTTTCCACTTGCTGGGTTGTATGTTCAGTATGAACCACTCGCTTACTTCCCACATGTTGGGTTGTATGTTCAGTATCAAACAGTGCATTACTTCCCATGTGCTGTGTTGTATGTTCAGTACCAGCCATTTGTTTGCTTCCCACATGCTGGGTTATATGTTCAGTACCAACCAATGGTTTACTTCCCACATGCCAGGTTGTATGTTCAGTGTCAACCACTGATTGACTAACCATAGGCTGGGTTTTATTTTCAGTATCAAACATTGGTTTACTTTCCACAAGCTGGGTTTAATGTTCAGTGCCAACCACTGGTTTACTTCCCACATGCCAGGTTGTATGTTCAGTGTCAACCACTGGTTTACTTCCCACATATTGGGCTCTATATTTAGTTTCAAACAGTGCATTACTTCCCATGTGCTGTGTTGTATGTTCAGTACCAGCCCTTTGTTTGCTTCCCACCTGTTGGGTTGTATGTTCAGTACCAACCAATGATTTACTTCCCACATGCCAGGTTGTATGTTCAGTATCAACCATTGGTTTACTTCCCACATATTGGGCTCTATGTTTAGTTTCAAACACTGCATTACTTCCCATGTGCTGTGTTGTATGTTCAGTACCAGCCCTTTGTTTGCTTCCCACATGCTGGGTTGTATGTTCAGTACCAACCATTTGTTTGCTTCCCACATGCTGGGTTGTATGTTCAGTATGAACCACTGATTTACTTCCCACAAGCATGGCGGTTTGTTTTGTATCAAACACTGGATGACTTCCAACATGCTGGGTTCTATGTTAATTACCAACCACTTGTTTAGTTTCCACATGTTAGGTTTAATGTTCAGTATCAACCACTGGTTGACTTCCAACAGGCTGGGTTTAAAGTTCAATATCAACCACTAGTTTACTTCCCACATGCTGATTTTGTTTTTGCAGTATCAACTATTGGTTCCCTTCCAACATATTCGGTTGTATGTTCAGTATCAACCTCTGATTGACGTCCCACATACTGGGTTGTATGTTCAATATCAACCACTGGTTTACTTCCCACATGCCAGGTTGTATGTTCAGTGTCAACCATTCGTTTACTTCCCACATGTTTGGTTGCATGTTCATTACCAACCACTGGTTTACTTTCCACATCCTGGGTTTTATGTTCAGTATCAACCATTGGTATACTTCCCACATGCTGTGTTGTATATTCATTATCAACCATTGGCTTACTTCCCACATATTGGGTTGTATGTTCAGTATCAACTATGGGTTTAATTCCCACATGCTGGGTTGTATGTTCAGTATCAACCATTGGTTTACTTTCCACATACTGGGTTTAATGTTCAGTATCAACCACTTATTGACTAACCATATGCTTGGTTTTATGTTCAGCATCAACCATGGGTTTACTTCCAACATATTCGGTTGTATGTTCAATATCAACCACTGATTGACTTCATACATGCTGGGTTGTATATTCCATATCAACCAATGGGTTTAATGTTCCGTGCCAACCACTGGTTTACTTCCTACATGCCAGGTTGTATGTTCACTGTCAACCACTGGTTTACTTGCAACATATTGGGTTGTATGTTCTGTATCAACCTCTGATTCACTTCCTACATGCTGGGTTGTATGTTCAATATCAACCAATGGTTTACTTCCCACATGCTTGTTGGTATGTTCAGTATCATCTATTGGTTTACTTCCCACATATTGGGTTGTATGTTCAGTATCAACCACTAGTGGACTAACCATAAGCTGGGTTTTATGTTCAGTATCAAACATTGGTTTACTTTCCACTTGCTGGGTTGTATGTTCAGTATGAACCACTCGCTTACTTCCCACATGTTGGGTTCTATGTTCAGTATCAAACAGTGCATTACTTCCCATGTGCTGTGTTGTATGTTCAGTCCCAGCCATTTGTTTGCTTCCCACATGCTGGGTTATATGTTCAGTACCAACCAATGGTTTACATCCCACATGCCAGGTTGTATGTTCAGTGTCAACCACTGATTGACTAACCATAGGCTGGGTTTTATTTTCAGTATCAAACATTGGTTTACTTTCCACAAGCTGGGTTTAATGTTCAGTGCCAACCACTGGTTTACTTCCCACATGCCAGGTTGTATGTTCAGTGTCAACAACTGGTTTACTTCCCACATATTGGGCTCTATGTTTAGTTTCAAACAGTGCATTACTTCCCATGTGCTGTGTTGTATGTTCAGTACCAGCCCTTTGTTTGCTTCCCACCTGTTGGGTTGTATGTTCAGTATGAACCACTCACTTACTTCCCACATGCCAGGTTGTATGTTCAGTATCAAACAGTGCATTACTTCCCATGTGCTGTGTTGTATGTTCAGTACCAGCCATTTGTTTGCTTCCCACATGCTGGGTTATATGTTCAGTACCAACCACTGGTTTACTTCCCACATGCCAGGTTGTATGTTCAGTGTCAACCACTGATTGACTAACCATAGGCTGGGTTTTTTTTTCAGTATCAAACATTGATTTACTTTCCACAAGCTGGGTTTAATGTTCAGTGCCAACCACTGGTTTACTTCCCACATGCCAGGTTGTATGTTCAGTGTCAACCACTGGTTTACTTCCCACATATTGGGCTCTATGTTTAGTTTCAAACAGTGCATTACTTCCCATGTGCTGTGTTGTATGTTCAGTACCAGCCCTTTGTTTGCTTCCCACCTGTTGGGTTGTATGTTCAGTACCAACCAATGATTTACTTCCCACATGCCAGGTTGTATGTTCAGTATCAACCATTGGTTTACTTCCCACATATTGGGCTCTATGTTTAGTTTCAAACACTGCATTACTTCCCATGTGCTGTGTTGTATGTTCAGTACCAGCCCTTTGTTTGCTTCCCACATGCTGGGTTGTATGTTCAGTACCAACCATTTGTTTGCTTCCCACATGCTGGGTTGTATGTTCAGTATGAACCACTGATTTACTTCCCACAAGCATGGCGGTTTGTTTTGTATCAAACACTGGATGACTTCCAACATGCTGGGTTGTATGTTAATTACCAACCACTTGTTTAGGTTCCACATGCTAGGTTTAATGTGCAGTATCAACCACTGGTTGACTTCCAACAGGCTGGGTTTAAAGTTCAATATCAACCACTAGTTTACTTCCCACATGCTGATTTTTATTTGCAGTATCAACCATTGGTTTCCTTCCTACATATTCGGTTGTATGTTCAGTATCAACCTCTGATTGACATCCCACATATTGGGTTGTATGTTCAATATCAACCACTGGTTTACTTCCCACATGCCAGGTTGTATGTTCAGTGTCAACCATTCGTTTACTTCCCACATGCTTGGTTGCATGTTCATTACCAACCACTGGTTTACTTTCCACATCCTGGGTTTTATGTTCAGTATCAACCATTGGTATACTTCCCACATGCTGGGTTGTATATTCATTATCAACCACTGGCTTACTTCCCACATATTGGGTTGTATGTTCAGTATCAACTATGGGTTTAATTCCCACATGCTGGGTTGTATGTTCAGTATCAACCACTGGTTGACTTCCCACATATTGGGTTGTATGTTCAGTATCAACTATGGGTTTAATTCCCACATGTTGGGTTGTATGTTCAGTATCAACCATTGGTTTACTTTCCACATGCCAGGTTGTATGTTCAGTGTCAACCATTCGTTTACTTCCCACATGCTTGGTTGCATGTTCATTACCAACCACTGGTTTACTTTCCACATCCTGGGTTTTATGTTCAGTATCAACCATTGGTATACTTCCCACATGCTGTGTTGTATATTCATTATCAACCACTGGCTTACTTCCCACATATTGGGTTGTATGTTCAGTATCAACTATGGGTTAAATTCCCACATGCTGGGTTGTATGTTCAGTATCAACCACTGGTTGACTTCCCACATATTGGGTTGTATGTTCAGTATCAACTATGTGTTTAATTCCCACATGTTGGGTTGTATGTTCAGTATCAACCATTGGTTTACTTTCCACATGCTGGGTTTAATGTTCGGTATCAACCACTGGTTGACATCCCATATATTGGGTTGTATGTTCAGTATCAACCACTGATTGACTAACCATATGCTGGGTTTTATGTTCAGCATCAACCATGGGTTTACTTCCAACATATTCGGTTGTATGTTCAGTATCAACCACTGATTGACTTCGTAACATGCTGGGTTGTATATTCCATATCAACCAATGGTTTACTTCCAACATATTCTGTTGTATCTTCTGTATCCACCTCTGATTCACTTCCTACATGCTGGGTTGTATGTTCAATATCAACCAATGGTTTATTTCCCACATGCTTGTTGGTAGGTTCAGTATCATCTATTGGTTTACTTCCCACATATTGGGTTGTATGTTCAGTTTCAACCACTGATTGACTAACCATAGGCTGTGTTTTATGTTCAGTATGAACCATTGGTTTACTTTCCACTTGCTGGGTTGTATGTTCAGTATGAACCACTGCTTTACTTCCCACATGCTGGGTTTTATGTTCAGTATCAACCATTGGTTTACTTCCCACATATTTGTTTCTATGTTCAGTATCAACTTTGGGCTGACTTCCCACATGCTGGGTTTTGTATGTTCAGTATCACCTATGGGCTTACTTCCCACCTGCTGGGTTGTATATTCAGTATCAACCACTGGTTTACTTTCCACATGTCAGGTTGTATGTTCAGTATCAACCACTGGTTTACTTCCCACATATTGGGCTCTATGTTTAGTTTCAAACAGTGCATTACTTCCCATGTGCTGTGTTGTATGTTCAGTACCAGCCATTTGTTTCCTTCCCACATGCTGGGTTGTATGTTCAGTACCAACCAATGGTTTACTTCCCACATGCCAGGTTGTATGTTCAGTGTCAACCACTGGTTTACTTCCCACATATTGGGCTCTATGTTTAGTTTCAAACACTGCATTACTTCCCATGTGCTGTGTTGTATGTTCAGTACCAGCCATTTGTTTTCTTCCCACATGCTTGGTTGTATGTTCAGTACCAACCATTTGTTTGCTTCCCACATGCTAGGTTGTATGTTCAGTATCAACCACTGATTTACTTCCCACAAGCATGGCGGTTTGTTTTGTATCAAATACTGGATGACTTCCAACATGCTGGGTTGTATGTTAATTATCAACCACTTGTTTAGTTTCCACATGCTGGGTTTAATGTGCAGTATCAACCACTGGTTGACTTCCAACAGGCTGGGTTTAAAGTTCAATATCAACCACTAGTTTACTTCCCACATGCTGATTTTTATTTGCAGTACCAACCATTGGTTTCCTTTCAATATATTCGGTTGTATGTTCAGGTTAACCTCTGTTTGACATCCCACATATTGGGTTGTATGTTCAATATCAGCCACTGGTTTACTTCCCACATGCCAGGTTGTATGTTCAGTGTCAACCATTGGTTTACTTCCCACATGCTTGGTTGCATGTTCATTACCAACCACTGGTTTACTTTCCACATCCTGGGTTTTATGTTCAGTATCAACCATTGGTTTACTTCCCACATGCTGGGTTGTATATTCATTATCAACCACTGGCTTACTTCCCACATATTGGGTTGTATGTTCAGTATCAACTATGGGCTTAATTCCCACATGTTGGGTTGTATGTTCAGTATCAACCATTGGTTTACTTTCCACATGCTGGGTTTAATGTTCGGTATCAACCACCTGGTTGACCTCCCACATATTGGGTTGTATGCTCAGTATCAACCACTGATTGACTAACCATATGCTGGGTTTTATGTTCAGCATCAACCATGGGTTTACTTCCAACATATTCGGTTGTATGTTCAGTATCAACCACTGATTGACTTCCTACATGCTGGGTTGTATATTCCATATCAACCAATGGTTTACTTCCAACATATTCTGTTGTATCTTCTGTATCAACCTCTGATTCACTTCCTACATGCTGGGTTCTATGTTCAATATCAACCAATGGTTTACTTCCCACATGCTTGGCGGTAAGTTCAGTATCATCTATTGGTTTACTTCCAACATATTGGGTTGTATGTTCAGTTTCAACCACTGATTGACTAACCATAGGCTGGGTTTTATGTTCAGTATCAACCATTGGTTTACTTTCCACTTGCTGGGTTGTATGTTCAGTATGAACCACTGCTTTACTTCCCACATGCTGGGTTTTATGTTCAGT
The DNA here is from genome assembly GCF_023055435.1 of Haliotis rufescens. NCBI lineage: Eukaryota > Metazoa > Mollusca > Gastropoda > Lepetellida > Haliotidae > Haliotis > Haliotis rufescens. The sequence continues at coordinate 11,415,628 of NW_025964383.1, forward strand.
ATCAACCATTGGTTTACTTCCCACGTGCTGGGCTGTATGTTCAGTATCAACCAGTGGCTTACTTCCCACATATTGGTTTGTATATTCAGTATCAACTTTGGGCTGACTTCCCACATGCCAGGTTGTATGTTCAGGATCAACTATGGGCTTACTTCCCACCTGCTGGGTTGTATGTTCAGTATCAACCACTGGTTTACTTTCCACATGCCAGGTTGTATGTTCAGTATCAACCACTGGTTTACTTCCCACATATTGGGCTCTATGTTTAGTTTCAAACTGTGCATTACTTCCCATGTGCTGTGTTGTATGTTCAGTACCAGCCATTTGTTTGCTTCCCACATGCTGGGTTGTATGTTCAGTACCAACCACTGGTTTACTTCCCACATGCCAGGTTGTATGTTCAGTTTCAACCATTGGTTTACTTCCCACATATTGGGCTCTATGTTTAGTTTCAAACACTGCATTACTTCCCATGTGCTGTGTTGTATGTTCAGTACCAGCCATTTGTTTGCTTCCCACATATTGGTTTGTATGTTCAGTATCAACTTTGGGCTGACTTCCCACATGCTGGGTTGTATGTTCAGTATCAACTATGGGCTTACTTCCCAACTGCTTAGTTGTATGTTCAGTATCAACCACTGGTTTACTTTCCACATGCTGGGTTTAATATTCAGTGCCAACCACTGGTTTACTTCCCACATGCCAGGTTGTACGTTCAGTGTCAACCACTGGTTTACTTTCCACATGCTGGGTTTAATGTTCGGTATCAACCACTGGTTGACATCCCACATGCTGGGTTTTATGTTCAGCATCAACCATGGGTTTACTTCCAACATATTCGGTTGTATGTTCAGTATCAACCACTGATTGACTTCCTACATGCTGGGTTATATATTCCATATCAACCAATGGTTTACTTCCAACATATTCTGTTGTATGTTCTGTATCAACCTCTGATTCACTTCCTACATGCTGGGTTGTATGTTCAATATCAACCAATGGTTTACTTCCCACATGCTTGGCGGTAAGTTCAGTATCATCTATTGGTTTACTTCCCACATATTAGGTTGTATGTTCAGTTTCAACCACTGATTGACTAACCATAGGCTGTGTTTTATGTTCAGTATGAACCATTGGTTTACTTTCCACTTGCTGGGTTGTATGTTCAGTATGAACCACTGGTTTACTTCCCACATGCTGGGTTTTATGTTCAGTATCAACCATTGGTTTACTTCCCACATGCTGGGTTGTATATTCAGTAACAACCATTTGTTTGCTTCCCACATGCTGGGTTGTATGTTCAGTATCAACTTTGGGCTGACTTCCCACATGCTGGGTTGTATGTTCAGTATCAACTATGGGCTTACTTCCCACCTGCTAGGTTGTATGTTCAGTATCAACCACTGGTTTACTTTCCACATGCTGGGTTTAATATTCAGTATCAACCACTGGTTTACTTCCCACATGCCAGGTTGTATGTTCAGTGTCAACCACTGGTTTACTTCCCACATATTGGGCTCTATGTTCAGTTTCAAACACTGCATTACTTCCCACGTACTGTGTTGCATGTTCAGTACCAACCATTTGTTTGCTATCCACATGCTGGGTTGTATGTTCAGTACCAACCACTGGGTTTCTTCCCAAATGCCAGGTTGTATGTTCAGTGTCAACCATTGGTTTACTTCCCACATATTGGGTTCTATGTTCAGTATCAACCACTGGTTTACTTCCCACATGCTGGGTTGTATGTTCAGTACCAACCATTTGTTTGCTTCCCACATGCTGGGTTGTATGTTCAGTATGAACCACTGATTTACTTCCCACAAGCTTGGCGGTTTGTTTTGTATCAAACACTGGATGACTTCCCATATGCTAGGTTGTATGTTAATTACCAACCACTGGTTTACTTTCCACATGCTTGGCGGTTTGTTTTGTATCAAACACTGGATGACTTCCCATATGCTGGGTTGTATGTTAATTACCAACCACTGGTTTACTTTCCACATGCTGGGTTTAATGTTCAGTGCCAACCACTGGTTTACTTCCCACATGCCAGGTTGTAAGTTCAGTATCAACCAGTGGTTTACTTCCCACATGCTGGGTTTTATGTTCAGTATCAACCATTGGTTTACTTCCCACATGCTGGGTTGTATATTCATTATCAACCACTGGCTTACTTCCCACATATTGGGTTGTATGTTCAGTATAAACTATTGGCTTAATTCCCACATGCTGGGTTGTATGTTCAGTATCAACCATTGGTTTACTTTCCACATGCTGGGTTTAATGTTCGGTATCAACCACTGGTTGACATCCCACATATTGGGTTGTATGTTCAGTATCAACCACTGATTGACCAACCATATGCTGGGTTCTATGTTCAGCATCAACCACTGGCTTACTTCCCACATATTGGGTTGTATGTTCAGTATAAACTATTGGCTTAATTCCCACATGCTGGGTTGTAGGTTCAGTATCAACCACTGGTTGACTTCCCACTTGCTGGTTTTAATGTTCAATATCAACCACTAGTTTACTTCGCACATGCTTGGTTTAATGTTCAGTATCAACCATTCGTTAACTTTTTTCCACATGCTGGGTTTAATGTTCAATATCAACCACTGGTTTACTTCCCACATGTCAGGGTGTATGTTCAGTGTCAACCACTGGTTTACTTCCAACATATTCGGTTGTATGTTCTGTATCAACCTCTGATTCACTTCCTACATGCTGGGTTGTATGTTCAATATCAACCAATGGTTTAGTTCCCGCATGCTTGGCGGTATATTCAGTATCATCTATAGGTTTACTTCCCACATATTGGGTTGTATGTTCAGTATCAACCACTGATTGACTAACCATATGCTGTGTTTTATGTTCAGTATGAACCATTGGTTTACTTTCCACTTGCTGGGTTGTATGTTCAGTATCAACCATGGGTTTAGGTCTCACATGCTGGGTTGTATTCTCAGTATCAACAACTGATTGACTTCCCGGATGCTGGGTTGTATGTTCAGTATCAACCATTGGTTTACTTCCCATATGCTGGGTTGTATGTGCAGTATCAACCAATGGTTTACATCCCACATGCTGGGTTATATTTCAGTATCAACCATTGGTTTACTTCCCACATGTACGGTTGTATGTTCAGTATCAACCATTGCTTTACTTCCCACATGCTTGACGGTATGTTCATTATCGACTATTGGTTTGCTTCCCTTATGCTGCGTTGTATATTCAGTATCAATCATTGGTTTACTTCCAACATTTTGGGTTGCATGTTCAGTATCAACCACAGGTTTACTTCCGAAGAGATGGGTTGTATGTTCAGTAACAACCACTGGTTTACTTCCCACATGCTTGGTTGTATGTTCGGTATCAACCGCTGGTTGGTACGATGTTGTATCAATAATTTCGTTCTTTGTTGATGATTAATTAAGCAGTCAGTGAAGTTGTTAATATTGACGTATTGATTTATATAAATTGTCATCAATATATTGGTGTACGTTTGTGGATATGTAAACGTAAAAATCCCCGTGTGCACTCGTTTTCATCTCTAAAAACGCAAACAGTATTGAAGTCAATACTTCTTGAGACACCCAAATATCTTACGAGGAATAACGATTTCCATGTCAAATTGTCATTCATGTGGGAGGTTTAGAGTCTTAAGCCCTTTTTCTGCAAGTACTTGATGATTGCACGTTCTTTAAATTTGCCCTTTTTAACAGAGCCCTACATATGTTACTGACTTACCACAGTGAAACACTTTGCTAAGTAGGCTAATGTTTTCTTGTGGATATACCTCTATGACATCATGTAATGTCCACCACAACAAATTTCACTGCAACGCATTTCCTTATGTGCGAGACTTAGAACGTCTCAGTGAACCCTCACATGTGTTAATACTTCAAAGCATGCATAGTCATCACATACATATTGTATGGAGGTGAACTGCGTGTCAACAGTGAAGGAAGTTACTTGTCCAGGTAGGTGTGTTGTGTCTCGTCTCTCAATTTGTCCCCCTACACACAGATACCTGTTCGATATTCAGTGTCATAACTTACATGTATATGCCAAGACACTATCAGGGTGTTGAACGTGGTACTTATACCTTTATTTATACAGCGTGTAGCCTGAATATTGGTGTTAGCTCACAACCAGACATTCCTGCTCTCGCTTTACAACTAGGCTGGGCTTCATACTTGCACAGCATGACACCCTTTTACGTTGTTAGATTGTGACACATACCCGGAAACACTAAATACCAAAACCCTCTATATACAGAGGAAAAATACTGAGTGAAAGAACTGTATCTGTTACAACGCCTTGATTATTGTGGTCCTTAATGCAGAGTGATATAATTTGGAGCTTCTCATCTTGAGTGCATGTATTGACAATTTGTTGCAGCTGAATCTACATGTACAGTGTGAGGGATCTATCGTTGTTGGTGTTGGGTTACAGGAGATATATAAAGCGCGTCCTAAAGTGCATTAGTGGTTCATACGAGTAGGGTCTTTTAAAGCAGTAAATATAGGTATATGGTATTATATTGTATACGCACATTGTGATATGAGAACACATGATCATTATGTCGGAGTAATACAATGCTTGACAAATTAAAAATATTTCAGAGATTGTTCACCATGACGACATTGTCGTACATGTCATTGTTATTCTGGCTTCATATGGTGCAGATTATAGATTTGTAAAGAAATAATTTCTTATTTTTCCGAACCAAACTTCCACTAAATTTAATTTGCCCCTATCTCTAGCTCCCTCGTGAAAGTCTACTTGTAATCAAAGTAATTAGAGTATTTATCGTGTTTTAATACATAAAATACTTTTTCTTCAGACGCACATGCTGCCTGAGAAAATATATCCTACAGAGTCAGCTTTGAGAAACAAGATTATTTACCACACACAAGTGCAGTGAGTAGTTCCTTCTAAACAGTCATACGGGATGCACATCATGATAACTGTTCCTAATTTCATAGACCGCCTCCGTGGTTTAGTGATTGAGTGTCCGCCCGGAGAGCCGCGTCATACAAAAAGACGTTATAAGATGGTACTTGTTGTAACCCTGTCTGGCGCTGGTCACTTAGGGGCTAAAACAAGGACTGGTAGGCTAGGAGTCAGTATACTGTGTCTGAGTGGGGTATTCATGTTAAACTGCGGTATGATATCTCAGTGAGCTAGCACTATAAGTCGGCATCAGTCCGGACTAGTACATGCAGCCACACAAACACACACACGTACATGCACGTCGCAAAATAAGTGCAATAATCTTGGACGCAACGTTAACCCCCATTTCACCTCACCTCACCTCACCTTATTCGTGGTTACATTTACATACACCCTCCTATCATTCCCCTACATCCATCGCACTCTAACTATAACCGCCTTCATGCATCCGAACTCATGCTCACGTAGCATTGCGTGCTTCCAAGTACCTCACCTCGTAATTTCATAGAAATTGATTTATCAAATCAAAATTGTCAATAAGTTAGGCAAAGGGAATCTATTATCAGTCAACTGTTTTATAATGCTTTACTTTTTATCTTTTTGTCTTTCACTTATCCCATTGAAAGGGGTTATTTGAAGACAAACACTTTACACCATATGTGTTCCCGCATTTTATATAAATTGAATAAGTAACAGTTGATCATCCTGGCTTGCAGTGGGGTCCATTAAGTTCATATCAAATAGCATATCATAAATGTTTCGAAAATAACACTGGTAAAATCAAACTCCACATGCTGTTGATATTTGTACTGACCGTGTTGTTAACAATGTGATTCAAAGGGGGTGTCTGTAACTTAAATACGTTTTCAACAGGCTAAATGCTCTTATTATTTAGACTTTTCACTCAATCATATTTTGTTCCGAAATAAGCGCATATAGCGTGTCCCTTTCGTGGACGGAAAGACAAATAGAGAAAGGCACCAGATTCAATGGTCTCCGTCAATGCCTGTCTGGTTTATTTTCCAACGTTTATTACAACAAATAGTTTTAATACTTGTTGATACGGCTGTCATATGTTTCAATCACTGTTGGTTGTTGTAAATTGATTGACCAATCAGAATCGGCTACTTTCAAAATATTGATCAGCTGTTTCAATGAGATTGTGTTGTAATTTGAAACCATTGATTGACCAATCAGAATTTGCTATTTTCCAAATTCAGGGTGAAACAATCATTAAGGTGATTTATTATTCAACTCTATTATTATGCAACAATGTGAAGGTATGTGACTACAATACTTTTGTTCTCGAACTAGTGTTCCTGTTACGATAAATACAATCGTACAATGTTGAAATAGAACACCTATGAATGTCTTAGGCTGGACGATGCATGCAATGTCAGGCTAGTATCAACACAGATGTAGGTTGCAAAGACTAAGTGACATTTAAAACAGATATATCCTCTTCTCTCATTGATAATCTATGATCATTATTTGAACTAGAGGTTATTTCTATCTTTACTGTTCCAAATGTACTATCTTATCATGTTCATATGATTCTCTCGGATTTGTCTTTGGTCGCGAAGGTTCTACATATAATGAATGTCACAATATATGTTTGTTTGTTGTTTGACGCCGCAGTCAGCAATATTACAGCTTTATGACGGCGGTCTGTAATTTATCGAGTCTGGACCAGACAATCCGGTGATTGACGTCATGAGCATCGATTCCCGCAATTAGGATACTATGAGATGCAACAACCAAGTCAGCGAACCTGACTTCCCGATCCCATTAGTCGCCTCTTACGACAAGCATAGTCGCCTATTAGGGCAAGCATGGGTTGCTGAAGACCTATTCTATCCCGGATCTTCACAGGTCCTAAATACATGTGTATGTATTACAGCATACACAGTATTAAAAACGTGGATTAAATCGATCGACTAATCTGATCGGGGCGTCAATTCTTTGGCTATTTGTGATTAAAATTCATTTAAATTACTCTAACTCGCTTTGCGGTGCCTATTCGAAATATTATGTCGTTTAGACCAGACACCGCTCACGGGCATATATCATTGATTTAATGTGGTATAGGAGGGAAATACCCATGGGTATGCTCAGCAATGACATATAATCATAAGCTATTGATTGACAATAATTTTGTTATTAACGGGCCACCAAGATGTCATAAAGGAAAAGTTTTCAAATGGGTGTGTGTTTGTAGGGGGGGGGGGGATAGTATATATTCTCTTTTGCATTGTTGGCATACACAAAACTGCTCTTGCAAATGCTAGGGGTGTATTATGTATTTGCTATAGCCGTTCCTTATTAATGCAGAATTATTGTTTTTGCTTCTTGAATTAGTCCATTGCATAGGAAGATTTGCATCTCAATCATACAGGTCAACTTGGTTGTGTTATATACTGTTCTGAACAAAACGTTCTTTAGTTGTCTGACACACAGATCTTTTGTTTACTACTCCGGAAAAATGGACCACAGGCCAGAATAATACAGATGCATGACTGAAGACACATGCAAATGTTCTTGTGGTATTCTGATACAGGTTAGACACTGAACAGTGCTCACACTTTACATGTCAATAAAGTTGACTTTTCAATGGTCAACATTTACATGTACATTGTATACATAATTAGCAATTGAAATGATAGGTTTCATACATGCCATATTAAATATACTGCTTTCATAACACGCACATAGGCACACGTAACATGCATTCAAAACAGTAATTATATAGATTATTCTGTTCATTGCGAAAAACCCACATCCCATCAGTAGCCTATAGCTTGACTGTTGAGAAGTAAACTTTTTGACTTATATTTCTGTGAAAATGACTAATTGATACAAATTACTTCACAAACAATAACATCAGTGACATTAAGTATCAGACGATAACTCTAGACTACATCGAACTTTAATTCTTGTATTTTGCTGTAAATGACACTGTATCAGAATGTATTGTAGCATACGTTGCAGTTTTAGTGAAAAGTATTTTGGTTGACATATAATATTAAACACACCCAATGACTTTTGAACTGTGAAATGCGTTATCTTGGGTTACATGTCTAGACAAAGTATTTGCATAGATGGTTCTGAACGGCTGTGCTAATGTATAGCTCTGTGACTCACAGTACACAGTAGAATGTATCATAAATGGCAGCCTGGATACGGGGTCGTAACCCTGTAAGGAAGGAGTTACCTCATATCTGCGCGCGATACAGATCAGTGGGTACACTGGATATGGAGAGAGCTGTGACAAGGAATGCAACTGGTTTGTCGCAGTGTTCCGCCTGAATGCTCTTCTCATGTACACTAGTCGCTATGTTACGGTGACCTAAGAATTGTGATGATATCCATGTTTATAATATGCAAACCATCTCGTGAATGTTGCATTGTTTGCAATGTGTTGGTGCGTTATAGAATATATCTTTCAGTTGTCCTCTCTAAAGTGTGCTTCGGTGTACAGCGATCGTTAGATGATTACTCACAAAGAATTATTAGTACCTTTATTTCGGTTGAGTACTTGGAGAAATCATGATAATCTATTGATTCCGGGAGTAAAATCAACGAACACTAATTAACAGATTCTAGGGATTCTCTCACTTAAACTATGTTATGTTCGATACATAACACATAACAATTTTCCGTATAGGGTTATTGGACAGGAAAACGACGTTTTTGGGACGCTTTCAAACCATCGTTTTTCCATCTAAATAACGTCGTCATTTGATATCCGAATTTACTGGGAGAGAACGATATCATCAAGCTCCTCCTTTTCTTGATTGACATTGTCAATCAAGCAACAGCCTCTACCGGTATTTCTACTTCTTAGATTTCATTGGTCAGTTCTCGCGTGTTAGATTACAGGCCGGAGTTTGAAGCTGTAATCGTAGCGCTTAGCGGAAGTGCTGAATTCATTCGATCTGCGCGTACGGATTGTTTAATGTCTTGTCCAAATTGCAAGTTGTTTCTTAGGTTTTATGTCACCGCTATTTGACAGTGATTCATGAACGAATTCTCGCGATAAGGTCGAAATCGTACAATGTCGCTTACATTTATGGCACGTACTTGATCGGCACGCATTTCCCATTAACGAACACAATGATAAAGATTTATAGTCACAAGTTATATAATCGTCAAATACGCAAACTAATATCAACTTAAAAAATTTGACGACTTTCAAAAAGTTTTGGTAGAAGGTGACCTTGATGTATACCTAATATATGCCTATATTTTTTTCCGATATTGCTTGAAACTGAGGAAACTATGCTTATTCATAATTTTAAGGTTCGTCTACGTTTTCATTTGCACATGACACTTGAGCGGTGATCTTCTTAATATTATCATGTAGTCGACAATGTTGTGTTACTGCAAACAAATTAGTGTCAAATTCCAAACTGGTCATGTCCATCTAACAATATATAATTTTAATCAAAACAAATAACTCCAAAATTGAATTGAAGAGGAGCCCCCAGTGAGATTGGAGGTTCAGAGAAGAACCTGAGGAAAATCTAGACTTGCTTCCTACAGAGCCTTTGCATAATAGAAAGGGCTGAGCGAAAGGGAAAATGATATGGTTCAGGGACTTTGAAACAGACTAGTGTCTATTCTATGGATATCTAGGCTGCCATCCAAACCGATCCATACGTGATCCGGAAGCTTATCGTATTCTATATGGTCATATTGACCAGAATTATACATTGTGTTGCGCACGACTGTGTTCGTACATTTACTTTCAAGTCAGGAAAAATGACTTAAAAAGAGAATTTACTTATAAAATGTTTCCTTCACATATCAGATACTGGAAGTACTACTCATTGTTCTACTTATGTCATCTCTCTCTCTCTCTCTCTCTCTCTCTCTCTCTATCTATCTCTATCTCTATCTCTCTCTCTCTCTCTCTGTTTATATATATATATATATATATATATATATATATATATATATATATATATATATGTCAGATATACATTAACGCCTGTTACCGTTATGTGGTCAGATACTGGAAGTACTACTCATTGTTCTACTTATGTCATCTCTCTCTCTCCCTCCCTCTCTCTCTCTCTCTCTCTCTCTCTCTCTCTCTCTCTCTCTCTCTCTCTCTCTCTCTCTCTCTCTTTATATATATATACATATATATATATCAGATATACATTAACGCCTGTTACTGTTATGTTGTCATCCTCTCATATAACCTTTGATTGTTCATTGTATCAAATTTTAATCAACAATATCAATAGCGGCAATTTAAACTACTGATCATGAACCACCCAAACACACGGCTGTTATCAAGCGCTAGTGCAAACGTGACGCTTCATAAAAATTGTATCGTGATGTCTTAAGAAAAACATTATCTTGCAGATATATATACTACAGGATAGTAAGGCTAACCTTTGCTCGCCGGTCGAACGTACACAATATCGCTGATACAGATATCTCGTCGTATTTGACTGTTAACACTAAAGACAAGCATATCTCATTATTTGTTCAGTGAAGATATAACACTTATGAATACACGTTTTTTAGTAACTTTAAACAGTTATGATCTTCATTTAATAACCCTGTTTTCACAAGTCACGCCGAAGACCCGGGTTCGATTCCCGACATGGGTACAATGTGTGAAGCCCATTTCTGGTGTCCCCCGCCGTGATATTGCTGGAATATTGCCAAAAGCGGCGTAAAACCAAACTCACTCACTCAGTCACTGTTTTCACAATATACATGTAGCACTACCCGACTGGTAACTATGGGGCAGCTTTCAGTCTTGTACTGACTTACTCTGGTGTTACTGGGGGGAAGCTTATTGGCTGGGGTGTTAAACCCTGTATTTCTAGTCATCCTGTTATAACTAAATTCTTTTGGAATGGTAACCTGTTCACTGGATCACAGCTCTGTGATATTCCATAACAATTAAAATGGACATTCAGTTCCCCATACAAGTAAATGAATGAGTATGTTTTAATGCTGTGCGGTTTGTTGACACTCTTCTACCAGGTCGAACATTGTGGATCCTCATTTAATACGCTCTGTGGATATTCCTGGTGACGCAAAGGCCCCCATGTACCTGGGAATCTTGTCAATATAACCGTACGCGGCATTGGTTACCTGAGGAGAATCATAGTTGCTTATCCATCTCCAAATACCGCCCCGCTGAAGATGACTTTTCTTTATGTTGAACCCATCATCTATGTACCCCCCCACACCCTAGCCCCCGCCCCCACCACACCTACACCCACACCCACACACAGCTCACACACACCGTTACATGATCATTTAGACTTAAATTTAATAATGTTATAATAAAGTGTTATGACAATCTCTATTTGATATCTACATATTGTAAAATATTTACGATATTTTAAACCTGTACTTGGAAGCACGTAATGCTACGTGAGTATGATTTCGGATGCATAAAGGCGGTTATAGTTAGAGTGCGATGGATGTAGGTGAACGATAGGAGGGTGTATGTATATAACCACGAATAAGGTGAGGTGAGGTGAAATGGGGTTTAACGTCGCGTCCAAGATTATTGCACTTATATAGTGACGTGCATGTACTCGTGTGTGTTTGTGTGGCTGCTTGTACTAGTCGGGACTGATGCCGATTTATAGTGCTAGCTCACTGAGATACCATGCCGCAGTTTAACATGAATACCCCACACAGACACAGTATACTGACTCCGAGTCGACCAGTCCTTGTTTTAGCTCCTTAATGCCGAGCGCCAGACAGGGTCACAACAAGTATCATCTTTTGACGTCTATTGGTATGACGCGGTCAGGGATCAAACCCCAGACCTTCCGCTCTCCAGGCGGACGCTCTACCACAAGACAACGGAGGCGGTCTAACCACGAATAATGATACATGAGGGCGGTTATAGTTTGAGCGCGATGGATGTAGGGAATGATAAGAGGGTGTATGTATGTAACCACGAATAAGGATACATAAGGGCGGATATAGTTATAGTTCGATGGATGTTTGGTAATGGTGGGAGGATGGAGTATGTATGTAAGCATGTGCATGTGTCCATGATGGCTGAGACGGTTGTAGGGATATGGTGAGGAAAGATGAATACGATGCGTGCGTGCCTGCATGCGTGGGGATACGAGGGTTGGCGAAGATGTAGTGAGATGCTTGTATGAGTAAGTTAAGTGGTTGAGGATGCATCTTTGCAGGTATGAGTATGGATACATGCAGACTTGCAGTTGGCGGACTGGGTGTGCCAATACTGATGTCTTTTTTTCCACTCACTTATAGTGTTTTATTTTACTCTATTAATGTTTTGTGAATTTTAATTATTTTTAGTATTTTACATATCTTCCCCAACTACATTGTACGTAGCATGTGTTATGCTGTACAATTATTATTATTATTCCACCTCTTCTTTTTCTTCTTTTCACTCACACACACACACACACGCACAAACACACACACACACTAACACACTAACACACACACACTAACACACACACACACACACACACGCACACGCAAACGCACACACAGGCTCCCACACACACACGCGCACACATATCTTTCGTCTCTTCCTTTGTGGGATAAGGTTTAACAGCTGTAAAATGATGTCTCTTATCTGTTTGTACCAACAACAAAATGTCCTCACCCCCTGCAGTTTTCCGTACCATATTGCCAAGCAGGTCACCCCCAAGGAGCCACATAGTTGCTGGTGAGCGAGGGGAAGGGTCGCCTGCCCTCCCACAGTCCAGTTATGTACTTCGCCAAGCACAATGTATTGTGAATGAGTAGCCTTGCTGTGGCCAAACATTTTGTAACAATTTAGCAAGCTTTGATAAGTAAACAGCAAATATATTTCAGTTTTATGTCATCTTTATCAGTTGAATCCTTCTTGACCTGTAAAGATCCGGGTAAGAGTAGGTATTCACCACTCCATGCTTGCCTTTAGAGGCGATTATGCCTTTAGTAAGAGGCGACTAACGGGACCGGGTGGTCAGGCTCGCTGATTTGGTTGATGCATGTTATCGTACCGCAATTGCGTGGATCGATGCTCATGATTCAATCACTGGATTGTCTAGGCCAGATTCGATTATTTACAGACCGCCGTCATATAGCTTGAATATTGCTGTGTGCGGCGTAAAACAACAAACAAACAAACAAACAAACACTGTCAGACTGCCATGTATCGTGTTACGTTACATGTATGGTCAGCCTGTAGTATCCCGCACCTCATCCACAAAGATAGGTTTCAGTCGCCAATCGGCCATTCCCTAGCATTAATTACAAACCGCTGACACGCACATGACTCTATGCTGCAAGTCATGGTAATCATAGCCCAACTGCTGTTATTTGTATTGGGCAGCACTGTGAATATTTAGATACGTATATTTAACTTACATAACTCAGGGAATATATAAGACATATATCAACTCCACGTTAAAACCTATACCCTGACAGACTGCCTACGCTACTAGCATAAACATCATAAAATAATTAGCAAGTCTATGCTCATAATTCTCTCTATTGGTCCCACATGAAATGGTCTTAACGAATACTGTAAATCATGAAATTAACACAATAATGAGTCACCACGTCAATGCGAGTACAGAAGCCTGGCCTATATTGCGTCCTGAAATTTATGAGAGTATCCTTGCAAAAATCACTGTAGATACACAATTCAATCATGTAGCATTGCCTGATAGCGAATGATGTTATTCGTCTAATTTCCATGAATGGATGCAAAATAGTTTATATGTTTATGGGCTTCTTCACTCAATGTAATGTGTGGAGGACTACTTCAGTTAAGGGTTAGTAACATATTTTAAAATAATTATGATAATATTGCCATTATTATTCCTTCAGATTATTACAAACAAAAGTTATTTTGTTTTCATATTAAACATGGAAAGAGGTATGAACATTTTGGTGATTACTTTTTAACATTGGCATTATCAACATAATTCTTAATTCTTACGGATATTATATTTTGTTTGGTTTTTGTTTAATGCCGCACTCAGCAACCTAAGGGTATTACAAGATATACAAAATTAACGTCAGTTGTATTATTCAATTTGTATTATTTTGTAATTGTTACAGAGACTTGACGAAGTGATAATAAAACGAATAGTCCCTATGCTTACAAGTAAGCATACAACCAGATTTATCTACCAGAAATAGTACACACTAACGGATAAATATATATCATGACTCCATTGTACATCGAAGAAAACGATATTTGTGTATGCTGTTGGTTGGGCATGGATACATTATGATAAAGCAATGGTAATTTGACATATATTTGATGAAGTAAGATAGCTACGCGATAAATCGCAAAGAACAAAGAAGAACGACGCGCGATTTATTTCACGACAGTGTTCTATCATGACGTCATTTCTGGAGTTTCGAACATGCGCTCGCAACTTGATGACGTCGTAAATTTGACAACGTTATTTTTGAGAGGGAAGTGTCTGGTGAGTTGTTCCCAACAGATGCAGCTGGGCAACGTAGAGTTTGTATACCCATCCTATTCGTTTATACACCAAAGTTGTTGTTTGTTTACATTTTCCCGAGGCAAGGGCGTTAAATGACTTTAAAAGTCTAGTTTCCACCCTTGCCAAACTTTGCTGGAATTTCCGGACTCGATCGTTTGCCACCAATGTTTTTTACGAGTTATGTCCATTCTATGTCCCTCATATTGACCAATCAGATTCCACCTTTCATATTATTTGCAATTGTATCAAACAAAATGGCGCGCCATGTCAAGACGATCTGATTGATAAATCAAAGAACCGTCCGGGAGCCATTCAACCATCTTGTTCTCTATGCAGCCACGTGTTGTATTGTTTTTTTGGCACAAAGGCGACTTTTTGATACATGAACAACAAACGTTCCTGAATACATTGAATACAATTTAATGCAAAGTTATGTTTTTTTACCAAATCTGAAACAATTTCGGTTTGCAACAGATAAAAGACTCCTGTAAGTGTTCAAATGGTTTAATTTGCCATACTGACTTCAGAAAATGCGCTATTTCATAAACATGGACGTGCCAGAATGTCAATTTACAAATCAAAAGCGTGTGTGTCCAACCTCTGGTTGCGATGCAAGCAACACATCTTCGTCTCATTGAATGGAGCAGGCGTCGCACAAAGTCCTGTGGGATATCTGTCCATATCTGCTGGAGCATGTTTGGAAGTTCCTGGAGTGTCTGTGGAACACGTGGTTGACGTCGAAGGCGCCGATCCATCTCATCCCACACGTGCTCGATTGGTGAGAGATCAGGGGATCGAGCCGGCCAGGGGGTGACATTCACGTTGTTTTGTTGAAGAGAGTCCTGAGCAAGTTGAGCAATATGGGGCCGGGCGTTGTCAAGTTGAAAGGTAATGCTTTGGCCATGACGACGCAAAAACGGTAGAGCAAAAGGGTCCATGATGTCGTCGCGGTAGCGCTGTCCATTGAGATTTCCATCTACCACTATCAAACGGATCCTCTGTCTTGCTGTAACCCCACCCCATACCATTACGCTGCCACCCACGAACCGATCTTCTTCCATGACACATGGCTGAGGTGAAAACTCCTCAGTGAATAGAACTTGTCCCCACTGCATGGCCGTCCAGCGTAGACGCTGTCTGCACCACTGTAGACATGCTTTTCCATGGTTTCCTGTCAAAATGGGACGTCTGGCAGGTCCGGCGACGTACGGTTTGTGAAGATATTCGTCGAAGACCAGGGATGCTTCTTGCAGTCACTGTTGCTGGCTGGAATCGATTTCGAAGGTATGTTGTTCGAATCCAGTTGTCTTGTCGATTATTGGTTACGCGTGGCCTGCCACTCTGAGGATGGTCTCTGACTGCATTCCTCCTATTGCCAACGTTGCCATAAACACCTAATGGTGTTCCTGTGGACGTTAAATTGTCTTGCAACATCACGTTGACTCGATCCTGCTTCAAGCATATCAATGGCTCGCAGACGTTCATTTTCGGACAGGCGTGGCATTTCGTAATGTTGAATAATTGCATAAGTGTGTTGTTGTCAGCACGATGCTAAACAATGCATATGGAATCCCGTTAACGCATATGTTTTTATACCCATTCTTGGGTAGTGAATTGCATGGGGCTTGCATAAAAGTAAACTTTTGCATGGAATGCATGCTTATCTGTAGCAGTTGCGTTTTTGTGACTTGATTCCATACATGTACTACAATATTGAAAACCAAACTTTACTTGTTTGAAAAATACACTAAGATATTGGTGTCACAGGAACTTTTGTTGTTAAGTATATAGTTAAGTATTCGCATGAAGGCGAATCGCGATGCGAGGTAGAGGTCTGAAATGGGTTAAGAACAACCCAAGGATGATCTTGCACACGACAATGTCGCAGCGGCGATGTAAACGCAAGCGGTGCCTAACTTTTGACGGCGATCGTACAAGCATATATGGACTCTGGTACAAGCAAACCATTTGAGAATTCAAATAAGGAAGAGTTCGAAAATGGATATAGAGCACCCTGGGACACTCCGGCACACGCGAATTTTACAGGAGAGATATACTGCAAGCAGTGCCTCACTATTGACGGCGTTAGTACGACGAGCAAGCCATTTGAGGATTTGAATATGGCCGAATATTTTTGCGAACGTTTGTACGCGCGACACATATAGCCTACCATTGCTGCTTACAGCTATATTTTAATCTAAAATATATAAGTTGTTGAAGTTATATGCATCACATTCGAGATTTCTTCACACGCCCTGATGGCGGTTTCATGTATACAATTGGCAATCTAAATGTAGGAGAGGTTTATTGTATTGGAGATGCGGGATGCACTACGAAACATTGAAAAGGAACCTGTCAGCGACATACCGGCGCAATAGGGAGCAAACCATGCATGTCAGTTTATGAGCAGTGTCACTTATTCACTACGACTGCTGTTATTGTACATGTATGGGTGTATGGGCCTTACCTAGCGAAGTGCATCAAGTCACTTGAGCACTTTAATTAAAATCATGAAAAGATTTGCAAAATATCTGTCGACGCCCAGTTGCCGGTAAACATGCTTTTCAAATCCTTCATGGATTTACAGAATCTGAACTGCAGTTTCTCTAGAATGAATGAATGAATGAATGAATGAATGAATGAATGAATGAATGAATGAATGAATGAATAAATCAGAGTTGTTCTGTAGGATTGATTCTATACCCCAGATTTCACGATTATTTAGGATTACTGGCTCCTTTAATGTTATGCATAATTTGCAAGTAAGAGCTGTAGGTATAGCTTGGTTAAGAATGGAGACTGAAACTTGTGGTAGGCCTTAGGACCATTTATAGGAGAGGTTTATTACAATTTTACAGTTAACCATAATGCTTCAAATGTAATTCCTATGTAATTATATCTATCCGTAACTAATGCATCCTTGTCTTACCCCGATGTTGGAGTTAAAGGATTATGACACGCCCTTGTCAGTTTTCACTTCATAAGAGATATAGTGATGATATTATTTTTAATACATTTCCTCAGATTTTATTTGATAATATCTTTGTTAGGAGTAGTGATCTGTCAACTGAATCAAAGGTCTTTTGAAAGTCTACAAAACCGTATATTCTTTTCCCTTTACTTTTTGTAGAGTATATTAATGTTTAAAGAACAAATACAATATCTGATGTTCGTTATCACCTTCTAAATGACAGTGGTCTTTTGATAGAGTTGTTTCAATGTGTTCCATGTGCTCCATTATTATTTCATTTATGAAGTTGCAAAATAGTTTACCTAATCAGCTGCTTAGTGCAAACCGCCTGTAGTTGTTTGGGTCATTCTTATCACGCTTCTCATGTAAGAATTCATTGGAATAAAGCTAGCTGGGGCCGGCTAGACTTGCTTTTGTATGCATAACTAGATTTTTATGTGTTTTTTGGTGTGTGTCTTTTTCCAGAAAATAAATATATTCCACAGTTATGGTGCATGACTAAACTCTGTTGGGAAGTGACATTAAACAGTTTAACCAACTGGTCTATCAATGTACAATATATTGATTTTAAATGTTAATTCTTTATGTTATCTTCGCCTGGACTTGAATTGCTTCGTTAAACTGCTAATTTTATTAGTTGTTATTTGTTTGTCACATAAATGCATATCTCTTTGTTTTAGTGTTGTGCCATCTGAGTTTGTTTATATACATGTTGTTTTCTTCTGAGTAACCTTTGTATTCTTTTCTTTTTGCAAAAAGACCCCTATTTTCAATGGTTATGTTGTTTTCTTATTGAACTCATGATATCTTCTTCCATATTACGTTTTGCCTCTTAACATTCAACATCATACCATTGTAGTTTTTGTACATTTGATCTATTTTTGCAAGACTTTGTTTCAAATTTGTTGACGGTTTGTAAAATATCAGAGAAGGGACCAACAAGTGCTTCACATTCAAAACTATCTTAGAGGAAGGAAGTTAAGAAAAATCGTTTATTACAGTTTCAATATTTAAGCTAGAAGTAGCATGTTCAACGCATACGTTGGAATACCAGCGTCTTCTATCCGTGTATTTAGTAACGGTTACATTTGTGGCCTTATGAAACAGAATATGTCAATTATCTGACAACATATATTCAAAACACTTAATGCAGAATAGAACATATAAATATTATGATCGTACTGTTAATAGACATTTTCATATGTGTAATTCACTTTGTGAATATATCCTATAACTACCATTCTTTCGTCTCCTCACTTCGTTTAAAAAAGAGCAAACTCAACTCAATGAGCCTCTTACACTGTGCTGACTATCAGCATAAATTAACACCATGTGGTCTAATGGAGGCTTACAGGTACTGGTGCTCTACATGGTCCAGCTATGCAGTGCAGATGATAAGGCAGGGGGTATCATATTACCTGATTTTGACGGTATCGCTACATTTTGCCCCGAAGTAAATACTTTTTTTTTCACAAACATTTCTTTTGTGAGTTGCCTCGATCTATGGTAACCTACTCACACACACAGAATAACATCTTCTTTGTACTATCTTTTCTTGTTTGAGTTTATTTAATTCATAATAAGAAGCAATATGTAATAATTCGCTTATCACAGTATAAATCACATCCGTTTATATCACTATCTCTTATTATGTTTTTTATTGCAGAAATTATGATGAATTCAAAATGTTTTCACTGCATTAGAGATTAATTTGCCATTGTTTGTAATGCAATATTTCCCAACTTAAATTATAGTGAGGGGTCCTGTATGACTAGCAGTTATAAGAGTTTCAAGATACCAAACTGTAATCGAGCCTATTATGTTCCTGAAATGTAATTGCATTTAAACATTTATCTTTCTTGCTTCGATCATATCTACAATGTATTTATTACAAAACAAAAGCATGTCTTTGCAGCTAAGTTTGATTCGGTCTATGCTCGCCTCAGTCACTTTTGAGAAATAAACTAGTGTCCAAAAGAAACGATACCACCTGTTTGCAACGACATAAAAGAAAAACTAAACAATGCAGAAGTTAAGGATTGGTGTTATGCTTTTGAGAAATCCTTTCACATCATCTGTACAAAACTTTCATTTCAATAAAATCTGTACAACCAATATGACAAGCCTTTAAGGATGGGTGGGGTCGAAAAATGAACATTTCGTTAGAGCACTGATCACAGAAACAACGGGAAATGTCACACCACACGTCTCAAAGTCAAGTCAGTAGCGGGTATGTCCACCGTGAGCATCAATACATGCCAGAACACGCCTACGGACTGATGACGTCAAACGTTTGATGACGTTGAGAGTGATGCGTTGCCATTCCTCGAGGAGACATCGTTCCAAGTCCTGGACGTTGACTGGAGACACACGGCGACGTCGGATTTGCCGATCGAGGTGGTCCCATAAGTGCTCGATGGGATTCATGTCCGGTGAACATGCGGGCCATGGCAAAACCTGTACGTTGGCGTTGGCAAGGAAGTTCTGTGTCAATCTTGCTGTGTGTGGCCTTGCATTGTCATGTTGGAAAAGGAGTCCACGAGGCTGTTGCCGAATAAAGGGCACCACAACAGGCCGTAGGATGTCATCAAGATAACGCTGTGCATTCAGGTTTCCACGAATTACGACAAGCATCGTTTTGACGTCACCACATATGCCACCCCAAACCATTAACCCTCCACCTCCAAACGGCCGGACCTGTTGGATACAGTTAGGCGCCAAACGTTCACCAAATCGTCGGTTTACAAGCTGCCGTCCATCGTTTCTGAAGATGAGGAATCTGCTCTCATGAGAGAACATAACACGTGCCCAGTCCCGCCGTTGCCAACGTCGAACTCGCCTGGCCCAGATCAGTCTGTTGTTCCGGTGTCGAGGCGTCAGGAGCGGTCCGCGGTAGGGATGACGTGGCCGGATACCATACTGCCGTAGTCTCCTGTAAACGGTCTGTCGACTGATCCTGTGTCCCAGTGCTGTAGCCGCCGTGGACGTCGCTGTTACGGTGCGGTTCCTCAGGTGTAATACCCGGATGTAACGATCTTCACGGGGCGTGGTTACTCGTGGTCTTCCACTCCTGAGCCTGTCTGACGTCTGACCTGTCTGACGTAACCGCTGCATCAACCTGGTGATAGTGATGCGTGCGCAGCCCAACCTTCTGGCGACGTCGACGTGTGACGCTCCTTGTTGGACCATTCCAACGGCTCTCTCTCTCTCTCGATGGCTGTCAAACGTGGCATATCTTGTGTTCTTTTTGTTGCTGTGATATCAACGTGTTTGATCAGCCGTTTTATACAGTTTTTCTGCACGTGCAGAACATGCTAGAGAGGGAAATGTCACTTTCACGAAATTTTCGTTTTTTCCCGGAAGTGATCACGTGTTCCCGGTATTTTTTATCGACTATGCTGTGTTTGGGATGTGCAATACGAATTGGCATGTTTTCATACTTGACAATTCACTTAGTAAAAAACAATTTCGAAAATAAGTTTGTATCGTTTCTTTTGGACACTAGTTTATTAATGTGGTGTGCCATGTGATAGAAAGTCAACGATAAAATATGTTTAATAATATTGTGAGGAGGATAAGTTAGACACAGTTATTAATATCAAAATATTAAAAATGCAACTGATCTAAAACAACAAATAGTCAATATAGAAACTACACGGCCTCCTGAGTGGATTCCAACTGTTGTTCAGTAACACTAGACTACCGATCACACCAACCACTAGAATTGCTAAACAATCAAGTTAGTTACTTGACAGTCTTTCTTCATTCAAGATAACCTAAGAGGAAAATAAGCGTTAAGTCAATGTGTGAAAACAGGTTGTACTGGTACCACAATGTATCGACTGGATTTTGATGGTTTTATGTGCAATGTGAACTCCATTGGAGTTTGTTCGAACATGGGACAACATTTGAGCAAGAATTAAGACCTTGTAAAATTTATTCACAGCCAGTGTTTCTTTTTTTATTAAATTATCATGAGATTTATCTTTGTTATTGAGACTGTGCAGTTGATCCACTCGTAACAACTATGCTTTTTTAGATGACATCCACTCTGCAGAAAATTCCGCCATATTTAGCCAAAACTATACTACTGATATGAACATTTCATTTCAGCTACCGTTTGTTTTAAAATGTTTATCCATAGAAAATTGTCTTACAAACCATAAGTCATGTATTATGTATTAAAATTGTACTATGCCTTCGCCCATTGTATCTGAAGGGGGGGGGGGGGGTGAAGGGGAAGACTGAAATGTGTCTGTAGGAATGTATTTGTGTCTTCATATTCCGATATTTACACTAACATTTCTTTGTATATTTCATGCTGACATTATGTCTCTCATAACCCTCTCGGTTTGATGGTACTTTTTCGGGATATTGTATTGTACTCTATTTCTACCGGCTGCCTGGGGGAGTCCACAATGTAACTGAAGGGGGTAAACTTGAAATAACATAAAACTTCGGCGCATAATGTTGTTTTTGGTAAAGTTGGAGGCAAAATACACTGTAGGCGAATGTAGATGACGCACTGGTGCATAGGCGATCTGCACTGTTGTAGCTATAGATGACGCCCTCTGTATGGTTTCACAGGCGGGAAATGAAGCTTTTTTTAATTCCACACTTCAAGGTCTGGAACGAATGACCAATGCCGCATTTGGCGTTTCATGTAAGAATTGACTTTCACTTTGTGTGAGTTCATTGGAGTTAAACCTTCATGGAGTGAGAGCCAAACCGTATGAACGTCAGAGCGTTCACAAAGTGAAAGTCAATTCTTATTATTTTTTATCGCTATTTTATACCTATCGGGATGCAGCGCTAGATCTATACGTGTGACCTCCTGTTTACACCGACAGCCATACAACAAGAAGTACTAGTTGTATGGCGGAATAAAATATAATCCCCAAAAGAGAGGTCACATTAGAGTGTGTGTATGCTCACCTTGCTTTTCAGGAACATCTGTTTTAGTTTCTTTTCAAGAAATGTATTCCAATAATATCCCCAATTAGATGAGAAAGGTCTGTTAAGAACTACCTCAGTGAGTCAGTCACTACGGCAGAGTGTGGTAATACATTTACATCAGGTACACGTCGTCAAAATTGCCGACACGATAAACGTGGCGGGAGAGATTTCCGAAGTCATTAATGAACATGTGGCCATTTCAAAGTACATTCATAGATTGCTATCGACTGTCACAGTGATAGTTCTTCGTGTGTTTTTTTCTCTAGGACGGGTTGTACTGAGGATATCCTTGAACGGTCACGCAATCAAACTCTCGTATCACAATGTATGCTAAAACGCTCAGTTCAACATAAAAGGGTCCAAATGATGAGAAACGACGCTTCTGTAATACTATGTAATTCGTCCTAGGGAATTCCCAGGGATTTCCCAAAGGAATATGCAAGTAGTCAGTCAGTGTTTACGTCAGTTCAAGAATACAGTCTCGTGAAAACGCATGAAGGTCAAGATGTGACGTTCATACACTGCTGAACTTCAGTTTTGCGGTCATATGACTGACCTCTCGTCCAAAGGAAAAGCCGTATATCGTGTTAACTTCACATTAAAAAAAAGGATTTACAGTTATAATTAAAAAAAACACAACCTATTGTCCGATAGAGATGACTGTGCGTAGCTGATGGATATGTTATCTCAATAAACTCGGTAACATGGTTTGGTTTGGTCTGAATTCCATTAACATATCCTGAAACTGACTTACCAGTAAATATCGCTGCACTGCGCGCGACAGATACTAGAGCAAGTACTAGAGAAACCTACTAATGCTCCTTAAAGGAAGCCTTTGGCATCACGTGCGTCAGGCGACCAGCGCCATCTGATTGGCCGTTAACAGTTGTACAAGGCGGAGCAAAAAGCATCGTTTTCCCGTCTATTTACGCTTGAAAAACCTCTACGTTTTTCCGAACACTTTCTGTACGCTCACCAATTTATCAATTTTAGTTATTTTTTTGTCGTTTTTCCGTCCAATGACCATGGACGGAATAAAACGACGTTTTCGGGTTTGCAGTGTTATTTCTGTATGATGTTGTTCAAACATATTCTATTCAACTTAACGTGAAAGGGATTGGTAAAGAGGCCCAACTGGCTCATGTAAATACTGCTCCCTGTTACATAATTACACCTGTGTTGACATCAAAACTTTTAGGTCATATATACTTTTCTCATATATTTTAAATATATTCCTGAAGGTCGCCAACATCGCCTCAGTTGTAATAGTATCATTAAAACTCATTTGAAAGGGCCATGCATCTTGTTGTGCATTTTGAAAAACTACATATATCCACATATTCGAATTATAATCCTGTACATGACTGTATAGTACAGGGACTCTGGGAAAATTCAGGTCCGTTGATTGACAATGCATCACATCCATCCCAGAATGGCTGGTATTGCCAAATGCACATGCTTCATGCTTCACTGTCATTGTCACTGTCATGCTCCTCATTGCTATTGTCTATTAGCACAGGTCAATACATCCCGGGTCCAAATCCTGGTCTACCAGGTGGCACGCTTCACATGTTGTCTGAAGCTGTTCTCACAAGGAGAACTTTTCATTTGACATTGTTTTACCCTTATTTCATTCAAGTTCTTGTAACTTGTCTTCATTTTCTTTTTAGAATCATAGAACTGGCCGATGATAAATAATCGACCAGTTTGGTACTGAGGAACCAACACTCTTATCTGCAATATACAACGTGGTAAAACAGAACTACCATGGATCATTTAGTTCGCTTTGAGTGAGTGAGTGAGTGAGTTAATATCTATAGTCACATCGACAATAATTCAGCCATATCGTGACTGAATCAAGTTATACAGAAATAAAACATATAGAATACTACACGAGCTCCCGTGTAATACCAATTTTATGAAATGAGTGAATAGTTCTGGTATTTGATGAGCGAAATGTGGACCCCCTGATCCTGGTTATAATGATATGTCTGTCTGTTAAAACCTAGAAAATGAGTCAAATAGCGCCTCAAACCAAAGTCATGTAAATCTTTTAAAATGCCATGCTTACGTATTGTGTCATAGTTTTTCATGGTCGAAAAAGATCGATGCAGCATGCTTGTTCTTTAGAATGGATTTTTTATAAATGATTCTAAACGAACCGAATAGCCACTAGTAATAGTATTAGTAATTAGATCATTGGTCTCTAAATACCATACTTATCGATTATTGACCATGTGTGCCATGCCTTTACAAACGCAGCTCGTTACCGAAATAGGTCATTGCGCAACGAAGGAGGAAAGTGCCCTCTTGTCCAAATATCATCACGCATTCTTAGAAGCGTTTCAAGACATGAATTTGGTAAATGTTTTAGGAGCTGATAGTGGATATTATCTGCTCCTGATGCAGTGCCCTGGGCTTGCGCTAGGGCAGCATTGAGCTCATGTCATGAAAATTCTTCATTGTAGTCTTCCCCATTGTACAAATTAAAATTAATCGTCTTCTTTTCTTGCTAATCTTTATATTTCTGAAATTTGGGATTATAATTGGACGATGAAGAATGTTCAACTAAAGCTTTGCCTAACTTATTTGCCATGTCATATTTATCAGTTAATATATCATTGCCATCTTTAAGATGATTAACACCAGAATTTGTACCATTGCCTTTGATTTTGTGTATCATGTTCCACACCTTAGTCATAGGTGTAGGCGAATTAATCTTTGATAGTTCCTCCAAGACTGTCACCAATATTGTTTTAATGTGCGTCGAACCTTGGCACTAGTTTTTTTTAGAGTATTTAAATTATGAAATGTAGGATGACGGCGAAAATATTTTTCTGCCTTCTTCCTACACTTCCTAACCTGTTTGGAATTATCAACAAACCTTGGTTTACGAATATGTGAGTAAGCAGAGGATTTAGAAATAGTTACATCAGCTATATTATTCAGTTTATCCGAGAACAACTGAAAAGGATCAGAGACATTGAAAAAAACGTCAGAATTCAATTTGAAATAATGGTCAGTTAGCCTTATCAAAATTCAGTAGTAGGGCAAATAGGTTATTGTGGAGAAATGGTCTCTTACACATAGGTCATCGTGGACTGACCATCCAAAATCGTTATAAATGTTTGAATCTGTGAGTGAAAAATCAAGTGCAGAATAAGTTCCCTGAGCGGGATGTAAATATGTGGCGGATCCCTCACTACATAGGAATAAATTATTATTTGAAATTAGGTCTTAGGAATGTTCCCTTTAGAATTGGCTTCGGTACTTCCCCATATAGGGTAATGCCCATTTAGATCACCCATGATGACGCAGGGTGTTGGGAGATGGTTAAACAAATTTGGAAGATCAGGCTGCTGAAGTTAGGAAGACGTGAAAATGTACAAGGAGCTATGTGTGAAGGTTATGTGATAAGAAAGTCGAACTGCAACAGCTTGAAGGTTGCGTTTAAGAGAGAGAGGGTTATGGGTGTCAGCCCGGTGTAGCTGACTATATATAGCAATACGACAAGCAGAGACATGATGTTATGATGACATCTCACCTGTGGTGTAGCTGACTAGTTAGACGGCAAACGGACACATGACGTTATGATGGTGTCTCACCTGTAGCGTAACTGAGCATAGTTAGAAGGCACACAGACACATGGTGTTATGATGGTACCTCATCTGGCGGTGTAGCTGACTATAGCAATAAGACACCAGACACATGTACTTGGGATGGTATCTCATCTGTGGTAAAGTTGACTATAGTTAGAGTGAGTGAGTGAGTTCAGTATCAACCACTAGTTTCCATTCCGTTCTGGGTTGCATGTTTAGTGCCTAACAATGGTTTACCTCCCATATGTTGGGTTGTATGTTCAGTATCAACCACTGGTTTACCACTCCCGTGCTGGGTTGCATGTTCAGTGCCTACAGATGGTTTACCTCCCATATGTTGGGTTGTATGTTCAGTATCAACCACTAGTTTCCCTCTCCCGTGCTGGGTTCTATGTTCAGCATCAACCACTAGTTTCCCTCTACCGTGGTGGGTTGCATGTTCAGTATCAATCACTAGTTTCCCTCTCCCGTGCTGGGTTGCAAGTTCAGTATCAACCACTAGTTTCCCTCTCCCGTGGTGGGTTGCATGTTCAGTGCTTACAAATGGTTTACCTCCCATATGTTGGGTGGTATGTTCAGCATCAACCACTACTTTCTCTCTCCCGTGCTGGGTTGCAAGTTCAGTATCAACCACTAGTTTCCCTCTCCCGTGCTGGGTTGCATGTTCAGCGCCTACAAATGGTTTACCTCCCATATGTTGGGTGGTATGTTCAGCATCAACCACTAATTTCCCTCTCCCGTGCTGGGTTGTATTATCAGCATCAACCACTAGATTCCCTCTCCCGTGCTGGGTTGTATGTTAAGTATCAACCACTAGTTTCCCCCTCCCATGCTGGGTTTTATGTTCAGCATCAACCACAACTTTCCCTCTCCCGTGGTGGGTTGCATGTTTAGTATCAACCACTAGTTTCCATCTCCCGTGCTGGGTTGTATGTTAAGTATCAACCACTAGTTTCCCTCTCCCATGCTGGGTTGCATGTTAAGTATCAACCACTAGTTTCCCTCTCTTCTGTGCTGGGTAGTATGTTCAGTATCAACCACTAGTTTCCCTCCCATTCTGGGTTGCATGTTAAGTATCAACCACTAGTTTCCCTCTCCCATGCTGGGTTGTATGTTCAGTATCAACCACTAGTTTCAATCTCCCATACTGGGTTGCATGTTCAATATCAACCACTAGTTTCCCTCTCCCGTGCTGGGTTGCATGTTCAGTGCCTACGAATGGTTTACCTCCCATATGTTGGGTTGTATGTTCGGCATCAACCACCAGTTTCCCTCTCCCATGCTGGGTTGTATGTTCAGCATCAACCACTAGTTTCTCTCTCCCATACTGGGTTGTGTGTTCAGTATCAACCACCAGTTTCCCTCTTCGGTTCTGGATTGTATGTTCAGTATCAACCACTAGTTTCCTCCTACCGTGTGTGGTTGCATGTTCAGTATCAACCACTAGTTTCCCTCTCCCGTGCTGGGTTGTATGTTCAGTATCAACCACTAGTTTCCCTCTCCCGTGCTGGGTTGTATGTTCAGCATCAACCACTAGTTTCCCTCTTCCGTGCTGGGTTGTATGTTCAGTATCATCCACTAGTTTCACTGTCCCATGCTGGGTTGTATGTTCAGCATCAACCACTAGTTTCCCTCTCCCGTGCTGGGTTGTATGTTCAGCATCAACCACTAGATTCCCTCTCCCGTGCTGGGTGGTATGTTAAGTATCAACCACTAGTTTCCCTCTCCCATGCTGGGTTTTATGTTCAGCATCTACCACAACTTTCCCTCTCCCGTGGTGGGTTGCATCTTCAGTATCAACCACTAGTTTCCCTCTCCCGTGCTGGGTAGTATGTTCAGTATCAACCACTAGTTTCCCTCTCCCGTGCTGGGTTGCATGTTAAGTATCAACCACTAGTTTCCCTCTCCCGTGCTGGGTTGTATGTTCAGTATCAACCACTAGTTTCCCTATCCCATGCTGGGTTCCATGTTCAGTGCTTATCATTGGTTTACCTCCCATATGTTGGGTTGTATGTTCAGCATCAACCACAACTTTCCCTCTCCCGTGCTGGGTTGCAAGTTCAGTATCAACCACTAGTTTCCCTCTCCGTGCTGGGTTGCATGTTCAGTGCCTACAAATGGTTTGCCTCCCATATGTTGGGTTGTATGTTCGGCATCAACCACCAGTTTCCCTCTCCCGTGCTTGGTTGTATGTTCAGCATCAACCACTAGTTTCCCTCATCCGTGCTTGGTTGTATGTTCAGCATCAACCACTAGTTTCCCTCTCCCGTGCTGGGTTGCATGTTCAGCATCAACCACTAGTTTCCCTCTCCCGTGCTGGGTTGTATGTTCAGCATCAACCACTAGATTCCCTCTTCCGTGCTGGGTTGTATGTTCAGTATCAACCACTAGTTTCCATCTCCCGTGCTGGGTTGCACATTCAGTATCAACCACTAGTTTCCCTCTCCCTCCCTGGGTTGTATGTTCAGCATCAACCACCACTTTCCCTCTCCCGTGGTGGGTTGTATGTTCAGTATCAACCACTGGTTTACCTCTCCCGTGCTGGGTTACATGTTCAGTGCCTACAAATGGTTTACCTCCCATATGTTGGGTTGTATGTCCAGTATGAACCACTAGTTTCCCTCTCCCGTGTTGGGTTGCATGTTCAGTATCAACCACTAGTTTTCCTCTACCGTGCGGGGTTGTATGTTCAGTATCAACCACTAGTTTCCCTCTCCCGTGTTGGGTTGCATGTTCAGTATCAACCACTAGTTTTCCTCTACCGTGCGGGGTTGTATGTTCAGTATCAACCACTAGTTTCCCTCTCCCGTGGTGGGTTGCATGTTCAGTATCAACCACTAGTTTCCCTCTCCCGTGCTGGGTGGTATGTTCAGTATCAACCACTAGTTTGCCTCTCCCGTGGTGGGTTGCATGTTAAGTATCAACCACTAGTTTCCCTCTCCCTCCTTGGGTTGTATGTTCAGTATCAACCACTGGTTTACCTCTCCCGTGCTGGGTTGCATACTCAGTGCCTACAAATGGTTTACCTCCCATATGTTGGGTTGTATGTTCAGTATCAACCACTAGTTTCCCTCTCCCGTGCTGGGTTGCATGTTCAGTATCAACCACTAGTTTTCCTCTACCGTGCTGGGTTGTATGTTCAGTATCAACCACTAGTTTCCCTCTCCCGTGCTGGGTTGTATGTTCAGTATCAACCACTAGTTTCCCTCTCCCGTGCTGGGTTGTATTATCAGTATCAACCACTAGTTTCCCTCTGCCGGGCTGGGATGCATGTTCAGTGCCTACCAATGGTTTACCTCCCATATGTTGAGTTGTATGTTCAGCATCAACCACTAGTTTCCCTTTCCCGTACTGGGTTGTGTGTATAGTATCAACCACTAGTTTCCCTCTTCGGTGCTGGGTTCCATGTTCAGTATCAACCATTAGTTTCCCTCTACCGTGTTTGGTTGCTTGTTCAGTATCAACCACTAGTTTCCCTCTCCCGTGCTGGGTTGCATGTTCAGTATCAATCACTACTTTCCCTCTCCCGTGCTGGGTTCCATGTTTAGTGCCTACCAATGGTTTACCTCCCATATGTTGGGTTGTTGGTTCAGTATCAAACACTGGTTTCCTTCTCCCGTGCTGGGTTGCATGTTCACTGCCTATAAATGGTTTACCTCCCATATGTTGTCTTTTATGTTCAGCATCAACCACAACTTTCCCTTTCCCGTGGTGGGTTGCATGTTCAGTATCAACCACTAGTTTCCCTCTCCCGTGCTGGGTAGTATGTTCAGTATCAACCACCAGTTTCCCTCTCCCATGCTGGGTTGCATCTTAAGTATCAACCACTAGTTTCCCTCTCCCATGCTTGGTTGTATGTTCAGTATCAACCACTAGTTTCCCTCTCCCATGCTGGGTTGAATGTTCAGTGCTTATCATTGGTTTACCTCCCATAGGTTGGGTTGTATGTTCAGCATCAACCACAACTTTCCCTCTCCTGTGCTGGGTTGCAAGTTCAGTATCAACAACTAGTTTCCCTCTCCCGTGCTGGGTTGCATGTTCAGTGCCTACAAATGGTTTACCTCCCATATGTTTGGTTGTATGTTCAGCATCAACCACTAGTTTCCCTCTCCCGTGCTGGGTTGTATGTTCAGCATCAACCACTGGTTTCCCTCTCCCGTGCTGGGTTGTATGTTCAGTATCAACCACTAGTTTCCCTCTCCCCTGCTGGGTTATATGTTCAGTTTCCACCACTAGTTTCCCTCTCCCCTGCTGGGTTGCATATTCAGTATCAACCACTAGTTTCCCTCTCCCGTGCTGGGTTGTATGTTCAGTATCAACCACTAGTTTCCCTCTCCCTCCCTGGGTTGTATGTTCAGTATCAACCACTAGTTTCCCTCTCCCGTGCTAGGTTGTATGTTCAGCATCAACCACTAGTTTCCTCTCCCTCCCTGGGATGTATGTTCAGTATCAACCACTAGTTCCCTCTCCCTCCCTGGGATGTATGTTCAGTATCAACCACTAGTCTCCCTCTCCCGTGCTAGGTTGTATGTTCAGCATCAACCACTAGTTTCCCTCTCCCGTGCTGGGTTGCATGTTCAGTATCAACCACTAGTTTCCCTCTCCAGTGCTGGGTTGTATGTTCAGTATCAACCACTAGTTTCCCTCTCCCTCCCTGGGTTGTATGTTCAGTATCAACCACTAGTTTCCCTCTCCCGTGCTAGGTTGTATGTTCAGCTTCAACCACTAGTTTCCCTCTCCCGTGCTGGGTTGCATGTTCAGTATCAACCACTAGTTTCCCTCTCCCGTGCTGGGTTGTATGTTCAGTATCAACCACTAGTTTCCCTCTCCCGTGCTAGGTTGTATGTTCAGCATCAACCACTAGTTTCCCTCTCCCGTGCTGGGTTGCATGTTCAGTATCAACCACTAGTTTCCCTCTCCAGTGCTGGGTTGCATGTTCAGTATCAACCACTAGTTTCCCTCTCCCGTGCGGGGTTGTATCTTCAGTATCAACCACTAGTTTCCCTCTCCCTCCCTGGGTTGTATGTTCAGTATCAACCACTAGTTTCCCTCTCCCGTGCTGGGTTGTATGTTCAGCATCAACCACTAGTTTCCCTCTCCCGTGCTGGGTTGCATGTTCAGTATCAACCACTAGTTTCCCTCTCCAGTGCTGCGTTGTATGTTCAGTATCAACCACTAGTTTCCCTCTCCCGTGCTGGGTTGTATGTTCAGTATCAACCACTAGTTTCCCTCTCCCGTGCTGGGTTGTATGTTCAGCATCAACCACTAGTTTCCCTCTCCCGTGCGGGGTTGTATGTTCAGCATCAACCACTAGTTTCCCTCTCCCGTGCTGGGTTGTATTATCAGTATCAACCACTAGTTTCCCTCTGCCGGGCTGGGATGCATGTTCAGTGCCTACCAATGGTTTACCTCCCGTATGTTGGGTTGTATGTTCATCATCAACCGCTAGTTTCCCTCTCCCGTGCTGGGTTGTATGTTCAGCATCAACCACTAGTTTCCCTCTCCCGTGCTGGGTTGCATGTTGAGTATCAACCACTAGTTTCCCTCTTCGGTGCTGGGTTGCATGTTCAGTGCCTACCAATGGTTTACCTCCCATATCTTGGGTTGCATGTTCAGTGTCAATCACTAGTTTCCCACTCCCGTGCTGGCTTGCATGTTCAGTGCCTACCAATGGTTTACCTCCCATATCTTGGGTTGTTGGTTCAGTATCAAACACTGGTTTCCCTCTCCCGTGCTGGGTTGCATGTTCAGTATCAACCACTAGTTTCCCTCTCCAGTGCTGGGTTGTATGTTCAGTATCAACCACTAGTTTCCCTCTCCCTCCCTGGGTTGTATGTTCAGTATCAACCACTAGTTTCCCTCTCCCGTGCTAGGTTGTATGTTCAGCTTCAACCACTAGTTTCCCTCTCCCGTGCTGGGTTGCATGTTCAGTATCAACCACTAGTTTCCCTCTCCCGTGCTGGGTTGTATGTTCAGTATCAACCACTAGTTTCCCTCTCCCGTGCTAGGTTGTATGTTCAGCATCAACCACTAGTTTCCCTCTCCCGTGCTGGGTTGCATGTTCAGTATCAACCACTAGTTTCCCTCTCCCGTGCTGGGTTGCATGTTCAGTATCAACCACTAGTTTCCCTCTCCCGTGCGGGGTTGTATCTTCAGTATCAACCACTAGTTTCCCTCTCCCTCCCTGGGTTGTATGTTCAGTATCAACCACTAGTTTCCCTCTCCCGTGCTGGGTTGTATGTTCAGCATCAACCACTAGTTTCCCTCTCCCGTGCTGGGTTGCATGTTCAGTATCAACCACTAGTTTCCCTCTCCAGTGCTGCGTTGTATGTTCAGTATCAACCACTAGTTTCCCTCTCCCGTGCTGGGTTGTATGTTCAGTATCAACCACTAGTTTCCCTCTCCCGTGCTGGGTTGTGTGTTCAGTATCAACCACTATTTTCCCTCTCCCGTGCTGGGTTGTATGTTCAGCATCAACCACTAGTTTCCCTCTCCCGTGCGGGGTTGTATGTTCAGCATCAACCAC
Source organism: Haliotis rufescens (assembly GCF_023055435.1). Classification (NCBI taxonomy): domain Eukaryota; kingdom Metazoa; phylum Mollusca; class Gastropoda; order Lepetellida; family Haliotidae; genus Haliotis; species Haliotis rufescens. The sequence goes on from NW_025964383.1 coordinate 11,448,115, forward strand.
TAGTTTCCCTCTCCCGTGCTGGGTTGTATTATCAGTATCAACCACTAGTTTCCCTCTGCCGGGCTGGGATGCATGTTCAGTGCCTACCAATGGTTTACCTCCCGTATGTTGGGTTGTATGTTCATCATCAACCGCTAGTTTCCCTCTCCCGTGCTGGGTTGTATGTTCAGCATCAACCACTAGTTTCCCTCTCCCGTGCTGGGTTGCATGTTGAGTATCAACCACTAGTTTCCCTCTTCGGTGCTGGGTTGCATGTTCAGTGCCTACCAATGGTTTACCTCCCATATCTTGGGTTGCATGTTCAGTGTCAATCACTAGTTTCCCACTCCCGTGCTGGCTTGCATGTTCAGTGCCTACCAATGGTTTACCTCCCATATCTTGGGTTGTTGGTTCAGTATCAAACACTGGTTTCCCTCTCCCGTGCTGGGTTGTATGTTCAGTATCAACCACTAGTTTCCCTCTTCGGTGCTGGGTTGCATGTTCCCTGCCTATAAATGGTTTACCTTCCATATGTTGGGTTGTATGTTCAGCATCAACCACTAGTTTCCCTCTCCCATGCTGGGTTGTATGTTCAGTATCAACCACTAGTTTCCCTCTCCCGTGCTGGGTTGTATGTTCAGTATCAACCACTAGTTTCCCTCTCCCATGCTGGGTTGCATGTTCAGTGCCTACCATTGGTTTACCTCCGATATTTTGGGTTGTATGTTCAGGATCAACCACCACTTTCCCTCTACCGTGCTGGGTTGCAAGTTCAGTATCAACCACTAGTTTCCCTCTCCCGTGCTGGGTTGTATGCTCAGTGCCTACAAATGGTTTACCTCCCATATGTTGGGTTGTATGTTCGGCATCAAACACAAGTTTCCCTCTCCCGTGCTGGGTTGTATGTTCAGCATCAACCACTAGTTTCCCTCTCCCGTGCTGGGTTGTATGTTCAGTATCAACCACTAGTTTTCCCTCTCCCGTGCTGGGTTGTATGTTCAGCATCAACCACTAGTTTCCCTCTTCCGTGCTGGGTTGTATGTTCAGTATCAACCACTAGTTTCCCTCTCCCGTGCGGGGTTGCATATTCAGTATCAACCACTAGTTTCCCTCTCCCGTGCTTGGTTCTATGTTCAGTATCAACCACTAGTTTCCCTCTCCCGTGCTGAGTTGTATGTTCAGTATCAACCACTAGTTATCCTCTCACCTGCTGGGTTGTATGTTCAGAATCAACCACTAGTTTCCCTCTCCCCTGCTGGGTTGCATATTCAGTATCAACCACTAGTTTCCCTCTCCCGTGCTGGGTTGTATGTTCAGTATCAACCACTAGTTTCCCTCTCCCTCCCTGGGTTGTATGTTCAGCATCAACCACTAGTTTCCCTCTCCCGTTCTGGGTTGTATGTTCAGCATCAACCACTAGTTTCCCTCTTCCGTGCTGGGTTGTATGTTCAGTATCAACCACTAGTTTCCCTCTCCCATGCTGGGTTGTATGTTCAGCATCAACCACTAGTTTCCCTCTCCTGTGCTAGGTTGTATGTTCAGCATCAACCAGTAGTTTCCCTTTCCCGTGCTGGGTTGCATGTTCAGTATCAACCACTAGTTCCCCTCTCCCCTGCTGGTTTGTATGTTCAGTTTCAACCACTAGTTTCCCTCTCCCTCCCTGGGTTGTCTGTTCAGTATCAACCACTGGTTTACCTCTCCCGTGCTGGTTTGTATGTTCAGTTCCAATCACTAGTTTCCCTCTCCCTTGCTGGGTTGTATGTTCAGTTTCAACCACTAGTTTACCTCTTACATGCTGGGTTGTCTGTTCAGTATCAACCACTGGTTTATTTCCCATATGATTGGTTGTATGTTCAGTTTCAACTATTGGCTTACCTCTCACATGTTGGGTTGTATGTTCAGTATCAACCACTAGTTTACCTTTTCCATGCTGGGTTGTATGTTCAGTATCAACCACTGGTTCACTCACCCAATGCTTGGTTGTATGTTCAGTATCAACCACTGGTTTACCTCTCCCATGCTGGGTTTTATGTTCAGTATCAACCACTGGTTAACCTCTCACATGCTTGGGTGTATGTTAGGTAGAGGTGACGGTGACCCGGTCGTCACGGTGACGACATATCAATAGTAGAATTGAATTTCCGGGATAAGATTATACATTCATATCCCAGGTTAATGTGTGATCATTCGTTTGTTTAATCCATGCATACTCTTGTGATAAACGTGATCAGACTTTAGGCTGACCTCCCTTTTAAACTTATAAGCTTAGCCGGAGAAAGCCTGAGGCTGACATGTATAAACATGGAAAATGTCAGTGCCTTACTATTGCTTGGATTTCATCATTAGTTTAGATGATCAGTATGTTAATGTTTCCGTCTGTATGTGGGAACGTAAGACCATTCTGTACCTTGGAGTATGTCATTAGTTTTGATGATCTGTATGTCCATGTTTCCATCCATATGGGACCACCTCCGTGTTTTAGTGGTAGAGCGTCTGCCCGGAGAGTGGAAGGTCGTGTGTTCAAACCCAAGGCGCATCACAACCAAAGAGTTTGAAAGGTGGTACTTGTTATTGCCTGACGCTCGACATTAAGGGGCTAAAGCAAGGACTTGTTGGCTCGGAGTCAGTATACTGTACATGGTATCTCAGTGGAATAGCACCATAAAATCGTCATAAATCCGGAGCAGTACAAGCAGTCACACACTGACACACACGTGCATACAGGATGCTTTACAAGTGCAATAATCTTGAACGTGATGTTAAACCCAATTTCACCTCACCTCCTGTTTGGATGGCCATAGGAACACTCTGGACCTTGGAGTTTGTCATTTGTTTAGATGATCTATATGTCTTGTTTCCTTCTATATGGATGGACACAGGAGCACTCTAGGCCTTTGTGTTTGTCATTAGTTCAGATGATCTATAGGTCTTGTTTCCTTCTATATGGATGGACATAGGAACACTCTGGACCTTTGTGTTTGTCATAAGTTTAGATGATCTATATGTCTTGTTTCCTTCTATATGAATTGCCATAGGAACACTCTGGACCTTTGTGTTTGTCATTAGTTTAGATGATCTATATGTCTTGTTTCCTTCTATATGGATGGATATAAGAGCACTCTGGACCTTGGAGTTTGTCATTAGTTTAGATGATCTATATGTCTTGTTTCCTTCTTAATGGGTGGACATTCGAACACACTGGGTTGTCTTTATGATAAGTACACTACTGCCCAGAAGTTCATTCCCCTTACACGCATGGGCAACGCGTTACGCAACCAGTGTGCATCGGGTTGGTCACGCGTGTGATACCCGTGTGCAACGCGTTGCACACGGGTGTGCACCCCGTCCGCCACTCGTGTGCAACGCGTGACACACTCATTAGAGGGGGAACAAACTTTTGACCAAAGGAGGACCCGTCTTAAGCTGAACCTGGAGGTGGTAACAAGGGAAAATTTTGTTATCCTGACGAAAAATGATAAAACACATGTATTTACTAATGTCTCCTTTCTTTATGTGATTTTGTGGGAATAACATGAATACTGTTGTGTTTAAATAGATGTCTTGTTTTATACGACCATTGCTTCTAAATCCGATGGTGTTAAGAGAATACATGGTCCTAGAACATGTTATTGCAATTGAAATGCTTTTATTGTGATTTGACATTAACCGTCTGTAGTACGACTTTCAGTGATAATATGTATGAGGTTTGGCGGCGCATTGTTTTATTGGACCCTGATTACTTTATGATGACTTGGACTCTTTATCTCAGCTCCATTACCGTGAGGCTGGGAAAGAGCAGCATGTAATTAATGAGGGTGGGTTATATCATTGAGGATACACTTGAGGGAGAGAATACTAATTACCGTACTACAGGAAGAGACCTGTAGACGTAAGCGCGGGGTTGTGTTTTAGCTGGCCGTTCGACAATGGCCGCCATGAGAAGTGAGCTTTGACTGCGTCATCTAAAATAAATAGTAAGAAACAGCAGTGTTATTTTCACGGGTCTGTTGAATAAACTCCCAGCGCTACGGTCAATGTACCTTCTACTTGATCCTTGATACATCATTTTGGCATTCACAATATATAGTAATTCAACGTACAAAGGAGCACTGATCTAAAGCAATTCCGCGGGAGTAGTTGTTACCTGTGCATTACTGTATTTTCCCAGTGAGTACCCGGATGATATAGCAGAAATCTAGACTTGTTCGCGACCTGTGCGCGCCATTCGTAAGCGCATTTTTATTGAAAGTAGAAGGACGTATGGTCACATTGATCAACAAAAATGAAATACAGTTTTGGAAATGTAGGTATATTTGTGGGGAGCATCGGTAATGGTGATGCAGTTTTGGTATGTCACTTGCTTGGTAATTGTGCGATCTTTGTGTACACTATTTTGACTTGCAACACAAAGTAAATATTTCATCTGAACATTGCTTATTTTACCGTGTGTATATGTTTACATCCAAAATGTAAACATATTTCACTAAGGAAATTTATTAAACGCCTAAATATTCAGTTTATTTTACAAATTAACTGAAAAATATGTCCATCTTTATTAATATGATAACGAATTCCAAATATTTGTTTATGTTTAATATCATCACCAAGTACAGTTCTGTATTGTTGGGCTTCTTTTCTTAGCATAATTAATATATTGTGATGTGTTTAAGCTCTTTTGATCGTCTTTATCAATTTTAGTCTGTCGGTTAAATAAATGAATGGATTATTCAGTCAATTTGTAAAATGACTGAAATATTTAGATATTTAATAAATTGCCTGAGTGAATCATATTTAACACATTGACTGTAACATATACACGCTTACAAAAGAAAATACTTGTGAAAACAACGTCTATCGCGCATCGAAAAACTTCCCAACCAAACGGAAAGGAACAAGAATGATTCTGTTCAAAGCTGCAGCGAATGAATGAAAACAAAATGCAAATATAATTATTACAACCTACCAAAGTTATAATGTATCCGGGAATATCAACATAAAGGAACAATATCCATTGCGTCTGCAGCTGTACAAAAATACTGATTCGATGTCAAATGTATATGTGAGAATCAAATACTTTAATAATAATTATTTGGAAACAATATTTGGAATATATATGAAATATATTAAAATATTTAAATATATCGTTTTAAACGTTATTTAAATGTATCGAATATTATAACCCGTGTTTGTTTCTTAACTGATCACTTAGTTTGTTTCAATTGTTTCACATAGCTGCCAAGTTAGCTGAGAAAGCCCACGTGACAACTATTTTTATAATGTCCTCGGTTCTTAAAAACATACATTGAGTTAGATAACAATGAACAACCAGTCAGTGTATTATCGGTTACCCTTTGAACAAAGTATGTTGTTTTTACATCTGTACTTCACGCCATGATATGAGTGTATTGCCTAGGTTTAGTAAACCTACCTTCACATGTAAACATTTACTTTTGACATATCCACTGTGCAAGATAACAGTAATTAATCAATCAACGTATTTCCTGTTGATCCTTTGATGTCTGGGAATGATCAGTTGATTTACAAAAAAAGTAAAGCAACTGACCATACATCTCTTGCTGGGCTGCCACGTGCGTATCACATAACTCACATTCCACCTCACTTCAAACCTGGATTTAGATTGAATAATTACCCCACGTACAAGAAAGACCAAATTTGAACCTTTATAATCTGAGTGGTGCTACAACTAAGTATACATGTTATAAATTCATTAACTGAGCAGCAAGTGAATTACGACAAATACACAAGTGTAGGGTTATACCATAAAATGTGGATGACAACAAGGGAGTAGTAATTGTATCATCCACGCAATCCGAAATCCGCAAATGCTTTCACTCAGGGATACTTTTTTATTATTAAACTGTAACCATCAGGGGTATTTCCAAATAACGACATCCGATGAGCTTTCGCCGTTATTTGTCTGTTTGTTTAGGCTGAAGAAATTAATTACCATGCGCCCTTTGTTTGAAATCTTCATAGATCACGGGTAACCAATCAGTTTTCAAAAATGTGTAAGCTTATTTAGCTGTCCTTGCAGACTGGTAGCCCAGTCTCTTGTCACGCTCGGTTGCGTTAACGAGCAAATTGACTCACGGCAGCTAGAAAGCCCAAGCGGAAATCCAAAGGTCGTATTACCTGAAGAATCAACCTTCATTTGCGAAATATCTACTGCTCTCAAAATTAAAGTCAGAACTTTCTAACCAAGGATTACCAGTTGAAACAGGTCGATGGCTGAACATTCCCAGGGAAGACAGCCAGTGTCCACTCTGTGAATCTATCGCTATGGGAGATGAATTGCATTATTTATTCCAATGTGAAGCTTTTCACCAACGGCGATATGAACTCTTAAATAAGCAATATCTTAAGTATCCAAACATTTAAGAAAATTATGACCACTAACAGTGTAAGAAATCTAAAAGGCCTATCTAAATTCCTTAACAATGTGTACAATACAATTGGTAAATTGTATTAGTATCCACGTATCCTATTTTTATTATTTTTGTTAAATTGTACATAATAAAAATTGTAGATAATTGTATGTCATGTTTTTCTAAGAATAAATTAGTTTGAGTTTGAGTCCGACATCCCGAGAAGAAGCCAGAGATTAGTGCCCCTTTTTGAATAGTTTACAATCATGTGTTTTAGGGTTAGCTGTGTTGGCTTAAACGTATTTTTATTTCAAAAGAAATCTGGATCGGTAAACAAGCAAAACTTGCTTATGTAATACCACTCCAGGTAACAACTTAACAACAGCTGGATATATATAAGAGAGTGATGAACATAAATATACAAAATGCACAAATGAAATACACGAAGCCAATACACTGAAGCAAGTGGTGTCTGTGAAATAAGGTAATGCAGTTTTCCTTTACTACATGCATAAAATTAAGCTACTCAAACCTTTTGCTTTTGACAATGATGTCGTGAACTGATTTAAGAAGAGTCATGTTTGTAGAACTGCTTAACTACTGCCACGTAATATCATTTTTAGACCATACCCATGTGTGTAGAAATACACAGTGTTTCTGATATAATCGTATTTTTTGACAGTTATAGAAAAAGTGAATTGCATCTTCAAGGTGATATCCACAAGTGCAGTCTGGTATGTCTGATACATGTCGTCTAAACTTATCAGCGTTTAAGTCACTGCAGCCGAGCCTAAGGCGACAGTGGACAATTTTGCATGATCTATGAAAATATTTGAAGTCAAAATTATTAGTAATTGCATCAGAACGATTAATTAAGGATTTGATTTCTTTTAATGAGCGAGCATTAGTTACTTCATCGGATAGAGGGTTCCGCAGGTTGATCATATCCAGAAGAAATTATTATTAAGCATAGGTCTGTGTTCTACATTTGATTGTTTGTATGTTGAATCTATTTCTAAGGTTATATTTGCTGTTATCAGAGAATTGAATATACACTTTTCAAATATTTTGGCTGAGCAACTTGTGAGTACTACAAGTCTATAATTTGAGCATTCATGTTCATCGCTGACACTGACACCGCATCAGCCCGGCAGTGGACTTGACACAGTTATTTGCGCACCGATTATATAACTCCTACAGACAGGGTGGGGTGGTTGTTTAAAGCGAAACGGACGACCCCGTCTGTTATCTAATAAATGCTGTGCGGCGCCTTTGATCTTACCTCAAAACATACACCTTATAGTAGTAAACGACGATCAGGATGGCCTGGAAATAAACACAATTCTGTCTGCCCAGTGTATCCACAATTAACTAGAATGCTTCATATCCACAAATATATATATAGAAAATAGATATTTGCCCACAGCAAATATTCATTTGCTTAATTGCACCAGTATGGTTTATCAGAACATGTACAATGCTTTCTTACGCTTGGTGAGGCAGACTGAAATTGAACATTAGGATAACGTCAGCAGGGATAAAAGAGGTCATACCAAAGAACTTTAATTACTAGTGGAAAAGTCAGACATTCCGATCAACCACTACCAGGCCCGGCCGGATCTCAAGGTTGACCAGATCAACACCCCAAAGGAACATCTCTACGCCAAACAAGGAGTTCCTTTCGTCATGGTGCACAAGAAGGGGGGACAGGACATCGAGTACGACATCACAAACTACACAGACTTGTACCACTTCTTCCAGAGTAGTGGCGTACCGACCTCAAACCACTTCGTCGCCAATACCGCCGCCCTCCTTGCCAAGAGTCTCTACCAGAATCCCAACCCCAAGGATGAGAAGCTGACCAAGAGACTACTAGAAGGATACCGCCGCTAGACTTCTAGCCACACATGCACGCCAGCCGACGCCGTGCCTTCCCACGCTTGCTGTTTCTCGGACTGTTATGAGTTATGAGTTATGATGTATTTTATGATATTACTGGGGAATGTTCAAATTAGTTACTGTCATTTAATCCAACGTTCTAACTGTCAACTGTCTCAACAGGACCATAGGTTTGGTTATATATCTCCTCCCTGTCTCTATGTCTTAAGTTGTTAATCGGTAACTGCGGTCCAAATGTATCAACTTATTCATCTATTGTTGCAAACTTGACTGATTTAAACATATCTAATTGATCATGAACTACTCAGTCAGTCAAGCACCTGTATCAGAAATGTAAAACCAGCCATGTTTCATGTAGTCCCAATATCACTGAAAAATGCCGATGAAACGTGACATATAAATTTACTCACAGACAATATATTTTTCGTGAGAGTGAAGCACAATTTTATTAAAGTTTTATTAACAATTTCATAAACTATAATAATATTAATATTAAAATTCATCATCACTTGCCAAGTTTATGAACATGTCCCCATTTGGGAGATGTCACATATAAACAAGGATTCAAACTAAGTTTGATCGTCTTTGACACTGAGGTTTATCCCCACTTTGCCAGCAAACTGCAGAAGATTAACAGTGAGTGAGCATCGTTTCTCTGTTTATACAAGAAAAGATGTTATGCCAAAAACGCTCACAGTAGTTAGTGAGTAAACTCACGACCTGTCATGACCTGGTTGAGTGACTTCCTCCAATCAACGTGAAAGGATTACCCACAGAGAAAGAAAGGATTAAAGTCACCCATAAATCTTATCCTAACGTAGTACTCCAACTTCTAAATGCCTCTCAAAGAAGGATTAAAATCCTAAATATATCCTATCTACGTGGTATAGGTACTCACAACCTCTAATAATAAACTGTTACGTTTGGTATCCCCAGCAATACTCACTATGGTCATTGGGCAAATGTAAAAATCACAAACCCTAACGAGATTCTGTCTACATGGTCACACCCGGTGATTGTGAAGATCTCAAATTCTATCAACAGTCAGACAGCATGGCTGTTCATATTCATTTACAACATCCTCTTATAATTAGTATAAAAGTGTCCCACACAAAACCTTCTTTTATTTATTCTTTCAAAATACAAAACAGAAAGTGGGGTGTGGGGAAATGGGACATATTCCTACGTGAAATAATGAGACATTAGTAGTGGTGACGGCTATATCATAATTGTACTGTCTAAAGCATAAATTTGCCGAACGAAAAACGTTATATTTGCAATCAAATGGAATGACTCGTGTGGGCAAATGAATATGTTCGCAAATCCACAAACAATCATTTTATTAATGGCGAACATTTACCAACCCGCGACAATCGTGTCAACACGGGGGTTCCCCTAGCAATAAACTCGCATCTAAATTCACTACTGTTCTACTGTCGGCTAGCCAAAATGGCTAGACTTGACCCTAGTGGAATGGTTCATGCCATAAAAGTCTAACAACCGAACACTAATTAAGACGGGCCGACCTTGTATTTACGGTCTGGTGAACACAGCTCAATGGCCGCTCATTAACTCAAATTTCACATCTCACTGTTTTGTTTTATCTCACTATTCATTTGATAATTTTGTCAACTTCAACTGGAACCCGGTCCCGTGTTACACGCGTGGCACACGCGTGTGCAACGGGTTGCACACGCGCTGCACACCCGTTGCACACCCGTGTGCAACGGGTGCTCACCCCGTGTGCAACCCGTTGAGCACCCGTGTCACATGCGTGTTACACGCGTTCTCAACGCGTGTTAGGGGAATGAACTTTTAGGCAGTAGTGTATGTCCATGAAAGACATTCATAAAGCAGACTAAAGAAACAAACGTACACATAAATCTGAGTCAGTGCAGTCATTTACCATCATGTTTTTTTTTCATACTTAAATACTTATAATTAACAATAGATCTAGATTAACCACAACGATCATCCTACAATAAAACAAACTGCAATGCATGAAGTACCAGCATATGCATAAGTAATTTTTTGGTGAAATAATAACAAATGGCAACAAAAACGTTGCTTAAAAAGAAGCCTAAACTACAATTTAACTTATCCAAACCAATTTAAAAATCAGCTCGACAGTCTTCAAACAATCACACACAAATCACACTTTTCTAAAATATATCACAGACTTAATATAATTTATAGTTTGTTATAGCAAAATGGTATTTTTAATTGCTTGGCTTTGACAAAGAAATAATAATCTAAAATAACAGCTGTTTTTATTACTGTTTGTTTGTTTCACGCCACACTCAGCAATATCCCAGCTGTAAATAATCAAGTATGGACCAGACAATCGAGGTATTGACGTCATGAGCATTGATCTACGCAATTGGGATATGATGACATGCATAAACCAAGTCAGTGAGCATGGCATCTGTATGTCACCTCGAGGACAATCACTGACACACCTGACGAGAAGCACAAGTTGCTGAAAACCATTTCCAAACAAGGTCTTCTCAGGTCGTTTTCCTTACTGATTTATTTGCCAACTACTTCCAAAACTGAATGTGAGTAAGTAAATCTTCTTTATCTCCACAGCATGAGGTAAACAGACATACAGTTGTGGGTTATTATTGTCTAGTTTCGACCATGCAAACCAGTGACTGAAGTATGAGCAAGGATCCAAACCAGTCGGGCACAAAGTCACAGAGACTTATCACCATTTTAGCTGTTTGTTAGGATAAGCTCGAGGTACGGCTAATTTACTACTTATTACCCGATTTTAACAGGGGCAGGGATGAGCAAAGGAAACATCAAAGTAGGCCAATAGTGTAAAGTGGTAAAACTTTCGATTTTCAATGAATGTTTTTAAGGACAGTTGAATTGTTTTGTCATCCATAAACCAAGTAATCTAACAAAGATAAAGTTGTGTTGACTCATATTATTGCATTTGATTTCTGCTGATCTCATAAAATACATTGCATTTCGGAAAAAAAAACAATATACAAGATTCAAAATGTTATTAGTGCGATTAAGGTGCTCCATGTGTCAAATGGCAGTGGTTTACATGAAGGGCTAATGCATATATACATGAATGTTGAGTAAGTTAGGGATGTATATAACAGTCTTAATACCTACACATGGACTCATCATCATTTTAACAGAAAAAAACAATGGGGATATCTTCTGTTATAAGGAAACAACTCATAATACACCCAACTTATACCTTGAATTAACTGACGCCGAGGACAGACTGTGAACCATGATACTGTGATGCACTCTGCATCCTTTGCTGATGAGCACATCCAGTGTATTATCAACACGTGCTATCACACACAGTGTGCTAAACGTATCTGTTTTAGTATCACATGTATTATCTAACACATCAGATTGATTTAATGACTAACATCTTCTTTAAAAAACGACGATGACCATGACTATTAAAATGGACATTCTATTGAGGGCGTCATCATTATTTAAATACGGGTAAATATTTTTAAAGCTATTACATTTTATCATCATTCTTAAACAGGCCGTACCTAATGTTGATATCTCATATAAGAAATAAATGAGTCGTGGTCATTGTTTATCATTCAATAAAACACTGCAGGGAAAATAAACCATGAGGGCCAGTGCTTTATTGTACGATAAACAACAACCACGAGTCCTATTTAATACTGAAATGTTCTACTTCAAGCTACCATAATGAACAGGGTGCAACATATCACATTTGTCATGTAATAATGAGATTTATACAACTGAGGGTTAATTGATCAACACTTATGATCCGCCACGGATTAGGATAGGTAAAATATATTACATATATTGTCAGAGAAGTACATATCTTGGCAAAAGTATTGCATCTTTTGCGGAGAAAAGAGGGCAGCCTTTCAGAGGATTCGTTGAAATATTGTGATACTAACGCAGTACACCATCAATGCTTCAATGTCAGAATTAGGGCCAGGTACTAACGGAGTAGACCATCAATACTTCAATGTCAGTATCAGGGCCAGGTACTAACGCAGTACACCATCAATGCCTCAATGTCAGTATCAGGGCCAGGTACTAACGGCGTAGACCATCAATGCTTCAATGTCAGTATTAGGGCCAGGTACTAACGGAGTAGACCATCAATGCTTCAATGTCAGTATCAGGGCCAGGTACTAACGGAGTAGACCATCAATGCTTCAATGTCAGTAATAGGGCCAGGTACTAACGGCGTAGACCATCAATGCTTCAATGTCAGTATTAGGGCCAGGTACTAACGGAGTAGACCATCAATGCTTCAATGTCAGTATTAGGTCCAGGTACCAGTGCAATAGACCATCAATACGTCACTGTCAGTACCAGGTCCAGGCAATAGTCCATTGAATACTTCAATGTCAATATTGGGTCCGAGCACTAGTTAAGAATAAATGCTTGAATGCCAGTATTGTCCCCAGGTGCGTCTACTGAAATGTTTCAATGACACAAGCAGGCCTATATACTAATGCAGTAGACCACCAATGCTTCCACGTCACTAAAAAGGTCAATGTGCTCTTTTACTTGGCCATTACTTCCAAGAGGACTTTAATACTGAATTACCAATGTATCCGATCCATGATAGTACATGCTTATTTCAGTGTACTGTTTCCACTCAGTACTTGGAGAAGGGGCCGGGTTCGTGTGGCAGCAAAGCTCGGTGTGGGTAGAAGGAGTGGTCCACTGAGTAGTGGAGCAGGTTTGTTAGACTCGACATGTACATGTCAGCAAACCGGGCCAGGCGTCGAGTGAAGTAAGTTGGATTGTGGTATGTCCGAAACAGACTGCCAAACCGTGGATTGAACACGCCTTTTGTGTAGTTTCTGCCACAGAAGTAAAATAATGATTATTTAATTCAACTGATATTATGGAAATGTGAAATATTCATAACATTCAACTCATTGAAAAGATCACATGTTGCAATATACTGACTATGATAAACCAAACTCTAAGCAAAGAAATTAACATTCACAAAGAGGTGATGATCAGAACACTGTTTGAGTTAAGGTAGTACGAAAAAGTTAGCCTCTTACCAAAGTGAGCTCTCGATGGCACCTTTATCTTAGTAAACGCTAAACTGAAAACGCATTCACAGAGCATTTACAGCAGTTCATAAAGCTAGAGTAACAGAGTGTTGTATATAAGGATTATCTGCATTCAATGGACCATTGTATATAAGGGATGTTTGTCTTCAGTGGAGCAGTGTTGTGTGTGGGGTTGCCTGTCTTATGTTGAGTAGAGTGTTGTGCAAATTGGTTGTCTTACCTAAGGTGAGTAAAGTGTTATACAGGGTTGTCTTATTCAGTGGAGTACAGTGCTGTATGCAGGGTTGTCTGTCTGTGCAGAGTGAAGTATATAAGTGTTGTCTGCCTTTAGTGAAGTTAAATGGTGTATATAGGAGTATCTGCATTCATTAGAGCAGAGTGTTGTTTACAACTGCAAGGGTGTCTGCCTTCAGAGTTCATGCAGAGTTGTATGTAGGGTTGTCTGCTTTCAATGGAGCATAGTGCTGTATATATTGGTTCTTTGTCTTCAATGGAGTTAAGCGATGCATATAGAATTGTTTTTCGTCTATGGAGCAGAGTGTTGTGAACAGGGTTGTTTGTCTTTATTTGGGTAGAAAGTTGTAAAAAGTATTGTCTCCCTTAAGTGGAGTAGAGCATTATGGATAAGGTTGTCTGCATTCTATGGAGTAAAGTGTTTGCATGCAGGGTCGGCTGCCTTCTGTGAAATAGACTTTTGTGTATATGGTTGTCTGCCTTCAATGGAGAAGACTGGTGTATTGTGTAAAGGGGTCGTTTGTCCTCAGTTGAGTAGTGCGTTTTAAACTATGACTCCTTTGTCTTTGATCGTGGTCTAACTAACTGAATTGTTAGTTAAACACCAATTGGCAATGACGGAACTTCCTTTTTTCCCTATACGTTATCTTGATGATAGAACAATTTCATGAAAAACGCTTGTCGCCAGCGGGATTCGAACCCACGAAGTCCGCACGGAAGGCTAACGAATGTAGTCTTCTGCCACTGTGACATGGGAAAAATTGTGCGAAATTAACAACTAAATATTTACTTGATCAGGGGTATGTTTGCTCATAATAGGCCCATCAAACTGGGCAAGTTATATCAAGGTGATTGATAAAAGTGCTCGAGTTGGTCCAAAGTGAATGGTACACTTGCCCCGGGATATGCATTTTATAACGCAAATCGGCAAAGTGCGAGGTGCACGTGCGAAAAATCTTTCAAAATACCTTTAGAAAAACAATGTTTTTAAAACATTTTCGATGCTATAAATGTTGGGCATGGTTTAAGTATGTTCGCGCCTCGTGGTTTAATTAACCATTTCAACGATAAGACAAAAGATCCTCGTAGTCTAACCTATGCGTATATAGGGTAGTCTCCCTTAAGCGGAGTAGATAATTGTATTTAAGTGATCTCTATCTTCAGTTGAGTAGACTGTTGTGTAACACTGGCAATCTTGTTGGCACGTTTCTATGAGCTGTGATATTTTGGGTTCAACAGCTTGCTTTTCATACCAAATCTGCATTTTCATCACGCGTCATCATAAAAACACACATTACACAAAGTTAACAAACTACAGATGATGGTGATTGTGTTTGGACAATCGTTTTCAACCTGAATTCAGTTTCCTTAAACCAAGGTATATATAGAATACTGCACTCTTTCTCGTTAGATACCATTTTTACGAAACGAGTGGACTTTTTATAGTATCTGACCGAGCGAAAGCGAGGTCAACTACTATGGAAAGTTCACGAGTTTCGTAAAAATGGTATGTAACGAGAATGAGTATGGTATTTTATTTAT
The DNA here is from genome assembly GCF_023055435.1 of Haliotis rufescens. NCBI lineage: Eukaryota > Metazoa > Mollusca > Gastropoda > Lepetellida > Haliotidae > Haliotis > Haliotis rufescens. The sequence continues at coordinate 11,463,212 of NW_025964383.1, forward strand.
TACCCACGTAATATATATATTTAAGTGTCAATGCATAACAACTTTCGTTCGTTGACAGACCAAACTGAAACTAGTTGAAAATCTGGTTGCGCATGAATAGAGGTTATCACGCGAATGTGTTTGGGGATGGTAAATATCCTGCATTAGGAATAAACATTGTATTGAGCAGCCTTGGCGAGCTGAATACATTGTGTTTATTCCTAATACATGATTTTACCATCCCCAAACACACAAGCGTGATAACCTCTTTATCCTATAATGTCATTCCTTAATTCTTTGATTGAAAATCGTTTTCCCTCTCTCACAAACATTACCGAAACATTGCGAGTTTTACTGGAATGCGCGCATTAATATTTATTACGTCACGGGGTAAGTGATGTGTCAGTCGGACAGTGACAGTGGCCAATATAGTTCCAACTGAAATCTGTTTCTTATACGGTGGCGAAGAACATATACGCAAAACAACAATTGTTTTACTTGCCTTTCGCGGCAATCGATCGGTCTGTCCGCTAGAGTAACTGCCCTTTGTGAGACAGACACCAGATGTAACAGGGACAATTCACCATTAAATATAGCATATATTGGTCTTTTATACATATTGTATATCTTAATACCGTAACTTCAAACACAAACTTCCTGTATTCAGATCTAAAGCCTTCTATTTAAAATTATGTGAATGATCATTTGCAACGAAGTTGGAATACAAAGGTTTTGAATAAACTCCGTGTCATTAAGCCACTGATTGGAGGTCAGACCCATTCTGGCCTACATCGTCTGTTTAAGCGGTGCCGCATTGGACACCGTCATTATACACATTATTTTTTTATTGGAAGTTGAAGTTGTACCTTCTTGCATCCCTTGTCATAGTCCAATTACTTTACAGCACATTTTGCTTGAAAGTGTGGATTTCGCGCTTCTCAGACAACGGTTTTATGATAACGTTCATACCTTGTCTGAACTAGTTTCTAACCATTTGATTTCAGCATATTTAAAAGAAATCAATGTCTATGATAAAATAAAAGTCATAATTTTAGCAATCAGTTTTATACCTTTGAATATGTAATTTTACTAACATTTTAGTGATTTTCCATGTCACTTTTATTTATTTCCGGCATTCAGCAATATTCACTGACTCACATCTGGCGAATTAAGGTTTTGATACTTCCACCTCATGTAGCTCAGTTGGATTTATGTAAGACCACAATTCACAAGCGCACACTCCACTGGAACGCCATATTTAAAGGCAGGATGTTTGCAGTCCAATGTATCTATGATTCATCTTAACTTAGCACATGCTCCAGTAGTTCTATCAGCTTCTTTTTATGTAGTCATAAAAATGTATGCCAATATAATATGAAGTTCAGTGCATATGGAACGATATGTAATGATATTGACTTCCTCAACGATAACAGCTACATGCACATGGATGTGCAATCTGGGGAATATGACATTTAGGCAAGAAGTATGCATCCCCACGGACATTTAACTGTGCTCTGCTTCTTTGTTGCTTTATGCTCATGAATCGGAATTTAACTTCAACTTCTGTTATTTTGTTTTGCTGATGTGATATCCTTCAATGATAGTCAGATAGCCAATTCCCTTCCACTGATTTATCCGGTTGCACGGCTTCTTACGGCTTTTACGGGCTTGTTGAAGATGTTTCCACCTTTAACGCATGAGTGACCGCAATAATCCGTAATCCTATTTTGACTTGTAACATAAATTTCCCGTATAAGTTCAGTTTAACAATTGACAGGCATGCAATTGATACGGGTGCCACCAGTAGGGCAGGATACGGTGACCTTTCCGCGAACACATCTTCTCATCTCTGTACGATTTCATAGAACGATTTCTTATGATTATAAAACGTGGCTTGTTTTACGTTTATGCACTAATATTCCATTACTTTGGTTGTTTGTGATTAAACCCATGTACACTGTATGCTTTGTAATAATATACACCTGCATATAGGTAACGGGAGAGATAAAGAGTGTGCTTCTGAATCTAAAATCACAGAGGCGATTTCAGGTGAAGATCATTCTTGCATCTTGTGTAGGTTATGACAGTGACAATAATGTGACAAAGATAAACATTTATACCGTTTGCAGAACGGGGGTAGTACAGTGAACCCGTTGAGCATTTTTAGATGCGACAATGTATGAGTGAGTGAGTGGGTGAGTATGATTTTACGCCGCTTTTAGCAATATTCCAGCAATATCACGGCGGGGGACACCAGAAATGAGCTTCACACATTGTACCCATGTCGGGAATCGAACCTGGGTCTTCGGCGTGACGAGCGAACGCTTTAACCACTAGGCTACCCGATCGCCCCGACAATGTATGAAATTGTATTGCTCTCATAATAGCTACTACTGTTTCTGGCCAAGACCTGTTGGCAGGCATATATCGTTATATTTGCGGAGAATGTTATCGTGGTGAAATACCTATAGATATGCTCAACAATGGCAATTATTATATACTTATTTGTTATGTTATTAATGGGCATAAAGGAATAAATCCAAAGTTTACAAATTGAGGGTCTGTTGAACATATATTCTCTTTTGGTTGTTGGCATAAACTGCAAAAACTTGTGTTTTATTATATCTTTGCAAGAACGGTTACTTAATTACCATGGAATATATTGTTTGTACTTCTTTAATTATTGTAAAGATTTGCAGTTTACTCAAACAGTTCATTACGGTTGCAATTTTTTGCAAGGGAAATTTTCTTACATATATTTCGTTTACTGCTCCTGGGAAATGGATCACAAGCCAGAATAGTACAGACACATGACGGGGAAAAACATACATACGTTCCTGGTGTATTCCAACACAGGTAAGACACCGAACTTTGCTCACACTTTACATCGGGATTGCCTAAAAGTCGAGCCGGGCCGGGCCAGCGGGTAATACTAAAAATGAATTGCAGAATAATAAAACGAAACGTGCATATCTAGGCAGATCTCAGATGTCCAGAAACGGATAGTTTTGCTCATTAATTGAGTTTGAATAAAAATGTATCTTCAGCAATACTTTACTTACTTACTTGTAGCAATGTATAATTATAGCTACATACCGAGAGTTCATACCGAAAAGTCAGTGTCTTGACTGTGTCTATACTTTGATGAGAAGGTTTCTCACCGACCTTAGCGTGCAGGGGTGTGATCTCCTGGGCAGGGATTCGAAATGACAGTGTTTTGACTACTCTTCTTTCATTAATTAACGTGTTTGGCATCCCTAAATAACCTTTACTAATTGATGTTAAACCAACACAGGATGTTTTTTGCAAGTGGATATTCGCGAATGTCATAGGACTGACACGACAGGTGTTAATAACTGTCAAAGCGCTTCTAAAAATACACCACTTACTTTACATCTATAGACTTATTATAATATCATATCTACCTATATAACACTTTAGTGTCTCATATAGCAGTAACAAACACGGTGCTCAAAAGTGAAGCCCTTTTCCCTCTACATTCTCTCTATCAGAAGTATTTTGCTTGTGTTGGGTCCGACTTGGCCCGGGCGGTCAATATCAACTTTAAACACACATATGTATCTTCAAATGTGTTTACATCTATAGATTAGTGTTATATCTACCTATATACCACTTTATAAGGTCACGGTACATCGTATTTAAAGAAAACAAGGGGCTCAAAGTGAAGCATTTTTACTGTATTTTCTTAAGAAAATCTATGTCAGAAGTGTTCGGTCCGACTTGGCCCGGGCGGTCAAAATCAACTTTAAACACACATATGTATCTTCAAATGTGTTTACATCTATCGATTAGTGCTATATCTACCTATATGCCACTTTATAATGTCACGGTACATCGTATTTAAAGAAAACAAGGGGCTCAAAGTGAAGCATTTTTACTGTATTTTCTTAAGAAAATCTATGTCAGAAGTGTTCGGTCCGACTTGGCCCGGGCTCTCAAAATCAACTTTAACCTCACTGATGTATCATCAAATGGATTCACATCTATAGATTAGTATTATATCCGCCTAACTACCACTTTATAGTGTCTCAGATCAATGTACTTAAAGATAACAAGGTGCTCAAAGTGAAGCCCTTTTTCCTCTTCATTCTCAACATAGTCTCTATCAGAAGTGTTTGGCTTGTGTTGGGTCCGAATTGGCCCGGGCGGTTAATATCAACTTTAAACACACATATGTATCTTCAAATGTGTTTACATCTATAGATTAGTGTTATATCTACCTATATACCACTTTATAATGTCACGGTACATCGTATTTAAAGAAAACAAGGGGCTCAAAGTGAAGCATTTTTACTGTATTTTCTTAAGAAAATCTATGTCAGAAGTGTTCGGTCCGACTTGGCCCGGGCTCTCAAAATCAACTTTAACCTCACTGATGTATCATCAAATGGATTCACATCTCTAGATTAGTATTATATCCGCCTAACTACCACTTTATAGTGTCTCAGATCGATGTACTTAAAGATAACAAGGTGCTCAAAGTGAAGCCCTTTTTCCTCTTCATTCTCAACATAGTCTCTATCAGAAGTCTTTTGCTTGTGTTCGGTCCGACTTGGCCCGGGCTGTCAAAATCAACTTTAAACACACAGAGGTTTCTTCAAATGTGTTTACATCTATATATTAGTGTTATATCTACCTATATACTACTTTATAATGTCACGGTACATCGTATTTAAAGAAAACAAGGGGCTCAAACTGAAGCCCTTTTCCCTCTACATTCTCAACATAGTCTCTATCAGAAGTGTTTGGCTTGTGTTGGATCCGACTTGGCCCGGGCGGTCAAAATCAACTTTAAACACACAGATGTATCTTCAAATGTGTTTACATCTATCGATTAGTGCTATATCTACCAAATGCCACTTTATAATGTCACGGTACATCGTATTTAAAGAAAACAAGGGGCTCAAAGTGAAGCAGTTCTACTGTATTTTCTTAAGAAAATCTATGTCAGAAGTGTTCGGTCCGACTTGGCCCGGGCTCTCAAAAGCAACTTAATCCTCACAGGTGTATCATCAAATAGATTCACATCTATAGATTAGTATTCTATCCACCTAAATACCACTTTATAGTGTCTCAGATCGCTGTTATTAAAGAAAACAAGGTGCTCAAAGTGAAGCCCTTTTCACTCTTCATTCTCAACATAGTCTCTATCAGAAGTCTTTTGCTTGTGTTCGGTCCGACTTGGCCCGGGCGGTCAAAATCAACTTTAAACACACAGAGGTTTCTTCAAATGTGTTTACATCTATATATTAGTGTTATATCTACCTATATACTACTTTATAATGTCACGGTACATCGTATTTAAAGAAAACAAGGGGCTCAAACTGAAGCCCTTTTCCCTCTACATTCTCAACATAGTCTCTATCAGAAGTGTTTGGCTTGTGTTGGGTCCGACTTGGCCCGGGCTGTCAAAATCAACTTTAAACACACATATGTATCTTCAAATGTGTTTACATCTATCGATTAGTGCTATATCTACCTATATGCCACTTTATAATGTCACGGTACATCGTATTTAAAGAAAACAAGGGGCTCAAAGTGAAGCATTTCTACTGTATTTTCTTAAGAAAATCTATGTCAGAAGTGTTCGGTCCGACTTGGCCCGGGCTCTCAAAAGCAACTTAAACCTCACAGGTGTATCATCAAATAGATTCACATCTATAGATTAGTATTCTATCCACCTAAATACCACTTTATAGTGTCTCAGATCGCTGTTATTAAAGAAAACAAGGTGCTCAAAGTGAAGCCCTTTTCACTCTACATTCTCAACATAGTCTCTATCAGAAGTGTTTGGCTTGTGTTGGGTCCGACTTGGCCCGGGCGGTCAAAATCAACTTTAAACACACAGATGTATCTTCAAATGTATTTACATCTATATATTAGTGTTATATCTACCTATGTACCACTTTATAATGTCACAGTTTATCGCATTTAAAGAAAACAAGGGGCTCAAAGTGAAGCATTTCTACTGTATTTTCTTAAGAAAATCTATGTTAGAAGTGTTTGGTCCGACTTGGCCCGGGCTCTCAAAAGCAACTTAAACCTCACAGATGTATCATCAAATGGATTCACATCTATAGATTAGTATTATATCTTACTTACTTACTTACTTACTTTGGAGATTTAACGTGCGCTTTCCGACTGATGCGTATTTCGCACACGGGCCCGGCCAGGCCATTTAATGTGTTTCCGAAAGGGGCGAAAGTGGTCTGTGCAAACCAAGAGGGGGGTTTTAGGGGTTGCTTATATAGAATTTGGGAATTTTGAGATTTGGAATAGATGCCGATGGGATTGGGGAGGAGAACTAAGGGAGCTGGGTATGGTGGATGTTTGTTTGTTTATGTGATTTTGATTTGGTAGGTTATTGTGTTTTTAGATGCGTTTTATTAGTTCCGTTTTTATTAAGAATATGCCTAAGGCCTTGAAGTTTTCTAGTTTATTTTTTGGGTTTAGTATTGCTTCTATAGTTAGAGCCTTGTTTAGATTGAGGGTGGTTTGTAATGCGGTTCGATGTGTTAGGTAGTGTGTGCAGTGGATGAGTGCGTGTTCTCGGGTTTCTGGTTGTTTGCAGTGTGGGCAGTTACCTGTAGTGTGTTTTTTAATTTTTTTTAGGTGGTTATTTAGGTTGGTGTGTCCTGTTTGGAGTTTAGTGATTACTCTGTCGATTTTTTTGGATGGATGGAGAGTTTTTGGTTTGGTTAGTGGTTTGCTGAGCACTTTTTTGATTTGGCTATTTGAGTTTAGATATAGGTTATACCATTTTTTGTGATTTTTTGCTTGTTTACACTTTTAATTTCTGATTTTGAGATGGGTAAGTTTAAGCTTATTTCTGGGATTTTGAGGGATAGTTTAGCTGCTTTATCGGCGTTTTCATTACCGTATATTCCTACGTGGGCGGGTATCCACAAGAAGGTTATTTGTTTGTGGGCAGTTACCTGTAGTGTGTTTTTTAATTTTTTTTAGGTGGTTATTTAGGTTGGTGTGTCCTGTTTGGAGTTTAGTTATTACTCTGTCGATTTTTTTGGATGGATGGAGAGTTTTTGGTTTGGTTAGTGGTTTGCTGAGCACTTTTTTGATTTGGCTATTTGAGTTTAGATATAGGTTATACCATTTTTTTGTGATTTTTTGCTTGTTTACACTTTTAATTTCTGATTTTGAGATGGGTAAGTTTAAGCTTATTTCTGGGATTTTGAGGGATAGTTTAGCTGCTTTATCGGCGTTTTCATTACCGTATATTCCTACGTGGGCGGGTATCCAAAAGAAGGTTATTTGTTTGCCTGCCTTAGCTAGGTCGTTGGAGCTTTTAAGTATTTGATTTATTAATTTAGGTCGGTTTTTGGTATTTTTGTTTTGGAGGGCTTGCAGTCCACTTAGGGAGTCGGTAAGTATTAGGATTGTTTGTGTTTTTTGGATTCTTGATTATGGAGGGCTAAGGCCATGCCCATTAGTTCTGCCGTGAATATTGATTGGTTGTTTGGGAGTCGGAAGGATTGTGTGGTTTTAGTTGGTTGTGTGGTACGACTCCGAAACCTTAGTGTTTGGAGGTCGGATCTAAGGATCCGTCCGTGTAAATGTGACACCAATTTGGCCAATTTTCGTGTATGTATGCTAGTGTGGTAGTTTCAGCTATGTTTGGGTCGGTTTGTTTATTTATTTGGCTAGCTAGTGTTGTGTCTATTTTGGGTATTTTAAGTTTAGGGGTGAAGATATTTGATTGTTTGCAGTTTTGTTTAAGATTTTTAATTTGGTGTTCATTTAGGTAGTTTGTTATTCTTTGGGATATTAGGGTAAGTAAGGGGTGTTTACGAGCTAGAGCTTGGTTTTTGGGACTGATGTTTTGGTTTATTAAGTTTTGGATGAGAGGGTTTGATTGGGACGCAGCCCAGAAATTTAAGCTTAGATGTTCCCTGCGTAGACTTAGTGGCATTTCTCCTGTTAAGGCCTGAAGTGAGGTGTAGGAGGTGCCATGTTGGGTGCGTGTAATTAGTTTGAGAGCCTGATATTGTATTGAGTCAAGTTTTTTCAGACAGAGAGTTGTTTAGGGTGTTGTATATGGCGCAGCCATAGTCTAGTTTTGATCTAATTAGTGATATGTAGAGAGAGAGGAGGGTATCTTTGGATGTTCCCCAGTTAGAGCCAGTTAGGCATCTTAGGGTGTTTAGGTCTTTACTGCATTTAGTTGTTAGGTTTTGGATGTGAGCATCCCAGGTGAGATGTTCATCGAAAATAAGTCCTAAGAATTTGGTTTGTTTTTGAAATTTGATTGTTTGATTGTTTAGCTGGAGGATTGTGGAGGCGGGTTTCATGTTTTTATGTTTGAATACTATTCCTGTTGTTTTTTCTGAGTTAAGGGAGAAGCCCCATTTGTCAGCCCATTGTTGTATTTTGTTAAGAGATTTTTGGAGTAAATTTGGACCATGTTCATGCTTTTAGTGCGGATCCAGATGGCTCCATCATCCGCGAGTATTATATCCACCTAACTACCACTTTATAGTGTCTCAGATCGCTGTTATTAAAGAAAACAAGGTGCTTAAAGTGAAGCCCTTTTCACTCTACATTCTCAACATAGTCTCTATCAGAAGCGTTTGGCTTGTGTTGGGTCCGACTTGGCCCGGGCGGTCAAAATCAACTTTAAACACACATATGTATCTTCAAATGTGTTTACATCTATAGATTAGTGTTATATCTACCTATGTACCACTTTATAATGTCACAGTTTATCGCATATAAAGAAAACCCTGAGTTCAAAGTGAAGCCCTTTTTCCTCTACATTCTCAACATGACTAGTATTATATGTACCTATATAACACTTAATAATGTTGCACGCTAACTCAAAGAAAACTGGTCTGTTAAAGTCGAGCACTTTCACTGTATCTTCTCAAGAAAATTTCACCAAATGTGTTGGAGTGAAGTATACTCTTTAAAGTGAAGCCTTTTTTTCATGGTATGTGTCTGGTCGGAAAATCCCTTGATTTTACCTAATCCGTCGGGTTTTTTTTCAAGGATCATACTCACAGGGTAACACTTGGAGAAGGTAAGGTGAGACACTTTGCATTTCAGGATAAACCTCTCCCTCAACCCTGCTTAATGCTTCTATTATCTATGAGTGTGTTTAGGAAAACAGGATTATCTGAGACAGTTGTAATCTGCCATACCGCGAGAATACCTGCTGCATCTCCGAGCAGCTCGTTCTGTGAAAACACACTTCTCCTGAACCTGACTTGGACCACTCAGTATTATTGTCGTGATGGTTTAAAGACGCCATAAATTAAAGTTCTCTATATATCAAGTAAGTAAGTAAGTAAGTAAGTAAGTGGTCGCAGAAAGTGCAGCAGTGTGTAAGCGTCGCTGATCTTGGTAACATGTAAAAGAGCAATCGTTAAACGAAATAAGATTTGAAACGTATCAAATACTTCTAGCCATCGTGATACAACGTTCCATCTGTGCGAATAGTGTTTATATTTATAGGAACGTTCTATATATCAGTAAATACCACTTTATAATGTCACTGATCGTCGTATTTAAAGCAGACGTTGGTTAAAGTAGACCTCTTCTCCCTACACTCTCAACAGTCACACAGGTGTTCGGTCCGACTTGGCCCGGGCTGTCAAAATCAATTTTTAACTCACATATGTATCATCAAATGGATTCACATCTAAAAACTAGTATAATATCTACCTAAATACCACTTTATAGTGTCTCAGATAGCTGTACTTAAAGAAAACAAGATGCTCAAAGTGAATCATTTTTACTGTATTTTCTTAAGAAAATCTATGTCAGAAGTGTTCGGTCCGACTTGGCCCGGGCTGTCAAAATCATCTTAAACATCACAGATGTATCATCAAATGGATTCATATGTTTAGATTAGTATTATATCTACCTAAATACCACTTTATTATGTCACAGTACATCGTATTTAAAGAAAACAATGTGCTCAAAGTGAAGCATTTGTACTGTATTTTTTTAAGAAAATCTCTGTCAGAAGCGTTCGGTCCGACTTGGCCCGGGCTCTCAAAATCAACTTAAACCTCACAGATGTATCATCAAATGGATTCACATCTCTAGATTAGTATTACATCTACCTAAATACCACTTTAAAGTGTCTCAGATCGATGTACTTAAAGAAAACAAGGGGCTCAAAGTGAGCCCTTTTCACTCTACATTCTCAACATAGTCTCTATCAGAAGTGTTTGGCTTATGTTTGGTCCGACTTGGCCCGGGCGGTCAAAATCACATTTAAACACACACATGTATCTTCAAATGTGTTTACATCTATAGATTAGTGTTATATTTACCTATATACTACACTACTGCCTAAAAGTTCATTCCCCTAACACGCGTTCAGAACGCGTGTAACACGCATGTGACACGGGTGCTCAACGGGTTGCACACGGGGTGCACACCCGTTGGACACGGGTGTGCAACGGGTGTGTAGCGCGTGTGCAACCCGATGCACACGCGTGTGCCACGCGTGTAACACGGGACCGAGTTCCAGTTGAAGTTGACAAATTTATCAAATGATTAGTGAGATAAAACAAAACAGTGAGATGTGAAATTTGAGTTAATGAGCGGCCATTGAGCTGTGTTCACCAGACCGTCCAACAAGGTCGGCCCGTCTTAATTAGTGCTCGGTTGCTAGACTTTTATGGCATGAACCATTCCACTAGGGTCCAGTCTAGCCATTGTGGCTAGCCGACAGTAGAATCGTAGTGAATTTAGATGCGAGTTTATTGCTAGGGGAACCCCGGTGTTGACACGATTGTCGCGGGTTGGTAAATGTTCGCCATTAAGGAATATGTCCCATTTCCCCACACCCCACTTTCTGTTTTGTATTTTAAAAGAATAAATAAAAGAAGGTTTTGTGTGGGACACTTTTATACTAATTATAAGAGGATGTTGTAAATGAATATGAACAGCCATGCTGTCTGACTGTTGATAGAATTTGAGATCTTAACAATCACCGGGTGTGACCATGTAGACAGAATCTCGTTAGGGTTTGTGATTTTTACATTTGCCCAATGACCATAGTGAGTATTGCTGGGGATACCAAACGTAACAGTTTATTATTAGAGGTTGTGAGTACCTATACCACGTAGATAGGATATCTTTAGGATTGTAATCCTTCTTTGAGAGGCATTAAGAAGTTGGAGTACTAGGTTAGGATAAGATTTATGGGTGACTTTAATCCTTTCTTTCTCTGTGAGTAATCCTTTCACGTTGATTGGAGGAAGTCACTCAACCAGGTCATGACAGGTCGTGCGTTTACTCACTAAGCGTGAGCGTTTTTGGCATGACTTTCTTGTATAAACATAGAAACGATGCTCACTCACTCACTGTTAATCTTCTGCAGTTTCCTGGCAAAGTGGGGATAAACCTCAGTGTCAAAGACGATCAAACTTAGTTCGAATCCTTGTTTATATGTGACATCTCCCAAATGGGGACATGTTAATAAACTTGGCAAGTGATGATGAATTTTAATATTAATAGTATTATAGTTTATGAAATTGTTAATAAAACTTAATAAAATTGTTCTTCACTATCAAGAAATATATTGTCAGTGAGTAAATTTATATGTCACGTTACATCGTCATTTTTCAGTGATATTGGGACTACATGAAACATGGCTGGTTTTACATTTCTGATACAGGTGCTTGACTGACTGAGTAGTTCATGATCAATTAGATATGTTGAATGAATAAGTTGATACATTTGGACTGCAGTTACCGATTAACAACTTAAGACATAGAGACAGGGAGGAGATATATAACCAAACCTATGGTCCTGTTGAGACAGTTGACAGTTAGAACGTTGGATTAAATGACAGTAACTAATTTGAACATTCCCCAGTAATATCATAAAATACATCATAACTCATAACAGTCCGAGAGACAGCTTCCAGCCATATACTAGTATTGAAGGGACAATCGCTTTTGACAGTTTAAAAATAAACTCACCTTCAGGTGCTTGGCAACTCAAAACTGACCTCTCTGAATATGTTTTTTTAGGTTTGACAGCAACTATGCTTGTGGATTTCAGATTTGTTAGCTAGATGTTATTACAATAAGCGAAAATGTCTTAAAAGTCCACAGTTTGTTTAATAGTAAAAAAGTGTGTTATAGATCTATCAACGTTTTCTTTTATTGAACATAATATTTGCACTATATTGCTGTAAGCTGTAAGTAATCTAGCCTCCCCATGTACGTAACTTACATATATTTATATATGACCAGAACAGCAAATAAAGTTCTGGTAGATAGGTATCTCGGAGATTTAACGTGCGCTTTCCGACTTAAGCCTATCTCGCACACGGGGAAGTACTTATACTGTTAGGGTAAAAAAAGCGTAAAAAGAAGTGTGTGTGTGTGGGGGGGGGGGGGGGGCGTGGGAAGGCACGGCGTCGGCTGGCGAGCGTGTGTGGCTAGAAGTCTAGCGGCGGTATCCTTGTAGTAGTCTCTTGGTCAGCTTCTCATCCTGGGGGTCGGGATTCGGATAGAGACTCTTGGCAAGGTGGGCGGCGGTATTGGCGACGAAGTGGTTTGAGGTCCTTACGCCACTACTCTGGAAGAAGTGGTACAAGTCTGTGTAGTTTGTGATGTCGTACTCGATGTCCTTTCCCCCCTTCTTGTGCACCATGACGAAAGGGACTCCTTGTTTGACGTAGAGATGTTCCTTTGGGGTGTTGATCTGGTCAACCTTGAGATCCGGCCGGGCCTGGTAGTGGTTGATCGGAATGTCTGACTTTTCCACTTGTAAATAAAGTTCTTTGGTATGACCTCTTTTATCCCTGCTGACGTTATCCTAATGTTCAATTTCAGTCTGCCTCACCAAGCGTAAGAAAGCATTGTACATGTTCTGATAAACCACACTGATGCAATTAAGCAAATGAATATTTGCTGTGGGCAAATATCTATTTTCTATATACATTTGTGGATATGAAGCATTCTAGTTAATTGTGGATACACTGGGCAGACAGAATTGTGTTTATTTCCAGGCCATCCTGATCGTCGTTTACTACTATATGGTGTATGGTTGGAGGCAAGATCAAAGGCGCCGCACAGCATTTATTAGATAACAGAAGGGGTCGTCCGTTTCGCTTTGAACAACCACCCCACCCTCTCTGTAGGAGTTATATAATCGGTGCGCAAATAACTGTGTAAAGTCCACTGCCGGGCTGATGCGGCGTCAGTGTCAGCGATGAACATGAATGCTCAAATTATAGACCTGTAGCACTCACAAGTTGCTTAGCCAAAATATTTGAAAAGTGTATATTCAATTCTCTGATAACAGCAAATATAACCTTAGAAATAGATTCAACATACAAACAATCAAATGTAGAACACAGACCTATGCTTAAACATTTCTTCTTGATATGATCAACCTGCGGAGCCCTCTATCCGATGAAGTAACTAATGCTCGCTCATTAAAAGAAATCAAATCCTTAATTAATCGTTCTGATGCAATTATTAATAATTTTGACTTCAAATATTTTCATAGATCATGCCAAATTGTCCACTGTCGCCTTAGGCTCGGCTGCAGTGACTTAAACGCTGATAAGTTTAGACGACATGCATCAGACATACCATACTGCACTTATGGATATCACCTTGAAGATGCATTTCACTTTTTCTATAACTGTCAAAAAATACGATAATATCAGAAACACTGTGTATTTCTACACACATGGGTATGGTCTAAAAATGATATTACATTGCAGTGGTTAAGCAGTTCTACGAACATGACTCTTCTTAAACCAGTTCACGACATTATTGTCAAAAGCAAAAGGTTTGAGTAGCTTAATTTTATGCATGTAGTAAAGGAAAACTGCATTACCTTATTTCACAGACACCACTTGCTTCAGTGTATTGGCTTCGTGTATTTCATTTGTGCATTTTGTATGTTTATGTTCATCACTCTCTTATATATATCCAGCTGTTGTTAAGTTGTTACCTGGAGAGGTATTACATAAGCAAGTTTTGCTTGTTTACCGATCCAGATTGCTTTTGAAATAAAAATACGTTTAAGCCAATACAGCTAACCCTAAAACACATGATTGTAAACTATTCAAAAAGGGGCACTAATCTCTGGCTTCTTCTCGGGTGTCGGACACAAACTCATTTATTCTTAGAATAACATGACATACAATTATCTACAATTTTGTACAATTTAACAAAAATAATAAAAATAGGATACGTGGATACTAATACAAATTACCAATTGTATTGTACACATTGGTAAGGAATTTAGATAGGCCTTTTAGATTTCTTACACTGTTAGTGGTAATAATTTTCTTAAATGTTTGGAAACTTAAGATATTGCTTATTTAAGAGTTCATATCGCCGTTGGTGAAAAGCTTCACATCGGAATAAATAATGCAATTCATTTCCCACAGCGATAGAATCACAGAGTGGACACTGGGAATGTTCAGCAGTCGACCAGTTTCAACTGGTAATCCTTGGTTAGAAAGTTCTGACTTTTAGTATTGGGAGAAATATTGATTTTGAGAGCAGTAGATATTTCTCAAATGAAGGTTGATTCTTCAGGTAATACGACCTTTTAGATTTCCGCTTGGGCTTACTAGCTGCCGTGAGTCAATTTGCTCGTTAACGCAACCGAGCGTGACAAGAGACTGGGCTACCAGTCTGCAAGGACAGCTAAATAAGCTTATGCATTTTTGAAAACTGATTGGTTACCCGTGATCTATGACGACTTCGACAAAGGGCGCATGGTGATTAATTTCTTCAGCCTAAACAAACAGACAAATAACGGCGAAAGCTCATCGGATGTCGTTATTTGGAAATACCCCTGATGGTTACAGTTTAATAATAAAAAGTATCCCTGAGCGAAAGCATTTGCGGATTTCGGATTGCGTGGATGATACAATTACTACTCCCTTGTTGTCATCCACATTTTCTGGTATAACCCTACACTTGTGTATTTGTCGTAATTAACTTGCTGCTCAGTTAATGAATTTATAACATGTATACTTAGTTGTAGCACACCTCAGATTACCCGATAAAGGTTCAAATTTGGTCTTTCTTGTACCTGGGGTAATTATTCAATCTAAATCCAGGTTTGAAGTGAGGTGAAATGTGAGTTATGTGATATGCACGTGGCAGCCCAGCAAGAGATGTATGATCAGTTGCTTTACTTTTTTTGTAAATCAACTGATCATTCCCAGACATCAAAGGATCAACTGGAAATACGCTGATTGATTAATTACTGTTATCTTGCACAGTGGATATGTCAAAAGTAAGTGTTTACATGTGAAGGTAGGTTTAATAAACCTAGGGAATACACTCATATCATGGCGTGAAGTACAGATGTAAAAACAACATACTTTGTTCAAAGGGTAACCGATAATACATTGACTGGTTGTTCATTGTTATCTAACTCAATGTATGTTTTTAAGAACCGTGGACATTATAAAAATAGTTGTCACGTGGGCTTTCTCAGCTAACTTGGCACCTATGAGAAACAGTTGAAACAAACTAAGTGATCAGTTAAGAAACAAACACGGGTTATAATATTCGATACATTTAAATAATGTTTAAAAACGATATATTTAAATATTTTAATATATTTCATATATATTCCAAATATTGTTCCCAAATAATTATTATTAAAGTTTTTGATTCTCACATAGACATTTGACATCGAATAAGTATTTTTGTACGGCTGCAGACGCAATGGATATTGTTCCTTTATGTTGATATTCCCGGATACATTATAACTTTGGTAGGTTGTAATAATGATATTTGCATTTTGTTTTCATTCATTCGCTGCAGCTTTGAACAGAATCATTCTTGTTCCTTTCCGTTTGGTTGGGAAGTTTTTCGATGCGCGATAGACGTTGTTTTCACAAGTATTTTCTTTTGTAAGCGTGTATATGTTACAGTCATGTGTAAAATATGATTCACTCAGGCAATTTATTAAATATCTAAATATTTCAGTCATTTTACAAATTGACTGAATAATCTATTCATTTATTTAACCGACTGACTAAAAATGATCAAGACGATCAAAAGAGCTTAAACACATCACAATATATTAATTATGCTAAGAAAAGAAGCCAAACAATACAGAACTGTACTTGGTGATGATATTAAACATAAACAAATATTTGGAATTCATTATCATATTAATAAAGATGGACATATTTTTCAGTTAATTTGTAAAATAAACTGAATATTTAGGCGTTTAATAAATTTCCTTAGTGAAATCTGTTTACATTTTGAATGTAAACATATACACACGGTAGAATAAGCAATGTTCAGATGAAATATTTACTTTGTGTTGCAAGTCAAAATAGTGTACGCGAAGATCGCACAATTACCAAGCACGTGACTTATCAAAACTGCATCACCATTACCGATGCTCCCCACTAATATACCTACATTTCCAAAACTGTATTTCATTTTTGTTGATCAATGTGACCATACGTCCTTCTACTATCAATAAAAATGCGCTTACGAATGGCGAGCACAGGTCGCGAACAAGTCTAGATTTCTGCTATATCATCCGGGTACTCACTGGGAAAATACAGTAATGCACAGGTAACAACTACTCCCGCGGAATTGCTTTAGATCAGTGCTCCTTTGTACGTTGAACTAAAATGATGTATCAAGGATCAAGTAGAAGATACATTGACCGTAGCGCTGGGAGTTTATTCAACAGACCCGTGAAAATAACACTGCTGTGTCTTATTATAATATAAAAATACCTGTTTTTAGTGAACAATATCCTTATGTATAATTCTGTGTTCATATGTTGTATATTATTTGTGAGAGAAGGTGACTAAGTAGAAATTTTGAAATACGACAGACAGTCAGAGGATTGGGGATAAACAGAATGACTGGATTAAAGTATATGCATGACTGTGTGACATAGTGTGACTTGGGGCGTATATGGGTGTGTGCTAGGAAGGGTGAGCAGATTGAATACAGAATGGTTGATTGACACGGTTGAACTTATGCATGATTGAATGTGTGGGGGTCTTATTCAATAATGTGTGTAATTGAGTGACCGAGTTGGATTACTGTAACTCGCTGATCTGGGACATGTATAATGGGGGTTAAGGGGTGGGGGTTGGGGGAGGCGGGGGGGGGGGGGGGGGGGAGGGAGGGGGGGTGCTAAGGTGTGTGAACTGGTGACTAGGTTGATCCTACATGATAGTATATGTCCGTGTGTCTGGGGAGTGGGGCATGGGGAGGGGTGGTGGGTGGATGGGGTTTCTGTATACATATGAAGATATTGTTAGTTATAATAATTTATTTATGTATTTTATTGATTGTATAATTTTAGGTGTCTTTTAGGCCAGTAATGGCCAGGTGTATTATGTACACATGACACATTAATAAACTATATTATTATTATTATTATTATTATTATTATTATTTATTTTAGATGACGCAGTCAAAGCTCACTTCTCCTGGCGGCCATTATCGAACGGCCAGCTAAAACACAACCCCTGCGCTTACGTCTACAGGTCTCATCCTGTAGTACGGTAATTAGTATTCTCTCCCTCAAGTGTATCCTCAATGATATAACCCACCCTCATTAATTACATGCTGCTCTTTTCAAGCCTCACGGCTATGGAGCTGAGATATAGAGTCCAAGTCATCATAAAGTAATTAGGGTCCAATAAAAACAATGCGCCGCCAAACCTCATACATATTATCACTGAAAGTCGTTCTACAGACGGTTCATGTCAAATCACAATAAAAGCATTTCAATTGCAATAACATGTTCCAGGACCATGTATTCTCTTAACACCATCGGATTTAGAAGCAATGGTCGTATAAAACAAGACAGATCTATTTAATCACAACAGTTTTCATGTTATTCCCACAAAATCACATAAAGAAAGGAGACATTAGCAAATACATGTGTATTATCATTTTTCGTCAGTATAACACAATTTTCTCTCTTTGTTACCACCTCCAGGTTTTGCTTAACACGGGTCCTCCTTTGGTCAAAAGTTTGTTCCCCCTCTAATGAGTGTGTCACGCGTTGCACACGAGTGGCGGACGGGGTGCACACCCGTGTGCAACGCGTTGCACACGGGTCTCACACGCGTGACCAACCCGATGCACACTGGTTGCGTAACGCGTTGCCCATGCGTGTAAGGGGAATGAACTTCTAGGCAGTAGTGTACTTTATAATGTCACGGTACATCGTATTTAAAGAAAACAAGGTGCTCAAAGTGAAGCCCTTTTCCCTTTACATTCTCAACATAGTCTCTATCAGAAGTGTTTGTCTTGTGTTGGGTCCGACTTGGCCCGGGCTGTCAAAATCACATTTAAACACACAGATGTATCTTCAAATGTGTTTACATCTATAGATTAGTGTTAAATTTACCTATATACCACTTTATAATGTCACGGTACATCGTATTTAAAGAAAACAAGGTGCTCAAAGTGAAGCATTTCTACTGTATTTTCTTAAGAAAATCTATGTCAGAAGTGTTCGCGTATTTTTGAACTTAAGTCACGTGGAAATTGTTTAGCTTCATAAACTGTTTATAAGAAACATGTCAGAAAGCTTTGACATCATTGATGACTTAGTCTTATGAGATGTGTAAACCTTAGGGGAAATGAGCTCAAGTAAATACAGAAACAGAGGGTCTAAAATTGCCACAGTGTTAGGCCCGAAAGTCTATTTAGGATTTAAATTGTGATTAAGGAAGTAGAGGGTAGAGAGAGAACAAGATAACAAATCTTAACAAAGCCCACCTGCCAAACAAGTGCTAGTTCGTTCGTATCCGTAATCCGTCACAAACTGTGATGAACGCATAGTGTGTTCGATGAAGGAAATACAGCCCTTCAGATCTGTGTTTACTGAATACACCTTGACCTATGTTCAGTGATATAATTTATAAAATATTGAAGCTACATGGCCGCCCATAGTTTCGAGGAAATGTCCTGGCTACACTTCAAGGTTTCGTGCTCAACTAATATATATGAATGTACATGATGTCTCATCTTGATGTACTTTAATAATGTAATTCGACAAAGAAGATGTACAGATGCCTCGACAGCATTTTTTGCAGTCAACTACAAGTACAGGTAAACATGGCTTTTAATGCTCATGTGTGTCAGGTTGCCCTTACCTCGCCGCCACATCTGTACACAAAGCAAGTGCATAGCCTAAACTAGGCTACATTTGCATTTCTTTAGCCGTTTACATGTACAGATGCCTCGACAACATTTTTCACACATGAATGACTTCAACCTTGTCTCTCAACTAGTACAGGTAAACACGGCTATTAATGCTCATGTGTGTCATGTTGCCCCAACCTCGCCGTCGTATCTGTACAAAAAAAACAATGCATAGTCTAAACTAGGCTACATATGCATTTCTTCAGCCGTTTCAATAATGCAGTGCGCTGTCACAGCATGCTGCGTAGGTCTGTACAGCACAATGTATTTTATTAGTAATTGGTCGATCCTTCATAATTCATATTTTTGCCATTCGTTTCACATATGCCTCGGTAGGATTGCGGTAGGGGAATGACTTCTGGTCAGATAACACGGTATTCAGATATCCAGAAACTCGTTTATCCGGACAACATTTTAGAAAAATCAATTGTCCGGATAAGCGAGGTTCGACTGTATAACGCTTGATACATGACAAAACAGATGTGTTAGGACCTGATTCGCACTTGCTGAAGGGATACCAATGGACCCTGATCATAATACATTGCTTATTATTATTATTATTATTACTTACTTACTTACTTACTTACTTACTTACTTACTTACTTACTTACTTACTTACTTGATATATAGAGAACTTTAATTTATGGCGTCTTTTAACCATCACGACAATAATACTGAGTGGTCCAAGTCAGGTTCAGGAGAAGTGTGTTTTCACAGAACGAGCTGCTCGGAGATGCAGCAGGTATTCTCGCGGTATGGCAGATTACAACTGTCTCAGATAATCCTGTTTTCCTAAACACACTCATAGATAATAGAAGCATTAAGCAGGGTTGAGGGAGAGGTTTATCCTGAAATGCAAAGTGTCTCACCTTACCTTCTCCAAGTGTTACCCTGTGAGTATGATCCTTGAAAAAAAACCCGACGGATTAGGTAAAATCAAGGGATTTTCCGACCAGACACATACCATGAAAAAAAGGCTTCACTTTAAAGAGTATACTTCACTCCAACACATTTGGTGAAATTTTCTTGAGAAGATACAGTGAAAGTGCTCGACTTTAACAGACCAGTTTTCTTTGAGTTAGCGTGCGACATTATTAAGTGTTATATAGGTACATATAATACTAGTCATGTTGAGAATGTAGAGGGAAAAGGGCTTCACTTTGAGCCCCTTGTTTTCTTTAAATGCGATAAACTGTGACATTATAAAGTGGTACATAGGTAGATATAACACTAATATATAGATGTAAACACATTTGAAGATACATCTGTGTGTTTAAAGTTGATTTTGACCGCCCGGGCCAAGTCGGACCCAACACAAGCCAAACACTTCTGATAGAGACTATGTTGAGAATGTAGAGTGAAAAGGGCTTCACTTTGAGCACCTTGTTTTCTTTAATAACAGCGATCTGAGACACTATAAAGTGGTAGTTAGGTGGATATAATACTAATCTATAGATGTGAATCCATTTGATGATACATCTGTGAGGTTTAAGTTGCTTTTGAGAGCCCGGGCCAAGTCGGACCAAACACTTCTAACATAGATTTTCTTAAGAAAATACAGTAGAAATGCTTCACTTTGAGCCCCTTGTTTTCTTTAAATGCGATAAACTGTGACATTATAAAGTGGTACATAGGTAGATATGACACTCATCTATAGATGTAAACACATTTAAAGGTACATATGTGTGTTTAAAGTTGATTTTGACAGCCCGGGCCAAGTCGGACCCAACACAAGCCAAACACATCTGATAGAGACTATGTTGAGAATGTAGAGTGAAAAGGGCTTCACTTTCAGCACCTTGTTTTCTTTAATTATAGCGATCTTAGACACTATAAAGTGGTAGTTAGGTGGATATAATACTAATCTATAGATGTGAACCCATTTGATGATACATCTGTGAGGTTTAAGTTGCTTTTGAGAGCCCGGGCCAAGTCGGACCGAACACTTCTGACATACATTTCTTAAGAAAATACAGTATAAATGCTTCACTTTGAGCCCCTTGTTTTCTTTAAATACGATGTACCGTGACATTATAAAGTGGTATATAGGTAGATACAACACTAATCTATATATGTGAATCCATTTGATGATACATCTGTGAGGTTTAAGTTGATTTTGAGAGCCGGGGCCAAGTCGGACCGAACACTTCTAACATAGATTTTCTTAAGAAAATACAGAAAAAATACTTCACTTTCAGCCCCTTGTTTTCTTTAAATACGATGTACCGTGACATTATAAAGTGATATATAGGTAGATATAACACTAATCTATAGATGTAAACACATTTGAAGATACGTCTGTGTGTTTAAAGTTGATTTTGACAGCCCGGGCCAAGTCGGATCCAACACAAGCCAAACACTTCTGATAGAGACTATGTTGAGAATGTAGAGGGAAAAGGGCTTCACTTTGAGCACCTTGTTTTCTTTAAATGCGATAAACTGTGACATTATAAAGTGGTACATAGGTAGATATAACACTAATCTATAGATGTAAACACATTTGAAGATACATATGTGTGTTTAAAGTTGATTTTGACCGCCCGGGCCAAGTCGGATCCAACACAAGCCAAACACTTCTGATAGAGACTATGTTGAGAATGTAGAGTGAAAAGGGCTTCACTTTCAGCACCTTGTTTTCTTTAATAACAGCGATCTGAGACACTATAAAGTGGTAGTTCGGTGGATATAATACTAATCTATAGATGTGAATCCATTTGATGATACATCTGTGAGGTTTAAGTTGCTTTTGAGAGCCCGGGCCAAGTCGGACCGAACACTTCTGACATACATTTCTTAAGAAAATACAGTACAAATGCTTCACTTTGAGCCCCTTGTTTTCTTTAAATACGATGTACCATGACATTATAAAGTGGTATATAGGTAGATACAACACTAATCTATAGATGTAAATCCATTTGATGATACATCTGTGAGGTTTAAGTTGAATTTGAGAGCCGGGGCCAAGTCGGACCGAACACTTCTGACATAGATTTTCTTAAGAAAATACAGAAAGAATACTTCCCTTTGGGCCCCTTGTTTTCTTTAAATACGATGTACCGTGACATTATAAAGTGGCATATAGGTAGATATAACACTAATCTATAGATGTAAACACATTTGAAGATACATATGTGTTTAAAGTTGATATTGACAGCCCGGGCCAAGTCGGATCCAACACAAGCCAAACACTTCTGACAGAGACTATGTTGAGAATGTAGAGTGAAAAGGGCTTCACTTTGAGCACCTTGTTTTCTTTAATTACAGCGATCTTAGACACTATAAAGTGGTATTTAGATGGATATAATACTAATCTATAGATGTGAATCTATTCGATGATAAATCTGTGAGGTCTAAGTTGATTTAGACAGCACAGGCCAAGTCGGACCGAACACTTCTAACATAGATTTTCTTAAGAAAATACAGTAAAAATGCTTCACTTTGAGCCCCTTGTTTTCTTTAAAATACGATGTACCGTGACATTATAAAGTGGTATATAGGTAGATATAACACTAATCTATAGATGTAAACACATTTGAAGATACGTCTGTGTGTTTAAAGTTGATTTTGACAGCCCGGGCCAAGTCGGATCCAACACAAGCCAAACACTTCTGATAGAGACTATGTTGAGAATGTAGAGGGAAAAGGGCTTCACTTTGAGCACCTTGTTTTCTTTAAATGCGATAAACTGTGACATTATAAAGTGGTACATAGGTAGATATAACACTAATCTATAGATGTAAACACATTTGAAGATACATATGTGTGTTTAAAGTTGATTTTGACCGCCCGGGCCAAGTCGGATCCAACACAAGCCAAACACTTCTGATAGAGACTATGTTGAGAATGTAGAGTGAAAAGGGCTTCACTTTGAGCACCTTGTTTTCTTTAATAACAGCGATCTGAGACACTATAAAGTGGTAGTTCGGTGGATATAATACTAATCTATAGATGTGAATCCATTTGATGATACATCTGTGAGGTTTAAGTTGCTTTTGAGAGCCCGGGCCAAGTCGGACCGAACACTTCTGACATACATTTCGTAAGAAAATACAGTACAAATGCTTCACTTTGAGCCCCTTGTTTTCTTTAAATACGATGTACCGTGACATTATAAAGTGGTATATAGGTAGATACAACACTAATCTATAGATGTAAATCCATTTGATGATACATCTGTGAGGTTTAAGTTGAATTTGAGAGCCGGGGCCAAGTCGGACCGAACACTTCTGACATAGATTTTCTTAAGAAAATACAGAAAGAATACTTCCCTTTGAGCCCCTTGTTTTCTTTAAATACGATGTACCGTGACATTATAAAGTGGCATATAGGTAGATATAACACTAATATATAGATGTAAACACATTTGAAGATACATATGTGTTTAAAGTTGATATTGACAGCCCGGGCCAAGTCGGATCCAACACAAGCCAAACACTTCTGACAGAGACTATGTTGAGAATGTAGAGTGAAAAGGGCTTCACTTTGAGCACCTTGTTTTCTTTAATTACAGCGATCTTAGACACTATAAAGTGGTATTTAGATGGATATAATACTAATCTATAGATGTGAATCTATTCGATGATAAATCTGTGAGGTCTAAGTTGATTTAGACAGCACAGGCCAAGTCGGACCGAACACTTCTAACATAGATTTTCTTAAGAAAATACAGTAAAAATGCTTCACTTTGAGCCCCTTGTTTTCTTTAAAATACGATGTACCGTGACATTATAAAGTGGTATATAGGTAGATATAACACTAATCTATAGATGTAAACACATTTGAAGATACGTCTGTGTGTTTAAAGTTGATTTTGACAGCCCGGGCCAAGTCGGATCCAACACAAGCCAAACACTTCTGATAGAGACTATGTTGAGAATGTAGAGGGAAAAGGGCTTCACTTTGAGCACCTTGTTTTCTTTAATTACAGCGATCTTAGACACTATAAAGTGGTATTTAGATGGATATAATACTAATCTATAGATGTGAATCTATTCGATGATAAATCTGTGAGGTCTAAGTTGATTTAGACAGCACAGGCCAAGTCGGACCGAACACTTCTAACATAGATTTTCTTAAGAAAATACAGTAAAAATGCTTCACTTTGAGCCCCTTGTTTTCTTTAAAATACGATGTACCATGACATTATAAAGTGGTATATAGGTAGATATAACACTAATCTATAGATGTAAACACATTTGAAGATACGTCTGTGTGTTTAAAGTTGATTTTGACAGCCCGGGCCAAGTCGGATCCAACACAAGCCAAACACTTCTGATAGAGACTATGTTGAGAATGTAGAGGGAAAAGGGCTTCACTTTGAGCACCTTGTTTTCTTTAAATGCGATAAACTGTGACATTATAAAGTGGTACATAGGTAGATATAACACTAATCTATAGATGTAAACACATTTGAAGATGGGGAGTCTCCATAGTGGTATGGGGACTAGGAGCAAGTCTATACGGGGTTCAATGATATCGCGGGGCGCTAGTGGCGCTCCACGTAGATAGGGTCTCTCCCGGGCCTCAAGTGAGCGTGAATATATCACTCCTGTAAATAAACAATCAAAAACGCACATTAAGTATGGATTTTGGAATGTTGAACGACTCGTGTCACTCTTAGATTATTCTTCCTTTATGCAATATGTTAAGTCATACGATGTGATTGGTTTGATTGAAACATGGTTACATGACTTTGACATGACTCATTATTTTGAAAACTTTGTTGTGTATATGCAGCCAGCATTAAGATTCGCAGACAAGTTATTACGGGCAGATATGCCGGAGGAATTATTGTTCTAGTTAGAAAGGAAATAAGTAGTTTTGTTTCACATTTACATTCTTGTCATTTGGGTATATTCCTGAAGTTAACTTATTTTTTATTTTGTCATAATCGTGACGTGTTGTATGGATGTACATATAAACCACCACAATATTATGACAACAAACTTGAGAAAAATGGTATTATTGAATTAGAAGAGACACTTTTAGATCAAGCTATTAAGTTTAGATATGATCTTATATTATTGATGGGAGGTGATCTGAATGCTAGAACAGGTAATGTACAGGAGGTGTTTCCTACTATATCAGATAGTACAGAGCGAGATGATGTTGATAGGATAGATCTAAAGGATATCTGAGGATAACGTCATAGATATTTTCGGAAAATCTTGAATTGATCTTTGCGTATCCCTAAGTATTTATATTCTCAATGGGATACATGGCACTGAGTCTAAGACTAGTAGTTTGACATTTAATGGGAGTTGCGGGAGTAGTTTAGTTGATTATTGTTTAACGTCTATAGAAAATAATTATTATGTAAAAGAATGTAATGTTGAAAATAGGACCGAATCTAGTCATCAACCAATATCATTAGTTATGAAAACAATAGGATCATTTGATGAGAATTCGACCAGTTATATGGAAAAGAATATGGAGTGATGATAAAGCAGGGGAGTTTGCTTTGAATATATCTTCTGACGAATCTCTCAACTAAATATAATAAGCTAAATCTATCATACAACATAATGTTAACGAATCAATTGAAATGTTTACTAATGTAATTAGTAAAGCAAGTAGTTTCCGTAAAACTGTTAAATGTCCAACTGATATAATCCGAAAATCGTGGTTTGATAACGAGTGCAGAAAGGGAAGAAAAGAAGACAGACGTGCGCTTAGAAAACTACGTTGCCAAAGAACAACTGCTAACTTTAGAAAATATAGATCAGTAAGAAATAAGCATAAGGCTATGCGGAGAGAAAATCAGATCACATTTATAAAAGAGACTGTAAGTTATCTAGATAATTTAGTAAAACAAGACGGAAAAACTTTTTGGCGAAAAATTAGAAGTCGTCGGTATCAACATACTCCATGTAATATAAAGATAACAGATTGGTTTGATCATTTTTCAACAATGCATAGTGACCATAAAGAGACTGATTGTGATATTAAATTTTGTATGTCAAACAAATATGTAATGGATTTTGATGATGATTATAACAGGGAAATAAGCAACGATGAACTTGTAAAAGCTATCAGCAATCTTAAAAAATAGGAAAGCTCCAGGTTTAGATCAAATATTAGGAGAATAATGTGAAAGTAGGACAATGTTATTTTATTCCTTATCTCCTTGATTTATTTAATTATCTCTTTAAAAATGGTCCTTTTCCCGGATCCGTGGAACATAGGTATAATTCTTTCTCTGCATAAGAGTGGTGACAAAACAAAGCCAGATAACTATAGGGCCATCACTTTAATGAATGTATTTAGCAAACTCTATACATCAATCATTAATAATAGATTAACAATTTGGGCAAATAGCTCTAGGAAAATATCGGATGAACAAGCTGGCTTTCGCGAAGGTTACTCTACTTCTGATAATATTTGTGTTTTGAATGCTCTAATCGACAAGCATTTGTCTAAGCGTAAAGTTAGATTCTACGTCACTTTCGTAGATTTAAAAAAGCGTTTGATTCCGTAGATACAAAATATTTATTATATCTCTTGCAACATATAGGTCTGAAAGGAAATATGTTTAATGCTAATAAATTAAAAGGTTAGAAATACTGTAAAGTCTAATTGAAAATTGTCAGATATATTTGAATCTCACATAGGTTTAAAACAAGGGTGTGTTTTAAGCCCTTTATTTTTTTCTCTGTATATATATACGAACTCGTTCATACGAAAACATGAGAGGTGAACAACTTATTCCTGAATATATAGAATTGTTGATACTTTTATTTGCAGATGATATTGCATTATTTTCAAATACGATTTCAGGTTTACAAAACCAATTAAATACACTCAATGAGTATTGTAACAAATTGAAATTGACAGTTAATTTAGACAAAACAATAAATAGTTGTATTTAGGAAAACACGAACGATAGACTTTTAATAACCAAAATGTCGAAATAGTAAAACACTATAGATATTTGGGTGTTATAAAAACAGTGAAATAAACATGCCAAAACGGTAAATTAGCACTTTAAGAAATCTTAAGATCATTAAATGAACTTGGGTGCTTGTCTTATGACATATTCTGTAGAATATTTGATGTAAAGATTAAGCCTATTTTATTTTACGGTGCAGATATTTGGGGCACCAATACATTTGATCCACTTGAGAAAATTCAGAATTATGCATGTAAAGGATTTCTTGGTTTACCGTCACAAACTCCAACTGCTATGGCTGTGGGAGAATGTGGTAGATATCCGTTATATGTTGATTCATTTGTGCAATGTATAAAATATGGGCTTAGATTAATACACATGTCAGATGAGAGAATACCAAAAACATTGTTTAATATGTTAAAACACTTAGATGAATGTGACAGGAGAAATTGGGTAACACATGTTAGAGAATCTTTATGTTTGATAGGTCTTGGAGAAGTCTTGTTCTCTCAAGGTCTTGGTAATATTGATTATTTAATTAGTATGATTAAACTTAGATTTTCAAGAGTGGCAAGCAAAATTAAGAGAAAGTATAAGATTCGGTAGTTACAGTAAATACAAATTTTCATTAAATGCTGAACAATATGTGTATTGCAAAAAAATATTTAATGCATAGAAGATACTTAGCTCTTTTAAGAACTGGAGGTGCAAACATTTACATGAATGTTGGAAGATGGAAAAAAGTTTTAAAAAGTAAAAAGAATCTGTCAGAATTGTAATCTAAATGAGTAAGAGGATGAATTCCACATAATAATGAAATGCCCATGTTTTAATGATTTGAGAAATCTTTTTGTACCAAAGAAATATTTAGGGAAATGCACATCCAAATGTTTTTTTTAATTTAATGAATGATTATTATCCACCTATAGTAGAAAACTTGATAAAATTCTGAAAAGCTTCACTTATGAGGAGACCATGTTATCATTAATTACTGTACACTCTGTTATCACTGAATATATAAGTATAATAAACCGGCATCACCTTGATGTATAATTTGTATTTTTGTATACTTTGTATATGGGCCTGAGTCATCAAGTACAAATAAAAGATTGATTGATTGTTGTAAGTACATATAACTTAGCTCGGCTCCGGTTACAAGTACAAACCGAATATGGTTGTCTTGTTGGCGTGACGGCACACGTGAACGTCCTGCTCGTAGCAAATGATGCGTGTTGACTTGCTTTGATAACCTCTCCGAAGAGATGATATTGTGCTTCGATGAACATTAAAGTGTTTTGTAACCTTGTTTAGCGCCATTCCTGTTTGCAGCCCACCCACGGCGCGTTGTCGTTGATTTTCAGCAAACCGTGAACAGGCGTTAGCGTTATTTGTAATGAAACTGTAAAGTAGTGTTGTTTTTATGAGCTCCTGATGGTTAAATAATTATTTTGTTCTGTTCAAATGAAAAAAAAATACATGTGTGTGAATACAATGCTCCCAACAATCTCGCAAACATCATAATTGTGCGCCGTGCATTAACATGCACGTGCGAATTGTGAATCAGGACCATAAAGTGGAGTGGAGATGTTTTCATGGATTCAGAATTCATAATCAATAAATGATATTTTTGTTCCATGTTAAGCATATATAGATAACTCTTTCCCGCTGGTGATGTTGACGAGCTTCAGGAATATATTTAGAATATATGAGAAAATGTTATCAAGAGGGGTATAGACTTTAGAGGTATTTTAGGGAAAACTGTCCATCCAAACACTTCCATATCAGGCATAATCGTATTCAGCATACCCTGAGCGTTCGAATGATATACATCTTCTGGATATCAAATATTCAAGAAATGTTCAACCTATGTCCTCGCCTATGCGAGGTCTTCTTACAAAATACAATGTATTGTTTCTTGACCTTAAAGTTTGGATGTCAACACTTGTGTAATTATGTAAGAGGGAGCGGTATTTACATGAGCCAGTTGGGCCTGTTTACGAAAACCCTTTCACGTTAAGTTGAATAAAATATGTTTGAACTAAATCATAGAAAAAGTATGTATCAAACATAACATAGTTTCAGTCAGAGAATCCCTCGAATCTGTTAATTCAAAACGTCGAATCAACTCGTGTTCGTTGATTTTACTCCCGGAGTAAAAAAATAATTTCTCCATTTAATCAACCGACATAAAGGTAAAAATCAATCCTTGAAAGTAATCATCTAATGATCCCTATTCACTGAAAGACACTTTAGTGGGGACAACTGTCTTATCTTCTGTGTTGAAAGATATTTTCCATAACGCATCAACACATTGCAAACAATGCGACATTCACAAGTTTGCATATGTATAAACTTGGAAAATATCACCACAGTTCTTAGGTCACCGTAACATAGCGACTAGGGCAACATGAGAAGAGCATTCAGGCGCAACACTGCGACAAACCTCCATGTACTCTCTGATCTGTATCGCGCGCAGATATTAGGGTTTATCATATAATGGGTAGGTTTCTCGGCAGGATAAAGCCAACGGATAAAAA
This sequence comes from Haliotis rufescens, assembly GCF_023055435.1. Lineage (NCBI taxonomy): Eukaryota > Metazoa > Mollusca > Gastropoda > Lepetellida > Haliotidae > Haliotis > Haliotis rufescens. Next base: position 11,492,794 of record NW_025964383.1, read on the forward strand.
ACGATATCCGTTGGGGTCATATGCGGATAGAGATGCAAATATCAAAGGTCAAGTAGGACTACTTTCTCTGTTTATAAACAAGCATGGCGTCGCCCTCGTCATTCGGCGATCGAGTCAGAATTAACCATCGTGAATCTGGATAAACTACAGGGATAATTGCTATCATTATCAAACGAACAGTCTAATATACTGAAAATCAGTGTCTAACTGTGACGTAGCTAAGGAATTTTATAAGTTTTAGCAACTTTCGAGATATAAATTTCGAAACAATTTTGCGAGGGCACGAGGCCTAGCCAAGCGGGATCAGTAGCCATATCTGTGCTTGTAGACCTCTGTGGCTTGAAACTTTCTCCACAAATTAAAACGGTTGGATTCGGCCGAAATATGTTTGAACTGTTACCTTGTTTCGTTTTGTCGCTGTGTGTACATCTGACTACACTTCTTAACGTTATGAAAGGACAGACCGACTGTCAACAACGTCTGACCGTGGCCGTGATGTCTCATAGACTAGAGTAAGAGTAGCTTCCCTTTGACAAAGGGTAGTTACTCTAGCGGACAGACCGATGGATTGCCGCGAAAGGCAATTAAAAACAACTGTTGTTTTGCCTATAAGTTGCTTCGCCACTGTATAAGAAACAGATTTCAGTTGGAACTATATTGGCTACTGTCACTGTCCGACTGACTAATCACTTACCCTGTGACGTAATAAATATTAATGCGCGCATTCCAGGAAAATTCGCAATGTTTCGGTAATGTTTGTGAGAGAGGGAAAGCGATTTTAAAGCACAGAATTAAAGAATGACATTATATGATAAAGAGGTTATCACGCTTGTGTGTTTGGGGATGGTAAATATCCTGTATTAGGAATAAACACTATGTATTTAGCTCGCCAAGGCTCGCTAAATACAATGTTTATTCCTAATGCAGGATATTTACCATCCCCAAACACACTCGCGTGATAACCTCTATAACTCCTTCCTTACAGGGCTACGACCCCGTATCCAGGCTGCCGTTAATAATACATTCTACTGTGTACAATGAATCCCAGAGCTATACATTAAAACAGCCGTTCAGAACCATCTATGCAAATACTTTGTCTAGACATGTAACCCAAGATAACGCATTTCACAGTTCGAACGGCATTGGGTGTGTTTAATATTATATTTCAACCAAAATACTTTTCACTACAACGGCAACGTATGCTACTATACATTCTGATACTAGTACTAAATACAGTGTCATTTAGAGCAAAATACAAAAAATAAAGTTCGAAGTACTCTAGTGTTATCGTCTGATACTTAATGTCACTGACGTTAATGTTTGTGAAATAATTTTTATCAACTAGTCATTTTCACAGAAATGTAAGTAAAATAATTACTTCTCAGCATTCAAGCTATATGCTACTGATTGGATGTGCCTTTTTCGCAATGAACAGAATAATCTATAAAATTACTGTTTTGAATGCATGTTACGTGTGCCTATGTGCGTGTTATGAAAGTAGTATATAGAGCTCGTCGATGTAGAGTTTACCATTTACGTAGTAGCCACTTCATTCACTAGGGACAGATAATCCGTTATTCCAAGTTTCGATTAGGTTATTCCATATATTACTTGTACACAATTTCAAGAGAGAAAATGTATGAAATGTTAAGCATGCAGATAAAACTCACTGAAGGTAGCCGCCTCTTCTTCAGAAGACGTCGTGAAATTATTTTTTTCTCAACATTGAAGACATGTGAGGTATTATGGCTTGAATGGACCAATCAGCAATCAGAATCTTTAACATCCACACGTGCAGACATCACAACTTCTCCCATAGATTTACATGTTTACATATTTACAATCAATAAATGATATGACAGAAAGAAAATAATAGAAATAGTGACATGATTGTATATTAACATTGCTCGCTCAAACCTTTTTGTTTTCTTTATATATTTATGTACATTTCGCAAAACGTTTCCGTTCACAGGATTAGGTAAGACTGCATTGCCAACTGGCATCAGGTCAATATTTACATCACAAGTATCTTTCACAATCAACAATAGTGAGTGTATCAATTCGTTTCTAGCTGACTTAAAAATTCTTTCATGTTACAAAAGATAATCCTTAACTTGTTTTAGTAGTAACCCCAATATCCTATGTGATATAACAAGATGATACTCAAAGAATGTCACGGATGAATAAATATGTAAAACGTCAGCAAGGAGATAACAACTTGAATGCGACATGTAACTTACACACCGTCACAGGTGAGGTGAAATAGGGTTTAACTTCGCGTCCAAGATTATTGCAGTTAAAAAGCGACGTGCATGCACGTGTGTGTGTGTTTGTGTGGCTGCTTGTACTAGTCCGGACTGATGTCGGTTTATAGTGCTAGCACACTGAGATGCCATGCCGCAGTTTAACATAAATACCCAACTCAGACACAGTATACTGACTCCGGGCCGACCAATCCTTGTTTTAGCCCCTTAATGCCGAGCGCCAGACGTAACAACAAGTATCATCTTTTGACGTATTTTGGTATGGCAGGGATCAAACTGTCCATGGTTAGCTAATAAACAGGGATTATTATACGAGCATGTGTATCATACTGAAGTTTCGAAAAGAGAATCATAAATGTTTCCGAGCGAGAGCGAAGGACGTACATGAATTCTTGCAGGAGTTTCCTAAAATCAATATGACACACATGCAAGTGTAATAATTTGTTTATTACCCTTTATTTTCGTAATCCTTTCGATCTCCCGACGAAAACCGCCTCTAGGAAAACCGCCGTCGTAGAAAACCACTAATTTTCCAATGGCATCACAATCTTCAGCTATGACTTCTTTTCTAGTGTGACGTCATTACGACTTCATGGTACAATATTTTTCGAATGATTTTCAACAATGGCGTCTGGCCGGGAATTACACCGATGCGCGTGAAGTGATATTTGCACTAGTGCACATACAAGTTTTTTTTATGAACTCGGAAATTTCTTAATAACAATATCGTCATTGACAAGTTTATTTTATCTCATGTTGAGGCATCTGGTGATTCGACGTTTCAGCATCATAATAATAATGATAATAATAATAATAATAATAAACCCATATTGACATGTTTGTACTGAAGTATATCACTGGCTATATTGGGTTTTAGTTAGCATGGAACTATCCAGGGTTTCATCTTACTATGCATTAATTATTAATAAATGTTGACATTACCACACCCTCACTGTATACAATTAGAATATTAGTTCAGCATACTACTTTAAGTATCTTAAACTGCAATACAAATCACCTCAAATTCAAAATTTTAATTTTGATTATAATCCGATTGCATTAATATGGCGGGCGATAAGTCAAACAAACATGTTTCAGCGGGTACCCAGATTTGTATGCGTCTATGTTGGGCTCACTGCATAGGCAAATCCGTACATTTCGTTGAATACTTGATATTTGCTGGAGCTGAGAAAATTCCTTGAGTCACGAAAGAGGTCGACAGGTTGTGTGCATAATGTAACACAGCAGAGGCTTGCTCATGGTCGAGTGCCCCGGAGCTGTCATTACCCTCATTCGTCATGTCCCACTAAACTCAAATGCCTTAGCCAAATTCAAAAGCGGAGTAGCCCCAATAAACATAGAGACTGGACGATACACAAATACACCGGTGGAGGAGAGAACGTGTTTTTACTGTGAGAATGAAGTTGAGGATGAAATCCATGTTTTATTACACTGTCCCCTTTATAATGATATACGTTTTACCCTCTTAAGTAAATGTGTGGATAAATGTTGTACTTTTAATGATTTTACAGATGTACAGAAAGTTAGTTTCATCTTAGTCCATTCTGATGTTGTTTTTTATTCCGCCAAAACCTGCAAACTTTTAATACAGAAGCGGAAACAAGTTTTATACTATAATCGGTAATGGTTTATTTCGTGTATATTTTATGATATTTCAATGGTATATTTTCTATGTTCTTAGTTTTGTAGTGATAACCTTTTATGTGTATATAGTTTTATGTTTTGTGTATTTTTAGTTCATATATAGTCTCTCGTAACCCTTAACGGGTGGCTCACTTTTTATTGTATTTTGTATAGCATATTTTTACCTTGTACTTGTGAGGTGAGACTTAAATATATTATCTGTCTGTCTGTCTGCCTGTCTGCCACTTGTGTGTGCCTGTTGTTCAAAACATCCTATTTAAAGCGCCTTTGCGGCGTAACCTTATCCTCACAAACTCAGCTCTTATCGCACATAATCTCAATTAAAACATTGGTATGAACATTCTTTTAAATATAAATTAAATTATTGACTTTACTTTATCGAGGTTAATTGTATGGTGTTATCCACCTTTCTTCATAAATAGTGTGATTCACGTTCAGAAGAGATGCACAGTAATTCCCGTTTGTAGTCTGACTAAATGGGGATTCGCTTGGCTGAGGTGTTTGGGAGTCTCCATATTTTAGGTGTCCTTTAAGGCACCGCAATTCGCTGTGCAGAGTTGCGTCCCTTTGTCACGCCAGAAACCTATGATTGTGGGTTCGAATCCCGGTTCGCCCTGATTATGTTTCTAGGTTTGTCAGCGCACCATAACCGTGCTCGTGGGTAAACATCTGAAACCTGCATCACTTCGAGCTTTCCTCCAACATTAAGCTGACACGCCGTAATATAACTGGAATACTGTTAAAAGCGGCGTTAAACCCAACTCACTCCATATTTTAGGTGATACTGACTAGGCAACGCTTTCTCGAAAAAGTCTCATTCCGTCATGACTGTATGTAGAGAAGGCAATAAATTGAGCTGACTATATCATAATTTAATTACGTGTTCCAGGTATTACAGTGATTAACTAGTGGCTGCAGAAAAGGTGCATCTAGGTTCGTAATCGTCATGATGCTGACGATATGTCATCTCTGGTTCAGAAATCGCTAATACAAATATAGATAATAATATTAATTGTTATCGTTATATTGCCTATGATTTATACAGTTTAAGAGTATTTGAGTTCTTGTACAACACGAGGTAAAGAAGATTCAAAATTAACTTTTGTCACATTCACTTGGGTTTCATATGAATGCAATTTGTCATACACAGTGATGGATGAGTAATACTGGTTTCATGTCAAGTGTTTGTTTTTACATGTCAGTCCATCTTTCACAGAAAGGACAAGATCACAACCAGTGTTGGGCTACACTATGTGTCATACCTTATGTTTGAGGCGTAATATTTAGTAGGATGTGAATGTATGTTACCTGTAAATAATCATGTCTGGACCAACCAAATCACTGACTAACAGTAAGAGAAACGTTCATCAGGGTACGACAACATGATCAACATATTCCAACTTTTCAGTTCTGCCACAGATTCCTGGCATGGACAGTTTAGAAAGGCAGCATGTCTGCACAACTTGATATTTGCAAAACATACAAGCATAAAACATACGAGTGTTTTCAAATATTTTACTCTCATACATGCATTTACAGACGGATGTATAAAATGTGAGACAGTAGAACATATAACACATGTGATAACAACGGTCTTGACATCATTTTTGTTTTCACACAACTCGGTCTGTTATAATCGGTGAGCCAGGAAAACGGCATATAATCCGAGGCGGTAGCAGGCAGACAATATGCAGGCCCGGTCGTTGAAAATGCGCAGCATATCAAACATTGTACACCTACTTTCACCCCAGTGGCGGGTTTTTCCTGTGGGTAACGATTTCACCTGCTTTTTAGTATAGTCTCTTTTGCGATATTTCTGGTATTTTTCAAATGTAGCTTAGGTCAAGAATTTGTGATTAAGTATGTCCTAAAGTTTTAATATGTGTAAAGTTGCTATGTTGAATTTACTTGCCGCGGAACGTGTTCAGCCGACTATGACCTCGAAAGGAGGAGGAAGAGGTGATTGTGCTTTGAAGCATGTAATTTTGGAGGATATCACCTACCTGTACAGCACAGACCATGTGTAGAACCTCTATATATAGTCTCCACCTCCGATGTATTTCGTTTCAGCCTTTGCAGCTGATAGACAACACTGAAACATTATTTCTTTTGTATTCGATTTGTTTGATAAACGTTTGAATCTTGTCAGACAAAAACAATGCGATGATTAATGTAACGTGATAACGTTAGCCTCTTGCTGAAATGAGCTCTCGACATCTACCTCTAATGTAGAAGACGCTCAACTGAAGATGCAATTCATATCATCACTTGATAGAAAATATAATCAACACTAAAGAATAATCAGTCTCCACTATCTCCTAAATATAACTATCTAATTGTTAGTCTGTTCCTGCACTTGGGGGCTAATGCCTATGACGTCGGAAGTGATTACTGTTGTCACTCGGTCAACGGAACACAGCACTGTCAGTCAAAGGAAGACGGTTGTCGTACATGGAAGTTGGTGTTCACTCCCCGGATTCTGGAAGTGAGTGGTGACATTGAGCTGAACCCCGGCTCGAAAACCAAGACGGGAGCAGGGGCCATGTTGGAAGTAGAGGCAGGTCAAGTAAACAGACAGTGCTAAACTTCACAGGGGTTTTGCATAATTATGAACTCGATCAAAATGGCGAAAGTATGTCTCAAGCGCTAATGCTTATAAAGTCAGAACTAGCATCGCTTAACAATTCTTCGACTCTGTGTTTCGAGAGCTGACTGGTAATTATGAAATCCTGAAAGAAGAAACAACAGAGCTGAAATCTTGTGTGGATAAACTGGAAAAAAAATTGGACAATAAAGAGGCCCATGTTAGTCGAAGTTATGTGATTATTCATTATATTGAAGGCAAAAGGGCGAAAGGTGGAAGGACACAGAAACGGGTTTGTAGAACTTTCCAGAGAATACTTTGAAACATCAAAACTCGCAATCTATACAGATTGTACGCGCCCATCGCCTGAAATCGAATAATCCAGTCAAACCTAAAATTGTCGTGTTTACTTTCTACATCGAAACTGAAGAATAGAGAAGGACCACGTGTTGCTAAGGATTATACCCAGAGAGTTCGTGAGCTGATACCCTACATGATACCAGGAAGGTAGAGTGTGAAGACAACTTATTTGTATTTACTTACAATAAGTTGGTGATCAAGGACAAGGCATAGAGACTTGAGAACATTGACATTGAAGTGATCGGAAACAAAAGGAGTACAGGATTAACATCGGATACAGACCAAAGCCCACTTGCACAAAGCGATCTTAGCGCTAAGATGATCGTAACTCCCATACTTTTACATAGGCTTACGATAGTATTAGCGCTAAGATCGCTTTGTGCAAGAGGACCCAGGACCCGGACGGCGAGATGTCGACAATCTAGGGGCGTGGCCATGGCCTGGTTTGAAACATTGCATCGAAGTGTTCGAACAGCCTGAACGAAAACACTTTACCATGCAATGTAAGTAACAATGGATTGGATTGGAACATTATATATGAAGTTGGATATTCAAGGAATCCATTCTGTCATTAATGATCATTCGTTTATTCTCGCTTTTGATGTTATATGATACTATGAAATCATGCATAGTGATCGACAGCCTGCTAACATATCATTCGAGAAATCCCCGCTCTTACGGTTTTAGTGTATTGTGGTAAAGATGAACTGGACTCTCGCAAAGCAGTTGTTAAATTAAATGTGAACATGGGTTTAGAGATGAATATGAATAAGTCTAACATAATTGTTATAGAAACTGTGGTTACTTACGCACTGTAGAAAAGAGGTTTTATTCAGGAGTTGAAATGAAATCTCTAATCTAATAATAATTATCTAGGTACTATTTTCTCCTCCAAATTAGTGTGGTCAACGGCTTGTGAAACATTTTCTATTCAAGCCAGAAAGGCTAGCATTCCTATTCGTAGACTATTAAGAAGTTATCCAGATTTACCTTTTCATGATATTCAAACAATATTTGATACGACGATATTTAAATTGTTTAGTGTATGATGCAGACATCTGGGGATTCTCTTTTAGGGAAGCCTTAGAAAAGGAATGTCCATTATTACAGTCGTTCCCTGAGATATGTGTGTAGACTATTACTTATGGAAAAGCATAGATGCACAAAGTCATGTTACGGCATGATGAAACGCATGTTCAATCAGATGTAAAGATATAGAGTTTCAGAATTGGCATGATAAGATTTCAAGATCGTGCTTTTTGAATTTCTATAGTGATATTTAGTCTGTCCAAGAAGTTGAAAAATATTTAACTTAATTATTTAATTGTAAGGACTTTTTGCGAGTATTTTGTATTTTTTGTTTGTGTTTGTGCACGCCGGAAACCTCTAGGTTTGTCAGCGCCATATCCGTGCTCGCTGGTTTGAGATCTGCATCACTTCGGTCTTTCTTTCCACATTTAGCTGGCACACCGTGAAATAACTGGAATACTGTTAAAAGCGGCGTTAAACCCAACTCACTTACTCACTTTAATTAACCTCCCGAAAATACACGGGAAAAATAGTGTATCCTAACTTTTTTCTTCAATAAAACTATATGATTAACTGTAAAAATTAACATATAATTTCTCATGTTGTTGATATCATAATTAACGTAGGAACTATTATTAAATGACCCGGAGGTAAAACCCATATCTACGAAAAGCATTACAGGTAGACTTCGTCATATAAATTATGTTACCTGGTCGGTGGTTGTAATGATCCCACATTCGTTCACCAGTTTTGACAGGTTTTCCCGCTAGTGTCCTTGACATAGTTTATAGAGACACCCACCGTCGGCTTCATGTTGAAATGAAGGCGTCAGGTTGTTTACAGAGGGAACGGTTGCTAGCGTAGTGAATTTGGGGCTATAGTGCATGCAATGGTGAGTAGCTTTCCTAATTGTTAATCACTTAATATATTCTATATTGGTTAAGGTGTATTTATGTAAGTCTAAGATAGTTAACGTGTTGTAAACTTGACATGTACTACTCACATTTCAAGGCTCTCTGTCCCTGTATTTTAAAAAAATGCAATACACAAGAAGTTGATATCTATAAAGTTACTCAACCAGCAATGACAATCAAGCTGTTAATCGGTTTCAGTTTTCATACATTTAAGTTCTGCATTGATTTAAATGTAGGTTAAAGGTTTACAACAACAGTTAATTCTACAATCTGCAGACACTCACAGCAAAGGTCTGATTGTTGGCGTTGACATCTTGAAAATACAAAATTAATTTAATTATACGCTGAACTAGCTATAACACCTGTATAATTGTTACTCAATTCATAATCCTAAAATGTTATAATTAAACCCTGAAAACATTGATATGTGCCCTGTCCGATCAGCGTTAGTTTAGACATTCTTATATACCCACAAATAAACAACCACTACATTTTCGTTCACTTTACCATTGATTGGCTTTGTTTGGAAAGCTCTTGTTGTAGACAGATGCATATAAATGTTATACAATATGATCAGGTTCTAGTTTCCTAGTGTTCCAAGTTACATTCGGGGCAGTCGGGTAGTCTTGTGGTTAAAGCGTTCGCTCCTAACGCTGAAGACCAGGGTTCGATTCCCGACAAGGGCGCAATGTGTGAAGCCAAATTCTGGTGGACCCCGCCGTGATATTTCTGTAATATTGCTAAAAGCGGCGTAAAACCTCACTCACTCACTCACACACTCACACACTCACTCACTCCAAGTTACATTCGCCCTTGTACAATGTATGCATTCATGTAAATCAAACAAGCTCAACCAAAGTAACCTGTGGACAACCACTGTTTTTTTATAGTGATTATTGATGAACCTATTAATGAAACAATCCAGGACAATTGTGTACACAATACATTTAAAATAAATAATTTTAAATTGACAGCATATTCATAACACATTTGTGATACCTTAATATACCATGTTCAGAAAGAAAAGTAAGAGTGTTAACTTCACACAAGTTTGTAACAAAATATTGAAACGATATCTAGGGCTCCTCCCATGGGCGTTTTGTGCAGGAAAGGGGCTACATTGGGGTGTCTGCCTTCAACGGTTGACTGTCTTCAGCTGAGTAGGGTGTTGTCTTCAGTGGAGTGAAGGCTGGTCAAAAAGTTCTAAGCCTAACAAAGAAAACCAACAATTGTGAAAATGATTTTAAGTTTATTTTTTAACATAATCTCTAATATCGATAGTGAAGCTTTTCAATGCCAGTCAGGAAGAAGTTTTATGGAGCCACCTTGAAACACCCATTCACGGCAGCTTTGAGGTCATCGTTGTCGTCGTGTTCTTACAGTTCAGGTGGGAATGACTTGGTGTCAGGTCTGGCGAGTATGGAGGGTAAGGAAGTTCTTCGAACCAACATTGTCGCACAGTATCCTTTGTAAGTCGCGATCGAGAGGTGTGAGAAGAGGCATTGTCATGAAGTAGTAGAACTCCAGCATTCCTCTGCCCTTTATTGGACAAAATCTCCTAGGCGATGACGCAAATCAGCATTGTAGGTACCAGTAATCGTCTTTTGACTTTCTAGTTAATCAACAAGGATCACACCCTTTACATCCCTGAATACAGTGGCCATAACTTTCTTTACAGATCTTGAAGAGTTGAATTTTCTTTGGTGCTGGAAAAGTGAAATAGTGCCATTCAATGGATTGACGTTTTGTCTCGGGATCATAGTGGTATACCCATGTTTCAACAACAGTTACTAATATTTTCTCGAATTTGACGAAATCCTCCCCAATTAGCAGATTTATTATCGATTTATAAATGTTCATGAATCCATGGCTCAGACCTGTGTCTTCCTCAAGTTCAGCAATAGTCTTTACGTCTTTCTGACTGTATAAGTTTTTTCTATCTCATTTATTGAATCTTCACCATAAAGGCTTGTTCACCCAGGCTTAAACATAACTGCCCAACATTTAACAGTGGAACAGCTAAGGCACTTATCCCCATATACCTGTTACATGCTGTCATGAATTCTTGGGGAGTACTTTTCTTTAAAATTAAAATGTGTCCATGTGGACCCCTATCACGTTCAACTGGCTGCCACTAATATACAAACGGCTTCAACAGGCCAAATACACTCGTAATGAACTACAATGACTAGTTCATTTTGTTGTGGCCCATAGTTGAAGATTAATCAGGCTTAGAACGTATTTGACCAGCCCACATATACACAGGGGTTGTCTGTCTTCAGCTGTGAAGATTCCTGTTTACAGGGGTTGCCTGTCTTCCGTTGAGAGCATTGCTGTTTACAGTGATCGACTATATATCGAAGTTGGAGTTGCCTATATTCAGTTAAGTGTGTTGTAGTTCATAAGTGCCTATATTCGGTGTACAAAGTGGTTGCCTTGAAAAATGCGCTGCCTGGCAGTGCAGTGTTGTTTGTGACTGCTTGCCTTCAGAGGAGTACAGTAATGTATATGAGTATTATGTGTACCTATGTTAAACATGTATTTAATATGATATTTGACTCTTCGGTAGAGAACAGCGTTGTGTGCAGGAACTGCCTATATTCGGTGTTGCATTTACTGATGGCTTGTCTAGCTCTAGTGGAATACAGTGTTGTTTATAGGTGTTGCGTGGCTTCAGTGGAAAACAGTCTTGTATATATGGGTTGCTATTTGCTGTAAACAGGGATTGTCTACAGTCAGTGCTGTTGAAAAATACGGTTGCCTGTCTTTAGTGGAGTGCAGTGATGCCTTCACGCAGTGGAGTGAAGTCTTGTCGCTTGCTTTACCTTTGCAGTTTTGGCTATAGAGATTGCCATATATACTTCTGACAAAAGGGAACCGATGATATGATAGTGAAGGTGTCTATAAAATTATTTCGGAGGTGTAGATCAATATCTGGTGTGTCCACCATGGTGGGAGATACATGCGCGACAACTTGATGACACACTGTTGATTAACTTGCGTATGGTTGCACCTGAATAGCTACCCCAAATCTGGGCCACGTTGGCGGAGGCTGGGTCTCTTGTGTACACTCTCCGTCTATGAACATCCCACAGATACTCTCTTTGGGACATGTCAGGGGTGGCTGTATCTTCACAGATAAAACAATTGTCCCCCTGGGAAGGTACGTAAGTCCAGTATCATTCAACGTATCGTTTCCTTTCTCGGTGCTTTTAATCGTAGTATTTTTGTTGATTTTAACTCTTTGGCTAATCTGTCTGATAATTGCCAGTGGCCAGAGGGATGGTGTAAATCCTGCTGGGGTACCATGTAGGTAGCAGAAGTACCGTAAGTCCCCATGATCCCTAGTATGGTGGCCTAACTTTGGTTGCTGGCGATCTACAGCCCGTTTTTATATTGTATCGTTTATATTGTATCTGATTATTTTATTGCTCTAAAACTAGTTTTATAATTATAATCTGTGATATATTGCTGGTGGTTGTACTGTCCTTCGATGACAGCTTTTAATATATAATATAAATGCCTAACTTGTTCAACCTAGTTCACATCGCTATATGGCTGAAATATTGCCGATGCGATGTAAAATTTAACTCACTCACTCACTCACATGTCAGGGGACTTATTGGACCATTCAAATGTCCATATGCGTTCTCACAGGAGATAATCGGTGACGACCTTGGTACAGTGTGGTCTGGCATTGTCATCTTGCAGTTCAATAATTCTGCATATAGTTCTAGCATATGGAACAACGACAGAACGGAAAGTGTCTTCAACAAATCGCTGTCCGGTCAAATGTCCATCCACAAGCACATAATTCCGCACCACTAAATAACACTACCGCCCCCATACTGATCATGATCATGAATTGTTGCCCTGGCATACCACTCGCCGCTACGTCGCCAACAAGAATTTCTGCCATCTGTAAATCGGGATCAAGACCTTGATTCGTCTGTAAAGATGGTGTAGCGCCATTGGCTCACAGTCCGTCCCTGGTTTTGCCTGTCACATCCAAATCTTTGCCATGTATGGTAACCTGTTAGGGTCACACCTTTCACAGGACGCCTTGCGTTCATGTGGGATCTATAGAGCCGATGTTTACCGGTTGATCTTGAAATTCACCTTTATGTTATTTACGGAATTTTCTATTAATAGATCAGATACGAACCTATGTATCTGCAATTAAGTAAGTAAGTGCAATTAATGTTATGAAACGATCTAATCTAGGTGTCGCTTGTTTAGGCATGCCATGCCACATGCCACATCCGTTTTAGGGTACGGTCGCAAAGTTACACTTTCTGATTTGCCAAACATTCGGTCAATTATTAACGTTCCCCCATCTACCGTTCCAACAATTCCCGATTTTATCGGTTTAGAGAGATACTTCACTCGGAGGCATTAGCTCCATTACATGAGTGAATGTGAGTTGCCCTATAGGCTTACACACATGGTTTTGTGTACACATACATCCCGTGTTGTTCATGTATGATGTGAAATTGCTCTGTGTTTAGATGTTGTGATCAGTAACGCCACTTTATTGTAAATGTACACCCCAAGAGCATGTACATCTTACATTCAAATCACTACTTTCTTTTATTTTTTTGTAAGCTGCATATTAGTTTAATATTGTATGATTGTGCAGGTCTTACCTATTTGTCCGAGTAGTGATGTATTAAATGGTAGCCTGTCGTCGGTGCAATTGTTTGTAAAGGCGTTCGTGTCTTCAGTGAAATGTTTCTTGTGGTTGCCTGCCTTCTGTGTAGTGTTATATAAAAGTGTTGCCTGTCTTCGGAGAGATACATGTGCATACATGTAGCTAAGGTGTCGAGTTCAGTGTTGTGTGAAGTGGTTGTCTGTCTTCATTGCTGTATAGCTATCGTAGATGTAATATAATTAATTTGTTGTTACTGGTACAATGTTATCTAACATGACTTAATTATATAAAGGTACACTGCAAAGGGCTTTCCAGTGGCTTTTGTTTAAAAATATATCACAGCCCCAAAGGACGTAAACAATGGTTTGGTTCCCCCTGCCGTTTCTAACAAAAGGTAGTCAGTACTACATACATAGCAGTATGCATGTCTGGCTAATACAGCGCATGCCCTCTCATGTCGGTGGGTTATTGTGCCGTCATATAATTGTTTGTTTAGCCTTTTGCGTCAGTGCATTCTGTTTTATCGAATGATCGAGGCTGTTTGTTCCCAGTCGCTGACATGTTATATTTACTTTAACTGGGTCGATGTTTCTGCTTCGTATGTTTCGTTGAACATTTGATATGTGCTCGATGAAAAGTCTTAAAATATATATAATTTAATAAACACTGATCATGAGTCATGTAACAAATCAGAAAGTTCTGCAGAGAATACACCACAGGACGCGTTTGAACATGATCGAGGACATCTGAGCTGCAAAGGTTATGTACAGTTCCACTCTATACTAAATTTCTTCACCTTTTAAGCCTAAGGTTAGTGTTACTCTCATTCGCCATGTCCCATAAAACTGAGCTGACACTTATGCAAACAGTCCCTGAGCGTTTACGAGGTTCACATTACGCTGATAGCGCTATGGCAGGGTGACCCTACAATGAGATAAACTAATCTTTTATCCCAGGAGGCGGTCAGGTAGCCTAGTGGTTAAAGCGTTCGCTCGCCACGCCGATGACTCGGGTTCGATTCCCGACATGGGTACAGTGTGTAAAGCCCATTTCTGGTGTCCCCCGCCGTGATATTGCTGGAATATTGCTAAAAGCGGCGTAGAACCATACTCACTCACTCACTCACTTTTATCACAGAATAACACAGTGAAATAAAAATGTATTGAAGATAGTTATTGTTTTCAAAACACAATATCATTATTCCCTTTACTTTTTTAAATTCATTTGGGTAGAGATATCCACTTTGAATTATATCGTGAATACGAATCAGAAAAGGTTTATAGTAATTCTCGTGTCAGCTGGTCAGACACTTGTGTTGTATCGTGTCATCGTACCGTGATGAGGGTTATCGTCGTTGTCACTTTCAGTCCAGGTTAAATTATCTACAGACCCTCACAACGCATATATAATGTATTCATATGGTGGGTTAAGAACTGTAAATGAGGATATTAATTTTGATTTCAGGTAATGCGTTTATGACACGATACTAATGAAACGCGTTTCAACTCGTTTATACGATTTCTCTTTTGCAAAACCGTGAAGAAAAGAAGTTGCGAATTTAAGCCTACTTTAGGTGCTGATTTCCACGGTAAAAATTTGAAACCTGCATTTCATAAATACTGAAAACCTATATGTTACAAAACTTTAAACCTTATAATGCTCCAAGCAGCTATGTACAGTTTAACACGTGTGGGTGTTATTTCTGGCACGAATGTACACCTGTCACGTATTACCGACTGTCCTGCATGACAGTCGTATGTAATCTGACTTGCGATAAATATAAACCAAAAGTATAAGCTACAGAGGTTAATATCGATATAGGACACAAAGCGGTATATTTTCCATGCAAGCCTTTGAATTAATTTGCGTTTTGCTAAACTTCGGGGCGTTTCAACAATATTTGTTTGTGTTTTAAGTTACCATGTTTTTGAAGTTGGATAACTCATGATATTTTAAGTTTATTGTGGTGTATTTTATTATAGCGTCGGGGTGGCTAGTAGTGTTCCATAACATTAACTGAAATGCACAGCAACTCAAAACAGAGGATGGTAGCTACCTGGAGACTAAGAACCACTTACAACTATCGTGTGGTGTTTGTGATCGGACGTCTTTATTGTAATAGTTTTGTCTGTTGTCGTTGCTTCTTTGAGACAACTGGAATAAAATCAAGCTTGTGTCAAAGGATTTGCTCGAAATGCTGAAGCCTCAGAACAAAGTTACATTGTTTCAAAACTTTGTTTTTTATTTTCCAACTTTGTACACCACTATCCCACACATAAAACAATTAGGGAAAATCTATGGTGCATTGGTCACTGAACACGGTGGCCATAGATGTACTTACATCTCTATCTTAAAACGTTTGAAGAATTCTGTTAAAAATGACTTCAAATTTCATCGGCAGTTCACTGTGAGAACAGTTTGTGAAATGCTGAACTTCCTTATTAATAACATGTATGTGAAACTTGGAAATATTACATTAAGGCAAGAAGCAAGAAGCTGACATGTTTACTGTGCTTCCTTTTGTTTTCTCATCTTTAATTTATGAATCGCATTTTCTGCAAAAACCAAGAAGTTTACCTTTAGCTTCAGATATTTTGAAGATGTGATATCGTTCAAGAATGCTCAAACATCCAATTCCCTTCCACTGATTCATCCACCTGAACTAGAAATACAAGTGACTGGGGAAACCTTATCTATTTCATATTTAAATCTATGCATAAGATTCAGAATGACACATTTCTATCTACAAGAGCGATAACTTCCAAGAGTGAACATTCCTTTTATGTCGAGAGATATCCCGGCAGCTCCAACCTCCAGGTGTCTATACAACTTTTCAGTACACTCATGAACATGCTTTTTATAGCGTCATACGGCTCGTGCTAGAAATCTGTTTGATCAGGGTTACAACATTTAAAGTCTCGGTAAAGCGTTCACAAGAATGTAGGGCACCTAGCCCAGCTAGATGTCAGGCGTTGAGCAAACATTGACTAAATATCGATAGCCTTGCGTTGGGTCAACGTTGGTACAACGTTGGATTAACGTCGATTATATTTTTCAAGTCCACTAAGGCAGCCTGAAATGTTTGTACGGCACGTATCCAGTTAAGATATCACTAAGCAAGAAGTACATATTGCAAGGTGAATTCCTATTTGAACTCTATCCATGAAACAGCAGGCCAATGCAATGCACACTCTCATGACATGGTACCCCTGGACAGTTTGATACAGAGCCAAGGAATAAAACATCATTTTTTTATTACAAGAAGGTTATATATCATATATGTTTTCAAAACTATTTTCAAGACTATGTGTGCATTTTTCTCAAATGTTTTAATACAATTAAAAGGTATTTGATAATGGACCATGCACAAAACCACACATATTAATGGGAAACATTTGAATTTTTCATGATCCCCATACATTCAGCATTGAGGGCAAGATTGTACCATGCGTTCACGTGTGTGTTCAGTTGAACAGTTAACTTGCCTGTGCATGTATTTGTGACAGGTGCCACCGGTGGGGCAGGATACACTCGCCCTTTTGCGAACACTATGTATCATGGATATAATATGGGTATCTGCCACATTCTCCAAGTGCAATACTATTTCGGTTTGAGGATCGATCCCCAATTATGTGTTTCCATGCATATATAAACATGAAATTTCTATACGATCGTATTCCCATAAACCCATATTTCTGATCCATAAAATACAGCTTGTGTTATCTTTGTATACATTATTTAAAATTTTACTCATATTTCACCATACTTTGCATGATTTACATCCATATTTTAAAAGCTTCAACAGTTGTAGATTCAGGACATCTATCGTAACTCAAAATGCTGGAAAACAATATATTAAGGTAGGTATTAGATGACTCTATCTCTAAATACGGATCTTCCTCTAATTGTGATACAATCCCAACGGTTTTAAAAACACAACTTTAGTTTCACTTTATTAAATATTCCTATATGTCTATTTGACGTTGAAGACGAATTGTATCTAGGGTCAGAGAAAACAGGAGAGCATCCTCTGAAAAAAATAAAATGAATAATTATATTAGCTCTGGAATTAATTTTTGTCATTATTAGATTTTGGTGCTAATTTCAAGTCCATCAACAAAATGAATGAGCCTAATACACAACCCTGACGCACTCCTAACGGGCAACCAAACATACTTGAAAGGTACCATAAGTGCGCATTCAAGCTCTAACTGATTTTCCAACTTTGATCATCACCAATGTTAAACAAAATAAGTGCCATTAGGCCTTAAAGTTACCGACAAAACATGAATACAATTTACTTCCCTTTTAGAGAGTAATAGTATTGTGTTATTTAACCTTGTAAAATGAAAATATTGTCCATTGTTGAATATCCAGCTTTAAATCATGCTCATTAAAGCGTATTCTTTGTCAACTTTTCTATCATATGCAACTCTGTGCTTTGATGGTTTAATCTTTCCCGAATGTATGTGACAACATTGTTTTTATCTCAGACGAGTAATCTTCTTGAGATAAAACAAAATCGCAAAATGTTGAGGGTAATAAAACGTGCATGAATTACTCTATGAAAGACATAAAAAACTACACGATGTATGCTATGTAATTATAGCATTAACACAGGTGCGGGTTGCAAAGATAAAGAAGTCTTAGTTTGAATGAAATATAAAAAAAACTCAAGCAAGCTCATTGATAATATGTGATCAATATTACTACCAGACGTTTTGGATCTTTACTCTTTGAGATTTGTGATCAGATTATCGTGATATGATGCTTCTGGATTTTGTTTGCGGTATGTAAATGCCAATAACAAGGAATGTGTATGCATTACAGCCCACACAGTGTGTAATACGTGTATCAAAGCCATTGGCTAAACTGAATTGGGCGTCCATTTCATAGTTAGTGGTTAATGCTGATTTATACTGAACTCTGATGGACACGGTATATTGGTTATTGGAGAAATACATAATACGTATCTGAATGTAAAATCACAGAGGACCATTCCAGCTGAAGACCTGTCTTGTCCAGATTTGCCAGGCTATGTAGGATATGACAGTGGCACTATTTGATAAAGATAAATAACTATAACATTTGCAGATTGGGGATTTACTTATTGAACATTTTTAGATGTGATGTATGGGATTGCAATGCTATATAAACATCACTGTTTTTCATTTGGCACTGCAGTGCCTATTTGATATATCACGCATATTTACTTAGGTTGATTACAGTGCCATGACAACATGTCTAAGAAATATTTAATATTTCTGCTTTATTTATATATTAAAAGGTTAAACCAACTGTTACATATGACAAACCTACGCCGCACTCAGCAGTATCATAGTTGTATGTTAGCGGTAATTAATGTGTATTAGATGTTGTTTTCCAATGAAAGTGTGTTGGTCATCAAACATAGTTTAATACCAAATAATGTTCGAAATACTAGTATGAAATGCGTTATCGCGAGTTATATGTACATGTTAGTGAGTGAGTGAGTGAGTATGGTTTTACGCCGCTTTTAGCAATATTCCAGCAATATCACGGCGGGGGACACCAGAAATGATCTTCACACATTGTACCCATGTCGGGAATCGAACCCGGGTCTTCGGCGTGGCGAGCGAACGCTTTTACCACTAGGCTATCCGACCGCCCCTATATGTACATGTTTGCACAGAGTGTTTGCATAGTTGGTTTTGAAAGTCGTTCTACTTTAACGATGTATGACTCATTGTATTGCATTTAGTATCGAGTTATCAATGGTAGCCTGGATACGAGGTTTTAACCAATTAAAGAAGCAGTCACCTTCTGTCAGCGCACAGTTCAGATCAGAGGGTGTAGTTGATGTACTACAGGGCGCAGTGACAGGGAATGAAGCTGCTCAGTCGCAGTGTTCAGCCTTAAAGCTCTTCTCAGGCAGCCTTGTCGCTATGTTAAGATTACTTAACAATCATGATGATGCTTGCCTAGTTAGCATATATGCAGACAAAGCGTTCTTTAATCACATTCTACATGGTATTTTATTTTTCATCTCATAAGTAATAACACTGCTGTTAACAATGCCACTCACTGGCTGCTGTACTCGTGTACAATGATGTTTTATAAGGTTTTATTCATGCTTTGAAGCCCCCACCTGGTGCGTGTTTGTCAAAAACGGTTAGCTCCTATCGTTTTGTATAATATTATCAATTGTGTCAAACTTTTTTTAGAATCATTGTGGTTACATGCAATAATGTTATTACACTGTTTGCATTATTTCTATAGGAAAGTGTAACAATATAAGAAACAAATGTGCCATGAACCTTATATGTTTATCCTGATAATTCCATACAAAAGCAACCTTTTCGATATTTCATTGTAAAATTATGAGACGATATGAAGATAAATAGCTATATCATAATGAACAAGTACATGTTAAATGTTTCAAACATTTTTTTTGCGTACTGGATTTATGTAAAAATCTGTGTGCATGTCTCCTCAAAGAAATATCACACAATCTAATTTCGGTATATATTCAAGACATTATTTACATATTTTACTATCGAGATTTTCAAAACAAATACGGAATTTTGGTGCGATGATATGTTAATCAACATAAAAATGTTGTCTTTCTTCGATGTCGACAAGGACATAAAACAAGGAATGACGTTAAACACAAAGATGTCATATTTTCAATAATTTAATTAATTACATTTGACGATAAGGCTAGTACACCTTTGATAATGGTGCAAGAGAAGTCAACATACACTACACAGTCCGATGAATACGGGACTAATTTACATGTTCGATAGGTCCATCCATTTCGCTATTCCTTTAATTTTCATGCAGCACGATTTCTTATGACTTGTGGCAATACTACAGCGTATACAGTTTCACTATCCATATTTGTGATCGAATAGTTAATAAAACAATAAAACCATACGAAAATACATTGTCCTTATCCACAGCAAATTCCGACCACGTGACCCGAATTACAATGGATTAGTTCTAAGCGTAGCAGGGTTATGCACCTCATTCATTGTGCATGTGCACACCCCACTATCGTCTTTTGACGTCATAGAGGAAAATTGATTTCCTTCATTTGTGGCAAGCTGTTTTTCGAATCGATCTTATACCGCTATATATAAACATACACATCCATTTGATGTATATTTATGTCGTTCAGATGTTAGGCAGTTTTTCTTTCGCTCACTGTGTCCCTAAAGCTGTTAAATTGAGCCATTTCGTCGCAGAGTATTTTCATTGGTGTACGATATAAATCGGAGAACATTGCTGTTTTTTTTAAATTTCGTAAAACACTTTGCAGTGTCTGTTTTTCACACCAGTATAATAATTGCAGTTAAATTTACAGCAGATAGGACATTTACTATTCTACATCTAGATTTCCACGTAATTTTAAAGTCGGGGCTAGCCCCTGTGCCGCGGAGCGCAATTCTCGCACAAGGTTCATTTTTAAGATCTTGTGAACATGTGTGTGAGGAGTCGACTGGTCAAACATAGTCCCGGCTGCCAGTGGCTACTAGTGACCTCAGAAGCCTAATTTCACCCGAAATAGCCGATAGTGTTCAGATAGTTCCTGTCCCTACGGCACATTACATAGGAATAAGTTAACGAAGTCGAACGCCAATATAATACATCTGAATTGCAATACTTCTATATTTACCAACTTGTTATTAACTATACTGAACAACAAAAGTTCCTGTGACATTGAATACGATTTAATGCAAAGTTATGTTTTTTTACCAAATCTAACTAAAACAATTTCGGTTTGCAACAGGTAAAAGACTCATGTAAGTGTTCAAATGGTTTGATTTGCCATACTGACTTCAGAAAATGCGCTATTTCATAAAAAATACATGAACATGCCAAAATGTCAATTTACAAATCAATAGCGTGTGTGTCCCAGCTGGTTACGATGCAAGCAACACATCTTCGTCTCATGGAATGGACCAGGCGTCGCACAAGTTCCTGTGGAATATCTGTCCATTTCTGCTGGAGCATGTTTCGAAGTTCCTGGAGTGAATGACGTCGAATGCGCCGATCCATCTCATCCCACATGTGCTCGATTGGTGAGAGATCAGGGAAGCGAGACGGCCAGGGGATGTCATTCACGTTGTTTTGTTGGAGAGAATCCTGATCAAGTCGAGCAATATGAGGCCGGGCGTTGTCATGTTGAAAGGTAATGCCATGGCCATGACTACGCAGAAACAGTAGAACAACCGGGCCGATGATCTCGTCGCGGTAGCGCTGTCCATTGAGATTTCCCTCTACCACTATCAAACGTGTCCTCTATCTTGCTGTTATCCCACCCCATACCATAACGCTGCCGCCCCCGAACCGATCCTCTTCCATGACACATTGATTGACGTAACGTTCACCTCGACGTCGGTAGACTCGAATCCGTCCATCGCTGTGGCTGAGGTGAAAACGAAACCCGTCAGTGAAAAGAACTTGTCCCCACTGCATGGCCGTCCAGCGTAGACGCTGTCAGCGCCACTGTAGACGTGCTTGACGGTGGTTTCCTGTCAAAATGGGACGTCTGGCGGGTCTTCTGGCGACAATCCCTGCACATCTGAGGCGGCGACGTACAGTTTGTGAAGATATTCGTCGAAGGCCAGGGACGCTTCTTGCAGTCACTGTTGCTGGCTGGAATCGAATTCGTAGGTGTGTTGTTCGAATCCAGTTATCTTATTGATTATTGGTTACGCGTGGCCTGATGTTTTAAAAACTGATGGTGGATATTATCATTAGCCTTGTTGTGGTCATTTGCTGACACCATAATCTTATTCCGAAGTATCAAACATACATTTAAAATTGTATTTCCTTGTGTTTTTGAGGATCATGGATGATAGATAAGGAGTTTTGAGTCGTTTTCAGTCGAATCGGCCAATCCCTAGTTTTCAATATTTACCCTACAAAACCTGGTGTGGCAATGTCATTGTGTTAAGAGAAATATTATCTGAGTCATTGCATGTACGGCAGTGTGTTGTCATCCACACGTGAATTTCAAATCGGGTTTCTTTCAATAGTTCTTCAAGAAATTGAAACCGAAAATATTTTACATTGGCATGCAATGACTTACTTGTGTACAGTTATGTAATATACAAAAACGTATATTGTGCAATTCAAGCATGAAAAGGTGAAATCGTGTACTACGCATTTGTTGCGTTGACACTGTTCGCGTTAACTATCTGGCTCCTTGCCTTGAATTTATTTATATGCGGGACATGAATCGTTTGGTGTAACTTGGTAGAGACCTCGTAAACGCTTCAGCAATATATCGGCTGAAAATAGAGGTTGGACGACAGATTCAGTGCATATGCATTAGTTTCTGAGACAAGTTGCTCCAGTACAGTTGAGCCCTGTGTTACATATGCATTGTGTTCTATGTCACAGCCAAATGTTTTAAACAACACTTTTATGTCCAAGATATCAGAGGGGAGATTAGCCATCAGATTAGTATTGTGGTTGTTAGTAATGAAATAATCCATCAGTTTATCCCGTCCCCTGGTATAAAACATATTCATTCCGTACAGGGAAATTATAAGAATTACATGTTGGCAGCATAAAATATTTTCTTCTGTCCAGGATTAGGTTCTCAGGCAATACTTCCGACTAATTTATCATGTATATTTCCAGATGATATTCATGTGATAACACGATGGATGCAGAATGCATACAGAGTACGGAGTATACTGTGTCTGAGTTGGGTATTCATTTTGAACTGGTATCTCAGTGGGCTGTCACTATAAAATCGGCATTAGTCCGGACTAGTACAAGTAGCCACACACAACTTCGCGTGCATGCACGTCGCTATATGATAGATAATATTGGACTAATTTATCAAGTGTTTTTCACAGTTTATAAAACAATTGTCTGAAAATTTGGAAGCTGTATCAATGTTTCTCATTTGACGCTATATTACTGTAAGAAAGTATATCATTATGCCTGTCTACTTTTACCTTAAAATTGCGTTAGTATGCTGATTCAAACGTAAATAATTAATTCAAATTCCTAATGATGTGTACAGTAAGTCCTCTGCGATGATCAACCGTTAAGATATGATGTTTAACTAATTCCCTTTCGTGTACTTTTACCAATAAATCAACCTTTCCCGAGCAACAATTCGTATCAAAAGTTGGTTTAAAGAAAAGAAGCAGTTTTGTGGACGAGGGATCTCACACAGGTCCAATGCTGGACAATTTTGAAACCTGAAGTCCTATACCTGTAGCTACATTAATAAAGCATTTGTAAGTTCTTCCGGTTCAATGGCATTGACCTTTAATTTAATATCAGCCATGAACTGTTCAGATATATGTGTATAAAGTGTAGTCAAATTTCAGAAATGTGTACTTTATTCACGCTTTTCGGGAGATCTACATTCTACAGAGTGACCTTGACCTTCACAGTCATCCCATCTCATGCGAGAATATTATGAAGTCTCCATACTATACTAACAATACTTACTGAATGAAACTGTTCACACGTCCTTTTTTTAATGAATGACCTTCAACGCGACCTTGACATTTGGAAGATACCGATTGCAAAAACTGTTGACCTGGACCTTTCTTGAACACAAGCATTTTATAAGTCCATCTAACACTGAGTGATCTTGACCGTCAAAGTCATCCAATCACATGCGAGAACATCACTTTTGGCAAACTTAAGTGGTGTTACAAACATTAAAGCTGCTTATCACATTTTCAATCATTTCTGAAAGATAATATTTACTAGTCATTTCATGAGTCTCTTACCTTCAAACTGACCTTGACATTTGACATAGCATTATGCCCGGCACTGCGTTAACTTTTTAGGGTCAATCGTAAATCATTGGAAAATGATTCTAATGGATTTCTTTTAAAACGTGATCTTACACTGTCATGTCAGAAGTTTTCTCCAGGGGTATAAAGGAGATATATCATGTCTTGGTTGCATCCATATCATACATTCGACTTCCCATTATTCTCTGGTGCCCTCTGTTTGGTATGACATGGCATCAGATCAGGACAGTATACAGGTGAATACCGTGTTGGGGAGTCTCCTTTTCTGCCTGGACTGTGGGTAGTAGTGGCAACGGGTTGGCTTTGCCAGGGCTCGCCACAAATACACACACACTCTCTGCCCAGCCAGCCACACATACACACACATACACACACACTCCGCCTCACATCACAGTTCACGTCTACTTTAGTCTGTAAAAATTAGACATCAATCCATCCATTCATCAATCAGTATATTTCTTCTTTGTAATCTAATTCAAACATTACAGGTTTTCAGGTTGTAGAGCGATAGACTGGGGCTTGCAGAGAAGGCGCATCCAGCTTTGTTAATGCTATGATGCTGATGACATGTCATCACTGGGTTCAGAAACTGCTAAGAAGTATATAGGTAACCATATTAATTGCTATTGTTATATTGCCTGCAGTTTAAATATCTTAAGAATATTTTAATAATTGTAACAACAGTAGGTTCTGATGATTCAAAATTATTGGACACATACTATTTTGTCTCATATAATGCGAATTTGTCATTCACGTTGACGGATTCGAAATAATGGTTTCAGGTCAGATGTTTTTACTTGTCAGTCAAGCTTCAACAAAAAGGAAAAGATCAAGATAAGTGTTGGGGTACCATATGTAATGTCTGAGGTGTAATAAGTAGTGAGTCTCTGCAGTTGAATGCCACTGCAATTTTCCAACTAAGCTATGGTGACCTGTAAATTATCACGTTTGGACCAAACAAATTTCTCACTAACAGTATGAGAAACCTTCCAAGCCATAGGAGTACGTCACTTTGTCACCAGCAAAGTTGCAGTGCAGGATCAACAGATTTTACCGATCTCACCCAGATTTCCAGAAGCGACAGTTTAGAAAGGTAACCTATACATGTACTGTTATTTGGTATACTGCAATGCATGTTTTTTAGTAAGTGTTTCTCAAATATTTTATTGTCACATGTATATTTACAGATGGGTGCACAAAATGTGAGGCGATAGGAAAATCATACAAGTCTCAATACAACAGTACTAATTGCATCCTTCTTCACACAACTCGGTGTATCATTTGTGCTGGAAAGAAATCTGGACAACTTTTAGAAAAGAAAAGGAAAACTCTTGACAGAATAGGGAAGGTAGTCTCAGCTTGGAGGAACAGCGGAGGGGGTCAAGTTCTGATCCACGTAGAAGGTCAAATACCCGAGGACAGGTGTCTCGAGCCTTTTGATGAGTTCATCACCAGGAGTCTGTCGGATCTCATTGATGACGGAGAGTTATATGTAGACACATACAAGCGACATTGGCTCTCTGATATATATGAGTTTCAAGGTCATACGGACTACGTCTTAGTGAGTGTGAAGGAAACGAATGGGACAGCTACTGTGGATTTTAACACGAAAGTGAGGAACGATATTGAAAACGTATCAGTAACTTCTGCCAGTTTGGCTGTGTGCATGATCAGTAGACAGAATAACACAGATACCAAGAAACCCAAGACAAAAGGTATATGTGAGAATATTCAAGAACTCCATGAAAGCAGGAATATTGAGATCAAACGTTTCCATATTGGCAAATTGAAGAATCAAATAACAAAGCAAATTTCGAGAAGTCTGTCACATTTCGTAGATTATATATGGCATGATCTCAAACTTAAAGACAATCTGACCTCTATGTCCAAGGTTGAGGGAGGTGGGTCATACTATCTTGGGATAAGTGAGGATATTCTGGACATTGAGAGTTACAGAACCAAACTTCTTAACATTGATGGGTTTTGCATGACATTTGAAGAATCTGAGATCATCAGAGCCATTAAAGCTAAACTTCAAAGTGACACAATAGCCTTAGAGCGGAGCACATTCTGTAGTGTCCCTGACGATTTGATTGAAGTGCGGTTACATCCACTACCAGGAAATGAGAGACGTGTTCTAGAGGTAGCTGTGCGCTATTATGATGGCATTGTCTTCAGTGACAAGGACGGACCAAGGGCTTATGAAGTCAAGGACAACACTATACATCGGATGGACAAAGCGACCTGGCTTGAGCGACTAAAACCACAAATAAATTATATAAGGGACTTTCAACATGGCAGAGCACTTGGAGTTTCCCAGCAACATGAGTGACAGTGACGAGAGTGATGACTCCAGTGTGTCCAGCAGGTACAGCTCGGAGGGAGAAGTTCCATTACTGACCTTTGATGACCTTTCTGACTCGGATGATCCAGTATTGACTTCTGGTGAGGCTTTTTGTCTGTTCAATTATAGATACATCGTGTTCATTGCTGTATAATGTGAAAGTTAATCGTTTGCTTTACCTGTTTCAGGTGATATGCTTCCTTTAAGAAGTGTCTCCATAACAGACCAAATGAAAATAGCGAGGATTCTATCAGATGAATCGGGACAACCATGTACGTGTAAGATAGAGACTTCCTGATTGATATCAGAACATGCAATAATTGTATCTGACATGTGCTGCGCCCGATTAAATGCTGCCCGTATGATTTTGTCATATGCACTGTTTCTTCTTGTGCCTTATGATATGTCATATATGTATTATATACACTGTACAACTATATACATATAGTTTTATGCCTGGACATTCCAATTGTTTGAACGTACATAAGCCACGTCCATCTCTTTTGTTATCTCCAAGTTATAAAAGGCATGACACTTCAATGTTTACATTCAGATGTCACACATATATATGCATTTTAAGAAACGTTTATATAAATTTGTACCCCGACATTTGTTGGACTTTATGTATACAAACTTTCGTAGCTTCCGAGCTGCTGATGACCATTAGTGCAAGATGAGCATGTGTGACTCAGTTGATTTCAAAACTTATATCATACTAATTTTGTGATGGCTGTTTCAGTCTTTGGCATCTTCCCGGACGTTATTGAAGGCTTTCTCACCACAAAATATGCCCACATTGTACAGAGGCTGAGGGAGCTACCAGACAGAGATCGTACAGTCACAATCTCAGCGAGCAGCTTACTAAAGATAGTGGACCGATCCTGGGAGGGGCGGGTCCCCGCGTCTCTCCTGTGTGATGTGTGTGTGTTCTCCCCTACACGGCCTGTCTTGGTGCTGACTTTCACAGCCATGGATGGGGTCAACCAGAAGAGCATTCAATACAACACCCAGTTGGCGAGATTGATCGTAAGACATGTGAAGGAGGATACGAAATTTGATTTCAATGTTGTAAACGCTGCTGTAGACAACTTTGTATGTCAGGAGAAGCAAAGTTTTCTGGCAAGGATCGACCAACGTGAGAATGCCGCAGAATGCATCTGCTTCCCTGCCGACCTGCACATGAATAGAGACAAGTGTACAGCCATTATAAAGTCCTTCCTGAAATATCTGCCGGGGGACACTGAGTCAGAGACATCCAAAGAAGATGTAAGTATACATTCCATTTCATAGGTCAAATAAACCAGTTGAATAACCTAATCTTCAGGCAGGCAGGGAGGGTTAGACGTAGACTTAAAATTACCAGGGGTAGAAATAGGGAAAATAAGGGAAAACAAGGCTGTGGATAAATAGAGTTATTACGAGAGTGTGAGTTGATATGGTAAATATACTTAATCAGGCTTAAACATTGTATTTATTCACAAGTAATATCAGTGATTCGGACAGTGATATAGGTAATACGATTCCGACTGACAATGATTTAACTACCATATATGCAAAGTTCATAATTTTTAAAAATATATTTTTAAAGTACAAAATAACTTTGTAATTCTTCGCAGAATGCCCGAGGTCCGCCCGTGAGAGTAAGCGTCCTTTCCTTTGGCAAATGAAAGCTTCTTCAGTGTGTGGTACTACGAGACATTTGTTTAAAGTCATAATGTTAGGAAAGAGTGTCAGATATCTCACATTTATTTATTTTTACGAAATCCAACAATTAGGAATTAAGCTCCAGGCGCAGGTATTGAAAATAATGATTAGCATGCTCTCTAATATCCTTCGATAATATTTCCAATGGTAAATTACTTGTATAGTTCTAAAAGACTTTATCCCCAGTTAGACGTTGATTTTCGATATCTGAGACATCTATTTTCATAATCACAGTTCCTGTAACTCCCTGACTGTTACTTCTGTTTCGATATTTATGTTTAATTTGTAAATACTGCAAGTACTGCCTACCGGTCTTTTTATGTGTACAGTTTTCTGTCTGTTAGCTTTATTCAGCCATGAAACATACCCATGATATGATAAATCATTAAATTGAAATTATAGTTTGTTCCTCATCGCCCCACGCTTCCTAATCAAATATTAGTTTTCCTACATATATGTTTATTTTATTTTTCAAGGCACTTGATGAATTGCGACAACAATTACATACAAGGGAGACCGATCACGACCGTAAAATCAACAGCGTTAATCAACACTACAAAGAGGAAGTATCACAACTGAATTATCTGCATGAACAGCAAAAGGAGAAACTGGAGAGCGAAATCAAAGAATTACTTCTGCAGCTTCCGCATGATAGACAAGGCAAAACAGCTGGTAAATAAAAAAAACATTTGACATATGTAAAACATTATATAAGGTTTTCAGTCTAAGGTTTTGAAACCCTTTAGCACCTGATTAATGTATTTATATGTCTCTGTGTTTTTCCTTGTTGACTCCTTAATTGATGCTAATACATGTATACCTACTGTATCAATATAATACAACTCGTTGGTTAATCACTTGATACCAAACCCAGTGAAACATAGAATGTGACAATGCCTGGATACGATAAATAAAGGATTCATCACGAGTGTTTTTTAATATGGGAAATATCAACCGAGTCTTAGTTAATCGGTATTTGCCGAGCCTTTGGCGAGGCAAATACCGATTAACGGGACGAGGTTGATATTTCCCATATTAAAAAACACGAGTGGTGAATTCTATTTATCATTTTCACATTTTTGCTTCCAAATTAAGGAATAATTGCATTAAACATTAACATCAGCAACTTGTCGAAATCTTACGTGCGTATTCTCACTCGTGCGTAGTGATACATGCTTTCCATAGCCATGTAAACCAAAATAAACAATTCGCTGAGAAAAAAAGTTCCTCGGATTATTTTAAACAAAATACTTGAACAGACTTTGGCAGAATAATTGAAACTTTAATAACGGTAACAACAACGATTCTGTGTAATCTGATTATATCTCTGGTGTAACTTCACTTATAATATATAGTTTCAAATCAAACCGGTCTCTCTTCCGGTTAGCTAATTTGCATATATAATTTGCATACTTTTGTCATTGGGGTATGACATACATGTTTTTATGTCATAAGCTTATGTCATGGATAAATGCTTTAGTTAAATGATAAAAGTCATTATATACAATTTGTAAAAGCAAGTCAAAAGTTTTATGTCGTATGTGGACTTATTCTGGAGTTCATAATTTTACACAGATGACTATGACCAGCCATTTTGTCAGAAAACGGTGTCCTGGATGAACTGAACGTTCTCGCGTCACGACGAAAGAAATGAGTAGAGTTTGGATGTAGAAGTTCACCTTACAAAGAGTTCAAGCTCCACTTTCTTCCCTCATGAGAAAACCGATGCCACGAGACCAAAAGTGTGGGTTCTCGGATGCACTTTTACAATGGAGACAATGAACTGTTGAAGTCGAGTTTCGATGCATACTGGTACATCTCGGTGTCTAGGTTCACATAGTACTTTATAATTCCGCGGTAAATTTGCGTAGAAACGGTTACATTCACAGCGGCAAAACTATTTTAAAAAGGATTAACATTAACAATACCTTATAAATATTGGACAAGCTGACTTCACTCTAAACAGTTGATGTGTAAGTTATCCATTCTCTTACCTCATATAACAAAACACATGATAAACCAGACATGTGATTCTATTAGACCTGCGGGAATCTAGATTAGTGGCGCAAGGATATTTAATAACTCATTTTGAATTTGTTGTTACAACACTTTGGGACGTAATAATAACAGCAGGAACATGTGTTGGTCAGATGATTTCACCAAGTGTGTTATCAATCTGTATATAGTCGAGCAGCAAAACCTAGACAAGCCTTCACCTCAGGTAATTTTCAATGAAATAAAGATTTAATATTTCAGTTTAATATTTGAGTGAATGTATTGGATTCTGATGGAAGGATTGGCATATATGTGGCTGTATATTATGTCTACAGTAGCAAGTGTATCAGTTTCTATTAAAGTTTGCAGTTTGGATGATTTTATTGCTGTGAGAAGAAGGGTGTGTTTAAACGTGTTAATAGACACTGAACCGTGTCTAATGAAATGAAGGAGATGAAAGACACTCTGTCATTGTGTGTCAGCACCACAGTATCATACTACTATGCTCTAATTTGAAATGGAATCAGCATAATATCTTCGCTAACCTATTTCTCCCAAATAATACTCGAAACTATCTTACACTCTGCCGGCTAAATATACTAACGGGCGCATACCTTGTAAAACATTACCAATTTCAAAAATGATAATTAAAATTACACTTAAAGAGGACCTGATTTCTGTTTTCTAGTATATCTGGCATGTGTGTGAATTGCAGAACGTACGTTCTACAAGCAATTCATGTAAACCGAGTTACGCGTCATACTGTAACATCTGAAAATATTTCGTAGCTAACATGGTTTTATTTTCAACAACTTTACCTGAAAAATACCATTTTCCTGACATTTGCATGGCGGTTGAATGTCAATAAATGTTGTGGTGAAACCTTCCGGTGTTCCCCGAAACACAGTAACGCCTCTTTGTTTCTAACAAACTGGCATCACCAGGACATTCCCAATTTTTTATCAGTGACCAAGGAGCTGTTGGTTGGATGCAGGTCCCTATTTTGACATGTGTCATACGTGTTTGAACTATTGACTTGTCGTTGCATTAGACGTGCTACCATTGGGAAAGTTACGCTCACCTTGGTACGTACCGTCACTATTTGATAGTGATTCATAACTATAAACTTATTCTTTAGTCGGAATCGTACAGTAGACTCTGTTCTGAGAAAAAAAATCTTATAATTATAAAAAAGGATATTGTTGCTTTTCTATGAGTATCACATTTCTTCAACATTACACGCTTGAGGTTAGCAGAGAGACATCCAGCTCTTGAATTGTTATAGGCTGTCGTAAACAAGTTCCACTCTAACCAAACAACCATTAACCGATACGTTATTAACAAATGGGTAGCTAGCGTTCATAACAGACCCCGACCAGTGCGACGTCGCGTAACCATGCCTCATCACCATCTTGTGAGGAGAGCTAACGCACACTAAGTCTTTAGGAGTGACCTTATTGGCATTAACGGTAGTTTCACAGGACAATGTCCTGCTGTCTGCCCTGCAGCCTTTGCTGAGACGTTTTCGGCGCCAGTTGTTTTTCCAGCAGCATTACGGATTATGAATGCGACCACCACCCACTGCTCACTCTGAATAGTGTCTTCTTGATCTTGGTGTGATGCTGTAATCCCCTATGTTGCTGCTGGAACCAATGCCTACCAGAATATCCTGTGCACTCATTTTGTTATGCAACCGTCATTCTTTGTCATGCGAGTATTATTTTTACTGCGAAACTCATTTTCAGGTTATTAAAGTTATGATCAATCATTTTCATTTTATGTCAGTAATTACGAAAACACATCATAAGCTGCTACGATGGATTTCTACCACATGGAAAGAACATTTGCCATGAATTTTGAAAATACCCGATTTTGATTGTTTATCAGAGGTATTGAATTACGAAAACCTCCTCTGACTGAAACAGACGATTTGACTGCCGCATCACCACAAAAGCTTATATTATAAAATCAGTACTTTCACAGTCATTGTCTGTACGCATATTCCAAAATCATATCTAAAATTATAGGCTACAAAACGCAAAGTTGCGGTTGATACAATATTCAAACGATATGTGACAATACCTTTCGTTCAGAAAAAACGATAGAAAAATGCAAAGAGAATGTATTTCAAATTTCGAGGTAAACAGAAATCTTGCTATTTGGCGCTTTTCTATATACGATTGTGACGTCATATATTGTGTGTCACAATGAGCGATATGACGTCATAATAATGGCATGTGGTGTAGAACAAAATCATTGCAAGGCTTGAATATTTTTTGTATGTGTGTCCTCCTCATTTTAGCTCACAAAGTGCCGTACTACATGCTTTCAGTGCCTGTCGGGGATTTAAGACTGTTGTCGGGAATTCTGTAAATTCTGATTGATAACCCACTCAAAACACTGGACTCAGCCCATACCTGTCCATTCAATGTATTTTAACACCAAAGAGTTCGCGTTGTATTTAGTCATGGTAGAATGGAGATAAACATACTGTGTTCTCAAAGTAGAGCTGGGTTACCTCTAGATGTAACCACGCCAAATGTAACATTTGAAACCTCGTAAGGCACGTTCGGTTTTACATTCAAGCTAGCGTAACCTATTTCTATTCTGAAAACACCGTATGTTTTTCTCCTAAATGTCTGACGGTAAAGTACCTACTAACAGTCCATGTGATGAGCGCTCCAGTCATATGCAAATGAGTCAAGTCACATAGGCAAGTTCTCACAGCCAGTAGCGAATGTGTTCACAGATCGGAATTCCTACAACGTTGCTCGGAGATTTGGAAGGCATCACAAACGCGATTCCATGATTTCATCCCAGACATACGCCGTGGGAGGCCACAACCCTGACAGTCTCTGACGTACTTTTATTTTCTAACTCCAACGTGCTATATGCCGTGCGACATCATGCTGCGAGGTACTGGATTCAAACATTCAAATCGCTCACGGTTGTTTTCACTTTCGCATTGCATTGTGTAATCTCATCACAACGATCATTAGTGGTGTTTTTCTCAACTTCCATCAATGGAGATTCAATCAGGGATATAGAGAAAAAGAGATAGATGTGTTACCATTTCTGAACTTGAGGAAGACACATTGAAGAGAACATTTGGAGCTAATTGAGGAGGATTTCGTCAAGTTTAAACAGAGATAAGTAACAGGTGATGAAACTTGGTTCTACCACTCTGATCCCGAGTCAAGACGGCAATCCATATAATGGCACCATTCAACTTATCCGTCATCAAAGACTTACAGGTCTTCAAGATAAGAGAAGTAAGTTATGGCCACTGTATTCTGGGTTGTAACGCATGTGAGCCTTGTTGGTGACTTAGAAAAGCAAAAGACGATAAACGGTGCCTACTTTGTTGATTTGTCATCGCCTGTGAGATTATATCACAGAAAAGCGGCAATGAATGGTGTCTGCTTGAGTTCTACTACTTCATGACAGTGCCTCTTCTCACACATCTCAGCTTGCATAGGCTGCTTTGCGATAATGTGTGTTCGAAGAGCTTCCTGACCCTCCAACTAAGGTATTTCCACCTGTTTCCTAAACTAAAGGAACGCTTTCGTGGAAAGAGCCATGACGACAAAGATGACTTCAAAGCTGTCGTGAATGGGTTTTTAAGGGTGGCTTCAGAAAACTCCTTCCTGACTGGAAATGAAAAGCTTCACTATCGAGATAAGAAAGGTATTGAAAAGCAGCGAGATTATACTGACAAATAAACTTAAAAAAACACTTTCACATATTGTTTGTTTTGTTTGTTTGGGTAAGAGTTAGTGAGTTAAAATTTAACGTCGCATCGGCATTATTTCACCCATATAGAGACGAGACCAAGTTAATCTGTTTACAATTCAGTCTTTGATGAAAAGTAATATCTAAAAACAATTTATGAAATATTTTGTGCTTAATAATATCATGTATACAGTTTTTAAACACGGGCTATAGGCCACCAGCAAGCAAAACTGGGCCACCTCGCTGGGTAACCATGGGGACTTACAGTACATCTGCCTCCTGCATGATACCCCAGCAGGATTTGTTAGGCTTAGAGCATTGACCAGCCCTCGTTTATTGAAGCTCCCTTTGGTTTTCAGACGTTGATACGTAGACTTGTCTCACAATTTCATTAGAGATTCTCAGTCGAATAAAGAAGGCTGTTTAACAAATAAAACAGCTTGACAAACGTGTGATATCTTCGAACACCGTTGAAATTATACCTCATACGTCTCGGTTCACCAGCAGTGTCCAAGGAGTTTTTGAGATGACATATTAATATCAATATATCAATGCAATTGCTATTTTTAAACAAGGAGCGTTAGGTATTCACTAGCTGATATTAAACCTTTCAAATGGAGTAAAATGGCTTTATGTCCTTCGTGGATGTGTCTGAATCTTTGAGTAAGTGCGTTTGTTTTAACGCATTCATGTAGTGTACAATAATACGACTTTACGGTTAAATACTCATGTTATTTGTTAAAAGTGATGGTGTTATGTTATCCCATTCACAGATCTGCAAGACTTGAACTCCGGTACCAGAACATCGAGCAAGTAAGGCACATTATCAATCTTCCTATTTGTTATTCACATTCATATATATTTACCTAATTAAGGAGCAAGGCCTAATAAATGTACATTTACACCTCATTGTCTCACTGGAATTATCTATTTGACACAGACTGCCTTCTGATATGAATTTGGAAATTCGCGATTCTGTTTGATCAGTTGGTTTACACCACAATAACCATTTCATAACAAAACAGATGGTGTGACGTCCATTGAAGAACTAAACCTCGTTCAGACGCAGTAGCATACAAGAAATACGGTTATAACGAACTCAAAGGTACCAACACTTTTAGTTCGTTCTAACCGTAATTCGTTATAAGCATATATTCAGCACACATGCAGCAAATATACAGCACACTGTCGGGATCAAAACACATTTTGCTATATCCGTCAGTTCGTGATGAGCGTGTTCGTTATAAATCTAGTTTACCTTTTTTTTGTTTTGAGTTTGTTTTCGTTATTTTCCCTATTCAGATCGACAAACCATTCAAAACAATGCACTTGAGTCGTGCTACACGCAATGCAACATATTTAATGTTGCCACAATAGAATGGAGATAAACTCATTTTAGCACAAGTCAATCTACAGTTAACCGAGCTCAACAATGAAAACACAGTACGGTCATCTTCTAAATGATGAGCCTCCCCTGCTTCCCGTTACCCTGTAAGAAAGTCATTTTTTCAGCATATGGTCATTTGACGACGGACTATTCTTTAATACGGTTACATTGGTGCGGTCCAGAACGTCGAAATTTTGTTGTTCAGTCATAAATAGACTTGTCTCAAAGGCGATTCTGCGAATCATATTTCTCATAACGGTACACAAGTGAATCTTTCACTTACAGGGGACAACGTTTACTGGTAAGCTTTACTACATTTAAGGAAACAAACAGAACAGCCGCGGGCCGTTGCAGTGGAGTTAGTACAATTCAATAAAGTGAGATTAATAATAAGTGACCCAGTCGTCTAAAGCACCGCGATTTGCTGTGAAGAGTTCCGTCCCTTGGGCACGCCAGAAAACTATGCTTGTGGGTTCGAATCCCGGTTCGCTTAAGCTGACACGCCGTAATATAACTGGAATACTGTTTAAAGCGGCGTTAACCCCAACTCACTCACTCACTCACTTTGATATGATCATGTCTAGCCAAATATATATATTTCACTACAGTGGTAGTGTTGTGTTTGCAGAATTCCACCTTGGCCAATGTTAAAGGATATGTCACGACCTGAAGGGCTAGTGACCTATAATGCTAATAGTGGTGTAATAAAATGAATTACTTCTCTTTCGGGATTATTAACGCAGAGCTTAAACATAACCCGACACAAATGTCTATATTTATAAGATTTTGTAATGGTAAGGTGAAACCTTTTTCTGTCAATATTTTATACTCTGTACCTTTCGGCAGTTTTGTTAACAATATTATTTCAAATTATCAAAAAATATATATGCTGGCATTAACCATAATTGTCATCTTGTTTGTAACCGCCCTCATATCTAAGACTAATCAACAAATACTTCCTTCTTGAAGTTTGCCCAGTACAGGAACTCGAATAATTCCTTTTTGATGGATATGTTTAAGTGTTGAGGAAGTAAATATTATCAGTATTATCTGTAATATTAGTGAACCTTGAAAAAATAATCATAATAAAACTGATTTGATCCTGTTCTTGATAATGTTCTCACTTTATTGCGGATTAAATCAAATCATATAATTTTTTTTGGTCAAAATAGTGTCCCGTGTTTCGTGGTAACGCAATTGTATGCTTGAGAACGTAAACAGAACTCGAGGATTTTGTGATAAGTGAAAAATTCACCTTTGTTTCCAGGTTTGTAAGTGTGTGCTGTCTGACTAACAAGCATTCAACGCCAGTGTCAACATTATATAATTGCTGATCGTCACACAATCCTACTTTTCTACCACTCCAGTCGTTATTCATACAAACCATAATCCACATAAGCCACTGATATGTTATGTAGAGATAAACCTCCGCCGTGTAGGCTAACCTTAGAAGCGTGATGTGTGGAGCCATGTTCATTTTAAAACTGCACCGATATTGATTATATGGAAAAATAAAAGCACGATTTTTGTTACTATGATATTTGTGTTTGTGAAGGAATTGGACCTGCCTCTCTTGAGTAAATGTATGGTGTATCTGAATGTATCGTGTGGATGTGTTTCACTGTTGTGAGATGATTACTGGATGTCTGCAATAAACGACATTGTGTGCTGCAATTAGTTAGTTTTAAACAGTTGCTCATAGATATAAAGCATAAATTATTTTTAAAAAATTAAAAATAGAAAGACACAGTGAACGGGCACAACAAATGATATCCATGTAATGAATCGAACATTGCTCTTTGGCGTGGCAAGCTATCACTTTAGCCACTAGGCAGCAGGACCTTCCACATATTTGTTTGATGGAACTGTTAGTGACAACTTTGAGTTTACAAACATTTTAGATGTTGGGCATGTTTAAATTATTTTCATGCAAAACAACCAAAACACTTCATTTGAATGTTGGTGTGGATTGGTACGTGTCACAACATTGAACAGATCTTAGCCGCTGATATACGTTTTCTGCCTTTCAGAATAGAGATATTTCCGAGACGTTCAGTCTGTCAGCAGCACTTTACCCTGAAAGGTCCAGTGCCCTACTTACTGCCCTGTCTACACGCTGTGTGTGAGACATGTGTGACATCTGCAGCGGGTGATGTGATATCATGCTCTACATGTCATAGGAAGGTCAACCTCACAGACACTCGTCTCCAAAAGGATGCAGTCAGACAGAAGGAAATATTCCACCTGACAGTCAAACATCGCCCCACAGAACTCCTCTGTACACATGAAGATAACGGGAACCAGGCTGCGTGTTGGTGTCAGGAATGTGAAGAGTTCCTCTGTGAATACTGCCAGAACATGCACAGCAACTTCAAACTTACCAAGAACCATGTAGTTCAAAACTTCACTGACATGGAACCGACAGCCTCGAACATTCCAACATTTTGCGGTATCCATAAACATGACTCCCTTTATCTGTTTGATAAAAGCTGCAAGAAGTTCATCTGTGCGAGATGTTGGTTTGAAGACCATGCTGACCACGAAGTTGAGAAGATTGATGTGGTTGCTGATACTATAACAAAACAGTTGGACCATCATAAGAATGAGCTGTCAAAGTTACAGGCTCGCCAGCAATCACACATGCAGAGCATCAGGCAAGGAAGCGAAGCAACCGACAGAACATACTACACTTTGAAAGAAAGTATTTGCCACACATTCCAGACTCTGAGATCACAACTTGATCAAAGAGAGAAGTCACTTCTGATAGCCCTTGAAAGTCAGACAAAGGAGACCAAGGCAACTCTACATGCTCGTCTAAACACATGTGAAGAAGGTTGGAAGACATGCACTGGGGTTTTAGACTATATCGCCAAATCCCTCCTCTATGCCTCAAACTTTGACATCCTGGATCTTGGGAGTTGTGTAGGGAAGATGACTCAGATATGCCTGGACACTGTTATGCCACAAACACATGACGTACCTACAGCTGTCTACAACACCAGCAGCCTGTCAAATCTGAAATCAAGAATAGCAGAATTTGGTGCAATTTTGACGTGTGAAATGGATGGAGAATCTGTTAAAGGTATTCATATGTGAAAATATCTGTTGGTCATTCGATCATGGAATGTGATGTTTAATTATTTTACAATCTCTTTCAAATTGTTTGTCAATTTTCCACTTGTTAGACTAGTCATGTAAACCTTTGATCATGTCATATCCGTTTTTCTTTCAGACAAGGATACTCAGACATACGACTTTATTGCAGACTTGGAAATGAAACACAAAATGGTGAGTATAGTCAGTGGTGAAACATAATGAATTTGTGTCTGCAAATTGACCAACAGACTGGAATTAATATGATCAGTCATGATTTGGTTTTATCAGTTTGAGAGATAGCATCAGTTTATTAACTATTTTGTTTTTACTATATTATCATGGTATAAGGTGATTAACCAAGAAATCAGATCATACAAAACTAATTTGTGAAATCAGTAAATTACTACACAAGATAAATGAGTAATTAATACATTGTAGCTCTAGTTTAGCAAGCACGAAATGCAGGTAATAGAATGGGTGAATACAGTGGCAGTAATAATGAGTAACAGGCCCTATTACATATTTCGATGGACTCATGGGCTCCGTACTTCAATCAATAGTGTTGTTGGAAGCTGCAGAGCTTTTGACGTTTTCAGATAGGTATCCCATCCGCACTATGCAAGTAGATAAGACACAACTCAGGTCGCTCAAGACCACGTATCACCATAGTATTGCTCGTATTACGGGGCAGCCAGCCTTTTGGAGCAAGTCACAGAACTTCTTGACCGCCAACCTCTCCTCATGTCAACAACAAACAAGGGAGGTAACTCTAACTCAAACTTAGGGTGCAGATTTGCCACTTCAGTGCTCGATATTTTCCGAACGACATAATCATTTACTGCTTCAGACATTCACTAGAAATAAACTCTTATAAACTGTCAGGTTACATCATGTTGAAGATTTTTGTTGCAGGACATTACAGAACTGAAGACGAAAATTGATGCAGATGAGAAACATATTGAAAGCCTTAAACTGCTTACAGACCAGCTGAATGCTGAAATCAAAAGCTTGAAATCGGTTTGTGTATTAACCCACACGTATTGATACCCTTATATTCAGAATTGTGTTATAAAGATGAAATCACAAAATGTTATCACATTACTTAAAACATTTTACAAGAGATGCTTAGTTAATGCAATGACCTCCTTTCCTTCGTTTTGAGTGAGTGAGTGAGTGAGTGAGTGAGTGAGTGAGGAGTGAGTTAGTGAGTGGTCTCTATATAAATGGCTTATTCTTGACATTGATAGTAAACGTTCATTAGCGAGTTATTGAACGCACACATTATGGAAGGCAGACCATGACAAGCAAATATTTGTTATATTTTCAGCGCATTGACGAGAAGGAAAACGTCGAGAAGAGAGCCCCCCAAATCATGGATTTCTTGCGTGGTAAATTAGCATTTCCCTTCTTCCTTGACCTCCAATAATCATGCATCTAAAATTAATCTGACGAGTTTACATTACAATTGTATTAATATGGTAAACATGTACGAACGATATCCTTACATAACTGACATATCAAGCAAGAAACTGTACATTGATGTTGCAGATTTAGCCAGTGAATACAGTATTCATCTGCTGAATCCAGGAGCTGTAGACACATCCATGCTGCTGAAATGTGAGTACATTTTTCATTTACCCTTTTACGATATAACGAATGATGTACACATTTAACTAAGTAAAAACAGAATATTTGTGTAGTCCATACTCGTCTTGAGCAATGAAATCCCTAAATTCAACACTGGATCGCTTGTTCCCTTAACAACGTCAGCAACAGGTCTTTACTGTTGGGGTGAGGCTGAAATTTCCGATAACGAAACGTCTGAAACATTGATGTTAAAAGACCATCTGAAAACTTTACATGCCTGTATATAAATAGCCCTGTGTCTGGGGACATGTAAAGAATTACAGGAATTGGAAAGGTGAGGGTCAGTAAATCAATAACAAAGAACCTGCGACATGGAAATTATATTGATAAAGTGTATTGGTTGACAACGTATGATGTTAGATTGTTTATGAGCTCACAGACACATAAATACAAGAAAATGTTTACGCAATGTGAGTTCTGAGATTAAATGCATATTTACTTTGTTTCACTTGGACAACATAAAACGAATCAACAAAGGAATAACATCCTTTACTTGCGCAAGGCCTGTTTGCGACTCAGTCTTTTTTACTGTGCATAGTTGCTCGTGCGTTTAACAGGATCGTATGCAGTGTCATTGACCGATTAGCTTAGCGGATTTTGTCTGTCAAACCTGTGGCAAATTTAGAGTCAAAACTCGTTAATCCAACACCTGTTAATCCGACAATCGGCTTTATCCAACACTAATGATCGATGGGAACCGATTTAATCAGTGCTTTTTGGACCTGTTAATCCGAAAGTCTCGCACTACGACTCCAACACACCTAATTTGCAATGAATTGCTGAAATGACTTATTAATCAGTCTCGTTAATCCAAAGGTGATCAGCGTACTCCGTGGCCATCTGCTCACGAGTATATAGCCGGTGTTTTGATGCGAGACGAGTCGAGGATTAGCTGCATATTTCAACGGCTGCAGAGATATACTG
This sequence comes from Haliotis rufescens, assembly GCF_023055435.1. Classification (NCBI taxonomy): domain Eukaryota; kingdom Metazoa; phylum Mollusca; class Gastropoda; order Lepetellida; family Haliotidae; genus Haliotis; species Haliotis rufescens. Next base: position 11,533,865 of record NW_025964383.1, read on the forward strand.
GCTACCCAATAAATAATTATTTAAAAAACAAAAACAAACAGGATTGATCATATGCTTCGACTACCTCAATCTCATTAAAATCGGATACAAGTTCTCGCTACCACTGAGGACATCCCATTACAGGTCACGCCAGAACGTTTATGAGTTCCTATTTACTACGAGTAAGACAGGGAATTATATGGGTTTGAAACACAACCTTCCCTTATCCAACTTTAAAGCACTAATAATCCGTTCTTGTTGTTGACAGATGTCTGTCATTTTATGTCCATCAGGCGGAGAAGTTGAGAGGTGTCGCCTGTGTGAGTGAGTGAATGTTAATTTATGTTTCATGCAGCAATACTTTACCCGATTCACGGTGGTAATCGAGTCTGGGCAGGATACATCGGTATTTGAAGGTCTCAGCAACGATCAACGCTGTCGGGGTACGATGACACACAATCAGCCAGGTCACTCATTGAACCCAACACTTTCTAGTCGCGCGTCAAAGTCCCAGCTTCGATTCCCCACATGGGTACAATACATGAAGCGCATTCTGGTGTTCCCCGCCGAGATATTGCTGGAATATTGCTTAAGGCGGCATTTAACTCACTCACTCAATCTATATTGTCCCCTGTTACAACAAACATGTATGTGAAGGGGATGTATTCTGCCTCCGAAGTCCCCCAGGTGATGTGCATCGTGCAGAATACACGTAAAATCCAGTGCTGCATAGTATACCCTTGGAGCACTATGGGATAAAGTGATATGCGAAGTTTTCATGGCAAGTGTTGGTGTCATTATACATGGACGTTTGTGTTACATCTCATCTAAACGTAATCTGTTTATCTAATAGTTGCATTCAACTGAAAACACTCGTAGAAGCCACATGTCATGCTGTGTCTTGCTCACTCTCAATTATTTCAGGCTTCCGTGATTAAGCTAATCTTAACTATGAGTTACAGCAAATCATCAGTATGCAGTTACTCAATCATCCCCAACCCCTTATGGAACACTATTATCATTCAACCTGTATGTATCCTAGTTCTTGTGGCCAGCACATCCAGAAGATACCCCCATGCATCTGTCTCTCAGAGGTTTTCGTAGTTATTAAGTTGTCATTATATTTTTATTTATTATGAATCAAAAAGATAAATCAATGTTTTGGTATACCTAATGACGTGCGCGTGATCACGTGACAGATACGATGAAAACGATTGCGATAACGGGAACTGTACAGTATTTTATGTTTCCATTGTTTACGTTCCCACTAGTCGCTGTGTAACAGATCGGCAGTACATTTAACTTTGAAGTCAGAATAATCCTGCTCTAAAATGTTAACGATGGCGCCAAGTGATCGGCTGCTGTTTTAAAAAACGAGAACATTCAAATCGTACGCGCCTCAGCAAGAGCAGTTTCACCATGGTTTTCCAGTCGTAATCTATTTCGCACGTGCAGCAATAAGTCTCTTGTCACAACAAGACGCGTAATCAATTTTATCAACAATCTCCAAGCTGGTATAATACCAAATAAGTCAGGTGCTGTATGCCCATATCAGTATATTATCATGTAAAAAACAGAAGAACATTATCACAACAATGACAATTCCGGAAAATGTTTGAATGATCTTCAAAGCATGCGCCTAGAACACTTCACACAGCTGCCGGATGAGGCCACCTGGTCACGTGACATAGTGCTATTTGTTTGCCAAGCAATGTACATGTTGCTCGCTATACCGTGTTTCTGTTATAAGACGACGCGAGGGAGCAGTAACTCCCTGTCATCGCCTTCAGTTTTATTATCACGCTCCGTTTAAACGTGAGTAAATCCAAATAGCATCCGCAAATATATCTGATGGTGTAGTATCATTTTCTAATGTTGATATTTTTATATGTTATATATGTAAATCATTCTTCACTTCTGTGATGTGACTGTTTTTATGTTACATTAATTGTAGTTGAGTAGATTGTAGTTATTTATAAATCACGAAACCATCTAAATATCACGATGCACCTTAATCATCACTGTTTGTTTATGTACATGTAAACTACATTCATATGTTGTAGGTATACATCTGAAGTATGACAAAGGCAGAGTCAATCTTGTCAGTGTACACATCAACACAGAAGGAGACCTAGTCAACAGGAAGTCGGGCACCAGACCTGCAGGGGAGAGGAGACTGAAGAAGTATGATGGCACATGTAGCACTGCCCCCCTCCCCCGGGCTGGCTGTCCCCAGTACTGGGAGGTGGTGAACAGGGTCAGTCTGGACGAACCACTCACAGGGAGGAACCTCATCCTGGAGGTGGGTATGTGCAGGGAGGAGCAGAGGGACGTGCATCATTGTATAGATACACAACCCAGCTCCTGCAGCATGGCCGTCACCCACTGTACTATACACGGCGGGATATGCAGGAAGACATGGAAGGAGGGGAAGCGTGTGCTGTGTCTGCCTGACACTCTCCCCAACACAGCAGGGGCATCACACACACTACATTACGGTGTTGTCTTTGATGACGCCAGGAACAAGATCGTCTTCATTGATGTAAAGGAGAACAAAGTGATGTCGACGTTAGACAATGTAGACTCCAGTCAGCCACTGTGGCCGATGTTCGGGGTGCATAACCCACATCTCCTCAGTGTCAGCATGACACTTGTAGTGGGCAGCGACATCAACATGACAGAGGAGAAGAAAGCAATGATTGTCAAGGCGTTGTCGTGATGGTGACAGTGATTGTCAAGGCGCTGTCGTGATGGTGACAGTGATTGTCAAGGCGTTGTCGTGATGGTGACAATGGTTGTTAAGCCGTTGTCGTGATGTCGTGGCGTGAGTGAGGTGGCCATGATGGGGATATTGAACAAACAAAGACACAGATATTTACTACTCAGAAACAACTATATGACAAACAAATAAGTTATATATGACGGAAGGATTTCAGTATGAGCTGACGGTACAATATATCCTCGTGTATCCATGTAGTGGTCATGTATTCTATTCACAGTTAAAAACAACTGTCATTGAGAATTATGAATAGTTAAGATGAAACAGATATTATTTTCCAGTTACCGACAGTCAATCTGAAGGCGACACACATCCAATGTTACCACACAAGAATGAAATAACTGAAGCGTTCGTAAAATGCACGAGATCAACAATTTTGAGAGGCAGATAGTGACAACAAAGATGAAAACAATATATTGTGACTTACTATAAATAAAAGTGAGTGAGTGAGTTGAGTTTAACGCCGCTTTTAACAAAATCCCAGTTATATCGCGTCGTGTCAGCTTAATGTGGGAGGAAAGCCCGAAGTGATGCAGGTCTCAGATGTTTACCACTTCGGTTAAACCCACGAGCACGGGTATGGTGCTGACAAACCTAGAAACATAATCGGGGCGAACCGGGATTCGAACCCACAATCATAGGTTTCGGGCGCACCCAAGGGACGCAACTCTGCACAGCGAATCGCGGCGCCTTAGACGACTGGGCCACCCGTGCCCCCTATAAATAAAAGACGATCGGGGGATCCAAATTTGATATCCCTTGTACGCATTTATTAATATTATTTGGCATGGTCGCGCTTTGAATAATAATGTTGACACTTTTTGCTTGTTTAGTACAAGCGACAATGTATCTTACAAGATTTCAAAGGTGACAAAGACATGTATTTGGAACATTCAAAATGTTTACATTATTATTCAATGATTCAATGTATTTTTGCACCCGTGATATATATTGTATGAATTAAATCAATACAGCTACATCGAATGTTGATCTCTTAAAGATGTAATGTACGTGATCGCTACACTTGAGCAGCAAGACTTTCTAAAATTCCCCTGAGATTGATACACAGCCTGTTTATGTAATTCACGTATTATCAATATGCTCTGAATTGAACATATATATCAATACTTTGGTAATGAATCATCTCATGAAAGGTATGATCTACTCCTTATTAATGTGGAAATAATATTTTAGCTGAGAAGGGAAACGGCTTCAGAAAAAAGCGCTGTTTGGATCACCTCTACAGCATTTGTACAATAATCAAAAATAGAAAACAATCAAAATTATCAACATTTTGCTGTTAAACATAGATTGTTCATGGTTTAAAATATTAAAAAATGGCATAAATGGAAAAATGTTTGAAGCTGTTACAAGTTTATACAGCAATGTGAAGTGCGATGTGAGAGTAAATGGTTTGTTTTCACCCTGGTTTAAGGCCCCACAGGGACTAAAGCAAGGGTGCCTTGTCTCTCCATTATTGTTCTCTATTTACATTAACGACCTGGCGGACAATATAAAAAGCATGAACTGTGGTGTTAACGTAAATGATTTAAATATTGGTATTATGTTATATGATGATGCTATTTTATTATTGGCGCCCACGGAGGACAAACTGCAAAATTTGTTAAACGTGGTTAATGAATGGCGTCAAAAGTGGAGACTTACAGTTAATCCTACAAAAACTAAGATTGTTCAGTTTAGGCCCACCAATACAAATTGCTCCACAACCAACTTTTCAATTGGAGAAACTCTTTTGAAGTGTAGTAACAATTATAAATATATTGGTTTGTGGCTCAACGAACACATGGACTTTAAGTTCACAATTAATGAACTGGCTAAATCGGCAAGCCGAGCTTTTGGTGTTTTATGTACAAAATATTTTGATGCTGGTGGTTTTACTTATGCAATTTACACTAAATTGTATGAATCCTTGGTTCAGCCTTTTATGCAATATGGTGCTTCCATCTGGGGGTTGTATGAACATTAAAAGTTAAAGCAAAACAAAGCATGTAATTTTTTTCTCGTCCTTAGACGTAATGCGTCAAATGTCGCCGCCAGGGGAGACATGGGTTGGAAATCATGTGTCACTAAGCAACGAATAGAAGTATTTCGTTTATTCTTCCACCTTAACAGTATGGAAATTACACGATTGCCCCGTGTCATTCATGCTTGGTCAAGTAAAAGAGGGCGCTCATTGGAAAAGGAGGTTTACAAGCTAGCTAGAAACTTAAACGTCGTCGACTTGATCGACGTCCATTCGATGACACGTGGTCAGTTCACTCTAATTATGCAAAAAAAAATTCAAGTGGATGAAACTGCTTGGTTTTCAGAGTTGTGGAATGATGCTAATAACCCTAATGGTAATAAGCCGAGGACCTATAGATTGCTTAAGACGGGTATAATGTACGTATGGTGTGTGTGGGCGTGTGTGTGGTATAATGTACGTATGGTATGTGTGTGTGCGTGCGTGTGTTTGTGTGTGCGTGTACTTGTGCGTGTGTGTGTGCGTGTGTGCTGGTATGGTGTGGGGTGGGTGGGTATCTACGTGTTTGTGTATGGTTGCGTGCGTGACTTTATAAGTAATTTGGCGTGTGCGTGTGCGTGCGAGCGTGCGTGTTCATAACCAAACCTTCATTTTAAACATTGTGGTAGTTTATGTCTTATTTTACCTTATCCAGATCATGACGTTATAATTTGCTTTTATGTCTAAGTGTCTCGTAGGCCATACCTGGTCGGATGTTATATTTTATTGTTCGTGTACGTGTTTTAGTATGAAGTGTATATAACATGTCACACTATAATAAACATTATTCTCTCTCTCTCTCTCTCTCTCTCTCTCTCTCTCTCTCTCTCTCTCTCTCTCTCTCTCTCTCTCTCTCTTTCTCTCTCTCTCTCTCTCTATATATATATATATATAGTTGTGTTCCTCATAAAAAGAAGTTGATATCCATATATTCTCTTCCTTATGTGCATACACAACAAAAATTACTTTGATCCTATCAGTTACTGATCAGTGTATATCTTTATATGATATAACTGCTAAGTCTCCTAACTTTGCACACAAAAAGCCGCGTCCATGTTGTGGTGGATAGAGAGGGGGGCAGTGTTTCGATCCCCTGACCACGTCACACCAAAAGACATTACATGATGGTATTCTAGTTACCCTTCCTGGAGCGCGACATTAAGTGTGCTAGCACTACAAAAACAGCGAATCCGCACACATACAAGCAGCCAGACACGTGCATGCAACAATCATGATCTCATTCTCACCTTACCATGTTGTGTTTCAATCACTCAATTAACCTATCGTTACATGAGTCAAAACTTTTAGCGCTAGGATGTACAGGCCAGAATGGACAAACCAAGGACTGGTCGGCTCGGGGTCTATACTGTGTCTGGGTGGGGTGTCCATGTTAAACTGCGGCATGGTATCTCAGTAGGCTAACACTATAAAACTGACATGATATAAGTATGGACTGGTACAAACAGCCACACATGTGTAATCCTTATTTGGTAATAAATAATCAAGTCCCCTTTACTCCTGTGAAAAACACAGAATGGAGAGGCATAATGTTAATTAGAAATCAAACTCAATCTAAAATCTGAGTGAAGCCTATTGCCCGAATGAACATTTGACTCGATTGTGTAAGTTGAATGCTTCTTGCCATCAACATGTGATGGATGAGGATATGATCACAGTAATCTTTTGTTTGGTGAAGTACACATGCGTTTTCTATGGAATACTGTAAGGGACATTCTCGCGATCTCGCATTCTCGCGATCTCGACCTTTGGAAACGAGGTAAATATGCCCAAAACACGAGAATGCGAGATCGCGAGAACGCGAGATTTGGCCAAAATCTCGCATTCTCGCGATCTCGCATTCTCGTGTTTTTGGTACATAGCACTTTTTGTCAAAAGTCGACAACGCGAGAATGCGACATTTGGACATGATCCAAAATCTCGCAATCTCGCAATCTCGACTTGTCAAATTAGGCCACAAAAACACGAAATCGCGAGAACGCGAGAATGCGACATTTCATTTTCTCGCGATCTCGCGTTCTCGTGTTCTCGCGTTTTAGACGCTGTCCGTGCGCATGCGTAATATCATAAGGTCAAGCGCATGCGCACGTTAGTAGTCCTTTGGTCATGCTTCTTTCATGCTCTTCGTTCTCCAAGTAGCATTTAGCAAACTTATCACTTGAGCTTGAAAATGCTATGTAATTTACATACACAAAGTCTGAGTCATCTCCCGTTGTTACAGTTTCCTATGTACTTTATAATAAAACCCTCAACATGCTCAATATAATTTAACAAAAGAAATTGTGTACATGAATGTCCAATGATAGTGAAAACATTAATGTGTCCGAAAGCTGGAAACAAAACTATCACCGTCAGTGAGTGAGTGAGTAATATTGCTGAAAGGCGCATCATCAGTACTACAGTTACAGAAATAATCACAGGCCAGTGAGGTTCTCCATGAGGCAATTTTATACACGACTGGCATATTCATGAAAGGCAAAATTCTCATAGACCAATTTGAAATACAAAATTAAATATCATATTTTCATCCGCTCCAACCTGACTACAAAACATCCCTCTTTACATTATTTTATAGTTAAAATGGATAAAATTATCATTAAACCGCCCGCCTGTTATCATAAATGAGCGGGCCACTGTTAAAGAAATAAACGACGAGTGGGGGTACAATACAACACTGCAGGGAGATAAACCATGAGGGGCGAGTTTTTTATTGTACAATAAACAACAACCACGGGTCGTTTAATGATTATATAAGATATCAACATTATGTACAGCCTCTTTAAGGATGTTGATAAAATGTACGAGGTTTAAAAATATTTACCCCTATTTAAGGTGGGTATTTCCCGCATATGCTCACACAATCCTCAGGTCGATTACACGTACCTTTTCTCACAAAACCGATTCTCATATTGTAACCGGGAATTGTGATGGAAATTACAATTTCAAACAGGCTACGGGTGTGAGTGTTTATTGCCAGAGTAGATAATGACATCCAATAATGTACAAAACAATAACATTACAAAACCAATAGTGCATAGGTTTCATACACATACATATTCACACCTTCATTCATTTCATATAAACATACGTCTATATTCTGTACATGAACATGAACTTAATAATCAATGATATACAAAATCATTATCTTAACCCTATAATAAACAAAAAATTCATCAAGGGCGATAACTCGATCCGGACATCACTCATAAGATACAATATAAACCTGGTCCATGTTGTAAAATACACTTAACATTATAAATACAATTACCACTTTCTTGAAACTGCTGTATTTATTCAGTAACTCACCATATATTTGGCACGATACACTATTTACAATTCATATTTCGAGACACAACAAACATGTAAATTACCCGTACCATGTGGGTGACATTTGGATGTTTATCGTCTTCATGCAGCCGTCTAAACGAATGAAATGCCTCAACATCTATGGAGAGCAACCTGACGGTCACTTCCCTCTCACAATTAATTTCGTCAAACTCACTGCGTTATAATGTTACAAGATCACATTCGAATAATCAGAATTGAGGTCATGATTAATGGTATAATACACCCCGCTTCGTTCTACAATGATCTTAGCGATTAAACGCGTAGTCATCTATAGAGTATGTGAGAGAGTTGGGTTTAACACCGCTTTTAACAGTATTCCAGTTATATCACAGCGTGTCAGCTTAATATGAGAGGAAAGCCCGAAGTGATGCAGGTATCAGACGTTTTCCTCTTCGATGAAGCCCACGAGAACGGGTATGGTGAAACAAGAAACATAATCAGGGCGAACCGGGATTCGAACCCACAATCATAGGTTTCGGGCGTGCCCAACTGACGCAACTCTGCAGAGAATCGCGGCGCCTTAGACGACTGGGCCACCCTAACGAGGGTTGATATATTTGATGTCAGACCGCCGTCACATATAGCTGGAATATTGCTGAGTGCGGCGTTAACAACAAACAAACAAACAAACAAAATCTTTCTGAAAAGTACCATTAGGTATCCATGTTGGTTATTTGACTGTTAGTTGTCAGACAATATTTGTCAAATTCAGTCAGTTCACAGGCAAGAAACGGAGCGTGTTCTTGATTTTATTATGTTAACAGTCTACATATATATTACTGTATATTCAAAAGACTTGGAAAATTTGCATTCTGACATTGTCAAGAGTCACGTGATTTTGAGCAGCCATTTTGAAATAAACTGCATTAATTTGCAAAGCAGAAATTTCTATGAACGTTGTGGTTCATCTCGTCGTTTTGATTTCAAAAGACAAGAGCGTGAGATTATATTCATCATCCAACATCATTCTTCCAACTTTTTCAGTTTGTAGACAGTAATAAGCAGTGTCTTAAAGATGTTTGATACAATGGTTCGTGCGCATCTCAGTTCACGCCGTTGCACGCGAGTTTACCGTGACGAATTACCTTTAAGTTACAAAATAGTTACATATAACTGTATAGGCAATTAGAACAAAAACACGAGAACGCGAGATCGCGACACTTGACAAGTATCGCAATCTCGCGTTCTCGCGATCTCGTGTTTTTGTGCTAATTGCCTATACAGTTATATGTAACTATTTTCAAAAACACGAGAACGCGAGAACGCGAGATCGCGACACTTGACCAATGTCGCAATCTCGCGTTCTCGCGATCTCGTGTTTTTGTACTAATTGCCTATACAGTTATATGTAACTATTTTCGAAAACACGAGAACGCGAGAACGCGAGATTGCGACATTGGTCAAGTGTCGCGTTCTCGCGTTCTCGCGTTCTCGTGTTTTTGTACTAATTGCCTATACAGTTATATGTAACTATTTTCAAAAACACGAGAACGCGAGAACGCGAGATTGCGACATTGGTCAAGTGTCGCGTTCTCGCGTTCTCGCGTTCTCGCGTTCTCGCGTTCTCGTGTTTTTGTACTAATTGCCTATACAGTTATATGTAACTATTTTCAAAAACACTAGAACGCGAGAACGCGAGATTGCGACATTGGTCAAGTGTCGCGTTCTCGCGTTCTCGCGTTCTCGCGTTCTCGTGTTCTCGTGTTTTTGTACTAATTGCCTATACAGTTATATGTAACTATTTTCAAAAACACGAGAACGCGAGAACGCGAGATTGCGACATTGGTCAAGTGTCGCGTTCTCGCGTTCTCGTGTTTTTGTACTAATTGCCTATACAGTTATATGTAACTATTTTCAAAAACACGAGAACGCGAGAACGCGAGATTGCGACATTGGTCAAGTGTCGCGTTCTCGCGTTCTCGTGTTTTTGTACTAATTGCCTATACAGTTATATGTAACTATTTTCAAAAACACGAGAACACGAGAACGCGAGATTGCGACATTGGTCAAGTGTCGCGATCTCGCGTTCTCGTGTTTTTGTGCTGATTGCCTATACAGTTATATGTAACTATTTTCAAAAACACGAGAACACGAGAACGCGAGATTGCGACATTGGTCAAGTGTCGCGATCTCGCGTTCTCGTGTTTTTGTGCTGATTGCCTATACAGTCATCTTGTGTCTCAGTCGTCCGAGTTGTCGCAATTCGTTGTGTAGAGTTGCGTCCCTTGGATGTGCCAGAAACCTACAATGGTAGGTTTCCCCCCATTTTAAAGGGGCACTGATCTTCAGCAAGATCACTGGTCCGAGACTGGTTGTTGCCTTTGTTATTGTTTTTCCCCCGTAAGTATCCGGATGATATAGCAGATATCAAGACTAGTTCGCGACCTGTGCTGCGCCATTCGTAAGCGCATGTATCGCTTTTATTGATAGTATTTCATTGTGGGTATATTGTTTAGCCAAAATGTATAAAGTTTCACGAAGGCAATTTTTGCAACGCCTAAATATTCAGTTATTTTACAAATTGACTGAAAATCGGTTATTGTTATTACGAATTCCAAACATTTTTATCTTTTAATTTCATCACCCAGTGACTGAAAATGATAGGATTAAAAGAAAACGAAACCAAAGTACGTTTCTATAGTTTTGGCTTCTAATACTAGCGGGGCGGTCGTGGTAGCCTTGTGGTTATTGCTGGAATAGTGCTAAAAGCGGGGTAGAATCAAACACACTCACTCACTCTAATACTAGGATAAATAGTCTATTTTTAAGCCCTTTTGAACCTCTTAAAAATTGTTAATCAATCTGGACTTGGATTCAGTCAATTTGTATATTACTGAAATATTTAGACATTTTATAAATTGCCTGAGTGAATCACATTTTACACATTGAGTGTAACATATACACGCCTACAGGTACAAGAGGAACAAAAATGATTCTATCCAATGCAACAGCAAATGAATGAAAACAAAATGCAAATATAATAATTACGACCCACCGAAGTTTTATGTATACATTTGGGCAGCTTCCTTGTTCGAGGAATGTATCCGTGAATATTCACATACAGGAACAATATCCCATACGTCTGCAACTGTACAAATAAACTTATTCAACGTCACATGGCTCCGTTACATTCAAATATTTTAAAATATATACATATAGCCTTTCTGGATATTATAACCCGTGTTCGTTTCTCAACTGATCACTAAGTTTGTTTCTGATGTTTCACAAAGGTCAGCTAAGATAGCACGTGTGACAATTATGTTCATGATGTCCATGGTGCTTTAAAAATATCCATGGAGTTAGAAAGCAATGAACAATCAATAAACGTATTATCGGCTAATCCTTTGAACCAAGTATGTTGTTTTTACATCGGCACTTCACGCCATGATATGAGTGTATTCCGTCTGCTTAAGTAAACCTACACATGTAAACACTTACAAATCCACTGTGCAGGATAACAGTGATTAATCAATGAACGTATTTTCTGTGGAACTTTTGATGGCGAGGAATGATCCGTTTACAAAAAAGTAAATGAACTGATCACTCCTCTTGCTGGGCTGCGACGTGAATATTACATAACATACATTTCACCTCACTTAAAACCTGGATTCAGATGAAATAATTACCCCAGCCACAAGACATGCCAAATGGAACCGTTGTCAGGTAATCTGAGTAGTGCTACCACTAACTATACCTGTAATAGGTTCATTAACTGAGCTTCTAGTGAATGGCAACAAAGACACAGGTGTAGGGTCATGCCAGAAAACGTGGATGACAAGTGATAGCAATCGTATTATCCGCGCAATCCAAAATCCGAAAATGCTTTCACTGCTAGGATACCATTTGTTTTAACTATAAAAATAAACTGACGGCCAAAAGAAACGTTATCAACGATATTTCTAGGATAAAATATGACCAACACAAATTGAAGCAGCAATAACAATTGTATTGTAGAAATTCATAATTCAGAACAGTAAAATGCGAATTTACTAATTCAACAACAAAGTCCTTGACCTCCAACAGGGACATTTCTTGACAAGGGGTCATTCGTCCAGTATTCGATCAACAACATTGGTTACAACTTTAAGGTGACGACGGCCCAGACCGTTCAATACGGGATATGACCTCCATGAGCGGCAATGCCTCTTCGAATGCGGCGTCGAACTGAGTAGACAGACGTCCTCACATGGACTGCAGGTATCCGATTCCATTCCTCACGGAGGGCAACGATCAACGCTTGTCTTGTGAAGGGAGGATGTTGACGTTTCCGAAGACGACAGCCCAGCTGGTCCCAGAGATGTTCTGTGGGTGACAGATCTGGTGATCGAGCTGGCCACGGCAGGGCAGTCACGCTGTTGGCGTTGAGGAAGTCTCTAGTAATACGGGCTTAATGGGGTGTGGCGTTATCCTGTTTGAACACCGTCAGTTGTTGACGCTGGATGAAAGGAAGAACCACTGGCCGTAAGATATTGTCAATTTAACGTTGTGCTGTCAGATTGCCTTCGATGATGACAAGTTCCGTCTTCTCGTCCCCGCAAATGCCGCCCCAGACCATCACACTTCCGCCCCCGTAAGGTTCCACCTCCTGGACACAACAAGGAGCCCTACGTTCACCACGTCGTCGATAATCTCGCGTCCGCCCATCAGGTTTGAAGAGTTGGAACCTGCTCTCGTCACTAAACAGCACTCGCCGCCATTCCCTTTGTTGCCATCGCTGAGTTTGCCTGCACCACGTCAATCTGGCACGTCGATGTTGACGGGTCAAGGTCATGAAAGGGCGATAAGCCCGGAGACCATAATGTCGTAGTCGTCTGGTCACTGTTTGTCTGCTGACCGGATGTCCTTAGCTGTTGGTTCGCTGATGACGTCACAGTGAGAAATCTGTTCCTCAGATGAAGTGCCCGTAAAAAGCGGTCATCCTGCGGGGTCGTGACCTTTGGTCTGCCACTCCGTGGTCTGTCTGCGGTTCTGCCAGTCTGTCGGAGACGTGCGACCAGTCTGGTAATGGTCATCTTGGAGCAGTTCATGTTAATGGCAACCGCTCTCTGTGTCGCTCCCATCTGCAGCATACCTATGGCTCTCTCCCTCTGGACAGCGGCCAGTCTTGGCATGTTCGTTGGTGTTAATCATCGCAACCATTGATAGGGAACAGATCCGTGCGTTATTTATACCCGGAAATTGCACGATAATTTGGGAAAGAATGTAAAAACACCAATATTTCCCTAAATCCGTAAAGCACGTGCAAAGAACGACAGAGAACATGAAGGCTGTATTCGTGAAATGTGTTCTTTACTGTTTTTGAACAGGTTGGCATCTTTGTTTCAAAGTGGCAAATCAGTTAATGTTGGTAACGTTTCTTTTGGCCCTCAGCTTATAACCATCTGGGGTATTTCCAAATAACGACATCCGATGAGCTTCCATCGTTCTTTTTGTCCGTTTGTTTAGGCTGAAGAAATTAATTAACATGCGCCCTTTGATTCAGAGATTACAGGTAACCAATCAGTGTTCTTGAACACGGTAGTCCAGTCTCTTGTCACGCTCAGTTGCGTCAGCGAGCAAATCGGCAGATTGTGAGCCCCAGCTGGCAGTGTTAGACAGCCGAGAAGAAGATTAGTGCCCCTTTAAACCGACAAGCCGGGATATAACTGAAATATAAATACTGTGCAAAGCAGTGTTAAGCCAAACTCACTCACTTATTCAGAGCCATGCCGGTCCCCCAGGATGGATATTGGGGGTACTTTTCCAGTATAAGCATGCCTGTCATTTGGATGTTAAGGCCGCAATAAATTTATAGTTACAGTTTGATTGATTTTTTAAAATCATGGGAGACAGGAGGCATTTTATTTTTTACGTTTTATTTTGTTCTTATAGACCTCCTTTAGGCATTTGTGTACAATTGCTGTCGACGGATGCGATTCGCATGCATCATGTGTGTTCAGTAGGGCTACGTGTACGGAGTATTTTATCAGATTAAGAAAGTAGGAACACTCATATTAACGATACTTCTATTTCTAGGAATTTAAGGGCATTAGAATAATGTAAGACAGGATGTTTTGTTGTCAGGCGGGAGCGGATGAAAATCTATTAATTAAAGTAGCGAATATGGTATCGTATAAAATAACCAACAACAACATCGGACAATATCATTTTATCCGAATGCTACAAATTGGTCTGTGAGAATTTTATTTTAATGAATATTCTAGCCGTGTATAAATTTGCCTCATTGAGAAACTCACTGGCTTGTGATTATATCTGTAACTGACAGTGTAGCCGCGAATAGCTGAAATACTGCTGATGCGGCTTTAAGCAATATTACTCACTCACTCACTGACGGTGATAGTTTTGTTTCCAGCTTTCGGACACATTAATGTTTTCACTATCATTGGACATTCATGTACACAATTTCTTTTGTTAAATTATATTGAGCATGTTGAGGGTTTTATTATAAAGTACATAGGAAGCTGTAACAACGGGAGATGACTCAGACTTTGTGTATGTAAATTACATAGCATTTTCAAGCTCAAGTGATAAATTTGCTAAATGCTACTTGGAGAATGAAGAGCATGAAAGAAGCATGACCAAAGGACTACTAACGTGCGCATGCGCTTGACCTTATGATATTACGCATGCGCACGGACAGCGTCTAAAACGCGAGAACACGAGAACGCGAGATCGCGAGAAAATGAAATGTCGCATTCTCGCGTTCTCGCGATTTCGTTATTTTGTGGCCTAATTTGACAAGTCGAGATTGCGAGATTGCGAGATTTTGCATCATGTCCAAATGTCGCATTCTCGCGTTGTCGACTTTTGACATAAAGTGCTATGTACCAAAAACACGAGAATGCGAGATCGCGAGAACGCGAGATTTGGCCAAAATCTCGCGTTCTCGCGATCTCGCATTCTCGTGTTTTTGGCATATTTACCTCGTTTCCAAAGGTCGAGATCGCGAGAATGCGAGATCGCGAGAATGTCCCTTACAGTATTCCATAGTTTTCACGTCATGTATTATTATTTTGCATTTTGTTTCATGCAGAATGTTATGTTAGAAGACTATAGTGACTGGCTTGACGAATGTCTATGTGTAGTAATATGGTAGTTACACACTTTTACAAATATGACGTACAGTAAAATCAGCTGAAAAGACTTCTTGCACACTGACCATCGTTTGCAGTTTTATGTTGTGGGAGATATAGGACTTGATGTTGATGAAGCATCACAATCACATGTACCGTTATCTCACATACACTTGTATTATTGATGTCATATAGTCTAAATATATATTTTATCATATGATTAAAATGATTTCCCAAAATGTTGATGGCCCTGAATGTTGTTTGAAATATTTATTCATTCTACCTCTGCTCGTGGGTTTCAACAAAGTGGTAAACATCTGAGACCAGCATCACTTGATTGTAATCAACATGAAGCTGACACACCATGATATAACTGAATTACTCAAGTGACCCTTAACCCCACTCACTTAGTAATGATCTATCAACATGATGGGTTAACGTGTACACTATCTTCAAACATGCACCTACATTTCAATATCTGTGACGGGCCCATGACGAGAGACGTGGTTGCTCTTGTCCTAACATATACTTACAGATAGCCCATATGGTTAACTAAAACATCAACAATCGGGCATCCAAATCACTATATTATGACACAACAAACGTCGGATGTACAAACTGACCAAATAACGCATATTCAGACACCCAAAAACAGTCGGATATGACACACAGTTCAGGTACACACCTGGGACACACCTGGATTTCATAAACCTTAGAACGAATAAATATTCCCACATAACCAACAGGAGTACATGGAGATATACAAACAACATGCATCAACAGTCTCGCACAGATGCAGACAGACAGTTTTGCTGATTTGCCTGATCCAGGTCGCATGATATGTTCATTGTCTATATCCAACGAATAACCCATGCTGGGTTGTATGTTCAGTATCAACCACTGATTTACATCCCACATGATGGGCTGTATGTTCTGTATCAACCACTGGTTTACCTCCCATATGCTGGGTTGTATGTTCAGTGCCTACCACTGGTTTACATCCCACATGCTGGGTTGTATGTTCAGTATCAACCACTGATTTACCTCCAACATGTTTGGTTGTATTTTCAGTATCAACCACTGGTTTACCTCTCACATGCTGGGTTGTATGTTAGGTAGAGGTGACAGTGACCCGGTCGTCACGGGTACTGCAAGTCACTCGTAGAATTGATTTTTCGGGATAAGACTTTATATTCGAATCCCAGGTTAGCGTGTGATCATACGTTTGTTTGACCCATGCATACTCTTGTGATAAACGTGATAAGACTTTAGGCTTTCCTCCCTTTTAAACTCATACTGACATATATAAACATGGAAGATGTCAGTGGCTTATTTTTGCTTCGATTTCATCATTAGTTTAGATGATCAGTATCTTAATGTTTCCATCTGTATGGGGGAATGTAAGACCATTCTGTACCTTGGAGTTTGTCATCCGTGATCTATATGTCTTGTTTCCTTCTATGTGGATTGACATAGGAGCACTCTGGATCTTGTAGTTTGTCATTAGTTCAGATGATCTATATGTCTTGTTTCCTTCTATATGTATTGCCATAGGATCACTCTGGACCTTGGAGTCAACAATAGATCTAGATTAACCACAACAATCATCCTACAATAAAACAAACTGCAATGCATGAAGTACCAGCATATGCATAAATAATATTTTGCTGACATAATATCAAATGGCAACAAAAACGTTACTTAAAAAGAAGGCTAAACTACAACTTAACTTATCCAAACCAATTTAAAAATCAGCTCGACAGTCTTCAAACAATCACACATAAATAACAAATTTCTAAAACATATCACAGACTTAATACAATTCATAGTTTGTTAGAGCAAAATGGTATTTTTAATGGCTGGGCTTCACAAAGAAATAAATAATAATCTGAAATAACAGCTATTTTTATTTCTGTTTGTTTGTTTGTTTCACGCCGCACTCAGCAATATCCCAGCTGTAAATAATCAGGTATGGACCAGACAATCGAGGTACTGACGTCATGAGCATTGATCTACGCAATTGGGATATGATGACATGCATCAACCAAGTCAGTGAGCATGACCACCTGAATCTCTAAGTCGCTAAGTTCCTGAAGACCATTTCTAAACGAGATCTTCTCAGGTCGTTTTCCTTACTGATTTATTTGCCAACTACTTCCAGTACTGAATGTGAGTGAGTAAATCTTGTTTACCTCCACAGCAAGAAATAAACAGGCCTTAAGTTGTGGGTTATTATTATCTAGTTTCGGCCATGCAAACCAGAGACCAAAGTATGTTCAAGGATCCAAACCAGTCAGGCACTAAGTCAACGAGACTCATCACCATTTTAGCTGTTTGTTAGGATAAGCGTGAGGTACAGGCAATATATTGCTTATTACCCGATTTTAACAGGGGCAGGAATGAGCAAAGGAAGCATCAAAGTAGGCAAATAGTGTAAAGTGGTAAAACTTTCGATTTTCAATTAATGTTTTTTTAATTGTTTTGTCATCCGTAAACCAAGTAATCTCACAAATATAAAGTTGTGTTGAGTCATATTATTGCATTTGATTTCTGATGATCTCATAAAATAAAATGCATTTCTGAAGAAAAAAAAAATATACAAGATTCAAAATGTTATTGATGTGATTAAGGTGCTCCACGTGTGAAATGGCAGTGGTTTACTCGAAGGGCTAATGCATATATACATGAATGTTGAGTAGGTTAGGGATCTATATAACAGTCTCAATACCTACACGTGGACTGGTCATCATTTTAACAGTAGAACAATGGGGATGTCTGCTCTTAAAAGAAAACAACTCATAATACCTCAACTCAACTTTGTATTAACTGATGCCGAGGATACTGACTCTGAATCATGATACTGTGATGCACTCTGCATCCTTTGCTGATGAGCACATCCAGTGTATTATCAACACGTGCTACCACACACAGTGTTCGAAACGTATCTGTTTTAGTATCACATGTATTATCTAACACATCAGATTGATTTAATGACTAACATCTTCGTTAAAAACGACGAAGATCATGACTGTTATTGTTTAACAAACAACACTAAATAACACTAATTCTGTCATCAGAACATTATCTTGCAACTAACATTCCCCTTAAGTAACAGTATGTGGAGTATTATACTTTCAAGTCATAGAGCCCCATATGATATACATCAAGGATACAAACATAGTGCCAACTTCTCCCAAGGAGAATACATAGAAGATACCATTTGTAAGACAGATTCTGATATCAAATGTAGTCAAAATCAGAATTTGATATTAACATACATACAATATTGTTATTTTTACTTAATCTTCTATTTTCAACACATATTACCAAAAGGTAAGTGAGTGGGTGAGTTGGATTTACTGCCGCTTTCAACAGCACTATCGCAGTGTGTCAGATTAATGTGGGAGGAAAGCCCGAGGTGATACAGGTCTCAGACGTTTACCACTTCGGTGAAACCCACGAGCATGGGTATGGTGCTGACAAACCCAGAAACATAATCGGGGAAACCAGGATTCGAACCCATAATCATAGGTTTCTGGTGTGCCTAAGGGATGCAGCTCTGCACAGCGAATCGCGGCGCCTTATAATAATATGACTGGGCCACCCATGCCACCTTAAAGGTAAGGATAGGGCGGAGAGCAACCTGTGCCTTGGTAAACAATGCTGTGTGACGTCTCCCAAACATCACTGGCACAATGTGCCGGCAACAGTCTTCTAGCCACAGTCAGTAATAGACATTTATGCATAAGCGGAAACCATGAACTTTAGGAAATCAATTTGTTCATGAAGGTTGATAATGTTTGCTATGAGGGTCAATATGAATATGCCCTGTCAGAGATTTATTGGCAAATATAAGATAGCTACGCGATAACTGCAAAGAATAGTGAAGAATGAAGCCTTGCTTATATCACGATAAAACATTGTTCTATCATGATCTCATATCTCGAGTTTCGAGCATGCGCTCACAACTTGAAGACATCGTATATCTGACAACGCTATGTTTGAGAGGGGAGTGTCTAGTAAGTTGTTTCCCAAAGATGTAGCTTGGCAACACAGATTAACGCGATGACCCAACGATCATATCGCAAAACGGGAGAGATATAGTAATTGTTATTTTGAGAAAAGGTACAGATAATCGACGTGAGGTTAGTGAGAATATGTTGGAAATACCCATAAAATGAACCTTCTATTACGGGAGTCATAATTATTTGAATACAGGTAAATATTTTTTAAAGCTCGTACATTTTATCATCATTCTTAAACAGGCCGTACATAATGTTGATATCTCATAAACCATGATTGGCAGTGTTTTATTGTACGATAAACAACCACGAGTCCTTTTTTACCTAAATGTTCTACAAGCTACCATAATGAACAGGGTGCAAGATATCACATTTGCCATGTAATAATGAGATTCATACAACTGATGGTTAACTGGTCAACACTTATGATCCACCGCTGATTAGGATAGGTAAAATATATTACACATATTGTCATAGAAGTACATATCTTGGCAAAAGTATTGCATCTTTTGCGGAGAAAAAAGGGCAGCCTTTCAGAGGATTCGTTCAAATATTGTGATACTAACGCAGTACACCATCAATGCTTCAATGTCAGTATTAGGGCCAGGTACTAACGGAGTATACCATCAGTGCTTCAATGTCAGTATTAGGGCCATGTACTAATGGAGTATACCATCAATGCTTCAATGTCAGTACTAGGGCCAGGTACCAGTGCAATTGACCATCAATACTTCAATGTCAGACCCAGGTCCAGGTAATAGTCCATTGAATACTTCAATGTCAATGTTAGGTCCAAGTACTAGTTAAGTAGCCTATAAATGCTTTAATGTACGTATTGTCCCCAGGTGCGTCTAGTGAAATGTTTCAATGACTAATGCAGTAGACCATCAATGCTTCAATGTCAGTATCAGGGTCAGGTATTAACGGAGTAGACCATCAATGCTTCCACGTCACTAATAAGGTCAATGTGCTCTTTTACTTGGTCATTACTTCCAAGAGGACTTTAATGCTGAATTACCAATGTGTCCGATCCATGATTGTACATGCTTATTTCAGTGTACTGTTTCCACTCAGTATTTGGAGAAGGGGCCTGGTTCGTGTGGCAGCAACACTCGGTGTGGGTAGAAGGAGTGGTCCACTGAGTAGTGGAGCAGGTTTGTCAGACTCGACATGTACATGTCAGCAAACCGGGCAAGGCGTTGAGTGAAGTAAGTTGGATTGTGGTATGTCCGAAACAGACTGCCAAACCGTGGATTGAACACCCCTTTTGGGTAGTTTTGGCCACAGATGTAAAATAATGATTATTAATTTCAAATGATATCATTCTTATAAAGCGACGTGCATGCACGTGTGTGTGTTGTGTGTGGCTGCTTGTACTAGTCCGGACTGATGCCGATTTGTAGTGCTAGCTCGCTGAGATGCCATGCCGCAGTTTAACATGAATAACCCACTCAGACAAAGTATACTGACTCCGAGCTGACAAGTCCTTGTTTTAGCCCCTTAATGCCAAGCGCCAGACAGGGTTACAAAAAGTACAATCTTTTAACGTCTTTTGGTTTGACGCGGCCGGGCATCGAACCCCGGACCTTCTCCGGGCGGACGCTCTACCACTAGACCATGGAGGCGGTCCAATAATTATGAAGAAAGGTGGATTATCCCATTCAATTAACTTCACAGTAAAGCCAATAATTTATTAAATATTTAAAAGGATGAGTATACATATGTTTTCAGTTCATAGAGATATTGGGCGATAAGAGCTGAGTATGTGAGGATAAGGTCACGCTGACAAGGCGCTTTAAATAGCATGTTTTGAACAACAGACACGCACAAGTGGGGGTTGAGTCTTGTGGGATATGACGAATGAGGGTAATTCCGGGGCCCTCGACCATGAGTAAGCGTCTGCTGTGTTACAATATCCACACAACCTGTCGACCTCTCCCGTGACTCAGCGTTTTCTTATCTTTATATGTTTTTAGATTCGTCATTTTGAGCTCCAGCAAATATGAAGTGTTTATCGAAGTGTGCGGATTTGCCTCAAGTTGCGGTACGCATACAAATATTTGTTTGACTTTCAACAATGCAATATAACTATTTTTGTTTTATAATCAAATTGAAATTTTGAGGTGATTTTAATTGCAGTTTACGATACTTTAAGTATTTGTGCTAAACTGCTCAATATTCTAATTGTATACAGTGAGGATGTGTTTATGTCGACATTTATTAATAATATAATGCATAGTGAGATAAGACCCAGGAAAGTTTCTATTAAGTTCCAAGTTAATTAAGATCCAACTTAGCCACTGATACTTTTCAGTAAGACATGGCTATATGGGTTTCGTATTTCACTATTATTATCCTCAAACGTCTTTGAACATGTGAATTTTATATCTGCCTGATAGACGTGTTTCGTAACTGGGTACATGGCGTTCATTACTTCCCGCATTAATATTACCGCACCGCACCGCACCGCACCGCACCGTGCCACAACATAAGATAAAACAACTTTGACAATGACGATATTGTTATTTCTGAAATAACCGCATTTACATGTAGAAGTCAAAGGGTTAGAAATTACCAAGTTCATA
This sequence comes from Haliotis rufescens, assembly GCF_023055435.1. Taxonomy (NCBI): domain Eukaryota; kingdom Metazoa; phylum Mollusca; class Gastropoda; order Lepetellida; family Haliotidae; genus Haliotis; species Haliotis rufescens. The sequence goes on from NW_025964383.1 coordinate 11,555,692, forward strand.
CAAAAAACGTATGTGCACTGTGCACCGGTGTATTTCTCACGTCATCCGGACGGCATTGTTGAAAATCATTCGAATAATATTGTACCCTGAGGTCGTAAGAAAGAAACGTTTAACGTCATTCGACCATTAATGGTTTTCTCCGATGGGGTGATGATCAGTGCAGTTTTTAAGAGGTAGATCAAAAGGTTGTTTGGTTGGTTTGTTGTCTTACGCCGCACTCAGCAATATTCCAACTGTATGACGACAGTCTGTAAATAATCGAGTCTGGACCAGACAATCCAGTGATCGATATCAAGAGCATCGATCCACGAAAATGGGATCGATGACATGCACCAACCAAGTCAGCGAGCCTGACCACCCGTGTGGAATATGTAATTATGATTACCTTGGCACTGTAAAGAACCTAACATATTTGTTATAATTACGTCCTTTACACTTAATTTTCCTCTGATGGTGTGTAAGTGAACTTCATTATATTCGTCGCATGCTAGTAGTATAACACTACACTGAAGACAGTAAATGGCATGGAACACCATTACACATTATTACCCAAAGGACAAAATGATCGCGTGTAACGATTGTCCGGTATCTGCACGTGTGTATTTTAGAGATTCTGATTATCGAGTGGTCCATTGAAGCCATCATTCCTCACAGTGCTATAATGTTGAGAAAATAGTATGTGATGTCATCAATTTATCTCATGACGTCTTCTGAAGAAAAGGCGGCTATCTTCAGTGAATTTTATCTGCATGGTTAAAATTTCGTACCTTTTCTCTCTAAAAATGTGAATGGGTAATATATATATAAACTTACTTAAAACTCGGAATTACGGATCAGCTGTCCCTAGTGAATTAAGGTGATCGGTACCTCGCCAAAATCTCGGTTACATGTACACCGGTAATGTTGGCGAGACGTCACACATGAACGTCAAGCCCCTGGCAAATGATGCGTGTTGACCTGCTTTGATAACCCCTCCCAAGAGATAATATTGTGCTTCGATGGACATTAAAGTGTTTGGGAACCTCGGGGCGGCCATTCCTGTTTGAAGCATACCTACGGTGCTGAGACGTTGATTTTCAGCAAACAGTAGACATGCGTAAGCGATTTTTACAGTTAAAAACAAAAAGAGTGCTTTATATGAGAGCCTGATAGTAAAACAATCATGTTGTGCTGTTCAAATGAAAAACAATTCATGTGTGTGAATATAATGCTCCCAACAATATCTCAAACATCCAAATTGTACGACGTGCATTAACACGCACGTGCAAATTGTGAATCAGTGCCATAAAGTCGTTGAGATGACTTCATGGATTGAAAGATATATTATTTAATTTCTGAATTCATTTTGAATTAATGATACTTTTATTGAATTCAGTATTAAGCACAGTTACTTTTACCCCGCTATTTTAAATGCATATAACACCTCCATGCACCTATGTACACCACTGAAGACATGCAACCACAAGCAATAGTGTACTGACAAAAGGAAACACAATTATACTAAAAAAGGCAACCACTGTTTACACAACTGCATACATAAAGAACCATAACACATTCCTGTGACAACAGACAACCCCTATCTACGAAATATATGCAATACCTGTATATCCCAATGTTCCCTTCTTAAAACAAATAGCCCATGTGTAAAACACTTGACAGGTGTTATCCAGGTAGACAGGCAACACCTAAATACACCACTGTGCCACTCTCAATCTAGTCAAACACCAGGTTATAATCTGCACTGAGTGAGTTTCACAAACATGTTATCAATAAGGAAGTTCAGCATTTCACAAACTGTTTTCACAGTGAGTGAGTGAGTGAGTGAGTTGGGTTTAACGCCGCTTTTAACATTATTCCAGTTATATCACGGCGAATCAGCTCAATGTGGGAGGAAAGCCCGAAGTGATGCAGGTCTCAGACGTTCACCACTTCGGTGAAACCCACGAGCACGGGTATGGTGTTGACAAACCTAGAAACATAATCGGGGCGAACCGGGATTCGAACCCACAATCATAGGTTTCTGGCGTACCCAAGGGACGCAACTCTGCACAGCGAATCGCGGCGCCTTAGATGACAGGGCCACCCGTGCCCCAATCTGTACTGATAAATCATTCGAGCGAATTCTACAAACTTAACTACTAAACAGCTCTCCTGTTAAGCTCTCATGCCGGATAGATTCCACGCGGCAACTGTGTAATCTATTTCAGTTTCGGAGTCAAGATCACGTGAATGCGAAATAGTTCGTTTCAGCGGCATTAAATGAATAACGGCGATATATATATATATCGCCGTTATTCATTCATATATTTATTCATGTACATTAGTACAACAATGAATTAAAAATTACTTTGCGTCTGTGACGCTGAAATTTAGGCAGAGTAAAGATGATGGTAGTACGAATCAGAATTCGTTCCTACATAATTTCATAAAACTGAACGTTTTGGGTTGTAGACAGAACCATTCGGTAAAGCTAGTTGGTTTGAATTGAATACATGCATGGTTTAAGGTTGAATGTTTCTTGAATCCTTGCAGACTTCATGCTGATAATGTATATCAAACATATGCAGCTTTCCATAAATGCTTATCAATGACAAATGCATACACACTTTAATGTTTGTTTATTTGTGTGCATGACTTTGGTCGATTAAACAGAAACGTATGCTAGTCGGAAAGGGCTACTTTAACTATTTAAAAGGCATAATGACAGCATTTTAGGGTTTGACATTGGACAACCTTTATAAGTGTTTAGCTGGTTCAGTCTGCAATTGTCTTTATGGACATGGACATTAGTTTATATATAATTTCCTATCTTTAACCTGTTAACGCCAATCATCAGACTTCAGACACTAGCGAAAACTTAACTTTGTGTTGGGGACAGTTATGTGAGGAAGCCCATATGCGGGCCATAGCTAGTTATAAAAGGAACAGTGATGTTTATAAATGTTGACAGTTTTCCTGGAGGAAAATATTAAAATATACAAAAGATTTGCACGTGCATTTTCGGGAAGTTGATTTCGAATGAAATGAGGGAATCATTCATTTATGATCAATAAATGATAAGTGTTCCTTTGTCATGCAATTTTGTGTGAGTGGGCTACAAGTAGTATAAGTTTAGCGATTAGCAACGATACACGTTCACCTGTTTCGTTGGCAACCTATATGGAAACTTGCCACTACTCTCTACTACGTTACGCAAATCTTTCTGGTGCATCAAATAAAACCTCATTAGGATATGAAAATTAGCACAAAACCGTGCAGATCATGTAAACTGTTTACAATGTGACGTTATGTTTGTGTACACTGATGAACATATGCTGCTTAGTAAAAAGTTGAATTGTTGCTTTAAGAAATAAAATAACTCCATAACTCCCCGACAACACTGGCCACTTCAGGGTTCTGTGACAGCACGCACTGTATGGGACATACATTCAGCACTATGTTGGTTATCACGTGAGGGATTGATTGTACAGTTGACATCTGACAAACGTGGGTAGTGCTGTTAATATTCGGAAGACGGTGAAGAGGGCAAAAAGACTGTTGATTAAACAGTTGATAAATGTTTGTACCTCGGAACACGACATTGCAGCTCCGGGTGGGTCAGCCCCGGGTGGGTCAGGGTGTCTTTACCTTAAATAAAACCATGATATTGATTTCCATAATCTTCTGTTTGTAGTTATTGTGTGTTAACCGGCGTGTGCCTTCAGACTGCAGACAGTTCAATTATGTACACCGAAATAAAGTGTTCCAAAATACACCCAAGAGTATATGATACAGATCAAAGGACCAAATACAAAGAACACATCGTGATGATAAAAAGTGTTGTACACATTAAAGATATACTGAATTACCATCACTCCTTGTTTCATTGTATTTCATTTCTAACTGGACATTTTTACTTGTGAAATTTGAAGACAAGGGTCAGATAAAGTGATGCATGCTTCACATTCAAAATAAGTTGGATAATTTATCTATCTTTAATGAGTAAATCAGTTAAAAGGAAATTAAAATATCATGGCTTCGCCGTCTCAAATATTGTCTCTATGATGATGATACAAAGGTACTTATACCACAGCTGCATTTTCATCCTGCTCAAATATGTCCATGAGGGCGCTCGAGTTGCCTGGTGTTGACGTCGATCATTGGCCATAATGAAGACCCGGATTCGATTCCTCACAAGATAACACATTAAATCCTTTGGCTTCCTACGGCGCTATATCACTTGGATATTTTAAAACTCAATTTAAGCACCACTAGGTTCGAAACATGACTTGCTGGTTATTCACATTCTGGCATTCTAACATCCATATACAGTCAGAAGTAAATACAAATAGCAACAGTTTCACGTTATCCATTTTATATATATTATGTAGAATTACTAACGTTAGCAAAGCTGCATCCTGTAGATGTTGAATCAGATAGCGAAAGAAGAGTGAGTGAGTGAGTTTACATTTTCCATCGCATCGGGAAAAGCAGTAAGATAAGAATCACAGTTAAGGTGGAACAATTCAGATGGTCTCACTGACTGAAGACTCTTCATATTCTTAATGTTTTTTAATCATTCAAACTACCACTGGGGCACGGGTTGGCTTGTCGGCGAAGGCGCCACAATTCGTTATGAAGAGTTGCCCACCTTTGGACACGCCGGAAATTGGGTCAGACTCTATACTTCGTTAAGTTACAACATTAAACAATGCTAGAAAGCAAACGTTTATCAACGAAGTTTCACGGTAAGTGAATAGTTGTTGTCATTGCTGCTCCTTAAAATGAGAGGATTTGAACTAGGTGCGTGAGAGCAGAAGAATCTAGTGTCTATCGGTTTGTGTACTCCCCAGGGAGATAACGAAATGTGATTTGAATATGTACACATCCATTGATTGGTGTTATTACTACACGTGCTATAAGCATTCACTGTGTTGAATTAGAGCTAGACAAATGTACATGGTATTATTATTATTTATTCTCATTAAAATCAGACTTTCCGTGTTGCTTCATTACCTCTATTCATCAAAATCTGACAAACCCTCTGTAGTCAAGAGAGGTGAACGCTAAGGTCACCGGCCAATCTAAATGAAGGCTTCATGGCGGTTTTAGTATCTCTCTGAAGGGTAGAAGAAACTGGACACGGGGACCTCTGTTCCAAAAACCAGTCCAGATGCGAGTACCAGACCCGATAATTCCATAAGATTAATAACCCATCGTTGTTTTATCTCTTGACCCTGAATAAGCTGGCGTTTTCACAATTCAAATTTTTATACTAAGTCTTATTACTGTTGCATTTGCGAGAACAGATAGTATGTGTAGGGTTGTCACGTTTTGGTTGAATACACTATGCACTTGTACATATATTATCTTAAATCCTGCCTGTTCTGACAGGTCATGTATCACATTCATTACTGTTTGTTCTCCCAAATTATACAGCAGACTGACTACTATTGATACCTGATAACGTTTTCAGATTGCAAAATGAAGCATGAAATGTATGGTGCACGTAGGACAACATATGTGGTGCTCAATCAAAATGCATCCAGACACTGGACTACTTCTGGTCCATATCAGCAACACATGTGTATTTTCTCCCCCGATTGTGTACTCATGTCTTTGGTGTAGGGGCCCTATATTTTGAGCCAATCAGAAGTCAGCATATAATTTCGGCATCAGTGTTGGCGGCCTTGGACAGTAGTTGATGGGCAACTTCACACATGTTCTTTCAGGCCATTCCGCCTTTACGATCCAACCTTGTTCAGCCATTCCTGGTTTGGTTTAGTTCACCGGGACATAATCAGAAGATATCTCCAGATCATTAAGTCATCATCGCAGTCAGCAAGACAGTGTCATATTGTCTTGAGAATAGTGTACAGGGCCCCTCTAGGGGATTCATTTTTTTTTTTAAAACACCAAAATCTTTCGAGTATAATGCACTAAGAAAATATTTCATCGTTTCCCATCAGCGAATTCGGGTAAACAAACAGGTGATAACAAACTTGGTCAATACCAATTTGAAATTTCAGATAAAATTAAGTGCACGAAGCACTCAGAGGAATTGGAATCAAGTCGACTTCAGTGATGAATCCCGATTTAATCTTTGATTTGCTGATGGTAGGGCGAGGGTGTGGAGGCGTCGTCATGAACGTTACGCCCAGTGTTGTGTACAGGAAGTTGACAGATTTCGAGGCGGAAGTGTCATGGTGTGGGGTGCTTTCTGTGGCAATGCAAATTCCAGGCTTCTTGTCATCCGTGGCAACCTCAACGCTGCTGCCTACCGCGACCAGGTACTGGCACCAGAACTTCTGCCTTTTATGACAGCACATGGACCCGGTTTGATCTTCCAACACGACAATGCCAGACCCCACACAACAATTTTGACAAGGAATTTCCTTCAGAATGCGGGAGTCAACGTCATGGACTGGCCGTCAAGGTCTCCTGACTTTAATCCCATCGAACACGTCTGGGATGCTCTGTGCACACTCCAGAACCAACCACAATGTTTTCAGGATCTTGGCACCATTTTGCAGCAACAATGGCGTCGTCTTCCCAGTCACGTGTTCACAAGCATCACAAGGTCCATGCGGAGGCGTTGTGTGGCAGTTGTCAATGCACATGGTGGCCATACACGCTACTGAACTTGTGTGCCATCAGATTCTCGTGCTTAGGACTTATGATTTACACTGTTGATGTTATTACCGAATACTGTAGGTGCTTGGAACAAATTATGGTTACCACCCTTAATTAAAATCCTCCTTTGGACATTATTGATTAAAAATTACCTTCTCTGATACATTTGTCTGTTGTATATCATATATGATATTACTTCTAAAAATGTGAAGGTTTTAGTTTGACTTTATATTATTATTTAGATCACAGGGACATGACACTGTGCATGTCAGACCATGCACAACGTCATGTTCCTGTGATCTAAATATCGTCCAGACAAGAAATAACAGGCAGTGAGCAAGTGAGTTGAGTTTGGTGCCACTCAGAACAATATTTCAGTATATTACAGTTCAATAGCTAAATATTAATGGAAATATAAAATACATATAAAAGTAGATGTTTAGCACATCGGTGAAATCCACAAGCACGGTACGACGCCAGCAAAACAAGAATCATACCAAGGACGAAGTAAGGACTCAAACCAGCGTTCATTCTAACTTTATTTAGTACAAATCCGTTATTGACAAGAATAATATTATTATATTGCAGTCCATCCCCCTAGATGCTTCTAGGTTTTGGTTTCAAATTGAAGGTAACTCTAATGGTAGCTTTTAAACATTTATGATCGTCCGGCTGTGTATTTTGTACTTTGTATAGCTGTTCGGTGTTCATATGATATGTCTACTTGACGTCAGAAACGCACATGCCGGTATAAACGTTATAACTACTGACAGAAGATTGTGTAAATCAATATCATAGTTTTTTTATACGATTAAGTCAAGCCACCAAGACCCACCCAGAGCTGACAAAACTTAGCAACTGTTGAATTTAACATTTGTTTGTCACCTTCTTAGCCTTATCTCGATCTTGAAAAACAGCCTTACCCTCGTTCAAGATATCACATAAAATCAGTTGTCAACTTACTAATAATCCCGCACGTAATAAACTGTATAGCGTTTAAACCATGTCCCCTACAGCGCTGTCCGGAAAGCTGGATACCGACGTTGGGTTAAATGTCGAGAGTTTTCTGGTAGATTTTTTATTACGATTTTAAAGATAGAGTACATCTTGAAATTTATAAACATATGTTGTATACTGTACATAGACCCTTCTTATCTGTTTATAATCTACATATTTTGTATATTCTAAACTACAAATGTTTAACATGCTGCAATGGGTAATGTTGAGAGAAAGGTACATATTTGCAATCAATATATCCGAATGTATTTGATACGAGGGTTGGTCATGAAGCTCCAAGCCAAACAATCAAAACTAACAAGTGTATAAGTGTTCTCACTTTTATTTTTCAACATAACCTACCGGCACTTCAATACCATTTTCATATCGATAGTGAAGCTTTTCAATTCCAGTTAGGAAGAAATACCCATTCGTGGGAGCTTTGAGGTCATCGTTGTCATCACAACGCTTTCCACGAAGGTGTCAGTTTAGGCAACCTTTTGAAATCACTTGGTGCCAGGTCTTGCTGGTATGGAGGGTGAGGATACTCTTTGAGCCCACATTGACGCACAAGAGCCTTAGCTCGCCGCATATCTTGGATAGAATCTCTCAGGTGATGAAACAAATCAATTTAGTAGCACCGGTAATCGTCTAAGTAATCAACAACAAAAACTCTTTCATCACAGACTACAGTGGCCATGTCTCCATTAACTGATCTTAAAGACTTAAATTTCTTTGGTGCCGGAGAAGTAGAACGGTGCCATTCCATGGATTTACGTTTTGACTCGGGATCATATAGTGGTAGACCCATGTTTCATCACCCGTTACTTATCTCATTTAGAATGGGACGAAATACTCCTCAATTAGCTTAAACTTTTCTCTGGCAATGTCAGTTTCTATTCCCTAAGGATCAGAATTTAGAAATGTTGGCACGAAGTCAGCAGGTGTCTTATTCAATAAGTTTCAATGGATCCATGGCGTAGACCTGTGTCTTCCTCATTATCAGCAATGGTAATATGTCTTTCTGGCAGTATACGTTTTTCACTCTCCTTGATTGAATCTTCATTGATTCGATGTCAAGACCCATTGCCCAGCGTTTGACAGTGGATCAGCTTAGGCGAGTACACCTGTGACATGCGGTAATGAATTTCGTGTTGAGTACTTTTCTCTGAAGTCAAAATTTGGATGACAGCTCGATACTTGTTGTTTCCCTTGTCTGTGTCCATTTGGACCCCTATCACGTTCAACTTGCTGTCACTAATAAACAAACGGCCTCAACAGACCAAATACACTTGCAACGAACCACCCAAACAATGTACTACATTGACTGGTTCACTTTGTTATGGCCCACAGTTGAAAGATTGTCAGACTTAGAACTTTCTTACAAGCCCTCGTACGTTATCATATTTTCACGTCACAAACACCCAACACTGAAACATTATTTCTTTTGTATTCGATTTGTTTGATAAACGTTTGTAACCTTGTCAGACAAAAACGATGAGATGCTTAATGTAACGTGATAACGTTAGCCACTTGCTGAAATGAGCACTCGACATCTACCTCTAATGTAGTAGACGCTCAACTGAAGATGCAATTCATATCATCACTTGATAGAAAACATAATCAACAATAAAGAAAACATAATAAAGAATAAACAGTCTCGACTATCTGCTGAATATGATTATCTTATTGTTAGTCTGTTCCTGTTCTTTGGGACTAATGCCTTTGACGTCGGAAGTGATCACTGTTGTCACTCGGTCAACGGAATACAGCACTGTCAGTCGAAGGAAGTTGGTGTTCACTCCACGGTCTCAGGAAGTGAGTGGAGACATTGAGTTGAGGCACTGAGTTGAACCCGGCCCGAGAATCAGGGCGGAGCAGGGGCTATGTGGGAAGTAGAGGCAGGTCAAGTAAACAGACAGTGCTAAATTTGAATAATTATGAACTTTATCAAAATGGCGAAAGCATGTCTCAAGTGCTAATACTTATGAAGTCAGAACTAACATCGCTTAACAATTCTTTGACTCTGTGTGTCGAGAGCTGACTGGTAATTATGAAATCCTGAAAGAAGATACCACAGTTTGTCATAGAAGTTGAACAATATTTAACTGAATTATTTAATTGTATGGATTTATTGCGACTATATTGTATATTTTGTTTGTAAGTTGAAAATGCAACGTCAAAGATTTAAGATTCAAGTTGATCCCGAAAATGTTGTTATGCACACAAATTGTTTTGAAGAAGTGTTCCATTTCCTCCCTGTATGTCTGCATTATAAATCAAGCAGAGAAACAGAATAACACTTTATTATTAAAACTACCTTAGTAGAGATATTTGTTGTGGCTTGTGTCATTATCAAATTCTTGTCACTTCAAAAGTGTGTCCTTATACCTAAAATGGAAGTTACCAATATAGTTATTGGGAAGTGTAATTACATGGAAATTGGCCATGGACTTGTGTTTTTGTTGTATCGTTATGTATATCAGCGCACTGTAAATGTTTTGTGAATGGTCTCTGCTCGCTGACTTGGTTGATACATGTCATCGTATCCCAATTGCTTGGATCGATGCGCTTGATGTCAATCACTTGACTGTCTGGCCCAGACTCGACTTTTGACAGACCGCCGCCATATAGCTGGGATATTGCTGAGTGCGGCGTTAAACAACAATCAGACCAACTAAATGTTTTGTATATGCAGTATTTCTGGCAATGAGGTTTGCAATACAAATAAACTTGGCACTTGGCACTTAAACATTATTCCATTTGGCATAAATGGCAAATAGTGGTGAAAATTGTATGGATGAATTACTGAAAATCAGTGATGAGAACAGGTATTAGCGAAAATGAGCATACAATTCTCTCCTATTTACACAATTTGCATAAAAAGTGTGGTTTCTTATTTGTTTCAAATGCATTATTCCCTCTTTTCAATTGTAATTAACCTCCCGAAAACACATGGGGAAAATATTAAATCATTCCTTAAAGAAGACTTTATGATTAACTCTCAAAATTAACATAAAACATGTTAATAATATTATTAATAACGAAGAAACTATTATTAAATGACCCGGAAGGAACATACATATCGACGAATAGCAGTACAGGTACATGTAGAGTTAATGCTTGTACAGACACACCAACAGTAGTTGCAAAGTGTCCAGTATCAGCCCACATATTGCACGTCGGCAAATAGATTATGTTACCTGGTCTGTGGTTGTTTTGATCCAACATTTGTTCACCAGTTGTGACATGTTTTCCCGCTAGTGTTCTTGAAATAGTTTATAGAGACACCGCCGTGGCGACATGATAACATAAAACATGTACACCCACTGTCGGCTTCATGTTGCAATGGTGAGTAGATTTCCAAATCGTTCATCACTTAATACTATTCTATTTTGGTTAAGGTGTATTTGTGTAAGTCTTAGGTAGTCAACATGTTGTAAACGTGATTTCAAGAATATCTGTCCCTGTATTTTTAGAAAACGTACATCCTTATCGATAGCAATTCTTGTTTATTGCATTCAGCAACGTTTCGATTTAGCTCCTAACATCGTTATCAAGGTGAAGTGGAATGAATCTACAGTGTAAGAATCTGCATCGAAACGTCCCTAAATTCAATACGCAAGAAGTTGATATCCATGAATCCATGAAGTTGTAGGTTTTCTTATTTACTCAGCCAACAATGTCACAGGCCTTGTGTTCATGCGGCCTCCATAGAGCCGATGTTGAACGGTAGATCTTGAACAAAGTGGAACAGATACGAATCTATTGCGAAGTGCTTTTAATTAATCAGACGATCTTATCTAGGTGTCGCTCGTCTGGGCCTGCCATGCCCAGGTCTCATCGCAACCCCATCCGTTTGACAGTACTTCTCCCACAGTAAAATAAATTAGACTTTTTGATTCGCCAATGATTCGGGCAGCTTGGGATATTAACGTTTCCCCATCTACCCTACCAACAATTCTCCATTTTATCTGTTAAGTGAGATACTTCACTCGGAGGCATTTTTGAGCATGTGCTAAGCTCCATTACATTAGTGAAAGTGAGTTCCCCTATAGGCTTACGCACATGGTTCTGTGTGTACGTACATCCCGTGTTGTTCATGTATGATGTGAAATTGCATTGTGATTAGATGTTGTGATCAGATGTAACGGTATTGTAAATGTAAACCCCAACAACATGTACACCCTTTTGTATCAGTTGCATAGTTTAACATTGTGTGATTATGTTGCCTGTTGTCAATGCTGTTGTGTGCATGGGGGCACGGGTGGCCAAGTCGTCTAAGGTGCCGCACCATACGGCACCTTACCCGTGCTCGTGGGTTTCGCCGAAGTGGTAAACGTCTGAGACCTGCATCATTTCGGGCTTTCCTCACACATTAAGTTGACACGCCGCGATATAACTGTAATACTGTTAAAAGCGGCGTTAAAACCAACTCACTCACACTCACTCACACTCACTCACTGTTGTGTGTATAGATGTTACCTGTTACCGCCGTTTCTAACAAAAGGTAGTCAGTACTACATACATAGCAGTATGCATGTCTGGCTAATACAGTGGATGCACTGTCATGTAGGTGGACTTTTGGGCCGTCATATAATTTTAACTGCTGTTTAGCCTTTTGCGTCAGTGCGTCTGTTTTATCGAATGATCGAGGCTGTTTGTTCCCTGACGCTGACATGTTATAGTTACTTGAACTGAGTCGATGTTTCTGCTTCGTATGTTTCGTTGAACGCTTGTTATTTGTTGGAGCTAGATGATAAGTTTCACAAAATATAAGGTTAAAATAAACACTGAATCATGAAACAAATCCAAAAGGTGCGCAGAAAATACAACACAGGAGTCGTTCACAAAGGTTATCTACAGTCCTCAATTTCTTCACCTTTTAAGCCTAAGGTTAGCGTTACTCTCATTCGTCATGTCCCATAAAACTGAGCTGCCACTTATGCAAACAGTCCCTGAGCGTTTATGTGGTTCAAATTTAGCTGATAGCGCAGTGGCAGGGTGACCTCACAATGAGAGAAACTAGGTTATTATCACACAATATCACAGTGAAATAAAAATATATTGAAGATAGTTATTCTTTTAAAAAACAATATAATTATTTCCTTTACTTTTTTAAATCCATTTGTGTAGAGATATCCGCTTTAATATATGGTGAATCCGGTCAGAAAAGGTATAAAGTAATTCTCGTTTGTAGTAAGAGCTCACTCAATGGGTGTCGGCTGGTCAGACACTTGTGTTATAGCGTGTCATCGTACCCTGATGACGGCTGTCGATGCTGTCACATTCAGTCCAGGTTAGCTTATCTGCAGACAATCACAACGCATGTACAATGTATTCATATGTGTGGTTAAGGACTGGAACTGAGTGCATTAATTTTAATTTCAGGTAATGCGTTTATGACACAATACTAATATAACGCGTTTCAACTCGTTTATACGATTTCTCTTTTGCACAACCGTGATGAAAAGAAGTTACGGGTTTTTGCCTACTTTAGGTGCTCATTTCTCGGTAAAAAAATGAAGCCTGTATTTTCATAAATACTGCAAAACATATATGTTACGAAACTTAAAACCTTTTAATGCTACAAGCAGCTATGTAAAGTTTAACGCATGTGCATGTTATTTCTGTCACAAATGTACCCTTTTTTATTTCTTAATAAATCACACCTGCATTTGACATACATGCCATCGTATGTCATCTGACTTGCGATTAATAAAATACATAAATATAAGCTTCACATGTACATGTTAATATTAAAAATATTTAACTCGATATAGGACACAAAACTTCTTCTTTTTCATACCAGCCCTTGGATTAATTTGCGTTTTGCAAAACTTCGGGGCGTTTCAACAATATTTATTTGTGTTTTGAGTTACCATGTTTTTGAAGATGGATAACTCATTATATTTTAAGTTTGTTATGGTCTGTTGTCGGATGGCTAGTTCCCACAACATTCACTGCAATGCACAGCAACTCTAAACAGAGGATGGTAGTTACCTGGATACTGAGGACCACCTACAACTAGCGTGTGGTGTGTGTGGTCGGACGTCTATATTGTACAAGTTGTGTCTGTTGCCGTTGCTTCTTTGAGACAACTGGAATAAAATCAAGTTTGTGTATTTTAAGTCATAGGATTTGCTCGAAATGCTGAAGCCTCAGAACAAAGTGATATTGTTTCAAAACACTTTTTATTCAACTTTGTACACCACTATCCCACACATAAAACAATTAGGGAAAATGTGGATGTACTTACTTCTCTATCTTAAAACGTTTGAGACATTCTGTTAAATATGACTTTAAATTTCATCAGTAGTTCACTGTGAAAACAGTTTGTGAAATGCTGAACTTCCTTATTGATAACATGTATGTGAAACAAGGGAACATTACATTTAGGCAAGAAGCTGACATCATCATATTTACTGTGCGTTCCTTTTTTCATCTTTAAGTTTATGCTTTTGAATCGCAATTTCTGCAAAAACCAAGAAGTTTACCGTCAGCTTCAGATATTCTGAAGATGTGATATCGTTCAAGAATTCTTAAAGATCCAATTCCCTTTCACTGATTCATCCATCTGAAGAAGAAATACAAGTGACCGGTGAAACCTCATCTATACTGAACAACAAAAGTTCCTGTGACATTGAATAAGATTTAATGCAAAGTTATGTTTTTTACCAAATCTGAAACAATTTCGGTTTGCCACAGATAAAAGACTCCTCTAAGTGTTTGAAAGGTTTAATTTGTTATACTGACTTCTGAAAATGCGTGATTTCATAAAAAAACATGAACATGCCAAAATGTCAATTTACAAATCAATAGCGTGTGTGTCCACCTCTGGACGCAAGCAACACATCTTCGTCTCATGGAATGGACCAGGCGCCGCACAAAGTCCTGTGAAATATCTGTCCATATCTGCTGGTGTATGTTTCGAAGTTCCTGGAGTGTCTGTGGAACACGTGGTTGACGTCGAAGGCGCCGATCCATCTCATCCCACATATTCGTCAGATATTCGTCGAAGGCCAGGGATGCTTCTTGCAGTCACTGTTGTTGGCTGGAATCGATTTCATAGGTGTGTTGTTCGAATCCAGTTGTCTTGTCGATTATTGGTTACGCGTGGCCTGCCGCCCTGTGGTTGGTCTCTGACTGCATTCGTCTGTTGCCAACGTTGCCATAAGCACCAAATGGTGTTTCTGTGGACGTTAAATGGTCTTGCAACATCACGTTGACTCGATCCTGCCTCAAGCATACCAATGGCTCGCAGACGCTCATTTTCGGACAGGCGTGGCATTTCGTAATGTTGAATAATTGCGTAATTTTGTTGTTTTTCTGAGTTGTTGTTGTCAGCACGATGCTAAACAGTGCATGTGGAATCCTGTTAACGCACATGTTTTTATACCCATTCTTGGGTAGTGAAATGCATGGGTCTTGCATAAAAGTCAACTTTTGCATGGAATGCATGCTTTTTTTGTAGCATTTGCTTTTTTGTGATTTGATTCCATACATGTACTACGATATTGAAAACCAAACTTTTATTTGTTTGAAAAATACACTAAAATGTTTTGGTGTTGAATATATTCCATATTTAAATCAATGCATAAGATTCAGAATGACACATTTCTTTCTACAAGAGCGATGACTTCCAAGAGTGTACATTTCGAGAAATATCACAGCAGCTCCAACCTCCAGGTGTCTTTTCAATTTTTCGGTACATGCTTTTTCTAACGTCATACGGCTCGTGCTAGAAATCTGTTTGATCAGGGTTACAACATTCAAGGTCTCGGTAAAGCGTTAACAAGGTTGTAGGACACCTAGCCCAGCTAGATGTCAGACGTTGAGCAAACATTGATTAAATACCGATAGCCTTGCGTTGGGTCAACGTTGGTACAACTTTGGATTAACGTCGATTATATTTTTCAATTCCACAAAGGCAGCCTGAAATGTTTGTACAACACGTATGCAGTTAAGATTTCACTTAGCAAGCATTACATATTGCAAGGTGAATTCCTATTTGAACTCCATCCATGAAACAGCAGGCCAATGCAATGCACCCTCTAATGACATGGTACCCCTGAACAGTTTGATATAGAGCCAAGGAATAAAACATCATTTTCATTACAATAAGGTTATATATCATATATGTTTTCAAAACAAGACTATGTGCGCATTTTCTCAAAAGTTTTAATACAACTACAAGGTATTTGATAACGGACCCTGCACACAGCCACACATAATAATGTGAAACATTTGAATTTTTCTTGATCCCCACACATTCAGCATTGAGGGCAAGATTGTACCAAACGTTCACGTGTTTGTTCAGTTGAACAGTTAACTTGCCTTTGCATGTATTTGTGACGGGTGCCACCGGCGGGACAGGATACGCTCGCCCTTTTGTGTGCACTATGTATCATGGATATAAAATGGGTATCTGCCACATTTTCCAAGTGCAATACTATTTCGGTTTGAGGATCGATCCCCAAATATGTGTTTACGTGCATAAACATGAACTTTCTATGCAAACGTATTCCCATAAACCCACATTTCTGATCCATAAAATACAGCTGGTATTATCTTTGTATATATTATTTAAAGTTTTACTTGGCACTTACCGGCACATTTTTCATATTTCACCACACTTTGCATGATTTACATTGACACTTTAAAAGCTTCAACAGTTGTAGATTCAGGATATTTATCCTAACTCAAAATGCTGGTAAACAATATTCCAAGGTAGGTATAAGATGACTCTATCTCTATATAAGGATCTTGCTCTAATTGTGATAAATTCCCCATGGTTTTAAAAACACAACTTTAGTTTTACTTAAATAAAAAATCCAATATGTCTATGTCAGAGAAAAAAGGAGAGCATCCTCCGAAATAATAGCCCGCCAAGATATTGCTGGAATATTGCTAAAAGCGGCGTTAAACCATACTCACTCACTCCGAAATAATAGAATGAATAATTCTATCAGCTCTGGAATTAGCTGTATGTCATTATTAGATGTTGGGGCTAATTTCAAGTCCATCAACAAAAAGAATGAGCCTAATACACAACCCTGACGCACTCCTAACGGGCAGCCAAACATACTTGAAAGGTTTTTACCATAAGTGCGTATTGAAGCTCTAACTGATTTTCCATCTTTGATCCCCACCAATGTTAAGAAAGTGAGTGCCAAAGTTAAGCAGAGTCAAAGGCCTTAAAGGTACCGACAAAACATGAATACATTTTACTTCCCTTTTTAGAGAGATACTAGTATTGCGTTATTTAACCTTGTAAAATGAAAATATTGTCTATTGTTGAATCTCCAACTTTTAATCCTGCTCATTAAAGTGTATTCTTTGTCAACTGTTGTAAGATATGAAACTCTATGGTTTGATGTTTAAATCTTTCCCAAAAGTATGTGACAACATTGTTTAATCTCAGACCAGTAAGCTTCTTGAGATAAAACAAAATCGTAAAATGTAGAGGGTAATAAAACGTGCATGAATTACGTTATGAGAGGCATATAAACTACACGATGTATGCGATGCAATTATAGCATTAACACAGGTGCAGGCTGCAAAGATAAAGAAGTCTTAGTTTGAATAAGATAATAAAAAACTCAAGCAAGCTCATTGATAATATGTGATCAATATTACTACCAGACGTTTTGGATCTTTACTCTTTCAGATTTATGAGCAGATTATTGTGATATGATGCTCCTGGATTTTGTTTCCGGTATGTTAATGCCTATAACAAGGAATGTGTATGCATTATACCCCACACAGTGAGTAATACATGTATCAAATCCATTGGCTAAGCTGATTTGGGCGTCCATTTCATAGTTAGTGGTAAATGCTGATTTATACTTTACTCTGATAGACACGTTATATTGGTTATTGGAGAAATACATAATACGTACCTGAACGTAAATTCACAGAGGACCATTACAACTGAAGACCTGTCTTGTCCAGATTTGCCAGGCTATGTAGGATATGAAAGTGGCACTATTTGACAAAGATATATATTAATAAGACTGGCAGATTGGGGGTTAAATTATTGAACATTTTTAGATGTGATGATTTTTTGTGATGTATGGAATTGTAATGCTATATAAACATCAGTGTTTTTCATTTGGCACTGCAGTGCCTATTTGATATATCACTCTTATTTACTTATGTTGATTGCAGTGCTATAACAAAATGTCTAAAAATATTAACTTATACTGCTTTCTTTACATATCAAAAGGTTAAACCAACTGTTACATATGACAAAACTAACGCCGCACTCAGCAGTATAGTAGCTGTATGTTAGCAGTAATTAGTGTGTATTAGATGTTGTTTTCCAGTGATAGTGTGTTGGTCACCAAACATAGTTTACTACCAAATAATGTTCGAAACACTAGCATGAAATGCGTTATCGCGAGTTACAGGTACATGTTTGGACAGAGTGTTTGCATTACTACATATTGCTTCACCGTGAGCTTTCGCTCTTATTGTTTAACTTTATCATGGGGTTGATGTTTATTGTTCATGGGAATCAACTTTTTAAACAATAGTTTAGCTTTCCTTGTCTTTACTGTCATCATGGTGAACAAACATTCTCTCACCTACTTTTATCGCTTTCCTCGCCCTTTGAGATCATAACCCTCCAGCGACCTTATTCAGCCAATCCCTAGTTTTCAATATTTACCCTACAAAACCTGTTGTGGCAATGCCATTGTGTTGACAGAAATATTTTCTGAGTCATTGCATGTACGGGAATGTGAATTTCAAATTGAGTTTCTTTCAATAGTTAATTGAGAAATTGAAACCGACAAAATTTGACATTGGCATGCAATGACTTACTTGTGTACAGTTATGTAATAACAAAAACGTACATTGTGAAATTCAAGCCTGAAAAAGTGAAATCGTATACTACTCATGTGTTGCGTTGACTCTGTTCGAGTTAACTATCTGGCTCCTTGCCTTGAATTTATTTATATGTGGGACATGAATCGTTTGGTGTAACTTGGTAGAGACCTTGTAAGCGCTTCAGCAATATCGGCTGAAAATAGAGGTTGTACGACAGATACAGTGCATATGTATTAGTGTCTGAGGAAAGTCGTTCCAGTACAGTTGAGCCCTGTGTTTCATTGTGTTCTATGTCACAGCCAAATGTTTTAAACAACACTTTTATGTCCAAGATATCAGAGAGGAAATTTGCCATCAGGTTAGTATTGTGGTTGTACATTATGGAATAGTCGATCAGTTTATGCGGTCCCCTGGTATAAGACACATTCATTCTGTACTGGGAAATTATAAGAGTTATATGTTGGAAGTATAACATGTTTTCTTCTATCATGGTTTAGGTTCTCAGGCAATACTTCCGACTTATTTATCATGAATATTTCCAGATGATATTTATGTGATAACGCGACGGATGCAGAATTCACACAGAGTACGGAGTACACTAAGTCTGAGAGAGGTGTTCATTTTAAACTGGTATCTCAGTAGGCTATCACTATAAAATCAGCATTAGGCTGGACTAGTACAAGCAACCACACACAAATTCGCGTGCATGCACGTCGCTGTATAATAGATAATATTGGACTAATTTTCAAGTGTTTTTCGCAGTTATAAAACAATTTTCTCAAAATGTGGAAGCTGTATAAATGCTATCATTATGCCTGTCAGGACAGTATACAGGTGAATACCGCGTTGGGGAGTCTCCTTTTCTTCCTGGACTGTGGGTAGGAGTGGTAACGGGTTGACTTTGCCAGGGTTCTCCAAATACACACACACCCTCTGCCCAAACCACACACACACACACACACACACACACACACACACACACACACACACACACACACACACACACACACACACACCGCCTCACATCACAGTTCACGTCTACTTTAGTCTTTAAAAATAAGATACTTCCATCGGTCCATCCATCTGAATATTTCTTCTTTGTAATCTAATTCAAATATTACACGTTTTCAGGTTACAGAGTGATTGACGGGGGCTTGCAAAGAAGGCGCATTCAGCTTTGTTAATGCTAGGATGCTGATGACATGTCATCACTGGGTTCAGAAACCGCTAAGAAGTATATAGGTAACAATATTAATTGCTATTGTAAGATTGCCTGCAGTTTATAAATGTTAAGAATATTTTAATAATTGTTACAACAGTAGGTTCTGATGATTCAAAATTATTGGACACATACTATTTGGTCTCATATAATGCGAATTTGTCATACACGTTGATGGATTGGAAATAATTGTTTCAGGTCAGATGTTTGTTTTTACATGTCTGTCAAGCTTTAACAAAAAGGAAAAGATCAAGTTACGTGTTGGGGTACTATATGTAATGTATCGGGTGTAATAAGTAGTGAGTCTCTGCAGTTGAATGCCACTGCAATTTTCCAACTAAGCTATGGTTACCTGTAAATTATCAAATTTGGACCAAATTTCTGACTAACAGTATGAGAAACCTTCCACGCCATAGGAGTGCAGTGCAGGATCAACAGATTTTACCGTTCTGACCCTGATTCCCAGAAGCGACAGTTTAGAAAGGCAACCTATACATGTACTGTTATTTGGTATACTGCAATGCATTACACTTTTTAGTAAGTGTTTCTCAAATATTTTACTGTCACATGTATATTTACAGATGGTTGCACAAAATGTGAGGCGGTAGGACAATCATACATGTCTCAATACAACAGTGCTAAATGCATCCTTCTTCACACCGAACGGGGTATCATTTGTGCTGGAAAGAAATCTGGACAACTTTTAGAAAAGAAAAAGAAAACTCTTGACAGACTAGGGAAGGTAGTCTCAGCTTTGAGGAACAGCGGAGGGGGTCATGTTCTGATTCACGTAGAGGGTCAAATACCTGAGGACAGGTGTCTGGAACAGTTTGATGAGTTCATCACCAGGAGTCTGTCTGATCTCATTGATGACGGAGAGTTATATGTAGACACATACAGGCGACATTGGCTCTCTGATATACATGAGTTTCAAGGTCATGCGGACTACGTTTTAGTGAGCGTGAAGGAAACGAATCGGATAGCTACTGTGGATTTTAACACGAAAGTGAGGAACGATATTGAAAACGTATCAGTAACTTCCGCCAGTTTGGCTCTGTGCATGATCGATAGACAGAATAACACACATACCAAGAAACCCAAGATAAAAGGTTTATTTGAGAATATTCAGGATCTCCATGAAAGCAGAAATATTGAGATCAAGCGTTTCCATATTAGCAAACTGAAGAATCAAGTAACAAAGCAAATTTCTAGAAGTCTGTCGGATTTCGTAGATTATATATGGCATGATCTCAAACTTAAGGATAATCTGACCTCTATGTCCAAGGTTGAGGGAGGTGGGTCATACTATGTTGGGATAAGTGAGGACACTCTGGAAATTGAGAGTTACAGAACCAAACTTCTTAACATTGATGGGTTTTGCATGACATTTGAAGAATCTGAGTTCATCAGAGCCATTAAAGCTAAACTTCAAAGTGACACAATAGCCTTACAGAAGGACACATTCCGTTGTGTCCCTGACGATTTGATTGAAGTGCGGTTATATCCACTACCTGGAAATGAGAGGCGTGTTCTAGAGATAGCTGTGCGATATTATGATGTGATTATCTTCAATGACAAGGACGGACCAAGGGCATATGAAGTGAAGGACAAGGCTATACATCGGATGGACAAAGCGACCTGGTTAGGGCGTTTTAAAGCCGGAAATAAATAATTTAAGGGACGTTCAACATGGCAGAGCAGTTGGAGTTTCCCAGCAAGACGAGTGACAGTGACGAGAGTGATGACTCCAGTGTGCCCAGCAGGTACAGCTCGGAAGGAGAAGTTCCATTACTGACCTGTGATGACCTTTCTGACTCGGATGATCCAGTATTGATTTCTGGTTAGGCTTTTTGTCTGTTCTGTGATAGATACATCATGTTTATCTCTGCACAGTTTGAAAGTAAACCGTTTGCTTTACCTGTTTCAGGTGATATGCTCCCTTTAAGAAGTGTCTCTATAACAGACCAAAGGAAAATAGTGAGAATTCTATCAGATGAATCGGGACAATCATGTACGTGTAAGATAGAGACTTCCTGATTGATATCAGAACATGCAATAAGTGTACCTGACATGTACTGCGCCCGATCAAATGCTGCCCGTATGATTTTGTCATATGAACTGTTTCTTGTTGTGCCTTGTGATATGTTATATATGTATTATATACCATGTACAACTAAATACATATAGTTTTATGCCTGGACATTCCAATTGTTTAAACGCACGTAAGCCACGTCTATCTCTTTAGTTTTCTCCAAGTTAAATAAGGGAAAACAATTCAATGTTTATCATAAGGATCATCTCTTTCAGATGTCACACATATATATGCATTTTTAGAAACTTTTATATAAATTTGTACCCCGACATTTGTTTGACTTTATGTATACAAACTTTCCTAGCTTCCGAGCTGATGATGACCATTAGCACAAGATGAGCATGGGTGGCTCAGTTGATTTCAAAACTTATATCATACTAATTTTGTGGTGGTTGTTTCAGTCTTTGGCATCTTCCCGGCCGTTATTGAAGGCATTCTCACCACAAAATATGCCCACATTGTACACAGGCTGAGGGAGCTACCAGACAGAGGTCGTACAGTCATCATCTCAGCAGGCAGCTTACTGAAGGTAGTAGACCCATCTTGGGAGGGGCTGGCCCTCGCGTCTCTCCTGTGTGATATATGTGTGTTCTCCCCTACACGGCCTGTCTTGGTGCTGACTTTCACAGCTAGGGATGGGGTCAACCAGAAGAGCATTCAATACAACACTCAGTTGGCGAGATTGATCGTAAGACATGTGAAGGAGGATACGAAATTTGATTTCAATGTTGTACACGCCGCTGTAGACAACTTTTTATGTCAGAAGAAACAAAGTTTTCTGGCAAGGATCGACCAACGTGAGAATGCAGCAGAATGCACCTGCTTCCCTGCCGACCTGCACATGAATAGAGACAAGTGTACAGCCATTATAAAGTCCTTCCTGACATATCTGCCGAGAGACACTGAGTCAGAGACATCCAAACAAGATGTAAGTATACATTTCATTTCATAGGTCAAATAAACCAGATGAATTACCTAATCTTCAGGCGGGCAGGGAGGGTTAGGTGTAGACTTAAAATTACCAGGGGTAGAAATAGGGAAAATAAGGGAAAACAAGGGTGTGGATAAATGGGGTTATTACGAGAGTGTGAGTTGATATGGTAAATATACTTAATCAGGCTTAAACATGGTATTTATTCAGTAGTAATATCAGTGATTCGGATCGTGATGTATGTAATACGATTCCGACTGACAATGATTTAACTACCATATATGCAATGTTCATAATTTTTTTAAATATATTTTTAAAGTACAAAATAACTTTGTAATTCTTCGCAGGACGCCAGTGGTCCGCCCGTGAGAGTAAGCAACCTTTCTTTTGGCAAATGAAAGCTTCTTTAGTGTGTGAAACTACGAGACACTTTAGAAAAGAGTGTCAAATATCCCAAATTTATTTATTTTGACCAAATCCAACAATTAGTAAGTAAGCTTCAGGCACAGGTATTGAAAATTATGATTAGCGATCTCGCTAATTTCCAAAATATCTCCAATGGTAAATTACTTGTATAGTTCTAAAAGACCTTATCCCCAGTTAGACGCTGATTTCCAATATCTGAGACATTTATTTTCATAATCACAGTTCCTGTTACTCCCTGACTGTTACGTCTGTTTCGATATTTATGTTTAATTTGTAAATACTGCAAGTACTGCCTACCGGTCTTTTTATGTGTATAGTTTTCTGTCTGTTAGCTTTATTCAGCCGTGAAACATACCCATGATATGATAAATCATTAAATTGAAATTATAGTTTGTTCCTCATCGCCCAAGGCTTTCGAATCAAATATTAGTTTTCCTTCATACATGTTTATTTTATTTTTCAAGGCGCTTGATGAATTGCGACAACAATTACATACAGCGGAGACCGATCACGACTGTAAAATCAACAGCGTTAATCAACACTACAAAGAGGAAGTATCACAACTGAATTATCTGCATGAACAGCAAAAGAAGAAACTGGAGAGCGAAATCAAAGAATTACTTCTGCAGCTTTCGCATGATAGACAAGGTAAAAATCTGGAAAATATAAAACACATTTGACATATGTAAAACATTGTATAAGGTTTCAGTCTAAGGTTTTGAAACACTTTAGCACCTGATGTATTTATATGTCTCTGTGTTTTTCCTTGTTGACTCCTTAATTGATGCTAATACATGTATACCTACTGTATCAATATAATACAACTCGTTGGTTAATCACTTGATACCAAACCCAGTGAAACATAGAACCTGACAATGCCTGGATACGATAAAAGTCATTATATACAATTTGTAAAAGCAAGTTAAACTTTTTATGTCGTATGTGGACTCTGGATCCCGGAGTTCTTAATTTTACACAGATGACTAAGACCAGCCATTTTGTCAGAAAACGGTGTCCTGGATGAACTGAACGTTCTTGCGTCACGACGAAAGAAATGAGTAGCGTTGGGATGTAGAAGTTCACCTTACAAAGAGTTGAAGCTCCACTTTCTTCCCTAGTGAGAAAACCGATGCCACGAGACGAAAAGTGTGGGTTCTCGGATGCACTTTCACAATAGAGACAATGAACTGTTAAAGTCGAGTTTCGATGCATACTGGTACATCTCGGTGTCTAGGTTCAGATAGTACTTTATAATTCCGCGGTAAATTTGCGTAGAAACGGTTACATTCTCAGCGGCAAAAATATTTTAAAAAGGATTAACATTAACAATACCTTATAAATATTGGACAAGCTGACTTCACTCTAAACAGTTGATGTGTAAGTTAGCCATTCTCTTACCTCATATAACAAAACACATGATAAATCAGACATGTGATTCTATTAGTCCTGCGGGAATCTAGATTAGTGGCGCAAGGATATTTAATAACTCATTTTGAATTTGTTGTTACAACACTTTGGGACGTAATAATAACAGCAGGAACAGTTGTTGGTCAGATGATTTCACCAAGTGTATTATCAATCTGTATTTAGTCGAGCAGCAAAACCTAGACAAGCCTTCACCTCAGGTTATTTTCAATGAAATAAAGATTTAATATTTCAGTTTAATATTTGAGCGAATGTATTGGATTCTGATGGAAGGAGATTGGCATATATGAGACTGTATATTATGTCTACAGTAGCAAGTGTATCAGTTTCTATTAAAGTTTGCAGTTTGGAAGATTTTATTGCTGTGAGAAGAAGGGTGTGTTTAAACGTGTTAATAGACACCGAACCGTGTCAAATGAAATGAAGGAGATGAAGACACTCACAGTATCATACTACTAAGCTCTAATTTGAAATGGAATCACCATAATATCTTCGCTAACCTATTTCTCCCAAATAATATTCGAAACTATCTTACAGTCTGCCGGGTAAATATACTAACGGGCGCATACCTTGTAAAACATTACCAATTTCAAAAATGATAATTAAAATTACACTTAAAGAGTACCTGATTTCTGTTTTTTAGTATATCTGGCATGTGTGTGAATTGCAGAACGTACGCTTTACAAGCAATTCATGTAAACCGAGTTACGCGTCATACTGTAACATCTGAAAATATTTCGTGGCTAACATGGTTTTATTTTCAACAACTTTACCTGAAAAATACCATTTTCCTGACATTTGCATGGCGGTTGAATGTCAATAAATGTTGTGGTGAAACCTTCCGGTGTTCCCCTAGACACAGTAACGCCTCTTTGTTTCTAACAAACTGGCATCACCAGGACATTTCCAATTTGTTATCAGTGACCAAGGAGCTGTTGGTTGGATGCAGGTCCCTATTTTGACATGTGTCATACGTGTTTGAACTATTGACTTGTCGTTGCATTAGACGTGCTACCATTAGGAAAGTTACGCTCACCTTGGTACGTACCATCACTATTTGATAGTGATTCATAACTATAAACTTATTCTTTAGTCGGAATCGTACAATAGACTCTGTTCTGAGGAAAACATTCTTAGAATTATAAAAAAGGATATTGTTGCTATCTATGAGTATCACATCTCTTCAACATTACACGCTTGTGGTTAGCAGAGAGGCATCCAGCTCTTGAATTGTTATAGGCTGTCGTAAACAAGTTCCACTCTAACCAAACAACCATTAACCGATACGTTTTTAACAAATAGGTAGCTAGCGCTCATAACAGACCCCGACCAGTGCGACGTCGTGTAACCATGTCTCGTCACCATCTTGTCCTAAGTCTTTAGGAGTGACCTTATTGGCATTAACGATAGTTTCACGGCTCAATCCTTTATGGACAATGTCCTGCTGTCTGCTCTGCAGCCTTTGCTGAGACGTTTTCAGCGTCAGTTGTTTTTCCAGCAGCATAACGTCCGACCCAACTCTGCAAAGATCAAACAGCAATTCCTTTCAACAGTCAGTATTGTCAAGGAATTGCTCTGATTTCCCCCAGATCTGAACGCGATAGATCACATGTGGGATTAGGTCGGATTATGTATGCGACCAACACCTACTGTTCACACTAAATTGTGTCTTCTTGGTCTTGGTGTGGTGCTGTAATCCCCTATGTTGCTGCTGGAACCAATGCCTACCAGAATATCATGTGCACTCATTTTGTTATGCAACCGTCATTCTTTGTCATGCGAGTATTATTTTAACTGCTAAACTTATTTTCATTTATTCAAGTTATGATCAAACATTTTCATTTTGTGTCAGTAATTACGAAAACACATTATAAGCTGCTACGATGGATTTCTACCACATGGAAAGAACATTTGCCATGCATTTTGAAAATACCCGATTTTGATTGTTTATCAGAGCTATTGAATTACGAAAACCTCCTCTGACTGAAACAGACGATTTGACTGCCGCATCACCACGAAAGCCCATATTATATAATCAGTACTTCTTTCACAGTCATTGTCTGTACGCATATTCCAAAATGATATCTAAAATTATAGGCTACAAAACGCAAAGTTGCGGTTGATACAATATTCAAACGTTATGTGACAATACCTTTCGTTCAGAATAAACGATAGAAAAATGCAAAGAGAATGTATTTCAAATTTCGAGGTCAACAGATATCTTGCTATTTGGCGCTTTTCTATATACGATTGTGACGTCATATATTGTGCGTCACAATGAGCGATATGACGTCATAATAATGGCATGTGGTGTAGAACAAAATCATTGCAAGGCTTGAATATTTTTTGTATTGGTTGTCCTCCTCATTTTAGCTCACAAAGTGCCGTACTACATGCTTTCAGTGCCTGTCGGTGATTTAAGACTGTTGTCGGGAATTCTGTAAATTCTGACTGACAACCCACTCAAAACACTGGACTCAGCCCATACCTGTCCATTCAATGTATTTTAACATCAATGAGTTCGCGTTGTATTTAGTCATGGTAGAATGGAGATAAACATACTGTGTTTTCAAAGTAGAGCTGGGTTACCTCTATATGTAACCACGCCAAATTTAACATTTGAAACCTCGTAAGGCACGTTCGGTTTTAAATTCAAGCTAGCGTAACCTATTTCTACACTGAAAACACCGTATGTTTTTCTCCTAAATGTCTGACGGTAAACTAACTACTAACAGTCCATGTGATGAGCGCTCCAGTCATATGCAAATGAGTCAAGTCACATAGGCAAGTTCTCACAGCCAGTAGCAAATGTGTTCACAGATCGGAATTCCTACAGCGTTGCTCGGAGATTTGGAAGGCATCACAAACGCGATTCTATGATTTCATCCCAGACATACATTTTGGCGAAGAATTGTCACCTGTGGGAGTCCACAGCCCTGACAGTCTCTTTTATTTTCTAACTCCAACGTGCTATATGCCGTGCGACATCATGCTGCGAGGTACTGGATTCAAACATTCATATCGCTGACGGTTGTTTTCACTTTCGCATTGCATTGTGTAATCTCATCACAACGATCATTAGTGGTGTTTTTCTCAACTTCCATCAATGGAGATTCAAAATGATGAGCCTCCCCTGCTTCCCGTTACCCTGTAAGAAAGTCATTTTTTCAGCATATGGTCATTGGACGACGGACTATTCTTTAATACAGTTACATTGGTGCGGTCCAGAACGTCGAAATTTTGTTGTTCAGTCATAAATAGACTTGTCCCAAAGACGATTCTGCGAATCATATTTCTGATAACGGTACACAAGTGAATATTTCACTTACAGGGGACAACGTTTACTGGTAAGCTTTACTACATTTAAGTAAACAAACAGAACAGCCGTGGGCCATTGCAGTGGAGTTAGTACAATTCAATAAAGTGAGATTAATAATAAGTGACACAATATCAGAAATTGGATAAATCAGGTCATTCATAACACTCTTTCATTTGTCTGTAAACCTTAATGTGTGAGGAGTATTTATCCAGAACTTTAATCACACACAGACAACGTCTCAGCTTGAAGGATATAAGTCCCTAATCACCACATCTATACTATGTACCTCGTGTTTCATTCGCAGTGACCTGCTGATTTTTTAATTAAAAACGTGCGATTTATTCGTGAAATCCGGATTAACAGGGGGTTGTCTCCAATGCAAATAGTACATTATATACATAACCCTTAACCGGGCCTTTGACGTGAAGAGCAAACGATTTAACCACTATACTACCCCATCGGCCCGAGAAGAAGAAGAAGAAACTCTTAACATTGTCACACATTGTACAAAGCAAGCATAACATACATACATACATACATACATACATACATACATACATACATACATACATACATACATACATACATACATACATACATACATACATACATACATACATACATACGTATTCCGAGATGATTTGTCGTGTCCCACACTCGGCGACCATGTTGCAGTTCTTTTGAAATTTCACTCTTTGGAATGTAGAATGTTTGTAACTTTACCCATGCTATCACCATTCCAAAGATTCGCAACAGCGGATACACGTGGAACTTTGACTATTTTATTTCAATCTGTTGATTATTGTTTCGAACTCTGTTGTGCTGTGAAAAAAACAACCACTTACTGTTTGTTGCCTGATGATACTTGTGTGAGATCGAAATGTCCTCACTGTTATAGTTAGGGTCATATTTGACAATGACCAGAAATCACCTGAATATAACGAAAACTGGTTGTCCTTTATCGTGTTATGCATAACTAGGATATCGTTTGCACACAATATACTCACTCACCCATTGACTCACTTACTTACTCTATTATATGGTTTTTGAGATGAGGGGGAGAGGAGAGTAGGGGCACGGGTGACCTAGTCGTCTAAAGCGCCGCGATTTGCTGTGAAGAGTTCCGTCCCTTGGGGACGCCAGAAACCTATGCTTGTGGGTTCGAATCCCAGTTCGCTTAAGCTGACACGCCGTGATATAACTGGAATACTGTTTAATGCGGCGTTAACCCCAACTCACTCACTCACTTTGATACGATCATGTCAAATCAAATATATATATTTCACTACTGTGGTAGTGTTGTGTTTGCAGAATTCCACCTTGGCCAATGTTAAAGGATATGTCACGACCTGAAAGGGCTGGTGACCTAAAATGCTCATAGTGTTGTAATAAAATGAATTATTTCTCTTTCGGGATTATTAACGCAGAGCGTTAAACATAACCACGACACAAATGTCTATATTTAAAAGATTTGTGTAATGGTAAGGTGAAACCATTTTCTGTCAATATTTTAGACTCTGTACCTTTCGGCAGTTTTGTTAACAATATTATTTCTAATTATCAACAAATATATATGCTGGCATTAACTTGTTTGTAACCGCCCGCATATCTAAGACTAATCAACAAATACTTACTTCTTGAAGTTTGCCGAGTACAGGAACTCGAATAATTCCTTTTTGATGGATATGTTTAAGTGTTGAGGAAGTAAATCACATCAGTATTATTTGTAATATTAGTGAACCTTGAGAAAATAATCATAATAAAACTGATTTGATCCAGATCTTGATAATGTTCTCACTTTATTGCAGATTAAATCAAATGATATAAAAAAAATCTGGCCAAATAGTGTCCCGTGTTTCGTGTTAACGCAATTGTATGCGTGAGTACGCAAACAGAACTCGGGGCATTTGTGATAAGTGAAAAATTCACCTTTGTTTCCAGGTTTGTAAGTGTGTACTGTCTGACTAACAAGAATTCAACGCCAGTGTCAACATTATATAATCGCTGACCGTCACACACTCCTACTTTTCTACCAGTCCAGTCGTTATTCATACAAACCATAATCCACATTAGCCACTGATATGTTATGTACAGATAAACCTCCGCCGTGTAGGATAACCATAGAAGCGGGATGGGTTGAGCCATGTTCATTTTAACACTGCACCCATATTGATTATATGGAAAAAAAGCACGATTTTTGTTACTATGATATTTGTGTTTGTGATCCTTAATGCAGAGTGAAGGAATTGGACCTGCCTCTATTGAGTAAATGTATGGTGTATCTGAATGTATCGTGTGGATGTGTTTTAATGTTGTGAGACGATTACTGGATGTCTGCAATAAACGACATTGTGTGCTGCAATTAGTTAGTTTTAAACAGTTGATCGTAGATATAAAGCGTAAATTATTTTTAAAAAAAATAAAATGGCAAGACACAGTGAACGGGCACAACAAATTATATCCATGTAATGAATCGAACATGGCTCTTTGGCGTGGCAAGCTATCACTTTAGCCACTAGGCAGCAGCACCTTCCATATATTTGTTAGTGACAACTTTGAGTTTACAAACATTTTAGATGTTGGGCATGTTTAAATTATTTTCATGCAAAACATCCACGGATAACTCTGTAATATTGTAACGCAGTGTACACTTAATTTGAATGTTGGTGTGGATTGGTACGTGTCACAACATTAAACAGATCTTAGCCGCTGATATACGTTTTGTGCCTTTCAGAATAGAAATATTTCCGATGTGTTCAGTCTGTCAGCTGCAGTTTACCCTGAAAGGTCCACTGCCCTACTTACTGCCCTGTCTACACGCTGTGTGTGAGACGTGTGTGACATCTGCAGCTGGCGGTGTGATATCATGCTCTACATGTCATAGGAAGGTCAACCTCACAGACACAAGTCTCCAGAAGGATGCAGTGAGACAGAAGGAAATATACCACCTGACAGTCAAACATCGATCCACAGACCTCATCTGTACACATGAAGATAACGGGAACCAGGCTGTGTGTTGGTGTCAGGAGTGTGACGAGTTCCTCTGTGAATACTGCCAGAACATGCACAGCAACTTCAAACTTACCAGGACACATGTACTTCAAAACCTCACTGACATGGAACCGACATCCTCGAATATTCCAACATGTTGCAGTATCCATAAACATGACTCCCTTTATCTGTTTGATAAAAGCTGCAGGAAGTTAATCTGTGCGAGATGTTGGATTGAAGACCATTCTGACCACGAAGTTAAGAAGATTGATGTGGTTGCTGATACTATAACAAAACAGTTAGACCATCATAAGAATGAGCTGTCAAAATTACAGGCTCGCCAGCAATCACACATGCAGAGCATCAGGCAAGGAAGCGAAGCAACCGACAGAACATACAACACTTTGAAAGAAAGTATTGGCCACACATTCCAGACTCTGAGATCACAACTTGATCAAAGAGAGAAGGAACTTCTGGTCGATCTTGAAAGTCATACAAAGGAGACCCAGGCAACTCTACATGCTCGTCTAAACACATGTCAAGAAGATTGGAAGACATGCACTGGGGTTTTAGACTACATCGCCAAAGCCCTCCTCTATGCCTCAAAGTCAGCCCTCATGGATCTGGAGAGTTGTGTAGGGAAGATGACTCAGGTATGCCTGGACACTGTTATGCCACAAACACATGACATACCTACAGCTGTCTACAACACCAGCAGCCTGTCAAAGCTGAAATCAAGAATATCAGAATTTGGTACCATTTTGACGTGTGAAATGGGTGGAGAATCTGTTAAAGGTATTCATATGTGAAAATATGTGTTGGTCATTCGATCATGGTATGTGATGTTTTATACTGCATTCTTTTTCAACCTCTTTCAAAATGGTTCTAAAATGTGAGACCCGGTTTGACAATTTTCCAGTTGTAATACCAGTCATGTAAATCTTTGATCATGTCCTATCCGTTTTTCTGCCAGACAAGGATACGCAGACATACGACTTTATTGCAGACTTGGAAATGAAACACAAAATGGTGAGTATAGTAAGTGGTAATACATAATGAATTCGTGTCTGCAAATTGACCAACAGACTGGAAATTTATATGATCAGTCATGATTTGGTTTTATCAATTTGAGAGATAGCATCAGTTCATTAACTTTTTGTGTTTATTATATAACCTTGGTATGAGGTGATTAACCAAGAAATCAGTTCAAACAAAACTAATTTGTGAAATCAGTAAATTACTACACAAGATAAATGAGTAATTAATAAATTGTAGCTCGGGTTCAACAAGCACAAAATGCAGGAAATAGAATGGGTCAATAAAGTGGCAGTAATAATGAGTAACAGGCCCTATTACATATTTTGATGGACTCATGGGCTCCGTACTTCAATCACTAGTGTTGTTGGATGCTGCAGAGCTTTTGATGTTTTCAGATAGGTATCCCATCCGCACTATGCAAGTAGATAAGACACCAGTCAGGTCGTTCAAGACCACGTATCACCATAGTATTGCTCGTATTACGGTACAGGCAGCCTTTAAGAGCAAGTCACAGAACTTCTTGACCACCAACCTCTCCTCATGTTAACAACAAATAAGGGAGGTAACTCTAACTTAAACTTCGGGTACAGATTGGCCACTTCAGTGCACGATATTTTCCGACCGACATAATCATTTACACTTCAGACATTCACTAGAAGTAAACTCTACTGTCAGGTTACATCATGTTGAAGATTTTTATTGCAGGACATTACAGAACTGAAGACGAAAATTGATGCAGATGAGAAACATATTGAAAATCTTAACCTGCTTACAGACCAGCTGAATGCTGAAATCAAAAGCTTGAAATCGGTTTGTTTATTAACCCACACGTATTGATACTTTCTACCCTTATATTCAGAATTGTGTTATAAAGATGAAATCACAAAATGTAATTACATTACTTAAAACATTTTAGAGGAGATGCTTAGTTAATGCAGTGTTAGTGAGTGGTCTCTATATAAATGGCTTATTCTTGACATAGATAGTAAACGTTCATTAGCGAATTATTGAACGCACACATTATTGAAGGCAGACCATGACAATCTAATATTTGTTATATTTTCAGCGCATTGACGAGAAGGAAAACGTCGAGAAGAGAGCAACCCAAACCATGGATTTCTTGCGTGGTAATTAACATTTCCCTTCTTCCTTGACCTCCAATAATCATGCATCCAAAATTAATCTGACGAGTTAGCATAACAATTGTATTAATATGGTAAACATGTACGAATGATATCCTTACATAACTGACATGTCAAGCAAGAAACTGTACATTGATGTTGCAGATTTAGCCAGTGAATACAGTGTTCATCTGCTGAATCAAGGAGCTGTAGACACATCCATGCTGCTGAAATGTGAGTACATTTATCATTTACCCTTTTACAATATAACGAATGACACATTTGATTGAGTAGAAAACAGAATATTAGTGTAGTCCATACTTGTCTTAAGCAATGAAGACCGGGTGTTGGCCATAAGAGAGTGTGTATCATTGTGTCAAAATGATCCATAGTCATTACTTACAGCAAGATGTGATATAGATGCAATATTAATGGCTGTTTGGCACGATATATTAACATGCAGGTTGCACCAGATTGGAAACCAGGAGCCAGCATGACGCTCGTTGCAGTCTAATTTGGATAACGACAGATTTGAAACTTGACCAATCTTGTGAACACTTGTATCATTACATATTTAATCATACTGTGTGAGACTGTTTGAGACTGTATACAAAATTTGTTTCAAGTTTTTACCTACTTTCATTTAGACCTGTCCCCTTTTGCCACCAAGAGAATACGCATAAATAAGCAAACCTTTCTGCAATAACAACAAGCACGATTCCTTACTTGTAAGTTAAAATCTGCAAAGTATAATGAAAGGTTGATGCATTTGACACTTGAAACCAGCAGCAAAACACAGAAAAGATGACATAGAAATGTTCTAAAAATGTCAAAGGTATCGTTTAAAGAATACAAAGTGATTTCAACTGCGTCAGCAATACGTTTTTAGTTTTGGAAGGTGAGGGGATTGGCAGAAATTCCCAAATTCAACACTGGATCGGTTGTTCCCTTAAAACGTCAATGGTATTGTTATCAGGTGAGAATATAACAAGGTGATTTTAACGTCAGGAACAGTCTTTACTGTTGCGGGTGAGGCTTAATTTTCCAAGAATGAAACGTGTGAAACATTGATGTTAAAAGACCCTCTGAACACTTTACATGCCTGTATATAAATAGACCTGTGTCTGGGGTCATGTAAAGAATTACAGGATGTGGAAAGGTGAGGGTAAGTAGATCAAAAACAAAGAACCTGCGACATGGAAATTATATTGATAAAGTGTATTGGTTGACAACGTATCATTATAGATTGTTAATGAGCGCGCGGCACATAAATACAAGAAAATATTTACGCAATGTGAGTTCCAGGACTAATGGCATATTTGCTTTGTTTCACTTGGACAACATAAAACGAATCAACAAAGGAATAACATCTTCGACTTGCACAAGGCCTGTATGTAACTCAGTCTGTTTTACTGTGCATAGTTGCTCGTGCGGTTATCAGATTCGAATGCGTTGGCATTGGCCGCTTAACTTAGCGGATTTTGTTTACTGTCAAAACTGTGGCAAATAATACAGTCAAGACTCGTTAATCCGACACCTGTTAATCCGACAATCAGCTTTATCCGACACTAATGATGGGAACCGATTAAATCAGTGCTTTTTGGACCTGTTAATCCGAAAGTCTCGCACTCCGACTCCGACACACCTAATTTTCAACGAATTGCTGAAATCAATATTAATCAGTCTCGTTAATCCGACACGGTGATCAGCGTACTCCGTGGCCATCTGCTCACGAGGATACAGCCGGTGTTTTGATGCGAGACGAGCAGCATATTTCAACGGCTGCAGAGATATACGTTGATGAGTTCCTATTTACTACGAGTAACACAAGGAGTTATATGGGTTTGAAACACAACGTTCCCTTATCCAACTACCTAGCTTTTATAATCTATTATTGTTGGTTGACAGATGTCTGTCATTTTATGTCAGTCAGCCAGAGAAGTTGAGAGGTGTCGCCTGTGTGAGTGAGTGAATGTTGATTTAGGTTTCATGCAGCAATATTTTACCCGATTCACGGTGGTAATCGAGTCTGGGCAGAATACATCAGTATTTGATGGTCTCAGCAACGATCAACGCTGTCGGGGTACGATGACACACAATCAGCCAGATCAATCATTGAACCCAACATTTTCTAGTCGCACGTCAAAGTCCCAGCTTCGATTCCCCACATGGTTACAATACATGAAGCGCATTTCCGGTGTTCCTCGCCGACATAATGCTGGAATATTCTAAAGGCGGCATTAAAAACTCACTCACTCAGTCTATATTGTCGCCTGTTTCGACATAAAGGTTTGTGAAGGGGATGTACTAGTATTCTGCCTCCGAAGCCCCCCAGGTGATGTGCACCGCGCAGAATACACGTAAAATCCAGTCCTGCATAGTTTACCCTTGGAGTATGAACACCATGGGTTAAAGTGATATGTGATATTTGCATGGCATGTGTTGGTGTCATTATACATGGACGTTTGTGTAACATCTCATCTTAACGTAATCTGTTTATTTAATAGTTGCATTCAACTGAAAACAATCGTAGAAGCCACATATCATGCTGTGTCTTGCTCACTCCCAATTATTTTCAGGCTTAATTGATAAAGCTATTCTTACTATGAGTCACTGTTTGTTTATGTACATGTAAACTACATTCATATGTTGTAGGTATACATCTGAAGTATGACAAAGACAGAGTTAATCTCGACTACGTCCACATCAACACAGAAGGAGACCTGGTCAACAGGAAGTCGGACACCAGACCTGCAGGGGAGGGGAGACTGAAGAAGTACAGGGGCACATGTAGCACTGCCCCCCTCCCTCGGGCTGGCTCTCCCCAGTACTGGGAGGTGACGAACAGGGTCAGTCTGAACAAACCACTCACAGGGAACAACCTCATCCTAGAGTCTGGTGTGTGCTGGGAGGAGCAGAGGGACGTGCATCATTGTATAGCTGCCCAACCCAGCTCCTGGTGCATGACAGTCGCCCGCTGTACTACACACGGCGGGGTATGCAGGCAGACAGGGCAGGAGCAGGAGAATGTGCTGTGTCTGCCTGACCCTCTCCCCAACACAGCAGGGGCCTCACACACACTACATTACGGTGTTGTCTATGATGACACCAGGAAGAAGATTGTCTTCATTGATGTGAAGGAGAATAAAGTGATCTCGACGTTAGACAATGTAGACTCTAGTCAGCCACTGTGGCCGATGTTCGGGGTGTATAACCCACGTCTCCTCACTGTCAGCATGACACTTGTAGTGGTCAGCGACATCAACATGACAGAAGAAAAGAAAGCAATGATTGTCAAGGCGCTGTTGGGAGGGTGGCAATGATTGTCAAGGCGCTGTCGTGATGGTGACAATGATTGCCAAGGCGCTGTTGTGAATGTGGCAATGATTGTCAAGGCGCTGTCGTGATGGTGAAAATGATTGTCAGGGCGCTGTTGTGATGGTGACAATGATTGTCAAGGCGCTGTCGTGATGGTGACAACGATTCTCAAGGCACTGTCGAGATGTCGTGGCGTGAGAGAGGTGGTCATGATAGGGACAATAACCAAACAAAGACTTGTAGATAGTTTCTACTCAGAAACAACTACGTGGCAATCAAATGACTTATATGTGACGGAAGTCTTTCAGTATGAGCAGTATGAGGTATAAGAGATGCTCGTGTATCCATGTAGTGATCATGTGGAATACTGGCATTGCCATTGAGAATTGTGAACATTCACGATGAAACCGATGTTATTTTTCCAGTTACCGACTGTCAATTTGAAGGCAGCACACATCCAGTGTTACTGCACAAGAATGAAATCGCTGAAGCGTTCGTACAATGCACATCCATTAACAGTTTTGAGAGGCAGATAGTGGATTCATATATGTATACAACATGTTTTAATTTACTATAAACATATAAGTCGAATGCACCGAATGTTGTCTTCTTGATTATGTACATTTCTAAAAGATTAATAATACAGCCTGTTTACATGTATATTGTAAACACCATAATGAACATGGATGTCACGTATTGTCAATATGCCCTAAATATCCAAGAAAAGAATATATACCTCAATACAGAACCATCTCATGAAAGGTGCATGTTCTACTCAATACTGATGTGGATATTTTGTTTCAGGATCATCCTGCCCGCTCGCCATACTGATGTGGATATATTGTTTCCAAGAAAAGAATATATACCTCAAAACAGAACCATCTCATGAAATGTGCATGTTCTACTCCATACTGATGTGGATATATTGTTTCAGGATCGTCCTGCTCGCCCGCCGTATTGATGTGGATATATTGTTTCAGGGTGGTCCTGTTCGCCCGCCATACTGATGTGGATATATTGTTTCAGGGTCGTCCTGCTCGTCCGGCATCCTTTCATTAAGGTGCCGGGGGAAAGGTTTTTCCACATGTTGCTTCGATATTAAAGAGTTGCCGACTCTAGTCTGTATGCTAGTTTTCAATGCAAAAGCAATTCGAAATGATTGTGTCAGTTTTAATTGTCCAGTAAATACATAAACTTTTTATACACAGTTTTCACTATTTCGAACCTATCGGGTCTGATATAGAGCAACAGCATACCCGATAGCACATTTCTGTTCATTATCAATTTGTCTCTTGTATACGGCCAGGGCATTGTCCAATTCTGCATATTTCTCCTTGCGCACCTGTTCACCTCCTCTGCATCACAATTTAGTTTTCAGATGGGATGGGACTTAGTTTCCCATGCCACCCCTTGACATGACTAGTAATACACGGACCAATGTTGCCGTGGTGGTTCCACAAACTGCGACCATGGCCACCTTCCCTTTCAAAACGTATTGTTAATGTTAGCGGTTCTGTTGTACCACATATTTCGCATGAAATACTGTTTTGTAAACCCGTCTTCATTTTCATTGTCAAGGTTCACTGTCAACTACATGTATGTCCACTGTTAATGTATATATGTTGTACTTTTCTCCTATTGGCCTCAGATACTAATAAGATATATATAATATACAACAAAGATTAATGTGATGCTATCAGTTACTGACAAGTGAATATGTTTACTAACTGTGATGAGATGGGCTGTGTGGATTTACAAACTGCTTAGTCTCCAAACGTTGCACACAAAAAGCCACCTGATAAGACAGACTAGTGCCGCCTCAGGGGTCTAGTAGCAAGAGAGGGAGGTCATTGGTTCGAGCCCCTGACCACGTCATATCAAGAGGCGTAGAATGATGGTATTTTTTGTTACCCTGCCTAGTTATCAACATAAAGTGGGCAAGTACTGTAAAATCAGCGCATCCACACAAATAACAAGCAGACAGACACACATGTATATGCAACAATCTTGATCTCGCCCCAATCTTACCATGTTTTTTTTCAATAACTCAATTTACCTATCGTCACACGAGTCAAAACCTTCAGCACTAGGATGTTCAGGCCAGAATGGACAAAATAAGGAATGGTCGGCTCGGAGTCTATACTGTGACTGCGTGGGGTGTCCATGTTAAACTGCGGCATTGTAACTCAGTAGGCTTACACGATAAAATCGACATAATATCAGTATAGACTAGTATAAACAGCCACACAAGTGTAATCATTATTTGAAAATATATAGACAAGTCACCTTATCCACTGTGAAAAACACAGAATGGAGAGGCAGAAATCAAACAAAATAAAAAATCTGAGAGAACCCTATTGTCTGAATGAACTCTTGATTTGATTGTGTGAGTTAATGTGATTGATGAGGATATGATCACAGTGATCTTTTGCTGGGTGAAGTACATATGAATTTTCACGTTATGTATTATTATTTTGCATTTTGTTTCATGCATTGTGTTATGTTAGAAGTGACTGGCTTGAAGAATGTCTACTTGTAGTTATGTCGTAGTTACACACTTCTTAAAATATGACATACGGTAAAATAAGCTGAAAAGATGGCTTAACTTCTTGTACCCTGAGCAGCTTTTGCAGTTTTATGTTGTGGAAGATATGGGACCTGATGTTGATGAAGCATCAAAATCACATGTACCGTTATCTCACATGCACTTGTATTATTGCTGTCATGTTGTCTAAATATATATTTTGTCATATGATTAAAATGATTTCCCAAAATGTTGATGGCCCTGAATGTTGTTTGAAATATTTATTAATCATTTTATCTCTGCTCGTGGGTTTCAACAGAGTGGTAAAC
The DNA here is from genome assembly GCF_023055435.1 of Haliotis rufescens. Classification (NCBI taxonomy): domain Eukaryota; kingdom Metazoa; phylum Mollusca; class Gastropoda; order Lepetellida; family Haliotidae; genus Haliotis; species Haliotis rufescens. The sequence goes on from NW_025964383.1 coordinate 11,594,866, forward strand.
ATCTAAGACCCGCATCACTTGATTGCAGTCAACACGAATCTGACACACTGTGATATAACTGAAATGCTGAAGTGACCCTTAACCAAACTCACTTAGTAATGATCTTTCAACATGATGGGTTAACGTGCATGATATCTTCAAACCTGCACCTACATTTCAATATCTGTGAGAGGCCCATGACGAGACTCTTGTCCTAACATATAATTACAGATAATCCATAAGGTTAACTAAAAGATCAACAGTCGGACATAACAAACAGTCCAAATCACCATATTATGACACACCAAACGTCGGATGTACAAACAGATCAAATAACACATATTCAGACACACAAAAAACAGTCGGATATGACAAGCAGTTCAGGTAGCCATGTTAGGGCACACCAGAGAGTTGGGCAGTACCACATATGTTTGTATCATACAAACAATCCAGAGGCAGACTACCAATTGATTTCATAAACCTTAGAACGAATATTCCCAAATAACAACATATATTCTCACTTAACCAACAGGAGTACATGGAGATATACAAACAACATGCATCAACAGTCTCTCATAACATGCAGACAGTTAGTTTCGCTGATTTGCCTGATCCAGGTCGCATAGCATGTTCATTATCTATATCCAACGAATAACTCATGCTGGATTGTATGTTCAGTATCAACCACTGGTTTACCTCACACATGCTAGGTTATATGTTCAGTATCAACCACTGGTTTACCTCACACATACTTGGTTATATGTTCAGTATCAACCACTGGAACACATACTAGGTTATATGTTCAGTATCAATCACTGGTTCACTTACCACATGCTGGGTTGTATGTTCATTATCAACCACTGGTTTACCTCACACATGCTAGGTTATATGTTCAGTATCAACCACTGAAACACATACAAGGTTATATGTTCAGTATCAACCACTGGTTTACCTGCCACAAACTAGGTTATATGTTCAGTATCAGCCACTGGTTTACCTGCAACATACTGGGTTGTATGTTCAGTATCAATCACTGGTTTACCTCACACATGCTAGGTTGTATGTTCAGTATCAACCACTGGTTCCCTCCCACATGTTGGGTTGTCTGTTCAGTATCAACCACCAGTCTACTTACCACATGCTTGGTTGTATGTCCAGTATCAATCACTGCTTTACCTCCCATATTTTGGGTTGTATGTTCTGTATCAATCACTGCTTTACCTCCCACATGCTGGGTTGTATGTCCAGTACTAACTACTGGTTTACCTCCCACACATGCTGGGCAGTATGTTCAGTATCAACCACTAGTTTTCCTCTCCCATGCTAGGTTGTATGTTCAGTGCATACCACTGGTTTACATCCCTCTGCTTTAAGGAAGGCCCCATTAGTTCCGAGGTAACCCTCATGTCAATGACCACTTCATATAACAAAATCTGACATACAAAAATACCAATCCTCTTCCTACCCCGCTTTGAGGAAGGCTCCAAGAGCTCCAAGGTAACCCTCATGTCAACGGCTACTTCATATAACCAAATCTGACATACAAAAATACCAACTCTCTTCCTACTCCTGATCATCAAGTTTGAAATTAAAGTGTCAAATGTTCTTAAAGTGAAACACTAGTCTCTGAGGAAATGGCATCAGAAGTCAGTATCTACCGCCATGTGCATTGATGACTGCCGTGCAGTGTCGATACATGTAATGGATGAGGCGGTTGATGAAGGCCATAGGCACTTGAGACCGCACTCTGAGGAACGCCTGACACAGTCCCGCTGCAATTGTTGACCTTGGTCGGTCGTCATTCAGCCGTCTTTGAATTTCGTCCCACAGGTGCTCAATGAGATTTAAATCGGTCAGGCCACTGCATGGTTCTAATGCCATACTGCTGGAGGAAGTCTCTTGTTGCTCTCGCAGTGTGGGCACGTGCGTTATCATGCTTAAAATTCGTGGTTGCGGCGACATGCCAAATGAGGTATGGCGTGTGGTCTCAAGACTTGATCAATGTACCGAGCTGCTGTGACACCATTTCCTCTCCCTGGACCGACGTTCTGTAGGACCACAGGGCCGACCCTCTGTGCAAGAGCTAATCCACCCCACACCATGATGCTCGTACCACCACACGAGTCTCTCCCAACAACACAAGCAACCGAATAACGTCGCCAGACAGTGGAGGTGTCTGCTCGTCAATCGTCGACGCACGGTGTTCGCACTAATGTGTCGCTTGTGTGTCCCCATGGTCTGTCGAGCAGTTTCCGCAGCAGTAACAAAGCGATCTTGAAGATGCTGTCGCACAATCTGACGATCCTGACGTCGGATGATCATCTGTAGCGTTGGTGGTCTGGTTCCGTTGCTGGACCATGTATATGGTCCTTACGTGGACTTGAAATGCTCTTGCTACTTGTCGGGGGTTTGTCCAGCTTGCAATCGTCCAAGGGCTTGGTGTCGATGATTTCTTCACCAAGATTCTTAGCATGTGGTAGCAATCTAATAACGATGACTGTTATCCGATCTGACTGTTTTTTGGGGGGCAAGAAATGGGGGAACGCATGTGTATTTCAATTTGCACGGAACTCAGGTGCATCGGGTTCCCATGGCCGTTGCCGTGATGCGTTTGGGCGATCGGTTTATTGTCATCTGCTTTGTTTTTTTATCATCAAATTTCATTATCCGGACAAGGTATTGTTAAATTTTAGAAACTTTGACAAAAAACACTTAGATATTTAAATGACAACTGTGCATGCAATATTACTTGGTGTGACGATTCTTTTGCGGTTCAGTATATATGTGTTATTTCGTCAAAAACTATAATTTCCCCTCTTAAAGATCTTATGCAGACATTCATCGTGTCATATTCACAAGAGTACCAAGGCAGAATTTAATTAATATAAGTCCACAGATATTCAAACAAAATCAGTTGTTTGATCTGTTTTGATACTCTAGGTTCATTTTTCAGATATATAATCTGTACAAGAAAAATATTATTCAAATCGTTCCCAGTCAGTTTTGACAAACTAAGTTTATTCAACTCTCTCTGGTACAGCAAGTCTTGCACTCCATGCGGTCATACATGATGCACATCAGGAAAACCATATGGTATGTAATATACTACAAACTGACGTTTGTTTGCACAGAAGTGATTTATCTGAATGTTTATACAAAGTTTATAGCAAAATGAATAAATTGCATCATATCTTCTGATTGGTTCGCCAAGCAATCGGGTTTTTTTGCGTTTTCATAAACAGCAAGTATTTAAACCGCGTCCACTACCGTGATGCTGATTTCCATATTAGTTGATAATAGAATGGGCCTGACTTGTGTTACGATATTGCGCTTATTTCGTATTGCCTTAAGATATTTGTTTGTTAATAATCACATAGGCGGTACATGGAGTCATGAGTGATGGGTGTCTGTTCTGCTGTTAAAGGTGTACGATGAAGTTTTCTGTGTGAATGTGACAAAGAAAATCAATTCGCCTAAAAATAACACAAAAAACAAGAGCATTCCTGTCTGGTCAAGGATAATAAGATGGAATCAACCAGGGTGACTTGAGAGGTCATCCAAGTTAAACTAAAGGCGGAAAGCTCATGAAAGTAGCAACAAAATCGCACTTACAGGAAGTGTATGAAAAACATCCTTATACAACTGAGCCAAATCCCAACATCTACTGGGTGATAAGGTACATGTAAACTGCATGCAGTCATTGTGACTATGAGCTATCAAACGGTTCACTCTCCAGGATCATGTACCTGAATGAGCATGTTGTGATAAGCGATTTTCTTATAAACTTTAAGTAAATGTACTAGTACTTCAATGTAAGGATCTTGTAAGATAAATCGTGGTAAATGACTATCTACTGTGGATGTGTGGACACATTAGTTAATGATTTAATCATGTGGTATTAACAAATATGATTTGTTTTTTTCCAAAAAAATGTAAGATTACAATCCCAGGACATGTCTTCATTGCTTGTGAACTTAGAATGTATTTGTACGTGCATAACATGTATTCCCATATCTTGTAAAGTAGTAAAATATTATTATGGGTTGACCGGTAACTTTAGTTTTCTTGTTGTGTATTTATCAGACAATCTCTAACATGGATTACTGTCAATTCATCATTATATCATTAAGACACAGGAGATATTATAACTTACATAAATGTAATCAAATCGCAGCAGACCACCTAATTAACATTTAGGTCCATGTGAGAGAATGTTTTTAACTTCCTGAGGTAATGTAAAATGCAATAGATAACAAATGCACTTTTGAAATATCTATTCTGCATGTTGTTAAGTTGCAGCATACTACCTTCCCAGAGCTAGCACCCACATTGTGTAGTTGTCAACTTACATCAATAAGGGATATTAGAAGACATCCTCAGCAGTCGTTGTTCATTCAAAACAAACATTATAAGTACACACATTGAATAAAATCGCAGATAACCACATACCAAATAACTCAAGTAGGAAATGATAGACATGGCACAATAGTTGTCATGCCAATTTTGTCTCTATCTATATCTATATTTTTTCAGTTTATTTGTTCTAGAATTCTTAAACGAGTCTATAATACGAATCGGAAACACATATGTCGAAACCATTTGATTTTAGTGTATTACAAGAACATTTTCATTGGACAGTTGTATTCAATATACAGGATTCAATGCTATGGATGAAGTTTCAATCAGTGAAACGCATTACTAAGTTCCCGAACAACTTAGTCACTCCGAGTGGAGCTACTCACGCTAAACCTCGTTTTTATCCAATATGATGAAAGTGTCAAAAAAGGTCAATAGGCAGCCGTTGCATACAATAATTAATAACACGGCAGCCAGGCAACGTCTATGTTCATCTCTATACCCAAACCAGCTAACTCCACTGCACATACAGAATTCCTTGATGAGCACATAAGACACCATCAGGAAAGCCGCTACGACGTGAAAACTGAAGCGGACCGGTGTCCAAGGTGCTCCACAAACCACAGATAACACACGATAACGTCTAAGTGATTATGACCATATTCTTATTACTCGGAGTATTGTTTACGATCATGGTTTGTAAAAATACATGAGTGAACTTAACTGAAAAACGCAAAGAACCCTCCCGTCTAATCCTTTTCTTCGAAGCCTGTGTCAATTCCGGGGTCATAACACAGACAACTACGTTTCACAAAAGGGAATCGCAGCATGCTCTTATTTCTGAACAAAACATAATTGAATGAAAACAATATTGTATGTGTTGAAAGTCTGTAGACTTTTGGATGTTACAATGTAGGTACATTGTGGCTATCAGAATAGATCAACAAACTCTATAATGTATTTTCGGGACCCGAATAATTCGGGAAATGATTAATTCAGACAAGACAAGTAATAATACATGCCTGAACTACAAGATGGTTAGTTGTGCATTGTTGTGAGGTCCTCATTGATGTAGGCTTTGTCATCGCCATTGTCCAGGTGACCCATGACTGAAACTGACGTGTCGCAGTGGCTGTCACAATACTCAGAGTCCGACTGACTCGCGTTTGTTGTCAATTGTCTTTTATGGTCGTTGTCCAAGTCAGGAGAGACGAACACTTCATCACTCACTCACGTTTAGTTGAGATGGGGTATTTACCTTAAGGATGCGCTTCGTGACATATCTCCCATTACGTTGTGAAATAAGAGATTGGCCAGTAAAGTTTACGATTTTACATCATCATTTCACATTTGCAACATCTGCAAAGTTCATTTGCACATAAAATAAGTATAATTGCAAAGTAGTATGCATACATATGTGTCATAGTGGTCTTTTAATCCCTTCGGTTTTTATCGTATTACTTAGATTTTCACAAAGGTTCGAGTACGTCGAGGAAAGCACGTCAAGCCATGATGACGTCACAGTAGCCAAACTGTCACTGGTTTAGTGAGGGTGTGGTGTGTCATTGATGTGATAGGGTTACACAATCCATAGTTTTGTTCGATACAATACTGACAAATTTTTAGATATTGTAAATGTTTAAATATATTCATGTAAACTGCTGTAGAGAGCTTTGATAGATTGATACATTAGTGCGAGTGGCAAACAAAAGATGTGACTGTGTCTCGGAAGTTTTGAGACAATCTGTTGAGGAGATTTTCGAAGATCAAAGTTACTTTGCAGGTGTTATCTTTAATTAGGACGACGTGGCGTGATGAAATACCAATTCAGTGTCAGTCAGTGATTTCTAAACTAAGGATGCGTATCTTGTTGTAATTGACATGTGGCGTGTTTATGTAACAGTTTAGACTGTCTGGCGTCCGCTTGGACCACTCAGTGGCACTTTCCTGCTCGCAAATCTGTCAGACTTACAGTCTATGCTCAATGTTTCTGTCTTTCAGAATGGACACTTCCCGAAGTGTTCTGTCTGTCAGCAGCAGTTTATCCTGAAAGGTCCAGTCCCCTCCGTAGAAATATGCGCAAAACATTTCATTGGAGATGCTCAATTGTTAACATGCTGACTCATTGTCCCTTCGTTTTAAAGATTCAGTTTGTAACTGACCAACTGACACTCAAGTGTGTGAGTGAGTGAGTCTGTCTCTGAATACAGTACATGACTAATCTTTAGGCATTGTATCCGTTCATTAGTGTAGTATATTATGCGCACACATAAACAAATATATTGGAATATTATAATAATGTAATTTCAGCACATTGACAAGAAGGAAGACATGGACCGGATACGAGAGCCTCAAAATAACCCATGCATTTCTTGCTTGGTAAATTCTTATTACCCTTATTCCTTGACCTCCCTAATCACATATCTAAAATGTATTTCACGGCTTAACATGGCTGCTGCATCTACATGTTAGTGAGTTTCATCGATGTGGTCAACATGTACCAACCATGTCTCTTTTTTGTTTCCAAAACTAATGTTGCGGGTGTAACATAATTGGCAATACATGAACACTGATAAGGAAGAGAATGTCAGCTTCTTTATTATTAGGAACACAACGTTTCGGAGTATATGTGTACTCCTTCATCGGGTGAAATGATGAAGGAGTAAGCATATACTCCGAAATATTGTGCATCACTTCCAAATGCCTATCAAAGACTTGATGGAATCTGATGTACATATTTGATGCGGCAGGTTTGGTCACTGATTAACAGTTCATACGCTGAACTTAGGAACATTTAATGTAGATCTGATGTAACTTAAAGGTTACAACATACAGGCAAAAGCAGTTTACATAATTTTAGCCACCCTCTACAATTGCGGGAAACAAGAGTAAAGAAGTCCTTGTTCGTCTTTAGCGTCAGCTAATACAGGTCAGGCACTGGGTAGTTTTGTGTATTCGTATACAATGAATCACTGCTCATATGTTCAACCACTAGTTTTATCTGGCCCATGGTTCATTACCTGGAGAATCAAGCAATATTGATACTTAACTGGTATATGTTTGTCCACTTTATGTGAGTGTTGCTGGACGATTATTTTACCCCTCCATATCACTGTCTTAGATACGTCAACCATAAAACTATAAACATTGCTATCAATTAATTGGCATGGGGCCCATATGCAAAACATAGCATACAATCAAATATACATCCAACCTTCCATAAGTGATTGCGTGAGATAAAATTTGATGTAACGGCCCCTTCAAGCAATATCAATGCCAGGCACTAATATGCCTGTGTCAGAAGATTTGTCAATATGAATAGGAAAACACGAGGTGCTTTTACAATATTTACAAGCACTTAGAAAGATGATGGTCAACATTTCAAACACCTTCAAAAGCAACAAAACAAAACAAAACACTCTGTACCACGGAAAGGAAGTTGAATAGGTAAACCACATATCAGAAATTTCCCATACATATATAAACACAACGAAACTGCACAAGATTCGAGTTGCAGTAATCATGCATTCCCGTGCACCACACAAATAATGGGAAGAAACATCCTTGAATTTGAAAAGTCCTGTTTGAATGCGTTTTTTAAGAATGCCTAGTTAATCAGTTTCACATGTATGCATATGTTTTCACAGGTGTACTGTCAGTGACTGTTGAACTTAGCGGACATTACTGTAAATATACCAGTATATAAATTTATATTCATATTGGTGGCAGAGTGAATTATATGGAGCTGAGTCTCAACCTTCCATAACCGGCCAACTACCAAGAATATATGATCATCCACGTTGGTATTCGTTTCTTCTGGGTTAGAAGAAATTCCTATGCTTATCCTACAAGTTGACTGAATGGATCTGGATGTTGGTTGCCTGAAATGTGGTACTCTCGCAGCTTTGAACGTTGCTCATTACATCAATCACTGGTTTGTCTGATTTAGAAACGATTATGAACTGCCGCCATAATACAGCTATGATATTGCTGAGAATGAGGTTAATGTACAAAATAAAACATAAAACCTTTCTGCATCTTCATCTTCCCGTTAACTATCTATATATAAATGTCCAGTTTCCACCCTTGCCGAACTAGGCTGGAACTTGTGAGCTAGATCGTAGCGCTGTCAGTGGCTATAACGAGTTTTGTTCCTCCTATTGATGAACCAGATTCCATCTCTAATATCACTTGCATTTGCTTGAAACAAAATGGCGGGGCCCAGTCAAGACGATCTGATTGATAGTCAAGATCTTTGATGAAATAAAACGGGTTTTACCCCGCGACGAGCATCAAATCACGATAACACCTTTGTCAAAAACAGATTTGCAAAATTGCTGTCGAAGGCCCAGTTGACAGAACACATGCTTTGCAAATCCTGCAGTCGACCGAAATCTGCACATTGAAACCCACTTTGTTTACGAACCAGATGTCTAGTTCGTTGCGCGATTTTGACTGGACTATGCAAAGACTCGTTGATCCAGGCAAAATGTAACTCCGGAAATTCCAGTCTATTTCAGCAAGGATGGAACCGGGAAGTTGTCTTATCTCATTAATGCATCAGCCATGCACAAAGAGTTCAATTTTGTCTGTAGATAATCTAGTGAATGGACCTCAAAGCTGTACTTGCCTGTGGCCACAAATGATTTGATGAAACTATTATGTGTACAATAACAAACAAATATTGGCCTTTGAAATCGATTCTACAAAATACAAGTTTGAATCATATAACTATTTATATAAAGTGAAAGCGGGTATGATAATTTTTCAATGAAACAACAGAGTACATAAACATTACGTTTTCTTTAGCGGGGATATGTTTGGGAAAAAACAGACCAATCATTGTAGGCAAGAATTACATAAGTGTGTGACAGAATGCTCTAGTTGATCTAAAATGAATCGTATGCTTGTCCAGGAATATTCATTGTATAACCCATGCTTTCGAAGAGCGAGAGGATTCACGTGCATCACGAAGGAATTGCGAATCGTAGTTTGTGTCCGATGGAAGATGACAAATCTTTAAAAAATATATTTCATATAATCAAAAATGAAATGACTAAATTGGATATTAAAGACGTGTTGGTAGAGGTGCACGTGATCACGAGGTACGTGCCGTTCAGACGACGGCAATAACTGATAAAGTTAGTTCTGAGAATTATGTTATAAATGGCTTTATAAATAGCCGCCCGACGTTGAATATTATTTCTCTCATGCAGACTCGTGCATGCGCGTGAGTATGGCTGGTTGTACTTGTCCGGACTGTACAGTGCTACTTGATTATGCTGACACCGAGGCCAGAATGTGATTTGTCCTCTTTCATGCAGAACGTCAGGCAGTGTAATAATAAGTACTATCTTTTAACGTCTTCTGGTGCAACAAGACCAGGGTAGAACCACACAACTTTCATTCTCCGGGACGACGCTCTATCTACTAATCATCGGACATGGTTTCAACAGAAAACAATATACTAAATTAGATAATTCTGTGACATTCATAATGAATGAGGCATCAATCCAGATGTCAAAGTAATGTTGTGCACATTATATGTGTTCACGTGATTCTCAGTATGTGTCTGGTCAGGCAATGACGCTTTACACCCAATCATCCACTGGCGACAATACCTGGGATGAATAAGTGCAACAGATTTTACTTTGTTATTTTGATATGTGCTTCACAGAATTGACTTTTCAAATATAATATTGCTGACACATCAGAGTCCCTGTGTTCGCCCTCTGCACTCACATAATTACAAATGGGGATGAAAAGATTATCACTGTACAATTAAATGCCATTATTTGTCTCATTGATATTTTGAAGGGATTCATTTAAAGTATGAGAGTCAATCTCGACAAAGTCCACATCAACACAGAAGGAGACCTGGTCAACAGGAAGTCGGACAGGAGACCTGCAGGGGAGGGGAAACTGAAAAACTACTGGGGCACATGTAGCACTGCTCCGCTCCCCCGGGCTGGCTGTCCCCAGTACTGGGAGATGGAATCTATGGTCAGTCTGGACAAATCACTCACAAGGAACAAACTGATCCTTGAGATTGGATTATGTAGGAAGAAGCAGCGGGACGGGCATCATTGTTTAGATTTGTATCCTAACTCCTTCAGTTTGGAGGTCGGCCACTGGGATATGCAAGAAGACATGTAAGGAGGGGAAGCATGTGCTGCATGTGAGTAACACTCTCTCCAACACAACAGGGTCATCAACACACTACATTACGATGTTGACTATGGTGACGCGAGGAAGAAGATTGTCTTCATTGATGTGAAGGAGAATAAAGTGATGTCGACGTTAAACAATGTAGACGCTAGTCACCAACTGTGGCCGATGTTCGGGATGTATAACCCTTCTCTTCTCGTTGTCACCATGACACTTGTAGTGGGCAGCAAAATAACCATGCCAGAGGAGAAAACAGCAATGCTTGCCAAGGCGCTATCGTGATGTGGCCTTGGAGAGGTGGCAACGAAGATGATTATGAACAAACATAGACTTGTGTGAATATACTACTTACCAACAAATACATGACAAATGTCTGATCTATGACAGAAAGCTTCCAGTATGATCTAACAGTGTAAGGGATCCTCGTGTATTTCATATGTAGACCCTGTATCTAAACTTGTAGAACTGGGGCATTCAGTGATTGTCATTGCGTCATCCATAAGATGTAGTACAGTATTGTATAGGTTGTGAAACGTCAGGGGTATCGAGATTAGATAAAACGTGCAACAAGTAAAATCAATTATCGCTGATAATTGTGAATATTCAAGGCTACAAAGGAAATATTTCCCAGACACGAACTTTCAGTCTGACGGCCGTGCTCATCAGGTGACGTTATTTTATTAGAATGAAAGGCTGAAGCGTACGTAAAATAAAAATCGCATACCAGCTCCGGAATGCAGATAGTGTCATTACAGATGGTGAGAGTACGAGGACCTGGTTACGAGATGCTGCCGAAGCGCGTCTATGCTTGACTGTGAGAAGACTCTGTGAGTTGCCCTTGTTTGATACACGTGAAATATATACCATGAGACTGTTCTCTCTTTGCCAACTCAGGTTATCGGGGCAAGTATGCACTTCATGTTGGACCAACTCGAGCACATTTGTCAAACACGTAAATAGTATTTCCCAGTTGTTGATGGATCTGTTATGAGCAGTCATAGCCCCGAATTGAGTAATTCTAACGAAACGTTACCAAATATTCCCGTTCATAAACGGAGTAACTATTACTCTGGGTGTTAGTAAATAGGTCACACTTAATTCCCATTGTCGCTTGTGCAGAAGACAACATTCGTTAAGCTTCGGGACAGACATGGTGGGTTCAAATTCCGCAGGTGACACACGTTTTTGATAAAATTGTTCTGTCAACAAAGTAAACAAAATGGAACAAAAGAAGTTCCACCAATGCAATGTGGTGTATAACTAACAATTCAGTTCATTAACGCATAGTCAAAGACAAAGGAGCAATGGTTTCATGCTAACGTTGAATTTAAAATAATAAACGTTTCGGGGGACGTAAACTGGCCGTCGTTTGTGTAAGCAACGTATTACTTCAATAGGATTTTGGATATGTAAGATAACATAGAAACATATTTTGCAAAAAATTAAACATAGATGTAAAGACTTTATTCAAAAAAAAACATTCAATGAAATACAAAAGACATGACATGAACATTATTATTTTGAATTCAAATGTTTTAGTGCACCTACTTCTTATCTTACGTACACCTATGCCGAATGTTAACTGATGTTTGATGTTATGTACATGATCTCAACATTCGAGCAGCAAAACGTTCCAAGAAACCTGATTTTAAAATACAATCCCCTTACACAGTAAACACTGTAATGAAGATGAATATCAAGTATTATTAAAATGTCATATAATGGTCTAAGAAATGAAAATATGACTGAAACACATTTCCAATGAACGATCCAGTCAAAAGTTTAATGTTCTACTCCAAACTGCTAATGTGGATATGTTGTTTAAGCAGTATTGTTATTCCATGTATGTCACATGAGGGCTAAGTGCGTTCAAATGAAAATATGATGAAATGCTATATTGTTAATCTGTTGTCAAACAACACGTTTTCAATGTCACAGTTGCGCTGCAACAATGGTCCCTATTATTGTTGAAGTACTGTTGTTCTTGTGGCCACATATGCTAATAAACTGCATGTTTGTGTATAATGCACAACACAAGTTACTGTGTTCACATTGATAACTGAAAATGCTTACTAACTATGGAGATATGTACTGCACAGCTTTACAAATGTATTAGTCTTCTAACTCTGTACACAACACGCCACCAGTAAAGACTGACCAATGTTTACCTCCTCTGTGGTCAAGTGGATAGTGCGTCCGCCACTGGCTGCGGCATACGAAAAGTCGTTAAAAGATAGTACTTGTTTTTGCCCTGCCTGGCGCTCGGCATAAAGGAATCTCTCAAGGAACCGTGAGTCCGTACACTGTGTTTCAGTGGGATATCCATGTAAATGTGCTGCATGCATGGTATCTCAGTCGACTGGCTGACACATGTCCGAATTAGTACAAGTAGAAACACACAGTGCATGCACGTTGCTATTCATGTGCAGTAATCTTGAACGTCAAATCCCATTTCTCCTCACCCCACAGACCAGTGATGCTTGATAACGTCGTGCATCGATGGCATTTACCCTAGATACATATTGTTTATATAAAACAAAACATTTGCCAAAAGTCTGTGGATGTTGTTATCTACCTCTGTCGTGAGTTTCAACAAAACGGGAAACAAGACCAGGGCCCGGTTCCACAAATACGTCTTAGCGCTAAGATGGTCGTAACTCCCATACTATAGCATAGGCTTACGGTAGTCGTAGCGCTAAGATCGCTTTGTGGAACAGGGCGCTGTATCAATTCGGGCTTTCTTCCAACATCAAGCTGACACACCATAGCTACTATACTGTGCTGTAGCGCACTTTAGAACACAACAAACAATCAGATAAACAAATAGTCCAAATAACACGTATTAAGACCCAGCAAACAACATGACATAAATTGTATTCTCAGTGTCAATAACTGGTTTACTCCGAAACTTGCCGCATTGAATGTTCAGCTTGATGCTGGTTTACCACTCTCGGCCTGTCTCGGTTTGATCTGTATGTCCATGTGTTCTTCTACATGTGCACATTCTGGCAACTAAGTGCGTCAGGTACACTACTGCCTAGAAGTTCATTCCCCTAACACGCGTAAAGGATGCGTGTAACACGCATGTGACACGGGTGCTCAACGGGTTGAACACGGGTTAGGCACCCGTTGAACACGCGTGTGCAACGAGTGTGCAGCGCGTATGCAACCCGTTGAGCACGCGTGGGTCACTCGTTGCACAAGCGTCTACCATGCGTGTAACACAGACCGGGTTTCAGTTGAATTTGACAAATATATCAAATGAATAGTGAGAAAAACCAAAACAGTGAGATGTTAATCTTGAGTATGAGCGGCCATTGACCTGTGTTCACCAGACCTGAACACAAGGTCGGCCCGTCTTAATTAGTGTTCAGTTGCTAGACTTTTATGGCATGAACCATTAAACGAGGGTCCTGTCTAGCCATTGTGGCTAGCCGACAGTAGAACAGTAGTGAATTTAGATGCGAGTTTATTGCTAGGAGTGAGTGAGAATGGTTTTACGCCGCTTTTAGCAATATTCCAGCAATATCACGGCGGGGGACACCAGAAATGGGCTTCACGCATTGTACCCATGTCGGGAATCGAACCCGGGTCTTCGGCGTGACGAGCGAACGCTGTAACCCCTAGGCTACCCGACCGGCCCTTATTGCTAGGAGAACCCCCGAGTAAACACGATTGTCGCGGGTTGGTAAATGCTCGCCATTAATGAAGTGAATGTTTGTGGATTGCTGACATATTCGTTTCAAAGGGGCACTGATCTAAAGCAGTTCGCCGGGACTTGTTGCTGACTTTTTTTATTGTTTTTTCAACGTGAGTACCCGGATGATATAGCAGAAATCTAGACTAGTTCGCGACCTGTGCTGCGCCATTCATAAGCGCATTTGTCACTTTTATTGATAGTATAAGGGCGTCACATATGGTTGCTTATTTTATCGTGTTTATATTTTTCTTTTTTCTTAAAAAAAGTCAATTAAGATAGATAACAATGAGCAATCAATCAACGTATTATCTGTTAACCCTTTGAACAAAGTATGTTAGTTTTACATCGGCACTTCACGCCATGATATGAGTGTATTCCCTTTGCTTTAGTAAACCTACACATGTAAACACTTACTTATCCACTGTGCATAATAACAATGATTAATCAATCAACGTATTTTCTGTTCATACCAAAAAAAGTAAATCACCTGATCATTCATCTCTTGATGGGTTGCCACGGGCATATTTCATAACACACTTTTCACTTCACTTCAAACCTGGATTTAGATTGAAAAATTACACAAGACACGAGAAATGCCAAATGGGAACCTTTACCACTAACTATACCTGTATTTAATTCATTAACTGAGCATCAAGTGAATGACGACAAATACACAAGTGTAGAGTATACCAGAAAACGTGGATGACAACAAGGGAGTAGCAATCGTATTATCAACGCAAGCCGAAATCCGAAAATGTTTTCAGTGCAGGGATACTTCTTTTATATCATTAAACTATATAACCATCAGGGATATTTCCAAATGACGACATCTGATGAGCTTCCACCGTTCTTTTTGTCTTTTTGTTTTGGCTGAAGAAATTAATTAACATGCGCCCTTGGTCGAAATCTTTATTGATCACGGGTGACCAATCAGCCCAGCATGTATAAAAACATCCCTAAAACATTTAACGAAACGTTCCGGAAATGTTTAAAAAATGTTTTCTTCATGTGATTATATGGTTCAAGAAACGTTTTAGAAACATTTTCTGTGAACATTTGATAATAACGTTTCTAAAATGTTTCTGTAAAATATTCCAGAAATGCTTTTGGAAACGTTTTATTCACGTGAATTTGAACGGTTCCGGAAACGTTTATGGAACGTTTTCTGTGAACATTTGGTTATAACGTTTCCAAAATGTTTTGAAAACGAACCAGGGTGTTGGAAAAGCTCAGTTTTTGATAGTGTTGCCAATGTTCAAAACGTACAACACCCACTCACTGTTAACAAGATACAAATGATTAGGACAAATAGTCAGGGACTGTACACCCTTCAGGCACGTACTGCAGAAAAGAAAATACCAATGACGACATGGTAATCCATGCCGTTTCTTCAACATTCAGTCAACAATGAACTTCAAGACTCAGTTCTGTGGAGATTTAAATATTTTTAGGAAACTTTTACACCTTTCGAAATTATTGATTGTCAGAATCTTCTTCTTTTGGTTTTGCCTTGATCCACTTTTCTGAAACATAAAACAAATTCTGAATTAATCTAAAGCAGATTTTAAAATATATAGTATAGATACATCCAACTGAAGAGACAATATTCCATTTAAGATAACGTTTTATCAGTAATCTAACAATAATATATTTGTAGGGTTTTGGTGGAAACATATTTTAATAATCATTCAGAGACACATAAATTCTTGTGGTAACTATAATAGTATAACAGTATCATGCATCACATTGAATTCAAAAAGTGGTGCAGCAGGAACACCCCAACCCACGTAACGGTCAGCTGAGTGCAGATACAAATCCAATTCTTAGCATTCATTTAAAGCCACACAATCATCAAAATATACATGATCTAGTAGCTCATGGTATTTAACAACAGTTTTTGCGCATGCACTTACGTTTGCATCATTCACAGCCCCTGGTGTATTTTGTGTGTTCCTCAACACACCCAACATTTCCGTGTGTAACTCCTCGAATGCTGTTGTCTTCTTTTGCCCCTGGCTGAAGCGACAACAACAATATATTCAATAAGCATTATATTGTTAATCCAACGATGAGTGAGTGAGTGAGTTTGGTTTTAGGCCGCTTGAGGCCATATTCCAGCAATACCATGGCGGGGGACACCAGAAATGGGCTTCACACATTGTACCCATGTCAGGATTCGAACCCGGGTCTTTGGCGTGCCGAGCGAACACTTTAACCACTAGGCTACCCGACCGCCCCAATCCAAAATAGAAATATATTATATAGGTTTATAACAGTATTTTAATACTGGAAACCTATTTGTCCAGAGACGCTCCATTCTGTAGACAGGCTCGGTCAAAGGTATTTCCAAAATCCAACATTTTTGTTTTCATGGGTACATACTAAGGGAGAAAAAATGAAAAAATAATGTTTCGTAAACATAAAATTTAAATGACGTCACCTATGGACCTGCCCATACACATACAGGCTGACAAGTGCTATGAATACTAAAGTGTTCGCTTGCAAACGTCCTTTGTGAATGTTTGAAGGACTTCATTGATGATATGAATTTAATTACGAGAAACCATTCGTCGTATGATCACATTCTTTCTTTAGTCCCGTCACATCAATCTTTAATTGTGCGTGTGGATGACAGGTACAGTTGGTACGACATACAAATGTTCTGTACAGTATTCAAATATCAAGTGGTGCGCAAGTCCATGCACAGCTACATGTTTTTTCATAGTTGTTTACACCAGAGCCTTTATGCATTGTGCACTTCATTTCAATGCCACATTTAATAATGCGCCTATTACTAACAATGGATTGCAACGACTGATCATGTTTGAAAAGAACTTGGTACCAAGCAAACCATGATATTAACATTACGAGGCCGTGAGAAACACCCGGTTGTATTCGCCAGCTTAAGTATAACAGTGTCCCTCTGTATTTCTAAACAATATGATCTGCCACAAGCTGATCTCTGGAATAGGCTATACATACACGTTACACTCTGCATTCAACACAGGTAAAAGTCATTTATTGCCGATGTGAATTTGATGGTTGTTCAAGTACATAAGGGAATATATTTTCCACATATGCACATTGAAGTTTACCCTTCGATCATTATGTAAAATAATTGTATAGGTTGGTGTCTGGTGCAGTTGTTAGGCTTTCAGGAATGTTAATGTCTAACCCCTCAGCCACCGAGGCTTACACAAATATGAAAATCCGACAACTGGTAGTCTAGGGGCGCGTTGCAAGCCACGAATCGCTTAGAGAAAGCAAATTAATCGCTGCAACAGTTCGGAGCGCATACGCACTTCCAGTTACCGCTTCGTTGTCTCAACGTAGAAGAACGTAATAAAAGAGGCTCGATGCCGAGCTGATGAAATTTATGACTACTTTCAAAACGGGGAGCAGACTGAGCATGATGGGGTGTTAGCTACCTTTGCTCATTTCCTCGTTGATCCACTCAAGAATTTCATGTTACCCTGTCAAAGTCAGACGCCATTTTGATTTGAGAACGAAGCGACATAAGCCAGTGATTGTTTACTTGCAAGCGGCTGAAAGTTAGCGCACTGTTGTAAGGCGAATCGCTGTACATCGCTTGCAAGTGATTCGCGCTTTACAAATCATGTACTTTGTGAACCCCTCTGACAAGTGTAAATTGGCACGGCTCCCATGGCCGAAAGCTATGAATACACAATGCCATTTAGAAAGTCGTCAAATGTAACAAATGTTTTATTTACACAATGCCATTTGGATACTGCTAAGATAAGCGGATACTGCTTTTGAAAATGAACTTACCCCCTAAGAAATCAGATTTCACTTACCTACTTACATGTACTCACTAAAATTAGGAATTTAACGTGCGCTTTCCGACATATGCGTATTTCGCGCACGGGCCCGCCGGGTCATTTGATGTTTGATCGAATGGTATGACGAAAAAGTTACACAACCTACGTTGTTTGTGTTTGAGTTTGTGTGTGTGTTTTTACAGGTTTAGAATTTTAGGGTTTATTGGCAGCTTGTTTGTTGTACTTTTATTTTTAAATTCGGCCAAGTAGGCCTGTTTTAGATATACGCCTAGTGCTTTAGAGGTTTGTAAGTCATTTAGGGGGTTTAGTCCCGTTGGAGTGTTGTACTATAGTAGTACGTGTTCAGGCGTTTCTTTTAAATTGCAGCGGGGGCATTTACCGGTTGGCGTTTTTTTCATTTGGTGTAGGTGGGAGTTAAACTTAGTGTGGCCTGTTTGTAGTTTAGTTATTCGGTTTAGGTGTTTTAGTTTGCATTCAGATTTCTGATAGTTATTTGTCCACTTTTGGAAGATTTTCATCTTTGTGATACTTTAAATTTCGTTTTTTGATATTGGTAGGTTGATGCTTACTTCTTCTAATTTTAGTGCTAATTTGGCTGCTTTGTCTGCGAGTTCGTTGCCAAACACTCCAACGTGGGAAGGGATCCAAACTAGTTCTATGTCTTTACCTAATTTACGTAGATTGTTGGTGCTTTTAATTATCTGTTGTATTAGTTTTGGGCGTTTTTGTGTGTTTTTGTTTTTTTATGGCCTGCAGCCCACTTACTGAGTGAAAGAATTAGGGTTTTTTGGTGTATATTTATTTGATCGCTTTGCAGGGCTGTTACTATCTCCATTAATTCGGCTGTGAAAATTGATTGATTATCTTGGAGCCTATATGATGGTGTTTCTTTTGGGGGTTTGTTGATATGGATGCCGAATCCTGTGCGATTTGAGCCCGGGTCAAAGGACCCTTCTGTTTACATGTGACACGAATTTGTCCATTTTTCGTGAATGTATGCTAGTGTGATGGATTTAGCGGTATTTGGATTGGTTTCTTTATTTAGACTGGTTGAGAGAGATATGTAGATTTTGGGGGTTTGGAGTTTGGGTGTGAAGATGTTATTTGGGGCTCTTGTTTAACTGTAAATTATTAAGGTTGTGTGTATTTAGGTAATTTATTATGCGTTGAGATATTGGTGTTAATTGAGGGTTTTCGCAAGCTAGAGCTTGGAGTCTGCGGCTTATGCTAGTTTTAAGTTTTTATGCTGTTATATTTGTTGGTTTTGTTGGGTTGAGGCCCAGTAATTTATTGTTAGATGTTCTCGGCGTAGATCCAGGGGTATTTTGCCTGTTAGTTCCTGTAGCGATATGCGCGGCGTGCCATGCTGAGTGCATATATGCCTATATGCCTACTGTGTATTGACGGTTTAGTTGACCCGTTTTGATGTCTTGTTCTAATAGGGCGAGGTTGTCTAAGGTTGATCGGCCTGGGGTGAATCCACTTTGATCTTGATTTATTATATTATTTTGGTCTAGATAGTGTTGGAATCTATTTTTGACCATTGCCTCCATGATTTTACATAAGTTTGAGGTTAGAGAGATTAGTCTGTAGGAGTTTGCTTCGTTTGCTGGTTTGTTCGGCTTTGGTATTGGGATGACCAATGCCTCTTTCTATGAAGTAGGAACCTGGCCGTTTTGGTAGATGAGATTGTATAGTTGTAGTTGTTATTCCAGAAGATTTTGGCGTAGCTGTTTTTGCTATGTTGATAATGCATTCTGTTAAGTTTTGGCAGTATTGTTCGGGGTCTTTATTCTCGAAATCCGCTGGGTTGATCTGTTTGCATAGTGCTTTGAATTTGTCCCAGTCTGACTTGTTGTAATTGAAGGTTGGTTCTTGGGGTTCATTTGGGATTTGGATATTTATGTTTCCTATAGTAATGTGGATTGGAAAGTAGTCGCTGCCGAGTTGCTCCTCATGCACTTCCCACAAAGTGCTTTGGGTGAGATCAGGGGTTCAGATTGTTAGGTCTATACGTTACATATTTTGATTAAATTTATCATATCTAGTTGGTTGGTTGTTATTTAGTAGTATTAGTTGTTTTTGTGTTCTATCCATTGGACGATGAGTTTGCCGTTTTGCTCTGTTTTATCTTTAACTCCCCAGAAGGGGTGGTGGGCGTTGAAGTCCCCTAAAAAGATGGCGGATTTGTGGCTTAGCTGATTTAGGGTTTCTAAGACTTCAGGTTTAATTTGTTTCACTGTCCAGTTGTACATGTTCACAATGTTTATTTTTTGGTTGTGATGGGTTATTTGTATACAATTAGCTTCTATATTTGGGGTTTTAATTGGTATTTCTTTATGGTTTATGTCCTCCCTCATATATAGCATTAGGCCACCGCCTGCCCTACCTGGGCGAGATTTAACTCTGTCGAGTCTTACCGAGTTATAATTAGGAAGGGTGAATTTAGATTTTGGGGAGAAGTGGGTTACCTTAACGCCTATGATATGAGGACCTAGGTTTTTTCGAGACATAACTTTTAATTCGTGGCTGTGGTCGGCCAGTCTATTGGCATTCCACTGTTATATGTGTAGTCCTTCAATTATCTAGAGAGCTTCGAGTTTGGGGATTAAGTTTTGTTAAGGCGTAGGTTGTTGTGGTTTCTATTTTGAGATTTCTTTTAATGTGTTATTGAAGTTTTCAAAGGAGAGAATAATTAGATTTAGTTTGGAAGCCACTGTGTGAAAGGACTTAATGTTGGCGCTGAGTGTGTTTTGCTTTAGTATATATGCTAGTAACATTTTGAGGTTGAGGTTTGAGTTTGGTGTTTTATGGTTATGTTTTTGTTTTGTTTTCAAGAAGACATTCTGTGTATGCTGTGGAGAGGATTTTGGCTGGGACAGTTGAAAAGACGAAGAGGGCGTATGTAGTTATGAAGTTTAGGGGTGATTGAGTGGATTGTGGGGAGGTGTTCATTTTGCGGGGTTTTTTTTGTTTTGTTGTTGGGATGGTGGGGGGGGGGGGGGGGGGGGAGGTGTTCGTGGTGCAGGTGAAAGGGTTGGTTGGGTTTGGGCGGGGGTGCACGTGGCGTTTGAGGTTTGGGGCGTTTGTGATAAATTTTTAAAACCGTTTTAAGTCATTTTAATAACTAGTCATGAAAAATAATTGAATGTGAAAGACCATTTCTTTTACCATAGATCTATATTAATTCACTTCTCAATGGTCTTTCTCACGCTCACGCAAAATATGCGCGACTGAATTTAATTGCCTGTGACACTATCTGTGATCAGCTACAAATAAATCATGTGAAGTTTAGTCTTACTCATATCTGCTATATTTTCTTTAGACATTTAGTCTACAGATTAAACTGTAACTGTTGTGAACATGTTCTATTACTGCCTTACCAATCCACATCATTATGAAAACGGAGTGTGCTAGCTGGGGAACTTGTGTTCAACTATAGGCTTTTGGGGTCGTAATCGGTACTCACTTTAATACATGGCGATAACATTTCATGAAAATATATTCTGGCATATCATTTCTGCAATCTGTTGAAAACATTGCAATAACATGTTATGAAACAGTATCGCCTATGTTACAGTATGATGTTCTTGAATAACATTGTAAATACATTTCAATCACATTTCATGAAATAGTTTCTGGCATAAGATTTCTGCAACGTGTTGAAAACATTGTAATAATATGTTATGAAATAGTTTCGCCTATGTTATGGAATGATGTTCTTGAAAAACATTTTACAAACATTTCAATAACATTTTGAATAATAATAAAACATTTACACCTTATTCGGATGATTTACATAGAGAGAATCTCACCCGAGTGTCTTTTGATATCAATTTTGTCAACACGAGTTGATAAAAGTGGAAAAATTCAGAGGCTTGCCGAGGATTTTTGCCACTTTTATGAACGAGTGTTGATATATTTGATATCAAAAGACACGAGGGTGAGATTTTATTTATCATCTAACATCATTCTTTCAACTTTTTCAATTTATAGACAGTAATTAGCAGTGTCTTCAGTGTAAAAAGTACTGCAAACAGCTTCAGTAGCAGAGCCATTAGTGATGTCATTTGATTGTGACGTCATGGTAACCAGTGACGTCACAATGGTCTGCAAAGCATTGTGATGTAATATCATTGCAGCGATATCTACAGTATCTACAGTGTAGATATCGCTTGATCTCATCCAAGCGATATCTCCTGTGGGAGCCAGTTTTGGATGATAAATGTATTTAAGACATGATGATAACATTTCATCAAACATTTTCTGGCAAAACATTTCTGCAATGTGTTGAAAACATTGTAATAACATGTTATGAAATGGTTTCGCCTATGTTATAGCATGATGTCCTTGAATTACATTTTGAAAACATTTTAATAACATTTTGAATAATTGTAAAACATTTTTGAAACGATAATACAATGTTTTGACGAAAATGTTTTTGAAAAACTACAATGAAACCTTTTAAAAATGTTCTGAAAATGTTATGTTTTACCTGGGAGTGTTCAAAAATGCGTAAAACAAATAATGTTTACTTAAAAGTTTATTTACGCTGTCTTTAGAGACGATAGCCATGTCTCTTGTCACGCTCAAGTTGCGTTAGCGAGCAAATCGACTCACGGCACCTAGTGACCCCCAACGGCCATTGACTATTATTTTTTTCTCTCATTTTAAAAAATTGTTCACTTCAAATTTCTTCTCTTTAAACTGTTAAGGTAATGAGCCTGTTGAATGTTACCCTGTGAGATCTGTCACATCTACCATGGATTTGATGCTATCTACAGGTTCAGCCATTTCCAATTTCCTCCACTAGTTATTGGAAACTATTTCCCTTCTCCCTTAATCCTATCTTTCATGCACGCAAAATGTAAAACATATACTTAGTGAGATCTTTATATAATCCATACAATAAACTTATGTTCATTCATTAAGATATTGATGGGTGTAGGGAGCAGTCCCTTTGAATATTTATGATTTGACATAAGTTATGTACAAATTGAAAGATTATAATAATAATATGAATATCAAAATTATGTATCTTGTACCGAACCATATATGTAGCTTGTGTGTGTCTGTATGATTGTTAATTTCATTTGAGACCCACTATGTCTTTGTTTATCATACTAACGTTCGATGTCGGTTGACATATCACAATATAGACAAACAGTGGGTACATTTACTGTTAAACTTCATATTAAATACTCATATAAGTTTTTGATTGTTGTACACATTTCTAGATTTGGATGTTTGTATAATCTGCGACTTAAATATTTTAAGTGCAGAATTTGGGTCATACGATGTAATATGTTTCACTGAAACATGGTTAAGTGAAGATATTCGAAACAATGATTTACAGATCCCTGGTTTTCAATCCTTATTTAGAAATGACAGAAAGAGGTGAGGTGAGGTGAAATGGGGTTTAACATCGCGTCCAAAATTATTGCACGTATATAGCGACGTGCATGCATGTTTATGTGTGTGTGTGGCTGATTGTACTAGTCCTGACTGATGCCGATTTATAGTGCTATAACATTTAGATACCATGCCGCAGTTTAACATGAATACCCCACTCAGACACAGAATACTGACTACGAGCCGACCAGTCCCAGACTAGCCCCTTAATGCCGAGCGCCAGACAGGGTAACAACAAGTACCACCTTTTAACGTCTTTTGGTATGACGCGGCTGGGGATCGAAACCCTGGACCTTCCGCTCTCCGGGCGGACGCTCTACCATTAGACGGAGGCGGTCTAAAGACAGAAAGAAGCGTCGTGGTGGGGTTGCGGCTTATGTTAAAAATAATCTATACGCTAAAATAATGGGAAATTTAGAACTTCTCATCTGATAATATTAACATTATCACGGAAGATCTGACTTGTAGACTTAAAGACATATTTGATAAATACATTCCAACTAAGACTGTCACAATAAGAACAAAGGGTCCTCTATGGATAAACAAAGCGATACGCTCTCTTATTGGGAAACGTAATCGTATTCACAAAATTACTAAAAATAGAAATCGACCGTCAGATTGGGTTAAACTTAGGCTATGAAGGAATAAAGTAATATCATCAGTCAAAATAGACAAAAGAGCCCATGAATTGAAAATGAAGAGCTTAGAGCCATAAGGGCCAATGTCATGTGGAGTCTGTTTTAAGAAAAGTGATGAAAACACATAATATTATGCATGTTAATGAACTTTCTTTTCACCGATAAATTTCTAGACATTAACGCATTCTGACAGCAGAGATATAAATGTTGTTATAAAAAAACATTCAAATAAGGAAATAATCTTATGTTTTTAATTTGTGTGAGGGTGGAGAGGGCCAGTGTCTGAATATTGACCCTTATTTACTCTCAGGCATTTGCATGAGATTTACCATGTGAGATTGATAAACTACTACTAAAAGTACAAACACATGCTATTAAAGTACTTTTAAATGATTTAAACTAATGCCAACTTTGTGGAAATAGTTGAAATATGATGATGAGGTTCCAAACTTTTAAAATCTCTCTCAGACAACCAGTCTCGAACACATACGGATATGAGAGCTAAAAGGGCCAAAATCTAACAAAGTGACTTTGGCCCTTTTGAAATTTGACTTGAATTTTAAGTAGCTATATTTCAGAAACGCATACAAATTATTTAACTTGTCGCTTAAAAACAAAACCTTCCCGTTAGTTTCGCAACAAGCATCAGTAACACCAAATCACAGAAAGGCGATGTAGATGAATGCTCAAACTATAGACCTGTATCACTCACAAATTGCTCAGACAAAAATTTTGAAAAGTGTACATTCAAGTATGTGTTTAACTTTTTTCAGGGAAAACGAATTGTTGACTAATTTACAGTCGGGATTCATGCGAGGTGAGTCCACATCTTATCAACTCACTTACTTATACAATTTTGTTTCTAGGGCATTAGACGAAAGTAGAGAAATCAGAGCTGTTTTTGCAATGTCAGCAAAGCCTTTGATAGAGTATGGCATAAAGGAATCATTCATAAACTGAATGCTTACGGCATCCAAGTTGATCTTTTGAAATGGTTTGAAAGTTACTTAGCAAATAGAGTCCAAAAAGTAGCCATTCATGGTTATACCTGAGAATCAAAATTTGTCCAAGCTGGGGTCCCCCAAGGATCACTCCTTTGACCACTGCTGTTTATTGTTTATATAAACAACATTGTTGAAGGTATCGAGAGTAATATACGCCTCTTCGCAGTCTATACGTCCATATATGTCCTCATTGATGATCAAATCTCTGAAGCAAATTGTATCAATAATGTTTTTGGAAAAATCTCAAACTGGGCCCGAAAATGGCAAGTATGATTCAATCCCGATAAGACCAAAACTATAACATTCAGTCGCAAAGGCGATTCTGGTTTTAGACCAAATTTATATATGGAGAGTACTCTTATTGAGGAAGAACAAAGTTATTAACATTTAGGAATTACACTTTAATCTGATTATTCATTGAAAATACATATCAACGAAATCATTAGAAAAGTTAGTCCAATGATCAACTGCTTAAGGAGTTTTAAATACAGAATAACAAGAAATACGCGTGAAATTATGTAACAATTTTTTATCCTACCTAACCTCGACTACTTATGTCATATTTGGGACAACTGTACACACGAACAATCATTGTTTCTCGAGAATTTACATTTTTGACGCATTGAGAACTATTTGAGGGGCGGTTCGTGGTACCAGTCATGTTAATTTATGACGAAACAAATTTTCAATTGTTAAAAAGACGACGACACCGCTTCAGATTGATTACTGTTTACAACATGAAAATCGGTATTTCACCTGTATATCTCAATGATCTCTTCCAAGTCAAGTCTATCATAATTACAATTATATTACATTTATTGCCTGTCACTTCAACACAATTGACAAATACTCTAAAATATATGACTAGTAAACTATCAATGTACAATAAAAATATATCTTGTAAATGCCAAAATGATGTATCAAAAATCAGGTAGAAGATATATTGACAGTAGCGCTGGGAATTTATTCAACAAGCCCGTAAAAACATCCAGGTCTCTTCCTGTGGAACGGTAATTAGTTGAACCCTCTATCTGTGAGATATCAGCAAGTACATATAAAAAAACATGTGTTTTGCCATTTACTGTCAGGATATCAAACATTTCTCTCCATGTTACTAACTCCAAGTTCGGCTTAACATGGGTCCTCCTTTGGTCAAAAGTTTGTTTCCCCCGTAATGAGTGTGTCACGCGTTGCACGCGAGTGACGAACGGGGTGCACAATGGGGTGCACACGGGTTGCGTAACGCGTTGCCCATGCGTGTAAGGGGAATGAACTTCTAGGCAGTGGTGTACAACTACTAGTTTTGCATAACCACCATATTATATACAGTCAGACAGCAGATACTTTGAGAATACAGTCAGATATAACAATTAACATCAATAATATTTGAGCTCAAGAAACAATCTCATACATAGAAATCAAACAGAGTGAGTGAGTGATTATAGTTTGACGCTGATTTTATTATAATCAAAATAATGTCATGGCTTCCGGACACCATGTAACCAATAGGGGGAAATGAACCCGGACTTTTTTTCTCGGCGAACAGGCACCTTTACAACTACATCCAACATACCCCATCGACCCATACAGTCAGACATACACAGCAATCTGATCTAACAAAGCGTAGATCATGGCCAATATTTGAATAATAAGGTAGCTATATAGAGATCTTAAACAAATACACCTCAACTGGTTCGCCTAATATATCCAGGTCACATGACGCGTACAGTGTCGTCAACAACCTGTTTACACTGCATACCTTCACCATGCCAAACTGAAACGACGGCGTTCATCATTGGTTCTCTTGATACGAAGTAAAGTTATAACAACTTGTGTAGTGTCCACATGTCGATTTGCATGGACATGTGCAGTTGTTGTTGTTTCCAGTGCTTACATTTTGAGATCAGAATACATCTTCATTGCTATATGTCTATCCTGTCTGAAAGGAAACTGCAAACAGAAAGCGTTAATGATGCACAGATATATATTAAAAAACAGTAAATGAACCGTCAAACAGGTGAACATTATCACAGTTGATCAGTTCTCGAATATTACAAGCTCACAGAAAATACGGAATGTTAACGCAATCATGTAAAACAAGCTGGACTGTAGCATAACTTCATGTATAGCAAGACTCCCAGTACATTAACACAGAGACAACAATGTCATGAAAAGGCTTTATTCTCGAAAGTTACCGCTTTTATGTGACAGGTATTGTGAAGAATGTATAGTGTCAGAATAACTAACTAAAGACTTTTGGCAATGATTAAAATGAGGCGTTGGTAGAATCCTAATAAACAGTGGAACACGCATTCAAACATTATAGGCCATGTAAAGACCAACACAATGCTCCTTCAACGGGGACTGCAAACCCTTACAGTTCCGATTCGAGAACGCCTACTATTTGCTTTAACCTTGATCGTGTGTCTATTCATTGCTGTGGACGCATTTCCCAACAACAACATTTTCTTTTTGGACTCTCTTTACATGCCACCGTCGCATAACAGGTATACTACTGTGCGGCTTCAGGCAACACACATATGTATGTTGTGTATGTGGTGTGTGCTATCAGTAGTGTGGGACATGACGACCGTTTTCGCGAACTCATTTTCAGTAATCAATTCATGTAACATTTTAACTGGAAACATTTTCGTCGGATAACAGAGGCTTGTTATTATCTGGCGTTGACGTTATATATTTAATATCTCCTACTATGTTTTTTAGGCCTCGGATGGTTATAGTCAGATCACAGGCGTTAGATCAGTCGATTTATCTTCATGAAAACGTGGGACCTAACCAGGCAAATGCGCCATAAACACACTTCGAAGAAACTTAAACACCTGCCGTCCTTTGTTTTTATATACCCTGACAGACGCTTTATCTTTTTTTTTAAATTCTATATTTAACGCATTGTGTCAAACAACTAACATACAATCCGTAAATCCGTACCCACTAAAACGAATATTGTAGGTTTCTGGTCGGTATTCTGTCATATCATATGATGCGAAAAGCATAAGAAACAATTCAATGGGAGAGGATGCTCAAACAACTATTACCTTTGAATAGTTAGAAAACGTGTATCTAGAAATATTCGATATACTTTTCTCTGGCTTTCAACATATAAGTCTTACTTTTTATGTAAAAACAAATGTGTTTCAAGGAGAATTCATGCAGAGAATAATTTTTAAAATTACTATTTTTTAATGGTGACACATTGTAACTGGTGCTGAACATATTGCCAAGCGTGTAGTGAATGAGTTGGGTTTAACGCCGCATTTAACAGTATTCCAGTTATATTGCGACGTAACAGCGTAATGAGGGAGGAAAGCCCGAAGTGATGCAGGTCTCAGATATTTACCACTTCGGTGAAACCAACGAGAACGGGTATGGTGTTGACAAGCCTAGAAACATAATTATGGCGAACCGGCATTCGAACCCACAATCATAGGTTTCTCGCGTGCCTAAGTAATGCAACTCTGCACAGCGAATCGCCGCGCCTCAGGCGACTGGGCCACCCGTGCCCCCGCCAGGCGTGTATGTCCAGCACAGGTGTGTTATGGCTAACAACTATAATTTCACTTGCTGTTGTCTGCTTGCAGAATATGTTTCAAAGAAACCAATGACAAGCTTGGAAGTCAATGCAATATGAAATGTCAACATGAATTTTATTGGGCTTAAAATGGGAAATAGCGATGATAATTACACGGATGGATCACTGAAAATCAGTATCGAATATAAAGGTGTGTGTATGTTGTTTGATAGCACACAGCAGTACTCCTGCCTTACGGCGGTGGCAACACAACAGTCAAGCAGGATAAGGTGTATACATCTAGAAAAACCCTTTTGTAGGTGTAGTTAGATTTCCAAGGAGTGTTCACGCAGACCTAGCATATCTCTTTCACGCCCATTCATTTCATGCATGTCGCCCGTTACTTGCATAATAATGTTGCCTAAATATAGCGTATTATATATTATGTTGTATCTGAAATGGGAGTGTTTGTGTGGTGGCGGTGCTTACACTGAGAAGCAGAAGTGTCGTTTCAAGAACCCTCTTCCAAGATCCACTCCACGGTAGGTTCATATGAGTCGTAATGTGATGTTCACTGTTTAACATTTATACATGTTATCCTGTTCAGATATAAACTACAATAGATCAATCTAATTTTCACAAATGCTATTATCTATATTCCGCAAAAAAAAAAAAAAAAAAAAAAAAAAAAAAAAAAAAAATGTATAATGTTGAGTGACACTCCCAAGGCATCTTAAAAGGGATGTTTATATATTTCGAGAACTAGTCAGCCACGCTATTTCCTCTAATCTTGATCAAGGTTTCTATTTGAAACACATTTCTTGTAAAATATTTGTATCGGAATGTATGCAGAACAATTATTACTTGTACGAAACAAATCAATAATGGGTTAATGGGCAAGAGAGAAACAAAAAAAGTAATATTATTTTTCCCATGTTACTCTTCGCAAAATGCAAACAATAATATTGAATCATATGCATATATAAATCTCTATGTGTAATGTTTTGCTGTCATTTGTACTTCCGCGTTAGTATAGAATTTTTATGCAACAGCACTATGTTTAAAAACTGTCGAGTAACCTTTGGACACTAGTTAAAAGTCTGTTCCTCTGAGATTGACGGAACAAATTGTATTCACTCTGTGTTCAATATGTACATCTCCACCTTCAACTCTTCAGTTAAGGAATCTAAAAGATTTTTTCAGAATTTATAACTTCAGTGACCATTTATTCTTATTGGTGTTTTCAACGGGCATAATCCGTTAAGGGTTAATTTTACAATCAATTATAAAGTCAAACCGCGAGAAGAATACGTATTTAATAATGCTATTGATACCTACTTTCATCCTGCTACAGGAATGTATTCATCTCTAGATCATGTTATTACTCATGATCACGCAACTGTTTTCAAAGGCTTCAGTTGGGATGTTCTGATTTATGTTGATCCCATCAGGTCTGAAGATAATAACTCCCAGTTTTGATTCTTTTGTTCCATGGTGCAACTTTTCCATAGCAAATTGGACTGACTGTTCCTAGTTCTCTGTTCTGAAAATCCTTACATATACTTCATTCCAGTATAAAAAGACCCAATAGCTCCATTCTGATACAAACGAAAGATGTGCGTGTTTCAAGAAACGGTTCTCGTGACCTGCATGTGTGATCATGTAAAGTCGAGTGACAGTTGGAAACCGCGCCCTTACAATGCCAATTCAATTCAGGTGTCTGTGGTTCCAAGAATCGGTTAAGTCATGTTAGGTCGCGTTTATTTGAGTCATCGCGCCATTGAAATAAGTACACTGCCAATACAAACCAGACGTCTAAGAAGTGGTTCTCACGGCCTACATGTAGGATAATTTTAATTCTGTGTTAAGAGTATTGTGACTGGATAAATACGTCAAGTAATAATGCGACTATAGCGTCAGTGGGACTACTGTTAAGAACGTTATATTTTGCATTCGCCGGTGGGCAGAGAAGAAAAGAGCAGGTGTGGTTTAGAAACTGCAATTCATTATACAAAAGAAACCACATTTTATTGAAATCTCTTTGGTATCTTGAGAAATTGACGTCATGGAAATAATAGCCCCAAATAGAAAATCAAATTTCTTTTCATCAAAAGCATTGACACCAGATAAGTGTTGCGTCGTCGTAATCCTTCTGTATATCAGATATAGGGTGATTTGAAAGCGCTATTGAGTACTTTACAAATAATGTTTAAATGTTTTCCAAAGGCGTCTGCCGCCAATTGGACATGACAAACCGATAACAACCCATCCACTTCAACAGTGTCTTGATCCACAGTCACTTTTGCGAATGAGGACTGTATAGGTTGTATAATGCTTACATGTGTCCAAGGGTTTGTAAAGTATTATTTGTATCATTGGAAAATATCACACCTCTTTAAGTACTTGTGTCAGTATATGTGGTGTCTTGCTGTACAAACACCGCATGGAATTTTTATCTCTTGCCGCACTTACAGCTAGAATGTTTAGTCGTTGTAAATCTCATTAAACTGCTGAGTTGGGTAGGGCGGGTGTATGGTAAAGGAGATGAATGGATGCCCAGTTGCGTGATGGCATGGATAGATGAGTGTATGTATGTGGCATGGTGGGCCGTATGGTTTATGCATGTAGGGGCGTTGATGGCTACATCCGTGCTTGGATGGATTAATGGATGGATGGAGGGATGTATAGGTGAATAGGTACGTAGAGGGATTGGAGTGGCTGACTGGGCGTGTGGGAAGTTGGCTGGATGTTGAGTGGTGTTTGTGATTGGGTGTTCATGATTGTACACTGTGGGATACAAATAAATTAATTTTCTTCTTCTTTGTCTTCTTATTCTTTTCCTTTTTCAGTGTACAACAGTGTGGGAGATGGCGAGGGCCGGGGTTGGATGTGTGTACGGTGAAACAGTGTTGAGCAGTGTGGGGGATGACGAGGGCAGTGTTGATCGATCGATGAGCAGTGTCGGGGACAGTGATGGCCGGGTTTGGATGTGTGTACGGTGAAACAGTTCTGAGCAGTGTGGGTAACTGTGATGGCCGGGTTTGGATTTGTGTACTGTGTGCCGTTTTATTTATGCGTGTAGGTGCGTTGATGGCTACATTGGTGCTTTGGATGGATGGACGGATGGATGGGTGTGTGAGTGGATGGAAGTGTGTATAGGTAAGATAGTACGTACGCAGCGTGGGGGGCTGACTGGGCGTGTGGGAAGTTGGCTGGATGTGGAGCTGTATTTGTGTGTGGGTGTTCGGGATTGTGCACTTTGGGATACAAATATATCAATTTTCTTTTTTCTTCTTCTTATTCTTTTCCGCTTTCAGTGTTCAGCAGTGTTGGGGATGGTGATGACCGGGTTTTGATGTGTGTAAAGGGAACAGTGTTGATCGATGAGCAGTGTCGGGCACAGTGATGGCCGGGTTTGGATGTGTGTACTGTGAAACAGTGTTGAGCAGTGAGGGGGACGGTGATGGCTGGGTTTGAATGTGTGTACGGTGAAACAGTGTTGAGCAGTGTTGGGGACGGTAATGGCCGGGTTTGGATTTGTGTACTGTGAAACGGTGTTGAGCAGGATGTGGGACGGTGAAGGCTGGGTTTGGATGTGTGTACTGTGAAACAATGTTGAGCAGCGTAGGGGACGATAAAGGCCGGGTTTGGATGTGTGTACTGTGAAATATTGTAGAGCAATGTGGGGGACGGTGAACGCCGGGTTTGGATTAGTGTAGTGTGAAACAGTGTTTAGCAGTGTGGAGGACGGTGATGGCCGGGTTTGGATGTTTGTAGTGTGAAACAGTGCTTAGCAGTGTGGAAGACGGTGAAGGTCGAGTTTAGATGTGTATACTGTGAAACAGTGTTGAGCAATGTTGGGGACGGTGATGGCCGGGTTTGGATGTGTGAAAAGGAAACAGTGTTTAGCAATGTGGAGGACGGTGAAGGCCTGGTTTGGATGTGTGCACTGTGAAACAGTGTTAAGCAGTGTGGGGGACGGTGAAGGCTGTGTTTGGATGTGTGTACAGGAAACAGTGTTGAGCAATGTTAGGGACGGTGATGGCCGGGTTTGGATGTGTGTACGGTGAAACAGAGTTGCGCTGTGTGGGGGACGGTGAAGGCCGGGTTTGGATTTCTGTACTGTGAAACAGTGTTGAGCAGTGTTGGGGACGGTGATGCCCGGATTTGGATTTATGTACTGTGAAACAGTGTTTAGTAGTGTGTTGGACGGTGAAGGCCGCGTTTGGATATGTGCACGGTGAAACCCTGTTTAGCAGTGTGGGGGACGTTGAAGGCCGGGTTTGGATGTGTGTACTGTGATTCAGTGTTGAGCAGTGAGGGGGACGGTGATGGCTGGGTTTGAATGTGTGTACGGTGAAACAGTGTTGAGCAGTGTTGGGGACGGTAATGGCCGGGTTTGGATGTGTGTACTGTGAAACGGTGTTGAGCAGGATGTGGGACGGTGAAGGCTGGGTTTGGATGTGTGTACTGTGAAACAATGTTGAGCAGCGTAGGGGACGATAAAGGCCGGGTTTGGATGTGTGTACTGTGAAATATTGTAGAGCAATGTGGGGGACGGTGAACGCCGGGTTTGGATTAGTGTAGTGTGAAACAGTGTTTAGCAGTGTGGAGGACGGTGATGGCCGGGTTTGGATGTTTGTAGTGTGAAACAGTGCTTAGCAGTGTGGAAGACGGTGAAGGTCGAGTTTAGATGTGTATACTGTGAAACAGTGTTGAGCAATGTTGGGGACGGTGATGGCCGGGTTTGGATGTGTGAAAAGGAAACAGTGTTTAGCAATGTGGAGGACGGTGAAGGCCTGGTTTGGATGTGTGCACTGTGAAACAGTGTTGAGCAGTGTGGGGGACGGTGAAGGCTGTGTTTGGATGTGTGTACAGGAAACAGTGTTGAGCAATGTTAGGGACGGTGATGGCCGGGTTTGGATGTGTGTACGGTGAAACAGTGTTCAGCAGTGTTGGGGACGGTGATGCCCGGATTTGGATTTATGTACTGTGAAACAGTGTTTAGTAGTGTGTTGGACGGTGAAGGCCGCGTTTGGATATGTGCACGGTGAAACCCTGTTTAGCAGTGTGGGGGACGTTGAAGGCCGGGTTTGGATGTGTGTACTGTGATTCAGTGTTGACCAATGAGGGGGTTGGTGATGGCCGGGTTTGGATATCTGTACTATGATTCAGTGTTGAGCAATATGGGGGACAGTAAGGCCGGGTTTGGATGTGTGTACTGTGATTCAGTGTTGAGCAATATATGGGGGACAGTGAAGGACGGGTTTGGATATGTGTACGGTGAAACCCTTTTGAGCAGTGTGGGGGGGGGCGGTGAAGGCCGGGTTTGGATGTGTGTACTGTGATTCAGTGTTGAGCAATATGGGGGACAGTGAAGGACGGGTTTGGATATGTGTGCGGTGAAACCCTTTTGAGCAGTGTGGGGGGCGGTGAAGGCCGGGTCTACATGTGTGTACTGTGATTCAACGTTGAGCAATATGGGGGACAGTGGAGGCCGGGTTTGTATGTGTGTACTGTGAAACAGTGTTGAGCAGTATGGGTAACTGTGATGGCCGGGTTTGGATGTGTGTACGATGAAACAGTGTTGAGCAGTGTGGGTAACTGTGATGGCCGGGTTTGGATTTGTGTACTGTGAAACAGTGTTGAGCAGTGTTGGGGACGGTAATGCCCGGATTTGGATTTATGTACTGTGAAACAGTGTTTAGTAGTGTGTTGGACGGTGAAGGCCGCGTTTGGATATGTGCACGGTGAAACCCTGTTTAGCAGTGTGGGGGACGTTGAAGGCCGGGTTTGGATGTGTGTACTGTGATTCAGTGTTGACCAATGAGGGGGTTGGTGATGGCCGGGTTTGGATATCTGTACTATGATTCAGTGTTGAGCAATATGGGGGACAGTAAGGCCGGGTTTGGATGTGTGTACTGTGATTCAGTGTTGAGCAATATATGGGGGACAGTGAAGGACGGGTTTGGATATGTGTACGGTGAAACCCTTTTGAGCAGTGTGGGGGGGGCGGTGAAGGCCGGGTTTGGATGTGTGTACTGTGATTCAGTGTTGAGCAATATGGGGGACAGTGAAGGACGGGTTTGGATATGTGTGCGGTGAAACCCTTTTGAGCAGTGTGGGGGGCGGTGAAGGCCGGGTCTACATGTGTGTA
The DNA here is from genome assembly GCF_023055435.1 of Haliotis rufescens. Classification (NCBI taxonomy): domain Eukaryota; kingdom Metazoa; phylum Mollusca; class Gastropoda; order Lepetellida; family Haliotidae; genus Haliotis; species Haliotis rufescens. The sequence continues at coordinate 11,629,609 of NW_025964383.1, forward strand.
CTGTGATTCAACGTTGAGCAATATGGGGGACAGTGGAGGCCGGGTTTGTATGTGTGTACTGTGAAACAGTGTTGAGCAGTATGGGTAACTGTGATGGCCGGGTTTGGATGTGTGTACGATGAAACAGTGTTGAGCAGTGTGGGTAACTGTGATGGCCGGGTTTGGATTTGTGTACTGTGAAACAGTGTTGAGCAGTGTGGGGGACGGTGATGGCCGGGTTTGGATGTGTGTACTGTGAAACAGTGTTGAGCAGTGTGGGGGACGGTGATGGCCGGGTTTGGATGTGTGTACTATCATTCAGTGTTGATCAATGTGGGGGACGGTGAAGGCCGGGTTTGGATGTGTGTACTGTGATTCAGTGTTGACAAATGTGGGGGACGGTGAAGGCCGGGTTTGGATATGTGTACTATCATTCAGTGTTGAGAAATGTGGGGGACGGTGAAAGCCGGGTTTGGATGTGTGTACTGTGATTCAGTGTTGACAAATGTGGGGGACGGTGATGGCCGGGTTACATGTGTGTACTGTGAAACAGTGTTTAGCAGTGTGGGGGACGGTGATGGCCGGGTTTGGATTTCTGTAGTTTGAAACAGCGTTTAGCAGTGTTGGGGACGGTGAAGGCCGAGTTTCGATGTGAGTACTGTGATTCAGCGTTGAGCAATGTGGGGGACGCTGAAGGCCGCCTTTTTTATATGTGTACTGTGAAACCCTGTTTACCAGTGTGGGGGACGGTGAAGGCCTGGTTTGGATGTGTGTAGTGTGAAACAGTGTTGAGCAGTGTTGGGGACGGTGCGGGGGAGGGTTTGGATGTGTGTACGTTGAAACAGTGTTGATAAATGTGGGGGACGGTGAAGGCCGGGTTTGGATATGTGTGCTGTGAAACAGTGTTGATCAATGTGGGTTACGATGGAGGCCGTGTTTGGATGTGTGTATTGTGAAACAGTGTTGAGCAGTGTGGGTAACTGCGATGGCCGGGTTTGGATTTGTGTACTGTGATTCAGTGTTGAGCAGTGTGGGGGAAGATGAAGGCCGGGTTTGGATGTGTGTACTGTGAAACAGTGTTGAGCAGTGTGGGGGACGGTAATGGCCGGGTTTGGATTTCTGTACTGTGAAACAGTGTTGAGCAATGTGGGTGACGGTGATGGCCGGGTTTGGATGTGTGTACAGAAAACAGTGTTGAGCAGTCTTGGGGACGGTGATGGCCGGGTTTGGATGTGTATACTATCATTCAGTGTTAATCAATGTGGGGGACGGTGGTAGGCCGGGTTTTTTATGTGTGTACTGTGCTTCAGTGTTGACAAATGTGAGGGACGGTGAAGGCCGGGTTTGGATATGTGTACTATCATTCAGTATTGATCAATGTGGGGGACGGTGAAGCCCGGGTTTGGATGTGTGTACTGTGATTCAGTGTTGAGAAATGTGGGGGACTCTGAAGGCCGGGTTTGGATGTGTGTACTGTGTTTCAGTGTTGACCAATGAGGGGGGCGGTGATGGCCGGGCTTGGATGTGTGTACTGTGATTCAGTGTTGAGCAATGTGGGGGACGGTGAAGGGCGGGTTTGGATATGTGTACGGTGAAACCCTTTTGAGCAGTGTGGGGGGCGGTGATGGCCGGGTTTGTATGTGTGTAGTGTAAAACAGTGTTGAGCAATGTGGGTGACTGTGATGGCCGGGTTTGGATGTGTGTACAGAAAACAGTGTTGAGCAGTGTGAGGGACAGTGGAGGCCGGGTTTGTATGTGTGTACTGTGAAACAGTGTTGATCAATGTGGGTTACGGTGGAGGCCGGGTTGGGATGTGTGTACTGTGAAAGAGTGTTTAGCAGTGTGGGAGACGGTGAAGGCCGGGTTTGGATGTGTGTACAGGAAACAGTGTTGAGCAGTGTGGGGGACGGCAAAGGCCGGGTTTGGATGTGTGTACGGTGAAACAGTGTTGGGCAATGTGGGTGACTGTGATGGCCGGGTTTGGATGTGTGTACTGTGATTCAGCGTTGAGCAGTGTGAGGGACACTGGAGGCCGGGTTTGGATGTGTGTACTGTGAAACAGTGTTGACCAATGTGGGTTACGGTGGAGGCCGGGTTTGGATTTCTGTACTGTGAAAGAGTGTTTTGCAGTGGGGGGGGGGGGACGGTGAAGGATGGGTTTGGATGTGTGTTCTGTGAAACAGTGTTGAGCAGTGTTGGGGACGGTGGAGGAAGGTTTTGAATGTATATAATACTATTGTGAAACAGTGTTAAGCAATCGGGGAGACGTTGATGGCCGGGCTTAGATGTGTGTACAGGAAACAGTGTTGAGCAATGTGGGGGACGGGGAAGGCCGGGTTTGGATGTGTGTACGGTGAAAAGGTGTTAAGCAGTGTGGGGGACTGTGAAGGCCGGGTTTGGATGGATGTACAGGAAACAGTGTTAAGCAGTGTTGGGGACTTGACGTTCGGGTTCGGATCTATGTACCGTGAAACAGTGTTTAGCAGTGTAGGGGACTGTGATGGCTTCGTTTGGATTTGTTTACTGTGAAACAGTGTTTAGCAGTGTGGGGGACGGTGATGGCCTGGTTTGGATTTCTGTACTGTGAAACAGTGTTTAGCAGTGTTGGGGACGATGAAGGCCGAGTTTGGATGTGTGTACAGGAAACAGTGTTGAGCAGTGTGGGGGACGGAGATGGCCGGGTTTGGATGTGAGTACTGTGATTCAGTGTTGATCAATGTGGGGGACGGTGAAGGCCGCGTTTTTATATGTGTACGGTGAAACCCTGTTTAGCAGTGTGGAGGATGGTGAAGGCCGGGTTTGGATGTGTGTAGTGTGAAACAGTGTTGAGCAGTGTTGGGGACGGTGCGGGGGAGGGTTCGGATGTGTGTACAGGAAACAGTATTGAGCAGTGTCGGTGACGGTGGAGGCCGGGTTTGGATGTGTGAACTGTGAAACAGTGTTGATCAATGTGGGTGACGGCGAAGGCTGGGTTTTGATGTACGTAGTGTGAAAGAGTGTTGAGCAATGTGGGGGACGGTGATGGCCGGGTTTGGATGTGTGTACTGTGAAACATTGTAGAGCAATGTGGGGGACAGTGAAGACCGGGGTTAGATGTGTGTAGTGTGAAACAGTGTTTAGCATTGTGAGGGACAGTGAAGGCCGTGTTTGGATGTGTGTACATGAAACAGTGTTGAGCAATGTTAGGGATGGTGATGGCCGGGTTTGGATGTGTGTACTGTGATTCAGCGTTGAGCAGTGTGAGGGACAGTGGAGGCCGGGTTTGGATTTGTGTACTGTGAAACATTGTAGAGCAATGTGGGGGACAGTGAAGACCGTGTATGGATGTGTGAACATGAAACAGTGTTTAGCAGTGTGGAGGACGGTGAAACCGGGTTTAGATGTGTTTACGTTGAAACAGTGTTGAGCAGTGTGGGGGACGGTGAAGGCCGGGTTTGGATGTGTGTACGGTGAAACCCTTTTGAGCAGTGTGGGGGGCGGTGATGGCCAGGTTTGGAAGTGTGTACTGTAAAACAGTGTTGAGCAATGTGGGTGACTGTGATGGCCGGGTTTGGATGTGTGTACTGTGATTCAGCGTTGAGCAGTGTGAGGGACACTGGAGGCCGGGTTTGGATGTGTGTACTGTGAAACAGTGTTGATCAATGTGGGTTACGGTGGAGGCCGGGTTTGGATTTCTGTACTGTGAAAGAGTGTTGAGCAGTGTTGGGGACGGTGGAGGAAGGTTTTGAATGTATATAATGCTATTGTGAAACAGTGTTAAGCAATCGGGGGGACGTTGATGGCCGGGCTTAGATGTGTGTACAGGAAACAGTGTTGAGCAATGTGGGGGACGGGGAAGGCCGGGTTTGGATGTGTGTACGGTGAAAAGGTGTTAAGCAGTGTGGGGGACTGCGAAGGCCGGGTTTGGATGGATGTACAGGAAACAGTGTTAAGCAGTATTGGGGACGTGATGTCTGGGTTCGGATCTATGTACCGTGAAACAGTGTTTAGCAGTGTGGGGGACTGTGATGGCTTCGTTTGGATTTGTGTACTGTGAAACAGTGTTTAGCAGTGTGGGGGACGGTGATGGCCTGGTTTGGATTTCTGTACTGTGAAACAGTGTTTAGCAGTGTTGGGTGACGATGCAGGCCGAGTTTGGATGTGTGTACAGGAAACAGTGTTGAGCAGCGTGGGGGACGGAGATGGCCGGGTTTGGATGTGAGTACTGTGATTCAGTGTTGATCAATGTGGGGGACGGTGAAGGCCGCGTTTTTATATGTGTACGGTGAAACCCTGTTTAGCAGTGTGGAGGATGGTGAAGGCCGGGTTTGGATGTGTGTAGTGTGAAACAGTGTTGAGCAGTGTTGGGGACGGTGCGGGGGAGGGTTCGGATTTGTGTACAGGAAACAGTATTGAGCAGTGTCGGTGACGGTGAAGGCCGGGTTTGGATGTGTGTACTGTGATTCAGCGTTGAGCAGTGTGGGGGACAGTGGAGGCCGGGTTTGGATGTGTGAACTGTGAAACAGTGTTGATCAATGTGGGTTATGGTGGAGGCCGGGTTTGGATGTGTGTACGTCGAAACACTGTTGAGCAGAGTGGGGGACAGCGAAGGCTGGGTTTGGATGTGTGTAGTGTGAAAGAGTGTTGAGCAGTGTTTTGGACGGTGCGGGGGAGGGTATGGATGTGTGTACAGAAAACAGTGTTAAGCAGTCTGGAGGACGGTGATGGCCGGGTTTGGATGTATGTACTGTTATACAGTGTTGAGCAATTTTGGGGACGGTGAAGGCCGGGTTTCGATGTGTGTAGTGTCAAACAGTGTTTAGCAGTGTGGAAGACGATGAAAGCCGGGTTTACATGTTTGTACTGTGAAACAGTGTTGAGCAATGTGGGTGACTGTTATGGCCGGGTTTGGATGTGTGTACAGGAAACAGTGTTGAGCAATGTGGGGAACGGTGAAGGCCGGGTTTGGATGTGTCTATAGGAAACAGTGTTGAGCAGTGTTGGGGACGGTGATGGCCGGGTTCGGATGTGTGTACTGTTAAACAGTGTTTAGCAGTGTGGGGGACGATGATGGCCGGGTTTGGATGTGTGTATAGGAAACAGTGTTGAGCAGTGTTGGGGACGGTGATGGCCGGGTTCGGATGTGTGTACTGTGAAACATTGTTGAGCAGTTTGGGGGACGCTGATGACCGGGTTTAGATTTGTGTACTGTGAAACAGTGTTGAGCATATTGGGGACGGTGAAGGCCGGGTTTGGATGTTTGTACTGTGAAACATTGTTGAGCAGTGACGGGGACGCTGATGACTGGGTTTGTATGTGTGCACTGTGAAACAGTGTTGATCATTATGGGTTACGGTGGAGGCTGGGTTTGGATGTGTGTACTGTCAAACAGTGTTGAGCAGTGTGGGCAACTGTAATGGCCGGGTTTGGATGTATGTACGTCGAAACACTGTTGAGCAGTGTGGAGAACCGCGAAGGCCAGGTTTGGATGTGTGTTCTGTGAAACAGTGTTGAGCAGTGTTGGGGGCCGTGGAGGAAGGTTTTGAATGTATGTGTTTTGCAACAGTGTTAAGCAATCGGGGGGACGTTGATGGCCGGGCTTAGATGTGTGTACAGGAAACAGTGTTGAGCAATTTTCGGGGACGGGGAAGGCCGGGTTTGGATGTGTGTACGGTGAAAAAGTGTTAAGCAGTGTGGGGGACGGTGAAGGCCGGGTTTGGATGTATGTACAGGAAACAGTGTTGAGCAGTGTTGGGGACGGTGGACGCCGGGCCTAGATGTGTGTACTGTGAAACAATGTTAAGCAATGGTGGGGACGGTGATTGGCGGTTTTGGATGTTTGTACGGTAAAACAGTGTTGAGCAGTGTGGGGGGCGGTGATGGCCGCGTTTGGATGTGTGTACTGTGAAACAGTGTTGAGCAGTGTGGGGGACGGTGAAGGCCGGGTTTTGATGTGTGTACTGTGATTCAGTGTTGAGGAATGTGGGGGACGACGGTGATGGCCGGGTTCGGATCTATGTACTGTGAAACAGTGTTTAGCAGTGTGGGGGACGGTGAAGGCCGAGTTTGGATGTGTGTACAGGAAACAGTGTTGAGCAGTGTGGGGGACGGAGATGGCCGGGTTTGGATGTGAGTACTGTGATTCAGTTTTGAGCAATGTATAGGACGGTGAAGGCCGCGTTTTTATATGTGTACGGTGAAATCCTGTTTAGCAGTGTGGTTGACGGTGAAGGCCGGGTTTGGATGTGTGTACTGTGATACAGTGTTGACCAATGTTGGGGACGGTGAAGGCCGGGTTTAGATGTGTGTACTGTGATTCAGTGTTGAGCAATGTGGGGGACGGTGAAGGCCGGGTTTGGATGTGTGTACTGTGATTCAGTGTTGACCAATGTGGGGGACGGTGATGGCCGGGTTTGGATGTGTGTACTCTGATTCAGTGTTGATCAATATTGGGGACGGTGAAGACCGTGTTTGGATATGTGTACGGTGAAAACCTGTTGAGCAGTGTGGGGGAGGGTGAAGGCCGGGTTTGGATATGTGTACTGTGATTCAATGTTGAGCAATGTGGGGGACGGGGAAGGCCGGGTTTGGATGTGTGTACGGTGAAAAAGTGTTAAGCAATGTGGGGGACGGTGAAGGCCGGGTTTGGATGTATGTACAGGAAACAGTGTTGAGCAGTGTTGGGGACGGTGATGTCCTGGTTCGGATCTATGTACTGTGAAACAGTGTTTAGCAGTGTGGGGGACGGTGATGGCCTCGTTTGGATTTGTGTACTGTGAAACTGTGTTTAGCAGTGTGGGGGACGGTGAAGGCCGAGTTTGGATGTGTGCACAGGAAACAGTGTTGAGCAGTGTGGGGGACGGAGATGGACGGGTTTGGATGTGAGTACTGTGATTCAGTGTTGAGCAATGTATGGGACGGTGAAGGCCGCGTTTTTATATGTGTACGGTGAAACCCTGTTTAGCAGTGTGGGTGACGGTGAAGGCCGGGTTTGGATGTGTGTACAGTGATTCTGTGTTGAGCAATGTGGGGGACGGTGGAGGCCGGGTTGGGACGTGTGTACTGTGAAACAGTGTTGAGCAGTGACGGGGGCGGTGGAGGCCGGGTTTGGATTTGTGTAATGTGAAACAGTGTTGAGCAGTGTGGGTAACTATGATGGCCTGGTCTGGATTTGTTTACAGGAAACAATGTTGAGCAGTTTGGGGGCGGGGAAGGTCGGGTTTGGATTTTTTTTCTGTGAAACAGTGTTGAGCAATGTGGGGGATGGTGACCTGTGGATTAGTGCTGGTCAGGGCCAGGGATTGTTGAGAGCAGAGATAAATAGTTACCTGTAGGATTCGTCTAGTCTAGCTCTTTGGTTATATTGTGATCCCTTGTGTTAGGCTTGTCAAGGTCGGGGATTGTTGATAGTAGGGTTACATTGTGACCTGTAGGATTTGAGGGGTCTAGGGTCATTTGGCCAGGCATAGAATCTATCTAGAGTGACCTGATCCCAGAAACTGACACACCCTGTAGTGAAAGTATTCTAGGATCAAATACCCCCCCCCCCCCCAACCCCAACCCCCCCCCCCCCCCCCCCCCAACCCCCCCCCCCCCCCCCCCCCCCCCCACTCTAAAGGGGTAAAACTTGCCTTAGTACTTTTCAACAGGTGTGTTATAGTTGTATCTTTTTTATACATGTTTAGGGCGTGAGTGGTATTCACATGTTGACGATATTTATCCAGATATAAATGCTTGTCAAAACTCCTTTAATCATACGAGATCTTTCACCGCTCAATAGCTCTTCGGGCGTAACGTGTGAAAATATCAGTTGAGTGTCAACCTCACCTGACTGACCTAATTATATACCTGACTGAACATGAAAATAGGATAAGTAATATGCATTAATATGATTATATTAAGGGAACATTATTTAGAAATATTTTGAAATGACTCTAAAATATTTACACATATACATAAATATATATAGATATGCTTATCTAGATACAAATAGATCTGTGAAGATCCGGGGTAGAACAGGTCAAGCTTGTAAAAGGCGACTTTGCTTGTAAGGCAGGCTGACTTGATTTATGCATGTCATTTATCCCAAATGATTGGATGAATGCTTATGATGTCAGTCACTGGATTATCTGGTCCATGCTCGATTATTTACATATAGCATATAGCTGTGTTAATGCTGCGTGCGACGTTAAACAACAAACAAAGATAAATATAGCCGTTTTCATACAACAAAATCCACTTTCCATATAATATTTCACAGTAAAACAAAGTATAGAGAAAAAGTTAAATTTTTACATATTGAATGGTTGTATGTTAAAACTAGTATTAGAAATAGTATGGAAAACAGCCAATTTGGTTGCATTGTGATTGTTTAGAAACGACACAAGAAAAATATTATTTTCTATTGTCTTCGCAGGTGTAAGTGAGAGTGTAAGTTAAAGCGCCATTTGAAAAGTGAAAGGTGATTTCGTAAAGTTTGTGTCATCAAACAGCAACAATATGAGGAGAAGATTAAGAAAGATCTTAAAGCGGCTATTTCTGACAAGAATTTTGGGGTGAAATTGAATCTTTATTAAGTTGTAGTAGTAACCAGCTGTCTATATTGCTTGATATTTGGTATTATTTTAAAAGTCTATTAAATCATGAAAGGTATGTTTAGAAATCGTCTTCTGATGACACTCTATCTGGCTTTATCAGAAAAAAATCATGATTTTGAAGAATCTGTTGATGGTTATAATGCATGTTTATTATCAGATCCCATTGCTCAACCTGAAATTCTGAAGGTTGTCATTGCCTTGAAAGATGGTAAATCCACAGATGATATTCCTCCAGAATCTATTACAGAATCTACTATGTTATTACCATCTGATTCTACCATTGCACAATCAAGAAATAATTACCGTGGTATCTCTCTGTTAAATACTTCGGGGAAGCTTTTTCTGCCTCTTTCTAAGGGTAGAATATGAACTTGGAAGGGAGTACATATGCTCATTCATGAATCGCAGGCTGGATATGAATAACTAACTATTCCACAATAAATAACATGTTTACCTTTCAGTCCCTTTGCCAAAGGTGTTAAGAGAAACCAAAAAAAAGTTTCTATGTTGCATCTATTGAATTTCGTAAGGCTTTTGATTTAGTAAGTCGACAAAAAACGATTATATGTTTTGCATATGAAAGGTATTTGTGGAAAGATATTTAATGTTCTAAATAATATGTGTTTTTAGATTAGAGCTTGTGTAAAATGTGGGCATGGTAAACTGAGGCATTTGACAAATCGACAGGAGTCTGTCAAGATTGCATTTAGAGTCCAATCTTATTTTGCTTTTGAATAAACGAATTGGTTTCGGAGTTTAAGCAAAGTTAATTAAGAGGCGATTTGTTCTTGAGGACCTAAAGGAGATTTCCACTGAAAATCATATGGTGATTCAGGGTCAGAATAGGTTCCTAGTCTGTCGTTAGTGCTGACTGAATGTGTATTGGCTGGTCAGACACTCGTGTTGTAGGGTGGCATCGTACTCTGATGACGGTTATCGTTGTCACTTTCATTTCAGGCTGGATTATCTACAGACACTCATAACGCATATACAATGTATTCATATGGCAGGTGAAGAAATGTACATGAGTGTATTTATTTTGGTTTTAGCTAATGCGTTTACGACACAATACCAACAAAACGCGTTTTGACTTGTTTATACGATTCCTCTTTTCTACAGTCGTCACTAAAAGAAGTTACTGACAGATTTCACCCAGTCGTATGTCATCTGACTTACGATTAATATATTCCATAAATATAATCTACACATATTATTCTTCAAAATCGTTAAGTCGATATATGACACCAAGCTGTTTATTTTTCATACCAGCCCTTGGATTAGTTTGAGTTGTGTTGGGCGTTTCAACAATATGTGTTCGTATTTTAAGTTACCATGTCTTAAAAGTTAGAGAATACTTTATATTTTAAGTTTATTGTGGTCTAGTGTATTTAGGTGGCGGGGCTGCTTGTATTTTTCCATAACGGTAACTGAAATGCACAGCAACTATAAAACAGGGGATTGCATTTACATTTATGTATTTGCGAAACAAAAACAAGAGTCTTAAGTAAAGGAACATATTCTCGCCCGGGTGCAGGCCCATGGGTGACATAGTGTAAATATTGAATTTTTGAACAATTTTTTTTTCATTTTTTCTTCCTTGGTATGTTCCCATGAAAACAGCATGTTGAATTTTGTAAATGCCTTTGACCGAGATCGGGTAAAGACTGAAGAGTTTCTGGACTATTGGATTTCCAGAATTAAAATGGGACGTGTTAATGTAATATGTTTGTCTGTTGTGGTTTGTGGTTTTGCCCGAATTGCTGAAGCCTCAGAACAAACTTACATTGTTTCAAAACACTTATTTTTCAATTTTCTACACAACTATCCCACACATAAAACAATGAGGAAAAACACCAATTCCGCGACTGAACCTGGTGACCATAGATGTACTTGCATCTGTGTTTTTAATGTCATCGGCAGTTCACCATGAAAACAATATGTGAACTGCTGGACTTCCTTGTTGATAACATGTATGTGAACCTTGGAATTTTACATTTGGGTAAGAAGCTGGCATCCTCATTTTTACTGTGCTTCCTGACGTTTTCTCATCTTTAAGTTTAATGCTTATGAATCGCAATTTCTGCAAAACCAAGTAGTTTACCTTCGTTCAAGAATTCTTAAACATCCAATTCCCTTCCACTGATACATCCACCTGAACTAGAAATACAAGTGACCGGGGAAATCTCACCAATTTCATATTTAAATCTATGCATAAGATTCAGAATGACACATTTCTATCTACAAAAGTCATGACTTCCAAGAGTGAACATTCCTTTTATTCGAGATATATCCCAGCAGCTCCTATCCCCATTTGTCTATACATCTTTTTAGTACACTCATGAACATGCTTTTATCTATCGTCATACGGCTGCACAAAGCTCCACATAATAATGTGAAACAGTTGAATGCTCTTTGGCCTTACCCTACACATTCAGCATTGAGGGCAAGATTGTACCGTCCGTTGACATGTTTGTTCAGTTGAACAGTTAACTTGACTTCGCATGTATTGGTGACAGGTGCCACGGTGGGGCAGAATACGCTCGTCCTTTTGCAAACACAATGTATCACAACGGGTATCTGCCACATTCACCAAGTGCAATACAATATCAGTTTGAGGATCGATCCCCGTTTATGTGTTTATGTGCATAAACATTAACTTACTATACAGTCGTATTCCTATAAATCCACATTTTGTGATCTGATTATACAATTGGTATTATCTTTGTATATACATTTTAAAATCTTACTGGGCACTTACAAGCCATATTTCATCCCAACCCACATCAACACTTTATAAGTTTTAACAGTTGTAAATTCCAAGGTAGGTATATTATAAACCTACTGACTGTTTGTGGAACTCGATATGGAGTTTTTGAAATTGTGGTTCAACCTCGTAGGAGGTATTACATAGTCATTATAACTTCCGTTCAGATTGTAACTTGTAATGAAATGTAAAATTAAATGACAAACGTTTTCTTTATATTCCCGAGGATCAAACTCGCAACCTTCATATCTGTAACCTAATGAGTGTACCACAAGGCTACTGAGGAGTTGATAAGAAGCTCTCCTTTTTAGAATGTCCTTTTCAAGATCCGTACGCCAGCAACAGGCTGTAAAATGAATGAACGTCAGTCAAATCAAAACGTGTCATAGTCTCAACCTACGAGGCGCTCGTGCAGATTTTGTGCCATTGCGAGACGCACGTGCAGATTTCGCTTCGTTGCGAAACCCACGTGCTGAGGTCACAGGTTATACATTTGAGAGTTGTTATTACAGTTATTTAATTAAAAACGTTGTCTATGCGATGAGTAGGTTTATAAGTTTGACAAACCATGTCTCCTCGAGATTACTAGAGATTGTAAACCCTCACATTCGGGAACGTCGGGCCCTCTCGGGACGTTCCCTCATGTGAGGGTTTACAATCTCTACTAATCCCTCGGAGACATGGTTTCTCCTACACATATGACACTTTCTCTAAATATTGATCTTGCCCTAAAACACAAACTTTAGTTTTACTAAGATAAATATTCCAATATGTCTATTTGACGCTGAAGACGAATAATATATATATAGGATCAGAGAAAAAGGATAGCATCGTCCGGAATGAGTAAAATGAATAATTATTTTGGCTCTGGAGTTAATTTTATATCATTAATAGTTGCTTTGGCTAGTTTCAAGTTCATCAACAAAAGGAATTAGCCTAATGCACACCCCTGACGCACTCCTAACGGGCAACCAAACATACTTGAAAGGTTTTACCATAAGTGCGTATTAAAGCACTTTCAGATTTAACTGATTTTCCATCTTTGATCCCCACCAATGTAAAGTGAAATGAGTGCCAAAGTTAAACAGGCCTTAAAGTGACCGTGAAAACATGAATACATTTTACTTCCCTTTTTAGGGAGATACTAGCATTGCGTTATTTAACCTTGTAAGATGAACATATTGTCCATTGTGGAATATCCAACCTTAAATCCTGCAAGTGAATTCTTTGTCAACCTTTGTATTATATGTAACTCTGTGGTTTGATGTTTTAATCTTTCCTGAAGGTATGTGACAACATGTTTTTTGTCTCAAACTAGTAATCCTCTTGAGATAAAATACAATCGTACAATGTAGAGGGTAATAAAATGTGCCTGCATTTCTGTATGACAGACATAAAAAACCTCACGATGTGTGCAATGCAATTATAGCACACATCGTTGCAGGTTGCAAAGATAAAGTAACCTTTGAATTTGATTTAAAAAAAACTCAAGCAAGCTTATTGATAATATGTGATCACTATTAATACCATACGTTGTTTTGTATCTTTACTCTTTCAGATTTAGGATAGGATTATGGTCATATGAGTGAGTGAATATGGTTTTACGCCGCTTTTAGCAATATTCCAGCAATATCACGGGCTTCACATATTGTACCCATGTCGGGAATCGAACCCGGGTCTTCGGCGTGAACGCTTTAACCACTAGGCTACCCGACCGCCCCTATTGTTATATGATGCTCCTGGATTTTGCTTGCGGTATGTAAATGCCTATAACAACCAATGTGTATACGTCATAGCCCCCACAATGTGTTATACGTGGATTAATGCCATAGGCTAACCTGATTGAGGCGTCCATTTCTCAGTTAGTGGTTATTTATACTTTGCTCTGACAGACATCGTACATTGGTTATTGGCGAAATAAATGATATGCACCTGAATGAAAACTCACAGAGGACCGTTACAGGTGAAGACCTATCTAGTTCAGATTTATCAGACGATGTAGGATATGACAGTGACAATATTTGACAAAAATAAATATCAAAAACATTGCAGAACGGGGATTAACTTGTTGAACATTTTTCGATGTGATGATTTCTTTGTGAAGCATGGAATTGCAATGCTATCATAATACACATCACTGTTTTCCATTTGGCACTGCAGTGCCTATTTGATATAGGACGCATATTTACTTATGGTGATTGCAGTGCCATGACAACATGTCTGTAAAATATTTAATATTTCTGCTTTATTTATATATTAAAAGGTTAAACCAACTGTTACATATGACACACCTACGCCGCTCTCAGCAGTATCACAGCTGTATGTTAGCGGTAATTAGTGTGTATTAGAAGTATACCATAACGATTGATTACTCATTCTTTTGCATTTACTATCGAGTTATCAATGGTAGCATGGATACGGGGTTTTAATCCTATAAAAGAGTTACCTACTGTCAGCGCGCAGTTCATATCAGAGGGTTTTCATGATTTACAAGATGCAGTGACAGGGAATGATGCTGCTTAATCGCAGTTTTCAGTCTTAAAGCTCTTCTCAGGTGTCCTTGTCGCTAAGAATCATGATGATGCATGCCATGTCAGCAAATATGCAGACAAAGCGTTCTTTAACTCTGGTGAAATCAGATTCTACATGATATGTTATTTTTGATATCGTAAGTAATAACACCGCTGTAAACAATGCTACTCACTTGGGGTCTGTACTGCTTTACTCGTGTACAATGATGTTTTATAAGGTTTTATTCATGCACTTCAATTGACATCAGCTCCTGAAAATACCTGAAAAGTATGTGTTATTATATTCAAATATGACTAACTATAAATCGTTTTCCAAAGCTTTTTCAGACCTTTATCAGTTAAAATTTTGTTTTAACTAAGTCATCATTTGCTCAGAAACAAGCATTTCCTTTAACTGAAACACAGTTGACTGTCGTATGTCCCGGACGTGACACAGGCTTCAACGACGAAGTTTTAACTGGTAGGTTCTTTGCTTTTTCAATTAGGTTCGGAATTGTATTCACAAACCATAAACATGAGCAATATTCAGATTAGAAAGAATGTGTTTACCATCACATGGACACAAGAAACATCTTTGGGCTTATCGTTCCTCGTGTGTTATCTGTGGACTGCAGTGCACCTCAGACATCACCCGGCTTTAGTTCACAAGTTGCAAGAGGTTCCTGCTGATGTTTCAGTTCTAGGACACACATTAGCCGACAGCAGAAAAGGTGACAAGATAAGAAAAAAAATCGACTGACTTTCTTGTTGAAAACAAATACTTTAAGTTGGAATAACTTGTCACGGCAATATGTTCACGAGGTAGGGAAGTGTATTAAACTAAACCGACGCAATGTGAAAATGTTTATAGAGCGTCCGACGGTTAGTAGTTTTCCAATGTCATTTTGTTATTTTTATATTGGTCCAGCTGTGTTAAGTTGTGTTGTGTCAGGAAGCTAACAGGGGTAAACTCGAATGTACTACTAGGATTTAACATTAACCCGGTGCATGTCTCCTCAAAGGAAGATCACACAATCTAATTTCGTTATATATTCAAGACATTATTTACATATTTTACCATCGAGATTTTCAAAATATATACGGAATTTTGGTGCGATAATATGTTAATCAATAAAAAAATGTTGACTTTCTTTGATGTCGACGAGGACATAAAGCAAGGAATGACGTTAAACAAAAAAGATGTCACAATTTTTTATTGTTTTTTTACATTTTACGATAAGGCTAGTACATCGTTGTTCATGGCGCAAGAGAAGTCGACATACACTAACACAGTCTGACGAATACGGACTAATTTACATGTTCGATAGGTCCGTCCATTTCGCTATTCCTTTAATTTTCATGCAGCACGGTTTCTTATGACTTGGGGCAGTACTACAGCGTATACAGTTTCAATATCCATATTTGTGATGGAATAGTTAAAAAATCAATAAAACAATACGACAATACATTGTCCTTATCCCCAGCATATTCCGACCACGTGAGCCTAATTACATTGGATTAGATTTAAGCGTAGCAGGGTTATGCACCTCATTCTTTGTGCGTGTGCACACCCCACTATCGTCTTTTGACGTCATAGAGGAAAATTGATTTCCTTCATTTGTGGCAAGATGTTTTTCGAATCGATCTTATACCGTTATATAAAAGCATACACATCCATTTGATGTATAGTTATGTCGTTCAGATATTAGGCAGTTTTTTATTCGCTCACTGTTCAGCAAAGCTGTTAAATTTATTCATTTCGTCATTGCCATACTTTTAACACGTAAGAAAATCTCGGAAAACACTTTGCAGTGTCTGTTTTTCACACCGGTATAATAATTGCAGTTAAATTTACAGCAGATAGGACATTTACTAATCTACAAGTAGATCTCAACGTAATCTTAAAGTCGGGGCTAGCCCCAGTGCCGCGCGAGGGCAATTCTCACACAAGGATCATTTTTCAGATCTTGTGAACATGTGTGTCAGGAGTCGACTGGTCAAACATAGTTCCGGCTGCCAATGGCTACGAGTGACCTCTGAAGCCTAATGTCACCGGAAATAGCTGATAGTGTTCAGATAGTTCCTGTGTTTCAGACACATTACATACAAATAAGTTTACGAACACGAACGCCAATATTATACATCTGAATTGCAATACTTTATATTTACCAACTTGTCATTAACTGCATATAGGCCGGTGAAAAGAGATGAGATGTTATCAATAGCCTTGTTCTAGTCATTCGCGAACACCGTATTCTTATTCCGAAGTATCAGACAGAAATTTAAAATTGTATATCCTTATGTTTTTGAGGATCATGGATGATAGATGAGGAGTTTTGAGTCGTTTTTAGTCGATTTCAGCATTCTTCTTTCTTTCTTTCTTTCACCTTTAATAACCTACTTCAGAAATATTAAGGTGTCATTTTGGTTGCTACATTTTGTTTCACTGTGAGCTTTCGCTCTTCTTGTTAAACTTTATCATGGGTTTGATTTTTTATGTTCATGGGAAACAATCCTTTCAAACATTGGCTTAGCTTTCCTTGTCTTTACTGTCATCATGGTGAACAAACATTATCCCACCTACTTTTATCGCTTTCCTCGTCCTTTGAGATCATGACCTTCCAGCGACCTTATTCAGCCAATCCCTAGTTTTCAATTGTGTTGACAGAAATATTATCTGAGTCATTGCATGTACTGGAGTGTGTTGTCATCCAATTTCAAATTGAGTTTCTTTCTATACACAGTAAAAAAAGTGTTGCACCCCCACATTTATACGTTTGATACATCACAACATTTAAAACGCCCGACTCTGGTTTTAATGGTAGGTATTCCTTGGGGATCTGATGTTAAATGTGTAATGTTTTCGGAGGGAAGATGATCACCAAAACGTAGCAATCAGCACGTGAATTGCATGGTGCATGACATTTGCAGATTGCAGTATCTTCTTAAGCTCAACATCGCCTATAAAAGATGTTCTCTGACAGCCCAGTTTATTGTAACCCACAATGCCGGGTAGACGATTGTCAGAAGCAGTCAAGTGGCAGATTATTGGCCTTCATGGAGCAGGTCTTTCGTTCAAGGAGATTGGCAGAAGAACCGGACATCACTACTCAACAATAAGCCGTTTGGTCAGAAAACACGCACAAACTAATGATGTAAGGAATCGCAGACCCTCTGGCAGACCACGTAAGACCACAGTTAGAGATGACAGAGCGTTGTTGAGGGTGGTAAGGCGTCATCCATTTGCTACAAGCACAACCTTGAAACGTCTTTGGCTTCCTCGTCAACAGTTCAGTACCCAGACCGTGAGAAATCGTCTTAAAGCTGCAGGGTTGAAGTCAAGAAGGGTTATCAAGCGACCTAAACTCACAGACAACCACAAACGACTACGTCTAGCCTGGTGTAGACTGAGACAGAACTGGAACTTGAGGTCCTGGAGAAGAGTCCACTGGTCGGACGAAAGCAGGTTCCTTCTGCATGTTGTGGATGGCAGAGTGAGAGTATGGAGGCGTCCTGGAACAGCTTATACTGCAAGAAACATCATGCCAACTGTACCATATGGAGGTGGATCTGTTATGGTTTCGGGATGCTTCTCATTTGATTGTAAGCTTGATTTAGTGACCATACGAGGCAACTTGACAGGGGAGCGCTACATCCAAGAGGTGCTGAATCCAGTTGTGGTGCCCCATTTTGACAATCATCCACTGGCCACCAGACCGATATTCATGGATGACAATGCCAGACCACATCGTTCACGAGCTGTGACCAAGGTTATCCACAACAATGCTCTGACGCAGATTCCATGGCCAGCAATGAGTCCAGATCTGAATCCTCTGGAACATGTATGGGACATTTTGGGACGCCTGATTTATCGTCGGGACCCTCCTCCACAGAACTTGCGTGAATTGGAAGCAGCATTACACAAGGAGTGGCAGCAGCTGCCCATGGAGCGATTCCAAAGTCTGGTGAGGAGTATGAGACGAAGACTTCAAGCTGTGATCCAAGTGCTTGGTGGAAGTTCTCGATATTGACTTACTGTGTTCGTCAAATCTCCATATGACATCCTTACCCTATTGGATGAATTTGGTCACTAAAAATTATTGAGATGTCACCATACTTAATGCGTCTTCGTTGTTCGTTCATTTTTCGTAAAAGTTCAGCATGAGATTATTACATGCCATAAGGTCATGGAATACCCCATTTAAGTTCATTGTATAGACAATACACTGGTTTGTTGGTATACACGAAATCCTGGTTATAGTATTAATTCGGTTATCTTTACACCCTTTCAAAACACCCCTCCATGAAAAAGTATAGGGGGTGCAACACTTTTTTTACTGTGTATATTTGACATTGGCATGCAATGACTTACTTGTGTACAGCTATGTAATAACAAAAACGTATATTGTGCAATTCAAGCATGAAAATGTGAATTAGTGTACTACTCAGTTGTTGCGTTGACACTGTTCGAGTTAACTTTCTGGCTCCTTGCCTTGAATTTATTTATATGTGGGACATGAATCGTTTGGTTTAACTGGGTAGAGACCTTGTAAACGCTTCAGCAATATCGGCTGAAAATAGAGGTTGGACGACAGATAGAGTGCATATGCATTAGTTTCTGAGGAAAATCGACCCAGTACAGTTGAGCCCTGTGTTACATTGTGTTCTATGTCACACCAAAATGTTTTAAACGACACTTTATATCCAAGATGTCAGAGAGGAGATTAGCCATCAGATTAGTGTTGTGCTTGTACGTAATGGAATAGTCGATCAGTTTATCCCGTCCCCTGGTATAAAACACATTCATTCCGTACAGGGAAATTATAAGAATTACATGTTGGCAGCATAAAATGATTTCTTCTGTCCAGGATTAGGTTCTCAGGCAATACTTCCGACTACTTTATCATGTATATTTCCAGATGATATTCATGTGATAACACCACGGATGCAGAATGCATACAGAGTACGGAGTACACTATGTCTGAGTGGGGTATTCATTTTGAACTGGTATCTCAGTGGGCTATCACTATAAAATCGGCATTAGTCCGGACTAGTACAAGCAGCAACACACAAATTCGCGTGCATGCACGTCGCTATATAATGGATAATATTGGAATAATTTCTCAAGTGGTTTTCGCAGTTTATAAAACAATTGTCCCAAAATTTGGAAATTGCATCAATGTTTTAAATTTGACGCTATATTACCTTAAGAAAGTATATCATTATGCCTGTCTACTTTCACCTCAACATTGCGTTAGTATGCTGATTAAAACGTAATTAATTAATTCAAATTCCTAATGATGTGTACGTTAAGTCATCTGCGATGATCAACCGTTAGGATATGATGTTTAACTAATTCCCTTTCATGTACATTTACCAAAAAATCAACCCTTTCCGGGCAACACTTCGCATCAACAGTTGGTTTAAAGAAAAGAAGCAGTTTTGTGGACAGTGGATCTCACACAGGTCCAATGCTGTACAACTTTGAAACCTGAAGTCCTATACCTTCAGCTACATTAATAAAGCATTTGTAAGTTCTTCCGGTTCAATGGCATTGACCTTCAATATCACCCATGAACTGTTCAGATGCATGTATATAAAGTGTAGTCAAATTTCAGAAATGTGTACTTTATTCACGCTTTTCGGGAGATCTTCATTCTTCAGAGTGACCTCGACCTTCACAGTCATCCAATCTCATGTGAGAACATTATGAAGTCTCCATACTATACTAACAATACTTACTGAATGAGACTGTTCACAAGTCCTTTTTTTAGTGAATGACCTTCAACGCTACCTTGACATTTGAAAGATACCGATTGCAAAAACTTACTATTCTTCATAAGTGAGTGAGTATGGTTTAACGACGCTTTTAGCAATATTCAAGCAATATCTCGGCACTTTCATGCATTTTAAACCATATTTCATAGTAAGACCTCTGTTGACCTCGACCTTCTTATACACAAGCATTTTATAAGTCCGACTAACAGTGAGTGATCTTGACCTACAACGTCATCGAATCACATGCGAGAACATCACTTTTGGCAAACTTAGGTGGTGTTTCAAATATTAAAGCTGCTTATCACATTGTCTATAATTTCTGAATGATAATATCTACAAGTCATTTCATGAGTCTCTTACCTTCAAACTCACCTTGACATTTGACATAGCCTAATGCCCGGCACTGCGTTACCTTTTTAGAGTCAATCGTAAACTATTGGAAAATGATTCTAATGAATTTATTTTAAACCAAAAGGTTGTTATGGCATGTCAGAGGTTTTCTCCAGGGTAATAAAGGAGATATATGATGTCTTGGTTGCATCCATATCATACATTCGATTTCCCATTATTCTCTGGTGCCCTCTGCTTGGTATGACTCGGCATCAGATCGGGACAGCATACAGGTGAATACCGTGTTGGGGAGTCTCCTTTTCTGCCTGGACTGTGGGTAGTAGTGGCAACGGGTTGGCTTTGCCAGGGCTCGCAACAAATACACACACACCCTCTGCCCAGCCACACACACACACACACACACACACACACACACACACACACACACACACACACACACACACACACACAATACACACTCCGCCACATATCACAGTTCACGTCTACTTTAGTCTGTAAAAATAAGATATTAATCCATCCATCCATCCATCTATATATTTCTTCTTTGTAATCTAATTCAAACATTACACGTTTTCAGGTTGTAGAGTGATTGACTGGGGCTTGCAGAGAGGGCGCATCAAGCTTTGTTAATGCTATGATGCTGATGACATGTCATCACTGGGTTCAGAAACCGCTAAGAAGTATATAGGTAACAATATTAATTGCTTTTGTTATTTTGCCTGCAGTTTATACATCTTAAGAATATTCTAATAATTGTAACAACAGTAGGTTCTGATGATTCAAAATTATTAGACACATACTATTTGGTCTCATATAATGCGAATTTGCCATACACGTTGACTTATTCCAAATAATGGTTTCAGGTCAGATATTTGCTTTTACATGTCACTCAAGCTTCAACAAAAAGGAAACGATTAAGATGGGTGTCGGGGTACCATATGTAATGTCTGAGGTGTGATAAATAATCTCTGTAGTTGAATGCCACTGCAATTTTCCAACTAAGCTATGGTTACCTGTAAATTATCAAGTTTGGACCAAACAAATTTCTTACCAACAGTATGAGACACCGTCCACACCATAGGAGTACGGCACTTTGTCACCAGCATAGTCGCAGTGCAGGATCAACAGATTGTACCGTTGTGATCCAGATTTCCAGAAGCGACAGTTTAGAAAGGCATGTACTGTTATTTGGTATATTGCAATGCATGTTTTTAGTAAGTGTTTTTCAAACATTTTACTGTCACATGTATATTTACAGATGGGTGCACAAAATGTGAGACGGTAGGACAATCATACACATCTCAATACAACAGTGCTAATTGCATCCTTCTTCACACGGAACGGTGTATCATTTGTGCTGGAAAGAAATCTGGACGACTTTTAGAAAAGAAAAAGAAAACTCTTGACAGACTAGGGAAGGTAGTCTCAGCTTGGAGGAACAGCGGAGGGGGTCATGTTCTGATCCACGTAGAGGGTCAAATACCCGGGGACAGGTGTCTGGAACAGTTTGATGAGTTCATCACCAGGCGTCTGTCTGATCTCATTGATGACGGAGAGTTATATGTAGAAACATACAAGCGACATTGGCTCTCTGATATACATGAGTTTCAAGACCATACGGACTACGTTTTAATGAGCGTGAAGGAAACGAATGGGATAGCTACTGTGGATTTTAACACGAAAGTGAGGAACGATATTGAAAACGTATCAGTAACTTCCGCCAGTTTGGCTCTGTGCATGATCAATAGACAGAATAACACACATACCAAGAAACCCAAGACAAAAGGTTTAAGTGAGAATATTCAAGATCTCCATGAAAGCAGACATATTGAGATCAAACGTTTCCATATTAGCAAACTGAAGAATCAGGTAACAAAGCAAATTTCTAGAAGTCTCTCAGATTTCGTAGATTATATATGGCATGATCTCAAACTTAAGGATAATCTGACCTCTATGTCCAAGGTTGAAGGAGGCGGATCATACTATGTTGGGATAAGTGAGGACACTCTGGACATTGAGAGTTACAGAACCAAACTTCTTAACATTGATGGGTTTTGCACGGAATTTAAAGAATTTGAGATCATCAGATACATTAAAGCTAAACTTCAAAGTGATGCAATAGCCTTGCAGAGGAACACGTTCTGTAATGTCCCTGACGATTTGATTGAAGTGCAGTTACATCAATTACCTGGAAATGAGAGACGTGTTATAGAGATAGCCGTCCGCTAGTATGATGGCATTGTCTTCAGTGATAAGGACGGACCAAGGGCTTATGAAGTAAAGGACAATACTATACATCGGATGGACAAAGCGACATGGCTAGAGCGTTTAAAACCACAAATAAATAATTTAAGAGACGTTCAACATGGCAGAGCAGTTGGAGTGTCCCAGCAAGACGAGTGACAGTGACGAGAGTGATGACTCCAGTGTGCCCAGCAGGTACAGCTCGGAAGGAGAAGTTCCATTACTGACATGTGATTACCTTTCTGACTCGGATGATCCAGCATTGACTTCTGGTGAGGCTTTTTGTCTGTTCTTTAATAGAAAATACATCATGTTCAACTCTGTATAATGTGAAAGTTAACCGTTTGCTTTACCTGTTTCAGGTGATATGCTCCCTCTAAGAAGTGTCTCCATAACAGACCAAAGGAAAATAGTGAGGATTCTATCAGATGAATCGGGACAATCATGTACGTGTAAGAGAGAGACTTCCTGATTGATATCAGAACATGCAATAATTGTATCTGACATGTACTGCGCCCGATCAAATGCTGCCCGTATGATTTTGTCATATCCACTGTTTCTTGTTGTGCCTTGTGATATGTTATATAGCTATTATATACCCTGTACAACTATAAACATATAGTTTTATGCCTGGACATTCCAATTGTTTGAACGTACATAAGCCACGTCCATCTCTTTAGTTATCTCCAAGTTAAATAAGGGAAAACAATTCAATGTTTATCATAAGGATCATCTTTTTCAGATGTCACACATATATATGCATTTTAAGAAACTTTTATATAAATTTGTACCCCGACATTTGTTTGACTTTATGTATACAAACTTTCGTAGCTTCCCAGCTGCTGATGACAATTAGCGCAAGATGAGCATGTGTGACTCATATAACTTATATCATACTATTTTTGTGATGGCTGTTTCAGTCTTTGGCATCTTCCCGGCCGTTATTGAAGGCATTCTCACCACCAAATATGCCCACATTGTACAGAGGCTGAGGGAGCTACCAGACAGAGGTCGTACAGTCATCATCTCAGCAGGCAGCTTACTGAAGATAGTGGACCCATCCTGGGAGGGGCGGGTCCCCGCGTCTCTCCTGTGTGATGTATGTGTGTTTTCCCCTACACGACCTGTCTTGTTGCTGACTTTCACAGCTAGGGATGGGGTCAACCAGAAGGTCATTCAATACAACACCCAGTTGGCGAGATTGATCGTAAGACATGTGAAGGAGGATACGAAATTTGATTTCAATGTTGTACACGCCGCTGTAGACAACTTTGTATGTCAGGAGAAGCAAAGTTTTCTGACAAGGATCGATCAACGTGAGCATGCAGCTGAAAGGATCTGCTTCCCTGCCGACCTGCATATGAATAGAGACAAGTGTACAGACATTATAAAGTCCTTCCTGAAATATCTGCCGGGAGACACTGAGTCAGAGACATCCAAAGAAGAAGTAAGTATACATTCCATTTCATAGGCCAAATCAACCAATTAAGTTACCTAATTTTTAGGCGGGCAGGGAAGGTTAGACGTAGACTTAAAATTACCAGGGGTAAAAAAAGGGAAAACAAGGGTGTGGGTAAATGGGGTTATTACGAAAGTGTGAGATGATATGGTAAATATACTTAATCAGGCTACCATATATTAAGTTCATAATTTTTAAAAGATATATTTTTAAAGTACACAATAACTTTGTAATTCTTCACAGGACGCCAGAGGCCCGCCTGTGAGAGTAAGCGCCCTTTCCTTTGGCAAATGAAAGCTTCTTTAGTGTGTTATACTACAAGATATTTGAGACTCTTTAGAAAAGAATGTCAGATATCCCACATTTATTTATTTTGACCAAATCCAACAATTAGTAATTAAGCTCCAGGCCCCGGTATTGAAAATTAATATTAGCGTGCTCGCTAATTTCCTTCAATAATATCTCCAATCGTAAATTACATGTATAGTTCTAAAAGACCTTATCCCCAGTAAGACGCTGATTTTCGATATCTGAGACATCTATTTAGATAATCACAGTTCCTGTAACTCGCTGACTGTTTCTTCTGTTTCGATATTTATGTTTTATTTGTAAATACTGCAAGCACTACCTACCGGTCTTTTTATGTGTATAGTTTTCTGTATGTTCGCTTTATCCAGCCGTGAAACCTACCCATGATATAATAAATCATTAAATTGATATTATAGTTTGTTCCTCATCGCCCCACGATTCCTAATCAAATAGTGTTGCTTGCTTTTCCTACATACATAGCTATTTTATTTTTCAAGGCGCTTGAAGAATTGCGACAACAATTAAATACAGCGGAGACAGATCACAACCGTAAAATCAACAGCGTTAATCAACTCTACAAAGAGGAAGTATCACAACTGAATTTTCTGCATGAACAGCAAAAGGAGAAACTGGAGAGCGAAATCGAAGAATTAATCCTGCAGCTTCCGCATGATAGCCAAGGCAAAACATCTGGTAAATAAAAAACATTTGACATATGTCTCTATTTTCTTCCTTGTTGACACCTGAATTGATGCTAATACATGTATATCTACTGTATCAATACCATAAAACTCGTTGGTTAATCTCTTGATACTAAACCCAGTGAAACATAGAACCCGACAATGCCTGGATATGATAAAAAGCCATTATATACATTTTGTAAAAGCAAGTCTAAACCTTTATGTCGTATGTGGACTCATTCTGGAGTTCATAGTTGTACACAGATGAATATGACGAGCCATTTTGTCAGAAAACGGTGCCCTGGATGAACTGAACGTTCACGCGTCACAACGAAAGAAATGAGTAGCGTTGATTTGTAGAAGTTCACCTTACAAAGAGTTCAAGCTGCCACGAGACGATAAGTGTGGGTTCTTCAATGCACTTTCACAATGGAGGCAATGAACTGTTAAAGTCACCGATAGGTCGAGTTTCGATGCATACCGGTACATCTCGGTGTCTAGGTTCAGATAGTACTTTTTAATTCTGCGGCAAATTTGCGTAGAAACGGTTACATTCTCAGCGGCAAAAATGTTTTAAAAAGGATTAACATTACGATACCTTATAAATATTGAACTAGCTGGTTTCACTCTTAACAGTTGAGGTGTAAGTTATCCACTCTCTTACCTCATATAACAAAACACATGATAAATCAGACATGTGATTCTATTAGTACTGCAGGAATCTAGATTAGTGATACAAGGATATTTAATAACGTATTTTGAATTTGTTGTTACAACACTTTGGGACGTAATAATAACAGCAGGAACCTTTGTTTGGTCAGCTGATTTCACCAAGGGGGTTATCAATCTATATATAGTCGAGCAGCAAAACCTAGACGAGCCTTCACTTCAGGTAATGTCAATAAATGTTGTGGTGAAACGTTCCGGTGTTCCCCGAGACACAGTAACGCCTGTTAGGACACGTTTCCAACAAACTGGCATCACCAGGACCAGTGGGAAAGTTACACTCACCTTGGTACCATCACTATTTGATAGTGATTCATAACCATATACTTATTCTTTGGTCGAAATCGTACAATAGACTTTGCTCTAGGAAGAATTTTCATATAATTATAAAAAAAGGACATTGTTGCTTTTCTATCACACCTCTTCAACATGGCAAGCGTGAGGTTAGCAGAGAGGCACCCAGTTGTTGAATTGTTACAGGCTGTTGTAAACAAGTTCCACTCGGACTAAACAACCATTAACCGATACGTTATTAACAAATAGGTAGCTAGCGTTCATACCAGACCCAGACCTTATTGGCATTAACGGTAGTTTCACAGCTAAATTATATGTGGACAATGTCCTGCTGTCTGCTCTGCAGCCTTTGCTGAGACGTTTTCAGCGTCAGTTGTTTTTCCAGCAGCATAACGTTCGTCCTAACTCTTCAATGATCAACCAGCAATTCCTTTCAACAGTCATTAATGTCAAGGAATTGCTCTTATTTTCCCCAGATCTGAAGGCGATAGATCACATGTGGGATGAGGTCGGATTATGTAAAGTGTCCTCTTGATCTTGGTGTGGTGCTGTAATCCCCTGTGTTGCTGCTCGAACTAATGTCCACAAGAATATGCACTCATTTTGTCATGCAAACGTCATTCTTTGTCATGCGGGTAATATTTTTACTGCTAAACTCTATTTCAGGTTAATCAAGTTAAATGTGATCACGCATTTTCATTTTGTGTCAGCATATTACAAAAACAAATAATAAACTGCTACGATGGGTTTCTACCACATGGAAAGAACTTTCTACCATGAATTTTGAAAATACCCGATTTTGATTGTTTATCAGAGGTATTGAATTTCGCAAACCTCCTCTGACTGAAACAGACGATTTGACTGCCGCATCACCACGAAAGCCCATATTATAAAATCAGTACTTCTTTCACACTCATTGTCTGTACGCATATTCCAAAATTATATCTACAATCATAGGCAACAAAACGCAAAGTTGCGGTTGATACAATATTCAAACGATATGTGACAATACCTTTCGTGCAGAAAAAAACCGAGGAAATACACAAAGAGAATGTATTTCAAATTTCGAGGTCAGAAGATATCTTGCTATTTGGCGCTTTTCTATATACGATTGTGACGTCATATATTGTGGGCCACAATGTGCGATATGACGTCATAATAGTGACATGTGATGCAGAACAAAATCTTTGCAAGGCTTGCATAGTTTTTGTATGTGTGCCCACCTCATTTAAGCTCACAAAGTGCCGTACTAGATGCTTTCAGTGCCTGTCGGTGATTTAAGTCTGTTGTCGGTGATTCTGTAAATTCTGATTGACAATCCACTCAAAACACTGGACTCATCCCATACCTGTCCATTCAATTTATTTTAACACCAAAGAGTTCGCGTTTTATTTTGTCATGGTAGAATTGAGATACATATACTGTGTTTTCAAAGTAGAGGTGGGTTACGTCTAGATGTAACCACGCTAAATTTAACATTTGAAACCTCATAAGGCATGTTCGGTTTTACATTCAAGCTAGCGTAACCAATATCTACACTGAAAACACAGTATGTTTTTCTCCTAAATGTCTGACGGTAAAGTAACTACTAACAGTCCATGTGACGAGCGACTCCTGTCATATGCAAATGAGTCAAGTCACATAGGCAAGTTCTCACAGCCTGTAGCGAATGTGTTCACAGATCGGAATTCCTACAACGTTGCTCGGAGATTTGGAAGCCACCACAAACGCGATCCATGATTTCATCCCAGACAAATATTTTGGCGAAGCATTGTCACCTGTGGGAGGCCACAACCCTGACAGTCTCTGACGTACGTTTATTTTCAAACTCTAACGTGCTATTCCGTGCGACATCATGCTGCGAGGTACTGGATTCAAACATTCATATCGCTCACGGTCGTAATCTCATCACAACGATCATAAGTGATGTTTATTTTCTCAACTTCCATCAATAAGATTCAATCAGAGTAAAAGAAAAAAAGACTGACACTGTCAGATAGATGTGTTACCATTGCTGAGGAAGACACATTGAAGAGAACATTTGGAGCTAATTGAGGAGGATTTCAAGTTGAAACAGAGATAAGTAACAGGTGATGAAACTTGGGTCTACCATTATGATCTCGAGTCAAGACGACAATCCATATAATGGCACCATTCAACTTCTCCGTCACCAAAGACATACAAGTCTTCAAGATCAAAGAAGAAAGTTATGGCCACTGTATTCTTGGATGTAATGCATGTGAGCCGTGTTCATTCCTTACAAAGGCAAAAGACGATAAACGGTGCCTACTTTGTTGATTTGGGCATTCACCTGTGAGATTATATCAAAGAATAGCGGCAAGGAATGTTGTCTGCTTGAGTTCCATACTACTTCATGACAATGCCTCTTCTCTCACCTCTCGGCTTGCAAAGGCTGCTTTGCGATAATGTGTGCTCGAAGAGCTTCCTCACCCTCCATACTCGCCAGACCTGGAACTAAGGTATTTCCACCTGTTTCCTAAACTGAAGGAATGCTTTCGTCGAAAGAGCCATGACGACAACGATGACTTCAAAGCTGTCGTGAATGGGTTTTTAAGGGTGGCTTCAGAAAACTCCTTCCTGACTGGAAATGGAAAGCTTCACTATCGAGATAATAAAGGTATTGAAAAGCAGCGAGATTATACTGACAAATAAACTTAAAAACACTTTCAAATATTGTTGGTTTTGTTTGTTTGGGTAAGAGTGAGTGAGTTAATATTTAACGTCGCATCGGCATTATTTCAGCCATATAGCGACGAGACCAAGTTAATATGTTTACAATTGAGTCATTGATGAAAAGTAATATCTAAAAACAATTTATGAAATATTTTGTGCATAATAATATCATGTATACAGTTTTAAAACACGGGCTATAGGCCACCAGCAACCAAAGCTGGGCCACCTCGCTGGGTAACCATGGGGACTTACTGTACATCTGCCTCCTGCATGATACCCCAGCAGGATTTATTAGGCTTAGGGCATTGAACAGCCCTCGTGAAACTCTTTTTCGGTTTTCAGACGTTGATACGTAGACTTGTCTTAAGAATTTCATTAGAGATTCTCAGTCAAATAAAGAAGGCTTTCTATAACAAAGAAAAACAGCTTGACAAACGTGACATATTCGAACACCATTTAATTTATACCTCATACGTCTCGGTTCATCAGCAGTGTCCACGAAGTTTTTGAGATAGGTATTCACTAGCTGATATTAAACCTTTCAAATGGAGTAAAATGGCTTTATGTCCTTCGAGGATGTGTCTGAATCTTTGAGTAAGTGCGTTTGTTTTTCATGTAGTGTACAATAATACGACTTTACGGTTAAATACTCATGTTATTTGTTAAAAGTGATGGTGTCATGTTATTCCTTTCACAGATCTGCAAGACTTGAACTCCGGTACCAGAACATCGAGCAAGTAAGGCACATTATTCATCTTCCTATTTGTTATTCACATACATATATATTTACCTAATTACGGAGCAAGGCCTAATAAATGTACATTTACACTTCATTGCCTCACTGTAATTACCTATGTGAAACAGACTGCCTTCTGCTATGAATTTGAAAAATTCGCGATTCTGTTTGGTCAGTTGGTGGTTTAAACCACAATAACCATTTGATAACAAAACAGATGGTTTGACGTCCGGTGAAGAAGTAAACATCGTGCAGATACAGTAGCATACAGAAAAATACGGTTATTACGAATTAAAAGGGACCACCATTTTTAGTTCGTCATAACCGTAATTCGTTCTAAGCATATATACAGCGAATATGCAGCAAATATACATGTACAGCACATTGTCGGGATCAAAACACATTTCACTATATCCGTCAGTTCGTTATGAGCGTTTTCGTTATAAACTTCATTAACTGTGTTTGGTCTTGTGTTTGTTTTCATTGTTTTCCCAATTCAGATCGACAACCCTTTCAAAACAATGGACTGGAGCCAAAATGCAAAATAATTAATGTTGCTACAATAGAATAGAGATGAACTCATTTTAGCACAAATAAATCTACAGTTAACCGAGCTGAACATTGAAAACACAGTACGGTTATCTTCTAAATGACGAGCCTCCTCTGTTTTACGTTTCCCTGTAAGAAAGTCATTTTTTCAGCATATGGTCATTGAACGATGGAAAAGTATTTACCACTGTTACATTGGTGCGCTCTAGAACGTCGAAATTTTGTTGTTCAGTCATAAGTCGACTTGTCTCAATGGCGATTCTGCGAATTATATTTCTGATAACGATACACAAGTGAATCCTTCACTTACAGGGGACAACGTTTACTGGTAAGCTTTACTACATTTGAGTAAACAAGCAGAGCAGCCGCGGACCATTGCAGTGGAGTTAGTACAATTCAATAAAGTGAGATTAGGATTGGACAAAATCAGAAATTGGATAAATCAGGTCATTCATAACACCCTTTCGCTTGTCTGTAAACCTCATTGTATGAGGAGTATTTATCCAGAACTTGTGAGTATGGTATTACGCCACTTTTAGCAATATTTCAGCAATATCACGGCGGGGAACACCAGAAATGGGCTTCACACATTGTATCCATGTCGGGAATAGAACCCGGGTCTTCGGCGGGACGAGCAAATGCTTTGACCACTAGGCTACCCGATCGCCCCTCTTAGTTTGAAGATATAAGTCCCTAATCACCACGTCTATACTATGTACCTCGTGTTTCATTCGCAGTGACCTGCTGATTTGTCACTAATCACGTTCGATTGTTTCGTGAATCCGGATTAGCTATTAATTTCAGATAGGTATCCCATCTCAAATGCAAGGAGTACATTATACATAACGCTAACCCAAGCCTTTGGCGTGAAGAGCAAACGATTTAACCACTATACAGCCCCGCCGCCCCGAGAAGAAGAACAAGAACAAGAAGAAACTCTTAAAAGTGTCACACATTGTACAATGCAAGCAGGACATACATACATACATACATACATACATACATACATACATACATACATACATACATACATACATACATACATACATACATACATACATGTATGCTCGCAGTGTTCAGGTATTTCGATGTGCAAATTACTGTCACTTATAAAGTGTATTTCAATCATTGAACATGTCACCTTATGAGACGCAAAAGGTATTCCGAGATGATTTGTCGTGTCCCACACTCGGCGACCATGTTGCAGTTCTTTTGAATTTTCACTCTTTGGAATGTAGCATGTTTGTAACTTTACCTCATGCTAGCACCATTCAAAAGATTCGTAACAGCGGATACACGTGGAACTTTGACTATTTTATTTCAATCTGTTGATTATTGTTTCGAACTCTGTTGTGCTGTGAAAAAAACAACCACTTACTGTTTGTGCCTGATGATACTTGTGTGAGATCGAAATGTCCTCACTGTTATAGTTAGGGTCATATTTGACCATGGCCAGAAATCATCTGAATATAACGAAAACTGGTTGTCCTTTATCGTGTTATGCATAATTAGGATATCGCTTGCACACAACATACTCACTCACCCACTGACTCACTCACTCACTCTAATATAGGGGCGGTCGGGTCGCCTTGTGGTTAAAGCGTTCGCTCGTCACGCCGAAGACCCGGGTTCGATTCCCAACTTGGGTAAAATGTGAAACCTATGATTGTGGGGTCGAATCCTGGTTTGCCGCGATTATGTTTCTAGGTATGTCAGCACCATACCCGTGCTCATGGGTTTCACCGAGGTGGTTAACGTCTGAGACCTGCATCACTTCGGGCTTTCCTCCCACATTAAGCTGACACACCGCCATATGACTGGAATACTGTTAAAAGAGGCGTTAAACCCAACCCACTCACTCACTGTGATATGATTATGTCAATATATATATTTCACTACAGTGGTAGTGTTGTTTGCAGAATTCCACCTTGGCCAATGTTATAGGATATGTCACGGCTGGTGACCTAAAATCCTCATAGTTGTGTGATAAAATGAATTATTTCTCTTTCGGGATGATTAAGGCAGAGAGTTAAACACGACTTAACTTTTGTTACTATGATATTTGTGTTTGTGATCCTTAATGCAGAGCGAAGGAATTGGATCTGCCTTTCTTGAGTAAAATGAGTAAAGGTATGGTGTATCTGAATGTGTCGTGTGGATGTGTTTCAATGTTGTGAGACGATTACTGGATGTCTGCAGTAAACAACATTGTGTGCTGCAATTAAATTATTAATACTTATTGAAAAATAGCAAGACACAGTGAACGGGCGCAACAAATTATATCCATGTAATGAATCGAACAAGGCCCTCTGGCGTGGCACCTTCCATACATTTGTTTGATAGAACTGTAAGTGACAACTTTAAGTTTACAAGTTAAAACATTTTAGATGTTGGGCATGTTTAAATTATATTCATGCAAAACAACCACGGATAACTCTGTAATATTGTAATCCAGTGTACACTTAATTTGAATGATGGTCTGGATTGGTACGTGTCACAATATTAAACAGATCGTAGTCGCTTATATACGTTTTCTGCCTTTCAGAATAGAAATATTTCCGATGTGTTCAGTCTGTCAGCTGCAGTTTACCCTGAAAGGTCCAATCCCCTACTTACTGCCCTGTCTACACGCTGTGTGTGAGACGTGTGTGACATCTGCAGCTCGTGGTATGATATCATGCTCTACATGTCAGAGGGAGGTCAACCTCACAGACACTCGTCTCCAGAAGGATGCAGTGAGACAGAAGGAAATATTCCACCTGACAGTCAAACATCGCCCCATGGAGCTCCTCTGTACACATGAAGATGACGGCAACCAGGCTGTGTGTTGGTGTCAGGAATGTGCAGAGTTCCTCTGTGAATACTGCCAGAACATGCACAGCAGCTTGAAACTTACCAAGAACCATGTACTTCAAAACTTCACTGACATGGAACCGACAGCCTCGAACATTCCAACATTTTGCGGTATCCATAAACATGACTCCCTCTATCTGTTTGATAAAAGCTGCAGGAAGTTAATCTGTGCGAGATGTAGGATTGAAGACCATGCTGACCACGAAGTTGAGAAGATTGATGACGTTGCTGATACTATAACAAAACAGTTGGACCATCATAAGAATGAGCTGTCAAAGTTACAGGCTCGCCAGCAATCACACATGCAGAGCATCAGGCAAGGAAGCGAAGCAACCGACAGAACATACAACACTTTGAAAGAAAGTATTGGCCACACATTCCAGACTCTGAGATCACAACTTGATCAAAGAGAGAAGTCACTTCTGATCGCCCTTGAAAGTCATACAAAGGAGACCAAGGCAGCTCTACATGCTCGTCTTAACACATGTGAAGATTATTGGAAGACATGCACTGGGGTTTTAGACTATATCGCCAAATCCCTCCTCTATGCCTCAAACTTTGACATCCTGGATCTTGGGAGTTGTATAGGGAAGATGACTCAGATATGCCTGGACACTGTTACGCCACAAACACATGATGTACCTACAGCTGTCTACAACACCAGCAGCCTGTCAAATCTGAAATCAAGAATATCAGAATTTGGTGCAATTTTGACGTGTGAAATGGATGGAGAATCTGTTAAAGGTATTCATTTGTGAAAATATCTGTTGGTCATTCGATCATGGAATGTGATGTTTAATACCGCATTCTTTTTCCAACCTCTTTCAAATAGTTTGTCAATTTTCCACATGTTAGACCAGTCATGTAAACCTTTGATCATGTCATATCCGTTTTTCTTTCAGACAAGGATACGCAGACATACGACTTTATTGCAGACTTGGAAATGAAACACAAAATGGTGAGTATAGTCAGTGGTGATACATAATGAATTCGTGTCTGCAAAATGACCAACAGACTGGAATTACTATGATCAGTCATGATTTGGTTTTATACATTTGAGAGATAGCATCAGTTCATTAACTATTTTGTGTTTACTATATTATCATGGTATAAGGTAAGTAACCAAGAAATCAGATCATACAAAACTAATTTGTGAAATCAGTAAATTACTACACAAGATAAATGAGTAATTAATAAATTGTAGCTCTAGTTAAGCAAGCACCAAATGCAGGTAATGGCATGGGTCAATACAGTGGCAGTTATAATGAGTAACAGGCCCAATTACATATTTCGATGGATTCATGGGCTCCGTACTTCAATCACTAGTGGTGTTGGAAGCTGCAGAGCTTGTGACGTTTTCAGATAGGTATCCCATCCGCACTATGCAAGTAGATAAGACACAAGTCAGGTCGTTCAAAACCACGTATCACCATAGTATTGCTCGTATTACGGTACAGGCAGCCTTTAGAGCAGGTCACAGAACTTCTTGATCACCAACCTCTCCTCATGTCAACAACAAAGAAGGGAGGTAACTCTAACTCAAACTTAGGGTGCAGATTTGCCACTTCAGTGCTCGATATTTTCCGAACGACATAATCATTTACTGCTTCAGACATTCACTAGAATTCACTCTACTGTCAGCTTACATCATGTTGAAGATTTTTGTTGCAGGACATTGCAGAACTGAAGACGAAAATTGATGCAGATGAGAAACATATCGAAAGCCTTAAACTGCTTACAGACCAGCTGAATGCTGAAATCAAAAGCTTGAAATCGGTTTGTTTATTAACCTACGCGTATCGATACCTTCTACCCTTATATTCAGAATTGTGTTATAAAGATGAAATCACAAGATGTCATCACATTAATTACTTAAAACATTTTACAGGATAATGCTTAGTTAATGCAATGACCTCCTTTCGTTCGTTTTGAGTGAGTGAGTGAGTGAGTGCGGAGTGAGTTAGTGAGTGGCCTCTATATAAATGGCTTATTCTCAACATAGATAGTATACGTTCATCAGCGAATTATTGAACACACACATTAATGAAGGCAGACCATGACAAGCAAATATTTGTTATATTTTCAGCGCATTGACGAGAAGGAAAACGTCGAGAAGAGAGCCGCCAAAACCATGGATTTCTTGCTTGGTAAATTAGCATTTCCCTTCTTCCTTGACCTCCAATAATCATGCACCTAAAATTAATCTGACGAGTTAACATAACAATTATATTAATATGGTAAACATGTACGAACGATATCCTTACATACCTGATATATCAAGCAAGAATCTGTACATTGATGTTGCAGATTTTGCCAGTGAACACAGTGTTCATCTTCTGAATCCAGGAGCTGTAGACACATCCATGCTGCTGAAATGTGAATACATTTATCATTTACCCTTTTACGATATAACGAATGATGTACACATTTGACTAAGTAAATAGAGGTTATCACGCGAGTGTGTTTGCGGATGGTAAATATCCTGCGTTAGGAATAAACATTGTATTTAGCGAGCCTTGGCGAGCTAAATAGATAGTTTTTATTCCTAACACAGGATATGTACCATCCCCAAACACACAAGCGTGATAACCTCTTTATCATATAATGTCATTCTTTAATTCTGTGCTTCAAAATCGATTTCCCTCTCTCACAAACAGTACCGAAACTTTGCGAGTTTTCCTGGAATGCGCGCATTAATATTTATTACGTCACAGGATAAGTGATGTGTCAGTCGGACAGTGACAGTAGCCAATATAGTTCCAACTGAAATCTGTTTCTTATACAGTGGCGAAGCATCATATACGCAAAACAACAATTGTTTTTAATTGCCTTTCGCGACAATCCATCGGTCTGTCCGCTAGAGTAACTGCCCTTAGTCTATGAGACGTCACGGCCACGGTCAGACGTTGTTGACAGTCGGACTGTCCTGTCATAATGATAAGAAGTGTAGTCAGATGTACACACAGCAAAACAACGAAACAAGGTAACAATTCAAACATATTTCCGCCAAATCCAACTATTTTAATTTGTGGAGGAGGTTTCAAGCCGCAGAGGTCTACAAGCACACATATGGCTACTGTGCATCGTGCCCTCGCCAAATTGTTTCGAAATTTATATATCCAAAGTTGCCAAAACTTATAAAATGCCTTAGCTACGCCACAGTTAAACACAGATTTTCAGTATATTAGACTGTTCTTTTGATAATGATAGCAATTATCCCTGTCGTTTATCCATATTCCCGATGGTTAATTCTGACTCGATCGCTGAATGAAAAGGGCGACGCCATGTTTGTTTATAAACAGAGAAAGTAGTCCCTACTTGACCTTTGATATTTGCATCTCTATCCGCATAGGACCCCAACGGATATCGTTTTTATCCGTTAGCTTTATCCTGCCGAGAAACCTGCCCGTTATATGATAAAAACAGAATATTAGTGTAGTCCATACTTGTCTTGAGCAATGAAGGCTGGGTAGTGGCCATGGGTGAGTGTGTATCGTTGTGTCAAAATGACCCATATTCATTACTTACAGCAAAATGTGATATAGACACAATATTGGTGGCAGTTTAGCACGAGATATTAACATACAAGTTGCACCAGATTGAAAATCGGGAACCAGCATGAGGCTCGTTGCAGTCTAATTTAGATAACGACAGATTTGAATCTTGAGCATCTAATGAACACTTGTACATTTGTATAAACGTATATTGTATATTTAATCATACCGTGTGAGACTGGGTATAAATGTTGACTCAATTGTTTACCTACTTTCATTTAGACCTGTCCCCTTTTGCCACCAAGAGAATGCACATAAATAATCTAACCTTTCTGCAATAACAACAAGCACGATTCCTTACTTGTAAGATAAAATCTGCCAAACCTTCCGGAAGTAGAATGAAAGTGGATGCATTTGACACTGGAAACCAGTTTAACTTGCCAGCAGGAAAACACAGTAAAGATGACATAGAACTGTTCTGAAAATGTCAAACGTGTCGTTTAAAGAATACAAAGTGATTTCAACTGCGTCAGCAATACGTTTTTTAGTTTTCGAAGGTGAGGGGATTGGCAGAAATCCCTAAACTCAACACTGGATCGCTTTTTCCCTTAAAACGTCAATGGTATAATTGTTATCAGGTGAGAATATAACAAGGTGATTTTAACAACGTCAGCAACAGGTCTTTACTGTTGGGGGTGATATTGAAATTTCGAATAACGAAACGTCTGAAACATTGATGTTAAAAGACCCTCTGAAAACTTTACATGTCTGTATATAAATAGCCCTGTGTCTGGGGACATGTAAAGAATTACAGGAATTGTAAACGTGAGGGTCAGTAGATCAAAAACAAAGAACCTGCGACATGGAAATTATACTGATAAAGTGTATTGTTTGACAACGTATCATGTTAGATTGTTTATGAGCTCACATACACATAAATACAAGAAAATGTTTACACAATGTGAGTTCTAAGACTAATTGCATATTTACTTTGTTTCACTTGGACAACATAAAACGAATCAACAAAGGAATAACCTTAACATCCTCGACTTGCACAAGGCCTGTTTGTGACTCAGTCTTTTTTACTGCGCATAGTTGCTCGTGCGTTTATCAGGATCGTATGCAGTGCCATTGATCGATTAGCTTAGGGGATTTTGCTTACTGTCAAAACTGTGGCAAATATAGAGTCACGACTCGTTAATCCGACACCTGTTAATCCGACAATCGGCTTTATCTGACACTAATGATGGGAACCGATTTAATCAGTGCTTTTGGACCTGTTAATCCGAAAGTCTCGCACTACGACTCCAACACACCTAATTTGCAATGAATTGAATACAGCCGGTGTTTTGATGCCAGATGAGTCGAGGAGTAGCTGCATATTTCAACGGCTGCAGAAATATACTAGCTTACCAATAAATAATTATTTTTTAAATAAACAAAACAGGATTGATCACATGCTTAGACTACCTCAATCTCATTAAAATCGGATACAAGTTCTCGCTACCACTGAGGACATCCCATTACAGGTCACGGCAGAACGTTTATGAGTTCCTATTTACTACGAGTAACATAGGGAATTATATGGGTGGTTTGAAACACAACGTTCCCTTATCCAACTATAAAGCACTAATAATCCGTTCTTGTTGGTTGACAGATGTCTGTCATTTTATGTCCATCAGGCGGAGAACTTGAGAGGTGTCGCTTGTGTGAGTGAGTAAATGTTGATTTACTTTTCATGCAGCAATACTTTACCCGATTCACGGTGGTAATCGAGTCTGGGCAGGATACATCGGCATTTGATGGTCTCACGCTGTCGGGGTACGGAATGCTGGAATATTGCTTAAGGCGGCATAAAACTCACTCACTCAACCTTTATTGTCGCCTGTTACAACAAACATGTTTGTGAAGGTGATGTGCTAGTATTCTGCCTCCGAAGTCCCCCTGGAGATGTGCACCGCGCAGAATACACGTAAAATCCAGTGCTGCATAGTTTACCCTTGGAGTATGAGCACCATGGGTTAACGTGATATGTGATATTTACATGGCATGTGTTGGTGTCATTATACATGGACGTTTGTGTTACATCTCATCTAAACGTAATCTGTTTATCTAATAGTTGCATTCAACTGAAAACAATCGTAGAAGCCATATACCATGCTGTGTCTTGCTCACTCTCAATTATTTTCAGGCTTCCGTGATTAAGCTAATCTTAACTATGAGTTACAGCAAATCATCAGTATGCAGTTACTCAATCATCCCCATCCCGCGTGAAACACTATTATCATTCAACCTGGATGTATCCTAGTTCTTGTGGCCAGCACATCCAGAAGATATCCCCATGCATGTGTACCTCGTCTCTCAGAGGTTTTCGAAGTTATTAAGTTGTCATTATATTTTTATTTATTATGAATCAAAAAGGTAAATTAGGTATACCTAATGACGTGCGCGTGATCACGTGACAGATACGATGAAAACGATTGCGATAACGGGTACTGTACAGTTTGTTATATTTCCATTGTTTTCGTTCCCACTTGTCGCTGTGTAACAGATCCTCTCAAATCTTTCTCCTTGAACCAAAATAAAAGCGCCTTTCCTCTTAGTTTCACAAAATTCAATGTCGGCAGTACATTTAACATTGAAGTCAGAATAATCCTGAACTACAATGTTGACGATGGCGCCAAGCGATCGGCTGCTGTTTTAAAAAACGAGAACATTCAAATCGTACGCGCCTCAGCAAGAGCGGTGTCACCATGGTTTTACAGTCGTAATCTATTTCGCACGTGCAGCAATAAGTCTCTTGTCACAACAAGACGGGTAATCAATTTTATCAACAATCTCCAAGCTGGTATGTATACTACCAAATAAGTCAGGTGCTGTATGCCCATATCAGTATATTATCATATAAAAAGCAGAAGGACATTATCACAATAATGACAATTCCGGAAAATGTTTGAATGATCTTCAAAGCATGCGCCTAGAACACTTCACACAGCTGCCGGATGAGGCCACCTGGCCACGTGACATACTGCTATTTGTTTGCCAAGCAATGTACATGTTGCTCGCTATACCGTGTTTCTGTTATAAAACGACGCGAGGGAGCAGTAACTCCCTGTCATCGCCTTCAGTTTTATTATCACGCTCCGTTTAAAC
The DNA here is from genome assembly GCF_023055435.1 of Haliotis rufescens. NCBI lineage: Eukaryota > Metazoa > Mollusca > Gastropoda > Lepetellida > Haliotidae > Haliotis > Haliotis rufescens. Next base: position 11,668,758 of record NW_025964383.1, read on the forward strand.
GTGAGTAAATCCAAATAGCATCCGCAAATATATCTGATGGTGTAGTATCATTTTCTAATGTTGATATGTTGATATGTTATATATCAAAAGGCCTTCTTCACTTCTGTGATGTGATTGTTTTTATGTTACATTATTTGTAGTTGAGTAGATTGTAGTTATTTATAAATCCCGAAACCATCTAAATATCATGATACCGTAATCATCACTGTTTGTTAATGTACATGTAAACTACATTCATATGTTGTAGGTATACATCTGAAGTATGACAAAGACAGAGTCAATCTCGACAAAGTCCACATCAACACAGAAGGAGACCTGATCAACTGGACGTCGTACACAAGACCTGCAGGGGAGGGGAGACTGAAGACGTACACTGGCACATGTAGCACTGCCCCCCTCCCCCGGGCTGGCTGTCCCCAGTACTGGGAGGTGGTGAACAGGGTCAGTCTGGACAAACCACTCACAGCAAACAACCTCATCCTGGAGGTGGGTATGTGCAGGGAGGAGCAGAGGGACGTGCATCATTGTATAGATGCACAATCCAGCTCCTACAGCCTGGATGTCTCCCACTGTCTTACACACGGCGGGATATGCAGGGAGACATGGAAGGAGGGGAAGTTTGTGCTGTGTCTGCCTGACTCTCTCCCCAACACAGCAGGGGCATCACACACGCTACATTACGGTGTTGTCTATGATGACGCCAGGAAGAAGATTGCCTTCATTGATGTGATGGAGAATAAAGTGATATCAACGTTAGACAATCTAGACTCTAGTCAGCCACTGTGGCCGATGTTCGGGGTGTATAACCCATATCTCCTCACTGTCAGCATGACACTTGTAGTGGGCAGCGACATCAACATGACAGAGGAGAAGAAAGCAATGATAGCCAAGGCGCTGTCGTGATGGTGACAATGATTCTCCAGGCGCTGTCGTGATTGTGGCAATGATTGCCAAGGCACTGTCGTGATGGTGGCAATGATAGTCAAGGCGCTGTCGTGATGGTGACAATGATTCTCAAGGCGCTGTCGTGATGGTGACAGTGATTGTCAAGGCGCTGTCGTGATGGCGACAGTGATAGTCAAGGCGTTGTCGTGATGGTGACAGTGATTGTCAAGGCGTTGTCGTGATGGTGAGAGTGATTGTCAAGGCACTGTCGTGATGTGGTGCTGAGCAAGACTTTCTAAAAGTCCCCTGAGATTGATACACAGCGTGTTTATGTAATTCACGTATTATCAATATGCTCTGAATTGAACATATCTATCAATACTTTGGTAATGTATCATCTCATGAAAGGTATGATCTACTCCATACTAATGTGGACATATTGTTTCGAAATCGTCGTAAAAGCCCGGCTAGTGGATAGGGTTTGGATAGGTTTATCCCGTGTTGTTTCACGCATCAACATTAAAGAGTGGCCGACTCTAATCTGTTTCTATTGTCCAGTAAATATATCAACTTGTTAAACACACAACCTGATGAAGGAGTAAGCATATACTCCGAAACGTTGTGTTCCTCATAATAAAGAAGTTGAGATCGATATATTCTCTTCCTTATGTGCATCACTTCTTTATGCCTTACAAAGACTTCTTAAACACAATTTATTCTGTTTATTTCTCCTTGCGCACCTGTCTGTTGCCCCCACCACTCAGCTGAATAAAAGTTCAGTTTTCTGATGGGATGGGAGCCGGCAATCTGAACGCTTAGTTTCCCATGCCATCCGTTGACATGAATAGTAATACACGGACCAATGTTGCCGTAGTGGTTCCTCAAACTGCGATCATGGCCACGTTCCTTTCCAAAACGTTTCTGTTTCTGTTAGCTGTACTGTTGTACCATATATTTCACATAGGGCTAAGAGGTTATATGAAATACTTTGTTTTAAACCCGTCTCCATTCTCAATGTCAAGGTTCAATGTCAACTACATGTATGTCCACTGTTATTGTATATATGTTGTACTTTTGTCCTATTATCCTCATAAGGGGGCACGGGAGGTTCGGTCGTCTGAGGCACCGCGATTCACTGAGCTGAGTTACGTCCTTGGCCACGCCAGAAACCTGTGATTGTGGGTTCGATTACTGGTTCTCCCCGATTATGTTTCTAGGTTTGTCAGCACCTTACCCGTGCTCGTGGGTTTCAGTGAAGTGGTAAACGTCTGACTCCTAGCATCACTTCGGGCTTTCCTCCCACATTGAGCTGGCACGCAGCGATATGACTGGAATACTGTTAATAGCGGCGTCAAACCCACCTCACTCACTCACTATTATCCTCATATACTAATAAGATGTCTCTCTCTCTCTCTCTCTCTCTCTCTCTCTCTCTCTCTCTCTCTCTCTATATATATATATATATATATATATATATATATATATATATATATAATACACGACAAAAAATACTGTGATCCTATCACTTACTGAACAGTGAATATCTTTATATGATATAGCTGCTAAGTCTCCTAACTTTGCACACAAAAAGCCGCGTCCGGGCCGTAGAGGATAGAGAGGGGGGTCAGTGTTTCGATCCCCTGACCACGTCATACCAAAAGACATTACATGATAGTATTTCCTGCTACCCTGCCTGGTGCTCGACATTAAGTGGGCTAGTACTACGAAAACAGCGCTTCCGCACACATACAAGCAGCCAGACACACACGTGCATGCAACAATCATGATCTCATCCTCACCTGAATATGTTTTGTTTCAATAACTCAATTAACCTATCGTAACATGAGTCAAAACTTTTAGCGCTAGGATGTACCGGCCCGAATGCAAAAAAAAAACAAGGACTGGTCGGCTCGGGGTCTATACTGTGTCTTAGTGGGTGTCCATGTTAAACTGCGGCATGGTTACTCAGTAGGCTAAAGCCCCTATCTCACATTCACGAATCTGAACACGATTGGACCCGATTTAACGTTTTTCCTTAAATTGTGTTAGAACGTATGAAGGTCGCGCACTCATTCGTGTTCATTCGTGTTAAGTCGTGGTCGGTCGCGCGCGGTCGTGTGGACGTCGCAGCTCGGCTTAAAACGTGTTCAGTGGTATGAAGGTCGTATGAGGGTCGTTTTTGGTCGTATGAGGGTCGTGTTTGGTTAAGAAATTTGCATAAACCAAAAGGTCGAGCACGAATCAACACGATTGTTCAACTTTTCTTAAATCGTGTTCGCAATTCTTAAATCGTGTATGTAAGATAGGGGCTTAACACTATAAAACTGACATGATATAAGTATGGACTGGCACAAACAGCCACACATGTGTAATCCTTATTTGGTAATAAATAGACAAGTCACCTTTACTTCTGTGAAAAACACAAAATGGATGGGCAGAATTTTGATTTGAAATCAAACACATCTAAAATCCGAGTGAACCCTATTGCCCGAATGAATTCTTGATTCGATTGTGTGAGTTCAATGCTTCTTGCCATCAGAATGTGATGGATGAGGATATGATCACAGTAATCTTTTGTTGGGTGAAGTACACACGCGTTTTCACGTCATGTATAATTATTTTGCATTTTGTTTCATGCAGAATGTTATGTTAGAAGTGACTGGCTTGACGAATGTCTATGTGTAGTAATATGGTAGTTACACACTTCTACAAATATGACATACGGGAAAAAATCAGCTGAAAATACTTCTTGCACACTGACCATCGTTTGCAGTTATATGTTGTGGGAGATATAGGACTTGATATTGAGGGAGTATCACAATCACATGAACCGTTATCTCACATACACTTGTATTATTGGTGTCATATAGTCTAAATATATATTCTATCATATGATTAAAATGATTTCCCAAAATGTTGTTTGACATATTTATTCATTTTACCTCTGCTCGTGGATTTCAACAAAGTGGTACACATCCGAGACCCGCATCACTTGACTGCAGTCAACATGCTGCGTTGCATGTTCAGTATCAACCACTGGTTTCGCTCTCCCATGCTGGGTGGTATGTTCAGTATCAATCACTAGATTACTTCCCACATGTTGGGTTGTATGTTCAGTATCAACCACTGGTTTACCTCCTACATGGTGGGTTGTATGTTTAGTATCAACCACTGGTTTATCTCCCACATGTTGAGTTGTATGTTCAGTATCAACCACTGGTTTACCTCCCACATGTTGAGTTGTATGTTCAGTATCAACCACTGGTTTACCTCCCACTTGTTGAGTTGTATGTTCAGTATCAACCACTGGTTTACCTCCCACATGTTGAGTTGTATGTTCAGCATCAACCACTGGTTTACCTCCCACATGTTGAGTTGTATGTTCAGTATCAACCACTGGTTTACTTCCCACATGTTGAGTTGTATGTCCAGTATCAACCACTGGTTTACCTCCCACATGTTGAGTTGTACGTTCAGTATCAACCACTGGTTTACCCCTCATATGCTGGATTGTATGTTCAGTATCAACCACTGGTTTACCTCTCCCATGCTGGGTTGTATGTTCAGTATCAACCACTGGTTTACCTCTCAAATGATTGGTTGTATGATCAGTATCAACTATTGGCTTGCCTCTCCCATGCTGGGTTGTATGTTCAGTATCAACAACTGGTTTACTTACAAAATGGTGGGTTCTATGTTCAGTATCAACCACTGGTTTACCTCCCACATGTTGAGTTGTATGTTCAGTATCAACCACTGGTTACCTCCCACATGTTGAGTTATATGTTCAGTATCAAACCACTGGTTTACCTCCCACATGTTCAGTTGTATGTTCAGTATCAACCACTGGTTTACTTACCAAATTCTGGGTTGTATGTTCAGTATCAACCACTGGTTTACCTCCCACATGGTGGGTTGTATGTTCAGTATCAACCATTAGTTTACCTCTCACATCTTGAGTTGTATGTTCAGCATCAACCACTGGTTTACCTCCCACATGTTGAGTTGTATGTTCAGTATCAACCACTGGTTTACTTCCCACATGTTGAGCTGTATGTCCAGTATCAACCACTGGTTTACCTCCCACATGTTGAGTTGTATGTTCAGTATCAACAACTGGTTTACCCCTCATATGCTGGGTTGTATGTTCAGTATCAACCACTGGTTTACTTACCACATCCTGGGTTGTATGTTCAGTATCTACCACTGGTTTAACTCCCACATGTTGAGTTGTATGTTCAGTATCAACCACTGGTTCCCCTCTCCCATGCAGGGTTATATGTTCAGGATCAACCACTGATCTACCTCTCAAATGATTGGTGGTATGATCAGTATCAACTATTGGCTTGCCTCTCCCATGCTGGGTTGTATGTTCAGTATCAACAACTGGTTTACTTACAAAATGGTGGGTTGTATGTTCAGTGTCAACCACCTCCCACATGTTGAGTTGTATGTTCAGTATCAACCACTGGTTTCCTCCCACATGTTGAGTTATATGTTCAGTATCAACTATTGGCTTGCCTCTCCCATGCTGGGTTGTATGTTCAGTATCAACCACTGTTTACTTACCACATTCTTGGTTGTATGTTCAGTATCAACTATTGGCTTGCCTCTCCCATGCTGGGTTGTATGTTCAGTATCAACCACTGGTTTACCTCCCACATGCTGGGTTGTATGCTCAGTATCAACCACAGGTTTCCCTCTCCCATGCTGGGCTGTATGTTCAGTATCAACCACTGGTTTACCTCCCACATGTTGGGTTGTATGTTCAGTATCAACCACTGGTTTACCTCCCACATGGTGGGTTGTATGTTCAGTATCAACCACTGGTTTACCCCTCATATGCTGGGTTGTATGCTAAGTATCAACCACTGGTTTCCCTCTCCATTGCTGGGTTGTTTTCCTACATGGTGGGTTGCATGTTTAGTATCAACCACTGGTTTATCTCCCACATGTTGAGTTGTATGTTCAGTATCAACCACTGGTTTACCTCCAACATGTTCAGTTGTATGTTCAGTATCAACCACTGGTTTACCTCCCACATGTTGAGTTGTATTTTCAGTATCAACCACTGGTTTACCTCCCACATGTTGAGTTGTATGTTCAGTATCAACCACTGGTTTACCTCCCACTTGTTGAGTTGTATGTTCAGTATCAACCACTGGTTTACCTCCCACATGTTGAGTTGTATGTTAAGTATCAACCACTGGTTTACTTCCCACATGTTGAGTTGTCTGTTCAGTATCAACCACTGGTTTACCTCCCACATGTTGAGTTGTATGCTCAGTATCAACCACTGGTTTACCTCCCACATGGTGGGTTGTATGTTCAGTATCAACCATTAGTTTACCTCCCACAAGTTGAGTTGTATGTACAGCATCAACCACTGGTTAACACCTCATATGCTGGGTTGTATGCTCAGTATCAACCACAGGTTTACTTACCACATTCTTGGTTGTATGTTCAGTATCAACTATTGGCTTGCCTCTCCCATGCTGGGTTGTATGTTCAGTATCAACCACTGTTTACTTACCACATTCTTGGTTGTATGTTCAGTATCAACTATTGGCTTGCCTCTCCCATGCTGGGTTGTATGTTCAGTATCAACAACAGGTTTACCTCCCACATGCTGGGTTGTATGCTCAGTATCAACCACTGGTTTACCTCCCACATGTTGGGTTGTATGTTCAGTATCAACCACTGGTTTACCTCCCACAAGGTGGGTTGTATGTTCAGTATCAACCACTGGTTTACCCCTTATATGCTGGGTTGTATGCTAAGCATCAACCACTGGTTTCCCTCTCTAATGCTGGGTTGTATGTTCAGTATCAACCACTGGTTGACTTACCACATGGTGGGTTGTATGTTCAGTATCAACCACTGGTTTACCTCCCACATGGTGGGTTGTATGTTTAGTATCAACCACTGGTTTATCTCCCACATGTTGAGTTGTATGTTCAGTATCAACCACTGGTTTACCTCCAACATGTTCAGTTGTATGTTCAGTATCAACCACTGGTTTACCTCCCACATGTTGAGTTGTATTTTCAGTATCAACCACTGGTTTACCTCCCACATGTTGAGTTGTATGTTCAGTATCAACCACTGGTTTACCTCCCACATGTTGAGTTGTATGTTCAGTATCAACCACTGGTTTACCTCCCACATGTTGAGTTGTATGTTAAGTATCAACCACTGGTTTACCTCCCACATGTTGAGTTGTATGTTCAGTATCAACCACTGGTTTACTTCCCACATGTTGAGTTGTCTGTTCAGTATCAACCACTGGTTTACCTCCCACATGTTGAGTTGTATGTTCAGTATCAACCACTGGTTTACCCCTCATATGCTGGGTTGTATGTTCAGTATGAACCACTGGTTTACTTACCACATGCTGGCACAGCAAAATAAATGCAGTTTCCGGTATCCGGATACCTTCCGGATACCACCGGACACTTACCCAAAACGCGTCCGGGTATCCGTTGGCAGATACCTTGCCGGATACCAGATCTGTGGTATCCGGCATGGACACCTCACCGGAAAGTATGTCACCTGGAATCCGGGTATCCGGCACCGGATACCTCACCGGATACCTCAATCTGGGTGTCCAGGGATCCGGCACCGGATACCTCATTCTGAGTTTCCAAAAACATGTCACAATTTGGGAGGTGCATTTTGTTCAATTTAGTGTGAAACACCTAAAAATATATTGGAAACTAACCATGAAAATGGAACATTGCTGAAGGTATCCGGCAGGTATCCGGATGCAATTTTTCGAGATGTCTTTCTCCTAGTAAATAATGTTAGGCTGGGCATAGCGGATAGCTTTAGTAATATTCTGTGCTATTTTAGTTGTAAATATCCCCTTGAAGTTGAGATCTATGGGCATGTACTTTTGGTGAAAACATTTTTCAAGCTCATGTATATTTCAATTTAGATGTTCAGCGTATTAAATGAAAAGCATTCAGTCCTGGTATGATGGTATCCTTACATTTCATCTTCATATTCCCAGTTTATTCTAGCCTAGTGGTTGAAGCATTCGATTCACCACATCGGTACATTGCTTGGTGTCACGCATCATGATATTGTTTGAATTTTGCTCATAAAGTGGCATAACACCATACTCACTCTGACAAAAAAATGAAAGTCATTGGCTATGTGCTCACTTGGGCCTTTGTTCCTGGTGAGATTAAAAGATTATTTTGGAACTGTATCAATACTTGTTACATCTTGACAGACGAGTTTCATTGAAGTTCGAAACAGAATATCATTAACCCAAATGGGTGCATAAGACTAATGGCATCCACAGAAAATACCTAATAAAGTACTGGTACATAAAAATATCAATGTAACTTTTCTACTGACATGGAACTAAAAACTTCGTTCAGTGAGCTGTATTAATTGTAGGAAAACATTCAGGGCATTAGTATATTTGATATATGTTAGCACCTGTTATGAATGATCAATATCATATTTCTTTAATGAAGCAAAACAAAAAAATTGTTAAGATAAAAAATCATATTTATTGATTTTATGACATTTCATTGGTTCAGTAACCAGAGGTGTTTGCAAGAACATTCAAAAACAGAAACAGATGCTTCAATGCCATTTTCTAAATAAACAAATTAGTCAAATCTCAGAAGAATTTCAAGGTAGAAGAATATCTAAAGTCAATTATGTTTGTGCAGTAAACCACAAAAGTCATTCAGATTTGTATAGTCAGCGTCAGTGTACACCACACAAACATAGTCTCACTGCTGTGGTATTAATTCCTTTAGACTTGATTAATGTCGTAATAACACAACCTACAGAATCACACTGATGTGGCATTATTCATTCAGAATCATCACTTTCTGAGGTGAACCTGTTAGTTGTTCTGGGGAGGATTATTCATCATCCGGAGAGTCCTTTGTATGACTTGTCTCAGCTGGTGTCATTGTGAAATCCAGGTGCCTGAAACAATTGATAACATCTTTAAAAGCTTGTTATTAAAAATATAAGAAACACACATATATTGACAAAGGGTAAAAAGTTGGTTTCTCAATGAGTAAGGTAATGACAATTTATCAAGCAACTGTTAACCAAACCATGTTAACCAATGTAAAAAAGCCATAGCAAACAGTAAATTTTACAGAAAATACAAAATTGTAATTGATCTTCTGAAAACAATTCCTGTAGTGCCATAAGGCAGGCTCACCTGAATTTTTCTCAAATGTTTGATTTACATCAAAACATAAGGAAAGGTAAACAAGGCAATGCAAATTGCATAAAATAGGTTCTTATACATAAAAACAGAACTAACGTATTTGACGTAATAAGCGTCTCGCTCTAATAAGCGCCCACGGGAATATTTGCTAATATATTGGCCAGTGAACAATCCCGATTAGCACCCTTTCCAAGTAATCAGTGTATACAAGACTTATTTATTTGCGTATAATACACACTTGTGTGTGATATGCATTATCATATTTTTATCATTTATCCTATCTTTAATTAACATTAACAATAACGGGAAAAACTGCGAAATATATTGGTCAAGTGTAATCATAATTTAAGTAGTTCTATTTGGTTTTGGAACTTTTCAAGGGTAATTGTAAATATATGTGTATTCGTATTTGAATACTCATTTGATTGTTATAAAGTTACACAGTATTGCATCTATCGTCTGTTTCTAAATACAGTGGAACCTATCTTTGACTTGTGTGACATAATTGAATCATACCCCAAGTTCATTATGCATTGTTATGCATCTCCACAGAGTGGTCAAGGTCCTTGTCACACGCACAGTTTGCAAGAAGGCAGAATCCAATAAGTACAGTTGAGACATCAGGTTGTAACCAGACAAACTGTCTGATAATCTCAAGTATGGTCTTGGTCGCATCAAGGGATGTAGCTAATCCTAAATAAACATTAAACAAGTGACATAATCTCTTCTACAGAACACTTGATCAAAGCCTGCCCCACCTTTGATGTTTATCATCTCGTTACGCTCACAACAGCTCATTAGCAAGATGAACTCAATGTCAACTCATGGTGGATTAGGGATTAACAGGGCAATTAGTGTCAGGTGGGTATTATCACTTGCAATTGTCTGTTAATTACTTAATTGAGTAGTGACGGCTTAGTTAGTTTCCAACCACACTGACTGTTATGCTACTTATCAAGTCAGATTACTGGTAACAGGTTTCGGAGTCCATACCACACAACCAACTAAAACCACACAATCCTTCCGACTCCCAAACAACCAATCAATATTCACGGCAGAACTAATGGGCATGGCCTCAGCCCTCCATAATCAAGAATCCAAAAACCACAAAAAAATCCTAATACTTACCGACTCCCTAAGTGGACTGCAAGCCCTCCAAAACAAAAATACCAAAAACCGACCTAAATTAATAAATCAAATACTTAAAAGCTCCAACGACCTAACTAAGGCAGGCAAACAAATAACCTTCTTGTGGATACCCGCCCACGTAGGAATATACGGTAATGAAAACGCCGATAAAGCAGCTAAACTATCCCTCAAAATCCCAGAAATAAGCTTAAACTTACCCATCTCCAAATCAGAAATTAAAAGTGTAAACAAGCAAAAAATCACAAAAAAATGGCATAACCTATATCTAAACTCAAATAGCCAAATCAAAAAAGTGCTCAGCAAACCACTAACCAAACCAAAAATTCTCCATCCATCCAAAAAAATCGACAGAGTAATCACTAAACTCCAAACAGGACACACCAACCTAAATAACCACCTAAAAATTTTTAAAAAACACACTACAGGTAACTGCCCACACTGCAAACAACCAGAAACCCCAGAACACGCACTCATCCACTGCACACACTACCTAACACATCGAACCGCATTACAAACCACCCTCAATCTAAACAAGGCTCTAACTCTAGAAGCAATACTAAACCCACAAAATAAACTAGAAAACTTCAAGGCCTTAGGCGTATTCTTAATAAAAACGGAACTAATAAAACGCATCTAAAAAAACAATAACCTACCAAATCAAAATCACATAAACAAACAAACATCCACCATACCCAGCTCCCTTAGTTCTCCTCCCCAATCCCATCGGCATCTATTCCAAATCTCAAAATTCCCAAATTCTATATAAGCAACCCCTAAAACCCCCCTCTTGGGTTGCACAGACCACCTTCGCCCCTTTCGGAAACACATTAAATGGCCTGGCCGGGCCCGTGTGCGAAATACGCATCAGTCGGAAAGCGCACGTTAAATCTCCAAAGTAAGTAAGTAAGTAAGGTAACATGTTTCTGTGGACCAAGGAAATGTATCATGCCAGATACTTAAAAAGTTCTACTCATAAGTAATAAAATAATGACAGTTTTGATATGCATTTCTCCCTACAAAGACATTTAACATTTGATATACATAAACTGTCTGTTGAAACTATGATGATGCTAATATACAAGTCGCACAAAACAACCTATTCATATACTGGTACCTAGCCAAACAAACATAGTTTTTTTACGCGTATGCACATGCTTGTACACATATACCTCTACTGGCATATCACACATACAAACAATCATTAGATGGATGTAATCGTTCAAAACTATTTTACATACAAAAACAAGTGAACAGATTATGTAATAGCATGGTTAATATTGGGAGATGTTTAAGCATTTTTCCATTTTCACAGAATCGAAGGCATATCCTTTCATGACTCAGATCAGCTTGTAGTGATTTAAATTCACATAAAACTGATTCATGTCAAATGACCTATCCCGCATGTGTGGGACCTGTTATAAAAATACCATTCATTACTTATTTGTGTGTCCAAATTATGCTATTATTAGAAATAATAGGTATTATTATACAGCATGGATATGATATAAGAAAGCTTTATATGGAATTGTTGAAAATTATGTACAGGAAAACATTGAAATAAATCAATCAATACGTGCATTTATCTCAGAATCTGGTAGATTTAATCAATATGGACTTCTCCTTCATTATCTACTTATAATCAGATGATTACATTATTGCTCAACTGATAGTTTGCAATAGTACAGAATTAGTATTTTATTAATACTTATTTTGTATTTCAGCATCATTTAGATAAGCCATCGGCTTGTTTGCAAATCCAGTTCACTATAAAAAAAAATATATGTTTAAAACACATGTAGTAGAACATATTGCAATAGTTAAGACCCGAAAAGAAGTTATGTGTAGGATCTTCAAAATGGTATTCCCAAGAGCAGGTTGTAGAATCATGTTGGTGTTTGTTGTTTAACTCTGCACTCAGCCATATTCCAGCTATATGACGGCGGTCTGTAAATAATCAAGTCTGGACCAGTCTATCCAGTGATTGACATCATGAGCATCGATCCACACAATTGGGATACAATGACATGGATCAACCAAGTCAGCGAGCCTGATCACCCGATCCATTAAGTTATCTCTCACAACTAGCATAGGTTGATCATGTTGATGGGGACTAACTTCAACCTGGAATCCCCACGTGAGTAAGTATGCGGCTGTTAGCTTTGTTTGATGTTTAACGCCACGCTCAGCAATATCACAGCTATGTGGCAGGAATCAAACCTGGGTCTTCAGCACGAAGAGTGAACGCTTCAACCGCTAGGCTACCCCACCACCAAAAATTCCCCCAGGATAAAGTTGTCATCATGGTTATTGTTCAACTAGTTCAAGTGAAAATGTTCATACCCTTAAAATGTCTTATCTTCCACTTCACGATGATCTCTGATGCAAAACTTCCCTGTTATTAAAGCTGTTCTTGATTCTTCACATCTGGAAAAATATGTTGAGGCTATTAATCATTCTCACAGAGTACAGGGAGTATATCAAATAAGACAGTGAGTCACATTAGCATACAAATTATCCAGTTAAAGTAAACATATTCCTACATTATATACATAAGCAAATACTATCATATGATAGACGGGCTACTTGTCATATAAAAGTATAATTATACATTTACTTACATGTTGGCTATAAAAGTTAATGTGTCACATGTGACAGGCTTACATGTGGTAAATTACTTTAATACGTGATCATTGTAAAATTCACATATTCCTTACCTTAATGTGTCACTTCAGCTGCCAGCATGACCTCAGCTGCAATCTCAATATTTGGCCAGTTTTGACGAAATGACCGATCGTGTTCAGTGTATAAGCTGGGCCTCGTCTCTAATATAACTTGGCGCAAGTTGACGACGCGCATAGAGAGCCGGGAACCATCTTACCTGGTTCCCGGCTCCCTATGCGCGTCGTCAACTTGCGCAAAACAATAATGTGATATTAGAGACGGGGCCCAGCTTAGTGTTAACACGGAAAAAGCCATTTTACCCATATTCCCCTACGGTCCAGCGCGCCATTTTAGAACATGGATGTAAACAAACCTCGTGTGTCGATATACACTGTGATGCTTGATTACGATAAGCTTACCTCGTGTATCGATCAATGTTCTCATTCACCTCCACCACGGAAATGCCGGCCGAAGTTCCTCTCAGCCATCCACAACGCGGAAGTCAACAGTATTTGGAAAGGCGATTGGCATTGCCAGGTACGTAGCAGGGCTTCGAGACCTTATGATTTCTGTAGATATTTTCCTGCTCTACATACTTTACCGTAAACGCCAAGGGTCCTTTTTTTAGTATTATGGTCAACTGTTTGTTAGCATAAGGGGCGTAATTGATTTGTGGTCAAAACAAGATGATCCAAATTAGATCCGCTTTTTTATAGATAATAAAGAAAAGTACCAAGATCTAGGAACGATTATTAACTCTAAACTTTCGTGGGATGCTAATACAGATTATAATTTACAATAATGGCCACCAAAGACTTTATTTTTTTTACGCTTAGGATATTGTTATAATTACACTGTTATGTCCTTGTTTTGTATAAGCTTCATAACTTAATAATTCAATATTTCATGGAATGACTCTGACCTTGGCGAGGATCTTTTTTGCAACAAGTGATTCCCTATGTAAAGTGTATGTTGAATGACCCTGGCTTTGTTGTCAAATAATTGTTTGACAGTTGTTAAATATGGGGTTATGTTTTATCTCTGAATGTTTGGGATTAAATATTTTATAAGGACAGTTCTAAGTTGGAAACTCAACTGGGGCCTTTTCAATTGAATTCAATGTACAGCATGTACAGTTTGGACATTTCTGTAATGTGAATGCTCCTTATGTTTGCAGAATGTCTGGATGAATGAATGAGTCAGTCATCTGCACAGCATCAATGGAAAAAGGGAAGCAATGAGGAACAAGAGAAGAGTAGCAGTGAGTGGTAAATATTTGAAATTATTCTGTTTGGTTCATCATCATGATCATGTTCATCTAGCTATTCTGCAAATATTTCTTCAGTTTGCTTGTTCTTTATCACCTGTTGGCATGGATGGCCTAATTATCAAAGGCACCACAACTTGCTGTGCATAGTTGCATCTCTTGGGCTTGACAGAAACCGATGGTCGTGGGTTTGAATCGAGGGTAGCATCATACACTTGCTTGTGGGTTTCATCAAAGTGGTAAACATGTAAGACCTGCATCACTTCGGGCTTTCTTCCCACGTCAAGCTTACATGCCGTGATATAACTGGAATACTGTTCAAAGAGGCGTTAAACCCAATTCACTCATTTAACACCACATCCAGCAATAGTTCGGCTAAATGACAAGGATTATAAATTAATCAAATCTCAAATCTCAACTAGAGAAACCAGAGATTAATGTTATGAGCTCGATCCAGACGCACCGATGATGACTGTTATGGACAACATCCCACGTTATTGGGTACGATTACAAGCTTTCAATGAGCCCACTTGCTACCTCATCTATTACTTTGGCTTGTATGGCAAGCATAGGTTGCTAGGAACATTTTTAAGAGATGTCAGTTAATGATTGTTTCAACTCATCAGCATGGAACAATATATATCTCAAATGTTTGGTATATAACAAAACTCAAAGATGATAAATTAAGTGAATTAGCTGCCTTTTATCTGTAAGTACATGTTGCAACAATTCTTTTCTTTTGCTACAATCTTTATACATAATTTTGCAGAAACTGAAGTCCAGCTTGAGATACCCGGATGACAGGTTGACAGTCTGGAAGGACCCTTCCAGATATCCGAAGTGATTGGCAGACAGCAATGAGGAGAGTCCTGTTATTTCAATGGGAGCCTACCGAGAAGTTATATGCCAATTGACAATGGGACACACTCACAAAAGGTGGTCAGGCTAATGTGAGAAGACCAACCAATGCCAAGTCGGAGTGGGACCCTTCAAGGACGTTGAAGAAATTATTGTCTTTGGCCATGTGGTAATCACTTGAAAGGAATGATGTTTGGGTCCTATAAATGTGGACCCAAACACCAAATAGAATGTTCACAATTCGACTAACACAATGCAACAGGCATACAGCCCATCTGGCCTCCCCTCATCCTGGTTCCTGTTTTTCCATGGCAATATAGAAGGAAAAGGATGTTTGAGGGCAAGTAACTCTGAACTGGTGAGCATGGTCTGCTGATGCTTTCAAGCGAACAGTTATCACGCTCTGTTATGAGTATTGAAGAGTAGGAGGAAAGTGCATACTGCATCAGGAACCATTATGTGAACACTGTTCAATGTGTGATATATGCATATAAATAAAAGAAATTGATAATTTGTTTGTTTCTTTAGCCAGCTGTGTAAATGGGGATTTTCCAATATTTTGCCTCAGTTTGATAGCCACGGTTATCGTATGAAACCATGCATTGCTTGGACATCTTTGGAATAACACATTGATCTGCTATGTCAAAGATCAATGTCACAGCCAGACAAAAAAATTGTTAATGGCCAAACTCTTCCTCAGGGCAGGGATAGAAGTTGGCAACAGGTCATACACTTACTTTTTATCCCCCCCCCCGCCCCCCCCCCCCCCCCCCCCCCCCCCCCCGGCATATAGTACGGGGGATATAGCGATCAGCCTGTCTGTCCGTCTGTCCGTCCCTAATCATTTTCTTTTCCGGGGCAGGATTCCCAAACAATTCAGTGTATTTGACCGAAACTTGGCAACTCTTATTAGGCACATACTGAAGTGGTGCCTTTTGATATTTTGGGATTTTTCTAATTTTTATTTTTTTAAATTTTTATGGAATGAAGGTGGACATAGACTCAATTGGGGATGTGGTTCGTTTCCGGGGCAGAATTCGAAAACTATTCAGTGTATTTGATCGAAACTTGCCAAAGGTATCAGGCACATACTGAAGTGGTGCCTTTTGATATTTTGGGATTTTTCTCATTTTTATTTTTTTATTTTTTTATCGAATGAAGTTGGACATAGACTCAATTGGGGATGGGGTTCGTTTCCGGGGCAGAATTCGAAAACCATTCAGTGTATTTGATCGAAACTTGGCAAAGCTATCATGCACATACTGAAGTGGTGCCTTTCAAATTTTGGGATTTTTCTAATTTTTATTTTTTATTTTTTTTATGGAATGAAGTTGGACATAGACTCAATTGGGGATGAGGTTCATTTCTGGGGCAGAATTCGAAAAAACATTCAATGTATTTGATCGAAACGTGGCATTCATATGGATGTGACCATGGTGGATCTTTTGTGGGTAAACAATGTATGCTTCTTGAAGAACATTCAACTGTTGACTCATTACATACAGAATTGCACTAGTGGTTACTTTACAGACAGCTGCCGGGGGGATATGTCATCTTTCTGATGACTCTTGTTCTCTAATGTGCCTTTTCCTGCAGAAGTCTAAATAACTCTTATACATATAGTTGTATATCATTGTCATATGTTTGTCAATATTACACTGAATGAAGCACTTTATAATTGTTTTTGAAATAGTCGCAACTGATATTGAAGGTCAAATTAGCTTTCAATGTCTTTCAGTAAAAATGTTCACAGTAACTGAGGAACAGCTCTCTGTAGTGTGGTGAAATCTGGTACATGTCACCCTCAGAGTGAGGCATATTGTGTTTCAAACTTAAATGAAGCTGGTATGCTCATAACAAGTACTTGTACCTTTACAAATAATCATATTGTCATCTCACTAGGACCAAAGACCCAAGTGAGCACACGGTCGATGAGTTTATACTTTCACTCAGAATAATCTGGAAGTCTGAACATGAAATTTAAGGATATCATCATACATGTATTAGAAGTGATGTTTGTTCATTAAACAGCTTAACAACTAAAAATAATTATAGATGAAATTGAAAAAAATTGTCTTCTCCAAAAGTACATGCCCATAGATCTCAACTTTAAGTGCATATTTACAACTAAAATGACACAGAATATTACTAGAGCTATCTGATATGCCCAGGCTAACATTATTTACCAGAAATAAGACATCTCGAAAAATTTCATCCGGATACCTTCAGCAATGTTCAATTTTCATGGTTAGTTTCCAATATATATTTAGGTGTTTCACACTTAATTGAACAAAATGCACCCCCAAATTGTGACATGTTTTTTGAAACTCAGAATGAGGTATCCGGTGCCGGATCCTTGGTATCCGGTGCCGGATCCTTGGACACCCAGATTGAGGTATCCGGTGAGGTATCCGTGCCGGACACCCAGATTCCAGGTGGCATACTTTCAGGTGAGGTGTCCATGCCGGATACCACGGATCTGGTATCCGGCAAGGTATCTGCCACCGGATACGCGGGCGCGTTTTGGGTAAGTGTCCGGTGCTATCTGGCAGGTATCCGGATACCGGAAACTGCATTTTTTTTGCTGTGTGGGTTGTATGTTCAGAATCAACCACTGGTTTACCTCCCACATGTTGAGTTGTATGTTCAGTATCAACCACTGGTTCCCCTCTCCAATGCTGGGCTGTATGTTCAGTATCAGCCACTGGTTTACTTACCACATGATTGGGTGTATGTTCAGTATCAACTATTGGCTTGCCTCTCCCATGCTGGGTTGTATGTTCAGTATCAACAACTGGTTTACCTCCCACATGTTGAGTTGTATGTTCAGTATCAACCACTGGTTTACCTCCCACATGTTGAGTTGTATGTTCAGTATCAACCACTGGTTACCTCCCACATGTTGAGTTGTATGGTCAGTATCAACCACTGGTTTACCCCTCATATGCTGGTTTGTATGCTCAGTATCAACCACTGGTTTACCGCTCATATGCTGGGTTGTATGTTCGGTATCAACCACTGGTTTACTTACCACATTCTGGGTTGTATGTTCAGTATCAACCACTGGTTTACCTCCCACATGGTGGGTTGTATGTTCAGTATCAACCATTAGTTTACCTCCCACATGTTGAGTTGTATGTACAGTATCAACCACTGGTTAACACCTCATATGCTGGGTTGTATGCTCGGTATCAACTTTCTTATGAATAAATTTCACTTGTCGTTGCCACACAGTGTTTCTGACACATGGATTTAAGTTGTTTTAAAGTAATTTCATTCATTGTTTGCTAGGCACTACTTAGAAGTTGACGGAGGACAAAGTAGACACAATTTATGGATAAACAACCTCTTTAATACTGTTAAGGCGACGTTTCGATATAGATCCATATACCTTATCCTGTTTAATTGACTACATGTCCCATTGGCCCCCACCTTTTTGTTCTCTGTCCATCATTTTGCGATAGTCTTATCCTGTTGTTGTCATTACTTACCCATATTACCCCTAGCATGTATGAAATTGTTTGTACATTCTGTACAATGTTCCTAAAATTCAGTCTTGCTTGACAACGGTATCAGGAACTATACCGCAACGTCGCCTTGCAGTATTAAATAAGTTATTATCCATTAATTGTGTCTACTTTGTAATTTCATTCGTGTGGATAAGTGTAAAAAAACATCCTTGTTTCAGGACTTATGATGCAACGGGAGCAACAGAAAGAGCCTTTTGATGAACTCAAGGCTGTAAGTACATACTGTCTATGTCTATACTGTAGTCGAATCTCGTTAAGTGGAAATGGGAGAGACCCGCGAAGATCCGCGGTAGAATAGGTCATGCTTACCGTAAAAGGCAACCATGCTTGTAAAAGGCGACTAACGGGATCGGGTGGTCGGGCTCGCTGACTTGGTTGATGAATGTTATCAATCCTTATTGCGTGGATCGATGCTCATGATGACAATCACTGGATTGTTTGATTATTTAAAGACCGTCGTCATGTAGCTGGAATATTGCTGAGTGCAACAAACAAACAAACAAACAACAGGTGAACCAGAAAACAAATCTGCTGATACTTTCTTTCTTTTTATCGTCACTTAAAACGAGATAGCATGAAACGAACAAGTAGGCAATGCATCTGAGTGCGATGTCGGTTCACAGCAATTGATAGGCACATGTAAACATTTGTTAGGCAACGAATGTACATCGTGACACTGATTGGTAATTGCAGCACTTAAATTTGTCATTGTTTACAGAGAGAGCTGCTCATTATAAACATAGGGTTGTATACATGAAATATAATGTCAAATGGTGTTCGAAACATTATTAATGGAAGGTTGTTTTTTTTATTGTTTTTTTTTGTTACTTATTGTGAATAAATAACTTTAAAATACATACAACTCAAATATAAAATAATGTCCAAGCTTTAATTGTAGTAAATTGCAATACATACTACGGTAAATTGTAAAACAATATTAGTCATTAAGAATTGAAAGTCAGTTTGGATGCGTTCATTGAAGTGTGAACGATATAACAGCGCTGGTTAAACTGTGAACCTCCGAGCTTGCGAGGATTTTAAGCACTGGTTAAACTTTCGTGTGAACCTCCGAGCAAGCTCCAAATCAGATCACGTAACCACCCCTTCAATCAATCAGCATGAAAGAAACAGTGTAAACTTCAAAGTATGAAATTGCTATATAGTATATTTGCTTATATACAAAGAAACAATGAAGTTGAAAATGTGGGACTAAGCTGTTTCGAAATCAAAATCCAGACTTTGAAAATATTGAATTGATAAAGACTCCTGTACTTTAAATTTTCAATAATTGTATCTACTCCAAACAACTTCGATTTCAAGTGTTTGTTCCACTGCATTCACCATGGTCAATTCCGAACACCATCATGTTAAAAGACGAAGCCGTTTCGGAGGTGAATTGTCCGGATGTAGCGGTCTTGAATGGGCGTGGTCACCCGTAGTCTTCAGTTTCTCCGACGTAACCGATGCATCAGCCTGGTAGCATTTATACGGGCTCATCCAAACGTTCTCGTAATGACGGCGTGCGGCGCCCCCTGTTGATTTCAACGGCTCTCTCCCTCTCTATAGCCGTTAAGGGGGCACGGGTGGCCTAGTCGTCTAAGGCGCCGCGATTCGCTGTGCAGAGTTGCGTCCCTTGGGCACGCCAGAAACCTATGATTGTGGGTTCGAATCCCGGTTCGCCCCGATTATATTTCTAGGTTTGTCAGCACCATACCCGTGCTCGTGGGTTTCACCCAAGTGGTAAACGTCTGAGACCTGCATCACTTCGGGCTTTCCTCCCACATTAAGCTGACACGCCGCGATATAACTGGAATACTGTTAAAAGCGGCGTTAAAAACCCAACTCACTCACTCACTCACTATAGCCGTTAAACGTCCCATTTCTTTGGTGTCCCGTTTTTCCCACGGATTACATTTGGCTTGGTACGTGTGATATTTTTGAGTATGTTTTCATATAAACAAATAAAGGTATTGACAATGTTTCTTAGTGCTGGAAATGTACCACATTAAATGCTTTACACATACTATCTCCATTAAATAGTGCTGATGCATTGCATGTGGTTCTCATTCCAGGTGTCTAAATTTATCTACTTAGTAGTATAGGTGCCTACAATTTCTTATAGAAGCACTCTGTTAGTGCTATGAATACATTAGATAAATACATATATGTTATATCTATTAACAGACATCGCACGTGAAAATCCTGAAATGCAGTTCTTCCTTCCTGGTCAAAACCCTGGAGCTAAAGCCAATTCTTGACAAATTGTACAAGTTCAAAATATTCTCTGAGGAAAACAAGCAGGACTGTATTTCAAAGGAGGGGACAACTTCTCAGATTAAAGAGTTTATCTCAATCCTCGAACGGAAAGGAAGAACGGACTTTGATATATTTTTCTCTATTACTTATAATGATAATTCTTATTCGTAAACCATAAGGGTAACATTGCATGTATTAAGCAAAGCATATAATTCATAAAATAGTTAATGTTTAAGGCATCACCATGGAGTAACAAATCACGGACCTTGAATTCCATCTCACAGTTATCTTCAGTGGGTTTCTCACCTACAAGTGTGTATGAAAAGTAGGTCCTGCTTGGTGACGGATCTGATACCAAGTGAATAGGAATGATGTGTTGCTTCTATAAAACCATTAGTTTTAATGATGCGAGTTATGCCATTTGTAAGAGATGAACGCATCTAAGCGAGTAAGTGAGCTCGAGTTCGGTTGTTTCAATGTTATTCCAGGCATAATAAAGCAGGGGAAGAACTGGCTTCACATATTGTTTCCGTTTGAAAGATATTCGAGGGCATCAATTGTAATTTTACTTACTGTATCATGGTGAGAGGTCTTTCTATTTACTTCAGGAAAATGACAACCGGAAGAAGGATATTGCAAGTTTGCAAGGAAAGGTAGAACAACTCCAGGAGTCTCTTGCGCAACTAAGGAAAGAGAAGGCTGACAGTGACATAGAAAAAAAGCTGCTGGAGCAGAGGAATAAATATCCTGAAGGGGTAAGTCTAACTGAGGAATTGCTATGGAATTTGAGCCAACCATAGAGTGATTTGTTTTTGTTAAATTATTTACAGACAACCGTCATATAGCTGGAATATTGCTGAGTGTGGCGTTAAACTTGTTTCATGACCATGTGCTTGCCAGAGCTTACACGTGAACCAATCGCAAATGTTGACAAATCATACTAGGGGTGCATTTCACAGTAGGTAAAGTCAGGATGTGACGTCAGTGGTAGAATGCACAATCTGAAAAAAAGAAACAGCAATGGAATAAACCTATCCCAGCCAGCTGTCATCAAAAGTCTGGCTGCCATACGTGAAAAGCTTGTGTAAGTTCCCATTTACAAGGCCTCCTATGCCACAGCCATTATATGTTTACATAATTACGTTAAATGTTTGATGAGTTTGATCAGTACTATCAACTTTTGGATTCTATAACCAGATGGTATGTCCATTCGCTTGTATACTGGATTCCAATCATCCACAAATTCCAAAGAGATATATACTGGAAGGCCCAGCAAGTGTTCCTCCAAATCTGTGTGTCACAGATTAACCATAATTCACAAAACATTCAGGGACTTTATTCACAGAAAGTATTTGAGACAAGTGGAATCTATGTGGATTCTCAAAACAGTTACAATCTAAAAAAGAACCAATCTTTCAACTACGTCACCATGGATAGATATTTGAAAAACCTTATTTGTCCAAACACTGTATACATACTTTGAGACATATTAAAAAGATGAAACTTGGAAAGACTGATCATCAAGGTTGACATTATAGTGTCAGATATTCTTAAAGTGAAACACAACACTAGTCTCTCAGAATGGCATCACAAGTCAGTATCTCGTGTGTCCGCCATGTGCATTGATGAATGGAATGGATGAGGAGGTTGATTAAGGCCATAGACACTTGATCCCACACTCTGAGGAACGCCTGACGCAGTTCAGCTGCAGTTGTCGGCCTTGGTCGGACGTCATTCAGCCGTCTTTGAATTTCGTCCCACGGGTGCTCAATGGGATTTAAATCGGGACTGAGGGCAGGCCACTGCATGGTTCTGATGCCATTCTGGTGGAGGAACTCTCTTGTTGCTTTTGTAGTGTGGGCTCGGGCGTTATCATGCTGAAACTCGTGGTTGCGGCGACGTGCCAAATGAGTTATGGCGTGTAGTCTCAAGACTTGATCAATGTACCGAGCTGCTGTGACACCATTGCCTCTCCCTGGATGATGCTCGACCACCCCAATAGTCTCTCTCAACAACACAAGCGTCCGAATAACGTTTCACACGGCGTCGCCAGACTCTCTCTCTCTCTCTCTGCCATCTGCTGTTGAGATACAGTAATAGCTCTCATCTGAAAATAAGACTCTTCTCCAATGCTGGTGGCGCCAATGCTGGTGCTGTGTTGTCCCGGCGATGACGTGGTGTCAGAATCGGTCCTCGGTGTGGCCTGTGACAGTAGAGGTGTCTGCTCGTCAATCGTCGACGCACGATGTGCGCACTAATGTGTCCATGGTGTGTCCCTATGGTCTGTCGAGCAGTCTCCGCAGCAGTAACAAAGTGATCTTGAAGATGCTGTCGCACAATGTGATGATCCTGACGTCGGGTGGTGACCCTTGGTCTTCCACTACGTGGTCGGTCATCTGTAGTGTTGTTGGAGCCTGTCTATGATCCAGCAATTCAACAGCAAATGAATGTTTTCCGATCTGGGCTGATTTTTATAGGGCAAGAAATGGGGGAATATATAGGCATTTCAATTTGCATGGAACTGAAGTGCATCGGGTTACCATGGCCGTTGCCACGATGCGTTTTGGCGATCGGTTTTATTGTCATCTGCTTTGTTTTTTTATCATCAAATTTCATTTTTCTTGACAAGGTAATATTAAATTTTAGAAACTTTGACAAAAATTACCCAGATATTTAAATGACAATGCTTCATACAATGTTACTTTGGGTGACGTTTCTTTTGCGTTTTTTGTAAAAAGCACACACGACGAATTGTAAAAAATGAAAGCAAATTCCATCTGAAGTTAACTGAGAGCACATTATGTAAAATGCAGAAAACATTTCCAGGACATTGAATCAATAAACAGACATGCCCATAGGGACCGATTATGCTCCAAGCGTTTGGCAAATTAGTTTAACTTTCGTATATGCTTCACTTATATCGACGATCTGACATCGTTTAATAATGGCCAATTAGCCAATTTCCCACTGATCTACAAATCTGAAAAGGTGATAAGCCAGGGTGACAAAACTATCCACAAGATTGTATGACAAGTGGGAGAAATTTCACTTTCCGATAGTCCCTTTTGTAGAGCAAATTTCGAGTAGCTCCAGCTTTGTGATGTCCACATTTAATGTTTGAAGCACAATCGAGAGTGCTCTTTTACAAAGATTTCAAAGAGCTCTGTAGGACGGTTTGCAAAAACATATTTTGATAAGGGTTACAACATTCTAGACCTAGGTAAAACTTTCATTTTTATGCTTAGACGTGTGAAGGCCTATTACTAAATTTGATTAATCAGTTACCAAAATGTCCAATGCAATTTCCAATTTTGACTCCTACCATATGTTATTCTGTTTATGTGAACACGGAACTTGACTTTGAATGTGTTTGTGAAGAATGCTATCACTAATTGACAGTGAATCATAAACATATTCTTATGATACTGTCTAATTTGTACAACGGACTCAGCTTTTGGCAGAGATTTCTTGGGGTTAATGGAAATGTTTTTTGTCTCTTTTAGTTATTTTTATTTTTATGAAAAGTTTTTTTTAGCTTTTAAATTATACTGAACATAAAAAACGTGACTTTTACATCAACTGAACAAATTCAAACTCTTTGATATCCGGTTAACTATATTATGAGCCGTGGTAGGAGTACAATGAATTATGATATGATATGATGTGTTATGTTTGTCATTTGTATTTTTGTTCAGGTGCAAAACTTGTCTGGAGATGAAACCCCTGACAGAGAACGTATCAAAAGCTTACTTGAATCCCTTTCAAATATGGGTAATAATATTTGTATGTCACTTATAATATATCGAATTTAGGGCACATCATACACATTATAATGTTTTGATTCAAGAAAAAAGTAAACATGTATTGAAATTGTAAAGGCTGTATTATTTATTTAACTTACGATAACAAATTATTTTTTCTAGCACTTCTCACTTGTTAGGTATTTCCCACAATGTCACACCTCATCTGCTGAAGTCGACTGCAGTGGACAACACCTTTGTTCTACAATGTGAGTATTCTGGTGTGTTCTAACAGGTTGGTATAATACACTTGTTTGCAAAGACTATGGTGGTAATACTTTAAACATATGTCATATGACCAGACTACGTTGTGCACGTCAGAAATGACAGATTTATTCAATCGTTCCTTCTGAGAAACGAACCAGAAGTTTTGGAAATCGAAACCGCGTTGAAAACAAAATATTTTGTTACGAAACACGTCAGAGAAGTTGAAAAGTTGAAAATACAACGCATTTATAACAGAATGGATATGTGAAAAGGACAGAAGAAAAAAATATGTGCCAAAAGCGATTAGATAGATTGTTATCATTTCTGATTGCTTCATCGTATTATAAAACATGTAGCCTATGATCGATTGTTTTTCATACTACTTACATTGAATTTGGTTGTTTAGGACCCGTGATCCTGATTAGTTACTATATTAAAAGTTTTAAATAACTATCATTTGTTGTGCAAAAACAGATACACATTTAACTTTCCAGTCAACCACTGTCATAGGCAAAACGTTAATCTGATATTTATTATGAGGTACATATAGGACTGGGAATCTATCGCTATCGAGTACTCCCGGCTGTTATTTACTATCCAGATTATCCGCTGACTGGCTCGGTGTTTGAACTAGTTTGAATATATATTTTCTGACGTATTAATGTGTGGGAAAGGACAAAACTGACAGTGCAAACTGCATGTCACAGGGCGTGACCACCTGATCCATGTTTTAGTTTCCTCTTGCGACAGGTTTCACATTATTGGGACCATTGGGAGAAAATACTCAAGACATTATACTCATGCTACCGTTTGGGATAGAATGATGACAAATTGTACTTCGTGGGGTTACCATGTTTCCGCAATTGTTGATGACATATTTATATATCTTCAACACACTGGTATGTAAAAGTGTTTTATACATTGTAATTGTTCTAGATGCTTCCAAGCGTCTGAAACACACGTTGGTGATTTTTTTTTAGATTCACATCGTTAGAATATGCAGGTTATGTCCAAAGGTCCTTCAGGAAATCAAGTTATCTCCTTACCGTGGATGATCAAGTTTTAGTCATGCCATTATAACTCTATAGGTTTTTAGCCTAATCTCAGGCTTGTCATGATACGGTATCGGACATGAATAGCTGGTAATGAATAGTACAGTTGTTGACACTGACCGTGGAAAACAGGGAACCAGTCATTTGTGGCAATCAATATGTCGTTTTCTGCTGGAATAGCTGTAAATACTCAATTTCGTCTCACAACTAGTGTATTACAAATGTGGCAACTGTAACAGTCTCATAACAAACACGTTGCTTTCGAGAAGCTTCGTTATTGCATAACATTCCATTTATTGAAGGGTTTATAACATTTAGTGATATGTCCCTGTCGATGTTTATTCATTTCTTGGACTAAGGTGTACCCTCACTTCATGAGGGAGTGAGTGAGTGAGTGAGTGAGTGAGTGAGTTAGGAGATAAACCTACTGTGTTTTGAATTTTTTTAATATTTCCACTGTAGAGTAGATATCTCTTATTTAAATTTGGAACTGAGCGCTTTAGCAACAGTGGGACTACATCGAATTTCAAAACATGGAAGGTTTATCGCTTTTCTACCATGAAGGCAACAACGCTTTGAAAACGTTATTCTCTTGCAACACGTAACAGAACCGGGCACAAAGGTCTGCAATATTAGAACATTCCGACAAGTGACAACAGGTAGTAAAATGTGTAACAGATATGAATAAAGCTCATCATTTAAATACCCATAGTCTTGGGAAATTCAAAATACATGTAGGTTTTCATAACACATAGTTTTTCAAAAACCCACCAAACTTAGTCCAAAGATAAATGTTTATTTTCATGGCAACCTGCTCTGCGCTGGTTCGACTCAGCGAGTCATTTCTTGGAAATCAACGAGAGAAGTCATTTTTTGGAAATCGAGTCTGCCATTTCCATTGTAGGGGTGACAGGTTGTTAAATAGTTATAAAAATGCTGAACGAATATAGTTCTCAAAAAAACTTTTTGAATTATCATTCTACTATTAATTTTACATGAGTAAGTTTTATTAGGTTTGCAATTACCCCAGTAGATAATTGAAAAGAACAAAATAAATGCCTCTCCACCTCGAACTTGGATGTGGCCGAACTTGACCTAAATCACGCTTACTCACTTCTCACAACTGGCAATGCCTGACAGTGTTGTGATAACATTTTGTGCCTCAGACAAGTTACTAGAGCAAGATGACAACCCCGATCTTTGATGTGGTTCAGCATTAACCTGTAGATTTAGTGGAAATGAGCCTGCTGGTGCAATGCGATTGCCAATGGAACTGAGTATGACTGATGAAGCCGCTTTTTAGGCTAAAGACAAGCCGGCTATTTTGACACAGGAATCTGCATGATTTGACCTGTCACTTTCAAGATTTCAGGGATTCAAAGCCTATGTGTGAAAGCAATGATACCTTTGTGACTCAGACATAGTGGTTCGTGTATGAGTTTCATTATTGTGCTTGTCCTGAAATGAATTTCATCAAGTTAGAAAAGCTGTGACTTCAGTGATGTCGGGACTGACGTCACAGCGTTTCAAACTTGATGAAATTCATTTGTCATTGTTTTCGTGGCATTTCGAAGGGACCAGTGTTTTCTGATGGACTTTCAAATCAGTCATTGTCGGTTATTGCATCGAACATGTCCCTAAAAGTTTCATAAACAGTTAATTTGCATGCAAAAAAAATGCCTTAGTAAAGTATTGTAATCTCATCATCGAAGCAGTCAGGGTTACGGTCTAGAACATCCAATATCAAACTACCGTACTTCCTCTATTAGACGCTGGGCCGTCTATTTATTTCGCGGGAACCCTTGACACGGCGTGTAATGGAGACCTGCCTTGTATTTGACACCCGGCGTGTAATAGGGGAAATATATATACGTTTTACAGTTTACATAGGGCCGATCGATCGGCAGCCATTTTTGTATGAATCGATATGTAGGCTATGGATGTATTCATACGCACGGTTTTGTGTGTGAAAAGGCTTGATATATTTTAAAGGGGTTTCCCTTGCAAAAAGGCTCTTTTTAACTAATCAGAATCAAGCATTCATCAATGTCATGGACGAATATGGTTTTATGCCACCTTTAGCAATATTCCAGGAATATCACGGCGGGGGACACCAGAAATCAGCTTCACACAAGGTACGCATTTTGGGGAATCGAGCCCGGGTCATCGACGCGACGAGCGAACGCTTTTATTACTAGGCTACCCCACCGACCCCTCACTTCATGAATAAGAATAATGCTGCTAAGGTGTATTGTCGTTAAATGAAACAGAGACAGATAGATTTAAAAGAAACACAGTTCACTTCATAATCCTCGAAGACAAGGCTCAGAAGTACTCTCTCTCTTGCAGCAGTGGGGGCAATAGACATTTTATTTGAGGCATAAACTTTAAAAGAAGCAAGTCTAGATTTTCCTCAGGTGCTGAGTCTCCCATCTCATTTGGTGCTCCTTTTAAATGGATTTATTTTATTCTATCAAACTTACATATTTTAAGAGACTAAGCGTCAGTCTAGCCCACACCTACACATGCGTGTCGTGGGAGGCGACGACAGACAAAGACGTTTATTCACATAAATAGGGCACCGTTAACCCATTAAAATATCATCGCAGGTTCTGGCAATGTGACAGTATTAAATCTGGGCTTCTTGCGTTGAGCCGCAACACCACATGAGTTAAATTACACAATCTCGACAAAATTACATGGTAGATTGAGCCATCCGTTCGCTAGTAGTTCATTTGTATGTAGTATTATGTCATCATTTCTTAGGATTTGTGATGATACCTATTGTAAGAAAAAGGAAAAAAACGTGCCGACAGGTCTGTATGGTGATACCTTATATATTCGGAGCATCACTAACAATTACACAGCCGAATTGCACATGTTTTTGATAAGGTGGGTTGTGTCTATTGACAAATGACAAATTGTCAACGCATTTGTATTTACTGTCTATAAAATAATTAAATAATACTACATAATTATAAGTTTTGATATTACTGAAGAGCTGCGCGCGATCACGATGATGTTCAGACGATGGGGAAATCTCCCTCTGGTCCATATAACTGAAATCGACTAATTAAACATTTGCACCTCGATTTGTTACAGCACAAAGTTAGCTGTACAGTCTACACAATCGCGTCATTACAGTTTACATCGGGATTTCAATTATTTCAGAAAAATTAAGAACAAAATGATGCTTACTTGTGGTCTGCAAGTAATACCAGTCGATACTTGAACACTAAGCCTCTGGTCACACTTTAAAGCTATTTGTTGTTTTTCATAAATAATTATGTCATTGTTGGTCCCTTTGAGTATTCGACGCTAAATATGACAAAACACCCAATATGAATTTTCTCCTTTCAAACACTTTGTATCATTTCTTTTGGACATTAGTGTATGTAGCTATCGTGAACCATACTATTATCATTCAACCTGGATGTATCCTAGTTCTTGTTGCCAGGGACATCCAGAATATATCCCCATGCATATAAGACAGCTTTGGCCTAGATCAAGTTACTCTCAGGCCTCGATATAGGGAATTAGCTTTTGGGAGGTGGCCTTGAAACAAGAGAGGAGAGAGCTGAGAGGTCCATGGTTTATACAAGCAAGTGTCATATAATTCAATCATATATAATATGACATTCAATGATAATAATAATGATAACACTATCCCAATACAGTTTCAATCTTGGCCTGGGTACAAATGCAATGTATGTTATATTGGAGTGTGTACGGTAGTAAATACGCACAAAGTCATTAATACAAATGATACAACATTTACTAGAGTAATAACGGTAATGACAAATAACATAAGTTTCTAAGTAATGATATAAACAGCTAATAATAATGCCTTTTGGTAATATTATCGTAATACAGTTTCCAGTCTAGTAAGCAATGCAATGTATGTTATATTGGAGTGTGTACGGTGTACGATAGCGTTATTATACAAGGGATACACGTTTACTGAAGTAATGAGGCATTGACAAATAACATGAGTTTACAGATAAATTGAGTAATCCTAACATTTTGATAGAGCATGTAAGGTACAACCTGCATGACAATTATTTACGTCGTTGGATGTCGTGCCAAATTGGACAAACTACGGGAAGAATGTTTGATTAAGGTTTACACCAAATTGATAGAAAGAGAAATATGTACGTTGGGCATATACGGTAATCTGAGTGGTCAGGCGAGGCACAAGACATTTACTTTGGTAAAGACGGTAAACATTCATATGTGTATTTTTAGTAATACTTTTTATAACATCATAGTCTCGGCAAATACGGTAGGTAAAATAGCCGGGTAATTGTTCAGAGTAAAGATGCTAAGGTTTACGATAGAAGATATAGCTCAGTTTTAGAGAGAATATTAAGTTTCATTAGTGATCCTATTTGGTGACTACAGTAATCTATCATGAGGGAGCGTAATTATTTCGGCAAAAACGGTAAATAAAATAGCAGGGTGATTAGTCCGCATAAAGATACGAAGGTACGCGGTAGGAGAAGGAGAAAGGCTGTTTTGTACTGTATATAACTGAGTAAGGAAAGAAACTTATTACAGTATTTAAATACTTATACATGGTGTTAAAACATAATAAAATCAGAATGCGTTGTTGTTGTAGCTTATACTGAAAGCACGTACGGGAGGTAAGTCTACTCATATAACATTTGATGAGCGAACTGGTGTAAATATCAATTGATTGACCTACCTATAACAGAAATATTAGTTGCTGAATCTTTTTGTGACAAAGCTACATGTACGCTACGCCACAGTTCGAAAATCCTGAATGGTTATACATTGTTGAACATAGACATAGAATGGGGATATTATAGCCGATGTGGAAAAGTGGTAATGGAATATTGGTTTTGTACATAAAGACATATAACTGGAGGAGCCCACGTCGCAATATGCCTAAAACATTATTGGATAGTACCTAAGTATTAAACGATAAATACTATATTATCAACAGGCGTTTAGAACAAACATGTATTTGCGCATATTAGATAGAACGTTACACTGTGACAGTACTGATTCACTTATTTAAACTTAACTCTAACATTTTCTAGACAATAATAACAACCAAATAAGCATCGTAGACATAAAATAACAAGTCGTCTTACCTTGAAACAAGAGAGGAAAGAGGTGTGAGGTCCAAGGCTTATTCAAGCTAGTGTTCTTGTGACAGCTCTAATGTATAACATTAATATTTTCTCTGATGTTGTGGGTTTGACACGATGGTATCTGGCCAATGCCGATAACGTTTACAGCGCGCAGTTTGTGGTAAGCAGCTGGTGTCAGCCTGGCCTACTGAGAGATGATATTAAGAACTGTTTAGAACGTGGTTAAACACATGTCTGCTGCCAAGCGAATAGGTATTCACGACAGAAGAAGGGAATGGAAAGATGGTAATCTCAGTATTGCCGAACAAAAGTTCATTTTAATTATAGTTTGGAAGATCGTTAATCATGCGTTATCTACCATAAGTTAATTTATGGTTCTTGTAAATGAGTTTGCTGAGGGAACGCCGCTGCGTTCGACTCGTGTCATGATAAACGAGCTGTACCGTGCCGACTGACTTGCCAATATGAGGATTTCCGTTGTTAAGGATAATTTGTGAAAAATTTAAAAAAAGCACGGGTATGGTGCTGACAAACCTAGAAACATAATCTGGGCGAACCGAGATCCGAACCCACAATCATAGGTTTCTGGCGTGATCAAGGGACGCAACTCTGCAAAGCTAATCCCTTCTCCTCAGACAACAGGGCCACCTGTGTCCCCGTTGTTCCCTCAAAACGTCAAAGTTATTGTTATCAGGTGAGGCTGAAATTTCCAAGAATGAAACTTCTGAAACATTGCTGTTAAAAGACCCTCTGAACACTTTACATGCCTGTATATAAATAGACCTGTGTCAGAGGACATGTAAAGAATTACAGGAAATGGAAAGGTGACGGTCAGTAGATCAAAAACAAAGAACCTGCGACATGGAAATTATATTGATAAAGTGTATTGGTTGACAACGTATTATTATAGATTGTTAATGAGCTCACAAACACATAAATACAAGAAAATGTTTACGGGATGTCAGTTCTAGGACTAATTACATATTAATTCAGTTTCACTTGGACAACATAAAACGAAGCAACATGGAAATTACATCCTCTAACTACACAAGTTCTATTTTATGACTCAGTCTTATCAAATTTGCATAGTTACATGTGCGTTTATCAGGTTCGTATGCAGTGTCATTGACTGATTAACTTAGCGGATTTTGTTTACTATCGAAACTGTAGCAAATACACAGTCAAAGATTCGTTAATCCGACACCCGTTAATCCGACAATCGGCTTTATTAGACACTTATGATGGGAACCGATTAAATCAGTGTTTTTAAGACCCGTTAATCCGAAAGTCTCGCACTCCGACTCCGACTCCGACACACCTAATTTGCAACGAATTGCTGAAATCACTTATTGGTCAGTCTCGTTGATCCGGCATGGTGTACTCACGAGTACACAGCCGGGTTTTGTTATTCGGCGAGTAGCTGCATATTACAACGGCTGCAAATATATACTTGCTTACCAATAAACGATTACTGCTTTAAATAAACAAAACCGTGGGTATAGACCAAACTCTATCGGACCAATGTCCCCGAGAAAATGGCACTCCACAGGGCAGTATCCTCAGCCCCACCCTCTTCAATATAATGATAAACGATCTATACGAGGGCCTATCCCCTAAAGTAAACACATCAAAATTCGCGGATGATGGAGCCATCTGGATCCGCACTAAAAGCATGAAAATTTACTCCAAAAATCTCTTAATAAAATACAACAATGGGCTGACAAATGGGGCTTCTCCCTTAACTCAGAAAAAACAACAGGAATAGTATTCAAACATAAAAACATGAAACCCGCCTCCCCAATCCTCCAACTAAACAATCAAACAATCAAATTTCAAAAACAAACCAAATTCTTAGGACTTATTTTCGATGAACATCTCACCTTGGATGCTCACATCCAAAACCTAACAACTAAATGCAGTAAAGACCTAAACACCCTAAGATGCCTAACTGGCTCTAACTGGGGAGCCTCCAAAGATACTCTCCTCTCTCTCTACATATCACTAATTAGATCAAAACTAGACTACGGCTGCGCCATATACAACACCCTAAACAACTCCCTATCTAAAAAACTTGACTCAATACAATATCAGGCTCTCAAACTAATTACACGCACCCAACATGGCACCTCCTACACCTCACTTCAGGCCTTAACAGGAGAAATGCCGCAGTCTACGCAGGGAACAGCTAAGCTTAAATTTCTGGGCCGCGTCCAAATCAAACCCTCTCATCCAAAACTTAATAAACCAAAACATCAGCCCTAAAAACCAAGCTCTAGCTCGTAAACACCCCTTACTTACCCCAATATCCCAAAGAATAACAAACTACCTAAATGAACACCAAATTAAAAATCTTAAACAAAACTGCAAACAATCAAATATCTTCACCCCTAAACTTAAAATACCCAAAATAGACACAACACTAGCTAGCCAAATAAATAAACAAACCGACCTAAACATAGCTAAAACTACCACACTAGCATACATACACGAAAATTTGCCAAATTGGTGTCACATTTACACGGACGGATCCTCAGATCCGACCTCCAAACACACGGGTTTCGGAGTCCATACCACACAACCAACTAAAACCACACAATCCTTCCGACTCCCAAATAACCAATCAATATTCACGGCAGAACTAATGGGCATGGCCTCAGCCCTCCATAATCAAGAATCCAAAAACAAAACAAAAAATCCTAATACTTACCGACTCCCTAAGTGGACTGCAAGCCCTCCAAAACAAAAATACCAAAAACCGACCTAAATTAATAAATCAAATACTTAAAAGTTCCAACGACCTAACTAAGGCAGGCAAACAAATAACCTTCTTGTGGATACCCGCCCACGTAGGAATATACGGTAATGAAAACGCCGATAAAGCAGCTAAACTATCCCTCAAAATCCCAGAAATAAGCTTAAACTTACCCATCTCAAAATCAGAAATTAAAAGTGTAAACAAGCAAAAAATCACCAAAAAAATGGCATAACCTATATCTAAACTTAAATTGCCAAATCAAAAAAGTGCTCAGCAAACCACTAACCAAACCAAACATTCTCCATCCATAAAAAAAAAACGACAGAGTAATCACTAAACTCCAAACAGGACACACCAACCTAAATAACCACCTAAAAAAATAAAAATCACACTACAGGTAACTGCCCACACTGCAAACAACTAGAAAACCCAGAACACGCACTCATCCACTGCACACACTACCTCACACATCGAACCGCATTACAAACCACCCTCAATCTAAACAAGGCTCTCACTCTAGAAGCAATACTAAACCCACAAAATAAACTAGAAAACTTCAAGGCCTTAGGCGTATTCTTAATCAAAACGGAACTAATAGAACGCATCTAAAAACGTAATAACCTACCAAATCAAAATCACATAAACAAACAAACATCCACCATACCCAGCTCCCTTAGTTCTCCTCCCCAACCCCATCGGCATCTATTCCAAATCTCAAAATTCCCAAATTATATATAAGCAACCCCTAAACCCCCCTCTTGGGTTGGACAGACCACCTTCGCCCCTTTCGGAAACACATTAAATGGCCTGGACGGGCCCATGTGCGAAATACGCATCAGTCGGAAAGCGCACGTTAAATCTCCAAAGTAAGTAAGTAAGTAAGTAAGGTAATCGAGTCTGGGCAGGATACATCGGTATTTAATGGTCTCAGCAACGATCAACGTTGTCACGATGACACACAATCAGCCAGGTCAATCATTGGACCCAACACTTTCTAGTCGCGCGCCAAAGTCCCAGCTTCGATTCCCCGCATGGGTACAATACGTGAAGCGCATTCTGGTGTTCCCCGCCGACATAATGCTGGAATATTGCTTAAGGCGGCATAAAACTCACTCACTCAATCTATTTTGTCGTTTGTTACAAAACAAACATGTTTGTGAAGGGTATGTATTCTCCCCCCAAAGCCCCCAAGGTGATGTGCATCGCGCAGAATACACGTAAAATCCAGTGCTGCATAGTTTACCCTTGGAATATGAGCACCATGGGTTAAAGTGATATGTGATATTAACATGGCATGTGTTGGTGTCATTATACACGGACGTTTGTGTTACATCTCATCTAAACGTATTCTGTTTATTTAATAGTTGCATTCAATTGAAAACAATCGTACAAGCCACATGTCATGCTGTGCCTTGCTCACTCTCAATTATTTTCAGGCTTCCGTGATTAAGCTAATCTTAACTATGAGTTACAACAAATCATCAGTATGCAGTTACTCAATCATCCCCATCCCGCGTGAAACACTATTATCATTCAACCTGGATGTATCCTAGTTCTTGTGGCCAGCACATCCAGAAGATATCCCCATGCATGTGTACCTCGTCTCTCAGAGGTTTTCTTAGTTATAACTTTGTCATTATATTTTTATTCATTATGAATCAGAAAGATAAATCAATGTTTTGGAATACCTAATGACGTGCGCGTGATCACGTGACAGATACGGTGAAGACGATTGCGATAACGGGTACTGTAGAGTTTGTTATATTTCCATTGTTTTCATTCCCACTTGTCGCTGTGTAACAGATCCTCTCAAACCTTTCTCCTTGAACCAAGATGAGCGCCTTTCCTCTTAGTTTGACAAAATTCAATGTCGGCAGTACATTTAACTTAGAAGTTAGAATAATCCTGAACTAAAGTGGTGACGACGGCGCCAAGTGACCGCCTGCTGTTTTCTAAAACGAGAACATTCAAATCATAAGCGCCTCAGCAAGAGCGGTGTCACCATGGTTTTACAGTCGTAATCTATTTCGCACGTGCTGCACGAAGTTTCTTGTCACAACAAGACGGGTAACCAATTTTATCAACAATCTCCAAGCTGGTCTGTGTATACTACCAAATAAGTCAGGTGCTGTATGCCCATATCAGTATATTATCATGTACAAAGCAGAAGAACATTATCACAATAATGACAACTCCGGAAAATGTTTGAATGATCTTCAAAGCATGCGCCTAGAACACTTCACACAGCTGCCGAATGAGGCCACCTGGCCACGTGACACAGTGTTATTGGTTTGCCAAGCAATGTACATGTTGCTCGTTATACCGTGTTTCTGTTATAAGACGACGTGTGGGAGCAGTAACTCCCTGTCATCGCCTTCAGTGTGATTATCACGCAACGTTTAAGTAAATCAAAATAGCATCCGCAAATATATCTGATGGTGTAGTATCATTTTCTAATGTTGATATGTTGATATGTTATATATCAAAAGGCCTTCTTCACTTCTGTGATGTGATTGTTTTTTGTTACATTGTTTGTAGTTGAGCAGATTGTAGTTATCTATAAATCACGAAATCATCTAAATATCATGATACACCGTAATCATCACTGTTTGCTTATGTACATGTAAACTACATTCATATGTTGTAGGTATACATCTGAAGTATGACAAAGACAGAGTCAATCTCGAAAAAGTCCACATCAACACAGAAGGAGACCTGGTCAACTGGAAGTCTGACACCAGACCTGCACGGGAGGGGAGACTGAAGACGTACACTGGCACATGTAGCACTGCCCCCCTCCCCCGGACTGGCTGTCCCCAGTACTGGGAGGTAATGAACAGGGTCAGTCTGCACAAACCACTCACAGAGGAGGCCCTCATCCTGGAGGTGTGTGTGTGCAGGGAGGAGCAGAGGGACGTGTCTCATTGTATCAATCCACAACCCAGCTCCTACAGCCTGGATGTCGCCTACTGTACTTCACACGGCGGGATATGCAGGAAGGCATGGAAGGAGGAGAAGCGTGTGCTTTGTCTGCCTGACATTCTCCCCAACACAGCAGGGGCATCACACACACTACATTACGGTGTTGTCTATGATGACGTCAGGAAGAAGATTGTCTTCATTGATGTGAAGGAGAACAAAGTGATGTCGACGTTAGACAATGTAGACTCTAGTCAGCCACTGTGGCCGATGTTCGGGGTGTATAACCCATCTCTCCTCACTGTCAACATGACACTTGTAGTGGGCAGCGACATCAACATGACAGAGGAGAAGAAAGCAATGATTGTCAAGGCGCTGTCGTGATGGTAACAATGATTCTAAAGGCGCTGTCGTGATGGTGGCAATGATTGTCAAGGCACTGTCGTGATGGTGACAATGATTGTCAAGGCGCTGTCGTGATGTCGTGGCGTGAGTGAGGTGGCCATGATGTGGATAATGAACAAATATAGACTTGTAGATATTTACTACTCAGAAACAACTATATGACAAACAAATAACTTATGTATGACGGGAGGCTTTCAGTATGAGCTGACTGTATAAAATATCCTCGTGTATCCATGTAGTGGCCATGTATTCTACTCACAGTTAAAAACAACTGTCATTGAAAATTATGAATAGTTAAGATGAAACAGATAGTATTTTCCAGTTACTGACTATCAGTCTGAAGGCAACACACATCCAATGATACCACACAAGAATGAAATAACTGAAGCGTTCGTAAAATGCACGAGATCAACAATTTTGAGAGGCAGATAGTGACAACAAAGATGAAAACAATATATTGTGACTTACTATAAATACAAGTGAGCGAGTGAGTTGAGTTTAACGCCGCTTTTAACAGTATTCCAGTAATTTCGCTTCATGTCAGCTTAATGTGGAAGAAAAGCCCGAAGTGATGCAGGCCTCAGACATTTACCACTTCGATGAAACCCACGAGCAAGGGTATGGTGCTGACAAACATAGAAACATAATCGGGGCGAACCGGGATTCGAACCCACAATCATAGGTTTCGGGCGCACCCAAGGGACGCAACTCTGCACAGCGAATCGAGGCGCCTTAGACGACTGGGCCACCCGTGCCCCCAATAAATAAAAGAAGATCGGGGGATCAAAATTGGGTCTCCTATGTACGCATTTATTATTATTATTTGGCATGGTCGCGCTTTGAATAATAATGTTGACACTTTTTGCTTGTTAAGTACAAGCGTCAATGTCTCTTACAAGATCTCAAAGGTGACAAAGACATGTATTTGGAACATTCAAACAGAAATGTTAAGACATTTATCAACAAGACTGATTCAATAAAATACGAGTCAAAATGTTTACATTATTATTCAATGATTCAATGTATTTTTGCACCCGTGATATATATTGTATGAATTAAATCAATACAGCTACATCGAATGTTGATCTCTTAAAGATGTAATGTACGTGATCGCTACACTTGAGCAGCAAGACTTTCTAAAAGTCCCCTGAGATTGATACACAGCCTGTTTATGTAATTCACGTATTATCAATATGCTCTGAATTGAACATATATATCAATACTTTGGTAATGAATCATCTCATGAAAGGTATGATCTACTCCTTATTAATGTGGAAATAATATTTTAGCTGAGGAGGAAAACGGCTTCAGAAAAAAAGGCGCTGTTTGGATCACCTCTACAGCATTTGTACAGTAATCAAAAACAGAAAACAATCAAAATTATCAACATTTTGCTGTTTTATTGACATGAAAAAGGCGTTCGATAATGTGAACATAGATTGTTCATGGTTTAAAATATTAAAAATGGCATAAATGGAAAAATGTTTGAAGCTGTTAAAAGTTTATACAGCAATGTGAAGTGCGATGTGAGAGTAAATGGTTTGTTTTCACCCTGGTTTAAGGCCCCACAGAGACTAAAGCAAGGATGGCTTGTGTCTCCATTATTGTTCTCTATTTACATTAACGACCTGGCGGACAATATAAAAAGCATGAACTGTGGTGTTGACGTAAATGATTTAAATATTGGTATTATGTTATATGCTGATGCTATTTTATTATTGGCGCCCACGGAGGACAAACTGCAAAATTTGTTAAACATGGTTAATGAATGGTGTCAAAAGTGGAGACATACAGTTAATCCTACAAAAACTAAGATTGTTCAGTTTAGGCCCACCAATACAAATTACTCCAAAACCAACTTTTCAATTGGAGAAACTCTTTTGAAGTATAGTAACAATTATAAATATATTGGTTTGTGGCTCAACGAACACATGGACTTTAAGTTCACAATTAATGAATGGCTAAATCGGCAAGCCGAACTTTTGGTGTTTAATGTACAAAATATTTTGATGCTGGTGGTTTTACTTATGCAATTTACACTAAATTGTATGAATCCTTGGTTCAGCCTTTTATGCAATATGGTGCTTCCATCTGGGGGTTGTATGAACATTAAAAGTTAAAGCAAAACAAAGCATGTAATTTTTTTCTCGTCCTTAGACGTAATGCGTCAAATGTCGCCGCCAGGGGAGACATGGGTTGGAAATCATGTGTCACTAAGCAACGCATAGAAGTATTTCGTTTATTCTTCCACCTTAACAGTATGGAAATTACACGATTGCCCCGTGTCATTCATGCTTGGTCAAGTAAAAGAGGGCGCTCATTGGAAAAGGAGGTTTACAAGCTAGCTAGAAACTTAAACGTCGTCGACTTGATCGATGTCCATTCGATGACACGTGGTCAGTTCACTCTGATTATGCAAAAAAAAATTCAAGTGGATGAAACTGCTTGGTTTTCAGAGCTGTGGAATGATGCTAATTACCCTAATGGTAATAAGCTGAGGACCTATAGATTACTTAAGACGGATCTAGCGCCTGAGCCCTATGTCTTATCACATTATATCCATAGAAGCACCAGAAAATATTTGGCAATTTTACGCAGTGGCAGCCTCCCCATTAACATTGAAAAAATGAGGTACAGTCGTCCCCCTGTCCCCCTTCAGGATAGACTTGCCCTTTTTGTTTTAACTCAGTAGAGACTGAGGTCCACTTCTTAATTGATTGTAACATGGATGATGATTTACGTTATGATGTAATGAACGCTATGTGTGAATGTATGCCAGATTTCAAAAACTTATCTTCAACCGAGAAATTTATAACATTACTCAGATGTGAACACGGATGTTATACTCTTTGTAAGCTAATTGATCAAATGTTCCAAAGACGCTTGTCACTCATTTGTTTCTGTGTGCGCTTTTCTGCATGTATGTCACTATGCTTGCGAATTGTAGTATTTCTTCTTGTGATCAATGTTATACTTGTAATGTTTATGTTGAGTGTCGGTGAGGAAAATGCACCCCTGTTTTGTGTGTGTGTGTGTGTGTGTTGGGGGGTGGGTGGGGGGGTGGGGGGGTGTGGGGGGGGGGGGGGGGGGGTGGGGGTTATAATGTACGTATTGTGTGTGTGTGGGCGTGTGTGTGGTATAATGTACGTATGGTATGTGTGTGTGCGTGCGTGTGTTTGTGTGTGCGTGTACTTGTGCGTGTGTGTGTGCGTGTGTGCGTGGTATGGTGTTGGGTGGATGGGTATCTACGTGTTTGTGTATGATTGCGTGCGTGACTTTATAAGTAATTTGGCGTGTGCGTGTGCGTGTGCGTGCGAGCGTGCGTGTTCATAACCCAACCTTAATTTTAAACATTGTGTTAGTTTATGTTTTATTTTACCTTATCCAGATCATGGCGTTATAATTTGCTTTTATGTCTAAGTGTCTCGTAGGCCATACCTGGTCGGACGTTATATTTTATTGTTCGTGTACGTGTTTTAGTATGAAGTGTATATAACATGTGATACTATAATAAACATTATTCTCGCTCTCTCCCCTCATCTTTATGCCTTTCAAAGACTTCTTAAACACAATTTTCAGTATTAAGAACCAGTCAGGTGTGATATAATGCAACAACATACCCCATAGCACATTTCTGTCCTTTCTCAATTTGTCTCTTGTATACGGCCAGGGCATTGTCCAATTCTGTACATTTCTCCTTGCGCACCTGTCTGTTGCCACCACTGCTTAGCTGCATCACAGTTCACTTTTCAGATGGGATGGGAGCCGGCACTCTGAAGACTTAGTTTCCCATCCCACCCCTTGACATGATTAGTTGCACCTGGACCAACGGTGCCGTAGTGGTTCCACAAACTGCGACCATGGTCACCTTCCTTTCCAAAACGTATTATTTCTGTTAGCTGTACTGTTGTGCCATATATTTCACATAGGGCTAAGAGGTTATATGAAATGCTTTGTTGTAAACCCGTCATCATTCTCAATGTCAAGGTTCACTGTCAACTACATGTATGTCCACTGTTAATGTGTATATGTTGTACTTTTGTCCAATTATCCTTATATACTAATAAGATGTCTCTCTCTCTATATATATACTGTGATCCTATCAGTTACTGATCAGTGAATATCTTTATGTGATATAACTGCTAAGTCTCCTAACTTTGCACACAAAAAGCCGCGTCCATGTTGTAGTTGATAGAGAGAGGGGGCAGTGTTTCGATCCCCTGACCACGTCATACCAAAAGACATTACATGATGGTATTTCTTGTTACCCTGCCTGGAGCGCGACATTAAGTGTGCTAGCACTACAAACACAGTGCATCCGCACACATACAAGCAGCCAGACACGTGCATGCAACAATCATGATCTCATTCTCACCTTACCATGTTGTGTTTCAATAACTCAATTAACCTATCGATACATGAGTCAAAACTTTTAGCGCTAGGATGTACCGGCCAGAATGGACAAACCAAGGACTGGTCGGCTCGGGGTCTATACTGTGTCTGAGTGGGGTGTCCATGTTAAACTGCGGCATGGTATCTCAGTAGGCTAACACTATAAAACTGACATGATATAAGTATGGACTGGTACAAACAGCCACACATGTGTAATCCTTATTTGGTAATAAACAGACAAGTCACCTTTACTTCTGTGAAAAACACAAAATGGAGAGGCGGAATTTTAGTTTGAAATCAAACACAATCTAAAATCTGAGTGAAGCCTATTGCCCGAATGAATTCTTAACTCGATTGTGTAAGTTGAATGCTTCTTGCCATCAACATGTGATGGATGAGGATATGATCACAGTTATCTTTTGTTGGGTGAATTACACTTGGGTTTTCACGTCATGTATTATTATTTTGCATTTTGTTTCATGCAGTATGTTATGTTAGAAGTGACTGGCTTGACGAATGTCTATGTGTATTAATATGGTAGTTACACACTTCTATAAATATGACAAACAGTAAAATCAGCTAAAAAGACTTCTTGTACACTGACCATTGTTTGCAGTTTTAAGTTGTGGGAGATATAGGACTTGATGTTGATGAAGCATCACAATCACATGTACCGTTATCTCACATACACTTGTATTATTGATGTCATATAGTCTAAATATATATTTTATCATATGATCAAAATGATTTCCCAAAATGTTGATGGCCCTGAATGTTGTTTGAAATATTTATTCATTCTACCTCTGCTCGTGGGTTTCAACAAAGTGGTAAACATCTGAGACCCACATCACTTGATTGCAGTCAACATGAAGCTGACACACCGTGATATAACTGAAATACTCAAGTGACCCTTAACCCCACTCACTTAGTAATGATCTATCAACATGATGGGTTAACGTGTACAATATCTTCAAACATACACCTACATTTCAATATCTGTGACAGGCCCATGACGAGAGACGTGGTTACTCTTGTCCTAACATATACTTAAAGATAGTCCATATGGTTAACTAAAACATCAACAGTCGGGCATCCAAATCACTATATTATGACACAACAAACGTCGGATGTACAAACTGACCAAATAACGCATATTCAGACACACAAAAACAGTCGGATATGACAAACAGTTCAGGTACACACCTGGGACACACCAGACAGTGGAACAATACCACATATGTTTGTCGAACAAACAATCCAGAGACAGACTACCAATGGATTTCATAAACCTTAGAACGAATAAATATTCCCACATAACCGACAGGAGTACATGGAGA
This sequence comes from Haliotis rufescens, assembly GCF_023055435.1. NCBI lineage: Eukaryota > Metazoa > Mollusca > Gastropoda > Lepetellida > Haliotidae > Haliotis > Haliotis rufescens. The sequence continues at coordinate 11,711,554 of NW_025964383.1, forward strand.
TATACAAACAACATGCATCAACAGTCTCGCACAGATGCAGACAGACAGTTTTGCTGATTTGCCTGATCCAGGTCGCATGATAGTTCATGGTCTATATCAAACGAATAACTCATGCTGGGTTGTATGTTCAGTATCAACCACTGGTTTACCTCTCCCATGCTGGGTTGTATGTTCAGTATCAACCACTGGTTAACCTCTCCCATGCTGGGTTGTATGTTCAGTATCAACCACTGGTTTACCTCTCCCATGCTGGGTTGTATGTTCAGTATCAACCACTGGTTTACCTCTCCCATGCTGGGTTGTATGTTCAGTATCAAACACTAGTTTACCTCTCCCATGCTGGGTTGTATGTTCAGTATCAACCACTGGTTAACCTCTCCCATGCTGGGTTGTATGTTCAGTATCAACCACTGGTTTACCTCTCCCATGCTGGGTTGTATGTTCAGTATCAACCACTGGTTTACCTCTCCCATGCTGGGTTGTATGTTCAGTATCAACCACTGGTTAACCTCTCCCATGCTGGGTTGTATGTTCAGTATCAACTACTGGTTAACCTCTCCCATGCTGGGTTGTATGTTCAGTGCCTACCACTAGGTTACCTCCCATATACTGGATTGTATGTTCAGTAAAAAACCACTGGTTTACCTCCACATGTTTGGTTGTATGTTCTGTGTCAACCACTGGTTTACCTCCACGTGTTGGGTTGTATGTTCAGTATCAACCACTGGTTTACCTCCACATGGTGGGTTGTATGTTCAGTATCAACCACTGGTTAACCTCCACATGTTGGGTTGTATGTTCAGTATAAACCACTGGTTTACCTCTCCCATGCTGGGTTGTATGTTCAGTAACAACCACTGGTTTACCTCCACATGTTGGGTTGTATGTTCAGTATCAACCACTGGTTTACCTCCACATGTTGGGTTGTATGTTCAGTATCAACCACTGGTTTACCTCTCCAATGCTGGGTTGTATGTTCAGTAACAACCACTGGTTTACCCCTCATAAGCTGGGTTGTATGTTCAGCATCAACCACTAGTTTCCCTCTCCCATGCTGGGTTGCATGTTCAGTATCAACTATTTGCTTACTTCTCACATGCTGGGTTGTATGTTCAGTATCAACCACTGGTTTACCTCTCACATGTTGGGTTGTATGTTCATTATCAACCACTGGTTTACCTCTCCCATGTTGGGTTGTCTGTTCAGTATCAACCATTGGTTTACTTCTCACATGCTGGGTTGTATGTTTAGTATCAACCACTAGTTTACGTCTCCTATGCTGGGTAGTATGTTCAGTATCAACCACTGGTTAACCTCTCCCATGCTGGGTTGTATGTTCAGTATCAACCACTGGTTTACCTCCCACATGTTGTGTTGTATTTTCAGTATCAACCAATGCTTTACCTCTCACATGCTGGGTTGTATGTTAGGTAGAGGTGACAGTGACCCGGTCGTCACGGGTACTGCAAATCACTCGTAGAATTGAATTTTCGGGATAAGACTATATATTCAAATCCCAGGTTAGCGTGTGATCGATCATACGTTTGTTTGATCCATGCATACTCTTGTGATAAACGTGATAAGACTTTAGGCTTTCCTCCCTTTTAAACTCATACTGACATATATAAACATGGAAGATGTCAGTGGCTTATTTTTGCTTCGATTTCATCATTAGTTTAGATGATCAGTATGTTAATGTTTCCATCTGTATGGGGGAACGTAAGACCATTCTGTACCTTGGAGTTTGTCATCCGTGATCTATATGTCTTGTTTCCTTCTATGTGGATTGACATAGGAGCACTCTGGACCTTGGAGTTTGTCATTAGTTCAGATGATCTATACGTCTTGTTTCCTTCTATATGGATAGACATACGAGCACTCTGGACCTTGGAGTTTGTCATTAGTTCAGATGATCTATATGTCTTGTTTCCTTCTATGTGGATGGACATAGGAGCACTCTGGACCTTGGAGTTTGTCATTAGTTCAGATGATCTATATGTCTTGTTTCCTTCTATATGGATTGACATAGGAGCACTCTGGACCTTGGAGTTTGTCATTAGTTCAGATGATCTATTCGTCTTGTTTCCTTCTATATGGATAGACATACGAGCACTCTGGACCTTGGAGTTTGTCATTAGTTCAGATGATCTATATGTCTTGTTTCCTTCTATATGGATGGATACAGGAGCACTCTGGACCTTGGAGTTTGTCATTAGTTTAGATGATCTATTTGTCTTGTTTCCTTCTATATGGATGGACATAGGAGTACTCTGGACCTTTGTGTTTGTCATTAGTTTAGATGATCTATTTGTCTTGTTTCCTTCTATATGGATGGACATAGGAGTACTCTGGACCTTTGTGTTTGTCATTAGTTCTGATGATCTATACGTCTTGTTTCCTTCTATATGGATGGATACAGGAGCACTCTGGACCTTGGAGTTTGTCATTAGTTCAGATGATCTATTTGTCTTGTTTCCTTCTATATGGATGGACATAGGAGTACTCTGGACCTTTGTGTTTGTCATTAGTTTAGATGATCTATTTGTCTTGTTTCCTTCTATATGGATGGACATAGGAGTACTCTGGACCTTTGTGTTTGTCATTAGTTCTGATGATCTATACGTCTTGTTTCCTTCTATATGGATGGACATAGGAGTACTCTGGACCTTTGAGTTTGTCATTAGCTCAGATGATCTATTTGTCTTGTTTCCTTCTTAATGGGTGGACATTGGAACACACTGGGTTGTCATTATAAGTATGTCCATGAAAGACATTCATAAAGCAGAACAATGAAACAAACGTACACACGAATCTGAAACAGTGCAGTCTGTAACTTTTTTATTTCATACTAAAATACATATAATTAACAATAGATCTAGATTAACCACAACAATCATCCTACAATAAAACAAACTGCAATGCATGAAGTACCAGCATATGCATAAATAATTTTTTGCTGACATAATAACAAATGGCAACAAAAACGTTGCTTAAAAAGAAGGCTAAACTACAATTTAACTTATCCAAACCAATTTAAAAATCAGCTCGACAGTCTTCAAACAAACACACATAAATCGAATTTTTCTAAAACATATCACAGACTTAATACAATTCATAGTTTGTTAGAGCAAAATGGTATTTTTAATGGCTGGGCTTTCACAGAGAAATAAATAATAATCTGAAATAACAGCAGTTTTTATTTGTTTGTTTGTTTGTTTCACGCCGCACTCAGCAATATCCCAGCTGTAAATAATCAAGTATGGACCAGACAATCGAGGTACAGACCTCATGAGCATTGATCTACGCAATTGGGATATGATGACATGCATCAACCAAGTCAGTGAGCATGACCACCTGAATCTCTAAGTCGCTAAGTTCCTGAAGACCATTTCTAAACGAGATCTTCTCAGGTCGTTTTCCTTACTGATTTATTTGCCAACTACTTCCAGTACTGAATGTGAGTGAGTAAATCTTGTTTACCTCCACAGCAAGAAATAAACATGCCTTAAGTTGTGGGTTATTGTTATCTAGTTTCGGCCATGCAAACCAGAGACCCAAGTATGTTCAAGGATCCAAACCAGTCAGGCACGAAGTCAACGAGACTTATAACCATTTTAGCTGTTTGTTAGGATAAGCGTGAGGTACAGCCAATTTATTGCTTATAACCCGATTTTAACAGGGCAGGGATGAGCAAAGGAAGCATCAAAGTAGGCAAATAGTGTAAAGTGCTAAAACTTTCGATTTTCAATTAATGTTTTTGAGAAAAGTTGAATTGTTTTGTCATCCATAAACCAAGTAATCTAACAAATATAAAGTTGTGTTGACTCATATTATTGCATTTGATTTCTGATGATCTCATAAAATAAAATGCATTTCTGAAAAAAAAAAAAATATACAAGATTCAAAACGTTATTGACGTGATTAAGGTGCTCCACGTGTGAAATGGCAGTGGTTTACTCGAAGGGCTAATGCATATATACATGAATGTTGAGTAGGTTAGGGATCTATATAACAGTCTTAATACCTACACATGGACTGGTCATCATTTTAACAGTAGAACAATGGGGATGTCTGTTCTTAAAAGAAAACAACTCATAATACCTCAACTAAAGTTATACCTTGTATTAACTGATGCCGAGGATACTGACTGTGAATCATGATACTGTGATGCACTCTGCATCCTTTGCTGATGAGCACATCCAGTGTATTATCAACACGTGCTACCACACACAGTGTTCGAAACGTATCTGTTTTAGTATCACATATATTATCTAACACATCAAATTGATTTAATGACTAACATCTTCTTTAAAAACAACGATGATCATGACTGTTATTGTTTAACAAACAACACTAAATAACACTAATTCTGTCATCAGAACATTATCTTGCAACTAACATTCCCCTTAAGGAACAGTATGTGGAGAATTATACTTTCAAGTCATAGAGCCCCATATGATATACATCAAGGATACCAACATAGTGCCCACTTCTCCCAAGGAGAATACATAGAAGATACCATGTGTAAGACAGATTCTGATATCAAATGTAGTCAAAATCAGAATTTGATATTAACATACATACAATATTGTTATTTTTACTTAATCTTCTATTTTCCACACATATTACCAAAAGGTAAGTGTGTGGGTGAGTTGGGTTTACTGCCGCTTTCAACAGCACTATCGCAGTGTGTCAGATTAATGTGGGAGGAAAGCCCGAGGTGATACAGGTCTCAGACGTTTACCACTTCGGTGAAACCCACGAGCATGGGTATGGTGCTGACAAACCCAGAAACATAATCGGGGAAACCAGGATTCAAACCCATAATCATAGGTTTCTGGTGTGCCTAAGGGATGCAGCTCTGCACAGCCAATAGCGGCGCCTTATAATAAGATGACTGGGCCACCCATGCCCACTTAAAGGTAAGGATAGGGTGGAGAGCAACCTGTGCCTTGGTAAACAATGCTGTGTGACGTCTCCCAAACATCACTGGCACAATGTGCCGGCAACAGTCTTCTAGCCACAGTCAGTAATAGACATTTATGCATAAGTGGAAACCATGAACTTTAGGAAATCAATTTGTTCATGAAGCTTGATAATGTTTGTTATGAGGGTCAATATGAATATGCCCTGTCAGAGATTTATTGGCAAATATAAGTTAGCTACGCGATAACTGCAAAGAATAGTGAAGAATGAAGCCTTGCTTATTTCACGATAAAACATTGTTCTATCATGACCTCATATCTCGAGATTCGAACATGCGCTCACAACTTGAAGACATCGTATATATGACAACGCTATGTTTGAGAGGGGAGTGTCTAGTGAGTTGTTTCCCAAAGATGTAGCTGGGCAACACAGATTAACGCGATGACCCAACGATCATATCCCAAAACAGGAGAGATATGGTAATTGTTATTTGGAGAAAAGGTACAGATAATCGACGTGAGGATAGTGAGAATATGTGGGAAATACCCATAAAATGGACCTTCTATTGAGGGAGTCATCATTATGTAAATACGGGTAAATATTTTTAAAGCTCGTACATTTTATCATCATTCTTAAACAGGCCGTACATAATGTTGATATCTCATATAAGAAATAAACGAGTCATTGTCATTGTTTAGCTTTCAATAAAATACTGCAGGGAGAATAAACCATGATTTGCAGTGTTTTATTGTACGATAAACAACAACCACGAGTCCTTTTTTACCTAAATGTTCTACAAGCTACCATAATGAACAGGGTGCAAGATATCACATTTGCCATCTAATAATGAGATTCATACAACTGATGGTTAACTGGTCAACACTTATGATCCGCCACTGATTAGGATAGGTAAATATATTACACATATTGTCAGAGAAGTACATATCTTGGCAAAAGTATTGCATCTTTTGCGGAGAAAAAAGGGCAGCCTTTCAGAGGATTCGTTGAAATATTGTGATACTAACGCAGTACACCATCAATGCTTCAATGTCAGTATTAGGGCTAGGTACTAACGGAGTATACCATCAATGCTTCAATGTCAGTATTAGGGCCAGGTACTAATGGAGTATACCATCAATGCTTCAATGTCAGTACTAGGGCCAGGTACCAGTGCAATTGACCATCAATACTTCAATGTCAGACCCAGGTCCAGGTATTAGTCTATTGAATACTTCAATGTCAATATTAGGTCCGAGCACTAGTTAAGTATAAATGCTTTAATGCCAGTATTGTCCCCAGGTGCGTCTAGTGAAATGTTTCAATGACATAAGTAGGCCTATATACTCATGCAGTAGACCATCAATGCTTCCACGTCACTAATAAGGTCAATGTGCTCTTTTACTTGGCCATTACTTCCAAGAGGACTTTAATACTGAATTACCAATGTGTCTGATCCATGATAGTACATGCTTATTTCAGTGTACTGTTTCCACTCAGTACTTGGAGAAGGGGCCTGGTTCGTGTGGCAGCAGCACTCGGTGTGGGTAGAAGGAGTGGTCCACTGAGTAGTGGAGCAGGTTTGTCAGACTCGACATGTACATGTCAGCAAACCGGGCCAGTCGTCGAGTGAAGTAAGTTGGATTGTGGTATGTCCGAAACAGACTGCCAAACCGTGGATTGAACACCCCTTTTGTGTAGTTTCTGCCACAGAAGTAAAATAGTGATTATTAAATTCAACTGATATTATGGAAATGTGAAATATTCATAACATTCAACTCATTGAAAAGATCACATGTTGCAATATACTGACTATGATAAACCAAACTCTAAGCATAGAAATTAACATTCACAAAGAGGTGATTATCAGAACACTGTTTGAAAGACATCTTCATGTTTACTGCAAACCATCAAGAAAGAGGAAAGGAAGTCAAACAGTCCTGCTAAATATATGGAACAAGTATTTTATTTAATTTGCAATGGGTAGAAGGTAGCCCAATGGAATGATGAAGTGAAACTTTGCTGCATTCTTCATTCCCGACATTACAATCTATTCCAAGCCTGGCCCCAGATGGTTTCAGACAGCCTCACCTGAGATCATCTCTCTCTTTCAGCCATGCCTGTATCACTTCTCTCTGTTCAGGGCTGTCCTGACACTGGGAAATAAACAATAATGTCAGTTGGGTTTCTCAAGATCCACACAACCATCAACCATTCAAAATCATCATAATTTTAGACTCTACTTCTATATGATTTCACATGTGAAGTACCACATAAATATGCTTTCACATAAACTTAATGTCTCATATTCGTCCATTTGCTTTCTGGTGACATTCCAAAAGACAAATTTTCGAAAATATCAACTCTCCAAACCATACTACCAATACTTCCTGGATAGAATTGTTTCCTGAGAGTATAAGGTCATAACCATGTAACAACGTTGACCGATTGGCGAGGGACTTTGATGTGGCTGATTGCGTATCATCATGTCCTGATATTATGGACCATTGCTCATGCTTTCAGTCACCAGTTTGCCTGGTCCAACTCGATTATTTACAGGCCAATGTGACAAAGCTGTAATATTGCCGACTGTGGCCACAAAAGAAAAACTACATCATGACTTATTCAAACAGCTGGTGATTTAGTTATTTATAGATTCTTCTTCACAGATTACAAAATATTTAAGGTTTTCAACATGTTTCTATTTTGAGCTATGGTGCCATTGGCTTTATATGGAGGTCACATCAACACAGTATGATTTCTCACCTTGTGGTGTGTATGAATATAACTATACTCATATGACAAGAATATCTCAACCGATTGTATATAAGACTGTAGGGAGATTGTCACACCAACACTGTATGATTTCTCACCTAGCGGTGTGAAAGAATATAACAATACTCATGTGACAAGAATATCTCAACTTATTGTATATCAGACTGCAGGGAGATTGTCACCCTGACACAATATGATTTATCACCTTGTGGTGCATTAGAATATAACAATACTCATATGAGAAGAATGTCTCAACTGATTGTATGTCAGACTGCAGGGAGATTGTCACTCCGACACAATATGATTTCTCACCTCATGGAATATAACTATACTCGTATGACAAGAATGTCTCAACTGATTGTATATCAGACTGCAGGGAGATTGTCACTCCGACACAATATGTTTTCTCACCTCGTGGTGTGAAAGAATATAACTATACTCGTATGACAAGAATATCTCAACTGATTGTATATCAGACTGCAGGGAGATTATCACCCTGACACAATATGATTTCTCACCTTGTGGTGCATTAGAATATAACAATACTCATATGACAAGAATGTCTCAACTGATTGTATATCAGACTGCAAGGAGATTGTCACCCTGACACAATATGATTTCTCACCTTGTGGTGCATAAGAATATAACAATACTCATATGACAAGAATGTCTCAACTGATTGTATATCAGACTGCAGGGAGATTGTCACTCCAAAACTGTATGTTTTCTCACCTTGTGGTGCATAAGAATATAACTATACTCATATGACCAGAATGTCTCAACTGATTGTATATCAGACTGCAGGGAGATTGTCACTCCAAAACTGTATGTTTTCTCACCTTGTGGTGCATAAGAATATAACTATACTCATATGACCAGAATGTCTCAACTGATTGTATATCAGACTGCAAGGAGATTGTAACCCTGACACAGTATGATTTCTCACCTTGTGGTGCATAAGAATATAACAATACTCATATGACAAGAATATCTAAACTGATTGTATATCAGACTGCAGGGAAATTGTCACTCCAACACTGTATGATTTCTCACCTAGCGGTGTGAAAGAATATAACAATACTCATATGACAAGAATATCTCAACTGATTGTATATAAGACTGTAGGGAGATTGTCACACCAACACTGTATGATTTCTCACCTAGCGGTGTGAAAGAATATAACAATACTCATATGACAAGAATATCTCAACTGATTGTACATAAGACTGTAGGGAGATTGTCACACCAACACTGCACGATATCTCACATACTGATGCATATAAAGGATATTACAATATTAATAGCATGTAAATTTTACATCAAATTGTATATGTATATCAGAATATATCCTTATCCCATCTCACACTATGCATTGATTCCTTCTCCTTTCCATACGTAAGTGGAATTGTGCGTGAAGTTTTAAGCATTTAAAACCATTTTGCCAAAACACATCACTGTAATTCCCATTGTGTGGCCTAAAGTCACCTCACACGACTTGATCACCTGACTACCCCTACCACAGGCTAGAGGAGCCGTGATTCCGTGAAGTAGATAAGGGAGGGCTATGCCAATCTAGACTGTCATGTCTCCAAACCAACATAGTTAAATTTGATCCTTGATTCTTATATATATGTCAATGCAATAGAGTAACCCGTCTTGATGATACAGTATGTTAGGATGTAGGACAACTGTACAAGGCTATTCTGCATCATGCATCGTGGCCGTGGTCGTCCAGCAGGCGGTAAACATTCAGCTGTTAAGAATGAAGTGGATAACAGATCCTCTTCCATTGATAGTGAAGTGATGGTCAATGATGAGGTTTTGAAAATAAACACAATAAGGGTCTGATCGCTTAGGTTTCATGGTTGACGATAGTACAGACTTCTTCAACGAAGCCTTGAAATACCGAACCATTGAATGCTTGACAGTTGCGAAGGCAGATTATATTTCAATCTCAGGAGCTAAAAGTACTGCTGACATTCTTTAGAGATAGAAAATATGCCCCTGATATTGATTTTGATGTCGACCCTCAGGAAAGGGGTGTCATTGTCGCTCAAATGTCGATCCACAAGTGGAGGAATCATGTCAATCCTGATGTTGATTCGTAGACAATAAGTATCGATGTCGATCTATTTATCAGCCAGGTGAGGGCCCATTTGCATATCGTTGTCGAAACTGATGGCGCTCTTGGGGTGGTGTATAGCGATAGTAATAAGACATAGATTTGTAATCCGAATATGATGTGTATCGATCGTAATGGCCAAGCGATGGGTAACGGTCAGGCATGTGAAGGTATGGATCCAGAGAGTGAGGGGTATTGATCCCAGCTTTGATGGCAATCCCTATAAACGTTACGTCAATCCCCTGCTGAATATTGATAGGCATGGTGTTGTGGTTCTTGGTCAACGCAACAGTCTTCATCAGTACAATGTCGACCATGTTGATCTTGATGTATGGCATTCTGTGTCTTATCAGTCTGTATCGATGTAGATCTCTAGAATTATTGATCCCTCTAACATCGATCCCTCGAATGTAGAACCCTCACATGTCGATCCTGGTCAGAGGGGCGTGATCTATCTCAACTCTTCCTTTCTGTGAAGGGTGTAGACAAGGACGAAGTATGCTGGGGTCCATACTACAGGAGGAGTCTGGGGAGCACTAAATCATCTCATGGGGGAGCGAGAAGACAGACTCTCAGCTGAAGGTTGGGGAATGCTGGGAGGGTTGGTAGCAGTAGTTGTCACACTTGTGATGCTTGTCGTGAAGGAACTGTCTTTTGCCAAAACTGTACATATGTCTGTAGTTGAGCAAATATCGGCTCAGTAACAGGTGTGCAGGTGACAGTCAACAGTCATCGTCAACTGATAATGAAGTCAGGGTGGTCACATGAGGTTGTATTAAGACTGTCCTAGATGTAAACTGTCTATCGATATTCCATTTCTGGCATTTGCGAAAGGCTTCTTCTGTCAAATGGGAAGTTTGCGGGTAGCGGTGAGCCAGGGTCCAGGGCAATCACAACAGAGATCATGAGGACCGGCTGGTGAATAAGAACGTCTGCATATCTTGCAGGATGGGCGTTTATCATGATTATTTCCCATAATTGGCCGTAAATGTTTATAAGATGTAAGAGGAAACCCTTTAAAAAAACAAGAATAAATTCTCTACTTATTCAAAACACGTCCCTACACAATGGTGATGAGAGAAAGAGTGATGTGGCAGGGGTAGTCAGATGATAAAGTCATGTAAGGTGACTTTAGGTCACACTCAGGGCACACATACACATGATGGTATATCATCTGGTGATGCAGCTTAGTATAGCTAGAAGACACACATACTCATGATGTTAGGATGATATCTCACCTGATGTTTTTCTATGAGTTGTTGTAGAGATACCAGCCACCTCACAGCTGACTTGTATGCAGGGTCGTTCTGCTGTTCAATCTCAGCCTGAAGTAAACACTAAATGGTATCCATTTCCTATTGTCTAGAAGGAGTTCTTGCTTTCCTGATTTATAGTGATAAATGGACAGTTTCACTGGGTTCTTATCGTTTGTAATACTTTGCCCTGAGATGTTTCTGAGAGAGAAAGTATGGGTGTGACTGTAGCTATTTTTATATACCATCACAAGTAGGTTGAACTAAAGAAGCAAACACATCCTTGTTTATTATAAGGAATCTCCTGGACTCAATAGCCACCGAAGCTTTGTTTCCGAAGTGATGCCAACAGCTCCATCCATTGCTCCTATCACTGACTTTCTCTCGCTCGTGAGTGTAGTTTGATTAGACAGCTGCATTTAGTGTACTGTCTGTTATTCAGATCATGCTCATAACGAAGCTATGGTTGCGAATGGGTTCAGGGTTTGTATAACAGATGATACTTGGAAGTATTACTAACATAATGTATGTTCAATACAATGTTGAGTATGTGAAACTTTCCAACTGAGTTAAAATTTCAACATGATAGCGTACCTCCAGCTCAGGAATGATAGCACCAGTTCTCCAGCCATGGCGTAGTGAGGGATCCTGAATGTAGAGGAAATTATACCCAGTGAACTTCAAGCATCATTGAAATTATACATGTCTACAGTCAGAACTGTCAGTGTCGGCAACATACCAGCCCTGAAGTGTCAACCTGCATATAATCAAGTCCAGACAACATGTGATGGGGACCTCTGTAATAACACTGACTGGCATTTGGAATCTGTGTAATACTTTTAGTTGATTTTAATTCAAGAAGTACAATACTGTATCACAATGTATTTCTCCCTGTACATGAAGTACTACAGAGTTCGCTCCCTTTATCCGCACTACTCACAGCAAGATCACTGTACACATGGTCACCAAAGTACAGAACCCTTGAGCCGTACCAGCCGGTCATCTGTGTCAGGAGGTAGAAGTTGCCCTGGTAAAAGAGATTGTGGTAAGTCACAGAATCAGCATCAAATATTGGAAATAACAACATTCAGTTCTTTGGTTGACCAGTAGTACATTCATTATCAGTACTTCAGACTGCAGACAACAAACATAAAGACAAACTCCCTTGCCAGGTCAACAAAACTAGGATGTTGATCTGGAGATACCTGCTGTTGCGTCCAAGTGAACTGAACCGTGCATCATTACCATATTATCTTGAGTACAGTGTGCACATCTTTTTTCCAAAAAACACAGCGGTGTAGAGGCAGGTGCACATTATACAATATATAATGAGTTTTGATGTCTTTTCCCCCAACACAAAGACATTACCATGAGCATGTAACACCTGAAATACCATGTCAACAAATCCGTACTGAAGTATGCAAATTAATCATGTAGTAACACTGTCTGGTTACAAAAAGTGTTCATTGTATATCTGGACTTATGTTTGTAACCAGAGTCCTACCAAAGATCTGATTCCTATATATATAGTAAAGCTGCAATGAAAACAACATGATATTGAAATATATTATTCCTGATAAAATAATAGTTTCAAATACAATTCTGATGATCATTGCATCAAAATAATGAAACTTATATTATTGGGTAATTTCTAACCAATTCATCGGTAGAGTGGGAGAAAACGGGTGTACAACTGATTGCTCTTACTGGCTTAGTTTACAATGGTTTACAATAAATGCACACGATAATCTTAATGTCTGCATATAAAACAATACCTAGTAGAACAGGAAATACAATTTAAACAGTAAATCATCTTGTCCAGTTATATTTTGTTTGTTATCACCTGTTTGTTTCCCTGAATACGCCGATGGGAAAATGTAATATTTTTAAGTGCATAAAACTCGAAAGATTTTGCTTTTTAAAATAACGAATCCCCTAGAGGGGGGCTGCACACTTTAGTCAAGAAATATGATACTGTCTTACAGACTGCGATGATCTGGAGATATCTTCTGATTATATCCTGGTGAACTAATCCGTGCATCATTGCTGTCTTATTGACTGAGACGATCAGATAATGATCTATAGTTACCGTATTCAACGTAATAATCGCCCAGGGGGCTCTCGAAATTAGAAGTAGGTGGCTCTTATTAGAATATTATTTTCCTGAAAAAAACAGACTATTATTTAATTGCCCATAATTAAGGGTGCATATAACACATGAGTGCATATTGTATGCTTATAAATAAGTCTTGTGAACATTGATCAATCGGAAGGGGTGCTAATTGGGATTGTTCACTAGCCAATATATTAGCAAATACCGGCGTGGGCACTTGTTAGAGCGGGGCGCTTATTACGTCGAATACAGTATCTGCTGTTTATATCCAGAGGGAGCCAAGCCATGTGGTCAACATGTACCTGTTGATAAACTTTGCCTTTCTCCAGTGTCTGAACCCGGTCCCAGGATTGGCTGAACAAGGCTGGATCGTAGGTGCGGAATGGCCTGAAAGAACATGTGTGAAGCTGTCCATAAAATACTGTCCAAGGCCACCAGCTTAACATTGAACCTGTGAAGATTCGGGGTAGAATAAATCTTCAGCAACCCATGCTTGCTGTAAAAAGCGATCATGCTTGGCCTTAGAGGTGATGAACGGGATTGGGTGGCCATTCGCTGACTTGGTTGATGCATGTCATCGATCCCAATTGCGTGGATTGATGTTCATGATGTCAATCACTTTTACAAACCTGTAGAGGTTATGAATTCTCTGATGAAATCCTCCTTGGGGCACTTATTGCATTTTCCTTGCTCAAGAAAATCTACATGACATAGTTGTGACCATTTTCCTTAATAAAAAATGTTACCACACAAAAAACTTCGTTTTTGTATGATATACGACCACCCTTACGGGGCCTCACCCCCCACGGCGCCTCACACCAGGGGGAGCAACTCTCACCCAAATCACTTTCCATATGTCAAATGCTGACGGAATGTGGGGAAGTGGGTGGCCGTGCCCCAAGGAGGATTTCATCAGAGAATTCATAACCTCTACAGGTTTGTAAAATTCTCTTTCAGATTAAATCCTCCTTGGGGCACTTATTGCATCAAGACAGACTCCCAAAGATAATCAAGGAAGTGGCATCCATTAGCAACAGGCGTAAATAAATACATCGTATTTTATTATTCAACAGAATAAAATATTGAGTTCAATAAACTGAGACCATTACTGAGCAGTATAACCGGAGGACTGTCTAAAATCTCGAATACTCAATCGGCTAGAGATTAGAACATTGCCCAGTTCGGAGAACTGACTGACCAAACCGAGCACGCTCGCTTGAGTGTTTGTCGAGTTGGTAATGCTTGATGAACGTGCTCGGCTGGCTCCAAACAGCCGCGGAACAGATCTCCTCAATGGGCAGAGCCGTGGCGTACGCTTGTGACGTAGCCACTGCTCTAACCGAATGAGCCTTCAACCTGGTAGGGGGGTCCCTGCCTGTAAGCGTATACGCTGTACAAATGGTTGAAACTATCCACCTCAAGGTAGATTGTTTGCTCGCAGGTGAGCCAGCCTTCCTACCGCCGTAACAGCAAAATAGTTGGTTATCCTTACGGATACCCATAGTTCTGCTGATATAGGCCTTGAGGGTCCTGCGGACATCCAAGACATGTCTTGCAGTGGTCCCCAATTAGGAAGGCTGTGAAAGAGCAGGTAGCTCAATAGGAGCCATTCACGTGGAAGGCGTGTGCGACCTTAGGACGGTAAGAGTCCGGTAGTCGAAAACTGACTCTGCCCCGGTGGAAGACAGTTATTTCGGGATCGGCTGACACACCACAAGGAACGCCGTCTTCCAGCTCAACAGCTGAAGAGAGAGAGACAACAGATCTCGAAAGGAAGGACGGGACAGCCAATCGAGAACGATTGACAAGTCCCAAGGGGGACTGATCCGCCGGACTGGCGGTCGGATCCTGTCCACACCTGCACTAATTGGTGTGCACGCAGAAGTGCCCCGTCGACAGGGACGTGAAAAGCTGCGATAGCTGTAGAGTACCCTTGGACTGTTGATGCGGCCAGGCCGTCATCTAGTCGCGACTGGAGGAACTCAAGTACGGCTACGAGATCTGCAGAAAACAAATCTGCAATCCCTCTATCGACACACCAGCGCGCATAGCAGGCCTATCTATCCTCGTACTGAACGTTTGTCGAATCCCTCCACGAAGCCAGTATTGTGTCTGCAACTCTTGCAGGAATACCGCTCTTCTGGGGGCGATTCCTGACACTGGCCAAGCCACCCATTGAATCCTGGGATTCGGGTGGAGGGCCCCGTTCTGGGATAGGAGGTCCGGTCGTAAAGGTAATATAACAGGAGGCTGAGCCAGAAACCTGAGTATTACTGGAAACCAACTCTGCGCCGACTAAAGAGGTGCCAGGAGCACAATTAGTCGCGCAGGCTGAGTGCCTAGCTGAGACAGGTCCTTGGAAATCAGAGGTACTGGGGGGGAATGCCCACAGAACTGTCCGTACAAACTAGCTGGATGGCGTCCGGTGCCACTGACCTCGGGTCGGTGACTCGGGAGCAGAACATTGGTGTCTGGTGGTTCACCCCAGACGCAAACAGATCCACCTGTAACGACCTTTATAATAGGGAGAAAATCCCGAAGATCCCCGGGTCGAGCCTCCACTCGTGAGGAGCGAGGATCCGGCGAGACAGAGCGTCCGCACGGACGTTGTCCACCCCCGGGAAATAAACAGGTAGCACCCTGATATCGTGAGAGTCGCACCATAGTAGGAACTGCCACGTCTCTTGTCGAAGCGACGGAGACGCTGTTCCCCCCTGCTTCTTGATGAAAGTCATCGCCGTTTGGTTGTCAATCTCTAGACGAACCACTTGGCCACAAAGCAGATCCGGGAAGCGTTGGAACAGCAACCTGACCGCTCTCAGTTCTAGCACATTGATATGCAGTTTGATCTCCTGCTAAGACCATAGTCCCGAGGCAGTGTGATCATTCAGAACGCCTCCCCAGCCGGAGAGTGACGCGTCTGTTTGAACTGTGAGAGACGGAACGGGAGTGTCGAGGGGGAGCCCCCGGGACAGATTCCTGACCTCGGTCCAGCACTGAAGGTGTGTAATGAGCCACTACGGAGTCTCGAGCACAGTCTCGTGATCTTCCGAGTTCGCCCGAAGTCGACGGAGTGCTTGTTGAATGGGACTCATTCTCAAGCGCGCCCGCCAGACCACATCCACTGTCGCCGCCATGTTGCCCAGTAACTGGAGCCATGTACGAGCAGTGTGACTTGCGCTTAAGGAACTTGATATCTTGTGACAGAGATACACGTCCTCTCACCGTGTTGAAATTAGCCCCTTGGAAGACTAGATTCTGAGTGGGGCTCAGATCTAAATTCATGAGATTGACTATCCATCCTAGAGTGATCAGAATGTCTTGTGTAGCTATCTGACTCAGGGATTGGGATAGAGATGTTAGTAACCAGTCGACGAGGTACGGATGGCAGAACCGACCTTTCGACCTGGCCACTTGGGCAGGAAACAACATCAGCTTGGTGAACACGGGGACGTGGAGATCCCGAATGGTAGAACCCTGAACTGATAACACCTCCCGTCGAAAGAAAACCTCAGGTATTTCTTGAACTCAGGGTGTATGGGTATGTGGAGATAGATGTATTTTAAGTCTATTGACATTAGCCATTCTCCTGTCTCGACAGCTGAGATCACTGTTTGGTGACTAGGAAATAAGTCGAGTAGAAGCCCTCGCTTTCCTGTCCCTCGAGACCCGGTTCGATCGCAGCTTTCATAAGAAGTGCGTCGACCTCGGCACGGAGGAATTCCGCCTTCTCTCGGGTAGCAGGCACCGGAGTGTGCTTTATCCCGGAGAAGGGGGGGAGGATGATGTTTCCACCGAGGCAAATGTCCATCCCTTAAAGTGGACGGGGTCCGGGGATTGCGATGTAACTGTCTCCCATTCCTTCAGGAATAGAGCCAGTCGGCCGCCTCCGGGGACATCCGGCTTGAGGCAGTGGACCCCGGCAGTCGGCAGTTCGATAACGGGTCCATCCGGGGGCCTTCGGGCGCAAATGGGAACCCGATGGGTTCCCAGCCCGCGAAAAAGCTGTTGGCCTCTCTTGCTCCTCCCGTCGCCCTTATCTCAAGGAAGCGGCTGCTTCCAAGCAGGTGTGGACTTCTGACCCGGTGCGTCAGCGTAGGAGGGGACAAGTTGAGAGGCCCGCTTACGCGGTTTTAACGCTTGGTACCTCCAAACAAGGCCTTAGAGTCTTTGATGGAAGTATACAATTAAGCGGCCTCTCGGACCACCTGCTGAGCCCCAGGGAAGAGGGTGGCACCCATCTTATACGGCAAAGCAAGTAGGTCTTGGCATGTGGAAGTTGAGTATTTAGATACCGACATCCACAGCCTGCGCATGCCCATAACAGCGCACATCATGTGCGAGGCACAGCTACGAATAGCGTCCCGCGCAAGATGACTGAACTTCCGTTAGTTTCGCGGCCAACTCCGAAGAGTCGGCCGGCCCCTCTCCCGCTAACTCCCTCTGTACAGCTGACAGATACGCGGGGTGTGCGGACACACGGAGCTGGTGGCATGCATTATGATATTGCTCCTCGAAGCATATGTAAGCAGCCTTCAACCGACAGCCCTGCTTGACCGTAGTCAAGTTGGGGGTCTCAGACTCTGGCATGGGCGCAACCACCTGAGGCAGTACCTGGACATTTATCCTGTCCCGGAAGAGGTCTCAGCAGATCTGATATCTACCCCCGCCTTTAATAGACCTCTTTAAAGTGGAGCAAGTCAACTTGTCTCTTTTTGGGGGCCCGGGGGGTTCAAGGCAATGCCCGTCTTCCTCCAGACATTTAAGGCAGCGTTCGTGCCTGTCTTATAACAACCTGTACACAGTTTGAAGGTCTTTGTAAAAAAGACAGTAATTTCTGAGGTGGGCGGGAAGGGTATTAAAGTGTATCAGTGCGATATAAAGATCGGAAAGATACGTGCATAAATTGTGAAACTAGAAGCAAAGGCGTAATGTAGAATGCGATTTGTAACGCGATACTAATAGCCAATGTCGTAGTATAATTATAACACCAAAGGGGGCGTGTTACTCGCAAAGGTGTAAAAACCCGTAAAAAAGGTAAGTGTAGTTTATAATTTAACACACGACCTTGGGTTTTTGTAAAGGAAAAAATTGTAGACCAATGCTGTATGATATAACAAAACCCCAAGCCGTTTCTAATGGTCTTGGTGTTACATGTATCAGCCCGTGGAACTACAATATGGACGCCATTACGGCCATTTGAATTCAAAGGTACCGTGCACGTGGCGTATAATTACAACTCTAAAACTTTACAATGCGAGGTATTACGCCTTGTCATCTGTAAGAGACAGACGTGCTGATTTTTCACACAAGACAAAATAAGAGAAAATATTGTTTGACAAGAACCATGGCTGACCAAACTGTATGTATGGTACATTTCTTTCATTGCAAACCATAAGGAAAGTGATTTGGGTGAGAGTTGCTCCCCCTGGCGTGAGGCGCCGTGGGGGGTGAGGCCCCGTAAGGGTGGTCGTATATCATACAAATGAAGTTTTTTGTGTGGTAACATTTTTTATTAAGGAAAATGGTTACAACTATGTCATGTAGATTTTCTTGAGCAAGGAAAATGCAATAAGTGCCCCAAGGAGGATTTAATCTGAAAGAGAATGTATTTTCTGGTCCAGACTCAATTCATTACAGACCGCTGTCATATAGCTGGAATATTGCTGAGTGCGGCGTTAAACAACAAACAAACAAGTTTAACACACGTGTCACTAACACGAGATGTGGTCCAGTGTCTGGATGCATTTGGACTGAGATGATGGGAAAAGCTGCATTTATGTGGTCCTACGTGCCCAATGCATTTCATGCTTATTTTTCATTCTGAAAATGTTATCAGATATCAATGCCAACCAGTCAGCTCCATAATTTGGGAGAACAAACAGTAATGAATGTGACACACGACCTGTCAGATCAAGTGGGTTTTGAGGTAAAATGTGTTACAATAACAACTTCAAGGGCAAAGTGTATTTAAACAAATACATCACAACCCAAGACATATTTTCTTTGTACTTGCAATTGCAAGACTTACATGAATCAAAATATAAACTAGATTGTGAAAACACCACCTTATTCGAAATCAAGAGGCAAGACAAAGACAGTTAATAGGTAAACCAGTTAAGTCTTGTAAAGTGAGATCAAACTAAAATTGTTTAAATGCCAAACTTTTAGGTAAATTTATTCCTCAACTGGGTCACATACCAGGTACTCAAATCTGGATAAGGTTTGTAAACACAGGTACTCGAGTCAATTTCCTTCTTACCTTTAGAGCGCTACTCAATCATCATGAAGCCCTCAGATGTTAATGGACAGAGGTAATCAAGATAAGTAAGATATCTGATTTTAATGAGAATGAATTATAATATGCATACATGTCTAGCTCTCATTCAACACAATGTATTCCTGTAGCTCATGCAGTTATTACACAAGTCCATGGAAAGGTGATTCAACATTCAACTGACATTTCCTTATCTCCAATGTGAGTACACAAACTGATAGACACTAGATTCTTCCCCTTTCTCACTCCCATGGCAAACCTACACATTTCTAGGAAACAATGTCGACAGCTGTTCACTTACCGAGAAGCTTCATTGAAAAACTTTGGCTTTCTAGCATTTGTGATAATGACATCAAACAGGTCCTGCCAGTCTGGTCCAATCATGTACGACATGCCAGCATGTCTGGAACACACAAAATAACTTAATTACATCAAATTGTTATAAAATATGATTTGATTAGGAACAGTTGTAAAGTTTGATGTTGGATAAACACCTTAATTCCCCAAGTTTAGGGGTGGGGGAATTAATGGCCCTGCAAGTTTTTCATCCAACAAAATCAACCTACCTGATTTCTCGATGTTTTATGTTGTAACGAAACAAAGCAAAAACTATATTTCATGAATCCAATTTTCACCATGAGATCATTATCATTGTCAGGGCAAGTTGACAGAAAAAGCAAGCTCTTAGCATCAATGCTAATGTAACAGGATTTGCCAGGCATATGAAGTTAGGAGTTGTCATTAAATACATTTGGCCTTTCCACAAAGTAGAGTTTTGCCATTGCTGTCTTCATGAGAAAGTGTTTTAGAGTATTACAAGGACTTCACAACATTTTCAGAATTAAGTTGTTTGGTTGGGTGGGGAGATATGTCTCAAAACTTAAGGAATTAACTTTTTTATCCTACATTGAACTTTTCAACTGGTCCCTTAGGGCAGGTCTTGCATAAGTCGTCAGCGTTAGAAATAGGCACTAGGCCTTAGTCCTTGCCAAATTGCCCAATAGTTAAGGTATCATGACAAGTAGAAATTTGCCATTATCATGGGTTTGGCTATATGTTATCATTATAAGGACGAGTGGATTAAACATGTTTGTTTCTACCCGTTGGTCAGATGTTTCCAGGCATACGAAGCACCTGTTTTCACCATTGACTGATTCCTAACAGAGACTTACATGAAGGGGAAGCCACTGTTGGTGATGAGGAAGAGTTTTTTACCAGCACCAGACAGTCCCTCCAACAACAGCTTGGTTTCATTGCCCTTCTGTAAGGTTGTTTCTGAAAACATACAACACACACATGAGAATATATCAGCGTGCTTGTCAACTGAGGTGCATCATCTCCAGTGGTGGCAACACCTGCTGTTAGTAAAGTTAAGAATCTGCAGCCTTTAGGGAAGTGGGTACACCTTCTATATGTTTTTATGTATGGCTTGGATGCTGTTTAATGCCTCACTAAGCCATGCTCAAGCAGTATGGTGGCAGCCTGTGAATAACACAGTCTGACAAAGACAAACCAGTGATTGATATTAAGAACAATGTCCCATCGGGGTATGATGGCAAACATTCAACCAAATCACCAAACCCAACCACCCGATCCACTGAGTCGGTTTGTACGACAAGCATAGGTTGCTGGAGACCAGTTCTAACAGAATACCCACTCGCTTACGGAGGGGAAATTGAAACCAACCACTCATTGATGAGTCTATTTGAACAGCAATATTGTTGCCAGAAAATGTTCAAGGATAGACCAGGCAAACCAGTGGTTGATAGCACGAACACCACAATTAGTTAGGAAACAATAGTCACATGTGCTGCAAGTTAATGTACAGGTAAAGGTCAGGTGACCATGTACCATAGTTGCCCAGTTCTGCCCTTCAGTCTCCATGTCTATCTGACTCTGACTTCTTGTGTCACACACAACACTCTCAGAAGTCGGACGAGGCATTTAGGAGATTGTATTACACTCCTGGGGTTTAATTAGGATGGGAGAAACATGATGTTGTGTCACGTTTAACATATATAGGGCCGAATTGGACATCTCTATTGCTCAGAGGGTTGGGCCCCTGCCCCTCCACCACCACCACAACCCTCCCCGCCCCCACCACCACCACAACCCTCCCCGCCCCCACCACCACCACATCCCTCCCCGCCGTTACCACCACCACAACCCTCCCCGCCCCCACCACCACCACAACCCTCCCCGCCACCACCACCACCACAACCCTCCCCGCCATTACCACCACCACAACCCTCCCCGCCACCACCACCACCACAACCCTCCCCGCCACCACCACCACCACAACCCTCCCCGCCACCACCACCACAACAACCCTCCCCGCCACCACAACCCTCCCCGCCACCACAACCCTCCCCGCCACTACCACCACCACAACCCTCCCCGCCACCACCACCACCACAACCCTCCCCGCCACCACAACCCTCCCCGCCACTACCACCACCACAACCCTCCCGCCACCACCACCACCACAACCCTCCCCGCCACTACCACCACCACAACCCTCCAGCCACCACCACCACCACAACCCTCCCCGCCACCACCACCACCACAACCCTCCCCGCCACTAGCACCACTACAACCCTCCCCGCCACCACCACCACCACAACCCTCCCGCCACCACCACCACCACAACCCTCCCCGCCACCACCACCACCACAACCCTCCCCGCCACTAGCACCACCACAACCCTCCCCGCCACCACCACCACCACAACCCTCCCCGCCACTACCTCCACCACAACCCTCCCGCCACCACCACCACCACAACCCCACCCCGCCACCACCACCACCACAACCCTCCCCGCCACCACCACCACCACAACCCTCCCCGCCACTAGCACCACCACAACCCTCCCCGCTAGCACCACCACCACCACCCTCCCCGCCACCACCACCACAACCCTCCCCGCCACCACCACCACAACCCTCCCCGCCACAACCACAACCACAACCCTTCCCCCCACCACCACCACCACAACCCTCCCCGCCACCACCACCACCACAACCCTCCCCGCCACCACCACCACCACAACCCTCCCCGCCACCACAACCCTCCCCGCCACCACCACCACCACAACCCTCCACGCCACCACCACCACCACAACCCTCCCCGCCACCACAACCCTCCCCGCCACCACCACCACCACAACCCTCCCCGCCACCACCACCACCACAACCCTCCCCGCCACCACAACCCTCCCCGCCACTACCACCACCACAACCCTCCACGCCACCACCACCACCACAACCCTCCCCGCCACCACCACCACCACAACCCTCCACGCCACCACCACCACCACAACCCTCCCCGCCACCACCACCACCCACCCCGCCACCACCACCACCACAACCCTCCCGCCACCACAACCCTCCACGCCACCACCACCACCACAACCCTCCCCGCCACTAGCACCACCACAACCCTCCCCGCCACCACCACCACCCACCCCGCCACCACCACCACCACAACCCTCCCGCCACCACAACCCTCCACGCCACCACCACCACCACAACCCTCCCCGCCACCACCACCACCACAACCCTCCCCGCCACCACCACCACCACAACCCTCCCCGCCACCACAACCCTCCCCGCCACCACCACCACCACAACCCTCCACGCCACCACCACCACCACAACCCTCCCCGCCACCACCACCACCCACCCCGCCACCACCACCACCACAACCCTCCCGCCACCACCACCACCACAACCCTCCCCGCCACCACCACCACCACAATCCTCCCCGCCACCACCACCACCTCAACCCTCCCTGCCCCCATGTCACCTGAAATTGTTGAAATTCCAACAGTCTGCCTTTATGACAATCATTCACCCCTGGAAACCTATCTACTCTGGACTCCCAAAGATGCACTGTCCCAGTACTCACCAAGGTTCTCCATGATCTTCTGATGGAGCAGCCCAGAGGAGTGGACACCCTGGACAGCATTCTGTAACAGAGACGGAACACAACCAGTTTATGACTCTACAATCTGCAGTACTAGAGACATCCAGATACACTAGTATCTTCTAGCACGACCAACTATGGCTGCTGTCCAGGTACTGTGTTATCATGGTTGGAGTCACATGTTCAATTGGGGAGCATCCACAAGAGTGAGTGAGCAAGTTGGGTTCATTTTTCATTTAAATCACGGCTTTTTAATTGATGCAGGTCTTAGCTGTTTACCATGATGCAAAATACAACAACATGAGCATGCTGACAAACCAGGGCTCATAACCAGGGAAAATCCGGGATTTGAAGCTGGGATTCAAGGATTCTTGTTCATGTAGATGGCACAACACATCATAGATAAGTGTGGAAAGAAGAGTTAGCATACATGACAGGCAGCTTGAGTCCTGTATTCATCAATACATTTAATCAATAGTCTTCCATGACTGCAATCTCCAGTTCCTGTTGTTGTGTGTATCATCTACCATCCCAACCAATACAGATTTATTGTGCCATATGGGACAATTCTTTTTGAAGCAATTAAAACGACTTAACATAAGTGCACTGTTCATCAATGCAAAGTACACTGATCAGTTTAACAGATTGTTGGTGTCGTGTAGAAAAGAAGTAAAATGTGTTTCTCGACCTTAATGAAATGAATCACTATGTACACAGTGCTCATGTCTAAGCAAATGATGTTGCATGACTTTACATTACCAGGGATTTATCTGGACCTATCTATTAAGCCTCAAGTCTGCAGGAACATGTCATTATATAATTCCCAAATTGGAATTACAAATTTCCCAATCCACGTTAATACAGATAACTAATATTACTAATTTATGTCTTTGTAGAGGTCGAGGGAACTTGTGTTTCACTGATAACAAGACCAAAAAAGAGGAAGATTATCATCATCATCATCATCATCATTATTATTATTATTATTATTATTATTATTGCTTTGAATGTAAAATCAAGATACAAGAACATCTGGATTTAAGAAAAGGAGAACTGGAACAAATAACACTTTTTTCCCAATTTGCCTGCCAGATGGGCACTAAGTTAAAATCTTGTAACAATCCCTGCATTATGACAAAGGTAAAAAGTGTTTTACTTTATGTCTATGTAGCAGATGTATCAACAGTCATGTATGAGGGGCAGGTAAGCCATAATTGACCCTAGCCATGGCTGTTCACTAAATACAACAGACAGATATCACCAGTACTTACCCTCACATCATAGAACACATACTCAGGATCATACGTGATGTTGTTTTGTACAAAATACTGAAAAGAAGGTGAGATTGGTCACAACAGTATGATAAATTAATAAAATTATATAACAAAAAAATGACAGGTAATTTTAACAAGAGCATCAGAGTTACAATATTCATTTTATTTCTATTCTTTGATTCAGATACGGTAGTTAATATACTAAGCCTCATCAGATGAAACACTCCTATCAATACTGTCAAAACAATATGCTACAGAAACATTTAAGATTTTGTTTCTATCCAATTGCAACAAATACAATTCTACATACAGCATCTCATGTGGGAGTCCTCATTTAATTTACAAAGTCACTCTGCAAGAAATGTTTAGAGCGAAAAATTACTGCCACCATATTTCTAAATACCATTGGTCACTTTTCATGCAACCAGATGGTTTTGTCAGAAGACATCTAATGGTGGAGGAAAAGATGAACCACGCTCACAACTCAATGTAGGCTGTACGAACCTCTGTGATATTGGATATGAGAGTTACTTCAGGCAGGGCAAACAGATCCACAAGTTGATGCATGGGACCCTGGAACACAGGAAACCAAAGTCAGGATTCTGAACATTGTGTTATAACATGATATAATGATAAAGGCAAAGCTATAAGTAGGTATAGATACTGAGTGTCAACATTTAGGCAATCAGTAATTTTAAACAAGACAATGCACAATGTCCAGTTATTGATGAAAATTAATTCTGGACAAATAAATCAAAGAAGTTAAACCAGCAATGAGGTCTATCAGCATATTCAACAAGTTGCAGAATGTTCAAGTACAGATTTCACATGTTGGTATCTGTTGTATGTCAATGAATCAGGGTTCCATGTTAAGAACTTGATCTTACTTGCACCAGTTGTATGTTGACATGAAAACCAAGTTGCACCAAACAAAACCAGGTTGCACCCAAGTCTGATAAATTTATCAAAGTTGAAACACAGGCTGGTCTGCTGCCAGTGTCACATAAATGAAGGACCCATTGCAGTAAGATGTAATAGGAACATGTGCACATAAGTACACACATTTTGATGATGTCAAGCTTTAAGACAGGCATAAGTGATGAAGTATGACATATCAACTTTAGAGGTACTGAGTGTGTTCAAAGACAGATTTTGTTTGGACAAGTAAGGGTATGTCAGACACAAAATTAATTTAAAATTTGACATGCACTTGGTGCACATAAACATAAATATAAGGTTGCATTTTTCAATACTAGGTCGCGCTGGTGCATGTTTTATATAACTAAATCGAGCCCTGAATAAAAGTTTTCACATAGAAATTTATTGATATTTTCACTTGTCTGACACAAATTAGAGTTGCAATCTAAAAGTGGCAGTCCACAATGAAATGTCATAAGTCCTTCATGCGTGTTACTAGTCTTCCTGCATGTTGCTAGTCTCGGACTAGCAGACTTATGGTAATGTAAAACCCAGGCTAGTATACCAAAGCATGTCATGAATGTGTCTTATACATAATTTAAGTTTCTACTAAGGCTTTCCAAAACAGAACTCATAAAACAGTATCAAAGGTTCAAAGTGATACTCAAATAGGCAAAGTCAATAATATCAAGTCAACATGTTGGAAGTGTTCACAAATGAACAAATCAAACTGGAGCAACAAGGAGGAAAATATGATTCACAATTTCAATGAAAATCCGTTGTAAAACTGTTGTAACGGAAACATTAATTTGCAACATCAATTTTCCAACTTTATGTTACCACACGTATTTCAGGCTGTTCCCTAGCAGCATCTGATTTGAGGATAGAGGAAGCTGTACATACTGTTCCATAGAATGTGTTCATCTTCTCCAGGGAGACATGCGTCCCCTCGTAGGTGGCCTTCACCTCCACATCAGACACGGCCTGCATGCCCCTGTAACACACGGCAAGATGGCCTCAAACAACTGAAGGTTTACTAGTCTAAGGACCTAGACCTGCTCAAAGTCCCCAGTCATCCTGCATGCCCCTGTAACACACGGCAAGATGGCCTTAAACAACTAAAGGTTTACTAGTCTAGAGACCTAGACCTGCTCAAAGTCTCCAGCCATCCTGTATGCCCCTGTAACACAAGGCAAGATGCCCTCAAACAACTGAAGGTTTACTAGTCTAAGGACCAAGACCTGCTCAAAGTCCCCAGCCATCCTGCATGCCCCTGTAACACACGGCAAGATGGCCTTAAACAACTAAAGGTTTACTTGTCTGGGACCTAGACCTGCTCAAAGTCCCCAGTCATCCTGCATGCCCCTGTAACACACGGCAAGATGGCCTTAAACAACTAAAGGTTTACTTGTCTGGGACCTAGACCTGCTCAAAGTCTCCAGTCATCCTGCATGCCCCTGTAACACACGGCAAGATGGCCTCAAACAACTAAAGGTTTACAAGTCTAGGGACCTAGACCTGCTCAAAGTCTCCAGTCATCCTGCATGCCCCTGTAACACACGGCAAGATGGCCTCAAACAACTAAAGGTTTACAAGTCTAGGGACCTAGACCTGCTCAATGTCTCCAGATATCCTGCAAGCCCCTGTAACACACGGCAAGATGGCCTTAAACAATTAAAGGTTTACTTGTCTGGGACCTAGACCTGCTCAAAGTCTCCAGCCATCCTGCATGCCCCTGTAACACATGGCAAGGTGGCCTCAAACAACTTAAGGTTTACTAGTCTGGGACCTAGACCTGCTCAAAGTATCCAGCCATCCTGCATGCCCCTGTACCACAAGGCAAGATGGCCTCAAACAACTAAAGGTTTCCTAGTCTGGGACCTAGACCTGCTCAAAGTCTCCAGCCATCCTGCATGCCCCTGTAACACGACAGGATGGCCTTAAACAACTAAAGGTCTACTAGTCTGGGACCTAGACCTGCTCAAAGTCTCCAGCCTTCCTGCATGCCCCTGTAACACACGACAAGATGGCCTTAAACAACTGAAGGTTTACTTGTCTGGGACCTAGACCTGCTCAAAGTCTCCAGCCATCCTGCATGCCCCTGGAACACACGGCAAGATGGCCTCAAACAACGAAAGGTTTACTAGTCTATGGCCTAGACCTCCTCGAAGTCTCTAGCAAAAATCTCAGTAACATATTCTAAATTGGAAACATAAACTTCCACAATTTTTCTTAATATATTGATAACTGGTGTTATAGCTTTGTTGAGGGGACTTGTATTTCACTGATAACAGGACCAACAAAGAGGAAGAAGAATCACTGAATTTCAATGTTAAGATACCTCTGAATTTCTGAAAATAAGACCATAAAAAAATATATAAGCTTTTGCACCAATAATGATAATTTTTTACCAATTTGTAGTTTGGAATCACAGATCAACCATTGCAGTTCCTCACAAATAAGGAGACAAATTCTTTGAATGCACAAGAATAATTACAATGAAAGTACTGTATTCCCTTAAACAGGGAATTCGTTGCATATTGATTAAACAGACCGAATACAACATATAAAAAACAACCAAAAAGGTTAAAATGCAAGACAACATTTAACAATCACTTGAAAGATGAATGCTCGTTGGGATAAAATGCATAAACATTGCAAAGCTTTCCCTTTTTATGTAGTTTTCTCACTGAGAGCATACAGAACTCAGTTATCAGGAGAAGAATGTAATCATGCTAAAAAAAGATATACAAATTAAATAATCCAATTTTCTTAAAACAATACACAGTACGCACGACCAGTTGTGTAATTGTGTTATCAAGTAATAATGTTCTTTAAAGTTTATCTTATCCCCAAAGTGCATGACTTGTAAGGCTTATCATCTTGTCAAATTTGTGCCAAGTTTTTGAAACTTTAGAAAAGTTTATTTATAATCACAATTACCTATTTTGAAAATAAAAACACTTAAGGGTCTGATTTACACAGATACTGCATAAACATGCTTACATGTCAACAACAATGCATAAGGTTAAATCTGTTGCAGTGATTCACTGAATAATCACGTCAGATGATACTTTATATGAACATGATAACACCTTGAAACATCATTTATATCAGGATCATACACAAACATGAAATATTCATGTCATGAAAGAGTCATGACTTGGCATTGTGCTCTTTGTTTGTTTGTTGTTTAACGCCTCAATCAGCAATATTCCAGCTATATGACAGCGTTCTGTAAATAATCGAGTCTGGATCAGACAAACCAGTGATTGACATCATGAGCATCGATCCAGGCAACTGAGATACGATGACATGCATCAACCAAGTCAGCAATCTGACCACCCGATCCTGTTAGTCGCCTCTTACGACAAGCATAGTTGCCTTTTACGGCAAGCATGGAGGAGAGTTATGACTTGACATTGTGTTATGTCAACATAGCACATGTTCATGAATAAAACACCTAAATATTTGCAAAACAAAGAAAAAAAAAATGGTGGTTTACCTGTACACAGTTCCCAACTGTATGTTGTGAAATGAGTCAATCTTCATGAGAAGTCCCTGAAATGATAAGCAAGCGTTCAGGCAGGTACAACTATAACTATTGAAACTATATCATCATGCTGTCTGGGAATTATTTCCCCTATACTCATCCCACAAACACCAACATTGATAGACTTGACACTTTGACAATCCTGATTTAGAAACTGTTATAATTTTTTTCTTCTCCAATGTCCTGGTTGCTGAAATACACTGCGTCTGCTGCTAAATGTCTGAACGCCATCTATGTAGGGGTGGGTAACTCTAACAAGAAAGATGTTGGTTATTCCATGGGCAGTTAACTCTAACTGGTAAATTTGCCTGGGCTGATATCTACCAGTTGTTTTGGTTGTTAGAAATAGATTTCTAGTTCCAAAAAATTCATAAAATTTACACAACGGTTTTATGCTTGAAATGTTGCTGGTTGCAGCATAAACCACACTCAATGTGATATTTTTCAATAAGCTGTTATGCAGCAACTTTTCTGCTAGGGCTGGGACGAGTCCAAATTTACTACCCGAGTACCCACCACCCTATTACCTGACCCTACCCGGGTACCCTCTGTAGGTCTCAAGCGATACAAAATGTCCGATTGGGAATTGTTTTACAAAAGCACTTGCAAAACGTATTTAGATACATGTATTAAACAATCTGGTCATGCAGACACTGAAGTTGACTTATGGTTTATCTTTATTCAACCATATGAAAAGTTAGAAGGAATGGGTGCATAGTCAGAAAGAAATGAGAACATTAGTGACTTGTAGTGTAACCACAGAGTTCTAGATAATGTTTGTCTTTAAACAATATATCATGTGACTGACCACGGGTCCGGGTAGTCCTGTGGGTACCCGGGTCCTACTCAGTACCCACCCGACCCGAGTACCCGAGTTACCCGTCCCAGCCCTATTTTCTGCCTTCGGGCTCATTCAACCTTACCTGTCTGACATCATAATGGAGCCCCCTAATGGCAAAGTCTGGGTCATATTTGAAGTTGGAAATCTCGTTTGGGTACTGAAAGAAATCATATTCAGTATAATTTACATACTCTGTGTTCAGTGTTTGTAATTATATGGAGGAACGTGAAGGGGTCCGCAATTTTGTAGCATAAGCCTGCTGTTAATATTTTCAATAATACAAGGGAAAACAGAACCTCAAGAACACACCCACCTTCCACCACCACCCTAAGATCCTTTGTATATAAATTCTTTCACTTAATTTTTTCAACCAAAAGATCACTTAATGAATAAGATTTAATTGCTGTTTACACATACCATATTCGACGTAATAAGCCCCCGCTCTAATAAGCACCCACAGCGATATTTGCTAATATATTGGCAAGTGAACAATCCCAACTAGCACCCCTTCCGATTGATCAATGTACACAAGACTTATTTATTCATGTATAATCGCACGAGTGTGTTATATACACCCTAAATTATGGGCCATAAATTTCAGGAAAAATATATCTGTCGTATATAAACAGTTCAGGCCGTCAGCATAAACCACACAATTTATCTTTCAACTCTGTTTTTTCCAACCAAAATAATATTCTAATAACAGCCCCCTATTTCTATTTTTGAGAGCGCCCTGGGCGCTTATTACGTCGAATATGGTAATTTAGAATCTCCATACATGATCTCTGTACTTGCTGGTAGTAGGACAAAACATGTATCATAGCAAGGATTTACATGTTTAATTTGGGGGTCCAAGGACTCAAAGCTTTAATTTTTTGGTTCCAGGTTGAAAAAAAGTTCAGCAAGAGAATGGGTGTCCCAAAGAAATGACAAAAATCGAATACAGTACCACCTCAAGGGACAAAAATTAGGAAAAAATTCCTCAAAGTACATTATCATTCTTTATCATGATTATTAATATCATATCTCTATTCTATAATGATAAATACCCCATAAAGAATGGCTTACAAAGCCTTGCTTTGAATCTGAATAACAATATGTAAAAGACATTACACCTGTCATGGTCATGGGACCCGTGAAGATCCGGGGTAGAATAGGTCTTCAGCAACCCATGCTTGCCGTAAAAGGTGACTATGCTTGTCGTAAAAGGCGACTAACGGGTGGTCAGGCTCGCTGACTTGGTTGATGCATGTCATCGATCCCAATTGCGTGGATCGATGCTCATGATATTAATCACTGGATTGTCTGGTCCAGACTCGATTATTTACAGACTGCCGTCATATAGCTGGAATATTGCTGAGTGCGGCGTTAAACAACAAACCAACCAACCGACACCTGCCATGGAGACAATCCGGCTTTTCATTTCCAGTATGCCCCAAAGATGCTGTGCCTGCATCGATGCTCACAGGACATGGACCAGATACCGACATCACTTATTTACTATGAAGACTGAATTCCACAATGTCATTTCTTAACATATAACTGTTTGTGGGAAACGAACGTTAGTGCATCACTGACCTTGTAGTCGTTGACAAGGGCTTGCTGTCCCAGTTTATACAGCAAATAGTGCAGCTGTGTTGTGTAGTGAGCCAGTGTGTAGTCGTAGTCAAACCCATACACCTCCACGTCTCCCAGGTGGATCTCATTGTTAGCAAATATACCTTCCGTATTCACATCAGCAGCAAAGGATTTCTCTGAAATCAACTCACCTTAATTATTATTTCATTCCATGTGCTGAAAATAGTAAACAGTCATGCTGTTTTTAGCAAAAGCTGGAGCAATTGCAGAGAATAAGAGGAAGATAATAAGTTTCAACCACTGGCACAAACATCATCATTACAATAAATCACTATTTATTACTTGCCCGTGAAGAGATCACCCGTTTAATAGACATACAGCTGTATTACACATTGTGTAATACCTAAACGCGTGCTTATGTACTCTCAGAACATGTTTCACGAACAAATACTGAAAGCTCTCAACATCCCTTGGCTTATTCAACGACATTGTGTGTGGAGTTGATAGATCACTGGGAGGAGCTTATGTACACTCGATGACCCCAGCAACCTTGTCATGTCACATGGCATTGTTTCGCCGATGGCTCTTGCAACAAAATTCCACAAATTACGTCATCGTGTATTGTGACATGATTGTACACTTTGAGGTGCAAGGCCCCATTCCACAAGGCGATCGTATTGTAGCACAACGACAGTCATTAGTCTAAGTTAAATTATGTGAGTTGCGATAGCCTTCACGAACAATGGCTAAAGTTGTGATGGTTGAAACTGTCGATCATTTGGCTTGAAGATGTACACAAGAAGAAAAAAATCATCATATTCAACTTTCAACCACTAGTCCTT
This sequence comes from Haliotis rufescens, assembly GCF_023055435.1. Lineage (NCBI taxonomy): Eukaryota > Metazoa > Mollusca > Gastropoda > Lepetellida > Haliotidae > Haliotis > Haliotis rufescens. The sequence goes on from NW_025964383.1 coordinate 11,743,947, forward strand.
ATAATGATAACATATAGGAAAACCCTTAAAATTGGCCAATTTCTACTAGTCCTTAGGATACCTTAACCATTGGGCAGTTTGATAAGGACTACAGGACTAGTGCCAATTTCTTACGCTGCGAACTGATACATGTATAAAACCCATGATCAACATTGATATGTAGAAGTGTTGTGAATAAACTGTGAAACCAACTAACTAGTCTGTCTCACATATTATTTCTCCTTCTGTCCAACTCTTACTGTAAAGCTATAGCCCTAATTAAATGAAACAAGTCTCGATTTTCCAAAGGAAATTTCAAATTAAAAGTAGTTTCATGTTTCTTTACAAATTCATATTTTTTCAGGGACAAAGTGTCACTCTTCCAACCAAATGATCAAATGGGTGATAATGGTTCCAGCTAAAATAGCACCAATGAAAACAGCAGCAGATTGGTGATAACATGACTTGGCTAAAATGGCATTGTTTATCCCGTCGAAAACAGGACTACATATTCATACCAAAATATCTATAAATACTATTTCTCCATAAAAATGCCAAATTAGGTAAGTATGTCATGTTCTAGAAGTATATTCAAGTGAACAGTTCTTTATGATGGAGACATGATATGATCAATACCACACACTTAGTTGCTCATCATTCTCTAAGAAATAAGCGAGAGGATCCTCTAGTTTAAATAACGATACCGTAGTCAACGTAATAAGTGCCCGGCTCTAATATGTGTCTTCTTTTTCTAATATTGAGAGCACCCTGGGCGCTTATTACGTCGCGTACGATAAATTCAAACATGCACCCTTATTTTAAATAAAATAGTAACAGGGATTTTGCTGGAGATAAATGGCATTAATTAGGACATAATATCAACTTTATCAACTTTTGCTAGGACATATATCTCCACCTAATCTTGCAGAAGACAATCAGAAAATGCCCTAGAAAATGAACCAATTTGAATTCATGTGGTATCAAAGTTGACTTAAAGGGGCACTGATCTAACGCAATTCCCCGGACTGGTTTTTGCCTTTGTTATTGTTATTTTCACCGTGAGTACCCGGATGATACGCAACGCAACTGAGCGTGACCAGCCTGGGCTACCGTCTGCAAGGACAGCTGAATATACTTGGAGGCTGGCGGCAATATCTGTTTTACGCATTTTTGCATAAACACTGATTAGTTAACTGTGATCTATAAAGATTTTGACAAAGGGCGCATGTTAATTAATTTCTTCAGCCTAAACAAACAGACAAAAAGAACGGCGGAGCTCATCGGATGTCGTCATTTGGAAATACCCCAGATGGTTATAAATTAATACTAAAAAAAGTATCCATGCAGTGAAAGCTTTTTGGGATTTTGGATTGCGTCGCTAATACGATTACTACTCCCTTGTTGTCATCCACGTTTTCTCGTATAACCCTACACTTGTGTATTTGTCGTCATTCACTTGATGCTCAGTTAATGAATTTATTACAGGTACAATTAGTGGTAGCACCACTTAGATTACCTGACGAAGGTTCCCATTTGGCACTTATTGTGTCTGGGGTAATTATTCAATCTAAATCCAGGTTTGAAGTGAGGTGAAATGTGTGTTATGTAATATGCACGTGGCAGACCAGCAAGAGGTGAATGATCAGTTGATTTACATTTTTTGGTAAATCAATGGATCGTTCCTAGTCATCAAAGGATTAACAGAAAATACGTTGATTGATTAATCACTGTTATCTTGCACAGTGGATATGTCAAAAGTGAGTGTTTACATGTGTAGGTTTACTAAAACAAAGGGAATACACTTATATCATTGCGTGAAGTGCCGATGTAAAAACAAATTACTTTGTTCAAAGGGTTAACTGACAATACGTTGATTGATTGGTCATTGTTATCTATCACTCAATGGATTTGTTAGGAACCGTGGACGTTATGAAAATAGTTATCATGGGCTTTCTCTGCCGACCCTTGAGACTTGACACCTGTGTGAAACACCTGAAACAATCCAAGTGATCAGTTGAGAAACGAACACGGGTTACAATATCCCGAAACGATATATATCTTTTAAAATATTTGATTGTTACAGAGACACGTGACATCGATTAAGTTTCTTTGTACAGCTGCAGACGAGTGGACTATTGTTCCTTTGTATGGATATTCACGGATACATTCCTCGAACAAGGAAGCTGCCTAAAATTTATACACATAAATTGGGTAGGTTGTAATTATGGTATTTGCATTTTGTTTTTCTTCATTTGCTGTAGCATTGAACCGATTCGTCCTTGTTTCTCTCTTGGTTGGGAAATTCTTCAATGCGCGATAGACGTTGTTTCACAGGTCTTTTCCTTTGTAAGCTTGTATATATTACCGTCAATTTGTAAAATGTGATTCTCTCAGGCAATTTATAAAATGTGTAAATATTTCGTTTTGACTAAAAAATCTGTCCAGATTGATTAAGACGATCAAAAGGGCCTACAAACCTCACAACAGATTATTATGTGGGATTAGAAGCCAAACAACATAGAAATGTACTTTTCAACATTACATTTTCAGTCTCTTGGTGATGACATAAAACATCAAAATGTTTGAAATTCGTTATCACAATAATACAGATGGAAATGTTTTTCAGTCCCTTTGTAAAATAACTGAATATTTAGGCGTTTAATAAATTTGTAAATGTTACACATTTTGACAGTAAAAAATATACACACCATAAAAAAAGCAATGCTCAGGTGAAATATTTACTTTGTGTTGCAAGTCAAAATAGTGTAAACGAAAATCGCAAAATTACCAAGCAAGTGACTTATCAAAACTTCGTCACCATTACCGATGCTACCCACAAAGATACCTACATTTCCTTATTATCTCGAAAACTGTATTTCATTTTGTTGATCAATGTGACCATACGCCCTTATTACTACCCATAAAAGTGACAAATGCGCTTACGAATGGCACAGCAGAGGTCGCGAACTAGTCTAGATTTCTGCTATACATCCGGGTACTCTTTTGGAAAAAACAATAACAAAAGCAACAACCAGTCCCGGGGAATTGCGTTAGATCAGTGCCCCTTTAACATATGGTTTGAATACTGCTAACATAATGTTAAAATTTGAGAATGTTGAGTGTATGTTAAATGCAATGTAGTAACTGTATTTCCATTCACTGTGAGAGAAGTAGATGGTGCTATTTTCGCCAATTTGCTTCTGTTGATGCAAGGCAACTTTGGTGCCTTGTTGATGAGACACCCTTATAGGCTGATCAAACCACGTGTTCACAACCGTTAATTAGGCCTAATGCTTTTCATAATACATTATTTTCAAAAGCTAATACATATTGCAACATTTTGCGCCTGATAATGCCCCGATGTTTCATCAAAACCTGACCAAACATTGTGTTATTGGTTTGTACACGATGTCTACGATAGATGTCACCTCTAACAGCTTCTAGAGCAGGCGGCTAAAAAATCGTCTGCTAAAATTCCACGGATTGCAGGCGAAGCCACAACTGATAAACATTTTGAATAGGTCAAATGTGCATCAAATGTAATTATTTGTAAAGCAGATAAGCAAAAGATGTCAAATCTGACAAGGCAGGAAGATGAAGATTAACGCTCAGTTCTGCGCAGTTTTGGAGCCGTGGCGATGATTTGCCAAATGCAAATCGGTTGCCAGGACAAACACCTATAGATGAAGAGAAGGATCTACCTTGCAGTCGTTGTTTTCTTTTGTGATACACCTTCCACAAGTCATCCGTATGCATCTGGCCTGAGGATGCGCAATAAGATTTTGATATTGTAATGTAGCATCTTGAAACGCGTTTGCAGAAGACCTTCGTGAATCTGTGTAAGCTCGCCATGTTTATGTTTGGAGGTCAAAACCATCAGGGGGAGGTAATACATACCACTAACAATTGAGTTACCCGCTATAAATGTATTTAATGAACGCGATACGATCGAAGTAAAATCTGACTCCATGTTTTTTAACCCCTACATATGATATCGTTGATGTAATTACTAATTATTAGCAGTCTAAGGGAACTATTCAGGAGATATATTTTGTCACAGTATTTTTTAAGGATTGGAATATTATACTGAGTATTTGGGCCCAGCTGAGAATTTTAGAATTTGAAACGGAACATTTTGAAAAAAAAACACAATGTGAGGTGAATGCCGTGTAAACTATCGCCTTGTGGGGCGAAAATGTGTAAATGATGGTACTTTGGGGCGAATATCGTGGAAAGTACATGTAATGTACTGCGATACGAATATCATGTAAATATATCGTTTTGCATGTAAGGCGAATATCATGTAAAGTATCGTACAGTGAGGCGAATATCATGTAAATATATCGGATTGCAGGTGAGGCGAATATCATGTTAAGTATCGTACAGTGAGGCGAATATCATGTAAATATATCGTATTGCATGTGAGGCGAATATCATGTAAAGTATCGTACAGTGAGGCGAATATCACGTAAAGTATTGTACAATGAGGCGAATATCATGTAAAGTATCGTACAGTGAGGTGAATATCATGTAAAGTATTGTTCAATGAGGCGAATATCATGTAAAGTATCGCACAGTGAGGCGAATATCATGTAAAGTATTGTTCAATGAGGCGAATATCATGTAAAGTATCGCACAGTGAGGCGAATATCATGTAAAGTATCGCACAGTGAGGCGAATATCATGTAAAGTATCGTACAGTGAGGCGAATATCATGTAAAGTATTGTTCAATGAGGCGAATATCATGTAAAGTATCGCACAGTGAGGCGAATATCATGTAAAGTATCGCACAGTGAGGCGAATATCATGTTAAGTATCGCACAGTGAGGCGAATATCATGTAAAGTATCGCACAGTGAGGCGAATATCATGTAAAGTATCGCACAGTGAGGTGAATATCATGTAAAGTATCGCACAGTGTGGCGAATATCATGTAAAGTATCGTACAGTGAGGCGAATATCATGTAAAGTATCGCACAGTGAGGCGAATATCATGTAAAGTATCGTACAGTGAGGCGAATATCATGTTAAGTATCGTACAGTGAGGTGAATATCATGTAAAGTATCGTACAGTGAGGCGAATATCATGTAAATGATCGAACTGTGAGACGAATAACGTGTAAAGGATATTGCGATAGCAAGACACCACCGTGTTCTGATTTGCTCTAGACATAATACTTTTTCAAGTAATAAGTCTTCATTCCTCCACAGAGTCGTAAGGCGCCGCGATTTGATGTCCAAAGTTGCCAGGATTCTATAATCTTGGGTTCGAATCCCAGTTTCACGCCGGGAACTAACTGAAATACAGTTCACAGCGGCGCTAAAGCCAAGACTCACCCTTTCTCGTACATAATTCCTGCCATGTCCCCATTCCAACAGTAATGAGTTGATATGAATGTTAGTAAATTGCCAGTCATTAATATTACACCAATATCACTGCCTGGTCACCAGTGGTCGATATCATGAGCAATGCCAAGCGTCGTACATCACAATAAATGAACTCAAACAACATGTCCACGTCATTATTATAAAAAGTTCTTTTTCACGTGACAATATTGTTTAACGAATACAAGTAAACAGTCTTCCTGAAATTGTCCAAAAGGTTTGGCTATCCTTGGCGATAAACAACAAACAAACAAACAAAAAAACTATAGTCATCATTAATAATATTTCCTCGACTGAATGTGGCTGGTACATATATACTGAACCGCAAAAGAAACGTCACAATGGTTAGCTATATGAGAAACCTTATTTGTCCAAACACTGTAAACATACTTTGAGACATATTAAAAAGATGAAACTTGGCAAAACTGATCATCAAAGTGTCAAATGTTCTTAAAGTGAAACACAACACTAATCTCTGAGAAAATGACATCACAAGTCAATATCTCGTGTGTCCGCCATGTGCACTGATGACTACCGTGCAACGTCGATATATGGAATGGATGAGGCGCTTGATGAAGGCCATGGGCACTTGAGCCCACACTCTGAGGAACGCCTGACGCAGTTCAGCTGCAGTTCGGCCTTGGTCGAACGTCATTCAGCCGTCTTTGAATCTCGTCCAACAGATGGCCAATGGGATCTAAATCGGGACTGAGGGCAGGCCACTGCATGGTTCTGATGCCATTCTGCTGCTCTTGTTGCTCTTGCAGTGTGGGCGTTATCATGCTGAAACTCGTGGTTAAGGCGACGTGCCAAATGAGGTATGGCGTGTGGTCTCAAGACTTGATCAATGTACCGAGCTGCTGTAACACCATTGCCTCTCCCTGGACGATGTTCTGGAAGATCACAGTGCCTACCCTCTGTGCAAGATCAATTGCAACCCACACCATGATGCTCGGACCACCCCGCGAGTCTCTCTCAACAAAACAAGCATCCGAATAACGTTCCCCACAGCGTCGTCAGACTCTTTCTCAGTAACGGCTCTCGTCTGAGAAGAGGACTCTTCTTCACTGCTGGTGGCGGGTGGTGACCCTTGTTCTTCCACTACGTGGTCGGTTGTCTGTAGTGTTGGTGGTCTGGTACCGTTGCTGGAGCCTGTAAATGGTCCTTACGTGGACTTGAAATGCATTGGCTACTTGCCGGGCGGTTTGTCCAGCTTGCAATCGTCCAAGGGCTTGGTGTCGCTGATTTCTTGTCAATCTTGGCTTGTGGTAGCAATTCAATAACGAATGAATATTATCCAATCTGGGTGGATTTGTATAGGGCAAGAAATGGGGGAACGCATGTGCATTTCAATTTGCACGGAACTCAAGTGCAACGGGTTACCATGGCCGTTGCCGTGATACGTTTGGGCGATCGGTTTTATTGTCATCTGCTTTGTTTTTTATCATCAAATTTCCCTTTTCCGGACAAGGTAATGTTAAATCTTAGAAACTTTGCCAAAAATTACCCAGATTTAAATGACAACTTTTCATGCAATGTCACTTGGGGTGACGTTTCTTTTTGCGGTTCAGTATATGTTGCATTAACATATTGGTTCTGTTGGGGGCTTGGTTATGTAAACACTTGATCATCCAAACTGGCTTACACAACTTACATTGCATAGATGAAATCAAGAAATGCATAGCGGACCTGGTTGCCATCATCGGTCACCATGACATTACAAACAAAAGGTGCAGCCTGCCACGAAGGCTGGTTACTTGTACTTTTTACATTCAACCCACTGGTTAATTCTATTGAAAAACTGAAAACTTTGGAAGAAAGATTTTTTATATATGATAAATAGAATCTCACACTCGTGTTGTTGTGCATCAAATATATACTACCGACAAAGATAAGGGAACTAATGATTTGAATGTAGCTGTCGTTGAGGTGTACATTTACCTTGGCGTTGCATCTGAATGCAACATCTACAATCGCAATGGTATTTCTCATCATGCATAAACAGTATGTGGTGCACGTGCACACAGAAGCCAATGTGGATCTAACAGATGGCGTTGCAATGAGACCTGGGTGTGGTAGGTCTAAAAAACGACACCTAGACAAGATCGTCCCATTACATTAAATGCACCACGCCATGGATTTCCATACAAAACAGGCGGGCGTATTTCAACATCTACCGTTAAAAAATTGCCCTATGCAGCAAGGCGTCGTGTGAAGCGTGTGACCCTAACAGCTTACTATAGCGGGCAAACATTGAGGTAGGCTAGGCAACACAAGGGTCCGCCATGTTTACAGACGAATCAGGATTTTGCCCTTGATTCACATATGGCAGAAAACGTTGTTGGCGACGTAGCGGCGAGCGGTATGCCAGAAGAACAATTCTTGAACATTTATCAGCGTAGGGACGGTAGTTTCAGAGTGTAGGTCGCTACCACACATTACAGGCGATGATTTGGTAATTATAAATGGACATTTGACAGGCCAGCGATGTGTTGATGAACTTTTGCGTCCTGCCGTTGTTCCAGAATCATCGGCAGAAACCTTTAACTGCAAGATGACAAAAACAGACCAGATCATGCCGATCCAGTCACCGATTGGCTACAAGAAGGCAATCAGACATTGGACGAGCCCTCCGCTAAGTCCCCTGACATATCTCCAATAGAGCATATGTGGGATGCTCACGGGCGGAGTACACTAAAGACCCAGCATCCGCCAACATGGCACCAATATGCCACGCAGGTGTCGTGCATGTATCGCCCAACGTCATGGATTCATTAGATTGTGATTTACACGCCCGAAAACAATAAAGAGACATTTATCATCATTCCACTTTCACTATCATTTCATCAGATTCCGTATTTTTGTCGGAAGTAATGTATACATATGTAGCAACGCTTGGCGAAATTCCAAGGCTTGCCGATATATTTGATATGATAAAGACGCACGGGTGAGATTCTCAATGCCTGACTCATGAATGTTACATCGGTACGTAAAGATAGTAGTTCTGGGTCAGTCCACCTGGTAGAGCTCCACTCCACCATCAAGGCGGGGTCCGTTCATAGCACAGGTTATCACATTCACAAACAATGGTTTATCCGTGTCGACCACGACTTCTGATGCGGTGAAAACTACGCTGCCGTTGGAGAAGAAGCGACTGGTGAGGATGTCGTTGACGTAACCTCCGCCCTGGCTGTTACTGATGGTCTTCAGCTGGGACCACAGCACATGGTTACCATCCGATGAAACCTCGAAATCTGACAGAGACAACTAGAATTAATATCGCCCGAACAGTGGGTGAATTAACGTTAATTGTGTAGAATGCGTTTTACATTAATAAGGCATGTATTCCAACAGGCTTAGCAATTTCATAAAAAATGGCGGTCAAAATTGGCGGCGCCAGTTCCGATGCTGTGTTTGCTTTTCTGTAAAGTGTTACTAAATTTGGAAACGTTGGATTGTTTGTTTGTTTGTTTGTTGTTAAACGCCGCGCTCAGCAATATTCCAGCTATATGACGGCGTTTGGAAACGTTGGAAACAGAGAGTAACGCCGTAAAGGGATAAGGCTATAGGTTATCACTGATTGGTGAGGAATCACAATAACAACAAAGCTCGAGCAACTTAAAAAACCCTGTCATGACTGAGAAAGTAATGCGGGCTTTGGGGTCTTGAGATCGAGTCTGTATTCGGGCATGAACTAACATAAAAAGTTAAAGCTTAGTATGCCTGCATTAGTATGCCTGCATTAGCATGCCTGCATCAAACCTGATATTTCGTAAGTTTCTGTGCGTGCGTGCACGATAGTATATGAATGTCTATGTAGGTGTTGGTAGCTACGTAGCTACGTTATCGGACCAATCACTTCTGGACTTACGTAGATACGCTCTGAAGGGACCCACGGGAACCTGAAGCCATTTATAACTGTCAGGATGGTGAAACGTCATGATACTTTCCGATTGCACAACACGAACATTTCTGAATGACAGGCCGGTTATTAATGGGGCTGACGGGAGTTAGAACATGGCGACCCGCATGTACGTCTGAGTGGAATAAAGGTATCAGCATAAATAGATCATTTGAGGTGATTTGTCCTTTCCTGGTGGTCAGGAAACCCCGTGGCGTGGCAAGCTCGAACGCTCAACATACTCTCATATTCCGGCTTATTACTTTTTGTTCGTTGCGGTAGCATTAATTCAAAACAATATGTTCATCTGTTCATTGTCCAGAGTAAATGTTGTTTAACGTCAAAGTCAAGCAATATTTAAGCTATATAAGCAAGCCTGGACCAGTCAAACCGCTGACTGGAAGCACATCCAATGATGAACGCAACCAGGGCACGAAAATGCGCTATCAACCAAATCAAAGAGAATAAATTATTGGGCAAAATGTTCGATCACTTTTTGATTGGTTGCTCCAGACAAAAAAAGCGCGTTCTAAGGACCGGTTTCTTCAAACCAACACGTCTGTGGCATCTTAAATGTGAAAATACGTTCCTATTTCAACTGGGACTTTCACAACTGGGAATGACATGAATACTAAGTACTATTTGCAAATTAACAAAAGGTTTTGGGGCCTTCCTGAATGCTTACGAAACCATCTGTGCTAGGGTGTGTGGTTCTTGTATACATACCCTCGATGTCAGCTCCACCGATGGTGTCTTTCTTCAGTGAACAGAGGCCATAATCTATTGTTGCCCTGATCCTTGACCCACTCTGTAGGGCTGTCACGAACTCTCCGAAGGTTGCGAGTCGGGTTAAAGAAGCCCCGTCAGCAAAGAATGACGCAGAGACACTGTGAACGTACAGAGACACTGTGAACGTATAGAGACACCGTGAACGCAAAGAGACACTGAACGTACAGAGACACTGTGCACGTACAGAGACACTGAACGCACAGAGACACTGTGCACGTACAGAGACACTGTGCACGTACAGAGACACTGTGAAGGTACAGAGGCACTGTGCACGTACAGAGACACTGTGCACGTACAGAGACACTGTGAACGTACAGAGGCACTGTGCAAGTACAGAGACACTGTGCACGTACAGAGACACTGTGAACGTACAGAGACACTGTGAACGTACAGAGACACTGTGAACGTACAGAGACACTGTGAACGTACAGAGACACTGTGAACGTACAGAGGCACTGTGCAAGTACAGAGACACTGTGCACGTACAGAGACACTGTGAACGTACAGAGACACTGTGAACGTACAGAGACACTGTGAACGCACAGAGGCATTGTGAACGTACAGAGGCACTGTGAACGTACAGAGACACTGTGAACGCACAGAGACACTGTGAACGTACAGAGACACTGTGAACGTACAGAGGCACTGTGAACGTACAGAGGCACTGTGAACGTACAGAGACACTGTGAAGGTACAGAGACACTGTGAACGTACAGAGACACTGTGAACGTACAGAGGCACTGTGAACGTACAGAGGCATTGTGAACGCACAGAGACACTGTGAACGCACAGAGACACTGTGAACGCACAGAGACACAGTGAACGCACAGAGACACTGTGAACGTACAGAGGCACTGTGAACGTACAGAGGCATTGTGAACGCACAGAGACACTGTGAACGCACAGAGACACAGTGAACGCACAGAGACACTGTGAACGTACAGAGGCACTGTGAACGTACAGAGGCATTGTGAACGCACAGAGACACTGTGAACGCACAGAGACACTGTGAACGTACAGAGGCACTGTGAACGTACAGAGACACTGTGAACGTACAGAGACACCGTGCACGTACAGAGACATTGTGAACGCACAGAGGCACTGTGAACGTACAGAGACACTGTGAACGCACAGAGACACTGTGAACGTACAGAGGCACTGTGAACGCACAGAGACACTGTACACGTACAGAGGCACTGTGCACGTACAGAGACACTGTGAACTACTATTTAGGAGTTTTATGTGACCATCACGCATGAAGCACGTGACGGGTCATGGTAATACGCTTAAAGGTTAATATCTAAATATATATTTTTCAAAAGAAGTTGAGAAGACTATGGTTAATTAGTCATGGTTGAATTATTGCAAAATGTTATCTTAGAAATGTGTCCGTTCTTTAACTTGTATTGAGTATTATATGGTGTTACAGTTTGTAATACTGTTGTCCGTAAATATTTCATTTGACATTTGATTTATGATCATCTTATAGTGTATCTTTTGTCCTGTGCGAATCTACAAGAATATGTACTTGCATATAGTAATTTGATAAACACATCTTTGAGTGAGTGAGTATGCTTTTACGTAGCTTTTAACAATATTCCAGCAATATCACACCAGTAATGGGCTTAACACATTGTACCCATGTGGAGAATCGAACCTGGGTCTTCGGCGTGACGAGCGAACGCTTTAACCACTAGGTCACCCCACTGCCCCAACCGCTGTGACAATGGTCTTATCACAGTTGACACATGTACTTGGGTAAACTACACACATGGAGAGACATCCTAATTCGAGTGGCCACACAGTTAATGTTGATAACATTACTATGATTATCTATAACATATGTTATATCAGCTATCATTCTATCATGTGTGTGTGTGTGTGTGTGTTTTGTGTGTGTGTGTGTGTTTTTTGTGTGTGTGTGTGTTTTTTGTGTGTGTGTGTGTGTGTGTGTGTGTGTGTGCGCGCGTGTGTGTGTGTGTGTGTGTGTGTGTGTGTGTGTGTGTGTGTGTGTGTGTGTGTGTGTGTGTGTGTGTGTGTGTGTGTGTGTGTGTGTGTGTGTGTGTGTGTGTGTGTGTGTGTTCGTGTTACAGATATCTACTGGACTATATATTATATAAAAAGATGCTTTAGTTTGTACAGAGGCGAAATGCAGTATGATAGTTTCTCAGGTGTGTTGATCCAGATTGACTTAAAGACGCTAACGACAGTAACAGTGTAATAACTGTGTACATGTATAACTTTTGTCTGCATAATGTTCATGCATCATTATCGATATAATTGTCATACCTAAATCGGTCGAGCACGTATTTTGCTTCACCTCCAAATCCGTTGACCGAAAAATAATTCTTTGAACAATGCAAACAATACAAACAATGGTTCATAATACCAACAATTATTTGTCATTGTATGATCTATATGTAAATCATTATTTGTTCGAGTTTATTTTATCCTTTAAAATTTCAGTTTTAAGATTGTAGAAAGAAAGGGGTAGTATTATGAACAAAATGAAAATATGATACGCGACTATTCTGTTGTCGTGTATGTTTTATGTTAATGTATGCTAATTTATGCTCATTTACTACACGTGCTTATACAAACTAACAGAGATAGCATTCTGTATCTATATCTAACATATTTATCTACCACACATTGTGGGTCTAGGTATAAGTGGCAAAATTGCGGTGAGATTTATAGGAATGGATCACTGAATATCAGCAAAAATATTTTTAATGTACGGCATTGTGGGGTATATCGTTTTCTCGCTCTATCGCTTTCTACCTTTTCTTGCTTTCTCGCTCTATCGCTTTCTTCTTTTCCTGCTTTCTCGCTCTATCGCGTTCCTCCTTTCCCGCCCTTTCGCACTATCCCTCAATCGCTTTCTCGCTTTATCGCTCTACTGCTTTATCTCACGACTTATTAACCATAGTCATATGAATGAATCGGATGTTCTTAAACTTCTTTTAAATAATTATTTTATGTACTGTATATCTTGAAATTAACGCAAGAGTTAATTCAATGCAAAAGATTCAAGTGGACTTAATTAATTAAACTTCGAAATGAGGCCATAAATCAATCAGTAATCTTTTACGCAGAAATCCGTGGATTGTATTAAAATCATCTACGTCTGTACAGTTAAATTATGTGTAAGAAGTGTATCCCGTTTATGTAGTTTTACGCGGAACAAACTAACAACAAAAATGGCATTGTGTATTCATAACAAACACAGGGTCGACCTGAACTCTCACCTGGAAGGGGCGGTCGGGTAGCCTAGTGGTTAAAGCGTTCGACCCGGGTTCGATTCCCGACATGGGTACAATGTGTGAAGCCCATTCCCGCCGTGATATTGCTGGAATATTGCTAAAAGCGGCGTAAAACCATACTCACTCACTCACTCACTCTCACCTGGAAGAGTCGGGGCCGATGGTACAGTCGTAATACTGTTTGTGTATCACCGCCTGGTAATCTGGTGAAAGAGTAGTGACAGTCAGATGGACATCTCCTGTTTTGTAGATGGATCCTTCTCGGAGCCGGACCGCCAGAGATCCTGGAACATTAGAACGAGGGTGTGAGCGAATATTTACGTAGCATCGGCAGTGCTGTATGTCTGTAGCGACGTGTCTTCTATACAGCGTAGATATCTGAACCGGATGTGCCTATTATTGTCCTGTTTAATGTTATGATATATGTCCTGTGTAAAGTCATGTATAATGTCATGTTTGATTTTATGTTTTATGTACAGTGTAAAGTCATGCTTAATATCATGTGTAATGTCATGTTTAGTGTCAGGTTTAGTGTCATGTTTAAGGTCATGTTTATGTCCTCTGTAACGTCATTTTTAATGTCATGTTTAGTGTCATGTCTAATGTCATGTTTAATGTCATGTTTAGTGTCATGTTTAATGTTTAATGTTTGTTGTGATGATTATGTCCTCCGTAAAGTCATGTTTAATGCAACGTTTAGTGTCATGTTTAGTATTATGTTTAATGTTCTGTTTTATGTCCTGTGTAATGTCATGCTTAATGTCATGTTGAACGTCATGTTTAAGTTTATGTTTAAGGTTATGTTTTGTTATGTGTAAAGTTTTCTTTTATCCCATGTTTATTTTCATGTTTATTGCCATGTGTAAAGTTATGTTTACAGTATTTATGCCCAGTCAGCACTATTCAAGCTATATCACAGATACTGGACACAAACCGAGTCTGTGGCAGGCATCCGAGCAACGTCACACAACTGGGGTACGATTGCACACATTTAACCACGTCCCGAGCCTAACCTGTCCAATTTAGTCACCACTCACAAGCACAAGAGCGCTGGGGGCCACTTACCGTAAATCTCATAACACTATTAGACTTGAAACACAAGATGGAGTTGTCAACTTTATTATGAGGAACACACTGTTTCGGAGAATATGCTTACTCCTTCATCTGATGAAGGAGTAAGCATATACTCCGAAACGTTGTGCTCCTCATAATAAGTTGACATCCATATATTCTCCTCCTTATGTGTATCACTTCAAAATGCCTTTCAAAGACCTGAAGATGGGTCTGTAGTAGTCAGTGCCGTGGCACGTTTATTAAGACCTTATCCATATTTATTCCCCCTGTTCTACTTACATAAAGCGGGTGAGTGAGGACACATTGTTTTATGCCGCAGTCAGCCCTAGTCCATCTGTACCACAGCAGCCTGTTCTGGACCAGGCAAACCATTATATTTAAGTTATATAAATGGTATGTGCCATCGGTATACGATAGGATATTATCGCCTTACTGACATATTAGGTTCGTCCGAAAAGCATGAACTACTGGACACCTACTCGACAGTGTACAACTCTTTTAGCCATGGTCACTATGGGTGAACGCCACAAATGACCTTCACACGTTGTATTAATGTGGAAAATCGACCCCCATAACCCAAACGCAGCTTTCAACAGGATGATAAATAGAGGATCATGTTCTGGCTAATGTAGGATTCGAACACTCAAGCAGCGGATCCTGGCAAAAACGATTGTTATTGACATCCCGTTCAC
Source organism: Haliotis rufescens (assembly GCF_023055435.1). NCBI lineage: Eukaryota > Metazoa > Mollusca > Gastropoda > Lepetellida > Haliotidae > Haliotis > Haliotis rufescens. Next base: position 11,759,030 of record NW_025964383.1, read on the forward strand.
GAATATACCCACTGCTTCACTGTTTGAAAAGTACTGCCACAGATATCTTACCAGAATCATCTCTTTGATAGCTCAGAGAGCCAAATCCTATGTACGAATTGGGACCGAACGTCGGACTGCTGAAGTACTCGAATGTGTCAATGTAGCCTCCTATCTGGGTAGTTTTGGCCCCTGTGGCACCGGTCACCCTGCACGCCGTGGGGGTGATGTAGTACCGGACTGCCTGACCGGACACAAGGGCTTGGAGAAGGTCATCGAAGGTCCTCAGCTGGGTCTTTGTCTGGTTCTTGTAGCGAAGGTAGACGTCTTGGCCCTGACGAGGCATTGTCTTTAGCGGTAACCTTTACCCGAACAGACGAATGAATGAATGAAGGAATAAGGAAATGAATGAATGATTGAAGGAATACACGAAGGAAGGAATGAATAATTGAATGAATAAATGACGGAACGAACGACCTGCATGACGTTCAGACATGCAAAAAGTTCCGACCTGCATGAAACGCCATATGCCTGTAAATCCTGACACACTATGCTGAGCTTTGCGTGACGTACTAATGTCTCGTACTCGACCACAGCACGGTGAATGGCGACAAATTTGAACGGTATATACTTGCCAAAATTGATGGTTATGTGAATAACGTGAATATTGTACCAATATTGGTCGGTTGTTGGTTGGTTTGTTATTTAACGCCGCACTAAGCAATATTCCAGCTATATGACGGTGGTCTGTAAATAATCGAGTCTGGATCAGGCAATCCAGTGATTAATATCATGAGCATCGATCCACGCAATTGGGACCGGTTACATGTTTCAACCAAGTCAGCGAGCCTGACCACCCAATCCTGTTGGTCGCCTCTTACGACAAGCATAGTCACCTTTTTCGGCAAGCATCGGTTGCTGAAGACCTATTCTACCCCGGATCTTCACGGGTCGAGCATAGTCGCCCTTTTCGGCAAGCATCGGTTGCTGAAGACCTATTCTACCCCGGATCTTCACGGGTCGACGTGCCAATGACTTCCATAGCACGGTGCATGGTGGCATATTTGAACGGGATATACTTGCTCAAATTGCAGATTATTTGAAGCCTAATAACGTAGACTTACTTTGTCTCTGTGCCTACGATCTGTTTTGTCAGGTTGTACGGCACAGGGATGGACCTTACTATTGACCCATTGGCAACAGAGATCCACGTTTCCTTCACCGTCAAATAGGATGACGTCACGTCGTTTGTGTCCGTGATGAGAATCTGAAAATGTTCAGTATTGAGGAAACTCATGTTATCTTGTGCTGTTAGTGCATAACTTCGTTGATAAATCAGTTCAGAAAATATTTTCCTGATTAACTTCATACTGCTTCTAGAACGGGAACAACAAATCTATATCACAGTCACTGGTTTGAAACACAACAGAATAACCAACTAGTACATACATTGTCGGCATACGGAATAACTTAGTACTAAGTGCTCGAGTCTAGATTAACGTCAGTTTGAACAGTACGTGATGGGACAAATCAGCATGGGCTTCGTGAGTGAGTGAGTGAGCAGAAAACCACATCAAGATGCTGCTGTTAGACGTTTAGCACCTAGGTGAAACCCTAGGACATGATGCTTACAAACCTAAAAACATATTCCGGCAGAACCTGGATTCGAACCCACAATCATAGGTTTCTGGCATGCCCCGTGGACGCAACTCTGCACAGCTAATTGTGGAGCCTCGGGCGACTGGTCCACCCATCATGTCTAGGACTTATGTAAAACCTTATGAATGGGCGAATCGTAGTTATGTATTTGTGAACCCTGGATTTCGAAAAGTAAAAACGGAGCAATGCATACGGCGTTCAATAAGTTTTGCAACTTGTGCATTTCTGTTTACATAAACAATGTCAACTTGTGGCGGGTGTGACACTAGTCATAACATCAGGTTGACACGTGTCATAACAAGTTCCAGACACAACAATAAGTTAGATGTGATGGCTCCATTCACCTAAGGGTGGTCACAATCATGGATTCTCTCAAACCGGAACAACGCGCTGTAATAAAATTCCTTACCAAGGATGCAAAGCAAAAGAAATCCATGATCGCATGTGTTAAGTGATGGGTAAGGATGCTCCTGACTATTCCTCAGTTTGCCGTTGGTCTCTACAGTTTAAAAGGGGTAGGGACATTCGTCACCACTCGCCCCTTTCCGTAACCTGCAAGAAGACTCGTCCCCCTCTCGATGAATGTTATGTGCGAAAATACGACAAACCAATCAGAATGCGCGTATGATTTCGAGTTCTTTGTCAAATAATCCCTCAGAAATAATTTTTGATTTTACATATGTCTTGCATCTAAAAATATACCCACGACACAGTTAAATGTGTTCAATCATACTGTATAATTCCGCACGTCCCGATGTCCTTTAAATTGCATCAGCAAAATATATATTATATGGGGAAATATATGTGAACCATTACGCAACGAGTTGACAATTGTTTTAGGTATGCCCGTTTGCGCTAAGACGGAACCTAGTCGCAAAAATGGCCATGAGAGGGGCACGAGTCGCTATTCGGCTTGTCCCGGAATAACACGAGTTGGCCACGAATGGGGTAGGGAGTCCATACACGATGACCCAAGGTCAGGCAGGCCTTCAGATGCCACCCAACCGGAAACCATTGCTGCTATAGAAAGAAGAATTTTGTCTGACCGACGAGTGAAAGTATCTGAACTTTCTAGGGAATTCCAAATATCAGTTGGAACTGTTGGAACCATTATTTATGAGCATCTTGGTACGTCTAAGGTATCTATAGATGGGCACCTAGAAACCTCAGGGCTCAAGATCGCCATAAGAGAACTGAAAGTTGTCGAGACCTCCTGGATCTCTATACTGCTGATGAAGCCGGATTTCTTTCTTTTCTAGTGACAGGTGATGAAACATGGATCCACCACTGGGACCCAGAAACTAAATTGGTATCCATGCAATGGAAGCACCCCCATTCTCCGCTTCCTAGGAAGTTTCGCACACAACTGTCGGCTGGCAAGGTAATGGCCACCATATTTTGGGATGCAAGAGGCATATCACTGATTGATTACATGCCACCAAAAACTACAATCAATGGACAGTATTATGCTAATATAATGAAAGAATTGCGAAAATCTATTCGCCAGGAAAAGGCGTGGGATGTTAACACGTGGTATTCCACTTTTGCATGACAAAGCACCGGTTCACAAGTCAAGAATTGCACAGGCCGTCATATGTCATTGTGGATTCGAAGAGTTAAATAACCCAGTCTACAGCCCAGACTTAGCCCCCAGTGACTATTTCCTGTTCAGGCAAATGAAATCTTGAAGGACAAATGGAATAAGTGTATTGAAGTGAATGGAGCTTATACTGAAAAATAAAAGTGCAAAAGATATTCTGCGACTTAGTCTTAAATTGAAGTTGCAAAACATATTGAACGCCCCTCGTAGCTACGATGTCCGCAACTACCCTGAATTACTAAGCTGTGTTTATCGGCTTCTAAACTAACCTCAGCTCCATCAATCTCCACCAAACACGTGTTGAACATGTGTGACCTAAACAAGTCTTCTGTCACACGGTCCCAGTACACGTCACAGCCTTCAACATACACCACATCTTTCAATGTCAGGTTCTTGAATAACGGAGAGTTGGGCGACGCGTGGGCGAACTGTTTTTGGTCCTTCAGTGTGTAAAATTTCAGATGGATCCTTTCTTCCTCGTCAACACCATAACTGTAAATTCTCTGTCGCACAAGATCCTTCCTGTCCCCGTTGACGAACTCCTCAAGGTAGAAGTTGACTCTCCCCTCCAAAATAGGCATCTCCTCGTTAGACACGGATATTGAGAGATGCACATGTCTGTCTTTTTCGGGTATGTCATTCTTTATATCATTCTCGTACTGAACAGTGTTGTCATAGAAACCAGGGAAGATGGCTGCTAGGTATTGCAAGTCTTTGGTTATGTCGCCCTTCACTGAAAGGCATGCACACGTCAACAGAGCGATATGTGTCAGATCCATGGTTTTCGCAGCAAATGTAGGGAAGCGTTTGGAGTGCGGTATATATGGGGTTTATTTATTGCATTCAGTGGTTGTCTCCCTTGGATCTTAGTCCGATATAAGAAAGAGTGCAGTTTGCTATTCAGTGCTATTCAAGTGAAAGATCTCCGTTCGAACTTATTGATGAAAGAGTGATAGTGCGCTGACAGTTTGTACGACATGTGGCGTGTGTTGCGTTAGATAATACTATCACCTGTCCAGTGGCCTAAACCTATCACTGAATGTGGGCTCGGTTTACTGAACTACTTTTTCTATGATGGAGAAGTGTCATGAGAGGTGGGATGTCAGGTCATTGTCCGTTCATGGTAAGGTAGAATTACAAATCCAGACCAAACCCTATATAAAGTTTTTCAAAATAAATATCTTGTTTTTCTTGACCCGTTCGCCCCTAGTTTCTGTTTGTATGCAGAGTTGTAAAATCGTTTGTGGTTTTACACCTGATTCAAATTGCTGGCAAATTTCTCATAGGACTGCCAAGCCGTGATAACTGGCTCTCCTCTTCCAAACGTAGGCACGTGGTACATTAGATCTAGGAACAACTTTTTTCATAAATTTGTAAAGAAAAATCAATACATGAATTGAAATCCTCCTTGTCTACGCTAAAAAAATAGAAATATTTAACGAGAAAAATAATATCTTTTAACCAACCTAACCATCGTTCGACGCGGGTCGCTTATGAGTTGGCGTGGATGAATCGTCACGTACTCTCGTGACCAAGGTTCATCAATTCGATATGGTTAGGTCTGATTATATATTTACATTTTTAGTATTTTGTTTGCTCCTGTGGGGATTTGGGTAAGAAGATCTCCACTGACAGACATGTAATATAAGTGGTGAGGTGAGGTGAAACGTTGCGTCCAAGATTGCACTTATATTGCGATGTGCATGCACGTTTGTGGCTGGTTGTACTAGTTCGGACTAATGCCGCAATTTGACATAAATACCCTACTCGGACACAGTATACAGACTCCGAGCCGACCAGGCCTTGTTTATCCCCTTTATGCCGAGCGCCTTTTGGACCGCCTCCGTGGTCTAGTGGTAGAGCGTCCGCCCGGAGAGGGGAATGCCCGGGTTCAATTCCCGGCCGCGTCATACCAAACGACTTTAAAAGATGGTACTTGTTGTTACCCTGTCTGGCGCTTGGCATTAAGGGGCTAAAACCATACCAGAATTATACCAGAATAGACAAAGACTTACCTGAATGTTTGCAGTGACCAATGACTGCTGTTACATAAATAAAATATTTGGACTGATACGAAACCCTAAACTCGCAACTCGCACGAATATCTTTGACATATAATATGCTTCTTCCCGAGAAATATCTTATTATCCCTAGCGTTATGTTGTAGTGACTTTCTTGCGGTTGGAAGTTAACGTCAAAGACTTGCATGACGTCTGGCTTTCCTCCCACATTAAGCTGACACGCCCTGACATAACTGGAATAATGTTAAAAGCGTCCTTAAATCCAACTCTTTCTCTTCTAAGCTGATTTCTCAAAAGCCTCCGTACGTTGCGTTGGAGTGCAAAAATTAAGGAACATCATGGAAATTATTTACCCAAAAACAAACCTTTCCTCAGGGAATGTACTTCTATACGAGTAGCGAGTCTCAAAAACACAATCGGGGCGATTTTTCAACTGTCCCGGCCATCATTTCTATTGCGAGATATTCGTTAGGTGACCCACGACACGCACTGGCCACACGTGTTGTCATGTTTACATGGTCTTTTGGAGCAATTTAGATGAAAATAGTATTACTATATTATATTCATCTTGGACCACTGACAATTGGCTCAAATGTTCAATCGGAAACAGGATTTGAAAGAATGAAGATCTAGACTTAGGACGTTCTTTGGCATGGCAGTACAGAATCCAATCAGTGGACATGGTGACAGTATGACCCAAAGACAAATGAATTCAGTTTACATTCGCTGTGATTCTATTTTGAGAAGAAACCAAAAGACAGCTTGGGGTAGTTCAGTATCAATTACCGAATTATCTGCATCAACTCTCCTGCTGCATGATCGTTCTTTGCTGTTTGGGGGCGGTCGGGGAGCCTAGTGGTTAAAGCGTTCGCTCGTCACGCCGAAGACCCGGGTCCGATTCCTTACATGGGTACAATGTGTGAAGCCCATTTCTGGTCTACCCCGCCGTGATATTGCTGGATTATTGCTAAAAGCGGCGTAAAACCATACCCACTCACTCACTCTCTGCTGTTTCCTTTATTTACCATTTCCCATGGTAGTCAGTGATGCATAGGAAAACTTCCGTTATTAAATACTGACTTGGCATTTCAAATGCATTATTTCAGAAAAGAGACGTGATAAAACCATTAGTAACTGGATTTCGGTTTCTATGGAGTTTCCCCGGTGCTAGTTTCTGCTGGAAGAGTGTACGGAAACTGAGCACAGCTCGACACCAGACAAGCCTGTTTCCATACCTTCAGGATCACAGCCACACATGCACCGCCTCAATGATGTGCAGTACTAATTTGTGTTCACTTTAAGTGTGTCCTGACCAACAATGTGCCCCAGGATTCAGGGTTAGAGTGAGTGAGTTTTATTTTACGCCGCCTTTAGCAATATCACGGCTTCACACATTGTACCCATGTCGGGAACCGAACCCGGGTCTTCGGCGTGACGAGCGAACGCTTTAACCACAAGGCTACCCGACCCCCCCTCAGGGTTAGAACCCATGTATTTGTCAGCAAAGAGGACTTGGTCATGTCATCGTACCAGATGTCATCGATAATTGCTCATAATATTAACAATCAGTGTTCTCTTGTCGAACCTCGATTATTTTCAGGCCGTCGTCGTGTCATGCTGAAGTGGGGTATTCAATATCAAACAAACAAAACTATGGTCACTATATTACGCGAGGGAACAGTGAGTGAGTGAGTATGGTTTTGCGCCGCTTTTAGCAATATTCCAGCAATATCACGGCGGGAGACACCAGAAATGGGCTTCACACGTTGTACCCATGTCGGCAATCAAACCCGGGTCTTCGGCGTGACGAGCGAACGCTTTAACCACTAGGCTACCCGCCCGCCCGCGAGGGAAAAGAATATAGGTAAAGACAACGATAATCCTTGTGAAACTCTCTGCCTTCAAACGACGTCTCCGCACACTGAGCCAAGGAGTCAGTGATGAAGGTTGATGCAGTAATTGTACGTCATGTGTTGATAGACTGGTGATCAATGTTTCTTAAAACCTTTGAATTCCAGTACACTATTTCAACCCTTACAGAATCAGTGAATAGCCAATCCTTTCATGTCGACACTAAATCCTGCTGATTGAAGCTATTTAACTTGAAACCCGTGAAGATCCGGGTTAGAATATGTCTTCAACAACCAATGCTTGCCGTAAGAGGCGACTAACGGGGTAAGGTGGTCAGGCTCGCTGATTTGGTTGATGTATGCCATTGTATCCAAATTGAGTGGATCGATGGTCATAATGTCAATCACTGGATTGTCTAGTCCAGACTGGAATATTGCTGAGTGCGGAGTAAAATAAGAAAGAAAGAAACAAACAAACTATTTAACTTGACTTATAATTTATGTGAAATAAGATGTAAATCGTATCTGATAGGAAACATGATTCAGACCATGAAACGTATACTGGTCACTTGATAGCAGGCAGCTGTTCCTCGACCATTACTTAATAATTATGAGATTTACCTGAATCTGAAAACACTATTGAACAAGTCAGACCCTCACGTACCTGTCGGTGCATTGAGTTACAAACAGCATGTGTCGAAAGACATATAGAGTATATAGAAGCACCTTTAATCCACATACGTGTTAATTATAATTGGATGTGATTGAAAAGTAGTACATAATCCTTCCTGGATTTAGACTATGTATTAATTTTGTATTGCCAGGCATAAGGGACCACACTCTTCAGTGATAACTACTGTAATAACCTGTCAACGAGTTCATGCAGGAAGTGTGTTGCGGTAGTGTAGAAGGAAAGGTTACTTAATCTGGTACGCTTTAATGGAGATGGAAGATCAGTATCATCGTGTAGTGCCAACCTACAAAGAGAAAGGGGGCTCAGAAGAGTAGCATAGTGAATTTGACTGTTATCAACACAACTGAAAGAGTCAGGACAGGTGACGGTGATAGCGTCAAAGGTCACGTTCTTGACTTCGGACCACGTCGTCAGCTGTGTATCACACTAACTGGAAGAGGTACACGCCTCCCCCAGGCCGCAGGCCGTTGATCTCGCAGTCGATCTCCTCCACGTAGACTGCGTTGTCTGTGTTAACCATGACGTCTGAGGCGATGAAGATGGCGCTGCTGTTGGAGTAGAAACTGCCGATGACGATATCTTCTACGTAGCCCGGCCCCTGGTAATTGGTGATGATTTTGTATTGTGACGATTTCACCATGTTCCCGTCAGTGGAGACCTCAAAATCTGGAAAGAGATTCAAACACCATGAAGTGTACGATAAAAGGAACATTGGTGCCATCATGCTGGATGCGATGACTCCACACAGGTTAGGTGTTCCGAAATCCAGTGACACATGCTACATGTAATTGTGCACTTCACTTAATCCTGAATGCAATCAAAGAAGGACCTTCGAATTCTTCATATTCAGAGAACGTGCTCGCGACAAGTGGAAAGAACACCATGTGGATTTCAAAAACCTCAAAGTCTTTGTTTGAATTTTTGCAACCCAAGAAAGAACGATGCATCCCCAGAAAGAAGCACCTCTCAATAAATTTGATTACATTCTACTTTGCACACCATTATGTCACACAAGAAGGTTCATTCTTTATTCCATTTGTTCCATGGGGTGACTATAGACACAGTTACAATTCTATCTTCAAATGCTCAGTTCCATTCCTCACATGGTGCGAAGCCCATTCCTCGTGATACTGGTGGACAGTTGCTAAAAGCTGCATAGAACTTACTCACTGACTCCCTCAGATTCTCGGGAAAAATGGACAAATATGAAAGTAAATGCCACTGGAACCATATGAGAAATGCGGGACTTCCTCACATATCGTATCGATGTCAAATCTGGGGACAACATTTCGGCAAGACGCAGGCATCTCGAAAATGTGCCCACCTCCTCCATGCTTATCTGTTTCTCCTTGCAGATGAAGGCAATTTCTGTTCTGGTTGGGTAAATGAGAACACGAGAGTTTGGCCAAGAAGTTTAACTTACGATGCAGGTATATCGTAAGAGGCAACTTAATGGATCGGCTGGTCAGGCTCAGTTAATTGGTTGAGTGCATGTCATCGTATCCCAAATGTGTGCATTGATGCTCATGATTGTCTGGTCCAGATTCGATTGTGGTACAGATCGCCACCAGAAAGCTGGAATATTGCTGAGTTGGGCGTTAACCAAAAAGACAAATACAAAATAAAAACTACATAAATAATTATATAAATACCTACCTTCAATTCTTCCTCCGCCAATTGCTTTTATACCCATATTACAAAGGCCATAGTTCGCAATGAATCTCACGTTGCCACCATTCTGGAGTACGGACACGAAGCTGGTGAAATTCGTCAGTTGTTTGACTGAGCGTGCTCCGGAGAAAAACGTGGCGGATCCACTGAGACATGAATGGATGAGATTGATTACTTGTCATAAGGAAAAGCAAGCATAAGAATAAAGAGTAGTAAGACCTATTTTCCTATAAACACTCTTGTCCTTAAAGCATTGAACAAATCAAATGCAAAATGGAAATTAGTCTCTCCTTGCCTGTGACGAGACATTCCCCAGTTTGACTCCAGCTGTCATTGTTTGCCCTAATAATTATTTAAAAGAACTACAATAAAATTATCTGAATGTTTTAGATACTTTAAAATGACCCCCAAAATAAGAATATTTAAGAATGTAGTAGTGATATTTGTCTCACCTTGACCCACTGGAGCCAATTGAACAAACTAGGTTCTGTTTGTTGAGAACTGTCTGGTAGTCTGGGGATAGCGCGGTCAGTCTCAGTTTCACATCACCAGTCTTGTACACCAGGCCCTCCTTCAGAAGGATGAACAGGCCTCCTGCAGAACACGAGGCATAGATAACCAGCTCGGACAGTGAGGGTTAACGCTGCATTGTACAATAGCCAGGAAAAGTCAAGGCATAACTGATTAATATGGAATGCAGGGCCAAAGGAGAGCAGATTTTGGTGAAACACGTGGATATAATGGTGAAAAACAGTGAATATAATCAAGGATTCGAAACCACATCCATAGCATAGATGCAACACAGTTTCACTCTGAGTGCATCATTCAATGGTAGTGGTAAATGTACTAACAATAAAGTCTTGCTCTGAAAGACTGCTAATTATTATCTAAACGGTGCGGGAGGTCAGATTCAGATTATGAAATATTCTGACCGCATGAAAATCGTTGTTATAGACTTCGGTCACTGGTTTGCCTGGTGAATCCTTGATTATTTACAGGCCGCCGTGATGAAGGACTATTGTTGCCTTAAACGTTATACATTCACTCCTCAACTCGACTTTGGATGAGTGCAAGTCTCGAACCTCATGATGTCAGCCATGTTTTGTTTCTATTATTTCGTCCGCCGTCTTAGCTGGAGTATTGCTGACCACGTTGCACATAGTTACGTTGCAGGGATACACGTCGTCGACGTTCAACACTTAGGTAAAGCCTGTGGCCAGTGCAATCATGCTGACGGGGACATGGGTGGCCAGTCGTCTAAGGTGCCGCAAGTCGCCGTGCTGAGTTGTACCCCTTGGGCACTCCAGTAACCTACGATTGTGGGTTCGAATAACTGGTATACTGTTAAAAGCGGCGTTAAACCCAACTCACTCACTCATTATCACGCTGACAGAAAATCAGTGGGTGATTCTAGGAGTCCAGTCCACGACAGCCTCGTTTTAGAAGGTGAATGGACTCGGGGAATTGAACATAATAACATGTTGACATGATACAATGTTTGGTTTCTTAGTTGTTTGTCTGTTGTTGAACACCGCACTCGGCACCTTTATGATTGCGGACTGTGAATAATCGAGTACTGACCAGACAATACAGTGATTAACATCATGAGCATCGATCAACGCACTTGAGATAGGATGACATGCATCAATCAAGTCTGAGAGTCTGGCCAACCGATCCCCTAGACACCTATTAAGACACTCATAGTCGCCTCTTTAGACAAGCCTTTGTTGCTAAAGACCTATTCCAACTCGGATCTTCACGGATCTATCATACACTGAATAATCCAGGATGCAGTAATAGGTAGATTGAGGCAGATAATCGACATTTCACATCCGAAATGACAGTTATATATTGCAATCTTACATTTCCTTGAACATTCCATGTTTCTGCTATATTAGCGAAAGGAGCACAGAGTTTTTCGTCGGAGAACGTGACATTACCCAAATGGCCTTACATGTACGTCATATATTGTGAGTGAGTGAGTTTCATCTTAAACAACCTTAGCAACATTCAAGTGTTTTACACATTGCACGCGACTTGGGACTCGAACCCGGGCCTTCGGCGTGGTGACACAAAGCTCTAACAACTGACACCCAGTACAGACAAACTACAAACCACTGGCGTTTCTCGTTGGGAGGAATGCTGAAAAGCCAAAGTATGGGACGGGCCCGAATGCTGGATCGTTGAAGTATTCGAATGTGTCAATGAAGCCTCCCATCTGAGGTAGGGCTCCCGCCCCCTTCCCCCCGGACACGGTGCAGTCCGACGTCTTCAGGTAGTACCGGATAGGCTGACCCTGGACCAGGGCGTTGAGGATGTCCTGGAAGCCTTTCAACTGGGTGGAGGCGACTTCAGAAGGGGACGCGGGGATCCTGCAAGACAATAATTATTCTGTACTTTACCAAAATCTTTTATTTGGATTTAAAGGAAAAAACAAAAACCCATTAAATATTATATTTTTAATTGCAAAATTTGTAATTTATAAACAAATGAGAAAGAAATCAATTCCACATTTTAAACAAGTAAAGTGGGAAATAATGAAATATTATGAAGCTACAAGATCTATTGCTTTCACAAATTGTAAACAAGCTAAATTTTTCTCTTTTTGGTCTTCATTCCACACATTATTCAAGAATACCAAGATATGATTTAATATTACAATTTGTCTGTTATTCTGTATAGAAATCTTATATATAGACTTACCAGATGTACCAGAGAAACAAACTACTGAATGTACAACAAGGCGATTTGAATATATACCATGCTGATCTTAATGTAATATGTTGCATGTGTACTTTGTATTTGAAATGATGGGAATAAAAAAAAAATTAAAAATTTAAAAAAATTATTCTGTACTTTCGCCATATTTACTTAGCCTTAATGTGACAAAAATATATCATTTTGGGTCGGTTTGGGTTGGTTTATTTCCTTTATTCAATTTTGTTTTATGTTGTATTTGAATTAAGGAGTTCCTGGAACCCAGTAGACTTGGTGGAGGCGACTTGACATAAGGACAAGGAGATCTTTTTTGTCTGTTTGAGATAAGGACAAGGAGATCTTTTTCGTCTGCTTGAGATAAGGACAAGGAGATTTTTTTGTCTGCTTGAGATAAGGACACAGAGATCTTTTTTATGACTGCTTGAGATAAGGACACGGAGATCTCTTTTGTCCACTTGAGATAAGGACACTGAGATCTTTTTTGTCTGCTTGAGATAAGGACACGGATATCTTTTTTGTCCACTTGAGATGGACACTGAGATCTTTTTTGTCTGCTTGAGATAAGGACACTGAGATCTTTTTTGCCTATTTTGTTATCTCTTGTCTGTTTTTTTTATTTTCACAATTATCATTCTATTTGTTGTGAGAATGTTGTTTGAAGATATTAATTGTTAATGAATAAATATTTTGAATTTTAAATAAGCCGACGAGCATTAACATTGAAGTAATGGACTCGTTCTCTCACCATCCTTCACATGTGCTCGCCTCACTTGTTTGACCCGGGCTCATAGAAGACTACTTACATACGAGTCAGCTGGAGTATATATCTATATATAGATGTGTTATACAAGTAGGGCAGGTGTTTGCCCTGACTTGTGGTGTATGCAACCTCCACGTGATCATATTGCTGCCAGGGGAAGGTAGGATGACACTAGGCAGGTGGTATCGTGTTCGTTGATAATGCCTGCATTAACAACTACCACACACAACACACACTTAAGTCAGGGACATGTAGATCCGTGGGGGGATCTGTGTCTAGACTTTCACCTTGCTCAGAGTCCTCGCCAGTGTCTTCTTGTATTACATAGCTGGGTTCAAAGTGAGCATCTTTATGTGACTGATAACGTGCTAAATAATGACATTACCATCTTATTTTAGTATCATTCGGATGGAAAACATTATTAGTAGTAGTATCAATATTAATATTATTATTATCATTTGGCTCACTTGGCTCTCTTGTATATTTTCATTATGATTATGATTATGATTATGATTATTACGCAGCCCAAACAGTGAATGGGACTTCTCTCAGTAAGGGCTGCCTTGCTAGTCGAATCCACAAAGATACTTTTTCGGTGAACGTGAACACTGCATCCTTCTGCATTACCCATAGTAGTAGTAGAAGTAGTAGCATTAGTTGAGCACTTATTCCACACAACACATGGCTGTTACACCTCACGCGAACTATTGCCATTATCATTATCATTATTACACATACCCTACATGGTTAGTAATACTAATGACGAATGAAATACATAACCGAGAGTGTACACATGCAATGATGAGTGCCAGTACATGAATAAATTAGTACTATGTTCAGTCAGTTTCGAAATATCTCTCTGACCTGGTCACCTTGTCCCAACTAACGTCCCAACTCAAGTATCCTATCCCGCCCCACCCGCCTGGTAATATACATACTGATTCAGCAATCCAGACACTACAAGATAAAGGCATATGAAAATGAGAGTGAAGAGTGTTTAACAGTCAGCGGTATCTATCCAGGCTATATCATAGCGACCCGTAAGCAGTCGAGTTTAGGCTAGACGAGGCTGTTTGAGGTCCTGAGGGACAATTGAAGCGATCGTCGATGGTAGTTGGTTGGCTTGTTGTCTAACGCCGCATTCAGCAATATTCCAGCTATATGATGGCGGTCTGTAAATAATCAAGTCTGGACTCTACAATCCAGTGATTAATATCATGAGCATCGATCCACGCAATTGGGATCAATGACATGCATCAACCAAGTCAGCGAGCCTGACCACCCGATCCCGTTAGTCGCCTTTTACGGCAAGCATGGGTTGCTGAAGATCTATTCTACGCCGGATCTTCACGGGTTTCGTCGATGGTACTGCAGCTCACATATATGTAGTATATAAACATCTACACATTAATAATACAGTAAACTATGGTTATAACGAACCAAAAGGAACAATTAATTTTAGCTCGTTTTAACCGTAGTTCTTTTTAGGCACATATAGAGCCTCTATACAGGAAATGGACGGGACACAAAAACAGTTCGTTATATCCGTCAGTTCGGTATAAGCGTGTTCGGTATAAACGTAGTTTACTGTATGTATATATTTATTACATGTACCTCTTACCTCTAAGCGCTACATTATTACACCGGTTAATGGATAAGTGTGCATTCGACTTTCAGTATCAGCTCCCTTGGGAGTATAATCGGGGCGAACCGGGATTCGAACCAACAATCATCGGTTTCTGGCGAATCGCGGCGCCTTAGACGACTGGGCCACCCGTGCCCCTGGGTGAACAGAGGCATACTTCGTACCAAGCCATCTACTTTAAGAGACACCACATGTGATACATGCACCAGGACTCAGCATCACCTAACTTCGTTGCAAACCCGTGAAGATCCGGGGTAGAATAGGCCTTCAGCAGCCCCTGCTTGTCGTTAGAAGCGACTATGCTTGTCGTTAGAAGCGACTATGCTTGTCGTAAGAGGCGACTAACGAGATCGGGTGGTCAGGCTCGCTGACTTGGTAGATGTATGTTATCGCATCCTAATTCCGTAGATCGATGCTCATAATGTCAATCACTGAATTGTCCGGTCCAAATTCGATTATATACAGACCGCAGTCATATAGCTGGATCATTGCTGATTGTAGCGTTCAACAAGAAACAAAGAAACAAACAAATCATTTAACTTGCGTCCCGTGTGGCGAACACATGTGAAGGATGGTGAGAGAATGAGATGTCTCTACAAACACGATTACTTTTGCGTTAAACAAAATTCACTCCCAATCCGTTTGAAATGAAATAACGATAATGAATAGTGGCATATTGCGACATATAATGTTGTTTTTTTCTGGGTTATACCAATGTATAAATTATGTTTTCAGACATGTGTGTATTTCCTCCACCGTGGCGTAAGACAACAACATTTTGTAGAAAAATACATCGGTATGTTTTCAGCATATTAAAAATATTCATTGAGTAAATTCTGGTTTAACGCCGCTTTGAAAATTTTCTCACGACTGCGTTTAAGTTTAATGTTAGAGAAATAGAAGATATCATTGTACAGACAGACCAAGAGTCCAGTCGGGGAGAGTCTGGGTTTTGGATTCAGGATCAGATATTCCTTTGAAAATTCTGATTGAATATTACTTGTAACACAGTTGAACTGTGCAGACAACACACATTCAATTGCTCATATACACATATAGGTAATGTTAAAAAAAGTAGAGGATTATGAAATATGTATGTTAATACCAAGCATTAGAACAAAGATGTTGACGACAAACATTCTATGAAAGAACGTTTACTTATAACTAAACACCAAAATTCATCCTGATATAGTTTGCACGTGTCTCATTCAGTAACTCAGTGTTATTCCTGATTTTGACACA
Organism: Haliotis rufescens; assembly: GCF_023055435.1. Lineage (NCBI taxonomy): Eukaryota > Metazoa > Mollusca > Gastropoda > Lepetellida > Haliotidae > Haliotis > Haliotis rufescens. Next base: position 11,774,869 of record NW_025964383.1, read on the forward strand.
TCCAAGGAAGGTCGATTAATCTCTGTGGACCATTATTTCTATCAGTCTTATTGATTCTGCTTATCATAAAGTTATGTTTTTTTCATTCATTGTTTGTGTATGAACTAGCGACGCGGCCTCTGCAACGTGCGGAACGCTGGAAACTGGCAGAAGTCAGCATGCAGTGGCCAATACGTTCAATGTTTCACAGTCTGTGTTCAGAAGACTATAGAACAGGTACCAGCAAACCAAAGAGGTTGGCACCACGTTCATGGCGTCTCAGATCAACGCCAGGAGTACATGGTCATCTTTTCGAAACCAGGCTCAACGAAGTCGAGCTCAAATGGCGAATAAAATTGCTGCAAACGTTCAGCAGGCTACTGGAGTTTTTGTTACGGGTCAGACGATTTTAAATCATCCGTATGTAGCTCATCTCCTTGCTCGATGGCCACGTGTTGTTGACTTGGCCATGCGTTGCAAGGGGAGTGGGGAAGTCTCTTTTCGCCATTGGTTCATCTCATATGCCCTATGCCTCGTCGAGTTAATGAATGTTTGACACATCGTTGCGGTATTATCACTACTGATCCAAAAACTTCCCGAAATTTCCCATCTTACCCATATCGTTCTCCAAGGGTTGGAGGTCATAACATCTACTGTCATACTTTGTAATATGTTCCCAATTCGTTTGATAGTATCATACAACTATTACTTGAAACTAATATATCTTACAAGTTTGAAATTTAAGTTACTTCCGAGTATCCCCGACTTATATTAAGAGTACAGTCAAACACAACAATGTCGAATTTGAAGGGACCTACGTAAATGCTTCGACTTATCCGGTGTTCGACAAAAGCGAAAATGATAAAAAAGGAATACTCTGAAACTATGCTTTTAATTCGAGACAACCGTAAGCTCGTCACATCGGTGTTTGACTGCACATAATACAGGCCCTTTTAGAGGGTAATTACTTCACATGTTCATCCTGTCTCTGTATTATGTAGGTGACATGTGAAGTGGACTTGGAGAGGGGGCGATCCCCTGTCGACATCGCATACTGTAGCTGCTGGGAAACTAATGCCCTGTATGACAATACATGATCGTTGTCAGTAATCCGGCATTAACATCACCTTACACAGCGAGTCAGCATATCTGTAGGATGTCAAAGTCCAACTGATAAAGGGTGTGTGTGTCTTAGCTTATAACATACCTCCGTACTGACCGCACTCGGTGACTTTAGGGCGTATGTGTACCCTACTACCCAATCCGCGGGTCACTGCAAATGTTTGGCGTAATCCCCGAGAATGGGCCACGCTCTGCACAATCCCCGTCATTGTGTAGAGGGGAATGTCCGAGTAACTCTCCATTCCTTAAAACAAATGGAGCAGAGGCCCCGCAGGGGCCGAGGCCCATTATTTTTAAGGAATGGAGAGTTACGAGGATATTCCCCTACTTAAAACTCATCCCTACTTTTACACTTTGACAAAATATTCTGTAGTTGAAAATATTTGAAAAATTCAAATGCTGCTTCAAGATAATGTACAGTTGACAAGCAACTCTCCATTCCTGAAAAATAATGGAGCGTTCAAACAATAGAATGACGTCACAGATGTGTTTTAACTTGGTTTGGGAGATTAACTGATCTGCGTTATCCCTTTGTGTGAGCACGTAAAGCATATAGGTTGAGAGAGTGATTTTTAGACTGAATCACACTACTTTCAAAGTAGCCCCTCGATAACATCCACCATATCTCCAGGGCTCGCATGTCGGTCAACCTACACTTACTTCTGGATCCGGTTAAAATATTAATTTTCACTTTTATGTTACCATCATGAGGTTTTCTAGTGAGATACTTTTATATTAATCTGAACTTGTTTGTTGCCTTTATTATTATTATTACTATTATTATTATTAGTAGTAGTAGTAGTAGTAGTAGTAGTAGTAGTAGTAGTAGTAGCCATTCCAGAATGTTCTTTTGTTTAGGTTTCAAATTTTTTATCGAGAATTTGTCAAATATGTGTCGAAGCGTTGCCTTCTCATTGGCTAATGTGGACTTCTTGTCAGTCATTTCATTGGTCGGCCAAAGTTCGCGCAAGGTCGGTCTGACGTGACCCATAATGGGATGTCCTCAGATCTTTGTTTAGCGGCAGCGAGAACTAAGATTTGATTTCAATGAGATTGTAGTAGTAGTAGTAGTAGTAGTAGTAGTAGTAGTAGTAGTAGTAGTAGTAGTAGTAGTAGTAGTAGTAGTCGGTTCGCTAACATGTACGTACATGGGACGCTGATGGGAGATTTGCTTTGTCATGTTGTAGGGTGAGGGGTACACCTTGAGCACGGATCCATTCTTAATGAAGATCCACGTTTCATCAGCTGTTAAATACGTCGATGACAGAGTACTTTTGTCGATGATGAGAACCTGAAACAATGAGGTTGGTGATGACAAAGCGTTGATGTAGTAAATACAACATAGTTGTTGATGAAAATGTTATGAAACTAACGATGGTGACGTCATGAATCTATGATGATGACATTATGAAACCAATGGTGATGAGGTTATGAAACCTATTATGCCGTTATGAAACTATGATGATCACGTTATGAAACTACTGCTAATGGGGTTAAGAATCAGTGATGTATGAAACTAATGATGATGACGGTATAAAACTAATGATGATGACGTAATGAAACTAATGCTGACCACGTAATGAAGCTAACGACGACGGCGTTATGAAACTGATGATGATGACGTTATGAAACTATTGATGACGTCCTTATGAAACCAATGATGATGACGTTATGAAACTAATGATGACCATGTTATGAAACTAACGATGATGACGTGATGAAACTAACGATGATGACGTGATGAAACTAACGACGACGGCGTTATGAAACTATTGATGACGGAGTTATGAAACTAATGATGATGTCGTTATGAAACTAATGATGACGTCCTTATGAAACCAATGATGATGACGTTATGAAACAAATGATGACCCAGTTATGAAACTAACGATGATGACGTGATGAATCTAATGATGATGACGTAATGAAACTAATGATGACCACGTTATGAAGCTAACGACGACGGCGTTATGAAACTGATGATGATGACGTTATGAAACTATTGATGCCGTTATGAAACTAATGACGACCTCGTTATGCAACTGCTGAGGATGACGTTATGAATATAATGATGATGACGTTATGGAACTAGTGATGACAGCGTTATGAAACTAATAATGACTAACTGAAATTAATAATGACGACGTTATGAAATTAATAATGATGGCGTTTGAGATCTACAACGCCATCAATAATGACGTTATGATGCCAATAAAGATGACGTTTTGTCACAGGCGATGACGACATTATGAACCAATGGTGATGACATCAGCGACGATGATGTTATGTTTACTATAGCGGTATCTGGCTTTCTACACTCACAGTGGGTTCCGAATGTAATTAGGCTCCTAGTCATATATAAAGTAAATTCAACTTGTACTAATATTCATTTCCCTTACACCATAAGTCCAAAACATTCAGGCAAAACTTTAAGCTGTTCAGGGGATGCTTACCTCAGCTCCACCTATGGGAACAATGCATGTGTTGAACATGTTACTTCTGAACAAGTCGTCGGACACACGTGTCCAGTAAACATCGCACCCTGATGCATACACAATGTCTTTCATAGTCAGCTGCTTGAAGAGTGGGGAGTTAGTTTGGGCATGGGCGAATTTAGCTTGATCAACCAGAGAAAAGAGTTTCAAGTTAATTCTATTCTCGGCATCGAGTCCAAAGCTGTAAATTCGTTGTCTGATAAGATCACTTTGGTTTCCATTGAGATATTGTTCCAGATAGAAACTTGTCCGCCCATGTAGGACCGGCACATCCTCAGCTGCTACAGATGTTATGAGATGGAGGTGTCTATCTTGAGGAGGCAAACCACGTTTGATGTCATTGTCATATTGATTGATGTTGTCAAACACTCCGGCAAATATTGAGGTTAGGTACTTGAAGTCGTCCTGTACATCGGCCCGGACATATGCAACAGCCAGGAACGCTATTAAAATACATGTGCAGTTCATATTGCTCCCCACTGACGAGATCACTTATCTGCAGGCCGCGCGTGTGCTTCGTCTATATATATAATAATTTATTTATTTCCATACATAAGTTGTGCCCCTTGGATTTAAGAGCGTAGAGACCATGGTATGTGCAGGATTATATTAATCCTTGGGGCAATTGTGTGGATATATTTAGAGGGGCTTAAGAAATGTATTTGGCAAATACATAAAGGTTTGTCTATAAGCATCATGGCACATAATTCAACTCATTTTGACTTATTTGAACTAATTTGTTGTGATATTAAAATATTTCGCCAATGGGCGAAAAGGTACGTAGTTTTTATATATTGATGATATACATGTATGTTTATAATATTAAGACACTGTACCTCAATGGTCAAGTGTTTAAATCGCATTGCATCCATAACACAGATCTGCACTACATTTTATATATACGCATACAGAAAACAAATCTAAAGCTGTACATTGATTATTAGTAGATTCGTTACTTTAGCCGTTTCGCTTCTTCACCTATATTGTAGAGTCTGATAATATTAACGTCAATAGTCCGTTTCCGATTTTAATGCTGGATTTTCAAAAAATTATTCCAAAATTAATGTAATTTGCCTCAAATAAAAGCAACCTATATTTATGTAGGATTGTTGCAGGATCGCCAGTGTTATTCGCGTAGATGTAGGTGCACTTATTTTCACGTACGTAGATTACTAATTATAAAAATGAGCACACAATGCAGAGACATCGGAAATAAGAGCAACAGTTTTGATGGCCATCATACCAGCGTTCAAATGTGTTTTTTAACTGTCAATATAAGATAGCTACGCGACAAATCAATAAAGAACGACGCGCGGTTTATTTCACGATAAAACATTGTTCTATCTTGACGTCGTTTCCGGAGATTCGAACAAGCGCTCGCAAATTGGACGGCGTTATTTTTTAGAGGGAAGTAGTAAGTTGTTCTCCATAGATCTTTTTGGGCAGCGTAGATAAACACAATGGCCGAACGATCGCTTCCAAATGTGGGATATATATGACAATTGTTATTGGGGGAAAGGGTACAGATAATAGACGTGAAAACTGTGAGAATGTGGAAAGATCACATTTATCCCCCCTGTTCATAAAAGGGACATGTCCGACATTGCCGCGGTCGGATTCTTTTCAGGGAGTCATCATTATTTAAATACGGGTAAATATGCTTTAAAGCGTGTACATTTTACTAACATTTTCAAAGAGGCTGTACGTAATGTTGATATCCCATATAAGAAATAAACGACTCGTAGTCGTTGTTTATCGTACAATAAAACTCCTCGTTTATTTCTCAAATAACCGAGGCTGCACCACAAAATCCAGGGTTCAAAATATACGTATAAGAAGTCCCTGGCCGTCAGAGTCTGATGACACACAATCAATCCGTTCACCGAGACAGACCACCAGATCCATTCAGGTGCCTCATAGTTGACCAGCATAGATTGGCTGTTCTAACCCGGAATCCCCATGAGGCCGCTTAGCACTTTTGTCGTAATGTCATGCAGATTTCATCGCATGTGCATGAATATGTACCAGGCTCATAACGTGAGTGTTCACTACGTTGTTGAATTATGTCAGTGTTACTTCAATTGAAGAAGAAGAAGAAGAAGTCTTTATTTGTACCAAGGCCACTGGCCCATATACAATACGTACATTTGAAATTGTGTAGCACATAGGTGTGTGGATAAATTTATGTGTGGATGTGAAAGTTTGGATATGGATATGGTGGTGGAGGTGGAAGTGGAAGTAGGTGCGGGTGTATGTTAGAGTGTGGATGTTGATTTGGATGTGGGCGTGGATTTGGGTGTACATGAGGATGTGTAGGCATATGGGCATATGTAGGTGGATGTGGATGTGGATGTGGATGTGGATATGTAGGTGGATACGCAGGTGAATGTTGATGTGAAGGTGGACGTGGAAGTAAAAATGATTGTAGATGTGGATGTTTCAGTGAAATATTGGTCGTTATCAGCGCTAACGCATGTTCAGTGACTACACATAGGTGCTGCACATCCAACACTATTTCTACTTTCAGTATCCGAGCCAGCTACGAACACAGGTGAGTGAGGATGGGAGTGTCCACTGCATCTGCAGGTCCACCACAGTGTTCAGAAGGCTCTTCATCGTAGTTCTTGTCATATTAATAAATGATTTATTGATCAACAGGATGTTGAATTCTGGTTTTTTATGCTTTTTATTTTGAAATATACATTTCTAGTATTCTAATACTTTAATACCTGTGTCACTCTCCATTATTTTGATGATCATCAAAGATCCTGGAGCCTTTTCATCTGAGAGAATATCAGAAAAAACATTGTTGATGCCTAGTTGACTTAACTTTAGTGCTCTGTTTGTAGTGACATTTTCCCAAGCTTTAGGAATATTGGTTGACAGTTTTTGATAGTCCAAAATTATTCCTTTTTGTGTTAAAATCTCCACTGGCCAGTATAGTTTTTAATCATTGCCTAAAGTAATGTTACTTTTCAACTTCCCTACTCACCTATATTTTACGGCCAGGCATTTTATAGAAATTATTTGGTGTTTCTATGGCAACATTTAGGCTGTTTTCAGACAATTGGTAATTCCCTTGTTCATTGTTACAGATAATCTATTGTTTTTAAAGGTTTCAAAATATCTCAACAAATGAATAATTCAATTGGATATCCATCGATACTGCGTTTTTAATTTTCTCAATTCTAAGCTCCTTTTCATGAAGGTCTACGTCCTCTTTACTTCGTTTAGGTGTATTGATATTGTTCATATTGGTATCATTAGCTGGCTCAGTTGTGTTTGGGTTTTTATGTAAAGATTCATGAGAAAAATGGCTAGGTATTCCCCCCCACACCCTTCCTCGTACTATCTTATTCTATTTCTAATCTAAATTGATAAATCAGTTAATATTGATTCGTTTTTGTTTTGAAAATATTTTTGATAGGAAACGGTTTCTTCAAGAAGTGATATCATTATTTATAGTTGTTTAATGTTTTCTTCCGAATCTTTTTTCAAGAATGATGAAACAGAAATGGTTTTACCCCATGAATTCATTAAAAAGCTTTCAAGAAACATAGCATCAGATATGATCAGATTCAGTGTTGCATGTATGTGTTGGTCTATCTCTTCTTCACATTATATTTTGTCAGAATATTCATGTAATATTTCCTTTTATGTGTTCTTAATTTTTCATATGTACTCTTCATTAAGTAGCAGTGAAGTGTTATCTTTCCAGTAGCCTCGGCCTTGTTTCTTATTATCAAAGACGGTTAGTGTGATAGTGCAATGGACAGATTTATAGCCAGGTACAATATCTGTATCACATGGCCGCTTAGATATATCTTGTGAAACTAAAACAAAATTCAAGCCTTACTTGCTGCCTTGGATTGTTTTACCACCATGTATTTTTTTCACACTCCTCATCTAGTTCACTTCAAACATCTACTTGGTCAAAATGTTCCCTCTTTTCTGATACAATATTTCTTGCATTGTGTATGTTTTTGTTATTTTCAAAATCTACTGATGGGTTGAGCACACCATTCCAGTCAACACAAATGGAAAAAGATTCATTTTCATATCTATCCGTTTTCTTAAATATATTAACCTAAAACAAGTGCACATCTCCATTCGGGCCGTACAGGTTTGTAAAAGTAACTTTTATTCCATCTACTGTAATATCAGTGATAATATGATGACCAATTTCATCATCCAAACTTGTGTGGATATTTATTTCAAAAGTATTCTTACTATAATTAAATAGGATCACAACTCCCCCTGAAATTGAATTTGAAGGGTGCTGTTCTACTTTGTAAACCCCATTCATGTTCCCTCATCTTCTTTTTTGTTTCTGGAATGTGTATACTTTGAGTCTTTTTTCTCTCTACATATTTTCATTATTTCGTAACGTTTATTGTTTTTCAGCAAGCCAACTACAGTTTGCATTTACTATTTTTACATTATTACACATTGCTGAAGAAAGTGTGCGGGTGCGTTGGTCCGGACTAATGCCGGTTTTATAGTGCTGGGTCACTGAGATACCATGCCGCTGTTTAACATGAATACCCCACTCAGACACAGCACACTGAATCGTTGTATCAACTTAGTGCTTTAATGAAAATGTCGCCTTTGAGATTGTTGAAGTAACCTTTAGATATTTTTGACATAAAAACAAAGTGAGTGTGTGAGTGAGTGTATCAACACAGATGTTGAACTCTATCAGTACATATTTATGTTATTTGGGTTAAAACATGCACCAATACAGCTACCCTTCTACCTCTTCAGTGACGTCACTTGAGACCTACAATGTACAAAGATTAACAATGACGACATTCACAGCCCTTCTGTGGAATAAGACTATCATTTGAAGAGGATCCATTATCTGTTGGTGTCAGTTGCGGATTATTTGCAAATATAAAAGGTCAGGTTGGTAATACTTTCAGTGTCGAGTGAAAGTGTCGATCGTTGATCGAATGTGAATTTTAAGATGAGGCACATGGACAGATTACTGGGCCAGTTATCATCATTATAATGGAGTGAGTGAGTACGGTTTTACGCCGCTTTTAGCAATATTCTAGCAATCATCATTATAAGAAATGATACCGAAAATCGGTGTCTGAAACTCTCTAAATATAAACTGCGACGAAATTTAGCGTGGGTTTCAGTTCTCATTCCTGTGTTTGTAGACCTTTTCAGCTTTGGGTCTTTTCCCGAAATAAAAAAGTTGAATTTGGCTGAAATATGTCGCTGTGTGGACTGTATTTCTGACTGTATTTCGTAACTCCGTTATGAAACTTTATGAAAGACGAGACGTATAGCTTGGTATTTGTGTTTTAAGGCGACTTGGACGATTAAAGATTTATTCGAGCCAAACAGAACAAATGTCTTTTGACAACACAGAAGTGAGTAACAGACGAGGCGTTTCACAGAAGAAACGTTTCCCATTAATAAAGGCATGGTTCGATTGCCGCTGGGGGCGATCAGCGAAAATTTGAAAAATTATCGGCAGGCCTTTGTCTTTTTTGTCTAAGTGGTAGGCCACTGTCAAAAAGACAAGTTTCAGCTGGAACTATACTGACTGTTGTCACTGTCTGACTGACTAATCACACACATTGTGATTGATGGAATTGACGAACAACTTTTAATGATTAAAAGCTCTTTAATTTTGTGAGATTACATTACAGTGCTCTGTGGATCATTGTGCGTCACCGGTCACATGACGTCACAATCAAATGCCATCACTGATATCGCAGCCACTAAGGCTGGTTATCTGAACTGTTAACACTCACTACACTGGTTATTACTGTTTTCAACTGAAAACGTTGGTAGATTGATTTTGGACGTTAAATAGAATCTCACCCTCGCGCCTTTTAGCTTAAAATATATCAAAGAACATTTATAAAAGTTTTAATTTCCTTGGAAAGTATCCAGATCACATCTGACTCCTTTTATGAAAGCACACCGTACCAGGGTCAGTCCACCTGGTAGAAGTCCACTCCACCATCAAGGCGGGGTCCGTTAATAGCACAGGTTATCACATTCACAAACAATGTTTTATCCGTGTCGACCACGACTTCAGATTCGGTGAAAACTACGCTGCCGTTGGAGAAGAAGCGGCTGGTGAGGATTTCGTTGGCGTAGCCTCCGTCCTGGCTGTTACGGGTGGTCTTCAGCTGGGACCACAGCACATGGTTACCATCCGCTGAAACCTCGAAATCTGACAGAGACAACTAGAATTAATATCGTCTGCATAGTGGAGTAGCTAACGTTTCTTACATAGCAGGGGGACACGGGTGGCCCAAACGTCTCAGGCGCCGCGATTCGCTGTGCAGAGTTGCGTCTCTTGGACGCGCCAGAAACCTGTGATTGTAGGTTCGAATCCCGGTTCGCACCGATGGTGTTTCTAGGTATGTAAGCACCATACCCGTGCTCGTGGGTTTCATCCAAATGGTAAACGTCTGAGACCTGCATCACTTCGGGATTTCCTCCCACATTAAAGCTGACACGCCGTGATATAACTGGAATACTGTTAAAAGCGGAGTTAAACCCAAGTCACTCACTCACTTACATGGTATATATGTCTTACCGTTACAAGGTAAGAAGCATTCCCAAACCTTAGAAATTACAGACAAAATGGCGGCTACCGTCTCTACAGATTCTATACTGTGTTTGCTTTTCTGTAAATTGTCATTGAATGTGGAACCCTTTGAACACAGAAACTCACGCAGTGCTAATGCAAGCGAAGCGGTCAACATTGACCTCGGTCATTGGTGGATCATTAATCAACCGATCACGACAAAAGCAACGGTAGAATGCCTTGGAAAGAATTTCATGTATAAGCAGGTAGTGTGGGCTTTTGGGCCTTGAGGTCGAGTCTTTATTCTTGCATGGGCTGAAGTGATGTTAGTCTTGTACAAGTTTCAAACCTGGTGTTGCGTCAATTCTTGTGTGTGCATGTCGACAGTACATGAATGTATGTGTGTAGGTAATTAGGCGTTAGGCCCATCGCTTGTGGATTCACGTAGGTACCTGCTTAAGGGTCCCTCGAGAACCCTAAAGTCAGTTACAACAACACGACAGCGTTTTGTGGACAGCTCGGTCTGTTTGTTTTGGGTTTTTTTTGTTTAAAGCAGCAATATTCCAGTTATTTGATGTCAGCCTGTAATCAATGACCAGACAATTCAGAGATCGATCCACGCCGTCTCCGTACGATGTCACACAACCTACTAAATCACTGATCCTGACAACCCGAGCCATGACACAGCAAGAATAGGTTATTTGGAACCAGCTTGGGAATTTCACTTGAGCTCTTTTTGTTATGATTTTGACTGGACAGCAATGAATTTTTACTTCAAACCATCTCCGTTGGCATCATATGTTAAAATCACGTTCTTTTTTCAAATGGAGTCATTTTCCAATCTGGAAATACCATAAATGTGAACTAATTACAGATCAACAAGGGAGGGAAAAAATTTCCGGGCCTTTATAAGTGTGCTAGGGTGTGTGATTCTTGTATACATACCCTTGATGTCAGCTCCACCGATGGTGTCTTTCTTCAGTGAACAGAGGCCATAATCTATTGTTGCCCTGATCCTTGACCCACTCTGTAGGGCTGTCACGAACTCTCCGAGGGTAGCGAGTCGCGTTAAAGAAGCCCCGTCAGCAAAGAATGACGCAGAGACACTGTAAACGTACAGAGACACTGTGAACGTATAGAGACACTGTGAACGCAAAGAGACACTGAACACACAGAGACACTGTGAACGTACAGAGGTATTGTGAACGTACAGAGACACTGTGAACGCACAGAGACACTGTGAACGTACAGAGGCATTGTGAACGTATAGAGACACCGTGCACGTACAGAGACACTGTGAACGCACAGAGGCATTGTGAACGTATAGAGACACAGTGCACGTACAGAGACACTGTGAACGCACAGAGACACTGTGAACATATAGAGACACCGTGCACGTACAGAGACACTGTGAACGTACAAAGGCATTGTGAACGTATAGAGACACCGTGCACGTACATAGACACTGTGAACGCACAGAGGCACTGTGAACGTATAGAGACACCGTGCACGTACATAGACACTGTGAACGCACAGAGGCACTGTGAACGTATAGAGACATTGTGAACGCACAGAGGCACTGTGAACGTATAGAGGCATTGTGAACGTACAGATACACTGTGAACGTACAGAGACACTGTGAACGTACAGAGGCATTGTGAACGTATAGAGACACTGTGAACGCACAGAGACACTGTGAACGTACAGAGACACTGTGAACGCACAGAGACACTGTGAACGTACAGAGACACTGTGAACGTACAGAGACACTGTGAACGTACAGAGGCATTGTGAACGTACAGAGACACTGTGAACGTACAGAGACACTGTGAACGTACAGAGACACTGTGAACGTACAGAGGCATTGTGAACGTACAGAGACACTGTGAACGTACAGAGGCATTGTGAACGTACAGAGGCATTGTGAACGTATAGAGACACTGTGAACGTATAGAGACACTGTGAACGTACATAGACACTGTGAACGTACAGAGGCATTGTGAACGTACAGAGGCATTGTGAACGTACAGAGACACTGTGAACGTACAGAGACACTGTGAACGTACAGAGACACTGTGAACGTACAGAGGCATTGTGAACGTACAGAGACACTGTGAACGTACAGAGACACTGTGAACGTACAGAGACACTGTGAACGCACAGAGGCATTGTGAACGTACAGAGACACTGTGAACGCACAGAGACACTGTGAACGTACAGAGGCACTGTGAACGTACAGAGACACTGTGAACGCACAGAGACACTGTGAACGCACAGAGACACTGTGAACGTACAGAGGCACGGTGAACATACAAAGATATGGAATAATATCTATGCGTGACCGAGTGACAGCATCAGCATTATTTCAGCAATATTGGTACGAGGGCATGTTTAATGAGCTAGAAGTATGTCATAAATACATCGAAGTTATATTTGTCAAACATTTTTTGGCACAAAAATAATATTTACAATTGTTTAAAACAATTGGGAAGCTACCAGCAACCAAAGCTAGACCAATTCATTGGGGATTTCCTTAACAACCTGTATCATCAAGGAACTGACCACTCTTGGAGGTCAAGAAAAAATACCGGTAAGAAATAATTGACCTAAATTGGGTCACGCCTGAAGTACGGATAAAAACACTTGTACTCACCTGGAAGAGTCAGGGCTGATGGTACAGTCATAGTACTGTTTGTGTATCACCGTCTGGTAATCTGGTGAAAGAGTAGTGACAGTCAGCTTCACATCTCCTGTTTTGTAGATGGACCCTTCTCGGAGCTGGACCACCAGAGATCCTGGAACATTACAACGAGGGTGTGAGCGAATATTTACGTAGCATCGGCAATGCTGTATGTCTGTAATGATAAGGGCACTGGGGGGAGCCTATGGATATCAGGTTTTTTAAAGTCATGTTTGCAGTGCTTTGTTGTTCTTCCCAGTCAGCAATATACCAGCTATATCGCAAATACTAGGCAAGATATCCGAGCAGCATCACATAACTTGGGTACGATGACACACACTGAACCAAGTCACTGAGCCTAACCTACACACTCACCACAACCAAATGAGCCCTGGGGGCTATTTATTACGGGATCTTCTACTGTCTGATTTGTCTGACAAAAGACATAGGCTAAGATCGGGGCCCTATGTTTGGTTGAAATATAAAACATAGTTTGGACAGACACATCGGATTAGTCAGCACAGTGGCAAGCGTATTAGAAACCATACACATGTTGAATCGCCTTGTTCTCCTTATATATAGCGAGCGAGTGAGGTCATGTCGTTTCGTGCCGCAGTTAGAAATATCATAGGTGTCCACAGCCTGCCTGGACCAGGTAGTGAGTGAGTGAGTATGGTTTTTACTCCGCGTTTAGCAATATTCCAGCAACATCCCGGCGGGGGACACCAGAAATGGGCTTCACACATTGTACCTATGTCGAGAATCGAACCCGGGTCTTCGGCTTGACGAGCGAACGCTTTAACCACTTGGCTCCCGGACCGCCCCGTTGGGCAAGGTAAACCAGTGAATGAGCTTCATGAGCGGTACATGCTATCGTTTTAGGACATGCTAATGCTATATGATAGGATATTATGAGATACCTCCCACCGCGATTCCGATAACTCGAAAAGCAAGAACTACTGGAGACCTACAATGTATTTAATAGCGCGTTTAAGAACGTTCCAGCCCTATTTCCGCGGGGACAGGACAGAAATGGCCTTCACGAATGGTAACCATTATTATGAGATACCTTCCACCGAGATTCAGATAACTTGAAAAGCAGGAACTACTGGAGATCTATTTTACTCTTTTTAAGAAGGTTCAAGCCATATTTCCGCGGGGACAGGCCAGAAATGGAGGAGAATTGGACCCACTCACCCGAACACTGGTTCAACAGGTTTCAGATATGTCCTGTAGGTCAGTTATACATTTTAGAGACGCATTTGACTCATGTGACCCAACACGCACGCGTACGATGTTGACAAACCAAATATCATATTTAATACTGGCTAATCTTGGATTCGAACCCACGATCAGCGGTTCCTGGAAACTCCTATAACCTATAAAGATCACATAACGAATATACTAGTTACCCACGGCTTCCCTCTGTTAACGATACTCTCACAGATGTCTTACCAGAGTCGTCTCTTCTGTATCGTAGAGAAGCATATCCTATGTAGGGATAGGGACCGACATTCGGAGTGCTGAAGTACTCGAATGTGTCAATGTAGCCTCCTTTCTGGGTAGTATTGGCCCCTGTGGCACCGGTCACCCTGCACGCCGTGGGGGTGATGTAGTACCGGACTGCCTGACCGGACACAAGGGCTTGGAGAAGGTCATCGAAGGTCCTTAGCTGGGTCTTTGTCTTGTTTTTGTAGCGAAGGTAGACGTCTTTGCCCTGACGAGGCATTGTCTTGCGCTGTGACCTTCCAAGGATAACAGGATAAGTGTGTACAGTGTGTGTGTGTGTGTGTGTGGGGGGGGGGGGGGGGGTAGTGGAAAGACATATTTGCCGCAGATCGTATATACTCTTTGGTATACATGACACATACACTGTGCATGTCGTTTACTGCATACAAAAAGTGCATGACGTAGACATTGTACATACAGTAAATACACATCATGTTTACAAGAAGGACATGACGTACACAATATTCATGAGAGTGTGCTTAATGATGCTTAATTTGGCAGCGGCGAACAATGACGTTCTCACATACATGACCTTCAGATATACACAAAATTCAGGCAAACATGACGTTCAAACAAACGTGACATTCAGACATACACAACGTGCAGACACACATGACATTCAGACTTACACAACGTTAAGACACACATGACGTCCACGTGCTGTATGACGGAAACGTAACACAATGTTCAGAATATTGTATGACGTACCAATATTGGTTGGTTGTTGGTTGGTTTGTTGTGTACGCCGCACTCAGCAATATTCCAGCTATATGACTCTGGTCTGTAAATAATCGAGTCTGGACCAGGCAATCCAGTGATTAGTATCATGAGCATCGATCCACGCAGTTTGGACCGATGACATGTATCAACCAAGTCAGCGAGCATGATCACCCGATCCCGTTAGTCGCCTCTTACGACAAGCATAGTCGCCTTTTTCGGCAAGCATGGGTTGCTGAAGACCTATTCTAGCCCGGATGTTTACGGGTCGACGTACCAATGACTTGCAAGGTGCATGGTGGCAATTTTGAACGGGATATACTTGCTCAAATTGCAGATTATTTGAAGCCTAATAACGTCGACGTACTTTGTCTCTGTGCCTACGATCTGTTTTGTCAGGTTGTACGGCACAGGGATGGACCTTACTATTGACCCATTGGCAGCAGAGATCCACGTTTCCTTCACCGTCAGATAGGATGACGTCATGTCGTTTGTGTCTGTGATGAGAATCTGAAAATGTTCCTATTCTGTTAGTAAATGGCATGATGTATAATGTATAAAGCAATACAGAAAATATTTTCTTATTAACTTCATACTAGCTATGCAACGGGAGAAACACATCTTTATTACAGTCACTTGTTTGAACATGCATGGCAAGTTAGTAATACAATGCTAGCATACGTAATAAAATCGTATTATATCAACATACTACGGTGGCCAATAAGGGACATGGGGTCTCTTTTTCAATATTTTGATATTTCATTTACTTTTATAGTAACGTTTTGCAAATTAACACAATTAACACAACCGAAAACATGGAAAATGTACTTTCATTTAGCTATTGAATCGCAGAAATGTGAAGCGAAAATGTCAAAAACTAAAATAATATGTCAACAACAAAAAGAAAATGTCAAAAACAAAAGCGAAAATGTCAAAACTAAAATTAAAATACAGAAAACCATATCCACCGCGGTGATAATATATAGTAGTAGATCTTTTCGTTTTTGTTGATATTTTCATTTTAGTGTTTGACATTTTCGCTTCACTTCTCAGTGATTCAATATCTAAATGATTTATCACATATTTGTATGATAAATCGTGGTAATTTGTAAAAGGTTACGATAACAGTAAGTGGAATATCAAAATATTGAAAAAGAGACTCCATGTCCCTTATGGGCCACCGTAACATGCGGATAAAATGAACTAATTGCGTGAGTTGGAGTTAACACCCCTATGAAAACCGCGTCTGTTATGTCACGGCGCGGTTTGTGGGAACGTCGGAGTTTGTTAATACTTTATGAATGTGTGAGTCGTAGCTACGTGAGTCCGATAGAAAAACCGGAGCTGCTACGATAAAGAAAGATACATATGTACTCCTTGTCCATCGTTTTCCAAACTAACCTCATCTCCATCAATCTCCACCAAGCACGTGTTGAACATGTGTGACCTAAACAAGTCTTCTGTCACACGGTCCCAGTACACGTCACAGCCTTTAATATGAGCGACATCTTTCATTGTCAGGTTCTTGAATAACGGAGAGTTGGGCGACGCGTGGGCGAACTTTTTTTGGTCTTTTAGTGAGTAAAATTTCAAATTTATCCTCCCTTTCTCGTCAACACCATAACTGTTAATTCTCTGGCGCACAAAATCGTTCCTGTCCCCGTTGGTGAACTCCTCAAGGTAGAAGTTGACTCTCCCCTCCAAAATAGGCATCTGCTCCGGAGACAAGGACATTGATAGATGCTCATGTCTGTCTTTTTCGGGTATATCATTCTTTATGTCATTCTCGTACTGAACAGTGTTGTCAAAGAAACCAGGTAGTATGGCTGCTAAGTATTGCAAGTCCTCGGTTACATCGCCCTTCACTGAAAGGCATGCACACGTCAACAGAGCGATATGTGTCAGATCCATGGTTTTCGCAGCAAATGTCGGGACTCGTTTTGAGTGTGGTATATATGAAGATACTTTATTGGTTATCTCCCTTTGATATTAATGCGATACAAGAAACAGTGCTTTGAGTACTATGCGAGAGGTGAAAGTTCTACATTTGAACTTATTCAGGAAAGAGTGATAGTGTGTTTACAGTTTAATTGATGTACAAAGCATGTTGTGTTAGATAGCATTATTACTGGTCCAATTGTCAGTCCAACATTCTATATATACTACTAAAAGATGTGTATAAAAGGACTGTTCCTTCATCAATACATTTCTCGCTCTCCCTTATGAGGGATCACTCCGCGCCCTGCTACACAAAGTTTGAAAAATACATTTTGTTTTTGCTCCAGATTCCGATTTCTGACAAGATCCATGTATTTCGTTGAGTCTCAGGGATTGTTTGGATCACATGTGTTTTTCATAGATTTAAAACTATCAAACAAATATTAATTAGGAAACAAAATCCTCCCAGCCTTCCCAGTCAGGTCTAGAGAAAAGAGGGGAACAAGAAATTCTACACCGACCTAACATTAGTCCGACATGGGTCACTTGTGAGTTGAGCCTCGATGTATCGTCACGTACTGTTGTGGTGACAGTTAATTACAGCGGTACGGCTAGGTCTGAAAAGATCATTTTATTTATATTATTTTGTCATAATTAGCTACTGTGGGGAAATATTTGACAGACATCCAGTATATACACTTAAAAAAAGTAGGGGATATTGGTAAATAATGTAAGCAATTATTGTAGTGAGTGATTGAGTTGGGTTTAACGCCGCTTTTAACAGTATTCCAGTTATATCACGTCGTGTCAGCTTAATGTTGGAGGAGAGCCCGAAGTGATGCAGGTCTCAGACGTTTACCACTTCGGTAAAACCCACGAGCACGGTTATGGTGCTGACAAACCTAGAAACATAATCAGGGCGAACCGGGATTCGAACCCACCATCATAGGTTTCTGGCGTGCCCAAGGGACGCAACGCTGCACAGGGAATTGCGGCGCCTTAGACGCCTGGGCCACCCGTGCCCCAGGAAATAATTGTGAGAGATGTTAATTTATCGTGATAGTTATATGATAATAATGAACGAATTGGGAACCTATTACAACCAGGAATATCGTATTACAGAAGATATGACCATCTAAGATCTTGAAGGACGATAGGGGTAAGATGGGAAATTTCAAAGTTGACGTTTTTCGATCTGTAGGGTGTAATACCTCAACGATTTGTCAAACATTCCCTCACTCGATGAGGCATACTGCGTGTGAGTCTCCCAATGGCGATTTGAGGGAGTCTGTCCCACTCCTCTTGCAGCGCCCGGCCAAGTTCAGCCAACGTGGTCGGCGCTTGTGACCTTTACTCACAGGTCTCCCTATCATATACCAGACGTGTTCATTTGGCGATATGTCTGTGTCATCGCCTACCATGGCATTCTATGGATGTTGTGCTGCTGGACAGGGAAACAATAGGTACCATCTTTTAACGTCTTTTGGTATGACGCGGCCGGGGATCGAACCCCGGACCTTCCGCTCTCCGGGCGGACGCTCTACCTCTAAACCACGGAGGCGGTCCTGCTGGAGGTGAGCACGGACGACAGCGTCCTGAACGAAAAAACGTCGACCCGCACGCCTTGCAAACGGGACAACAAAGGGTGTCAGTATGTTGTCCAGGGAGTACTGTCCAGTGACCCTTCCTAGCACAATATTGAATGGGGTTCGGTCAGTCATAGTGATGCCTCTCCACACCATAGTCATCCACCGACATATCCGTCATAAGGTCTCAAGTTGACGTTGTTTGACGTTCATTTCGACGTCGCCAGACACGACCAAGTCAATCTGAAAATCATCTGAAAACGTGGCACGTGATCAGCGACGATCAACCCAGTTACGACGTTATGTACACCATTTACGTCTGTTGGCCACGATATGGCTGACATATTGCCGATGTGACTTAAAAAATTAACTCACTCTGTTGGCAACATGAAGATTTGTAAGGGGCGACACAACACGTGGCCACCGCGCATGGAGATAAGCTGCATGTTGACAATTCCTAACTCGTTCTCAAGTACTATGATGACAGTTTGCAGTACTTTGATTCGCCGTTTTACGAGTGCAGATGACGTTTTCTCAAAATGAACGATTTTAATTAAACCCTACCCTTTCTCAGGCTATATTTCATCGCATACGTCATTTCTATGTTTTACTTTATTACATCATTAGATGGGGGAAATCTTGGTGTACTTTATTTTGGATGTCAGTTTAGTTGAACCTGCCTTAAAATGATTATATTCCAAAGTTTGTGTGTTGTTTATTCCAGCTATATGACGGTAGACTGTAAACAATCGAGTCTGACAAACAATTCAGCGATTGATGACATTGTGAACAACGATCCTGGGCATCGGGTACGATTAGTCACCGAGCCTGACCACACGATCCATTTGATGGCTTCAAACGACCAGAATGGGTTGCCGGGAACCAATCTAACACGGAATCCCCTCGGGGGTCTGCAGCATTAAAACAGAAAACTCTTCTGGGGCTCCGCTCTCACCGACTACTGTGCTGAAGCACACAGGCAATGACGAAATCTGCAGCGACAGTCCTTGAACCCCACGGACCGGTACAGGTATCCAGCATATCGGATGCATGTCGTAGGGTCGGATGTATGTCGTAGTCGTAAGGTCGGATGCATGTCGTAAGGTCGGATGCATATCGTAAGGGCGGGTGCATGCCGTAAGGTCGGATGCATGTCGTAAGGTCGGATGAATGTCGTAAGGTCGGTTGCATGTCGTAAGGTCGGATGCATGTCGTAAGGTCTGATGGTCAGGTTCTGTGAGAGGTTCATGCGCTTGATCATAGTCATCGACGGCCAGGGATGTAGCTCATAATACCAGTCACTGGATTGTGTGGTTCAGACCCCGAACTAAAAGGGATTTTGGATAGAGATTGAATATAACTTTTAAATCACAGCTGCAAGACCAGATATTCATTTTAAACTATGAGCCTTATCTTCTTTGTCAGAGAAACACCTTGCAACAATGTCATTTTGTGGTTGCATATACTTTATGTTTAAACAGCCTGAAGCATATTTTTTTTCAATAAATTTCTGGGTAAATATATGTTTTTCGATAACCCCCGCCCCCTCCTCTCCCCAACGCCGACTGTCAAATGGTCAGTCCCGATGATCCCATCAACACATATCCGGTAGATGGGTGAAATGTCACGTTGATCGATCAGCGTGCATAAGTACTCAAAAATTACGTATGCTTACACAAGCGTTCCGTCTATCTGTACACACAGAAGACACGCATACGTGTGACACGGATTGACAAGCCCATACTGGTTAATAACCATGATAGCCGTGAAGATCAGGTTTAGAATTGGCCTTCACAAACCTAACCTTGTCGTAAGAGGCGACCAGCGACAGCGACCAACGACCTCGGGTGATCATGCTCGCTGGTTTGGTTGATGTATGTCATCACTTCCTAGTTGCGTTGATCGATGCTCATGATGTCACCAACCAAATAAAAATGGTCCTGCAGACTAAGGATCTTAATCGCTAGCAGATCTAAACCCACCAGTGTGGCGTTCCCGGACAAGGGAAGCAACTCTGCACAGCGATCCACCGTGCCTTGTCCAATGACTAACCATCAGTTAAAAGAACGAGCTAAGAACAACCCACTCCATCGACCCACTCCATCAGTGCACGATTTCACACAAATTCTACCCTCGAATCACCAGAAGATATTAAAGTGTAAACCGACGTCCATGAGAACTGTTCATTATCTTTGGAAGAATATAATATTTATATCCACGAATGTATGTCACATGCAGATTATGTTTTCGATCACTGTATCCAATACACTGTAAACGTACAATAAGTTTTTATTTTTGGTAAAACCTGCAACATAATTTCGTTCTTTCCAGCTAAAACTGGAACAAATTATTATTATTTTTTTTATAAAAAACATCACCCCCTTGACATGAACATCAAATCGTCTGTCCTTTTGTCGTCAACGGCGTCACCAGTAGTTAGGATTTGCAAGTCACTGGTGGCCTTGGCTGACTTGAGCACTTTGAAAATAAGCCTAAGGAAAAGGGGGGCCATGCAGAGACGTGTGCACTGATCATGATGACCTCATATGATTCATGCTTATGAAACGTGGGACTCAAGGACTTGGTCCGCCGAGACATCGACATTTAGTCATTTAGATGACATTGTCACGTTTCGCTATTTCCGTCAAACTTGGACTAGTGCCCTTTGTTAGATCATTGTCCTACTAAATGGACTATAGATCCTACTTTTAAATGAATGTGTGCTGCACGTTCATTTCTCGTGCAAGTGCTATTTTAGCAGTACTTGGAGCAAGATATTGATGTTTGTAGGATTGTTGTGAAACGACTAATCTAACAGACAAACCATTGAAAAAAATAAACCTAAAAGAAATAACTGGCTACATGCTTTCCAAATATCCACATTGTACCTTCTCCGAAGACATTATCATTTCCAGTGACGAAAAGGCAAATGGAAATATCCGTTCAACCTTCTACGCAGGGAAAGACGAAAAAGAGACTCGGCAGCAGGAGAAGCCCTCAGATATGTAAATTCAGTTCTCCTTTATGGAAGAATGAACTATACAGAATATATCCATTATAAAGTTAGTTGTTGGTGAAAATTTCGTTGCCGGTTTGGTTTATATCACACCGATTCCTCGACCCTTGTTTTTAAGCTGTGAAGAACGCAAATGTTCTTTCTGCAGGCAACCTGCTGTTCAACGAGAGAAAACCCGGCAACATATTATGTAGTGAAAGTGTAGTGAGACATCTACGTGATTGGACCAGGATTTTGGTTTTTACTGAGTACGCTTCTCAGCTTGCACAAGTCACAGAAGTTCACTTCCACTAACGAGAGCAGTATGTACAGTTGTTTAAGCAGGATGCAGTCAAAATGCTTTTGTTTTAACATTATATCTTCGCTGTAGAAATTCGTACAAAAACCCTTACAACATTCAGTGATAACGATGCTAATTATGAGATTATTAATATATTGATAAACAATCTGGGAGATTTATTTTGCAGTGGTCTTACCTATGAACATTAATTTTTATAGCCATAGGCTTATTATGGAATTAACTGAATATTTGACTCAGATGATAGAAATCCTTGTTCTTCGGGTAGAATTTTCAATTTGAATATATATTTTTTCGGTTCTTTTTGTTGGCTTATGAAGGTGTATGAATGCCAGTTTTGCAAGCGCTGTGTTTCTTAACTCAGCCAAGTAATTGAAGATTCATTTATTATTATTTGAACAAAAGTATTTTGTACCATCCTTTTAACATCCGATTTTATTATTTCTATCATGGAATACTGACAAAACGAAACAGTATTTTTCAACAGCCGGAGGTTACCATACAGTGAACAATGACAGTGAGAACATGCAGTAAGCCAGAACCTCAAGATGACGTACTGGGTGCCGTTTTACAAAAGCCTCTTAGCGTTTCGACCTCCTAAACCATGTCATATCATTTAAGGCCTATTCATTTCACAAAGCCCCCCTTAGTTTACAAAACGTCGTAAAATCACCCTAAATCCACGACAGCCCTGGGGGTCTCCTAATGTAGTTACGACCTCGCAAATTCAAACCATCATGGCGACACATGCATTCCTTTTAGAAATTATGAACAGATATGATATCAGGAGAGAACGTGTTTTCCGGAACAGAAGTCAGGCATTAGATGATTTAAATTATATTGTTTGATGACGCAAAAGAGAAGAACGAAACTTGTTTCTCTCAGATCAGATCTGACTTCAATGATGTGCAGACACACACAGAGTAAAGCATCTGATAAATGTGCCAAAACAAGCAATTTGATCAGGGGAAGACGCGTTTATGGTAAACGTGCAATCTTAATTGGTATGATGTTACCAAATGAATAGGTCAGTTCTTAATGTAGCATAGCACTTCCCCTTCCCAGCTATGCCTAACCCAGCTACAGACACGGAGCATGGGTGGACACCTGACAAGCAAGCAGGATATCAAACTGGTGCTATGTACAGAATGTCCTGCCAAACGATGGTTCCCCTGTTAGGACACTGAAATAGAACCTGTCATGAGAGGGCGGTGACTTTATTCCTTAGCGTATCAGCGAACCGACCACGTTTATCGTTGCTCATAATATCAGTCACTGGATCGTCTTGTCGAAACTCGATTATCTACAGACTGCAGTGCTGTATTAAGCTAACAAACAAATGTAAGACAAATGTTGATAGACTGGTGATCATTGTTTCGTAGGTATTGTATTGTTGTAGATGTTAATTGAGGATGTCACCACAGAATTGGTCCTCATCACACCATGTCTGTCGTAAGAGGTGGATCTGAAAATACCCTTGAGTTTCGAAACAGCATGTGTTCAAGGACATACAGATTATCTCATAAGATAGCAGCACCTTTAATTAATGTACAAGTTAAGTATAACTGGATAACACAACACACTCCTTCATGGCTTGGTGCCTCATCGTGACTGTGATTAAGTGAAGTATAACTGAAAGCACCAGAATATGTTGCAGTGGTCAGATCACGCCAGGGTCAGGTTTGAGACTTCGGAATGTGTCAACTGTGCCTCGGTCAAACGACCTCCTTCTTCAGGACGTAGTTCAGATGATCTTGCAAAGTATCTCTACGCAGACAGATTTGTCCGTGTCCACCACAACCAGAATCAAGGAATCGGTGAAACAGCAGAGAAGTCGATGTTTTCCGATAACTTTCCAGTTAAATTAAACTTCATTGGGTAAATTAAAGACAAAGAAGAAAAGTCGTATCCATACGTTTATGTGAAGGACAATACAAGGCAGAAAACAAGGCAAAAGCACGTGTTACAAGCACGTGTAACAAGCGTTGTTACAATCATCTGACGTCCAATCCTCACCAAATGACTCTAGCTTCAACACAAGAACACAACGTCAGTATCACGTGTAACCCACGCCGTCCAGTGTCACATCATGAACCCTTCTCATTCACATACGAGACGTTCAGTTTGACGACGAGTTCATCAGTCCCATTTCTGGTGAAGGGCTTGGTCCATTTAGTCAAGACCTTACACTGGGAGATTCCATCTGACGAAGACAACTCGTCTTTCGACTGCTTGTCGACTCCTTCTCAATGGTGCGAAAAGTGAAGACATGTCCTTTTCTAAGCAGTTGTAAAGTTAAAATTCTTACCCAGGCCTCACATTTGTTCTGGTCAATAACCCCTGATCATGAAATAATACTGAGTAACGGGTAATGATAAGCATGTTAAAGGGCCCAAAGCCTTACTAGCCCAGACAATGATGTGTAGCTTTGCAGGTGGAAATTACCTGCACCCCGAAAAATACAAGTCAGACTGTGCACGTACAAAACCCAGAAAACAAGAAACATCAGGATGGATGCACAAATAATGACAGATGTCGAAATATAGTGCAAGTAAAACATCGACATTTCAGCCATAACTAATCCTTCTCATATGTGTTATGGCTTTAGTAGGTTAGATCACTCCGACCCTGGTGTCTGATCGAGCCTCCATGTCTCGTGGTGTAACTAACTATTTCAACGATTAGGTACCGTCCTCGTGATCTAACCTTTACATAGAATACAGGATATATAACACCGCAAACAGATGGCAAACTTTCATTCATCGTCAAGACAACAAAAGGATGAATTCAGTATAGACACATCAAACTGATATGTTTCCTTAGAACAGCATCGACATTGACACATTTCTCCATAGAACACCATCTCATTTACATTACTAATCCTAAGCAAAACATATGTTACATTGTCAAGACATTGCATGGTAACGCGAAGATTTTTATTCTGGTGTGAACAATACACGCTATTCAATATGTTACATACAGAATCTGTTCAGAACCTGGTCCTTGTTCAGGAAAAAAACTGCCCCTTTGTAAACGTTTATAGCGAGCAATAATATCAACTCTCAAACTATCATTAACATTTATCACTAACATTAATCCAAATTCACATTACATCCACTAATCACGAAAGGACAACGGTACAACCTGGCACGTCCGGGAGACGTGTAGCACAATCCTTTAGGAGAGACAGAAATATGTGATCGTCAGTTTGAATCCTAGATTCGCATCTGAACATGTCATAGGTGAAAGTGGACGTATGTGAATGTGGATGTATAGGTGGATGTGGGTGTGTAGGTTGATGTGGGTGCGCACATGGATGTGGGTGTATAAGACGAGATGGCTGCATAGGTGGATGTGGATGTATAGGTGGATGTGGATGTGGATGTTGAGGTGGATGTGGGTGTGTAGGTGATTGTGTATGTTTATGTTGAGGTGGATTTGGGTGTGTAGGTGAATGTGGATGTCTATGTTGAGGTGGATGTGGATGTGTAGGTTGATGTGGGTGTGCACATGGATGTGGGTGTGTAAGACGAGATGGGTGCAAAGGTGGATGTGGATGTATAGGTGGATGTGGATGTGGATGTTGAGGTGGATGTGGATGTGTAGGTAGATGTGGGTGTGTACGTTGATGTGGGTGTGCACATGGATGTGGGTGTGTAAGACGAGAAGGGTGCATAGGTGGATGTGGATGTGGATGGTGAGGTGGATGTGGGTGTGTAGGTGATTGTGTATGTTTATGTTGAGGTGGATTTGGGTGTAGAGGTTGATGTGGGTGTGTACATGGATGTGGGTGTGTAAGACGAGATGGGTGGATGTGGATGTGGATGTTGAGGTGGATGTGGGTGTGTAGGTGATTGTGTATGTTTATGTTGAGGTGGATTTGGGTGTAGAGGTTGATGTGGGTGTGTACGTGGATGTGGGTGTGTTAGACGAGATGGGTGGATGTGGATGTGGATGTTGAGGTGGATGTGGATGTGTAGGTAGATGTGGCCGTGTACATGGACGTGGGTGTGTGGATGTGGATGTTTATTTGGATGGTGGGGGGTGTGGTGGTGCATGTGGATGGATAAGTGAATGTGGATGTCTTGGTAGACGTGGATATGATGTGGAAGTACATGTGAATGGGTAGGTGTATATGGATTTGAGTCTTGGAAATGGGCGTGAAGGTGGTTTTGGGTGCGGAAGGAGAAATTGCAGTAGAAGGATATACTGATGTGGATGTATTGGTGGATGTGGATGTGGATATGTTTGAGTAGGAGGATGTGAATGTGAATGTAGATGTGGAAGAATAAGTTGAAGTGAATGTGGATATGGTTGTGGATGTTTCAGTGATTGATGTTAAATACACAGAATCTGTTCAGAACCTGGTCCTTGTTCAGGAAAAAAACTGCCCCTTTGTTAACGTTTATATCGAGCAATAATATCAACTCTCGAACTATCATTAACATTTAACACTAACATTAATCCAAATTCACATTACATCCACTAATCACGAAAGGACAACGGTACAACCTGGCACGTCCGGGAGGCGTGTAGCACAATCCTTTTGGATGTGGATGTATAGGATGGATGTGGGTGTATAGGTGAATGTGTGTGTGCATGTTGAGGTGGATGTGGGTGTGTAGGTAGATGTGACTGGTAGTATCCGACCCAGCTACGGACACAGGTGAGTGAGGTTGAGAGTGTCGGCGGTCAGACAACCGGTGTCCGAGTCAAGCGGCACCTGCAGGACCACGACCGCGTACGTCAGCACCGTGCCACATATCTAAAGACAAAGAGGTATTGATCGTTTATCTTGTCACTTTTATGGATGATGCATTGATCAACAGTAGGATTCGTCAACACAGATACCCTTGTATATACTCATGCCATTTCACAATGAGGGGCGGTCGGGTAGCCTAGTGGTTAAAGCGTTCGCTCGTCACGCCGAGGACCCGGGTTTGACTTACGACATGAGTACAATGTGAGAAACCATTTCTGATGTCCCCCGCCGTGATATTGCTAGAATATTGCTAAAAGCGATGTAAAACCATACTCGCTCACTCATTTCAAAATGAGCTTATGTGTTTTATCCCGTGAAAGTAAATCAAGATGAGAACATGGTTTTAAAGTACATCATTAAGAAGACACAGAGATAAAAGAGACTCATGAACATTGCATTTATCAGTGACAAATGAGTATGCACTCATTCATACAAGCGAAAAGCTATTCATAAAACTGCTTAATATCCCACTGTGAAACATGTCACCATTTGAGCTTGGGAAACATTATCTGTTCATGTTATTACGACACTATTACAACGAAGGCCGTATTGCCAGGCCTACAATTGTCTGAACAATTAACTTCTTGTATTCGTATTGAAGTCAATCGAGATTCACTACCGGCTGTCCACTGCGTCACTATTTCGGATAATATTAGTTACCATTAATATAGTAGACTTGTCGATGGTGAATAGTCCGCACACCGTATATCCGATCTTTTCTGATGAGAGTCGAGCAACAAACAGGGATATCTGAAATAAAATCTGATTACTTCAAAAAGTCAAGTATTGTTCACAATCTGCTCATAAGTCATTATACGTGTATTCTGAGCATTATTACAATGAATCTCAGTTTTCAAACAGCATGGCTTGCTTATGTCAATAATAGTATGTGGAAGTCGTCACTGCATAAAATTGAATAGCCATTTTAATCTTCCATTTGTCTCTTATCCACTTTTATGACATGTGTCTCCACTTACCTTCTGTAGTGTTCCTTCAGAAAACGATGACCATTTGGAGCAAAATATGTGTTGGACAGGTTCGTGGGCCTTGCGACATAAAGAGAAAACCAATTAACGTTTTAATTTCCATTCATCTCTCCTGTTCAATTAACATATCTCTACTGATAGGCTGTATGTAATAAAATCTAACCAGTTCAGTGCAAATGTGTGATCCATTATAAAATCTGGTCTTCTGTGCCTGGGAAAGTTCCATTACATAAATGAAAACTTTGTATTGTGAAATATAATGTTGGGCTCTTCCTTTCAAAGAGAAAGTGCATGTTTATCAATACCCTGTCAAAAACATCAAAGTCGATTGGTTGGCTCCATAATCCTCCTATTCTTTCAGATTTAAACCAGTTCTACAAAGACTGACTGTATTACGTGTTTGTAGTTTCAAGCTAATTCTATATAACAACAATAGTTTCAGCAGTAATATTGAGTGTCGCTTTGGGACAGTTTCGCTCTACCTCTCTTAGCATCGGAGTGAGGACCTGCAGCTTTTAGAATATAAAGAGACGAGTGAGTGTGCCATTTTCGCAATGAAGAAGACCTAAGAAGAAAACCATTCTTACCGTATCTATGCTATCACATTATGTTAACTACCGTATTCGACGTAATATGCGCCCCGCTCTAATAAGCGCCCGCGGTGAGATTTGCTAATATATTGGCTTGTGAACAATCCCAATGAGCATCCCTTCCGACCCTTTTTCGCATATAATACGTACCGCTTCCTTCTCCTATCCGCGTATTATACGCACTCGTGTGATATATGCACCCTTTATTATTGGCATTTAAATTCTGGAAAAATATATCTGTCGTACATAAACATTTCAGGTTGTCAGCATAAACTACGAAACTTTTCTTTAAACTCTGTTTCTTTTCCACCAAAATAATATTCTAATAAGAGCCCCCTATGTCTAACTTTGAGAGCGCCCTTGGCGCTTATTACGTAGAATACGGTATATAGGAAAGGCGTTGACTATATAAGAAGGCGTGAGTGACTATACTTGTATGAATATGAATATGATTAAATATTGCTTTCGCCGCATCAGAAATATGACAGCTATTCGCAGCGTTGTCGTATGAAGATGGGTCGATGACCTACATTCGACATGGTTAAAAGAATATTCCATGGTATAATGAAATAATAATGAAAACAATGTTATTACCTAAACAACGATATTTGAAATTGTACGGAAACGTAGTGGGACAACGGTGAATTTGTTTTTGTCTAAGTATCTCCGACGTAGGACTTAGTATCTTCTACGTAGGACTTAGTATCTTCTACGTAGAACTTAGTATCTTCTACGTAGAACTTAGTATCTTCTACGTAGGACTTATTATCTCTTACGTAGGACTTAATATGGCCTAGAATCAGTATCTCCTACGTAGGAGATAGTAAGTCCTACGTAGGAGATAATAAGTCCTACGTAGGATATACTTAGACAACAACAACATTTCACCGTGGCCCTACTACGCTTCCGTAAGATTGAAACTGTAACAACTCCTGTTTAATCCCCCGAGTTTGAAAAACCGGGGAGATATAGGGATGAGCAAGTCCGTCCGTCCTTCCGTCTGCCGTCCGTCCACCAGTCCGTACGTTTTCCGTTTCAGGAGCAGAACTCCAAAACCTTTGAATATTTCTGATGAAACTTGCTGTACAGATCAGTTAAGTGGTGAACTGGTGATGGTTTGGGATGTTGAAAAATACAGATAGCATTATCTTTCTTCACTGAACGGAAGGTATAAAACGGCAATGAATCAAAGTTAGGGTATAAGTAGCCAAACTCCATTTTAGAAATGCACCAGACCGGGGACATATGCCATCTCCTGGTGACTCTTGTCTCTTTCAATGTAACCTACTTATAGTGTAGATTTCATAATACATCGTCCTTATTATAAAAATACGATTGTTTAGAGTACAAAAAGTGCATTTTGAGAGAATAATGTAAGCAGGATCCAAAAATAGGAAAAGCAAGGTAAAAAAAATGGAACACACAAGGATGTTTCATTTAATTTTGAACAATGTGATTTTCATTGGAAAAAGAACCAGAGTCATGCCCCGTGAACAGATTGTGCTTTCATCATTGGTGAGGGCAAGCAAGTTTCAGCTTCATTGGTTGTTTCTGAGATCATGATATTTACATTGAAAAATCTATGTTATATTCCAAATGTAAGACATATAACATACAGCTTGATATTAGTCAATATCTGAGGTGAACCGCATTCATTTATTGTCGGGCTTATGATGTGATATTGGACACTCTCAGACATTCATTGCGTAATTTATTGCCTTGCATGGTAATTTTAATTTCACATCCTCCGGCAAGAGTAATCTCCCTGCAACCATGGTGGTGTGATCTGCCTATTCAATTTGTCTGGAGATCTCGCCATTCTCCATTACCGGCTTTGTGCCATCTGTCGTGTTAACGGTTACCTTGAGGTGTTTTAGGTATTGCGGGTTGTCATAGTTTTGTTACGGGTGTGTATGTTTGCGTTTGTCATATTGTGTGATTTCCATGTATGAAATATCCTTGAAAATGTCTTGTCGTCACTTGTGCCTTGCAAGAGTGGGTGTTGAACACGATATGACCCCAGTCATGATCAAACGTACTAAGCTAGATTCAGAGTATAGAGATCATACTATTTCCTATTCTGAATTTGAGGTCGAAGCTTATGACTGTGATTCGGATGATGAAACGGGTTTACAAACCTTTTTTTCCTTTGTGTTGCTCGAGGAGCACATTGATACCGCATTTTGTCACAGGATATGTAGGGTTATGTAGATAGAAAATAACAGTTTCCGTGATAATATGGCTAATCTTGATACTGTTTTTGAGGAAAGGGAGAATGAAGAGGCGGACTTTTGAGGTTGGACGATATTATCGAATCTTTAATGGATCAGAAGCCCTGGGAGTGATGAAAGGGTCACATCAGAGGTTGTGGTCCACCCGGGCTGGCCTCATGAGGGTTATGGGGCGTATATATAGGTTATTAGAAGAAGCATGTGCTTACCAAACTACTGAGATTGACTTACAATGCGTTATTGGATTCAGTTTAAAAGACTGTTTGTGCTGCTGAACAGGTTATGTGTTAGTAAGTTACAATAGACGTCTTTCTGTTTCGTGTAAAGTGACGAAAGATTGGAAAAAGAGCAACGCTCGTACGAGAAAGCATGCCGATGTCTTTGAAACCCTCGATCCGCCACTTTTTGGGAATGGCTTTCAGGAGGTCCTGAATGAATTTTGTGATGGTGTCTTTTCACGTTAGCTTGAAAGGACTTCTAGCAGTTCAAAATTATTTCCAAAAGAAATAGGCGGCCATATGGCCATCTGTCTTTACTGCACAAAGTGCTGCTTGTACCAGTCCAGACTAATGCCGAGTTTATTGCACTGGCCCACTGAGATAGCATGTCGCAGTTTAACATGGATATCCCACGCAGACACAATTTAGTTTACATGATTTAAAAGAAATATTTCGGTAAGTGATTTAGAAATGTATGTACCATGACCGATGTGGAAATTATGTGAGGCTATCAGAGTTCATTACTGGCGCACCCAAAACATGGCAGAAAGTTCACTTCGGAGTTTGGTTTTAAACATTTTCTGAAAAATACAGAACCAACCTGAGGTTATTGGCGACGTTTAAAAATGTGGAAATTAGTCTGCTGGCAGAACCATTGTCAATAATAGTACCTTTAAGTATTTCTGAGTAATGTCCTTTTTCAGTTGAAGAGGAACCGTCCTTGCCAACATGAAAGATTGATCATGTTTGTGAATCAGTGGTTAGTATACGTTTTACTTAATTCTATGTATTCTGAAATTATGAGATTTCATATAGATGATAGACCGTTGTGATCAATACATGTGTAACATCTGAAAATGTTCAACATCAAACGTATACAGTTCTGATATGTTACCGTCAACCATGGTTATATGCATCGCTATATCGATAAATAGACTGGTTTCTTTACATGCATGTTGTTGTATGAAAGGCTTCTACATTTTTAGGGATCTACAATTACACACATCATTTTCAATGATATTTGGCCTGATCAGAATCAAGCATTTTTTGTCATGGTGAAGTCACAGACACCGAGAAACTAAGATGAAGTGGGTATCAACGTCGCATTCAAATTATTGCAGTCTATATAGCGACGGGTATGCACGCACGTGTGGTTGTTTGTACTGGTCCATGGATACCCCACTAAGACACATTGTACTGACTCCGAACCAACCAGTCTTGGTTCATACCCAAAGCGCCAAAGATATAATCTTTCAACGTCGTTTGATATGATGCCGTCAGGGTAGCAAACCACAAACCTTTAGCTTTCTGGGCAGAAGCTTTATCCACTACACCAAGTGTCATGTGTTATGAAAGCAGAGGGTGCGAGAAATGAGAAATAACGTTTAACATTCATTCATTACGTTTAGATTATGTGGTATATATGACATCAATTGCCTCATAACTGTCAGTGGCTTGAATAGAACCATGGGGCGAAATGTATATTGAGTTTTCTTCTGCCGACCAACAAGTTATAATTTTGAATCCAGGATATGAAAGAATCACACTGTCTTTTATCTTACCTTGCCATTGATCATCACAGCAGCCAGAGTTACACTCGAGAGCTGAGACAGACTCATTAAAAAGATGCCAGCAGTGAAAAACAGTTCGCCGGTTAACAGTTGTCCTTTTGTCAAACCAAACACCACACAACACAATATCGGGATGGTGGACAAATATGTCAGTGTGACAAATGGCTTCATGAAAATATCAGCTGATTGTATTACTTCACAGAGAGAGAGGTGTTCGTCCCACAGTTCCTGAAACGTGGCCTCAAATGATTCCGTTTTTCCTTGGTAGAACTTCTTGAATTTTGTTGAGAAGAACTGGAACTCTTTGTAGAGACAGAAGCTCACTAGGCAGTATACAAGTTCTATGGCGTAAAAGCCAATGTTTCCAAAAGTCGTGACAATAAACATTACGAGATTCAACATTAATGAAAATGGCCCATTTGGCAGGCCAAATGGTGCACCCAGCTGATTGGGCATAAAAAGCAGCCGAGACTGATAAGCAAAATGTATAAACCCCAAAATAAAAATAACTAAATAGGATATGTTTCTCAGTTTGGAATAATAGTCTCTCATGTCCGATGTTAAACAAATTCTCTGAACCAACAATTGCTCAAACCTCTTGAATTTACCACCTATGACAACGTTCAGTGATAACATCAAACAAGCCAGTTCTGTGTTGAAGATAAGATATGCCGCAGATGTTATGGAGCTACTGGTTACCTTGATATTACCAAGGTATGCCAAGAGAAGGCTACATGCTCCACAGATGGCGCATGCAGTACAACCTATGCAGTACAATACCATGAGTATGTGACAACACCTGCTTTTCCTGGCACTTAGATCCGCCTCAACATAGAATCCACCTGCCCGTAAGTACCGTTTCATTGTTCTAAATAATTTTACAGTTTCTCTTCTATTCTTCTCAATGGATGGCTGATATGGTTGGACTTTCGTCGTCATCCTGCCTTTGGTCCTCCGTGTGCAGTCCACCTTGTTCATTGGGTCTCTTCTCGCCAGATAATCTGAATGTGTTTTAACATTGCGACAGCACAAACATATTACCCCATAGCATCTCCATGACAACAAAGCCAACATTGAATAGAGTTATTGTCATTTAAAACATCTCTGATCAATACCAGTTCAGCAGGAAAACCTAATGATTAGAATGCAATACGTTTGTTGAATATTGTCATAGTTCCTAATACGTGCATTTGAAAGTGGTTTTAGAATTAATGTACCTGATTTACAATTCATCGGGTGTCGACAGAATACGCCATTGCACTCTCATGTAGTATTGCCGCGCCTATGGCCACAGCTGACCTTTTGTTCAGTATGTGCTATTGTACCATACGTTTTACAGTGCAAGAAATAGATTTTGTTAACGACATCACACATAGCAAGGGCATACATTTGTGTCTATTTCTGTGTTCAGTTCCATGATTTGCTCCCAAGTAATCGTCAGTATTTATAATATCACTGATGGCTATGAAACATAGTGAATATTTATCAGAAAGTTAAGTAGTGTTTGTAGGACTGCCTTCGTGGTCTTGTGATATAGCGTCCGCCCGGAGAGCTGAAGGTCCGGGGTTCGATCTCCGGCCGCGTCATACAAAAATACGTTAAATGATTGTACTTGTTGTTACCCTGTCTGGCGCTCGGCATTAAGGGGCTAAAACAAGGACTGGTCGGCTCGGAGTCAGTATACTGTGTCTGATTGGGGTATTCATGTTATACTGTGGCATGGTATCTCAGTGAGCTAGCACTATAAATCAGCATCAGTCCGGTCTAGTACAAGCACACACACACATAGACGTACATTCACGTTGCTATATAAGTGCAATAATCTTGGACGCGACGTTAAACCCAATTTCACCTCACCTCACAGTAGTCTTTGTATAACTTAATATAAACATGACAACTGGAGATTTCTAGAATGGGTTTATACCACAATTAGAGTTATCTGCCAATTCGAGGCCTTTTATCGGTCTGACTTGTTTCTTGTTTACTTGTGACATTTGGATAAATATTTGGAAACGCCATATTACCGACATCTGCCAATACTGTTTGAGGCTCAAGAACGAGGCCTCTTTCAAAAAAACCAACAGTGACAACATTATGGTCATTCATGCGTGCAGTAATATTAATTGTATGGCCCGTTACTTGTTGTTACTACCACCTATTTGGCCGATGGTATTGCCTTTTTATTGAAAACCTAAAGCATGCACTGATCTTGTACAGCCATTTACTAATTTCACAATTCTTATTTCTGGATTCATCTTTTGAATCCCACAGCCAACATGAGATTGAGTGGTTGTTACATGAGTGAGTGAGTTGGGTTTAACGCCGCTTTTAACAGTATTCCAGTTATATCACGGCGTGTCAGCTTAATGTGAGAGGAAAGCCCGAAGGGATGCAGGTCTCAAGACGTTTACCACTTCGGTGATACCCACGAGCACGGGTATGGTGCTGACAAACCTAGAAACATAATCGGGGCGAACCGGGATTCGAACCCACAATAATAGGTTTCTGGGCCACCCGTGCCCCCGATTGTTACATGATGTTCCAGCAAATGTTTTACTCTTCATATATTGTATGCATGAATCTATTCCAATTTAGATGCTTAGTACCCAAAGCGTGTCGAATTGGTTTAGGAGGCCCGCCACGCCGAAAACCCGGGTTCGATTCCCGACATGGGTACAATGTGTGAAGCCCATTTCTGATGTCCCCCTCCGTGATATTGCAGGAATATTTCTAAAAGCGGCGT
Source organism: Haliotis rufescens (assembly GCF_023055435.1). Lineage (NCBI taxonomy): Eukaryota > Metazoa > Mollusca > Gastropoda > Lepetellida > Haliotidae > Haliotis > Haliotis rufescens. The sequence continues at coordinate 11,809,866 of NW_025964383.1, forward strand.
AAAACCTCACTCACTCACTCAAATAGTAATGATACCAGGTGTTCGCGAAAAGGTGAGTGTATACTGCCCTACCGGTGGCACCCGTCACAAATACATGCAAAGTCAAGTCAATTGTTCACTTGAAAAAACACGGGAACATATGGCGCTGGTCATCAAGTTAGGGTAGCTGCACACGCCTATTGAATTGTCCAGGCAGCACCACCGACATGGCAAGGGTCAAATTGTTTCGTGATTACATATGACTGAAGTAAAATATTAAAAAATCCGCATGATGTATGTATGAAACTTATGTTACAAAATATGCACTAGGTTATCATTACTGCATGAGAAGAACGCGCAAGATTCTTGTTATGCAGGTCTGTATCCACATACCCTAAAGGACAATTTCAATATTTTGGAGAGTCCCGGTGGTCGGTGGCTATTGTCGTCAAATGTTTCAAGGAAAGGTTTGACATTTGTGATGTTGCTCATGTCTGTAGGTTTTGCTGAAGCTATGTGCTGGTGTCCTTGCTGAGCTGAAGTTACTTCAGACCCTCTTTGGCCTCAGGTCGTCTGTGCACCATTGTTAGAAAGCCGTTTGTTTTATTCTGGTAGAGAAGCACATTGCAAACCACTTTAGTAAAGTTAAGTCATTACTGGACCTCACTGATGTCAACAACCAATGTTGGTTAATCATTAACGCAGAGATATGACCAATCGATTTCAGCAAATCGACTATAATGCAGTACTTGTCAGCGTCAAATATACAGTACTACGTTTTGGATCAATGTTGCTTTGATTGTCATTCTTCTCCTTACCAACGTCACTATGCATTACACATGATAGTTGCAGGAATGCTTGCATCATATAGCCGTTAATACAGTGAAACAATAGGCAAGGCAGTAGTGTAACGGTGGCATCATCTGGAATGAACATATGCATGTGTATGAGTGATTTACTATCTCAAAATAACTTTTAGTCACAAGACTCGTAAGACACTCAAGTTTCACCTAATGTCTACAATGTTTATAAACATATTCCATCCATGGCCAGATGTTCCAAGTAGAAACATATTCATTCCGGTTGATGTCAAACGTTACAGGTGGTAGATTGAAGTGTGTTGATGGAATATGTTTAATTGAATAGGTTGTGAGTGAGTGGGTGAAATGGGGTTTTAACATCGCGTCCAAGATTATTGCACTTATATAGAGACGTGCATGTATGTGTGTGTGTGTGGCTGCTTACACTAGTCCGGACTGATGCCGATTTATAGTGCTAGCTCACTGAGATACCATGCCACAGTTTAACATGAATACCCCACTCACACACAGTATACTGACTCCGAGCCGACCAGTCCTTGTTTTAGCCCCTTAATGCCGAGCGCCAGGCAGGGTAACAACAAGTACCATCTTTTTGTATGACCCGGCCGGGTATCGAACCCCGGACCGCCCGCTCTCTGGGCGGACGCTCAACAACTAGACCACGGAGGCGGCCTTGAAAAGGTTGAATAATTCATTACATTCTATTTACCTGTATATGGGCAAGATATGAAATGAAACCCTTGCACAAAGATTATATTACACTGACCACAAAATTCTCCTTCGCACGTATATAATATGGATTATTCAGACTTGTCTGATGTGTTTGATATATATGTTGTATTAATTTAGGCCTGGTTAAAAAAACTGAAAGGTTACACCCTGTTATACCCTCAAAAACTATGGTATTGTTTCTGAGCTTATCGTAGGTACATTTTTAAAATATTCAGATATTTTTTCTCTTTTTCTTTGACGTTTACAAGCGCTCGCATGTTTTTAAACAGATAATATTTCACAAACAAATGTATTGTACATAAAACTATATTTTACAAAAGTCATTGTTCTGAAATGTGATCAGGATACTATCCATCACTTGGGTAAAAAATCTGACAGTTTTGAAGCTGTGGGACAAAATAGTGAATTCTGAATCACTTCTGACATTCTGATTACTCATTGTGTTTCAATGGGGACGATGTGTTATTTGGGACAGTCTCCAGTAGAGTGTGGTGCATAGGGGCACATTACCCTGTTTCCTTCTCAGTCGGCCTCGACCAAGGTCAGTTACTGTCTCCATTCTTCTCAACGAACTCCTTGCTACACTACACCTGAAAGTACACTGTTTGCCTGATACTTGGAATTCCGAATCCACTTACTCACCCTCGCCTTATAAAAAGTAGACACTGTTCCTACACTGATGGTCCATGTAGATACCGATGTCGATGTTGTTGCATTCAGACAGGAATGTTATTTGCTGAGAACATTTCATTTAACCAAATAAAAAGTGTGAAAGACTCTTCTTGTCAATCAACTTGGCTGGGTGGTGAGAAGAAATGGGATTGAACGTCGCGTTCTTGATTATTGAACTTAATTAGCGACGTGCATGCACGTGTGTGTATGTGTGGCTGCTTGTACAAGCCCTCGTCACGATGTGGCTGAAATATTGCCGATGTAAACGTAAAGCATTAACTCACTCACTCACTTGTACTAGTCCAGACGAAAGCCGATTATAAAGTACTAGCCCACTGGGATACCATGCCGCAGTTTAACATGAATACCCTACTCAGACGCAGTATATTGACTCCGAGCCGACCAGTCCTTGTCTTAGCCCCTTAATGCCGAGCGCCAGACAGGTAACAAGTACCACCTTTCAGCGTCTTCTGGTATGGCGCGGCCGGGGATCGAACCCTGAACTTTCCGCTCTTTTATTTTATTTTGTTCCAAACAGGGAATATAAGTAAAGATTTGTAGCCTTATCTTACCTTACACATGACGGTGATTGTGATTGGCTGAGACCCATTCTGTTATTTTCAATATATCCCGCTAACATGCAAGGTACATTTCGTATGCTCGAATTTGCCGAATTTATGGCATTACATTTTCAAAATATCAATCAAAATTTTGTATTAACTTGGGGTGTTCAAAGGTGCACAAATTAGACAGATGTGTTGAATCATTAAGACGTTTATTCAGATCAACCAAATGCAAAACCGAACACTTTCACTGCACAAACTACACACAAAGGCGCGAACGGTGACAATACCAGATTGATAGTAAGAGCAACAACTTACGACACTGTGGTACGATGAAATACAATCTACTCAGTTATCGAGCCTGACAACCCATCACATTAAGCTGGCTCTTACGACAAGTAAAGTTTTGTGGATACATATTCTGACCAGAAATTTCCAGGGGGTAAGAACCTGAATTAATAATTGTCTATGACCTTAACCGGCATTACGTACATTGTACTTTGGTGGAAACAGCACCCAAACCAACCAGGTTCAATCAGCTTGACATGAATGTGTGAGTATTATGTCATCCTTAGCTGTCGGACCTGGCCATATGGCGAACGAACACTTCCACCACTCGTCTATCGTAGATTCCCCATTGTTCTATTGTCTATGACAGGCTACTATTGGATCGGATTGTCAGACTCAGTGCCCTTGGCCCACTTGCACAAAGCGATCTTAGCGCTAAGTGATAGTAACTCCCATACATCAACATGGGCTTAAGATAATCTTAACGCTAAGATGGTTTTGTGCAAGTGGGCACAGGTTGATTGCATGTCACATGTTTGTCTGGCCTAGATTCGATAATATACAAGCCGCCGTTATGAAGGTAGAATATCTCTATCTTTATTGATGAAATAAACACACTGCAAGCAGACCACTGTACATCTATGTTGGTTATCTCACAACAGCATGGTATGAGATACGCGGAGGTAGCCACAGCATCACTTGACCAAGTGTCATGTGTACCAGTTGCTGGAGGTGTGACGAGTCCAGCTGGCTAACCCAGAACTGTGCCATAAGCATGACAGACATTTTGAAGCTCGCCCACCAAACATTGAAAAAGTGAGATCAGCACGATGTTTAATGAAGAAGACGATACAGTCAGGAACCACGAAGGTAGCCACAGCATCACTTGGCCAAGTGATATTTGTACCAGCTGCTAGAGGTATGACGAGTCCAGCTGGCTCCTGGGTCAGAACGGTCAAGGGACATTTAGTGCCAGTTTGAGGTTGTGCGTGAAGAAGCTCCAGTCGTAGGGTAGCATAGTAGTTAAAGCGATCTCTCGTCACGCCGAAGACCCGGGTTCGATTCCCGACATGGGTACACTGTGTGAAGCCCACTTCTGGTGTCTCCTGGAATATTACTATAAGCGGCGTAAAACCATACTCACTCACTCCAGTAGCCACATGCAGAGCCAGAACAGTTCTAGTGACATTGACATTGTGGGTGAGTAAACACCGTTCATTGCATGCAGCTCCTGAGTCAGAACTGTCCTAGGAACACAGAGGTTGAGACTGTCGGTGGTGAGGCACATGTTACAGCCAGCTCCTGGGTCAGAACTGTCCTAGGAACACAGCTGTGTGAGGTTGAGACTGTCGGCGGTCAGGCACCTGTTACAGGCAGCGTCTAAGTCAGAACTGTCCTAGGAACACAGCTGTGTGAGGTTGAGACTGTCGGCGGTCAGGCACCTGTTACAGGCACCTCCTGAGTCAGAACTGTCCTAGGAACACAGCTGTGTTAGGTTGAGATTGTCGGCGGTCAGGCACCTGTTACAGGCAGCTCCTGAGTCAGGCTGCACCTGGAGGACCACCACAGCATACGTCAGGATTGTACCCACCACCTAGACAGAAAAAACAACAGAGAGATTATGACTTCATTTCTAACATAATTATCCATTTAAAAAAAGATGCGTACATCAACATTTTAAAGGAAGGCAACGATTACATCACATGCAAATAAAAGCAACAAAACCCTTTCCATATTCATAAGAAATCTCGATTGTTCGATTCCGACTATACCCTGAGCATGTGTTTATGAATCACTATGAAATAGTGATGATACCAGGTGTTCGCGAAAGAATGGGCGTATCCTGCCCCACAGGTGGTACCCGTAACAAACACATGCAAAAGCAAGTTAGTTGTTCACATTAAAAAACAGAGGAACATATGGTAGTCAAAACCGGGAATGTCATCGAACATCATTTTTGTCACTAATGCGTCAACTTTGGAAATGTCCTCCACATGTCTACCATAAATCTTTTCGAAAATTTTACAAAGGCCTTGATTGTATGACGCCCTTTGAAATCGGGGTAAAAAGAACACGACCGATTGTACCTCAAACGTTTTGAAATGTACACACCAAGGGCTGGAGCTGCAGGAATATTGTTCGACATGAAGAGAAAGTTGAAAATGACTGTTTGATTTGTAAGGGGGAAATCTCGTTTATGAGCCTGAATAATCTATCTTTCAGGTGAACATGCAAGAAAGTAAATGCCAATTTTTAGCATCTACACCCTGGAAACAGCGTAACTGTATAGTACCGTTTTTTCAGCAACAATCCATGCATTAGCGTGAGAACAAATAATGTTCGCATGTGGGTAATAAAACCTATGTTTTCGGTAAATCGTATTAACCACAACGTTAACCCAACCACCACCCCTCACACCCTCCTAACAGTAAAGCCAGTACGAGATGATCTGATAGTAGCACGTGTACACAAGATCGACGGAGCTAACTGATTCAAGGACAATAGTGGGTACAACGCCAGAAACAGCGTTCAAATGACATATTTGTTTGTAATTAAATAACATACCATCAAAATTGTCGATCTGTCGATTGTGAACAAGCCATAGACAGAATAGCCGACCTTTTCAGAAGCGAGCCTGGCCACGAACAAGGAAATCTGTGAAAAATAAACGTAATGGGTTTCATAAAGACTTATTATTTTGAAGATTATATATAAATAGCCTTTACGCGATGTCCCATGATAATGTGATCATGTTATAACTGCACTAATCCAACGTTGACAACAGATCCATCAGTGCACTCTACATCCACAACAAACTCATCCATACATGCATCAGCATTTAATGTGCTGTCGCCGTAGCTCGCTGTGCAGATGTACCACCGCGTGAGGATCCTCTAACTCTGGCTTTGAATCCAAGTCTCACTACATTATAATGACCATTTCTATGTTAGCACCCCTGCTTGTGGGTTACAAGGAGATCTTCTAAGACCTGCATCATTTTAGTTCTACCTCTCACATTAAGCTGAGATTTGTGATATAACACCCATGTCTTGATGATTCTGCCATGCGCATCAGCTCACGGCGTTCCCTTAGTTGCCAGGATCCCCTTGAGTCCCATAAACCATTTGTATTGTTTGTGTATTTCTCCTTCCCCGCTTGCATATAGCCGTCGAGGACAAAAGTAACCAATTCCCCTTTTGTCAAAGAACTCCGCGCTGTGAGGACATACGTGAGAGGGAATCTTTCATCATCAACACAGCAGGCGTTAAACTTCGGATATAGCATAATAACAAGTTGTGAATCATTTGAACGGGTTTCTTAAACAACCATGTTATCAGATGTCTACCTGACAAAAGGCAAGTATTTGTTTAATAATCTGCCATATACTACCCCCCATTATCATACTGTTGATATTGGCACAGCAACATATTGTGGCATGATTAACCAACTCACCTTCTGGGTAGTCCCCTCCGAATAAGACGCCCAGTTAGAGCGGAATATGTGTTGCAGGGGTTCGTTTGCCTGAAAATAATATACAGTATATCAACGATTATCAGAGCGCCTATATATGATTAGCAATGTTGGGGTTTTTTTTCAAATAAACACCGAAGCATCAGAATATTGACTTATCCGTCCTTTTCATACAATCAGTCAATGTCATTTTTTGTTGTTGTACGGGCTATTTTACACACATGCCAAAATGCAGAGACTAATCTCCTAAATAAAGCTATAAAATTAAATTGCAAACATAAAATGGTCAAAATATGCATATGTTCTACCACGTACATCTTTCAGTTAAACAAAATAAAACTAGTCTGGCCACAATAGACTATGAATTAAGAATGATGATATTTTCCAAGGCAAGGAGTAGCTGAGAAAATCATAACCTTTTGAATCGCTGTATTAATATAATATATCAACAAATAAAGCCTACCATATATTAATTTCTACTATTTATTTCATGGCTGAACAGCAAAAGCATAAAACAACAAAAACACGATATAAGTATGATAAATTAGTTATTTTCGCAAACAGTAACCTTGTACCCCATTAAATAGTAATTTGACAATCATATATTTAAACAACTGGTGTTGAAATTGAGTCATGAAATCATTCATGAACTTATGCAGCACTAATACATATACATGTCGCTGTTACAATGGTTCAGACTTTCTTCCTGCTTTCTCCGGCTTATGGGCCAACCACAACTGTCGCCTACTCTGTAATCTGTCTGTAATACGTTCTCAGTCACTGATCCTACCCTGATATTGAGGTTTGCTCCCATTGCTGTTATGAAGGCCATATAAAACAGGACCGTTATAAGGTTCCATGAATTGAATATGATATCGTCAACCGGAAGTGATCCTCGAATGACTCCAAAAGCAAGACAGCAGATGATTGGCATCCCGAACAAATAGACAAGGGCTGCAAAGTGACACACCATCTCATTAGCTGCGCCCGTTAGCTGGCACAGGTTCTCGTGGCGTTGTCGCAGTATATCAAATTTTGTCTCAAAGTAAACCTCCCCATTGGCTAGCGCATCCTTGAATGCCTTGGAAACAAAACTGAATTCAAGCTTCAAGCAGTGGGTCAAAACCAGGAAGAGGATGAAGATTGAAACGAATGTCAATCCAACCACCATCATCAGGTATCCATGGAGAGCCATCAGCATGGTGTACTCTACCCCGGATGCCGATTGAAACGGCGTCAGATGTCGGCGTAAAGAGGGCAGTAGGCTGTGTATACCTTCTGATATTGTTAAAAGATATGCCAGATCTAGTATGAGGCCAATTATAAGGATGATCCTCAGTTGTGACTTTGCCTTGGCCAAATACGGAGAGCTCCCGTATTCTTTAATGTAGCTCTTCATTTCATCGATGAAACGTGGGAGCCACTTGTATATCGGCTTGGCCATGACAATGGACAGAATGGCTCCTAAGGTATAGAGGAGGAAGAGTGACAAAGATCCCATCAAGCTGCCTCCAAATTCGGTGTCGATGAGGAACACTGTGGAGTAGCGAGCCATGTTGAACACAAGGACAAGCTTCATGGTAACGCAGTGAAGAAGCTCTAGGGCATTGCACATTCTGTGTTTGTTACAACCGATGTAGAAACCGGACACCCGTAGGAGCAGATGTATTGGTCGAAATATTCCATCAACATTTCTGTTAACACTGTCTGTGTCACTGCAAGCAGGCCGATGTCCTGTGGTTGAAATTGGTTCCACTTTAAGCTTCATGGTTCAAGAAAACAAATGTTGGCTCATAGAGGCATGGTATTATTGCAGTATGATTTTCTTCGTACACATTTTCTAATTAGAAAAAAACATTGAAGGTTTGACTCCGATAGGATAGGGTTGTTATATGTCCACAGAAGCTATCCCTAGAGTCACGAAGTAGGATCTAAGTCAATGTTTCTGAATGACTACGTTTTATAGATTCCTGGCAAATATTCGTGGAACAATGCTATTTAAGAAGTGTACACACGACAACGAAAACGTACATCTGCATTGGTTACAGGCTAAATGCAAATGTTTTCTAACTAAACACGAATTGTAAATCTATACAACTTCATCTGCCTCTTATAATCCGGCTAGTAGTGGGTAAACCAAAACATTATCGTATGGAGCTATTAGCCTAATGGATTTCCATTGTTTGAAACAGCATGACGACAATACTAATCTGTGTTCCTGTCATGATAAGGACCTCTTTATTGGTTTAGCAGCCAACCCTATGATTGAAGGGTAATATTTGTAAGTCGTTGATTGTTATTCCCTTAACTTATGTTCGCCGCATTTCTATTGCTGCATTATGCCAAATAGCACTGTAGAAGTATTGGATAAAAACCGAATGTAAACCCGGGAAATTAATAAATTGCGTCAGGTCGAAGATGTTTTTATCAAAAAATGTGTTAACCGGAATGAAAACAGGCCAACAGGTACACCATAATGGCGCATTATCCGTCATTAACAATAACATTATTTTTGTAGATATACTGAGGGAAACAAATAAGGGAACACATGAAAATACATGTTCCTTTATTCTTTTCCAGGTTTCTTCGCATGCTTTGAGTTGCTCTGTGGGTGAAAATCTGGAAATAAATAAAGAAACAGTGTGATAAAGTGATGTTCCCTTATTTGTTTCCTTCAGTATATAAAAAAAAACATAAGCAAATTCTTTCTCGCGTGCATGTAATGTTCTGTGTCGATTTTCTTTTGTTTTCTTCACAAATCAAAATAACAACTTCATAAAAATTCTACCAACATGAAAACCCTGTGTTAAAAGTAACGTTTTACGTTCTATAGCTTCATGAAGTTGGGACTCAATAACAGAGGATTATATTTTCGAAGAATCTCACAGTTCATGCTGTGCGTCCATCTAACCTCCTGGAACATGTGAAATGGTGAGGGGAAATAGAGTTTCATGATTATTGCACTTATTTAGCGACAAGCATGTATGTATGTGTGTGTGGCTGCCTGTCACGGAGCTGTGCTCCAATACTTACTTACTTAAATTGGTAATTCAACGTGCGCTTTCCGACATATGCCTATTTCGCGCACGGGCCCGCCAGGCCATTTGGTGTTTGGTCGAAAGGGGTATGTCCGAAAAGGTGAGGATACCTGGGTGGGGCTTTTTAGGGTTGCTTACTGCATTTGGAGAACAAATTTGGAATTTTGAAATATGCCATGCACAAGGTGGAGGGGGGACTAAAAGGAGTTTGTGTGTTTTTATAGGTTTAGAATTTTAGGTTTTATTGGCAGCTTGTTTGTTGTTCTTTTAGTTTTAAATGCGGCCAACTAGGCCTGTTTTGATTAGATATATGCCTAGTGCTTTAAAGATTTGTAAGTCATTTAGGGGGATTAGTACCGTTGCTAGTGTCATCTGACTGTTGTAATTTAGTGTGGATTGGAGCGTCGTTCTGTGTTGCCTGCTCCAATGATCAGGGGTGTCATAAAATAAGTATAAAGTGATAAACAAAACGTGGTTATAGGTTCTTAGGTTTATTAGATTACAATTAATTGTGCTCATAGTTGACAATTAAAAACAAAGCCAATCTGCGCTCATACAAATCACAAATTAATTCTATCAGCGCAAATATACAAGCGTTTTTTAGCCGGACAATTGTATTACAGCTATAAAAGGGAAGGTAGCTAAAACAACACTTTGACAAGATATGGAGCCGGTGCGTCGAGTGCCGATTAAGTCGGCTGCGACAAATTAACACCTGAGTCAATTAACTCCACACTCTAATGAGTGAATAACCTCGGCTCAGTAAACAAAGGGGGTATAAACACCGAGGGTTTATCCCTAAAATGAGACACTTAGACAACAAAAATAGACGATTACGTCTGAAAATCAACTAGTCTTAATCGACTAATGTTTCCGTCACTTTGACTGAACAAGGAAATACTAAAGTATTGGAAACACTAGTCACTAAGCGCCTAGTCAAACACGGGAAGGTTGGTTATCCACGTATTGCTAAAAAACTGAGTATGAGAAACACAATTTACAAAGACTTCAAATCACGCAAAAGCTGGTTATCCACAGAACAGAACAGAACTTTACTACGCTCAGGCCGAGATCCTCGGCATATGAGGTACAAAATGACGCAAAATACACATTATAATAGCGGATATGTGGTGAGCCGGAAGATTTTACAATTTGCATGACATATTTACAGAATTTACTAAGGGTTTTTAATACAGATATCTCTTTACAAGTGAAAAGTCTTTGAAATTTAACCATATTAGGTCTTTTAGAATATGTAGGTGGGATATACAAAATTCTTTCTCAAGTGAAATATGGACATTTAAAAATATAGTGAAATTCATCTCCAATATCATCAATAAAACACAGTTTACATTTTCTTTCACAAATAGGTATCCCATTCCATCTTCCTTTTTTAATTGGTAAGTGGTGGCATGAAGTACGAAATAAAAGTAGAGGGATAGCTTTATTTAGGGGTAGGGACTAGCAAAACTGAATATCCTGTCGAGGACCGCAGGGGAATACCACCGATGGGGGCAACAAGCCAACGTGTGTTTCTAAACACGGGAAAAACACGAATAGCAGACTAACTACTATATTTACACTGGAGATGTTAGTATCAAAATATGAACATAAGCTATCCAACGGTAGCATTAAAGTTTAACAACAAGCTATGTACAATTATTGAAAGGCAAAAATGACCATAAATACTTGAGAAATATCTGAATGTAGATATGAATTCCCCTAGTGTTTGCAAATCATGAATACAAAAATAAACATTTTTAATACAAGATTATAGTAGAGAACATATGCCAGATAACATACATTCAGTCATTACATGGTTTGAGAGTGTCATTAGATTAAAAGAGAGAGACATAGTTTGGCCACTAATTCTCTAACACCAAATGATCACACACATTACACATTCGTGACCAACTCGTGTTATTCCGGGACAAGCCGAATAGCGACTCGTGCCCCCCTCGTGGCCATTTTTGCGACCGGGTTTCGGGTTCCGTCTTAGCGCAAACGGGCATACCTGAAACAATTGTCAACTCGTTGCGTAATGGTTCACACATTTTCCCCATATATTATATTATATTTCAGATGCAATTTAAAGCGCATCGGGACGTTGGGAATTATACAGTATGATTGAACACATTTAACTGTGCCTTTGGTATATTTTTAGATGCAAGACATATGTAAAATCAAAATTATTTCTGAGGGATTCTTTGACGAAGAACTTGAAATCATACGCGCATTCTGATTGGTTTGTCGATTTTCGCACATAACATTCATCGATAGGGGGACGAGTCTTATTGCAGGTTACGGAAAGGAGCGAGTGGTGACGAATGACACAGTACAATGACGGCCGCCGGAGATTACCGAGCGGTGTCGGACATCGGTCGGGGAACATAGCGACACTGGACTGTAACATGGGTAAAATTGATCGATGGTGTCCCTATGCCGGGTTTACAGTGCCAAAATCTCTTGTAGCTGCTATTTTCTGTGCGTTACAAGCCCCTGTGCACCATATCGGGCGAGTCCATGAGTATCTATCCGCCGACTGTAAGAATGTATCGTTTTCGTTTTATAAAATGTAGTTATTTAGCTTGCGAATGTTCTTTTGTTCCAAACATTGAGTCGGTTGTCAAAATGAAACATCTATTTGCAAACCATTGTTGCCGTTTTTAATGTGCGCTCTCTCCCTCTCTGTGTGGTAAATCTGGTGTTTCTTACCATGACAGATTCATTGTTGTCTCATGTTCATTAACTTCTTTTTTGTAGTATATCAAAATATATGATTTTTTTATACAGCAAGCAAATTACCAAGAATACCCATTAAAACATACGTTAATTGTTAATTTAAACAATTGTCACTGGTCGGGTTGGCTGATGTATTTGCTGGTCCCGAAGAGCCGCACTCATGTTTCTCGAGAAACATCCAGAAACACGAGACATCCAACTTAACCAAGTCAGTCCTAACAGAGAGCAGAATAATACTCTCAACACATTTTTGCGTTATACATTTAGCAGACTAATGTATAAATAACGACTGTTCTAATCAGTTTAAGTTAATTCCAAATTTGTGAAATTTTGGGTCGGCGGATCTGTAAACGAGGTTATACAAACTTGCCAAATAATGGTTGGTTGTTTTACGCCGCCCTCAGCAATATTCCAACTATATGATGGCGGTCTGTAAATAATCGAGTCAGGAACAGACCATCCAGCGATTGATATCATAAGCATCGATCCACGCAATTGGGATCGATGACATGCATCAACCAAGTCAGCGAGCCTGACCACCCGATCCCGTTAGTCGCCTTTTACGACAAGCATAGTCATCTTTTACGGCAAGCATGGGATGCTGAAGACCTGTCCTACCCCGGATCTTCACGGGTGTCCCAATAATGAGGTTATGTGAACATAGCAAGCAGAGCGTATTACGTCGATGCCTACAGCAAGCCTAGCCCTGGTGTGTTTTGGCCTTGAATACAATATTGTATCCTCTTTACTTTGTAATGGCTAGTTGTAACATTCTCACAATGTAAGAATAGGTAATGTATACAGATTGCTGCTCAATCCACCTGAGGTAAAATGGTTGTTTCCTTTTTATCTGTGTAACACATTAATCTGTGGCGAAAGCTTTAAAGCTTCAGAACAGATTTTCTTTACAAACCTGTTTTTAAATATTAATGAATATCGAATCAGTCGCCTTTTCCACGAGTTAGTTTTCCGCAAGGTAATTACAGAGAGTCACTAGACTCAACTTTCGCCTTGGAAAGGTACTTAGCAAGAGACGGATCTTAACATTTAAATGATCTCTGGATACAGTAACAGATCAAATAAGTTATGTTCCTTCTCTCAGACAATGCCCAATATAATCTGCATTAAAATCATATCAATTGTCTTACCGAATCGTTGAGAACTAATCCCATGACAGTCACAAGTATCATCAGAGCTGTGATGGTGCAGAGGTTCCCAGAACAAAACAACAACTCATCCTTTGGAAGTGATCCCCGCATTAGTCCATAAACAAGAAAACAGACCATTGGTATCCCAAACACATAGGTAGCAAATGCAACGTGGCTGTTAAAACTGTTCCCTTCATCCGATATCAACGACAGACGCTTGTGCCTCTGACAAAACTGACCAAAGATGCTTTCAAATTTCTCCATGTCTTCTTCAAGTTTCTTGGATAGTATTCGGAATTCCTTGATCAGACATATCGTGGTTGTGTTGAACAGGACAATAGCCATAACCAGCTGTGAGCTGACAACAATTTGTACAAACACATAGAATACAAGTAAGGCGATTCTGGCTGACCCTTGATAGTCATTGAATGGGGTCATATGACGTTCCAGTGTTGGAAACGCATTGTTTAAGCCCAATGTTGTACTTACAATGAAACTTAAATAAAACAGCTCGACAATTACAACAAATTTGCGTATTTTATGCTTCAGTGTCATTAGATATGGCGATGCACCAAAGTCCGATATGTAAGCATCAATAAGGTTTTCATATCTCCAGAAATGTTTTGGAATGGCAAATGTCAGAGCCAATGATAAGTATGTAGCATACAAGTAGAACGACAATACCGCAAGAGATGACATCAAGTTGCCATCGAATTTGTTCTCCACAACAAATATAGAACAATATCTGACAACATTATACACGGTTAGACTCTTGAAGATAAGTGCCTGAAATAAAACAGCGCATTTGAATCTTCGACTTTGCTCCTGTCCATGGTAAAATCCATTTAAGTGTAAAATTTGAATTAAAGGTTTCATGAACGAGTTTAACTCAAACTGTCCAATGTCTTCCACCTTTGTAAGCTTCATGGTGGTGCGTCCTCAATTCAACTGCAAAGCTCAGACAGACAGAGTATACACAACTGGTACAGTTAGATGCTGTCACATGGTAGTGCATTAGCAGCTATTCCGAGCAATACGGGGATATTGCATTTGAAACGAATCGATTAAGTGCATCACACACACTGATGGCAGCAGAAATCATGCGTGCACCCCAAGGGGTCCAAAGCAATCTACTTCACTATTCACCAAACAAAGGTATTTACATTTTCCCTTGGCGTTATCACGCCAAAAAGTTTAGTTTGAAGTTCCTTTCGTCCAATGAAAACCTATCGATAATACATTACATATAAAGGCACAGGGCACATTAGTATGTGGGTATGGTTGTGTGAGGGATGGCTTGTAAATTGAATGTGAATCACAGTCACATTAAATGAACTAATGTCACTACACATGATAGCAAAGACAATCAGAGAGACGATCATATTACCATTAATAAAACATGCTTCAAGTGTAGTGTAAATGTGTGGCTTCATGTGAGTGGGTATCATACACCGTTAGTAATTACAGGATCAATCAAACCACACCTGGCTGGTCATCCAATCCCAGTCGCAGTGAGTGGTTGCCGGGATTAATTCAGGGAAAATGTGGCTCTACCTGCACCAACAAGGCAATGTGTAATGTTCTGTCACCAACACGGTATAACTGTTCAGCTGATAAGGGATTTGTTTTCATCCCATAAAGTGTAGGTCAAGTAGGTCATCAATAGAAAATCAGATAAAGTTAATGATTCATTGTCCATCGCACGTCAGTGTTAGGATTATTATGTGGAATATAGCCCGTGATAAAACTGACTAATGATCGTTTCAAATTTGTACCTATCTTCGAGTGTCTTGAATATTGTTCAGAATTCCCCGATCAGAATTGTTTTAACTGTATTAAACTAAGCAAGAACTGAAGTTAGTTGTGCACTCTTCAACAGCAATAACCAGTAGGGTAGTTGTGGTTGTCCTTTGATGTTAGCTGAATGGTATGATATGTTGGGAATGTATCCGACTGTGGTGGTACCTGGAAATGACCATCTTGTTTTGTGCCAATGCATATTGAGTGAGTGAGTGAGTTGGGTTTAACGCCGCTTTTAACAGTATTCCAGTTATATCACGGCGTGCCAGCTTAATGTGTGAGGAAAGCCCGAAGTGATGCAGGTCTCAGACGTTTACCACTTTGGTGAAACCCACGAGCATGGGTATGGTGCTGACAAACCTAGAAACATACCCGGGGCGAACCGGGATTCGAACCCACAATCATAGGTTTCTGGCGTGCCCAAGGGACGCAACTCTGCACAGCGAATCGCGGCGCCTTAGACGACTGGGCCACCCGTGCCCCCCCAATGCATATTGAGCAATGTCTGACAACATGGTACACGGCAATAAAAGAGTGTCAGAAGCGATTTTCAGTCTCCCAGAGATGGGATGGAAAATTTATTTAAAGACAGACTCTTCAGTATCTAACACCTGGTGTCAGCTTCATGTTGGTCATCTCAAAATACCCTGCGGCGACGATGTCATACCAAACGTGTACACACTAGTTCTTGCACCAGTATTGTGCTAAAATAGTATGGGGTTCTTTAAAGATGTTCCTAAAATGTACAAGCTTTTTAAGATATTTACACATACTTAAATAATGATGGCTCCCTGAATAGAGTCCGACCTCGGCAATGCCGGACAAGTCCATTTTACGAACAGGTGGGTTAAGTTAGGAATTTCCCACATATTCTCACAATCCTCCAGTCTATTATCTGCACTATTTCTTTTCGTTTCTCATGAAACAAACTATGCTTCTTTCTTCATTGTTCTTTGTGATAAATATATATAAACGGGCTTTAATATTAAGTTTCCTTCATGGCCACTATATTACCAGACTAATTACTGCATCGTACCAACCGTATTTAGTACAACCATTGTCTCAATTAACGTGTAATTTGAAGTGCATCACTAGAATAAATCGCTTGCCATTTCATGTTCAACTAACCTTTCCGTCACTTGGTATTATGTGTCTTGATACGTTTCATATGTACCTACGGAAAAAGCAACTGCCCTTCATTTAAAGTTGGCATGGCAAAATTATTCTGAAATTTTAAATGTCGTGATTCAAGATTTGCACGTTGATGCAAGGTGCACGTTTACGGTACCAGCATGTTTGTTGGGAGCATGATCCTCATGCACATTGTTTGTGAACGAAGTTGCCAGACATTTTAATGTTCATCAAAACACAGTATTATCTTTTTGGAAAAGTAATCGACAGCAGGGCGATCCACGACACGTCAACAAGGCAGCCATATTCGGTTGGTGCATCACCAGAATCGATAGCAAACTGCCACATTAGCAGCTTGAACAGTTCCTGGGTTGAGACCCATTAGTGGCAGAACCATAGGCAACATCTTGACGGAGCACAATGTCCAGGTCCCATACCGCCCAAGTGTGTTTCCAGGTCACCGTCAGGTGCGCCCAGCTTGGTGGTCTTAGTTTTATCTGGACATCTTTGATGGTCGTGCATGGATCAACATGCATCCAGAAGAACGTTTTTCGACGCTTGCACTTCCGATTCTCAATGTCGTCAGTTTGGTGGTGGTGGTGGGCCATATTCTATCGTATGTTCAAATGCAGGTACGTACCGTCATGTTGCAGCAGGACAAAATGTTTCATGTGTTGTAACAGACTTTTTGAGGCAGCGTAACGTGGCTGCTTGTTTCTCCAGACCTCTCTTCCAGAGGACATATCTGGGATGAGATAGGACCAGAACCACCCGGTAATGCCGGTTCAGTTGGTCCAATCTTGGAACAACATCCCCCAGGCTATTTTTTCAATTTTCTGGTGTCTTCAATGTACCCCCTCTAACTCTCCTGTATCAATGCAAATGGAGGTCACACCCGATATTGACATTGTTACGCCCCTCTTTTAGTCACTCTCCTGTTATCAAGTATGAGTTTTGTCAGTTAATTTATTATAAAACATTGATCAGACAAATTTCCAAAAACTATGTTGTTATTTTTTATAACATTACATTTAAACCACTATATATTAAGCACAGTTGCTCTTTTTCCACTGGTATATTTTAGAGCAAAACCTTATGATCCTTAACTTCCAGTTTATCGTATCAGATACAAGAGACATCACATTAAGCGGCTCAAACCTAGCCTGTGCCAAGGTGTTGTCTGTGTCTGCATTGCACGTGTATTAAACATGCATTATGTGCACTGAAACAACTGCTCACCAAGGTTTGGGAAAGTCTATGATGATATTACGATATGATGAAGGCAAGACATGTTAATAGCATGATGGTGACTGTCGTGAAAATTTTAACAAGAGGGAGAAAGCCACAGAGTTGAGGCAGACAGGCAGGAAATCAGTAGAGTGATGACATTTACAGGATATTTTCAGGATTGTCTCGATGATGTTATCACCAGTTAATCAACTCATACACTTTAAAACGATACCTCCAAAATTAGGAGAGTTGTGTGCGGTTTGGAAAGTCAGTATGTGACGAGCCTCACTTCTTTGGTTTTGTCCTAGTAGTTGTATCTTCTGAGATGGACTGAGGCATAGTAAAGTTATGTGAGTACGAATCCTTGTGTTGTGTTAATCATTGAATGAATGTTAGCCAGTACATGAATTTATATGGCGATAGTTAGGAGTAACGGTCATCAAACCCCTCACCCCTTAACTGACCATGATGACATGGAACGCTATACACTATACACAGGTAACTGTGTGTAGAATCGCTTGACGCCCCAAAACGCAGTTACAACATGGTGTAGAATGTGCTTTTTGTCTTGAGCATTATGTTTAAGATGATCCAATTATTGTTTTTATTCAAATTGCCGTGCCGAGAGTAAGGCCCATTTGTCCGCCCTTATCCCCTCTACTGCCCTCAACCCCTCCACTCTTACAGAGATTACAGAAGGTCAACTATCGCAATTCTGAGTGAACAGATTGTTACCCTCTCGTTGACACTTGCCTCTTCATCGTTTGACATTGATACCTTTCACATCCATCAGAATTAATATCCCCACCCTTCGGCAGGACAAGCGAACACTTTAATTATGAGGTGTACTTATATGTGAGTTCAGAATACTAAAGTTTATACTTAAATGAAAGCAAGTAATCTTCATAATGAAATAATGTTTGTTAGATTTGAATGAGCATTACAAAAGGTCAGAACTGGGATTTTAGCAAGGACTTGGTTCAGCCACTGCACCAAAACACGGTGTATTGGGTCTTTGATATTTTCAGGACACCCATCACATATAGTGGGGGACATAATATATTTTTCAGCTGTTTAAGGAACAAACTATAATGTTCAAAGGTTAATTTGCAGGGTACTATATATATATATACACTGTTAAGGCCTAAATTGATGTCATCAAGAAATAATCATTCCATGGTGTTGGATACACAAAATGGTCAGAAATACACACACCTAGTCCTACGGTTCATTTAACCCTCTCCAGCAAACTTTTGAGCTTAAATGCAAAGCATTGATATTAGGCATACTGATTTGATGCAAATGTAATCCTCTGATGACGTGTACATGAAATTACATTGTGGATTAAAATGGCTGCCTCTTCCCTCTCAAATTTCTGTTTTTGTCACGATTCACGCTCTTTCTTGGCTATGGTGCTCTGTCATCAAGACTATGTTGCCAGGCTCCGACTTCTTGATCAATCGAGGAACCTGTAGGAGTTTGGATGACAATATTTAAGGGAATGGGCGTGACTGAAATCCCTCTAGGGTCTTTGTTCTCAAGCCCATTGGTTTGGTAGCTGTTTGTCTGTGTCCAAACATTCAACTCGCAACACTTGGGAACGCTGGTAAGCATGCAAAGGATTTCTTAAAAGAAGAACTGTCTCCTCCAGAATCGCATTATGTCAGGGTGTTCAGTGCAATGGGGTGACAGTGAGTGGTTTGGAGGGACCATGACATCCTTTCTAAATTTGGTGCACTTTTCTTTCCCTTTTATGCATTTCCAACAAATAAAAGGGACAAAACCCTTACCATATCCATAAGAAATCTCTGCCAAAAGCAGAGTCGATCTACGATTCCGACTATATCATGAGCATGTGATTATGAACCATTATCAAATAGTGTTCGCGAAAAGGTGAGTGTATCTCGCCCCACCAGTGGCATCCGTCAGAAACACATGCAACGGCAATTGTTCGCCTGAAACACACATGGGAACGTATGGTACCCAATAGGAACTGCATCGGACATCATTCTGGTCACTGATGCGTCAAATGAAATCGACACTTCTAAACGTCTTTCAAAAGAGCTATTTCTAAAAAAAAAAGATTTTTCTTTTTTTCAAAACAGGGGTACCAAACTGTAGACTTAGAGCCCAGCTATGATATGACATGCACAATGATGGACAAGATTAGTTGTTTTATAAGTAAGCAAATAATAGATATCCCGTCTCATGTTCCAGACATATCCAGGGAGTCTTCACAATCAGCCCAACATCATTACAGAACATTGGGGTCCAAATTATGTTTGACAAATAGGACAGTAAAAGTTCAGGTATATTGCACTAATATTGCGGCTTATACCGGTTGTACGGTGGTAACCCAATGAAATGCCATGCTGCAGTTTAAACATGAAAACCTGACTCAGACACAGAGTACGGACTCTGAGCCGAAAGGTTCTGGTTTTATCCCCTTAACGCCTTAAAGAGACCATTGCTTTCCCTAATATTAGGGTATTAGTATTGTTACGGGCAATCAATAACCCTTTTGAAGTTAGTTTCTTGTTTTAAATTTTCCCAAACTGATAAAAAGACGAATGAGGCATATTGCTCAGTGTAGTACTTTCTATCGTTGACATGTTTTATTATCATACAGTAAACTACGGTTATAACGAACTCAAAGGGAACACTAACTTTAGTTCGTTATAACCGTAGTTCGTTATAAGCATATATACAGTATAACAATAGCAAAAAGTCGGGACAAAAATTGGTTCGTTATATCTGTCAGTTCGTTATAAACGTGTTCGTTGTAAACGTATTTTACTGTATTATTATATGGCATTTCCTAGTCATGCTATGACTGATGAAATGCTATATGTGCTCACTCATTCACTATAATATTCGGACTACTACAGTTTTAGTGAGTGACTGAGTGAGTTGGTTTCATCGCTGCTTTGAACAGTATTCCATTGATATCACAGCGTGTCAGGAGGAAAGCCCGAAGTGATGCAAGTCTTAGACATTAACCACTTGTTGAAATACTCGAGAAAGGGTAGGTATTGAAAAGTCAAGAGTGAGTGAGTTGGGTTTAACGCCGCTTTTAACAGTATTCCAGTTATATCACGGCGTGTCAGCTTAATGTGGGAGGAAAGCCTGAAGTGATGCAGGTCTCATACCTTTACCACTTCAGTGAAACCCACGAGCACGGGTATGGCGCTGACAAACCTAGAAACATAATTGGGGAGAACCGGGATTCGAACCCACAATCATAGGTTTCTGGCGTGCCCAAGGGACGCAACTCTGCACAGCGAATCGCGGCGCCTTAGACGACTGGGCCACCCGTGCCCCCTGAAAAGTGAAGAAACATAATCATTTCTCATCTGAGTTTCGATCAGACTATCATGTTACATGTTCTTACCGTATCGTTGAGAACACAACTCGCAACCGTCACATCAATCATCAGAGCTGTGATGGTGAAGAGGTTTGCTGAACAAAACAACAACTCATCAGTCTGCAGTGATCCCCGGATGAGTCCAAACCAAAGAAAACAGATCATTGGTATCCCAAACACATATGTAGCAAATGCAAAGTGGGTGTTAATATTGTTCGCCTGGTCCAATATCAACGACAGTCGTTTGTGCCTCTGACAAAACGGACCAAATATGCGTTCAAAATTGTCCATGTCTTCTTTAAGTTTCTTGGATAGTATTTTGAATTCTTTGATAAGAATGAATGTAATTGAGTTGAAGAGCACGTTGGCTGACGACAGCTGTAAACTCACCACTGATAGGATAAATACATATAATACAGCTACTGTTGTCCCTTGGTAACTGTTGAATGGAGCCATGTGACGCTTTAGTGATGGGAAGGCTTTGTTAATGCCGACTGTGGTACTGGCGATAAAGCTTAAGTATAACGCAGTGAACAGTATGGTGAATAATCGTATTTTATGAATGAACTTCTTCAGATATGGTGACACACCATACTCTGAGACATACGACCCAAGGAGGTCTTGAAATCTTACAAAATGCCTTGGAAGAACAAATGTCAGAGTCAGCGATGTGTATGCTACATAGGAGTAAAAAAAAAATACGGCTAGAGATGAAGTCAAGCAACCATCAAGCTTGTTTTTCCCAACAAATATAGTGCTGTACCTTACCGCATTGAACACGGTAAGAAACTTCAGCACTACCATCAGGACGATAGTTGCACACTTCAGTGGCATTGATTGTTTGCGTCCAAGATAGAAACCATTCATTCGTAGCTGTCTGATGACTGGTTTGAAAATCGAAATACACAAAGCTTGTCCATTATCTTCTCCATTCGTAACTTTCATGTTTTCCACCTTCATATCTGCTGATAGATACGGGCAACGTTATCCAAGTTCACAGTCTTGCCTGGTTGAGGTATCTGCTGCTCCTGTCTATAACGCAACGTTTTGTATCGGACGGAATGAGCAGGTGAATGCATGTGATGTCTGTGTATGGAATGTCATTAATAATATGCTACACAGGAGGTCGGTAACAGATAACAACACACGCATCAGTAACTCTGACAAAACAGTTGTGTGTACAGTACTGATCAACCTAACCACTCATACAAGCAAAAACAGAATCTTGTCATCTGCAAATTTCGACATCACATTGTAAAATTAACGAGACATATTGGTGTGACATTTCTCACTATGAATCACGCTACTGAGAGACTTAAGGGCAGAGTTTGCATCATGCATCACTATCCATCCTTTGAGAGCATGAAGACGCATGTCATTAATCCATTAGGTCCAGGAAGCAATAGCTCTGTTCTTTGATTAATGTTAGAGAGCTTCCTAAACATTGTATCGGTCAACTAAAAGGACATATATCAGCATAACACACAAATCGTGTTCAGAGGTAATACTAATGAATGCATTGTCGTTTGAAGAGATGAGTAAACATATGGATTTAACAGAATGTTGTTTGCACATTTAAGTTTCATAATGGATGACACAGAGCCAGCAAAGTCACACAGCATTGTGGAACACACATTAAATCAAACGTATGACTAAATAGTACTGGATGTCACCCACGAGCTCAAAAACCATATTCGACCTAATCATATTTCTTGGAGTGTCAGCACAATGCCCGTGAAAGTGGTATCTACCACAGTGGTAAACGCCTTAGATCACCTCAGGCTTTCGTCCCACATAAAGCTGACATGCAGCGATTATATCTGATATGCTGGCAAAGTAGTGGTTAACACAACTGGATGTCTGACATTAGTAGAGAGTTCCTTCCCAGAATCTTGACGTATTGAGTGTAAGAGGGCCAAAGAGAACAAGTTACTACCAAGTTACCATCCATCTGTTCAACAAAATCTGACAACACTGTACACAGTTATCAATACGTTTATTGTAAGAAATAAAGCGAATCACCTTGATTTCATTTTCTTCTTTCTTGGGTACTGTCCATTGAGCTGTAACTGTTTAGTGAAACGATTATAAGACAGACTGTTAATATGCTCGACCTTTGTGAGCTTCTTAATGACCCTTCAGTTTAAACAATTCACACCAAACTTGTACACACTAATTTTTACACTATTTTCGGGACCACACTGTATCGGGTTTAGGCAGAGAAATATATAAAACAGGCATTACAAAGAATATCCCGACAAGACAACTGTATACAAACAAAGCCATTTCATGCAACTATCCCTCTGATGGCACATAATGTTGTCATAGTGACCTATTCATGACTTAGTGGGCGTTCACTTGCCATAAATTACAAGATTCTAATCCCCAGATGAGCATGTAATGTAAGCCCCAAATGCCCACTCAAAACTTTCGAAAAACAGTTTATCTTCACAGATGGCATACCGCCATGTGGGCACCCTGGTCCTGATTGTAATGATCAGACACTGTTGTGTCCCAACAGATTTGATATTGTCTGTTACAAACTGATATTTAAAATGGGGATGAGCAGCCTCTCAAACTAACATCCTGTACATCCTATAAAACGCCATGCTTCAGGTAGTGTCGTAGGCTTTCTCAAGATTGAAAAATATTGATACATGTTGTTTATTTACGATAGCATTATCAAAGGATTACAATTGTACTAAATGGTGAAGCACTTCGATTTGTACGGAAACCACATTCAATATTTGTAAAAGGATTATTAGTTTCCTAATACAAAAGTAATCAACCATTTACCATTCGTTCCACAGCTTTACAAACTCCTAAGAGATATTATTAGATATGTCTGTATGATCCCGTCAAGGCTTTGGTTTGGGGAAAACGATGGCATTACGCTAAGATAAAGGGAAATTCCCTGAAGTCCATATTTCAACGAATACTAGTATATAGAAAATTGAAGAGACATGATTCGGACAATGCTTCAATAAATGATAATGGATATTATCATAACCTGCTGCTGCATAATCAGCTTGTCCAAAGGAGGTGTGTAGTTCTCTTGAAAATACTTCATTATTGTCTTCACCACTGTGGAATCAAAATCAATTTTTCTTCTGTTGTTTCAGATATCTCTAAAACTCGGGAACATAATTTGACGTTCTAGAGTATTTGGATAGAGTTTCGCTTAGTTTTTTTTTGCAATATTAAATTTATCAGTCATTCTTTAAGAAGGCAAACAGAAGATTTGAAACATTAACATTTTTATGTGTTTAACTATGTTTCACACCTTAATTCAATAGTTGGGGAACATGTTTTTCCACTTTATTCCTACACTTTCTTGCATGGTTGCATTGAGAATTAAAACCATGGCTTACAGTCATTTGCAGAAAACTTACGAATTGTTTGGTCTGCAAATTAAATTAGTTGACCCGAAAATAACTTAAAGCGATTTAGCACATTCCTGAAAATGTAAGTTCTTAATTTCTCAAATTCATAACGTTTTATATAATGGCAAATTGGAATTCGTAAAATTCACAATAGCATTACAAGGGTAGTGAAGTGATCACTTCCATAAAAGTCATCACGCACGTAAGGTGATGAAGACGAATGTTTATCTAAATTTTCGCCAGGTTAGTTTTCTAGATCATGTTAGTTTCGTTCATAACTTATCACCACCCTTATTTATCCGCATCAACACTATCAAGTTGTTTAACCTTTACCCTTGGCACAAGTAAGATTTTCAGTGTTTAAGGTATGTTCAGTAGGTGAGGTGAAATTTGGTTTAACGTCGCGTCCAAGATTATTGCACTTATATAGCGACGTGCATGTACGTGTGTGTGTTTGTGTGGCTGCTTGTACTAGTCCGGACTGATGCCGATTTATAGTGCTAGCTCACTGAGATACCATGCCGCAGTTTAACATGAATACCCCACTCAGACACAGTATACTGACTCCGAGCCGACCAGTCCTTGTTTTAGCCCCTTAATGCCGAGCGCCAGACAGGGTAACAACAAGTAACATCTTTTAACGTCTTTTGGTATGACGCGGCCGGGGATCGAACCCCGGACCTTCCGCTGTCCGGGCGGACGCTCTACCACTAGACCACGGAGGCGGTCTGCGCGCTCGAGGAGGATGATTTACGACTATGTCTTCCAATATTAAGAACTTGTTTGTACATTTGTACTGGGTCACGTTCACTCGATGGACCTCTATCAGATCGTTTGGAATTATCAATTCCGTTTGCTATATTAAACACTTTCCATGTTCTCTTGATAGAGGTATTCCTAATACAGAATCTGAGGTTTTCCTTTTGGTGATATGACAGAGTGTACAGACTGAAGTCCATCTAAGATTTGACATACACTATGAAGGGCAAGATTAGTTTCTGTACAGTTGAAATGGAATAATCTCAACCTCCAGATACATCCTGTATTTGAACTAAAAGTCCAACATTACATGATAGTAGTCTCTACTCTTCCCGGTTTAAGCTGACAATTTCAAATGAGTTACACAAACACTGCAACGCAATAGATAGTATATACCTGTGGTTCAGCATGACAAACAAAGGAACATCTTAGGCAAAGAAATATATAAAACAGGCATTACAAAGTGAGTGAGTGAGTGAGTGAGTGAGTGAGTGAGTGAGTGAGTTCCAGTTATATCGCGGCGTGTCAGCTTAATGTGGGAGGAAAGCCCGAAGTGATGCAGGTCTAAGACGTTTACCCCTTTGGTGAAACCGACGAGCACGGGTATGGTGCTAACAAACCTAGAAACATTATCGAGGCGAACCGGGATTGGAACCCACAATCATAGGTTTCTGGCGTGCCCAAGGGACGCAACTCTGCACAGACGACTGGGCCGACCGTGGCCCCCATTACAAAGAATATCCCGACAAGACAACTGTATAAAAACAAAGCCATTTCGTGAAACAATCCCTGTGATGGCACATTAGGTTGTCATAATGACTTATTCATGACTTATTCACTTGCCATTAATTACAAGATTCTAATCCCCAGATGAGCATGTAATTAGCCCCAAATGCCCACTCAAAACTTTTGAAAAACAGTTGTCAAGTGAGTTTCACAAACACTGCAACGCAATAGATAGTTACTAGCTGTGGTTCGGCATGACAAAGGAACATTTTTTAAGCTAATACAAAACTTGTCAGCTTTGTAATGACAATTGGATTACCTCATTAACTTTATGGGGATACTGACACATTTATAAACTGTACCTGTAGTTGCAGGGACATGTAGTTCTTATGACAGGGAGTCGTTGAACAGGTAACAGTTTAATAGTGTTACAGGACATTGGGGACGAAATGAAATCTTCATATGTTTGCCACATATGAACACAAAAAACACCAAAGGTGATCTGGCTGTTGCTTAAATTATCAGTGAGTGAGTATAGTTTTACGCCGCTTTTAGCAATATTCCAGCAATATCACGGCGGGGGACACCAGAAATGGGCTTCACACATTGTACCCACATTGGGAATCGAACCCGGGTCTTCGGCGTGGCGAGCGAACGCTTTAACCACTAGGCTACCTGACCGCCCCCTTAAATTATCAACAGGCGATCATTAGGATATTAAATCTTGCTGGATATAGTGTGTTTCTGAAGTTACATTTCTGAGGAAATGGAAAAACTATCCACAACTGTATGCCTGGCAGGGCTCTTTACACACATTGATGACAAATAAACTTGTAAACTAATTCTATGAAAACACGTTTGCTGATTATCACATATAAATGACATTCCAAATAAACAACATATTCTCTAATATTAGTAATAATATTGTTAGGTTAGGTTTAACACTGCTTTGAACAGTATTTCAGTTATATCCCGGTGTGTCCGCTTAATATAGGAGGAAAGCCCGAAGTAATGCACAATCGAAACATGGGTTGGTTCTGACCATCAAAATCTTGGACGCGACGTTAAACCCAATTTCACCTCACCTCACCTGACCATCAAAGAAACATAATCATTTCTCATCTGAGTTTCGATCCGACTATCAGTTCCAGGTTACTACATGCTACATGTTCTTACCGTATCGTTGAGAACATAACCCACGGCAGTCACATCTATCATCAGAGCTGTGATGGTGAAGAGGTTTGCTGAACAAAACAACAACTCATCAGTCTGCAGTGATCCCCGGATTAGTCCATACCAAAGAAAACAGATCATTGGTATCCCAAACACATACGTAGCAAATGCAAAGTGGGTGTTAATATTGTTCGCTTGGTCCGATATCAACGAAAGACGTTTGTGCCTCTGACAAAAAGGACCAAATGTGCGTTCAAAATTGTCCATGTCTTCTTCAAGTTTCTTGGATAGTATTTGGAATTCTTTGACAAGAATTGATGTAATTGTGTTGAACAGAACGAGGGCCGCAGATAGCTGAGAACTCACTACTGACAGGAAAAATACATACACCACAAGGAAGGCAGTTCCAGTTGTCCCTTGGTAACCGTTGAATGGAGCCATGTGACGCTCTAGTGACGGGAAGGCATTGCTAATGCCGACTGTGGTACTGGACATAAACCCCAAGTAAAACAAAGTGATTAGAAGGGCAAATAAACGTATTTTATACTTGACGAACTTCAGATATGGTGACGCTCCATATTCAGTGATGTATGACACAAGGAGGTCCTTGAATCTTCCGAAATGTCTTGGAAGAACAAATGTCAGAGTCAGCGACGTGTATGCTACATAGGAGTAGAAACAGAACACCGCCATTGATGAGGTGAACCTACCATCCAGCTGGTTTTCCTCCCAAAATAAAGTACAGTACCTAAGTGCATTGGTCACGGTAACAGACTTCAGGACTACCATCAGGATGACAACTGCACACTTCAATAGCCTTGATTGTTCGCGTCCAAGGTAGAAACCAGAAATTCGCAGAAGTCTGGTGACAGGTTTGAAAATCGATATAACCAAAGCTTGTCCAACACTGTCCACCTTCGTAACCTCCGTATCTTCTACCCACCTATTATCCATGTTGACAAGTGTGTAGCCTCACCAGTGGCGATAGCTGTGATGATAGATGAGGAGACGCAACTTCCCTCCCTTCCCTGCCAAGTGAAAGTTACGATATACATCGGTATGACAGGTCTCATTATGATTCCCTTTACTAGGCAGTGGTTGCATCATGCCTCGTAATAACTGATTGTAAAGCATGTATACACATGTCTGTGATCCATTAAGACAAGGTAGTGACTGATAATGGTCTTGATTTTAAGAGCTTCACAAACATACCATGGGAACTAACAGGAAACATATTTATGGAAATATACCAGCATCAGATGATGAGAAGACATTCAGGGGGATTGTTAATGAATGCAATTTGCTGATGGAAGTGCAGTTTGAAGAGAAATGTAAACATGTGGGGTTATTTTGTTTGATTGTATAACGCAGACTTCAGAAAAAGTGCAGCTTTATGGTCGCGGTCTGTAAATATTTCTCACCACACACCACACCACACCACACCACACCACACCACACCACACCACACACTTAATTGTCATATATTCTCAACTTTCATGTATCTTTTGGAAATATCTACATACGACATTGATAACATTTTCATAAATGTCAAAGATACCACCAAAACGTGCTATAAAGATGTATAACTGTGCTATAAATGATGCAAAGAAGCAGGGAAAGCAATTTAAGGGGAAGTCAAATAACTATGCCATTGAACAGTTAAAAAACATGGTGTTGATATTCGATTTCTGATTCGAGCCGATGCTTTGTCAGCCATTTTAGAATCAGGGGTCCATTTTATATGAAAATATATAGTAAGAGGTGCATAAAAAAATTTCAGGTGTATCTATGTATGTGAATGCATTTACTATCTACATCCTCCCTCCCACACTCAAATCCACCAGAAAGTTTCCTTTGTGTAAACCGTGGAATAACAGGACATCACAAACTTTCTTCTCCGCTCATCCCCAACCATATATTATCCCATCCCAAACCAAATCCAACCCATTCATAACCAACCAGGAAATGGAAAAACACTCACTGAACACCTGCCTCAGCTGAATCGGAAGAACTCATCACATACCCTGAACCACAAAACAATAATACAGATACAGCCCAGTAACCCCAAACCTAAATCCACCCACACATCCCTCACCCCTCCTACCAGCATCTAACACCCCATCCACCTCATGAGAGTGAGAGAGTGAGTATGTTTTTTCGCCACTTTTATCAATATTCCAGCAATATCACGTCAGGGGGACACCAGAAATGGGCTTCACACATTGTACCCGTCGGGAATCGAACCTGGGTCTTCGGCGTGACGAGCGAACGCTTTAACCACTATGCTACCCGACCGCCCCCTCATGAGATAGATAAGTGATGCTTACAACACTTTGACAATCCCTTCTGTCCATCTGCCATCTCATATTTTCCCCCACCATACCATCACCTAATCACCCCCTCCCCACTCTCTCATCTCACATCCCATACATTCATCAACCATCCCACCCAGTCATCTGCCACCCCACCCAATCATCCACAATAAAATCAACCCATTACAGGCCCACTCACTTATTAAAAAAAAAAGGCCATGAAGATCCTGGGTAGAAAAGGTCTTTAGCAACACATGCTTGCAGTAAAAAGCAAATATGCTCGTCATAAGACGCGACTAACGGGATCAGGTGGTCATGCTCACTGATTTGGTTGATGCCTGTCATCGTATCCCAATTGCATGGATGGATGCTCATGACAAACAAACCAATATCCCAAAACAATCCCACCCCAAAACCGTTCATGAACAACACAACTGACAAACACACTGAGATATGAATAAAACATTTAATTAGGACTTTGTATTATATGGAATGA
Source organism: Haliotis rufescens (assembly GCF_023055435.1). Lineage (NCBI taxonomy): Eukaryota > Metazoa > Mollusca > Gastropoda > Lepetellida > Haliotidae > Haliotis > Haliotis rufescens. The sequence goes on from NW_025964383.1 coordinate 11,839,694, forward strand.
ATTAATGAACATGCTGTATGAACATGCTGTATGAACACACTGAATATGAAATTCAATAAATACTGTACTTTGCTTGGGGTAAACAACGTCTAGCTATGATTAATAGTAGCACCGAAACTCCAAGATGAAATCAACAAGATTCTCTAACACACCCATGTCAGCAACACACATGATCACGTCTATCACATCAATTCTACATCTTAGTAAATCTGGCAGTGTTAAATCAAATGCACATCCCGTTGCATACACTATGGCATGTATTATGCTCAGGCCAAAAACTAATATGCGTGTTTCCCGTTTCATCCCATCCAAATACAGGAAGGTTGGCCCTTTCTAGAACTTAACACTAGCCCTCTAGTACAGATTCCTGTCGGCTAGTACACATTTCCCCAATTTCCCCATCGTTCTAAAATCAAAAGGGCATTTTATCTTTACCTGGTTAAGTAAAGCTTAGTTGGTTGGTTGGTTTGTTGTTAAATGCCGCACTCAGCAATATTCCAGCTATATAATAGCGGTCTGTAAATAATCAAGTCTGGACCAGACAATCCAGTGATTAATATCAAGAGCATTGATACACGCAATTGGGATCTATGACATGCATCAACCAAGTCAGCGAGCCTGACCACCCGATCCCGCTAGTCGCCTCTTACGACAAGCATAGTCATCTTTTACGGCAAGCATGGGTAAGCTTTAGAATTTAGCTTTACATCTTGAAGGTTGGCCTTTTGTCCCCATTGATGCATGTTAATAAATGCCTCCCTTCATTTGATGATGAAGCATTGCAATATTGTAGTAAAAGACTGGTTGATCTATTTCGAATGAAACAATTTAATATAAATATAGAAAAGCGGTGGTGTAACTTATTAAACATGAGAAAGATTTTGGTTTACAGGCACCAGATTAGGATTGGTCAGTAAACTGGAAACACACATGGTATTGAGGGCCCTCGTGGTAATACTGAACAACTACCTTTAATAGGCACAATAATCATAATCAGATGAAGCAGTTTCATACTAATACAACTCTGTCTATTTACAATACTCACAAACTGCAACACAGGAGACATTTCAGATAAATAAATCGCTGTACATTTGAACACATATTCCTGTAGCAAACTTACGCAAATAATACCTGTTTGACATTTTGTGGGTGTACATATATTAATATTTCAAATACATATATAGTTTATTCTTACATGTTCAAGTATAAAACCAAAGCATATTTTCTTGGTATGAAAGATGAGACAAAATTATTACAACTGGTTTAACCAAATATGTCACCTTTTCTGAAGCTGACTATACCTCATTGAGCATGGAGTGTAAATGTTACATATTTAATGTTAGACATTTACCCCGAAACTATCAAAGATATAATCTGCTCTAATAATGACATCAGGTTATTCTAATATTAATCATTACACATTTAAAACAAAAGGGGCGGTGGGGTGGTGGAGTGGCCTAGTGGTTAAAGCGTTCGCTCGTCACGCCGGAGACCCAGGTTCATTTACCACATGGGTACGTGTGTGAAGCCCATTTCCGCCGTGATATTGCTGGAATATTGCAGTAGAACCATACTCACTCACTCACTCACCCACACATTTCAAATGCAATACGCACTAAAAAATCTTTTCCTCGTGACTGACTGCTAATCAGATTGAGACGTGAACACCACGCTGTGGGACATCAGGAACTCCGCATGCAATGTAAGCATTCATGTCAACTGGACAGGGGACTTGGGGCAAGTGTGACATGGTGCACGTGGAGGCCATGCTCAGTGTGTATTTGTCAATGCGAAATGTCCAGCCAACACGTGCATTTGTGAACTGACTGTATTTGGTTTGTTGTTTAACGCCGCACTCAGCAATTTTAAAGCTATATGACGGTGGTCCGTAAATAATCGAGTCTGGACCAGACAATCCAGTGATTAATATCATGAGCATCGATCCACGCAATTGGGATCGATGACATGCATCAACCAAGTCAGCGAGCCTGACCACCCGATCCCGTTAGTCGCCTTTTACGACAAGCAGTCACCTTTTATGGCAAGCATGGGTTGCTGAAGACCTCTGTTTTGATTAGTTGTCATTGACTGTTTACATATTAATCACAGATATATTGTTGTCCCACAGACATTGTCTTCCGCTGTTGTCATCAACAGGATTATGCAGATCTGTGAGTTCAAATGCCATTTGTTTGTTCAGCAGTTACGAGACCATAGCCTTTCCATTTAACATCCAATGTGAGTGAGTGAGTGAATTGGGTTTAACGCCGCTCTTAACAGTATTCCAGTTATATCGCGGCGTGTCAGCTTAATGTGGGAGGAAAGCCCGAAGTGATGCAAGTCTCAGACGTTTACCACTTCGGTGAAACCCACAAGCACGGGTATGGTGCTGACAAACCTAGAAACATAATCGGGGTGACCCGGGATTCGAACCCATCCAATGTGAACATGATATCATTCATTTAGATATTTATCAGTTACTAAATCACATTTGACACAAGGAACTGGTCAGGACTTCTGCTTGTCACCAACCTTCATAATGATACATTAATACCACACACAGGAACATTTCCATGCAAAACTCATTCTGTTCTGTGCAACATCTTGCTGCACGTTCATCTGATTGTCTACAGGGAAAAACTCATCTTTGGGCAATAAATAATTTTGACTACTGCAGGTGTTACCACTGCAGAAACACACATGTATACATTATGCTAACACAGACTCAGGTATCACAGACTCGATAAGTTGCCTATCATTGCAACAGTGAAAATCTTGTCAGTGTTCAAGACTATTTCCACGCTGAAGACTTGCCCTTGACTTGAGATGGCTTGCTGCTTGCCAGCTTCCTCTCTACTTTCTTCAGAGGCTGGGACTTGGTGGACTGTCCCGAGTCAGACTTGGTCTGAGATGTATCAAGCACCTGTCACAACCAAACCAATGTCAGCCCAAGCTTTCATTTTACCAGATAAAAAATCGAGTTGTCTGCATGACCTGATTAATAGCAAAAACTAGGGCAAAAGGAGCAACAAATAAAATATAAAATAAAATAAAACAGTAAACTCTTATCATATTTTGCATTGAACGTTAAACCATTATCTCATCATTCTTTGGCTTTTTTCTTCATTACTTAATGCTCACCCAAAAAATGAGGAACAGTATTTTTTTCACCCAGGCAATTGTTTCTAAGGCATATAGAAAATTCAGCAAATTTCAGAAACCTCCAACTGTCCCTTACCATTCCAAAGAATGAACACAGTTATTTCTTTGTCTTATCTCACCTATGTAAACCATGTCATAAGAGAAAGTAATGCTAAACAGCCACTATGGTAAAAGTCTTCTGACCTTGCCCTGTGGTGCTGGGTTAGCCCGCACTGACGGAGGCTTCTTCTGGTTCACTGGGACAGCTGCCTTCATCCTGCGGCCGGACCGCGGTGACTGTTTCCCCGATATCGCAGACCCCTTCTCCTCACCTGTGTGTCCCGGCAAGCTGAAAGTAGTACCTCACACTAGCATCATGCAGTGAGTGAGCACTGATTTGAGCAATATTTCAGCTATGGAGGGTCATCGGAAATGGGCTCAACACATTTCCCTGTTTGGGGAATTAGACACAGATTTACAGCATGACAAGCAAACAATTTTACTAAAGGGCAAGGAACTAATGGTACCCAAATGGTTCACACCAACTTCTGGGTGAGGGCTGGGTGAGGGCTGGATGAGATCTGGGCTGGGGCTCGGTGGGGGTTAGGTGAGGGCTAGGTTCGGGTTGGATGAGGGCTAGGTGAGGGGTGGGTGAGGGGTGGGTGAGGGCTAGGTGAGGGCTGGATGAGGGCTAGGTGAGGGCTGGGTGGGGGCTGAGTGGGGGCTGGGTGAGGGCTAGGTGAGGGCTGGGTGAGGGCTAGGTGAGGGCTGGGTGGGGGCTGAGTGGGGGCTGGGTGAGGGCTAGGTGAGGGCTAGGTGAGGGCTAGGTGAGGGCTGGGTGGGGGCTGAGTGGGGGCTGGGTGAGGGCTGAGTGAGGGCTAGGTGAGGGCTAGGTGAGGGTTGGGTGAGGGTTGGGTGAGGGCTGGGTGAGGGCTGAGTGAGGGCTGGGTGAGGGCTGGGTGAGGGCTGGGTGAGGGCTGGGTGAGGGCTGGGTGAGGGCTAGGTGAGGGCTAGGTGAGGGTTGGGTGAGGGCTGGGTGAGGGCTGGGTGGGGGCTGGGTGAGGGCTGAGTGAGGGCTGAGTGGGGGCTGGGTGAGGGCTAGGTGAGGGCTGGGTGAGGGCTGGGTGAGGGCTGGGTGGGGGCTGGGTGAGGGCTGAGTGAGGGCTGAGTGGGGGCTGGGTGAGGGCTAGGTGAGGGCTGGGTGAGGGCTGGGTGACGGCTGGGTGAGGGCTGGGTGAGGGCTGGGTGAGGGCTGGGTGAGGGCTGGGTGAGGGCTGGGTGAGGGCTGGGTGAGGGCTGGGTGAGGGCTGGATGAGGGCTAGGTGAGGGCTAGGTGAGGGCTAGGTGGGGGTTGGGTGAGGGCTAGGTGAGGGCTAGGTGAGGGCTGGATGAGGGCTGGATGAGGGCTAGGTGAGGGGGAGTGCAAGGTGAGGGCTTGGTGAGGGTGGCAGTGGCAGTGGCAGTGACGTACTGTTGTGTGTGGCCCTGCAGGAGGTGCAGCAGTCTGTTGACGGAGTCCTCCCCCGAATGCTGATCCCCCTGCTCTCGGTACTGGTCCAGCAGCCGTGAGATCTCCGCCAGCTGCTCCGGGGCCAGTACTCGAGATCCACCTGAAACATCAGGAATGACAAAATGGCATTTATGACTATCCAAGGTGCATGTGGGTAACAGAACCTGCTCATTTGCCATCATTAGTCTTCAAAATATTTTTGGAAATGTTGCCATATGTCCAGTGTTCCTTAAGCCATAGTGTTGTCGGTCTCATAGTTGAACTTTTGTATGCATAATTACAAAAGAAAATTCAGATCTATTTTACACAACTTAATTTTTTTAGTATATGTGGTTTCGTAATATACTTTTTGGAAGATGTACAGTCTTCTTTATCTATGAGAAACTGCTACCACCATGAGTGAGTTTGAAATAATATTGACCTACCCTGTCTGTCGGCGGATCGGTGTGCACCGTCTCTCTCTGGCAGCACTGAACCCAGCACACTGTCTCTCTGAGTCTACAAGACAGAAGAAAGACATACTCACTTTGTGGAGATTACTGGATAGAATCACTTCCTCCACAGAGAGGGCAGGGACATGGGCTGATGGGCGAGCAGGATGACAACAATGAGTTACCCAGATGACCACCAAGTGCCACCAACTTCACTCTTCGATCTCCATCTTAAGAAAGCCTTTGAGTCCAACAAAATGTCTGGAAACTCCAAAGTAACTCAAAACCTTTTCTTTTGAATCAACACTGTAGTATTGCCACCATCATCACTATTGACAGAGCATGAAATGTTCATTTGAACTGAACTTCCAAGTTATACAAGAGGTTGTTCTGTGTTTCTAAGACCCAACAAACAGTCATCATGGCTACAGTCTTAGATGTGAGAGGGTGTATTAAACTCTAAAAGCTGTTGAACATTGACTATAAATTAGTGGGTTCCTTGATCCAAATACTATAGCAGAAAACCCCAATGCAAGAAGCCTTCTGGCACCTCCCATCTGATTCACCCTCGAACACCTCTTATCTGACTCACCACCCTACACCTCCCATCTGACTCGCCACCCGACACCTGACTCACCATCTATCAGACTCACCATCCAACACCTCCCAATTGACTCACCACCCTACACCTCCCATCTGACTCACCACCCGACACCTACCACCTGACTCACCACCCATCAGACTCACCATCCAACACCTCCCAATTGACTCACCACCCAACACCTCCTATCTGACTCACCGCCCGACACCTTCCACCTGACTCATCACCCAACACCTCCTATCTGACTCACCACCCGACACCTACCCCCTGACTCACCACCCATCAGACTCACCATCCAACACCTCCCAATTGACTCACCACCCAACACCTCCTATCTGACTCACCGCCCGACACCTTCCACCTGACTCATCACCCAATACCACTTACTCAACACCTTCCATCTGCCTCACCACCCAACACCTTCCACCCAACACCTTCCACCCAACACCTCCTATCTGACTCACCACCTGACACGTACCACCTGACTCACCACCCAATACCACTTACTCAACACCTTCCACCTGACTCGCCACCCAACACCTCCTATCTGACTCACCACCCAACACCTCCCATCTGACTCACCACTTGGTCTCTAAGCTGCTGCAGTCGGCGGAGTTCTCTGTGGAGTTGTGCGGCCTGTGCTGTGTCGTTAAGGTCTAGCTCTACTGTAACACACACAGCAGGTGAAGGAGCAGCAAACAATAGCCAAATTGTAATGGTGTCCTTTCGTTAAAACTACACAGTTATTTTGAGTTAATTTTCCCAAGGCTCCAAATTAAGGACTTGAATCACACTCAGGCGCAGCTCAACACCACTGCCATAGGAAAATTTGCATATCATGTGACCAGATTTCTGAAGTCAGAACTGACTGGTCTAATGCAAGCCTTTCGGTGCACTTGACATATTGTTTTGCATAATTATATAGATATTCTACTACAACTGCAAAAGTGAAGTGCATGACTTCGATGACAGCATGTGGAGCCGTACAACCAATGTAAACAAAGGTTTTCCACGTTTTAGGATATTTTCTCAATAAAAGATAACCTAAAGTTATGACATGTTTATCTAGATGAGTAGACTCATCAAAAATGAAACAGTTGAAAAACAAATACAATATCTTGAATGGACTGTGTAAGATGTGATGAAATGTCACATGGCGCTGGTGCTGGCCCAGGGTAGGAGAGTGGACTTGACTATTTAATTTAGTTGTTCAGTTCAGTTGTTATGGCTACAAAGGAGAATCTGCCCACCTGTCATTTCCCTGGATGTCTCGAGGATATCAGAACCAAGAGGGATGTCATGTTCCGGGGGTTCTGGTACCTCCCCTGGGGGTCTGTCCAGCAACTATGGCAAGAAATCACAGCAAATGAGGCTTACAATTGACAAGAATTATTTTGCAAGGCAGAATTTTTAAATCACAGTCGCTGAGGCGATAATTGAGTAGGCCCGTGATGGTGACGGAATCAATTAGTGTCAAGCGCTTTACTGAACATTGGGACTGCACCCATCAAGCATACAAGAGACAGTCGGCTGTCTCACATACATGTTATGTATGCAACTGATCAACGGAAACAAAGGACAGGCCAAGAATTGTCTCTTTGAAAACTAGGTCATCATCTTTTATGTATGAAAAAATGCCAATCAAACAATTTAATGGTGATTTTTATAACTTCCATTAATCTGTATGTATTTGGGCTTGATATTTCTTGTGGACGGACACAACAAATCATACATATACGGAAGTTGCAGGAAAGTTCATATAGCGAGTGAGTGAGTGGGTTGGGTTTAACACCGCTTTTAGCAATATTCCAGCAATAACACAGCGGGGGACACCAGAAATGGGCTTCACACATTGTACCCATGTCGGGAATCGAACCCGGGTCTTCAGCGTGACGAGGGAACGCTTTAACCACAAGGCTACCCGACTGCCCCTCATCCATATACGGAAGTTGCAGGAAAGTTCATTAAGCTTTCCAATCATAGCAGAGGCTTCAACAATCTGCCTCCAGTCTACTGTACCATCTTGATGTAGTGCTGCAGTTCATTCTGGCGGGACTCATGCTCAGCCAATCTGTCAGATATCTGGCTGTAATCTGCATTCAACCTGCAACAGGAGTCATCTGTAGTCTGGACAACGCCATCATTCACACTACTCATTAAGAGCACACACTGTATCAATTATATCGATAAACAAATCTCATCATGAAAGTAAACCTTGTGGATCTGAAATCAAGTTTTCTTATTACAAAGATTAGTGTTCAGTCTGCCATATTTTGAAAAAAAAATTCAATCTTTTCATTACCGTATTCGATGTAATAAGCACCCATGGCGCTCTCAAAATTAGAAATTGGGGGCTCTTATTGGAATATAATTTTGGTGAAAGAGTTGAAAGATCATAAATTTCGTGGTTTATGCTGACAGCCTGAAATGATACAAAAGAAAAGTTTGTGTGTATTATACACAACAGATATATTTTTCCAGAGTTTAATTGCCTGTAATTAAGGTTGCATATAACACACGAGCTCTCTGTGGGTCTAATGAAGTGATACACAGATCTAACTACCTGACAGTCTGCTCCAGGGTGTCACTGAGGTTGTCTACAGTGTTGGGCTCTCTGTGAGTCTAATGAAATGATACACAGATCTAACTACCTGACAGTCTGCTCCAGTGTGTCACTGAAGTTGTCTACGGTGTTGGGCTATTTGTGGGTCTCCAGTATGTCACTGAGGTTTTCTACAGTGTTGGGCTCTCTGTGGGTCTAATGAAGTGATACACAGATCTAACTACCTGACAGTCTGCTCCAGTGTGTCACTGAGGTTGTCTACAGTGTTGGGCTCTCTGTGGGTCTAATAAAGTGATACACAGATCTAACTACCTGACAGTCTGCTCCAGTGTGTCACTGAGGTTGTCTACAGTGTTGGGCTCTCTGTGGGTCTAATGAAGTGATACACAGATCTAACTACCTGACAGTCTGCTCCAGTGTGTCACTGAGGTTGTCTACAGTGTTGGGCTCTCTGTGGGCGTGTCTGGGATTGTACCCCTCCTCCTCCTGGGACTGGCGACTCTGCTTCACTGGGGGGGACATACCGGGCTGTGTGTACACCCCTCGGGGAGTGAGGGAGTCTGAAAAAGAAAAGTGGGTTTATTCAGCCAGACAACTTCATAAAACCAGGAACTTTACAATGTACTTCAAAAGGTGTTTCGCATGGTAAACAAAATAAGTAAGTGAATATATCTATTCTGTGTTATGTTTAACCTTGTGGTAAATCATTACAGTCAAAGGTATTGCTGATGGATATGCATCAGGGTTGGCAGCCTTGGAAAACCTGTTACCATACCTAATTAACAGAATGATGGACCTTGGTAAAATTTCAGTTGCATAACTCTAAAACAACTGCATTCGCAGTGACAACATCTCCTAATTAGGTCACACCAGGTAGTTCTTTGGTTGAAGTATTTTCTTGGTCAATGACAAGGCAGGAACAAAATAGTGCTCAACATTTAAAATGTCCAGCCTGACTTGAGGCTGCTTATTTAGATAAAAATATTTTTGAGATAAATTTAAACAAAAGTAAAATCAAAGATGCATACAAAAATGTGCATATTACAATCAAACCCATTTTTCCGTTTTGCAAAATCAGGCACAGGTCGATCTATAAAATGGTTGGTGGGATTAATATAGTCTTTAAGTAAAAAGTATCATTTTGTCAAGGATGTTTCCTGGAAGATTTGGTAAAAATTTAGAGCTGGCATATGTGGGAGTGTTCTAGGGGCATCATGTAAGTCAGTCTATTGATGATATGAAGAAGTGCACCGTAAACATCAAATTGTCAAAAAAAAGGGTGTTATATTTGAAACAAAAAGGAATTATATCTAATTTTACAGCACGTCCCACATTTCTTACTGGCACCAACTAGGAAGTCACATCATTGTAACCTTGTTGTGAGACTTGTTGATACATGTTAGTAATAATTAATGCATTAGATTTCATCTATTTGCAGAAACATAACAGCAAACAATTTAAAATAAAATCATTTTGATAGATTGATTGAATAATAAAGAGTAAGAAATATCTATCTTTGAAACAGCTAAATACTTGCACAGACCAGCTGACAACCTTACTATTGACACGATTGTTACAGTCAGTTACTGTTGTCAAGATAAAGTCAACTACCATCATCTGAGTCTTCATACTCCTTGGACTTCTGGGTCTTCCGTCGACTCCTGTGTTTAGCTGGCGATGGCGGTACTTGACCCCAACCTTGACCTTGTGAATACACGTGACTTTGTTGCTGTGGTGGCTGCAACATGACTGCTGCACCGGGCTGACTGACCAGATTAAGTAATGCTTGATTCTGATTGGCCAGTGTTTGTAAATGAACACTTTGATTGGCTGGATTGACAGAGCCATGACTGAGCAAATAGCCATGAATGTTCCGAGGTATCTGAAGTCCCTGACTGTGAAAGTGAGGTAAGAGACTCTCATCTAGATTGAGTTCAGGAAATGTCATTCCTTGGAGTCTAGAGTCGAGGACAGTTCCAGCAGTGTCCACATCAGTGGGATGTCGTGGGACCTGGCTGCTGGACGTGCCTGATGAGAAGGACTGGTTGTGGACCCCGCCACCACTTGATACAAGGAAGTCTGGAATGAAACCATAGGCATCACAAAACGCTACTGGTGCAGGGCTTGAAAAATCCACTCGTCCGTTTGTTTGAGGAGTGGCAGGGTGAGAAAGTATTGAAGAAACGCTCGTTCTACCAGGCCAGTACATGTTTCAAACGAATCAATTCATCTCTATTCATTTTCAATAAAATATAATAACAATTAAATACATGTTGCTCATATGATAAATATACGACATACTTGGCAACTGTCTGTTACAGAAATAAAAAACTAGTTTTTTGGGGTGGTGGTGGTGAAATGGGGTTTAATGTCGTGTCCAGGATTATTGAGCTTATATAGCGATGTACATGCACGTGTGTGTGTGTGGCTGCTTGTACTAGTCCGGACTGATAGCGATTCATAGCACTAACTCACTGAGATACCATGCCACAGGTTAACATGAATACTCCACTCAGCCACAGTATACTGACTCCGAGCCGACCAGTCCTTGTTTTACCCCTTAATGCCGAGCACTAGGCAGGGTAACAACAAGTACCATATTTAAACGTCTTTTGGCATGACGCGGCCAGGGATCAAACCACTCTGGCACTAGACCACGGAGAAGTGGGAGTGGGTGGTCCAATGTCTCCGATGAGGAGGAGTGATTATTGCCCACATCACTACTCAACACATTATTGGTTTAGTCTTGTTGAGAAAGATTATGAGAAAACTTTTTCCTCATTGGACAGTTACAATGCTACACATGCTTACCCTGGCTGCCAGGCTGAACAGCACTGTTACTTGTTGGTAAACTGTAAAATAAACATATTCCATCTAAAAATCAACATGTAACACATCTGGACTCCAATGGTGACAGAATGTCCCAAACTGAACACACTCCAGACACCAGTTAATGTATTCCTAGACTGTGTCATCAATCAGGTGCCCCACCCCCACTGCACACACCAGTTTGTCTCCGAATCCCTGTGTTGTCCTATCTCACCCTCACTGCACACACCAGTTTGTCCCCGAAGCCCTGTGTTGTCCCGTCCCATCCAACCCTCACTGCACACACCAGTTTGTTTCCGAATCCCTGTGTTGTCCCATCTCACCCCCACTGCACACACCAGTTTGTCTCCGAATCCCTGTGTTGTCCCATTTAACCCTCACTGCACACACCAGTTTGTCTCAGAAGTCCTCTGTTGTCCCATCTGACCCTCACTGCACACACCAGTTTGTCTCAGAAGTCCTCTGTTGTCCCATCTAACCCTCACTGCACACACCAGTTTGTCTCAGAAGTCCTCTGTTGTCCCATCTAACCCTCACTGCACACACCAGTTTGTCTCCAAATCCCTGCTGTCCCGTCCCGTCCCGTCCCACCCTCACTGCACACACCAGTTTGTCTCTGAATCCCTGTGTTGTCCCGTCCCGTCCCGTGCCATCCCACCCTTACTGCACACACCAGTTTGTCTCTGAATCCCTGTGTTGTCCCGTCCCGTCCCGTCCCATCCCACCCTCACTGCACACACCAGTTTGTCTCTGAAACCCTGTGTTGTCCTATCCCGTCCCGTCCCATCCCACCCTCACTGCACACACCAGTTTGTCTCTGAATCCCTGTGTTGTCCCGTCCCGTCCCGTCCCATCCCACCCTCACTGCACACACCATTTTGTCTCTGAATCCCTGTGTTGTCCCGTCCCGTCCCATCCAACCCTCACTGCACACACCAGTTTGTCTCTGAATCCCTGTGTTGTCCCATCTAACCCTCACTGCACACACCAGTTTGTCTCCGAATCCCTGTGTTGTCCCGTCCCGTCCCGTCCCATCCCACCCTCACTGCACACATCAGTTTGTCTCTGAATCCCTGTGTTGTCCCGTCCCGTCCCGTCCCATCCCACCCTCACTGCACACACCAGTTTGTCTCAGAAGCCCTCTGTTGTCCCATCTAACCCTCACTGCACACACCAGTTTGTCTCCGAATCCCTGTGTTGTCCCGTCCTGTCCCATCCCACCCTCACTGCACACACCAGTTTGTCTCTGAATCCCTGTGTTGTCCCGTCCCGTCCCGTCCCGTCCCGTCCCATCCCACCCTCACTGCACACACCAGTTTGTCTCTGAATCCCTGTGTTGTCCCGTCCCGTCCCGTCCCGTCCCATCCCACCCTCACTGCACACACCAGTTTGTCTCAGAAGCCCTCTGTTGTCCCATCTAACCCTCACTGCACACACCAGTTTGTCTCCGAATCCCTGTGTTGTCCCGTCCCGTCCCATCCCACCCTCACTGCACACACCAGTTTGTCTCAGAAGCCCTGTGTTGTCCCATTTAACCCTCACTGCACACACCAGTTTGTCTCTGAATCCCTGTGTTGTCCCGTCCCGTCCCGTCCCATCCCACCCTCACTGCACACACCAGTTTGTCTCTGAAGCCCTGTGTTGTCCTATCCCGTCCCGTCCCATCCCACCCTCACTGCACACACCAGTTTGTCTCTGAATCCCTGTGTTGTCCCGTCCCGTCCCGTCCCATCCCACCCTCACTGCACACACCATTTTGTCTCTGAATCCCTGTGTTGTCCCGTCCCGTCCCATCCCACCCTCACTGCACACACCAGTTTGTCTCAGAAGCCCTGTGTTGTCCCATCGCACCCTCACTGCACACACCAGTTTGTCTCCGAAACCCTGTGTTGTCCCGTCCCGTCCCGTCCCGTCCCATCCCATCCCACCCTCACTGCACACACCAGTTTGTCTCCGAATCCCTGTGTTGTCCCATCCCACCCTCACTGCACACACCAGTTTGTCTCAGAATCCCTGTGTTGTCCCGTCCCACCCTCACTGCACACACCAGTTTGTCTCAGAATCCCTGTGTTGTCCCATTTAACCCTCACTGCACACACCAGTTTGTCTCCGAAGCCCTGTGTTGACCCATCCCACATGGTGTTGACCCATCCCACTTGGTGTTGACCCACCCCATCTTGGTGTTGACCCAACCCACTTGGTCTTGACCCACACCTGTTAATGTATTCCTCCACCCGGTCTGTCTCTGCTGCCCGCTGGTGCCCCACCCGACCCTCCTCCATCCTGACTGGTGGGTGTGTTTCCCCTTCTCTGTTGGGGCTGCTGGTCTTTGGCTGGCTGGACGTAACAATGCTCAGGTTGAGATGACCAGGGGGGTGTGCAGTCTGACTCTGGGTTGCATGGGATATACTGGACACAAACGACCCATTTAATGCCTGTTAAAACAAGAGAAAACAACTGAAAAAAACAGTGATAAAGGGCTCCATACAACTTCATCGAACATCTTTGCAGATAAATTGTTCAATAACCTTGAAGAATTTTGCCAAGGAGCTTCAGGTAAACGGATCAACATCTGAATTGGACACAAAAACTCAAGTTTGGTTTCCATGCCAACCCATGCAATTTCAAGCTGCTAAGACATACAAAGTTTGAAAGTTGCTGAGGAGTATAGGGTAAACTGTGTCGTTTTAGATGAATTTTGAGTTATCTACACTTTGTCCCTAGAATTATGAATCTGGATTTAAGATATATATCTTAAATGAGTCTGGATTTAAGATATATATATGCACTGGTCCTCATGAATCTACATTCTGGTGATTATTATGGACAGTGTTGGAAGACTGGTTCTTGAGTGACACTTGGTACAAAAAAAACCCCGACTAAACTTTTTGATACACATCATACAGCCTTTACATAATTACAAATTATTTTTTGCAGCTTACAAACACAAAGCAAATAAGTTGTTTCAGTCTGTCAAGAATTGGTCTGCATCAGCATCCTATAGGAGCTTTCCAACCCCATAGCGCTTCTAGGGATGAATAATCAACGGAGACCGACGCTTGTCATGAGAACCATCTTCTGAAGAAGGAGAGTCAGACATTGCGTTGTTGCTAATGCTATCAGTGACTGGTTTGACTGGACAAGATTGAGTAATTTTCACGCCCCGATGATACACCTGGACTGTTGTTGACTGCAGCATAACACACATTCACAATGTTCCCTCCTTCGCCTTCATTTCCTCCTCCACAGTCCAGGCCACACTACACAACATCATCAAGTTGTTTGCACGAAATAGGAAAACAAAGCAGTATTTATTCCATAGCATACTCAGACACAGTATACTAACTCCGAGCCGACCAGTCCTTGTTTAGCCCCATAATGCCAAGCACCAGACAGGGTTACAACAAGTACCACCTTTTAGCGTCTTTTGGTATGCCGCGGCCGGGGATCGAACCCTGGACCTTCCGCTCTTTTATTTTATTTTGTTCCAAACACGGAATAGATTGACGTATGTAGCCCTATCTTACCTTACACACAAACGTCAGATTCTGATTGGACGCGACCCATTCTATTATTTTCAAAGTACCCGCTAATGGTGGTACATTTGTTATGGTCCCGCTCAAATTTGATGAACTGTTGTCATTACATTTGTAACAAACCAATCACAATTTCTTATCTCGAGTTAATGATGTAAGACACCATTCTCCAAACATTTAAGATATTTTCCAAATGAAATAGAACTAGGGGATTAACTCAAATTTGCTTTCTGCCATCTTCTATTTTTTTTATGAATGTGAAAAATGAACGAAGTGCATATATGCCCAACTACTATTCTTACCTATTCGGATCAAAGCAAGCATGCACAACACATTCCTGCCACTTGATTAGGTTTGCGGTAAAACGAATTATTACTTGCCCGTGAAGAAATCACCCGTTTAATAAATATACAGCTGTATTCCACATCGTGTAATACCAAACCGCGTGCTTATGTACTCTCGGAACACGTTTCACGAACAAATATTGAAAGCTCTCAATATCCCTTGGCTTATTCAACGACATTGTGTGTGGAGATGATAGATCACTGGGAGGAGCTTATGCACACTCGATGACCCCAGCAACCTTGTTGCATGGCTGACGTCACAAGGCATTGTTTTGCCGATGGATCTTGCAACAAAATTCCACAAATTACGTCGGGGATTGTGACGTTATTGTAAACTTTGAGGTGCAAGGCCCCGTTCCACAAGGCGATCGTATTGTAGCGCAACGACAGTCGTTAGTATGTAGTACGTTTCAACTTTTGACGTGTTTGAAGTATTATTCTGTTAAACTCAATTGGATTATGCCATGGATCGTGTAGGTGTCAGCCTATTCACACTCAACAGTATAATTCTAAAAACATTATAAATGGCAAGTAATAAATAAAATACTACACTCGCTCGTCAGATACCACAACTACTCACTCGTTTCATAAAATTGGTATTACACGGGAGCTCGTTTAGTACTCTGTATTTCATTGTCCACCAGTCCCTCAGGTGTCATGGGTTTGGGGAACATCAACTAACATAGAGGGTACATGCACCTGGGGGGAAAGTTCTATTGTCACATGTACCATCCATCTTCTATTCATTACCCCTGTCTGGTTTGGACATGGGACAAGGCAGCCCTCGGAGTGCCACCACGCCCACCATGGTTCTAACCTGAGTCTTCCTCTGCGGGGTGTTGACCAGGAGGGACACTGCCTCATTCCACTGGGTCTGCATCATGTACTGGAACTTGGTCAGAATCTCCATCCTAGAGGCACACATTCAACCCAATTACAGGTGGCAACACAACATATTAAAGAAATAAACAACGAGGGGGATTGGTTTTACAGGGAGAATAAAGACAGGTGCAGTCAATTTACAATTTTGTTTGGCTGTTTCCATGTTGTTTAACACAATTAAATTTTTTTAAATTCCAACTTTATGAAATCGGTCTGTAAATAATCAAGTCTGGACCAGACAATCCAGTGGTTGACATGTGCATCAACTGGGATATGATGATATGCATCAACCAAGTCAGCGAGCCTGACGACCCAATCGTGTTAGTCAACTCTTACAAGCATAGTCATCTCGAACATGGGTTGCTGAAGAACCATTATAATCCAGATCTTCATGGGTCCAATTTACAATGTCACCAAGTTGCGAGCGTATATTCAAACCTCCAGAAATGATGTCAAGATTGAAAAATGTGTTATCGTGACATAAGCCATGCCTTGGTCTTCATTGTTCTCGCAATTTATCCTGAAGCTATCTAATATTTAACAATAAACCACGATAGTAGAAATAAACGCCAGCTTCAGTCAGTCAGATGATTCTTCATGTGATGCTAACATGACTCAATGAATACAACAAAAATGTCAGAAGTCTGTCTAACACAACATACTGACCTCTGCGACTCCAGCTTCTGCTTGGAGTGCTTCAGGTTGGAGTTCTCCGTCCTGTACTCCTCCAGTCTGTAGACAAACAAGCAGACACAGTAGTGAGGTGCAGGACGGCACACTATTACCTCTATACACTTATACTGCAATACGCTCTTCAGACAATACACATTGCAATATGTTTTCTGTTCTGAGATTTTGGACCAAAAAATATATAACAACTTTCCGTTTAATTTGTATCATTTAACTCAAAATCAAAACAGAAATCATTCACAAACAAGGGCAAAAGTGAGCGTGGCTCACTAATACCCCCGAACCTGCCAAGTGTGTCAATAGTTTCAAATTAAATAATGGATAGGGTTATGGTTTTAAAAATACATTTAAAAAATGGAAAATTAATAAAAACAATATATTTCTTTTGACTGCACCCCTCCATGTGACACAGATTATATGTACTAAGTTTTAGATGAATCCACTGAATAGTTTAAGAGAAATCGCGCGGACAAAGTTTTCGGACAGACAGACGGATGGATGGAACCTTGGTATAACTATATACCTCCGGCCTAAAAGGTCGGGGGGTATAATATATTTCCCTTCAAATTGCTTGTCAAAAGGTGGAAATGCTGAAGAGAGTTGACCATCAGGAGTAATATAAATTTACCATAAATAGTACATAGAAAATAGGATCTGCAATAACATCAGTGTCAATAACTGTCAAACACATCAGCTCTCAATATATCGCAATATATATATATATTGCACTACAGATACCGTTACCAGTTGTGCAATATATTGCAATTCAATTTCTTTTCCCATTAGTACTGAGGTTACCTCTCATGGGACAGAATATTTTTTCTGTCTATGCTTCAAGACATACAATAACTTTCCTTGCTAGGAGCTGGCAGATATATTTTGGTGAACACACAACTCATTTCCCTTTACATTTTTATTTTCAGGGGTAAAAAAGTGAGGACATATTATTTTTATCAAATATTAGCCAAAAAACATAATACAGCGGGCCCTCTAGGAAATCATATTGTATGCATAAAAAGGTTGCCAGGTACTGATGAATATTCCTGACTGTGGAACATATATATATATATTTTTTTTTTCTAAAAGCCTATGCAAGTCTAGATTAAACAAAACCAAGTCCAGTCTATTGATTCCACATATTGGAACAGCAGAAGAGGAAAGGCCTTTTGAAAAAAAACACAATTATTTAAAAGAAATGTTTTCACAGACTTAATGTTAGTCTAGGCACTGAGTTAATTCATTTTCAAACATGGATAAAACAAACTATGAAGACAGAATTTGAGACTGTTTGACCAAACTACTTGTCCACATCACATTCCAAACATGTTATATGTCATGCAATCCAAACGTGGGAGCTGTCACTACAATGAAATTGTATCACAATGCTTTAAAGACCGGTATGATGTCATCGGTTACCATGATGTCACAATCAAACGACATCACTAATCTCTCTGCCACTGATTCTGTAGCTGTACCCTTACACTCAACACACTGGTCTTTCACATAAAATGTTATATTTGAACTCTATTTGACTCTTTGTATACTTCGGCAGAAAACAAGTCCTGGGCCAACTTGCACAAAGCGATCTTAGTGCTAAGATGTTTGAACCTCCCATACTTTAACATAGGCTTACAACAGTCTTACACTGGTGACCATTATGCATTTGTATAATTTAGCTCACATTCTCCCGTTGGTGGGTGCAGAAGTCAACCCATAAATTACCATTAGGCAGAATCAAAACAACTGTGTTTCAGGTTTGTCATTTTTCCTCCATTTTTCAATATTAATGGGTGAGCAGATCCTTATTTTACATCAAATCCTCGAATCGTTTAAGTAGATCTCTAGATCATGGTTTTACAGCAATTACAGCAGACTTGCCATCAGCATGCTTTTCAAAGAATTAAGATTTGCTTTCAAAGCTCCTTATTCGAATGATGTCTCTTCCCCCAGCATCCCTCTCTCCTACCTCTCCTCCACCTCCTGTATCTTCTGCCTGTAGTTGTCCTCCGTCCTGCGGGCATCGTCGTGCATCTGCTGCATCTGTCGCTCCGTGTCCTTCTGATGCCTGCCATGTATCTCTGTCACCTGGCGTCGGTGTTTCTCCTGCAGCTCCTCCAACGCCTCCTCCATCTTCTCATGCACCTCGCCCACCTGCTCCGATATCTGAGGAGAGATTTACCAATAACTACAGCTGTCCCACCTGCTTCGATATCTGAGGAGACAGTAACCAATAACTACAGCTGTCCCACCTCTCCCACCTGCTCCGATATCTGAGGAGAGATTTACCAATAACTACAGCTGTCCCACCTGCTTCGATATCTGAGGAGACAGTAACCAATAACTACAGCTGTCCCACCTCTCTCACCTGCTCCGATATCTGAAGGGACAGTAACCAATAACTACAGCTGTCCCACCTGCTCCGATATCTGAGGAGACAGTAACCAATAACTACAGCTGTCCCACCTCTCCCACCTGCTCTTTTGATATGGATGTCAATTACAAATTCAAGTTTCAACATTTTAATCTACAGGTAAGACTCTCAGTCTCAGTAATAAACTGGGGGTCCCATGCTGGGGACATGTGGCATGTTGCAAGAAATGACTATTTTTGTCATCATGACAATGGGTGGTCAGGCTCGCTGAGTTGGGTGATGCATGTCATCGTATCCCAATTGCGTAGATCGATGCCATGATGCCAATCACTGGATTGTCTGGTCCAGACTCGTTTATTTACAGACTACCGTCACAAACCTGGAATATTGCTGAGTGTGCCGTTAAACAAGGAACAAAACAAGATGACCCTACCTCCTTCTCCATCTGTGAGTGCAGGTCGGCCTCCATCTTCCTCTGGGAACTCTCGAACTTTGCCTCAAGGATAGCCATCTCCACCTTCAGACTCTCCTGCAAGTACAAGGCCATACTTGACTGCACTAAACATGACAGCACCTTCACACTCTCCTATAGTACATACAAACATCCAAAACTTGAGGAATTTCTAAGGCCTTTTCAAGCTGCGTCTTACAACAGATTTATTACAAATTGTTCACCTTCATTGTCAGAATCAATGGCTTGATTTGTTCATCCAAAAATACAAAAAAATATTGAAGTCAGCTCACCTTAGTGTTTCAATATTAATGGAGTTACATGCTAACATGATGTCCTCACACATTATCAGAAGTAAAAATAATTGTCATATATTTATTTACGGTAGAGTTAACCATGGTTGTCAAACAAGCCAAATTCTAGGCCTATTCAAGGCATTTCATCAAACTGTAAGGCATCTTCAAAGCAGATTCTGATTAAAGCATTTTCTAGCTGGTGCATTATAACACTGTGAAAACTGGATGTATAAACCTCTGTCATATTTTTTCACACAGCTAAAATACATATTTGCTTACACATCACTGTACATGAGGACAGAAATTCGGCAAGTTATGACTGATAAAACTATATAAGATAGCTATGCGACAAATATCAAAGAACAATGAAGAACGACGTATGGTTTATTTCACGATAAAACAAAACATTGTTCTATCATGACATCATTTCGAACTTGATGACGTCGTAAACTAGACAGTATTTTTGAGAGGCAAGCGTCTAGTGAGTTGTTACCCATAAATGTAGCTGGCCAAACGATCACATCCAAGAATAGGACAGATATGACAATCAAGATTGGGAGAAAAGGTACAGATAATAGACGCAAAAATTGTGAGAATATCTGGAACATAGCAAACTAAACCCCTTTGTTACTAAAATGGACTTGTCTAACATTGCGGAGTTCAGATTGTACTCATTATTTGAATACGGGTAAATATTTTTATAGCTTGTACATTTTATTAAGATCCTTAAAGAGGCTGTACATAACTTTGATATCTCATATAGAAAATAAACAACTTGTGGTCATTGTTTATTGTACAATAAAACACAGCAGGGAGAATAAAATAAACCTGTGCCTCAAGTAGTGTATTCTCCCGGCAGTGTTTTATTGTACGATAAACAACTCCCACTCATCACTATTCCTTAAAACAAAGAATCACAATGATGCAGTGGTTACAAATATAAATGGGTGAGTGAGTGAGTATTGTTTTACGCATGTTTAAGCAGTATCCCAGCATTATCACGGCGGGGGACACCAGGAATGGGATCTTTACCTGTGTGGGGAATTGAACCTGGGCCTTTGGCGTGACGAGCAAACGCTTTAACCACAAGGCTATCCCACCGCCCAAATGAATATGGCCATGAGCAATATCGATCATAGGCTTGCCCTATATTCCTAATACACAGTACAATTTCTGAACAAGTGATAATGGGATACCATAGTTACTTGATCAAAACTTTTCACAATGTGAACTTGAACTGAAAATTCAACATAGAGGTGAAAAAAACTTAGAAATCATATAAGTTTGTACACATACATTGCAAATCCCAACACCTGGACCATTTCCCTAAGGGAAACAGAATAACCTGCTTACAAACACAATGAAAATTTGCAGAAAGTAGATCAATTCATTAACGATATGTTCCTCAAGAAGACATCACAGCATTAAATCCATACATTTCTAAAATATACAACAGCAATACACCACAATAGGTCCGGTTCATTTGGTAAACTATTATGAACACCCAACTAACCTTTTCTCTCCTGGCTTCATCAAACTCTAGGTCGAGTTTCTTGTTTTCTGTCTCCAGCAAACGGTTCCTCTCCTCCAACTCCGACACCCTCCGCTCTGTCTCCTCCGTCTTCAGCTGCAACAACAAACAGGCATCACCACCCAGCTAACTCGTTCTTGCATACCGTGAAGATGAAGGGGAGGTAATTGTATTAGCGGAAGGGTTGATGAAGGGTAGAATGAGATAGGAAAACAAAGTAGTGAGATGGACAGATGGACTATGGAATATTATGCTTTGAAACACAAGCTGTGAGTGGCCAACAAAGATATTGTCATAATTCGGATCGGAACAACATCCATTGGTTGCTTTCCTCATTGATGTAAATTGCAGATGTCTGAAATATTTTATGTATCCATGGATTGGTTGGTTGGTTTGTTGTTTAACGCCGCAATCAGCAATATTCCAGCTATATGACGGCAGTCTGTAAAAAAATCGACATCATCAGCATCGATCCACGCAATAGGGATACGATGACATCCATCAACCAAGTCAGCGAGCCTGACCACCTGATCCCGTCGCCTCTTACGACAAGCATAGTCGCCTTTTACGGCAGCATGGGTTGCTGAAAACCTGTTCTACACCGGATCTTCACGGGTCTGTATCCATGGAGATTTGATACCATGACCATTGGTCGTGCATTACACAACTGAAAATGCATGACAGGTCACATTTGTGCACAAATAATTCCTTGTTAAAAGGATACTTTTGTGGGAATATCCAGTAATATTGTGCGAATCCTGTTTCACTGATGTTATTGAGCAGAACCTGCTGGCGCCGCCACGGCACTACCCACCCCCTCCATCTGTATGACCTTGAGGTTGGCCTCCTTCACATCATCAATCTTCCCCAGCAGCTCTTGTTCCCGCTTGTACCACTCGTCCTGCTCCTGGACAACACAGAATGGGATCAGCTGAACAAAGTTATTGGAGTGAGTCACTGAATGTTGTTTAATGCCACAGTCATACTTACTACATGCCATATCACACAAGTCTGTATCTAATCCTTGGCTGTGAGATACTGACGATGAACAGAGACCCACCTGATGCAGCCTGTCCTGGAGCTGCTGTGAGATACTGACGATGAACAGAGACCCACCTGATGCAGCCTGTCCTGGAGCTGCTGTGAGATACTGACGATGAACAGAGACCCACCTGATGCAGCCTGTCCTGGAGCTGCTGTGAGATACTGAAGATGAACAGAGACCCACCTGATGCAGCCTGTCCTGGAGCTGCTGTGAGATACTGACGATGAACAGAGACCCACCTGATGCAGCCTGTCCTGGAGCTGCTGTGAGATACAGACGATGAACAGAGACCTACCTGATGCAGCCTGTCCTGGAGCTGCTGTGAGATACTGACGATGAACAGAGACCTACCTGATGCAACCTGTCCTGGAGCTGCTGTGAGACAACTGACGATGAACAGAGACCCACCTGATGCAGCCTGTCCTGGAGCTGCTGTGAGATACTGACGATGAACAGAGACCTACCTGATGCAACCTGTCCTGGAGCTGCTGTGAGATACTGACGATGAACAGAGACCTACCTGATGCAGCCTGTCCTGGAGCTGCTGTGAGATACTGACGATGAACAGAGACCTACCTGATGCAGCCTGTCCTGGAGCTTCTGATGGATACTGCAGTGAACAGAGACCCACCTGATGCAGCTTGTCCTGGAGCTGCTGTGAGAAACAGAAGATGAACAGAGACCCACCTGATGCAACCTGTCCTGGAGCTGCTGTGAGATACTGACGATGAACAGAGACCTACCTGATGCAGCCTGTCCTGGAGCTTCTGATGGATACTGACGATGAACAGAGACCCACCTGATGCAGCTTGTCCTGGAGCTGCTGTGAGAAACAGAAGATGAACAGAGACCTACCTGATGCAACCTTTCCTGGAGCTGCTGTGAGATACTGACGATGAATAGAGGCCTACCTGATGCAGCCTGTCCTGGAGCTGCTGTGAGATACTGACGATGAACAGAGACCTACCTGATGCAGCCTGTCCTGGAGCTGCTGTGAGATACTGACGATGAATAGAGACCTACCTGATGCAACCTGTCCTGGAGCTGCTGAGCCCGGTTCTCGGCCAGTTCCCGAGCCTCCTTCAGCTGTTCCCACTCCTGCATCACCAGACTGGCTCTCTCCCTCTCTCCCTCCAGCACCTCCTCTGCCCGTACCTTCTCTCTGCTCTTTGTCTCCAGCTAACAGATGAAAGAGAAAGACAATGGGTCCATGTCACAAAAGTCCTACATTGCAATCAAGATAGCATGCTGAAACAGATAACTACAAGACAGACCTAGGTATCGACAGGAGCATCAACATTTGCAGATCCACAAAGAACAAGTCAATTTGGTGTCTGAGACTAATAAACTTTAAATATATCACTTCTTATTCTTGTTACCTCTCGTTTAAGATTCTCTACTGCAATGGCTGAGTGTTGCTTTTCTCTCTTCAGTTCGGACACAGTTTCGGCCATCTCCCTCTCAAAGTTATTGATCATCTGGAACATAAACAATAAAACATGAAATGAATATCAGCTTAATTACTTGTGTTGTTCAAAAGATTAACTAGAACATTGATGGATTTTATGTTAAGAACAAAACACACTTACTATATAAGTACCCATCAACCATCAGTGAGTGTACAGAGGAGTTACTTCCCCTTCTCTTCCAGCTTGGCATGAATCATTTTGATTGTTAGACACTTTCCGAGACAATTAATTCCAGCTTACTTAATATAACTTAGTGAATGCTTTGTCATTGCTCCCTGTAACTGCAACCATTCTTGTTATATTTGAAAGTAAACGTACCATGTACATGTGGCTACTGTAATCATGCTATAGTAAATAACATTAGAGTGAGTGAGTATGGTTTTACGCCGCTTTTAGCACTATTCCAGCAATATCACGGCGAGGGACACCAGAAATGGGCTTCAAACATTGTACCCATGTCGGGGATCGAACCCGGGTCTTCGGCGTGACGAGCGAACGCTTTAACCACTGGGCTACCCGACCGCCACACTCTACATTAGAAAGTGAGTGAAGTTTTCCAGCACTTATTGAGCCATATGTGCCCACACCTTGAATCAGCTTCACCCATGTGGGGGCACAGCCCTTGGCCACAACAAACCAACCACCAGGACGGGACTTACAGAATTAGACATACAATTCAAGGTCTTGTCATTGTCCATTTTCAAAGCCATTTCAAGGCTAAAACTGATATTTTCAACACAGAAAAATTCCAGAAATGTTCAAGTCTGTGCGAACCATGACTTGAGTAGCCCATCTGAAAACTGTGAGCTGCACCCACTGTTGAGTGATGCTGGAGCATGTGGAGTGAACTGACACAAGGAATGGTCTTACCGCTTGCTGGTTATTCAGACTTTGTTCTATTTGTGTTTTTTCTTTCATCAGCAGCTTCATGTAGTCATCCTTCTCCCTTTCTCTTTTCTTCCATCCCTCCACCACCTTGGCCAGTTGCTGAAATTTCAGACTTGAAAGTAAGTAAATGTGTGGCAGCTGTATATTAAATGCTTTAATAAACATATCCCTCGGGCATGGGTGAGTGAGTTGGGTTTGAACAGTATCCCCGGCATATCATGGCATGTCAGATTAAGCCCAAAGTGATGCAGATCTCAGACGTTCACCACTTTGGTGAAATCCAGGACCATGGGTATGGTCGTGATAAACCCAGAAACATAATCAGGGTGAACCGTGTTTCAAACACACAACCAGAGGTTCCTGACGTGCCCAAGGGATGCAACTCTGCACAGCGAATTGCGGTACCTTAGACGGCTGGGCCAGCTGGGTCGGCGGAGCACATAAGGCATAAGTAACATTTGAATGTGCATAGTTTGAAAGTACATTACATGACAGAAAATTGAAGGAGTCTATAATAGTATATACTACTCTAACTAACAAGAGCAATATGAAAGAATTGGGTGATCCTTAACAATTCTTTAGTAATATACCAGCAATGTCATGAACAATCCTGATGCCTTCAAACAACCTTGTGTGAGTGAGGGAAACCAAAGGTTGATAACATGAGTAACACAGCCAGGTCAAACCAGAGTCATGTCATACGACAAGCATGGGATGCTGCATCTTCCCGAGGCAAGAGGTGTTAACTGACTTTATAAGTCCAGTTTCCACCCTTGCCGAACTAGGCTGGAATTACTGGGCTCGATCGTAGCGCCACCAGTGGCTATTACCAGTTATGTCTCTTCTACGCCTCTCCTATGGACCATTCAGATTTCACCTCTCGTATCACTTGCGTTTGCTTCACACAAAATGGTGGCGCCCGGTCAGGACGATCTGATCGATAATCAAGATCTTTATTGTTATAAAACTAGTCTTACATCCCAAAATGCATCAAATCACGTGATCACCTTGATTAAAAACATGAAAAGATTTTGAAAATATCTGCTGACGAGTTGGCAGTGCACATGCTTTGCAAATCCTGCAATCGACCGAAATCTGCACGACAGTTTACAAACCGGATTTCGATTTTGGTGCGAGATTTTGATTGGACTATGCATAGACTCGTTAGTCCAGCCAAAATGTAACTCCATAATACCAGCCTAGTTCAGGGTGGAAACTGGACTTTTATAGTCACTTAACTGTCTTGCCTCGGGAAGATGCGGATGCTGAAAACAGGATGGCCTAAAATGCCCATTGGGGAGTCTTGAAGAGATGGCAAGTTCATGATAAAAGCAATATATAGAACAGGATAGAGAAATTCAATTCAATCAGTAATTAAAATTATCAATGACATAAAATTATCCTGATGCATTCTTGCATTACCTTGTCCAACTGTTCTATCATGATGTCTTTCTTCTTGTCTGTTGACACGGCAACTGCCAACTGCTGCTGGGTCTCCAGTAACTGTCAATAAACAGAACACTGTCAGTGTCACCAATACTTGTCACATCGTACAGAACACTGTCAGTGTCACCAATACTTGACACATCGTACAGAACACTGTCAGTGTCACCAATACTTGACACATCGTACAGAACACTGTCAGTGTCACCAATACTTGTCACATCGTACAGAACACTGTCAGTGTCACCAATACTTGACACAATGTACAGAACACTGTCATTGTCACCAATACTTGACACATTGTACAGAACACTGTCAGTGTCACCAATACTTGACACATCGTACAGAACACTGTCAGTGTCACCAATACTTGACACATCGTACAGAACACTGTCAGTGTCACCAATACTTGACACATCGTACAGAACACTGTCAGTGTCACCAATACTTGACACATCGTACAGAACACTGTCAGTGTCACCAATACTTGACACATCGTACAGAACACTGTCAGTGTCACCAATACTTGACACATCGTACAGAACACTGTCAGTGTCACCAATACTTGACACATTGTACAGAACACTGTCAGTGTCACCAATACTTGACACATCGTACAGAACACTGTCAGTGTCACCAATACTTGTCACATCGTACAGAACACTGTCAGTGTCACCAATACTTGACACATCGTACAGAACACTGTCAGTGTCACCAATACTTGACACATTGTACAGAACACTGTCAGTGTCACCAATACTTGACACATTGTACAGAACACTGTCATTGTCACCAATACTTGACACATCGTACAGAACACTGTCAGTGTCACCAATACTTGACACATTGTACAGAACACTGTCAGTCTCGCCAATACTTGACACATTGTACAGAACACTGTCAGCGTCACCAATACTTGACACAATGTACAGAACACTGTCAGTGTCACCAATACTTGACACATCGTACAGAACACTGTCAGTCTCGCCAATACTTGACACATTGTACAGAACACTGTCAGCGTCACCAATACTTGACACAATGTACAGAACACTGTCAGTGTCACCAATACTTGACACATTGTACAGAACACTGTCAGTGTCACCAATACTTGACACATTGTACAGAACACTGTCAGTGTCACCAATACTTGACACATCGTACAGAACACTGTCAGTGTCACCAATACTTGACACATCGTACAGAACACTGTCAGTGTCACCAATACTTGTCACATCGTACAGAACACTGTCAGTGTCACCAATACTTGACACATCGTACAGAACACTGTCAGTGTCACCAATACTTGACACATCGTACAGAACACTGTCAGTGTCACCAATACTTGACACATTGTACAGAACACTGTCAGTGTCACCAATACTTGACACATTGTACAGAACACTGTCAGTGTCACCAATACTTGACACATTGTACAGAACACTGTCAGTGTCACCAATACTTGACACATTGTACAGAACACTGTCAGTGTCACCAATACTTGACACATCGTACAGAACACTGTCAGTGTCACCAATACTTGACACATTGTACAGAACACTGTCAGTGTCACCAATACTTGACACAATGTACAGATCATTGTCACCAATACTTGACACATTGTACAGAACACTGTCAGTGTCACCAATACTTGACACATTGTACATAACACTGTCAGTCTCGCCAATACTTGACACAATGTCTTTGGTTACCACAGTCTTTCTTGGTCTAAAAATAGCTTAGTTACCTCACTAACTTTGAAAGATAGCAATAATATACATAATTTTTAATACAATTTGTCACAAGTTTGAAATACCTTTGCATTCAGCTGTTGAATATGCTGTTCACAGTGCTGAAATGACATAAAATATTCACAAAATGTTTACAATTTTATCATTAAAATGATAATATTTTATGAGTTGGAGTCATTGATGCCGTTATGTACATGATTACTGACATACGGTTATATATGTAATTATTCTTACACAATTGTATGCTGCTTTCTTGGTGCATCTATAAGCACCAGCCTCTTCCATCAACATCCTACCCACCTTCCTCCGGTGTCTCTCCTTCTCCACCACCCACACATCCCACCCACCTTCCTCCGGTATCTCTCCTTCTCCACCACCCACACATCCCACCCACCTTCCTCCGGTGTCTCTCCTTCTCCATCACCTACACATCCCACCCACCTTCCTCCGGTGTCTCTCCATCTCCATCACACACACATCCCACCCACCTTCCTCCGGTGTCTCTCCTTCTCCATCACACACACATCCCACACACCTTCCTCCGGTACCTCTCCTTCTCCATCACCTACACATCCCACACACCTTCCTCCGGTACCTCTCCTTCTCCATCACACACACATCCCACACACCTTCCTCCGGTACCTCTCCTTCTCCATCACACACACATCCCACACACCTTCCTCCGGTACCTCTCCTTCTCCATCACACACACATCCCACACACCTTCCTCCGGTACCTCTCCTTCTCCATCACACACACATCCCACACACCTTCCTCCGGTACCTCTCCTTCTCCATCACACACACATCCCACACACCTTCCTCCGGTACCTCTCCTTCTCCATCACACACACATCCCACACACCTTCCTCCGGTACCTCTCCTTCTCCATCACACACACATCCCACACACCTTCCTCCGGTACCTCTCCTTCTCCATCACACACACATCCCACACACCTTCCTCCGGTACCTCTCCTTCTCCATCACACACACATCCCACACACCTTCCTCCGGTACCTCTCCTTCTCCATCACCTACACATCCCACACACCTTCCTCCGGTACCTCTCCTTCTCCATCACACACACATCCCACACACCTTCCTCCGGTACCTCTCCTTCTCCATCACACACACATCCCACACACCTTCCTCCGGTACCTCTCCTTCTCCATCACACACACATCCCACACACCTTCCTCCGGTACCTCTCCTTCTCCATCACCTACACATCCCACCCACCTTCCTCCGTTGTCTCTCCTTCTCCTTCTCCACCACCCACACATCCCACCCACCTTCCTCCGGTATCTCTCCTTCTCCATCACCTACACATCCCACCCACCTTCCTCCGGTACCTCTCCTTCTCCTTCTCCACCACCCACCCACCTTCCTCCGGTATCTCTCCTTCTCCATCACACACACATCCCACCCACCTTCCTCCGGTACCTCTCCTTCTCCATCACCTACACATCCCACCCACCTTCCTCCGTTGTCTCTCCTTCTCCTTCTCCATCACCCACACATCCCACCCACCTTCCTCCGGTATCTCTCCTTCTCCACCACCCACACATCCCACCCACCTTCCTCCGGTATCTCTCCTTCTCCATCACACACACATCCCACCCACCTTCCTCCGGTACCTCTCCTTCTCCATCACCCACACATCCCACCCACCTTCCTCCGGTACCGCTCCTTCTCCATCACCCACACATCCAACCAACCTTCCTCCGGTATCTCTCCTTCTCCATCACCTCCCGCAGGTACAGGTTCTCGTTGTGCACCGACCCCTCCTGACGCCCCACACTGGTGCTGGACAAGTCGGAGAAAATCTTTGAAGAAAAGTTGGGGAAGCTCTCAAACAGTTCTGACACCTCCTCTTGTACTCTTGGCCTGAAACAACATCCACATGATAATGTAACCAGCCATGACCTAGATACAAAACATTTACCACTAGCCTAAGTAACCACCCATACTTGTATCAAAACTGACAAATGCAGCCTATTACATGT
Source organism: Haliotis rufescens (assembly GCF_023055435.1). NCBI lineage: Eukaryota > Metazoa > Mollusca > Gastropoda > Lepetellida > Haliotidae > Haliotis > Haliotis rufescens. The sequence goes on from NW_025964383.1 coordinate 11,869,473, forward strand.
ACGTCATACTTCAACTTTCCTCCTGAGAACATAGATACTGTGTAGTTACCCCATGAGAGAGCTTGTGTCAAACTTGAGCTGTCTGTTGAGGGGTTGGTCCATCAGCAACTCACTGGCTGTGTCACTGTGGTCAAACTTGCCCGACTCGGCTGAAACATACAACCTTGATGCAGAACACGGGACAATCAAGTCATAGTGTGGCAAGTAGTGATTACGGATCATAACATCAACTCTGTTCTGTGTACATGTAACAGTGTTCCGTGTATATGTAACAGTGTTCTTTGTATATGTAACAGTGTTCTGTGTACATGTAACAGTGTTCTGAGTATATGTCACAGTGTTCTGTGTATATGTAACAGTGTTCTGTATATATGTGTAACAGTGTTCTGTGTACATGTTACAGTGTTCTGTGTAAATGTAACAGTGTTCTGTGTACATGTAACAGTGTTCTGTTTACACGTAACAGTGTTCTGTGTACACGTAACAGTGTTCTGTGAACATGTTACAGTGTTCTGTGTATATGTAACAGTGTTCTGTATATATGTGTAACAGTGTTCTGTGTACATGTAACAGTGTTCTGTGTATATGTAACAGTGTTCTGTATATATGTGTAACAGTGTTCTGTGTACATGTAACAGTGTTCTGTGTACATGTAACAGTGTTCTGTGTACATGTAACAGTGTTCTGTGTACATGTAACAGTGAGCACTAGTAATAGGTACGGGCCTGACTTTAATATCTATTTGCCAAATATTGCATAATTCTTTCATCTTTACTTTGTTATGAACCTGAACAAAAATAACCCACATTTTTCCAAACTATGATGACATCCGCCATTTTGTTGGACGTTGGCATGGATGGTAACAACACATGCATAATAGACAATAGTTGCGGGGTTTTTTATTACAGGATTCAGTTGTGGCAATACAGCCGTCAGCAAAACATGCATCACAATACAATCCTAAATAAAATAAATAACATCTACAATCTTGAGGCATTAGGAAGGACATTAACATTCCATATTGATGACGTAATAGGTAGTCTTGTTTATCCATACTTCCCATCTCGCAATATGATTGAATGAAGAAGTACCATTTGAACAGTAGAACTGTATATAATTTGGGCCCCAATACATATTGCAATATTGCTCTCTGTATTGCGATATATTGCCATATGCCTTATGTGCCAATACGCCAACCCTAGCAGTGAGTGTGGTAGGTACCTTTGATGACATCATTGGACAGCCTCAGCATGCTCTGGAGATGGCTGCGAACATCTTCCATGCCTTGAACATCCCGTGCCACATCTCCGTCCCTCTTTCTCTCCTGAAACAATCACTTATATCTGTAAGTGGAACCAGAGGAGTAAGTGGAACCACAGGAGTAAGTGGCACCACAGGAGTAAGTGGAAATACAGGAGTAAGTGGAAATACAGGAGTAAGTGGAAATAAGGAGTAAGTGAGCTCAGCTTCAAACAGCTTTAATCCTGGAGCTTCAGCTTGATGTTGGAGGAAAGCCCAGTCATGTAGTGTGTGTTTGCTGTTTAATACCACATTTAGCAATATTCCAGCTCCCGGGGTAATTGAGTCTGGACCAGACAATCAAGTGATAGATCTTATGGGCAATGATCCACACTACACACAATCACATAAATCCAAACATACTTAAACCTCAATCTGCTAATATTGTTGCAAAGTTGCTGCTAGTTCTTGGTACATTTTAAACTTTAAAGCAGGATTTTAATGAAAAGTCCAGATAACATGGTTGTACTAGTAGAAAGTAATGCAATACCTACCTGTTGTGGAGAGAAGTTGTATCCATGAGACACTGGTGACCTCATCTGACCAACTTGTGTGTTCACAGACTCGTGATCATACATTCGGGGACTGACATTTGAATTGTGATAGCTCTGTCGCATGTAAGAAGCAGGAAAACTCTGGGACTCAACCCCAGAATACACCCCACTCCTGTCTTGATCATGCCTCATCTTTGAGCCAGGACTACTTGAAGCATCGCTCTGATTACCTATGCTAGCTTGAATCTCACCACCAACCCCACCATAGCGACCCCCACTCACAACAGAACCAGACATGTGACCCTGATCAGGATGAGAAGTGACCTTTACACTTTGATCAAGCACTTTACTCATTTGACCTTGTTGACCTTGCCTCTGATTGGCCACCAAATGTCTTTGGTCAAGGTCAGCTGAACCTTGCACCATAGGCCGTGTTTGCCTAGCGGGCTGATTATTGATTGGTCGACGAACTAAATTCTGAGTTTGATTCTTGCCCCCAACTGGCTTTTGATCCATTCTATTAAGCCTGGGACAGGCTCCATTATTCTGGGTTTTGGCAGACTCAGTCTTGTTAACTTTACTAGCATATTTGACTCTCTGAATATTCAGTGCTATGTGGTTCACAGGTGCTTTAGCAGGCATAGTGTCCGCCGTACAGACATTCGGTGTCACCCATTCCGACAAAGAACCTTGCACTTGCAATGCAGAATCTTTTGACTTTTGCTGCAAGTTGTCTCCAAATTCTCCAAAATTGGTTTGATTAATCCTCTCTGGAAGACTATGAGACATGGTCTGAATGTGATCATCATTCCGACCTGAGTATGTGGTTAAAGGGGGTTCAGATTGAGGGGAAGAATGAGCTAACACATTGTTTGACGGCAAACTTGATCCCTCAAAAACATTATTACGAGGTTCTCTTAAAGTCGAAAGTGTTGCATGATGTGGAGACTGCAATGGACTGAACACACTTTGTGAAGATCTTTGCGTAAAATTAGAGTCTTTTTGATACTGGCCTTGACCTCCATAATGATAAATTTGTTCCTCTTTCTCATCAAGGCTGTCGTATAAATGGGGCGAAATGTCCTGAGACTCCACAGACAGTTTACGTAGGTGGGAGGTCCCGGGCGACACGGTTACCGATGACAAGTGAACTGATGATGCAGGGACCTGGTCCGGAGGCAGCGTGACAACAACCCGCTGGTCCAATGGGGAGGAGTCATGGCCTTCTATGATCCTCTGATTGCCGGACCCAAGAGAACCAAAGTTCATCAAATCCGAACCATTTGGTTCTACATTTCTTTCCACAGAATCATGTAGCCCTGGTTGATCATCGTAACCAATATCAGTTCCAGTTTCATCAGCATCTGTGAAATTAAGAGCCTTAGCTGGTGTAAACAGCTCCTCATTATCGTCTGGGACATATTCCAACATCCTCTTCCGCTCACTGCTAAGAACTGGACTTCCATCTCTTCGTATCACAGTTCGTAATGCTTCAGAGGAGGTAAAGTTTGTTCCCAGGTCAGGAATATTTTCCGAATATTCATAGTATGGACTCTGTCGTCTTTGACTTGCTTGGAAATCCTGGTCATAGGAGTCAATATCTGGTTGAGACATTGGTGAGTTACCTCCCCTTTCTTGAGCAATGGGGACAAAGTGGTCAGTTTCTTCTTCCATCGAGATGTTGATCCATAAAAGTCACTAAATCTTGTTCTTTACAAACCATGCACTACTGACCTACTAGTGTGACCATCATTGTTGTTCTACACCCTGCAAATGGAAATAAAATATTTTCATTGTGATATTATCCATATTATCTTTTTCATATGTAGGCATAATAGTAGTCTCATTGACAAAGTACTGAATCGTCATCCCCGGGTTTCATTCTCCCTGAGCATGCTAAGGTTATTGGTGATGACCATTTCTGGTGCCCAGATAACTCATTGAGATACTGAGTATTTACATGTAATCTTTCTCTTATTTTACTCCCTTAAGGCTATTATATTGGGTATTTAAAATCAGTAGACATTTTCTCAAAATTATTTTCCTTGAAATGCTGTTTTTGGTGACTTCTCGCAGGAGTAGTGCACTTTTTCAGATCCAATTAGCGCTTTAGGGGCTTGAACGTGCTTCCCTGGTTTGCAGGCTTGGCTAAATAGTGCATTAATTTGCAGAAGCTCTCCCACTGGACCAAGAGCACCATCACATGTAATTAGTGCTCGTTTAACGGGTCATTTGCACCTCTTTAACACGCATGTACAGTTAAGTAAACAATGAATTGTGCATGTTCTCACACACTCTCCATTCATCTTTTTGAGAAAGCCACGCCTGCCATTGTCCATCAAAATGAGCAAAAAAACTTGCTAAAACAGACTTTGTCTTTATGTCAGAATTTATGGTCAACCCTAGCCCTAACCAGGCCTACCCTAACGGCATGTCAGTTCCCTAAGATTGAAAAATGGTGTAGGATTGGAAAGGCGTGTCAGCTCCCGAAGATCGACAAAGGGGGTTGGATTGGAAAGGCATGTCAGCTCCCTAAGATTGTAAAGGCGTGGATTGACAAGGCTGGTCAGTTCCCTTAGATCGAAAAGGGTTGTTGGATCACCAAGCCATGTCAACTCTCTAAGACAAGTGTGAGTGCATTCAAGCATAAGCCACGGTAACTATAGTGCGGCCATTGAGCTGTTGGTAGAGGGTGAGGCTGCACCCGTTAAACTGCATTATTGCCAACTTCTATTTGGGATCTGACCATGTGCTGTCCAAAGTGTACCACATGTCCCATGTACAATGTAATAAAATAAATAAAATAAACCTACCTGAAATTATCTGCAACTATTCCCTAAAAGCCTTCAAGGCCAAGGGATACATATGGAATAATTGATCTCCCATTATTCATGTCTCTCAACTATGCGAACAAACACATACTTATCCCTCTAACACTCGAACTTTCTCAAATCAATATTTCTAAATGCAAAAACAAGCACAAACATGAACTCTAAAAATATCCGGAGCCTATTACATATCTAAGTAAATTCAGTTAATGACATTTACTTTGTATCTGGTTACAGCGTGCCACATGAGATTGTGTTGAAAGGTTCGTTTATGTTCAAATTAGGAAAAAGCAATACCTTGCAACAGTCGCAAAGAAAGTGTTTTGACACTTCGCTGTGTTTTCAAACTCGACGGCATGAAATTCGGACATGCGCAAGAATTGTAAACACGGAAGTAGTTTTACTTCCGTTTAAGATAAATACGCATAAAAAGTGCGTCAAATTAATATCAGATTCATACAACCTGTAATCAATAAATCTTAAACTCAGTTTATAGCCGTGAAATTACCGTGTTATTTATGGTTCATACATAACCTGTGTTTTGTTTTTTTCTGAGGCATATTAGGTACTTGTCCGTCCTGCGCATGCATATCCGCCGGGGAGTTGTTAGGCACTTCCTGTACCTCCCAATCGATTGATTCAGAGTCAGGAAAATGACAGTGTTTAATTTCTATATATTTGACCGAAATGGGACGTGTTTGTATTATGCAGAATGGAACAGAAAGAAGCAGTCGGGCATTAGCAAGGAGGAGGTTGTGACATTAGCTAAATAGTTATATTTTTACTTTGTAGAGATCTTATTCATGCCAATATTTGCTTCAAAATCTAAAATTTGACATTATATTTATAATCATTGGAACGTGGAAGGGGTTTCATTGGGACAACAACGTTCTCAGCGTGTCCAATTGTTTGAGGGTTTCGTCAGAAAAACATTTCTATTCTATAATAATTATTGTGTTAATGAGCTGTTTATCAAGCTTTTACTTGAGATAAGAAACGTTTTGGGCGATGCTGTAGGGGGGTGCAGACTAAAACGTCACCGATTTCCCTGGCGAAAACGGCTACTATGTGTCGGGCGAAAACGGCACCTCTATTTTTTAATAAGGATAAGGACGATTTGTGTAGTAATATATATGGTTTGGCTATGGTTTATTTACATGGTCACAGTTATCACAGCATGTTGTTGTTTTCTGACATTCTTCTCTCATGCAACACATCGAAAGGCCATTATGAATAATTGTGATCTGACAGCATCATGTTTGGCCTCTTAAATACAGTTTCAGTTTAAATTGAGTAAAGGTACTTAAAACTTGAAAGCGTAAAGTGTTTTCACATTAAGTTAACTGCGCCTCCCAATCAGTCGGCGAGTAAATTGGAGTAGGGGTCTAATTTCTTACTTGTTTTATTTCACAATTTCACAATTATTTGTGTTTGTAAGAGACGACGTGAGTTTCATTTCTATTATTTTTCTTCAAAGCATGTCATGTTTTCACAATTAGTGGTGTTGCGTATAAGCTAAGTTGGATTATAGTTGGAGTAGAGGCTAATTTCTAATGTAAACTTGTTTTAGCATCTCACAATCATTGGTGTTTGCAAGTTACCATATAAGTTTGATAGCACTTATTTGACCAAGGTAAAAAAAAAATAAGGTGCCGTTTTCGCCAGGCAATAGTAGCCGTTTTTCGCTTGAGTCAAGGTGCCGTTTTCGCCAATCGGTGCCGTTTTCGCACGGTGACATTTTGCTGAGGTGCCGTTTTCGCTATAACCCCTGTAGGGCGGATACAGGTTTGGGATTATCAACTCATCTCATGTGTTTCTTTCTTTGCAGGAATTCAAACTGATGTATGGCATGATTTTCTCAATAAAATCATTTGTCAACAGGATATCACCAACAGACATGTATCCTTTACATTGAGACATCACCATCAGTGATCTTAGTGATTCTGACAATTTTCTGATTGCTATATAGGTAGGCCTACAGGAAAATATTGAACTGGTCCAGATATTGTGGAAATATATGGTCACTTGAGCAAAATGTTAGAGGGCCATGTATGTAATTTTCCATATAGTTTACTCCTGTGAGAGAAACTGGGGAGTATATTTTGCCAAATATACATGATATATGAATATTACTAATAATATCCCTATTTACCCTCTGAAGGGCCATATGGGTTATCATATTTTGTGGCTTATATCTTAGGCCCTAAAAAGGAGTATATTTTGCCATGTATGTGATATATAGAGGATTCATCACGAGTGTTTTTAAATATGGGAAATATCAACCGAGTCTTAGTTAATCGATATTTGCCATATTAAAAAACACGAGTGATGAATTCTATTTATCATTTTCACATTTTTGCTGCCCAATTAAGGAATAATTGCATTAAACATTAACATCAGCAACTTGTCGAAATCTTACGTATAGATCGTGCGTAGTGATACATGTTTTCCATAGCCGTGTAAACCAAAATAAACAACCTCTTAACTCCTTTATGACATATTCCTTCGCTGAGAAAAAAAGTTCCTCGCATTATTTTAAACAAAATACTTGAACAGACTTTTGCAGAATAATTGAAATAATGTCTCCAACATCAAAGGTATCCATGTTGTTTGTAAACACCTAATCACATGCACCGGCAAAAAAAGTCCCACTTCCGGTTATCTAATTTGCATATCTAATTTGCATACTTATGTCATTGGGGTATGACATACATGTTTTTATGTCATAAGCTTATGTCATGGATAAATGCTTTAGTTAAATGATAAAATAATAATAATAATAATATTACTGTCTGAAGTTATCACAGGGTCATATCAGTCATAATTCGTGGATTAAATCTTAGGCCCCAAAACAGATCAACCTTGCCTTTTCGTAACGTTAAAAAATTGATCCCAGTATGAAGTGAATTTCATAATTTTGGATAAGATAGGCATGCCAAGCACTCTTACACAGACAAAATCTCCTTGAAAAGTGGAAATAACTGTATAGCCGATCATACCTTAACTGTTTCCAGGAAGGACGGTTTCATGAACTTCAAGACAACCAAATACAAGCTACATTTCTTTGAGACGCAAAGTGGTCTCAAGTTTATTATGAACACAGATCTCAATGTTGGCAGCGTCAAAGAGACATTGCAGTTGATCTACAGCTCAGTAAGTATAGGTAGAATAGAACTAGCATATGACCAAAGTGGTATACGTCGGAGACATGCATCACTTCAGGCTTTCCTCACACATTAACTGACACACTGATATAACCGGAATACTGTTAAAAGTGCAATCAGAACCAACTCATTCTACTAAGCCATAACATTACTTATGCTATATGACTTGAACTGGAAAATTTGTAATTCCAATTTGGGAAATTGTTTTTATGTTTCCTGCATATTTGGGTCTGAATGTCTGTTTCTGAGCAGGTCTAGATAAATCCCTGTTATGACAGGCTGATTGTGTCGTTGGGATCCATGGTGGAGATCCTTGATCAGCTTTCAGTGACTTTGTAAGGAAGCAATGGTTATAGGACATTTTGGAGGTGAGGTGAGATGAAGTGGGGTCTGACGTTCTAGAAATATTGCACTTTTATTGTGATGTGTGTGTGTGGCTGCTTGTACTAGCCCGGACTTATGCTGATTTTAGAGTGCATGTCCACTGAGATACCATGGCACAGTTTAACATGAATACCACACTTGTTTTATCCTTGACACAGGGCAGTGTCATAGAACTATAAACAAACATATACAGTGCCTAGCCAGTGTAAGAGGAACTAAATTTGAGTCACAAACATATTTGTAATCCCTTGAAAAAGTCTTCAATCCGCTCAAAATTGGTCTTGTGGTAGAGCGTCTGCCCAGAGTGCAGAATGTCGTGTGTGTGATTACCAACCGTGTCATACCAAAAGCATTAAAAGATGGCAATTGTTATCATGACATTATGGTTATGACCCTGTCTGGCGCTCAGCATTGATGGGCTAAGATAAGGACTAGTTGGCTCGGAGTCAGTATACCATGTATACTGTGTCTAAGTTGGGTAGCCATGTTAAACTGTTGCATGGTATTTCACTGGGCCAGCACTATAAAACAAGCATTAGACCGGACTAGTACAAGCAGCAAAACACACACATCCATGCGCATTGTTATATATGTGTAATAATCTTTATCACAACTTTAAACCCCATTTCACCTCACATCCCAATTGACCTGCTGTCTAATAGATTGTGACAGGCATCAGCTCTGGACAGGAAGGAGCTATGCAGTGGTAGGGCTAAGTCAGAGGCATTCAAATACTTGATTTTCACATGCTTTCTCTGATTTTCAAAGTTGTGGTCGGGTAGCCTACTGGTCAAAGCGTTCTCTGGTCATGCTGAAGACCCGGGTTCGATTCCCGACATGGGCACAATGTGTGAAGCCTATTTCTGGTGTCCCCCGCCGTGATATTGCTGGAACATTGCTAAAAGGGGCGTAAAACCATACTCACTCACTCACTCATAGGATATAATGGCTATAGGACATTTTGGTTGACAACCAGTCATTGTCCCAGAAAATGTTATCTGATATCAGATTTGAAACCCTGCAGTCGCTGGTCAACCAGTCTATTGACAGGTCACCATGACATATGTCATAGCTGTGCAGAATACTCCAGTAACAACATATTCACTGGCTCATTTTTCCAGTGTTAGAGACCAGCACAAGCAAGATACATTGGCTACAGTCTCAATAGTGCAGGTACATGTGAGGTTATAATTTTGAAATTTGACTTTGTTGTTTCAGATCTACGTGGAGTACGTTGTGAAGAACCCCCTGTGTTATCTGGACCAACCCATCACGAGTGAACTGTTTAAGGCTAAACTAGATGACTTTGTGCGAGGGTTGCCAATCTTTCCTACCAGTGTGTCCTAACTGTTATTGGGAGGTTCAAAGGCTGATTTTGTTGGATTCAAGCCTTTGGGCAATGGACAAAGGTTGTTGTATATTGTTGAAATCAAATATGAAAAGGGAAGAAGAGGATTGAACAAGATTTGACACTCTTTTTTTTATTAAGTTTGTTTTGCGGTAATGAGAATACAATTTTTTAAATGTTGATGTAAATTGTAATGTATATTCAGATGAATATGCATCTTCCCGAGGCAAGGGAGTTAACTTCCTTTAAAAGTCCAGTTTCCACCCTTGCCGAGCTAGGCTGGAATTTCTGTGCTCGGTGGTAGCGCCACCAGTGGCGATTATGATTTATGTTCCTTCTATGTCCCTCCTATTGATCAATCAGATTCCACTTCTCATACACTTGCATTTACTTCAAACAAAATGACAGCTCCCAGTCAGATTTGGAAAATGTCTGTTAAAGCCGAGATGGCGGCACACATGCTTTGAAAGTCCTGCAATCGACCAAAATTTGTACGGCAGTTTGATTAGACTATGCATAGACTCGTCAGTCCGGCAAGAATACAACTCCTTAATTTCAGCCTTGTTCCGCAAGGGTGGAAACTGGACTTTAATTGTCAGTTATCTCCCTTGCCACGGGAAGACGATGAACATGAGGAAGACATGACACATTATAGGCAACTTATATCTCTGACAAGGCATTAACTCGAAGCTTGCCTCTGTCTGGGTTCGAATCCCTGACCGTTCATGATATACGATTATGGATTATGGCTGTGAGGTGTCATTGGTACATGCAAGTACATGTATATGTCTTGTGACAACAGGGGCGGTCGGGTATCCTAGTGGTTAAAGCGTTCGCTCGTCACGCCGAAGACCCGGGTTCGATTCCCGACATGGGTACAATGTATGAAGCCCATTTCTGGTGTCCCCCGCCGTAATATTGCTGGAATATTGCTAAAAGCGGCGTAAAACCATACTCACTCACTCACTTGTGACAACATGAAGAAAGATTCACAGATGCTTAGTGAATGTTATAGCACAACAGTTGTATTTATTTCATTCAGTGTATTTTTGTGTTTGATGTAAATACACAAGATACAAGTGGAAATAAAAATTGTACCACAAAGACATATTTCTTAAAGTTATTGGTTTCACAGAAATAGAAAACGCCAACGCCAGAGAAGAACCATTCTGCAGTATTCGCCAGTGAGGCAATTAACAGGAAAACAACGTTACCCAGCCATAGGGCACATTAGAATTTTGTTTGTTCTTAAAGTAGTGAATATACACTTTAAAAAAGCGTCCCAAAAGCCTTAAGAAGAAATAGCGACTTGGGTCGCTTTATGTCATTAGAAAAAAATGATTAATTGTGAAATTAATACACACTAAAGGCCCCTTCTCTGAAAAAAATGCTCAAGTCTTGATAAGTATCTCTTAGATAGCTGACTTAGCTCAACGACCAAGTTAAAATAACATGGGTCAAGGGCCGTAACTCCGTAAAGAAATGATTGACGGCTCCAATTTTCGAACTCAGGCTCGACAAGTGTCTCTTAGATAAGCATGCAAACTTTTATTCAAGTAACTTCAGCACTCTCTGAGAAAACTTGTCATTTCACACGGTATGCAAGACGTTACAAAACGGAGCAAGGGCCATAACACTATAAAAATAATTGACAGGGCCAATTTTCGAGCGCATTTGAGATCATGACCAGTAACCTCAGAGCGTAAAATATCATTTCTCTGACTTAAATATATTTTTATATAAATTTGTCAATTTTGAGAAGCGGACGGACAAACTCCTTTCCAATATTCCCCGCCCCCGTCGTGGCGGGGGATAATAATGGTTTGTTTTTGTTTTGTTTTGTTGGGTTTTTTTTTTGGGGGGGGGGGGGGGGAGAGAGAGAGAGAGTGTGTAGGCGTTTGGGTTGACACTCCAGCCCAAACACCACTGAAGTTACAAATGCTCCCTTGCCCATTCTGCCTTTGTGGATTGAATTATGACGTGTGATTTTGAGATTTGTGTCAAATAGTGTTCGGGGCGAGCAAAGGGACTCATGATGAAAAATTAGATGGGATTTTTGGGAGGAGGGGGTTGGCACCCTCAGAAATGTGTGTGTCTATATGGCGTTTCATCAAGTAAAGGAATGAAACAGAAGCAGGTGCTTGGAGACATTATAGATGATGTGGGGCAGAATGTGTGGTACTGAGGCAAGTGGAATTCATGTAAGTAACTCATGGTGACCCGTGAAGATCCGGGGTAGAATAGGTCTTAAACAACCTATGCTTGCCGTAAAAGGTGACTATGCTTGTCGTAAGAGGCGACTAACGGGGTCGGGTGGTCAGGCTCGCTGACTTGGTTGATGCATGTCATCGTATCCCAATTGCGTGGATCGATGCTCATGATGTCAATCACTGGATTGTCTGGTCCAGACTCGATTATTTACAGACCGCCGTCATATAGCTGGAATATTGCGGAGTGCGGCGTTAAACAACAAACAAACAAGCATGGTATTACTGGTGTATCGGTAAATTGAGGTTCATTCTTTCCACGATACGTATCACAATATCATTTCTTCATGCTCGATATATCGGGTGATTTCAATTTGGGATTTTGTCATGTGTTTAATGTTATATAGTTGCCAATGCTTTCGCTGCCCAGGAGCGAGGATTATGACTTTTAATTTTGTTGTAACAGCATCTTGTTTTGTTCCATTTATAAAATTTAGTTCATACCTTCATGTATCAGATTGCTGAAAAAATAGAATTGTACAAAATAAATATATATCACGATCGCAATACGACCTTGTGCATTGCAAAACATTGTGGTACACTTTAAACCTCCAATACACATCCCAATAATTAACTTAGTATTGCTGACCTCGCTATTAGGCTACTGCATGGTGTCAGACTCATCTGATGGTGGAATCCCAACCGGAGGTATAACCAGTCACAACATATTTATTATTTATTATTGATGAAATATATCTACTCTTTCAGAAAAAAATATGGTTGTGGTCGTTTCCATGGCAAAACCTATTCTCACTAAATGCGTAATAATTTCTCAAATGGTTTATATCAACAAAATCAGTTTATGTGGATCGGTGACTATAGTATTTATGGAAACGATCAACTCAACATAGTACGATAAACTTGATGTGGGTTTAAATCAGTTCACAACCCAAGTCTCTTTTCATGAGTGGGATGTGTCTTGGTGGCGCTTTGAACAGTATTTCAGAAAAGCAAGTTGGTTTAAAGTCCGGAAAATTATTTGTTTGTTGTTTAACGCCGCACTCAGAAATAATTCAGCTATATGACGGCGGTCTGTAAATAATCGAGTCTGGACCAGACAATCCAGTGACAATATCATGAGCATCGATCCATGCAATTGGGAAACGACGACATGCATCAACCAAGTCATCGAGTCTGACCACCCGATCCTGTTAAAGTTCCGTCGGAAATGCTAGAACAATGCTTTCTGGCTTCATGTAATAAATAAGAGTCATAGACCTATAAAAAGAGCATATATCAAAATAACGAAAATTGACCAGATCTAGCATGTCCTAACTGGCATTGTGACTACCCTTCAAATGTACCTTAACAGGTAAAATGATGTTAAACGTAGAAAATATTCGTGTGTTGTCATACAATGGCCTATAACCTGAGAAAATTTACCTAACACCTGTGCCGAGGTGTTGACCTCACACCGTCCAGTGCATTCTCACAGGTGCAAATGCCACCGAGTTGGGGGTGGTCTCAAAATTTTACTGTTGTACTTTTTGTTTGTTTGTTGTTTAACGCCGCACTCAGCAATATTCCAAGTATGAGTTGCTGAAGACCTATTCTACTCCGGATCTTCACGGGTCTGGTATTGTACTTAATTGACATGCGTTGATGGGGCAGCAATTCAGGACATGTACTGCATATATTTGCTTGGAAACATGATGGAATAGTTAGGAGCTATAAAACGGGATGAGTAATGGAAGATGGCAGTTTTGGAATCAAGAAGTATTTGTAGTTCTACAGATGGTTTCTTGAGGTAGCATTAATCTCCGCTGATGACGTATATGAATCTGTACTTTTGAATTTTGCATTATGTCTTGCCACGAACCCGTTACACATAGCCAAGATGGACACAACAGGGTTGAGATCACAATGTCTGACTGGCGTACTTAAGACAACGTAACCATGTTGAGCCGCCAGCACATATGTCTTGTACTTTACTGGTTTCTTATTCAGCCGAGCTTTCTCCACGAGTTGAACTTTGTTTCATATGGTCTGAAGTCGACAATGTCATATATTCCTGTATCGTCGCCTTCAGACTCAGATGGTTGGGGCAACGGTATCTGATTCCCGGACGTTATATTACCTGGCGTTTTCCATGACAATGACACTGACGTTGTTTAAAATGGGCTAAAGCTGAAATTCCAACCAATATCTGAAAACATCACCTCCTATAATTTCCTTATGAGAATCAGCAGTTTTCTTTTTTGCCTCGAAAACTATCGAATCCACCAATAAACCCCATATCACGGATTCCGGCGTGCAAAACAATGACACGATTACCTTTAAAAAACCTGATGGTCCATATGTGCTTTTTGTCCATCTGCCGATAGCCACATGTAGTCAGAGGAATGATTCTTCAAGGTAAATTATCTGTACGCCCTGACTGTGATAGTTATGAATGGTCCGGAGATAATGTGACCTCATAGACAGGATGGAATACTTTCCCCTGAAAAGTGCTCGGTCATCGCCACCTGCAGTTTGTCGAAGTCCCATCTCTTTAAGAGCAATAGTGAGTGCAGTCCGGGAAACATTAATTGTATCTTTAAATTTCTCCCAAATTCTACCACAAGGCAGGGTTATCTTCCTCTCATAAAGCTTGTACACTATACGCCTAATCACCCTGTATCAAAGCTGTCTAATATCCTTTAACGTCCCAGTTTTGTTTTTGAGGCCACCACCATTCCCGTTTAGTTTTATTTATCATATACCGTAAACTTATTGTCCATAGCTTGGACAGTTCGGTAATTCACCCTATCTCAATTAATTAATGGTTTCCCTCTATCTCCCTAAAGTGTAAAGAACTTGTATACCTTTCCCAGTACAGACTCAATGGCTATGGCTATGCAAGTGTAATGTAACATGCATCATGGGAGCAATGTTAACAAAACAAGCGCAGCGTCATTTTGTCATTTTAGAATCTCGAATTTTGTCCAAATGATTTCTGTGTGTGGATTAGATGTTTTATGAAGAATACATTATTATCATAACGGAGTCACGTGCGAATATTTCTATAGTCCGTTTCAGACTGCATCATTGGACTTAGAATAAATGTGATCTTCCTGTTTTCGTTCGAATTTGTCTCCTGTAAACTTGTCGATAGGACTCCTTGTGACTGGAATACTTCAAACCACAGTAGCATTTCCTTTTTTAGTCGCCTTTTACGACAAGTATGGGTTCCTGAAGACCTATTCTTCTCCGAATCTTCACGGTCCGAAAAATGAGATCTTTGATGTCTTCCACTTGGGTGAAATGGGTAGATCTATAAATATCATACCTCCGCGCTGAGTCCCTCTAGGACGAGTATGGTGTTGACAAAGCAAGGATCATATCACTGGAATCTGAAATTCTGTTTTACCATGTACAGGGAATACTGCATGGTCTTCCGGGTTCCATTATGCACAAGGCCTACAAGTGGCCTATAGTGTGTAAGTGTGAACCACTGTATATATAACCAAGGCAAAAGCTATATCACGGATCCTATCATCCATGGGCAGAGGGACTGTCACGTCGATTATCCACGACTAGTGCGGGGATGCACCCCCCCCCCCCCCCCCCCCCCCCCCCCCTTTTTATTTCGAAAAAAATCTTTATTTCTGTATAAATTACCACCAAAGACAATAAATAGATCTTAATTGTGCACCCACCCACCCCTTTCAAAAAAGCTGTATCCGCCCATGTAGTGTATATATATTATAAAGTTGAACAAATTCCTCGCATCGATAGTCCGTTCGCGGAACTCTCTCTATCGCGATGTTACCGAGAGTGTAACGAAGGTGCCACGCGCTTGGAATTTTAAGGAGCTTGGAAACATTCTTGGGTTAGTAATAACTCTAGACTGGTTCCCGGGTCCTCCGCTTGGTGTCGCTGGTCTAACTCTAGCTCCCAGTCTGTCGCATGAACAAACGGGAACCAGTCTATAATTAACAGATGTCGTAAACATTATCTTTTGCCTGCAGATATAAATAAAGGTTGCCCTGCAGTCAGTTTTACTATATGAATCGTTTGAGTCACTTTCTTTGGCTCATTTATATCACTAATACTGAAAATAGCCTTAGAAAAAGATTTGTTAGACGACAAACGTAACTCGTTATTATACCGGCTGCTTCCGGAATGGGGCACGTGTAGGTGTTGGTAAACAAAAGACTGTCAAATGAACTCGTCCTACGCACTGCCACCCTTCTTCAAATGACGACATCCTCTTTTATGCTACAGTGAATGGTTATATGTCAACATGTCTTCAGTCGTACGTTATCTAACTATGAACAACGGCCTTAAGATGCCATCGGTTGGTCTAGGAACTTATCTTTTGAAACAGGATATTTTAAAACAAGCTTTGGACTATGCGCTATTTCTCGGTTACCGCCACATCGACACAGCACTTTCTTATGAAAATGAAGTAGAAATCGGTGAAGTGATCCACGAACGTATTAAAGCAGGTAGATTGAAAAGAAACGAATTATTTGTGACAACTAAAGTTCCTTCAGTGTATCTGAGTAGAGAGTCGGCAATAAGAAGTACTGAATTGTCCTTAGAAAACCTGAAACTGAAGCATGTTGACATGCTGCTGATACACCACCCCTGGGGCCTTGTGAACAGAGGAGATGGTACACTGGTACCGTTTGACTCGAAGGGGGAGAAAGAGCTGTGTTGGTACAACATTCTGGAGACCTGGGATGCCTTTGAACATGTGCATAATCGCAAGCTGACTAAAAGTATCGGGTTGTCAAACTTCAACCCCACACAGATTCAGAGGATCTGGGATAAGGCGGATGTGAAGCCAGCAAATCTACAACTTGAGCTGCATGCTTATTGGCAACAAAATGTCCTACAGAAAGTTTGCCGTGAGAAAAATATAATCATGACGGCCTTTGCTCCATTAGGAGCACCTTTTAAAAATGATATGACAGACGGTCTGCCAAAGCTACTGGAAGATCCTGTGATTATTGAAATATCTGATGAATATGGTAAAAGCCCTGCACAAATCTTGTTGAATTTCTTATTGCAAAAGAACATTGGTGTTTTGCCAAAAAGTCAGAGTATTGAGAGGATTAGGGAAAACCTTGAAGTGCTTGATTGGAAAATTACTCAGATGGATTGTGAAAGAATAGAAAAGTTGGACAACACTGTGAAATACTTTCCGTTCGACTGGGCTCATACACATCCTGAATATGACAAAAATCAGCCTTTCTAATCCTGTATTTATATGTTGTCATATATGTTGATGTGTTGAATTGACATAAGAATTAAGATACAGTTGACTTATGGATTTCAAATTATCTATGCTTTGTTTTTAATCCTGACAATTTTGCATGATCACAACAGACATCTCAAATTTGGGATGGGGTACGATTTATATTAATATATACCTGATATACATGGAAAAAATTGTACACATCAGAAAATATATTAACATTGGTGCTTAATTCTTTAAGGGAAAATGATTGTCGTTTTTGATTTTATGTGTTTAGCCAATACATGTATATGTTTCATATAAATTCTTTTAATTTATTATGTTTTTGATCGTTAATAGATTTATATTTTCACATGGAAGTTGATGACGGTACCACTAACCATGCTAACCATACCTCATTATCATGATCTTACAATGGGTATTATCATCACATGATACATATCACTCGTTTACATTTTATTTGTAATTTACAACCCTTGACTTGACTAGAAATAGAACTTGGTTTGTATCTGTTTTACTCCTGTACGTGACTTTCAATTTAAATATTTAAGTCAGCCATGTTAATGGAGATGGTACTTGTTGTTACCCTGCCTGGCGCTCGACATAATAGGGATAAAACAAGTACTGGTCAGCTCTAAGTCAGTATACTGTGTCTGAGTAGGGTCTACATTAGGACTCCGACAGATGCTCCAGTCGAGTGGGTAATGAGTAGGACCCGGACACTTTGTACCCAACTCTTGAGAGCTACAGCGGGTAGGGTCGGGTGAAAGGGGTCGAGTACCCATGTTTACTTAATTTAGACTTGTCCTAGCCCAAGTATACATGTTAAGCTTTGGCATGGTATCTCAGTGGGCAGTACTATGAAACAGGCATTAGTCTGGGCTAGTACAAGCAGTCACACAAACACACTTGCATGCATGTCATCACTGTATAACTGCACTTATCTTTAACATGACTTTAAACCCTTAATTTAACCCACCTCAACCTATCCTAGTCTGAGTAAACACAACCTGCACAAAAAATAAATATAAAAACTGATAAAGGGACTTGAGACAAGTTGACATCTATGGGGT
The DNA here is from genome assembly GCF_023055435.1 of Haliotis rufescens. Classification (NCBI taxonomy): domain Eukaryota; kingdom Metazoa; phylum Mollusca; class Gastropoda; order Lepetellida; family Haliotidae; genus Haliotis; species Haliotis rufescens. The sequence continues at coordinate 11,887,515 of NW_025964383.1, forward strand.
CTGAAAAAGGTTTTGGGGGACCATGTATATCTTGTCTGTTATCATCTGATCATGGTCATTAGACATATGTGTTTTACAAATAATACTCATGTACTGTTATTCTCCATCTTCCTAAGACAAGGGAGTTAACTGACTGTACAAGTCAGTTTCCACCCTTGCCAAACTAGGCTGGAACTTCTTGGTCCGATTGTGGCACCACCAGTTATGTCCCTTTTATATCTATCCTATTGACCAATCAGATTCTGTCATGTATTGGTAATTAAGACTCAACAGGAGAGCTAATCTGACTAAGTTTATTCAGCCATGTGCTCATTTCAGGGTAACCCAAAAAGTTGCACAGGCAAACTCAACTGAATGGTTGTAATGAAAAGTGAGAATTCACTGAAATACATCACATCCCTTTCCTTTCGGACTTTTGAATAAGCTGGTTATTACCAAAACTTTAGCAAACATGTAAAAGAGCATTTAAAGAAAAAACAACAGTTAACAACATGGACTGATTACACCACTCTTTGCGATGTATCTGTTTAAGCTAAAGTAAAGCTAGTAAAGTTCTGCAAAAGTTCAGTGTAATGTCCTTTCCCTTGAAAAGAAAGAAATTGGCCTTTATTGGAAAAGGCCCTGTGAAGTCTCTTAAAATAAGAACACTGAAAACAGATTCACACTGTGGGACTGGCTAGGAAATGTTCTGTTAATGTCTATGTAACATAGTCTTTGTACTTTGCAGGTGGCACCACTATTCTTCCTCTACTTGTCATCTGTAAGTTGTCTGTCTCTGGTAGATCTACTTGCTGACTAGTTGTGTTGACCGCAGAATCTTTCAAGTTCTCTTTGGTCGTATTGCCTGATGAAGTCTTTGTCTCCGTTCTTTCCATGTCCTCTGCTGCAGCCCTCGTTGGTTTCAAGGGTCTCCTGTTTCTGCGGTATTGACAGCCATCAGGGGTCTCCATTACATAGGATCGAGGTGTCCCATGCTGACTCATCACTTCTGCACTCACCCACTTCTTATTAGCTGTCTTCATCATTACCGGATCGCCCTGGTGAAAGGGAAATAATTCATGCGTGTTCGGTAATATGAGAGCCGCTTATGTTGCCTTGCTTGTAGTTTCAGCTTCATGTCCTCCCCATCATGAGGCTTTAGCAGAGGTGTTGTCACTGGTGGTATAGTTTTCAGTCTCCTACCTAGGAACAACTGTGCCGGGGACTTGTCCAAGCCTTCAAGTGGACTATTTCTGGAAGTCATCAGGGCTATGTATGGATCCTTTGCCTTCCGTAGCAGATTTTTTACCGTCTGTACCATGCGTTCTGCTTGTCCATTTGACTGGGGGTAATGTGGGCTGGATGTCATGCCTGAAGTCATATGAGCTTGGGAAAGCCTTGAAATCAGCACTAGCATATTTAGGTTCATTGTCGCTGAAAACAATGTCTGGGATTCCATATTCGGAAAACTGGCTCTTTAATTGAGTGATTACTTGAGAGCTTGTGGTTGTTTTGAGCTTAGCAATTTCTGGCCATTTAGAGTAGTAGTCAACAGTCAGCAGATAGTGGTTGCCATTACATTCGAACATATCAGTTCCAATTTTGGACCATGGGCGATTAGGCAGTTCAACCTGTATTAGTGGCTCTCTGGTGCTCGGCACACACTGCACATTTTCCAACAATGTCCTCTATCTGTGAGGCCATTCCATTCCAGAACAAAACTTCTCTGGCATGGCTTTTACATTTTACTATACCAAGATGTGACTCATGGATTTTGTTCAGCATTTCACCCCGAAGAGATTTGGGTACAATCAGTTTGTGGCCTTTGTTGAGGAGTCCATCTATGCATGATATTTCTTCCTTGAAGTGCCAGTATTGTCTTAAAGTTCCTGAAAGTTTGTCTTTGGTAGCTGGCCATCCATCCATTACCAAAATCGGAGTTCTCTTAAACTCTCACCCACATTCGTAGCTCTTTTGAAGTGGTCATACATTTCTTCTGTGATCGGTATGTAGCTGAGGATATTTACCTCCAAGTCTGGCAGCAGCTTATCATCCATGTCTGGGAGATATGACCGACTTAGCTGGTCTGCAATGTGCATCTCTGATCCTGGCTTGTAGGATACCTCAAGGTCGTACTTTTGTAGCACCATCAACAGTTTTTGTAGTCGTAAAGGGGCCTGATGCAGTGCTTTTCTGAAAATAGCCTGGAGGGGCCTATGGTCAGTCTCCCCCTTCACAGTCTTGCCATAGAGGTACTGGTGGAATTTTTAACAACCGGAAGCTATCGCGAGAGCCTCTTTTTCAATCTGAGCATATCGTGTTTGCGTTGCAGTTAGGGCATGTGAGGCATAAGTAACAGGTTTTCCTTCTTGAAGCAGTACTGCACCAAGTCCGGTAGACCTGGCATCAACAGACAGGGTGTCTGTCTTATCGGAATCATATTAGGCAAGGACAGGAGCACTAGCCGCCATTTTCTTCAGCATGGCAAAACTTTGGTCCTGTTCATGATCCCAGTGCCACTGAATATCTTTTGAGATGAGGATACGGAGGGGTCAGGCAACATCAGACATGCTTGGCATGAACTTTGCCAAATATTGGATGAAACCTAAAACCGTATGAAGTTCTTTGACATTTTCCGGTCTGTTCATGTTTTGAACAGCTCTTACTTTTTCAGGGTCTGGCTTCAAACCATCACTGGTAAGATGTCCGACAAATGTTACTTGTTCTTTGCGGAATTCACACTTGGCCTTGCTCAGTCTAAGGTTGTCCTGTCTGGCCTTGTCTAGTACTTGCTTCAGCCGTTCATCATGTTCCTGTGTGTTTGTTCCCCAGACCAAGATGTCGTCCATAATAGATTCTGCACCTTTGATATCTTCCACCATCTGGCTCATAATTTTCTGAAATACTTCAGGAGCAGACTTTACCCCGAATGGAAGCCTTGTAAAACTGTATCTTCCGTATGGTGAATTGAATGTGCATAGCTTTGAGCTGTCTTCATCAAGCTGTATCTGCCGAAACCCTGATATGGCATCAAGCTTGGTAAAGACTTTTGCATCTGGCATTTGTGCTATAACTTCTTCAATTATCTTCAGTGGATAGTGCTCTCTCTTTATTGCTAGGTTGAGATCAACTGGATCAATGCATATCTGGATTTTGTTGGGCTTTATGACCGTAACCTTACTGTTTACCCACTCAGTGGGTTCTGTTTGCTTCACAATAACTCCTGCCTTCTCCATTCTATCTAATTCGTCTTCAATTCTCTCTTGTAAGGCATATGGGACCTTTCTTGGTGGATGTATGACTGGACGGTATGCTTTGTCAATCTGAATGCTGTGTTTTCCAGGCAGGCATCCTCGTCCTTCAAACAAATCTGTGTATTCTTCTATGCTAGGTTCTGAGATTTGATTTAACAGCTGGACAAGACACATCTCACTACTAGTCTGCGCACCAAAAACAGGCGTGGCTGTCATGTCTACAACATGGAATAGGACGTGATGTTCAACTCCCTTTACCATACAAGGCAATGTTATTGTTCCTTCAACTGGAATGATATGTCCAGAACAAGATTTCAAGGGAGTTGGTGATTTTCTCAGTGGCCCTGCTGTTATCGTCCTAACAGTTGCCAATGGTAACATATTACACTTGGCCCCTGTGTCAATCTGAAATGTTACAGTGTTTCCATTAATTGTTGCCTCTGTGGTCCAGTTCACAGATTCCTCATCCAGACCATGTATATTTAACATTCTGATGAAGAAGTCATCTCCATCACTGTCATCACACACATAGTTGTGGGGGTCTTCCTTCAGGTCTAGTTGGTTTACAGTTTGGCGCTGTGAACTTCTGCGAAATGGTGGTTGTCAGCTGCATACAGACGAAAAGTGATTGAATCGGCAACATTTGTTGCACTTCCTGCCGTCAGCCGGGCACTTTTGGTTTCGGTAGTGATCATAACTACAGTTACCGCACATTCTCGGTCTCTTTTCACAGCTCTAACTATCCCTTTACCTCTCATATGCTGTCCACCTAGGGTACCTGGTCCTCCTTGTCCTCCTTGTCTGGAAATTGCATCTACATCCTTGGTTTCTGTCGTCATGGATTTAAGTTGTGCCGTAGTTGTCTCATATGTTCTGGTGATGTTAACTGCCTTATCCAGGGTAAGGTCTGATCCTTCACTGATGAGCTGTTCCTGTACTTTGTTGTGTCGGGTGCCAAACACAATTCTATCGTTCACCAATTTTTCATCTGAATTGTCATAGCCACAATCTTTAACTAAAAGTTTGAGCTGCGTGACAAACTGTTCACCAATTTCCCCTTCCTCTTGTACTTTGCAACCAAACTTGTATCTTGAAAACACATGGTTTGTTTTGGGTGCCACATATTCTTCAAACCTGTCGTAGTAAGTTTTCAATAACTTTGCCTCTTCTTCGGTTAAATCCCATGTCGAGAATATCATTCTTCCCATTTCTCCTATCCATATCATAAGGTAATTGCAGCTTTCTTCCTCGGTTTTCTTCTTCAGAGGCCCATTAAACATGAACTGTGCATGTGTTTTGAATGACTTCCATGCAGCAAATAAGTCAGTACTCTCCCAGTTCATACTTGGATAATTACTACCAGCTCCCTCCATTTCAACATTTATTTACCTGCTTGATCTCTATTCTAGCTTCTTACACTAGTGTTACCACTTCTGACACCATGTCATGTATTGGTAATTAAGACTCAACAGGAGAGCTCATCTGACTACTAGGTGGTCAGGCTCGCTGACTTGGTTGAAGCATGTCATCGATCCCAATTGCATGGATTGATGCTCATGATATTAATCACTGGATTGTCTGGTTCAGATTCGATTATTTACAGGCCGCCGTCATATAGATGGAATATTGATGAGTGCGGTGTTAAACAACAAACCAAATCATCTGACTACGTTTATTCAGCCATGTGCTCGTTTCAGGGTAACGCAAAAAGTTGCACAGGCAAACTCAACTGAATGGTTGTAATGAAAAGTGAGAATTCACTGAAATACATCACAGATTCCACCTCTGATATCACTTGTATTTGCTTCAAACAAAATGGCAGTGCTCAGTGAAGATAATCAGATCAATAATCAAGATCTCTATTGTAATGAAACGGGTCTTACTTCGCATAGTGCATCATATCACATGAAAGGATTGGGAAAATATCTGTTGACGCTAAGTTGATGGGACACATGTTTTGCAAATCCTGAATAGACCGAAATCAGCACTGCAGTTTATGAAGAGGATGTTGATTTCGTTATGTGATTTTGATTGGACTATGCATAAACTCACTTGTCCAGCCAAAATATAACTCCATAAATCCAGCCTAGTTGGGCAAGGGTGGAAACTGGACTTTCATAGTCAGTTATCTCCCTTGGCTTGGGAAGATGATAATGCTCATGCTTTGTTATTCCCCTAACCGAAGACATATATATATATATATATAATAAAATAATAAAGTCCACGTTAGTCCATCATCTTCTTTATATCAGTTTCATACATAGTACTTTCGCTGTCTCATGACAGCTCTTCAGTGTAACTGACAATGACATATAATGACGTCATACTTATGATGACGTCATAAATTACAACTGTGACGTCACAATGTATTTACACACTCCAGCGACGACACCAAGTAATTTAACAATTGTAGGGAGACTTTTGAATTAAATATACAGTATTTGTAAAGTAACAGTGCAACATTAAGACTCAACAGGAGAGCTCATCTGACTACTAGGTGGTCAGGCTCGCTGACTTGGTTGAAGCATGTCATCGATCCCAATTGCATGGATTGATGCTCATGATATTAATCACTGGATTGTCTGGTTCAGATTGATGCTCATGATATTAATCACTGGATGTAGACTTTCTTTCCAAGCTGCCCGATGCCGTACCTATTGATGCGACTCTAGCCACCTTTGATGTGAAGAGTTTATTTACCAACATACCCCATGATCTGGGATTGGAAGCAGTTCAGTTTTGGCTGAGAAAACATCCTGAGGCTATCGACACTGAATTTTCGGAAAGTTTCATTATGGAATCTTTAAGATTAGTCTTAGAAAATAATACCTTCTGTTTCAACGGAAAATTCTATCATCAAAGAAAGGGTACGGCCATGGGAACGAAAGTCGCCCCAACATACGCTACACTTGTGATGGGTTACATAGAGGATATTCTTTACAGGAAGGTACACGATTCCATGTCAGAATCCATTGCCAAACATGTGCGCGAAACTTGGAAGCGATTCTTGGACGACTGCTTTTTAGTTTGGCTCTCAACCCGTGAAAATTTAGACATTTTTCTGGATATTATTAATAAGCTCCATCCTTCCATCAGTTTTACTATGGAGTCTAGCGAGAGCAAAATTCCATTTCTGGACGTCCTTGTAGTTAAGGAAGATACTAAATTGAAAACTGATATCTACTACAAACCAACGGACACCCATCAATACCTACAATTCGGTTCATGTCACCCCAGGCATACACGAACTAACATTCCTTATTCACTTGCGCGGAGAGTATGTACCATCGTGTCGGAAACGGATAAAAGAGATTTAAGATTGAAAGAATTAATGGGGTATCTCAGGAAGCTAGGATATCCGCTTCGCGTCATAAATGACGCAATAGAAAAGTCTTTAAAAATTCCAAGACATACTCTCCTGAAACCTAATGAAAAATCTGTGGGCGATCAAATTATACCGTTTGTGTCCACCTTCAATCCTAATAACTGTGATATCATGCCAGTCATAAGGGACAACCTCCCAATTTTACAGCAAAGCGATAAAATGAAACAAGGACTGAATAAATTTAAAATTATAAAAAGTACCAGGCAACCAAAAAATCTCAAGCAGATTCTTTGTCCATCCAAATATTCTTGTACAGAGAGTGTACCATGTGTAAGTAGATGTAACACACCAAGATGCGGCACGTGTAACATCATAAGTGAAGGTACTACTTTCCTTTTTGCAAATGGCAAGGGTTTCAATGTGAAAGCCGACATGAACTGCCGCAGCAAAGATGTGGTGTATGTTATGAGATGTTCGGGATGCGGCGAAAACTACATCGGTGAAACCGGCATGGAATTAAAAGATAGAGTCACTGTACACAAACAGCAGATTAGAGACCCTAATGTTCGATGCTTAGGTGTCAGCAAACACATTGATGATTGCGGAAACGGGAAATTTACTATTTTTCCGTTTTATAAATTGTATACAAGTAACAAGCAGCTGAGACTGGAAAAAGAACAAATGTTTATCCAATTGATGAAACCAAAGTTGAACTCTAGAATGTATTAATAGATTTGTCATTTCAATCGTAAATGTTGCACTGTTACTTTACAAATACTGTATATTTAATTCAAAAGTCTCCCTACAATTGTTAAATTACTTGGTGTCGTCGCTGGAGTGTGTAAATACATTGTGACGTCACAGTTGTAATTTATGACGTCATCATAAGTATGACGTCATTATATGTCATTGTCAGTTACACTGAAGAGCTGTCATGAGACAGCGAAAGTACTATGTATGAAACTGATATAAAGAAGATGATGGACTAACGTGGACTTTATTATTTTATTATATATTACATGTACACCGAGTGAACATTTACCTCATTTTTGTATATATATATATATATATATATATATATATATTGTACAGACGTCTTTGCCCTAACCACATTAGGAGTAGCTGCTTAGAACATAATCAATTACAGATTTTATCGTGTGGTGGTAATGTATCCAAATGTGCCATAAAGCAACCAGCTTATATCTGTGTTATATGTCAAGTAGGCTAGTTGTGATTGGCGAAAAAGTGGTGTTTCAGAATCCTGGTACACCATCATAGAATTGTTCAACAAGACCATTTTAGACAACGTGACTGCCCAGAGGAACATGTCTTAATCAGGATGGTGTATGTGTAATATTGACTGCTCCCAATTGTCAGTTTATTGACAGGGATTCACTGAATGACATAATATTGATATGTATGGTTCAAAGCTGTTTATTGATTTTAAAATTTTTATGCATGAAGATTTCTCTACGTATCCTAATTTTGATATTTATATAGCAATATATGATCTTCTTTACTTGACTGGATCTGATATTTACATTAAACTATTAACAATGAGGTGAATGTGATGTTCTACTGTTTTGTTTTTGTTTGCACAGACAACACCAGTTTATTTTCTTGGTTTTCCCCCGATTGATGACTCAGGATAGATTTGGTCCCCAGCAACCTGGAGGTGTGACTAGACATACTAAATGAATTGGGTCAATCTGGCACAATGACTTGGTCATCGTACCCCAACCATGTGGATTGTTGCTCATAATATCAATCACTGGATTGTCAAGTCACTCACCATCATATAGCTGGTATATTGCTGGGAGTGGCATTGATCAACAAAAGATATGTAGTAGTTTTTCTGATTTTACAGACAAGCCAAACACTAATGGGGTTTTATTTAATCTATTATGCAAAGAGAGGTTGGAAGGGGAGTGGAAATTAAGCTTAAATAATTTTTGCAGCATTCTGGTTTCTATTCTGCCTCTCATCCATGGCCCTCTGTAAAACAAGAAACTGAAGTGGTATCGCTGGAAGAATGTCAAAGTATGGAGGATGCGTGAGACAACAGATGCAGTACATGTACCTGTCACTGACATGAAGGGAGATGCACATACTGGTCAACGATCACAGGGTAGTGGTGGACATTCACCAGTGTTCACAGGGAAGTGGTGGACATTCACCAGTGTTCACAGGATAGTGGTGGACATTCACCAGTGTTGCCAGGGTAGTGGTAGACATTCATCAGTGTTGCCAGGGTAGTGGTAGACATTCATCAGTGTTCACAGGATAGTGGTGAACATTCACAAGTGTTCACAAGATAGTGGTGGACATTCATCAGTGTTGCCAGGGTAGTGGTAGACATTCATCAGTGTCCACAGGATAGTGGTTGACATTCATCAGTGTTCACAGGATAGTGGTGGACATTCACCAGTGTTCACAGGATAGTGGTAGACATTCACCAGTGTTCACAGGGTAGTGGTAGACATTCATCAGTGTCAACAGGGTAGTGGTAGACATTCATCAGTGTTGCCAGGGTAGTGGTGGACATTCATCAGTGTTCACAGGGAAGTGGTGGACATTCATCAGTGTTCACAGGGTAGTGGTGGAAATTCATTCATCAGTGTTCACAGGGTAGTGGTATATGTTCATCCATGATCACAGGGCAGTGGTAGACATTCAGTAGTGTTGCCAGGGTAGTGGTAGACATTCATCTAAGTTGACAGGGCAGTGGTAGATATTCCTTAATTTCAACAAGATAGTGGTGGACATTCATCCATGTTCACAGGGTAGTGGTAGACATCAACTTCAACAGGGTAGTGGTAGACATTCACCAGTGTTGCCAGGGCAGTGGTAGACATTCATCCATGTTCACAGGGTAGTGGTAGACATCAGTGTCAACAGGGTAGTGGTAGCTTTTCACCAGTGTTGCCAGGGCAGTGGTAGCCATTCACCAGTCTAGCCAGGGTAGTGGTAGACATTCACCATTGTTGCCAGGGCAGCGGTGGTCATTCACCAGGTAGCTGTGGACGCTACGTGGACTGCTGCTCATGCTATCAATTACTGGTTTGCCTGATCCAGATTTTACAGGTTACAGGCCGCCGTCATATTTCGGGAATATAACACATGGCATTTCAGCGTCCATCAACCTGTACTTCTATCTACACTTTGACCTTTTCTACATCTCCGAAACCACAAGGCCAGTTGTGAATAAAAGTCCCCTTGTGCATTCTCTCTCAATTTGCAAGTGTAATTTTATGAAGTCGTTGAAAATGAAATTTAGAAGAGTTGTCCCAACAGCTAAATACCCATGCGTCAAGTGCCTAGTCTGAAGTTGATGCTGTTGATGCAATTCAAAGATTTGACGAGGATTACAGGGCCTTGAACTCGACTATTGTGGGAGCGGTTCAGGTCCAAGGCCATGCCCTGTGATTGTACGACTCTTGTGGGAGCGGATGAGGTCCATGACCTTGCCCTGTGATTGTTCGACTATTGTGGGAGCAATTCGGATCCATGGCCATGCCCTGTGATTGTACGACTATTGTGGGAGCGATTAGGGTCTATGGCCATGCCGGGGCGGTCGGGTAGCCTAGTGGTTAAGGCGTTCGCTCGTCACGCCGAAGACACGGGTTCGATTCCCGACATGGGTACAATGTGTGAAGCCCATTTCTGGTGTCCCCCGCCGTGATATTGCTGGAATATTGCTAAAAGCGGCGTAAAACCATACTCACTCACTCACTCACTATGGCCATGCCCTGTGATTGTTTGACTATTGTGGGAGCGATTAGGGTCCATGACCACGCCCTTTGATTGTACGACTATTGTGGGAGCGATTAGGGTCCATGGCCATGTCCTGTCATTGTACGACTATTGTGAGAGCGATTCGGGTCCATGGCCATGCCCTGTGTTTGTACGACTATTGTGGGAGCGATTAGGGTCCATGACCACGCCCTGTCATTGTACGAAATATAAAGAAAATACACCTCGATGGAAAGCTTATTTATTTTCTTAAAGAAACCATATAGACATATTCCAAATTACAATATCAAAAGACGAAGACAGAAACTATCAAGGAACGAGTTGTCTTGGTAACAAACCAAGAAAAGCTAGGATATGTAGCTGCAACAGTTTAGCAACGAAATAACTGAAGATATACAGCAATGTTTAGGAATGAAGATTATACAGAATTGTGTAAATAAAACGAAATTAGCTCCGTCTGATTTTTTAATTCAACCTTTTGAAAAGTGTATACGCTTGACCTACAGTTATAACAAAATAGACGGGATTAGTTCAAAGGGGCACTAGCCTCAATTGTCACTTTTAAACCATCACTCCTGCCAGCCCAGATTAAGTATGTAAATGAGTTAATCATTATTTGGAAACAATGCCTCAATTAAGAAAAAGGCACAAATAGGTTGTATGCCAGGAACTGGGATCTAGACGATGGCACACTGTCCCCTGTCAGCTATGTCTCGTATGCTGGGACCCATTATTGTACTATTTGGGTGGTGGGGGTGGGGGAAGGAGCCTTCATGTTTTGTTTGAAACAGACAATTGTAATTAGTCAGCGACAAGGGTTATCAAGATAATATTTCCTAACGCTAGGAAAGTCAGACGTAATGAAATCATAACGATATTAATAAATGAATAAATAGGTTTTCACCATGGACGGATTGACAACATCAACATCAACACCATACAACACCATGTAAAAATAGCAGTGTCGGTACAGGGCAACAAGGTATATCACAGTTTGCTTGTGTTAGTGGGCGGATTCGTGGAAATTACACAGTATTGCTTAAATATCTTCACGGTTTGCCGTCACGGACTGCTGTGAGCGGGAGGTGAATTATACACGTGGGGCACATCACAAGAACAACATTGCGGACGTAGCAACCTTTAAAAGAATAAATTATTTTATAAATTAAATTATAAATTGAAATTACAACCCGAATTATATTATTTCAATTCAGATTAACCGCGTAAACTCGAACCCATGGGAACCATAGAACATCGAGATATCCGTAGTTCGAGACAAAAGATGTACCGATATTGACCATACCATTAAGTCATATGTTCTCATATCACATGAAATGGGTTAAGTAATGAGATTTTACTGCATTGTTAATTCAATATGTAGCCTGTTGATACACCGTGAATTCATATCAACCTACAATATGGACGTGAACGTATCAAGACAATTACACAACTTGGTAACATTTTAAACATTTAAAGACAATAACTGACAATTTGCGATTTGTCTCGATGTAAAATAAAATACCGCCATGGCACTGCATAGGTTTCCTTGGCAACGCAGACATAAAACCACTTGTTTATTGTGTCAGTCAGTTTGGCACCAAACTTTAATGAGACATTTGCGTGTTCAGTGGCAATGCGTGTGGGATGAAGTTGGCATTGTCCCATTAGAAATAACTGAGGTAAATGAAACAACTGAACGGAAACGTAATTAGAAAATGTCCACAGTGTTATCAATGATTAATTGTGACTGTCAATTTAACGCCAAATCTCAAAACGCCGTGTCAGCTTCATGGCAGAAATCACGCCCTTACCTCAAGAATGACGCATGCGCACACAGGCTTGAGGTTTGGTTAGGAATTGGACTCCGTTTCTCAAATACGAGTACGTTTCCTTGTTTGTTAGTGAAAATATGTTTTGATTACGTTTCATGTTCATTTTATGTTGATGGAAACGTGATTCATTGATGCATTAAATGTATTGTTTAAAATATAGTGAGTGAGTGAGTGAGTATGGTTTTACGCCGCTTTTAGCAATATTCCAGCAATATCACGGCGGGGGACACCAGAAATGGGCCTCACACATTGTACCCATGTCGGGAATCGAACCCGGGTTTTCGGCGTGACGAGCGAACGCTTTAACCACTAGGCTACCCGACCGCCCCGTTTAAAATATAGCATGTGATTTGTGATTATTCTTGATATAGATGATAAAGACGTTTTATGAGTAATAAATAAGGGGCCTAAAATGAAAATCTCCTTCTGATTGATTGGTCATAACTGAAAACATGACGTAGATTATTAATGATATTAAAATACAGTGACGTGAAGTACGGATCAAAGGGCAGCATTGTCAAAAAAAATAAAAAATGAATATATATATTTTGCGTGGAAGCATCACCGACAGATGTCAATGTCATTAACACCCATATCACCTAAACAAAACCTGACGCAATACTGGCACATTTTGCCTGAGAAGTTCAAATAGTCATTTTCCTTGGGCTATGCAATGCTACGCATTCGGATCCATCCGTCGTATTCCGTTTTCTACATCATATTTTGGGATATTCGTCACCTTACGTGTCACTCCAGGAAAAGCGACTCTGTGCAAACGGACAGACGTAAGAATTAGTCAATATAGTGTACCACGTGCGCCTTTGCTTTGAAAATTTACATCGATATTTGCTAAAAAGCACATTGATCCAAAGGGGACGAGTCTTCTAAGAGGTTACGGAAAACGACGAGTAGTGCTGAATGATTTATGGCTTGAGATATGTATAATATATATATATATGTAATGGGGCTACGTGTATAAATATACCTCCATAGTAATACAATACAATATGAATATCACCTGGATGTAAGAAGATAGAAAAATACCAGCAATATACAACACGGTGCAAGACATTGTCACCATATAGCCATGGCTGTGACACATGTAGATCATTCAGTCATTGAGCACTAGTTGAGTAAGGATTTCCAATTATCACACGGATACAAATGTCCTATCTTCTAACGTGGCATCTGTTTCCGTTTTATCACAGACTTGAATATATATTTCTGTTCATCAACACTGTCCATAAATAAACAGACACCAATGCAGGTTCGTAAAGGTAGACTCGTCTCCGAAACGAGGGATAACAGGCTTCCATGTGCTGTTTCAGTTGCTCACACATCTGTCTAGAGCTTCCTTTGCCATTCAGTGACCATATAAACAGGCTGTAAAACGTTGAGACGATCCCCAGTAACATCAGATAGGCGGAAATGACTTGTTTGTCCTCTTAGTTCCGGCCTCGTTAATCCATACTTATCGCCGTGGCTATGGACAAACGAGGCTGTATTATCTATATCAAATACAAAGATGGATGTGAGATTTCCATCGTTTCGTTAATCCGGCCTCGTAAATCCATAGTTATCACTGCTGATTCCGATGAACGAGGCTTTATTGTTCTGACATTTCGAACACCAAGATGGGTAACAGAGTTCCGGGTTTTTTTACACAGTAGGGTATTTCATTGTTTCCGAATGTCATAAAGCTACGATAATGAAGTATGATCAGTTGCCAGGGGGCGCAGACTTTGCACCTTTGCCCCTCCTCCCCCCTTGGGGACTCCCCTTCCCCTTCCGTTTGCCCTTTGGACTCTTCTCTGGTTCGGGCTTCTTCGGTCGGTCGCGGTCTTCCCTCGTCTTGCTTGACGACTGCTCCGAGTAGCTAAGTGCGGCTCTGCCACGAAGGTTCTCCCAAGCTTTCGGGAATCCAAGGACGATCTTGTTGTCCGAAACATCCACCTCCCGGATTGTAGGAAGTTTGCAGATGCTCTCTGGAAGGGCTTCCAAAACATTGTCAGAGAAATCCAAAACCTCCAATGCTTTCAACCTGTCAAATTCTCCAGGTAGGGTCTTGACGTCATTGCCCTTTGCCCGCAGCACCTTAAGCCTATATAGATAAGGGAATCCCATTGGCATCTCATCAATGTGGTTGAACGAGACGTTCAAGCTGGTCAGGGACGCTAAGACGTCTATCCGGTCTCGCGGAAAGGTCAAAAGTTCATTGCTGGAAAGGTCAAGGTTGATGAGCTTGTTAAGGTCACCGAAGTCATCGGGCAGGAGGCACATCTTGTTGAAGGACATGTCAAGGTTCTCCAATGAGAACAGCCTCAGAAGTCCTGGGGAGAAGTCAGCTATGGAGTTGTTAGACACGGTCAGCCGCTTCAGCTTCTTGAGCACCGTGAGTCCGTCCGGGAGATCGGTCAGCTCGTTGTGACTGACCACAAGACTCTCCAGTCCCTTCAGCTTGGAGATGCTGTCCGTGAGGGACTTCAGGTTGTTGTTGGACATGTCCAGATGGCGGAGGAGTCGGAGGTTGAAGACAGCTGGAGGAATCTCATCAAGCTGGAGGTTACAAATCTCCAGATGAGCAAGGTTCCGTAGATGATCCTTATCTCCAATCACAACCAGAGGGGAACGCATGTCAGTTGGGTTGACGGTGAGCGGGTTTTCAGACAGGTACAGGTACGCACATGGCTTTGGGATGTTCAGCTCCGTCAAGCTGTTGCTGGAGACGTCAAACGAATGAAGCTGGTACAAGAAGTCTATCGACTTGGGGATGGCTGCAATTTCGTTATGGCTCATGTGGAACTTCTCCAGGTTGCGTACCTTTCGGAGGTCAGTGGGCAGAGCTGCAAGCCTGTTATAGGAGATGTCCAGAGTGATGAGGATCTGTTCCTGGCCGAGACTGTCGGGGAGGATGGAGATCTTGTTCTGGGCGATGTTTAGATGCTTCAGCGTTGTGATCTTGCCGAGAGATTCAGGAACTTCTCTGATCCCGTTACCCGACACATCCAGAGTCTGAAGAGCTTTCATCTCATGGATTTCCTCCGGAATTACTTCAATTTTATTTCTAGCCACATACAGATGCTCCAACTGTTTCAAATAAATTGCGAATTTCATGGAGTTGAGGCGGTTTCCAGACACGTTGAGGCTTTCGATACAGGGTAAATCTTTCGTCCCAGTTGGCAGGTACTCAATCTGGTTGTCCGAGACATCCAACACACGGAGCTTTTTTAGTAAATGGATATCATTTGGTAAAGCAGCGATTTCGTTCCCAGCAACGTTGAGCGTGTCTAATGCATAGCCAAGGCTGCATATCTCCTCTGGAAGAACTTTGATAGAGTTGTGCGCTACATTGAAATAGTGCAGATACTTCACCATCCCTACCTGCATCGGAAGCTCATCCAATGAATTATGGGAAAGGTCAAGCCAGGTCATGCATCTCAGTTTGTCTATGTTTTCCGGCACAAACGCGATGGCATTATGGGAAAGATCCATCCTCTTAATATTTGGCTTTTTCACAGCAGCTGATGGCATTTCCGTAATTCGGTTACCTGCCAGATTTACAAACGCAGCCACCTCATACAGACCCTTCTTGAAGGATTTGATCAGATTAAACGAAACATCTATATGTGTCAAAGATGGCGACTTTCCTAGATTCTTGGGCAAGGCTCTGAGTTTATTATTTTGAGCATGTAAAGTTCTAAGGCCAGTGGCTTTGTGTATAGAAGGAGGCAACTTCTTAATACTGTTATTAGTGATGTCTAACGTCACAAGCTTCTTCATCCTGGATACAGAGCCAGGGAAGGAGGCGAGGTTATTGTTCTTGACGTCTACGTACTCTACGTTCTCCAGATTGGCCAAACCTTTAGGCAGCCTCTTCAAGCGGTTGTTCTCGGCGTTGAAGCGTAGCGTCAGTGCACTCAGTTCCTCGTTGTCGTAGATCTCGATGGGTAACGTCTTCATGTTGCACGTGCCGAATTTGAGGTGCACTGCCTTCCCGTCCCCCAGGCGCTTGATGTGGTTCTTCTTGAGGGGGTCGGGCAGGGAGACGATCTTACTGCCCGGGCCAGTGGCGGGAGGGGGCTTTTCATCCTTCTTTTTGCCTCTCTTACTCATGGCGGTACTGGATCGTACTGACCGAGGACGAACTGGTGCACCTGCAATCAGACAATGTTTGTATGTTTTATCAAGCAGAGACAGAAATAGGAGTTGTTCAACAACGATCATTTATTATTTGGTGGGTTTTTTTTTAGTAAAACATAATCTATGCTAATGAAAAGAATTGGGCAAAAGTAATCCAGACATAGTATACATGTATACTTATTTACAATCAATACATTCAATTGCAGAAAGGAAAGAATAGAAATAGAGAAACGTATGTACATTTACATTGCTCACTCAAACCTTTTTGTTTTCTCTATATATGTACGTATATTCATAAAAAAAATGTCAACAAGCATCAAGTCAATATATAACATCACAAGTATCTTACTAAAAATAGTAAATTATATGTATTATTTTCACATGGGTTGCCACATCGGCACTTTTTATCCTCGTTTAAAACCTTTTGAAAACCTTTTTTTATTCACAATCACCATGTCTAAATTCTGTTTGTATAATGTTAATTTTCCTGAGACCATATGATTGACATCATGAGCATCGATCCATCAACCAAGTCAGCGAGCCTGACCACCCGATCCCGTTAGTCCCCTCTTACGACAAGCATAGTCACCTATTACGGCAAGCATGGGTTACTGAAGACCTATTCTATCCCGGATCTTCACGGGTACTGTGTGTGTGAGCGTGGTTGAGTGTGTGTGTGTGTGTGTGTGTGTGAGTGTGTGAGTGAGTGAGTGAGTGAGTGAGTGAGTGAGTGAGTGAGTGAGTGAGTGAGTGTGTGTGTGTGTGTGTGTGTGTGTGTGTGTGTGTGTGTGTGTGTGTGTGTGTGTCAGAGCGTAGTTGAGTGAGTGTGTGCAGAGAAAGGAAAACCTTAACATTTGATATTTTTGCACTACACATTTCTTTTCTGGTCATACAGCGATCACAATAATTGTTGATCACGAATGAGATGCCGTCATAAAGCTGGAAAATTGCCGAGTGCGGCGTTAAACAACAAACAAACAAACAAACACTAGGTGAGGTGCCGTCATATAGCTGGGCTATTGCTGAGTACGGCCTTAAACAACAAACAAACAAACAAACAAACACTAAGTGCATCACATGATGTGACGAGTGAACGCTGAAGCCGTTATGCCACTCCCGGCTCCGACTGCACAATAAAGTTGCCTGTCTTTTTGTTTGGTGTTAAACCCGGCACTAAACAAGATCCCACCTATATGGAGGCGGTCTGAAGATAGTCAAGTCTGGACCAAACAATCCAGTGATTGACATCATAAGCATCGAGCTACACAATTGGGATACGTTGACATACATCCTCTCAATCAGTCTGTCTAACCACCTGATCCAGTTATCCGGCTCTTTCAAGCATGGATTGCTGAAGACCAATTCTAACCCATTAAAGGGGAACAGTAACGTAACGTTCGGTATTTTTACGATATTGACAAAATATATGAAGTGAGTGGAATATTTTCCAAAATCAAACGACTCTTCTCATTCTAATAACGCATGTTGGTAAAGCATTACTCGGCGCCCAGAAGATCCGGGTGCGATTGCCCAAAGGGAACAATGTGTGACGCCGTGATAGTGCTGGAACATTGCCAAAAGCGGCGTAAAATCCAACCACTCACTGACTCTTCTACAACTATTTTCTTCAACAGTGTTCAAATTTGATCTTCCGAGAGGTTTGTGGCTCAAGACTGATTAATTCCGTCCTGTGTGTACATGTACTTGTTGCCTGGTTCAGAGTTGCTACCAAAGAACCGTCCTGAAGTGTACGAGTAGGAACAAGCAGACAATAGTACGTCCAATGTTGCCCCTTTAATCAAATTCCACCGAGGCAAACAATATGAAATGATTTCAAACATATCCTATCTCTCTGCTAACGTTATTCCCAGATACTCTCTGTGTGATTTATCATAGATCAAGTTCGTATCAATGAGATATATAATCTCTATTTAAATCCGATTATTTACTTAACCAGTGGAGATGGATGAGAAGTATTTATAGAGGTGTAATTCACACTGAACACTTGCGGCAGTTTAATCACTTAATAAAGTACCCACACTTAGATAAATGACAAATTACCCGACAATACGCCATAGATTTCTTTCTGGCCACGAATTACCAAGGCAGGGGGATTTAAAGAGCTGCCGAGGAGATTAATGACCCAAGCTTGTGCACCTGAGCTTCTGTGCAATAGAAAAGTAACGTGTGGCTAAGTATACGTTAAACATAACAATATTCACTTTACATACTAGTATCTTGTAGCAAACAGCTTTACGTATTTTGTATCGCCGTGCATTTTTCATGAAGTTCAATTTAAGGGGTTTTCTTTGATTTTCCTGTTAGGTATACGTTGCAAACATGTACAACGAATAAAGGAAAACAAAACAAGAGGAAGATGTTTTTTTCATCAGTGGCAGTTATGGGGGCTTCATTTACAAAAATATATTTGGAGTCAATCCCGGGCAGGCAATTATATATATTTTTACAACTGCTAAAGTGCAACAGCATAAATGCACATGATACGACATATGTATTACCAGCTGAACATTCTATATATACTATAACATCATATACCATAACTGTAACGTATACCACGGAGGGGCGTGGGTGATCGGTACAGATCTCGACCAGAACGCCTTCCATAGACAGACTGACGTTGTATACTGTAGTAATTGAAACTGATTTATGTCAGTTCACTATGCCAGGCGACACTTGTTATTTTTCGGCTTTCGACCGACAAGAGTCAAAAGCAGCAATTTATATTTGCCTGTTTTGCTTTTGCTCAGATTAAAAGAATAGATGGATACTACTACAAAAATAAACTAAAACGTAACTGTTAACACATTAAAAGCTAATCATCATATGAACACATCCATTGTGCATACTATGTGACCCCACAAACATATTATAGAGAGTCATCAGTCATAGAGGTAAATGCACTTCCTTACACAGTTTATATTTTTAACTGGTCAAGTCATCGGGGGAATTTTATGCTTAATATGGATACTTGGGCTCCCAAATTAGTTCGAGACATCCGGGAATTCGAAACATCCAGTTCGACAAATCCGGGTATAAATGACGATGAATATAGAAGGAATTCGCAGGTACCAGAAGACGAGTTCGAGACAACACGGGATTCGACACATTGATTTACTGTAAACTTAGTAAACAGCAGAACATAAGAATTAACTGGGCATTTTTCATAAACCGACCAGCACAAAAAAAGCCATTAGTCATAAAATCAAAATAGTGTTGATCATAATAGTTAGTACACTGGTCACGGGTCACTGGTGTTGTGTCGAACACAAAGAATTGAGCTAGGACTAGAAATACCCACGGCTGCCGGTGTGCTAAGACTAGGTATTGGGTATGGTCGCTGATAAGCGCTTTACAATTCATTCTTGGCAGGAAAGAATGCCTTGATATAGAACACCCAGAAGAAACAACAGTAACATGATTACGTCAACAACAAATGGAGTCTGTACTTGTGTCTCCGAGTGGGGATAAGGGTTTACAAGGGGCCCTTGGCACCGATCGTAAGAGACAACTAAATGGATCAGGTTGTCAGGCTCTGTGGCTTGGCTGGTTGCGTGTCACCGTAACCTGACGACACGTCACGATGCTCATTTTATCAGTCACTGGTTTGCATGATCCAAACTCAGTCATTTACAGGTCGTTTTGATTTGACTGGAATACTGCCGACAGTGGCGTGATACAAAACATATCAAATATCGCCACTGAAATAAAACAACCTCGTCATCTCCTTAAAGACAACAATTACATTGTCCTGGCACAATTTGATATTAGTTTTACTTGTTTTACAAGTTTTACTCAAGATATGTTTGTACGTTTGTTTCATAACTTGGTAAAACTGTACCTAATCCAGACCTCGTTATTTCCATCAGCGTTCCTGGCAATCACTGTTATGAAATGACATTCGTCACCACTCGCCCCTTTCCGTCCCCCTCTCGATGAATGTTATGTGCGAAAATACGACAAACCAATCAGAATGCGCGTATGAAATAATTTTTGATTTTACATATGTCTTGCATCTAAAAATATACCCACGACACAGTTAAATGTGTTCAATCATACTGTATAATTCCGCACGTCCCGATGTCCTTTAAATTGCATCAGAAAAATATATATTATATGGGGAAATATATGTGAACCATTACGCAACGAGTTGACAATTGTTTTAGGTATGCCCGTTTGCGCTAAGACGGAACCTAGTCGCAAAAATGGCCACGAGAGGGGCACGAGTCGCTATTCGGCTTGTCCCGGAATACCACGAGTTGGTCACGAATGATGAAATGAGTGGCCGAATATTCATTAAACGGAAATGTGCTAATTCCGACGAGTTTGCTGAGAACGGTACAGTCCTGTTTCACTTCACATCCTGATAGGCAAAGATCTAATATCAACCGATAGTCGCAATCGTTTACAGATCTAAAAGTGTTCTATTCAAGGCGGGTATTGAGTATCAATGTGGCCCACAAAGCTACAGTGGTTTCCTTTGTAAAGCATTCAACCCTACATTATATATATTTAACACCTTACAGTACAGAGTGATTGAACGCGGGGCTCCAAATGTCAGTTATTTATTGCTCGTAAATTGCGCCGATTTCGCTTTGAGAAAGGTAACACTTTTTAATGCACCTGATTTACAGATTAACTATGGCAAGTAATGGAATACTGATATTGATTTAGGGCAAAGAGCTATCGATGTGTGTGTATCTTATCTATGTATTGCGTCAACGCGTTCTTTTGTCACTTCACAGGTACGTGGACTTTGATATTAATCAGTCGCCTTGGTCCTATTAGAGGAACAATTACAGCTGTAAAATGGTTTATCCACAAATAATTTTTTTACGTTTTCTTAACGAGTTATGGTTGCTAAACAAGATATAACAGAGACTCATTATTCAAGCACAGCAATATATGAATATTTTGGCTCTTGTTCCTTTCAAAACTTGATTCCGCATTAGAAAATATTTGAAAAGGCCAAAGAAATATTTGCAGTTTTAACTCGTAAATCTAACACGATCGATTCATTGCATAATAACAATGTAAATTTCGTCTGCGTTGATGGGGAAATTATTGATATCATAATGAATTATAGTTAAGCTGTTTATATTAGTGTAATAATACGTCCATTATTTGATCATTCAACTACAAAATTATATTCCTAAGTTATACGCTGAGGTTATAGTGACGACTAATAATACTATTGATAATAATGTTGATGATAACAACAAAAATAACGTCAAGGCAAGTAACATCTATCTATTAAAAAAAGAAAATAGGTTTGGAAACTCCAGTGCAAAATATCTATACAGTGTTTACACTTTATAGCATCGGCGAAGGTCTTTTTGTTATTTCGCACCCATTTTATTTGTTAAATACTTGAGAGAGAGATTATCTGATTATCGTGGTTACCTAACCCTCACGTCGCTGACAATCTGTTAAACAGGACTTGACGGATATATTGGGACATGTATGTCAAATAAAGATAAGAAATCTGCTCCGTCAGAAAGAAATATTCTCAGCTTACTAATGCGATAGTATCGACATTGTATTTTGGTCTACCGCGATTGTGAAAAAAAACATTCCCAATCGTACAGCGTGTCTGGGAAATGACGGACTGGTACAAGGCCGTGTATATCACGTGTTGACGACGTGACTATCAATGTACACGCAGCTGAGCACCCCCCGACATCTACTGCTCGCTACATCATTGCTACGACTCCTTTCAGGGTAACGTTCTAAAAATGTCCGGTGCTGGTTGTGCGCTGACCTTCACAAGCTCGGCTAGAGCCCTTACAACAGACTATTGTGGTATTGTTTAATACACCCCCCCCCCCCCCCCCCCCCCACACACACACACATACCTAGACCTACAACATACACACACACACATACATACATCCATACATCCATACATACATACAACATACATACATACATACATTATGATACATACATACATACATACATACATACATACACATACAGACACACATACACATAATACACACATACATATATACATACATACACATATACGCACGCACGCACATACATACATACATACACATACAGACACACACACACATACATACCTACATACAACACACACACATACAGACACACACACACATAATACATACATACATACATACATACATACATACATACATACATACATACATACACACACACACACACATACATACATACATACATACATACATACACATACAGACACACATACACATAATACACACATACAGACACACATACATACATACATACATACACATATACGCACGCACGCACATACATACATACATACACACACATACATACCTACATACAACATACACACACATACATACACACACACACACACACACACACACACACATACCTACATACAACACACACACACACACTCACTCAACCACGCTCACACACACACGCTCACACACACAACTGCAACTTACAGAGTATCGTGAGAGTTTATACACTTCGGTCCCTTGTTCCCAACACTTTAACTTGGAAATGTATTTCAAAAACAGTTATGAGTCGTAAATCACAAAAGGAACCAGTGTGCTGTCTCGACCATATTTTGTTATAGCGACCATGGCAGTAACTCGACATTCGTGTTTACATGTTTACAACTTTTGATCAGTACATTTCAGGGGAAGTGTTTCTACTTAATTGACTCAGTGTGTGATACTAGGGGGAAAAGAAAACTGAACGATATTCAGACTATCGTTCGTTCGTTTGTTGTTTAACGCCGCACTCAGCAATATTTCACCTATATGTCGGCGCTCTGTATATAATGGAGTCTGGATCAGACAATCCAATGATTAACATCATGGGCATCGATCCACGCAATTGAGATCGATGACATACATCATCAAGTCAGCGAGTCTGACCACCCGATCCCGTTAGTCGCCTATTACGACAAGCATAGTCGCCCTTTACGGCAAGCATGGGTTGCTGAAGACCTATTCTACCCCGGATCTTCACGGGCCATTCAGACTTGTGAATGTCGGAGCAAAATGTATTACAACATCACTAGGGAGGGGGTCGTAGCTATGTTGTAGCGACCGGTAGAAAAACACGGAGCAGTAAATAGATACGATATTGCAACTACATAGCAACACAATGTACACGTATTAATTCTAGGTACCGTATTTCCTCTATTAGACGCCGGACCTCTAATAGAAGCCGGGTCGATCAATTGATACAACGGGACATTCGAGGTCATAGTGAAATGGGGGTATTAATAGAAGCCGGGCCTCCAATAGACGCCGGGCCTCTAATTGACGCCGGTCAAGACTTTTCCTAAATAAATAGAAGCCAGGGCGTCTAATAGAGGAAATACGGTACACGCCATAAACACATTGTACATTACACGATGACGCCATTTCGACGAGTCAATATTCTTAGTAATTAACATTACCAGCCATGTGGGATGCGCTGGAGTAGAAACACATACATCATACAAACACATTAAACACCAACTTACATGTTGAAGCCATACTGCCACCATGTACATGTACTATCCGGGCAGTGTGTTGTCCTTCGCCCGCCAACACCAAGTGACCAGTAGCCACTAGTGACCAGTGGAATTAGTCCGGCGTTAACGCCTGTAATCTCGCTTAATGGCTCAGGTACTTAAAAAGGCCTACGCGCAATATGTGTCAAATGTATTAGTTCCGGAGAAGTGGGCGTCATCAATTAGGCCACTGGGGTGGTTTACTGCCGGCTTAAGTAGCCATGTTGATCCCTGTCGTCTAAATCTCATCTTAATGCATAAAGGTATTTCTGCCAGTGGTTTGTCTTCTCAGTAACCAGTACCGTCATGTGACCAGTTTGAGTTCCACCAGAGACCATAACTCAGGAACTATAGCTCCTTTCAAATTCCTTTGTCATCCCGTCCATGGAGTGAGTGAGTGGTTGGTTGGTTGGAGCGGTGAGTGAGTGAGCAACGGTTTACGCTGGTTTTATCAATATTCACATCTAGCATGTCAAGCTACCGATTCTTGTATTTTGTTTTTAAACCTGAGGTCAACTTGTTGAGTTGCCAGTTCCTCCGGGAAAAGATTGAAAATTTCAGACACGGCCTCACCCCACCCACGAATATCGAAACGGTCGACTCCGCAGACAATATATTGAGAAGGTTCACTTAGATATCATTTACCTCTGACACTACACGTCCTATCGTGTAAATATGTTGGTCGGTTGCTTAACGCTGCACTCAGCAATATTCCAGCTTTATGACTGCGGTCTGTAAATAATCGAGCCTGGACCAGACAATCCAGTGATTGATGATGAGAGAGACGAGTTTTCTTGTTTTGTTTGTTGTTTAATGCCGCACTCAGCAATATTCCATCTATATGTAAATATATCATATAAATAATCGAGTGCTGACCAGAGAAACCAGTGATTGATATCATGAGCATCGATCCACGCAATTGGGATCGATGACATACATCAACCAAGTCAGCGAGCCTGACCACCCGATCCCGTTAGTCGCCTATCGATAAGCATTGTCGTGTAGATATGTACTGACATATACGTTTGTAATGACTTCCTATTACGGGTAATACACGACACCATTGTAATGACCTGATCTGTCGTGAATGTAACCAGCTATCAACATGAACTGAAATGATACCTCTAACTCCAAATAGCATACAGACAAGACGAACTACCTTGAATACAGCTGCCCCCATTAAGTCGAAAGGCCTATTTCAACTTGCATGTACATTGTGTACTACCTGAATAACTATAAAGAAAGAAGACCGCCTCCGTGGTCTAGTGGTAGAGCGTCCGCCCTGAGAGCGGAAGGTCCGGGGTTCGAACCCCGGCCGCGTCATACCAAAATACATTAAAAAATGGTACTTGTTGTTACCCTGTCTGGCGCTCGGCAAGGACTGGTCGGCTCGGAGTCAGTATACTGTGTCTGAGTGGGATATTCATGTTAAACTGCGGCATTGTATCTCAGTGAGGTAGCACTATAAATCGGCATCAGTCCGGACTAGCACAAGCAGCCACACACACACGTACATGCACGTCGCTATATAAGTGCAATAATCTTGGACGCGACGTTAAACCCCATTTCACCTCACCTGTAAAGAAAGTCGATCTGTTCAAAAGAAAATGAGAGATTCCTTTGGTAGTTTTTAAATAACAAAGATGACGCGCCCATTAAAAACCAGAAGTCCTAAATCCACGAAACGATGCGGGGCGGTCGGGTAGCCTAGTGTTAAAGCGTTCGCTCGTCACGCCGAAGATCCGGGTTCGATTCCCGACATGGGTACAATGTGTGAAGCCCATTTCCGGTGTCCCCCGCCGTGATATTGCTGGAATATTGCTAAAAGCGGCGTAAAACCAAACTCACTCACTCACTCACGAAACGATGCCGCTAACTCCTTGCAGCGTGCTAACATAGGAGTGTGCGAGTGAACAGTATTCCAGTTACATCATGGTATGTCAGCTTAATATGGAATATATCCCGAAGCGATGCAGGTCTCAGACGTTCACAACTTTGGTGAAACCCACGAGCACGGGCATGGTGCTGACACACCTGGCGACATAATGAGGGCGAAACGGGATTCGAACCCACGATCTCAGGTTTCTGGCGTGCCCAAGGGACGCAACCCTCCACAACGAACTGCGGCGCCCTGTACGACTGGGCCGTCCATAATCCCACATAGGGCGACCTATCTTGCATATGCAATATTCAGTATGCAAAAAATGTCACATGAAATCAAACATTAACGGCAAATGGCAGGTCTGCTGGTTTAATAATTAACAAAATGAAATCCGACATACCTTTGTAAGTCGTTGAATGACGAAGATATCTGACACAGCGATTGCAACCAGAAGTTCACAATCTAACCATTTATATCACATTTGAGATGATGGCAGAGCGGGGCGACTGACCCAGTCGTGGAGCGGGGATTTAAGTATCATCTACAACCGGGGAAAGATCTTTGTTAAGTCGCATGTCCATCAAGCCTCCATGTCAACCAATAAACGTCCAGAGCGCTATGCCTGTATTGATTCCCATCGTATCAATCACACGTAATAAGCCAATACAGATACCGCTGCATACAGGCGGAACACGGCCGCAAGACTATAACACTCGACTGGCCATATATGTGTGGATATGCAGCCCTGGTTGAGTATGATAAACGTACGGTTACGGTCGGACTGTAGGATTCATTCTGAGGGAGGAATCTCATATTGTGCGTATCGCTGCCCCCCGCGTAGCTCGCTCTTCCATCTTGTGTAATATGATAACATATTGACTTTGAGATAACAGCTGTCACATGGGGCTGGCTGGGTTGGGGGTTGGGTCGGGTGTGGCTTAACGTTGGATTACTGTTGGAAACAGCTCGAGGCTGACCATATATTAAACAATAACCTGTCCCCAAACATGCTGGAAAAAAATACTGTTTCTCATACAAAATTCGTTTACAGGACCGCCGGGATATTAAATTGTGTGTCCCTCTTCATCTCAACGCGTTTTCAGATTTGGAAACATGTATTATATATATCTATACATAGATATTAAATTTCATCCGGACTTACACTGAGTGCGTGAGCTGGGTTTAACCCCGCTTTGGGCAGTATTTCAATCACGGCGTGTCATCTTCGTATTGGAAGGAGACCCGGTAGATGCAGATCTTAGACGTTTACCGACCACGGATCATCATGGACCGATTCTAGGATTCAAAACCGCAATCAGCGGGTCCTTGTACAAGCAAAGGGACACAACTCTTTCGAGCTAAATTTTTTTAAATTTTTTTTTTTTTTTTTTTTTTTGGGGGGGGGACCAAAATATACAGTTCAGTGCAGCTGGCTGGATCAACGAGGCTCTTGTGCAGCTCTTAGCGTAGACCCTCCGACTTAATTATTTTGAAGTGACATTTGCGACTAGGATCAGTCACTAGGCAGTCACGCTAGCATATTCCTTTGCCCTGGACAAGTGTATACTGATGTGACCTTCAAATATCCAGGCAATCTCAAAACAAGCGTTGTTTGTTTCATAGCAACCCCAGAGAGAGAAACTATGGTTCAAGGGCTTGTTGACTTGTATGTCTTAACATCAAGCCTCTTATTGAGCCGAGACACGAGCGACCCTCCCATTGTGTCTCACGACATACACTTGAGTTCAAGGAGCTTATGTGACGTTGTATGAAAATATATACCATCTGCTTAGAAGGCATCAGTTTTATGGTGCAGTGTCCATGTGTGACACGCGCCCGTTTTGGAACCGGCAACACCTGAGTGAGGCTTATGTGAGATTGACATCGCATGTGCCATTGCTGTGTACCACAGTGAAATAATGTACTGGGGGGGTATTCGTAAAACACTGTTCAGTACATCTGAGTGAGTGAGTGAGTGAGTGGTTGCTTGATTGATTGCTTGATTACTTGCTTGCTTGCTTGCTTGCTTGATTGATTGATTGAGTGAGTGAGTGAGTGGTCGAGTGAGTGGTCGAGTGAGTGGTCGAGTGAGTGAGTGAGTATAGTATGTAACTCAGGGATTTACAAGATGATTTAGCAGATTCTAAGTTAATATTTGTGGAGTCAAAGTCATAAACGTTAGTGTTAAAGGCTGGCGACATGTGGTGTTCTTGATTTCCAAGGGGGGCACGGGTGGCCCCGTCGTCTAAGGCGTCGCGATTCGCTGTGCATAGTTGCGTCCCTTGGGCACGCCAGAAACCTATGATTGTGGGTTCGAATCCCGGTTCGCCCCGTTTAAGTTTCTAGGTTTGTCAGCACCATACCCGTGCTCGTGGGTTTCACCGAAGAGGTAAACGTCTGAGACCTGCATCACTTCGGGCTTTCCTCCCACATTAAGCTGACACGCCATGATATAATTTGAATACTGTTAAAAGCGGCGTTAAACCCAACTCACTCACTCACTCACTCACTTGATTTCCAAGCAGTTTCTCAATGTCATATTATTGTACAGGCTTAGACGATTATTACCGAAAGGGATGTGAATGTTTGATTGAAGAGAACCACCCACTTATGCTCTGAACTTCAATCTAAATCATTTAACAACCATACCTTTGCGCTCCCCCAGAACTCGCAATGTCAGTTATCTGCGTCCGTTTTAAATTTGTTTGCGCACAGGACGTGAAGACCCTTGCAGATTGAGAAACCAGCCGACTTAGACCTTGATAGAATACAAAAGGTTCTTTGTGGAATCAGTTGGTGTCAAAGACGGCCATTTTAACTAACGGCTATCCTCGCGAACTTAAACTATTTTACTGCATGGCGTTAATGACTTAAAAATCATGATGGTGTTTCTGTGTCAATGCTTGTTCGGAGGAAATAAAAACACTCGCATTAAAACACACTCCTCCCCCAAGCCTTATTGGCTTAAAATAAACACCCTTTCTATATGCATTTTATGTTCAGTTATTTCAGATATCGAACACATACGTGTTTGTACTCCGTCATGAAAACCATTAAACGCCCATAATTGTGTAGAAGCAGCCTAGTAAAACATAACACGCTTACTAAATAACAAATATCAATACAACACTCTCCTAAACAGCCAATAATATCGATGTCATTATTAAAACAATATATATCGATTTGCTAATCAATAACTCAATTACAAAGTCAATATGTTTACTTAAGTTACACATACCGATTATATAACAATCCTAACGGTGAAACAATCGATAACCAACAAGGTAGAAACCAATCAATAATATCAACATGACGGAGCTATCATCTTTGTCTTGTGTGTGTAGAACCTAACAGAGATCAGACACAGGTCATTGAACTATAACCCCAGCTGGCATACCAATGATTCATTATTCAGAAGTAGATATCAGTGGTAACAGATTACAACGGTAGATCTTAATGTTTCAACAACGTCTTTTGTCAACCGTTTAACCTGAGACGGGAGGATATTTTAAACCGATCAGAAATAATTCCACATTAGCCGTGGAAGATAACGGTATGGCAACAGGCCGTGAAACTATTGGTTTGTAAAGTCATTAATTAGTGTAGGTAGTGTTACTGTCATTCTGAGGTTGATGGAGTTGAATTAAACATGTATTGGAAGCTTATTGATCGGGTAATTAGGTTTCTGCAGCCGTCACATTTGGTTAAACAGTGTCGTTTTGGTCACAATACAGATTTTCCAAATAATACATGTGGTTAGCGAGACTACTTGTGTACAGTTATTTAGCTAGAAGCATTCTGTTTTGTTTTCAAATTGGTTATTTCCTCTTACTAACGGAAATCTGGGCACAACGTATTCAGAGAAACATTAAAATCCCTTCAGAAATTGTACCGTGTTGGGATTTGAACACATGCCGTCGGCGTGACGGGAGAACGCTTTGACCACAAGGCTACCCCACCTTGTCGTGACACAGTCGTCGAAGGCGCCGCAGTGCGCTGTTCAGTGCTCCGTGACCTAGGCATGCCCTAAACCAGGAAATCTCATTAGAATCAGAGCTTAGTTTTCGCTACCGTAGTCAGGCCCTGTAACTAATATATCCAATACAGCCCATGCAAGTCTATAATATTCTAGTCTGTTACTGCAGTATCAGAAACGGAAGAGAGTCTCTGGGATCCTTTTATTTTATTTCATAACCTTAATTTAACAACTGTTTTATCTGTACATTATGTTTATTTCAGACATGTTAGTCTACCACTACCGCTACACAAAAATCTGAAGAAATTCCATAATACAGGTCAACGTTTCGCGAACTTTGACCGACCAATGAAATGACTTACAAGAAGTGGCCATTAGCCAAACAGGAAGTAGCTGCCTCGTGCTTTACGAGATTAGTTTCAAAATGGCGACTTCCATTCCAGTTTAAGCTTTTAAACGATTTTGACGAAGTCCTCGGTTTAAAATTTGAAAACTGAACAAAAGATAATTCTGGAATGTCTAATAGGTGGCCGAGATTGTATGTCAATACATCCCACGAGCTATGGACAGTCTTTTCCGTGTCAAATGTTTATCCCTCTGGAATAAGAGGTAGACAATGTCAAGCATTTGGAAAAAGTCGCAGAGCCCGTAACTGACGTTCGAAATGACCCGTGTCAAACGTTTCGAGGTTGCATGATTAGAAAACACATTCGGACTTTCACGATCTCGTAAGCGACGTTCTGATTGGTCGGGATAAAGCGGTTGTGAGCACTAAGATCTGAATTTGATCAGTTTGGAAACCTATGATCGTGGGTTGGTTGGTTGTTGGTTGATTTGTTGTTTAACGCCGCACTCTGCAATATTCCAGCTATAAGACGGCGGTCTGTAAATAATCGAGTATGGACCAGACAATCCAGTGATTAATATCATGAGCATCGATCCTCGCAATTGAGATCGATGACATGCATCAACCAAGTCAGCGAGCCTGACCACCCGATCCCGTTAGTCGCCTTGTACGACAAGCATAGTCACTCACCTTTTACGGCAGGCATGGGTTGCTGAAGACCCATTCTACCCCGGAATCTTCACGGGTCGCCCTGAATATTTGCATGGTTCATTAGCACCACGCCCGTGCTAGTCGATACCGAAATGGTAAAACTCTAAGACTTGCATTCTTTCGGGCTTTCATCCCACATGAATCTGATCGCCTTGATATAACTGAAATACTTAGCGGCGTAAAACACAACTGATTCATTCAACATCAACTTTTCGTTCCCCGGCTAACAGGATGTGGCCCGTACGTGCAAAGGTGCTAATCATGACTTATCCTTTGTAATGAACACGTTCTTATTTATAAGCACGATTTGAACTTCTCCGCGAGTATTATATGACGCAGAAACAGATGTAAAGTGAGCAACCGACACGAACCTGCTGACTGACTCGTCATCACCCTGACTACAGCTGAACCTTACGCTGTCTGGGATACACGCTATGTTTATATGTCTGATTAGGTTTTCATCGCAGGAGGCATGGGTAGAATGATCAATTATTTCCCGGATTTCATCATTTAAGTATACTCATTATTGTTCATGTTCATCAAGCCGGACATCACGCATGTGTTAGAATTAAGGAGTTACTCTGTCTTTGCAATCTTAGACCGCCTCCGTGGTCTAGTGGTAGAACGTCCGCCCGGAGAGCGGAAGGTCCGGGGTTCGATTCCCGGTCGCGTCATACCAAAAGACGTTAAAAGATGGTACTTGTTGTTACCCTGTCTGGCGCTCGGCATTAAGGGGCTAAAACAAGGACTGGTCGGCTCGGAGTCGGTATACTGTGTCAGAGTGGGGTATTCATGTTAAACTGCGGCATGGTATCTCAGTGAGCTAGCACTATAAATCGGCATCAGTCCGGACTAGTACAAGCAGCCACACAAACACACACACGTCGCTATATAAGTGCAATAATCTTGGACGCGACGTTATACCCCATTTCACCTCACCTCACCTTTGCAATCTTAATATGTTGGTATTCTACTCAACACAAGTTTAAGAACACCCACAATTGGCAGGCTGTGGGTTGCAATACCCGCTAGTTATGACAGATTAACTCCAATTATATGAAAAACTCATGTGTTCTTTAACTTCTTTTGAGTAGTATATGAGATCATGTGAGAAAGGTGAGGTGAGGTGAAATTGGGTTTAACGTCGCGTCCGAGATTATTGCACTTATATAGCGACGTGCATGCACGTGTATGTGTGTGTGTTGGTGCTTGTACTAGTCCGGACTGATGCCGATTTATAGTGCTGGCTCACTGAGATACCATGCCGCAGTCTAACATGAATACCCCACTCAGACACAGTATACTGACTCCGAGCCGACCAGTCCTTGTTTAGCCCCTTAATGCCGAGCGCCAGACAGGGTAACAACAAGTACCATCTTTTAACGTCTTTTGGTATGACGCGGGCGGGGATCGAACCCCGGACGTTCCGCTCTCCGGGCGGACGCTCTACCATTAGACCACGGAGGCGGTCTATGTGAGAAAGACTTTGGCGACGCTTTTGTCCAGACTCCAGCGCTATCAAAGCACGGCTATCACAATTGGTTCAGACATAACACATATATCTTTTGTGTGTTTGCTGGTTGCTTAACGCCGAACGTAGCAATATTCCAGCTATTTGACGGCGGTCTGTAAATAATCGAGTCTGGACCAGACAATCCAGTGATTAAACATGATGAGCATCGATCTATACAATTGGGATACGATGGCATGCATCAACCAAGTCAGTGAGCCTGACCACCCGATCCCGGTAGTCGCCTCTTACGACAAGTATGGATTGCTGAAGACCTATTCACTGCGGTACCTCGTCACGGCTCGTCACGGGTCACACAAATGTGGGAAATAAATCTCGGGTAGTATTCGTGACGAGCGATAAAGATGTTGTCACTCCCTGTTGTTTATTAAACGAAACAAAGGATACATCTTTACTGACTGTGTATAATCATACAGAAGTAACTACAGCACTCCAGTAAGAAGAAATGCAGTTGTTCTAAGGAGACCATGACTGCAGCAAGCGCATCACCAGTACACGATTGTTATATCCATGTGATAATATGCTCGTACATGGGCAACGAGATTTATACTGAAATACAGCTACTATTACCACGTCCACATGTAATCTACTGAAGGTCGGCAACACGAAGTCCTTGTACAGTCGCAAATACAACCATAGTTCGACACAAGAGGACTGCAATATCAGACCAATGTGTCGTTATGGAATTCTCCCAAAAGCAAAATGTAACATCGTCTTAAATGATATATCGAGATAAAGGATTTCGACCTAACGAGGTACTGATTTACGCGGGGCAGCTATTACATGGAAGAGAGAATCGGTGCAACACCAATCCCAAACCGATGGCGTCGTTCTTCAAGCTTGAACCCGTAAGTTGCGATGGCTGGTAACCCAGGCCCCTGGCCACCGGCTCAGTCCCACCGACAGAGATGTATATTCATTTGGCAATATACCTGTAAACTACATTTGACCTTCACCGGTCACATAGGTCAAGGGTCGTGAACATTGTCAAAACCGCTCAGTCAACAAATGTTAGAGTTTGAAGTCAGAAATGAAATCCCTGCGTGAAAGCAAGGTGTATTATGTTACTGATAGGGGTGAATGTAGTGGGTTAGGGTGACGGCGGGGTAATGTTTATCTTGTATATATAATAGGTAATTTGTAAAGTACATGCAATGCATTGGGGCTTTATAAATGTATAAAGGTATTACCCGATGTCATGGATCATTTAGAGTTCATGGTGGCTTTTAAAGCTTGCTTGCTTAGGTATATGGTTTGTATATTTGTTTGTTGTTTAATGCCGCACTTAGCATATTCCAACTATATGACGGCGGTCTGAAAATAATCGAGCCTGGATCAGATGATCCAGTGATTGACATCATGAGCATCGATCCACGTATTGGGGATACCATGACATGTATCTACTAAGTCAGCGAGCCTGACCACCTGATCCCGTTAGTCGCCTCTTACGACAAACATGGGTTGCTGAAGACCTATTCTCAACCCGGATCTTCACGGGTCGACGGGTATATAGACCCCACGCAGATAAATACTTGCGTAGATATATATCAATCTTGATATACATATCATGTACCACTCCTGAGTACAGTACAGTACAGTACAGAATGGTGTTATATGGCTGATTTTATTTTTGAACAGAGTTGTAATTTTATTACATTGTTTCTGTTAAGGTTCAGTAGAAGTTCGTAACATTATGTTTTAACAATAATTAGTTGTCAGGAATGAATAACTACCGAATGTAAGCAGTGGTATGGAAGTTACTATATTTAGATGCTTGTGGAGTCAAGTATAACCTGGAATAGACTAATCCAACATAGTATATAATTTTCTAGAAGGTGTTGAGACTATAAGTGGGGTAAGCACATGCCTGTTTCATCTCCCATCACATCTCACATTACAACAAGACCAATGGCTGTGTGAAGATCATTGTTTTTGCCCCGGATATCCAGCCTAGGCCTATTTTGAAAGCTTGACCACTGTTGCTGCTAGGTGAATATTATTATCACTGACCTTTTCCCTATTACCACTGCTGCTGTATTTTATACTGTCATTGTAACTGTACTGCCACTCTGTTTTATACTGTCATTGTAACTGTATTACCACTCTATTGTGTACTGGGGCGGTCGGGTAGCCTAGTGGTTAAGGCGATCGCTCGTCACGCCGAAAACCCGGGTTCGATTCCCGACATGGGTACAATGTGTGAAGCCCATTTCTGGTGTCCCCCCGCCGTGATATTGCTTGAACATTGCTAAAAGCGGCGTTAACCCATACTCACTCACTCACTATTGTGTATTGTCATTGTAATTACTTTGTAGTAAGTTATATTGAGTTGTAAACCTAGTTGATTTTATAATACAATGGTTAGTTGTATAAACGTCATTTGTTATTTGTTGATTTCACACTGAATTCTTTTGCGTATAGATTTCTGGGTTAACTTATTGTTTCAATTTAAAGTCGACACGCCACAATTGATGTGTTAAGTGGGCCAGTCGATGTCAAGTACTTATTAACATCGTGTAGCCCTAGCGTCAATGACCATTTTAACAATATGTATACAATACTACACATATTAACTTGAAACT
This sequence comes from Haliotis rufescens, assembly GCF_023055435.1. Taxonomy (NCBI): domain Eukaryota; kingdom Metazoa; phylum Mollusca; class Gastropoda; order Lepetellida; family Haliotidae; genus Haliotis; species Haliotis rufescens. Next base: position 11,922,378 of record NW_025964383.1, read on the forward strand.
TAATTTCCAAGATGCGCTTGCCGATAATATACACGAAAATATGTATTAAAATTCTTAAGATGGACCTGCTTTGCATATGTTAACAGCATTAAAAAATAGTTTACAAAAACTGCCGGGCAAACGTAAGTATACTCTTGAAAATACGATTTACCAAAAGATTACAAACGTTATCAAACGTTACTTGGCTGAAAACTGTCGTCGAAACACAGCAGATAAAAGTACGAAACACAGCTATGATACCCGTATCAAAACCACCACCATCAAATAACCATTTCTGGTTTGTTTGATTTTAGCCACCATCAAACATGGGTGTATACTTTCTTTTGTCCGGTTCTTTACGAATAATAATTCAAACATATTCCAATATCTGCTAGGTGTGTGTTTTAATCATATTTACAGCAAGGCTGTAGTTACCTTTCATCTCTTTATCTGGACTTGATAAGGATTAAAGCTTTGTGCCTGTTACAGAAGCTGGCTTTAAGCCCTTCTCGTGAATAATCCACATCTTCCGCTCCTCATTGTCAGAGAGAACAGTGCTAGGTTATTACAGAACAACGGCTGTCGTCAATTAGCTTGTGAAACTGCACTGACACAAATCAATATGCACACGCGTCCCGTCAACCCCGATCCAGGAAGGATCTATTTTATCACTGTAGGATTAATACAAGACGATGTAATTGATAAAAAAAGTACGGAAACCTGTATCCGACAAAAGAACGAACCACGGGACATTGCATTACACGATCTACCGATAAAGACGAGCTCTTCAACCTACGCGTACAAGATGGCTGGGAACATTCTTGATGCTACATTATACGTAGATATGGGGAAATACCATATCGACGCGACCGCCTCCGTGGTCTTGTGGTAGAGCGTCCGCCCGGAGAGCGGAAGGTCCAGGGTTCGATCCCGGGCCGCGTCATACAAAAAGACGTTAAAAGATTGTACTTGTTGTTACCCTGTCTGGCGCTCGGCATTAAGGGGCTAAAACAAGGACTGGTCGGCTCGGAGTCAGTATACTGTGTCTGAGTGGGGTATTCATGTTAAACTGCGGCATGGTATCTCAGTGAGCTAGCACTATAAATCGGCATCAGTCCGGACTAGTACAAGCAGCCACACACACACACATACACGTGCATGCACGTCGCTATATAAGTGCAATAATCTTGGACGCGACGTTAAACCCAATTTCACCTCACCTCACCACCATATCGACGCGCACAGCTCTAGCTCTCCACCTGTGAGGGAGTAACCCCGCATTCTGCAATATTTTATGACGGCGGCCTTTCAATAATCAACTCTGGATCAGTTAATCCAGTGGTCGAGATCATGAGCAACGATTCATGCACATGGGTACGACTAAATGCTATCAACCAAGTCACCGAACCTATCTACCTGTCTATTTAGTCGCGTATGTTGCGAGGGACCTATTCTAACCTCGAATCCCCTAAGAAGATGAGTTAGTGAGTGAGTTTTGTTTTACGCCGCTTTTAGCAACACCCCAGCAATATCAAAGCAGGGGACCCCGGAAATGGGCTTCACACATTGTACCCACGACGGGAATCAAACCCAGGTATACGGAGTGGCGAGCGTACGCTTTAACCACTAGGCTACCCAAGCGCCCAGAGTGAGTGAGTGAGGGTAGGTGATGATTATCATGATCAGCAACATTGCACGTGTTTGCATGACGTCACATGAACTCATCATCTCATTCAGTTGACCGCAGGTATGCTCATATTGATAAAGCAATATCTCGGAGAGCCTAATTAGGCTGTATACCCAAATTTGAATACCAGCAATGGTGGCCGAATACCTGCACAATGCTTGGTGTACATGTAGTACAAAGGGGATCTGTTGGACACAATGGCTGCTGATAATACCCGGATGAGACCTGACTGTTTTCGCGTGCCATCCTTCATCAATGCGTTGGTCACATCGTCTTCGGCTAACAGTAATTGATTCACTGTATATCCCTTCCTACTAAACTCATAAATCAACAGCAATATGCAATATTATTTTTAGTTCCTTCGAGACTACCACCCAAATAATTCATTCATGTGTTACAGACTTACAACAAAGTAACATCGAGACTTCAGGCAGTGACTTGGTTTTATTATGCCTACTGTATGAGCAATCAGGTAATTCCGTGATGTTCCCTGCGGAGCACCATACATATTGAGAAGCTCCATCAATCAGCGCGTACCACCCAGGGCATCATTGATACGGCAAATCTCGGAGATCAAACATGCTCGAGGCTCGGGAATTGAGTTGGTTCCTTGACTACCTATATATCAGCACAGTAAACAGGACGTTGCCTTGACACATGACAAGACGACTGATACAAGCGGGAATGTTTGTTTGTTTGTTTGTGTGTTTGTTCAACCTCGTTTTGAACAGTATTTCAATTATCTGGGTGTCAGCTTATTGTTTGTCTTTTTATTAACGCCGCCCTTAGCAATATTCCAGCTTTATAACGGCGGTCTGTAGGTAATCGAGTCTGGACCAGACCATCCAGTGATTGACATCATGAGCATGCAATTTGGATACGATGACACGTATCAACCAAGTCAGCGAGCCTGACCACCCGATCCCCTTAGTCTTACGTCAAGCATAGTCGCCTCTAGCTGCCAGCATGGGTTGCTGAAGATCTATTCTAACCCGGATCTTCACGGGGGGAGACAAGCATGGGTTGCTGAAGACCTATTCTAACACTGAACTTCACGGGGGGAGACAAGCATGGGTTGCTGTAGATCTATTCTAACCCGGATCTTCACGGGGGGAGACAAGCATGGGTTGCTGAAGATCTATTCTAACACGGATCTTCACGGGGGGAGACAAGCATGGATTACTGAAGATCTATTCTAACCCGGATCTTCACGGGGGGAAACAAGCATGGGTTGCTGAAGATCTATTCTAACACGGATCTTCACGGGGGGAGACAAGCATGGGTTGCTGAAGATCTATTCTAACACGGATCTTCACGGGGGAAGACAAGCATGGGTTGCTGAAGATCTATTCTAACCCGGAACTTCACGGAGGGAGACAAGCATGGGTTGCTGTAGAACTATTCTAACCCGGATCTTCACGGGGGGAGACAAGCATGGGTTGCTGAAGATCGATTCTAACCCGGATCTTCACGGGGGGAGACAAGCATAGGTTGCTGAAGATCTATTCTAACCCGGAACTTCACGGGGGGAGACAAGCATGGGTTGCTGAAGATCTATTCTAACACGGATCTTCACGGGGGGAGACAAGCATGGGTTGCTGAAGATCTATTCTAACCCGGATCTTCACGGTGGGAGACAAGCATGGGTTGCTGTAGAACTATTCTAACACGGATCTTCACGGGGGAAGACAAGCATGGGTTGCTGAAGATCTATTCTAACCCGGAACTTCACGGGGAAGACAAGCATGGGTTGCTGAAGATCTATTCTAACACGGATCTTCACGAGGGGAGACAAGCATGGGTTACTGAAGATCTATTCTAACACGGAACTTTACGGGGGGAGACAAGCATGGGTTGCTGAAGATCTATTCTAACCCGGAACTTCACGGAGGGAGACAAGCATGGGTTGCTGTAGATCTATTCTAACCAGGAACTTCACGGGGGAAGACAAGCATAGGTTGCTGAAGATCTATTCTAACACGGATCTTCACGGGGGGAGACAAGCATGGGTTGCTGAAGATCTATTCTAACCAGGAACTTCACGGGGGAAGACAAGCATGGGTTGCTGAAGATCTATTCTAACACGGATCTTCACGGGGGGAGACAAGCATGGGTTGCTGAAGATCTATTCTAACACGGAACTTCACGGAGGGAGACAAGCATGGGTTGCTGAAGATCTATTCTAACCCGGATCTTCACGGGGGGAGACAAGCATGGGTTGCTGAAGATCTATTCTAACACGGAACTTCACGGGGGAAGACAACCATGGGTTGCTGAAGATCTATTCTAACACGGAACTTCACGAAGGGAAACAAGCATGGGTTGCCGAAGATCTATTCTAACACGGAACTTAGCGGGGGGAGACAAGCATGGGTTGCTGTAGAACTATTCTAACCCGGATCTTCACGGGGGGAGACAAGCATGGGTTGCTGAAGATCTATTCTAACACAGACTTCACGGAGGGAGACAAGCATGGGTTGCTGAAGATCTATTCTAACACGGATCTTCACGGGGGGAGACAAGCATGGGTTGCTGAAGATCTATTCTAACACGGAACTTCACGGAGGGAGACAAGCATGGGTTGCTGAAGATCTATTTTAACCCGGATCTTCACGGGGGGATACAAGCATGGGTTGCTGAAGAAGGTGGGGTGAGGCAAATAAAGGTGGGTGGGTAAGTAAGGGTGAGGTGAAGCAAGTAAAGGTTGGGGTGAGTGAGGCAAAGTTGGTTGGGGCCCTTATTCAGAACACATTTCGTCAAATTGTGCTGAGTAAGAAAGGAGGCCCTTACGCAAGTGTGAGAAGTAGTGTGAAATAAAAAGTCTTTAAAGATTGCATTTAATACAATAGGCATGCAATTTATTGCAGTATTGAAAATACTTTGTATGACATTGGCACAATGACACGTTTGTATCAATGAATACGTGTGCTTTGTATTTCGTGGCGACCCCAATAAATCTGTCCGCTACAGACACAAGTGTGTGTAAACAAGACGAAACCCACTGTAAGAAATATCGGCAAATAAGCTGCCGTATATCACAGCAATGTCCGACAGATTTACTGCACACGTAAAGGCGGGTGTCTCATTCAAGATAGAGAGAAAGTGTAAGAAAGGTGTTTTTTGTTTTGTTTTTTTGTTGCTTTTTAGTTGTTGTTTGTCTTTGGTGTGTGTGTGTGTGTGTGTGTGGGGGGGGGGGGGGGGGGGTGTGATTTTTTGTTGTTGTTTGGTTGTTTGTTGTTGTCTTGTTTGTGGTTTTTTGTTGTTGTTATTTTGGGTGGTGGTGGCATATAAAGGAACAAAAGGGAGGTGACGTAGGGGTCGATAGAAAGAGGCGGAAAGGGAGAAAGATAAGGGTTGGGGGGAGTGATAGAAGGGTAATGAGATTAACAATGGAGATTAACATCCAAAGAACAAGAAGGGGAAATTAAGGGTCGAGAGATCAGTACCTTGTAGTTAGTACATATTTACAGTGATATGAAAATACTGTTGTAAGGGTATTTGGTGTCAACTGATCATACTGAAATATAAGCATAACTATAGTTACCAGTATTCAACTAAAACAAACAACAACAGTATTCGTACTATTTTGCTTTTCCATCAAACTTTCACTACGGCTGAACATATGCATGTGCCGCCAGTATTGCCACCCTGCACTGTGACGGGAGGCGTTGTCAATAACAAGTGACCCACATCCAATGTTTCTAATTACAGAAAATCGTAACTCACCCAAAACAAGACTGATTTAAATCCCTGCGTTCCTTCCTAGGATCTGCAAGGATCGTCTCTCATAATTCCACCTGCAAATCAATCCCTCAATCTTCTTAGCGGTTGATCAGCGATCACCTATTAGCTTTCGCTGTGTGTATTCCTGCCCCCTTCGATACGCCGGCATTGTTCTATTGTGGGGTACCGTTATGAGCACAGCGCCGAGCTAGCAACAGGTCTACACAAGTCGCATTGTCACCCTTCCATAGCCCCAGCTCGACATGGTCGTGTAAAACCATTTACCGGTAAACAAAGCATAACACATTCGCCAGGTAAATTGTACCAAAGGTATACTTACCCCACCAGTTACCTCCCTTAAGCGTTTAAATTCGTTAATACCTATAGCGTGACTTTACGGTGATTACTTGTGTTAATCTCCGGGTTGACTTAAGGTAACATTTGCTACGATTTAGTACAGTTATCTCCCTTCGGTATGAACCCCCCACATTCCACATGGTCTGGTGTTGTTCAGGTTGAATGTGTATATTTTGCCTAGTTTCCGGTTACTAGGTCGTCTTCGGCCACTTTCGGGATTGCCCGTGACTGTATCCGTGTTTGGTGGTTGCCGTTGTTAGAGGGTAGCGACACCGTTTTATCCAGCTAGCGTTTGTGGGCGAATGATTACGTCCCAGGGGAGGTTTACACACGCGAGCCAGGATGAGAGTGGATAGATTTAGACGCCGACAGTGTGTCGCTTGTTTGAGGTTGTTCATGAATGTGTAATAGTGAAAGGAATATTGACGCCGCGCGTTTTAACTGTTAATTACATGTTGCTATTGACAATAGTTGATTGCCGCCATGTGTCAATCAGTGTGGCATAAATACATCTACAAATTTTAAGTTTCATTACGGCGGAGGAGATTAATTAAAGTTTATAGCAACCGCCTTTAATAAATGTTTCCGCTTATTTTAAAGATTCAGTGAATAAAAATTTTTAAATTTTAAATGTCGAGGGCACCCGAAGTAACTTCTCCTTTTTTCAGTAACTTAAAGTAAAAATAAATTCCATCTCTACTTCTGTATGTCCCCCAGGGAGCTGAGAATATATTTGCACACTGATCCGTTGACCAGGTTTTGTCATCCCTTGTTTTGTGGTAGTTTCGAGAAATGTACATTATTATCAATAATTACTATTATCATTAGTATTTATTTTGTTTATTGATCATTTAAAGTCTAATTTAACACTCTTTGATAAAGTGGTCTGTTATCGTCCCGGCAGTTAAAGTACTTCGCGTGACTCAAGTGAACTTTGGCTTTGGGAAAAAAGATCTTCATTACGTTATTTTGTTTCAAGGGATCATGGTACGGAGGTGTAGAGTGGAGTCATAGCGTCGTTAGCGTGCCGGTATCTGCACGCGTTACCTGTGTAATTAGTAGTCACACGATCAGGTTGTACATTTACCCACACTTAGAGGTGCAAGATCATTTTTTATTTGTTGCCAGCATGTTTGTTTTTTGCATATTTTGAAAGAGACACTTTCGTACATGTACATTTTAAATTATGTTTGTACGACCACATAATATGCTTAATTCATGCGCGAACCCTGGGTCATAGCCGCTCTGACCCCGAGGTACCCGGATGTGCTTCCCTTATACCGGAACCCTGTGTCATGGCCGCTCTGACCGCGACTTTACTTACCCGGATGTACCAGTCAGTGAAGTCACCTTCGTCTAATGACCCTGTCAAACTACAACGTTTTAGAGTAACTTACACCTAGCGTGTAAAAGGCAGTTAGTACGTTGTCATACGTCGTGCTTTCACCGAAAAAACATGATTTTGGCGTATCTATAGCGTATACATAACGAGAGTTTACCATATATGGAACGCTTGTCTAACGTATTAATACGTATCACTGACTTAAACATAACTTATGACAGCGTATAAAAGCGTATTGCTAGAGTGTGTCTGGCGTGTTCAACGTATGTCCAGCGTATGTCCAGCGTATGAGTAACGTATGACTAGCGCGCTCAGCGTAGGGGAAAGGTGCCTAAAACGGGCCGTATGGGTAACGTATATCTTGCGTGTGTAAACTTTTGTAGAGCGTACCCCTTACGTATGCCTAACGTATAATTCATACCTTCATATATTCTCATACGCCGAAAATGTTGTGCATGTACAAAACTGTTTTTAAGCCTCGGCGTACTACAACGTATATCAGCGTGCTTTTAACGTATACAACTTACACCTAACTTATCCATAGCTGTTTCTGGGGCGGTCGGGTAGCCTAGTGGTTAAAGCGTTCGCTCGTCACGCCGAAGATCCGGGTTCGATTCCCGACATGGGTACAATGTGTGAAGCCCATTTCTGGTGTCCCCCGCCGTGATATTGCTGGAATATTGCTAAAAGCGGCGTAAAACCATACTCACTCACTCACTCATAGCTGTTTCAACTTCTCATACGTCGCCATACGTTACTGCTGTACGTTGTAGTGTGACAGGGCCATAAGCTCCAAACAGCGACGTGTCACTTGGTTTACTTTATCCAAACACTTTCACAGGACAGCTATATGTCTTGATGCAGGTAATAGAGACTTACCACGTTCAGCAAACACGGGACTGAGCCGACACACCAAGAGAGTCTAAGATATATTAACGAAGCCATGGTTCTTTCTGCAGTATTGACAAAAATGTAAGACATTACTGAATGTCAGCTAGCATGGTGTAATTGAACAAAAGTTGACAAATATAAAGAATATATTCAAGTGCGCTGTATGTGTGGTCACTACCAGTCCCCATTACGTCGCCTGGTCAGGGTTGGTGATCTGTGATTGATATTACGAGCAACCTCCCGCGCCGTCGGGTTCGACATAGATCAATAAATCCATTGTTAAATCGCCTTGATCGCCAATCAGATCGTTAGTGGGAACCTTGTCTAACCCCGGACTCCCGTGGGATTGGAGGGACCATCTTAGGGTTTGGGCGGGATGTTGCAGGTACATTTTCCTGTCGATGTATATTATACGTTTTGTTCCGATTGACATATTTGGGGTATGCAGTTTGTGCTCCCAGTGTTATTGTTTGTAATGATACATCTCTGGGAGATTTAGTGAAAGAAGACAGAAATGCAGTGACAAGCTTGAATGATGTGCCGCGTTGTTGTGGCAGAGTAGATTGTAATTCCCCGCAGTGGTGCTACAATTCTCCGCAGTTTATTACAGGGTACCAGTGGTGCTACAATTCACCGCAGTTTATTACAGGGTACCAGTGGTGCTACAATTCACCGCAGTTTATTACAGGGTACCAGTGGTGCTACAATTCTACGCAATTTATTACAGTGTACCAGTGGTGCTACAATTCTACGCAGTTTATTACAGAGTACCAGTGATGCTACAATTCTGCGCAGCTTATTACAGTGTACCAGTGGTGATACAATTCTCCGCAGTTTATTACAGGGTACCAGTGAGGCTACAATTCTACGCAGTTTATTACAGGGTACCTGTGGTGCTACAATTCTCCGCAGTGTATTAAAGTGTACCAGTGGTGCTAAAATTCACTGCAGTTAATTACATTTTAAGGCACGTCGTAACAGATGTCCTGTCATTCATCGAGTCTTGACCAGCCAATCCAGTGGTTGATAGCATGAGCAAAGACCCACTCGGAGTACGATGACACACAATCAGTTAAATCACACGTTTGTTTCTTTGTTGTTTAACGCCATACTCACCAGTATTCCAGCTATACAGCGGCGGTCTGTATATAATCGAGTCTGAATACGACAATCCAGTGACTGACATCATGAGTATCGATCCACGCATTTAGGATACATCAACCAAGTCAGCGAGCCTGACCACCCGATGCCGTTAGTCGCCTCTTACGACACCCATAGTCGCCATGTACGGCAAGCATGGGTTACTAAAGACCTATTCTCTACCCGGATCTTCACGGGTCGAAATCACACGTCATAGCATGTTACAAGCATGGGATATTTAATCTGGGACGTTATCTTCCATGGATGCCTCACGGGGAACTACATGAAAAATCAAAGACGTTGATAACAATCGGTGATGAAAAATAGTACAAAATTTATTGCAGTCAATCCGTTGTTATCACAGAAGTTTTGCTTTGGCACCGAAACCCTGTTAGGCATTGAGCAAGATATAAACATAACAAAACTTCTAAAACATAACTTCTTAAATATGCACAGCATGCGGGCCAGTGGTACCAAGATGAAGTACAAGATGAACATACCATCTAAACAGCCGGGCAAAAAAGTATGCACCCATGTTTGATGGTGGCTAAAAATATAACAAACAAGAAATGGTTATTCAATTTTGATATATTTGATTCGAGTATCGTTGGCGGTATTGGACCTTTTCAGTGTTTCGGCGACTGTTTTCAACTCAATTAACGTTTGGATAACGCTTGTAATTTGTTTAGTCAAATTCAATTTTCAAGTTTATAATCTCTTTTGCCCGGCATCTATCGTCTACAGTGCTAACGAATGACAAGTCTACAACACATCGTAGTTATGTTGGGGTACCGTTACATTACATGCTTGTATTAATTTTCATATTTAGAATTGTGGCACGTTGTCATTGATGTATGGAAGCTTTAAAGGGTCTCAACATAAAAGTGGCAATTATGGCAATATGACTAAACACTCACATTAGAGGAGAATGTCATTGGTAGTATTCCGTACAAGGACATACCTTTGTGAATGACTTCATCTCAATTGTATACACGATATTGGTTAGGACAACGCAAAGAAGATTATTTTTCAAAACCAGGGCAAACCTGAGACTCAGACAAGCAACCATCAGATCTTGGTAGCATAAATGACCACTTCTTGTACAGAGAATTGTGGCATTTAATTTGGTCACGACAACCACTTGGCAACGATTGATGACTTCATATGGTTCCGATATCCAGCACTGTACAGTGTTTATTAACCTTTGGCATTATTCTAGTCAACAGTGGCTGGACATGACAAGTGCTTATAATGTCTGGTTTGTTGGTTTGTTATTTAAACGACGCACTCAACAATATTCCAGCTATATGACGGCGGTCTGTAAATAATCGAGTCTGGACCAGACAATCCAGAGATTGACATCATGAGCATCAATCTACGCAATTGAGATACAATGACATGCATCAACCACGTCAGCGAGTCTGACCACCTGATCCCGTTAGTCGCCTCTTACTGCTCAAAATGACGTAATGTTATGTCACGTTCAGAACACGTTCATACACATTTCATAAGACTTGCGTCCACATCTAACTGCGTAGCAGGGAAGCACGACCTGCACGATCTTCACGACTGATTGTCATCATGCAAACACTTCATCATATGTCATTCGATATCTACTTGAGCATATTGGTGATATATCAGTAAAAGCGTATTTGAATTAGGTACATGTTATAAGTATAAAAATGGATTACATACGAGAAATGTACATACACATGCATATTATCAAGAATATAAATAAAATAGCACCAAACTTGACAGGTCATCTCGTTGTGTGGATTCATACCGTCGCAAATGAGGTACTTAAAACACGTTGACGACGTTGTACAAGGTTGTCATGGTCTTCGTCCACGTGATGAACACCAGTCAACATCGTAATATCATTAATATTGCACAAGCAAAACCTCAGACTCTCTCTGTATCCTTGTGATGTTCACGAAATGGTCATCGTGGTTGTGTCTTCTCATATGTCAGACATGTTTGTTGTGTGGTTTACTTTAAGCCACATGAAACCGGTCCGTTCTTCCTTGCCCTCTGCTCCTAACCTCTTGAGCTCGTAACGCCGGATGAGGTTACCTCCCTTGTATTCGCTGGCACGTGACATGGGCAAGGTCACGCTCCCCACCAGAGTGTCCTTCACCAGGTTCGCTTGCCACATCTGAAACACGGAGTGAGGCGTTGAGTCATATAGCTTGATCACTAAAATATACACTACTCGTCAGGGTAATCACTATGCTCAATACATATCTGACATTTGCACATGTGTACTTTAGCAATTCTCAATACTGATTGGTCAGTTGAAACCTTATGGCGTCACAGTGTTTCATTGCTGACTTCTAAATTGATTCCATTACGTCATCTGAACAATAGGCTGCCAGAAACCACCAGTTTTAATGGACATGAAGACATCCTTTCCACCGAAGAGATTTTTGAGGGCTTTCTTTTGCGTGTCTGTTAGTTTTTTTTATGATGAATTTCTCGCAAAATCAATGGGACTGGCCGCCATATTCTTATTGCCAACCTCACATTGAGGCTGTTTGTAATTCACATTGTGATTGGTACGTTAGACCCAGTAGCGTAGCCAGTCAAATTGGCAAATGGAAATCAAGGGCAGGTAATTTGAGGTTGCGAGAATCACAGGGATGGGTCCAGGGATTAGTGTAGGTTATAAGAAATGCTAGCCCCGGAGACATAGAGGATGGCCATGGCCATGCTTGCGCATGAACTTAGGGATACATATTTTATTGATTTGTCACTCTTTGCAAGAAATAAAAGGCGAAAAATAAATTTCAACAATAAAATTGGCACCTTGGCTATACACTTCATGGTAACCATCATACGGAACTGTGGCATACGGAATAGCACTTAACTGGCCTCGACATCTAGCGTACGAAAAGGGGATTGGCATGATCAAACTGCCTGATTGATATACACAATAAAATTGAGGTAAAAAAATCCAAGGTGGTTTGGAATGCCTCGAATCAAAATGCTTTAGGTCTAGGCCAGCTCTAAATACCAGTATCATATATAGATTTGGTTATTGCAACTGGTGTAACATATGCGTGTCGAGTTTGTGACTGACTTCTATGACGACATCCTCCTGTGGTTTCTTCCTATACAGCGTCACCCTGTCTCCCCAGATGGCGGTGGGGCCCTTCTTGGAGGTGGTGGTCTGAAACACCTTGCCCTCACACTTCAGTATACAGTAGGCCTGCAGCTCTACAACACACCATGGAGACACATGAGTTACACACACCTTGTCCTCACACTTCAGTATACAGTAGGCCTGCAGCTCTACAACATACCATGGAGACACATGAGTTACACACACCTTGTCCTCACACTTCAGTATACAGTAGGCCTGCAGCTCTACAACACACCATGGAGACACATGAGTTACACACACCTTGCCCTCACACTTCAGTATACAGTAGGCTTGCAGCTCTAAAACACACCATGGAGACACACATGAGTTACACACACCTTGTCCTCACACTTCAGTATACAGTAGGCCTGCAGCTCTACAACACACCATGGAGACACATGAGTTACACACACCTTGTCCTCACACTTCAGTATACAGTAGGCCTGCAGCTCTACAACACACCATGGAGACACATGAGTTACACACACCTTGTCCTCACACTTCAGTATACAGTAGGCCTGCAGCTCTACAACATACCATGGAGACACATGAGTTACACACACCTTGTCCTCACACTTCAGTATACAGTAGGCCTGCAGCTCTACAACACACCATGGAGACACATGAGTTACACACACCTTGTCCTCACACTTCAGTATACAGTAGGCCTGCAGCTCTACAACATACCATGGAGACACATGAGTTACACACACCTTGTCCTCACACTTCAGTATACAGTAGGCCTGCAGCTCTACAACACACCATGGAGACACATGAGTTACACACACCTTGCCCTCACACTTCAATTTACAGTAGGCATGCAGCCTCTACAACACACCATGGAGACACACATGAGTTACACACACCATGGAGACACATGAGTTACACACACCTTGCCCTCACACTTCAATTTACAGTAGGCATGCAGCCTCTACAACACACCATGGAGACACATGAGTTACACACACCTTGCCCTTACACTTCAATTTACAGTAGGCATGCAGCCTCTACAACACACCATGGAGACACACATGAGTTACACACGCCATGGAGACACACATGAGTTACACACACCTTGCCCTCACACTTCAATTTACAGTAGGCATGCAGCCTCTACAACACACCATGGAGACACACATGAGTTACACACACCATGGAGACACACATGAGCTACACACACCTTGCCCTCACATTTCAATTTACAGTAGGCATGCAGCTCTACAACACACCATGGAGACACACATAAGTTACACACACCATGGAGACACACATGAGTTACACACGCCATGGAGACACACAAGAGCTACACACACCATGGAGACACACATGAGTTACACACGCCATGGAGACACACATGAGCTACACACGCCATGGAGACACACATGAGTTACACACGCCATGGAGACACACATGAGCTACACACGCCATGGAGACACACATGAGTTACACACGCCATGGAGACACACATGAGTTACACACGCCATGGAGACACACAGGAGCTACACACGCCATGGAGACACACATGAGTTACACACACCTTGCCCTCACACTTCAGTATACAGAAGGCATGCTGCTCTACAACACCCCATGGAGACACACATGAGTTACACACACCATGGAGACACACATGAGTTACACACACCTTGCCCTCACACTTCAATTTACAGTAGGCATGCTGCTCTACAACACACCATGGAGACACACATGAGTTACACACGCCATGGAGACACACGCGAGTTATACATGAAACGGGGACACACATGAGTTACACACACCATGGAGACACACATGAGTTACACACACCATGAAGACACACACGAGTTATACATGAAACGGGGACACACATGAGTTACACGCACCATGGAGACACACATGAGTTGCACTCAAAACGGGGACACACATGAGTTGCACTCAAAACGGGGACACACATGAGTTACACTCAAAACGGGGACACACATGAGTTGCACTCAAAACGGGGACACACATGAGTTACACACGAAACGGGAAGACACATGAGTTACACACACCTTTCCCTCACACTTCAAAACACAGTAGGTCTGCAGCTTTATATACAACACCACAGGGACACACATGCTTCACAAACAAAAAGGGAGAGCACGCGGGGAGTTATTGAATGTTAGTGTCGCTTTATCACGACTGCTGTAAATACTTGAGTCAGGTCAGGCAAATCAATGATTGATAGCATGAACACGATCCACTCTGCCAGGGCACAATGCTACATAATCAACCTGTGTAACGTACTGTTCTCATCTTAGCTCTCATGACAAGTACGGGATGCTGGGGGTTGCTTGACACTCATCAAGGAGGACACACATGAATTATGAATTATACATGGCTAAATATGCTTGTGTCATAACGTCATTTGTTTATTTGTTTGTTGTTAAACGCCACACGCAGCAATATTCCAACTATATGACGGCGGTCTGTAAATAATAGAGTCTGAACTAGACAAACCAGAGATTGACATTATGAGCATCAATCTATGCAATTGGGATACAACGACATGCATCAACCAAGTCAGCAACATGACCTGCCGATCCCGTTAGTCGACAATCATCGGTTGCTGAAGACCACTTCTAACCCGGATCTTCACGGGTGACATCATATCTTGTGTTCCAGGCGAAAGTTTACAGTATATGGGAAATATGGTGAATGTTTCTATAATGAATTATTAGTGTGCTGATGTAATATATTAGGAATTACAAAAACGAAATTGAAAAGTCTTTGTGAAAATGTTACTCCTAAACACTGTGATTTTAAAATGATGTCTCACCGTCATCGCCGTTCTTCTTTACGAGGCCGTCCGCGTTGACGATGGTTACCGCCGTGGCCGCTACCTTGGCCGTCCCCATACATCCTGGAGGTTTAGGCTCGTCGCGAGTCAGCTCCCTGGAACAACGTTATACTGACTTTGACTTTATCCGGAAACATAATATATTAACATTCTGTTCTTCTAAACCTTCAAAGACAATTTGGCGAGAAGACATTTGTCTTCGTTAACGCTGGTATTTACAATTCAAAACAAGTTACAGAACATCCACAATTGGAAGGCTGTGTGTTGCAATACCCACCAGCCATTGCAGATTAACTAACGTCAGGTAAAAACGATGGGTGTTCATTTGACTAGTATATACAATTTAAATAATGAAGGACAGAAGACCCCGGGTTCAATTCCCCACATAGGTACAGTGTGCATCTGGTGTCCTCCGCCGTGATATTGCTTGAATATTGCTAAAAACGGTGCAAAACCATACTCACACACTAACTAATGAAGACCGTTGATGTAAAGCCAAACCGAGTTTTTATCTTGTTTGATTGATCAGCCACTCCAAATTTGACAAAAGAAAAGAAATACAATTAAAAAAACAGTCTCTCAAAAGAATAGCAAATGTTTCTTTTTTCAATTGCCGTCATATTCGACCCTGCACGTCGATAAAGGAGAACAGGAGACTCCACCGACCTTCAACTCTTTAGGTCTTGATGTCTATCAGAGCCTGTTGGCTCTAGTATTAAAGGTGTGTCAATACAAATGACGTAACCATGACGTATCTTTCATAACGAACGACTTACCTGAGTTTGACTGCCCCAGCTGTGAAGATACGAAGAACGTGTGACCCTTCCTGTCCAGGGTCAAAGGTCGAGGGAACAAGGAGGTATCTGCCTTTGGTGAGCGAGAAGCGGCTGAAGATACTCCTGGCCTGGACGAAGGGCGTGGCATGGACACGGTCCAACTTGTCGTGCATGCGGTACTTCCGGTTCACGTCAGTCTGAAGGACATAGAAAGGTGAATGACCTGCGTTGTGTGATTGGTCGGAACTATCAGACAATTGTTTTATGTTGATATTGATCTTGGCATTGAAGAAACGAGTACTGGATATATTAACCATGAAGGTCCGGGGTAGAATAGGTCTTCAGCAACTTATGCTGGCGTAAAAGGCGACTATGCGTGTCGTAAGGAGAAACTAAACTAACGGGATCGGGTGGTCATGCTCGCTGATGCATGTCATCGTATCCCAGATATCCGTAGATCGATACTCATGACATCAATCACTAGATTGTCTGGCCCAGTCTCCATTATTTACGGACCGCCTTCATGTAGCTGTAATAATGAGTGCGGCGTTAAAGTGAGTGAGTATGGTTTTACGCCACTTTTAGCTATATTCCAGCAATGTCACGGCGGGGGACACCAGAAATGGGCTTCACACATTGTACCCATGTCGGGAATCAAACCCGGATTTTCGGCGTAACGATCGAACGCTTTAGCAACTAGGCTAAACAACATACAAACACTTTGAAATAGGAATAAGTATAACATGTCAGTCGTTGACCAACCTTCATGATGGTGACGCCGATGGTGAAGTTATCTCCCCTTTGCCTGCATTTGACCGAGCGTCTGTCCTCCTGTTCCAGAGAGATCATCACCTCCTCCTCGTCATCGTACACCTCGAATATGTACTGGAAACGACAAAATCATGCTCCATCTTTAAGACAAAAAGATACGTTTTAAAGCGCAGAATGATTATTTACGGTCTCAAACAAAACATATATGTGCTGTATTGAAGGATAAGATAGTATTTTGTGCTATACTGAGTGAATGTGTGAGTTGGGATCAACGCCGCTTTGAATAGTATTCAAATTATTTCCCGGCGTGTCGGCTTAATGTGTCAAGAAAGCCCGAAGCGATGCAGGACGTTTACCACTTCGGTGAAACCCACGAGCAAGGGTATGGTGCTGACAATCTAGAAATATAATCGGGCCGAACCGGGATTCGAAGGATTTCTGTCGTGCCGGGCGCGCATCTCTGTACAGCGAATTGCAGCGCCTTAGTCGACTGGACCCCCGTGCCCCCTGTGATGTACTGCTACAGGTATAAGTTAGTTTAGGGAATACGATTAACATTTAGATTAAACCAGTGTTACACGAATCACTGGAAAACATACATTTCTAGCACGAGTGTCGGGAATGTGTAACAAGTCGACGGTCAAGTGCGTAGTCTGTCTCCAAGAGAACCAAAATCAACTCAAGTCTAGAATGACTTGGCAAGCTTGATTGGAAATCTGTAGGAAATAAGGATTGTTCTGGGCTTCATTTGGATTTTACTATTCTTATTTTGCAGATATATATTTTTAAATTAGATAACTTGGGACTAAATGTCACTTTGTGAAAATGCGCGACTCCCCAAATCGTCTCACCTGTGGGTTTTTCAGGAATGAGGCGTGGTTGCCACAACCACCCGCTCTCATGGGTCTCTTCCACTCCCCCCGGGTGGCGGTAGGGGTCCATGTCTTCTTCAGGGTGAAGAAGCGGGTGTTGATCATGTGACAGATATCGATCTGCGTGAAGTATCGGCAGAAGTCATCGAACGACATCCTAACAGAAAACAGTAATTATCATTTTATGACAGTTTAATTGGTGTTCACATTGAGAATTTGTCACTACAATCAGGAGCATGTGAACCGGCAAGTGTCGGAAGGGAACCGAGTCCTGATACACCTGTTTGGATCAGGTCGTGATTAGTACTGACTCCTTGCAGGCGGCGAGACGAGTAAAAGAAACTCAATAGAAACGGAAGATATTCTAGTTCGTTGTGTCCGTTCTTGGTTGTCAGTTCCATTGAGGAAGTCAGTCGTCTTGAGTCTACAGTTTACTTAAAACTCTTGATATGCGTGGCGGATGATCAAAACTATACATTTGTGAATTTGCTTAATGTAGGAGTCTTCCCTGATTACATAACTCTATCTGAATATATGACGTTAGAGAAAATGCTTTTCACAAAAAGTAAAACCACTCTACCAAAATTCTCCGTTCTCGTCGAATGTCAGCCCAAGGTCTTTCTTCTCCTTTTCGCTGACCTTCTGCCACTCCGCCGACCTGAAAGACAGCTGAGTGTCAGTCCTTGAATACAGACATTCAGCCCCCATTCGTGACCAACTCGTGGTATTCCGGGACAAGGTTACGGAAAGGGGCGAATGGTGACGAATGATTCAGCCCCATCGCCTGGATGACTTGGAAGAGGTGCCTTGTTAAACGGGAAGGATCACACGCGATGCACTGTGATTTTAAGAGCGCTTTGTGCGCCGCGCTAAGGGAAACATTACACATCTCAAAACCGTTGAAAAACGCATTTATATTATGAAAACAATATATTCTTGTTCCATTTATTTTATAACTGTTACATACAATACCGTAGTTGCAAAACATAAACTGATAAAATGCTAGAACCAAAGCGTCATGGTGCGGGGAAAATATGTACAGTAACTTTTTGTTTGAAATTATTGACACGCTTCCTACTTCTCAAAACACACAGGTGGATCCATGAGGGGTCCAGTGGGTCCGGACCTCGCCCCACCCCCCTTTGAAAACCAAATGTAGTATGTTGTTGTAGGCAGTAAAATTGACTGGGAGTGGATTTTGAGATTTTGACCCCTCCCTTTTAAAAATGGTGGATCCGCCCTTGACACTTATCACGCAACAATTGCAGTTGCTTTTTATTTCACTGATCAATAATGAGTTTGTTCAAATATGGTTGTTTCTGACTCATAAATATTGACATTTTGTTAATTTGGACTCAATCTCATTAAAATCAGATCTTAGTTCTCGCTACCGCTAAACAAAGATCTGAGAACATCCCATTACGGGTCACGTCAGAACTACCTTTCATCTGACTAATCAGAGCGTCGCTTTCCGGATCATGAAAGTGACAGTCGGGAAGCGATTTCTAATCATGCAACCTCGAAAACCTCGCCAAATTGATCTTACTTCTCGCTGCCGCTAAACAAACCTTTGAGGACATCCCATTACGGGTCGCGTCAGAACGACCTTTCGCGAACTTTGACCGACCACTGAAATGACTGACAAGAAGTCGACATCAGCCAATAAGAAAGCAGCTTTCTCGAGCTTTACGGCCTCATTACAAGCTGGCGACTTCCATTTTAGACAACGCTTGAAAAATATGGTGACAGTTCTCGATTAAAATTTGGAAAATTGAACAAACGAACAGTCCGAAATGTCATAAATATCGTTGAGATTGTATGGCAGTGCTTCCCACGTACTGTTCAACGCCTCCTCCGTTCAAATGTTTATCCCACGGAAGCGAGAGATAAATGATAATTTTGACGGAATCAGCCGTACGGGGCGTAACTGTCGTTCGGAATACCCAGTGTTAACGTTTTCGAGGTTGCATGATTAGAAAACTCATTCCGACTGTCATTTTCATAATCTGGTAAGCGACGCTTGATTGGTCGGATGCAAGGTCGTTCTGACGTGACCCCTAATGGGATGTCCTCAGATCTTTTTTTAGCGGTAGCGGTGACTAGGCTCTGATTTTGATGAGATTGCTCTGTTTGCAGTCTGCTACATCGTCTTGGCCTGTTCCACCTACCCATCGCTCCACGGTCCCCTCCACTCCACGCCACCCCAGGGGTTCCTCAGTCGGATCATCTGGATCTTCTCCCGATTAAAGAAGCTGAAGAGTCCGGTGCCCTTCAGGTGGACATTGCGGACATCTGTGACGCTGTAGGCGTGACCCTTCACCAAACCGATGCTGAGTTTCACCTCCATTTCCGCCGCCGACTTGGCCTGAACAGGGGGCAGACAGGTGAATGGACATTGGTCAACATGTCATTCAGTACTTTTACACATAGGTTCCATTTTATGTCATCGTCCTGGGAAATGTTTACATGAATATTTAGTCCCAGAAATAAAGTTAAATCTATTATTTGTTTGTTTGTTGTTTAACGCCGCACTCAGCAACATTCCCGCCACTATGACGACGATCTTTAAATAATCGAGTCTATACCAGACAATCTAACCTGGATCTTCACGGGTCAGTTATTTTATTTGTAAATATATATCCACAAAATATAAAATCCAAGTAGAGCCCATGACAATGCCTAATTTCAGAGTTGAGGCAATCTAGACTTGCCAAATCATTCTAGACTTGAGTTGGTCTGCTGTTTTAATTTTATTCTCTGGGGTGTGAGAGACAAACTAGGAGTGAGTGAGTGAGTGAGTTACGTTTAACGCCGCTTTAAACAGTATTCCAGTTATATCACGGCGTGACAAACTATGTAATGGTGTATAATATATCAGGTGAATAACTCACACAGTACATCAGAAGCCTTGCATGACACCAGATCAAGTCAAACTGCACTTTACAGCCATTTTATCTACAGCCAATGACAAAATTAACTGACCCCATTTAATTTAACTGGTCTTGTCTGGAGACAAGTCTTTAAGTGTAGTGAATCTTCGTTATATCGAAATACATCGAACCATGGGACGATTCCCATTACCCGTATTCCGAGAACTGCAAAGTATCGATAAAGTATCATCACGGTGGTGATAGGGAATAGGGATTAATGAGGAACATCGTCTAAAACGATATGTCGAGAAGATACGTTCGAGTTAACGAGGATTCGCTTTACACTTTAAGTCGATGATACCCGTCACACTGATACCCACTAGGGGCACGTGTGACCTATTCGTTTACAAGGCCTTGATTTTTTTGTTGTCCAGTGTGGGTCCGCGATTTGCTGTGAGTTCGAATATTATATATTCGGTTATGATAGTAGCTGTTTCACGACCCGTGACGACCCCGTGAAGAATAGTCCTTCAACAACCCATGCCGTAAAATGCCACTATGCTTGTAAGAGGGCACTAACGGGATCGGGTGGTCAGGCTCGCTGACTTGGTTGATGCATGTCATCGTATCTAAATTGCGTGGATCGATGTTCATGATGTCAATCACTGGTTTCTCTGGTCCACACTCGATTTTTTACATGTTACATATTTACATATAGATGGAATATTGCTCAGTGCGGCATTAAACAACAAACAAAACAAGAAAATCTATTACCCTTGGTTGATGCATGTCATCGTATCCCAATGGATTGATCTTCATGATGTCAAACACTGGATTGTTTGGCCCAGACTCGATTATTTACAGAGCACTGTCACAACAAACAAACAAACAAACAAACCTGCTTTACTTTGGCTTTCCAATCACACGAGGACGACACACGGTGATTTAACTGAAATACTGTTCAAAGCGGCGTACACCCAAACTGACTCACAGATTCCGACCACAACATCAGGTTGTCCGGTACTCACCACGATGGATGCACTCATGAGCGACCTGTGGTCCATGGCCTTGAGGAGGATGTCGAACAGCCTCATCCGCTTGTCCTCCGACCTATAGTCACTGACGTCCAGCCCCTCCCCCACCCCGCCCGTCATGTCCACCATGGCGTCTCGGGCCTTCCCCGCCGTCAGGGCCTCGTACGACCCGAACAACCTGCAACAGGGCGTGGTCACTCCATAACCGAGGCAAAGTTCACCTTGTCTGTTGCTTTAAAAATGTCAGCTGCAACATTAACTTTAAAATCCTGGGATGTTCTGCCCCACCATTAATAATAATAAGAAGAGAGATTCTTATCTGAGAGTTTCAGTATCATAAAAATCACATATTACGGAAATAAATTGTATTACGCGATCATTTACCAAGCGTATATATTGTTTATTTCTAATATTAGATATTTACGACACGACACGGGTGAGTGAGTATGGTTTTACGCTGCTTCTAGCAATATTCAAGCAATATCACGGCGTGGGACACCAGAAATGGGCTTCATACATTGTTTACGACACGAAAACACACGAGGGTAATACTATCTTTATCATATAATGTCATTCTTAAATTAATCGATGTTTAAGATGTAATTTCGCCTTTAAGAAGTAACTTCAGGAACCGCGTATGAATACAGTGTTTGAGTGAACCGTCTCATTCATCATAGAGTGCCAGATGATATGCGGCCATGTTTGTATACATAATCACCTACATACCCCCTATTTATACATATTGGGAACGTTAGTAAATAGTTCATTGAGCAAACAGACGTTGAATCGACGTAGGGAGAGTAAAAGTAGTTCCTTTTTTGGTGACCTAATTTGCATAAATATCGGATAATGAAACCAGGTTTATCAGATAGGATTATGGACCAATTCGCTACCAAGCTTCGTTTTCGAACAATTTCTATCGCTCCTATCAGTAATTTCCATTCAATTAGCTTCGCACATGACTATAACTTTATTGGATGGCTATTTGTCAGCATATATTCATTCAAATCGGACAAGCTAATCGTGGATAATTGTCAAATAAACTTATTTTGTTCCATATTGTATCATTATCATTGTACCATAGCTGTATACAGCCCAACACTTACTTTGCATAGGCCTTCTCCAGTAGAGCTGACCAGAATTCATTTCTTGACTTGGAGTGCATGAATATCAACCTGCCCTGTCTGAAAGATAAACAATTCACCAAATGTATGAAAGTAACATTGAGGTACACTGACGAGGTACACAGCCTACATAGTTACGAAATCTCGTCTTAAGCAAAAAATAGATATGTCTCAGACAAAATTTTCAACATCGTTCTCAATTATTTTTTTATGCATTCGGAACACACTTGGGGAGAGGAATCTTTGATTTGTGATATTATTATTTAAATTGATATCGTAAACAAGGACTGCTTCCGGTTTAGGCCGATGAAGATTTATTTCGTTCACACCTCGTGGGTAGGTAGTCATCTATCACAACGTCTTCCCATTGCCCACAGCGCCAGAACTTGAAGTGGAAGATACCGGCGTATTTGTTTCCTGGCGCCCATTCCTGATTCCTGTAATCTGGTACCACCTGAAACAAACACGACCAAAAGATAAAATACAAACTCTGACATTTCGTTCTTATTGTCATCCTGTTAACACAAACATGAAGACGGTTGTAAGGTATGACCGACATACATACATGTGGCACACCTGTACTAAACCCCATGCTGCTTCCTTCCATTACTCCATGGAGGCGCTATTTTTTTATTTTAAAATCGGTTATAAGAACTCAAAGACACCACAAAATCAGTTCGTGACACACGAAGAACTTTTATAAAAAAATAAATAAATGAATGAATTATATAAATAATAAACTAAAAAATAACGTTAATTGTTTTTCCTCACTGGCAAGAGTTAGTGAGTATGGTTTTACGCTGCTTTTAGCAATATTCCAGCAATATCACGACGGGGGACACCAGAAATGGGCTTCACACATTGAACCCATGTCGGGAATCGACCCCGGGTCTTCGGCGTGACGAGCAAACGCTTTAACCACTAGGCTACCCGACCGCCCCTCACTGGCAAGACTTAGATTCGTTACATTTGACTAATCGCCGAATGAGTGTCATCGTGCCCCGATTGCGTGTGTCCTTGCTCATGCTATCAACCACTGGCCCGCCTGGTCAAGACTCCCTCACTTACATGCTGCCATGTTAGAGCTTGACTATCTCCAACTGTGGCGTTATTCACTACATTCCTTCAAAATCAATTGACATCACCAGCAGTCAAATTGCTATTATTAATATGTCACCAACTATTTTTTACCCGTGAAAGTCCGGTAGAATAGATCTTCAGCACCCATGCTTGCCGTAACAGCGACTATGCTTGCCGTAACAGCGACTATGCTTGCCGTAACAGCGACAATGCTTGCCGTAACATGCGACTAACGGGGTAGGGTGGGCAAGATCACTGACTTGGTTGATGCATGTCATCGTATCCCAATTGCGTGGATCGATGCTCATGATATCAGTCACTGGATTGTCTGCTCCAGACTCGATTATTTCCAGACAGCCGTCATATAGCTGGAATATTGCTGAGCGCGGCGTTAAACAACAAACAAACAATTTTACCTTTTTCCAAAGCGTGGAATCCTCGGCGATACAGGCACAGGCCGCGACGAACCAGCAGTTGCCTAGGCTCCCCTGGGAGAAGTCATCAGCACTCGCCTTGTCTATGAAAAACCTTGGATCCGGCACAATATCCTGTAACGAGAAGTGAGTGAGTGAGTGAGGTTGGTTTAACGCCACTTTTAAAAGTATTCCAGTTATATCACGGCGAGTCGGCTTAATGTGTAAAGAAATCCCAAAGTGATGCAGGTCTCAGACGTTTACAACTTTGGTGAAACTCAAGAGCACGGATATGGTGCTGATAAACCTTGAAACATAATCGGGGCGAACCGGGATGCGAACCCACAATTATACTAGCGTAGCCAAAGGACTCAAGGATGCAGAGCGAGTTGCGTGGCTTAGACGACTGGGCCGCCCCCTCCCCTACGCATCAGCGGGGACTTTCTCAACAATCAGGCATTACATGTCAAGTACATTGTCGTCATCATGACGTACTGACGCATGACGTTCACGTTGCGACGTCATGCTGTACATATGCTACTTCGTATACCGTTGGTTGACCGGTCTCTAGTACTTCATGCTTGGGGTAATCGTCGCGAAGCTAGGGATGCGATGGCCAGGTTCTCCGATCTGCCTGATTCGTGTCATCGTACACCGATGGCGTGTATCGTTATTCGTGCTCAATCCCTAGTCTGTCTCACAGTCCCCGTCATACCAAAAGACGTAAAAAGATGGTACTTGTTGTTATCCTGTCTGTAGCTCGGCATTAAGGGGCTAATACAAGGACTGGTCGGCTCGGACTCAGTATACTGTGTCTGAGTGGGGTATTCATGTTAAACTGCGGCATGGTATCTCGGTGAGCTAGCACTATAAATCGGCATCAGTCCGGACTAGTACAAGCAGCCACACACACACGTGCATGCACGTCGCTATATAAGTGCAATAATCTTGGACGCGACGTTAAACCCCATTTCACCTCACCTCACCTCACAGTCCCTGAACCATATTATTTTCCTTTTCGCCCACCCCTTTCTGAAATGCAAAAGCCCTAAATGAAGCAAGTCTAGATTTTACTCAGGTTCTGAATCTCCCATCTCATTTGGGCTCCTTTTCAGTGATTTGTTTCCATCAAAATAATATATTTTCAGAGTCGAAGCGTTAGACTGGCTCAGTACCCACTAGGTCTGGACTCGCAGGTCGCTGTGACACACTGTGTTGATTTTTTGCGCAAAACAACGTTTATTCATTCATTAATAGACTCGGGAAAAGTGTTCAACACAATGTAGCGAATTATATTAATTAAATAGATATTATATTACCGATACCTCTCTCTCTAAACAGACATTAAATTTTCATTCCTTATCATGTAGACGAAAATACCTAGAATTACGCCAACTGTATAATCCCAGGTCCAACACTGGCTCAGTGTATTTTCTGGGATGCAATTCTCTCAACTCTAGATCCAGGCGGTCTTGAATTGGCCAAAATCTTTTATTCTGATACGATACCTGGGTGCGTACAGAACTGAGGAGACATGCATAGAAGGTCACGTCAGATGAAGCGTCTTATCACCTAATCAGCGTCGATATATATTTTCGGAACAAGAGCGAAACGTTCATTCCAGCATCCAGATTTCTGTATCTCGAAAACGAGCCTACACGACCTTTCCCGAATGTTCATAATGAAGGCCGCGCCGTTATATTGTTGTGGACATAATTATTAATACACCCTGTCGTTTTTTAGCTTCATGTCATCTACACCCTGTATGTCTAGGGAGTGCCATCGAGGGCATATTTGTGTCCTGCGAGGGTTTTCTTTTGTTAAAATCCAAATATCCGAATTGAGGTTAAGGGAAAATGAAGCCAAATCGATTTAGACAGTTGCCATCTGATCGACTCAGCCACCCACGCACAATTCGTTCAGACTACGGGGTCAAAGGTCGCTCTTAAAGATTCACGTGACGCGACCTTCTGTGCAGCTGTCCTCAAATTTTAACGCAGAGAGGTGTCATATCGGTGTAAAAGATGGGATGTTTATGACATTGTGAATTAACGCCCAACATCCGTATATTCTGATACAGTAACACTCTCCTTGCATTAATTAATTAATGGTGAGAGAGACGTGTTTGTTTGTGAGGATAATATATGTTCTTATTTTGTTTGTTGTTTAATGCCGCACTCAGCAATATTCCATCTATATGTAAATATATAATATGTAAATAATCGAGTGTGGACCAGAGAAACCAATTATTGACATCATGAGCATGGATCCACGCAAATGGGTTACGATGACACGTTCAACCATGCAGCGAGCCTGACCACCCGATCCCGTTAGTCGCCTCTTACGACAAGCATAGTCGCCTTTTACGGCAAGCGTGGTTGCTGAAGACCTATTCTGTACCAAGATCTTCACAGGTATAGGGTAATAGTGAAGTCCCAGCATATATGTCCTAATTCCGATAGAAAAGGAAGGTCTTCGGCAGAATCTTTTTTCGTCCATTAAATATGCAAAGTTTAAGAAATAAGGAATAACAGTACAAAGTCAGTGCAAAGTTCGGTTTGGGTAACGTGTTATTTCTTACATGTCCCCCAGAAAATCAATATCGTCAAAAAAGCATTTGTGCCATACTACCTAGAGTATGTCTGAAGCTAAAACTCTGTTATGATCGAGTGCTTTTTTGGTTGGTTTGATGTTTTACGCCACACTCAGCAATATTCCAGCTATATGACGGCGGTCTGTAAATAATCAAGTCTGGACCAGACATTCCAGTGATTGATATCATGAGCATCGATCCACGCCACTTGGATCGATGACATGCTTCAACCAAGTCAGCGAGCCTGACCATCCGATCCCGTTAGTCGCCTCTTACGACAAGCATGGTCGCCTTTTACGGCAAGCATGGGTTGCTGAAGACCTATGATCGAGTGAGAAAAGGTTACAAGTCCGATAACGTTATTAACCATAATAAAAAGTTATCCAATAATTTGGAATTTGAATTTCCCTATTGCAATAGCTTCCTTAACATACACTACTATGAAACACATCAAAACTATCGTTACATGTAAATTTTCGTTACTCCCATAACCGATTTCCTTTACAAACAACTGTCGCACGTGACGTTTTGAAAACGTTTGACTGGATGTCAATTGGTTCGAAACAGAAACATGATACAAAATACACAAATATGAATATCAGTGTTGGTGTTGCGTTACTATTTTGTCTGAGTGTGTAAACACCGCCTCTCTTCCACACTTCCCTCTGAGGCACAGTGCCAAGTAGGCCGAGGCTAGACCCTTTCCATTACCGGCCTCCGTCTTCGCACCTGATTTACGCCAGTCAGGGTTAATTGAGAGGTGGAAATGGGTATTCACGTTGATGTTGACTGGGCATGAGACATAGAAACAAACACACTGGGAGGTCTACTCTACGGACACTGGGGCCAGCCGTAGGCCTATATACCGCCAGTATCCACGTCCACCTGGTGGTAGGTGTATGTCGTCGTGTCAGCAGACGTTGTTGATGCAGAGGTAGTAATTACAGTTCTTGTGAAGATTCCGGGTTAGACAGGCCCCACCAACGTCGGAGAGGCGGCTAAATGGGTTGGTGGTCAGTTTCGGTTATTTTGATTGCGTGTCCAATTACCCCGACGGTGGAGGGCTGCTCATAATATCAATCATTGGTTTGTCTGGTCCGGACGTGATTATTTACAGGTGTCATGATATAAATAGAATATTACTTCTTGAGAGGCATTTAGAAGTTGGAGTCCTAAGTAGTTGGTTTGTTGTTTAACGCCGCACTCAGCAATATTCCAGCTATATGACGGCGGTCTGTAAATAATCGAGTCTGGACCAGACAATTCAGTGATTAATATCATGAGCATCGATCCACGCAATTGGGATCGATGACATGCATCAACCAAGTCAGCAAGCCTGACCACCCGATCCGGTTAGTCGCCTTTTACGACAAGCATAGTCACCTTTTACGGTAAGCATGGGTTGCTGAAGACATATTCTACCCAGGATCTCCACGGGTCTGAAGGAGTCCTAAGTAAGGATAAGAAAATGGATGAATAACTTCTTTTTAACAATTCCAAATATTATTTTAAATAAAGAAGTTGTTCATCCATGTACCCTATCCTTTCTTAGCCAGAATGTTGATGACTGTGGCGTTAAACAACAAATAGCAGAATCAATCAGTGTGGTTGTAGTCATAATTAACGAACGAGATAAGTTTAACGACACTTTCTCCAGTATTGCATTCATATCACAGGTGTCAGCTTGGTGTCGGAGGTAAGCCCGTGTCGATGCATGTCTTAGACGTTTATCAATTTGCTGATATGATGCTTACCAAGGGGGAACGTGTCAGCTCGCGATGGGATTCGAACCAACGATTAGCGGATCCTTGACGGCTTTGGGCCATTTTCAAACTAGTTACTAACAGTTTTCTTTTCTCTTTAAAACATATCATCTTTAAGTTTTCCACAAACGTGTCCCATTTGCTAATCCCTGAATCCCGTACACAAAACTCAAAAGCACATGTAAAACTTCACTCTGCATTGGCAGAATACCAACCACAGACGAAAAGCTATAGAACACGTTCCTAGGTCATAAGAAGGTGAGGCTGAAGCAAAATTACTGACAAAATATGGAAAGAACATAATATATACAGGAAATTTTAACATACATCATTTTTAAAAAAAGATTTTATTTGCGTCCCGCAAACCACACTACTGAGTCCGGAATACGGTCTAAATAGACCCCGTATCCTGCGTCCCAAAAAGGGGATGAAAGCCTCACTGGTCTAATGAGTGAGTGAGTGTGTGAGTTGGGTTTAACGCCGCTTTTAACAGTATTCCAGTCATATCACGGCGTGTCAGCTTAATGTGGGAGGAAAGCCCGAAGTGATGCAGGTCTCAGACGTTTACCACTTCGGTGAAACCCACGAGCACGGGTATGGTGCTGACAAACCTAGAAACATAATTGGGGCGAACCGGGATTCGAACCCACAATCAGAGGTTTCTGGCGTGCCCAAGGGACGCAACTCTGCACAGCGAATCGCGGCGCCTTAGACGACTGGGCCACCCGTGCCCCCCTACTGGTCTAATGAACTCCATGGCGGTGTCTGTAAATTAGTTTCATTATGATGTTTACCTTCGGCCTCTTCCAGACAATATCTGCCGGCGCCGGGCGGCTGTAGAACAGAGAGGACCCAGACGGGGGGAACTCGCCGTCCAAAAACAGCGCATTCTTCTTCACACACTTCCGTTTCAGCTTCCCGTACTTCTGTCCCTTCCGAGGCACTGCCGTGCTGCTGGAAGCCATTCTGAAAGAAAATGAACCATAGAAATGTTTTTTTGTTAATTTATCTCTCACTTTTATTGTTATGTGATTTCAGGACAGTGGGATGGTCGATGGAAAAAACCCGTTTTGTTATGTAACTTTTTCTTCCTTTGTGAGATCATCTCCCTTAATTTGAACAAATACAAGCTCCATTCCAGCGCTAGACACCTTCGTTACACTCTCGGTAATATCGTTACCATCCATGTGGGCGCGGCCATTACTTTTTGTTTGTTTGTTGTTTCACGCCGTACTCAGCATTATTCCGGCAATATAACGGTGATCAATAAATAATCGAGTCTGGACCAGACAATCCACTGATTGACATCATGACCATCGATCCACGCAACTGGGATCGATGACATGCATCAACCAAGTCTGACAACCCGACCCCGTTAATCGCCTCTAACGACAAGCATAGTCGCCTTTTACGGTAAGCATGGGCTACTGAAGACCTATTCTACCCCGGATCTTCACGAGTCGAGCGGCCATTCCTAGAATCTTGAAATTGGCCCTCTAAACCCAAATGTAGTAACGTTTATACTTTTGTTTATGTATTTGGGAATGCCAAAGTTAATAGTTAATAGTTAATTTTGAAAATGTTTACGACTGACCATATTTCCCAGATGAATTTTCCTTTTTTGTTTGTTTGATCAGATTAGTTCAAGATTGCAGACGGAAAATCAACCAACTTCCCCCCTTACATTCTTACTACATCAAATACATGATAGTTGCAATGAAACAAGTTCTAACTGACAAACAAAGAAAATAATTTAGTAGGGGGAAGAGTATTCGGCGTCACGGTAGTCATCAGTTGTTTGTAAACATAACGGTCAGTTGGCTACTCCAAGCATGGATGTAGCCACCTATCACAGTAGGGAGCTTTGACTGGTATCAGCTATGGCATCATTCGTCACCACTCGCCCCTTTCCGTAACCTGCAAGAAGACTCGTCCCCCTCTCGATGAATGTCATGTGCGAAAATACGACAAACCAATCAGAATGCGCGTATGATTTCGAGCTCTTTGTCAAATAATCCCTCAGAAATAATTTTTGATTTTACATATGTCTTGCATCTAAAAATATACCCAAGACACAGTTAAATGTGTTCAATCATACTGTATAATTCCGCACGTCCCGATGTCCTTTAAATTGCATCAGCAAAATAAATATTATATGGGGAAATATATGTGAACCATTACGCAACGAGTTGACAATTGTTTTAGGTATGCTCGTTTGCGCTAAGACGGAACCTAGTCGCAAAAATGGCCACGAGAGGGGCACGAGTCGCTAATCGGCTTGTCCCGGAATACCACGAGTTGGTCACGAATGCGATGGCGTAGAGAGCTCCGCGAACGGGATATGGCTGTAGGGAGCTTGGAGAAAATACAGGTACGATTTCTGGGTCAGCGTTGATGCCTGAATATCGCATCGGCTGATTTGGTATATTGCCAGGGTTCTTGTCTAAAACGTCATTAGTATTATAATGTCAATATATATTTTCAGTCGGAGGAGAGGATCCATATCATAGCACGGGACCGTAAATAATGATTTCTCGCCAGGGATAATCTGACAAAAAACAAACGGTTTCAGATAATACTGGAAAGATGTAAGTTTGCCAGAGATTGTTTACTTAATGGCCATTTGTGTACACCGAAACAATTTCAGAAGAAACCTCCAACAAAATAGTGTTTCTAACACAAGTCCCAGTCCCCCAGTATATAAAATGGTCGGACCCACAACTACCAAGCACAAAACACATGAACATGCTTCTGAACGAAATAAAGTAAAGCTGCTTCTATTCTGGTATACCATTACGTGTGATCCTGAACATGTTCTGTGCTTTCCCAACATGTGTAGTTTGTGCATACGGGGATGTGAATACTGTCGGCACTTGTTACACTTGGTTGGCTGGTTTGTTGTTTAACGCCGCACTCAGCAATATTCCAGCTATATGACGGCGGTCTGTAAATAATCGTGTCTGGACCAGACAATCCAGTGATTAACATCATGAGCATCCATCGATCTATGCATCTGATTTGGTTTGGTTGGTTGGTTTGTTGTTTTACGCCGCACTCAGCAATATTACAGCTATATGACGGCGGTCTGTAAATAATCGAGTCTGGACCAGACAATCCAGTGATTAATATCATGAGCATCGATCCACGCAATTGGGATCGATGACATGCATCAACCAAGTCAGCGAGCCTGACCACCCGATCCCGTTAGTCGCATCTTACGACAAGCATAGTCGCCTTGGGTTGCTGAAGACCTATTCTACCCCGGATCTTCACGGATCACATGTAAGAGTAGACTGGGGAATGTGAAACTTGAAACATGAACTACTTCCAAAGAGTGTTAATGCATCATCAGTTGTAAGCAGTATACTTATTGGTGACAAATTACTTAAACAAAAGAGTATTTGCCTTCGGGTGGGTTCAGGACCGCTCCTCAGAGCTGCCCAAACAACACGACTACCGCAAGTCGCAAAGAAGACTTACCACTGATGCCACCTCATATCACCTCTCCAAGAAGAGGAGAATGTAACTGTAGTATGGAGGATTTGTCGGAGAAAATAAATTATTTAGTACGGAAGTCCGCTACCTCGTCAGAAAGACGGATTCAGCATAATGCATGTATTTCTCCAAAACCTTTGATCCACTGCAGCACTTTCTGATAAACTTTGTTTTGAAGAACAATCGAATAACCGGTAAAGTTCTAATATGTTTAAGTCAATGTACTCGATGTTGAAATCTTGTGTAAATACAGAACTTGATTAAGCAATTGTTTCAATTGTTGGGTGGGGACAAGGCAAGGCTGCACGATAAGTCCAACAATGTTTTCCTATTTAGTTAACGAATATATTGTTTACTCATTAACTATAGGTGAACACGCATGCAAAGTTTCAAAAGTATTAACAGGATGACTCCAGTCTCAGTACCGTTTTCACTTGCTCTTTTATAAACAAAAGAAATATTTCAATTAAAAACATAATAATGTCATCACAAGGCCAATATTACCATGGAGATATGTTGAAGGTTGTTGTATGTAGGTTTGGGAAGTATGGTGGTGTGGCGGGGCTAGCTTGTCTCTATTGCTGGCATGTACAAAGTCAACTTGACATTTGTAAACCAGCCTAAAATACATAGTGTCTAACTAACTTCAAATGTCAAATGTCAGGGAAAAGGGACAGATCGAGTCACACGTTCATCGGTTAAAGGACCCTGAACCTGTTACAGACCTTGTGTCACTGTAATATGTCATGTGTTACCTTTAAAACATTGCCTCATGACAAGTCTGATAATTTCCAATATCTTGTGTGCTGAAGGTAAGAAATGTTAACTTTAACACAAAGACGAGTAACACTGGTAACAAGTTGGACAAATTGTATTGGAAAGATCATTTAATCACATTTTTAGAATCATTATACAAGGAAGACGCCTGCAATGAAATATTTGATGTTATCACTGATACAGAGAGGGCTGAGATCCTCACAGATGTGTTACACCAGCGTGGTGAATGCTTCAGGAAGAGGGAGAAATATGTCCATAACTTAAAGCAGCCTGTTTGGTGGGATGAAGAATGTGAACATTAAACAACAATTTTCTTTTAAGCTGTAGAGTGAATTCAAGAAAAGCAATACCAATTCTGACTTTCGGGTGTATCGTAAAGGGAAAAAACCGTCTATAATCAGCAAAGCCTCAGTGATACTATGTTCGTTATTGCTACGACGGGTGGCTGAAACGTTCCGAGCATCACCACAGAGGATGTACAGTACACCCTTAGCAGTTTGAATGCATTAAGTACAATACTTGCCATGCTTTCATGGCGTATTTCAACCGATACGAACACCCGCGTGGTCTAGTAGTAGAGCGTCGATAGCAGGAGGTCGAGGTTTCGTATTCGATCCCCGGCCGCGTCATACCAAGAAGACTTTGAGCTGTAGCATGGTATCTCAGTGGGCTAGCACTATAGCGCGGAAAAGTTTAAAAAAATAAAATGATATAATAATGGATGATCGACTATTCTCTACACGTCTCGTACATTGCGATTTTTTTCTGTATATAATGTGCAGGTGTGTCGTGTGTTGCTACCTGTCAAACATTTTCGGATCGTCCATAGCTTGACCTGCGACCACTTTCCACAAGTGCGCATTTTCAGCATATTTGTGTCTTCTAGTACATTCGACCAGCAGGGGCACGGGTGGCCTAGTCGTCGAAGTCGCTGTGCAGAGTTGCGTCCCTTGGGTACGCCAGAAACCTATGATTGTGGATTCGAAATCCTGTTCACCCCAATTATGTGTCTAGCTTCATCAAGCACCGTACCCGTGCTCGTGGGTTTCACCAAAGTGATAAACGTCTTAGATCTGCATCATTTCGGGCTTTCCTCCCACATCAAGCTGACACATCATATAACTTGACTCCTGTTCAAAACCACACTCACTCACATGTTGGTGGTCATCGGTCAACAGCACCACCACTTACATTTCCTATATTACCTATGATTGGTTTGACTAGCTTCTGTTGATGTTTGTATATAAAGAAGTAAACGTAGCTTGTGAGTGTATGTCTGGTTTGACTAAAGGCGAATTTATTACTGCTACTGTGTCTCTTGAATACATTTCGGGGCAATGGGGTAGCCTAGTGGTCATATCATTCATTCGTCACACCGAAGCCCTGGGTTCGATTCTTCACATGGGTACAATGTGTGAAGCCCATTTCTGATGTTCCCTGTCATGATATTGTTAAAGGCGGCGCAAAACCATACTCACTCACTCTCACTAGATTATATTTCTTACAGTACTTAAGAAGAAATAATAATCGTATTTGTTTTGAATATCAAGTTCGGAGTTATTTTATATCACGTACAGACTACACCGCCAAAAATAACCTCATGGTCGTTCTCTGGTCTAAATACAGACCGATGCCGTATAATTTGGCAGTACTACAAACAACTCTGGACAGGAAGCTAAGTCAGTTTGAGATAAACCCGAAGGTTTTCTCTCGCCGAGTACATGTGAAGTTTATATGCTGGAGGCGGATTGAGTTGCCATGATTAACACAACCCACCTGTGATGGCCGTCAGCTAATGTGTCTGTATACACAGTTTGATCAAACACGTGTGGCGACTTCAAGCATTCTTATAATGTAAACAGGAAGGTAAATAAGCATATTTACTCAAACGTGTGTAAAGACAACTCCGGATGTAACGAAGTCGGATACACCTCATCTTCCTGAGGCAAGGGAGTTAACTGGCTATAAAAGTCCCAGTTTCCACCTTTGCCGAACTTGGTCGGAATTTCTGGGTTCGATCGTAGCGCCACCAGTGGCTATTACGAGTTATGTCCCTTCTATGTCCCTCCTATTGACAATCAGATTCCACCTCTCGCATATTTTGTTTGTTTGTTTGTTGCCTACCGCCGCACTCGGCAATATTCCAGCTATATGACGGCGGTCTGTAAATAATCGAATCTGGACCAGACAACTCAGTGATTGACATCATGAGCATCAATCCACGCAATTAGGATATTATGACATGCATCAACCAAGTCAGCGAGCCTGACGACCCGATCCCGTTAGTCGCCTCTCACATGTCAATATATACCACGTAATGAGGTGTTTGAGTATATATCACCCTCTTCCGTTTGATCGTCAGTTTCCGATTTAGTTGATTTTACAGACAGTTCTTCCCTGACTCTTCTGGAATCTCACCGAAGAGAAAGTCCAAAGGTATCAGGAATGGTTATCCTACGTGCAATAGTTGTTTGCACTCTCAAGCCCTCTGTTATTCGCGGCTGCCCCCTGTTATCACATCGTCTCTCAACACCGTCTCCCCCAAGCAGCATCTACTGCTGACAACAGGTCGTCAGGGGTTTCACAATTCCATGCCTCGTTACACACCCGTATACATGGTTCAGAGGGTTATATGTGAACAAGTAGGAAGGCATCAGCCCTTGCCCCCCCCCCCAAAAAAAATTGTTTGTGTATGCATTGTCGGTCAATCCTTATACGGGCGGAAGTCCTACCAACAAGTACGTTAAACCTCGGAGAGTACACTTGTTAAAGTGCGTTCGTTTGAAAGTTTCATCACGAAATTTAATAGAAAGGACATATTCATGCAACGGCTCACAATGATTTCGTTTCACAAAAACAGAAATTTCATTCCGTCTACGAAACAGAAATTTGATTCGGCATAAAAAACAATTAATTCTGTATACAAAAACATAAATTTGATTCTGTTTACAAAACAACAATTTGTATTGTGTACAAAAAAGTAATTTCATTCCGTATTTAAACCATCAATTTCACTTGTATATAAACCATCAACTTTCTTTCCTGTACTCTCCTCAAATTGATTTCGTATGCAAAACGTCATTTT
This sequence comes from Haliotis rufescens, assembly GCF_023055435.1. Lineage (NCBI taxonomy): Eukaryota > Metazoa > Mollusca > Gastropoda > Lepetellida > Haliotidae > Haliotis > Haliotis rufescens. Next base: position 11,958,107 of record NW_025964383.1, read on the forward strand.
GATGTGGCATCATGCGACAGAAAAGCCTAAATAAATAGAAAATCGCCCCCTTACCTCTCTCCCGTTACACCAGACTTGCTCCTAGCTTAGAACGAGATGCACGTGCAAGGCGTGACCTGAGCAGCTGGCAACAAGATTTGTACAGGGAATGAAAGATTTACAACATCGTTTCTGTCACGTGTACCTAGGCGGCACGGCCTAGGCGTGCAGCATGGTGAGATGCACAAAGTAGAGCAAGACATTGATCGCAGTTTGACTTATTCCCTTCCCGTAACATGTGCACAGTGTACTGATGTAAGCACACCATCGCAAGCTTTCCAAGGCCGTGCATCTGAGACTGGGTGATAGCCTACATAAACACTCTCGGTGACTGTAGAATGTAATCATACGATCACGGTTATTCGAAGTCAAATACCACGTGAAATCAAAGATATAGATGCAGAGTGGAGAAGACTTCTCATGCACACAACTTCAAATGCTACGGGAAATGAAAACCTGTGAGAATATTTACTGGTAATATAACTCGATAACTTCACCAAGCCAAAGTTACAGGTTTGTTTTAGTTGTTTGTTTGTTTGTTTATTGTTTAACGCCGTACTTGGTAATATTCCAGCTATATGATGGCGGTCTAGACATAATCGAGTCAGGTCAAGACAATTCAGTGATTGAAATCATAAACATTAATCTACGCATTTGGTTTGGTTTGTTTAACGCCGCACTCAGCAATATTCATGCTATATGACGGCGGTCTGTACATAATCGAGTCTGGACCAGACAACCCATGGTCAGCGATTAATATCATGAGCATCGATCCACGCAATTGGGATATGACATGCATCAACCAAGTCAGCGAGCCTGACCACCCGATCCCGTTAGTTACCTCTTACGACAAGCATAAAAGTTACAGGTATTATTGGGGAGGCGGGGTAGCCTAGTAGCTAGACCGTTCGCTCGTCACTCGCGCACAGGTCCTGGTTCAATTCCCTGCAATGTGTGAAGCCACTTTCTGGTGCTTCCTCCCCTCCTGATAGCCTGTCACTCACAAGTAAGACATGAGCCAGAAAAGTGGGGATAGGATGAACAACATGGCGTCTTTGTATGAAATCTGAAAGTCAGCAAACACTCCATCTATTCACGAGACTAATCATATTAAGTGGGGCGTGAATTTTCTTTTACGCAACAATCAGGAATATTCAAGTTACACCACAGCGGCCTGTATCTAATCGAGAATAGGCCAGAAAAACCGATGGTTGATAGCACGAGCATCCACCCACGCTGACTGTTAGAAAATCATGCAACCTATTGACCTATATCAGTCGGCTCTGACGCGGGCGTGGTCAACCTTGTACATTTTGCTTTGCTGTCCCGGAGTATCCAAGGGGGTTCCCAATGGTAAATCGACCCGTGAAGATACCGGGGTAGAATGGTCTTCAGCAACCCACGCTTGCCGTAAAAGGCGACTTTGCCTATAGTAAAAGGCGACTAACGGGATCGGGTGGTCAGGCTCGCTGACTTGGTTGATGCATGTCATCGATCTCAATTGCGTGGATTGATGCTCATAATAGTAAGCATGGGATTGTCTGGTTCATATAGCTGGAATATTGCTGAGTGCGGCGTTAAACAAAAAAACAAACAAACAACCAACCCAATGGTAAATCGAAGATGCTCGCTGTACTTCAACGCACAGTTCGACGAGTTTAAACGGTTATGATGCTACGAGCACGTACATGTATCTCAGTTTCAGACACATGTAAAAATATAAATACCGAATACTTGAAATGTTTGTTGTTCCTTTCGTCATGGTAATGAAGTTAGTTCTTCACGGGGTTCGCCAACACAACAGGAAGGCCTCCAGGAACGCTTTGATTTGTCTGCATAGGAAGTATGGACTAGTGCACTGATAACACAACAACGGGTGCGTCTGGAGTCCTAAATCTGTGCTCAACATAATGGGATTGTGCTCTGCACCTCACGACAACGTGTCTGATCGATGGAACTTGGTGAAAGCGTCAACTACTTTAAGTTAATCTTTCAACGATTAGACGCTAAACATTGTGCATACGGTTCGTTCCCCAGGCCACGTTATACCAAAAGGCGCAAAAAGATGGTTCTGTGTTGTTACCCTGTCTGGCGGTCGGCATTAAGGGGATACAACGGACCGGTCGGCTCGGAGTCAGTATACTGTGTCTGAGTGGGGTATCCATGTTAAATTGCGGCATGGTATCTCAGTGGGATAGCACTATGAAACCGGCATTAGTCCACAACGCACACAAAATGTATATGCTTACTATATATACAAACAAGTGTACACGGGTAGGGAATGTATATTTAAAAAACTGGTTAGGTTTAGATCTATACATTGGTCATCTTTCATCTTTTATCTCAAGACAGGACAAGAAATATTCCCTGCTGAGACAGCCCATGATCCATATACTAACAACTACATGCCAAGTGTATCTGTTTCAGTGGCGGTGGCGGTACCATTATTTCAGATAGATGAGGATCCAGAGGATGAATTTCATTTTGTTAGAGTTTGTCCAGTTCATAAAAGTATACGAGAACAGTATCTCCATGTGAAGTGTATCCACAATGTTCTCTGCAGTCCTTTGCTAATCTTATGTCTTCACAAAATAATATTATTATTGAAAGCTACAATTAATTGTCGATTAAGGCATCATGTGACGTCTAGACAGGCTACTTCAACGTGTAATATAAAAAATACAACTTTTTTCTCGGTGACAGTGATCCGTGTGGTTAAATGTTAATGTCATATACATATACATGACCAACTTCATATTCTAATCCTGTTATACTATATTATTCTTGTATAGGGGCCTCTGGCCTCACGTACACAAATAAAGAATTGGAGTGAGTGGGTGAGTTTGGTTATACGCCTCTTTTAGCAATATTCCAGCAATATCACGGCGGGGACGCCAGAAATGGGCTTCACACATTGTATCCATGTCGGGATTCGAACCCGGGTCTTCGGAGTGACGAGCGAACGCATTAACCACTAGGCTACCCGACCGCCCCTAAAGAATTGGAAAAAGGGCAGATATACCAGCGACATCCGAGAACTAGCAATTCGCAGTCCTGACCATCAGACCCATTTAGCCTGCTCTAAAGACAAGATTGGTGACCCATTTTAACCCGGGACCCAAAGGAATAGACAAGAAAAGAATGAACTATGTATGTCAATTTTTACGAACAGTGCATTTTCGAAATTCGTTAATGTTATTATTGAACTGGAGCAATGAAGCGGTTCCCGGCCGAGAATGTAGTTTCTACTGTAGGAATGTGCGCATTCCAGACATATCATCATTTCTACCCACCGATAACGCTCTGTAAAATGCACCGACCCTCCTTTGTCCCATGATAAACCACACACACATACACCATGACATGGCGATACACCTGCTGGAAGGGTTACAACGTAATGAAATGTTTTCGGAAAAGAAACCTTCGCGTACTCAATATTCACTCTATGAATTCACGTTTAGCGTAATGCAAAGAGTTTATTTCCAATATATTACAAATGTAACGAAGTGAGACTCAAATAGATTATCTGTCTGTCTGCAAGGGACGTAAAACAAGCGCGTAGCTTACCGTATCTTTCTGGCGCACAAAAAACTACCCCACCCTGTCCGGGGAACACAGAAAAAGCTTGTCCGATAGATTAGTCTTCATAAGGTAGACATTCATCTAATTATATATCCCGACACAGCGTCCGCTTCTGTACACATTTGTTTTTGCCTTAACGCCGCACCGTGACTATGTACGTAATTGAATTTGAACCATACAAACCAGTGATTGATATTATGAGCAAAGTCCCAGGCAGTCGGAGTACGATACCATACAGTCAACCCAGCCACCGAGCCAGACCAACCGATTATATTTAATATGTCGCCTCTTACGCCATAAGGAATGTTCATAAGTGATCAGCCACATTATGTCCGATATATCCCGACTGTCCCTTAGTTCGAATCCTGGATTAACTTAGATTATGATCCTTCCTTGGTTTGTCAAAACCATACCCGTGCTCATGGCTTTCCCCAAAAGTGACAAAAGTCTATAGCCTGCATCACTTCGAGCTTTCCTCCCACTAAAAGCTGACACGCCCAGATATAACTGACATATTGTTCAAAACGAGTTTAAACCAAAAACGCTCACCAAACAACCCCGCATCTTCTGTTACCAATGCATCCAAACCTATAAGAACCATGTCTCTATCCTTAAAAAGTAGCTGGGACAACCTGAACGGAATATTGCTGACTGGCATAAAACAACATTGAGTCACCCAATTTGAACCAGTTTGAATGTGGCGCTCCTTTACAAAATCCTAATTCTGACATGTATTTCGAGCCGTTATAGATACATGGGGTTCACACCAATTAGCATGGGAGTTGTCACTGTAGACAAACATGATAGAGAGCTGGCTCTCGCTGAGACTTAGTCCGCCTGGCTACCTCTTCCGGGATCATCCTGAGGAATGTAAACATGCACTGCCGTGTCAGGCAAACACAGGTCATGTTTATGTGCACGGTTTCGTGTTTTACAACACCGCAGCTCGAGTTGCACTAACACGGCGCAACATCTTCATCTTTCAACGTCTCTCGACCCCGTCCTGTGAAGATACCAGGGCGCCTTTGTACAAAACAACGTCTCCCGACCCCGTCCAGTGAAGAAATCAGGGTGCCTGTACAAAACAACGTCTCCCGACCCCGTCCAGTGAAGAAATCAGGGTACCTGTACAAAACAACGTCTCCCGACCCCGTCCAGTGAAGATACCAGGGTACCTGTACAAAACAACGTCTCCCGACCCCGTCCCGTGAAGATACCAGGGTGCCTTTGAACAAAACGTCTCCCGACCCTGTCCTGTGAAGATACCAGGGAGCCTTTGAACAAAATGTCTCCCGACCCCGTCCCGTGAAGATACCAGGGCGCCTCTACAAAACAACGTCTCCCGACCCCGTCCTGTGAAGATACCAGGGCGCCTTTGTACAAAACAACGTCTCCCGACCCCGTCCAGTGAAGATACCAGGGTGCCTGTACAAAACCACGTCTCCCGACCCCGTCCAGTGAAGAAATCAGGGTGCCTGTACAAAACAACGTCTCCCGACCCCGTCCAGTGAAGAAATCAGGGTGCCTGTACAAAACAACGTCTCCCGACCCCGTCCCGTGAAGATACCAGGGTGCCATTGTACAAAACAACATCTCCCGACCCCGTCCCGTGAAGATATCAGGGTGCCATTGTACAAAACAACGTCTCCCGACCCCGTCCAGTGAAGATACCAGGGTGCCATTGTACAAAACAACGTCTCCCGACCCCGTCCAGTGAAGATACCAGGGTGCCTTTGTACAAAACAACGTCTCCCGACCCCGTCCAGTGAAGATACCAGGGTGCCATTGTACAAAACAACGTCTCCCGACCCCGTACCGTGAAGATACCAGGGTGCCTTTGAACAAAACGTCTCCCGACCCTGTCCTGTGAAGATACCAGGGAGCCTTTGAACAAAACGTCTCCCGACCCTGTCCCGTGAAGATACCAGGGTGCCTTTGTACAAAACAACGTCTCCCGACCCCGTCCCGTGAAGATACCAGCTAGGTGCCTTTGTTCAAAACAACGTCTCCCGACCACTTCGGTGAAACCACGAGCACGGGTATGGTGCTGACAAACCTAGAAACATAATCGGGGCGAATCGGGATTCGAACCCACAATCAGAGGTTTATGGCGTGCCCAAGGGACGCAACTCTGCACAGCGAATCGCGGCGCCTTAGACGACTGGGCCACCCGTGTCCCCCAACTAGGAGGAGGAGAGGGTGGTAAGATACGGTGTTGGTATTACAGAACGGACAAACCCATCAGGTATGCTGTTATGGTACGGAGCAGGTATTACGGTATGGACAAGCAGAGCAGGTATGGTTATATGACACGATACAGGTATCAGTTTCGATCTCGTGTTGTACAATCCTGTAAAATCCCGTCCACCAACTGGCTACACATTTAACTCACATTATATACGGAGACGGTATTACCTTGTATTACGATACGAACACAAGACACACATCTATTTCACAAAATCCCCAAGCAACGTACGAAAGCATTTCGAAAGCAGTTGTCACGTATGTCCCCGGGTACCCATTCCACAGCGAATCGAAAACAGAGCTTTTTGTCACGGACTGCCATCGGGTATGAGAGAATGCTCTTCTGCCACTTCATTCCCCTTTTCAACAGTTGGACATGATGCTACAGTTTCATCCCTTCCCCCTTGCCGTAAGAGGCGACTATGCTGTTCGTAAGAGGCGACTAATAGGATCGGGTGGTCAAGCTTGCTAACTTGGTTAATGCATGTTATCGTATCCCAATTGCGTGGGTTGATGCTCATATGTCAATCACCGGACTGTCTGGTCCAGGCTCGATTATTTACTGACCGCCATCATATAGCTGGAATATTGCTGTGTATCTCATAAAGCGTAGGCGTTAAACAAAAAACAAACAAATCATCCCATCCCCGGGTACATACGCTGCATCTAGGTCGTATGAGAGTATTCAAAAGCACCACCGGGTTCGAACCCGGGGCCTCTGAAGTCGAGGAATTAGCAAGTGCCAAGCATAATCAGAATACAAAATAGTAATATCTGCTGCCACAACGCTTTCGAGAAAATACAGCTGGGGAGTCAAACGAACCTGCCACCCCCGATGCAGGACTTGTAGCCTGCAGAGGGAGAACTTGTCTTCGATATGCGAGAGATCTAATGTACGTATGCCTATCCCGTCCTCCTCTAGTAAACCTCAAACACTGACACTGAGACAACAGAAATGGGATTCACACAGTGTACCCATGTGGGGGATTCGAACCTGGGTCTTCGGCGTGACGAGCGAACGCTTTAACCACAAGGCTACCCCACAGCTTCTGACACTGAGAACAATAACGATGATTAACATACATCTCCCGTCGCTAACATTTCTTCACACCCAATAGAGAATGTATGCTATGTTATGTCAAATACCTTTCTAGATTAGTGGAACACTTGCACATCTACACATGGCGTGACACAACACGCTGAGAAATGCAAAGTGTTGATCGGGTTCCGCCTCCAAGTCAATGAGAATATTTTACCCCGCCTCACCACCCCTGGGCACAGTGAGGGCGGGAGACACAACTACTGCGTCTGTATCAATATGTATACCATATTTATATCAACGCAAGCCTCATTCTCACGATATTGTGTCACGAACACCCACAGACCAATCCCTGCCTCAGTCTCGGGGCGGGGCGACCTCGCACCAGGCACAATGGAGATACAGTCAGGCAGGAGGAAATGCCACCCTTTACGGCAAGCTGTAAAAACAGGCGGCGAATGTCGCTGTTCGTCTCCAATGTCAATGAAATGTATAGTACATTGCACATTGACTATTTAGCATACATACAGAAACATGTAAAACACGCTCCCGAAATACTGGACACAGTGAATTCAGTATGAATCATAGCAGCATTCATGGATGTAGGCATAAAGCTTAAGTATAATTATATAAAGTATGTATATTTCTTTACATATCTCTCTCTCCTTTTTAACATCTGATGACATTTTATATGCGCACGATACTATGTTGATTTGGTTGTTAAAACAGACTGATTTATATCATATAGTAATAATCAGCCCCCCCCCCAAAAAAAAACCCACAAAAAACAACAAAACAACAAAAACACATACACACAGCTGAAGTGTTTTCTTTATATGCACTGATTCACTCATACATACATACATACATACATACATACATACATACATACATATCTATCAGATCACATTTATCTTAAACGTCGCAGGCTTTGTCAATGTAAAACATTCAGAATACAATAAAATATATAACATAATACTAAACTTATACCTCTCCGCTGTCAAAACTGAATGTAGATAAAACCCAAATGAAACGTAGAAAAATTAAAAATAAATATTTTCTCTTAACACTTCAAGGGTATGTGGCATTGCCGACATTCGCGAAAAAAATAGCATGTCTGCGCGTCTATAGTCAGGTATGTACAACTCACAGCTGTCAGATTAAGTTAATAGCACGTGTTACAGGAAGCAGGTTTTTTTCAAAAACAACCGTACACATATATACATTATGATAGTCACACGGCATTCGTGGCCTTCATAAGTTGATAATCCGATCTCTTAGTCCAATTACCAGGAAATGTCAACAACTACATTCGTCTGCACCTGAAACCCCGTGTGCCGTCTGTACGGTCTAGCTTTTACACTGAGGCTTCTTCAGTGGATTAGTCCTATACTGTGAAAACAAATGTTACATCGTTTGATATTTTTTTAAAGTTTAGTATAAGGACACTATATGATGCTGAAAGCAGCTGAAGATTAAAATAGATCATAATTTACTTACCTCGAAGGTATATCGTCTGCTGCTTTCTTTGGATGCGGCAAGCACCCACGACGGTAGTACCAAAATAGAGATTGCCGTATCACATTACACGCTAAGCAGGCACTTAAGCCCTCGCTACTTACCTCCCTTAGATGTCTAAATAACAATACAAATAGATATTAATATACTTATGTGTGTATTATTCGAGTCGTACGCGTGTTATCGGTTTTCGAAAAGAAAGTTTAGAACATTAAATTGTTCGATAAAACGTTCACGCCTATGATTTATTGCGATGTTGCGCTATCTTATAAACATATGCCTTACCCAGTCACGAGCAGGGATTATGCTTGTAATTGAGAAATGCGCGTGATTTGACGAAGTGGGCACTCCCGAGTTGGTTTGTGCCGGTTGCCTAGTGATTCATTGCGCTGTCTGAGAGCATCTCACTCAACCCGCATCACTCACGATGTTATCATGGCGTGTCATCGCCGCACAGATTCCTGCAGACATACGCCACGAGCTGAAACATGCGTTTGTATTAGTGTGAGTGAGTGAGTATGGTTTTATGCCGCTGTTAGCAATATCACAAGGGAGACCCGGAATAAGCTTCACACATTGTAACCATAACGGGAATAGAACCCAGGTCTTCGACGAGACGAGCGAGAACTTTAACCACTAGGCTACCCCACCGCCCGTTTGTATGACAAACGTATAGTATGCTCAACTGTATATTTATACAGTATGTTCAACAGTATAATGAGCTGAAATTATGGTCTCAAATATGTCAGGTGTGTAACCTCAAATAAAACACCCTCCCTTCCCGTCACCCCAACGACTTGTTTTGTATCATGCCCCGCCCCCTATAATAATTACCCGTCCCTAAACAAATCTCAAATTTACCGAAACTTTAAAAAAATACCCCCAATATGGCTGTGATACATTTGGACGACACCCCTCTTTCACCATTTCAAATTTTATTGACTCAGCCAAAGAGAACAAAAACGCAATAGATGCCACAGGAGTGAGTGAGTGAGTTGGGTTTAACGCCGCCTTCAACAGTATTACTGCTATATCACGGCGATATGACGTGGGACGGTCCTCTTACTTGCCCGTTATTTCAATTTACAGACCGCCGTCATATAGCTGGAATATGTTTGAGAGCGGCGTAAAACTAGAAACAAACAAGCTAACTAACAAGCATCTGGTCAGAATTTTTCCACCCCGTAAAGACTACGAAGGTGGTATTTTATGGCACTTCGGTCATTATATTGAAAGTGTTGTCATGCCGTAATGTTTGTTATCCACAAAGTCTAGCCGTCTTCAGCTACGTTTTTAACAAACGAACAGAAATCAGGAAGAATATCAATTAGCAGCAAAGCAAAATAAAAAAAAGGTTACTAAAGAAAACTAGGGAATTTATTGCCAGAGAACGCTTTAAATATATATTGCTTACCACGGCGCTTACCTTCGTACTTTTCTAACCATTTCACTCTTTCACAGAAGTCGCGCCAACATCAAATGTAAATAATGATGCGTTGATAAATCACGTTGCTGCGTGAAGGACATGTAAACGCATTTACAAATGACAAAGGAGAACAAATTCAAGTCTATTCACAAATTCAACAAAGCTCTTCAACTAAACTGTAAACGGTAAACAAAAATCTACCGTAACGCCATGTAACCTGTGGATTGAATAACGCTGAATATACATACCATATATAGCGTCTAATTTGTTAAGTACAATGCAGACATCGTTTGATCATAAGTTACGTATCATTTATAATATTTACAACAATAATTGTTGTCTTTATTTAAACGTTATTTATATAATTAAGAAAAGATATTATGTTTAAGTGTCTGTATATAAAACAACTGACTGAAAAATACCCAACCATAACAAGAATAGCTACAATAAAACATAACTAAAAACAATTTATGAGGTTGAGTTGGATTCGAACTCGCACTTTCAGACTGTTTGAAAGCATTGATGGAAGAAAGAAGAAATGGCGTAAAAAAGGGTCGAGGATTGCGTCAGTGGAAGCAAAGTCAAGGGGTGGCCAGGAATTAGGAACCTGTTGTCCACTTCTTAATTTTCGGGACGTTTTAGCAAGTTTATTGTATATACTCAGCCCATGCAGACTTCGAAGTATCCACACGACTACGCCTCGCCCAACACTATGCGATGAAATAAAGCCTGCAGTTGTTGTCATCTTATTACGCAATCAACAATCATTCAGACAAGCTCGGTTGTTGCCGTTGCCTCATCGAGGGCTATGTTGTATTCGGTATTTTTCTGTAACATGTTGCGTGTGCTTTAATTTTCCTCGTTCCTCATAATATGGCAGAATGTACATGACGAGCGTACAAAAGATGAAGTGATGACATATTATTCGAGACGCCTTAATATAGGTTGAGACCTTAATATAGATAGCAGAATCACGTTTAGACAGGTCCCCTGCCTCTGTTGCGCAGCCTACACAAAACAAAGAGGCGACGGGCAGGGTACAGGTCTATATCACATTACACGCCACGCAGGCGATCAGACTCACGTTACCTATACCTCCCTAACATGTGCAAATAACACTACAAAGCGATGTTAATACACTCACGTACACACTATTCTAGTTTATCAGTTTTCGAAAATATAGCTTGGAACGTTAAATGGTTCGATACAACACCCACGCTTATGGCTGTAACTGAGAAACTGATTTGACGAAGTGGGAACTGCCGAGTAAGTATGTGCAAAGATATATTGATATATCTATACACGTGTTTGGTTTGTGCTAGTTGTCTTGTGACTCCTTTCGCTGCATTGACCTCTCCCTTTTATAAATTCCGGGCCCCGCCTTTGCACTGTCTGAGAACATCTGACTTAAAGGGGCTCTGATATAACAGTCATGACCACCCGATCCCGTTTGTCACCTCTTACGACAAGCATAGTCGCTTTTTACGGCAAGCATGGGCTACTGAAGACCTTTTCTACCCCGGATCTTCAGGGGTCACCAACACATTTAATATATGAAGTGTTTGTTTGTTTGTTTGTTTGTTTGTTGTTTAACGCCGCACTCAGCAATATTCCAGCTATATGACGGCGGTCTGTAAATAATCGAATCAGGACCAGTGATTACCATCATAAGCATCGATCCACGCAATTGGGATCGATGACATGCATCAACCAAGTCAGCAAGCCTGACCACCCGATCCCGTTAGTCGCCTCTTACGACAAGCATAGTCGCCTTTTGCGTCAAGCATGGGTTACTAAAGACCTATTCTACCCACGGGTTTTATGAAGTGGTGCGTCACAACTGGAGCTGAAACATATGAGAACAACTCATTATATGAAGTGGCACGTTACAACTGGAGCTGAAACATACAGATGAACTCATTATATGAAGTGGCATGTCACAACCAGAACTGAAACATATGAGAACAACTCATAACATGAAGTAGCGCGTCACAGTTGAAGCTACAACACAAGAGTCCGACTCATCATATGCAGTGGCGCGTTACAACTGGAGCGGAACCACAAGAGACCAACTAATTAAATGAAGTGGTGCATCACTACTGCAGCTGAAACACTAGACACCAACTCTATATGAAGTGGTGCATCGCAACTGGAGATGAAACATATAAAACAACTCAATACATAAAGTGGCGCATCACAGTTGGAACTACAACACTAGAGACCGACTCGTCATATGAAGTGGCGCCTCACAACTGGATCTGAAACATAAGAGACCAACTCATTATATGAAGTGGCGCCTCACAACTGGATCTGAAACATAAGAGACCAACTCATTATATGAAGTGGCGCCTCACAACTGGACCTGAAACATAAGAGACCAACTCATTACATAAAGAGGCGCATCACAACTGGAGCTAAAACACTAGAGACCAGCTCATTATACCAGGAAGTGGCGCTTCTCAAGTAGTTTGGAAACATTGAAAGACCAACTCATTAAAATAGGATTTTGCACGTCTGAGCTGGATCTAAAACATTAAAAATCATCGTTACTCGAGGTGGTACATTTCAATATAGACTATAGTCTTGATTTTGTTTTCGAAATGATCCTTTGGTAGTGATACGCAAATCGTTATAAAACTCTACAAAAGTTACTTGACGGAACGGGTATGCACAACAGAGGTCCATAACACGAAATCTTTGCATTGACCATTGTGCTAAATACTGGCCAACGGGAGGCAATGTATCTGATCATTTGAACCTGAAGCTGAGAACTTTTTAATATCTATCAGTATATGTGCTCTAGAGATCAGACTTCCAGACGACCTCAGCTGACACTACAACTGCCTTTCTACGGTAACTGGGGTATCATTGGGTGTGGACAGCACCCGCAACTCATTCTTACACTTCACCATGGATGCGGAAGGTTATACTTTCTCCACTACTCGGAACATTCGGACCAGCAAAATACACCCCTATATCTACTGACCACATTCTTCACAGGGAAAGTCCAGCATAACATGGCTTTCTTAGAATGGAGCCCACGTGACCACGGACAGTTGCAATGTGTAAACCCATGTCCAGGCACCTTGGTCCTCTAGGTATAACCTACAATTGTAGAAGAACATGCATACATTCAGTAAAATTCACTGTGACTATAGAAACTTTTTGGAGTTGAAGGAGAACCGAGTTTAAACCATAATATTGAAAAAATGATTCTGTCTGGAAAAATAATATGCTTCGTCTATGTGATGCGTCTCAACTGGATATGAATAATAAAATATCAGCTCATACTAGTAGGAAGTGGCGCATCACAACTGGAGCTGAAACATTAAAGACCAACTCATTATATGAAGTGATGCTCACCACTGGAGCTGAAACGCTAGACACAAGCTTATATGAAGTATTGCTCACAAACGGACCTGAAAGATTAGAGACTAACTAATATGAAGTGGTGCTCACAACTGGAGCTGAAACATTTGAGACTAACTAATATGAAGTGGCGTATCACAACTGGAGCTGAAACATTAAAGACCAACTCATTATATGAAGTGGTTCTCACAACTGGAGCTGACACATTTGAGACCATGTAATATGAAGTGGAGCATTACAACTGAAGCTGAAACATTAAAGACCAACTCATCATATGAAGTGGTGCATCATAACTGAAGCTGAAACATTGGAAACCAACTCATTATATGAAGTGGTGCTCACAACTGGAGCTGAAACATTGGAGACCAACTAGTATAAAGTGGAGCATCACAACTGGATCTGAAACACTAGAGACTAACTCATTATATACAATGGTGCATCACAACTGAAGCTGAAACATTGGAGACCAACTCGATCTAGCTCATTATATGAAGTGGTGCTCACAGCTAGACCAGAAACATTAAAGATCAACTAAAAGGAAGTGGCGCATCACAACTGGAGCTGAAACATTAAAGACTAACTCATTATATGAAGTGATGCTCACCACTGGAGCTGAAACGCTAGACACCAGCTAATATGAAGTGATGCTCACAAACGGACCTGAAAGATTAGAGACTAACTAATATGAAGTGGTGCTCACAACTGGAGCTGAAACATTTGAGACTAACTAATATGAAGTGGCGTATCACAACTGGAGCTGAAACATAGGAGACCAACTAGTTATATGAAGTTCTCACAACTGGACCTGAAACATTAGAGACCAACTCATTATATGAAATTGCGCCTGACAACTGGATCTGAAACATAAGAGACCAACTCATTATATGAAGTGGCGCCTCACAACTGGACCTGAAACATAAGAGACCAACTCATTATATGAAATGGTGCATCACAACTGGATCTGAAACATAAGAGACCAATTCATTACATAAAGAGGCGCATCACAACTGGAGCTAAAACACTAGAGACCAGCTCATTATACCAGGAAGTGGCGCTTCTCAAGTAGTTTGGAAACATTGAAAGACCAACTCATTAAAATAGGATTTTGCACGTCTGAGCTGGATCTAAAACATTAAAAATCATCGTTACTCGAGGTGGTACATTTCAATATAGACTATAGTCTTGATTTTGTTTTCGAAATGATCCTTTGGTAGTGATACGCAAATCGTTATAAAACTCTACAAAAGTTACTTGACGGAACGGGTATGCACAACAGAGGTCCATAACACGAAATCTTTGCATTGACCATTGTGCTAAATACTGGCCAAACGGAGGCAATGTATCTGATCATTTGAACCTGAAGCTGAGAACTTTTAATATCTATCAGTATATGTGCTCTAGAGATCAGACTTACAGACGACCTCAGCTGACACTACAACTGCCTTTCTACGGTAACTGGGGTATCATTGGGTGTGGACAGCACCCGCAACTCATTCTTACACTTCACCATGGATGCGGAAGGTTATACTTTCTCCACTACTCGGAACATTCGGACCAGCAAAATACACCCCTATATCTACTGACCACATTCTTCACAGGGAAAGTCCAGCATAACATGGCTTTCTCAGAATGGAGCCCACGTGACCACGGACAGTTGCAATGTGTAAACCCATGTCCAGGCACCTTGGTCGTCTAGGTATAACCTACAATTGTAGAAGAACATGCTTACATTCAGTAAAATTCACTGTGACTATAGAAACTTTTTGGAGTTGAAGGAGAACCGAGTTTAAACCATAATATTGAAAAAATGATTCTGTCTGGAAAAATAATATGCTTCGTCTATGTGATGCGTCTCAACTGGATATGAATAATAAAATATCAGCTCATACTGGTAGGAAGTGGCGCATCACAGCTGGAGCTGAAAAGGTAGAGACCATCTCATAAAATTAAGTGGTTCGTCACAACTACAGCTACATCACTAGAGAGCAACTCATTTGTTCATATGTAAAGGTGCGTCACAACTAGAGCTGAAACATTAGAGACCAACTCATTATATGTAGTGGAGCATCACAACTGGACCTGAAATATAAGGGACAAACTCATTATATGAAGTGGTGCTCACAACTGGAGCTGAAACATTTGAGACCAACTAGTATGAAGTGGCGCATCACAACTTAAGCTGAAACATTGGAGACCAACTTATTATATGAAGTGGTGCTCACAACTGGAGCTGAAACATAAGAGATCAACTAAAAGGAAGTGGCGCATCACAACTGGAGCTAAAACATTAAAGACCAACTCATTATATGAAGTGGTTCTCACAACTGGAGCTGACACGTTTGAGACCATCTAATATGAAGTGGAGCATTACAACTGAAGCTGAAACACAAGAAACTTACTCATCATATGAAGTGGTGCATCATAACTGAAGCTGAAACATTGGAGACCAACTCATTATATGAAGTGGTGCTCACAACTGTAGCTGAAATATTGGAGACCAACTCATTATATGAAGTGGTGCATCATAACTGAAGCTGAAACATTGGAAACCAACTCATTATATGAAGTGGTGCTCACAACTGTAGCTGAAACATTGGAGACCAACTAGTGTAAAGTGGAGCATCACAACTGGATCTGAAACACTAGAGACTAACTCATTATAAAAAATGGTGCATCATAACTGAAGCTGAAACATTGGAGACCAACTCATTATATGAAGTGGTGCTCACAACTGGAGCTGAAATATTGGAGACCAACTAGTATAAAGTGGTGCCTCACAACTGGACCTGAAACAAGAGACCAACTCATTACATAAAGAGGCGCATCACAACTGGAGCTAAAACACTAGAGACCAGCTCATTATACCAGGAAGTGGCGCTTCTCAAGTAGTTTGGAAACATTGAAAGACCAACTCATTAAAATAGGATTTTGCACGTCTGAGCTGGATCTAAAACATTAAAAATCATCGTTACTCGAGGTGGTACATTTCAATATAGACTATAGTCTTGATTTTGTTTTCGAAATGATCCTTTGGTAGTGATACGCAAATCGTTATAAAACTCTACAAAAGTTACTTGACGGAACGGGTATGCACAACAGAGGTCCATAACACGAAATCTTTGCATTGACCATTGTGCTAAATACTGGCCAAACGAAGGCAATGTATCTGATCATTTGAAACTGAAGCTGAGAACTTTTTAATATCTATCAGTATATGTGCTCTAGAGATCAGACTTCCAGACGACCACAGCTGACACTACAACTGCCTTTCTACGGTAACTGGGGTATCATTGGGTGTGGACAGCACCCGCAACTCATTCTTACACTTCACCATGGATGCGGAAGGTTATACTTTCTCCACTACTCGGAACATTCGGACCAGCAAAATACACCCCTATATCTACTGACCACATTCTTCACAGGGAAAGTCCAGCATAACATGGCTTTCTTAGAATGGAGCCCACGTGACCACGGACAGTTGCAATGTGTAAACCCATGTCCAGGCACCTTGGTCGTCTAGGTATAACCTACAATTGTAGAAGAACATGCTTACATTCAGTAAAATTCACTGTGACTATAGAAACTTTTTGGAGTTGAAGGAGAACCGAGTTTAAACCATAATATTGAAAAAATGATTCTGTCTGGAAAAATAATATGCTTCGTCTATGTGATGCGTCTCAACTGGATATGAATAATAAAATATCAGCTCATACTAGTAGGAAGTGGCGCATCTCAACTGGAGCTGAAAAGGTAGAGACCATCTCATAAAATAAGTGGTTCGTCACAACTGCAGCTACATCACTAGAGAGCAACTCATTTGTTCATATGTAAAGGTGCGTCACAACTAGAGCTGAAACATTAGAGACCAACTCATTATATGTAGTGGAGCATCACAACTGGACCTGAAATATAAGGGACAAACACATTATATGAAGTGGTGCTCACAACTGGAGCTGAAACATTTGAGACCAACTAGTATGAAGTGGCGCTTCACAAATTAAGCTGAAACATTGGAGACCAACTTATTATATGAAGTGGTGCTCACAGCTAGACCAGAAACATTAAAGATCAACTAAAAGGAAGTGGCGCATCACAACTGGAGCTGAAACATTAAAGACCAACTCATTATATGAAGTGATGCTCACCACTGGAGCTGAAACGCTAGACAGAAGCTTATATGAAGTGGTGCTCACAAACGGATCTGAAAGATTAGAGACTAACTAATATGAAGTGGTGCTCACAACTGGAGCTGAAACATAAGGGACAAACTAAAATGAAGTGGCGCATCACAACTGGAGCTGAAACATTGGAGACCAACTAGTATAAAGTGGAGCATCACAACTGGATCTGAAACACTAGAGACTAACTCATTATATAAAATGGTGCATCATAACTGAAGCTGAAACATTGGAGACCAACTCGATCTAGCTCATTATATGAAGTGGTGCTCACAGCTAGACCAGAAACATTAAAGATCAACTAAAAGGAAGTGGCGCATCACAACTGGAGCTGAAACATTAAAGGCCAACTCATTATATGAAGTGATGCTCACCACTGGAGCTGAAACGCTAGACACAAGCTTATATGAAGTGGTGCTCACAAACGGACCTGAAAGATTAGAGACTAACTAATATGAAGTGGTGCTCACAACTGGAGCTGAAACATAAGGGACAAACTAAAATGAAGTGGGCATCACAACTGGAGCTGAAACATTGGACACCAACTAGTATGGAGTGGCGCTCCACAAATTAAGCTGAAACATTGGAGACCAACTTATTATATGAAGTGGTGCTCACAACTGGAGCTGAAACATAAGAGATCAACTAAAAGGAAGTGGCGCAGCACAACTGGAGCTGAAACTTTAAAGACCAACTCATTATATGAAGTGGTTCTCACAACTGGAGCTGACACATTTGAGACCATCTAATATGAAGCGGAGCATTACAACTGAAGCTGAAACACAAGAAACTTACTCATCATATGAAGTGGTGCATCATAACTGAAGCTAAAACATTGGAGACCAACTCATTATATGAAGTGGTGCATCATAACTGAAGCTGAAACATTGGAGACTAACTCATTATATGAAGTGGTGCTCACAACTGTAGCTGAAACATAAGGGACAAACTAAAATGAAGTGGCGCATCACAACTGGAGCTGAAACATTGGAGACCAACTAGTATAAAGTGGAGCATCACAACTGGATCTGAAACATTAGAGACTAACTCATTATATAAAATGGTGCATCATAACTGAAGCTGAAACATTGGAGACCAACTCGATCTAGCTCATTATATGAAGTGGTGCTCACAGCTAGACCAGAAACATTAAAGATCAACTAAAAGGAAGTGGCGCATCACAACTGGAGCTGAAACATTAAAGACCAACTCATTATATGAAGTGATGCTCACCACTGGAGCTGAAACGCTAGACACAAGCTTATATGAAGTATTGCTCACAAACGGACCTGAAAGATTAGAGACTAACTAATATGAAGTGGTGCTCACAACTGGAGCTGAAACATTTGAGACTAACTAATATGAAGTGGTTCTCACAACTGGAGCTGACACATTTGAGACCATGTAATATGAAGTGGAGCATTACAACTGAAGCTGAAACATTAAAGACCAACTCATCATATGAAGTGGTGCATCATAACTGAAGCTGAAACATTGGAAACCAACTCATTATATGAAGTGGTGCTCACAACTGGAGCTGAAACATTGGAGACCAACTAGTATAAAGTGGAGCATCACAACTGGATCTGAAACACTAGAGACTAACTCATTATATAAAATGGTGCATCATAACTGAAGCTGAAACATTGGAGACCAACTCGATCTAGCTCATTATATGAATTGGTGCTCACAGCTAGACCAGAAACATTAAAGATCAACTAAAAGGAAGTGGCGCATCACAACTGGAGCTGAAACATTAAAGACCAACTCATTATATGAAGTGATGCTCACCACTGGAGCTGAAACGCTAGACACAAGCTAATATGAAGTGATGCTCACAAACGGACCTGAAAGATTAGAGACTAACTAATATGAAGTGGTGCTCACAACTGGAGCTGAAACATTTGAGACTAACTAATATGAAGTGGCGTATCACAACTGGAGCTGAAACATAAGAGACCAACTAGTTATATGAAGTTCTCACAACTGGACCTGAAATATTAGAGACCAACTCATTATATGAAATTGCGCCTGACAACTGGATCTGAAACATAAGAGACCAACTCATTATATGAAGTGGCGCCTCACAACTGGATCTGAAACATAAGAGACCAACTCATTATATGAAGTGGCGCCTCACAACTGGATCTGAAACATAAGAGACCAACTCATCACATAAAGAGGCGCATCACAACTGGAGCTAAAACACTAGAGACCAGCCCATTATACTAGGAAGTGGCGCTTCTCAAGTAGTTTGGAAACATTGAAAGACCAACTCATTAAAATAGGATTTTGCACGTCTGAGCTGGATCTAAAACATTAAAAATCATCGTTACTCGAGGTGGTACATTTCAATATAGACTATAGTCTTGATTTTGTTTTCGAAATGATCCTTTGGTAGTGATACGCAAATCGTTAAAAAACTCTACAAAAGTTACTTGACGGAACGGGTATGCACAACAGAGGTCCATAACACGAAATCTTTGCATTGACCATTGTGCTAAATACTGGCCAAACGGAGGCAATGTATCTGATCATTTGAACCTGAAGCTGAGAACTTTTAATATCTATCAGTATATGTGCTCTAGAGATCAGACTTCCAGACGACCTCAGCTGACACTACAACTGCCTTTCTACGGTAACTGGGGTATCATTGGGTGTGGACAGCACCCGCAACTCATTCTTACACTTCACCATGGATGCGGAAGGTTATACTTTCTCCACTACTCGGAACATTCGGACCAGCAAAATACACCCCTATATCTACTGACCACATTCTTCACAGGGAAAGTCCAGCATAACATGGCTTTCTCAGAATGGAGCCCACGTGACCACGGACAGTTGCAATGTGTAAACCCATGTCCAGGCACCTTGGTCGTCTAGGTATAACCTACAATTGTAGAAGAACATGCTTACATTCAGTAAAATTCACTGTGACTATAGAAACTTTTTGGAGTTGAAGGAGAACCGAGTTTAAACCATAATATTGAAAAAATGATTCTGTCTGGAAAAATAATATGCTTCGTCTATGTGATGCGTCTCAACTGGATATGAATAATAAAATATCAGCTCATACTAGTAGGAAGTGGCGCATCACAGCTGGAGCTGAAAAGGTAGAGACCATCTCATAAAATTAAGTGGTTCGTCACAACTGCAGCTACATCACTAGAGAGCAACTCATTTGTTCATATGTAAAGGTGCGTCACAACTAGAGCTGAAACATTAGAGACCAACTCATTATATGTAGTGGAGCATCACAACTGGACCTGAAACATAAGGGACAAACTCATTATATGAAGTGGTGCTCACAACTGGAGCTGAAACATTTGAGACCAACTAGTATGAAGTGGCGCATCACAACTTAAGCTGAAACATTGGAGACCAACTTATTATATGAAGTGGTACTCACAACTGGAGCTGAAACATAAGAGATCAACTAAAAGGAAGTGGCGCAGCACAACTGGAGCTGAAACATTAAAGACCAACTCATTATATGAAGTGGTTCTCACAACTGGAGCTGAAACATAAGAGATCAACTAAAAGGAAGTGGCGCAGCACAACTGGAGCTGAAACATTAAAGACCAACTCATTATATGAAGTGGTTCTCACAACTGGAGCTGAAACATTTGAGACCATCTAATATGAAGTTGAGCATTACAACTGGAGCTGAAACACAAAAAACTTACTCATCATATGAAGTGGTGCATCATAACTGAAGCTGAAACATTGGAGACCAACTCGATCTAGCTCATTATATGAAGTGGTGCTCACAGCTAGACCAGAAACATTAAAGATCAACTAAAAGGAAGTGGCGCATCACAACTGGAGCTGAAAGATGAAAGACCAACTCATTATATGAAGTGATGCTCACCACTGGAGCTGAAACGCTAGACACAAGCTTATATGAAGTGGTGCTCACAATTGGAACTGAAACATTAGAGACCAACTAATATGAAGTGGAGCATCACAACTGGAGCTGAAACATTGGAGACCAACTAATATGAAGTGGTGCAGACAAAATCCTCACAAATCACTTCCTTCTTCACTAACGTCTCAGCCCCTGGCATTCGAATTTATAAATGTACCCATGACCGCCCCATCCTCACCATGGTTCAGTACCTGAGAAGAGAACGATTTGACCATGGAATCAATACACTTCAAGATTTAAATTCCTTTCTCACCAAAACTCAATACCAAGGCATTCAATTAACACCTCAATTCATAATGAACTGCACAGCTCACTTTGTGAAGAAAAACTATCACCCCCTCACTAACCAAGATTTCCAACTTGCTAAAACTCTATTATCCGGCTCTCTTGTTAATTGCACCTAAACCTAAATCTGTCATGCCCTGAAACACAAAGCCGTCTTTATCACGCCCACTGCATGATCACTGAAAGGTTTAAATAAAACATAAATAATATGGAAACTTTGGTGGGTGACTAGTAGAGTTTCTTGGACAAGAGTCTCTTACATCAGTTCTCTTCTGGGCTGTCGAGCTCCTGGCAATTCTTCATTACGAGCTTGGCTGCGGCGTTCTTGATGAAATCGGTTTTGGAATACATGCCTCTGTTTGAGAGGGGGTCCCCCCCCCCCCCCCCCCTGTACTATGACCATGACCAACAAATTCTGATTCTGATCACTACTTACTAATGTAAACAAACTTTTCCCATTTCGGATCGGGATCGAAATCACAAGCGCTGATTGTCCTCTTCGACGTCCGCGCGCAAAAATTCACTTAACCATAGTACGAAAACAATAACATCGTTCAACCAGCCAATGTCAAGGCCATACAAACCTGAGCTTATCACTCTGACCCCTTGGCATACATTCCAAATCTCCAAATTTCAAAATTCCCATATAAGCAACCCCTAATAGCCCCCTCCTGGGTTGCAAAAATGCCTTCCTTTTTTTTGGCAAATACATTAAATGGCCTGGCGGGCCAGTGTGCGACATACGCTTATAGTCGGAAAGCGCACGTAAAATTTCTAAAGTAAGTAAGTACGTATACTCTCACTCACGGCTAACGCGCGACCCACAGAATCTGTCTCCCCTCCCCAGTCAGTATAGACTTACGCTAGGTGCTTATCCCTTTTTTTCTTTCTTTATTAGGTTCCCACATCTGCAACTTAACTGCATCCATTACCACTCCCAAATATGCTATACATTATCATTACATCTAGATTACTACCCCACTAGGATAGTTTAGACTGCTTCTTTCCCACTTCAGGCCATCCTTTTCTATAAACAAAATCTCTTTCTTTAAATGTATACACTGTGTCTTATTTTTTTCTATATATTTGACATAATAAAATAGACTTGCTGTATACATTAAAACAGGTTTCTAGTGATATGTTTATGTCCCGTCAGTTACCGTTTTTTGGGTATGGTGATTTACTCTTATTCAAATATTCTTTATATTTATTATTCCCTACCTTCCCTGTCCACGACATACATTAACTGTGAAGTGGACGTTAAACCCCTTAAATCCAGCCAGCCAGTTTGTTTGGGATGTTCTAAAATTTGTCCCTGCGTTTAGCATTAAGAATGAAATTGATAATGGAGTTGTATATTGCTGGAGGGTTGCATGGACTGAATACTGAGGAAATATTGTGCTGATAGTGAGATGGGATAGAGTGATACAGTTAAGAGTGGAAAGTGCTGTTAAGTGGACAGTGGTTAAAAATGTGACCTAGAAACTCGGGAATAAGGCAGTTTGTACGGTTACCATTTAGATGTCCTTTTTTGCTTAAATAAATTATAGTTAAGATTTGTATTGCCACTGATAACACGGGATATTTTTTTTATCAAAAAAGGTCTTATTGTTATAATTGTGGCATTTATAGGTTTATGAAATATAGTCTTAGTTAGGAAAGAGTGTATGGTATTTAAAATTCTCCCATTAATGGCTTTATTTTCTAATTTTTGAATGAGGCCATTATGCCCATCCATATCGAAGGCTTTGCTGAAGTCTATAAATATGGCCAGTGTATATTGTTTTTGTGCGTGTGCTGTCCTAATGTCTTGTTCCAAATGTAAAACGTGGTCTAAAGTTTGTCTATTGTTTGTGAAGCCACTCTGGTCTGGGCTTATAAGATTGTTCACTGAAATATGATGCTTGAGCCTGTTATTTATAATTGATTCCATTATTTTACATAAATGGGAAGTTCGTGAAATTGGGCGATAGGAGTCAGGCTCATTTGGAGGTTTTCCTGGTTTCAGGACTGGTACTACTTTTGCATGTTTCCATGTTGATGGTGTAGAGCCTGTTGTCCATATTTTGTTGTATAATTGTAAAAGTAAATTTTGATGTGGATATTATTTAAAATAAGGTAGCTAATGTTTTCGAGACCTGTGGCTGAGGCTGTATTCTTGTTTTTTTAGGGCTGTTTGTAATTCATGCATGTTAAAAAAATTGTTCATAGGTAGGAGGGTGTGGTCTGGTCTTTTTGTGTATGTGGGATGTTTTGGACGGTGTTTTGGATGGTGGGGGGTAATTGATGGAGCTATTTTTGAGTTGTTTTTAGGTAGTAAAAATTCAAGTTAGTTATTTAGTCAATTTTAAGCTTTAGGGTGGCTCTTTGGAGGGGGAAGAAGGACTTTTGGTATACTTTGGACTTGGTATTCAGATTGTGTAATTGTTTTGCAGTGGGTAGTTTCAAAAGGATTGCGGCAACAGGAAAACAGCATCCTCTACAAACATCAACCCACATGGTTTGTGTGTTGGTTGTTATTCGGGGTCGTGGTGGGGGGGCGGGGTGGGGTGGGGTGTTGAGTTGGTTGGTTGGGCGGGTGGGTGTGTTTGGGTGATTGTATTGGTTTGTGGTGTTGGGAGTAGTGCTTGGTGGTGGGGAACCTGTCTGCATTGTAGTTGGGGTGTGTGGTGGGGGGCTGATACGAGCTGAACGATGAGTCTAGGGTTTGGTCCGTGAGTGGGTAAAAGTTGTCCTCTTGATCATCAGTTGTGTAATTGTATGAGGGGATGGTTGCTGGTTTGGGGAGGTCTGATTGTTTAATATTTTTGTTAAGTTTTAGGATATGTTGTTGTTTGATGGGACATGTATTTTGGTTGGATGTGTGGCCTTCGGCTTGGCAATTTATGCGTAGGGGGCCCAGGTGCATTCTTGAATGGCATGATTTTGGGACCCACACTTGGGACAAAGGGGGAGGTTTTTGCAGTTGATTGATTTATGTCTGAAAGAGGGACCGTGTTCACATTATGTGAGTTTTTTCTGACAGGGTGGACTTAAATGTTAGTGAGCTGAAGGTGATGTGAGTTGGGAGTGTTGTTGTTTTTAAGATGATGAAAACTGTTTGTGTGACTGTTCTACCTGGTGATGATTGTTTTCTGTTGACTGCTTTAAAGTCAGTAATTTGGGGTTGTGTGTGGATTTGGTTGGCTAATTGTATATATTACTGGATGTCTTATGTGGTTTCTTTGCTGTCTAGATATATCACTCCCTGTATTTGTGATCGCCAGCGAGGGGTTTGCCAATTTATGTTTAACCCGTTGATGATAAGGGATCTGGAAGCTGTATTTAGTGAGGTTTGATCAGGAAAAGTAATTTTGAAGCCTCGGGCGCAAATGTTGATATATTTAAAGATGATATTAGATTTTTGTAGGCAAAGAGCAAATTCATTTGTCGAGAAGATTTCATTTAGTGGAGTGGTTGAGTAAGCTAAAAAGGCAAGATGGATTGGTATTTTGTTAGCAGTTTGAGGGGGAGTTTCTTGAGCACATGGATTTTTGGTGTTTTGTTGAATGTCGGAGGGGGGGGGGGGATCTTTTGTTGTTTCTGTTGGTTGGGGGTGGTTAGAGGGGGTGGAGAAAGTGGATGTGGATAATAGGGGGGAGGTCATACTTACCCCTGCAGAAAATGATGAATTCATAAGAAAAAAGAGTGGCAGTAAAAAGAATAAGAGTCGTTTGAAATAGCCGAGTTGAGGGGGTTGGGTCCGTTGGCGCTGAGTAACAATGGCGGCTGGTCGCTAGGGACGCTAGAGCTGGGAGCCAGCAGTGGCTAGGCTGTAGGCAGGGGGTCAGGCAGAATAAGGAACTTCAGTGGTGTTGGATAATAGTAGCTTCAAGTCTTGAAGGTTGATGGTGGTTAGATGATGTTTGATGATTATAAGCGCTCACAGGCTGAATATATGTCCGAAGACCACAACTGGAGCTGAAACATTAGAAAACAACTCAGTATATGAAGTGGTGCGTCACAACAGCAGCTGAAACACCAGAGACCAACTCATTATATGAAGTGGCGCGTCACAACTGCAGTTGAAACACCAGAGACCAACTCATTATATGAAGTGGCGCGTCACAACTGCAGTTGAAACACCAGAGACCAACTCATTATATGAAGTGGCGCTTCACAACTGCAGCTGAAACACCAGAGACCAACTCATTATATGAAGTGGTGCGTCACAACTGCAGTTGAAACACCAGAGACCAACTCACTATATGAAGTGGCGGGTCACAACTGCAGCTGAAACACCAGAGACCAACTCATTATATGAAGTGGTGCGTCACAACTGCAGCTGTAACACCAGAGACCAACTCATTATATGAAGTGGCGCGTCACAACTGCAGCTGAAACACTAGAGACCAACTCATTATATGAAGTGGCGCGTCACAACTGCAGCTGAAACACTAGAGACCAACTCATTATATGAAGTGGCGCGTCACAACTGGTGCTGAAACATATGAGACCAAACGAATGAGATATGAAGTGTTTGTGTGTTGTTTAACGCCGCACTCAGCAATATTCCAGCTATATGACGGCCGCTTATTTGGCTGTCTGCTGACTGTCTTGGACGAAAGGAACTGCAGGTACACTCCTGTACACTCTAAACCTAAGTGTTCTACTTACACTGAACAGAACACATGGATGTAACACTTTTAGAACGCGTCCATGTGTTCTGAAAATAGTCTGAATTTTTATGTTTTCGATCCAGAACAGGAGTGTTCTACAAACACATTTAGAACGTTTCGACGTGTTCTGACGATGTAACACTTTTAGAAAGTGTTCTAGACCGAGATTAAGAACTCTACGGTTCTCAGACACTCAAAGGGTAGAATTCAAACCATAGCCACAAACCCATACTCATTCTCTGGCATAAACCACACGGACGAAACTCAGAACTGTAACTGGAATTAAGTAACATGCGTCCTTTGTCGAAATCTTTATAGATCACGGGTAAATAGCTTCGCTTAGACTCCCGGACACAAACGCCACAAGATGACGTGGTTGGTTTGCTGTTTAACGCCGCACTCAGCAATATTACAGCTATATGACGGCGGTCTGTAAATAATCGAGTCTGGACCAGACAATCCAGTGATTAATATCATGAGCATCGATCCACGCAATTGGGATACGATGACATGCATCAAACAAGTCAGCGAGCCTGACTACCCGATCACGTTAGTCGCCTCTTACGACAAGCATAGTCGCCTTTTACGGCAAGCATGGGTTACTGAAGACTTATTCTACCCCGGATCTTCACGGGTCGATTTAGCACGGGGCTAGAAACGAAGCGACAGTGCTTATGTTTATGATGCTGATTTACAGAAAATATTCAAACCTAAGATGTGGATAACTATGATCGTTAATATTACGGTCGTATAGTGTATATTTATAGGCATCAAAACGTAAACATTGAATGGACAAGCCCAAAGTGATCGACAGGGCACGTTCGCATCATGTCAGTGCGGGCGATTTCTTGTCTACCAGTTGTCCTACATGCTCGCCCGTTTCGACAAATAACTGCTACTTTTTTAATATGAAATGACCAAGAGTCACGTGTTATTGCTCTAACTACCTGACCATGTGAAAGAATTGCCCTAACCGTTTCACATTTTGTCGCAAAAGGAGATTTCAAAAGTGTGGTCGACGCAATATTTTAAACAAATTGTGTCAAGGTCGGTTTCACATGTGGTAGCTCGGCCCTCGTTTCTGTCGACGGTACATGCGACACAAACATAAAACAACTATTGAATACATCGACATAACTATTAAAATGATGTTTGTTTGTTTGTTGTTTAACGCCGTACTCAGCAATATTCAAGCTATATGATTGCGGTCTGTAAATAATCAAGCCTAGACCAGACAATCCAGTGATTGACATCATGAGCATCGATCCACACAATTGGGAATACGATGACATGCATCAACCACGATATAAGATCCAATTAATATAAAATTTACAAATTATTGATGTAGACTGTACTCTCGATTAACGTATGATAATCTATTGCAAGTCTTCAACTCTTATTTGATATGTTATCTGAAAAGTCAGCAGTGAGTAAACGCTTCATTTTTTTTCATTCAATGACGTTACAATCTTCAATTAAATCTTCAGGCTAAACAGACGGTCGGTGATTTTTCGCCGCTGTGACTTTGTCGTCTGGACAGGGGCGCGTGTTTTGACCTCGCGTGTTGTTCATCACGAATGGGAAGATTACCACGGCGACCGACGAGTGAATGAGACCGTTTATCACTAGACTAACACGGTCAGAATATTAGGAGCCGTTCTCTATTTTTGGTATGTTGACGAATGTGCTTTTCATAGCTGTTTAAACGTTTGATATTCCAAGAAAATAATGTGCATTCAATTTTAGTTGAGTAAGTGCATTACAGTGAAAAAGCTGTCAAAATGGACCCAATATTAAACAATCATTTTAATTATTTTAGCCGCATATATTAGAATCTCGCATGGTTAAATTTATAACATAAACAGTAAATATAACATTAGATCTACACGCAATATATAGGTAAATTCATAATCGATTTCTGAATGACAAAATGATTTCAGTGTAGACTACCTGTGATTTCGTTTTGATGTTTTAAATAGTTTTCATATTGTTTTTTTTCACTGTGCATTATAATGAAAGAAAACATCTTGTCTAAGAGCAAAATGAATGCGTTCTTTTTTCACAATTTTAAATTGTGTATGTTCCCTCCAAGCTGTAGTTTAGCTAGGCCAAAAGAAGGACATAACAACTGAAAACCATTAATATTAAAGATTGTGTTAGTTATATTTTCAAAGTTCAATACCAATTATATATGACAAATAATTCCATTACTTTCATTCACCAACGATCATTATCTATTTCAAACTTTTCCTTTCGTAGAATGGGATGAAATAGAAAACTGTACTGGAAATATATCAAGGAATGACCATACAAGTTTATTTTGAGCAAAGGTCTAAGTGAGGCAATACAATGTCATGCTGAGACGAGGATGGTGCCTGGCCGTTTTCACATTTATTACGGAATTACTGATATCTTGCCAGGCACCTTGAGACTCTACAGCGTTGTGAGACCGAGCGGGTTGCGCGGTAGCTGCGCCAAAAATTCATTATGCGCTGAATGCAGTGGGCTATTGTCAAATTGTGCAGAAGTGCTGTGAGTAAGCAAGGAACAAGGCGCTATGGGAATTTGGTGTTGATTGCTACCCGAATGCGAGTCGCGAACTTGATAAAACAGCTAGCGCGCTGTACATTATTTGAAGTAGGGTGCCGGTGGTACGCTTGATACAAGTAAGTCTGGATTAATATTTACTGTTGTATCTACACCTGCTCCTAGCGACAACATACCCGTACTGAGTAGCTCCGAGTTGTTACTTGTTGAAGCTACTTCAGCATTTTCCCCCGCTGCCGTTGTCGCTACCGCTGCCGTTGTGGTTTTCTTGGCTGCAGGCTTCAACTAACTTGTGAGCTAATTATGTAACGATGCTTTCCTTTATGGTGGCATTGCTAGATCTAGTACTGATCTACTACCAACTACTAGGCCTTATTGATATGAAAGTATATCGCGTACCGTAGCAGTTACGAAGAGGGCGAAGTGAGTGTTTTTGAAAAGACGTAATATACTATATGACGGCACTTGAGAAACAAAACAAAGACGATAAGAAGCTTGTTTGACAACAAGGCCACGTGTTATCGTTGTGTTTGTTGCGTATCATAAAGTGAAGGGCGTTAAATTATTCCAGAGTCACAGAGTGTATATTTATATTATGATTTCAACTTAGTGTGACTATGTAAAGTTGAATGCGGGTGTGTGTATGAATGGGTAAAAATGAACACATTATGTACAGAGGATATTTTGATATGCTTGGAATTAAAATTAAGATTATAAGTTAAGGTAGATTCATCAGGCGGGGCCAATAACTTAAGCTAAATATTGCTGAATTACATTATATGAAATGGCGCGTCAGAAATGAGGCTGAGACATTAGAGACCACGGTCTAGATTTTCGAAGCGATTTTAGATACGATTAATCTTAACAACTTACGTTCAAAGATAAGATATGTCAAGTTTCAGATCAGATACATTTCCGAAACTATCTTAGATATGTCGCAGATCGTATAAAGTTTTGATCCCTATCAGAGAACTCATTTGTGTTAGAGATTAAAAAGTTGGGTGTTTTCCAGTGATGTCACGGGTATGTCCCAGACAATAACAACAACATGGAGAAGTGACACGGAATTCATAATCACATTGACAGGTGTGACAATGACAGTTTGAGTGACAGTCCGTCCAATGCTACATATGTCCAATATGCAGACGTTTTGTTCTTATGATAAATGATACCATGACTAGCCGAACACAAATAGCATTCGTGTGCCATGCAAAGTGAGTGAGTGATTTTGGTTTTACGCTGCTTTTAGAAATATTCCAGCAATATCACGGCGGGGGACACCAGAAATGGGCTTCACACATTGTACCCATGTCGGGAATCGAACCCGGGTCTTCGGCGTGACGAGCGAACACTGTGCTATGCAAAGGCATTTTTCAAACCCAATAAATGTTAATGTTAATCAATAAGTGTAGTGTTACAGCATAATAGTTATTTGAATTGAAATAATGTGCAAAGAAGATACTTGACTATTTTCCCTTCTAATGATCCTCTCGCGAGAGAGCAGAGCTTTATGTAAACACATCGCGCACAAAGTCAAGGACGAATGTAATTAACGGGCGTTATTCTAAATGACAATGACGAAACCTATGATCGAATAGCTGGCGTTCAGCATTTAAGATGCGGGTTCAGGACTGATGTTACGTGATGTATGCTGGGTCAGTTTCACAACACTGCTTGTTCTTGTGTTTATGTCAAAAGTCAAGTTTATAGGGAAATCACTAACATTATACCTGGAAACACTCAAAACAAACATTGTTCAGGAAGCAGCGCACCCACGAGCGAGTTAAAATGACAATGTAAGTTTCTTTTGTTATTTACATATCCAATATATTACACGAATAAACAAAGGACTCAAATACAATATCAAGCTATTTGTATTTATTTTAAACCTATCTAGATCCATAATTCTTATCAAAATTTGAAAGTTACAAAGGGAGATAGTTTAGGAATTGTCAAGTTATGTTGTCTCATGGAACACGTCACAAGTTACCGTAAACAAACATATAATGTTGTCCTTTTTTATCCTTCTAAATTAAGTAGAGTTAATAAACTGATTTCTCTGATTTAATTTAAATCTGGCTGAGGAGCAAAATATCTACATTGTCAATGTGTAAAATCTATTCCAGAACGTAGTTCGATAACGCTTGGCTTGTCTGACAGCATTGCTGAGGGAATATTATTAGTATTTGTCCGGTGACCCTATCCTTTACAATGATATTATTGTTTGAATGGTCCTAAGTATCTATATTTTGTGAATATAAAACGGGTAAATGTACACCTATTTCAATTTTTTTAAAGAACATTAATTATTATTTTATAATCGGTCCACTGAATGCAAAATTCAAAGATTATTGTGGTGAAAATGTCTATTTTTTATTGGTCAGTAAATTTCATTCAATAAACATTGCTTGCACAAATAAATTGGAAAGTTAATTTGGACAATGTTCAAAATATGTTACTTATTCACGACATTTTAAACCCAAATGAGCAGGGGAACCCATTTGTGACTTGATTTTTCAAATCGCCATTCTCGAAAATACGAAACGAAAATATGGGCTTTACTTTTGCTCTCAAAATATTAATAAATTGCTATAAATAATGGAATACATCTATGTCATTAATCACCTCTTTTTAAAGAATGCATTTATTCCATAGATAATATTTAATCACTTGTATCACAGATATTCGTCTTTCAGTAATACAGATAACCTTGGTGTTGTTTTGAAAGCGAAACCAAACACAATTAGTTTTGCTAGAAAAACATTAAATATACTCTTTATACAAATATACTATAGGCATATTTGATCACATGTATTTCCTTGTTAAATCAATACGTTTAGCCGTCCCTGAGTTATCAATAAGGTCACGGTCATTACTATAGAGCCTGCCGACACCTTCCGTTTTAATTCTTCCCAAATTATCGAAAAAGTATGTTGTTTCAAACTTCTTCAGCATGGACTCGGATAGAAATATATTGTAAGCTATCGACTCCATAGTTATGTGGATCGCTGTCGCGACCAAGAACATTTCTAACGTGATATCTTCGATGCGTTCTTCCTGTTTTTTCGAAGTGTCAATTTAAATCACACAGTTTAACACAATGAAATGTCAATCTTTGAACGTAAAGCAGATTATTTGTTTGAAAAATGCCGCCATCTTGGATGAAGATGACATAAACAGGTACGACAGGTATGGGGCTATCTTAGATTTATGACAATCTTACGATATCTTAGGGCTACGATAGATTGGAAAATTGGCTACGATAGCCTACGATTTCCTTGCAATAACCTTACGATAATGTTAGGGCTACGGTCGTTTCGCAAATTTCATTCAAACTCATTTCAATAACCATAAAATTAAAAACGAGAATGTCTGTATTCTGCATCGTCTAAGAGATCTAGATGGATCTCAACTTGAGCTAAAACATTAAAAGTACAACTCTTTTTAATGGGAAGTGTTGCGTCTTGAAAGGTACTAATACATTAAAAGACGTTATTGTAGGAAGTGGGATGTCACAACCGAAGCTAAAACATACGACACGAATTGATCATGATAGGGTTTCACGCATCTGAGCTAGAGCCCAAACATTAAAGACGCACTCATTATGATGCATTCATTAACATTATTTCATGGTATAATCGGCCGTAGCATGTACTATCAGCGACAGCAATATCCCGTCATAAACATCATCACAACGTCCGACTCGCCAACAGCTTTCAAACTCCACCACGAAAGCCTCCGACCCTACCACAATCAAACAAAGTCCTGTCCCCATTCTTCTTCAAATAAAAAAAGCGCAACAATACCCTTACCACATTCAAAAGAAATCTCTGCTAAAAGCAAAGTCGGTTGTTCGATTGCATGTGTTTATGAATCACTCGAGAATATAGTGATGACACCAGGTGCTCGCGAAAAGGTGAGCGTATCCTGTACCACCGGTGGCACCCGTCACAAACCCATGTAAGGGCTAGTTAATCGTTCACCTGAAACACGGGAACATTATTTAACTGGAATAATGTTAAAAGCGGCGTTAAACCCAACTCACTCAGTCATTCTATATGAACTCACACAAAGTAAACGTCCATTCTTAAGTAATCCCTAAGGGGCAAGAACTGGAACCTCCTCAACACATTTCTTATATTATCTGACCTATTACCTACCCCCGCGAACTCTAAAACTCTAAATCTTAGCACAAGGATCAAAACATTAATATAATATAGCATCTAATTTCAAAATTTATATTCCAAACAGTAAATCTATATGGACATAAATCCCTGCACACTAAAAGTATTACCAAATTGCACATTTTTTTCTTACTCGACCCATTTAGACAAAAAAACCTCTGCAACTAAACACCACAGTGATCAATGTACAAACTGCAAAACAACCGATGACCTTGACAACTGATCTCTATATCACGATCAGTAACAAACTTCTGTTCGAGGTCTATATATCAAAATATAAAAACAATCTATTTTTACTCTTCAGGCCATTTAATGCATCGACAGTAATCTCGGCAATTTCAAATTTCATTATAATATACAGCAAATATTTTAGATTAGTCTTTGACAAAATAAAATTCCAAACAAACCAATTGCCATATATATTTGTATGCATGTAGATGTCGGTCAATGGGTGCAGGGGTTTAGCGAAGTCTCACCTTGTGAAGATTTGTTGATAAAAATTCCAAAGGAAAAAGTGACACCTAACCTCACCCCTCCATAATGAGACACTGGTACTAAGTTTGCGGATGCTAACAGCGGACCAAACAACTACCCTCGTCGGAGTAAGATTGCAGAATCGACGGACCTAAACTCGTAGTAAGTTTTATTTATATTAAACCATCAGTTTGTAAGTTTCACAAAGAAAACAGCATGTATTGATGTTACTACACCTTTCATAGCGGAGCTGGACAAGATGGAGCTGCAATGAATGGTTAAAACGGTCATTTAGCAGCAAATACTCAGTATGTGTGCATATGTTGTTGGCCAATGTGTGGAGACGTTTGAAAAAAGTCTCCTTGTGAAAATTTATTGAAAAAAACAATTCGGTGTGTGTATAGTGTGCACGCGCGGGTTCGAATCCCGACATGGGTACAATGTGTGAAGCCCATTTCTGGTGATTTGGCTTGTATATTGTTTGAATATTGCTAAAAGCGGCGTAAACATCATATTCATTCATTCATTATCTAAAAAAACTAATATATTAACACTGCATAATTGTGTTGAGACAGCTGTTATGACCGCAACGAAACTGTTTTCTCTTGTTTTCATTACTGGTGTTGTATGGAGAAACCATGTTAAAACTTTCGCTCCTCTGACGCGTAGGTGTAAAAACATAAACAGAATATAGAATGTTTTATGTACATGCTGTATTCCTACATTAAATAATATACTTCATTCATTGACGACATGGGACAATCTCCCCTAGCCCCCTCCACACACGCATGCACGCACGCACGCACGCACACACACACACACACACACACGGTGACAGAAACGCTCTTACCGCCCTGGTGCTGTTTTGTATCGAATATAATATCACATCATCTGAGAATCGTTTCAACCACAGCGATTATTCGTTTACATAATTACATGTTCACCAACAGATTGTTTAATTACATATTACTGCACTTACCATGTCGTTTTGTTGAACGTCCTCTCCAAAGTAAAAACATACGGCACGGCAGAACATTAAGCTGAAAAATGTTTTTTCTTGAAAAGTCTTCATAATGCACATGACATGCCAAAATTTTAAACGCAGCCTTTCAAAGTAGAGCTTGAATAATATAAACATGAGAGATAGGATTCTAAGCCCATTGTAATCTCGATTTTAAATGAATTCTAAACAGCTTGTTGAAATTATTTAAACATGCACCGGTGCATTTCATAAAGTAAGCGTCGTCTGCTTCGATCAATTGAATCTGGATAACGCGCAGGAACAGCGCGTGCAACGGAAGTGTTTCCCGATTGGCTAAACGCGTAACCATGACATCGCGTGACTATTCTGGTGAACACCTGCATGAAATATACATCACTTCTAACCTGATTTGACATTTGTTTATATAAATAATCTTAACCGACAAAGCCATTGGCAGTTGGGTTTGTCTTGCGAGGTTAAAGCGTTGACTCGTCACACCAAATTCAGTCCTGGGTACACCATGTAGAGCCGATTTTGACGCCCCTCTCCGTAATATGGCGTGGATTTTGTTCCAAATTTCGCAAATGATTTTGTAATAATAAATGGTAATTTTTAGAGGTATTCATCATAATAGAATGGAGATGTAATACAGTGGATGGTCGACCATGAGTTTCCAAGCGCCTTAACATTTTAATGCATTTTAATCATGATGATGTTTATGAAAAAGAAATTATCAAAGAAAGAACAATATGTATAAATGACCACAAGAGCAAAAACGTACTAGCTGAGGGTCAAAGGAGAGTATACCGAGTTTGTTTTTTTATGGGGGGGGGGCTTGCGGTTGTTAAAGCGTTTGTTGGCCGTCACGCCGAATGCCCGGGTTCGATTCCCCTCGTGGGTACAACCCATAGAACCCGGCGACTATGCTTGCCGTGAGAGGCGACTAAGGGTGGTCAGTCTCGGTTGACTTGGTTGATGCATGTCATCGTATCCTGATTGGGTGGACCCGTGAAGGTCCAGGGTAGAATAGGTCTTAAGCAATCCATGCTTGCCGTATAAGCCGACTATGCTTGCCGTAAGAGGCGACTAACGGGATCGGGTGGTCAGCCTCGCTGACTTGGTTGATGCATGTCATCGATCCCAATTGCGTGGATCGATGCTCATGATTTCAATCACTGGATTGTCTGGTCCAGACTCGATTACTTACAGACCGCGGTCATATAGCTGGAATATTGCCGAGTGCGGAGTTAAACAAAAAAAAACAACAAATCATAGGCGCCGCAATTCGCTGTGCAGAGTTGTGTCAACTGGGCACGCCAGAAACCTATGATCGTGGGTTCAAATCTCGGTTCGCCCCGATTATGGTTCTTGGTTTGTCAGCACCATACCCGTGCATGGGTTTCACCAAAGTGGTAAACGTCTAAGTCCTGC
Source organism: Haliotis rufescens (assembly GCF_023055435.1). Taxonomy (NCBI): domain Eukaryota; kingdom Metazoa; phylum Mollusca; class Gastropoda; order Lepetellida; family Haliotidae; genus Haliotis; species Haliotis rufescens. Next base: position 11,993,991 of record NW_025964383.1, read on the forward strand.
AACGCTGGCATGCCAAAGGGACGCCACTTTGCTCAGAGAATTGACGACTGGGCTACCCGTGCCTTCTCATGAGTGAGTGAGTGAGTGAGTGAGTATGGTTTAACGCCGCTTTAAGCAATATTCCAGCAATATCACAGCGGGGGACACGCATTGTACCCATGTCGGGAATCGAACTCGGGTCTTCGGCGTGACGATCGAACACTTTAACCACTAGGCCATCCGACCGCCCCCGCCCTCTCATGAGTGAGTGAGTGAGTATGGTTTTGCGCCTCTTTTAGCAATATTCCAGCAATATCACGGCGGGGGACACCAGAAATGGGCTTCACACATTGTACCCATGTCGGGAATCGAACCCGGGTTTTCGGCGTGACGAGCGAACGCTTTAACCACTAGGCCATCCGACCGCCCCCGCCCTCTCATGAAATAGAAGAAGAAAGTATATACATGTATGATGTGAATGATATACAATATATAGCAGCATATGGGACAGTTTTTAGTTTAACTATAGAGGTGTTGCAAGATATTCTGGAAAACTTGTAAAAAATGCACGAGGTGGTTGCATATGTCTCCTCGATATCTCCAGCGCTCGTATTTCGGTATACATGCACCCTGACATGCGATCCTTAGAGTTATACAGAATGTGATATGTGTAAATAATATTGAAACCTTTCTCTTAAAAATAGCAAACTTGGCCACTTCTGGACACAGTGGTAGATGTAATAATAAAGTAAATCTTCTTTAAAAAAGCAAGAAATAAAGGAGAATCCCAAATCAAATTAATACCTCTTAAAAATATTATACCACTTCTGGATGGGGATATATTGTATTTCTTCGTAAAGATTCGTATAGTCTATATAAAATCTTAGGACGTTTATGTAATGCTTTTTTCGAGAGTTAATAAATGTCAGATAGATGTCCTATGAATTACAGAATGAGTGAGTATGGTTTTACGCCGCTTTTAGCAATATTACAGCAATATCACGGCTGGGGACACCAGAAATGGGCTTCACACATTGTACCCATGTCGGGAATCGAACCCGGTTCTTCGGCGTGACGATCGAATGCTTTAACCCTTGGCTACCCGACCGCCCCACATACATTACAGAGAAAAATTCTGATATAAAGGAGTATCCGTACATTAACAGCATACCTGATGGGCTTGACCGTTCCGTAATACCAACTCCGTATCTTACCACCCTCTCCTCCTCCTAGTTGGGGGACACGGGTGGCCCAGTCGTCTAAGGCGCCGCGATTCGCTGTGCAGAGTTGCGTCCCTTGGGCACGCCAGAAACCCATGATTGTGGGTTCGAATCCCGATTCGCCCCGATTATGTTTCTAGATTTGTTTGCACCATACCCGTACTCGTGGAATTCACCGAAGTGGTAAACGTCCAAGACCTGCATCACTTCGTGCTTTCCTCGCCGCGATATAAATGGAATAATGTTGAAGCGGCGTTAAACCCAACTCACTCACTCACTCACTCCGCCTAGTTGTCTTGTTTGTTTGTTTGCAGTAAGACGTGTACATGTTTCATTATGTCAAGGCGGTCTGTAAATGTTTCGATTGTGGGTTCGGTGACTGAAATGTGAGCAACGTCACAGACTGTCGGACTTCGATGACGCACGATCACCCAAATCACAAATCCTGCCAACCGATCCAATCGAGTCGCCTCGCGACAAACAATAGAGGGCGGTCAGGTAGCCTAGTGGTTAAAGCGTTCGCTCGTCCCACCGAAGACCCTGGTTCGATTCCCGACATGGGTACAATGTGTGAAGCCCATTTCTGGTGTCCCCCGCCGTGATATTGCTGTAATATTGCTAAACGCCGCGTAAAACCATACTCACTCACTCACTCCTGCCGGGCACATTCACTGCTGGGTGAACAGAGGCACAATTCGAACAAAGGAGACACCACATATGCTGCATGTGCTTCAGGGCCGAAACTTTTAAAACTCTCAGGAACGCCGTCACCCATCCAAGCACTCTCCGCGACCAGCGTTGCTTAAAGGGCAAGTTCACACGAAAATAAACCTATTTGTTTTACTAAGAAAGTGTTATCCCAAATATAACATTTGGGACATTTGACCACTTTCTAAATGGCATTGTGAATTCATAGCTTTCGGCCATGGGAGCCGTGCCAATTAATTCACACTTGTCATAGGGGTACACAAAGTACATGATCTAGACTACCAGTTGTCCGACTATAATTTTGTGGAAGCCTCGGTTAGATCGCTGACTTTGTGTGTTGGCGATTAGGTGCCTCATCCTGGCAGTGTGGCTTCGAATCCCGGACGGGACTCAATCCCCAAAAGTACGAGAATCTGTACTTTCCTAAGAAAGTGTTATCCCAAATATAACATTTGTTATATTTTTCTTGTTCTTCTTCATCATGAAAAGTATTTACCTAGTTGTTTCCGAGGCAAAACAATATTAATATCACAAGTATCTAATTTATTTTATTCATTAAAATGGTTCACATTTTTCACATTTACCGAGAGTTCTATTTCTATAATAAACACACCATGGCCTATGCCCCATGCAATATGACGTCATTGGTGCCAATTGATAAAGGAATGCCGTCATAAGACTTTATTCGACTCGTTTCACGTGTTGTAGGTACAGGTGTGTGGTTCTATCTTCTCAGATGCGCAGCCTATTGTTTTGTTCGGTGCCGCGCTGTTCAAAATACAACGCTAAGCCAATTACTCTAAATTATGTCTTTTCAAAAATCGCGACTGAGAAGGCAACAATGCATGGATAACATAATGTAAAGATTCGCGATGATGGTTGGAAGGGTCCGTTGTATGAATTGCACTTATTCGTTCATTTGTGTTGCGCATATTAACTCTTGCTGAGTTGCTGTCCTGTGCCGCGAGAGATCATACCTGCTGGTTCTGAAACTGATCGGAAGCGGATGGTGTACGGTCCTTATATGGAAACGGGCTAAAGGGACAGCACTCTCGTCAAGACCCTGACTTGGCTGTTTTTTGTAAACAAAGGCCGTAAAGTTGAAGTAACTCGGGTAAGTTTGCTGTTTAGTTATTAAACAGATAAATCCTAACCACAGTAGTATTTAAGAAATGTGGTTTAGCAGGAGTAAGGTGATATTTGTGAATAGTTTCACTTGATAATCCTGAATATCCGCGATGTTGTCTCATTCACATGTTCACTTCCTGCATGGTCATGTCGATCCTCCGTCATCAGCTGATCGTTGCAGGCTGCAGCTAATTCATGTTGGTGGAGTAGGTTCCATGTATTTTTAGTTTTACAGCCATTCATGTCTGGAATTGACACAAATCTCATTCCGGTTATTAAATATACCGGTGTATGGTCTCTGATAAACTTCATAATAATTATAGAGAGTAAAACAAATTATATAAACTCATTAATATTCTGGGGGGGGGGGGTTCTTGGAGGTCGTGATCTTTAAATAATCATGTATAATCATAATGATTCAGACTGTTGAAGTAAAAAATACTTTGTTGCAACATGTTTATTTTTTTATTTAGGCTTTATAATTTTTATTTAAAAAGATATCAGGTTTTGCTGGTTTGTAGCTGGAAAATATCCAGTCTCTATACAAAATCATGGGCCTCATATTTCATGTTTGATGCAATTTACACGCATGTACAATTTTTACAGGACATTGATACATGAAATGAATCAAGTTACCATTTTTATTTTGTGATAGTGAGATATAGATGACAAAAGTGTTGATGTTGTATCTTTAACATACGTAGTTTTGAGCCAAGTCACACCATACACTGATGCCCAGAGAGTACAGGTCCCCAGAAGAGCCTCAGTCCATCATGGTGTACAGTCGCTGTCCAATGTACACCAGAAGCATGGCGCACCGTGTTTCGCAGTATGAGGCACAAAATAATATTTTGACACTAAATAATCACACAATGTAAATACTACATGCAAATAATTTCTGTATTGAACTATTCTATATTGTAGCAAGATTGTCTTTTGATGTAAAAGTGTAATGTGGATGACATATGAAAGTATAGTGTGAATGGCATATAAAAGTATAGATCTGATACAATTTGTACACAGTTAACTGATGACATTTGTATTTAGGCACCCAGTGAGGCTGAAAATAAGCATGACATGCCCTACACAGCTGATGACTATTACCACCTACTTTTACAATCACTTTGTCAGTGTACATATTATTTTGACAAATTTATCTTAATAAATTGTTTTATTTTTCAGGTCCCTCAATCATAATATTGAAGAAAATGAGAGCGACAAAACCCTTACCATATTCATATGAAATCTCTGTAAAAACAGAGTCGATTGTACGATTCTGACTAAATCATGAGCATGTGTTAATGAATTGCTATCAAATAGTGATAATACCAGGTGTTTGGGAAAGGTTAGAGTATCCTGTCCCCCTGGTGTCAGAAGAAATTCATTGTGTTGAGATCCATTTTCATTGTGTGCAAATTGTGTTTAGTCTCATGCACAGCAAAAAAAATTCAGTTTCCGGTATCCGGATAACTGCTGGATACCACCGGACACTTACCCAAAACGCGTCCAGGTATCCGGTGGCAGATACCTTGCCGGATACCAGATCCGTGGTATCCGGCAGGTATCCGGATACCGGAAACTGCATTTGTTTTGCTGTGATGCAAAGCTACATGTCATCAAATATTAGTGTGTCTTGTGAGGTACAGTGCTTCAGACAACAAGAGGACTGTGCTTTTGAAATAGTCAACAAGTGCACTAACAAGTTGCCATTGAGCATTTAGCCAGTGCATGTGCTATTTTCTTCAGTCTTTTCCCCGGCCTTCGCTCTTGCCCAAAACTACCTCATCCAGCATCAGCCACCCTGTACTACAGAAACTTATCAAAAGAAACAGCAAAGGCTGATTGTTGTCAGATACCATAAAACAAGATTTCAATGAAAAAAGTTTATTATAGTGAGCATTGAGAAAAACAGACAGACAGACAGACATGTTTATTCAGTAAATACAGAAATGTGAGCATGACATTTACAGGGCACAGAATTTATCATTAATTTATTTTGTGAGCATAGTATAAGATTTTACAAACTAGAAATAATGTTTGCTCATTATAATTACTAAGAATATTTATTACATGAGAATTACTGTAATGAGTAGGCATAGGAAGATTAACAAGGTATTTTTGTCTTAGGGCAGAATATAAATTACAATTAAAGAGTACATGAAATTCATCCTCAATGACATTAACTCCCTTACTACTACAATAGTTACAATATCTGAGTGAACGGTCTGTTTTACTATATCTGCCAGTTTCTAAAGCTATTTTTAAATTTGAACATCTGAATTTAGTAAAAACAATTCTTAGATGGGTAGGGAGTGGACATGACAAGTACCTTTCAACATTTAACATGGATTTAAAATGCTTATAAAGATCACATTTTGGAGAAGAGTTTACAGAAGCACTCCAGAATTGCTGTAAATTATCTTTGAGCCTTTGCTTAAAATGGAGAATAAAAGCTTTAGAGTCACCCACCTCTTGATTGAGCCATACAAAACCAAACCCAAATTGGAATAAAATATTTCTAACTTTAGCCACCCAAGTTACCCGCCCAACATCATCTAAAGATTTAAGCATTAAATAGCATTGAGAAGGTAATCTGTGGGGTTGAAGATGTAAGAGCCTGCACCAATATTTAATTACTTTAGTCTTGTAAGTGAGTTGTAAAGGAAACCTCCCACATTCCCCTAAAACCATATTTGAGCAGGTTGATTTGTTTACTTTTAGATAATGCTTACAAGAGGCGATTTGGACAGATTTGATTTTTTTTACAATAGCAAGTACCCCAAATTTCAGAGCCATAGGTTAAGATGGGGGTGACCTTAGAGTCAAAAACCTGTAACAGATCTGTACAAGTAATATTACCAATTTTCCTTTGAAAAGAGTTACCGTATTCGACGTAATAAGCACCCAGGGCGCTCTCAAAATTAGAAATAGGGGGCTCTTATTAGAATATTATTTTGGTGGAAAAAGCAGAGTTGAAAGATAAATTTCGTGGTTTATGCTGACAGACTGAAATGTTTATATGTGACAGATACATTTTTCCAGAGTTTAATTGCCCAAAATTAAGAATGTATATAACACACGAGTCTTGTGCACATTGATCAATCGGAAGGAGTGCTAATTGTGATTGTTCACTTGCCAATATATCAGCAAATATCGCCGTGGGCACTAATTAGAGCGGGGCGTTTATTACGTGGAATACGGTAATGGCTAAAATTGCTTTGGTGGCTTGGGATGCTAGAGTAGTTTGTGCCTTACTCCATACAAGCTTTAAGCCAAGATATCTATAACTTGAAACAGTTTCAATAGGTTCACTATGATAAAACCACTTTTCATAACTGCGAAGATGGCCACCTTGCCTAAATACAATTACTTTTGATTTTTTAAAGTTAATTTGCATGCCTGTTTTATTACAAAATATTTCCAAAGCATTAATTTTCTTTTGAAGCTGGGCACAACTATCTGAGAGAGCAGAAGCATTGAGAAAAACAGTACATACATTAGATGGAAATTTTTCATGAATCACCTCGACAACAAAAGATTGAATAACTCTGATTTATCAACTATTTCTGCAAATCCAAATGTGAACCTCTTGTTTATGAAGTGTAGACAGATTCTGAAATGAAAGTGTCTTTTATTAGTCACACAGTACAAAACATTACAAAAATATCATACTGTTTAAATATATATTTTTTCATTCAATCTGGAGGGAAGCCTATAGAAGAAGCAACTTATATTGATGATATATGCATAATTTTTATACCATGTTAATAATTCTAAAATAGCCAAAACAGTTTATAGTTTTCCATCATGTTGACATGATGTGTTTATTACTGTAGGTTTGCATACTTCTTGAAATATTGTGGACATGTTTCAATATCACTCATGTAATTTAATAACCTTACAAGTGACATATGTTTTCATAACTGTCTCACAAATAAACATTTATGGTACTGGAGATTTATTTTACATGTCAAATTTGTTTGTTTTGCATGATAGATCTTCAAATGCATAATAAAATATATTGATGAAAGCGAATCATATCATATTTTTTCTAAACTTTATTTCAAGGGTGGTGGGTTAGCCTTGTGGTTAAGATTGTTACGCAGAAGACCCAAGTTCGATTCCCCACATGGGTACAATGTGTGAAGCCCATTTGTGGTGTCCCCCACTGTTATATTGCTGAAATATTGCTAAAAGCGCCGTAAATCCCTACTCACTCACTCATATGAAAAAATGATTGCAGTTTTCATAAATCTGAACTTATTGAAGAAGCAAAACTATCTTAATCTGAAACTGTTCCAGATGATTGCTGAAGGGAACAACACTGAATTATTATTATTATGATTTACCCATTCCTTGATTGTTGGGACCGCCTCCGTGGTCTAGTGGTAGAGCGGCCGCCCGGAGAGCGGAAGGTCCGGGTTTCGATCCCCCGCCGCGTCATACCAAAAGAGGTTAAAAGATGGTACTTGTTGTTACCGTGTCTGGCGCTCGGCATTAAGGGGCTAAAACAAGGACTGGTCGGCTCAGAGTCAGTATACTGTCTCTGAGTGGGGTATTCGTGTTAAACTGCGGCATGGTATCTCAGTGAGCTAGCACTATAAATAGGCATCAGTCCTAACTAGTACAAGCAGCCACACACACACACACACACACACACACACGTACATGCACGTTGCTATATAAGTGCAATAGTCTTGGATGCGACGTTAAACCCCATTTCACCTCACCTCACCTTGATTGTGGGGTTCTAAGGTCATTCCTTTGGTACATATACATCTGTTTCCACCTTTCTTTAGAGTCACAGCATTACATTCATAAAGCAAAGAATTTAATCAAAGATTTCAGGGCATATTTTTATATGAAATCTGAGCTCTGGTTTATCTCTTACTGGTCCACTGGTGTAAACAACTCATTGCATTAGCCCTACAGACTGTAATTAGTTATGAAATTGGAATTTTTCCACATGATATAAGGTATGTTAACATTTAGAACACACAGAACACAGGTTATTGGGTTGATCTGCATGTGATTATTTTCAGTCAGTTAGGACAAAGTTTTAGGGGGTGGTTGTTACCAGAGACCATATAATATTATATGGTCTCTGTTGTTACACATGATTTGCCCAAAAAGTCTAAATTTCCAAACAAAAAGTTACCATTTCAAATATTTTTTTTATTAAATTTCAACATATTTTAATAATAGTTTCTTAAATAATTTATATATATTGATAGTGACAGTAAATGAGCTTTTTGTAAACATTTTACATATATCTGGTCAACTCAATTAAACAACCCACTGTTTTAAATAATTAATTATATACTGAACAACAAAAGTTCCTGTGACATTGAATAAGATTTAATGCAAAGTTAAGTTTTTAGCCAAATCTGAAACAATTTCAGTTTGCAACAGATAAAAGACTCCTGTACTGACTTCAGAAAATGCAATATTTAAAAAAAAACCATGAACATGCCAAAATGTCAATTTACAAATCAATAGCCTGTGTGTCCACCTCTGGTTGCGATGCAGGCAACACATCTTCGTCTCATGGAATGGACCAGGCGTCGCACAAATTCCTGTGGGATATCTGTCCATATCTGCTGGTGCATGTTTCAAAGTTCCTGGAGTGTCTGTGGTTGACGTCGAAAGCGCCGATCCATCTCATCCCACATGTGCTCGATTGGTGAGAGATCAGGGGAGCGAGCCTGCCAGGGGATGACATTCAGGTTGTTTTGTTGAAGAGAATCCTGAACAAGTCGAGCAATATGAGGCCGGGCGTCGTCATGCTGAAAGGTAATGCCTGGGCCATGACGATGCAAAAATGGTAGAACAACAGGGCCGATGATCTCATCTTGGTAGCGCTGTCCATTGAGATTTCCCTCTACCACTATCAAACGGGTCCTCTGTCTTGCTGTAATCCCACCCCATACCATAATGCTGCCACCCACGACCAATCTTCTTCCATGAAACAATGATTGACGTAACGTTCACCTCAACGTTGGTACACTCGAATCCGTCCATCGCTGTGGCTGAGGTGAAAACGAGACTTGTCAGTGAATACAACTTGTCCCCCACTGCATGGCCGTCCAGCGTAGACGCTGTCTGCACCACTGTATACATGCTTGACGGTGGTTTCCTGTCAAAATGGGACGTCTGGCGGGTCTTTAGGCAACAATCCCTGCACATCTGAGGCGGCGACGTATAGTTTGTGAAGATATTCGTCGAAGGCCATGGATGCTTCTTGCAGTCACTGTTGCTGGCTGGAATCGATTTCGTAGGTGTGTTGTTCAATTCCAGTTGTCTTGTCGATTATTGGTTACGCGTGGCCTGCCACTCCGAGGATGGTCTCTGACTGCATCAGTCTGTTGCCAACGTTGCCATAAACACCAAATGGTGTTTCTTTGGACGTTAAATTGTCTTGCAACATCACGTTGACTCGATCCTGCTTCAAGCATACCAATGGCTCGCAGACAATCATTTACAGACAGGCGTGGCATTTCGTAATGTTGAAAAATTGCGTAATTTTGTTGTTTTTCTGAGTGGTTGTCAGCACGATGCTAAACAATGCTTATGGAATCCCGTTAGCACACATATTTTTATACCCATTCTTGGGTAGTGATATGCATGGGGCTTGCATAAAAGTCAACTTTTGCATGGAATGCATGCTTTTCGGTAGCCTTTGCGTTTTTGTGAGTTGATTCCATACATGTACTACAATATTGAAAACCAAACTTTACTTGTTTGAAAAATACACTAAAATATTGGTGTCGCAGGAACTTTCGTTGTTGAGTATATATTAAAGGGGCACTGATCTAACGCAATTCCCCGGGACTGGTTGTTGCCTTTGTTATTGTTTTTTCCCAGTGAGTACCCGGATGTATAGCAGAAACCTAGACTAGTTCGCGACCTCTGATGCGCCATTCGTAAGCGCATTAGTCACTTTTATTGGTAGTAATAAGGGCGTATGGTCACATTGATCAACAAAATGAAATACAGTTTTCGAGATAATAAGGAAATGTAGGTATCTTTGTGAGTAGCATCGGTAATGGTGACGAAGTTTTGATAAGTCACTAGCTAGGTAATTTTGCTATTTTCGTTTACACTATTTTGACTTGCAACACAAAGTATATATTTCACCTGAGCATATGCTTTTTTAAAGTGTGTATATTTTGTTACTGTCAAATGTGTAACAAATTTATTAAACGTCTAAATATTCAGTTTTTTTACAAAGTGACTGAAAAACATTTCCCTCTGTATTATTATGATAACGAATTCCAAACATTTTGATGTTTAATGTCATCACCAAGAGACTGAAAATGTTACGTTGAAAAGTACATTTCTATGTTGTTTGGCTTCTAATCCACATAATAATCTGTTGTGATGTTGTTAGGCCCTTTTGGTCGTCTTAATCAATTTTAGTCAATCTGAAGAATTTCCCAACCAAGACGTAGAGGAACAAGAACGAATCGGTTCAATGCTACAGCCAATGAAGGAAAACAAAATGCAGATATCATAATTACAACCTACCAAATTTATGTGTATAAGTTTTAGGCAGCTTCCTTGTTCGAGGAATGTATCCGTGAATATCCACACAAAGGAACAATATCCCACTCATCTGCAGCTGTACAAAGAAACTTATTCGATGTCACGTGTCTCAGTAACAATCAAATATTTTAAAAGATATATATCGTTTCGGGATATTATAACCCGTGTTCGTTTCTCAACTGATCGCTTGGATTGTTTCAGGTGTTTTACATAGGTGTCAAGTCTCAATGGTCGGCTGAGAAAGCCCACGTGACAACTATTTTCATAGCGATCACGGTTCCTAAAAATTCCATTGAGTGATAGATAACAATGATCAATCAATCAACGTATTATCAGTTAACCCTTTGAACAAAGTATGTTGTTTTTACATCGGCACTTCGCGCCATGATATGAGTGTATTCCCTTTGTTTTAGTAAACCTAGACATGTAAACACTCACTCTTGACATATCCACTGTGCAAGATAACAGTGATTAATCAATCAACGTATTTTCTGTTAATCCTTTGATGACTAGGAACGATCCGTTGATTTACAAAAAAAAGTAAATCAAGTGATCATTCATCTCTTGCTGGGCTGCCACGTGCATATTACATAACACACATTTCACCTTACTTCAAACCTGGATTTAGATTGAATAATTACCCCAGACACAATAAATGCCAAATGGGAACCTTTGTCAGGTAATATAAGTGGTGCTACCACTAATTGTACCTGTAATAAATTCATTAACTGAGCATCAAGTGAATGACGACAAATACACAAGTGTAGGGTTATACAAGAAAACGTGGATGACAACAAGGGAGTAGTAATCGTATTATCGACGCAAGCCGAAATCCGAAAATGCTTTCACTGCATGGATACTGTTTTTAGTATTAAACTATAACCATCTGGGGTATTTCCAAATGACGACGTCCGATGAGCTCCCTTGTTCTTTTTGTCTGTTTGTTTAGGCTGAAGAAATGAATTAACATGCGCCCTTTGTCGAAATCTTTATAGATCACAGTTAACCAATCAGTGTTCAAAAATGCGTAAAACAAATATTGCCTCCAGCCTCCAAGTTTATTTAGCTGTCCTTCCAGACGGTACCCCAGTCTCTGGTCACGCTCAGTTGCGTTGCGTATCATCCGGGTACTCACGGGGGAAAAACAATAACAAAGGCAACAACCAGTCCGTTAGATCAGTGCCCCTTTAAAATTAAACCTTTCATATATTTTTAAGTTTGTAAACATTTCTTTTTAAATCTTGCCTCATAATGGATCATTAATAGTTTCCCTGCAAAGTTGCAATGCATTTTCCGTGAATGGTTTTCAGAACAAACCCAAAACCAACTATCTAATAAATAGATATAGGCCTACTGCAGTAACTGGTTTCAAACACATCAATGGAGTGATCTATCGTTTCACTTTCAAATGGGGACGGTTTTGCTCGGCTGGTGCTGGTGTGACATACAGAATTCAGTTATTTATCCATAAAATATGGCAGTTATTTTGAATTCGGGTGGGGAAAAAATCAAAGAGAATTTTTTGTCCCAGTTCGTTCCCACTCGGCAACCGACTTTAGAAACGTACTGGGACGTACCCCATTTTCGTGTTACTCAAAGCAAATGCTCTCGTAATCAGCTGGTAATGTGTAATCTAGTTGAGACAAGGTTTGGCGACAGATCGTATTTGTTTCTTGATATTGCCAAGTAGCACTGATCTGTAGCCTATAGGTGATGGGAATAGTTATACCTAATACAGACAAACATAGATTGACGACAATGCCGATACCGGCGATATGGTCGTAACAGGGTGGGACAGGATGAATAGGCCCGTTGACGAAGCATGCGGGCACAGGAACTCGATAATAGCGTGTATTACATAATATATTCGTATAGAAAAAAATCATACATATAGACAAGGAGTGACACCCGCCATCTTGGTTCTTATTCAAGATTTCGCACTCGGCTCGAATCACAGCTCGATATCGCATGAAATATGAATGTCACTTATTTCAACCTATTGGCACCTGCTAAACAAACCATAGGCTACACAATCGTGTTCATCTGTGGTCACCTTACCTAGTATTTATTTTGAAACAATTACCATCAAATGTCAGCTCTACGCTGCGCCGCTGAGGTTAACAAGAAAAAAGGTGGCCAGAAATTATGGCGCTACACGGGCTTGATTTATGTTGGTTTAATTGTTGTTTAACGCCGCACTCAGCAATATTCCAGCTATGTGACGACGGTCTGTAAATAATCGGGTCTGCACCAGACATTCCAGTGATTAATATCATGAGCATCGATCCACGCAATTGGGATCGATGACATGCATCAACCAAGTCAGCGAACCTGTCCACCCGATCCCGTTAGTCGCCTCCGACATGCACAGCCACCTCTTACGGCAAGCTTGGGTTGCTGAAGACCTATTCTAACCCGGAATCTTCACGGGTCTACACGGGCTTGAACTCAACAAACGTTTCTGATTGGTAGGGGTGTGATTTTTTTTATTTACGAATATATTATTCTATACACGCTATCATCGAGATTCTGTACATGCGGGTAACCAGGCGTGACAAAAATCTCTTCGAATATTACGTTTCCGCTTCTGAAAATGTAATAATGAGCATATAGGTAATTTAGGAAAACACATCTAAGTGTTATTCTTACCACGTTGTCACTGGTAGGCCTAATTGTGTAGATGTCGAGTGGGGGTCGGGTGACACAGTGGTGATGTGGGTCTTCTCTTGTTTCCACTTGATTTTCATCGTTTCCATTCCACGGTACTTGCTCTGTTGGTTCATAAGCGTATGGTTTTGCGATTATTTGATGGGTCAAGGAAACTTGAGGCAATATATCGGATGCCATGTTGTAACAACATAAACTGGTACTTAATATCTTTTACGTTGTGACAAGACAGGGACCCAGTTAAATTGGCACCAATTACGTCATAACCGAAGGGGGATAACTCAGGCCTGTATAGCTTGGATACCGAAGGCCTCATAACAGCATGAAATTTTCACACTTGGCGTGAGCTTCCTACTTTCACTGTGAGAAAAATGAGGGTATATTTTCAAACACTAATACTAACTAATTGTAAAATTGCGTTTTGTTTAAAATAAGAAAGAAAGTGACTTTTGCGAGTGCACTTCCCCTTAAAGTGTCTTATGGCTACTGTGAACAGCAAGCAAAAGAAGGCACCTTTTCTCCAAAGACGGCTTGACAAATCTTATGAACGGCATCAGTCACGCGACGAAGGCCTAGGTATCCTGGTTCATCTAAGACACCCGAGGATGCTGGTGGTGTACCTTTACATCTACAGAATAATATGTCTACCGAAATATCACTTTATTGTGCCACTATTCATCGTAATTTACATCAAACATCAAGGTTAAAGCGAAGAGCTTAGAGCCATAAGGGCCAATGTCAAGTGGACTTCGTTTGGTGAGGTGAGGTGAAATGGAGTTTAACGTCGCGTCCAAGATTATTGCACTTATATAGCACTTTTATAGCGACGTGCATGCAAGTGTATGTGAGGCTGCTTGTACTAGTCCGGACTGATGCCGATTTATAGTGCTAGCGCACTGAGATACAATGCCGCAGTTTAACATGAATACCCCACTCAGACACAGTATACTGACTCTGAGCCGACCAGTCCTTGTTTTAGCCCCTTAATGCCGAGCGCCAGACAGGGTAACAACAAGTTCCATCTTTTAACGTCCTTTGGTCGAACCCTGGACCTTCCGCTCTCCGGGCGGACGCTCTACCACTAGACCACGGAGGCGGTCGGACTTCGTTTGGGGAAAAGTAATGAAAACCATAACCATGTCCCTGCTAATGAACATTGTTCAGTCATCGATAACTCCCTAAGCTTTAGGGAATTCTGACAGCAGAGAGATAAATGTTGTTATAAAAAAAGGAAATAAGTTTACGTTCTTAATTTGTGTAAGGGTGAACAGGGCCAATGTCTGTATTTTCGCCCTTTTACCCTCAGACAGTTGCATGGGACTTAACCTGTGAGATTGGTACACTACTAGTGAAAAAAGTACAAACACATACTATTGAAGCACTTTTAAATGATTTTAACTAATGCCAACTTTGTTGAAATAGTTGAAAAATAATAATAATGTGTCCAAACTTTCAAAATCTCTGGAACAACATGTCCCAACCACACATGGAAATGAGAGCTAAAAGGGCCAAAATCAAGCAAAGTGACTTATAACTTGACTTGGGCCCTTTTACAAAATTTTCAGTAGTTCTATCTCCCAAAACTTTTCAATGAAAACATACAATATGTTTTCTACAGGTAGACAAGGACGCATAGACGTTATCTATGCAATAATATACATTTTGGCGCTAAGCTCTTCAAGATATATTAGAAATATTTGGTCTGTATTCGGTACCACTTAGCCCGGGCGGTGTAGAGCAACTAAAACCTCACAGAGGTATCATGGTAACAATTTGGATATATCGAATAGCATTAAATCTACGTAAATATCAATTTATACTGTCCTAGATTGAGGTGTTAAACGCAAACACGTTGCTAATAGTAAACTTTTTTTCCCCAGACTCTCAACATATCTAAATTGTTTCCATTATTAAACTAGCATGATATTTACCGAAAAGCGACTTTATAATTCTTACAGATCGTGGTATTACAAAACGCGAACCAAACGCGCTGCTCAAGTCAAAAAACATTATTTGTCCTCAAATGTACAGTAGTAACTTATAAATATGATTATCCGAAAATAACAAGAAAATAAAAGCGCAATGCCACATGCATGATCGAACGCCAGACTGATACAGCTCAATTAGGGTTACATACTGAAATTACGTATCTGTAGCAGAATATGTTTTCACTGGGGATTCCGGGTCAGAAAAGGTCCCCAGCAACCTGTGCTTGATGGATCGGTGGGTCAGGGTCGGTAACTTGAAATTGTTGTCATTGTACCCCTTTGGCATGGAACGTTGATCTAATTTTTAAGTTGTTCATAATATCAATCATCTGGTCAGGAGTATCTCCAGGTCCCTGAAGTGAAGAATGAAGTCGGGTGAAGAAGGCAAACGTGGTATTTTATGGCACTTCGGTCATTATATTGATGAAAATGTCATGTCGAAATGTTTGTTATCAACAAAGTGTAGCCGTATTCGGCTACGTTTTGAAAGGCAAGTAAACTGAAACAAATGATTGATATTTTGTTGCGAATATCAGTTTTCCTAGATACATTTGGTCAATTTCCGAGACGATTTGGTTTGTCATTTTGTATCGTTTGTTTTAGGCTATTTCCGTTGTTCAACCTGAAGTTTGTCATGCATTTGTGATTAATTTTGCCCTAAAGAATTAAAATCTGCACAGTTGCTATTTTGAGTTTACTTTGCCTTTAAGCAAACACCTCGTGAAGAAAAACATTCGGAAAATTGAAAACAACAAAATCTAAGAAAAATGTTCCAAAATGCTTTGTCCTCGAAAAAGAAATCAATTTTGTATTTAGGAAAACTTGGGACATTTTTGAGAGGGAAGGCTATAAATATCTTTTTTAACCAAAGCAGATACGAGCTTCCGTACTGTTATAATCGTTACACGAATGACGACGATGACGACGACAACGAATATGATGATGATAAAGCAATCATGTGTGTGCGTGTTTGAAAGACCTGTAAACGCATTTACACACACACAAAAAAAATAAATAAATAGGCCAGGAATGTCAAAGCAACTAACTCCCCACAGATGTATCATCTAACGTGTTTCCATAATTAAACCAGCATTAAATTTACCGAAATGCCACTTTATAATTGTCCCAGATCGTGGTATCAGAACCAAACGCGTTGCTCAAAGTGAAAATTGAAACAACAACATCTAAGAAAAATGTTCCCAATTTCTTTCAGTCCTCGAAAAGGAAATCAAATTCGTATTTAAGAAAAATTGGGAAATTATTGAGAGGGAAGGCTATACTTGTGTTTTTTTCACCAATGCAAATAGGAGCTTCCGTTCTGTTATAATCGTTACATGAATGACGACGACGACGACGACGACGACGATGATGATAAAGCAGTCATTGACTGTTTGAAGGACTTGCAAACGCATTTACAAATAATAGAAGGCGATACAAACCAAGTCTATTCATGCAGCTATAAAGCTCATTCACAAGGCTCTCCAACTCATTTTCTCCAATTTCTGACAAAACCTCAATACAAAACTCAGTGTTGCCTGTAAATAAAATAATGCGGAATATATGTTTGAGATTGAAAGGGTATATAGTGTGTTAAATACAGTTTGCAGGAATCGTGTGACCATGTGCTAATATTTATAGTAGTAACAACAACAATAATTGTTGTATTTATAGTAAAATATATTTAAGCTAAGTTGTTATTTTCAAGATTCTGTATATAAAACAAATGCCTTGAAACTTCCAATCATAATAAGAAAAGTGACAATAAAAATAACTTTTTCAAAATCTACGAGACTGAGTGGGATTCGAACTTGCACTTGCAGATTGTTTGGAAGCATTGTGGAGAGACAGGTAAAATGACGCGAAAGAGGGCCGAGGATTGCGTCAGTGGACGATACCTCACAGGACTGGGAACCCGTGCTCCTCTTCTTCTTGCGGCAATCGTTGTACCTAGATAAATGTATTTACACATCAAATATCGACTTTCGAAGTATCCACACGACTACGCCTCGCCCGACACACAGCGATGAAATAAAGCCCGTAGTTCTTATCAGTCTCTTGCGCAATCAACTATCATTCAGACAAGCTCGGTAGTTTCCGTAGCGCCTCATCGAGGGCTATGACATTGTATTCGGTATTTTTCTGTAACATGCTGGCTTGAGATGAACTCATGCAAGCGTAAGACTGACTGGTGTGATCTTGTAATCGACATCAACGTTGAGTAGTGTATTGTGTTAGCGTGAGGTTTACCGACGTATGCGGTAATCCTTCCGTGACGTCACTGTGAACTTTGTGTACCTAGTACTTGTTGTGGGTGATATTGGTGTTACACTGTTTGAACAAGGAGTGAGTGTTGTTGAACGCTGCCTTGAACAGAATTCCAGTTATATCACGGCGTGTCAGCTTAATGTGGAAGGAAAGCCCGAAGTGATGCAGGTCTCAGACGTTTACTACTCTGGTGAAACCCACACCTTTGTTTAAATTAAAAATAGCTCCTTGTACATAACTGTTTGTTTGTTTGTTTGTTGTTTAACGACACTCTCAGCAATATTCCAGCCATATGACGGCGGTCTGTAAATGAGTATGGACCTGACAATCCAGTGATTGACATCATGAGCATTGATCTCATGCAATTGGGATGCGATGATACGCATCAACCAAGTCAGCGGGCCTGACCACCCGATCCCGTTATAGTCGCCTCTTACTACAAGAATGGGTTGCTGAAGACCAATTCTAACCCGGAATATTTGAGGGACTTGTACAAAACTAAACCAAGGAAGTTATGCTGAGTTGTGTTGAAGTGTGGACTTATGCAAGGTTTATGTTGAGAGATGTTGAGTCATGATGAGTGATGTCGAGTTGTGTTGTGCTGACTAAAGCTGAGTTGTGTTGAGTTATGTTGAGGTATGTTGAGTTTTATGAGTGAGTGAAATGTGTGGTGTCAGAGCTGTTATAGGGCAAGTAAAGTCTGACATATCAACTTTGCAGATTTTAATACTTTAGGACATACTTAATCACAAATGATTGACCAAATTCAATGTGAAAATCGGGAATAGTGTAAAAAGGACGATAAAAATGACACGCGAAATCGTCCCTAAAACGAAAAATGTCCCGCTTCCTGGAGGTTAAAACGGGTTCCCGCTGCTTGACGCGCTGGGCAATTTCAACGATCGGCCGGCGCCCAGTCTGCCTGGTGGTTTATTAGGGGTATTCCTATTGCTATGGGTACAAATTCACCCGAGCATGGTGATATGTAAGACAATAGGGTTGTCCCGGTGTGGACGCTAGATACATGGGGAAAATGTGCGGAGCCCGTTCCTTGGCCCCGTTCCACAAAGCAATTGTAGCGCTAAGACGATCTTAACTCCCATACTTTAACATAGACTTACGGTAGTCTTAGCGCTAAGACGATCTTAACTCCCATACTTTAACATAGACTTACGGTAGACTTAGCGCTAAGACGATCGTAACTCCGATACTTTAACATAGACTTACGGTAGTCTTAGCGCTAAGACGATCGTAACTCCCATACTTTAACATAGACTTACGGTAGTCTTAGCGCTAAGATAGCTTTGTGGAACGGGGCCCTGGCTGCCGTTGTACAAAACAACCTAAGACGGTCGTAAGTCTATGTTAATGCATGGGGGTTACGATCACCTTAGCACTAAGATCGCTTTGTACAACGACGCCCTGGTGTACCCCGGAAAGTGCCGGAATGTTAATAAGAGGCATAAAACCAACCTCACTCAGTCACACAACAAATTTCGATGGTAAACCGACCATTTATATATTTGTTTCTCGATGCTATCCATGCAGTGTATTTGCTAACTTATCCACATTAAAATTGTACATTAGAAAATGAGAATCCGTTTAAACATAAAATGACCATGTGTCATGTCAAATAAACGATTTTAATAAGGGTTTAGTGGTATTTCTTCATTTCTAGTTCATATTTGTGTGAGTAAGTGAGTATGGTTTTACGCCGCTTTTAGCACTATCCTAGCAATATCACGGCGGGGGACACCAGAAATGGTCTTCACACATTGTAATGGGGAATCGAACTCGGGTTTTTGGCGTGACGAGCGAACACTTTAACCAGTAGGCTACCCGACCGCCCCTCTCATATTTGTGTGAGTTTAGTCTTTGTCCTAACCTCACCCGGGCCCACGTTGACGCGGGTGGAGAAGGCTGACATGAGTGAGTTAATGAGTTGAGTTTTACTCCGCCTTGATATGTATTTCAGTTGTGTTACCATGTTTCACATATCATATATTTTTAACATAAGCATTCTTCTGTTTTCTACAACCTTTATTTAAACAGAATCAGAGTCGACACTTTAAAATAAATGTAACATCTCCAGTAATGCAGACAATGCAAATAAACTACATGTTTCATGATATTATTACATAAACTGAACTAAATATTGCCAACTACTAATGTTTGACAACACCTACTATTTGAAAACAACAAAATTTCCTCTCACTAAAGTGGAACCCTTCAAAGAAAAAGTACCTACGACCCTTTCAGATGAGGTGTTCATCGTATGGTATTCCCCATGGAGACATGCCCACAATATTCTCAACACATATATAGCAACACAAATATCTGGTTACTTATCACCGAGCGTGAAACATAACATACGAGTGAGTGAGTGAGTGAGTGAGTATGGTTTTACGCCGCTTTTAGGAATATTCCAGCAATATAACGACGGGGGACACCAGCAATGGGCTTCACACATGTCGGGAATCGAACCTGGGTCTTCGGCGTGACGAGCTAACGCTTTAACCACTGGGCTACCCGACCGCCCCCATAACATACGAAAACGTCTCACATAACATGACAAAGTCGTCATTTTGTATTCATTCCTCTGATCAATTGGTCACTATTATACTCTATGTAGGTGGGATAAGCTATTAAAATGTTATTGTTATTGTAGTAACAGAATGGAATCTTCAGTTAAACTAGTTCTAATCCCAAAATGGAATAAAAATAAATCTTCATTTCTACAAATTCGAATCCGCGACTTCCAAAATATTTTCCCCATCAATGACCGTTGTGGCTAATCTATTATTAAATTAACTGACAAAACGTACAAGACCTACGAAAATATTAAATATAACTTTAGTTGCAAATGAACGTCACCCATCTACAATCGCTGCTTTAAATCCGACTAATAGTGAACAGAGTACAGGCGAGTTAATCACACCACATCACATCACATCACTTCATCTGACATCGACATCTTCATCGCCTTCAGGAAGAGTCGAGTATCAAGTCTTCCCAGCTGCAAGACATCGCCGGAAATACAGTTTATGCTTACATCAGCGTTGCCATAGTTACAAGCACCCCAGACCGGAAGCAGAAACATTCCAAAATCAACTCTAGGGACGACAGAGAACGAGTCGTCACGCTCAAGGTCAAAGATCACAAGCCTGTGAAGCTGACTGTTCAAGAGGATACCAAACTTGAAGGACATCGTTTGTGCAATCTTGTGTCCCTTTACAGGACTGTGATCGAAGATTTCCCCACCTCCCCACACACTCTTGCTAAGGGTCTTCAGCTCTGGACTATACGAGATGGATATTCCCCAGGCCTGAACCTGCCCCTCCATGATGTGAGTCGCGTCAATAACCGCCCGCGAAGCCAATCCGACTTCAAACACGATCGTCCTGGCCTCAGCTTTCCTCCTCAAGACGGCTTCTATCCATATCTCCATGTAGGCGAAACCTTCAAAGTCTATGGGGAAGCCCGAGACTGATCCTCTGTAGTTGCGGACTCCCATGTCCCTGGCGGACTGGGCAAGGGCTGACATGTTGGCGGTGTCGCTGTCGCTGAACTGACGGTCAACAGCATCGTCCATGTTGGGACCTGAAGCAGAACATTACCATTAGATGATACGACTGTTTGATACTGTAGTTAAGAAAAGTTTCTGTTTCACTTCTATCTGAAATAACGCGTTTCAGAGACATCTTAGGCATGTAGAGATACTAAGGTAGAGTTACGTGGATATTGTTACTCACATAGAACTATATAGTCGTGTGTGATCTTCATGTCTGTCATCTCAGTGACAAATATAACTGCGTCTCGGGAAACATCTGGAATAGAAAATGATGGTGGAATATTTAAACAAATGGTTATGAATCCTAATCATCATCATCGCCATACTCATGACCCCAGTCAAAAGCCTCAACCTCATGATCCCAATCAATCAATAGCCTCATCCTCATGACCCCAATCAAAAGCCTCATCCTCATGATCCCAATCAATCAAAAGCCTCAACCTCATGATCCCAATCAATCAATAGCCTCATCCTCATGACCCCAATCAAAAGCCTCATCCTCATGATCCCAATCAATCAAAAGCCTCAACCTCATGATCCCAATCAATCAATAGCTTTGTTCTCACGATCCCAATCAATAGCCTCATCCTCATGACCCCAATCAAAAGCCTCATCCTCATGATCCCAATCAAGCAATAGCCCCATCCTCATGATCCCAATCAATCAAAAGCCTCATCCTCATGATCCCAATCAATCAATAGCCTCATCCTCATGATCACAATCAATCAAAAGCCTCATCCTCATGATCACAATCAATCAATAACCCCATCCTCATTATCCCAATCAATCAAAAGCCTCATCCTCATGATCCCAATCAATCCAAAGCCTCATCCTGGTGACCCCAATCAATCAATAGCCTCATCCTCATGACCCCATTTAAAAGCCTCATCCTCATGATCCCAATCAATCAATAGCCTCATCCTCATTTTCCCAATTAATAGCCTTATCCTCATGATCCCAAACAATAGCAGGCTTTCTTGCAACACATTTGTATGTGCGCAAATCATTCTACCATATTTTACTGATGCAAAAATCAGTAAAACCTAATAATCGTCCATGGGGACCTTGCCTAGACTGAAGTTTGGATCGGTAAGACTCATTGTACCTTGACGACCTGGGATGTTGCTAATAATGTCAACCACTGTTTTTACCCATATGTTTTATTTACTTGATGTCCAACATGCGGTGTAACAGCACACTGTGGTGTTTCAAACTACAGAAAAGTTTGGTAAATACTCTAACGGCACAATCTAATAATTATTACTTACCAATCAGACCACAAGCCTCAAGTTGCATACCTCCAGGTAGTCGCTGTCCCTTGAAGTCAATAGGAAGATTATAAATACCTCTATCCTCTGAGGAACATATTATTCTTGACAGGACGCCATTGTACTGAGAAGGGATAATTTCTAACTCTTGAACATCACCTGAGGGAGACTCCAGATGACCGATAATGTCGCCTGGAGAAACATCTATTGGTACAAGCTTGTCATCTAGCACCTGAATTCTCCCGATTTCTGTACAAGTGCCAGTCACCATGTTGATCAACATCACCACTGTTGTGATTTTGTTGTTGTCTGAAGGTTCCTCTTTAGGAGTATCTATGTCAGGCCTGTTTGTAGCCAAGGGTTCGTCTTTGCGGGTATCTTCATCAGGCTTGGTTCCAGCCATTGGTTCATCTTTAGGAACATCTTTATCAGGGTTTGTCGTGTCTTCAACCGGAGGCTGTGCTGTGTTGTCAGGTTGGTCTGGTATTGGCTCTGATTGGGATGGTGCATTGACCTCGTCCTTCACTGGTTGCTCTCTGTTCTCTGGAGCTACTGTTGGGATTTGTTTAGTGGGGTCTAAAGTGGGGTCTCTTGGTTTTCCTTGGTGTCCTTTGTGTAGCTGAGGCATAGATGGGTCTCGTGGTAGTACATGCCAAGGGAATTGATACTCCAGGGGTCTTTCATTATATGGTACAGGGCTGAAAGGTCTTGTTGTGTCGTGTGGGCCTTCTTCGGAGGGGACGTTGCCAGGACGCGTGTCTGGATACATGTTCTCTTTCTCATCAGGGCTCAGGGTAGGAGACTGTCCGGAGAGACTCTGAGGGGGAGTTTGGAGGTTTGTGTCTGGGGGTGTTGAACCTCTGTTGTCATTCATCGGTGGTTGAGAGTGCTGGGACTCCTGTGTCAGAGGAACTATTGGTTCCTCTTTGTAAGGTGGCTTGACAGGCACTGCATCACGAGTGCCATCCCTCAAAGACAGTGGTGCTCCATCACTGCTACCACTTGCTGGTGCTTCCGAGTACTGTGGCCTTTGTGTCTGGGGCACTATTGTCTCATCTCTGTAAGGTGACCTGGAAGGGATTGGTTCCTCTTTGTAAGGTGGCTTGACAGGCACTTCATCACGAGTTCCATCCCTCAAAGACAATGGTGCTCCATCACTGCTACGACTTGCTGGTGCTTCCGAGAACTGTGGCGTTTGTGTCTGGGGCACTATTGTCTCATCTCTGTAAGGTGACCTGGAAGGGATTGATTCCTCTTTGTAAGGTGGACTGACAGGCACTGCATCACAACCCTCATCCCTCAATGACATTGGTGCTCTATCACGGCTACCACTTATTGGTGCTTCCGAGTACTGTGGGCTTTGTGTCCGGGGCATTATTGTGTCGTCTCTGTAAGCTGAACTGGTAGGGAGCGAATCCCTGCTTCCACAACCTGGTGACATGGACTGTGGCCCCCAGCTATCGTTCATCAGAGGTTCCGAATAATAGGGGTTTTCAACAAATGGTTCATCTCTGTATGATAGACGCCTTTGTCTGCCTTCCGTGCTTTGAGGCCCAGCTGGACCATAGGGATCATTTTCTCTCAGACGCGGGTCATTCCTTTTCATTCCTCCTTGTATCGTAGGTTCAACGTAGTGGGGATTTATGGATGGATCAGAGCCCTGATTTCTGTCCCTGTTTCTCCCGCGTCCTTGGCCATCTGTCATTCTCGGATCAGGGTATGGAGACTTTGCTGGTGGTATCTGATCATAATTTCGATGCATTTCGCCACATATTGGCTTCATATTCCTACCTGCATAGGGACTATTGACGTCTTTGCCAGACTTGATGTCTATAACACGTCCAAAGTACCACAGCTTGTTCATGAGATCCTGGATGTTGGGAGAAAGGAACAGGAGCTTTCCAGTGCCACTGGTGAGGTGACCATTCTTCAGGATCTGATAGTGCAACAGGTTCAGGTCACCATCTGGAAGATTTCGAGGAATATCCGATTTGAAGGTTATTTCTCCTTTCCGACCCCTTTTCTTGAGAAGAAAATCCGAAATTTCGATCTGTCGGCTCCTCACTGCAGCTCTCAACTTTGCAAATGCATCCCTAATTTCCCTTTTCGGATTCTGGTTAGAGGTAGCATAAGGGCCATATCGTTGTGTCTGTGCAATTCGTCTAGCGAGCCGCTCGGAAAGTATTTGAAGGTTGCTTCTCTCCTTTCCAAAAGCATCTTCAATATCTTCCAAAGAGTGCTGCTGCTGGCCTCTCCTCACACAGTAGAGACATACCAACTGGTCTTGGCAAAAGAACAACAGTGGGTAATCAGGGTGCTTTCCGCAGCGGAGTTTTGTGTTCCAATCTGACACTGCAACTCTTCCGAGGTCGCGGATGGACAGACATTTGTGTTTGGTGGTTGTCTGCACTTTACTGTGCGCCATCTGACAATCCTCACAGAGAAGATGCAGGCACTCCAAGCAGAAGATTGAGGCCAGTTTGCCATCATTCTTGTTTGTACACAACAGTCGGTCTGGACATCTCCGTGCCAAGGTGACCATCAACTCATTCTTACGAACAGGATCATCCTTGATAGTGTTCCTTTGAAACCGTTTTCGGTTACATTTGCCGCAGTCTACACTCTGCCCAGATGTTCCCTCACACCTATCGCAGATTCCATGCAGACACGGCAGCACCCTGGGTACCTTCCTGTCAATTCCAAAATGGTCTTGGCACCCAGTGCAGTACAAGTGATTCATGGTGTTGATGGAAGTGGTCAGGGATTAGGTTGATTTTCCCATCTGAAGAAATATGTCAAATGCATGTATGGTTTATAATGGGTTAAATTTGATAAAATATACAAGTTAGAGGTGTCACACATGGGATTCAAACACTTAAACTGATCTGCTATATTTGGTAAATGAGTAATAGTGTTTACAGAAACGTATCACAGAATTTGTACCGAAAATAGGTACTACCTATCCATGAAGTCGAAAATACCAATTTCTGTTTAACATTTCTTTGTACGTATGTATAACAGTGAATGGATTACTAAACATTATCGTCCCGTGATGATTCCGGGTTAGAATTGATCTTCAGCAAGCCATGCTTGTCGTTTGAGGCGACTAACGGGATCGGGTAGTCAGGCTCGCTGACTTGGTTGATGCGTATCATCGCATCCCAATTGCGTGAGATCGATGCTCATGATGTCAATCCCTGGATTGTTTGGTCCATACTCCATACTTTACAGACGACCGTCATATGGCTGGAATATTGCTGAATGCGGCGTTAAACAACAAACAAACAAACATTATCAGTTACGCAATGTTTACAGAGTAGTAGTTAACAATGTTTATACATCTTTGATTGTAAGTATTGACTTAATCCTACGATAACAAGAAAAACACACTTTATACTGATATGATAGAACGACAGACTATTACAGTTCAGTAAGGGTTATAATGCAATTACATATCTGTCACGCAATATGTTTTCCCTAGGCATTACGGGTTAGAAAAGGTCCACCGAAAACTTTGCTTGGCGTAAGAGACGACTAAATGGAACGGTTGGTCAAAATCGGCGACCTGGCTGATTGCGTGTCATCGTAACCAGTCGACGGATCGTGATGTTGCTAATAATGTCAGTCACTGGCGTGTCAGGCCCAGATTCGGTTTAGGCCGTCGCCATATGGTTCGTATATTGCTGGGTGCGGCGGTAAACAACAAACAAACACAGTGTATGTGTTAGGGTGTGAACGATTATGGGCTTGGGAAACTGAAGCTTGATTATAGTGAAGACACCAGCTAAATTACATTTATGAACCCAAATTATTTTAAGGGTTATGAGGAATAACTATTTCCAGTGTGTTATAATATACATCATGACTGTTAAGATCAATCAATTAAAGAAAATAAGCTTTAAAACTGGATGTCCACTCGTTGAAATGACACCTGCCAAAGATTTGTTTTTACTTATGGGAGGGGCGGTCGGGTAGCCTAGTGGTTAAAGCGTTCGCTCGTCACGCGGAAGACCCGGGTTCGATTCCCGACATGGGTACAATGTGTGAAGCCCATTTTTGGTGTCCCCCGCCGTGATATTGCTGTAATATTGCTAAAAGCGGCGTAAAACCATACTAACTCACTCACTCACTTCTACTGATGGGGTAGGGCATGATTTCCCTTTTGGCGAACACCTGGTGTCATCAAGGATTTTCAGTGATCCATTCATATTATTTTCACCTTTATTTTGTCTTTTACGTCCAATGGAATCTGTTAGAGTGGATAATCGAAACCGGTTATCCCGTTTATTATTATAGATTATTATTAAGCTATACCGACAATAATATTGAATCACTTTTATATTATTATCTGTACAAAATATTCGATTTTCTGGGCCACATTCGAATATTTACGAACCGCCATCATATAGCTCGAATATTGCTTAGAGCGGTTTTAAGCAACAAACACACAATGTAAAAGGATGATACGGTTGATTTCTAGGTTGACACAGCTCAAATTCTTAATCTCTCTACTATTGACGGGACACATCCCAGAAAGTACATATTATTTCACATAACTATAAAGTACATATACATGTATATTGATGTCAGATGCACGGGACGAAGGAAACAAAAGGCTCTTGTTTCTGTTTCTGGGCATTCAGGACATTGACAATATAACCTGACCATGAGCACGCGCGTGGTCATTTGTAAGCCACACCTGTACGAAACCACACCACCGTGTTACACGACAAACCCGTTGGATCCCAGTGTAAATGAGTCATTTGGTTTCAACTGTCGACGACACTTAAAACATTGTACAAATGTGTTTAGCTAAACATAAAGAACAAGAAATAGCATTTACCTTTCCAATTCCACACACCATCCAGCGAAAGTGATGTGGCTTCAAATGTGTAGTCTTAAATCTCACTTTATGATGTAGACTGATCCGATGCAATATCATCTTCACATAGGCTTATCTCATAAACGCCACAATGAGTTATCGTCCTTTTTCCATTGTCATGACATTTAACGTACAGGCAATGAAATTCAGTCTATTATTCAACCCTCATTCACCGCCATTCTTTACGATGCATGGATTTATAAAGCCATGTATTGATGAATGGGTTATCTGAAATATTAACAGCCCCTGAATGTGTTAATGTTTAATGATTTCATCGAATGCCGAGTTATGAGGTGGTACATGCTATGTGGGCGACTGTCTTCAACCAGTACACGCCAGCTGTTGTGCCACTACCTTCAGCCTAACTTGTCAATAACCGGCCAACCAGGTCGACCGTGGAGATACCTACCTCATACCTACTCAGTAAAATGTTATTGATTGTGAGTTGATACATAAAGGTTGATAGTTGTGGTTCGAAATTACACTAATACAGCCAGACCCTTCACACTGCGTCACAAAAACGCAAAAACCTCAGTTGTGTCCCACTTGGGGTCAATGTGGGCGGGGAAATAGGTCCTGAATAGGAAGACCCTGTGGCCCCATCGGGTTTGTCCATAAGCTCCAACTGGATGTGGGGTGAGGTGAAATGGGGTTTAACGTCACGTCCAAGATTATTGCGCTTATATAGCGACGTGCATGCACGTGTGTGTATGTTGCTGCTTGTACTAGTCCGGACTGATGCCGATTTATAGTGCTAGCTAACTGAGATACCATGCGCAGTTTAACATGAATACCCCACTCAGACACAGTATACTGACTCCGAGCCGACCAGTCCTTGTTTTAGCCCCTTAATGTCGAGCGCCAGACAGGGTAACAACAAGTACCATCTTTTAACGTCTTTTGGTATGACGCGGCTGGGGATCGAATCCCGGACCTTCCGCACTCCGAACAGGACGGTCTACCACGGCGGCGGTCTCGCTCCAACTGGATCCCGAGTGGGCATACATATATAGTCCGTATGGGACATCGGTTGTGTCTGAAAGTGTTTATGTGTTTTTCCCTGAATAATTATCATATAACTCTTTTGTGGCATCTCTTCAGTGTCAGTAGCGTGGTGGACCAAGAGGCGGAGGCGTGTGGACGAACGTCCAACTCGATAATTCAGTATATTCCGAATGTCACGATTTAACATTACGAATTCATAAGTAACCAAGACTAAAAGTGCGAAGAGAGTGGCAAGCAAGTTTCGTCACAATCCTATGACGTCACCATGTCTGTCCAGCCAACCGACCAGCCTGACTAGCCAAGCCAAATATGAGTATTGATGAAGATCATTACGTGCGGGTTTTTTGTGGAAGTGATACCACACACACACGAATATATGTTTTTGCTCTAAACGGGGGCACGGGTGGCCAAGTCGTCTAAGGCGCCGCGATTCGCTGTGATTTGCATCCCTTAGGCACGCCAGAAACCTATGATTGTGGGTTCGAATCCCAGTTGGCCCCGATTATGTTTCTAGGTTTGTCAGAAGCATACCCGTGCTCGTGGGTTTCACCGAAGTGGTAAACGTCTGAGATCTGCATCACTTCGGGCTTTCCTCCCACATTAAGCTGACACGCCGCGATAAAACTGGAATATTGTTAAAAGCGGCGTAAACCCAACTCACTCACTCACTCACTTTGCTCTAAACAATTTATGATAAATTGCAGTGACCGAGAAATAGACTTGTATGGACAAGACATCATCAAAATATTAGCCATTATACTTTGACGCCATTACACGTCATACGAGTCGTAGTATCAACAGTACGAAACAATACCGTTATAAGATCTTTATATACTTTTGGATTTTATTAACTCCCTTTTTTTTCCACATTATGGATATTTATACATCCATCCCTCATCCCGTTAGCCATCTTCACTACATGATTTTCTTTTTCAATTTTTCTATTAAACACTGCATATCTTTTGATGACAAAAACTATCCAGGAATCCCAATGTAATATGAATTTGTTTGTGGTGTTGTCATAAACGTCTTGAACCATTTTTAATACGATGTCTTCCTATTCTTTGCATGGTACAGACCCTTCAAATCTGCGCATATTTTAATTGGACTCAGGGACTCTATTTCATATTGATCACACAAAACAAGTATTGAGTCAATTGATCTAGACATTACAACTTGTGCATAATGCCCCATTGTGTGCGTGTACTGTACCGCACAAATTGTAAGGTTAATATGAATACTGAATAAGCTTCAAACCTTATCTACCTCATTGATATGTCCATTGTCGACCTCTGTTGTTATACATGTAATACAATGTGAACTGTGGTCCACTTTGGTGTCATATGTTATTTCTTTCAAACTGTCACTGCGTGTTGTACACGTGTTACATATGTACAAGTTACAGTCAATGTGTAACATCAGTCAATGTGTGAAATGACTGAACGTTTACACCAGCCAATTTGCTAAACGCTCAAATATTACAGTCACATTTACAATTTGTTTTTCCATTTATTATATTACGATAACGAATTCCAAACTTTTTTATGTTCAGTTTCATCACCCAGTGGCTAAAAAAATAGGATTTAAAGAAAAGGAAAATAAATATGTATGGCTTCTAACCCTAGCATAATTATTCTTTGTGATTTGTTTAAGCCCTTTTGAACTTTTCAATAACTTTTAGCAAACATGGCAGAAAAATACTTGTTAAATGACTGAAATATGTTGGCGTTTTGTAAATTTCCTTAGCGAAAAATATCAGTCATTTTAGACAATGACTGATATATTTTACACATTGAATGCAACATGCATAATTTACAGAGTGATTTCACTGTTGTACGTACATGGACCTGTCACATTGTGCACACTCAAGATAAGTTTTTAAAATATTATTTTATACCTATTACTCTATGTGTAGTGTTTGTTTGTTGTGTGACCGCGAACTCCATCTATATTTCGGCGGTCTGTAAATAATCGACCAGAAAATCCAGTGATAGACATCATTAGCATCGATCCACACAATTGGAATACGATGACATGCATCAACCAAGTCAGCGAGCCTGATCACCCGATCCTGTTAGTCGCCTCTTACCAAAAGCATAGTCGCATTTTTGTACGGCAAGTATGGGTCTCCTACAACGATTAACACATTTACGATACAACGGGGTACTATCTGAATGAGTGAGGATGTTTTTACGCCGCTTTTAGCAATATTACATCAATATCACGGTGGAGGACACCAGAAATGAGGTTCACACACTGTACACATGTGGGGAATCGAACGCGGGTCTTCGGCATGGCGAGCGAACACTTTAACCACTAGGCTACCCCACCGCCCTGGGTAGTATTTGAGGCTGGCTCACTGTAGATTCGATAACTCTCATGTTAATGTGGAATAGAGCGCTTTATGTTCGATAAAATAGAGCGCTTTATGTTCGATAAACTGTTGCTCTGATATCGAACGTATACAATCCTAATGGGTTATCGGCAACCATTGTCATATGCATCGATAGCTAGACTATCGATAGATCGTTGTCTTCAAACGCAAGAATTTTGTTGAAAACGAATTTAAATTTTGAGGTATCGAATGGAATAAGATACCTCATTTTGACCATTCAGAATGAACTAAACTTCTGTGTCATGGTAGAATCACAATTTTGGCGAATCACGGCCGGCCTCGAAATCACGATCATACTAGACTTTAGCCACTCAACTGGGACGCCTACAACGTGTTTCAAACAAACACTCACCAACAATTTAAAGCTGTCACTGACACTAAAAAATCCCACACCCACTGCCTACCCTAAGATCAATGGCATAGGTCTATACAACCCATTGCCCCGTTGCACAAAGCGATCTTAGCTTTACGACTACCCATAAGCTAATGTGAAAGTATGGGAGTCACGATCACCTTAGCGCTACGATCGCTTTGTGCAAAGGGGCCAAGGACGCTTTTCAGGGTTAAATGTACTGCATCTCTAGCATTGGTAATCCTGACTGGGGTAATGCTTCACTGTACACACCCGGCATATTTCCCACAGGTAGCTTTCTCCATATTAAATATTCTGACACCTTCACCCATACGTTTCAATATAAGTCTGTTCGTGAACACCAATCATATCTGCAATAACGATTTCACCTCCTACAAATCTGTTGTGACGTTATGCAGACACCTTGTCCATAATACAGTTCTAACGATGTCACTGTTGACGTGATGCAGACACCTTGTCCATAATACAGTTCTCATGACGTCACTGTTGACGTGATGCAGACACCTTGTCCATAATACAGTTCTTATGACGTCATTGTTGACGTGATGCAGACACCTTGTACATAATACAGTTCTCATGACGTCACTGTTGACGTGATGCAGACACCTTGTACATAATACAGTTCTCATGACGTCACTGTTGACGTGATGCAGACACCTTGTCCATAATACAGATCTCATGACGTCACTGTTGACGTGATGCAGACACCTCATCCATTATACAGTTCTAATGACGTCACTGTTGACGTGATGCAGACACCTTGTCCATAATACAGTTTTCATGACGTCACTGTTGACGTGATGCAGACATCTCATCCATTATACAGTTCTAATGACGTCACTGTTGACGTGATGCAGACACCTTGTCCATAATACAGTTCTAATGACGTCACTGTTGACGTGATGCAGACACCTTGTCCATAATACAGTTCTCATGACGTCACTGTTGACGTGATGCAGACACCTTGTCCATAAAACAGTTCTCATGACGTCACTGTTGACGTGATGCAGACACCTTGGCTATAATACAGTTCTCATGACGTCACTGTTGACGTGATGCAGACACCTTGTCCATAATACAGTTTTCATGACGTCATGACACGATTGTCCTCACAGAAAACACTACTCCCTCACAACTGCTTACCATAACGATGTTATGCAGTCCAACACTTAATATCAATATTGTTTACATTACAAGAAAAACACCCTTTGGTTTATATAGCTTTCCATTAAGAACGCGAGAAGTAGAAACGCCCATTGGCGCAACAAAACAAATCACTTTCGTCTTCATGTCGACTGTTATGGGGCCCCCACCTGTCAACGATGCCATGTGTCATCCCACCTACAGGACAAGATGTTTATCACTTCTGTGCCCTTTGTCCGTATATCAATACCCCGACCTGTCGCCGCTCTCGGAGACTCAGGATGAAGCTATGGCGGACACAGTCATTCCAAGACTGACATAGAGATCTAGTACAGGTATGTTCTCATGTTGTCCCTATCTCAGTTAAGCTTAAATGTATTATACATATATAAGGATTTGGGTGATGACATGCTTGATTATGCAGTAGACATGTGTCATAAGTTGGATATCGTAGTTTAAGCATATGTCCATGAATGTACATTATGTTATGCCTCTAGGTGGGAAGGACCGATGTGTACAAGTTTGTTATGTGACTGCTATACAGAAGTGGTGCCATGTATTAGTGTTAAAGCTACCTGTGTTTATTTTTATCCATGGATTGTTACTGCAATTGTTTCAGGAACTGGGTTTTCAGCAATAGACAGATTATGAGTCGTGTGTGGTTTGATGATGGTGTTTATTGTCTCACATGTCTTCAACGTCAGTAAGACATGAGAGGATTTCATGATAAACACAAAACTGATTTGGTAGTCAAAATAATAGGAGTGAGTGTGTGAGTTGAGTTCTGCTTTGAACAGAATTTTGGTTGTGTCAGAGTGTGTCGGCTTCATGAGTGAGGAATGACAGTAAGACGTTTATCCATTTCGGGAAACCCACGAGCACGGGTTAGGGGCTGATAATTTATAGTCTGGGGAAGTCGGAGATTTATTCTCAGGGTCACATGATTCTGGCACGCCTTCAGGAAGCTCTTGGTCGGTGGGGTAGCCGAAGGCCCGGGTTCGGTTCTCCACATAAGTAAATGATGACATGTGAACGCGGTATGATATCAAATTGCAAACCTGAACTGCGATTGTTCAGACAAAAACGTCCGTACCAAAAAATGATAAACTAAAGTATAAAAAAATGTATGACGCTATCAGCTTGACCACGAATCAATACAGTGTAAAACACCGAAAAAATATATTTAACCTCAAAGGAGGAAAATATTAATTTGCTCTGTTATTCATTTGACGCAATGTTAAATGTTAAACTCAACTAAATTCTGTATGTGGTCTTTACAACTAGATGATGTATTGTCGTGGACAAGATTACCCCTTTCTCTAACACCTGGTGTCATCACTGATTTTCAGTGATCCCATCATTTGATTTTCATCACTTTTTTCCCTTTACGCCCAATGGCATCTGTTTCGACAGGAGCGGTGGGGTAGCCTAGTAGTTCAAACGGTCGTTCGTCACGCCGAAGGTGTGTGTTCGATTCCCCACATGGGTGTGTAATGTGTGGACCATTGATTTTTTGTGTCACCCGCCGTGGTATGACTGGAATATTGCTAATAGCCCCATACAACTATACATACACACTCACTGTTTCGGCAGACAACATGGTGAAAATTCTTGGGCAGTGACGTTTCAGATTGACATACAGACCAGGAGCAAGGATGTTCCAGTCCTCTTAGGCAATGTACGGAGTTGCGTCCCTTAGCTGTTTAGGTCCACTGTTTCTACAGAGTTGCGTCCCTTAGTTGTTTAGATCTCCCGTTTAAAGTTTAGCCTTCTTTTGTTAGTGAACCTTGAGTTAGTGAACAGCGTTTGCCGCCTTAAATGGTTTTTGTCTCAGGTGATCATGGAGACAAGGGGAAGTAACTCTGTTACACCACTGTATCACTGTACCCCTTTTCGCTATAATGATCCCCAGTCATAATAAACGTCTTCGATTTGTTCACTTTAGGCTTTCAACATTGAACCAATACATCATGTAATAACTAACTTACTGTTCAAAGCGGCGAAACGGTATGTCTATGGCGCCGCAATTCGCTGTGAAGATTTGGATCCCTTGGGTAGGCTACGCCAGTAACCCATGTTTGTGGGTTCGAAACACGGTTCGCCCCGATTAGTGGATTTCACCAAAGTGCATCACTTCGGACTTTCCTCCCACATTAAGCTTACACGTTGTGATATAACTGGAATACTGTTAAAGTGGCATTCAAACCAACTCACTCACTCACTGTTCAAAGCGACGATAAACTCGTCCCACCCAATTATATAAATAGTAACATTTAGCGAATTTTAAAACTATTAATCAATATATTCATTTTTCTCTTTTTGACGAAAGATCAACAATTCATCCACCACACACTATCATCTTCTTAACGTATTGTTGGAAAACTGAACACAACTATAGAAGTTTATCGGATCTGTAAAGCATCTGTAACACATCTTCTTTAGACGTAAATACAAAATGAGTGAGTGAGTGAGTATGGTTTTACGCCGCTTTTAGCAATATTCCAGCAATATCACGGCGGGGGACACAAGAAATGGGCTTCACACATTGTACCCATGTCGGGAATCGAACCCGGGTCTTCGGCGTGACGAGCCAACGCTAAATACAAAATGAATCATAGTTTTGCTCAATACCATTATTCACTATTCATAAACAATACATGCTATTACCTAGATATTGCAATATCTGAATATCAGAGGCCATGTGGGAGCATAGATGGCCTAGTCTTTGCAGTTCGCTGTGCGCCCCCTTAGCAGTGCCAGGATCTGCTGATCGCAGGTTCTAACCCTAGATTCGCCCTGTTTCTGATCCTTGGTTTGTGAGCACTATCTTTGTGCTCGTTGTATTCACCTAAGTGGTAAATGCTGGAACGTGTGTTACTTTGAACTTTAAGCAATAAGATAACAGGTAGTGAAAAACTGAATACTTTTCATGTTTACGGTAAACCCAACTAATCGTTCATATAGCACCATTCTGGTTTTGTATGTAATCTCATATTTGATCGAAATGTAACTATGTGATGTCCTACAAATGGTATTGTGAATAGATATACATAGATCACGCTAGGCACTATTATTATGGGGACGTCGATGTCACAAGCGCTAGAATGGCATATGTTGCAAACTTCGAAACAGTCCCTGGCACGTAGTGGTGATAAAAGTACCATCTTCAACATAACGGGACGCATCAGTCAAATACACGTCCAAAGATATTGAATGACGTTCATTGTTTGGGAGCCTCACGATCTGTCAATAAAATCAAGTTAATGTCGACATATTAGTACTGACATAGAAGATATATCTCTGGACAATGCAGTGGTCAGGTCAAGTCCATCATGGCTAACAAACCATAACCTTATATTGTCACAGGGAGTGGATATGGATTCGCTAGTTTTCACATACATAATTGATAATCAATTATTCCACATATCAAACTGCACGTAATCCTGTCAAGTGTTCACAACAAAGTTTAAAGGGCAGTTTACCCACAAACACGTGGCGTGTTGAAGATTAGGAAACATGACATTGTCATGATAGTAACTGTCTGTGAATCATAGTTCAAAGTTCACTGATCTCCAATAACTAGGGTTCGTCACCTTAAGAGTTTCTATATGAAAGCAAGGCAGGTGAACGGTCAGTCATATTTCAAACCACACGAGCCACAGTACAGCCATCTGTCACCTCCAAGCTCAATGGATTAAGACATCAACGACCTCAACTGAATTACAATGGAGAATACTGAAGAGGACACATTACTTGTGGAAGGGAGTGGCGAACCGGAGTACAACACCTATCAGTTGGTGTGGATACAACCTGATGGTACCGGGGTTAGACAAACTGTTTTTGAAAAGTCCTATGCAGGTGCGCCATCGGTCTACGCTTCCCACAGAGCAGGGAATAAAATCCTTCAGGATGGTTCCACAGGGCCAAGTCATTCTTATCAGGATGCACCCAGTGTTGATAAGGTGCAGGAGTCATATCCTAGAGATGATGACAACACGACACAAAGGCATCACTTAACACGACAGCATTCTGAAACATGCACGTCTTGTGGAGCTTTATATCGAGATATATCCATGTCGATTGACTCAGAGTCTGATGTCTCTGACAGTGAAAGCACACATGGGCGGTCTATGATTGTTCGGCAGTTCAGTACTGATTCCAAGACTGATGCAATGACAGCCGTCGAACCGAGTCCCCTGAATAGAAGGAATTTCAGTTCCTATTCAAGGGAACAGTTCTATGGAGGTAATGCATTTTCAAAATCAGCTTCTGAACAATGGACATTGGAACATGAACCGCATATAGCCAACACAAAAGAAACACGAAGACAAGGCAGTGGCGCTCTGACAATTATACAGGACATCCATCCTGGCCCTATACCAGTGCAGCAATCAGACAAGGAAGCATGGACTAGAACAGTTGTAACTAAAGGTCCCTCAGAAGTGACGCTGAGCAAGGACCAGGAAACAGACAGTAGAGTAAGATCTGAAAACGTATGTATGCCTCATGGAGCTAGTGTAGTAAAGGAGGCAACTGCTGTTGACAATGACGGACTCCCCGGACAAACAAGAGTCAGTGAGTACAGGCGGATAGATGGACCCGGACAGGTGACAGTAACACGTCGTGGGCAAGGTTTTCCAGGGAGGGACCAACTGCACGGGAAGTACGGTGTGCGTGGACCTCTCGTAAGACATCCGAGTCTTGAGAAAAGGGTACCTAGCAATGTTTTCAGGACTGGTAGCCTTCATGTGGCTGATGAACCTGATGGGAGTCGCGTTTGTTTGGTTGATAATGTGATACGTGATGGAGGAGATGGAACTCATGGAAACATGACACCCAATAGGATTGAAACAAAGTTGGTTAAACTGACTCATGGAACACAGGGCCGATATCAAGATGGGACATTACCAGGAATAGATGGCCAAATACAAGAGGAAAAGTTGTTAGCATTCAGTCCAGAGAGGAAAACACCAAATACATTTTCTGCAAATGGACCGAAGGCAAATGTAGGAAAGCCAGTTCTGGAATTCCACAGCACAAGACTGACCACTCCTTATACTGACCATACAACTCCTTATCAGCACAGGCAGGTACATGGATCAGACGAAGTGACATTGGCCGATGATGACAGATCCTACGGGGCTGATTTGGAGAGAGATAAGAAACCATCCAGACCGAGTGACATTGCATTTACAGAAAGAACAACAACTTGTGATGCTGGAAGTTTCCACAAACAAATACACAGGCCTGGTGGTGAGACACTGACTGCAGGACAGCGGTACACTGTGCCAATGGCAGCTCCTGTGAAGCAAGAAGATGGACCAAATAAGCCTGCATTGTCTTATGATGGGCCAACCGACTATGTGATTACCAAGACTTCATACAAAGTGCCATTGGATGGTGAAGCAGCATTGACAGGCATCAGGCCGTCGTATGAAGCAGTGAGCAGTTACAGAGAATTGCCTGGGGAGGTTAGTGAAGCAACACTAAAAGACACCAGATCACCACATGAAGCAGTGAGTGTATATAGAGAATTGCCTGGGGTGGTTAGTGAAGCAACACTAAAAGACACCAGATCACCACATGAAGCAGTGAGTGTATATAGAGAATTGCCTGGGGTGGTTAGTGAAGCAACACTAAAAGACACCAGATCACCACATGAAGCAGTGAGCGGATACAGAGAATTGCCTGCAGAGTTTACCGAGGCAACACGTAAAAACTTCAGACCACCACATGAAGCAGTAAGCGGATACAGAGAATTGCCTGCAGCGGTGACCGAAGCAACATGTAAAGACATCAGATCACCACATGAAGCAGTGGACGGATACAGAGAATTGCCTGGGGTGGTTAGTGAAGCAAGACCGAAAGACTTTAGGCCAACACATGATGCAGTGAGCAGATACAAAGAACTTCCTGGGGTGGTTAGTGAAGCAAGACCGAAAGACTTTAGGCCAACACATGATGCAGTGAGCAGATACAAAGAACTGCCTGGGGAGGTTAGTGAAGCAACACGTAAAGACATCAGATCACCACATGAAGCAGTGGACGGATACAGAGAATTGCCTGGGGGGGTTAGTGAAGCAAGACCGAAAGACTTTAGGCCAACACATGATGCAGTGAGCAGATACAAAGAACTGCCTGGGGAGGTTAGTGAAGCAACACGTAAAGACAGATCACCACATGATGCAGTGACCGGATACAGAGAATTGCCTGGGGAGAGAGATATAACAATTAAACAGATTGATGAAGAAGATCAACTTGGCAGAGTAACATTAAGTGATGGAAAGGAAGTAGTTGAACCAAGCTTTCAGGAATACAATGACAATGGTGTGGTGTATGAAGATGTCAGGTACAGATATATACACAGTCCTGCCCAAGAAACTTTATCACCCGTTGAGCATCAACAAGTACCAGAGAGATTAAGTACACAAGTTATCAAGCAAATAACACGACCGACTGATCAAGCATTACTTTTCAAGATTCCATCAGTTGATCTACCAAGTGGCCATAGCTATATACCAGGACGAAATGTTGTAAAGATGAACAATCAAGATCAACCAACAGACAGAGTAGTGGGGGGACCTGACAGGCTCATGCATGAGCCCATTGATGCAGCATTCGGTACCGAAAGAACACATGATGCAGAAAACCAAGTACATGAAGACAATGTTGTAACGTCTAGGAATGTTGACAGAAGTGAGCCTGTCCAAGAACGATATGATCATCCTGACCATGCAGTCACTGACAACATACTGGCGCAGGATGCACGGAATGAATACACATATGTTCAAGGACCAAGGCGGATAATATTAGATCCAGGTAATCAAGAACAGCCGGAACGACCTGCCATGAATGGACATAAATACATACATGAACCCAATTTAGTACCTCGAGGAAATCAATATAGGCAAAAGCCAATAGTAGAGTTGACCGTTTGCAAGAAAATAGATGACGCAAAGATGACAGGAGTGGATGATGACAGATCACTTGATGTAGAAAATAAACAAAAAACAATAGATAAAGTAAATATTGTAACTACATCTAGGAACGTGGTACCCAGTAAGCCCGTACAAGGACCCGACGATCAACCTGTCACAGTAGACGGGACGCCACACGATATACATTTTCAAGGACACTCACAAGCAAT
Organism: Haliotis rufescens; assembly: GCF_023055435.1. Taxonomy (NCBI): domain Eukaryota; kingdom Metazoa; phylum Mollusca; class Gastropoda; order Lepetellida; family Haliotidae; genus Haliotis; species Haliotis rufescens. The sequence goes on from NW_025964383.1 coordinate 12,033,275, forward strand.
GATAAATCCAGGTTGCCAAGAACAGCTGAACAGAGAAAAGGAAATACAGGGACCCTGTGACCTACAATTGGCTGTTGAGAGGCCAGACGATGACCTAGTAATTGAATACAGGCAGTTACCAGGACACAAACAAGTGCCAACAATACAGGCCAATCGAGGACAACACTTGGAGAGGATAGCATCGTTAGATAGAAACCAGACCAAAGGACAAAGGAGAGTATCTTTTTCGGATGACAGGGTTGCACTAAGGAGTACGGAAACGCCTGCATCGATTGTCCAAGATAGAGAAGCACATAAATACCCAGAGGCAGTACACCACTTGATAAAAACAGAAATACAACATATTTCCCCAAGAGAAGAAGATTACCCAAGAACTTTGGTGAAAGAAGACGAGAGGGATATTAACCAGCAGCTTCATACAGATGGCAGATGTACTACTACTGACATAACCCATAAATCGATACCTCGGGACCTATCACATGAGCACCTCATAACAACAAAGGGATACCCTGTCATCAGCAGTACAATTGCTCCATCGACTAAACATTTAGTATCACCAGCTGGTGAACAGGTATACATAGAAGAAACACCATTAGCCAGACTACAACAGCAATACAGATCGAGCTCAAATATCATTATCAATAAGAACGACTTTAGTGCAAATGAGGCTCCCTCTCCTGTGTCTGAAGGTGTCATACAACCGTCAAACTTAAATAGGAATCCAGAAATCAGCTTTGGAAGGTTACCATCAGATTTGACTGCCAGTTTCATCGAGATGTCCATATTGTATATTGACCACAAGGAAACTTTCCTTGAGAACACTCAGCGTGCGTACATCAGTGAAGGCAGGTATACATTTGGTTCAGTAAAGCTACCGTTAATTGAGATAGATGAGGCGATCAATGGTCCAGACACGACTGTCACGCAGCTTGTGCCTGTGGAGGAGGAAAGTGCCCAGCAAGAAAGCAAATTATGCCGACATAGTCCACCGAAAGTTACGTATATACATAACAATCCTGACGAAAACGTTAATGGTATCCAAAGCAGTGAATGGTCCAACCAGACTGCCATTGTTCCTGCAGCTGATCGTATAGAGTCCCAAGGGTGTAATGGTGGTGGAGTGTCCATAAGTGATGAATCAACTCTGCAGGGTCCACTGATCTGCAGGGCAAATACACATCCAAATGCTCAGGTCGTTGATGAAGGTCTCCAAAGCAGTGAATGGTCTAACACAGTGGCCAGTGCCCCATCACCTGGGCATGTGGATTCTGAGCATAACGATGATCATCGTATGCCAATTTATGAAGAAACATCTCTGCAGATCCGGACACGCAACAATACAGATGGTGTTGACACGAGTCTGTCAAGCAGTGATTCATCACCTGCACATGTCAACTCTCCGCATCATGGAGATGGTAAAATGCCAATTTATGAAGAAACCTCGTTGCAGATCAAAACATGCAGCAACACAGATGATGTTGATACCAGTTTGCCAAGCAGTGAGTGGGCCAGCCAAACGTCAACAGCTCCATCAGCTGGACATATGAACTCTCAGCCGTGTGGCTATGGTGGCATGCCAGTATATAAAGAAACATTTCCTCGTTACAGCAAGACCAGGGATGAAGGTAATAAGACAAGTCAAAGCAGTGACTGGTCAGACAAATCAGTCAATGATCCATCTGCTGGCCTCATGATGTCTCCGTACTATGGCTCTGGTGGAATGTCGACAAATGATGGATCAGAACAACAGCGGATTGTCTTTGATTCGTCATCAGACAAAACAAGAGGGAACACACAAGATGTGATAATACCTGTAAACACTAGAGTGTTGCACTCAAGGTAATGCTGGTTCTTATATCTTTAAGGCCGATGGTGTAGTTTAGTAATTAAATAATTTATTGTAGTTTGACTTTACAACGAATTCAAATAGAACAATCAGTAATGTGGATTCAAGTGAATTTATGTAAAGAAATAATATTCAAACGTTTTGCTGTCATTTATTTAATAATTTGATGGTTCGGGTGCAGTCTGTGTGCCTATGCATAACTATCGGATCCACGCTAGATTCTGTAACACATTTCCTGATTACTGAATACTACAACTGTTTAGAGATGGTTTCCTCAAGTTTATTTATAAATACAATACAATGCTGGATCAATAAGAATGTAGAAAGTATTTGCTGAGTTTCAATTGCTGAATTCACCATAGTTGTGACAATGAATGTAAATGTCATTGCTGCGTGGTTCTATATTCAGTGACAGGTGACGAAAGAGATCGATAAAAATACAATCGTCAATAGCCTTTGACCGACTATGAATACTCCAAAATCTCACTAAATTTTGTAATTAGATGCCCTGCCAATCGACAACACAGGTTGGTAGGGTGATGTGTTAATATACTCACTGCCAATAGAAACAAGAACCATAGAAACATATAATGTGTACCAATTAATGACAAAACTAACCGTCTAGTGTTACCACATGTCTTTATTCTTATGACGATATCCTGCACATGATTTTGAAACTTTAAATGCTAATCCTGCACGAGGCAAATGGTGCATCTTGAGTCATGGATCTATGACGTCACATGTGATGCGTTCATGAACGTCGGTTTACACAACATACTAGTTTGTTTTTGTATAAAACCAATCTAATATCTCTTGAATATGAGTAAATCTTGATATATTAGCCAACATTTATGATATTCGCGTTTCTTTTGTCGATGAGTATATACTTCAATAATATTATACTGAGATTTTAGTTAATAAACTCAAACAGATTAATGACTTAACTAGGACCCAATCACATTTGGAATGTGTCAGTTAATTTGGCACAAAACTTGTCTAAAAAATATACACATGCAGTTTGTAGATCATGTACTATGAGTGAGTGAGTATGGTTTTACGCCACTTTTAGCAATATTCCAGCAATATCACGGCGGGGGACACCAGAAATGGGCTTCACACATTGTGCCCATATCGGGAATCGATCCCGGGTCTTTGGCGTGAGGAGTGAACGCTTTATAACCACTAGGCTACCCGACCAACCCCCTCATGTACTATGAAATTGAAATGGTAATTAGTGATATATATATATATATATTCTTGATTTCAGGAGACCTTACCAGTGGCACAGGATGCCAGTTGAGATAAGACAGGGAGATGGGAGTCTCCCCTGTCATGTGTGCCAGAGTCTGCTCCCCCTCCTTGACAGGATCAACTGCCAGCTGAGAGAACTTGAGTCCCAGGAACCTCTGCCTAATGAAGATGGAGGCTTGCAAAGAGATATGGACAGGGTATTTGAGTCACTCTATGCTGCCATCGACCAGAGAGAAGAAGAACTGCTGGCATCATTTGGTGACCATTCCCCTCATTCTGGAAGGGGAGATACTGACCTTGCTTCTTTGCTAGCTCATCTTGAGAACACAAAGTCTTACTGTGATAAGACTCTTGTCTACACAACAAAACCCGAGCTACTTAGTTTGACTGGGATGATTCACACACGAGCCGAGGAGCTCCTGAGTCAAGACATCGCCGATCCAGTTCCTCCTAGTGATGTCATGTTTCGAGATGATGGCCTACCTGACCTGGTTCAAGAAATTGAGAATTTTGGGAAGGTTTTCAATGAGAAGGATGTTGATGCTGCAGTCAAGGACAAAACATTTCCAAAAGAGCATAAACTCTCCGAGAGTGATATCATTTTAGAGCAGAGACGGTCTTCTCTACAGTCCATGCCGCCAATGCGTAGAGCATCAATGCCTCAAGAAGACGGACGAGATTTTAATTCCATGCCTCAGAATACAATGTTAGATCCAAACACTCAGTCAGTGCCCCCAAGGAGAGGTAGCAGAGATGTTGATTTTAATGGTTATACAGGGGGAAAGGATGTTGAAGGATTGCCTCCCCATGATCCATACAGTAGAGATGGCCTGAACGGTCCAGACAGAAGAGGCCAGGGAGGGTACCCATACCAACAAAATAATCCTGTCCAGAGTCCAGATGACAGGCGTTACGATCATCGAGGGAATCAATATGACCCTCAAACCAGGGTTGCAGGCCCCATCTATCAGAATCCCGTTGATAGAAGGTACGAACCTAGCGGAAACCCGTATGATCCAGAAAACAGAAATGCTGACCCAATGTACCAGAATCCGGATGACGGAAGATACGACGCTAGAGAAAACCCACATGGCCCACAGACCAGAGATACAGCTAATGGTAGTCCAGGAAACTATCCCCAGGGGCAGATGCCTCACAGTAGATATCCGAATGATCGAAATCAACCGAATGATGGACCTCTGGACTGCGATGTGATCACACCAGTTCAAGCACCACAACAACGATCTGCGCCAGATTCATACGATGAAGCTCCACGGCTAGATCCAACAGAAGACCGACCTGCACCAAATGAAGCTGGCATGTTCCCGGGATCGTCTGCACTGGCAGTTTACGTCCATGCCCATCACCAGAAACTGAGAGAGAATGATGATGATCCTGTCACAAAAGACACTATGATATACAGCATTACACCAGAGCCAGGTAAATCATGGAACTGAGTATTTTCAATATGTTGTTTTCATCACAATTGATGGTGTCATCTCTCGTTTGTCAGAAATATATATGGGGGCAGTCGGGTAGTATAGTGGTTAAAGCATTGGTTCATCACGCAAAAGATCTGGGTTCAATTCCCGACATGGGTACAATGGGTGAAGCCCATTTCTGGTGTCCCACGCCGTGTCATTACTGGAATATTGCTAAAAGCGGTGTAAAATCAAACTCGCTCGGAATTATATATGTCCCGGGTAACTGTCTATTTACTATTTTAATTGCAATAAAAATTACCTTTTTTATGTCTGCAAATGTATTTACTTTTTGTTGATGCGATACACTATCCAGGCATCATTCTGGAGTATGTATGCTTTAAATTATCTGACTGAAGGATGCCTAATGAAGTATCTCGATCTCATCCATGTTCCCTGTTGCAGATTCGGATCGTGACGCTGTTCTCTCAGTCTCCCCTAAGTTGTTCCAGCCTGAACACACAATCAAGTGTAAGTCAAGATGTTCTTGCCGTGTTCATGGCAATATATGCAATCGTTATTAATCTATATGTGTTTTTTTTCGTAATTCGTTACTATGCATTATAACTTTATTTTTATTGTATTCTCCACTTTTGGTTTTTCAGGGTAGGATATGTGCCAAAATACCCCATGCTTGTTGTAAAAGGAAAGGGGATTGTACAGGCTATGTGGTGTATGTGTGTGAAGTGTTTGGTTTGTGTGATGTGTATGTAGTGTGATCATGTGCCTGGCCCAAGACTCGAATAATTACAGATCGCCCTTGTAATGGAGTATATAGCGACGTGCACGTGTGTGTGTGTGTGACAGTGTGTTTGCGTGTGTGAGTGAGTGACTGCGTGTGTGTGTCTGTATTTGTGTCTGTTTGTGTGAGACTGCGTGTGTGTCTGTTTGTGTGTGAGTGTGTGTGTCTGTGTGTGTGAATGCGTGTGTGCGTCTGTGTGACTGCGTGTGTGTGTGACAGTGTGTATGAGTGTGTGATTGCGTGGGTGTCTGTGCGAGTGTGTGACTGTGTGTGTGCGAGTGTGTGTGTGTGCCTGTGTGTGTGTGCGAGTGTGTGTGTGTGCGAGTGTGTGACTGTGTGTGTGCGAGTGTGTGTGTGCCTGTGTGTGTGTGTGTGTGTGTGTGTGTGTGTGTGTGTGTGTGTGTGTGTGTGTGTGTGTGTGTGTGTGTGTCTGAGTGTCCGGACTAATGCCGAGTTCATGAGTTCATAGTGTTAGCCCACTCGGATACAGTGCCGCAGTGAATATCTGTTTTTGTGAATATCTGTTTTCAGGCGTATACATGGAGTTTGACAAAGGAACCGTCTACGAGGAGAATCACGTTACACACGATGGGAAACTGGTCAACGATCCCCCCAACCTGCCATCACCAAATGCCAGCTGGAGATTCAAGAACTACAAAGGAGCTTTGTCCACTCGTCCTCTAGACGGCACAGGGATGTCCTACTTGGAGTTTTGGACCGACATTGAGATCAAGCAGATCCATGGAGGAAGAAGCCTCATCTTTGAAGCTGCTGTTGCAGACAGGGACGTCATAGATCTCCACCACAAGGCCGAGGACCAGGGTCATGCATGGGGAGTCTCACTGTCTAACTGCCCAGAACATGACGGCCTGTGCCGCAGAACCTGGGGAGCTGGGCAGAGTCTGAAACACTACCCACACACTCTGCCCAATCAACCAGACTCCAAGGCTCGACTCCGGTTCGGCTTTTTCATCATGCAGAAGCAGAAGAAGCTGGTGGTGATCGATTGCAACGAGGAGAAGGTTCTTCTTACAGCTGATAACATCAAGATCTCTCGCCCTCTCTGGCCAGTGTTTGGCGTCTACAACACTGACTTGTCCCATGTGGAAACAGCGCTCGTGAGCGGCACGAATCTGAAGATGGACAGGAATATCGCCTGGCTGATTCTCCAGAATATCTAGATGGTGCAATGCCGTCAGTATGGACTGGTTCTTTGATGTGAACTTTCGACATATTTCTGAAACATTTGCCGTATCATAGGGTTTAGTGGTTGCAGTTAGGTCATTTACACCTTAGCTAATTGATGTAGGTGTAGCATGTATGTAATAAAGATTAGATAAGTTTAAGTTATGTTGCGTCGTTTAATACTATACTTGCCTGTAAATCATAAGCTCTTTACATGCATTGATTTAGATAGGAATATATTTTTGGTAGGATTTGACCCGTGTCGAAATGTCGTCATACGCCAGACTGGTTGGCAGAGTGTAACTAGATATTTTCGTGGTTATTTTGATTAATTTCATTAGAGAAAGCAAGTCAAGTATTTGGCATGTAATACGCTGTTCAGATTATCACGAGGGTTACTGGAAAGCTTTTTTGGCCTCTTTAGGTTATGATGGAATTGTTAGATAGACATTTTTGTCGATGTTAAGTAGATTTAGTGGTTACAAAAAGGATGATATTAAATGTACGAAAATATAATCAATGACGAGAAACATAAGCTTAAATGTAATTTTCAGAAACCATTGCTGAATAATGTAATTTGTATTATGCCTCGAAGAAAGTTGTAAACTTGTATTACTTAACAACCTCCGTCTCTCATTTCAGGGATGCGTCGTTTGTTTCTGCCGCGCTGTTTTTGAGTGTCCTTAGGTGTTACGATATTGATAGCTTTGCCACTTTAGTAGGATAGTTTTATCCATGAACTGTGATATTGTTATTGCTTTACGGTGAATAAAGGGAATAAAAGTCAACGTGTGTCATTTTGTAGTATAACCATTCTGTATACAAAGTGCAGCACAAACCTATAGGGGATTCCGATAAGAATATACGTCTCCAGCCACCCATGTTTGTCGTTGGTTGACGAGCGTCCGCCCAGAGAGCAAAAGGTCCGGCTTTCGATCCCCGGCCGCGTCATACCAAAAGACGTTAAAAGATGGTACTTGTTGTTATCCTGTGAGGCGCTCGGCATTAAGGGGCTAACACAAGGACTGGTTAGCTCGGAGAATACTATGTCTGAGTGGGGTATTCATGTTAAACTACGGCATGGTATCTCAGTGGCATTAGTCCGGAATAGTACAAGCATCCACACGCACGCACACACGTCGCTATATTAGTGCAGTAATCTTGGACACGACGTTAAACCCCATATCACAGTGTCGTTAGAGGCGACTAAATGGATCGGTTGGTCATGCTCGGCTCGCCGTACATAGCTGGAGCATTGCGGCGTTCAAGAACACATGGTATCACCCGTAGGGAATTACCCGTTGGCGGACATAGTACCATAGCGTCACGCAGGTGTGTTGGCCATAATGCTTAATATAGAGTATGGTCTGGAGAACCTTGGATGTGACTTGTGTTCTAAAGACCCAACACCAACCCAAACAACTGATAAGGGTGTTATGTTGTACAACCGTGGATGGTTTTAATATGTCAAAGACTGTCAGCAACCCAGGAAGACCTGTTGCGTCTATATCAATACAGTGAGTGAGTGAGTAAGTATGGTTTTACGCCACAGATAAACCTGAAATAAACATTTTCATTTTACAAAAGACATTTATAGCAAAACAAGATAGACACACGAATCGAAGTAAGCATATCGGTTGAGTCATTGATGTGTTAATTATTATCTAGAAGTCACTGCAGACAGGGGCGGTCGGGTAGCCTAGTGGTTAAAGCGTTCGCTCGTCACGCCGAAGACCCGGGTTCGATTCCCCACACGGGTACAATGTGTGAAGCCCATTTCTGGTGTCCCCCGCCGTGATATTGCTGGAATATTGCTAAAAGCAGCGTAAAACCATACTCACTCACTCACTGCAGACAAGTAGGCAAGATAAACGTTTCCTCGTGTATTTGTTTTCGACCGTAAAAGGATATCTGTACACTTGGGAAAATGTCTGGCACCATCCATCGTTATTTGAATATATTCCGAACTTCCAAGCATTTTTCGTAAATTCATATCTTCATGTGACACTGATATAACATTGAAACACGTCTGAGATACCCCCGATACAAAACAAGAACACTGTATGTTACGACAGATGGTCGCAAGTCGCAAGGAAGAACATAAGGACATTGAAAGGGTTCTCTCAAAGATAGTGGCGGTCGAGTAGCCTAGTGGTTAAAGCGTTCGCTCGTCGCGCCAAAGACCCGGGTTCGATTCCCGACATGGACACATTGTGTGAACCCTATTTCTGGTGTCCCCCGCCGTGACATTGCTGGAATATTGCTAAACGCGGCGTAAAACCATACTCACTCACACTCACTCACTCAAAGATATATTGCCATAGAACACATACAAAGCATGTTATTAATTAAGTCTAATTGATTAATTTTCTGTATTCAATATGAGAACGTGTATCGAAGACAAGAGAGAATAAGTATTGAACAAATGGCAATTACCCGTCTTTCGGTTACTAGGGTTGTACCGACTGATCGAAATTAAAAGGTGCTGCCACAAATTAAAGGCATCAAAAAGCAGGTTAGACTGTCGATAGTTTAGTTACATGCAAAACGTTGATAAAACATAAATATATAAACATCTTAATTACCCTTCGTATTTCAATAAGAAATAACACTATAGTTACTCGGCCTGCGATTGTGATAGTAAGTTCCGTGAAATGACCCCAATCGTAAGTTCCGTGCATTAACCTTCTCTGCGACGAGGTACTTTTATAAGCAAACATCATTCGTCACCTCTCGCCCCTTTCCGTAACCTGCAAGAAGCTATTCGGCTTGTCCCGGAATAACACGAGTTGGTCACGAATGATGCAAACATGAGAGGCCTCAGAGGTCGGGTCCACGGGTCCCTGTTTTCGCATAAGCGTCAATATTTGCATAGCAGAGGGTATAGATATAACAATGTATTACCCAATACTTATATTGATTTCTTAAGAGAGGGATACAACCTCTGATAATCTAAATAGTTAAAGTGGTGTTCGTCGGGGTCGTTGACTTGTGTGTCATCTTACCCCGATGTGGATTGTTCATGCATGAACAATGCGGCGTAAAGCAATATTCTCATTCTGCTGGATACGGAGAAGAGGATTGCTGGGTAGAGGGTGTAGCCCTAGAGATTATTTTTGCATTGTGAGACTTGCAGTGTAGACCTTCAGGAAAGGCTTTGAATATATACGGACCGCCTCCGTGGTCTAGTGGTAGAGCGTCCGCCCGGAGAGCTGGGGTTCGATCCCCGGCCGCGTCATACCAAAAGACGTTAAAAGATGGTACTTGTTGTTACCCTGTCTGGCGCTCGGCATTAAGGGGCTAAAACAAGGACTGGTCGGCTCGGAGTCAGTATACTGTGTCTGAGTGGGGTATTCATGTTAAACTGCGGCATGGTATCCCAGTGAGCTAGCACTATAAATCGGCATCAGTCCGGACTAGGACAAGCAGCTACACAAACACATACACGTGCATGCACGTCGCTATATAAGTGCAATTATCTTGGACGCGACGTTAAACCTCATTTCACCTCACCTCACCTAGAATATATACGACACACCAGTTTACACCTTTCAACGTTTAATCAGCCCCGCTTATCATACATTTATACGAACAACAAAGCTTAACTTGACACATAGCTGAACGTATATTTTGCACAACATTCACGATCACGGAACCAATAATAGATACATGCAATTATCGCGTGCAATATAACGTCCCATTGATCTATATCCAGAAGGCGTCAGCTCACGCCGAGAGTCTACAACGCAACTCATCGACCTGTCACCGCATGTGTTGTCAAACCATTGTCACGATGCTCATAAATTTTATTTACGCTAATATTCAAACGCTGACATTTACGTCTCTCCCACGGGACCACACGGGTAAATCAAGATCCAGTGTATCGGAATTTACAGCGGCTCATAAAACGAGTCGTAATGCAAGCTGCTTCTGGACAGAGGTGGCGTGACCGGCTTCAGATGCTGTACGGTCAGATGAGGGGATGATGAGATGAGCAGGCAGCCAAGAGTTGTCAACAATTGTAGACCTAAAGGAAGAGTTGGTAGACACCTCCATGTACAGGACTCTCAATTTTATTCCCTCAATTCATTCTGAGGTAAGCTACTTTTAGTCTTACAGTAAACAGCGTAACTACTCCTCCACTTGCACAATATTTCACAAGAGGTTTCACCCGCGAAGATCCGGGTGAGAATAGGTCTTTAGCAACCCATGCTTGCCGTAACAGGCGACTATGCTTGTCGTAAGATGCGACTAACGGGTTCGGGTGGTCAGGCTCGCTAACTTGGTTGATGCATGTCCTCGTATCCCAATTGCGTAGATCGATGCTAATGATATCAATCACTGGATTTTCTGGTCCAGACTCGATTATTTACATATGACTGGAATACTGCTGAGTGCGGCGTTTAACAACAAACAAACAAACAAACAAACAAACAAACAAACAAACAAACAGACAAACAAACACAATGGGTTTCATGTGTGTATATGACAAACTATTGATTACCTGCACAGATCTACACTTGCTGGTCTATGTATGTGTATATGTATTCATCAGTATTTCATGCAAAGAAGAAAATGCGGATCCGATATGGAATGTTAACATGTTAACGTGTCAAATATTTAAGCAACAACAAGGCAAATATTTATATTACAACAGTATAAATGGAGTAATGTCCAGTAGCGTCATGGAGATTTTACCAGCTGCGATAACCATCAACATGGGTTTAACCTTGTATCAGATAAGTCGGTGTTGAAAACGGAGTGACTTTGCACAACGTGATCCACAACGAAGTATATAAGACAGCTACGCGATAAATGGAAAATAACTATGAATAACGAAGCGTTTATGATATATTTCTGTGTGAAAGACTGAGTTTTCTGAAGTTGCGAAAAGTGATATTTTCATTGCAGTGAACATAACACTTGATATTTCACCGCAGTGAACGTAACACTTGGACGGAAATTTTGTCATACAAGAGTTACCTCCCCACACATTGTCTCTCTTTATCGTCAATATATAGCCCCCACACAAACTGTTTACCTGTTTTTTACGCTAGTTCCACTATGATAAGGCCAAAAAAAATGGCAGATGGTCATTTATGGAGTTAATATCGATTCTTGCCGTTTGCTATTCTTTTAAAAATATTTCGTTATAAACTCAAAATATATCATTTAACTCGTCAATGTTCTTTTCGCAAAGCCCTTTTTTGTTACTTGACCAGCCTGTATTCTTTCGCTTCCAACAGCGGTCTCGTAGATTTCAAGAACATTTTAATTAAGTTGATTTTGTATGTTATCACATCTAAATGTATGATAAAGAGTTTTCGTGAACATAAATATCTTTGTTTACTTTTGTTTATATTTTTTAAAGATTTTACAAACATGGAACTACTTTTCAAGTCGCCTTTATAAGGGTAGGTGAAACGTCCTTGTGTGTTAAGTAGCAAGAGTTTACGTTTCAATGTTTTACATTTTCCGGAAGACAACTACGCAAAAAGTATATAATAAATAGGATGTTCCATAACGCCACTGAAAATATCTCCTTATCCCCCATGACTCGATGAGAGAAACATAATATTTCATTCGCCACATGAAATATTCTCTTTTTCTTTTACGAAAATAATTGTTCCATCATGACGTCATTTCTGGAAATTCAAACACAGGCTCGAAACTTAATCGCGTCGTAAATTGGACGACGTTATTTTCGAGAGGGAAGTGTCTCGTGAGTCGTTCACCATAGATGTAGTTGGGCAACGCAGATAAACCCAATGGCCGAACGCTCGCACCCAAAAGTGGAAGATATAAGGCAATTGGTTTTGGGAGACAAGGCATAGACAATCGACAGGGAAACTTGTGAGAATATCTGTAAAAATAAAAACTAACGCGGTTTCAGTACTAAATGGGTTTCAGGACAAACGAGGTTTCAGGAATAATGAGGTTTCAGGACAGATGGGTTTTCAGGACTAACGAGATTTCAGGACTAACATGGTTTCAGGACAAACGAGGTTTCAGGACTAACAAAGTTTCAGGACTAATAAGGTTTCAGGACTAAATGGGTTTCAGGACTAACGAGGTCTCAGGACTAGAGGTTTCGGGGCTGATGGGGTTTCAGGATTAATGAGGTTTCAGGACTATCGGGGTTTTAGGACAAACGACATTTCAGGACAAACGAGGTTTCGGGACTAGCAAGGTTTCGGGACTTTAGTAGAATGAGGTTTCAGGAATAGAGGTGTTTCGGGACTAACAAGGATTTGGGACTAACGTGGTTTCAGGACTGACGGGAATGATAGCTCTCGTTTTGGTCGCAGAGGAAATGGTTGCATTGATAGGTTCAGGACAGGGGGGATTTCAGGACTAACTGGGTTTCACTGTTCCAAATGATGATGTGTTTGTGGTGTGACAAATCTGATTTCCTATTGCAATGTTGAAAGCGGTCTGATGTTGCACACAATATGCACACTTATTCGTGTGTAACCTGCCGTCCAGGGTGCATAGACTCCACATAGGGAGATGCCAGGAGGGTATTCACATACCTTACTTCCCTACAACTTTATTCTATCAAATGTATTCGACCTGATTCTCATATCTATCTTTCATTACAGATCGTCAGAATGAACCATGATGACCTGCTTGGTTGTTCCTTCTGTGAACAGAAGTACGCCGTGAAGCGCCGTGACCCCCGCCTCCTGCGCTGCCTCCACGCTATCTGCGAACCCTGTCTGCAACAACACGGGGACCTCCGGGACACCGACTGCAAGACATGCTCCGCCGAGCAGATCGGGCGGGAGGGAATTCCAGTCGACTACGTCCACCGCAATGAGCTCATCCTATACATGGCCAAGCACGCCCCTGAGAGGCTGCAATGCACCAACAAACTGGATGGCAATAAGGGGAAGGTGTACTGCTTTGAATGCAACCATTTCCTCTGTGACCAATGCGAGAGCTACCACGCCCAGTTGGAGTCTACCATGAACCATATCTCCGTGGACCTGGGAGACCTCACCTCCCACCCACTGACAGAACAGGAGACGAAGCAGAAGTGTTCCTCTCACCCTGACTACCCCGTGGTGTTCTACTGCCGGGAGACATCGTGCCGGAAGCTCATCTGCCTCTACTGCTACACAAAGGAACATTCCGGGCACGACACTCAAGACATTGATGATGCATATGACGAAGAGAAGGAGCGCCTGAAGAGCACGTCCAACCGCCTGGATTCCAAGATCACATCTGTCAAAGCATTGGAACCGATAACCAGGAAAGCCAGCGAGCAGAGGCAGAGAATCCACGATGCCTTCGAGAACATCCGCATCTCTGTCAGTGATCGTCAGCGGCACCATCAGCAACTTTTGAACTACCACTACGGCGCATTCCGTCAGACATCGAACGAGAACCTCATGCTTCTGAGAGAGCAGATAACCCGGACCATGGATTACTACTATCAAGCTATGTCCTTCTTCCATGACCCCGAGTATGAGGTCTTGGAGGGTGGGATCCCACTGAAGACGGACACGACTGAACCCATGACTCCCGACTCTGACTTGGTGTTTGTGCAGGTTGGGCTGGCAAACCTTCTGCAAGATATCCGAACATTTGGGAAGGTGAATAAGCTTGTTCATGAATCAAACTGTTAGGTTTGAAGTTAATACGTTAACAAATACATTACCCCTATTGCCCAAGGCAAGGCATCAATTACAAATCCACTCTTATTTAGAGGCACTATCGGGGAAGAATCGTAACGGCTGATGCCAGCTGATGTTGATCTTAATGATCATGAACTATATGCTATTAGTTTTACTTATGTTTAGCTGTGTATGGTAAAGGAGAACGTTAATGTTTATAAGAATAATTTAATTTACAGGCCTGTTGGAGATGTTGTATACATGAACATGAATAAAATAGTTGCCTGTTTCAAAGTGGTTAATGATTTTCATACGCAGATGTCTGCACATGATTGTGCATTCAGACAAATGACGTGTTAATATCGATGGTGGTCTTGCCATGACCAGGGGCGGTCGGGTAGCCTGGTGGTTTAAGCGTTCGCTCGTCACGCCGAAAACCCGGGTTCGATTCCCGACATGGGTACAATGTGTGAAGCCCATTTCTGGTGTCCCCCACCGTGATATTGCTGGAATATTGCTAAAAGCGGCGTTAAGACATACTCACTCACTTTCAATGACCAATAAGGATGTAGTTGCAGAGACAAATCTGAATTCCGTTTACTTTGAATTCCCCATCCGTTCACAATTAGATACGCCTCGCAGACAACAGGTTTTAAATAAGTCCCCAGAGTTATAGTAGCAGCTCAATTGGTCAATGAATTGGTGGATAGCGTGGCATCGTACCCCGACGGCATAAGACGTTGCTCGTAATATCAACCACTGGTTTGTCCGGCTATTTACAAGCATCTGTGATAGAGCTGAAATAATGCTGACTACGGTGAAACACAATAAACAAACACAAAATGGGTAACAGATCATTGTGTGGGAGATAACATAGAGTGTCCGTGTGTTACCGCCAAGGTGCTATACACTGTACAGTGTTCATAATGCTGTTTCGCGCAGCAATTCAGTTTGAAATGTCACACATCTTCCGGGTTTACCAAGATGGTGAAGCATACAGGCACGGGTGCTAACAAAACAAGAAACATAATCGGGCGAATCTGCACGTCTGCATTGAGAACTAGCATACATGTGCCAAAAGCAGGTACGATAATACCATCTCCCTTTATAAAAGGGCTGAATTACATGAGGAGGTGTATGATCCTGTTGCCTCCTGCATGGCCCCGTTCCACTCAGTGAGACCGGCCGCTTCCGTGTTCTAGTGGATCGAGCGTCTGCCCGGAGAGAGGAAGGTGGGTGTTTTGATCCCCATCCGCGTCATGCCAAAAGACGTTAAAATATGGTAGTTGTTGATTCCCTGCCCATATGAAAAAGAGGACTGTACATAGTGCATATTCTCTTTCTGAGGCCCGGAAATGAGATTTTTTCCCCGACTGTACTATTATTAACATTTAATTCCCAAACAAGGCAAAGGTTTGAGCTTTCACACTAATCCTGTTGGAAAATATTATACATCAATTTTGGATACACTATTTTGTAACAATAACAATACGCGTGATTTAGATCAAATATGTAAAACAAGTGGTCAAACATTTCGTGAGCAACTACTTGATCCGATGAAGTATTACTTTGAGTCGGTACAGGGGGAAGAGAATAATCCCAAACTAAGCTTCTACCCTTATGCACAAAATACGACAAACTGGAGTCGTCAAAAATGACTTTATGTCTAAGTTTGTTTTGTTTGTTTGTTTGTTTGTTGTTTAACGCCTCACTCAGGAATATTCCAGCTATATGACGGCGGTCTGTAAATATCGAGTCTGGACCAGACAATCCAGTTATTGATATCATGAGCATCGATCGACGCAATTGGGATCAATGACATGCTTGAACCAAGTCAGCGAGCCTGACCACCCGATCCCGTTAGTCGCCTCCTACGACAAGCAAAGTCGCCTTTTACGGCAAGCATTGGTTGCTGAAGACCTTTCGTACCCCGGATCTTCAGAAATATCGAGATCACTATATTAAACATTGTTTCGTTTTATGGCACAAAACACGCAAATAATCCGGGCAGTGCTCGGCATGAGCAATATCAGATTGACAGCTTCCCGCGGGGTGACATTTGTAGACAGATTTGAACTCCATTCCAAGCCCTTCACTTCAGCATAGAGTGTAGTGGCCAGAGTTATCCCCCTTAGATATATCTGCTCCTTCCACTAGAGGTGCTGCCAAAAATGGTCGTCTGCTAGGCCCAGAAGTCGAAGGTCCAGCAGATGATTTTGAGAACACATAGCAGGAGTGTATCATACTCACCAATTTTTTGGGAAAAGGAGTGAGTTTTTACTATGAAACTGTCAAGGTAAACTAAATTAAACTGTTACTTTTTGTGGTTTTCTGTAATAGTCAACTAAAATGTGTACAGATCTAGCCTAGATCATAAGATAAGGTCGAAAGGGCCTAAATTGTATGTGGTTTTGGGTTTACATTAGGTTCTTTAATATGTTGAATTATTGTATTTGAATGTTACTGACCAGCAGTATTCAAAATGAAGTTTGTTTGGTTTGTTTGTTGTTTTATGCCACACTAAGCAATATTCCAGCTTTATGACGGCGGTCTGTAAACAATTCAGTCTGGACCAGACAATTCAGTGATTGATATCATGAGCATCGATCCACGCAATTGGGATCGATGACATGCTTCAACCAAGTCAGCGAGTCTGACCACCTGATCCCATTAGTCGCCTCTTACAACAAGCAGAGTCACCTTTTACGGCAAGCATGGGTTGCTGAAGACCTATTCTACCCTGGTTCTTCACAGGTCTCAAAATGAAGTGGACTCCTGGGTCTTGTTTTTTTTCTTCTGATCTAGTATTTGAATCTCGGATCCCAAGACGTCCATCTTTACATATAGATATACATATTACAAACACAAAGGCAAAAAAGTCGGATTATTTTCATTTGAATAAGGGCTAGTTTCTATTTGAACACCTCTCAAACGCACATTCAGCTGGGTAAATGTCTTTCAAGTTGCCAGACTGAGCAAGCTGGACGTGGTAGATCTTTGCATGTTCAAATCCTGAGGATCTTTGCATAGTCCTCAGAATGTATGCAGAAAATATTTGTATAGCAGTGATGACTGAATCTTGCATGAAGTGTTTATAAACTGTCTAGATCTACTTCACATACAGTGTTGTTGAAGTTGCCTATTTGTTGTTGTGGGAAGCAGTTTCAAACTGGACGCAAAAATAGCACTCTTGCACTCTCACAACATGCTTGGATGCAAATGATTTACATTGCTTGTCCTGCGTGTTGTGAAACAAATATGGCTGTTCTAAGTGAATGCCACAGATAACTGACAATTGTATTCTGGTAAGAAACACAAATCAAAGTCCAGAGTGTGTGTCGGTAGGATTGATTTTCTTCATTCAAAAATTAAAATCCCCATTAAAATTGGCTGAGGCTTCTGAGCATGTGCATTGTTGTGACAGCCATTACATTCTAGGGAATCAAGTGAAGCCTGGCAAACCCAAACTGTATTACTGATAGTCCCTGCACCCAAAACAACAGAATCTGGTAAATCCATTTGGTTTTGAGGTGAATTGAACAAATATTTGTGTTACTTGTTCAAGAAAACCAGTGTGCCAATTGTAGATCCGCATGGCGGATTTGTGCAAAGCGTGCACACCAGTTTTTCGTGTTTATACCTCCATAAATATAAGAACATATTAAAGTCAATTCTTATAAATAAACAGGTCAACAATTCCAACTTCAGAGACTGCTCATTTATTCATCAACACATGAAACAATACCAAATCAGTTACATCGTTAAGTGCACCAATTCTATTATCAGCAAATCAGAAAACAGACAAGTCCATAAGTGGGCGTGGCGTAAATTGCTTTCTGTTTTTATAAACACTTACCCTGGTATGCAGAACCTTGGGCTTGGTCAACAAATCAAATGCCATGGAAACACTTACAATTTATATATTTCAGTAATTTACTTAATAGAAATATGTAGACTTCATTGTAGGAAGATATCTGCAATACACACAGATGTTAGTATATTGAATTTCAATGATAATTTTTGAATTAAAGTGGCCTTAACCTTCACAAAGGTCAAAGGTTTTTCAATTGTTGGCTTTGACTGGGAAGTCATGTGTTCCTTGTTAAATGTCAGTTTGGGGTTAAAAGTACTTTCATAAAACATTAAAAATAAACAAATCATATGCCAGAACAATAACTTTCATTGGGCAAAAGCGAAACAGGTTGTGCGATCTGAAGACCGTTACAACGTTAGTAGATAAAAGATTTCATAAACTGGTTCGAAAAAATACAATTTCAAGGTCAATTTACTCGCAAGTTGGAGGGTGTGCGCATAACATTCTTCTATTTTGACAGAACATGAAATCATTTCGTCTGAAATATTAATTTTCTTGAATGAAATGAACTGATAAAATGACATATATAATAAATATATTTTTGGTACATTCTGATTGAATCATACTGTTCAGTATGACGGGAAGGCTTTGTCTAGTTTTCAAGACAAATTAACTTTTAGTTTTCTTCGATGGCAGTGCACTTCCTTTAGACATGAAAGCCTCAAAAGCATTGATAGCTTTATGTGTGGCCTCCGAAATAATTTCCTTTTCCCTTGTAAACTCTGGATCCTTCAGGCAAACAAATTACACTGACTTCACACTGAACGTGCAGAGCCACAGGAGAATACTGCTGGCACCAACAGTCATTTTTTGCACGGTAGGTGGTCGCATTTGGCAAATTTAAGTGCAAGCATACTTGCTGTTAACCCTGTCATTTTGATATCGTGTTCTTGACCACTGGTGTCGTACGTTAAAAACAATGATTTTTGAATGTCCAGTGTTGTATGTCGCTAAATATAATTAGGGTTGGCACAAAATTCTAGGGTCTGTTGGGAAACCGGAAACACACATATTTGTTTTGTGGCCTGAAGTTGACAAAGTTTGATATTCAACTGATTACAAACACCCTCATTCTACTAAATGCCATGACAACAATAAAACAATAAAATTTAACTTCATTGTAACATGTCGTAAAGAAGGATATTATGAACATCCTCTGAAAATTTGAAAAACATACAATGATACATTCAATGGTATATGGTAAGAAGAGTTTGGCGGGACGGCCTTCATATTCAGAAAGTGTAGCTGGTCATGACAAAATGTTTGTTTACCTGCGGACTAGTTATGTGAAAATAACATTGACATAATAGAAGAAACGATTTCAGGTTTCATTGCTAACAGGGGGATGGATAGACACGATGGATAAAACACATTGAGGATGTCAAGGTAACAAAAAAACATATAAGAAAATATTTTCCATAGATTTTTTCATTTTGTTTTGAAGGTGAGTGGGTGGGGGTTGGGGGTTGGGGTGTTCAGAGCAGTATATCCCAGCATCTGAAGATAGCCTCACCTCTCACTAAGCTCTATCACAGCATCTGCAGAATGATAGCCACACCTCTCACTAAGCCCTATCCAAGCATCTGCAGAATGATGACCCCATCCTCCACTGATCCCTGTCCCAGCATCTGCAGAATGATGACCCCCATCCTCCACTGATCCCTGTCCCAGCATCTGCAGAATGATGACCCCATCCTCCACTGATCCCTGTCCCAGCATCTGCAGAATGATGACCCCATCCTCCACTGATCCCTGTCCCAGCATCTGCAGAATGATGACCCCATCCTCCACTGATCCCTGTCCCAGTATCTGCAGAATGATGACCCCCATCCTCCACTGATCCCTGTCCCAGCATCTGCAGAATGATGACCCCATCCCCCACTGATCCCTGTCCCAGCATCTGCAGAATGATAGCCATAACTCTCACTAAGCCCTATCACAGCATCTGCAGAATGATAGCCCCTACCCCAACACAGCCAGCCAGCATGACACTGGTGACCACTGCAGTGACAGATGGCATGTTCTGCTCTACCCAGGAGGTCGGGAGGGGCGTTGCAGGGAAGTCCTCTGATTCTGGTTCATCTTGCATAATCTCTGATTCCTTAATCTTTCCCTCAGCAAAAAGCACCTGCAAATAAAGATTTCTGTTTCATGATGTAAACACATTTGCAACAGTGGGTTTCCCCAAGCCACTTAAAACTGAGGGTCATTATGACACAATGGAAAAATAATATTGCATATTTTCTCCTTAGACTGCATCAAATATGCAGGTTTTCTGCGTTAGGGCAAACCCTGTTAAAGTATGTGTACAATTAACATCAGTTATATTAGGGATGAATTTCACACACGTCTACTCCAGTGACCAACTATTCCACACCTGTGACCCTCATGTCTACACTTGTGACCCCCATGTCTACACAAGTGACCCCCATGTCTACACTTCTGACCCCCATGTCTACACTTGTGACCCTCATGTCTACACCAGTGACCCCTATGTCTACACCAGTGACCCCCATGTCTACACAAGTGACCCCCATGTTTACACCTGTGACCCCCATGTCTACATCTGTGACCCCCATGTCTACACAAGTGACCCCCCATGTTTACACCTGTGACCCCCATGTCTACATCTGTGATCCGCATGTCTACACCTGTGACCCGCATGTCTACACTTGTGACCCCAATGTGTACACCTGTGACCCCAATGTGTACACCAGTGACCCCTATGTCTACACCTGTGACCCCCATGTCTACACAAGTGACCCCCATGTTTACACCTGTGACCCCCATGTCTACATCTGTGATCCGCATGTCTACACCTGTGACCCGCATGTCTACACTTGTGACCCCAATGTGTACACCTGTGACCCCAATGTGTACACCAGTGACCCCCATGTCTACACAAGTGACCCCCATGTCTACACAAGTGACCCCCATGTCTACACCTGTGACCCCAATGTCTACACACGTGACCCCCATGTCTACACCTGTGACCCCCATGTCTACACCTGTGACCCCCATGTCTACACCCGTGACCCCAATGTGTACACCTGTGACCCCCATGTCTACACCTGTGACCCCAATGTGTACACCTGTGACCCCAATGTCTACACACGTGACCCCCATGTCTACACCCGTGACCCCAATGTCTACACCTGTGACCCCCATGTCTACACCTGTGACCCCAATGTCTACACACGTGACCCCCATGTCTACACCCGTGACCCCAATGTCTACACCTGTGACCCCCATGTCTACACCTGTGACCCCCATGTCTACACCCGTGACCCCAATGTCTACACCTGTGACCCCCATGTCTACACCTGTGACCCCAATGTGTACACCTGTGACCCCAATGTCTACACACGTGACCCCCATGTCTACACCTGTGACCCCCATGTCTACACTTGTGACCCCCATGTCTACACCCGTGACCCCAATGTGTACACCTGTGACCCCCATGTCTCTGTCTCCCACCTCTCTGGCTGCCCTCTCCCCGGCCTGGATCGCTCCATCCATGTATCCTGTCCATTCTGTGGCTGTTTCTGTTCCAGCAAAATACAGGCGATGGTGTGGCTTCCTCATCTCACTGAAGAAAACATTGCCCCGTGTGTATCTTAAATAACTCAACAAAGTAACAATGACAATCATCCTGACTTAACGAAACGACACAACACAGTAATCTCAATACAGGTGTGATCAGGCAGGTCTTGTACTTGAACATATTCCACATTGGAACCTTAATAATGAATATATGTTAGCAGTGCACTTGTTTCATGCAAAATGTCAGAGCATGGCACAATGCAAGGTATCAAGTGTCAAGTTAAAGACTTGTAGACCCCTGTATAATGAACAAGCACAGTCCCCTGTATACTAAACTAGCACAGTCTCCTGAACACTAATCTAGCACAATCTCCTGTATACTAAACTAGCACAGTCCCCTGTATACTAAACTAGAACAGTCCTCTGTGTACTAAACTAGCACAGTCCCCTGTGTACTAAACTAGAACAGTCCTCTGTGTACTAAACTAGCACAGTCCCCAGTATACTGAACTAGCACAGTCCCCCGTATACTGAACTAGCACAGTCCCCTGTATACTGAACTAGCACAGTCTCCTGTACACTTAACTAGCACAGTCTCCTGTATACTAAACTAGCACAGTCTCCTGTATACTAAACTAGCACAGTCTCCTGTATACTAAACTAGCACAGTCCCCTGTATACTAAACTAGCACAGTCCCCTGTATACTAAGCTAGCACAGTCCCCTGAATACTAAACTAGCACAGTCCCCTGTATACTAAACTAGCACAGTCTCCTGTATACTTAACTAGCACAGTCTCCTGTATACTGAACTAGCACAGTCCCCTGTATACTAAACTAGCACAGTCCCCTGTGTACTAAACTAGCACAGTCCCCTGTATACTAAACTAGCACAGTCCCCTGTATACTAAACTAGCACAGTCCCCTGTGTACTAAACTAGCACAGTCCCCTGTATACTAAACTAGCACAGTGCCATGTCAACTAAACTAGCACAGTCCCCTGTATACTAAGCTAGCACAGTCCCCTGTATACTAAACTAGCACAGTCCCCTGTATACTACACTAGCACAGTCCCATGTATACTAAACTAGCACAGTGCCATGTCAACTAAACTAGCACAGTCCCCTGTATACTAAGCTAGCACAGTCCCCTGTATACTAAACTAGCACAGTCCCCTGTATACTACACTAGCACAGTCCCATGTATACTACACTAGCACAGTCCCCTGTATACTAAACTAGCACAGTCCCCTGTATACTAAACTAGCACAGTCCCCTGTATACTAAACTAGCACAGTCCCCTGTATACTAAACTAGCACAGTCCCCTGTATATTAAACTAGCACAGTCCCATGTATACTAAACTAGCACAGTCCCATGTATACTGAACTAGCACAGTCTCCTGTATACTAAACTAGCACAGTCTCCTGTGTACTAAACTAGCACAGTCTCCTGTATACTAAACTAGCACAGTCTCCTGTGTACTAAACTAGAACAGTCCCCTGTATACTAAACTAGAACAGTCCTCTGTAAACTAAACTAGCACAGTCCCCTGTATACTAAACTAGCACAGTCCCCTGTATATTAAACTAGCACAGTCCCCTGTATACTAAACTAGCACAGTCCCCTGTATACTAAACTAGCACAGTCTCCTGTATACTAAACTAGCCCAGTCCCCTGTATACTAATCTAGCCCAGTCCGCTGTATACTAAACTAGCACAGTCCCCTGTATACTAAACTAGCACAGTCCCCTGTATACTAAACTAGCACAGTCCCCAGTATACTAAACTAGCCCAGTCTCCTGTATACTAACTTAGCACAGTCCCCTGTGTACTAAACTAGCACAGTCCCCTGTATACTAAGTTAGCACAGTCCCCTGAATACTAAACTTGCACAGTCCCCTGTGTACTAAACTAGCACAGTATCCTGTATACTAAACTAGCACAGTCCCCTGTGTACTAAACTAGCACAGTCCCCTGTGTACTAAACTAAAACAAGTCCCCTGTATACTAAGTTAGCACAGTCCCCTGAATACTAAACTTGCACAGTCCCCTGTGTACTAAACTAGCACAGTATCCTGTAAACTAAACTAGCACAGTCTCCTGTATACTAAACTAGCACAGTCCCCTGTGTACTAAACTAGCACAGTCCCCTGTATACTAAGTTAGCACAGTCCCCTGAATACTAAACCTGCACAGTCCCCTGTGTACTAAACTAGCAGAGTATCCTGTATACTAAACTAGCACAGTATCCTGTATACTAAACTAGCACAGTCTCCTGTATACTAAACTAGCACAGTCCCCTGTGTACTAAACTAGCACAGTCCCCTGTATACTAAGTTAGCACAGTCCCCTGAATACTAAACCTGCACAGTCCCCTGTGTACTAAACTAGCCCAGTCTCCTGTATACTAAACTAGCACAGTCTCCTGTATACTAAACTAGCACAGTCCCCTGTGTACTAAACTAGCACAGTCCCCTGTATACTAAGTTAGCACAGTCCCCTGTATACTAAGCTAGCACAGTCTCCTGTATACTAAGTTAGCACAGTCCCCTGTATACTAAGCTAGCACAGTCCCCTGTATACTAAACTAGCACAGTCCCATGTATACTAAACTAGCACAGTCCCCTGTATACTAAACTAGCACAGTCCCCTCGAACTAAACTAGCACAGTCACCTGTATACTAAGTTAGCACAGTCCCCTGTATACTAAGTTAGCACAGTCCCCTGTATACTAAGCTAGCACAGTCCCCTGTATACTAATCTAGCACAATCTCCTGTATACTAAACTAGCCCAGTCTCCTGTATACTAAACTAGCACAGTCCCCTGTATACTAAACTAGCACAGCCCCCTGTATACATACTAAACTAGCACAGTCCCCTGTATACTAAACTAGCACAGTCCCCTGTGTACTAAGCTAGCAGTCCACTGTATACTAAACTAGCACAGTCTCCTGTATACTAAACTTGCACAGTCCCCTGTATACTAACCTAGCACAGTCCCCTGTATACTAAACTAGCACAGTCCCCTGTATAATAAACTAGTACAGTCCCTTGTAAACAAAAGTAACAGTTTAGTCATAAGGACTAGTAGAAATCTGTCCTTTTTTAAGGATTTTGCTATTTGTTAGTTTCTACCGCTGTACAGTTCCCTCTATACCTTTCATAGTGTGAGAACACCGGTGGAGGGGCGAAAACATAGCACCCCCCTGAATACTGAACTAGCATAGTCTCAGCTTACATTCCATACAGTGTGAAACCCCACAGGAGCGGCAAAGACATAGCAGCCCCTGACTACTGAACTAGCATAGTCTCAGCTTACATTCCATACAGTGTGAAACCCCACAGGAGCGGCAAAGACATAGCAGCCCCTGACTACTGAACTAGCATAGTCTCAGCTTACATTCCATACAGTGTGAAACCCCACAGGAGCGGCAAAGACATAGCAGCCCCTGACTACTGAACTAGCATAGTCAAAACAAAATATTCCCTGAATACTGAAGCAAGGTTCACTCTAGGAACTTACTGAAATTGGGTCTTTATGTGAAAATATCAAATATTCCAGAGGTACGCCCATACAGCACAATTTCAAAATGCCCCATTGTATTTAAAAATGAGGGCTTTTTTTTAAATTTAGGGGCTAAAAGCACAAGTTCCCACCCTAGAATTATCCCTGGTGTAGTCTCATACAGCATACCTTCCATACAGTGTGAGAACCCTGGTGGAGAAGCAATGACAAAATATTCCCTGAATACTGAACTCGTGTAGTTTCATACAGCATACCTCCATACATTGTGAGAACCCTGGTGGAGAAGCAATGACAAAATGTTCCCTGAATACTGAACTCGTGTAGTGTCATACAGCATACCTCCATACATTGTGAGAACCCTGGTGGAGAAGCAATGACAAAATGTTCCCTGAATACTGAACTCGTGTAGTGTCATACAGCATACCTCCATACATTGTGAGAACCCTGGTGGAGAAGCAATGACAAAATGTTCCCTGAATACTGAACTCGTGTAGTGTCATACAGCATACCTCCATACATTGTGAGAACCCTGGTGGAGAAGCAATGACAAAATGTTCCCTGAATACTGAACTCGTGTAGTTTCATACAGCATACCTCCATACATTGTGAGAACCCTGGTGGAGAAGCAATGACAAAATGTTCCCTGAATACTGAACTCGTGTAGTGTCATACAGCATACCTCCATACATTGTGAGAACCCTGGTGGAGAAGCAATGACAAAATGTTCCCTGAATACTGAACTCGTGTAGTTTCATACAGCATACCTCCATACATTGTGAGAACCCTGGTGGAGAAGCAATGACAAAATATTCCCTGAATACTGAACTCGTGTAGTTTCATACAGCATACCTCCATACATTGTGAGAACCCTGGTGGAGAAGCAATGACAAAATGTTCCCTGAATACTGAACTCGTGTAGTGTCATACAGCATACCTCCATACATTGTGAGAACCCTGGTGGAGAAGCAATGACAAAATGTTCCCTGAATACTGAACTCGTGTAGTGTCATACAGCATACCTCCATACATTGTGAGAACCCTGGTGGAGAAGCAATGACAAAATGTTCCCTGAATACTGAACTCGTGTAGTTTCATACAGCATACCTTCCATACTGTGATAGTACTCCGGGGGGAAGGGTGACCGTGTAGCACCCCCCAGAATACTCATCCTCCATCCAGTTCTTCTCCACATACCCCACTGGCTGAAGAGAAATTGTTCAGCGTGGTAAAAAAAGTCCAATGATGAGTTTGGTTATTGTGTCACATGATTAAAACCAAATGTGTTCTTGTCTTTGTATCTTTGTTACTAATTAACTTAAAAAACTAAAAAGCTTAAATCAACTTCTTCACCTTAAGGGAAAACAAGAGAAACCCAAGGCGATACTTCGATTTTTATCAGAAATCAGAACCTAAAAAAATAATAATGGTATTGACCACTGACCATACATTTCATAAGGAACATTTACAAACATCTAACCTATTACCTCTAAAAATTTCTTGCATTTGAACATATCTGCAAACTGCTGACACAGTTTCTGCTTTCTGAAATGATGTATAACACCTGTATTATGTCATGATAATTTTTTTATTGAAATAAATCATTTAAAAAAACCTAATTGATCGCAGAATGTGGGGATTCCATGAGAGGACCATCTTCCCGAGGCAAGAGAGTTAACTGACTATAAAAGTTCAGTTTCCACCCTTGCCAAACTAGGTTGGTATTATGGAGTTAGGACTAACGAGTCTAGGGCACCGAATCGAAATCCGGTTCGAAAACTGTCAAGCAGATTTTCGGTCGATTGCGGGATTTGCACAGCATGTGTACCGCCAACTCGTTGTCAACAAATATTTTCCAAATCTTTCCAAGTTTTTAATCAAGGTGCTCACGTGATTTGATGCACTTAGCGATGTAAGACCTGTTTTATCACAATATTGATCTTGATTATCAATCAGATTGTCTTGACTTGGCGCTGCCATTTTGTTTGAAACAAATGCAAGTGATTCGAGAGGTGGAATTTGATTGGTCCATAGGAGGGTCAATAGGAGAGGCTTAGAAGGGACTTAACTCGTAACAGCCGCTGGTGGCGCTATAATCGAGCCCAGGAATTCCAGCCTAGTTCAGCAAGGCTGGAAACTGGACTTTTAAAGTCAGTTAACTCCCTTGCCTCAGGAAGATGTGAGAGGACATGTTTTCAGTACTGTGAACAGGTTGATTGTTTGACATTGTATTGCTGCTGGTTTCCTGGACGAGACTTGATTATTTACAGACAACTTTGATAGAGCTTGAATACAGCTGACTGACATAAAAGCACAGACGATGACCCACCTTGCTTCCTTTGTGAGTTGAGTGATGCTGCGACACTGGTCAGCCAGGATGAATGCCATGATGGCAGGGTGGGAGCCGTCTGGCTTCGTGTCATCGAAACATGTTGCAGATGGCCCAGTGTCACTCAAAGCTATACCACTAAGATCTGTAAAACCATACATCACCAGTGACAAACCACAGCAGTGCCACTTAGATCTGTACGTAACATCACACATCACCACAAGTGATGAACCACTTCTATGCCATGTATTGTGTCAAGTGCTCTGTGTGAATCTATCATCCCCCTAAGTTCCATGTATTGTGCCAAGTGCTCTGTGTGTACCTATTATCCCCTCAGTTCCATGTCTTGTGTCAAGTGCTCTGTGTGTACCTATTATCCCCTCAGTTCCATGTCTTGTGTCAAGTGCTGTGTGAACCTATTATCCCCTCAGTTCCATGTATTGTGTCAAGTGCTCTGTGTGTACCTATTATCCCCTCAGTTCCATGTCTTGTGTCAAGTGCTCTGTGTGTACCTATTATCCCCTCAGTTCCATGTCTTGTGTCAAGTGCTGTGTGAACCTATTATCCCCTCAGTTCCATGTATTGTGTCAAGTGCTCTGTGTGTACCTATTATCCCCTCAGTTCCATGTATTGTGTCAAGTGCTCTGTGTGAACCTATTATCCCCTCAGTTCCATGTCTTGTGTCAAGTGCTCTGTGTGAACCTATTATCCCCTCAGTTCCATGTATTGTGTCAAGTGCTCTGTGTGAACCTATTATCCCCTCAGTTCCATGTATTGTGTCAAGTGCTCTGTGTGAACCTATTATCCCCTCAGTTCCATGTCTTGTGTCAAGTGCTCTGTGTGAACCTATTATCCCCTCAGTTCCATGTATTGTGTCAAGTGCTCTGTGTGAACCTATTATCCCCTCACTTCCATGTATTGTGTCAAGTGCTCTGTGTGTACCTATTATCCCCATCAGTTCCATGTCTTGTGTCAAGTGCTCTGTGTGACCCTATTATCCCCTCAGTTCCATGTATTGTGTCAAGTGCTCTGTGTGAACCTATTATCCCCTCAGTTCCATGTATTGTGTCAAGTGCTCTGTGTGAACCTATTATCCCCTCACTTCCATGTATTGTGTCAAGTGCTCTGTGTGTACCTATTATCCCCATCAGTTCCATGTCTTGTGTCAAGTGCTCTGTGTGAACCTATTATCCCCCTAAGTTCCATGTATTGTGTCAAGTGCTCTGTGTGTACCTATTATCCCCCTAAGTTCCATGTATTGTGTCAAGTGCTCTATGTGTACCTATTATCCCCTCAGTTCCATGTCTTGTGTCAAGTGCTCTGTGTGTACCTATTATCCCCACAGTTCCATGTATTGTGTCAAGTGCTCTGTGTGAACCTATTATCCACTCAGTTCCATGTCTTGTGTCAAGTGCTCTGTGTGAACCTATTATCCCCCTCAGTTCCAAGTCTTGTGTCAAGTTCTCACCGAGCTCCCTCCAGAACGGGGTGCTGTAGAACATGTTTGTCTTGATGATGGAGCCCATTGGGACGTGCTGTATCAGCTGGGCTTTGAGGCCAGGGAGTGGTGGGGAGAAGTGCACTCTGGACAGGAGCGGGAGTGGCATGGCGCTGATCACATACTGACACTGAAGTGTAGAGTGAATGAGTGAGTATGGTTTTACTCCGCTTTTAACAATATTCCAGCAATATCACGGCGGGGGACACCAGAAATGGGCTTCACACATTGTACCCATGTCGGGAATCGAATCCCAATGTGTTTATTAATCTTTCTGGTATTTCTTGTATTTAGACAGTTTGTAAGCTGGATAAAACCCTTCTTGACTTTGGTTGTAAATGTAAACACTCGGGAGGTGGGGATAGCAATTGTGCCTTCAGCCTGTGGGCTATTCCCTCTCTCTCATGTTTAGTTTTTCAACCAAAATCTTGTAGTCATGATTTATCCTTTTATACATTCCCGAAGGTCAAGAGCCAGTTCATCCCTGCACACTCTCATGAGTCCTTGTATAAGCGTCATGGCTGAGCACGATAATGTAACAGGAAAAATGTCAGTTTATTTCCCCTGCATTCCTTGTCAACAGTATAGTTTATAGAGCTTGGTACTTTTTGAATCATTGGTCTACGGGATATGATACAAAAAGGGATCTCTTGTGTATCAAGTGTAAGTCACTGACCTTGACGACTTTCCCATCTGGGCTGTTGACAACTACTCCTTTGTCGTCCTGTGTGACGCTTGTGACTGGGGAGCTGAGGTGAACGTCACCACCGAGCCGGTCACTCATCCTCTCAGACAACTGCTGGGAGCCTCCAACAATCTTCTTCTCCTGGGGAAATTAATACAAAGAGCTTAAACACTATAGTTCTTGGATACATTGGGAGACAGAAACTAGCACTCTACCTGAGCCCCATCAGTGATGAGAGACAACCTGTTGACACTGTGGCCGCTGTGGATAGAGGGGGATACTAGCACTCTACCTGAGCCCCATCAGTGATGAGAGACAACCTGTTGACAATGTGGCCGCTGTGGATGTAGGGGGATACTAACACTCTACCTGAGCCCCATCAGTGATGAGAGACAACCTGTTGACACTGTGGCCGCTGTGGATGGAGGGGGGATACTAACACTCTACCTGAGCCCTATCAGTGATGAGAGACAACCTGTTGACATTGTGGCCACTGTGGATGGAGGGGGATACTAACACTCTACCTGAGCCCTATCAGTGATGTGAGACAACCTGTTGACATTGTGGCCGCTGTGGATGGAGGGGGATACTAACACTCTACCTGAGCCCCATCAGTGATGAGAGACAACCTGTTGACATTGTGGCCGCTGTGGATGTAGGGGGATACTAACACTCTACCTGAGCCCCGTCAGTGATGAGAGACAACCTGTTGACATTGTGGCCGCTGTGGATGTAGGGGGATACTAACACTCTACCTGAGCCCCGTCAGTGATGAGAGACAACCTGTTGACATTGTGGCCGCTGTGGACATATTGAAGGAAGAACAGCAGGGACAATTCATGGGCCTCAGATGTAAAGACAGCGTTGACAAAGATCTTTATTATTCCTTTGACTTCACTGAAATTTTAAAGAAATTTAAAATAAAAACATGTGTCAGGCGACTAGAAAGTGCAATGCCAAGAAAATACTGAACACATTTATTTCTAAAAAGATTCACTCTGGTTGTAACAGTCCTGCACTGTTCACAATTCTATTTATGAGCTTTGTCAGTATGAAAACATGCTACATTTAATAATTTGGAGAGTGGATCACCTATTGCTATGACTTGATTCCCAAATTGAAACAATATGTTAACCCAAAAATCTGTACGTAAAAGAACTTAGTGTGAAACCAACAGACAACCAACAAGTGGTATATAATCAACAAATGTATTACAAATGAACTAGGTTAAATCGATACAATGACTGCACAGCAGTTACAATGGCAGTACAACATAGAGTGGTAGTGCAGTATTCAATGCTGATTGCAGTGGTCAGTATCAAATACAAAAGTCAGTGATAATAATATTTACAACCAGCGCAAGCTTCCGAGATGCCCAAGGCAGGGAATTGGGGTGATGAGTTATAAATATAGTAACTTCCTAAAAAACGCTTACATTAAACAGCACTACATTCCTGGCAACCAATCACTGTCAAAACAGAATGCAATGAGCTTCTACCAAATCTCAAAAGAAACAATGCAATACAGGCACAATAATTGGTTAACAGTGAGTGAGTGAGTGAGTTGGGTTTAACGCCGCTTTTAACAGTATTCCAGTTATATCACGGCGTGTCAGCTTAATGTGGGAGGAAAGCCCGAAGTGATGCAGGTCTCAGACGTTTACCACTTCGGTGAAACCCACGAGCACGGGTATGGTGCTGACAAATCTAGAAACATAATCGGGGCGAACCGGGATTCGAACCCACAATCATAGGTTTCTGGCGTGCCCAAGGGACGCAACTATGCACAGCGAATTGCGGCGCCTTAGACGACTGGTCCACCTGTGCCCCCTTATTGGTTGACAAAAAAATGCACAGCCATATAACACTACCTTCTGAACCTACACTTCCCAGAATCACCACAGGGAAATGTTAAAGCAAAATAAATAAACCTTTAAGAATAAGATACAATTAATTTACCGCGTCCAGCAGAGGGAGTTGATGAACTCCTGTACAGTCATGGAGTCCCACTCCTTGGCCTTGGCTGCCTTCCAGGGAGCAGCTAGGGGCACCTGCAAGCACCACACTTCAGTCTGGGTCACATCAATGTCACTTTCTCTTCCTTAGGTTTCCAACTGATATCAATAGGCTACAGATGGTCTTGAGAAAAGTGAAACTAAAGGCAGATTACTCTGATTGAATGAGACAAGATCCTCACAGCGGTATCCCAGTAGCAGGAGAGTAATGAAGGCCCCTGACACTGCAATGGAGCTCATTGGTCGATCTAGAGGGATGGGTGGAGGAGGGGTGAGGTGAGGTGAGGTTAGGTGAGGTGAAATTGGGTTTAACGTTGCGTCCAAGGTTATTGCACTTATAGAGCAACGTGCATGCACGTGTGTGTGTTTGTGTGGCTGCTTGTACTAGGTCCGGACTGATGCCGATTTATAGTGCTAACTCACTGAGATACCATGCCGCAGTTTAACATGAATACCCCACTCAGATACAATATACCGACTCCGAGCCGACCAGTCCTTGTTTTAGCCCCTTAATGCCGAGCGCCAGACAGGGTAACAACAAGTACCATCTTTTATCGTCTTTTGGTATGACGCGGCCGGGGATCGAACACCAGACCTTCCGCTCTCCAGGCGGACGCACTACCACTCGACCACGGAGGCGGTCAGAGGAGGGGTGCTGATGGTGCACACCACCATTTTTCAGACAGCTTACATGTTAGCTGCGCCCTCTGCAAAGTCACCTGGTGGCTTGGATATTATGTGACAACTACTTTTTCTTCAAAGTTCTAGATACGCCTTTGGAGCTTTGGAATGAGACACCAAGGGCAGGCAACTCTAGTCAAAGGGCATACAAATCTTAATAGAATATGTACCATGAAATGAAAATAAAATGCCAAGATGTTAAATAGAATGCTCATGTTCAAATCTGCTACACTACTGATTTTTCGTGATTTTTCAATTCCGAGCCAAAATCCCTGCTGAGAATATGTACTGCTAACTTTCAGATTTTTTGGTTAATTAGATCGTGTACACAAATACCATGCACCAAATCACTTTGAATCAATGGCACAAACGCCCCCTATATCTTGAGTGAGAATTGTTGATGGCTCGATATCCGCAACTATCAATGGTTCATTACAGTTTTTGAGAACAAATCAGTCATTGATAATTATCACAGTTTCTTATTAATTCTATTTTTTTCAGAAAACTTCATTTCACAGATATGCTCTTATCATGACTTTAAATTAAAAAAAAGTTATCTTACAAAATCACAAATTGTCAGTTAAACAAAATAAAGAAATAATCCAATAGCAATTGTAATGCTGTCTACCTGTTCAGCCATCTTGTCAATGGTTCTAATTGCATGATTGAGATCCAGATAGCTCACAGGATTTTTCAGAGATGGTATGTTTCCCTTAAAAGTTGACCAGGAACCCTGAAAATATATCAGAAGCACATTACTTGACACAGCTGTAGTATTAGTAGACTTCAGGAGCATATGCCTGGTCAGGCAGTCCCATGCAATGTTTCAAACAAATTAAAAAGTTCCATTCCGTCCATAAGTTTAATTTCTCTCTTTATTACAAAGGTCATGGTGAAATGTCGCATTATTCTCATTCTGATATAATCCAAAAAGTGTAGAAATTATGATCAATATTTTAATGATTGTTGTCATATTGACCAAGGGTTGCCTTTAGGTGACAGTATGATGAAAGGCACCAAAAGAGAGCCCATAAATATATATTCAAAAACCATCACTGACGTTTAGATACAGGACAGTCCTGTGGTCTTCGTTGACATTGTAGACTTGTAGTCCGAGTTCCTTGACCAGCCTGTACACTCTGTTCTGTGTGGGTCCAATGTAGGCCCCACCCACATCTACACTGCCATGTGCAGGGTGCTGCGAAGAATACAAGATATGTCCCTGCATTAAACTTAACCATCAATATCACCAACGTTGCAAACGAGAACACATTGTTGTATAATCAATCAAACTCCATACAAAATGTAAACCAACAAATTATCTTGTTATCTGCAACGTCCACTTCAGTAAAGTTAGAAATGTTAAAGTTATATCAAGGTGAACTGTAAATAATTGAATAAGGGCATAGCAAGCTAGTGGTTGATAGAATGAGCAGCCTCTCATGCAGGTAGACTATACACTAACAACCTAATCCTCATGTTGGTAAGTTCTTGGGGTAGCTTCCATACCCCTAGTATCCCACCAGGAGGAAAAATTATATGGTTTTCAATATCGGCACAGAAACGACATCTTGCACAGACAGACAGTGGATGTTTTACTACACCATGCAGAACGCATTGCGGGGAATAATAAAGTTGCCATGGAAACATATAATCAATGACAGATGGGAATTCGGTGAGCAGCAGTTATAGACACCATAGATAGGATCATCAATGCCACAATATAGCTTCATGGGCCTCATAATGCCATAGATAGGATCATCAATGCCACAATATAGCTTCATGGGCCTCATAATGTCATAGATAGGATCATCAATGCCACAACATAGCTTCATGGTCCTCATAATGCCATAGATAGGATCATCAATGCCACAATATAGCTTCATGGGCCTCATAATGTCATAGATAGGATCATCAATGCCACAATATAGCTTCATGGGCCTCATAATGCCATAGATAGGATCATCAATGCCACAATATAGCTTCATGGGCCTCATAATGCCATAGATAGGATCATCAATGCCACAATATAGCTTCATGGTCCTCATAATGTCATAGATAGGATCATCAATGCCACAATATAGCTTCATGGGCCTCATATTGCCATAGATAGGATCATCAATGTCACAATATAGCTTCATGGGCCTCATAATGCCATAGATAGGATCATCAATGTCACAATATAGCTTCATGGGCCTCATAATGCCATAGATAGGATCATCAATGCCACAATAGAGCTTCATGGGCCTCATAATGCCATAGATAGGATCATCAATGCCACAATATAGCTTCATGGGCTTCATAATACCATAGATAGGATCATCAATGCCACAATATAGCTTCATGGGCCTCATAATGTGATAGATAGGATCATCAATGCCACAATATAGCTTCATTGGCCTCATAATGCCATAGATAGGATCATCAGTGCCACAACATAGCTTCATGGGCCTCATAATGCCATAGATAGGATCATCAGTGCCACAATATAGCTTCATGGGCCTCATAATGTCATAGATAGGATCATCAATGCCACAATATAGCTTCATGGGCCTCATAATGCCATAGATAGGATCATCAATGCCACAATATAGCTTCATGGGCCTCATAATGTCATAGATAGGATCATCAATGCCACAATATAGCTTCATGGGCCTCATCATGCCATAGATAGGATCATCAATGCCACAATATAGCTTCATGGGCCTCATAATGTCATAGATAGGATCATCAGCGCCACAATATAGCTTCATGGGCCTCATAATGCCATAGATAGGATCATCAATGCCACAATATAGCTTCATGGGCCTCATAATGTCAGGTAAGAAGTAAAAACTGTAACAAGTGCACAAGGTACAAAGTGCGACAACAAAAGCTCACTGACCTGTTCTTATGTTAGCATGTTAAGTGAAATATTTATGATATGTTTAATAACTATGATTTATGTTCAGAGCTGAAAGACACAAAGATGGGCGAATACCAATGAAATGGAGACAAGACTACCATAGACCTATCTGCATACCCTGACTGTGTAGGTCCGTCCTCCAACACGATCCTGGGCTTCGAGGACAGCAACTCTCAATCCGGTCTTCTTGAGTAAACAGGCGGCACTCAAACCTTATCAAAAGGTGAACAGGATTTAGATATGCAACCACGTTAACTTGGATTCCTGGCGATCATCAAACACAATATCAAGTCAACCATAGTTTGAGACAAATGTGGAGATCTTATCAGTCTGTGTTGCCAAATTGGATTTTGCTTCGACAAAAAAGAGAAATCAAAATGATCGAGTTCAAAGACTTGACCGTATGTTAAATAATCATACTAACACATCTACCCTGCTTTCAATGTTGTAAACTGTAAGTGTAAGTCTGGAAAACTGTGAATGAATATTGGAAAACTGAGTGTAAATCTAGTAATCTGTGAATGCTACTCTTGTAAACTGTGAGTGTAAGTCTGGTAAAATGTGAGTGTAAGTCTGGTAAACTGTGAATGAATATTGGAAAACTGAGTGTAAAGCTAGTAATCTGTGAATGTAAGTCTTTTAACTGTAAGAGTAGGTCTTGTAAACTGTGAGTGTAAGTCTGATAAACTGTGAGTGTAAGTCTGGTAAACTGTGAGTGTAAGTCTGATAAACTGTGAGTGTAAGTCTGGTAAACTGTGAGTGTAAGCCTGATAAACTGTGAGTGTAAGTCTGGTCAACTGTGAGTGTAAGTCTGGTAAACTGTGAGTGTAAGTCTGATAAACTGTGAGTGTAAGTCTGGTAAACTGTAAGTGTAAGTCTTGTAAACTGTGATTGTAAGTCTGGTAAACTGTGAGTGTAAGTCTGGTAAACTGTGAGTGTAAGTCTGATAACCTGTGAGTGTAAGTCTAGTAAACTGCAAGTGTAAGTCTGGTAAACTGTGAATGAATATTGGAAAACTGAGTGTACGTCTGGTAAAATGTGAGTGTAGGTCTGGTAAACTGTGAATGAATATTGGAAAACTGAGTGTAAATCTGGTAATCTGTGAATGTAAGTCTTTTAACTGTAAGAGTAGGTCTTGTAAACTGTGAGTGTAAGTCTTGTAAACTGTGAGTGTAAGTCTGGTAAACTGTGAGTGTAAGTCTGGTAAACTGTGAGTGTAAGCCTGATAAACTGTGAGTGTAAGTCTGGTCAACTGTGAGTGTAAGTCTGGTTAACTGTGAGTGTAAGTCTTTTAACTGTAAGAGTAGGTCTAGTAAACTGTGAGTGTAAGTCTGGTACACTGTGAGTGTAAGTCTGGTACACTGTGAGTGTAAGTCTGATAAACTGTGAGTGTAAGTCTGGTCAACTGTGAGTGTAAGCCTGATAAACTGTGAGTGTAAGCCTGATAAACTGTGAGTGTAAGTCTGGTCAACTGTGAGTGTAAGTCTGGTAAACTGTGAGTGTAAGTCTGATAAACTGTGAGTGTAAGTCTGGTAAACTGTAAGTGTAAGTCTGGTAAACTGTGATTGTAAGTCTGGTAAACTGTGAGTGTAAGTCTGGTAAACTGTGAGTGTAAGTCTGGTAAACTGTGAGTGTAAGTCTAGTAAACTGTGAGTGTAAGTCTTGTAACCTGTGAGTGTAAGCCTGATAAACTGTGAGTGTAAGTCTAGTAAACTGTGAGTGTAAGTCTGGTAAACTGTGAGTGTAAGTCTAGTAAACTGTGAGTGTAAGTCTGGTAAACTGTGAGTGTAAGTCTGGTAAACTGTGAGTGTAAGTCTGGTAAACTGTGAGTGTAAGTCTAGTAAACTGTGAGTGTTAGTCTAGTAAACTGTGAGTGTAAGTCTGGTAACCTGTGAGTGTAAGTCTGGTAAACTGTGAGTGTAAGTCCGGTAAACTATGAGAGTCTGCCACTCTTAATTGTCTCCCATGCAATTTCAACACATAAATAATACAAATACATATTTTCAAACAATGAGAATGAATGTTGGAGTAAATGAGAGGCATCATATTCCTGCTACACACATGTTGATGAGATCCAGTGAACTGATCAGTGTTGTTATGACAACATTCTTTATCAAATATGTGTCAATGATATCAGGCATGTTACAGGTACATATCATACCCCATGTAAACACTCGACCCCCATATCAGCCCCCTGGCCTTCAGCCACCAAGCTGATAGGGCATCTCGGGTTGATATGTGGAATGTAGGGCTGGGCCAGGGAACTCAGGTCGGGTGGGTACCGGTACTGAGTATGACCCGGGTACGTATGTGATATATTATATTAGTCACGTTATATATTGTTTAATGACAAAAATTATCTTGAACACCATGGTTACACTACAAGTCACTAATGTTTGCATTTATTTCTGACTTTATGTATGCATTCCTTCTGACTTTATGTTTCATAAACGATAAAACTTCAGTCAACTTTGGTGTATGCATGACCAGATCCTTTTAGACAAGTATTTAAATACATTTTGCCAGGGCTACGGTCAAACTGTTCCTAATGGGATAGTTTGTGCCTATCTCTTGAGACCCTCAGCGGGACCTGGGTCAGGCCGTTATAAGGGGGATGGGTACCCGGGTAGTAAATTTGGACTCATCCAAGCCCTGCCATGGTGGTATGATATGTAACGTGCCATGTAAGTACCTCCATGTACCAGTCAAGTCACAGAATCTGACCACCAGAACAGAGCATGTCTAATATTTTGGATAGAAGAGAGCTGGAAAACCTTAGAGTGAGTGAGTGAGTATGGTTTTACGCCGCTTTTAGCAATATTCCAGCAATATCAGGGCGGGGGACACCAGAAATGGGCTTCACACATTGTACCCATGTCGGGAATGGAACCCGGGTTTTCGGCGTGACGAGCGATCGCCTTAACCACTAGGCTACCCGACCGCCCCGGAAAACCTACAAAGTGACATGAAGAGCCGAGTTGTACTCACCACTGATACCAGCGCCTATGACTGCAACATCTACCTGAATGTCGTCCATCTTCAGATGCATGAGGAAGCTGATGGTGTGTATGTTCCAGAGGTAGGAGAGACTTTATCAATAATAAATAATGACATTCATTCTATCATTCATATCAGTAATGTTGTTTGACAAAACATAAGATATGCATCAATGTACTTTTTGCATACATGAAATCTGAGTAATACCCAGAAAGCTGAAATGCAAGTGACTGTAATTCCTGCTGTAGCAGGGCGTGGAGTCATCCCACAGATGACATCCTTACCTTGTCAGCTTGCTGAAGGGTTTAACCTCCTTGGTCATGTGGACAAGGCGTCCGACTTCGGATCAGAAGCTTCGTGGTTCAAATCCCATCATGGGACTCAGACATTTTATGGCCGCTACATTGGCACCCAACGTGGGGCTGAGCATGCATGTTCATATTAAATTTGAGCAAAATAAGCCTCAGTACCCTACAAAGCGGCCCGGGACGTGCCTTCTGTTTACGAGGGAGTATGTAGCAGGGCATGGAGTCATCCCACAGATGACATCCTTACCTTGTCAGCTTGCTGAAGGGGTTAACCTCTTTAGTCATGTGGACAAGTTGTCCAACCTCGGATCAGAAGGTCCGTCGCGGTTCAAATCCCATCACGGGACTCTGAAATTTTATGGCCGCTACACTGCCATGACTGCAACATCGTAACAATATGTTGGCCAACTTTTGCGTTTTTGCGAAATGACAGACACTGGTCGCTATAATGCATGTATCATTTGTTTTAGTGACACTATGTCAGTTATTGAGTTAACACTGGCAGTACGCATCACAGCGCAGGGAGGTAAAGCAAACGTCACAACAAACAACAAATGTTATGTTTTTTTTTAAATATTCCCTAATGCACACAGGCACGTGACGCAAAATATTGAAATACATGTTGAAACACCGGAGCCTTATATAAATAGTCATTATAGTATACTATATGCAGTTGATATTTGTTCGGTACTTTGCAAATTGCTATAAGCACTATCATGGCCTTGTGGTCATTTGTAAATACTTCTTCAGATACGCAGGGCATATTACATACAGGTAGGTCGCGAAGGAACCCAATATCTATCAATGACATGTGTATGTCTTGTTGTTATTTCAACGAGTAAAGTGAATACTTCTCTTGTTTACATTTTCATGCGGGACACCTTTACCAAAGGGAGGTAATCCAATAAAAGCCAGTGGTTGACAACCACTCAAGGGTTCGGGCTGAAACGGCAACTCAGCAAAACGTCACCAATTTCATCGGTTAATTCATCACCATTAATCTCACGTGTGAAGTGAGGTGAGGTGAAATTGGGTTTAACGTCGCGTCCAAGATTATTGCACTTATATAGCGACGTGCATGCACGTGTATGTGTGTGTGTGTGGCTGCTTGTACTAGTCCGGACTGATGCCGATTTATAGTGCTAGCTCACTGAGATACCATGCCGCAGTTTTAACATGAATACCCCACTCAGACACAGTATACTGACACCGAGCCGACCAGTCCTTGTTTTAGCCCCTTAATGCCGAGCGCCAGACAGGGTAACAACAAGTAAAATCTTTTAACGTCTTTTTGTATGACGCGGCCCGGGATCGAACCCTGGACCTTAAAAATTCCGCTCTCCGGGCGGACGCTCTACCACGGAGGCGGTAATCTCACGTGTGACTGCACAATAATTCTTGTCATCCTGACACATTGGCTATACACCACTGGACCATGAACAGCAGAGAGTTGCGTGAGGGTGTAACACTTCGATACATTGTGAAGAATTGTGATTTGACAGCATCCTGTCATGCATCGAATTTCTTCACAAAACGGCACCACATTTCGTTGGAGAATGACTAAAAAGCACCATATTTAAGGGGCGACTGACGGGATCGGGTGGTCAGGTTCGCTGACTTGGTTGATGCATGTCATCGTATACCATTTGCGTGGGTCGATGCTCATGATGTCAATCACTGGATTGTCTGGTCCAGACTCGATTATTTACAGACCGCCGTCATATAGCTGAAATTCAGACATACATTGATAAACACGTTCTGTTCTTATTTGGAAAACACACGTGAAGAACCGAGATAGAAGGGGTCTTTAACATCATGCTTGTCAACAGGCGATAAGCAGGATCAGGTGGTCAGGCTTGCTGGCTTGGTTGAACCAAAAGTGACAACAGTTTAAACAATTTTTTTTTAATAACCCAGTGATGACATGAATTGTACACGAGATGATGGTGATGCACATCATCACAATCGTGCCGCTCATAGGTGTAATAATACTCTTAACACAAAAGAAACGCAAAACGAATATTTTTGGCCATAAAAACAAACTTCAAGAGGTGCAAAATGAAGAGGTTTAATGTATTATAGTATCAGTGACAAATTTCCCGGATCAAAATTATCACAACAAGGACATGCAAACCATTAGTCGGGAAACACGTACAATTCTGAAAAACGCACACAGTGTTTTAACAAAAGGGCCATGGAGCTGCAAGCACTGCACCTGTAACAGCACTATGAACGGTATTAAAGTGCATCTGCGTCAATCGAACAGTGACAGTTCAACAACATGCCAAGAATAACGGAAGTGCAACGAAACAACGTCATAGGCCGCTTGCGGGCAGGGAAATCCCGATCAACTGTAGCCAGGGTTTTCAATGTAGCGCACAGCATCATCACAAGGCTGTAGGATCGGTTTCAGCACGTGATGGGCCAAGGTCGGGACGACCAAGAGAAACCAACCCCCCGTCCAAGATCGCTACATCCGACTGCGCCACTGCCACCTGCGACCACAGCCACCTCAACCGCATCACAAATACCCTGACTGCGCAGAATCTCCGACCAGACCGTACGAAACCGTTTAAGAGCAGCAGGTCTACCAGCAAGACGTCCTTTTCGACGCGTCATGTTGAGTCGACAACATAGTCAAAAACGACTGCATTGACGCGTCAACACAGGGTATGGCATCAACTGCGATAGAGAGATGTCTGGTGCAGCGACGAATCAAGATTTTTGCTCCGTCGAAGGGGTTAAAGAGCACGGGCCCACAGACGTCGGGGAGAATGTTAGGCCGGAAACTGCTTACAGGAAGTGGACAGGTTTGGTGGGGATAGCCTTATGATGTGGGCGGCTATCTCTCATCAATTTTAGTCCATATCCATGGCAACTTTAAGGCTCAACGATGCATCAACGAAATTTTCCTACCACACGTCCTCGGTGTTTCCAGCAGGACAACACTCGACCACAAACGGCACGGATCACAAGAGCCTGTCTACACAACAACAACGTTGATGTTCTCCCATGGCCCCCTATGCGTTATTGATGGTAGCTGACCTTCACCTTGGATTTTTCATATGTACCGATAACTGAGATGACTACAATCACCAAGTGTTCTTTCAACAACATTTTAGCTCAATACCTTGTACGGTTCCTCGTATAAATGTATTTTCCTACTTCACACATATCTTGCTTTGCGTTTTTTTAAGAGTATATGATTGGAACACAGCAGAAGTAGCGTAACAGTCATTGTGGATTTAAGGTTAATAAAACTCGACCTTCATTTATACGATGCTCTCTTAAATCCGTGGAAAATGAAAGTGAAGTTTGTTGGTTGATTTTACCCAGAAAGAGTCGCCCTATCTGTGTAGAAATCCTTCTGAAACTGTTTTCCATGAGGAAATGTAAGCCCAGTTTTCAAATATAAAGGTATAAAGTAATTGATCTTAATTTTCTAGGAGTAATACTGAAAGGTTTATAACCTCGACATTGAACCCTGCCTTCCGTCAGTGTTTAGAACGTTTTCACAAGAAGTCAATAAATATGAAACAACTGATTCCAACCTTCATTTCCAGCCTGTTGCCTTGGAGACAAAAAAATGTCAACATTCAGAAAATTATATCACAATATAATCACAGATTATCGTAGAAATATATGTGCATACGTGTTACACAATCGCTGACACTTATTTTCACATCATTCAAGAGCGGTGGGGTAGCCCAGTGGTAAAAACATTCACTCGTCATAACACTGCCCCTGGTTCGATTCCACACATGCATGGTTAAAAAGTGCGAAGTCCATGTTTGGTGTCCACTAACGTGGTTGCTACAAGCGGCGTTAAACTATACTCGGTCACACTTCAATTGTCATTGAAGCGTGCGTAAAATATGTTCAGGACTATTCTGCCCAGAAGCGAATGCAAGGAAACGCTCATTGCAGTAAACTGGAGGCGCCTTTTTTTCTTAAATACACTCCTTGTATACAACATATATGTTTCATATCCAACTGAAAAACAAATCCCTGAATTACCCATAGTCCAAAATGATCAACGCCAAAAGCTCTAAAGACATGCGACATATATGATTAAGTCGTAGTAGAGTGAGTGCGTATGGTTTTACGCCGATTTTAGCAATATTCCAGCAATATCACGGCGGGGGACACCAGAAATAGGCTTCACGCACTGTACCCATGTCGGGAATCGAACCCTGGTCTTCGGCGTGACGAGTGAACGCTTCAGCCACTAGGCTACCCGACCGCCCTAGTCGTAGAGCGTCTGTCCGGAGAGCGAAAGTTCCAGGCTTCGATCCCCGGCGGCATCATACCAAAATACGTTGAAAGGTGGTACTTGTTGTTACTCTGGCGCTCGGCATTAAGGCGAGGGACTGGTCGGCTCGGAATATACTGTGTATAGTGTGTCTGATGGGGTATTCATGTTCAACTGCCGCATGGTATCTCAGTGGGCTCTCACTATAAAATCGGCATTAATATGGACTAACACAAGCACACATACACACACACACGTGCGTGCACGTTGCTATATAAGTGCAATAATGTTGGACGCGACGTTAAACCCGATTTCACCTCGCCTAAATAAATACGGTATGACACTGTTGATTTTGGCACCATTTACAGAAAAATAACTTCTCTAAATAATCACTTGTATCAAATATAATTCCAAATGATTATGCTTAGGTCAGTTTGATCAATATCTGTTTAAAAAAGCCAAACTACTGACATTCACATTGTGTTTATAATAACCATCTATTGTCACTATCACGACAGCGCCTTGGCAATCATTGTCACTATCATGACAGCGCCTTGGCTATCATTGCTTTCTTCTCCTCTGTCATGGTGATGTCGCTGCCCACTACAAGTGTCATGCTGACAGTGAGGAGATGTGGGTTATGCACCCCGAACATCGGCCAAAGTGGCTGACTGGAGTCTACTTTGTCTAACGTCGATTTCACTTTGTTCTCCTTCACATCAATGAAGACAATCTTCTTCCTGGCGTCATCATAGACAACACCGTAATGTAGTGTGTGTGATGCCCCTGCTGTGTTGGGGAGAGTGTCAGGCAGACACAGCACACGCTTCCCCTCCTTCCATGTCTCCCTGCATATCCCGCCGTGTGTAGCACAGCGGGCGACCAGCATGCACCTGGAGCTGGGTAGTGCATTGATACAATGAGACACGTCCCTCTGCTCCTCCCTGCATACACCCACCTCCAGGATGAGGTTCTTCCCTGTGAGTGGTTTGTCCAGACTGACCCTGTTCACCACCTCCCAGTACTGGGGACAGCCAGCCCGGGGGAGGGGGGCAGTGCTACATGTGCCCCTGTACTTCTTCAGTCTCCCCTCCCCTGCAGGTCTGGTGTCCGACTTCCTGTTGACCAGGTCTCCTTGTGTGTTGATGTGGACTGTGTCGAGATTGACTCTGTCTTTGTCATACTTCAGATGTATACCTACAACATATGAATGTAGTTTACAAGTGAACATGAGACAAAGTGTGATATTTATGATATATAATGACATGTAGATGGTTCTAATTTATGAACAAGTAAACTCTACTCAACAACAATGTAACATAATCAGATTTCAGATGTGAGGAAGGCATTCCGAGCTAACATATATGTTCATATTGGATTAACTGATAATCCATTAACCCGAATATGAAATTAGGAAAGTAGTAAGTAATAATTTGAGTTTGTTGTTCGTCAGTTATTTAATGAATCACAAGGTTAGGCACAAGCGACAGCAATACATGAACATTAGATTGTGATACTACATCCTCAGATATATTGGCAGATGATATTCTGAATTACTAAAACAATTAGTTATAAACAGAGCGTGCCGATGACACAGGAACACACAGAGGAGTTCCTGCTCCCATACACCGTGTTATAACAGAGACCCCGAGAAACGCAGTATAACGAGGAACGTGCAGACGGCTGGGTAAAGTATTGTGCAGGCAGCTATGAAAACTGTTCAAACATTTCTGGAATATTCTGTATTATCATTATTTTGAGTATGCCATTGTAATAATGTTCTTTATGCTCCTTTTGTGGTGTTTTGTGCATGGAAATAAACTGACATGGACCTACTGCTTTTGATTATTTGAATTATTTGTGAAAATACAAAACAACTCGCAAACTGTTGACGAAATTGCTTCCAGTGTCTTCTTGTGACAAGACGCTTCGTGTTACGCGTACGAAGTACATACAGGCGTCGTTTCAGCACGTGCAAATCACGCCAAAACCATTCTTACTGAGACGCATACGATTTGACGGCTGTTATTTTCGAAAGCAGAT
The DNA here is from genome assembly GCF_023055435.1 of Haliotis rufescens. Lineage (NCBI taxonomy): Eukaryota > Metazoa > Mollusca > Gastropoda > Lepetellida > Haliotidae > Haliotis > Haliotis rufescens. Next base: position 12,078,050 of record NW_025964383.1, read on the forward strand.
ATTTGAAGACGACCAATTGTTGTAATTGATTTCGTTTTAGTTCTGCAGTATTGAACTAGGAGGATATGCACTCGCCTTGTTGCGTGGACAAAATGTGAGAGGATCTGTTATATAAGTCGGAGTGAAAACAATGGAAATATAAACAACTACCAGTTATCGTATAATTGGCACGTGTCAGGTGATCACGCGCACGTCCTCAGTTCCTTCTTTCGTATTGTTGATTATAATGAATAAGAAATGGTTTTGATAATTTGTCGTCTGCCATCTTCACATCGATACTACTTGGGATGCGATAATATGTCAGGTATATATTTCAGGTTGTGCTACATGCGGCAGTGAAACCTAATTTCAGTCAGAAATGAAACTGATTGCAAGCCATGTCTGAACTGAAGAACCGTCGGAAATAGAAATAAATCGACTCTTGTCAACTACGTAATATTTAACAAAAAGACAATGATGGGTGGCATAAATACAGTTATTCTTGTTCTGTGGATAGAGCGTCTGCCCTGAGAATGGAAGGTCGGTGTCTCGATCCCCTCGCTACATCGACCAAAATACGTTAAACAATGATACTTGTCACCCTGCCTGGCTCTCGGCGATGTGAGGACAAACCACAAACTGTCGGCCCAGTAAACTGTGTCTCAGTTGGCTGTCCATTTTAAACCCGGGCGTGGTGTCTCAGTGAGCTAGGTCAAGCAAGGTCAAGCAGCCACACATGAGATAAATAATCGTTAACGCGTTGAGACCCATTTCAAATCGCCTCCCCCTCTTTTTCAATAATCCAATTTATCAATCGTTATAGGAGGAGCTGAAACAATGCCGATGCGACTTTGAATCCCAACTCACCCACTTATTGGAGGAACCTGTTTCTGAATTGTCTCAGAGCTTTCCCTGCAAACTACCCTCCTATAAATTTCCTTTCTGCCGTATTGATTTGTTTGTTTGTTGTTTAACGCTGCATGCGGCAATATCACAGCGAAATGGCGGCAGTGTGTAAATTATCGAGTCTGGACAAGACAATCCAGGGATTGACATCAAGAGGATCCATCTACGCATTGCTGAAGACCTATTCTAGCCCGGGTTTACCGTATCGCAGTTTATCCTGTTCACCACACTGTTAGGTATAATTGTATAAGTTAGTTATGATTGGTACTCAAAACTTACAAGGAGGATTAAAGTATATACACCGACACGTTGTGTTCCTCATAATAAGGAAGTTGACATCATAACTTCTCTTCCTAGTGTGTATCACTTCTAAACGCATTTCAAAGACTTAATCAAGTTGGTATTGTTGTACCAATGTGAACAAAACAGTGAAAAGATGACACTTTCACTGAATCGTATGTTGCTATCGTTACTAATGTGCAGTGTAGCCTCCCCTTGGGGATTCCGGGGTACAACTGTTCCCAAGCAGTCAATGGTGACAGTGGATCATGTGGTCAGACCAAGGATTTGGCTAGTTGCGTTTCAACGTATCTCATGGCGTGAATCGTTGCTCATAATATCAATCACTGATATCTCCGTCATACAGTTTGAATATTGTTGATTGCGGCCGTAAACTAGATACCAACATACACAGTGCATCCAGGACCTTTCTGTAGTCATTCATATTCGACACAGATCCGACACAGATCCACATCTGTAAGATCGAGACTGATTCAAGAAGAATGGAATTTCGAAGGCTCTGTGGTCTCTTATTGTGAATAATCAAAGCATTAGAACACTGGAAACGCACCAGTGCAAATACACCTTAAAGTAACCATTAGAGACGGAAGGTTAGCTAGTTCACCGTGGCTGCCAATACATGAGGCTCACGATCAACACTGACATAATGCCTTGTTTGTTAATTTTATATTCTCAAATGTCTCTGTCAACAAATCTCACCAGGCGCTAAACATGGCAATCATCTTCACTTGTGGCCTAGACACCATGTGCGATGTTTAGAAATCATCTGCCATACAAATGAAGGCGTATTTCATGAACAAAATCTGCAACTTGTCAAGAAATCGAAGACCCGTGAAGATCCGGGTTAGAATACGTCTTCCGCAACCCATGCTCGCCGTCCAAAACGATTATGCTTGTCGTAAGAGGCGATTAAAGGAATCGGGCAGTCATGTTTGCTGGCTTGATGATACATGTCATCGTATCCCAACTGCGTAGATCGATGCTCATGATGTACATCACTGAATTGTCTGGTCCAGACTCAATAAATTACAGACCGCTGTCATATAGCTGGAATATTACTGAGTGCGGCGTGAAACCAAGAACAATCCACTTTGTGATAATCCACCATGGAGGAATAAACATCTGGGCCCACTTTCACAAAGCGATCTTAGCGCTAAGATGATCTTATCCCCCATACTTTAACATAGGCTTACGATAGTCTTAGCGCTAAGATCGCTCTGTGCAAGTGGGCGCTGGTATATTTCACGTGAGCATAACCCACATTCTAAATATATACTCAACAACAAAAGTTCCTGTGACACCAATATTTTAGTGTATTTTTCAAACAAGTAAAGTTTGGTTTTCAATATTGTAGTACATGTATGGAATCAAGTAACAAAAACACAACCGCTACAGAAAAGCATGCATTCCATCCAAAAGTTGACTTTTATGCAAACCCCATGCATTTCACTACCCAAGTATGGGTATAAAAACGTGCGTTAACAGGATTCCATATGCATTGTATAGCATCGTCCTGACAACAACCACTCATTAAAAACACAAAATTACGCAATTATTCAACATTACGAAATGCCACGCCTGTCCGAAAATGAGCGTCTGCGAGCCATTGGTTTGCTTGAAGCAGGATAGAGTCAACGTGATGTTGCAAGACTATTTAACGTCCACAGAAACACCATTTGGTGTGTATGGCAACGTTGGCAAAAGACGATTGCAGTCAGAGACCATCCATGGAGTGGCAGGCCACGCGTAACCAATAATCGACAAGACAGCTGGATTCGAACAATACACCTACGAAATCGATTCCAGCCAGCAACAGTGACTGCAAGAAGCATCCCTGGCCTTCGACGAATATCTTCACAAACCGTACGTCGTCGCCTGAGATGTGCAGGGATTGTCGCCAGAAGACCCGCCAGACATCCCATTTTGACAGGTAACCACCGTCAAGCACGTCAACAGTGGTGCAGACAGCGTCTACGCTGCAGTGGGAACATGTTCTATTCACTGACGAGTCTCGTTTTCACCTCAGGCACAACGATGGACGGATTCGAGTGTGCCGACGTCGAGGTGAACGTTACGTCAATCATTGGGTCATGGAAGAAGATCGGTTCGGTGGTGGGATTACAGCAAGGCAGAGGACCCGTTTGATAGTGGTAGAGGGAAATATCAATGGACAGCGCTACCGCGACGAGATCATGATCATCGGCCCTGTTGTTCTACCGTTTTTGCGTCGTCATGGCCCAGGCATTACCTTTCAACATGACAACGCCCGGCCTCATATTGCTCGACTTGTTCAGGACTCTTTTCAACAAAACAACGTGAATGTCACCCCCTCGCCGGCTCGCTCCCCTGATCTCTCACCAATCGAGCACTTGTGGGATGAGATGAATCGGCGCCTTCTACGTCAACCAAGTGTTCAACAGACACTCCAGGAACTTCGAAACATCCCCTTCAGATATGGACAGATATCCGACAGGACTTGGTGCGACGCCTGGTCCATTCCATGAGACGATGTGTTGCTTGCATCGCAACCAGAGGTAGACACACACGCTATTGATTTGTAAATTGACATTTTGGCATGTTCATGTTTGTGTTATGAAATCACGGATTTCTGAAGTCAGTATGGCAAGTTAAACCATTTGAACACTTACAGGAGTCTTTTATCTGTTGCAAACCGAAATTGTTACAGATTTGGTAAAAAACATAACTTTGCATTAAATCTTATTCAGTGTCACAGGAACTTTTGCTGTTCAGTATATATTGAATGTTGCTCTCTTCACATCTATGATAATATACTCATCACAGCATGTTCCCGTGACACCCCTTTCCAATCGGTTGCATTCAAGAAAAACCTTTCTGGTATTCTAATTGGATACGAAAATATAAAAACCTGGAGCACAAACGCAACCTCAGCAGAAAAGCAAGATCTGATGGCAAAATGTGTCTTCCATGCAGCAATCATGATGAATTAAACCAGGGTATAAAAGCAAGCTTTTGGCAGGGAGTCGGTATGCATTGTTTCTGCTTGTCTTGACAACTGCAGCATGGAAAAAACATCAAATTTCGACCATTATATGAATTTTGTAGATGCTTCGCCTATTTGAAAATAGCCGCTTGAGAGCCATTTGTATGCTCCAGTCAGGAACGTCGCAGCGTGAAGCTGCTAGGCGATTGAACGTGCACAACAACATCATTTGGACGTTATGGCAGCGGTGGTCGCAAACAAACGACACCGACCAAAGAGCTTTACGATCGTCCGTCAGGATCGTTGGATTCAAACCAACCATCTGCGAAATCAGTTCCAGCCTTCAACAATCACTGCGAGAACCATCCCTGGCCTTTGTCGAAATTCAGCACCGACTTTACGTCGCTGTTTAAGAAATTACGGGATTGTTGCGAGGAGACCCTCCAGACGCCCAATTCTGACCCACAATCGCCGCCGATTGCGCCTGCAGTGGTGTAGACAGTAAGTGCTTTGGACGGCAATTCAGTGGAGACAGGTTTTGTTCACCGACGAGTCTCATTTTCCCCTCTCCCACGGCGATCGGCGAATACCAGTTTACCGACGTCGCGGTGAACGTTACGCTCAGAACTGTGTTATGGAGGTAGACCGTTTCCGAAGAGGCAGTATTATGGTGTAGGGAGGAATCACAGAGAGACAGAACACGTTTCCAAGTGATCAATGGCAATGACGAGGTCATCCAACTTCTCGTTGTGCCGTTTTGAACTTTTCGACCCCATGTTGCCCGGATTGTTCAACAAGCATTTGGACGTGAATGTGATTCCATGGCCTGCTCGCTCTCCAGATCTTTCTCCAATTGAGCACATGTGGGAAGAAATGGAACACCGTCTCCGACGTTTACAACATGCTCCGACTACAGTACAGGAACTGAGAAACAGGCTGGTTGGATGCCGTTCCGCAATACTGTATGTATCCAAGCGAGAGGGTGACAGGCACGCTACTGACGTGTGAATTGACAATTCTGTTCTTGCATCTTTCACTTGTCATAACGTAAGGTCTGTGCGAGACGTGTGTCATTTAATGTGAAACCATGTTTTACTGGACCATTGTCTGTTTGCAACTATGAATTCTTTTAGATGTGTGCATCAACTTTGATCAGGTTCTTGCTTATACTGCTTATACTTTTGTTGTTAAGTATATATGTATATATGATGACTGTTGTATCTAAATATATATGTGGGGGCACGGGTGGCCCAGTCGTCTAAGGCGCCGCGTTTCGCTGTGCTGAGTTGCAACCCTTGGGCACGCCAGAAACTATGATTGTAGGTTCGAATCCCGGTTCGCCGCGATTATGTTTCTAGGTTTGTCAGCACCATACCCGTGGACGTGGGTTTCGCCGAAGCGGTAAACGCCTAAGACTTGCATCACTTCGGGCTTTTCTCCCACATTAATTAAGCTGACACGCCGCGATATAACTGGGATACTGTTAAAAGCAGCGATAACCCCAACTCAATCATTCATATGTATATATGATGACAGCTGTTTTGGTGTGGAATTGTCAGTGTCAGTAAATGATTGAAGTACAAGTAAAATGTCGGTTACTGTCGGCGACAGCTTGTGAAATTGGTTGTTGTTTACACGCATGGCAGACTTGATCGTTCAAGAAGTTTCGGGATAGAATAGTTTCTAGAAGTACCTATTTACTTGCTAAGTTGGATCGATGCTCATGATATTAATCACTGTCACTTGTCTGGTCCAGAAATGTTTATTTACAGATCATCGTCCTGTAGCTGGAATATTGCTGAGTGCGGCGTTAAACAACAAACTAACCAACCAACCAACTTGCTAAGTGCGAATTTGATAGCTAGCTGCAACTCCATATTCCTGCCAGCTTCCAACACTATTTTGGCTTCAAGGACGCAGACATGCCTGTTTTAAGACATTCGGCAGTGACAAACGTTGCATTAATTCTTGTGCCTTTAACTAATTGCCCCAGATTCAAATTAACAAATTAAACCCTGAATTTTCAGGAATATTGTTCATCCATATCAGTTGTCTCAGATTAAATGAGAGTTATTACTGACAATGACATCCATCCGTCTTCAGCAAATAATCTGCAACCAATGGCTTGACAGCAACTGTAAACAGGCGTTCCCCTAGACATCTTAATGTACTTGTTTTAATTGAAGTAATATGTCTGTTTGCTGTAGTTTTGCGCCGCACACAGCTATGTTGCAGCTTTTTGACGTCGGTTTGCGAAGGACCAACCATTTGATATTCTGAGCTCAGGTTGAGCCTGTGACTTTGTCGAGATAAGATATTTTTTCCACTGCACCTACAAAACGAGATTTTGTTTATTTAAAACTATAAGCCTGGACAACAATGTACTTTTGTGGCAGGCAATTTCTCTTTTCATAGTCTGAAGTACGATAATTTATTTCTAGAAGTGTGAGTAAGTGAGTATGGTTTTACAGGTCATCGGCATGACCTGCGAACGCTTATCAACCAGGTTTCCCGTCCGCCCCCAAGAAATTTAAGGGACAATTTATTTATTTCGATAAAATTCCACCGCCGCCATAGTCAAAGACAGTCATTGGGGTTACATTATTCAAGGACTTATAAGTGAGAAAAATGCCTTTCTGGATTCATGTAATAAATACAAAGCACAGGGCTATGACAATAGAAAATATCAATATAACACAAATCTACCTATTCTAGCGTATTTTAACTAACACTGTGATTTAACTAAAATATACTTTTGATTTTGATGGATCAGGAACTAAAATGATAGTCGATGCAATTCCCTGCATATGTTTTCCTGCTTGTTCAGATGCAAATTTGACTTGACATTCCATGACTTTATAACGGGTGCTGCAGGTTTACCCTTTAGCAAAGAACTTGTTTTATTACTGTTGATAGTGAATCATAATCACATACATGTTCTTATGATATAATCGGAATCTCACTATGCACTCTGCAGATGTTTTTATTATGGAAAGTTTTTTGTTGGTATATTTATTGACAAACAAATCAAATATTGAAAATTTACTTGATGAAAGTTTAGCTACGTTTTCGTCCTCATTAAACGACGTTCCTAAATGTCAGAATTTTCAGAAGCAAAAGGAAATGAAACAAATAAGGATGACAGTAGTAAAGACAACAATGAAGTATTTTCACAAATTGAGTGAACGTGTGAGTGAGTTAAATTTTAAGTAACAACGGCAGTAGTTAAGCCCTATTGTGACTTCAGCATTTGTTACCTTCATCACAGAATTATATTTGAAGGGCAAGTAAAGTGAAAATATTTATTGTGATTTTGTTGGAAATATTAATGTTCCTAGAGACATTAAGCCAATTTCCGAGAATTTACAAAAAAAATACAATTTGTAGAAAGTATTTAAACGTCCAAGGGAAAGTGCCGAAATCAAACGTTCAGTAATTGGCTTCGAAAACAAACCTATTTGGGGTGCTTTCGCTCTGGGAAAACAATCTTGTAAATTCTACTTACTTAATTAGTGACAGTGGTCAGAAGGTAAGTAAACAATATATATACTATCCTGCCTGGTAGATTGCACGCAGTAGCGGGGGAGGGAACACTGGACAAAATATCATCCATTCCAAACAATCCAAAACTTGGAAATACCACCATTCCAAATGGAAATATGACCATTCTAAAAATTGTCAAGGTCATATTTCCAAGCTTGGATTTGTTTGGATTTGTTTGGATATGTTTGGACATGTTTGGATACAACATGTCATAATCATATCTGTTAAACGTTGTACAACGTTTGACCTTATGTGAGATTAGTAATGACATGAAAGTAAATAATTAAGAGTATTTTGGCACTTTTTACCATGAAAAGACCAAATCATGAGCAAATTTATCAAAATGAATTTCTGTCATTTAAAGTGGCTACTCTTTATATTTAATTTCTTATATTCCTTGTCTATAATCATACGACATTGACTATTAACTTTGAACAATTAAACAAATATTTTGTTTTCCCATACCGACTTACGGTTGTGTTAGAACAAAGACCGTTTCGAGAATAAAGGGCCTCATTATTATAATTTGAACGAATATACATAATGGTACTAGGTATAAATGAATTTTGATAAGTGTTCGTACAAGAATATGAACTTCGAATTATCTCGGAATTATGCGCAACACATAGGGCGGGAAATTGTATAATTGGTCTGGAACTATCTGACGGTAATTCAAAACAGGGAACATGATTTCGTCAAATGAATCATTTAGCCAGGAATGCCACGATTTAAATGCTGACAAAATGAATAAACATATCTGGAACAGAGTAGACTGTTCATGTGGACAATTATATGTTACGTCTATTGCCAATGAAGTTTATCACCCCATGTTATAGCATTTGCTCCATGTAAAAGATAAAAGCCAAATAAATGGGACAATTAGTTGTTATGAATTAGCTTTACCTCTGTGACATATTACGCAACTAAAGATGAATATGTTTATCAAATAATCAATTACAGTAATTAACCTAGTGTCCTTATTTATACACAATTTAATTACGTATTGGGGTACAATATATAATACACATATACACGGAATGATTTCTTATTTTGTCAATTTAATCATAACCCAAATCATACAAATCGAACATGTGGAAATAAAAGTAGTGACTAACTTTATGATCTAGGGTATAAATACTCAATTGTATCCTAATCCTAATAGTATAACAATAAATCCTATTGAGTATTTACTGAGCATATTTAGATACATCCGGATCTACGACCGCAGTCATATAAGCAATCAAGGAAAGTATATTAGATTGAATTAAAAATGTGCTATCACTAAAACAAAATTCACCGTTATCAACGTGAGCCTAAACCTGGGAGAAATAACGTTCTGTTCTGTTCTGAAGATGCCGTCATGATTAGTTGGCGCCAGTCTAGACTGTCCAATCAACGTGAATATAAAAACCGTGATGATACTTGACCAGTTGATGACACCTGTCAACTCAAGGTGCCCCTGGTCCTCCACCCACCATGTGTAATACTTAAGCGCACTTGATTGTTTTATTTGCAGTTATATCGCTGTTAGGCTGAGTGATGAGAGAATACATTTTGTTGTTTTTGTTAATGATCATTTCCATTTTCAATGTGGTAACCTTATAAGTGACTAACTTTTTTATCATGATGAAATGAAACATATTAAAATAATCAGAGGGACTGACGATCGCATTTTTCGCATAAATGTCATGCTCGCATTAATTTCAAGATTTACTGAAGATAGATTTGAACATTTCTGAGCAACGATCATGTTTGGATAAGGGAAGTTATCTTGTCTCCGCTTGGAATTGGATTCAATCGGGCGAGCATTACCGAGATCGCAGCTTGACTGTTGGGTACGGCCGAAAGGCGGCATCCATGTTGTTCACGCTCCGCTGATCACGGGGCCTCATTTGTCTGTATTCTGCTTATGAGCCGGGATGCACATGAAACACGGGTGTCAAAACCAATATAGTTACCAATTATATGTACGGTCAATTAGCCAGTTCAAGAGACAATACCCTGGTTCTGCCACCTTTAGGTGTAATTACGTCGCATGCCCCTGGTTCAGGGTTTGTCTGATCTCCCGTCATAAAACCACGATATTTATTTACCTCGGACAGCGCCGACTTCCTGTGTACATGTACGTACATGGCAATAAATGGTTTGACAATTGTATTTTGACAATTTATATGTATAAAAAATCTTCTCTAGTATTTATAAACCAAACCTAAAAACATCATATAAGAACAATTGTGTTTTTGAGACGTAAGTTTTCTATTAAAACAACCATGCAAGTAAGATTTCAGCCGTATTATTACTTTAGTTACTCCACAGATTACACATCTTATATGCTGCAAACGTAGCGAATGTAATGCTACCACGTCACAGCTGCCTCGGTAATTAAGGGCTGGAATGTTTTTGTGAAGGCAGTTGGAGCAGACGAGTTTTACGACTGTAAAAGCCCCTCGCTAGACAGACAAGTAGTGAATGTTTGAGATAAGTTTATTATTTATTATGTATAGTTTAAACTCAATAGATAATTTAAAGTCGTTTTATTGTTCAAATTACTAATAAAACATATTTTAACTTGTTAATTCTAAACATACTTCCAAACAATTCCAAACAATTCCAAACCATTCCAACCCATTCCAAACATTTCCTGCGTTGGAAATATGTTTGGAAATGTTGCCAATCCAATTTTGGATTTTCTGTAAAGATCGATGCTTCCAAGCTTTGGAAATGTTGGAATGAGCGTGATCTTTCCAAAGCAACCCAACGTTCATTCCAAATTGGAATGGACGTTCCTTGGTCTTGTGGAAGGGATATGATAGTTCAGTGTCACCGTCAAGACCACGTGACATTCCTCACATCCACCGTGGTCATTGCCATGGCCACGCTTGCCATTTTGAGACAAGGAGATGATTGTGAGTCAGAGTGTTAGCTATATATGTTGACTTTATTACGTTGTTAATGTAATTTTTTTCATGACTGACACACTTATGAACTTTACTGCATGTACTCACTGAGATGCTATCTAATATCTACAATACAACCTATCTTGTGATGCTTAGCAGACATACGTAAGGGAACTGTCAGCTGCATCTCAAGCATCAATCAAGAGCAAAACTAAAGGTGTCACTATTTCTATTAACCATACACAAAAAAACATTGCACACAACGAGAGTGTGTAAAACGACCTTTAATCTTGACATTGTAAATAACCAAAATAAGACTTACTATCTGTAACTAAGCTCTTTATGACCAACATTCCGTTTGGGAACCATAAAGCACTGCATAAATTGCTGCACTTGGTCGTATTTAACGTAATAAGTTGTGGACACGGTAATCCAACGGATGAGAAGACAGAGATGCTCCATAAAGCGATAAAAAGTATGACGCGCGCGGAAGCGGAAAATCAAAGCGCTGGCCAGATCGCTGAAACTGCGTAGGCCCCATGCTTTAAACTCAATAGAGGCACGGTTAGGGCTACTAATTATCAGTCAATAATTATATTCTTTCAATAAAATATATGTACAGCAGATTTGGACATAATGCCTTGGAACGGACAAAAGCAACACAGTCAAGCAGTAATTCGCTAAATGAGCTGAAAGCAGTTTTTGGGAAAGTTCATTCTACTGCATTAGAAGCTGATACTACTGACAGCACTACCCGAGTGTTTGGAAATAGAATTTAGAAATATTTGCTCAAGTTTGACTGGGAGTTTCTCTTCTTCAAGTCGCTTTGACGCGCCTGTACCTAAGCCTGGCAAGGATAATACAGATCCATCTAATTACGGCATCGTATTCTGACTGTGTATGTAAAACAATAGTGCATATTGTACATAATTCATCAGTTTGGTTCTTGGAAACCATGAATCTTATTAACAACATCAATTGTAGGTTCTACAAAACTCGAAGTACTATGGATATATGTTTCGAATATTTTGCACAAAAATGCATTTGTAAACAAGCATCTTGTTGTATATATCTCTTTCATTTCAGAAAATGCATTTGATACCACATGTACGGTTGACATTTTCAAAGACCTTTATTATTATATACTGAGTCAAATTATAAACTTCACATTTTTAAAAGTAATCCCATATATGATATACAACGGACAAATGTATCAGAGAAGGTAATTTTTAATCATTAATGTCCAAAGAAGGATTTTAATTAACGGTGGTAACCATAATTTGTTCAAGGACCTGCGATATTCGGTAATAACATCAACAGTTTCCAAAGTCCCAAGCACGAGAATCTGATGGAACACAAGTGCAGTAGCGTGTATGGCCACCATGTGCATTGACGACTGCCACACAACGCCTCCGCATGGACCTTGTGATGCTTGTGAACACATGATTGGGAAGACGACGCCATTGTTGCTGCAAAATGGTGCGAAGAGTTAGATGGTGCAAATTGTTGTGTGGGGTCTGGCATTGTCGTGTTGGAAGATCAAACCGGGTCCATGTGCTGCCATAAAAGGCAGAAGTTCTGGTGCCAGTACCTGGTCTCGGTAAGCAGCAGCGTTGAGGTTGCCACGGATGACAAGAAGCCTGGAACGTGCATTGCCACAGAAAGCACCCCACACCATGACACTTCCGCCTCGAAATCTGTCAACTCCTTGTACACGACACTGGGCGTAACGTTCATGACGGCGCCTCCACACCCTCGCCCTACCATCAGCAAATCGAAGATTAATTCGGGATTCATCACTGAAGACGACTTGAGTCCAATTCCTCTCAGTCCATCGTAAGTGTCGCTGTGCCCACAATTGACGTTGACGTCTGTGTAATTGAGTCAGAATCGGCCCGCAGTATGGCCGTCGTGCTTGAAGGTGAGCAGTTCTCAGACGGTTTTGAACAGTTTGCGAACTCAGTCTACCCCTAAACAGTTTATTTCTTGTTGATGTAGCCGTCAAAAATCAGTTACGGAGGCGACGTAAGACAATCTGACGATCCTCTGCATGTGACGTCACACGTGGTCGACCTGGCCGAGGGCGATCAGCGTTGGTACCCGTTTGCTGTAAATCATAAACAGTCCGTCGACTACAACCCATCGTCCTTGCGACTTCAGCTACGGACGTTCCCTTCTGCAACATGCCGATGGCACGTTCACGTTGCACATTTGAAAGGCTTAGCATGACAAATGGCCGTAAAGACCTTTGTATTTGTGTGTTTTTCTGTTTTTGTTAATGACTGCTAACAAGTATGGCTGAGCACAGATGCGGTATTATGGCCACGTGACCAATTGCACGTAAAAAAACACTTTTGCCACTATAGTGCTGTGCACATGATTTTGATCGATTCACCTGCACAAAAACGGGTGTTATCTGAAGACAATACGTGGCCATTACTGTTTAAATACACAATAACGGCCCACAATGATAACTGGTCAAAATGTTAAAATTTTAGGATTGTTAAGTTTTTAATTTGGTTCAGTATATTTTCGGAACCGTTTGCTTCATGTTATATCAGATTTTACAGACAATTCTAATTTTGTGTTTGTTCAACCTTGGCTGATCAAATACTTTAATCATAACCACGATAAGGATGTCCCACAGGTCAATAGCTTTGGTCGTTACGTTATTTAGTGTTCCATAATCGTTGATACTTTGATGAACGATTTCGATTCATTTTGCTCATGTATATGATTGAGATACCGTTTCAATTGTGTCGCAACAAAATTCAGAAGTATTGTCCAGGAAAGTGTTCCCAAAATGTATGAGCTGCAAATAATTGCACCGACATCACACGAGACGAATTGTACTTATTGTTACTTGAACGTCATGAACTATATATTAAAAAAAGCACCTGTATCGGTTAACTAAGGAGTCATGAAGCTTGTGTACAAGTTACCCAATATTATTATTCGGATGTATTTAGGGATGTCACTGATTAACAGTGTTTTTGATACATGACAGCATCTACACCTGTACACCTTCTCTGTATATGAAGGATCGAATATCAACCATACCTACATCACTTTAGGAAATCAATTTAGGCAAACTTTCAATGACTAAATGGACTTGTAGTTGTTGAATCACGATCGAACATGTCACATAACAGCTCTAACTATTCTTGAATTAACAGTAAATATTAGTTTGAACTAAGTTCAAAAAGACAAAATAGGAACAATACTAGTTTGATATGTGGTGCTTCATCACTTGAAAAAAGAAAAAACTTTTTCTTGACCAGTTGTAAATAGTGAATGAGTGAGTATGGTTTTACGCCGTTTTGGCAGTATTCCAATAATATCGGGGGGGGGGGGGGGGGGGGGGGGGGATGATCAAGTCACATCGGCAGTATTTCAATTGTATCGTGACTTGAAAAGGTTTAACATAAATAATAATACATTAAATTCCGTCAATTGCAGTATGATAACCAATATACCACAGTTTTGTTCTTAAACCTAGATTGACGACATGAAAAAGATATGTATTTGTACCAGACTATGCAGTGACTGATATCATTAACAAAGATAATGTCAATGGCAAGACACAAATACTTACACAGGAGGACGAAAGTGTTGTTCGTTGTTGCCGATTTTAGAAAATGTGAGGTGACAGCATCGGAAAAACCTGACAAAGGTAAAAGAATTCATAAAATAGAGCGACTGTGAGGAAAGTTGGTAAGAAATAGTTTCTTCATATTGATACAGATGTAGCAATGAATATTTTGTATAGAGAATAGATACCTTTATCAGTTTCTGTTGCAAAACAGGATATTTTATTTTTATTTCTTTATTTTTTTATAATGGGGTTGAGGGGTGGTAAAATCACAGACTAACATGACTTTGATTGTGTGTCGTTTATATGAACATAATCTCTCAACGTACCAGAAAGAACGTACACACCTGTATCTGAATGTGTTTCACTTCCACCAGTTGCTCCACCTTCCTCCTGTACATGAAACTAAAACATAACAGAAAACATTATGCAAGAACACAGGCGGGTATAAAAAAAGCTCTTCCTTTGTTTGGATAAGTGAGCTTTCAAAAGACACAGATAACCAATATACATGACATGATGCTTCACTTGAAAACCATCACACAAGATATCAGTGACTGAAAACTAGTATGGTTTTTTATGCTGATGATGACTGCAATAGTCCAGACTCGGCTCTCCTGATTGCAGATCCGACGTAAAGGAATAATAACTCAATGACTGGCTTTAATAATAGTGTGAAACCTTTGCCTACCCTTTCAATTTGTCGAACTCTGTCCTTTCGTTTGATTTTAGACTGTTCACGTTTGAGTAACCTTTCTTTCAATTCGTCAATTTCCTTTTGTTGTACCTACAAAAAAGATAATCAAGGTATTAACAGTTCGGCAGCACCGCCACGTTCCCAGAGAAGGATTAACTAAATCGAATCAGGATCTTTGACATTCTGATTATGTGTCATCAGCCAGTTGCTCATATTTTCAACTGTTGGTGTCAACTCAAGTATTTACAGATCGTCATTATATTGTTGAGGTTTCATTTTTGTCTAAAGCTGTGTATGTGTTTTTTTGTGGTTGAGATAAAGACAAAGTATCTCTTTACACGTAGTTTAGTAACCTTCGTAGTTTACTAAATGGTTGATTCTATATCATTGAGACATACCATCTGTAAAATGGATAAGTTTTCAATTGTTTCCCTTCCACCACTTGCCCCACCTTCCTTCTGTACATGAGAAGTAAAACAAAACAAAACATCGTGCAAGAACACAGGCGGGTATAAAAAAGCTCTGCCTTTTTTTTCGATAAGTGCGCTTTCAAAAGACACAGATAACCAATATACATGAAATGATGCTTACCGTGAAAACCATTACACGCGATATCAGTTACTGAAAACTATGTTTTTTTATGCTGATGATGACTGCAATAGTCCAAACTCGGCTTACCTGATGAACTTGAATGCGCCTAGGTGCCAGATTGCAGATCCGACGTTAAGGAATAATAACTCAATGACTAGCTTCAATAATAGTGTGAAACCTTTGCCTACCCATTCAATTTGTCGAACTCTGTCCTTTAGTTTGATGTTAGAGTGTTCAAGTTTGATTAACTTTTTTTTCAATTCGTCAATTTCCTTTTGTTTTACCTACAAAAAAAGATAATCAAGGTATTAACAGTTCGGCAGCACCCCCACGTTCCCAGAGAAGGATTAACTAAATCGAATCAGGATCTTTGACATTCTGATTATGTGTCATCAGCCAGTTGCTCATATTTTCAACTGTTGGTGTCAACTCAAGTATTTACAGACCGTCATTATATTGTTGAGGTTTCATTTTTGTCTACAGCTGTGTATTTGTTTTCGTGGTTGAGATAAAGGCACAGTTTCTCTTCACATTTAGTTTAGTAACCTTCGTAGTTTACTAAATGGTTGATTCTATATCATTAAGACATACCATCTGTAAATTGGATAATTGTTCCTTTAGTTGGAGAACCATTGAGCCTGTTGCACTGCTGTTAGCTTGACGACTTGATTCTCTCCACTGAAGTTCTTCTTTCAGGTATGGTTGAACCTCGCTCAGTATCTGCATGAAGATATTATATCCCCTTTTTCCTTTCCTTGTGAGGATGGTGAGCAGTTCATCGCTCTGTGCAGATCGGCCCAACTTGGCCTTGCATTCACCTTTGTCCTCAATGCTGAATATACTGCATTCGTACAGTTTGTCAAGAACCAGTGTCACTTCCAGTTCCTCCTTCAGCAATCCATGATGACGTTGCAGGATTTCCCTGTCCGACATTGCTGATCATGGGCCTTAATTCCTGTATAAATGTATACAGCATTGAAAATGATGTCAATATTGAATGAACATTCGTTCATGGTGCATGCACAACTTGAATTTTTGCATGTTTGTTGGATGTATGATACTCACACACGTGTTTTTTATATGGACCGCACACAATGATTGTTTAGGTATCAGGTGCTCATACAAACAACATTTGTTTAACCATAAATAAAGCTTACTTAATGACCCAGCTCATTGAAAACCAACGTTAATGCACCCTGGGTATGCTTGCAAACAGGAATGGCTCAAAACGAAATTGCCAGACACTTTGATGTTAATCAAACACAATATCATCTCTTGGGAGACATCATCTACAGTAGGGCAACTCTCATGACTTGCCACGGGCACTTCGTTCACGTCTGACGTCATGTCAACAAGATAACCATAATCGATCGGTGCACGCGTTTTAACCAACGTTTCGAGGCAGCAGAACATGTCTATGATATGGGAGGACGTCTACGACTGGACCAAGAGCAACCGGTAATGCTTGATTATGTGTGCTAATCCTTGGTTGACATTTGGAACAACATCCTTGCTGTTTCCAATCTCTGTCTCGGGATGGAGATGATCAGCTCTGTTCACACCTATTTTGTCAATTTATAGCATTCATGGCATATCGTGTGTCAAATAAACATGACATGGCATGCACAGAAGAAAACGATGTTGTCATTTGCATACATTTAGAGACCAGTATCGTCATAAAAAGACCCTAGACAGTCCGGCGTATTTATTTCTTGACAACAATCAACCACGTAGGTACAATCACACTGCACAACGCCCGTGTACACACTGTGCACATACTGCCAGGCGACGTCCTGCAATAAATTGGCATCTGAACCATGAAGTGGCCTGCACTATATAAACGCAATAGATCACATATGGTACGAGGTTTAAAGAAGACTGAAAGACTTGCGACCAAGGCCAACAACTGCGGCTAAACTCAATCATGTGTTTCTCAAAGTGGTGTCCAAAATGCCAATGTCGTTCACCAACCGACCCATTCACTCCATGTTCAGAGGACGTATGGCTGTAATGAAAATCAGCGATGGTCACGCAAGGTCCTGACTTTCATGTTCTTATCTGTTATCTGGTTCTTCTTTCTTATCTGGTTATGTACACGTTTGACATCATTCTTTGACACGTCAACTGGACTCAATTTGTGTACATCTTTTTTTTAAATTAAAGACTCAACAGATAATCCTTTGTGGGACAGAGTCATGTTAAGGAGTGGTCTCCATCTCCAGGGGTTCAAACTGTATGTGAACCTCAACAGTAGGTGAAGAGAGCAGGAATCTCCAGGTGCATTTTTTTCCTTTGTTTTGTGGGCATCACCCTCAACAATCTCAACTTCTTTCACAGAGTCCGTCACGGATGCATACTCAGATACCACAGCCTCTGTTTGAGAAGATGATGTTTTACCCACCTGGTGAAGATAAAAGTGGTGAGATACTAAATCCGTACGTCACACGTGTTGTACAAGGTTGACCTGTTTTTATTCGTCTTAACTAGATAAACGTGACCTCCGTCACACTGAAATTACTTTTTATATTCATAAAAAACATCACGAGACGTCAATCACTTTTATAAAACTTTACTTGACAGAACTGAAGGAATCTCCTGAAAAAAGAGTCATTTACAACACTTTATTAAACCAAACACAAACCAAAATAAATTAAATTCGCTTTGCATTCTGTACCAGATATGCATAGAGCAACTACAGACATAATATACTCAGCAACAAAAGTTCCTGTGACACCCCTTTCCAGCCAGTTGCATACACAAAAAATATTTCTGGAAATGTCAATATGAAAACATGTAGTACAAACGCAACCGCAGCAGGAAAGCATGATCTGATGGCTAAACGTGTCTTTCACGTACCAATAATTCAATTGATGATGTAAACCAGGGTATAAAAGCATGCGTTTCGCAGGGATTCGGTAGGCAATGTTTCTGCTTGTCTTTACAACTGCAACATTTTTAATTTTAATCATTATTTGAAGTTTGGAGGTGCATCGCCTATCTGCAGATGACCGCGTGAGACCCATTGGTATGCTCAAGTCAGGAACGTCGTGGTGTGAAGTTTTTAGGCGATGGAACGTGCACAGAAACACTATTTGGACGTTTTTGCAGCGGTGGCAGCAAACAAACACTGTCAGAGACAGTGCTCCCTTATGAGCATCCGTCAAGATACTTGGATTCAGACCACTCATCTGTGAAATCGGTTCTAGCCCACACTAATCACTGCGAGAAACATCCCAGGCCTTTGTCGAATTTCGGCACAGACTGTACGTCGCCGTCTTAGGCGTTACGTGATTGCTGGGAGACCATCCAGACGCCAATTTTCTGACCAACAATCACCGCCGATAGTGTCGATCTGCAGTGGTGTGAAGCTGAAAATCAAATTTTATTGTTCGCCATCAGCAAAATGACGAGACATCACAGCCGAGAATCCATGACATTCACAGGTACTTCTTCATCAGATGGCAAAGCACCAACATGTCGTCGTCGTCTCGTGTGCTTTGAGTCTACAAATGGTATGATTCTGCATCGCTGATCTCCACCCACAATCGAAAGTCAACATTCGACCCTAACTTTGCGAAGACAGGCTGTAGAATTGGCCTGATTCTATCAAATGGCTGGTAAAGTCATGCCCCTTGCTTAAACCATTTTGCACAAACCTTTGGTATTTTATAAGTAAATAATTCTAAGTGTCTTTTATATATGTATCAATTTCTAAACTTAAAACTTGGAGCCCTATGTCCAGGTGGCAGTAGGGGCACCGGTGGCTCAGTGGTCTAAGGCGTCACGATTCGCTGTGCAGCGTTGCGTCCCTTGGACACGCCAGAAACCTATGATTGTGGGTTCGAATCCCGGTTCGCCCCGATTATGTTTCTAGGTTTGCCAGCACCATACCTGTGCTTGTGGGTTTCACTGAACTGGTGACCCTCTAAGACCTGCACCACTTCGGGCTTTCCTCCCACATTAAGCTGACACGACATGATCTAACTGGAATACTGTTAAAATCAGCTCATGGGTCAATCTGGTGACGCTGACCTCCAAATGCTGTACGTCTCTAGTTGTTTTTTTTTCGTTAGATAGCTCGGTCTAATTTGCTGGAGTATACAACTCCTTTTCCCTCGGTCTTTACAGCTTGGAGATCTGCTGCAGTATAAGACATTGTTGATACTCCATGGTAGGTGGGTAAAAGATGTGCTGAATCATTTTCTGTTCTACATGGCTTCCCAACACCCTGGTTAAAAAGGACAACACATTGACTACTACGTCCATTCGATCCGACTATTGGCCACATATCTTGGTTATTGAAGCTTCAGACACAGAACCAATCAACATTGTAACAGTTGTAATCTCCAAAGGTATCATAGTTATCTGCAGAGAGGTTACAAATGTTACAAGAGGTTACAAGACACTAACCTCATGTAAGGGCAATATACGTGACAGAGCTCACTGCCTGTCTGGCATGACCAAAGATGAAATTGCCAAGGAACTTGTCAAACAGTTTGTCTCAGCTGTCAAACGATTTATCGTAAAGAAGGATGGTGTGGTTGAACCGACCACCACCTACCACTTCACATTTTCACGAACGTCTATCCCTCAAACTATCAAAGCTGGTTATTGTAACATTGGAATAGATATATATGTGAATAATTAACTGCTTGTTTTTAAATTTGGTTAAAGTACTCAGTCTGTTAAAGAATTGTCCCCTTGTGTGACACGTAATTCCTGTCAAAAACTATCATCAATGATAGGCAATGCATTAAAACAACAACACTTAACTGGATTAATCATCAAACGATACCGCATTGTAACTTCGTCCGAATCATGCTTGCCAAAACATCGACGTCCTGCGAACACCCCCTATGTGTGTGCATGTCTGTCTCTCTGAGTGTCTGTATTTATATAGAATTATAGGCTTACTTATAAGCATCTAGGAGTGTCTGGCGACGTCAAAATAAAGCGCTTATATAGCGACGTGAATACATGTGTATATATATATATATATATGTGTGTGTGTTGGTGTGTGTGTGTGTTTGCGTGCGTGCGTGCGTGCGTGCGTGCGTTCGTGTGTATGTGTGACGTTGACCTAGTCAGGATTAATGCCGAATTTATAGTGCTCGGCCAATGAGATCCCTTGCGTACCAGTTCACCATGATATACCCCACCAGTCCGAGCCGACCGTCCTTGTTTTAGCCCCTGAATGCCGAGAGCAAGGCAGGGTAACAACAAGTACCATCTTTTATTGTAATTTGGATTGACGCGGCCGGGGATGGGATCTTGGAGCTGCGGCCGGACGTTCTACCATTAGACCACGGATGCGGTCTCACTGGACAGTACTATCGGGACCGCATACTGACCACCTTTTGTTCGCCCGTTTGCAAGGTGTGTGAGTCAACGTTTTGTCTTTTAGGACGGTAACTCTCATGCTCAATGTGCACGAATCGTCAATGTTCACCCCAAGGAGCACAACATCCGTAGAATGTCATGGCAAGCAATGAGCACAGGCCTTTCCCGCATTGAACACGTCTGGGACATGATAGGGAGACGTGAGAGTCAACGTCATACGCCGCCGACCACGTTGGCTGAACTTGGCCAGGCGCTTCATGGGGAGTGGGACAGACTCCCGCCATTGAGGAAATTTAAACGCAGTAAGCCTCGTTGAGTGCATGAATGTTTGACAAGTCATGGCAGTTTAACGCCACGTCAACCACCGGTGGTAATGTGTTCCCACACAAATATTCCTAGAACCGTATGCCTCCTAACATTTTGGAAATCACGACCGTGATCAAATCTGCAACTAACCATCATATATGGTCCGCGGAATGTAAAATGAACCACTGCTGTAAATCTTTAACCAAAAAGTGAACATTAAGCCATGCAGAAAATTATTTACGACATGTATAGAGTTGTTGGCTTCAAAGACAAATAATCTGACCCTTTGAACAAACGCACTTCTCAGTTACAATATTATAAGACAGACTGATATAGGAGTGAGTGAGTATGGTTTTACCCCGCTTTTAGCAATATTCCAGCAATATCACGGCGGGAGACACCAGAAATGGGCTTCTCACATTGTACCCATGTCGGGAATCGAACCCGGGTCTTCGGGGTGACGAGCGAACGCTTTAACCACTAGGCTACCCGACCGCCCCGACTTATGTAAGAACGACAGAGACACAGATCCTTGAAACCCCTGTAGTACATTACCTGTTTATAACATGCATACTTCCTGAGACACCATCACAACTTCACCAATTCACAATAGGATTAAACGAACAAATCTACTCACTGTTGTGTGCTCGCTCTAAAACTGTGTTAACTTACATCAACAGCTACCGTTCTCTGTGTATGGTCAACATGAAGCCGACAGTCGTTGTTTTATCTTTCTATGTCACCTGTCGGTGTCGGCTCTGTTCACTACGACACCAGCGGGAAACATGTTGCAACTAGTGGACTACATTAGGACCATGACTCACCAGGTACCAGGAAGCACTTAAGAAGTACGAAGTGCGTTATGTTTATGTCAGATTGTGAACATGTTCTACTGGTTTGTGCATCCAAAGTATGGACGCTACCTGCTCTGCCAGTCGTGGATACGTGTGTTCCGGGTCATCAAACAGCCACCTATGTGTTAAGGACATTGAGTAATGAGAGAAAAGAACAATATGCGTGTTAGTGATAAAATTGCTAACTGATATTTTGCAATCTTGACAAAGGTCTCTTTAAAACAACGTTAGAAGGACTAAAAAAGTTTGTACAAGTATGTTAGGGAGTTCGATTACAATTGAATGTGACGGAAAAACTATTTTGGAACAAATAATTAATAACGATGTGCATACTATAACACGTTTTGTTATTCAGTCCAGTAAATTAATAATATGAACTGAATCTTTTGTTAAACGACTGCTAAATTAAGGGTAGATATAGAGAGCTCATTTCAGTGAGAGGCTATTGTGCTCGCGGTACAGCGGCGTTTTATGCCTGACCAGGTTTAAAATTCAACATGAAATCTGACGTCTCATACACCGTAAATAAAACAAGTCTTGAGACGATGTCAGCCAAATGAACAATTTACTGACATGTCCAATGATTTAGAACGACGTAAGATCTACCGTCTCTCGGTAACCTGAACTTAAAGGTGAATGCCTCCAAACAAAATCTGTTCAATACGGCAACTCTACACTACTCTTTACTAGAGTAAAAAGACAGCCTCCATGGTCTAGTTGTAGAGCGTCCGCCCGGGGAGTGAAAGGTCCGGGGTACGATCCCCGGCCGCGTCATGCCAAAACACGTTAAAAGATGGTACTTGTTGTTACCCTGTTTGGCGCTCGGCATTAAGGGGCTAAAACAAGGACTTGTCGGCTCGGATTCAGTATACTGTGTCTGAGTGGGTTATTCATGTTAAACTGCGGCATGGTATCTCAATGAGCTTGCACCATAAATCCGCATCAGTCCGGACAAGAACAAGCAGCCACACACACACAAACACACACACGTGCATGCACGTCACTATATAAGTGCAATAATTATGGACGCGACGTTAAACCCAATTTCACCTCACCTTCTACAGTGAAACCTAATATTTTAGAAAGATGATAGTTCATTGAAATAAAACCGTGTCCAGTGATTGCTATTGGAGAAACCTTCCCCTCAACATTTACTCATCACGTCACCTGAAGTAGCACATAGAACATATCAGTTCATATATACAGACAATTCAGATGGTCTAATGAAAAGGGAGGCTATGTAAAGAAAACAGCAGATGCATTGTTGCTTTAAGCATGGGTCGACAAAGCAATCTCCATAACTCTTGGCAACACTGGATTCCTACCTAATGTAATGTCTGGGATTTATGACAGCGCTCTAGGGGACACACTTTAAACACCAGATATATTTTATGCTAGGGATTGTTTAATCAGTTGACAGCTGTCGAACGAGGGTCGCGATGTTTGCAGCTTAAGGAGTGTCTTATATTTTAAACAGGATATTGATTTACACAATCGATATGTTTGTAGATATTATGTTTCTACGGACACGAGCCATGAGCGTTCCATGTCTATCAGACCCACACGTGATTCAAATACAACTCAGAGATACCAGGTACAAAGCAAACATCATGAAGATAATAAGTGAAAGATAAAACACGACCCCGAGGTTTTATAAGCACGGCCCCTGACACCCTCCTGCAATCTCGACCAAGCTTTTAAGGCCACGCTATCTGTCTCAAACACATATAAACATTTTTTAGTACTGAATAATATTGAATCGTCAAGGTCAAGGTCAATGAAAGCATCCAAGATATAAGATAATGTATGTTTGTCATGTCAGAAATTTATAATTGTAACCATTGACAGTACATTTGAATTTAACTCAGTGAACTCAGTGAATAAATACACACAAATACGAAAAAAGAATCAAAAACAATTACTGCCTCACTAAATGCTGGTGAAAATTTGCTCAATCACGTTTTTCCATAATATCCGGAAATCAGATAGCGTTTTAATTTACCAGGTTCGACACGGTTCACTATTCTTGAAACAAGCAGAATCATTCACTAAGTTACAGCCATTGCGTTTGAATATATAAGGCACCATGGAGAGACAGATCGGTGGTTGACACTGAACATACAACCCAGCATGGGAGAGATAAACTAGTGGTTAATACTGAACATACAACCCAGCATGGGAGAGATAAACTAGTGGTTGATACTGAACATACAACCCAGCATATGAGAGGGAAACCAGTGGTTCATACTGAACATGCAACCCAGCATGTGAGAGATAAACTAGTGGGAGATACTGGACATACAACCCAGCATGGGGGAAGTAAACTAGTGGTTGATACTGGACATACAACCCAGCATGGGAGAGATAAACTAGTGGGAGATACTGAACATGCAACCCAGCATAGGGGAGGTAAACTAGTGGTTGATACTGGACATACAACCCAGCATGGGAGAGATAAACTAGTTGTTGATACTGGACATACAACCGAGCACGGGAGAGGTAAACTAGTGGGTGATACTGAACATACAACCCAGCATGGGAGAGATAAACTAGTGGGTGATACTGAACATGCAACCCAGCATGTGAGAGATAAACTAGTGGGAGATACTGGACATACAACCCAGCATCGGAGAGATAAACTATTGGGAGATACTGGACATACAACCCAGCATGGGGGAGGTAAACTAGTGGTTGATACTGGACATATAACCCAGCATGGGAGAGATAAACTAGTGGGAGATACTGAACATGCAACCCAGCATAGGGGAGGTAAACTAGTGGTTGATACTGGACATACAACCCAGCATGGGAGAGATAAACTAGTTGTTGATACTGGACATACAACCCAGCACGGGAGAGGTAAACTAGTGGTTGATACTGAACATACAACCCAGCATGGGAGAGATAAACTAGTGGGTGATACTGAACATGCAACCCAGCATGGGAGAGATAAACTAGTGGTTGATACTGAACATACAACCCAGCACGGGAGAGTTAAACTAGTGAGTGATACTGGACATACAACCCAGCACGGGAAAGGTAAACTAGTGGGTGATACTAAACATACAACCCAGCACGGGAGAGGTAAACTAGTGAGTGATACTGGACATACAACCCAGCACGGGAGAGGTAAACTAGTGGGAGATACTGAACATACAACCCAGCACGGGAGAGGTAAACTAGTGAGTGATACTGGACATACAACCCAGCACGGGAAAGGTAAACTAGTGGGTGATACTGGACATACAACCCAGCATGGGGGAGGTAAACCAATAGTTGATACTGAACAGACAACCCAACATGGGAGAGATAACCTAGTGGTTGATACTGAACATGCAACCCAGCATGTGAGAGATAAACTAGTGGGAGATACTGGACATACAACCCAGCATGGGAGAGGTAAACTAGTGCTTGATACTGGATATACAACCAAGCATGTGAGAGATAAACTAGTGGTAGATACTGAACATAGAATCCAGCACGGGAGAGGTAAACTAGTGTGAGATACTGGACATACAACCCAGCACGGGAGAGGTAAACTAATGGGTGATACTGAACATACAACCCAGCATGGGGGAGGTAAACCAATGGTTGATACTGAACAGACAACCCAACATGGGAGAGATAAACTAGTGGGAGATACTGGACATACAACCCAGCATGGGGGAGGTAAACTAGTGGTTGATACTGGACATACAACCCAGCATGGGAGAGATAAACTAGTGGTTGATACTGAACATGCAACCCAGCATGTGAGAGATAAACTAGTGGGAGATACTGGGCATACAACCCAGCATGGGAGAGGTAAACTAGTGGTTGATACTGGACATACAACCCAGCATGTGAGAGATAAACTAGTGGTTGATACTGAACATACAACCCAGCACGGGAGAGGTAAACTAGTGGGTGATACTGGACATACAACCCAGCATGTGAGGGATAAACTAGTGGGAGATACTGGACATACAACCCAGCATGGGAGAGGTAAACTAGTGCTTGATACTGGATATACAACCAAGCATGTGAGAGATAAACTAGTGGTAGATACTGAACATAGAATCCAGCACGGGAGAGGTAAACTAGTGTGAGATACTGGACATACAACCCAGCACGGGAGAGGTAAACTAGTGGGTGATACTGAACATACAACCCAGCATGGGGGAGGTAAACCAATGGTTGATACTGAACAGACAACCCAACATGGGAGAGATAAACTAGTGGGAGATACTGGACATACAACCCAGCATGGGGGAGGTAAACTAGTGGTTGATACTGGACATACAACCCAGCATGGGAGAGATAAACTAGTGGTTGATACTGAACTTGCAACCCAGCATGTGAGAGATAAACTAGTGGGAGATACTGGGCATACAACCCAGCATGGGAGAGGTAAACTAGTGGTTGATACTGGACATACAACCCAGCATGTGAGAGATAAACTAGTGGTTGATACTGAACATACAACCCAGCACGGGAGAGGTAAACTAGTGGGTGATACTGGACATACAACCCAGCACGGGAGAGGTAAACTAGTAGTTGATACTGGTCATACAACCCAGCATGGGAGAGGTAGAGCATTGGGTGACACTGAACATACAATAAAGCTTGCGATGGGAAAATCATGTACACTATCCGTAAAATCCAGCATGCTACCCCAGTGGTTGACACTGAACATATAGTCCAGCAAAGATAAACCATAACACTGCAAACACGAAAACGTCGTTTTTTCCGTATAGGGTCATTGGACGGAAAAACGACGTTTTTGGGACACTTTCAAACCATCGTATTTCCGTCAAAATAACATCGTTATTTGACATCTGAATTTACTGGGAGAGAAGGATATCATCAAGTTCCTCCCTTATTGATTGATATTGTCAATCAAGCAACAGCCTCTACCGGTGTTTATACTTCTCAGATTCCATTGGTCAGTTCTCGCTTGTTAGACTTTCGCCGGAGTTTGACGCTGTACGCGTACCGCTTAGTGGGAGTGAGTTCTGCGCATGCGGATTGTTTAATGCCTTGTCCATATTTTCCGTTCTGTGCATGCGCGATTTTGCGTATTGTTTCCTGGATTTAGTGTCAACTTTATTTGACAATGATTCATAAACACATTCTCGTGATAAGTTCGGAATTTACAATGACACTTAAATGTATGGCACGTACTTGATCGGCACGCTTTTCACATTTACTAGTACAATGATAACGGTAAGTATTTTAGTCAAAATAATTAAGAAAGCGCAAGACTCAGTAACGGCTGAGTATGGGTATAGGATTAATACTTGCTCAAGTTATATAACGTCAAATACGCCAACGAATATCAAACTGAATACCTTTCCGGATTTTAAAACTTATTTTTGTAGACGGTGATCTTGGTTTATTTTGCCAGATATATGTACATATATTTCCCCCGATATTGCTTATTTTAAGGCTTATTAATAGTTAAAGGTTCGTCCGCCTTTCTATTCACGTGATTCAACTTCCACAATGCTCTTTGTACATGACACTTAAGCAGTGTCCTGTTACTGTAATACAGATTAGTTTCAAATTCCAAACTTAGTCTCTAAAACTGTATAATTTTGATAGAAACAAGTAACTCCATATAAACTGAAGAGGAACCCCAGTGACATTGGCTATTGCGAGATGAACCTGAGGAAAATCTAGCCTTGTAAATTGTATTCCGCACGATTGTGTTCTTGCATTGACTCTTAAGTCAGGAAAAATGACTTAACAGGAGAGTTTTGAATTTAATGATTAAATGTTACCTATAAACTACTCTGGAAGTACAACCGATTGTTCTGTTTATGTCATGTTATATATGTCAGATATACATTCACGCCTGTCCTAAAGTCATCCTCTCATGGAACCTTATATTGTTCATAGTATCAAGGTTTAAAAAAGCAATATCAAGAGCAGCAATTTAAACTACAAAAACACAAACACAAGGCTGTTATCAAGAGCTCGTACAAACGTGATGCATCGTTAAATCTGTATCGTGATGTCTTCAGAAATTCAATTTCTTGCAAATATATATACTACGAGATAGTAAGGCTAACGATTACCCACCGAACGTAGACAATATGGCTAATACAGATATCGCATATTTGAATGCTAATACTAAAGACAAACACTCGTCATTATTTATGCAGTGACGATATAACACGTTTCATGGTAACTTTAAACAGGTTTCCTTTTCACTTTAAGAGCTTTGTTTTCACACAAACATGTAGCAGCAACTCGACTAATCTGCCAAACATAATTATGGGGCAGTTTTCAAGCATGTACTCACCTACAGTACTCTGGTGTTACTGAGCGGAGGACGGGAAATGCTCTGGTCAACTCCGCCGCGCAACAGCAGAATGTTCATGGAACTCTGCAGGGGGCATTCACAGTGGCTTCAAATGCGCTGTTCAAGATAGCGGACAAGTGAAATCGTGTGATATATGGAAGGTCATAGTTAACATACTTATCGAAACTCGAAATGCCATCACGCTCAAGATGAATGTTTAATGTAACATCCAACAGTCCCTCAAATTGTAGCCAAGACTTAACTTATGAACGATTGGTAATGGGCATACGACAATGAGCAAACGAATTCGGCGCCCGCGGTAATTAGCGCCAATTATCTGTTGGCTTCCCCCCCCCCCCCCACCCCCCCACCCCCCACCCCCCCCCCCTCACTCTCTCTCTCCTTCTCTCTATCTCTCTCTGCCTCACAGCTTTTATTCATCAGATGAAGGAGTAAGTATATACTCCGAAACGTTGTGTTCCTCATAATACAGACGCTGACATCTATAAATTTTCTTACTTATGTGTATCACTTCTTAATTCCCTTCAAAGACTCAATCTAGCTTTGTTTTAAAATGTGGAGATGCTTAGAATATAGTCCTGACTATAAACATTTGGGTTTTTAGACTTAAATTGTATAGCTAAGAAATGAGTGCGGATGCATGAAGGCGGTTATAGTTACAATGCAAATGTTACAGAGATTTGTTGAAGTGATAGAAAAATGTTTAGTTGTTACTCTTAAAAGTAGGCATATATTAGATTTATCAACCAGAAATATTGCATACCAAAGGATAATCATAAATCATGACTCTATTCTACGTCGAAGACAACTACATGTATATTTGTGTATGCTTTTGCTACATGATTGGTTAGGACATGGATACGTCAGGATAAGCAATGAGAAATTGACATTTGATGATATACATGTAAGATAGCTACGCGATAAATCGCCAAGAACAAAGAAGAACGAAACGTAATTTATTTCATGATAAAACATTGTTCTGTCATGACGTCATTTCTGGAGATTCGAACATGCGCTCGCAACTTGAAGACGTCGTACATTTGACGTTATGTTTTAGAAAGGAGTGTCTGGTGAGTTGTTCCCAATAGATGCAGCTGGGAAGAGTAGATAAACGCAATGCCCGAACAATCGCATCCGAAAGTGAGGGCAATATGACAATTGGTATTGGGAGAAAGGGTACAAATAATCGACGAGAAAATTGTAAGAATATGCAGGAAAGGCCAAATTCAAACCCTCCTGTTCATGAAATGTATCCAACATTGCCGCGGTCGGATTCTGTTCAGGGATTCATCATTATAAGTATGCTTTTTATTATATTTTATTATTCAACAACTTTTTTTTTCAGTATATTATGTTCATTTTAGAGATTTGATGTTATTCTAACATCAGGTGTATAGTACGTTCACTACATCAGTGTTGACATTAAAATGATAAATAAATACAATGGAAATACATAGTTGCTTAATACATATATATGTGGACATATACGTATGGGCATTTAAATGTATCTATACCTCCTCATAGAAAGTGATCATAGATTATTGTAGAGCGTGCATAAAGAAAAAGAGTAATCTGGTTCATACCACATTCAGCAATATTCAGCCATATTGCGATATTGGTTTTCCACATACAAGACGAACCATAAAATCATGACTTGGATTTGGACATGGCTCCTTGGTGTGATTTAACACCACATAATCTCAAATTGAAAAAGAGCTAATGCATGAATAAATATTACGAGATGAAACTGATGTGTACGTTTGGATCTATATTTGCGTAGCATTACCACGTTAATTAATCAGTATATATGTGTTTTGCGCAAAAAGATATTGCAGGATCGAGGCTGACATGCATGTAACCTCTTCAGCAGTGATGTAAAACAAATTTCGAGAAAATGTTGAAACTGATATTTTTAGCAAGCCGCTTGATTAACATAGACTCTTTGAATTTATAAAAAAAAGTATTTCATTGTCTTTTGATATATATCGATGGGAACATGGAGAGTCTGTCTGAAGAAATATGGACTTGCATGGGATCTTTTGGATAGTTGTACTCCACGGTTAGACTAACGCTTAATCTCTGAAAATAAATTATTTTGATAAAAACGAGAAACTATATGTAAATTTAAAAGGGGCCCCACTGGGATGGAAATTTCAGCCTGAAACTGTTGAACTTGTTTCATTTGGGGATAAAGCATTAGAGTAAGGCCTGGGCGTAAGGGACTGTGAGACAAACTACTTCACGATCTGTATCGCTGTTGTGATATTAAGAGATTATCAATTTGAGCCATCTGAGACAGCGCCTCTACACCTGTTAGCATCCATCAAATACCAGTCACAACTGTCACTAATTCTCACTCCTAACGGAAAATAATACGAACAATGTCGGAACTGTATATTTTTAATTCTTCTAATTTACTATTTTGATACATGTTTTAACTTTAAAGAAATTATATATGTATTTTATGTTCAAAATGTATTATTGGTATCTGTGATACAGGTACCATGTTTGTCGCCATTGTGTAGCTTTTGTGGAGTTATTATGAATATCATATTCATGTATTGAAATATGAACTTGTAAAAGAGCTCATCCTTGAACCATATGCAGTTGAACCCATTGAATAAGCATGTATGGATGTATTATCCATCTACTTATACACACTTATTCTGAACATATACATATTTTCATTGTACCTTATTATAAACAAAATACCCGTGAAGATGCGGTTTAGAATACGCCTTCAGCAACCCATGCTTGTACGAAGGCGACTGACATAAACGGGCGGTCAGGCTCGCTGACTTGGTGGATCCATGTATTCGTATGCCAACTGCGTAGATCGATGTTCTTGATGTCAAAAAGTGGATCTGGTCCAGACTCGATTATTTACAGACCGCCGTCAGATAGCTGGTACATTGCTGCTTGCGGTGTTTAACACCAAACAATCACACAAAACTATTTTTAAACACTTTCCTTCAATGAGAACTTTTTTAACCTTATATTTTCTATATATTTAGTTTCATCTATAAACGAATTGGATTAATAATTTAAGCATTGCATTGATTTCTTGTCTGTCATACCATGCACATGTTCAAACCCCTGAACTTTGAATATTTTATTTTCCACAAATTGTTACGTTAGTGAGTTGCTTCGATTTGTTGTTACCTACTCCCAAGAACAGATTAAGATTATAACGTCAAGATGCGACATTCCTACACTTATGGCCTTCAATGTCGCGGTCATGTGACCGACCTCTTGTCCATTGGAAAAGCTGTATATCGAGGTAACTTCACATTAAATAAAATGGTACAGTCATAACCAAATAAAACACAACCCGTTATCCGATAGAGGTAACTGTGCCTAGCGGAGGGATATGTTATCTCAATACACTAATAACATGGTTTGGTTTGACTTCTTGGCGCGTGTCTGAATTCCATTAACAGGTCACATATCCTAAAACTAACATATCAGCGAATCTCGCTGCACTGCGCGCGACAGATACTTGAGGCGTGCCAGAAATACAAAACCTAATGCTCCCTAAAGGAAACCTCGCTCATCACGTTCGTTGGCGGACCAGCGACACCCGATTGGCCGTTAACAGTTGTACAAAGCGGAGCAAAAAGCATCGTTTTCCCGTCCATTTTACGCTTGAAAAACTCGACGTTTTTCCGGATACTTTCTGGAAAAACCCGACGTATTGGTGTTTGCAGTGTAATCCTGCAAGAATGTTAATTGATTATATGCTTGGGCACATATATTACCTCCATTGTGAAAGCAGCCACATGATTGAGTGTACCCTACAGTTTTGTCTGATCACTTGCTTACAGTAGTGTATTATAGTGTATCTTTACGTTGCCGCGTCCAGTAAATACTGCGGTGATGAGGGGAATACCGGGGAAAAAGCCAGCGACTTGACAAGATGCTATACTGGTATGAGACGGAGAACCATCATCTTCATATTACTAAACTCCTGCAGAATATATCAACTCTTACAACGCCTTTACCGTGCAGGTACTGAAAGACTTCTCAAACAAGAGTGAGTTATGCTCCAGATATCGTTCGTGCCTAACACAATATTGGTAAAAAAGACGGATTAAAACCTTTCCATAATGACAAGGTGTAGATTCTTGAGTCACTTGGGAAAATGTCACACAAGGGACGATAAACGCAATAGGAACTACAAAGAAGCAAGAGTGAGTAAGTGAGTAAGTTGGGTTTAACGCCGCTTTTAACAGTGTTCCAGTTATATCACGGCGTGTCAGCCTAATGTGGGAGGAAAGCCCGAAGTGATGCAGGTCTAAGACGTGTACCACTTCGGTGAAACCCACGAGCATGGGCATGGTGCTGACAAACCTAGAAACATAATTGGGGCGAGCCGGGATTCGAACCCACAATCACAGGTTTCTGGCGTGCCCAAGGGACGCAACTCTGCACAGCGAATCGCGGCGCCTTAGACGACTGGGCCACCCGTGCCCCCCAAAGAAGCAAGACGTGAATTCCGTCAACAACATCACAGATCAAAACATTGCTCTCTTAGCCATACAATCTATGACATATTAAAAGCTGCTAGAGTGGACATTAACGATTCTACCATGACATTGAAGAATGCTTGATTCCGATCCTTTTAAATATCTCAAACCTTTTCACACAAAAAACATGCGCATGAATACATCGATAGCCTACATATCGACTCATACAAAACGGTTACCGATCGATCACCCATAGGAAGTGTAAAAGGTAACAACATTTCTTCTATTACACGCTTGGTCTCAAATACAAACCAAGTCTCTAATACATGCTGGGTCAACGGCTATCGCGAAATAAATTGTCGGCCTGGCGTTGAATAGAGGAAATACGGTAGTTTAACATCTGATGTTTTTGGCGATGATATGATGTTCTAGGCCATAATCCTGACTGATACGATGATGAGATTACAAGACGTTACTAAGGCATATCTTTTGCATACAAATGAAATGTTTAGGAAACTGTTAGGGACATTTTCAAAGCGTAAGACTCAGAACAGGCAATTTCGTCATTGAAGAAGCATAGGCTACATCGAACTATTTTAGGATTATGCGTTTGCAGAGTAGATGCTGCACAATTGCAAGAAAAACCACAAAGACTTGAGTTGGAAGTAAGGCCACAGGTTTATATACAGAAAAGTACAAGGACTGGAGAACACTCCTGGGCTGGGAAACGCCAAACACGTCTGACTGTCAACCCGAAGGTGCCCGGACAGAGCAGCAAACGCGGCTCCGAGGGTTATCCATACGGAGCCAAATGATTGGACCCCCCAGGGAAAAGTGCATAGGGGTCTGATGTAGGCTCTACAACCACCATTATACAATAGGGCCTAGAGGGTATGCCTCAAATACCCCCAAAACACCAAAATCACCACTCCCAGCCCAAAAGTGTTCAACGACGCGTACAAACCAGTTGTCGTGCGATGTAATGTGTAGGGTGTGCCAGTCCAGGATCTTCTCACCTGAGGAAATGTTATACAGATATATATGTTTGAAATGAGAAGCAATGGGTGGGATGGGAGGGGAAAAGCGTGTTACTGGTGTTGTTGTGTGAATGAAAAGAGGATGTAGCAACTAAATTCAGCTGCGACATGGATTACTTCCCTTTGTTTAGTGCATGCGAAGAACAAAGACTGAATTGTACACTAATAAGGTGCCTTGCACTATTAAACCAGGACGAGTAGCGTTCCTTTGACCGTGGAACACAAAAGCAGGGGCAGGAAGTCCCTTGAATTAGATTAATGTAAGATTACCAAAATAATGCATTTTATTGATTAGTAATAAACTTAATTATTTTCATAAAATTTATGTTTCGGACATGCTTGATACACCTCTAAGCGATTCTCATACATTTGTGGTACTGTTATATCATTGAAAATTGGAAATTCCCTGGCCTTACGAGCCCTTTAAATATACTAGTAGATGATTATCTTGCAATTTAGCCACAATGTTCAATGCTTTAAATAAGTATGAATTCATACCAGCTTCTTATCAGATAAGATTTTACGAGTTTACAAGGGGCCCGTGAAGATCCAGGGTAGAATATGTCTTCAGCAACCCATACTTGCCGTAAAAGGTGTCTATGCTTGTCGTCAAGGCGATTAACGGGATCGGGTGGTCAGGCTTGCTGACTTGGTTGATGCATGTCGTCGTATCCCAATTGCGTGGATCGACGCGCATGTTTTCAATCACTTGATTGACTGGTCCAGACACGATTAATTACAGTCCGCCGTCATTTGGTGGAATATTGTTGAGTGCGGCGTTAAACAACCAACAAACAAAACAAACAAAATGTTTACAAGGGCCATGGTAAGAACATGTTTGACCTAAATAGTTTCAGAGAAATTACGTTAACATCTATTCTCAGTAGGCTTTTTAAACTCCTCCTGCTTTTGAGAATTGAAATGCGGGTAAATAGAAAGTGTGTTTTCTCACATATATTACAATTTGTATTCCACAGGAGTGCAGCGGCCAACTTAAGCCCACTTGAAACATCAAAGCTATACAGAAAGAAAATCAGTTGCTTTTTGTTGTTCTCTTGATAAGGCAAAGGAATTTGATAGAGTATGACTCGATGACTTATTCTTAAAGTTTTATGACATAGGTCACTGGTAATGCCTATTCGTCCATGTAATTTCATGTAACATCTTCAGGTGTATTTTCTATTTATCGAGGTGTCGGCCAGGAACGTGTTATCTGCCTGGCTTTTTACATTACACGTAAATGACCTCATTTGTCAGCTTGTTTGTTTTGGTTACGGCCTGCGCTTATCATTGGATCGATAACTATCCGAGTCAACTGCAAGCAGACGAGACAACCATTGTGATTGCTTCCCATCACAATATCTATACTCACACGCAAAAGAAACGCAAGTGGTTTTTAGCAAATAGGTAACAAACACGGGACCATAAATTGATACGAGTTTTAGCATGTAG
This sequence comes from Haliotis rufescens, assembly GCF_023055435.1. Classification (NCBI taxonomy): domain Eukaryota; kingdom Metazoa; phylum Mollusca; class Gastropoda; order Lepetellida; family Haliotidae; genus Haliotis; species Haliotis rufescens. The sequence continues at coordinate 12,113,279 of NW_025964383.1, forward strand.
AGAAGCCTGAAGGTGTAAATATTGTTGGTGGTCCTAGGGTCACCACACCTCGACAAGATCGGCAGATTATCCGTCAACACCAGCAGTAGTTGTACGCTTTACCCCAGGACCGCACCTGGCTTCTGGTTGGTCGAGAGGATCACGTGACCTCTGTGACGTCACATCCGGTCACGTGACCTGCGCATGCGCGCAGGGCATGATGGGACTTGCGTGCGCATCCAAGATGGGGGCCCATCCGTTTCCGGTGGCGCGCGCCTCCAAGATGGTGTCGCATCCGTGTCCGGTGGCGTGCGCCTTCAAGATGGCGTCGCATCCGTGTCCGGTGGCGTGCGCCTTCAAGATGGCGTCGCATCCGTGTCCGGTGGCGTGCGCCTTCAAGATGGCGTCGCCTCCGTTTCCGGGGAGGAGGGATGGGTAAAAACCCGGAGAAGCGCACGTACAAGGTGAACTAGATCGACATGGTTGTTGTTGTTGTGTTGTTCTAAAAATAGAAATAGAAAAGGCGGTGGTGGTGGTGGTGAAGGGAGGGTGGTGGTGGTGAAGGGAGGGAGGGAGGGAGGGAGGGTGGGAGGGAGGAGTCGGGGTTGGGTTCATGGTGTGGTGGGGGGTTGGAGGGTCGTCAAAGCAAAGGAGGAAAAGCTGTCTGTCGGGAGAGATGGCGATCCTGTTTTGTTTTTTCTTCATCCTACAGCCAACACAACAGGACTATGGCTTCAACTTTTTTTTAATCCCCCGCTCACATGAACCAACACAACAAAACAAAAGTCACAGGATTAGGGGCGTCCCTGTGTCTTTTGTGAACATGAACGTATGTACACGTATGTGAAAGTATGTACAGTTTGAAAAAAAGAACTTTTGCCACTTTGATAGTGAACGTATGTACATTCCTAAAACGCAGTGAACGTATGTACACTCCTCAATCAGGAATGTTGACAGTCAGGTGATCGTAGGTTCAGTGAACAAGTGTCAGGTCAATAAGGGCAGAAAGGTTGGTTCTTTTGATGTAGGGTACGCGTCTGGGCACTCAGTCGAAAGGCAGGCATCTCATCCACAGGAACGGAGGTAGACACTTTGGCATGAAACCATGCTAATACCGTGGCATCATTCTTGGCGGTGTCCTTCCAGTCCAACGTATCCAACACTTGATTAAAAGTCCACCCACGCACGCGATAGGTCAGCATGTAGAGACAGTACACCCCACACAACGTGCTGTATCCATGTTGTAAGGGGTGTGTATTCCATCGTTGTTGAATCTGACCCATGCGATTCAAAGTCTCTTTAAACAGGGGTAATGAATACAGTCCATAGCTATCCATCATTTCCACGGATCCAGGGGCTGGACGATAGATGCTCACCCAGTGTGTGCCAGGTTGATCGCTTAAATCTGTGTTGATCACGTAGGCTTTGGGGTAAAAGGGGTCATCCTGTTGCCATCCCAGTCTGGCAAAGTCATCTCTGGCCAGGGTGCCCCGGTAGATGGCATGAAGTGGTTCGTCATCAGCCACGAGGGCTTCTAAATCCAAGGTGCTCAACCCGAGTGGTTCATCCATGGTTCCTTGTAGGAGGAGAAAAAGTGTGGCATGACCGTCTGTCGCTGCTCTTTTTATACCATCATCGCATTCCGGAAACGATCTATTTCCAGAACATTTTCGTATTCCTCAAAGCAGATGAGGGTGACTGGGTCCTCGAGAGCTTGTCCAAACTGGATTTCTAAACTTGCCAGTGTGTCGAGGGTAGTTGATGCCTTCATCAGCGCCAAGGTCTGGGGTGAGATCCACCACCCGCAAGGTATAACCTTGAGTAAAGGCCTTGGGAGTCAGTTTGCAGGTCTCAGGTTGCCATAGCTGCCCCGTGTTTCGGAACAGATTCATGTAGACTTGTTTCAAATGGGCACTGTTGTTGCTGAAGTCGCTTTTCATTTCCGCGCCATGGACTTCCTGGCCGTTGACTTTGAGCTTCATCATGGTGACATCTGGTGTGCCAATGCATGTCCCAACATGTTGCTTTCTGCGTCAGCAGCGGCGTCTGAAGTGAAGTGTCACGATGGCTTTCCCCATTTGAAATGGCACAGGTCGCCCTGTGTCGTCCATGATATAGAGTTTAATACCGTCAAAGGAACCATGACGCAACCCAAGGTAGTGAATGTGAGGATAAGGCAACTTGATTTCATACGCATTGACGGTGTTGTTTGGATAGATGTCCATGGAGGCATCACTGGGCAGGGTCATGTAAAAGTCTTGTTTCGAAAAAAAGGTGACCGCCATGATGACGTGAGCTAAGGTAGAAAACTCTGGGTGGATGAGGTATCAAGTTGAAGTCTTCTGGTGGATGGGGTCGTCGTGGGTATGCCTGGAGAGGTGGCCAAGGTGGGTGGTGGAAGTATGTATCCCAAACAACTTGAGAGCAGGGCTGTCCACAACTGTTTTTCTCCGTGATCCAAGGCCAACTGTACCATGCTCATGATGATCACGCCATATATTACAAAGATCTGAGCAAAAACCACGACTTCACTGCGGGGTAACGTCATGCCAAAACAACACCAAGGTGAGTGTCGGCGCTGGTGATGACGTGGTGCAGAAGCAAGGGGTGGTTCATCGGTACCCACGGATGCTGAGAGGCTTGACATGCTCCTTATTTTATCTGTAAATGATCTGCAGGGATCCACGAATTAAAACTGGCAGGGTAGCCAGTCCATTTCACCAAGACCTCTTCTTGACCCTGTTTCGGTCCTGGACGTCTTTTCAGCACGCGATCCACGGCATACACATCGTCTGTTTTCAAGATTGGTTGTATTTCTTCAGGGTAAAAAGTTCCTTGTAGGACTTCACCATGATCATCTTTGATCCGATACACAGGAGGTGTTCTCCCAGTCACCAACCGATCCACCGTAAACAGTTCAGTGGTCCAATTGGGGATATAACCTTTCTCAAAGGTGCCTTTGGTTTTGTTCAGACGTACACGGGTGCCCGGCAGTAAAAGAGAGGGGGATCTTGTCTTGGGGGACGACAGTCTTTGTGTTGTTATTTTCTTTTTGCGCTGCAACCGTCGTTGTTGTTGTTTTTCCTCCATGTAGTCTAACACCCGAATTTCTGACAGGGGATCTCCTGGGAGGACGCCCACAGGTCGCTGGCCAATGGTCCGATGCACAGGACGGTTGTACGACTTGATCAACTGGGGTAAGACTTTCAAATAGTGTCTGGTCCCATGCTGTGTAAAGTATCGCCACATTTTATTTTTCAGAGTCCTTTGAAACCGTTCCACCACGGCTGCTTTCGTTTCAGGATTTTGACTGGTGTAGAAATGAATGCCATGCTTCGTCATGAGAGCCTGGAAAGGACGGTTGACAAATTCTCTGCCTTTGTCTGTTTGCAATTGATCAGGGAGTCGATCTTTGGCTTGTTGCATCAGCAAGGTTTGAAAACCTTCGGTCAAAGCAGAACTGCTCTTGGCCTTCAGGGGTTGCACCCATGCCATCTTTGAAAACACATCGATCACGCACAGCAGATATTTGAATCCTTCGTTGTCGTCTTGAAAGGCAATCATGTCACTCAAGTCTGTTTGCCACAGTTCATCGACCCCTCCCACACGATAGTGGTCTCTCGGAAAGGAGCGTCTGGCTGGTTTGTGCAAGGTGTAGGTACTTTTGGTTTGCAACCAACGCTTGATTTGACTTTGCGATGGCATGGTTTTCTTCTTGCTTTTACTGGTTCTTGCATCTTGAGCGTGGATGCGTGCTGCTTTCCACAAAGGTCGCCAGCCTCCAAAACTTGCAGGATGTTCAGGATGAAAGTAAGTTTTTTCCAACCAGGCTGTCCAAAGGGAAGTAGGAAATCCTTTGTTTTGTTTCCCTGCAGCAGCAGCAGCAGAGGGAACAATGCGCTGTCGCGTCATGGTCTGTCGCTTCATTTCTCTCAGACTGATGCCACTTCCTCCATGAATGGCCTTTTTATAGAGAAGGGGAGAGATTTATTTTTTCTTAGGTGGTGCTTAAGGGTATCCATGAACCTCGCCTGTTGATGACTCTGTCCTGTTTGGTATCAGATGGAGGTGGAGTCATCAACCATGGGGTTGACATCACATCTTTTTCTTCCTCCACTGGTGGATCAAGTTGCCACGAAGGAGGTGGGGGTGGCATCTCATCTTCTTCTTCTTCCTCTTCTTCTTCTTCTTCCGCTTGTGGATCCAGCTGCCGCCTCCTTCTTCTTCTTCTCTCTTTGTGACTTTGTGGGGAGAACGTGGGGAGGGAGAACTGGGTTATGGGTGTTTCTGGTGTGGCATGAGGATGGTGTTGCTGCTGCTGCTGCTGCTTCTGCATCCATTGCCATCGTTGAGGATTTCCAATTATTTCATGAGGGACATGACTGTTGGCCAAATAGTGACTCAAAATGGTCCAACCTGCAGGTCCCTCTTTGGTTTTCCGGTGACGCACTAAATCGTTGATCAAGTCCACCATGTGTGTGCCAGGGACAGGTTTCCCTTCCACAGTCAGGGTTCCCTCTGGAGTCCAACTCAAGTCGGGATTGTTTTGAATCCTTGTCATCTAATTCATGGCTTTATTGGACATGGCTTTAGGAACACTCATGACCACTTCGTCTATCACTTGTTGAGGAGGGGCAGGTCTACCTGTGGTGTCCATTGTTGATGGTGATGACGGTGGTAGTGGTGGTGTCACTTTGGGTTGCAGTGGTTTGATGGTGTTGTTGTTGTTGTTGTTGTTGTTGTTGTTGTGCTGTTGGCGCTACAACTCTAGCATGTGTTGCAACAGTTGGTTGTATTCTTGTTCCCGCATGTGAAAAGGCTGCTGTCCATCTCTTCCAAATTTTGGAGACGTTTCTTTTCCAAGAGAGGGGTATGAAGTGTCTGACGATGACGTTGTTTGGTGGCCTGTAGACTTTGCCATGTGTCTTCAGACACCAACACCATCTTGCGTGCGTACTTCATGGTGGCACACCACACACTGATCCCAACCTTCCCGGTGTCAGACCATTTATTACTTTCCTCCAAACAAAGAGGCTAGGGCAGAACCAATAAGAGGTATGAGTCCTCCTAATAATCCTCCTCCATGTTGAAGAAGTTTACGTTTCTTGCTTAGAGGTACTTGTTTTTTCATGAGCGTATTCAAGACTTTACCGTGTCGTTGCAAGTTTTGACGTTGCGTCGTGGTCATGGGAATATTGCCTGCATACAAGTTCACCACACATTCACAAAGGGCACGGATGAGATCAGTAGGAGCATGTTTGAGAATGGCTTTGCGCATTGCTGGAGCGGCAGCACACAAATGACACAGAGCATGTTTCTGTTTCCTGAGGCACTGAGACATCTTTCTTGCATGGAGGTGTTAGCCTGAATGAGTCACCTGATCTGCAGCTTCTCTCTTTTATCAGGCAGTGGCAGGAGGGAGTTGCAACTGTTGATCTGCCTTCTTGGACTTTCTTTGGGTCCGCATGTGCACCAATCGTCTGAGAGCATCAGCTTGATATGCTTTCATGACATTTTCATGAGCCTTTAGTTTTGGCTTAGTAGTCATCGTTGTTGTTGTTGTTGTAGGTCGGTGGCGCCTGGTGTTACCCTGTTTGAGGAGTGGTGCTTGAAGATAATGTTGCCATTGCAACAGAATGCGTGTCAAGACCCCTGCAAGTGTTCCACTACCACTGCGTTGCATCAGGTAGTCAAGACGTTCATCCATAGGCAGACGTGGATTGACAATTTTAGTCAGGGTATCATGATGTCTCTGCAACCACGTCTTATGTTGAGCTTTCAATGGGATGTGTCCTGCTCTCAGGTTCTGCACGACAATCGCAAACCACTGCAAAAGACGATTTCTTCCTTTGACGGCAAGGGTTGTCGCATCCCTTGTCGGAAAAATAGACGGTCTCTTGTCTTTTTTCTTCCTTTGTGGGGGCTCCTGCTGCTGCAGACGTTGAAAGCGTTGCAGATCGAGTGGGGGTGAGGGTGCTGATGAGGACGGCCGTTGTTGTTCCTGACGATGCTTGTTCAAGGGTACCATCGAAGAGTAAGACGGACCTGGCGTGGACTTCTGCTGCTGCTGCTGTTGCTGTTGCAGAGGTTGAAAGCGTTGAAGATCATGTGGTGACGAGGGTGGCGAAGGTGCTGATGATGTTGAAGGACGTGGTGATGGCTGCTGCTGACGATATATGTTCACGGGTACCATTGAAGAGGGACACGATCCTGGAGGTGAAGGAGTCTTGTGAAATACAGAGGTCACAAGTCCCTGTAGCGATGAGGGGGAGACCATACTGTCATAGACATCATTCACCATCTCTTTGTCTTTGTTTTTTCCCTTCGTAGGATGAACTTGTTTCCGTCTTTGCCCCATGATGGATGTAGGTCAACTGAAGGAAGGTCTGAGGGTTCACCTCCTTTTATGAAAGTCTCTTCATGTCATAGGATAGGCACATACACGAGGGGTAATTCGGATCTCGAAAACAGGCGGGCGCGTACGCGATGGTCTTGCAACGTGGTGGGCTTCAAGTCCAAGAACAAGTAAGTGTAAGGCTCTCGGGTAGCGTCTTCATAGGCTTCATGCAGAAAAGGAACTTTGCCTGGAAACACCTGGCGAGCCAGACTGTCGATCTGCGATGCATCTCTCGGATTTTTAAATAGGACCATGTAGTGAGCATTCAGACTGATGGTGCGATGTTGCGGCGATTGAGCAAACAAGTTCTGAGTGAGATACAGCACAGATGTGTTTCGGTGATGACTTTTCTTGGTGAACCATCGCAGCACTTCGGTTTCTTCTTCTTTCGTATTGTCCCCCAGCAAATCATCGATGACCAGCCAATGTGGGGCCACCCCTTTTTCGGGCAAGGCACGATCCGCTTCTTTCATGCTGTGGACAAACTCAAGAGCGACCCCTAAGCGGTCTGCCATCTCTTCCAGTTCATGATGAAGCGGTTGCCATTCGCTGTACACCCACACGATCCGATGGGGTGACGTATCCAACACCTCGGGGCGATGCATCTGCTCCATACATGATTTCACAAAGGAACTTTTTCCTGATCCCGTGGGTCCCACAATGAATATCGTAAAAGGATGGCGTAGGGTCAAAGGGCTGGTCATGACCTCTTCATCATCATGTGATGCCATCCTGTGTTCTGGCTGACTGACACCAGGCAACTGATCCTTTCAAGCATGACCTTTCTCTTTTATCTGTTATTTTTATTTCCTATCTCTCCCATAACCCATACAATTTCTTATGAAAAAAAGAAACACAACGGTCGGTCCGATTTAGAAAACCGGGGCTCAGACCAAGTGTCGGAACGAACCCATCAGCACGATGCGTTTTCGACCAATCAGGAATCAGGGTGTCAGTGCCTCTCCTATAAAAAGAGCGAAGCCACGCACACCGTCACAGTCGAGCACTGAAAGAGAGATCAACCATGTCGTCTCGATGCAGCTGTCTAACGTGCCAGACCAACAGTCAACAATGCCAGCGGAGGATGAAAGTCTATTCGTGGACAATAGTGGGCTACCCACGGGGTGAATTGGAGACGATCCTATCGCAGAGCCCACACTGGTTTAAGAACAAGTCTGAGGCTATGTCAGCATTACAACAAACTATTCAACGCGGAATTGACATACCCGACTGTTGGGGTGGTCCGTCTTATTATCTAGTATCGAGATCAAGGAAAGTAATGTAATCAAGGTGACAACCCTTGTCCAGCTTGTTTCCAGTTTGTTTTCCAACGGCCCTTTTCAGGGCCACCCATCTCTCCCGAAAGACAGCTTTTCCTCCTTTGCTTTGACGACCCTCCAACCCCCCACCACACCTTGAACCAAACCCCGCCTCCTCCCTCCCTCCCTCCCCTCCCTTCACCACCACCACCACCGCCTTTTCTATTTCTATTTTTAGAACAACACAACAACAACAACCATGTCGATCTAGTTCACCTTGTACGTGCGCTTCTCCGGGTTTTTCCACATCCCTCCTCCCCGGAAACGGATGCGACGCCATCTTGAAGGCGCACGCCACCGGACACGGATGCGACGCCATCTTGAAGGCGCACGCCACCGGACACGGATGCGATGCCATCTTGAAGGCGCACGCCACCGGACACGGATGCGACGCCATCTTGGAGGCGCGCGCCACCGGAAACGGATGGGCCGCCATCTTGGATGCGCACGCAAGTCCCATCATGCCCCGCGCGCATGCGCAGGTCACGTGACCGGATGTGACGTCACAGAGGTCACGTGATCCTCTCGACCAATCAGTAATGCGTACAACTACTACCAGCAACACCCATTCCTAACTGCAAGTTAAAGTGCTCGACAGACCATAGGAACACATAATCGACACATTAGCCGGGACACTGTGATCCGATGTCTCCTTTCCAACAACAACCAAGCACGCCATCCTGTTCTGCAACCACGGCATCGACAAGCACGACTTCAGTGGGCATCACAATTGGCGTCATCGTGAGTGGAGGCGTGCAATCTTCTCTGATGAAAGTCGCTTTTGCGTCTCCCATGCAGACGGAAGAGTCAGAATGTGGCGGCGTTCGCTGACAGAAACGTTGTGGAAAGGGATCCATAGGGTGGATCTAGCGTCATGATATTGGCAGGGGTTGGACTTAATGCGAGACTTGGACCCATGTGCTTTCTGAATGTTGGTCAAGGTCGGGGACTGGGCGTCAATTCTCAGCGGTATATCGACCAAGTGATCAGACCCCACGTTGTCCTATTTTTTGCACAACATCAACCACATATTTTCCAGCAGGACAACGCTCGTCCCCATGTTGCCAGAGCTACCATGGCCTTTCTGCAACAACACAACATCCGTATTCTACCGTGGCCAGCCTTCAGCCCTGATCTGAACCCCATCGAACACTCGTAGGATGAGGTTTAAAAGCGTCTGCACAATATGCGCCCAGTCCCTACAACTGCCGATGAATTACGCACAGCTGCTCTGGGTGTGTGCAGGAGGATCCCTAGGGCCTTCACAAATCGTTGGATCCACTCAATGTACGGGAGATGTGTGGCAGTGATCAATGCTAATATTGGTCACACCAGGTATTGACTGGCACTTTGGGTATTGACCAGAAACTGTGTAAGGTGTTTTGCGCGTGAGTATATATTTATTACTCATAATTACGAATGTTTATGGCACCGTGTCTGTGATTTAAACAAACAGCTATGCATACTATGCACTGGGCCTTCATGTTTCTGGTAGGATGAAAGATTGGATCGTCACACACATTCTGTGGCATATGTTGAAGTATGCATTAGCAACAATATTTCAAACCTGGAACAGTCGACTGTTTTTCACATTCGACTTATCCATGTAAATCATAGAAATGGTTTCTATTTTGGTGGGTTGAACCCAATAGCAGCTTTTCGAATACTGCAGGTTTGGTTGCTATGTACCTTATATGGATGCAAGATATGCGCGCGAGGTACTTGAAGAAAGTATGAATTGCTCGAAATACCACAGTGCTACTTCAGTAAAAACGAACAGAGCTCACATGAAGACAAGTTGTATTAGACAGTCGTGAATTCCGCAAACAGCATCACAGATCAAAACATTGCTCTCTTGTTGATGAAATATTGAAAGCCTCTGAAGTGGACATTACGAACGGACAAGGGATAACGGGATGACACGTGTCAAAACTATGTAAATCATAGCAATGGTGTGTATTTGAACTCAATAGAAAGAGACACACACCAGGAATCATGTCGCGTGTCATTCTTAAACCCCTCTCACCAGGTTATAATTACATGTCTAATGGGAAATGGTGTACTTGGATTGATAGGTAAACTCTGCAGTCTCAGTCTGGGGTTAACTAACTGCTATAACAGTTGCATCATCAGACCGATTTGGGCATGAATAGCACGTAATGTATCCCAATCCGTGGTGGTATGAACGGATGTGCAATGCTGTTCTTTGTAAGTTGGCATTAATTGCACCCCACACAATGATAACTCTACCTCCAAAAATCTCTCTCTCTCTCTCGCTCTCTCTCTCTCTCTCTCTCTCTCTCTCTCTCTCTCTCTCTCTCTCTCTCTCTCTCTCTCTCTATCTCTTCTCTGCCTCACAGCTTTTATTCACCAGATGAAGGAGTAGGATATACTCCGAAACGTTGTGATTTGATGTTATTCTAATATCAGGTCTGTAGTACGTTCACTACATCAGTGTTGACATTAAAATGTTTACATATGTAAATAAATACACAGGAAATACAGACTTGCTTAATACATATATATGTGGACATATACGTATGGGCATTTAGATGTATCTATACCTCCTCATAGAAAGTGATCATAGATTATTGTAGAGCGTGCATAAAGAAAAAGAGTAATCTGGTTCACACCACGTTCAGCAATATTCAGCCATATTGCGATATTGGTTTTCCACATACAAGACGAACCATAAAATCATGCTATAACAGTTGCATCATCAGACCGATTTGGGCATGAATAGCACGTAATGTATCCCAATCCGTGGTGGTATGAACGGATGTGCAATACTGTTCTTTGTAAGTTGGCATTAATTGCACCCCACACAATGATAACTCTACCTCCAAAAATCTCTCTCTCTCTCGCTCTCTCTCTCTCTCTCTCTCTCTCTCTCTCTCTCTCTCTCTCTCTCTCTCTCTCTCTCTCTCTTCTCTCTCTCTCTCTTCTCTGCCTCACAGCTTTTATTCATCAGATGAAGGAGTAGGATATACTCCGAAACGTTGTGATTTGATGTTATTCTAATATCAGGTCTGTAGTACGTTCACTACATCAGTGTTGACATTAAAATGTTTACATATGTAAATAAATACACAGGAAATACAGACTTGCTTAATACATATATATGTGGACATATACGTATGGGCATTTAGATGTATCTATACCTCCTCATAGAAAGTGATCATAGATTATTGTAGAGCGTGCATAAAGAAAAAGAGTAATCTGGTTCACACCACGTTCAGCAATATTCAGCCATATTGCGATATTGGTTTTCCACATACAAGACGAACCATAAAATCATGCTATAACAGTTGCATCATCAGACCGATTTGGGCATGAATAGCACGTAATGTATCCCAATCCGTGGTGGTATGAACGGATGTGCAATACTGTTCTTTGTAAGTTGGCATTAATTGCACCCCACACAATGATAACTCTACCTCCAAAAATCTCTCTCTCTCTCTCGCTCTCTCTCTCTCTCTCTCTCTCTCTCTCTCTCTCTCTCTCTCTTTCTCTCTCTCTCTCTTCTCTGCCTCACAGCTTTTATTCATCAGATGAAGGAGTAGGATATACTCCGAAACGTTGTGATTTGATGTTATTCTAACATCAGGTCTGTAGTACGTTCACTACATCAGTGTTGAGATTAAAATGTTTACATATGTAAATAAATACACAGGAAATACAGACTTGCTTAATACATATATATGTGGACATATACGTATGGGCATTTAGATGTATCTATACCTCCTCATAGAAAGTGATCATAGATTATTGTAGAGCGTGCATAAAGAAAAAGAGTAATCTGGTTCACACCACGTTCAGCAATATTCAGCCATATTGCGATATTGGTTTTCCACATACAAGACGAACCATAAAATCATGCTATAACAGTTGCATCATCAGACCGATTTGGGCATGAATAGCACGTAATGTATCCCAATCCGTGGTGGTATGAACGGATGTGCAATACTGTTCTTTGTAAGTTGGCATTAATTGCACCCCACACAATGATAACTCTACCTCCAAAAATCTCTCTCTCTCTCTCGCTCTCTCTCTCTCTCTCTCTCTCTCTCTCTCTCTTTCTCTCTCTCTCTCTTCTCTCTTTCTCTCTCTCTCTCTTCTCTGCCTCACAGCTTTTATTCATCAGATATCAGATGAAGGAGTAGGATATACTCCGAAACGTTGTGATTTGATGTTATTCTAATATCAGGTCTGTAGTACGTTCACTACATCAGTGTTGACATTAAAATGTTTACATATGTAAATAAATACACAGGAAATACAGACTTGCTTAATACATATATATGTGGACATATACGTATGGGCATTTAGATGTATCTATACCTCCTCATAGAAAGTGATCATAGATTATTGTAGAGCGTGCATAAAGAAAAAGAGTAATCTGGTTCACACCACGTTCAGCAATATTCAGCCATATTGCGATATTGGTTTTCCACATACAAGACGAACCATAAAATCATGCTATAACAGTTGCATCATCAGACCGATTTGGGCATGAATAGCACGTAATGTATCCCAATCCGTGGTGGTATGAACGGATGTGCAATACTGTTCTTTGTAAGTTGGCATTAATTGCACCCCACACAATGATAACTCTACCTCCAAAAATCTCTCTCTCTCTCGCTCTCTCTCTCTCTCTCTCTCTCTCTCTCTCTCTCTCTCTCTCTCTCTCTCTCTCTCTCTCTTTCTCTCTCTCTCTCTTCTCTGCCTCACAGCTTTTATTCATCAGATGAAGGAGTAGGATATACTCCGAAACGTTGTGATTTGATGTTATTCTAATATCAGGTCTGTAGTACGTTCACTACATCAGTGTTGACATTAAAATGTTTACATATGTAAATAAATACACAGGAAATACAGACTTGCTTAATACATATATATGTGGACATATACGTATGGGCATTTAGATGTATCTATACCTCCTCATAGAAAGTGATCATAGATTATTGTAGAGCGTGCATAAAGAAAAAGAGTAATCTGGTTCACACCACGTTCAGCAATATTCAGCCATATTGCGATATTGGTTTTCCACATACAAGACGAACCATAAAATCATGCTATAACAGTTGCATCATCAGACCGATTTGGGCATGAATAGCACGTAATGTATCCCAATCCGTGGTGGTATGAACGGATGTGCAATACTGTTCTTTGTAAGTTGGCATTAATTGCACCCCACACAATGATAACTCTACCTCCAAAAATCTCTCTCTCTCTCTCGCTCTCTCTCTCTCTCTCTCTCTCTCTCTCTCTCTCTCTCTCTTTCTCTCTCTCTCTCTTCTCTGCCTCACAGCTTTTATTCATCAGATGAAGGAGTAGGATATACTCCGAAACGTTGTGATTTGATGTTATTCTAACATCAGGTCTGTAGTACGTTCACTACATCAGTGTTGAGATTAAAATGTTTACATATGTAAATAAATACACAGGAAATACAGACTTGCTTAATACATATATATGTGGACATATACGTATGGGCATTTAGATGTATCTATACCTCCTCATAGAAAGTGATCATAGATTATTGTAGAGCGTGCATAAAGAAAAAGAGTAATCTGGTTCACACCACGTTCAGCAATATTCAGCCATATTGCGATATTGGTTTTCCACATACAAGACGAACCATAAAATCATGCTATAACAGTTGCATCATCAGACCGATTTGGGCATGAATAGCACGTAATGTATCCCAATCCGTGGTGGTATGAACGGATGTGCAATACTGTTCTTTGTAAGTTGGCATTAATTGCACCCCACACAATGATAACTCTACCTCCAAAAATCTCTCTCTCTCTCTCGCTCTCTCTCTCTCTCTCTCTCTCTCTCTCTCTCTTTCTCTCTCTCTCTCTTCTCTCTTTCTCTCTCTCTCTCTTCTCTGCCTCACAGCTTTTATTCATCAGATATCAGATGAAGGAGTAGGATATACTCCGAAACGTTGTGATTTGATGTTATTCTAATATCAGGTCTGTAGTACGTTCACTACATCAGTGTTGACATTAAAATGTTTACATATGTAAATAAATACACAGGAAATACAGACTTGCTTAATACATATATATGTGGACATATACGTATGGGCATTTAGATGTATCTATACCTCCTCATAGAAAGTGATCATAGATTATTGTAGAGCGTGCATAAAGAAAAAGAGTAATCTGGTTCACACCACGTTCAGCAATATTCAGCCATATTGCGATATTGGTTTTCCACATACAAGACGAACCATAAAATCATGCTATAACAGTTGCATCATCAGACCGATTTGGGCATGAATAGCACGTAATGTATCCCAATCCGTGGTGGTATGAACGGATGTGCAATACTGTTCTTTGTAAGTTGGCATTAATTGCACCCCACACAATGATAACTCTACCTCCAAAAGTCTCTCTCTCTCTCTCTCTCTCTCTCTCTCTCTCTCTCTCTCTCTCTCTCTCTCTCTCTCTCTCTCTCTCTCTCTTCTCTGCCTCACAGCTTTTATTCATCAGATGAAGGAGTAGGATATACTCCGAAACGTTGTGATTTGATGTTATTCTAACATCAGGTCTGTAGTACGTTCACTACATCAGTGTTGACATTAAAATGTTTACATATGTAAATAAATACACAGGAAATACAGACTTGCTTAATACATATATATGTGGACATATACGTATGGGCATTTAGATGTATCTATACCTCCTCATAGAAAGTGATCATAGATTATTGTAGAGCGTGCATAAAGAAAAAGAGTAATCTGGTTCATACCACGTTCAGCAATATTCAGCCATATTGCGATATTGGTTTTCCACATACAAGACGAACCATAAAATCATGACTTGGATTTGGACATGGCTCCTTGGTGTGATTTAACACCACATAATCTCAAAGTGAAAAAGAGCTAATGCATGAATAAAGATCACGAGATGAAACTGATGTGTACGTTTGGATCTATATTTGCGTAGCATTACCACGTTAATTAATCAGTATATATGTGTTTTGCGCAAAAAGATATTGCAGGATCGAGGCTGACATGCATGTAACCTCTTCAGCAGTGATGTAAAACAAATTTCGAGAAAATGTTGAAACTGATATTTTTAGCAAGCCGCTAGATTAACATAGACTCTTTGAATTTATAAAAAAAAGTATTTCATTGTCTTTTGATATATGTCGATAGGAACATGGAGAGTCTGTCTGAAGAAATATGGACTTGCATGGGATCTTTTGGATAGTTGTACTCCACGGTTAGACTAACGCTTAATCTCTGAAAATAAATTATTTTAATAAAAACGAGAAACTATATGTAAATTTAAAAGGGGCCCCACTGGGATGAAAATTTCAACTGTTGAACTTGTTTCATTTGGGGATAAAGCATTAGAGTAAGGCCTGGGCGGAAGGGACTGTGAGACAAACTACTTCACGATCAGTATCGCCGTTGTGATATTAAGAGATTATCAATTTGAGCCATCTGAGACAGCGCCTGTTTGCATCCATCAAATACCAGTCACAACTGTCACTAATTCTCACTCCTAACGGAAAATAATACGAAAAATGTCGGAACTGTATATTTTTAATTCTTCTCATTTACTATTTTGATACATGTTTTAACTTTAAAGAAATTATATATGTTTTTTATGTTCAAAATGTATTATTGGTATCTGTGATACAGGTACCATGTTTGTCGCCATTGTGTAGCTTTTGTGGAGTTATTATGAATATCAAATTCATGTATTGAAATATGAACTTTTTAAAGAGCTCATCCTTGAACCATATGCAGTTGAACCCATTGAATAAGCATGTATGGATGTATTATCCATCTACTTATACACACTTATTCTGAACATATACTTATTTTCATTGTACCTTATTATAAACAAAATACCCGTGAAGATGCGGTTTAGAATACGCCTTCAGCAACCCATGCTTGTACGAAGGCGACTGACATAATCGGGCGGTCAGGCTTGCTGACTTGGTGGATCCATGTCATCGTATGCCAACTGCCTAGATCGATATTCTTGATGTCAAAAAGTGGATCTGGTCCAGACTCGATTATTTACAGACCGCCGTCAGATAGCTGGTATATTGCTGCTTGCGGCGTTTAACACCAAACAATCACACAAAACTATTATTAAACACTTTCCTTCAATGAGAACCTTTTTAAACTTATATTTTCTATATATTTAGTTTTATCTATAAACGAATTGGATTAATAATTTAAGCATTGCATTGATTTCTTGTCTGTCATACAATGCACATGTTCAAACCCCTGAACTTTGAATATTTTATTTTCCACAAATGGTTACGTTAGTGAGTTGCTTCGATTTGTGGTTACCTGCTCACAAGAACAGATTAAGATTATAACGTCAAAATGTGTCATTCATACACTGATGACCTTCAATGTCGCGGTCATGTGACCGACCTCTTGTCCAATGGAAAAGCCGTATACGTATATCGAGGTAACTTCACATTAAATAAATTGGTACTGTTATAACCAAATAAAACACAACCCATTATCCGATAGAGGTAACTTTGCCTAGCGGAGGGATATGTTATCTCAAAAAACTTAGTAACATGGTTTGGTTTGACTTCTTGGCGCGTGTCTGAATTCCATTAACAGGTCACATATCCTAAAACTAACTTATCAGCAAATCTCGCTGCACTGCGCGCGACAGATACTTGAGGCATTCCAGAAATACGAAACTTAATGCTCCCTAAAGGAAACCTTGGTCATCACGTGCGTTGGCGGACCAGCGACACCCGATTGGCCGCTAACAGTTGTACAAGGCGGAGCAAAAAGCATCGTTTTCCCGTCCATTTTACGGTTGAAAAACCCGACGTTTTTCCGAACACTTTCTGGAGGCTCACCAAGTAATCAATTTTAATGAATTTTTAGTTAGGAATTTTATACGGAAAAAACCGACGTATTCGTGTTTGCAGTGTAATCCTGCAAGAATTTTAATTGATTATATGCTTGGGCACATATATTACCTCCATTGTGTAAATAGCCACAGGATTGAGTGCCCTACACTACTAGCGTGTCTGATCACTTGCCTACAGTTGTGTATAGTAGCGTATCTTTACGTCGCCGCGTCCAGAAAATACTGCAGTGATGACGGGATTACCGGGGAAAAGCCATCGACTTGACGTGATGCTATACTGGTATGAGACTGAGAACCATCATCTTCATATTACTAAACTCCTGCAGAATATATCAACTCTTACAACGCCTTTATCGTGCGGGTACTGAAAGACTTCTCAAACAAGAGTGAGTTATGCTCCAGATATCGCTCGTGCCTAAAACAATATTGGTAAAAAAGACGGATTAAAACCTTTCCATAATGACAAGGTGTAGATTCACTCGGGAAAATGTCACACAAGAGACGATGAACGCAATAGGAACTACAAATTGTGTCTTTATCACATATCGCCGTGCAGGACGCTGTGGACAGTGTGACAGACAGATCGCTCTCATTGATACATGAACTGCGTGTCTTCTCTGTGTTTGTCCCATATCGCCGTGCAGGACGCTGTGGACAGTGTGACAGATAGATCACTCTCATTGATACATGAATTGCATGTCTTCTGTGTCTTTGTCCCATATCGCCGTGCAGGACGCTGTGGACAGTGTGACAGACAGATCGCTCTCATTGATACATAAACTGCGTGTCTTCTGTGTCTTTGTCACATATCGCCGTGCAGGACGCTGTGGACAGTGTGACAGACAGATCGCTCTCATTGATACATAAACTGCGTGTCTTCTGTGTCTTTGTCCCATATCGCCGTGCAGGACGCTGTGGACAGTGTGACAGATAGATCACTCTCATTGATACATGAATTGCATGTCTTCTGTGTCTTTGTCCCATATCGCCGTGCAGGACGCTGTGGACAGTGTGACAGATTGATCGCTCTCATTTATACATGAACTGCGTGTATTCTGTGTCTTTGTCACATATCGCCGTGCAGGACGCTGTGGACAGTGTGGTAGACATGTCTCATGTCTGGGTGGGTAGTGGAGGACAGGGTGTGGCGATTCCAGCATGGGAACAGTGTGAGTAGTGGGGGTCAGGGTGTGAAGACTCCAACATGGGAACAGTGTGAGTAGTGGGGGTCAGGGTGTGGCGACTCCAGCATGTGAACACTGTGAGTAGTGGGGGTCAGGTGTGGCGACTCCAGCATGAGAACACTGCGAGAAGTGGGGGTCACGGTGTGAAGACTCCAGCATGAGAAAACTGCGAGTAGTGGGGGTCACGGTGTGAAGACTCCAGCATTGGAACACTGTGAGTAGTGGGGGTCAGGATGTGGCGACTCCAGCATGAGAACACTGCGAGAAGTGGGGGTCACGGTGTGAAGACTCCAGCATGAGAAAACTGCGAGTAGTGGGGGTCACGGTGTGAAGACTCCAGCATTGGAACACTGTGAGTAGTGGGGTTCAGGATGTGGCGACTCCAGCATGAGAACACTGCGAGAAGTTGGGGTCACGGTGTGAAGACTCCAGCATGAGAAAACTGCGAGTAGTGGGGGTCACGGTGTGAAGCCTCCAGCATTGGAACACTGTGAGTAGTGGGGGTCAGGATGTGGAGACTCCAGCATGTGAACACTGTGAGTAGTGGGGGTCAGGGTGTGAAGACTCCAACATGGGAACACTGTGAGTAGTGGGGGTCAGGATGTGGCGACTCCAGCATGAATGAGAACACTGCGAGAAGTGGGGGTCACGGTGTGAAGACTCCAGCATGAGAACACTGCGAGTAGTGGGGGTCACGGTGTGAAGACTCCAGCATGTGAACACTGTGAGTAGTGGGGGTCACGGTGTGAAGACTCCAGCATGTGAACACTGTGAGTAGTGGGGGTCACGGTGTGAAGACTCCAGCATTGGAACACTGCGAGTAGTGGGGGTCACGGTGTGAAGACTCCAGCATTGGAACACTGTGAGTAGTTGGGGTCACGATGTGAAGACTCCAGCATTGGAACACTGTGAGTAGTTGGGGTCAGGATGTGGAGACTCCAGCATGAGAACACTGCGAGTAGTGGGGGTCAGGATGTGGCGACTCCAGCATGAGAACATTGCGAGTTGTGGGGGTCAGGATGTTGAGACTCCAGCATGAGAACATTGCGAGTAGTGGGGGTCAGGATGTGGAGACTCCAGCATGAGAACACTGCGAGTAGTGGGTCAACTTCTGGTCATCTATGAATCTACCAAACTGTGAGTGTAAGTCTGTTAAACTGTGATTGTAGGTCTGGTAAACTGTGAGTGTAAGTCTGGTAAACTGTGAGTGAATGTCTGTGAAACAGTTAGTGTGAGTCTGGTAAACTATGAGTGTAAGTCTGGCAAAGTGTGAGTGTAAGTCTGCTTGACTGTGAGTGTAAGTCTGCTAGAGTGTGAGTGTAAGTCTGGTAAACTGTGAATGTACGTCTGGTAAACTGTGAGTGTAAGTCTGGCAAACTGTTAGTGTAAGTCTGGTAAACTGTGAGTGTAAGTCTGGTAAACTGTGAGTGTATGTCTGATAAAGCACTAATACCAGCGCCTATGACTGCAACATCTACCTGAATGTCGTCCATCTTCAGATGCATGAGGAAGCTGATGGTGTGCATGTTCCAGAGATATGAGAGACTTTATCAATAATAAATAATGACATTCATTCTATTATTCATATCAGTAATGTTGTTTGACAAAACATAAGATATACATCAATGAACTTTTTGCATACATGAAATCTGAGTAATACCTAGAAAGCTGAAATGCAAGTTCCTGTTAATCCTGCCATGGCTGAAAAATGGTAACTGTATGTAGGCCAACTGTTCCGCGTTTATGAAATGACAGACACTGGTCGCGATGCATGTATCATTTGTTTTCGTGACACGATGTCAGTTAACAGAAGCAGAGGGTAAAGGTTTCAGAGCTACATTCCGCCCCCGTGTCCGCGATGTTGTGTACATTCATATGTCTCCCTGGTGAACACTGTAATCACTCTCAACTAAAACATCCATGGCAAATAGTCAACGGGACACAAATCGCTGACAATGTACGTGCCGTTCTAAACCAGTACGCATCACAGCACAGGGAGGTAAAGCAAAATTCACAACAAACAACAAATGTTATGTCTTTTAATATTCCCTACTGCACACAGGCACGTGACGCAGACTATTGATATTCATGTTGAAACACCGGAACCTTAGCCATTACAGTCATTATGGCATATGCAGCTGACATATGGGCCCGGTACTTTGCAAATTGCTGAGCACTATCATGGCTTCAGATACGCATGACATATTACATACAGGAAGGTCGCGAAAGAACCCAATTTCTGTCAATGACATGTGCATGTTTTGTTGTTATTATAACGAGTAAAGTGAATACCACTCTTGTTTACATTTTTATGTTGGAGGCACCTTTACCAAAGGGAGGTAAACCAAATAAAGCTAGTGGTTGACAACCACACAAGGGTTCGTGCTAAAACGGCAACTCAGCAAAACGTCACCGATTTTCTGGCGAAAACGGCACCGCATTTGGCTACCTGACTATGTGACGGGCGAAAACGGCACCTCTATTTCTAATAACGATAAGAACGATTTATGTAGACGTATATCTGATTTATGTTATTTGTTACATATTATTTGATGTATTTACATGTTATTTCATGTTTTCCAGTTGTTCACAGATAACTACAAATATTCACATACCGTATTCGACGTAATAAGCGCCCCGCTCTAATAAGCGCACACGGCGATATTTGCTGATATATTGGCTAGTGAACAATCCCAATGAGCACCCTTCCGATTGATCCATATACACAAGACTAATTTAGTCGTGTATAATACGCATTCGTGTGTTATATGCACCCTTAATTACGGGCAGTTAAATTCTTGAAAAATAAATCTGTTGTGTACAATAAGCACAGACTTCTTTTGTATCATTTCTGGCTTTCAACCATTTCACCAAAATTCTATTATAATAAGAGCCCCCTATTTCGAATTTTGAGAGAGCCCTGGGCGCTTATTACGACGAATACGGTATATAAAGTTCTTCACAGTTTTCATCTTCATCACAGTTTACAATATCGGCCCATGTACCACCGAGCCTTGTGATAGTAGCTGACTCAGGGGGCTAATTTCTAATGTGAACTTGTTTGAACTTTTCACAATTATTGGTGTTTGTAAGAGACGATGTGAGTTGAATTTCATTTATATTTAGACAAATATTTCCGACTTTTTACATTATAACAATCGCTTTTATGTATAGAAGACATTATTTTTCATGTTAACAAACTTAAAAGCAAACCATCCTCCTCAACAAACTCAATATTCATTTAACATTTAACCATTGCAATTATTAAACATTCAAATAATAATTATAATAATAATAATAATAATAATAATAATAATAATAATAATAATAATAATAATAATAATTGATTTGTAAAGCGCCTAATATTCATCGACATTTGCTCACTGGCGCTGTGACAAGGTTAAAAAGTAATGTCTATGTACATATGCCATAAATGGCCTTCCCTCAGAACATCATTATGTAGCGCCCACCTGTCAGCCCCGGTGACTATCGCCTACACCAGTGCTAACCTTTAAACACCAGTGACCCTCTTCTCTACACACACACCAAAAGCCGCATATCTCTCTTTTCTATTAAAATTATACATTGTAAATATTGATCAGTTGTGAACATAAGATACAACCTTCAAGAATATCTAACAAGAATATCATTGTACATTTTCTGAAATACGTAAGTGAGCACCCTAATACCCCACCCCCAACAGACACACCCCACCTCATACTAAATTCTTATATGTTATTGGCGACTATGCTTGTCGTAAGAGGCGACTAACGGGATCGGGTTGTCAGGCTCGCTGACTTGGTTGATGCATGTCATCGTATCCCAATTGCGTGGGTCGATGCTCATGATGTCAATTACTGGATTGTCTGGTCCAGTCTCGATTTTTTACGGACCGCCGTCATATAGCTAATATTCAGGCATACATTGATAAACACGTTATGTTCTTATTTGGAAAACACACGTGAAGAACCGAGATAGAAGGGGTCTTCAACATCATGCTTGTTATAACAGGCGATTAGTGGGATCAGGTGGTCAGGCTCGCTGACTTGGTTGAACCCAAAGTGACAACAGTTTAAAAAAAATGTTTTAATAACCCAGTGATGACATGAATTGTACACGAGATGATGGTGATGCACATCATCACAATCTTGCCGCTCATAGGTGTAATAATACTCTTAACACAACAGAAACGCAAAACGGATAGTTTGGGCCATAAAAACAAAATTAGCTGATCAAGATGTGCAAAATGAAGAGGTTTAATGTGTTATAGTGTCAGTGACAAATTTCCCGGAAAAAAAATTATCACAACAAGGACATGCAAACCATTAGTCGGGAAACACGTACAATTCGGAAAAACGCACACAGTGTTTTAACAAAAGGGCCATGGAGCTGCAAGCACTGCACCTGTAACAGCACTATGAACGGTATTACAGTGCAGGTTTTTGACTACCTGGCTTCTGCGTCAATCGAACAGTGACAGTTCAACAACATACCAAGAATAACGGAAGTGCAAAGAAGAGACAACGTCATAGGCCGCTTGCAGGCAGCGAAATCCCGATCAACTGTAGCCAGGGTTTTCAATGTGAGTGAGTGAGTGAGTGAGTATGGTGTTACGCCGCTTTTAGCAATATTCCAGCAATATCACGGCGGGGGACACCAGAAATGGGCTTCACACATTGTACCCACGTCGGGAATCGAGCCCGGGTCTTCGGCGTGACGAGCGAACGCTTTAACTACTAGGCTACCCGACCGCCCGGGTTTTCAATGTAGCGCACAGCACCATCACAAGGCTGTGGGATCGGTTTCAACAGCATGGGTCAAAACGTTATCGGCCAAGGTCGGGACGACCAAGAGTCACCAACCCCCGCCCAAGATCGCTACATCCGACTGCGCCACCTTCGTGAAAGGACGACTACAGCCACTTCAACCGCATCCCAAATACCCTGACTGCGCAGAATCTCCGACCAGAGCGTACGAAACCGTTTATGGGGCCTTTACACAGGATGGCGACCTTCGTGCAACCAGTGTGCGACTATAAAACTTGCCAGGTCGTCGTTGGAGGCTCAAAGGAGGCAGAATGGTTGCTTAGGTCGTTCAAAGGTGGTACACAGGGTTTTCAGACATCGCCATGGACGCCATGGTCGCCGTGAATTTTTGAACATGTTCAAAACAGTCGCTCAAAGGTCGCCGAGGAGATTGGTTGTTCACAGGTGGTTCAAAGGAGGCAGAAGGGAGGCACAATCATAGCCGTTGTTGCAGAATGAAGGCACAGTGGTCGCCAGGTAATTTTTCCCGTCAATCTGGGTGATGCTTCTGCCTCCCTTGTGCCTCCTTTGGGCGACCAACAGCGTGCATTGAACGATGACTGTGGCGACAGCCGTGCCTCAATTCTGCGACACGGCAACCCTTGAGACACCATGGCAATGCTTCTGCCTCTTTTCTTGCTCCTTTGAGCTACATGTAATGCCTCCTCAGCCTTCCTTTAAATAGAGGGCTTGTATCTGCAGTGTTTCATTGTTGTTGCAGACGCTGAACGAGCAAGACGTCCTGTTTGACGCGTCATGTTGAGTCGACAACATAATCGAAAACGACTGCATTGGTGTCGTCAACACAGGGTATGGAATCAACTGCGATAGAGAGATGTCTGGTTCAGCGACGAATCAAGATTTTTGCTTCGTCGAAGGGGTTGTAAAGCGCGGGCTCCACAGACGTCGGGGAGAACGTTAGGCCGGAAACTGCTTACAGGAAGTGGACAGGTTCGGTGGGGGTAGCCTTATGATGTGGGCGGCTATCTCTCATCATGGCAGGACAATTTTAGTCAATATCCATGGCAATCTTAAAGCTCAAGGATGCATCAACGAAATTTTCCTTCCACACGTCCTCGGTGTTTCCAGCAGGACAACACTCAACCACATACAGCACGGATCACAAAAGCCTGTCTAAAGTTAGTTGGTTACATTTACCCAGTATGAGTCGCCCTACTGGGTTTATTTACGCAAATGGCGAAGGTGTTTGATATCTATGTAGAAATCCTTCTGAAGCAGTTTTCTATGAGGAAATGTAAGCCCAATTTTCAAATATAAAGGTTTAAAGTAATTGATCTTAATTTTTTAATACTTAAAGGTTTATAACCTCGACATTGAAACCTGCCTTCCGTCAGTGTTTATAACGTTTCACAAGAAGTCAATAAAATTCATGAAAGAACTGATTCCATTCTTTCATTTCCAGCCTGTTGCTTTGAAGACAAAAAAATGGCAACATTCAGAATATTAAATCACAATATAATCACAGATTATCGTGGAGATATATGTGCATACGTGTTACACAATCGCTTACACTCATTTTCACATTATTCAAGAGCGGTGGGGTAGCCCAGTGGTAAAAACATTCACTCGTCATAACACTGCCCCTGTTGCGATTCCACACATGCATGGTTAAAAAGTTGGAAATCCATGTTTGGTGTCCACTAACGTGGTTGCTACAAGCGGCGTTAAACTATATTCGATCACACTTCAATTGTCATTGAAGCGTGCGTAAAATATGTTCAGGACTATTCTCCCCAGAAGCGAATGCAAGGAAACTCTCATTGTAGTAAACTGGAGGCGCCTTTTAGCATAAACCAGTTTTTTTCTTAAATAAACTCCTTGTATACAACTTATATATTTCATATCCAACTGAAAAACAAATCCCTGAATTACCCATAGTCCAAAATGATCAACGCCAAAAGCTCTAAAGACATGCGACCTGATTAAGTCGGAGTAGAGTGAGTGCGTATGGTTTTACGCCGATTTTAGCAATATTCCAGCAATATCACGGCGGGGGACACCAGAAATAGACTTCACACACTGTACCCATGTCGGGAATCGAACTCTGGTCTTCAGTGTGACGAGCGAACGCTTCAGCCACTACCCTACCCGACCGCCCTAGTCGTAGAGCGTCTGTCCGGAGAGCGAATGTTCCAGGCTTCGATCCCCGGCGGCATCATACCAAAATACGTTGAAAGATGGTACTTGTTGTTACTCTGGCGCTCGGTATTTAGGCTGGTCGGGTCGGAGTATACTGTGTATAGTGTGTCTGATGGGGTATTCATGTTCAACTGCCGCATGGTATCTCAGTGGGCTCTAACTATAAAATCGGCATTAATACGGACTAACACAAGCACACATACACACACACACACACACACACGTGCGTGCACGTTGCTATATAAGTGCAATAATGTTGGACGCGACGTTAAACTCGATTTCACCTCGCCTAAATAAATACGGTATGACACTGTTGATTTTGGCACCATTTACAGAACAATAACTTCTCTAAATAATCACATGTATCAAATATAATTCCAAATGATTATACTTAGTTCAGTTTGATAAATATCTTTTTAAAAAAGCCAAACTACTGACATTTACATTGGGTTAATAATAACCATCAATTGCCACAATCACAACAGTGCCTTGACAATCATTGTCACCATCACGACAGCGCCTTGACAATCATTGTCACCATCACGACAACGCTTTGAGAATAATTTCTTTCTTCTCCTCTGTCATGTTGATGTCGCTGCCAACTACAAGTGTCATGCTGACAGTGAGGATAGATGGGTTATACACCCCAAACAGCGGCCACAGTGGCTGACTAGAGTCTACATTGTCTAACGTCGATATCACTTTGTTCTCCTTCACATCAATGAAGATAATCTTCTTCCTGGCGTCATCATAGACAACACCGTAATGTAGTGTGTGTGATGCCCCTGCTGTGTCGGGGAGAGTGCAAGGCAGATGCAGCACACGCTTCTCCTCCTTCCATGTCCTCCTGCATATCCCACCGTGTGTAAGACAGTGGCAGACCCCCAGGCTGTAGGAGCTCTGTTGTCCACCTATACAATAATGCACGTCCCTCTGCCCCTCCCTGCATACACCCACCTCCAGGATGAGCCAGGTCCCTGTGACTGGTTCGTCCAGACTGACCCTAGACACCACCTCCCAGTACTGGGGACAGCCAGCCCGGGGGAGGGGGGCAGTGCTACATGTGCCACAGTACTTCTTCAGTCTCCCCTCCCCTGCAGGTCTGGTGTCCGACTTCCTGTTGACCAGGTCTCCTTCTGTGTTGATGTGGACATTGGCGAGATTGACTCTATCTTTGTCATACTTCAGATGTATACCTACAACATATGAATGTAGTTTACAAGTGAACATGAGCCAAAGTGTGATATTTATGATATATAATGACATGTAGATGGTACTGATTTATGAATGAGTATACTCTACTCAACAACAAGGTAACAAAATCAGATTACAGATGTGAGGAAGGCATTCCGAGCTAACATATATGTTCATATTAGATTAACTGATAATCCATTAACCCGAATATGAAATTAGGAAAGTAGTAAGTAATAATTTGAGTGTGTTGTTCGTCAGTTATTAAATGAATCACAAGGTTAGGCACAAGCGACAGCAATACATGAACATTAGATAGTGATACTACATCATCAGATATATTGGCAGATGATATTCTGAATTACTAAAACAATTAGTTATAAACAGAGCGTGCCGATGACACAGGAACACACAGAGGAGTTCCTGCTCCCATACACCGTGTTATAACAGAGACCCCGAGAAACGCAGTATAACGAGGAACGTGCAGACGGCTGGGTAAAGTATTGTGCAGGCAGCTATGAAAACTGTTCAAACATTTCTGGAATATTCTGTATTATCATTATTTTGAGTATGACATTGTAATAATGTTCTTTATGCTCATTTTGTTGTGTTTTGTGTATGGAAATAAACTGACATGGACCAACTGTTTTTGATTATTTGAATTATTTGTGAAAATACAAATCAACTCGCAAACTGTTGACGAAATTGCTTCCAGTGTCTTGTTGTGACAAGACGCTTCGTGTTACGCAAACGAACTAAATACAGGCGTCGTTTCAGCACGCCAAAACCATTCTTACTGAGACGCACACGATTTGCCTGCTGTTAGTTTCGAAAGCAGATATTTGAAGACGACCAATTGTTGTAATTGGTTTCTTGTTTGTTCTGCAGTATTGAACTGGGAGGATATGCACTCACCTTGTTGCGTGGACAAAATGTGAGAAGATCTGTTATAAAAGTGGGAGTGAAAACAATGGAAATATAAACAACTACCAGTTATCGTATAATCGGCACGTGTCAGGTGATCACGCGCACGTCTTCGGTTAAAATCAAAACATCCTTTCGTATTGTTGATTATAATGTATAAGAAATAGTTTTTAAAATTTGTCGTCTGCCATCTTCACATCGATACTACTTGGAATGCGATATATATCTGGTATACATTTCAGGTTGTGTTACATGCGGCAGTGAAACCTAATTCCAGTCAGAAATGAAACTGATTGCAAGCCATATCTGAACCGTCGGAAATAGAAATAAATCGACTCTTGGCAATCACCTAATATTTAACAAAAAGACAATGATGGGTGGCATAAATACAATTATTCTTGTTCTGTAGATAGAGCGTCTGTCCTGAGAATGGAAGGTCGATGTCTCGATCCCCTCGCTACATCGACCAAAATACGTTAAACAATGATACTTGTCACCCTGCCTGGCTCTCGGCGATGTGAGGACAAACCACGAACTGGTCGGCTCAGTAAACTGTGTCTCAGCTGGCTGTCCATTTTAAACCCGGGCGTGGTGTCTCAGTGAGCTAGGTCAAGCAAGGTCAAGCAGCCACACATGAGATAAATAATCGTTAACGCGTTGAAACCCATTTCAAATCGCCTCCCCCTCTTTTTCAAAAATCCAACTTATCAATCCTTATAGGAGGAGCTGAAACAATGCCGATGCGACTTTGAATCCTAACTCACGCACTTATTGGAGGAACCTGTTTCTGAATTGTTTCATACCTTTCCCCTTTAAATTAGTCTATACATTTCCTTTCTGCCGTGGTGATTTGTTTGTTGTTTAACGCTGCACGCTGCAATATTACAACAATATGGCGGCAGTGTGTAAATAATCGAGTCTGGACAAGACAACCCAGTGATTGACATCAAGAGGATCGATCTACGCAATGCTGAAGAACTATTCTAGCCCAGATCTTCACGGGTTTATCGTATCGCAGTCTATCCTGTTCACCACACTGGTAGTTGTAATTGTATAAGTTTGTATAAGATTGGTACTCAAAACGTTCAGCACTAAGACATACAGGCCATCATATCATCTCTGCTCCCGACGTCACTATCAATTTCAATTACCTTGTTGTTTTATTGGTGTTTAAGATAGCCAGTAATGTCCCCTTCACATGCACAGATTTTTCTTACGAGTCCTTACGGATCGCCAACTCGTAGTCAATCGCAAGCATCCGTAAATAACTCGTCACAACTCGTAACAACTCGCAGACACTTTTAATGATGCATGAAAGAAGGTGCAATTGTCTTACGATTGTCCACAGATTGATTGTTTCGTAAATAATTCGTAACAATCCGTAATTATCGTAAATCGCTCGCAACAACACGTAACCATCCGTAAACAGCTCGCAAGGATCCGTAAGTGACTCGCAACAAATAATTTTTCGATTTGTTACGGTAAGTTTAAGACTCGTTTACGGATTATTTACGGATTATTACGAGTGCTTACGTGTTGTTTGCGATTTTAATCGGCTCGTGTTATGATGGCTTTACGGATTGTTACAGCTTATTACGAGTATTTTACGTGCAGTAACGAGTACTTTACGAATAGATACGTATACTTTACGCATTCTTACGTATTGTTTACGATTTGGGGAAAGGAATAAAAGCTGCAAAATCGAACACTTCATTTTCAGTTGTATTAAGAAGTCATAGAAGTCACATCTCTGCATATTTTCTCTACAATATCGGTTGAGGAATATCTGGTAGTTGCTGGGCCACGTCCTCTTCCCTCTGGGCAAGTTGAAGGAGCCATTGTAGAAAGTGTTGATATAACTGCAATCTATTTCTCTCATACGCCTTGTTGTCTCTCTTGATATCAGTTGTCGAATGATGATACATTGAGATTTGCAGGATCTATATATATTTTGGCAAAAACTCGTAAGTACTCGTAGCTAATTTGGAACGATTCGTAACAATACGTAAACGGGTCGTTACTAACACGTAAAAGCTTCGATGAATAGTCACATTCCGTAATATACTCGTAGCAATCCATAAATGCTCGTAAAATGACCGTATGTTGCTTATAGTTATCCGTGACAACTCGTAACGACTCGTGGACGTTTGCCGTAAATAGCTTGTAATAACTCGGAACACCTCAATCCGTGTATGTGAAGGGGGCATTACGTGTCATCCCCCCGTCGTTTCTAAAGTTTTCTTCCGGGAAGGTGCCAAAAGCTTCCTCGTGTCTTTCAAAATTTGCTTACAAGAAGGAATAAGTATATACACCGAAACGTTGTGTTCCTCCCAATAAGGACGTTGACACCATAACTTCACTTCCTAATGTGTATCACTTCTAAACGCATTTCAAAGACTTAATCAAGTTTGTATTGTTGTACCAATGTGAACAAAACAGTGAAAAGATGACACTTTCACTGAATCGTATGTTGCTTTGGTTACTGATGTGCAGTGTAGCCTCCCCTTGGGGATTCCGGGGTACAACTGATCCAATGCAATCAATGGTGACAGCGTATCAAGTGGTCAGACTCAGGATTTGGCTGGTTGCGTTTCAACGTATCTCATGGCGTGAATCGTTGCTCATAATATCAATCACTGATATCTCCGTCATACAGTTTGAATATTGTTGATTGCGGCCTTAAACAAGATACTGACATACACGGTGCATCCAGGACCTTTCTGTAGTCATTCATCTTCGACGCAGACCCGATAAGATGCACATCTGTACGATCGAGACTGATTCAAGAAGAATGGAGTTTCGAAGGCTCTGTGGTCTCTTATTGTGAATAATCAAAGCATTAGAACTCAAGAAACGCACCGCTGCAAACACACCTTAAAGTAACCATCAGTGACAGAAGGTTAGCTAGTTCACCGTGGATGCCAATACATGAGGCTCACGATCAACACTGACATAATGCCTTGTTTGTTGTTCTCAAATGTCTCTGTCAACAAATCTCACCAGGCGCTTAACATGGCAATCATCTTCACTTGTGGCCTAGACACCATGTGCGATGTTTAGAAATCATCTTCCATACAAATGAAGGCGTATTTCATGTACAAACAGTGGCACTTGTCAAGAAATCCAAGACCAGTGAAGATCCGGTATAGAATAGATCTTCCACAACCCATGCTCGCCGTAAAAAGCGATTATGCTTGTCGTAAGAGGCGATTAACGGGATCGGGAAGTCATGTTTGCCGACTTGGTTGATGCATGTCATCGAATCCCAATTGCGTAGATCGATGCTCATGATCACTGAATTGTCTGGTCCAGACTCTATCAATTACAGACCGCTGTCATATAGCTGGAATATTGCTGAGTCCGGCGTGAAACCAAGAACAATCCACTTTGTCATAATCCAACATGGCCGCAGTGGAGGAATAAAAATCTGGCATATCTCACGTGAACATAACCCACAACCTAAATATATACTCAACAACAAAAGTTCTTGTGACACCAATAATTTAGTGTATTTTTCAAACAAATAAAGTTTGTTTTTCAATATTGTAGTACATGTATGAAATCAAGTCTAAAAAATTCAACTGCTACAGAAAAGCATGCATTCCATATTTATGCAGGCCCCATGCATTTCACTACCCAAGAATGGGTATAAAAACATTTGCGTTAACGGGATTCCATATGAATTGTTTAGCATCGTGCTGACAACAACCACTCAGAAAAACAACAAAATTACGTAATTATTCAACATTACGAAATACCACGCCTGACCGAAAATGAGCGCCTTGGAGCCATTGGTATGCTTGAAGCAAGATTGGTGTTTATGGCAACATTGGCAACAGACGAATGCAGTCAGAGACCATCCTTGAAGTGGCAGACCACGCGTAACCAATAATGGACAAGACAACTGGATTCGAACAACACAAATACGAAATCGATTCCAGCCAGCAACAATGACTGCAAGAAGCATCCCTGGCCTTCGACGAATATTTTCACAAACCGTACGTTTTCAATTGTGTCGCAACAAAGTTCCAGTATTGTCCAGGAATGTGTTCTCAAAATGTATGAGCTGCAAATACTTGCACCAATATCACACGAGACGAATTGTACTTATATTATTGTGACTTGTACGTCAAGAATCATGTATTTAAAAAAAGCACATGTTTCGGTTAAATAAGGAGTCAAGAAGTTTGTGTACAAGTTACCCAATATTATGATTCGTATGTATTTACGGATGTCACTGATTATCAGTGGTTTTATACATGACAGCATCTACACCTTTACACCTTCCCTGTATATGAAGGATAGAATATTAACCATACCTACATTACTTTAAGGAATCAATTTAGAAAAACTTTCAATGACTAAATGGGCTTGTAGTGGTTGAATCACGATCGAACACGTCACATAACAGCTCTAACTATTCTTGAATTAACAGTAGATATTAGTTCAAAAAGACAAAGTAGGAACATAATTGTTGACACAATCTTAGATTTATATGTGGTGCTTCATCACTTGAAAAGGAGAAAGCTCTTTCTTGACCAGTTGTAAATAGTGAATGAGTGAGTATGGTTTTACGCCGTTTTGGCAATATTCCAAGAATATCAGGGCGGGTGATCAAGACACATTGGCAGTATTTCAGTTATAATAATATATCAAATTCTGTCAATTGCAGTATGACAACCAGTATACCGCAGTTTTCTTCTTAAACCTAGATTGACGACATGAAAAAGATATTAGTGAGTGAGTGAGTTGTTTTTAACGCCGCTTTTAATAGTATTCCAGTTACATCGCTGCGTGCAAGCTTAATGTGGGAGGAAAGCCTGAAGTGATGCAGGTCACAGACATTTACCACTTCGATGAAACCCACGAGCACGGGTATGGTGCTGGCAAACCTAGAAACATAATCGGGGCGAACGGGGATTCGAGCCCACAATCATAGGTTTCTGGCGTGTCCAAGGGAAGACTGGGCCACCCGTGCCCCCACATGAAAACGATATAACTGTAGAAGGACATTATAAAAAGAACTGTCTTTCGATCGCCAGCAACCAAAGATAGGCCATCATAGTGACTTAGGGTCCATCTGCTACCACATGAATGTTTTTAACCAGCTATTTGATGGCGGCCTCTAAATAATCCTGTTTGTACCAGACCATGCAGTGACCGATATCATTAACAAGGATCCAGGACATCGGGGTACATGTACATTAGCTCGCCATTTATTATTTGAAGACTTGGAATCTGCTTTTAGAACATATATATTCAGTGTATTCACGGAAATTATACATGATTGCACATCGCAACACCCACCACTGCTCAAAGATAATGCCAATTGTAAGACAAAAATACTTACACAGGAGGATGAAAGTGTTGTTCGTTTTTGCCGATTTTAGAAAATATGAGATGACAGCATTGGAAAAACCTGACAAAGGTAAAATAAAAAATAAAACAGAGCGACTGTGAGGAAAGTTGGTAAAAAATAGTTTCTTCGTATTGATACACATGTAGCAGTCAGGTCGCAATGGATATTTTGTGTAGAGAATAGAAACCTTTTTCCGTTTCCTTTGCAAAACAGGATATTTTTATTTTTATTTATTTATTTTTTTATAATGCGGTTGGGGGTGATAAAATCACAGGGCAGACTGACATGACCTTGATTGTGTGTTGTTTATATGAACAAAATCTAGCGGCATACAAGAAAGAATGTACACACCTGTATCTGAATGTGTTTCCCTTCCACCAGTTGCTCCACCTTCCTTCTGTTCATGAAACTAAAACAAAACAGAAAACATTATGCAACAACACAGGCGGGTATAAAAAATCGCTGCCTTTGTTTTGATAAGTGCGCTTTCAAAAGACACAGATAACCAATATACATGAAATGATGCTTTACTTGAGAACCACGATATCAGTTACTGAAAACTATGTTTTTTTTATGCTGATGATGACTGCAATAGTCCAGACTCGGCTATCCTGGTGAACTTGAATGCGCCTAGGTACCAGATTGCAGATGCGACGTTAAGGAATAATAACTCAATGGCTGGCTTCAATAATAGTGTGAAACATTTGCCTACCCTTTCAATTTGTCGAACTCTGTCCTTTAGTTTGATGTTAGACTGTTCACGTTTGAGTAACCTTTCTTTCAATTCCTCAATTTCCTTTTGTTTTACCTGCAAAAAGGATAATCAAGGTATTAACAGTTCGGCAGCACCCCAACGTTCCCAGAGAAGGATTAACTAAATCGAATCAGGATTTTTGACATTCTGATTATGTGTCATCAGCCAGTTGCTCATATTTTCAACTGTTGGTGTCACTGTTTCAACTCAAGTATTTACAGACCGTCATTATATTGTTGACGTTTTATTTTTGTCTACAGCTGTGTATTTGTTTTTGTCGTTGAGATAAAGGCAAAGTATCTCTTTACACTTAGTTTAGTAACCTTCGTAGTTTACTGAATGGTTGGTTCTATATCATTAAGACATACCATCTGTAAATTAGATAAGTGTACCTCTAGTTGGAGTAACCTTGCGCCTGTTACACTGCTGTTATCTTGCCGACTTGATTCTCGCAGCACAATTTGGTCTATCAGGTACGGTTGAACCTCGTTCAGTATCTGCATGAAGATATCATATCCCTCTTTTCCTTTCCTTGTGAGGATGATGAGCAATTCATCGCTCTGTGCATATTTACCGAAATTGGCCTTGCATTTATATTTGTCCTCAATGCTGAATATGCCGCGTTCGTACAGTTTGTCAAGAACCAGTGTCACTTCCAGTTTCTCCTTCAGCAATCGATGATGACGTCGCAGGATTTCTTTGTGCGACATGTCTGATCGTGAGACTTCCTGTATAAATGTAAACAGCATTGAAAATGATGTCAATAATGAACGAACTTTCGTTCATGGGGCATGCACAATTTGGATCTTTGCGTGTTTGTTGGATTTATGATACTGACACACGTGGTTTTATATGAACCGCCCACAATGATTGTTTAGGTATCAGGTGCTCATACAAACAACATTTGTTTAAGCATAAATAAAGCTTGCCCACTACTGTTAAAATCAGCGTTACTCACTCACACACTCCAAATGCAGTAGCTCATTGGTAAATCTGGTCATGCTGACCTCCGAATGCTGTGCGTCTTTAATTGATTGTCATTAGCCGAACCAGCCTGACTTTTTATTCGGTAGATAGCTCCTTCTAATTTCCTCGAGTATACAACTCCTTTTTCCTCGGTCTTTACAGCTTGGATATCCGCTGCAGTATAAGACTTTGTTGACAGTCCATGGCAGGTGGGTAAAAGATATGCTGAATCATTATCTTTTCGACATGGCTACCCAACACCCTGGTTAAAAAGGACAACACATTGACTACTACGTCTATTCGATCCGACTATTGGCCACATATCTTGGTTATTGAGGCTTCAGACATAGAACCAATCAAATTGATTCCAGATGTAACCTCCAAGGGTATCATTGTTAATTGCAGAGAGGTTACATATGTTACAAGAGGTTACAAGACACTAACCTCCATGACAGAGCTCATTGCCTGTCTGGCATGACCAAAGATAAAAAATTGCCCAGGAACTTGTCCAACAATTTGTCTCAGCAGTCAAACGATTTACCGTGAAGAAGGATGGTGTGGTCGAACCGACCAACCCCTACAACTTCACATTTGCCCGAACATCTTTCCCTCAAATTATCAAAGCTGGTTATTGTAACATTGGAATAGTAATGTATATCCCAAATCCACCCTGGTCATGCCTCTGCTATTGGTTAACGTTGTAGTTGGCCACTGGCTGCAGGAAAGATGTGAAATGTTCAGCGGGAACCATATTGCCTCTTCCCAATCCTGTCCTGCATGGAAACGCGAGACCAAAATCATGAGAGTGTAGACTGAACAAAATGTCTTGTGTCACGAAGCTATATAAGAAGAGGTTTTACCGCAACCATTTCGACTTCTATTACCCTGGTGCAGTCTCTTGCCCTGTAATCACTGCCTTTATCGACAGCCAGACACATCTGGCATGGGCCAGGTCGGTTCAGCCACTTCATTTAAAAATCAGTTGTGACACCTTCGTCTGTGACACCTCTAAAACCTGTCGAGTATCAGTGTCCAAAATAAGAAACTGAACCAGAGCCAGGAATGGTTCATCTTTCAAAGAAAGGGAGAACAATATTAAAACAAAAGCAACAAAAGGAACTGCATACAGCAACACCAAAGGCCACCTCGTGGAGATCCATAACACCTTTGGTCCTCTGGTCATGGAGGTAACTCCATCACCACATGAATTAAATAGGAGCACAACAAGGTCTTCGTTACGTTCGCGTGACATTTCTCCTGTGGAAGCACCACCATCAATCCACAAAAAAATAATACGATGGAAATGCTGAGGTCTTAAGAAATGTTTTATACAACTTTTAATTCAAGATTTTAAACCCTCAGCTTTTTGTCTCCAACAAAGATTCCTAAAAACACAGATAAATTTAATATCTGTGATGCCTGGTGATAAAGCTATAGGCGGTTCTTCTATCCTGGTGAAGCAGGGCACAATCCATAGCCCTGTTCCACTCAACACTGCGTTTCACTGTATCTTCTACCTTCCTCAACTATCCACCAATCAAATCTTCAGATTTTGTATGACCAGCTCCCGAAGCCCTGTATCATCACAGGTAACTTAAACGGTCATATTCCTCTTTGTGGAGTACTGGAACAAATAATAAGGGAAAAGTCCTTGAAGATTTTATCTCAAATAATGACTTATGCATCTTCAATGATGGATCTAATACTTATCTGCATCCTGCCATTGGCACATATTCTGCACTTGATCTTTTTACTGACAGATTCAAATATTTTACATGAATCTGAATGGTCGGTCCATGATGACTTTTGTTGAAGTTACAATTTTCTAACAATACTTACAACTATCAATCCTGCTGACGAACCTCCTTCAACAAGGTGGAACTTTACAAAGGTCAAGTGGTCTTTATTCCAAACATTATGTCAGAAAAAATAACATCTGAAAATTTCAGGAATGTTCCTGATCCTATACAACTATATAAGGACTGCGGTTCTTCTTGGCGTGCAGACCTATGTACCGGATTCTTACAAAAGTTTGCACATCAGTATTTTTATTCATATTTCAATGAACTGAAAAAACACAGTCAATCCTTATAATTAAATATTACAACGACATGTGTTATTTATAACAGTTTAACCATCAACAGTTGTATATATTCAGGGCTGACAAAAATGACGAGATTGATAAAATGTCCAGGTATACATACTGTGGCGTGACATGAATAAGGTGATTGTTTAATTTATGCACATAACTTAGCACGCTCACAATCAGTAGCCAATCAATGGAGAGGAGGATCAAAACAAAGTTCATAGAACCTGCCAATCATGGCAAGAGTCGAGAAGAATTGCAACAGTCACACTGTAACGAACCGGAACAAATGTCCGGGAGAAAGCAAATGACATCAGTAACAACCAGATTCAAACATTAGTTCCCTGACAGCGAGAGGACACAGTTGGAAATATGCTAGTTAGAAATGAAATCCGAAGGCATGAAATTTGTGGAACCCATTCAAGCCACAAAAAAGGAGAGCGAGTCTGCACGCACGTTTGCTGTTTCATTCCTCCTCATCCTTCGGTCTTAAATGGTAATCTTGACAATGAATATGCATGAATTTTGCAAAATGAAATGTGCATGACGATACACGTGAGCAGAAAGGGAGATCCCTCGACTGTAATATTGGGATTACCCGACATTCCGTTGCAAAAAAATGTAGTCCGCAGCGGAGGGCGTGGCTTCATTGTTTACATTCATAGGGAAATGAAGGCAATAACACGTGACCAATTCAGCTGAATAGAGTTCAGGAATTGCAATGAATACAACAAAAATTTAATTTCAATTAAATGGATTAATCCAAAACTTTCATCATCTTCTCAGATCCATTGCCTTTTTGCACTTGCCTTCAAAATGTCTCCTTGAATCATCACATAATCCTTGACATCTTAGAACTTTTCAATGAT
Source organism: Haliotis rufescens (assembly GCF_023055435.1). Classification (NCBI taxonomy): domain Eukaryota; kingdom Metazoa; phylum Mollusca; class Gastropoda; order Lepetellida; family Haliotidae; genus Haliotis; species Haliotis rufescens. The sequence goes on from NW_025964383.1 coordinate 12,150,145, forward strand.
CTTTCTACTGGCCAATCTGACATCGTCTTTTGCTGGTTACAAAGTCATATAGGCATAGCAGCTATGTCAAAGGCTTTAGCTGCAGCTAACGCAGCTCTTGACAAACCGTTATCTCCACTCCTTATCCCATACAGCGATTTCAAACCAACTATCAAAAGTTATACTCGGGGTCTCAGGCAAAATAGCTGGGACACCTAGGAAGGAAGAAAAAAACTTCATGAATTTAAACCAAAGATCGGGCATACCTACCTGGGCTGTCAGTCAAGACATGATGAGGTGGTTTTACGATGATGTCGTATTGGCCACAGTCGGTTTACCCACGAATATCTGCTTAAAACAGATAAGGACGAACCTCTTACGTGTATCCCTTGTGATGAAAGTGTTCCCCGTTACGCATATATTGTTTGACTGTGTGGACTTTTCAATCGCAAGGAATTCACATTATCAAACAGTAAATCTGAAAGATATCTTTTACCATGTAAGCGGGCATCTTATTCTCATGATCAGCTACTTGCAAGAAATTGGTCAGTATAATTCATTTTAAATATGTATGTGAATAATTAACTGCTTGTTTTTAAATTCTGGTGTGATGCTTTTATCAGCAAAGTTTATCGAAGGCTCTGTCCAGGAAGTTATAGTACTCAGTCTGTTAAAGAATAATCTCTGTGTGTGACACGTTATTCCTGTCATAATCGATGAAACTATCATCAATGATAGGCAATGCGTTAAAACAACAACACTTAACTGGATTAATCATCAAACGATACCGTACTGTGACTTCGTCCGAATCATGCTTGCCAAAATGTCGACGTCCTGCGAACACCCCCTATGTGTGTGCATGTCTGTCTCTCTGAGTGTCTGTATTTATAAAGACTTATAGGCTTACTAATAATCATCTAGGATTAGGCACTGAACATCGAATTACACGTGTTATAGCTTGTTCATTGTATAACTGTCCGAAAGATAACATACATAGGCCGTTATTTATATCCTCGTAAGAAAAGGTAGGGGATCATGAAATATAAATGGTTATACCAATGTCAGAGCAAAGATAAGTGTTGACGGCAAACGTCCTATGCAAGAACATTTGTAAAATGTAACACCAAAACACTTCTAGGGTTGGTATTGTCCTTCAGTTGACCCTTATTTCTGCCAACCTTATTGATTCTTCTTATCACACTGATTTCTTTTATTGTTTGGGTATGAAATAGCGGTGCGGTGTGTGCAACACGCGGAGCGTCTATGGACTATTGGCATGATAGAGGCTTGCTGAAGTCCAATACGTTCGATGTTTCACAGTCTGATTACCAGACAATGAAACAGGTACCAACAAACCCAAAATGTTTACGATCGACCGTTCTTCAGGGCGGCCGAGGGACACGATCAATTGCTCCGTAACCAGGCTCTCCGATCGCGAAGTCGAACTAAAACGTCGATTCAAATTGCTGCAAACTTTCATTACAATCGTACTAGTTAAGGGTCAGAAATTAGAAATCGTCCACATGCAGCTAATCTCCATGCTCTACGACAAGGTGTCGTGCCGTGCCGTGCCGTGCCGTGCCGTGCCGTGTCAGACTCCCAACAGGCGTCAGTGGTGTACACAACGTCGAATTTGAAACGTGGGTAATATTCCCTACCCTCTTAGAACTTACTTGCTAGGCGTGGGAGTGTCTGGCGATGTCGAAATGAAGGTTAAGCCAATGTGAATTTGAGACCTTATGAAAGATGCCTCGGTGGATCATGATCAACCATTTTGTTGGGTGGCATCACTATGACAGAGTGAACCCTACTCCATACTGTGCAAGAGAGGGTCACTGGACAGTGAGGTGAGGTGAAAAGGGATTTATCATCGCGCCCAAGATCATTGCACTTATATAGCGACGTGAATACATGTGTATATGTGTTTGTGTATGTGTGTGTCTGTGTGTGTGTGTGTTTGCGTGCGTGCTTGTGTGTGTGTATGTGTGACGTTGACCTAGTCAGGATTGATGCCGAATTTATAGTGCTCGGCCAGTGAGATACCTTGCGTGCCAGTTCACCATGATATACCCAACCAGTCTGAGCCGACCAGTCCTTGTTTTAGGCCCTGAATGCCGAGAGCCAGGCAGGGTAACAACAAGTGCCATCTTTTATTGTAATTTGGATTGACGCGGCCGGGGATGGAATCATGGAGCTGCGGCCGGACGTTCTACCATTAGACCACGGATGCGGTCTCACTGGACAGTACTATCGGGACCGCATACTGACCACCTTTTGTTCGCCCGTTTGCAAGGTGTGTGAGTCAACGTTTTGTCTTTTAGGATGGTAACTCTCATGCTCAATGTGCACGAATCGTCAATGTTCACCCCAAGGAGCACAACATCCGTAGAATGTCATGGCAAGCAATGAGCACAGGCCTTTCCCGCATTGAACACGTCTGGGACATGATAGGGAGACGTGAGAGTCAACGTCATACGCCGCCGACCACGTTGGCTGAACTTGGCCAGGCGCTTCATGGGGAGTGGGACAGACTCCCGCCATTGAGGAAATTTAAACGCAGTAAGCCTCGTTGAGTGCATGAATGTTTGACAAGTCATGGCAGTTTTACGCCACGTCAACCACCGGTGGTAATGTGTTCCCACACAAATATCCCTAGAACCGTATACCTCCTAACATTTTGTAAATCACGACCGTGATCAAATCTGAAACTAACCATCATATATGGTCTGCGGAATGTAAAATGAACCACTGCTGTAAATCGTTAACCAAAAAGTGAACATTAAGCCATGCAGAAAATTATTTACGACATGTATAGAGTTGTTGGCTTCAAAGACAAATAATCTGACCCTTTGAACAAACGCACTTCTTAGTTACAATATTATAAGACAGACTGATATAGGAGTGAGTGAGTATGGTTTTACCCCGCTTTTAGCAATATTCCAGCAATATCACGGCGGGAGACACCAGAAATGGGCTTCTCACATTGTACCCATGTCGGGAATCGAACCCGGGTCTTCGGCGTGACGAGCGAACGCTTTAACCACTAGGCTACCCGACCGCCCCGACTTATGTAAGAACGACAGAGACACAGATCCTTGAAACCCCTGTAGTACATGTCCTGTTTATAACATGTATACTTCCTGAGACACCATCACAACTTCACCAATTCACAATAGGATTAAACGAACAAATCTACTCACTGTTGTGTGCTCGCTCTAAAACTGTGTTAACTTACATCAACAGCTACCGTTCTCTGTGTATGGTCAACATGAAGCCGACAGTCGTTGTTTTATCTTTCTATGTCACCTGCCGGTGGCGGCTCTGTTCACTACGACACCAGCGGGAAACATGTTGCAACTAGTGGACTACATTAGGACCATGACTCACCAGGTACCAGGAAGCACCTAAGAAGTACGAAGTGCGTTATGTTTATGTCAGATTGTGAACATGTTCTACTGGTTTGTGCATCCAAAGTATGGACGCTATCTACGCCATCTACTCTGTCAGTCGTGGATACGTGTGTTCCGGGTCATCAAACAGCCAACCATGTGTTAAGGACATTGAGTAATGAGAGAAAAGAACAATATGCGTGTTAGTGATAAAATTGCTAACTGATATTTTGCAATCTTGACAAAGGTCTCTTTAAAACAACGTTAGAAGGACTAAAAAAGTTTGTACAAGTATGTTAGGGAGTTCGATTACAATTGAATGTGACGGAAAAACTATTTTGGAACAAATAATTAATAACGATGTGCATACTATAACACGTTTTGTTATTCAGTCCAGTAAATTAATAATATGAACTGAATCTTTTGTTAAACGTCTGCTAAATTAAGGGTAGATATAGAGAGCTCATTTCAGTGAGAGGCTGTTGTTATCGCGGTACAGCGGCGTTTTATGCCTGACCAGGTTTAAAATTCAACATGAAATCTGACGTCTCATACACCGTAAATAAAACAAGTCTGGAGACGATGTCAGCCAAATGAACAATTTACGGACATGTCCAATGATTTAGAACGACGTAAGATCTACCGTCTCTCGGTAACCTGAACTTTAAGGTGAATGCCTCCAAACAAAATCTGTTCAATACGGCAACTCTACACTACTCTTTACTAGAGTAAAAAGACAGCCTCCATGGTCTAGTTGTAGAGCGTCCGCCGGGGAGTGAAAGGTCCGGGGTACGATCCCCGGCCGCGTCATGCCAAAACACGTTAAAAGATGGTACTTGTTGTTACCCTGTCTGGCGCTCGGCATTAAGGGGCTAAAACATGGACTTGTCGGCTCGGATTCAGTATACTGTGTCTGAGTGGGTTATTCATGTTAAACTGCGGCATGGTATCTCAGTGTGCTAGCAATATAAATCCGCATCAGTCCGGACAAGAACAAGCAGCCACACACACACAAACACACACACGTGCATGCACGTCACTATATAAGTGCAATAATCTTGGACGCGACGTTAAACCCAATTTCACCTCACCTACTACAGTAAAACCTAATATTTTGGAAAGACAATATCTCATTAAAATATGTCTTTAAGCAAAACGGTGTCCAATAAGTACTCCGTTTGCTATTGGAGAAACCTTCCCCTCAACATTTACTCATTAGGTCACCTGAAATACATGTAGCACATAGAACATATCAGTTCATATATACACACAAATCAGATTGTCTAATGATAAGGGAGACTATGTAAAGAACCCAGCAGATGCATTGTTGCTTTAAGCATGGGACAAAGCAATCTCCATAACTTCTTGACAACACTGGATTCCTACCTAATGTGATATCTGGGCTTCATGGCAGCGCTCTAGGGGACACACTAGATACACACCAGATATATTTTATGCGTGGGATTGTTTGTTCAGTTGACAGCTGTTTTAAACAGGATATTGATTTACACAATCGATCTGTTTGTAGATATTATGTTTTTACCGACACGAGCCATGAGCGTTCCATGTCAATCAGACCCACACGTGATTCAAATACAACTCAGAGATACCAGGTACAAAGCAAACATCATGAAGATAATAAGCGAAAGATAAAACACGACCCCGAGGTTATATAAGCACGGCCCCTGACACCCTCCTACCACCTCGACCAAGCTTTTAAGACCACGCTATCTGTCTCAAACACATATACACATATTTTAGTACTGAATCGTATTGAATCGTCAAGGTCAAGGTCAATGAATGTATCCAAGATATAAGATAAATTATGTTTGTCATGTCAGAATTGTATAATTGTAACCTTTGACAGTTCGTTTGAATTTAACTCAGTGAATAAATACACAAAAATTAGAAAAAAAATCAAACACAATTACTGTCTCAGTAAATGCTGGTGAAAATTTGCTTAATCACGTTTTTCATTAATATCCGGAAATCAGATAGCGTTTTAATTTACCAGGTTCGACACTGTTCACTATTTTTGGAAGAAGCACAATCATTCACTAAGTTACACCATTGCGTTCGAATATATGAGGCACCATTGAGAGATAGATCGGTGGTTGACACTGAACATCTAATCCAGCATTGGGGAGGAAAACAAGTGATAAACACAGAACATAGAATCAACAACGGCATAGGCATACCAGTGGCTGACACCGTACATACAACCCAGCATGTGAGAGGTAAACCTGGGGTTGATACTGATCATACAACCCAGCATGTGGGAGGTATACTAGTGATAAGCACAGGTCATGGAATCAACAACGGCATAGACATTCCAGTAGCTGACACAGTACATACAATCCAGCATGGGAGAGGAAAACCAGTGGTTGATACTGAACATACAACCCAGCATGGGAGAGGTAAACTAGTGGTTGATACTGGACATACAACTCAGCATGGGAGAGATAAACTAGTGGGTGATACTGGACATACAACCCAACATGGGAGAGGTAAACTAGTGGGTGATACTGGACATATAACCCAGCATGGGAGAGGTAAACTAGTGGGTGATACTGGACATACAACCCAACATGGGAGAGGTAAACTAGTGGGTGAAACTGGACATACAACCCAACATGGGAGAGGTAAACTAGTGGGTGATACTGGACATACAACCTAGCATGAGAGAGGTAAACTAGTGGGTGTAACTGGACATACAACCCAGCATGGGAGAGGTAAACTAGTGGGTGATACTGGACATACAACCCAGCATGGGAGAGGTAAACTAGTGGGTGATACTGGACATACAACCCAACATGGGAGAGGTAAACTAGTGGGTGATACTGGACATACAACCAGCATGGGAGAGGTAAACTAGTGGGTGATACTGGACATACAATCCAACATGGGAGAGGTAAACTAGTGGTTGATACTGGACATACAACCCAGCATGGGAGAGGTAAACAAGTGGGTGATACTGGACATACAACCCAGCATGGGAGAGGTAAACTAGTGGGTGATACTGGACATACAACCCAACATGGGAGAGGTAAACTAGTGGGTGATACTGGACATACAATCCAACATGGGAGAGGTAAACTAGTGGGTGATACTGGACATACAACCCAGCATGGGAGAGGTAAACTAGTGGGTGATACTGGACATACAATCCAACATGGGAGAGGTAAACTAGTAGTTGATACTGGACATACAACTCAGCATGGGAGAGATAACTCGTAAACTAGTGGGTGATACTGGACATACAACCCAGCATGGGAGAGGTAAACTAGTGGGTGATACTGGACATACAACCCAACATGGGAGAGGTAAACTAGTGGTTGATACTGGACATACAACCCAGAATGGGAGAGGTAAACCAGTGGTTGATACTGGACATACAACCCAGCATGGGAGAGGTAAACAAGTGGGTGATACTGGACATACAACCCAGCATGGGAGAGGTAAACTAGTGGGTGATACTGGACATACAACCCAACATGGGAGAGGTAAACTAGTGGGTGATACTGGACATACAACTCAGCATGGGAGAGGTAAACTAGTGGGTGATACTGGACATACAATCCAACATGGGAGAGGTAAACTAGTGGGTGATACTGGACATACAATCCAGCATGGGAGAGGTAAACTAGTGGGTGATACTGGACATACAATCCAACATGGGAGAGATAACTCGTAAACTAGTGGGTGATACTGGACATACAACCCAGAATGGGAGAGGTAAACCAGTGGTTGATACTGGACATACAACCCAGCATGGGAGAGGTAAACAAGTGGGTGATACTGGACATACAACCCAGCATGGGAGAGGTAAACTAGTGGGTGATACTGGACATACAACCCAACATGGGAGAGGTAAACTAGTGGGTGATACTGGACATACAATCCAACATGGGAGAGGTAAACTAGTGGGTGATACTGGACATACAATCCAGCATGGGAGAGGTAAACTAGTGGGTGATACTGGACATACAATCCAACATGGGAGAGGTAAACTAGTAGTTGATACTGGACATACAACTCAGCATGGGAGAGATAACTCGTAAACTAGTGGGTGATACTGGACATACAACCCAGCATGGGAGAGGTAAACTAGTGGGTGATACTGGACATACAACCCAACATGGGAGAGGTAAACTAGTGGTTGATACTGGACATACAACTCAGCATGGGAGAGATAACTCGTAAACTAGTGGGTGATACTGGACATACAACCCAGCATGGGAGAGGTAAACTAGTGGGTGATACTGGACATACAACCCAGCATGGGAGAGGTAAACTAGTGGGTGATACTGGACATACAACCCAGCATGGGAGAGGTAAACTAGTGGGTGATACTGGACATACAACCCGACATGGGAGAGGTAAAGTAGTGGGTGATACTGGACATACAATCCAACATGGGAGAGGTAAACTAGTGGTTGATACTGGACATACAACCCAGCATGGGAGAGGTAAACTAGTGGGTGATACTGGACATACAACCCAACATGGGAGAGGTAAACTAGTGGGTGATACTGGACATACAATCCAACATGGGAGAGGTAAACTAGTGGGTGATACTGGACATACAACCCAGCATGGGAGAGGTAAACTAGTGGGTGATACTGGACATACAATCTAACATGGGAGAGGTAAACTAGTGGGAGATACTGGACATACAACTCAGCATCGGAGAGGTAAACTAGTGGGTGATACTGGACATACAACCCGACATGGGAGAGGTAAACTAGTAGTTGATACTGGACATACAACTCAGCATGGGAGAGGTAAACTAGTGGGTGATACTGGACATACAACCCGACATGGGAGAGGTAAACTAGTGGGTGATACTGGACATACAACCCAGCATCGGAGAGGTAAACTAGTGGGTGATACTGGACATACAATCCAACATGGGAGAGGTAAACTAGTGGTTGATACTGGACATACAACCCAACATGGGATAGGTAAACTAGTGGTTGATACTGGACATACAACCCAGCATGGGAGAGGTAAACTAGTGGGTGATACTGGACATACAATCCAACATGGGAGAGGTAAACTAGTGGGTGATACTGGACATACAACCCAGCATGGGAGAGGTAAACCAGTGGGTGATACTGGACATACAATCCAACATGGGAGAGGTAAACTAGTGGGAGATACTGGACATACAACTCAGCATGGGAGAGGTAAACTAGTGGGTGATACTGGACATACAACCCGACATGGGAGAGGTAAACTAGTAGTTGATACTGGACATACAACTCAGCATGGGAGAGGTAAACTAGTGGGTGATACTGGACATACAACCCGACATGGGAGAGGTAAACTAGTGGGTGATACTGGACATACAACCCAGCATCGGAGAGGTAAACTAGTGGGTGATACTGGACATACAATCCAACATGGGAGAGGTAAACTAGTGGTTGATACTGGACATACAACCCAACATGGGAGAGGTAAACTAGTGGGTGATACTGGACATACAACCCAACATGGGAGAGGTAAACTAGTGGGTGATACTGGACATACAACCCAGCATGGGAGAGGTAAACTAGTGGTTGATACTGGACATACAACCCAACATGGGAGAGGTAAACTAGTGGGTGATACTGGACATACAACCCAGCATGGGAGAGGTAAACTAGTGGGTGATACTGGACATACAACCCGACATGGGAGAGGTAAACTAGTGGGTGATACTGGACATACAACCCAGCATCGGAGAGGTAAACTAGTGGGTGATACTGGTCATACAATCCAACATGGGAGAGGTAAACTAGTGGTTGATACTGGACATACAACCCAACATGGGAGAGGTAAACTAGTGGATGATACTGGACATACAACCCAACATGGGAGAGGTAAACTAGTGGGTGATACTGGACATACAACCCAGCATGGGAGAGGTAAACTAGTGGGTGATACTGGACATACAACCCAGCATGGGAGAGGTAAACTAGTGGGTGATACTGGACATACAATCCAACATGGGAGAGGTAAACTAGTGGTTGATACTGGACATACAACTCAGCATGGGAGAAATAACTCGTAAACTAGTGGGTGATACTGGACATACAACCCAGCATGGGAGAGGTAAACTAGTGGGTGATACTGGACATACAACCCAACATGGGAGAGGTAAACTGGTGGTTGATACTGGACATACAACTCAGCATGGGAGAGATAACTCGTAAACTAGTGGGTGATACTGGACATACAATCCGACATGGGAGAGGTAAACTAGTGGGTGATACTGGACATACAACCCAGCATGGGAGAGGTAAACTAGTGGGTGATACTGGACATACAACCCAGCATGGGAGAGGAAGAGCATTGGGTGACACTGAACATACAACCCAGCTTGGGATTGGAAAATCGCATACACTATACGTACAATCCAGCACGGTACTCCAGTGGTTGACACTGAACATATAGTCCAGCGGAGATAAACCATAACACTGCAAACACGAAAACGCCGTTTTTTCCATATATGGTCAATGGACGGAAAAACGACGTTTTTTGGACAATTTCAAACCATCGTTTTTCCATCCAAAAAACATCGTTATTTGACATCGGAATTTACTGGGAGAGAAGGATATCATCAAGCTCCTCCCTTATTGATTGACATTGTCAATAAAACAACAGCCTCTACCGGTGTTTATACTTCTCAGGTTTCATTGGTCAGTTCTCGCCGGAGTTTGACGCTGTACGCGTACCGCTTAGTGGGAGTGAGTTCTGCGCATGCGGATTGTTTAATGCCTTGTCCAAATTTTCCGATCTGTGCATGCGCGATTTCGCGGATTGTTTCCTAGATTTAATGTCACCTTTATTTGACAATGATTCATAAACACATTCTCGTGATATGTTCGGAATCTACAATGACACTTAAATGTATGGCACGTACTTGATCGGCACGCATTTCTCATTAACTAATACAATGATAACGGTAAGAATTTTAGTCAAAATAATTAGGAAAGCGCAAGACTCAGTAACGGCTGAGTATATGTACAGGATTAATACTTTCTCAAGTTATATAACGTCAAATACGCAAACGAATATCAAACTGAATACTTTTCCGGCTTTAAAACTTATGTTTGTAGACGGTGATCTTGGTTTATTTTGCCAGATATATGTACATATATTTCCCCAGATATTGCTTATTTTGAGGTTTATTAATAGTTTTAAGGTTCGTCCGCCTTCCTATTCACGTGATTCCACTTCCACAATGCTCTTTGTACATGCCACTTATGTGTCCTGTTACTGTAAACAGAATAGTTTCAAATTCCAAACTAGGTCTCTAAAACTGTATAATTTTGATAGAAACAAGTAACTCCATTGAAACTGAAGAGGAGCCCCAGTGATATTGGCTATTGCGACATGAACCTGAGGAAAATCTAGCCTTGCTTCATTTATGGCTTTTGCATAAAAGAAGGGGCTGGACGAAAGGGAAAACGATTTAGTTCAGGAACGTTGAGACAGACTTGTATCTATTCTATGGATATCTAGGCTGCCACCCAAACCGAAAGCTTGTTGCATGCTATATTGTCGTATGGAAGTGGACCAGAATTATACATTGTATTCCGCACGATTGTGTTCTTGCATTTATTTTTAAGTCACGAAAAATGACTTAAAAGGAGAGTTTTTGAATTTAATTATTAAATGTTGCCTATAAACTACTCTGGACGTACAACCCATTGTTCTACTTATGTCATCCTATATAATGTCCAAAAGAGAGTTAATTTTCGTCTGAAAAGGTACTTTTGCGTAACCTACGTTCAAAACCAAACGTATTCGGTCGATAATACCGGGAACATTTGATCAATTGAGAAAAAAAAGTGCAATTTGCCCAAATGACGTTCCGTCCCTAACACGAAATGCATGTGCATATCTTCTGTATAAAATTGCTGACCCGACACGTTGGGTTCACAGCAACAAAAAGCACACAAAAGACATGCCACGTTTGACAGCGATTGAGAGAGAGAGAGAGAGAGAGAGAGAGAGAGCCGTAGGACTGCTCCAACAGGGAGCTACGCACCGCGACGTCGCACCGCGCGCGCATAACCGTCACAAGGTTAATGCAGCGGTTGCGTCAAACAGGTCGGACAGCAGACAGGCCGAGAAGCGGGCGACCACGGGTGACCACGCCTATTGAAGACCGTCACATCAGGGTACTTCACCTTCGGAACCGCTTCGTAACTGCGACGTTATCCAAACACGTCGCTCCTACCGCGGAGCGTTCCTGACACCTCAACACCGACTCAACGGACGGATATGGGCCAGGCGACTTCGACGGTGGCAACGGTGGAACTGGGCACGTGTCATGTTTTCTGACGAAAGTAGATGAACGTTTGGCACCGAACTGCATCCATCAAGTCAGGCCATATGGAGGCGGAGGTTTAATGGTTTGGGGTGGAATCTGCGGTGACGCCAAAACGAGACTCGTCGTTATTCGAGGAAACCTGAATGCGCAGCGTTATCGTGATGACATCTTACAACCAGTTGTGGTGCCATGCACCCAACAACAGCCTAATGGTATCATTTTCCAGCACGATAATGCATTTTCTCACACGGCAAGGCTGACCCAGAACTTCCTAGCAAACGCCAACATTCACGTTTTACCATGGCCGGCATGTTCACCGGACATGAACCCAATCGAACACATGTGGGACATTCTCGGCCGCAAAGTCAGGAATCGCCCTGTGCCTCCAGTTAACCTCCAGGAATTGGAACAATGCCTCCTCAATGAATGGCAACGCATCCCCCCAACGTCATCAGACGTCTGACGTCATCAGCCCGTAGACGTGTACTAGCGTGTATTGACGCTCACGGTGGACATACCCGGTACTAACGTGACTTTGAGACGTGTGTTGTGACATTTTCCACACTTGACTTATCAACTGTGTTCTCATTTTGGACCCCCCGCGTCTTTACATGTCTGTCCTCGTGATTGTAAAGGATTGATTACATTGAATTCTTGTACACATACTGTGAAAACATTACTCACATGTCATATACCAATTTGAAATGTCTGTATTGTTTAGTTTTTTTTGTAATGTCCTTTCAAACACGTGGTTTTTTGGACATTAGTTTATGTCAGATATACATTCACGCCTGTCCGAAAGTCATCCTCTCATGTAACCTTATATTGTTCATAGTATCAAAGTTTAATAAACAATATCAAGAGCAGCAATTTAAACTACTAAAACACAAACACAAGGCTGTTATCAAGCGCTCGTACAAACGTGATGCATCGTAAAAACAGTATCGTGATGTCTTCAGAAATTCAATTTCCTGCAAATATATATACTACGAGATAGTAAGGCTGACGATTACTCACTGAATATCGCTGATGCAGATATCGCATTTTTGAATGTTAATACAAAAGACAAACACTCGTCATTATTTTTGCAGTGACGATATAACACGTTTCTTGGTAACAGTTTTGCTCTTCATTTTAAGAGCTTTGATTTCACACAAAAATCTAGCAACAACTCGACTAATCTTCCATACATAAATATGGGGCAGTGTTCAATCATGTACTCACCTACAGTACTCTGGTGTTACTGAGCGGAAACAGGAAATGCTAAGGTCAACTCTGCCGCGCAACAGCAGAATGTTCACCGAACTCTGCAGGGGCATTTCGCAATGGCTTCAAATGCGCTGTCCGAGATAGCGGACAAGTGAAATCGCGTGATATTTGGCAGGTCATAGTTAACATAATTATCTAACTCGACATACCAATGTTTTATGTAACATGCAACAGTCCCTCATTTACACAACCATACATAAAGGCGGTTATAGTTATAGTTATAGTGCAAGTGTTACATAGACTTGTTGAAGTGATAGAAAAATGTTTAGTTGTTATGCTTTAAAGTAGGCATATATCTGATTTATCAACCAGAAATATTGCACACCAACGGATTATCATATATCATGACTCCGTCGAAGTCAACTATATTTGTGTATGCTATTGCTACATGACTAGTCTGGACACGGATACGTCATGATAAAGCAATGAATGAGTTAGTAAGTTGGGTTTAACGCCGCTTTTAACAGTATTCCAGTTATATCGCGGCGTGTCAGTTTAATGTGGGAGGAAAGCCCGAAGTGATGCAGGTCTCAGACGTTTACCACTTCGGTGAAACCCACGAGCACGGGTATGGTGCTGACAAACCTAGAAACATAATCGGGGCGAACCGGGATTCGAACCCACAATCGAACCCACAATCATAGTGAGAGTGATATGACAAATCGGTAGGGAGAAAAGGTACAGATAATCGATGAGAAAATTGTGAGAATATGAGGGAAAAACCAAATTCAACCCCTCCTGTTCCCACCCGGATTCTATTCAGGGATTCATAATTATTTAAGTGGGGGTAATATTTTTAAAGCGTGTAGTTTTTACTAATTTAACATTTAAAAAAAGGTTACACGTAATGTTGCTCATATAGGAAATAAACGACTCGTGGTCGTTGTTTATCCTACAATAAACAACTCCCACTCGTGGTATGTTTCTTAATTAAATGACCATACACTGATATTACTTCTCATTTGTGTCAGGTAACAAAAGCGACATAAGCCTTTCCATTATTAGAAACCCTTGCCAAAAGTGGAGCCAAATGCACGATTCCGACAACACCAAGGGCATGTGTCATGATTCACAATCAATCAATGAAGACACTGGGTGCCCGCAAAAAGGCGAGCTCATTTCGATCCACTGGTGCCACCCGCCACAAACACCTGCAAAGGCAAGCCAATTGTTCATCCAAAACAGGCACGGAAACACACGGTACACGTCAAAATAGAGAATTGTATCAGACATCATTTTGGTCATTGATACGTCAAACCTGGAAATGCCGTCAACACGTCCAACACAAAGCCCAAGTAAGGACCCGAATCCTTTAAACCCTACCAAACAACCTCCCGAGCACGGCACTTGCCGAAATCCAAAGTTCTGATAATTACATACATTTTCCCCAAACCTAAAGTAATCTAAACTAGTTCACAAGGAAATCGTATTTACCCATATGAATCGTCTTATGACATTTATTGCCGATAAACATAATATGCCTACTTTCTGAAAGTAATGTGTGATAAGAAATGAACCAAACCTAAATTTCGATATGTCGCTCTTACTTAAAACTATTGGGTTAACAAGATGCATGTATTAAAGCGCTGTGCTTTCAGGCTTTGCTATCATTCTAATTTGAAGTACTGACAGAAATTGTGTCCACTCATCTTTCAATATGTTTCAAGGTTTGGTTAATCAAATACACTTTTGAATATATACAACAGCTATAATTACTTTGATTTCATTTGATGATTTGATGATCTCTAAATAAAGGACCTTGCGAATTTCATTCAACTATTAAAAGAGCTGACTCATCCTATATGCATGTATCAAAGGACATTTATACATTTCAGCACATTTTGATGTACAATGAATCATAATTTGGGTCAGGACATTGTATAAATGATGACAATCACTAGAAAACATTATATGAAGTATTTGTTTCAACTAGCTTTACTCCTGATATTTAAAAGCATTAGGTTTGTCTGTCGTACACACCCTGAAACAAATATGTCTAATACAGCCCAGTATTTGACAAACGGAAGAAAGTCTCTTCGCTCCTTTTTTATTATATTTTACAACTATTATTTAACAACTGTTTTTTTCTGTAACATATGTTCATTTCAGAGATTAAATGTTATTCTAACATCAGGTCTGTAGTACGTTCACTCCATCAGTGTTGACATTAAAATGATATTTACATATGTAAATACATTCAGAGGAAATGCTTAGCATCTATCTGTAAGCAACAGTGCAGGACTTGCAAGACTTAATACATATATATGTAGACATATATGTATGGGCATTTGAATTCATATACCTCCTCGTAGAAAGTGATCACAGATGATTGTAGAATGTGCATAAAAAAATAGTATATGTGTGAGTAATCTGGTTAATACCACGTTTAGCCTTTTTCAGCCTGATTGCGATATTGGTTTCCCATAAACAAGACGGACCTTGAAATCATGACTTGAATTTGGACATGGCTCTCTCGTGTGATGTAACACCACATTATCTCCTTGTGAAAAAGAGCTAAGACCACGAATAAAGACCACGAGATGAAACTGATGCGCACGTCTGGATCTGTATTTGCGTAGCATTACTACGTTAAGTAATCAGTATATATGTGTTCTGTGCAAAAGGATATTGTAGGATGGACGCTGACATACAAAAAGCCTCTTCACCAGTGCTAAAAAACAAATTCGAGAAAATGTTGAAACTGATATTTTGAGCAAGCCGCTAGATTAACATAGACACTTTGAATTTATAAAAAAAAGTATTCATTTGTCTTTTGATATATATCGATAGGAACATGGAGAGTCTGTCTGAAGAAATATGGACTTGCATGGGATCTTTTGGATAGTTGTACTCCACGGTTAGACTAACGCCTAATCTCTGAAAATAAATTATTTTGATAAAAACGAGAAACTATATTTATATTTAGAAGGGGCCGCAGTGGGATTGAAATTTCAGGCTGAACCTGTTGAACTTGTTTCATTTGGGGATATAGCATTACAGTAAGGCCTGGGCGGAAGGGAAAATAATATGGTTCAGGGACTGTGAGACAAACTACTTCACGATTTGTATCGCCGT
This sequence comes from Haliotis rufescens, assembly GCF_023055435.1. NCBI lineage: Eukaryota > Metazoa > Mollusca > Gastropoda > Lepetellida > Haliotidae > Haliotis > Haliotis rufescens. The sequence goes on from NW_025964383.1 coordinate 12,166,180, forward strand.
TGTGATGTTAAGAGATAATCAATTTGAGCCATCTGAGACAGCGCCTCGACAACTGTTTGCATCCATCATATACCAGTCACAACTGTTACTAATTCTCACTCCAAACGGAAAATAATACGAAAAATGTCGGGACTGTATATTTTTAATTCTTCTAAATTCCTATTTTGATACATGTTCTAACTTTAAAGAAATGATATGTTCTCATGTTCAAAATGTAATATTGGTATCTGTGATGCTGGTACCATTTTTGTCGCCATTGTGAAGCTTTCTTTTGTGGAGTTATTATGAATATCAAATTCATGTATTGAGAAATGAACTTGTAAAAGAGATCATCCTTGAACCATATGCAGTTGAACCCATTAAATAGGCGTGAATGGATGTATTATCCATCTACTTGGTTGATCCATGTCATCGTATCCCAATTGCGTAGATCGATGTTCTTGATGTCAATAAGTGGATCTGGTCCAGACTCGATTATTTACAGACCGCCGTCAGATAACTGGTATATTGCTGCTTGCGGCGTTTAAACAACAAAAAATCAAACAAAGACTATTATTAACCACTTTCCTTCAATGAGAACTTATTTAAACTTATATTTTCTATATATTTAGTTGTTTTATCCATAAAATAGTTAGATTAATAATTTAAGCATTGCGTTGATTTCTTGTCTGTCATACAATGCACACGTTCAAACCCCTAAACTTTGAATGTTTGATTTTTCACAAATGGTTACGTAAGTGAGTTGCCTCGATCTCTGGTTACCTACTCACAAGAACAGATTAAAATTATTACGTCAACATGTGTCGTTCATACACTTATGACCTTCAATGTCGCGGTCATGTGACAGACCTCTTGTCCAATGGAAAAGCCGTATTTTTCACAAATGGTTACGTAAGTGAGTTGCCTCGATCTCTGGTTACCTACTCACAAGAACAGATTAAAATTATTACGTCAAAATGTGTCGTTCATACACTTATGACCTTCAATGTCGCGGTCATGTGACAGACCTCTTGTCCAATGGAAAAGCCGTATATCGAGGTAACTTCACATTAAAAAAAAATAGTACTGTTATAACCAAATAAAACACAACCCATTATCCGATAGAGGTACATTTGTAACTGTGCCTAGCGGAGAGATATGTTATCTCAATAAACTTAGTAACATGGTTTGGTTTGACTTCTTGGCGCGTGTCTGAATTCCATTAACAGGTCACATATCCTAAAACTAACTTATCAGCAAATCTCGCTGCACTGCGCGCGATAGAGACTTGAGGCATGCCAGAAATACGAAACCTAATGCTCCCTTAAGGAAACCTTGGTCATCACGTGCGTTAGCGGACCAGCGACACCCGATTGGCCGCTAACAGTTGTACAAAGCGGAGCAAAAAGCATCGTTTTCCCGTCCATTTTACGATTGAAAAACTCGCCGTTTTTCCGGACACTTTCTGGAGGCTCACCAAATAATCAATTTTAATGATTTTTTAGTCAGGAATTTTATACGGAAAAACCCGACGTATTGGTGTTTGCAGCGTAATCCTGCAAGAATGTTAATTGATTATATTCTTGGGCACATATATTACCTCCATTGTGTAAGTAACGACATGATTGAGTGTGCCCTACAGCATGTCTGATCACTTGCCTACAGTAGTGTATAGTAGCGTATCTTTACGTCGCCGCGTCCAGTAAATACTGCAGTGATGACGGGATTACCGGGGAAAAGCCATCGACTTGACGTGATGCTATACTGGTATGAGACTGAGAACCATCATCTTCATATTACTAAACTCCTGCAGAATATATCAACTCTTACAACGCCTTTATCGTGCAGGTACTGAAAGACTTCTCAAACAAGAGTGAGTTATGCTCCAGATATAGCTCGTGCCTAAAACAATATTGGTAAAAAAGACGGATTAAAACCTTTCCATAATGACAAGGTGTACATTGCTGTGTCACTCGGGAAAATGTCACACAAGAGACAATAAACGCAATAGGAACTACAAAGAAGCAAGAGTGAGTAAGTGAGTGAGTTGGGTTTAACGCCGCTTTTAACAGTGTTCCAGTTATATCACGGCGTGTCAGCCTAATGTGGGAGGAAAGCCCGAAGTGATGCAGGTCTAAGACGTTTACCACTTCGGTGAAACCCACGAGCACGGGCATGGTGCTGACAAACCTAGAAACATAATTGGGGCGAGCCGGGATTCGAACCCACAATCATAGGTTTCTGGGGAGCCCAAGGGACCCAACTCTGCACAGCGAATCGCGGCGCCTTAGACGACTGGGCCACCCGTTCCCCACCAAAGAAGCAAGACGTGAATTCCGTCAACAACATCACAGATCAAAACATTGCTCTCTTGGCCATACAATCTATGAAATATTAAAAGCTGCTAGAGTGGACATTAACGATTCTACCATGACATTGAAGAATGCTTGATTTTGATCCTTTTAAATATCTCAAGCCATTTCACACAAAAAACGTGCGCATGAATACATCGATAGCCTACATATCGACTCATACAAAATGGTACCCGATCGATCACCTTTAGGAAGTGTAAAACGTATCAACATTTCTTCTATTACACGCTTGGTCTCAAATACAAACCAAGTCTCTCATACATGCTGGGTCAACGGCTATCGCGAAATAAATAGTCGGCCTGGCGTTGAATAGAGGAAATACGGTAGTTTAACATCTGATGTTTTTGGCGATGATATGATGTTCTAGGCCATAATCCTGACTGATTCGATGATGAGATTACAAGACTTTGCTAAGGCATATCTTTTGCATACAAATGAAATGTTTAGCAAACTGCTAGGGACATTTTCAAAGCAGACTCAGAACAGCCAATTTCGTCATTGAAGAAGCATAGATTACATCGGATTATTTTAGGATAATGCGTTTGCAGAAGTAGATGCTGCACCATTGCAAGAAAAAACACATGGACCTTTGGATGTGAGGCCACAGGTTTATATACCGAAAAGTACAAGGACTGGAGAACACTCCTGGGCTGGGAAACGCTAAACAGAGCTGACTGTCAACCCGAAGGTGCCCGGACAGAGCAGCAAACGCGGCTCCGAGGGTAATCCATACGGAGCCAAATGATTGGACCCCACCCCCCCACCCCAAGGGGAAAGCGCATAGGGGTCTGATGTAGGCTCTACAACCACCATTATACAATAGGGCCTAGAGGGTATGCCTCAAAGACCCCCAAAACACCAAAATCACCACTCCCAGCCCAAAAGTGTTCAACGACGCGTACAAACCAGTTGTCGTGCGATGTAATGTGTAGGGTGTGCCAGTCCAGGATCTTCTCACCTGAGGAAATGTTATACAGATATATATGTTTGAAATGAGAAGTAATGGGTGGGATGGGAGGGGAAAAGCGTGTTACTGGTGTTGTGTGAATGAAAAGAGGATGTAGCAACTAAATTCAGCTGCAACATGGATTACTTCCCTTTGTTTAGTGCATGTGAAGAACAAAGACTGAATAGTACATTAATAAGGTGCCTTGCACTATTAAACCAGGACGAGTAGCGTCCCTTTGACCGTGGAACACAAAAGCAGGGGAAGAAAGTCCCTTGAATTAGAATAATGTAAGATTACCAAAATAAGCATTTTATTGATTAGTAATAAACTTAAATTTATGTTTCGGACATGCTTGATACACCTCTAAGCGATCCTTTTACATTTGTGGTACTGTTATATCAATGAAAATTGGAAATTCCCAGGCCTTACGAGCCCTTTAAATATACTAGTAGATGATTATCTTGCCATTTAGCCACAATGTTCAATGCTTTAAATAAGTATGAATTCATACCAGCTTCTTATCAGATAAGAGTTTACTAGTTTACAAGGGGGCCCGTGAAGATCCAGGGTAAAATAGGTCTTCAGCAACCCATACTTGCCGTAAAAGGTGACTATGCTTGTCGTAAAAGGCGACTAACGGGATTGGCTTGTCAGGCTTGCTGACTTGGTTGATGCATGTCATCGTATCCCGATTGCGTGGATCGACGCGCATGTTTTCAATTACTTGATTGTCTGATCCAGACACGATTATTTACAGTCCGCCGTCATATAGCTGGACTATTGTTGAGTGCGGCGTTAAACAACAAACAAACAAAACAAACAAAATGTTTACAAGGGCCATGGTAAGAACATGTTTGACCTAAATAATTTCAGAGGAATTACGTTAACATCTATTCTCAGTAGGCTTTTTAAACTCCTCCTGCTTCTGAGAATTGAAATGCGGGTAAATAGAAAGTGTGTTTTCTCACATATATTACAATTTGTATTCCACAGGAGTGCAGCGGCCAGCTTAAGCCCACTTGAAACATCAAAGCTATACATAAGGAAATCAGTTGCATTTTGTTGTTCTCTAGATAAGGCAAAGGAATTTGATAGAGTATGACTCGATGACTTATTCTTAAAGTTTTATGACATAGGTCACTGGTAAGACACATGGAATATGTTGCGTAATGACTATTCGTCCATGTCATTTCATGTAACATGTTCAGGTGTATTTTCTATTTATCGAGGTGTCGGCCAGAAACGTGTTATCTGCCTGGCTTTTTACATTACACGTCAATGACCTCATTTGTCAGCTTGTTTGTTTTGGTTACGGCCTGCGCTTATCATTGGATCGATAACAATCCGAGTCAACTGCAAGCAGACGAGACAACCATTGTGATTGCTTCCCATCACAATATCTATACTCACACGCAAAAGAAACGCAAGTGGTTTTAAGCAAATAGGTAACAAACACGGAACCATAAATTGATACGAGTTTTAGCATGTAGAGAAGCCTGAAGGTGTAAATATTGTTGGTGGTCCTAGGGTCACCACACCTCGACAAGATCGGCAGATTATCCGTCAACACCAGCAACACCCATTCCTAACTGCAAGTGAAAGTGGTCGACAGACCATAGGAAGACATAATCGACACATTAGCCGGGACACTGTGATCCGATGTCTCCTTTCCAACAACAACCAAGCACGCCGTCCTGTTCTGCAACCACGGCATCGACAAGCACGACTTCAGTGGGCACATGGTCATCACAATTGGCGTCATCGTGAGTGGAGGCGTGCAATCTTCTCTGATGAAAGTCGCTTTTGTGTCCCCCATGCAGACGGAAGAGTCAGAATGTGGCGGCGTTCGCTGACAGAAACGTTGTGGAAAGGGATCCATAGGGTGGATCTAGCGTCATGATATTGGCAGGGGTTGGACTTAATGCGAAACTTGGACCCATGTGCTTTCTGAATGTTGGTCAAGGTCGGGGACACGGCGTCACTGCTCAGCGGTATATCGACCAAGTGATCAGACCCCACGTTGTCCCCTTTTTGGCACAACATCAACAACACATTTTCCAGCAGGACAACGCTCGTCCCCATGTTGCCAGAGCTACCATGACCTTACTGCAACAACACAACATCGTGTTCTACCGTGGCCAGCCTTCAGCCCTGATCTGAACCCCATCGAACACTTGTGGGATGAGGTTAAAAGGCGTCTGCACAATGCGCGCCCAGTTCCTACAACTGCTGATGAATTACGCACAGCTGCTCTGGGTGTGTGCAGGAGGATCCCTAGGGCCTTCACAAATCGTCTGATCCACTCAATGTACAGGAAATGTGTGGCAGTGATCAATGTTAATATTGGTCACACCAGGTATTGACTGGCACTTTGGGTATTGACCCGAAACTGTGTAAGCCCTTAACATTTGTCATCTGCCTTTTAATCCATTAAACTGTCTTCAGTCAGCTTTTTGTCAATCTTGCCCTATTAGTATTTCTTGTCTTGACTGTTGAAAATAAATAACATGTATACTGCATACTCGACTTGCGTTTCTTTTGCGCGTGAGTATATATATATATATATATTACTCACAATTACGAATGTTTATGGCACCGTGTTTGTTATATAAACACAGAACTATCATAGAATTTTCGCAATGTAAATACTATGCACTGGGCCTTTTAGGTTTCTGGTAGAATGAAAGATTGGATCGTCACACACATTCTGTGGCATATGTTGAAGTATGCATTAGCAACAATATTTCAAACCTGGAACAGTCGAATGTGAAAACCTGTAAATCATAGAAATGGTTTCTATTTTGGTGGGTTGAACCCAATAGCAGCTTTTCGAATACTGCAGAGAGTTGGTTGCTATGTACCTTAAATGGATGCAATATATGCGCGCGAGGTACTTGAAGAAAGTATGAATTGCTCGAAATACCACAGTGCTACTTCAGTAAAAACGAACAGAGCTCACATGAAGACAAGTTGTATAACACAGTCGTGAATTCCGCAAACAGCATCACAGATCAAAACATTGCTCTCTTGTTGATGAAATATTGAAAGCCTCTGAAGTGGACATTACGAACGGACAAGGGATAACGGGATGACACGTGTCAAAACTATGTAAATCATAGCAATGGTGTGTATTTGAACCCAATAGAAAGAGACACACACCAGGAATCATGTCGCGTGTCATTCTTAAACCCCTCTCACCAGGTCACATGTCTAATGGGAAATAATGTACTTGGATTGATAGGTAAACTCTGCAGTCTCAGTCTGGGGTTAACTAACTGCTATAACAGTTGCATCATAAGACCGATTTGGGCATGAATAGCATGTAATGTATCCCAATCCGTAGTGGTATGAACGGATGTGCAAGACTGTTCTTTGTAAGTTGGCATTAATTGCACCCCACACAATGACAACTCCACCTCCAAAAATATCATGTACAATAATGCAGTTTCGAGCAAAACGTTCATGGTTCCGTCTGTATACACGGATGCGGCCATCTTGGAAATTGACGTTGAAGCTTGATTCATCTGAAAATCTCTCCATTGCCTTGGAGCAAGATGAGCACGTGCCGCTGCCCAACGCTGTCGTGCAAGATGGTGTGCGTGAGTCAAGATCTGGCCACGATAGGGTAGACGGCACCGGATGTTTCGTGCAGCAAGGCGACGTCGGACTGTGCGATCACTGATTGGTCGTCCCGTTGTTCCCCATCATGCCAATGGCAGTCCGTCGTGCTGTTCTGAAGGTGACTCACGATGATAAGTTGATCCTGCCTCCGTGACGTCACAGGCGGCGTTCCTGGAAGAGGGCGGTCGGCAACACTACCAGTTGTCCTGTGACGATGCTGCATTCGGACAACAGTTGATCGATGGGCAATGAAGTGCGCAGCAACGTCTCTCTGCGTCTGACCAGCTCCCAACATTCCTATGGCTGGGTTCCTTGGTTCCATGGCCTCTTGAATATACATGATACCCTGCCCTCGCTGTGTTTTTTATAGGGCCAAAGTCCACATTTTGCACGTGCATCAGGACTTTTTTCTGATCTTCCTGATTTCCCACATTTCACCTTCATGGTTGCGTTTTAGTCGTCAAGCCACTGCGTTCATGGCAGTTGAGATTCAAACTCAAACATTTTAAGTTCGACATTGTTCTGTATACCCCTTTACTTCATGTCAGTTGTAAGACACACAGACACAGATAACGCCCACTTTCAGCACGATAATGGGTGTGCGTTTTGATGCCTCTCAGTACTTTCTACATACTTGTTCCACTTAACCAATCAAGGGCGATTTAAATGACAACAACCATCTCTGGAGTAGAACAGACACTTATCAAAAGGGAGAGTATTTGTGGATCTTACCGATTTAATCATATTGTTACGAGTTGATTCCCAAGCTGAGACGCGAAGATTAATACAGAATAAGATACATCCACTGTGAAATCAGTTAATAACAACACAGAAGCAATGGACAATTAACAAATTTGATTGAAACACACAAAAATAGGTTCACACCTCTGCATGTGTTTGTGGTGGATGGCCCCGGTGGTGCGTGGTGCGCTTGCCGTTCTGCGAGCACCTAGTGTCATCACTATTGGATACTGATTTATGGAGACATACTCATGATGCGGTCAGAATCTTGCAGTCGACTCTGCCTTTGACAGGGATTTCTTATGATAATGGAAAGGGTTTCTTTTGCTAATTGCTAAACATGAGAGATGATGTCAGTGTCTGGTCAGGTAACCTCAATTATATGCCAATGTTCCATGGCTTTGTCATGGCGTAAACGACCATACATGTAGCATACAGAAATATCTTCGACGTATGTTATTGTAGTAGTATTATGGGGCGGTCGGATAGCCCAATGGTTAAAGCGTTCGCTCGTCACGCCGAAGACCCGGGTTCGATTCCCGACATGGGTACAATATGTCAAGCCCATTTCTGCTGTTCCCCGCCGTGATATTGCTGAAATATTGCTAAAGGCGGCGTAAAACCATACTCACTCACTCACTAGTAGTATTATGTATCTGATTAGTGGTGTACACTATTTCTTGGAGATAAACCTATTATAATGACAAAGGCGTAGGCAATGATAAGACGAGGCCAGTTTCGAAAATATGATTGCAGTTCTGTGAACAGCAATTATTATGGGGATAAAGGCACAAGAAAAACGGCACGAAAAATAACCCTGGATTGTATGGAAAAGTCCCATGTCGGACGTTTACAAATTACATACATACGTACATAGCGTAATTAATACGAAATAAGTTAATTACGATACTTAAGAAAAGGCTAAGAAATGGGGCCCAAATAACAGTTCACATAAGGCTACTATATGGAGTTTAATAATTTTAACTGTGTGGTTCTCTATTTTTGGAAACTTCTCTTAGCATGACCAGCCTTTTGTGTTTACGTTTATGCAGTATCTGTACAAGAGTTGATAAGGCATGCAAAGACTTAAATATCCTGTCCATTAATATGTTGTGGGAGTGTCACTTGACATAATACCGTTTTGATTCTTTTCATTGAGCGTCTGCATTTTGATGACAACAGATAACAGCGTTTGCGAACAGTAGATTGATCTATCTCGTTGTGGTAACCTCATTTATATTTGACACAATCTAACAGCATGTATAGTTTCGCGTGTTTGTTGTTAAACACCGCATTTAGCAATATTCCAGCTATATGAAGGCGGTCTACAAATGTAAATGATCGAGTCTGGACCAGAGAATCCAGTGATTATCATCTTGTGCATCGATCTAGGCAATTGGGATACGATGACATGCACCTACAAAGTAAGCATCTCACGACAAGCATCGTCGCCTCTTACGGCAAGCATTGGTTGCTGAAAACCTGTTCTACCCCGGATCTTCAAGGTTCATATATTATGTAAAACAATGAACATTATTATAGAGTGATTATGATATGGCATTATCCGGAGTGATGATAAATTGTGTTCCATTTATTTGTTTTTTACATTAATACAGAAACAAAATATCTCATGGGTTCGGAAATGTAACTTACCTGATCATTTATATAGCCCGAGTCTATTGTCCACACCAGAATCTGTGACACGCTTGTTAGCATCAACAGCAGAGTCGATCAACTTTCATCACGATGGAGGTCGCCTCTGCAGACGCTGTACAGCCGATGAGAGCTGTGTACATGATCACCCCAACTGCCTGTGTGACCTCATCATGTACACTCTCATAATGATGACGCAATTTCTCAAGCTTCTTCGTCTTCAAATCTGCATCTACATCCTGGTTGGTTTTGTCATCTATGATCACATGCAGACGTCTTGATATAATGGAAAATTATCTAACAAGAACAACACTACGTCACAATAAGGCCACTTGAAGCAATGATGGAAATCCAGGTGTAGATAAAAGCAAGAACCAGTCCTGCTGTTGTTCCAGATTCAAATGGGAATATTCTTATAGAATCGCTCCCAGATAATGTTCTGTCTCTGAGATTCGAATACATATTTATGAGCAGGCTGTGTTGATCTTCTGGACAATATGAGACAGGCGTTTTGGTAGAAGGAAGCTCACTACCACACCAAGTACAAACATCGATACAAACTGAATGAAAAAGCAATGTACCACTAGGTTTGCTTAAGTGAAACAACCGTTTTGTGTAAACAATAGTAACGTCTTTATGACACACACGCAATGAGCTGCAAGATATATGAAAGTGTCAATGCTGGACATACTGAATGAAAAGGCAACTCACCAAAACGTTTCTTTGAATGAAACGATCGGTGTAGTAATGTTTTTTATGGCCCAATACAGTGAGCTTCAAGATATGCAATGGTGTCAATGCTGGATATTACATTCAAGTTTTCCCCTTAATGACAGAGTAATGACCACTGGAATCAAAGTACATCCCTCACTGTAAATCTTACTGAAATTTCCACATATCCAAACGGCTTCATGTCGATGGTTGGTTGGTTGGTTTGTTGTTTAACGCCGCACTCAGCATTATTCAAGCTTAATGACGGCGGTCTGTAAATAATCGAGTCTGGACCAGACAATCCAGTGATTAATATCATGAGCATCGATCCACGCAATTGGGATCGATGGCATGCATCAACCATCAGTCAAGTCCACGAGCCTGACCCGATAGTCGCACGACAAGCATAGTCGTCTTTTACGGCAAGCATGGGTTGCTGAAGACCTTATACTACACGGGTCTCATGTCGATGGAATTGCCACCCTGCTCTTCACCGTTTGTATGTACATGTATTGTGTTTAGAGGCATTACCAGAGGCACAATTTCTGTACCATTAAACCTTCTTCTCGTTGAAGTATTTCTCGTGTTTGGGCACCTTGTTAACAAGAGTGAGTGAGTGTGTGAGTATGGTTTTACGCCGCTTTTAGCAATATTCCAGCAATATCACTGCGTGGGACACCAGAAATGGGCTTCACACATTGTACCCATGTCGGGAATCGAACCCGGGCCTTCGGCGTTTGTTAACAAGTATAGATTTGTTTGTAAGCCCAGTACTAGGTACAGACATAAACTACTGAGGTACGTTGAGGCGTAATTAAACATCAGCACTGGTTTGCAAGATTGGTGTTTTATCTGTGCGTGATATCGGATCAGATCAGTATCTAATCGCTCTCAATATACTTATGATGTTCTAAGTAATAGAATAACAATACAACAAAGTGAGTCCATGTTTTAATGTGTTCATATCATGAAAAGCCGCGCCCAACAATATACTCAACAGGCAATAATTTAATGGACCAATCGATCATGGTCTACAGAACGCTTGTGCTATGGGTCTATTTACAAAGACTTTTTAGAATCCTGCTTTATGTTTGGCCAGTAAGTGGTATCGATCAACTGTAGCATGACGGTGGCACCCGTCACAAACAAATTAAACACATAGACACATCTACGTTTTTATTCAGCCAATGTCGAGAAAATTGCATATTTCCACAACTTAAAAGTGTTAAGCAATGGTTCTAAAACCCTTCTGAAACTCAGAATTTACGTAAAGTCATATTAACAGGTGCTCTACACATTGTATAATGACGTTAAAAGGCAATAGTTTAATGGACCAACAGATCATGGTCTACAGAACGCTTGCGTTATGGGTCTATTTTACAAAGGGTTTTTATAATCCTGCTATGTTTGGCCAGCCAGTGGTATCAACCAACTGTAGCATGACGTTGGCACCCGTCACAAACAAATGCAAAGATAGACAAGCACATGTTCACATGGAAAATGTACCCACAGAAACATATGGTACAAGTCAAGTAGGAAATTGAATCTTTTTATGACAAAATCAGAAGGACCTTGGTCCTTCTCCTTACCTTGTGAGGCAAGGAACCCCTTTTTGCCTGAGGAATGATATATGCATGTGTAGAAATACAACACAGTATCTGTCGTTTCCTTCATATGCCTCTACACTGCTTAAAGTTTTGTATACAAAGACATCTATACATTGTCAACGTTTAAATACTGGTGCATTGTGATGATCACCCTCTTTCTTTGTATCAAATGGTTTTGCTTGGTTAACCTCATATAATGTTTGGCTGACTGTGATACTGATTTTATGGACATGTCACATTTCTACTAATAAACGATTTGTTTTGTTATAATAAATGCTACGTAAACACTAAACAAACGTCTACCACCAAATATTTCCTGTAATACATTATCAACACAACCCAGGAAATAGATAAATTGAAAGTGCAACATTGACCTGTAGATGAAGATTAGTTTCTCTCCGCTTTATCAAACAAAACCACACACGTCTTGAAAAGCTGTTACATTGTAGCAGGGGCAGTTTGTGTCGGATGATGAAGGATTAATCTGAAGCACCAGCACGGCATATGAGAGTATTGTTCCAAAAACCTGAAATATTACAAACTGATATGTGGAAGGCTTTATACTTTCAAAACTCCAAATTCGTAAAAATCTCAATGTATCAACATACTATTTTTCCAGTCATCATAAAGTAGTGAAGTCTCGAGTACAAAAGGGTCTGAACTGTTCTCACCGTCAATGTAGATGTCCTGTCTATGGTGAAGATGCCGAACATGGTGACCCCAATAGGTGCACCAGTAACTCGTGCGAGGAACAGATGTATCTGGAAAACAACAACATTCACAGCATTTAAAAAATGCATGTTTGAATACCCGAATCGGAAGTAATGGTATACAGATATGCCTAAATGTTTTCATTAACACCTGTTGCTGGTACCGATCAGTAGTGTGTTAGTGTGTGTGTGTTAGTGTGTGTTTTGTGTTAGTGTGTGTTAGTGGGTGTTTTGTGTGTTAGTGTGTTAGTGTGTGTGTGTGTGTGTTTTGTGTGTGTATTTTTGTTAGACCGGTAAATACTGCCAAAATGTAACATCATTTGGATTGGACTATGCATAGACTCGTTCGTCCGGCCAAAATGTAACCCCGGCATTTGAGGCGAGTTCGGCAAGGGTTGAAACTGGTCTGTTAAATTATAGCCGTGTTTGTAACTGGGCATGCCTTGTTTCCACAGCCGTCAATAGTAGTGTCACACCGGACAAAGTCAGGGCTCGTTATCGCTTAACAAGACTAAAACAAAAAACAAAAGATGGAATAGAAATCTAGTGCTTTTAAAAGTTAATTACATTTATCATTTTTCTAGTTTTAAAATACTTCATGCACACAAATTGATTAAAACTCACGGTTCTGAAGCTATTTTCTTTCATATCAGTGACATCAAATTTTAGCAGAATGTCCCTTGCAGAGTGGGCCTGAAAGAGATCGTGGGCTGCACAGATAATGCAAACATCATTTTAATAAAGTCACTTTTTATCTGCAAGTTGTTTTTTCAGTCTTATTCACAGTGCCCCAGTTGTTTTAACATAAAATGAATCAGGAAAGAGGAACACATGACTAACAGAGAAAATGGTAGCACGAGTTCCTGTGTTAAGTGACCAGGTAAAAAAATCGGGAAAAGTTAAGGAACCCTGGTCAGTGATAGTCCAAGGATGGGTGACCATGATTGTCAGCTTCATTCATGATAGTTTCTAGGGCTTCAGATCGGTTGTAGCTCACATTGAAGCACATGCGTCTCCTGAGGCAACTGACTATGTTCGACATATGCCTCCGAGGGCCGAGCAGTGGAAGTGTACCTGGTAGGATGAGATGGTAATGTGAGCTTCACAGGTAGCTTGGGTTTTATGTTCTCCAGAGAGCGGATAATGGAAACCATGTGCACATTGTTTCATTTATCAGTGATAATGGTTTAGTTAGCTACATGATAATTTACGATACAGTTTTGCCAAATTACTATTTATGGTTAGCATATGGTTTTGAGTTGGTATCGAAGTTAAAGTTGACTGTTTTTTCATCACATGCCAATGATGAATAGAGTAGAATGTACTGTTGTGGCCACAGGCGAGGCTCATTATACTGAATCCCAGCTGTCAGTCATTGTTTTATCACTGTAATGTCGAGCGTCTTGCACAAGACGCGACCGTCCATTCAATGGGAAGACGCTCTATTCTAAGACCACGAAGGTGGTCAATCAGAGTATAACAATGTTAAGTGTTTTTCCTCACATTGCTGTAAGGTTTAACAATGTTGGTGTATTTGTGTTCTAAATGGAGAAACCTTTAAGGTGGAAATGATACAGAGATTTCACCATGATTGTTTTACTGATATCGGAAAATGTCACCCTCGTCTCTTAATCAGTATTTGCCTCGATCAGAAATCATATATGCCTTCCAATCCACTGTTATTGATTTCAGTACACAATTGTATGTTTTCATCGTCACGATATGGCTGAAATATTGCTGATGTGACATTAAACTTTAACTCACTCATTCACTCACTCACATGTTTACATTATCCAATGAACATGTGTAAGCAGATTGACACATGTTTTACCCATAACAAGAAGAGTAATACTAATACGAATTTTACTCTCCTTGTCTCCTTGCTTCTAGTATTCTTCAAAAGGTAGGTTTGAACCTCCATAAGGTATGACTCACAGCGTATTTATGAAAATTAGTTCTCAAATACTGTTGAAAACATGAAACAGCAACTACTGGTGTGTAAAAATTAAAAAAACATGGACACATTTACTTTTTTTCATTCAGCCAATGTCGAGAGAAATGCTAATTTCCACAACTTAAAAGCAATGCTTCTAAAACCCTTCTGAAAGCCAGAATTTACAAGTCATATTAACAGGTACTATACACATTGTATGGTGACGTTAAAAGCTAAACTGGATGTATGGTCAACAGTAAATAATGCCAAAAATGAAAGAAACTTTAGAAAAGTTGCGAACAACAGTGGCATTAAATGTTGTCTGCACAAAGACTGAGGACTTTTGGTTTTAACAAAATATTATGTGATTCTAAGATAAAGCAAAAATGTCCACTTTCAGCAGTCCTAGTTTGGAAATCTCTGAAAAGATTTCATTGTCAGAGCAAATATGCATTATCAAAACAAAAATGTATGAAACATTGTCAAAATGAAAAACATCAGCAAGGAACGGTCAGATTATCATCTAAGCATACAATAAAAGTCAATAAAATGTAAACAACACTGGCTATAGTGAATGTCTGGTTTGAAACACTTAAAAAATGTGGGTGTCATTGTTTATGGGAACAAGAGGTTTCAGCTTTATTGCTTCTGTTTCTCAGCTAGAATGTTATGACAGAGTACATTTATGAACAGCAGACTATGTATAAGTTCCTGGTTTCCCTGACACATTTAATTGCCCAGACTGCACCCATTACATTATTTCTACAAAAAGAGCGTCTGCATTAGATTGTCAGATGTATCTCACCTTATCACTCAGATAGCATCCGGTTATAGTGTAAGTGAGAATCTGTGACACACTAACTACCATCAATATTAGAATCGTGCCACTTTCCGCAGGATCTAGTTCACCTCTGCCGATACAGTACAGGGTGAAGCAGAACACCAGAATGCCGAAAAAGAAGCCGATGAGAGCTGTGTACTTGATGACTCCATCAGCCTGTGAGACCACAGCATACACTCTCTCATACTGTTGACGTAATCCCTCAAGCTTCTTCGACTTCGAGTCAGTATCTAAATCCTGGTGAGATTTGTCTTCTAGGATAACCGATAGACATGATGTTATGCCGGAGAACTCTCTCCCAAGAATAACACATACCATAAACATCAAACTTGCCGTGAAGACAACTCCTATCATAGCCATTATAGAGATGCAGGTGTAGATGACAGCAAGGAATCCGCCCTCTGGGGTGCCAATTTCAAATGGGTAGAGTCTGATGGAATCACTGAAAGCTAGTGTTGTATCTGTGACAGTCCGATACATACTTCTGTGAGCATATATGATGATCGATGTTCCGCTTAGTAACATGAAAGTGAGAATTATCAACATCAATAACATGGCAGTACGACATGCATCAGAGCACACAGTGTTTATCTCCTGAAAAATCAGAGGCAGGCGTTTCGGTAGAAGAAAGCCCATAACAAGACCAAAAATAAACATCCAAAAATATTGAATGAAAAAGCAAAGTACTAGTAACTTTCCTTCAGAGAAACCATCAGTTTGTGTTACTAGTAGCAGCGTCTTTATGCTCCAGACACAGAAAGCTGTCAGATAAATGAACATATCAAAGCTGGATATGAAGTTCAAGAGTTTCATTTTCCCTAGCTTCCATTTGAGCACAGTATGATGACCACGGGGATCAAAGTACATTCCTGCAAGTCTTGCTAAAATCTCAACGTAACCAAACGACTTTATGACCATGGAATTGCCACCCTCATCTTCACTGTTCGCTGGTACGTGTATTGTGCTTAGAGGCATAATGCAACTGGAAGCACACGTCCTGTAGTGTTAAACCTTCTCTATTGCTCGAGTACTTGTACCAATTTTAACACTTTGTCAGGAAGGATAAATTTACCAGGACGACCACATAAACACACAGGAAGTGATGTAGAGACTGTACAGCTTATGAACACCAGTAGCAATACAGAAAATATGGGTTGGTGTTTCATGTGTGGGTGAAACTGGATTTGATCAACCAATATTGATCCCTGTATTCACTAATGGCATGTTTTTAGTGATGGAATTGCAATCCAGCACAGTAATAGCAATGTCAGACACTGTACATTCAAATGTTTACTTTTCACATGGCACTCATGCCTAATGGGTGCGCAAAGCTGGTATGTATTTCAGTATACAAAGCATTGAAAATGCACACCCGCTGATACACATTAGATTGCTATGAGGATCAGTTCCATAAAACCAAGCTTTCGCAATATCTTGCTCATAAATGAATGTAGTCTGCAATGGTATGTTTCTAAATGCAGCTTTGTCTGTAAAAGGGAAAATACACATAGAAAAAGTTGATTAGCAGCTTGTAATGTAGTTATGGATGTTTGTATGTAGCCATGACTTAACTAGTGCTAACATAATGGAATAAGCAGAATATAAACAGGGACTTGGTGGAGAAGGCAATTATCCCGCTCTGTGGCTTGTATCAAATGTAAAGTCATTAGTATGATCACATAAAATAATGTTTAGGAGGATAACTGAGATGTTTCCTTCTGTCGTCATAAGTGTTTGTGATTATTGTTGTACTGAGGATTTCATGAACTGCAGATGTAATTCTTTCCTTTGTAAAACACATTAGCCGACTTGCGGGAACCTGTCTGAAACTTTCCTGGCCTAACATAGCCGAATGACTAAACCGGAAGCTACCTTGACCATTCCTTATAGCTGTGTAAGTAACTGTACTGTCAATTATTACTGTTGTTAGTAATTGAGTAATCATCTGCCAAGGTTACAGCCTGTTGCAACTGATGTACTTTCCGCCCTTTCAAGTCCTGATCTAAGTATTGGCACACTGCTTGAAATCTTCCAATAAAATCATCGTCCTCAACTTATCACAATCATGGTCAACATCCTTTCACAAACATTCTTTATCAAACACCCTCTTTTCCCCACCAAACTCATAGCCCCTTTTCATTATCTGCCTAGATATGTGCCTATATGACGAACTCTACGCCCAAAATGGCCTTTTTCACTGGTAGTGTTTATGTTGTTGCTATTTTATTTAATCAATATGTAGGAATTATTTGTAAAGCCATTAAGTCAACGTAAGCATTCTTGACATAGTTTAGTAGCAAACACATAGCACAATAACTGGCTATCTGGGTTGCAAAGCGTTGCCTCTGACCATCAATATTATTTATACCTTAGAAACAGAAACAGCTGAACCTGAGCACACCTTATTTGGGCTCTTTCTTTCTTTTGCATTGTTCAGGTAGTCAGGCACTTGCAAAATATGAAAGAAAGCTTATCGGTTCAATTTTATGCAAGCTGATGGTTGTCATGTGGGTCAGGCACATGTGGCATAATAGTTTATATGCCAGGCCATCAACTTAAGATGAGTCTCTGAAAACAAAATAATACACAAAATCTCATTTAAATATGATCAAAGAGTTTGCTTGACCTAACGAGTCAATGGTGGCTGTACCAAACAATGTTTTGGGAAGGGACCCTACAAAACCGAGAACTGTTCTTTTGGAGTGACTTCATAAGGGGACCTGAGGTTCAGGGATGAGTTTAATAATTTGGTGCCTAGTTTCATTGAGCTGTGAAACAACTGTTTTTTATTACGTTAAGGTGCTTTTGGATTTGGTGCGGCAAAGCACAAGTTCCATTGCCTTGATGGCATCCCCTCATGGTGGGAATGGACCCAGTATTCAGTTGAAAAAAGTAATTGTGTGGTTACTTAAAGCCTAGTCCATAGATGAGTCTCTGAACGGGGCTGGTGGTTAGTTTGGGGACGTAGTGTCGGCCACTTCAAGGGTTGCAGGGGGTACAAAAGAAGAGGAAGACACAACTAAAACTGATTTGTCTTTGGTGTTGACAGTGCATGGCACTACTTGAGCATGCATTCTTTTTGTTGGCAATGGAGCTGATGGGATGTCATCTGTGACAGGCGTGGTCTTCAGCTCCGAGTATTTAGTGCGGGATAAAGCATCTACATTTGTGTTTGATTTCTCTAGCCTGTGTAATATGTCATAATCATAGCCTTGCAGTATAATGTACATTCGCCCTACGTGACCTGTTTCTTCTTTGATGATTTTGAGCCAAATAAGAACAGCAGTGTAAATTTTGAATTTGTTCCCAGCCAACTAAACTCTAAATGTTTTGCTCCCTCCTACTACCACCAAACATTCTAGTTGGGTAACCCCCGGCCCCAATTCTTTTCTGATGAGTGAAGTGACATTCCCGCTTAACAAATGACATGTTCCTTTCCATCTGAACCCTGTTGCCCTATAATTTAACAAAGAAATGTGGTAGAAGCATCTGTTGTGAGAATGAAGGGTTTTGTAGGATCTGGATAGGCAAGGATTAGAGATGTTGTCAGGATAGAGAAATATTTGTCTGTCCAAGAAAATTTAACATCTTTCATGAGAATGTCATAGAATGGTGATGCTATTCCTGAGAAGGTGATAACAAATTTCCTATAGTAACTGCAAAGACCAAAGAACTGACGAACATCATGAACATTCTTTGGCAGAGGAATTTGGGTGACTGATTCAATGCCAGTTTTTGTGAAAATATGCACAAGATATTGGACTTGTTTTGCTGGAAATGTACATTTGTTGGGTTTCAAAGTCAAACCTGCTTGCTTTAACTTTTGAAAAACACATTTTAGATGACAATGGTATTATCTACATAAATAAGAATTAGGTTCCATTTGAACACACCGTCTTGAGTAAAAAAAGCAGATTTGTGTTTGGTTTCTGGATGTAGAGGAATTATCAAAAACACCATAATAACTGGTGAGTGCCCATCAGAAGAACTACATGTATGTTGAATGATTTTGGAATCTAACATTTCTTTAATTTGTTTCAAGTACTCTTTTCTAATTTTATCACTCTTGATAAAATGGGTGCCTAACGGTTCTGGCATTACCTGTCTCTATCCTATGCTTGTGAAGATATGTTTAACTTAGTACAATTGTGAGCAAATGCAGAATGTTGAGAATGATCTAAAGAAAGAAGTTCTTGTTTTGGGAAAGAAGACAGATCTCAGTCAGAAAGGTCAAAGAATAGTTGGTAGGGAGGAGTGTGTTTGCGATGACTTGGAAGGGATTGTGAATGTGTAGGGTGTGGATCCTGACCTAGTCTGGCCACATGTGACTGATGCAGCTTTGACCCGGGAGTGACGTGGGCGCGATGTGACATGGGATGGTCTGTGTTCTGGTTCAGGTGAATCTGGTAACAGTGAGATGCTTGATGGGTCAACCTCATAAGCTACAGCTACCACTCTTTTGGTATTTAGATAAACAGGGGATTTATAAGGGTTGAACAGGCGCATATGAACACCTTTCTTGGACTTTGCCACGAAACATTTGCCACTCTGCAGCTTACCTCTTGAAAATTCAGGAACCAGTTCTAAGAGGAAAATGGAACCTTGCCTATAGCGAGAGAATGTCTGCCTGCCAAGAAGGTGGAATTGTGATGGGTTTCTTTGCCATAAATAGCCTGCACTTGATTCTTCTAGGGAAACAGTGATTAGCCCGTTTTGGATAATGAAGCTAAGGAGACAGTAGCTTTATACTCAATAAGGAAGTTCATACCTGATATCAAAGAATGGCGAAGATATTGAAAAACAGAATGACAGAAGGATATGAAGGTTCCCTTTTCTGATATCCAAAGAAATAGCACCCAACACCTTGTGAAATTCACCACCTACACTTACGATTTCATGAAGGTCAGATTCTGGTAGGTGACCTAACGTGAATCCTACTTTTTGAAGGTAGCCCATGCTGACAATGGAGACAGAGGCACCTGTGTCAACTAGGGCTGTTTTTTTTCACCCTAACTAAAACAGTGTTCTTTACTGAGGGATCCACAAGCGAGACCAAAGGTTTTTAATGCCTGATCCCTGACTTCTGATGATCAGGCACGTGTCTCTATTGCGTAGGGTATTCATTCTGAGAATGATATTACCTCGTACATATGCTAGGATTAGCTCCGACAATTGAAACAGTCTGTTTTAAGGACTGTTTAAACCTTGGGATCTCTACACCTTCAAAAACAGACAGAGAGATTCTCAGGCAAAATGCAAAATGCAGAAATCTTTATTATATATTACATGAAAAAAGCAACAAACATACATTCAAATAGCATCGAGGTATTCCATTTCATAGTTGATAGTTAAGACATGACAATGAGCAATTAAATAGCAAAGCATTATGAGCGCCACAGTCGCCTTCAACATTGTGATCATATAACGTAGCAATGAATGATGATCATATTCATGAGTTACATCATTCATAAATTAAATTAAAATATGGACATAAACGATCATTTTTAAATGCGCTTCTTGTTCAATGAATTCAACATTACAGCAGAGTAAAATACTTTCACTTGATAATTCATTCCGAACATTCTTAAACTTTATTACATCATGATTTGAATTTAGAAGTACAAGTGAAAGATAAGTTAAGTACGTTACTTGCACACTGTAGTAAATATTACAATGCTAATATAACTGCTGTAACCAGGATAACTGTGGTAAAGCCTGGGGCTGAAGCCGGGCGTCACAGTACGTGCACCAAGTGAACAATGGGCTGATGGCTGAGCGTGCGTCGGGCGGAAGCCGAGGGTCACAGGACGTGCACCAAGTGAACAATGGGCTGATGGCTGAGCGTGCGTCGGGCGGAAGCCGGGCGGAAGCAGTACGTGCACCAAGTGAACAATGGGCTGATGGCTGAGCGTGCGTCGGGCGGAAGCCGGGCGTCACAGGACGTGCACCAAGTGAACAATGGGCTGATGGCTGAGCGTGCGTCGGGCGGAAGCCGGGCGTCACAGGACGTGCACCAAGTGAACAATGGGCTGATGGCTGAGCGTGCGTCGGGCGGAAGCCGGGCGTCACAGTACGTGCACCAAGTAAACAGTGGGCTGATGGCTGAGCGTGCGTCGGGCGGAAGCAGTACGTGCACCAAGTGAACAATGGGCTGATGGCTGAGCGTGCGTCGGACGGAAGCCGGGCGTCACAGTACGTGCACCAAGTGAACAATGTGTTGATGGCTGAGCGTGCGTCGGACGGAAGCCGGACGGAAGCCGGGCATCACAGGGCGTGCACCAAGTGAACAATGGGCTGATGGCTGAGCGTGCGTCGGGCTGAAGTCGGGCGTCACAGGACGTGCACCAAGTGAACAAATGGCTGATGGCTGAGCGTGCGTCGGGCTGAAGCCGGGCGTCACAGGACGTGCACCAAGTGAACAAATGGCTGATGGCTGAGCGTGCGTCGGGCTGTTGCCTGAAGTAAAACAAAGTAACTTACTTCAAGATAATGATGATTAAACATTTTAACACTAATCACAATTCCTAACGTAAATAACACATAACATAAGAGAGGGTTTTACAAAAGAAATGCTGGTAAGTCGCAGTATTATAATTATTAATGTATGAGACTGCAACTGAAATACCTGTATCTTTATAGACTATTCTTCAACATAAAATACAAAATCGATAGCGTTTCCCGATAGTGCAGTTACAATTTTTGAAAATTCATTATTAAAAACACATCGCCAAGTTGGTGCGCATTTCTTTTTTCGTGTGTATTGTAGTGAAGACATATATGGCCGCAGACTGGTTGTCTTTAAATAAATACATTTAGCTGCCGATGCTAAGATACTCGTTATACTGATACAGAAAATATTTCCAGTGAAAATACGAACAATAATACATATATCATGACAAAATTAAATGCAGATTGAGATCTGTGATATATATACATATTACCTCTTTGTGCTTAATCAGTATTCACCTGATACAAGAAGCTCTGAAACGTCCTTACAAAGAACAACCGTTGTTACAAATAATAAAATAAGTTGTTATCCATAAGGAAGTGTCATGTATTCATGTTCCTCCAACTTATATATGACTATCACAGAATTCAATGGAAACATAAATTTTAATTTCACTATTGATGCCAGCGATGGCATAGAATATACTGGTGGGTTTGAAATATATATGCTAGACCACTATTATCTAATACATTCTTAATACATTCTAACAATGTGATATTCTTCATGAATATGCATGTATTGTATTGTATTGGGGTCGGTTTATGATACACTGTTGTCGAAACAATCTTATGCCAAAAGAAAATAAGACGTTTGTAGACTTTCAGACTTTCAGAAAAGTGGTTCCCTTCCCAGGTAGTTGACAGCAACTTTCCATGGGAAACGAATATCGCAGAGTAAATTGGATTTGTTAATCGTTTATATGAATGAATACATTATTTTATATTACATATTACAACATATCGTAATGTGACGGGTAAATACTTACACTCGATACAATAAGAATATCCTTATTAAAGGTTCAAGTATTTTTGCAGTGCATTCAGCTTCCTATGACATTTTGTGGAGTGTATGTTCTTAAACAGCATAAAAAAACTAATGTCAGAGGCTGAACATTGTTATTATTTCTGGAGACAACACGAACGCACAGTACATTTCGTCAAGACCGGTTCTCTTGCATTGACGTTACATTTGTCCATACATTTCCTACCTGCGATATAGGTTCAACACCTTGAACACCTTTGTGAATAATTGTCAGTTCAAACGTTGATTTCTTTGTGCAACACGGGTCTCATACACCAGTTACATTGGAGCAGGGGCTGTTTATGCCGGGAGACGTAGACCCAAGCTGAAGGACCAACACAGCATACGAGAGGATTGTTCCAGACACCTGAAATAGTACAATATAAATAGATGTGAACATTCATTAGACAGGGTTAAATGTGACGTAACCTAGATTTGTATTTTTCGAGCATGGCGTGGAATTACAACTTAACACTACAGAATGAAAATATTCCCAACCGTCAGTGTGGATGTCCTGTCTATGGTGAAGGTCTCAAGCACAGTGATTCCGATGGGTTTACCAGAAGCTCGAGCAAGGAACAGATATATCTGAAATTAATCATCGACAGCAATAAAAATATGTATGTTTGGATGCTCGGCTGGTTTGGTTGGTTGGTTTGTTGTTATACGCCGCACTCAGCAATATTCCAGCTATAAGACGGCGGTCTGTACACAATCGAGTCTGGACCAGACAATCCAGTGATTGATGTCATAAGCATTGATCCACAAATTTTGGATCGATGAGATGCATCGACCAAGTCAGCTAGCCTGACCACCCGATCCCGTTAGTCGCCTCTTACGACAAGCATAGTCGCCTTTTACGGCAAGCATGGGTTGCTGAAGACCTATTCTATCACGGATCTTCATGGGTCTTGATGCTTGGGTTCAAATATCGTATATAATGTAGAAATATCAAGATAAGCCAAAGCATCCATTTAACACACCTTTGAGGGCGAGAGGAGCTTGTAGTGACACATGCAGTAGATCAGTTGACACACTTGCGGCCAAACATGTTTTGGACATGCTTACCCTTTTCGCGAACACCCAGTACCAGTGATGTTCAGGGACCCTTGTATATAACGCGTACCGCTATTTCGCCTTTTCACCACGCCCAATATAATCTGTCTTGGCCAATAATCGGGAATAGTTCTCTGACGTTGACGTTTTATTATTTTGATTGAAGGTAACATTACCAATAGTCATATTTCAGAGGTAGGTGCTGATTAGACGCATAACCAAATTCGTGGGGTTTGATGGTATTCTCTTTTTTTATGGCATTTGCATGTAATGTGACTTAATATTATTTACAGAACTGTCTATAATGTTTATCAGCTTGTCCTTACATTCTACTTTAATTCAAACTATAAATGTATAAATTGAAGTCATCTGAGTTTTTTAGTTCGGTGAGTCGGAAGTACACACACACACAAATCAAAACTCACTGTTTTGTAGGCATTTCCTCCCATGTCAGTAACAGCATATTTAAGCAGAATATCCCTCATGGAATGTGCCTGAAATCCATAAACTGCGTAGATGAGGCAACTAATACGTTAATGGAATCACCTTTTAGGAGGTTTTGTCATGACATTCATCTGATTTGTAACCTAAACGAAAATCAAATAGCTGGTATGTTCAGAATGACGAGAGCACACAGAAGTAATAGCGGAAAGACAGATATGCTGAGATGAATCGATGTGGATTTGTACGTTTAACATTATTATGCCCGACTAGTGAGAGAAAAGTAAATATCATAACACTATTATATCAGAAAACATTTATTCCTTCCCACGAGATAAAAGTGAAGACACATGTTTAGGTTAAACAGATTATTCAAGCTTGTATTTTCCTCGCAAACAGACATCAATACCAACTACGCAAGGTGCCCTTGTCGTTTAAAAATCTTCTTTCCTAAACATAATATTGATTCAAAATGTTTACGTTCATATGGTTTGAAACTCAAAGTGAATCACACTGGTGCTGAGAAACCCCAAAATGTTCATCCATGCAAATTCGGAGATTCAAGTCACTAATCACAGAGCCCTGGCAGGGATAAAAGATGACATGCTTTGACATAAAGGAAATATTGATTGAGCAGCGTTAAACCTTTGTGTCTCTCTCGCTCACTCTATCCTAAAGTAGCTGGAGTAAAAACTTCGAATGTGATCGGTAAACAACACATATTAATAAACTTCTTAATGTTTTGTTAATGTTCTTCACACCTGTGATATTTTAATACTACATAAAACAACACTGATGTATTCACAGCATTCGTCAGCCAAGAGCGTGCTAGTGTTTATCTTGTTGCTACTGTAGATAGAGTTAAAAACAAGATATGACTGGAATCCCTCTACATACATAAATTTACAGGAATAAGGACTGTTGTGTGGATTAGTATGTACTGCCCTGTTACACTGTCAGGATCGATGATAAATTGTTATAAATATAATTTTTCTTTATTCCTTGATGCATGGGGCTTTTGTTACGAAAGGTGGTGACAATAGATATAGTTACATATCTATCTTCTGCGGTTCAGGTCAATTTGTCAGTGTGAAGTTCACTAAGACAAAAGTATGTGAAATGCTGCTTTTCCTTATTCATAACACTTATTTAAAAATTTGGGGTATCATCATGGGCACTGAGTGTTTTCCTCTTTCTTGCTGATCTATATTGAATGCATATTAATCAGAATATTTGCTGGGATTGGCAAAGTCAAAGCAAGATAATTGGGCCAAGCCGTTTAACTTAAGCTTTACATATATCGATGATCTGATATTATTCAATAACCATCAAACAGCCAATTCCCTTTCCACTGATTTATCCACCTGAACAAGATATATACGATAGCTACGCGATAAATTGCAAAGAACAATAAAGAACGCAGCATGCGTTATTATTTCACGACAAAACATTGTCGTTTATTGGACGGCAATATTTTTGAGAGGAAGGTGTCTCATGAGTTGTTCCCATAGATGTAGATGGCAACGCAGATAAATGAGATGGACGAATTAGCGCATCCAAAAGCGGGAGAGATGGGGCAATCGGTATTGGGAGAAAAGGTACAAGTAATCGACGTGAGGATTGTGAGAATGTGCGGGAAATATCCACCTGTGGAAAACAATGGACTTGTCGCACATTGCCGAGATCGGATTCTATTGAAGGAGTCGTCATTATTTAAATACGGGTAAAAAATAAATAAAGCTTGTACATTTTATCATCATCCTTGAAGAGGATGTACACGATGTCGATATCTCATATAAGACATAACCGCCTCGTAGTCATTGTTTGTCATACAAAAAGCACTAGAGAGAGAATAAAACCCTCGGTGCTACGCCCCTCATGGTTTTATTTTACGATAAACAACTCCCACTCATCGTGTATTTCTCACAAAAAGGGATTAGTGAGACCACTTCATATGTTTTATATTTGGATGTTTGAATAAAGATTCGGTGTGTCAAAACACTCTCCACTAGAGTGTACGATAAGAAGGATGACTTTTCCATGGTCAATATTCCTGCAGCTCTAGCCCAACATTTCCCAACTTTTGAGATGCAATCGAGCATGCTCTTTCTACCAATATTTTAGGGGGCGTCATACAACGTTTGTCCAAAGTTGTTTGATCAAGGTTATAACAATCAAGGCTTCAGTAAAGTTTTCAAAATGTTTTAAGGTGGACCTGTGGAGGACGCTTCACAATTTGACGCATCAGTGATAAATATATTGTTCGATGCAATTCCCTATTTTGACTTGTACCGTATGTTCTTTTCAGCATGTATTTGTGATGTCTGCCACCGATGGGACAGGATATGTTCACCTTTTCGCGAACACCTGGTATCATCACTATTTGATAGTGATTCATAAACAAAAGCTCATGATATTGTTGGAATCTTTTGGGCAGATATTTCTTATAATTATGGAAAGGGTTTTGTTGCTTTTATTTTCATAAATACAGAATCTAATGTCACGGGATTTGGAATGTATCTCACCTTATCATTTAGAAAGCACCCTGATATAGTGTACGCCAGAATCTGTAGCACGCTTGTTAGCATCAATAGAATCGAGCCATTTTCCTCAAAATCTAGATTGTCTCTGCAGATGCTGTACAGCCCAAAGCAGAACACAAGAATTCCGAAGAAGAAGCCGATGAGAGCTGTGTACTTGATGACCCCATCTGCCTGTGTGACGACATCATACACATTCTCATAATGTTGACGTAATTCCTCAAGCTTCTTCGACTTCAAATCCTCATCAATATCCTGATTGGTTTTGTCGCTTATGATCACATTTAGACGTCTTGATATAATGGAAAATTCTCTTCCAAGAATGACACATAGCATCACCATCAAACCAGCCGTGACAATAAAGCCAATTAAAGCCTTAATGGTAATCCAGGTGTAGATGAAAGCAAAAATCCGACCCTCAGTCGTTCCAAGTTCAAACGGGTAAATTCTTATAGAATCGCGCAAAGATCTTCTGTCTGTGAGATTCAAATATATTGTTCTGTGGGCATAAACCACGACCGATGCAGCAGTTATAAAAATCAAAATCATTATCAGTGGCAAATGTATCAAGCCAGAGCGAGGTTCATCGGAACAGACTGTGTTGATCTTCTGGACAATCTGAGGCAGGCGTTTAGGTAGAAGAAAGCTCACTACCACACCAAGTGCAAACATCCATACATACTGAATGAAAAAGCAACTCACCAATAGGTTTGCGTTAGTGAAACCGCCGTTTGGTGTAAACAATAGTGACGTCTTTATGACCCACACGCAAAAAGCTGCAAGATAAATGAAAGTTTCAATGCTGGACATTAAATTGAAGAGTTTCATTTTCCATGTTTTCCCCTTGATGACAGTGTTATGTCCACGGGGATCAAAGTACATTCCCGCAAATCTTACTGAAATTTCCATATATCCAAGCGGCGTCATATCCATGGAATTGCCACCCTCCTCTTCATTATCTGCAAGTACGTGTATTGTGTTAAGAGGCATTATCAAACGGTGATCACACTTCCGGTACAACTATATCTTCTCCATCACTGCAGTTTTGCTCGTGTTTAGGCAACTTGTAATCAAGAATCAAGTCCAGTACAAGGTATAGGCGAAATCTCTGAGGTCGTAACCGTTATGGCGTTATTCAACATCTGGTGCGTACAACAAACCAGTGCCAAGAAGGGTGTTTCATCTCCACGTGATACTTGATCGTATAAATCATAATTACTCTCAGTGCACATTACAGGTTTTATGTAGTCGAGTTGCACTTCAACACATCGCATGCATTCCTGAATGTAAACATGTGCTGGAAATCCCAAAAGTAAACATGTTCTAATGTGTAAATATCACTAACAGCCAGGCCCTACAATACTCTCAGTTTAATGAATCAATACATTGATGTCTACACGCTACCGAAAGCGTGTATTGTGTTTCTATTATACAATGGCATTTTGTTCATCAACTTATCACAACTTTCATTCCAGAAGAAAGGACGTATTTCTCAATGACGAGAAACAGTTTATCTCAAATACAGATTTTGGTCTTATATTTGTGTGAAATACTTTATTGCGTTTCCAACCTCATTAAAAGTCAATGTTGCAATTTTGATTAGGCAGAATAAAAATAAGAAAGACAATGTGCATGAAAATAATCAGTAAAGTTAACACTTTAACACTTGATGCAACTCTGTGGAATATGTGTTTGAATGTAAGGCACATTAAAGGTAATATCAGTTGACATATTCCACCCTAAGTGTCATGTATCCATAGGAAACGCTTTTCATTTAGGAAATTCTTTTCAAAGGAATTTACACTATTAAAGATCTCTGTAATGAAGATGATATAATGCTCTTTAATGAAGTGAAAAGAAAATACTAAATTAAAGGCACAATTCATTACAATTTACAAGTTCTATTAAACATACCAAAATCCTGGTAGATACTATTAGAAATAATCACATTATCTTCTATAATCAACATTTAAATACAACCTTGATGGACTTACTGGTAGCGCCCAAAGGCTCCAGATACTTTTATGATAAGACTATGACTACCGCAAATCTCCCAACAGTATGTGAAAAATGGGATACCATTCTCGACTCAGATATATCATGGAAAGATGTTTTTATTAGATACAGAAAAAGTACAAAAGATGGATAAATGTATTTATCGCATCATCTATACAAAGAGATAATTGTTTAAAATGAAAATTTTCGATTTGATCTGTGCTTATTTTGTGAAACTGATACTGAATCCTTACTTCATGTATATTAGGATTGTAAGCTTGTTAAAGAGTTTTGGGCTAAAGTTGAATGTTTTCTGAATGCAAAATGTTCAGAATGCTCTGTTGTACTTGGGTACAACTCACATCATACTGGCATGCAAAAGATATATACATGTAGCAAGCATTAAGAAAAACAAATTGTCACTTGAAAAGTTTCTGAAGACTTTAATTGATATATTTCAGATAGAGAAATCGGTTGCGCACAAAAACAATACAATAAGACAGTTTGACAGAAAATGGAAAGATTTGGGAAATTAATTGTCTGGTTAATATATCTCTATTCTTTTTTAAAATGAACAATTTCCACTACTGTGCTGTAAGGATTTAGCTTCACATTTAGTTAATAAAAATGGCAAATGTAGCCTGCCCGTTTCACCATTTGTAAACATTGTTGAACACCTGTAGCCAACATAAATTTGCTGTATGCTGTATAGGTATGTAACCTACACCTAATAAGTATACCACATGTCGTGCTACTCAATGTATAACTCTGTAATATCATATACTGAACTGAATAATATTTAAAAACAAAACCAAAAAACTTACTGTTTTGTAGGCATTGCTTCCCATATCATGACATCACATTTGAGCAGAATGTCCTTCGCAGAGTGTGCCTGCAATATAGGTCATGGACTGCATAGCTACAGTAAATATCATGCTATACGAAGTTGTGTCTTTCTTATTCATCGCTACTCCGTTGTTCTGACATTCAAGAAAAAACCAAATGCTCGGAGTAAGGACAAAGTACACACACAAAATCAGAAAAACGTCCAAACTGTCCTTTATTTCGAGTTGACAACCCCTTACACGATGACATAGTTATCTCCCTTTACATTTCACACGATATTACTTCCAGTTTCTTTCCAGACCTTCGTTACTACCAATGGATTCCCTACGCTCTGTGTTGTGTGCATATATACTCTCCAAAAGAAATAGTGGATCATAACAGATGATTAAAGAAATACATCGAGTGATGGCAAAGGATGGATAATAAAAAGTAAGGTCTATGTGTAAGACGGCAACCAAGAAAGACGGCACGGGTGTGTAATAAAAAAATGAACGTTTGTGATGACTTAATCAATAATGGTTCGTGCCTCTACAATGGTCAAACATTCCCTATTGTATTCTGGTGACGTTTTGTCGCTGGAGGTAGGCAGTTACAATAAGCGCACTGTGGGAACGTGCATTATTGTCTTGAAAGGCAAAACATAGGCCATCATAGCGCGTAAACGGCATACCCTTTCGCGCCAGTATGTTGCCTCCGTGGTACTGTAGCGTGACCCTTCCGTGGACTATATGCAAATTCGTTCTGGAACTCACAGTGATCCCACCCCATATCATGTCGCATGACGTTGTTCAGGACGCCTCCAGACAAGTCCACGCCTACAGTGAACCTGGACTGATCTGGAAACATTAAGTGACACCTCTGGCGATTCACCCATTCTCTGCACGATGAACACCCTGGCTAAATTGTTTCCATTTGTTGATGGTGGTATACGACGTGGTGGCTAAGCATACAGATGATTTCTAATCGTCTGGGCCCCGTTCAACAAGCGATTGTAGCCCTACGTCAGTCGTAAGGATGATTAAGATTTCCTTAGGGTTACGACCGCTTTGTGGAACGGGGCCCGGGTCACTTAATTGTTAATCGGGGAAGTGAACAGCGTTTTCTCAAAAATCAATCATGGACCTGTGTTCCAAAGACTCCCAAATAAGGTGGTCTAACTTAGGTTGCTGCCTGTCAACAGCCTGAATTTAATATTGTGTCGTTGAACAATCTGATCTTAATATAGTTATCACGCCAGTTTTTGATATATATCTGTGGTACATTTCTGGTACTCTTACTGTCCTTTGAAGGCAGGATTTTTAGAAAATAATGCTTAGTCCCAATATGGCTGAATATTGCCGATGTGAATTTAAATTTAACTCACTTACTCATTGATCCAAGGTCTGCAAATCACAGACACATTGAACATAATTGATAACTTAGTTTGAAGCATGCCAATAGCCCTTAGGCCTCATCACGTTGTAGACGACGCATTCCCAATCTCCCAATCAATGATACTGCATTTAACATGAGTTTGCGTGTCAGTGTGGACGATGAAAACAATGCTAATAGCTCAGACATTTGATGGCCTTTCAGGTGTCAATATCAAGAATGACCCCTTACCCACGTGGTCATGTTCAGCATTGTCAGTTGATTGTGAATAGAAGTGTGTTAACATGTACATTCTATTACATCCTGTGTTTCCTGGATAATGTCTTCTGTACCATAAATCTGTACCAAATGTCTGGTTAACATAATTGCATCTGTGAGAGGTGTGTAAATATCATTTGAATATTTTGTCTGAAAGCAAATATTTCTTCCATTCTGCTATTATTGATTTCAATACACACACACAGGTTTTCCACATGAATATTGGACAAATGATTGCTTTATCATTCTTAATGGCATATTTTGAACCCATATCAAAATATTTAATTTTGATGGACATTTTCTTTTGTCATCTTCTAAATTGATAAAATCAACATTAGTTTCCTATAAGTCGAAAGTTTTACCCACGGGATATTTAGAAGAACTATTTCTTAAAAAGCATTTTTTCCATGACAGTAAACAGTAACTTGGTGTGTGTCGATGTCTTGTTAGATTCTTATCAAATAGATCTATTATTCAAGTGTGGCGTTAAAAACACATGCAAACACACACCTTTTATGCATGTTCATACTAATTATACACATGGGGAACTCTGCTAATGTGTAAAAGAGAACATTACAGCAGAGTCGCATACAACAAATGTTCATTCGGTCCTTGCCCATGATGATTTCCACAACCTACAAAGTCTTTTGGTTAATTGAGTGAGTTAAAATTTTAAGTCACATCGGCAATATTTCAGCCATATCGTGACTATCAATAGTTAAATATAATACATATATTGAAACTTGTATGAAAACCTGCCAACGAGTGACAGTAAAATAACTAGACTTATCACACAAATAAATTTGAAACTAGTATGTAATCATAAAATCAATAGCACTATACATAACATTACATTATAAAAACTGGCTATAGATCGCCAGCAACTGAAGGTAGATCACCATACTAGGGACCATGTGGACTTACAGTACTTTGGCTTCCTGCATGGACCCCAGCCGGATTTACATCACCCCTTCAGGTGCTGCCGATTATTGACAGATTTAGCCATACTGATAGAAAATTTATTCTACGATTAAAACTGTTGTTGGAATAACATACTTTGAATGATATGGACTTACGAAACCCTCTCAGGGTTACACTACTTTGAGGATACAGCCACGATCAATCATAGATATTGATTTATTCCACTAATGCTAAAAAGTCATTTATTTTTTATAAAGCAAATAAACAAAATTTATTAAACAAATCTATTTCTTTATAAAAGCCAATAATTAAATGAGAACTAATAGTGTTAAAAAATCCTTCATAGTTTTAACCTTGAAATATTTATCCCTTGTGATGGAAAAATCTACAGTCCAGCAGTACATGCTTGACGGGATTCTTTAATCACCAGGGATGCAGAACGGAGGATCCTCACCTTTCAAAAAATATTCATTGGTGTAACGCGAATGGCCAATACGACATCGTCGTAAAATGACCTCTTCGAATCTGTACTGACAACCCAAGTAGGTGTAACCGATATTTGGTTTAATGTCATGTAATCTATTGATACCTACTTGGGTGTCCCACTTCTTTTGTATCAAATCTCGTATGTATGATCCAATCACAGGCCTGTAAATCCGTATATGGAATAGGAAGTGGTGTCACAGATTTGTTGAGTGCTGCTTTAGCAGCAGCATCGGCCATTGTACTACATATGATGCCAACAAGGCCTGGCGTATTACCTATGATGCCAACATGGCTTGGTGTGACGTGGCCGGGGATCGAATCCCCCGACGTTCCGCTCGCCAGGCGGACGCTCTACCACTAGACCGCAGAGGCAGTCTTACAAGTACATTCCCAGATGTAGGAAAACAGTAGTAATAATTGAGAGTTGTTTCATGTTATGAGATATTTTATAATATTTTGCTAAATTTAAATGGTGGTGGAACAGTTTCACCGGGAAATTATACGGGACCAAAACCCTTAGAAAAATGATTGGGATGGCTGAGACATGAGGGTGTTATGAGGGGGAACACAATGCCCTCTCGAGTTAACATTTTCCTGGTTACAATTTTCCAAAGGGGATATTTCTCCAAGAGAAAATAGTTCACATGATCAATTTCACTACAGGAACAGATGGCCTTTGACATATCCACGCCACAGCTTGTTTTAAGTAGAAGCTTTATGAAGCCAAAAACACAACGAGTGAGTAAATGCGTATGGATGTCCGCCGCTTTTAGCAATATTCCAGCAATATCACCTCGCGGGACTCGCGGAAAATGGTTATGCAAGTATAATTACATAATTAACCATTTTTTGATTGCACACTATCAAACGTAGAAAAAACTGTCAGTGATAAGGGTTATGTTATTCCTGATGGGGTGGGGGTGATAATACAGAGCAAACTTTAACAATAGAAGTGTTCATTTGGCGGCAATTATTACTGTCCACAGGAATGTATATACAGTATGTATATACTTATATACTATGGATATGTCTTGATCTCTGCTTTAATGTCTATGGTTTCGTGTAACGAAGAAGTTGTTTCAATGATGTCTTTTATGCCCTTCTTCATTCTCATTTGATAGGGGCGGTCGGGTAGCCTAGTGGTTAAAGCGTTCGCTCGTCACGCCGAAGACCCGGGTTCGAATCCCGACATGGGTACAATGTGTGAAGCCCATTTCTGGTGTCCCCCGCCGTGATATTGCTGGAATATTGCTAAAAGCGGCGTAAAACCATACTCACTCACTCTCATTTGATAAATAGGTAATTTAATCTCTGAAGACCAGCTCGATAGTCATCGTTTGCACTTGATGTGCCTGTTATCGCAGGCCGCAGTCAGCGATATTTCAGCTCTTTTACGACTGCCCGTCAACAAATCGAGCCTGGACCACACAACCCAGTGATTGTATTGTGAACAACGATACATATGGAATACGGTAAGATACACGCCGTCCGCTGATGATGACATGCAATCAACTAAGTCACTGAGCCTGACCACCCGATTCATTTGAACACCTCTTCCGACCAGTATAGGTTGTTAGGGTCCGATGCTAAGCCGAAACCCCACAGTTATCAATTAAGGGTAAGAAAGTAAGAGCTGTTTTGAGTGAGGCACAAATGAGGCACAAATAGTTCAAATATATATTTGTCTTCATAGTACATAAACATTGTCCTCTTGTAACCGTGGTCAACCGTATGTGGGTAGGTTCCAGCAGACATGTTATTTAGGTCATCTTCCGTCTGCATGTAGATCTGGCTATCAAAGCAAAGACTATGCATCTTTCTCTGAAAGTTATTGTTAATACGTTTCTGTATACAATTTGTTTGTTTTTTGTTTAACGCCGCACTCCGCAATATTCCAGCTATATGACGGCGGTCTGTAAATAATCGAGTCTGGACCAGACAATCCAGTGATTAATATCACGAGCAACGATCCACGCAATTGGGATCGATGACATGCATCAACCGAGTCAGCGAGCCTGACCACCCGATCCCGTTAGTCGCCTTTTACGACAAGTATAGGCGTCTTTTACGGCAAGCATGGGTTGCTGAAGACCTATTCTACCCCGGATCTTCACGGGTCCGTTAGGAGTATGAGACTATTTCTTGTTCTCATCTTGTACATAACCAATCATTGATAAGGAATGTGTTACAATATAAGACGACTAAAGATTAAGGACGACTAAAGATTATGAACTGGATCAGGTTCAATATGTTAGTATTGTGACAGTGGAACATCTGAAATTCATATGAACGGAATGTGTTGCAATCTGAGACGAGTAACTACGAAGAACTGGATCAGGTTTAATATGTTAATATTGTTACAGTGAAACATCTAAAGTTCATTTGAACGGTATGTGTTACAATCTAAGACGAGCAACGACTAAGAACTGGATCAGGTTTAATATGTTTATCTTATCACAGTGGAACATCTGAAAGACTGAAGTGGCATTCTGTTGTAGTGTCCACGAGAATCTAAAGGATGCATGTTCAGGACGTCCGACAACCGAATTGCTGCTCCTTCTTGGGAATACAAATACCCTCCTCAGACGACCGAATGCCAAAAAGTGGTTGCTGTCGTTAAATGCAATAAACTAGAAGTTGTTTGTTTTCTTATTTATTCATCATTTTCTAGAATGCCAATCAAGCAGTTTGCTACGTAACGGTTAAATTGAGACGATACTTGCTATGGCTATGTCTATTTTGGGCTTTGATATTTTGTCATATATGAGCACAGGTATAGGTGAATTTATTTTCAGGAAAAAACATGTTGGTCATGAATAGAATAACTCCTAATCACGTTCTATCTGAACCTGGTGACAAAGTGTTGACAGTACCTCGCCATTGATCGGAACTTACAAATTTAATTCATTCGGGAATATATAAACCTGTCATTTGCAATACAACTGCATATCCATAGACAGTTTGCTTCCAACGCAACGCGTCATACGAGTTACAAATGTCACTGTAGCTCACCTGGATATGAAGTCATGGAGAATAAATCTACAAATGTCAACAGTGAGGGACGAAGTGAGAGCTTACATATACTTGGTCTTCGTCTAAATGAACGACAAATAATGAAACACACAGGAGCGTGAGTGAGTGAGTTGGGTTTAACGACACTTTTAACGGTATTCCAGTTATATAAGCGTGTCAGCTTGATGTTGGTGGAGAGTCCGAAGGGATGCAGGTCTCAGACGTTTACCACGAGCACGGGTAAGCTGCTGACAAACCTAGAAACATAATCGGAGCGAACCGGGATTCGAACCCACAATCATAGGTTTCTGGCGTGCTCAAGGGACGCAACTCTGCACAGCGAATCGGGGCGCCTTAGACGACTGGGCCTACCGTGCCCCCCACCCAGGAGAAATTGACACAGCATCATCGAGCATGTTCTCAGATCCACGTTGATCCATCAATCTGATTGTTGTTATGACATAAGTGTGCATACTAATATTGAAATATGTATGGTTACTTGCACCCCAAAAAAATATACAATTATTGAAACTGTTCTATGTGTAAAAAACAACCATTCACTCAAAAATACTGCCCACAAATATAGGGGAACTAATTAAATTATAGTGAAGGTTTTATGATGATAAATGTCATCCCGGACGTGTAGATCAATATCTGGTGTGTCCCCAGGGACAGGCTGTGGCGCAATGGCGTTACGCCGTGTTTACAGACGATTCAAAGCTTTGCCCCCGTTTCACAGATGGCAGAAAACGTTGTTGCGACGTAGCGGCGAGCGGTATGCCTGCAGGGCAATAATTCTTGACTATGATTGGTATGGCGGCGGTATCCCACATGACGGACATGTTTGGATTGTTGTTAAAGGTGTCGTGTCACACCAGATATATATTTTACAGACATTTATCGGAATTTCCCCTTCACTATCATCAGTTCCCCTTATTTTTTGGGGATTTTCTATTATGTCAGCATTGAAATTTATTGTTTTGTCACATGATGTGGATGAACCAATGAAATCAAATATTTTTAATTGAAGAATAACGAATGTATATTGCCTTTGCCCTCGTTTAAAATTCATAGGATTCAGGCAATGTTAACTGAGGGCAGGTCAGACTGACAGTATTTTGACATGATCTCAGCAGGTATAAGTTTCCCTGTCTGATAATGTCCGAAGTGCATACTTGTATGTTTGCCAAAATGCAATAGGCCATCTGCCACAAAGACAAAAATCTTAATATTTGTAGGTACATGTACACTCTCGGATCATGAGAATATTCTGACAAGTCTTCCCTTTACACTCCCATATAAAATGAGGGTATGCCATGATAGAAAATGGAACACAGAAAACGTTTTAAACACAATCTTTACTTAAGGTAATCTAGAGTATTATACTCAGACAAACAGTAATAGCAGTCTTTAGGTCATTCATATACTTCCTAAAATATCATGGGGCCCATTATATGCCACAACACTTCACTTCGTCTTTCAACTACAAGTACATCTGATGATATCCACTTTAGAGGCCAGTTCCTGTCATTAATTCAGGATTGCTTGAATGTAGAGTATCTCACTGATAATCTGCCGACAAGAACGTTAGTGGCTCAAAAATACAGTGTCACTGAGATAACATCACATTACTAATAATAACAAAAAGATAGTAGGGATGATAGATACAATGTTTGTGATGCAATTGTTGTGACATTTCAGTTTGAATTCTAACAGTGTTATCACTTGCTTCCAACTTCGAAATGCCACCCAGGTAAGGTAAATTTCGTCAGTTTTATATAAGTGCAAGAACATAATTTCAAGTACTTTATTTATCATCTTTTGTATTCGACGGTGCAAGGAGATGAGATGTCTAGTAAATGCATTCCGATCAAACGCATAATGAAATAAGTATGCATGTTAAAGATTATGTCAGCAATTGTAAAACTCCCTGTACAGCACGCTATGACCATGACGATATTATCTCAGGTAAGATACTATTATAGGTAATGCAGTCAAGTGATGTGGAAAAAAATGCACTTACACAGCTGATGATAAACCCTGCATCTGTTTTTTTTAGAAATGGGTCCGCTCGTTTACACATCTATTAGATTCTTCTTAAAGTATGTATTCCTAATAGTTTTAACTAATCTTATGTATTACATTTTAGCAAACATAAATAACCCGAAACAAGTATTATCAAGTTCTACAAATCAATAGATAAAGTGGACCAAAACTGTCACAAAAATCACTTTGCATCGTGTAGGTATGTACGAGTGATACATAGATCACTAGATTTGTAATCAGTGGTGCCACACATTAATTAACTTAGGGTTAGAAGTCTTGCCCCTAAACCGGTGTTTGATCAACATATCAACATAAATGTATATGTAGCAATACAACCATACTGCACGATATGGTGCACCTGATCTAACACGTGATAATGCAGCATGATTACATATACGCCCCTTGCACTTTGCTCTCAACTGTTATGGTGGTAGTCAATACAAGCGAGAAAAGGATACTTGCGGGTAAGACCAAAGTTTTACTTTATTGGCTGAGACAGCATTAGATTTGTATTCCAGATAAATGTTGCTGTGAATGTATCGATATATTGCCCTTGTTAGAGAAATGAACGATTTAACCTCAAGTGAAAGGGTTGTGTGATAGAGGTCGTATGAAAGCAAAATGTAGGCTCACACACTCACAAGTGAAAGAACTTGCGCTGATTCCGTGGTTATCATGAGAGGATACTTTTTTCTTTATTCTTACGCTTGGGTGATTATTCGGTTATTTTTGTATTCATCTTTTCCCAACAGTGACATTTTTTATTTCGTCCCAAATGTACCCTTTTCATGGTTCAGGCCGCACTCGCACTGGGGTCAGCAATCGTATTTATTTGGAGACGCATTAATTTCAAGATTTACAGTATGTATATCAATATCCGTTTTTTTTAGGGAATATAATTGATAACAAAAATGTTGACATAATACTTGTTAATTGTCAGGGACTGCTGGAGAAAAGGGAAACATTGGAATCAATGGAAGCAATCATGGAAAAGGCAAAACCTCTGCCTTCTGAAACAACGGAAATTGAGCAACAGAACCCGGAAAGAGGTAATAGAGACATGCATACATATGACGTCCATCGTCAACACTATTACACAAGTGTGCTTCTGAAACTATATTTTCAAACCCAATCCCGTTACATCATCAGCCCAACATCGGCAAATTTCATCAGGCCGATGGAGTTGTGCTCATCAGATCGACATCGGCCCAACGTCGGCCGTGCACCGACACTGCACCGGCCTAGCATCGGCCCAGGGTTGGCAAACATCGTCGGGCCAATGAAGTTTTGCTCATCAGATGGACATCGGCCCAACGTCGACAATAATTATCGGGGCAGCATTGGGTTGACATTGGCCTGACAGTAATAATAGGTTTAGAATCAGCCTTGTCCAACCTCTCAAGCCCCATCACCATCCAAGCATTAGTCATTCAGACTTCATCACCTTTACTTTTCTTTGCTCATTTACAATGGCAGCTGGAATGTTCAGCATTTTTACCTTTCATAATATTTAATGGCAGTTCTTGATTTTTTTCAAAAAATACATGTGTGCAACAAATGGCTAACAATTTGTAATAATCATTTAGAATTATCGATATCTTCTAAAATAGTCAAAAACATTCAAACATTAATTTTTAACACTTCGTTTTTTTTTTCATCTGGCATTTTCTTAAATAGGCTGACAACATCTCGTCTTAATATTTCATGTAAATGATGCCACAACAGAACTTGTCCAAGTAAAGGGTACATAAAGCTAAACACTTCCAAAGCTACAACAGCACAAAGTTTCACCGATAAAAGAAAAAACTAAAACTTACTGAATTTTTAAAAAGATAATAATTTTGGATCATGGTTAATACTTTAAAAAACAACTGTAAGTGATATGCATACTTCTAGCTGTACAAAACAATTGAATGCTTACACTAGTTACAGTACTGTTTTTTATTTATCCTAATACATGTGTAGTTTATACTTATAATTAAACACCAAGAGCAGAATAGAATAATAAACTTTATTATTAATGTATTAATGTTTACAGGAAAACAGTGTTACTACCTGCAACAAGGCGGGTGTGAAACATATATTCTCAATACCAGTTTTAAAACTCAGTCGAAACATATACCCCGAATATTGGCCTGGCTTCAAATTAGTTTGCGCGTGGCTTTAAAGACCCCAGCTGCAGGCTTTGTATTTGAAAATGTGGGCCTTTTTCCAAATGTAGGAGCTAAAAGCAGAAGGCCTCACCCTAAAATTATCAGTAAGTAAACAGTTGAGTTTATAATATGTGTAAATAAGTAAATTGAATTATGTGTAATTATATGCAAATAACATAACCCATCCCAATATTGCATGGTAGGTCCGGAATCAGTTTCTTATGTCAATTAAAAAAATATAATTGACATATCACCCTATTTATTATCCCATCAAACATCCCCAATAAGCACATGATAACCCCCCTCCCACCAATCTTGCTGGAGAACAGATTTAGGTGTGCAATCAATCTTGTGTGTCCATCAGAAATAGGTTAGCATGAAATACCCTTTGGAAGATTACCATAGTAAGTGTCAGGGGACCTTAATAGGTCAAACTTGATATTAAATATATGCTTATAGATATTTCAATCAGAAACATGTATCAGACTTGGAGTAAATTTCCCATACTTAATCCATCCATAATTTCCCATCCAAAGAAATTAAATCCGCTCACCAGTGCTCTCTCAGTTGCTCCATTTTGGAAAAGCTGCTAAGAGTTCATTTAGCTCATACATTTTTGCCAACAGGCAATGGCTGAATGTCTGGTTTTCTTAAATAGAAATATTATTGGTTACTCTTTATAAGATATACTGAAGTTTGTGTAGCAGCAGTGAGCACGTATGATCATGATGATGTTTATGAGGTTGAGGGGAATATTGCTCAAAATATTAAAGTAACATTTATATAAAGCTTTGGCCATACACAGACATCAGGTACTTTCCTTAATTCACACATCATATATCGCACATTTGCATTTGTCTATACAGTCCTTATCTGGAGACATGTATCCCAAAAAAAAGTTTTACTTTAGGAAGATAGCCATAGCTATCACTCCATATACAGCTGTGGTAAAGTGATAGCACAAGAAAGCAAACAAGATAACACACGAACATGAATTGATTTGTTCTTCTTTTCAGGACGAGGACCATGCCATCTTTCAATGACTACATGTGATGAAACTCTACTCTTTCTTCTGCCCTGTCTCCATACTGCCTGCAAACCATGCATTGACCAAACAGCACAAGAAAGAAGCTCTGTTCTCAATTGCCCATGTGGTCAAGCATTTGACTTGGAGAAGATATCACCTGATCATGTCAGAATGAACGAAGCTGCCTATGTTGCGAGCAATGTGGGAGAAAAGAAGTGTGGGTTCCTTTCAGGAGATCATGATGATCCTGCCAAAGTCTACTGCCATGACTGTCATGGCTATCTCTGTTCAAAATGTTTCACCCTACACAACACCATCAGATGTAATAGCAAGCACCGAATCCGAAATATGAATTCAACAGAAGATCGCCCCATTAAAAACTGGCTAGGCGAGTCATTTTGTACAGACCACTCTGACACTGAAGTGCAGTTGTATGATCACAGTTGTAGGAAACCTATTTGCGTTGTTTGTTTGTATGGGGCCCACAAGAATCACAGAAAGGATGACCTGAAGTGTCTTTATGATGAGACTAGGACAATGCTAGGTGATCACCTGGAGAAGCAAAAGTTAAAACTCAAAGATATCAAAGACAAATTGAAAACAGTCACCTCTGATTGTAATATGTTAACTGAAACAAGGGATAAACGTGAAGCTGAAGCTCTCTCGGTGTATGAGTCTGTTGCTGAAAGGCTCCAAAGAAGACATACTCACCTTTTGCAAGAAATCACCGAAAATCTTAAAGACCCACTTTCTACGCTTCAAGAAAAGACAATACAACTGCAATCTGCGGAGGCTTCTTTAGAATCAACAATAGACTACACCGAAAGGGCACTGAGGTCATCAAGACAAGAGGAACTCATTGCCCTCAGTGATACATTGCAGTGGAAAATGGGAGAAAACCTGAAGTCATCAGAAATCTCTTATGGCGGAATACCTCCCCCGGACTTTCAGCTCTACTTTCAAGGAAAGAAGGCCCTAGAAGAACTTATAGACACATTCGGGACCCAGGTCACGTGCCTTGCTGATACATCTTTAACAGATGCACAGGCTACTATTGGAGGTATACATTTCTATTTAATTTTAAAGAAACATTATTTGCTTATAGGGGACATATTTAAGACATTCCTTAAGATACATTTAAGATGTATTTACACTGACAGCTGCATTGTGATATATGCATATGTATATGTATGTATATGTATATAAAGGCGATACATATAAACAAGTGATTTCTTCAGGTGTATAACCATTACATCTAGAAAAATATGTAGAGTCCGGTCATTTGTCCTTGTCAAAACTCCTTTGTGCATACACAATATTTCACACAAAAATGTTGGGATTATATTAAATATATATTTTACTATATTAAATTTCAAGGATTTCCCATATTTCCTGATTTGACATATTTCCTATATATTACCAATCCAAACGTTTTTTAGCATATGTCTATTTTGTGTTGTTAGTTCTCCAAATGGAAAGAAATATGCAGTCAGAGGAAATCACTGAACTGAGAGGAATGCTCGAAGCAAAGGATGAGGTCGATGGGATATTAGTATTTTATATATATTAAAACTGCCCTTTAACTTGTGCGGGACCACACTGTTGAGAAACCTGTAAACACATGTATACATGCTATATATTTCTATTGTATAAAAAAACATTAATCAAAGCAATGGTATTAATGAATCAAAATTACGAAGTTGTGTTGTTTCATCATTTCAATATTCTTATTTTATGTTTTGAGACAGATCATTTTATTCATTGGACATTCATTCTCTCATCCTTTATTTTACTCTGCAGTTGATTTCATCACAAAAACAGAGATGGAACAAGGTGAAAACAATTGGTAGGCGAAATCTAATATCTCCTTCCGAGTAGCAGTAAATTAAGAATGTAACTGTATCATACAAACCCTGTAGTGCCAGAGATAATATCTTAAGGTAGCATCAGTATGAACTGTAGATCGGAGACACACAAAAAGTTTGTCTTGCAGGCATTCCAGTCTTGTATTGTGACCCTACCTTTTAAAAGGATGTCTGAAAGAAGCATAAATGTAGGAAAAATAATTTACCAAATGGTGAATAGAAATGTCAACTGTATTCAATATCATTTCAGTGGCTCCCGACAGGATATATTCAATAGGATCAACCAATTTCAGATTGTTTATCTGTGAGTAGTTTTTAAATGTCGTTTCTGATTGATGTGATTTACCAAAGTATTCACAAAA
Source organism: Haliotis rufescens (assembly GCF_023055435.1). Lineage (NCBI taxonomy): Eukaryota > Metazoa > Mollusca > Gastropoda > Lepetellida > Haliotidae > Haliotis > Haliotis rufescens. Next base: position 12,209,204 of record NW_025964383.1, read on the forward strand.
TGTTAAATGTTTGTACTGAAGGTGTCATTTGAAGTAAACATAAGTTATATATTGTGATATGTCAACAAAACGACAAGAAATGTACACCTGTACTTTGAATATTTGATAGAAAATGTATTGTTTATGATGATCCTGTTTCCTCATGTAATACGATGAGTGAGTGAGTGAGTAACGGTTTTACGCCGCTTTTAGCTATATTCCAGCAATATCACGGCGGGGGACACCAGAAATGGGCTTCACACATTGTACTCATGTCGGGAATCGAACCCGGGTCTTAGGCGTGACGGGCGAACGCTTTAACCACTTGGCTACCCGACCGCCCCTGTAATACGATGAAGTACGTTGCGTTCAGATATGACATTCAGGCATAATTTCTTATCTGTGATCTTCCATTGAATTTAAGCGTTTTGTGGTGTAAGCAAGTACTTGTGTAAGTTATGAATGGAAGTCAGACTTAAACCTTGTACAAACATTGATGTTTATGATCTATATCAATATGGAAAAGCTAGGATATCGACTTCAGTTTTCTGCTGTTATTGTATATTTGATGTAGCGGGAATAGTGACACTACTACTACTGCTACAACTACTACGCCGTCGTAGTAGTAGTAGTATCATTACCATGGTAGTGATTAGCTACTTATATTAGTTGAAAATATGAAGGCACATTTTAACGGTTATGATGTACAGATACTTTGATTCCAGGTCCTGCACTTTATCTGAATGATGCTCGAACCAACACAAACAAGTGCCATGTAACTAAAGGCGCTGAGCTGGTCAACTCTCCACGCGCCTCCGGACATGGAAGAAGACTAAGGCTAAACAAGTTTAATGGCATCTGTATCTCCACACCTTTCCCAATCCCTCCAAAACAAACCCCATTCCAGAGCATAACTCAATACTGGGAGACATGCTCAAACGTGGGTGTAGGCAGGGGAGTCTGGAGTAAGCCGATTCTGGAGATGGGGCTTGCAGAATCAGGCAAAGTGGATAGTGAGTCATGGCTTTGTCATCAGCTCCGCTCTTGGTGTGTTGGTGTCAGGAGCTGTGATAGACACCGAGGAAAGATCTGTACCCGGGTGCATAAGGAGTGGGAAGATGGTAATTGCTGGGTTAGAACAATGTCTGACACAACAGGCAACCAGGCCACCCTCCACTATGGTATTGTTCTGGATGTGAACAGAAAGAGACTCGCATTTATTGATTTGGACAGGGAGGTTGTTCTTGCCAAGTTTGATGTCGAGTTCAGAGAGGCTCTCTTCCCAGTTTTAAGTGTGCTGCCGGAGTCGGATTTCTACAGTGTAAGGATGAAACTGGTCAGCGGCGAGGACATCACCATGACTGAGAAAAAGAAATCTCTTATTTACCAAGCGTTGTTGTGAACATCGTAATTAGCGCCTGTTGAATCAAGTACTGTGCACAGGTTTGCCTTAAAGCTATCTTAGCGCTGAGACAGGTAATTTATTAGGGATGCTTCTTGCAGTCACTGTTGCTGGCTGGAATCGATTTTGTAGGTGTGTTGTTCGAATCCAGTTGTCTTGTCGATTATTGGTTACGCGTGGCCTGCCACTCCGAGGATGGTCTCTGACTGCATTCGTATGTTGCCAACGTTGCCATAAACACCAAAGGGGGTTTCTGTGGACGTTAAATTGTCTTGCAACATCACGTTGACTCGATCCTGCTTCAAGCATACCAATGGCTCGGAGACGCTCATTTTCGGACAGGCGTGGCATTTCGTAATGTCGAATAATTGCGTAATTGTGTTGTTTTTTCTGAGTGGTTGTTGTCAGCACGATGCTAAACAAAGCGTATGGAATCCCGTTAACGCACATGTTTTTATACCCATTCTTGGGTAGTGAAATGGATGGGGTTTCCATAAAAGTCGACTTTTGCATGGATTGCATGCTTTTCTGTAGCAGTTGCGTTTTTGTGACTTGATTCCATACATGTACTACAATATTGAAAACCAAACTTTACTTGTTTGAAAAATACACTAAAATATTAGTGTCACAGGAACTTTTATTGTTGAGTATATGTTATGATAGTCTTTTCACAATCAGCACATTGTACAAGTTGGCACTGATGATTCGTTATACATCTAAGGCAATCCATGGGGAGGTTCTTGGTGATGTACTTCAAGCAAATATTTGTGTAAATGAAAAAAAAATATGTTTGATTAACGCAATGGAATAATTATATTCAGATCGTGAAAGTGTTGGTCTTACTGAGGTAGCATAGCCGAATAACACCGTTGAAGCATGGGATATAATGGTAAAGGACATAACCACGGGATGTAGAATTAAGCCCACATAATATATACCACAAAAATGGTGAATGATTATTTTCTGCCAAAAGACTTATTGTCAGGAGATATGAGATTTATATGTGTACAGTGAGTACTTTTCGTTGACGGCTCAACTAATGTTACACTATTATTGGATATATTGTTTGATGCTTTGATTGTTGGGACTTTGCCAGTTGCATGCCATAATAATTACAAATCTAGGTGTAAAGGACATCCTTGTGTATGCTACTACAACCTAGCCATAGACCACTCCTTTTCCATTTTTAAAAACAAAACTCGACCCGTGAAGATCCGGGTTAGAATAGGTCTTCAGCAACCCATGCTTGCCGTAAAAGGCGACCATATGCTTGTCGTAAAAGGCGACTAACGGGATCGGGTGGTCAGGCTCGCTGACTTCGTTGATGCATGTCATCGTTCCCAATTGCGTGGATCGATGCTCTTGATGTCATTCACTGGACTGTCTGGTCCAGACTCGATTATTTACAGACCGCCGTCATATAGTGGAATATTGCTTAGTGCGGCGTAAAACAACAATCAAACAAACAAACAAAAAACTCCTTATATTCAGTCTCACACTAACAACATGTTCATTAGGCAGACCCATATAATCGGAAAAGCTTTAAGGCTTTGTCAGAATTTTGCCACCGCTGACTGCAGTGTCATCTTTTGACACATTGATCTGTCATGACAAAGGTCAAGGTCATCCTCAAAGTCACAGTCTGAAAAAAAAGTTTGTTTACTGTCTTACTCGAGAAGGGTGTAATGGTAATAAATGGAATCTTGTACACTTCCTTTTGCCCTAGGCTTGGCAATGTCATGAGTGACCTACGCATACTGTCAAGGCCACAATCAAGATCATTTATTAATTATGTTGACCGTTTTCTCTAAAATGACGTATTATGCAGATATTTGTTCATTCTTGTGCTTTTACCAGATGACCCTTGATATTGAAGGTCAGATTCACTCTCAAGGCTATACACCGAAACAAATGTATAATGTTCAACTCACAAAATGCTAGAATACTGTTTGGTACAAAATCTTCTTAAGGAAGTGGCTTCCAGAGAAAGTGAAGATCACAATGGTCATTCGTGTTGTAGTTCGGCTTTACTGTATCAACACCTCTGTAAGTAACAATTTTTAAGAGCTACTTCCCCTGTTTTAACTAGATGTAATCAATTTTTAACATGTAGTGCATATAATTTTCTTCTTAACATAGGCAGAAGTATGGTACAGTCTGTACTAATATATGTGTCATGTATGTTTACCAAAGGAAGTGGACCCGTGAAGATTCCGGGGTAGAATAGGTCTTCAGCAACCCATGCTTGTCGTAAAAGGCGACTAACGGGATCGGGTGGTCAGGCTCGCTGACTTGGTTTGATGCACGTCATCGATCCCAATTGCGTGGATCGATGCTCATGATATCGATCACTGGATTGTCTGTTCCAGACTCGATTATTTACAGACCGCCGTCACATAGCTGGAATATTGCTCAGTGCGGCGTTAAACAACGAAACCAACAACAACAACAACCAAAGGAAGTGAGTCAATCGGAGGTGCATGTACATTTCTTCGTACCGTAGTGGGAGGCATAAGACTTATAAGTACAAAAGACAAAACCATATTCATAATCAAAAGAAACCTGCTTTGCTCTTAGTACGATCCCGACATCATAAGTATATGTTTATGAATCACTTTCAAATAAAAATGAAACCAACATACATGCGTTTCCCAAATCGAAATTACATGTTTCATTCTTAAGGCTTCACGTGAAGATCCGGGTTAGGTTAGGTCTTCAGCAACCCATACTTGCTGTAAAAGGCGACTAAGCTTGTCGTAAGAGGCGACTAATAGGATCGGATGGTCAGGCTCGCCGACTTGGTTGTTACATGTCATCGTATCCCAATTGTGTAGATCGATGCTCATGATATCAATTACTTGATTGTCAGGTCCAGAGTCGATTATTAACATACCGCCGTCATGGAGCTTGAATACTACTGAGTGCGTAGTTAAACAACAAATAAACAGACTAATGAAGGCGTGGGACTATTTTAAAGTCAGTCTGCATACATCATGTGGAAACCTTCTTATGAAGGCGGCTGCATGGAATTGCTGATTTAAACGTTTGCTGCACTGTGCATACGTGTCCCCAAACCGAAGTGATACCATTCAAACAGAAGTGTGTACACCATTCATTTCAGATTTCTGGAGGCATAGCAATCTTTCATTTAAGATTGTGCTTACCCAAGACGGAAATTATGTCACGATATTTGGAAACAAGTGATGTCATAAGCGCCAAATGCGTTTAATTTGCTCCTTTAGTTAGTTAGAGGCAAGGCGCATTTATCTGGTTTGATGATGTATTTTGTGTTCACGAAACCGAAGGTTATGGTTCTCTCACTGGAATTCTTGGCAGTATGTATTGCTGTCTGAAGCAGTGGTGGTGAATGAAGCTGCTTCTTTTGACAATTGTCCCACTGTTGAATGGATAAATGCGACAATGAGGGAGTTTGTATATAAACTGAGGGGCAAAATAAAGTATACCGAGTTATTATGTAATTAAGAACTTTTGTTAAATTTGATTGTGTCTATTTAGCTACCACTCATTCCTTTACAGTTTGTAAAATGTAATCTGTGACTAATGTATTTATTCTAGTTATTGTGATTACATGGTTTACTGTTTATGTATTTTTCCTGAAAATGTAGAAACAGATGGAGGACATTCGTTTGTTTGTTTGTTTGTTTAAATATAGTTTACCCCAAAGGATATTGTGTCGCAATTGATGAACATATTTTTCCTGAGAATTGTACAATCAGCCACGTGCTCACAGTATGCTATCGATGCTATCACAAACAGCCTTATTCACATGTTGTCAGTTGTGTCCGAGGGAGTTTAATACGTCTGACTAAGTGCTCATAGACGTGTCAATGCAGCAGTGATCAATCATTTTCCCTGCAAAACTGCGGGTTGCTCAATGTTTTCATGAATCACGGCGGCTTCCAATAAAGACTTGAACACGAATAAATAACCAAATTAGAAATCACTTAGAGTTTCAGATTTTTTTAGATTAATAAAAAGTAGCAATTATAGTAGGAGGTTTATGTTTGAATATACCGCAGCCGTCTACAAATAAATAGATTCCATTTGCATTAAGAAAACGACAATTGAAAATGCGATATTTGATTAGATTTGGGGTTTTGTAGAATTAATATTCTCCCTGGCATGGTAACACAGGAACACATACCAATAATAGAATATATATAAGTTTACTTTTATCGATGTTATTAATTTATTTGATTTCTTTTGTAATCAACATAATGATAAAATATTTTTATAAATGCGACTTTGTGTCATTTTCTTTTTGAAAGGAAATTATGTGACAAGATCCCCGATATCAGATAGGTCGATACAGCTTTTGTAGCTCTTTACAGCTATATTTGTTCGTTTGTTTTTTGTTTAACACCGCACTCAGCAATATTCCAACCCGATCCGTGAAGATCCGAGATAGAATATGTTTTCAGCAACGCGTGCTTTCCGTAAAAAGGCGACTATGCTTGTCGTAAGAGACGACTAACGGGATTGAGTGGTCAGGCTCGCTGACTTGGTTGATGCTGAAAACACGAAAACGTGTTTTTTCGTATATGATCATTGAAAGGAAAACCACTAAAAATTCATTAAAATTGATTAATTGGAGAGTGTCCAGAAAGTGTCCGGAAAAGCGTCGAGGTTTTTTCAAGCGGAAAATTGACGGAATTCCCTGGCACGAATTACATACGTCGTTTCTTGAAATTTAGACCATTTAATTTTGAACTTTGCGCGTTAGCATACATTTGGATACGTCGGAGAAAACAAAACGAAGAAAAGCACATCCGAACTATCGCTGTGACAGTCTACAGCAATCTATGAATGTACCTTAGTATCTAACTGACACATCGTTACAATCACCTTTCAATATTCGACCAATTGATCAGTCATGACTAGCGCTTGAAATGGCCACAGGTTCATAACCAACATCGGAAATCTCTCCCGTCACGTTTATCGTGTCGAGCATTTTGACGTCTTGAGCTTGATGTAAATGTATCACGACGCTCTGTCGTAGTGACTGACTTACTGGGCTAGTACTGGGGTATCGGAATACATTTCTTGAAAAGAAACTAAAACAGAAGTTCCTGAAAAGCAAGTTGGGCATACATATGCTCATGTAACCTCTCTTTTGGGGGAAATATTTTATTCCGCGATAGTAATTGACCTTCAATTTGTGGACGCTCTGACGTTCATACAGTTTGGCCCTCAATCTATGAAGGTTCATAATCCAATGAACTCACACAAAGTGAAAGTCAATTCTTAAATGAACTGTGAAGGTAAATCGTCAGGAAATATGAGATATTGCTTATAGCGTTTATGATGAACTGTTATTAATTGCGTCTTTTACCTACTTTCACTCAAATTTGACTTTGCTTTGTATGTAATTGTAATTATCTGAACTCATGATCAAATATCCAAAACACTCTCTGCAGCCCCCTGACCACTCTCCGCCCTACAACGCCAAATGCAGCATTGGTCAATCGTTCCAGACCTTGAAGTGTGTAATTAAACAAAGCTTGATTTCCCTCCTATGAAACCATACAGAGGGTGTCGTCTTCTTTCGTCATCAGTGCAGTTCGCCTATAGGGTTAGCAAAACGACTTTGTGCATGGCTTTAGGCACAAGTGCGTCGTATAGATTCGCCTTCAGTGCATTTTGCCTTCAGTGTTATCAAAACAACCTTATGCACCAGTGAATTTTAGATATTTTAAGTTTACCCCCTTCAGTTACATTGCGGACTGCCCCGGGCAGCCGGTAAAAATAGAGTCAAATACAATACCAAACAAAATGAAGACAAGTACCATAATACCGAGAGGGTTATGAGAGACATAATGTCGTTAACAGCATAAAATATACAAAGTAATGTTAATGTAAAAATCGGAAAATCGGAATAATATGAAAACAAATACATTCCACCAGACTCATTTCAGTCTTCCCATCCGCCCCCCCCCCCCCCCCCCCCCTTCCCACCACCACACCACACACACACACTGAATGATATCGATATACCGAAGCTTGAGCACATTCATACGCACAAATACCAGATTACCCCTGACATACATGCACAAACGTACCCTTACGCACACGCGCTAACACACAGAGAGACGCACACAAATATATACACTTGAGTTTATACAAACACATTTACACATTGTAAAATAATAAGACATAATACATGAGTTATGGTTTGTTAAACTATTTTCTAGGGATAAACATTTAAAAATACACGGTAGCTATTGTGGGTACTTGATTGTTGTCATTAAATAAAACATTCATATCAGTAGTATAGTTTTGGTTAAATATGGTGGGATTTTCTGCAGAGAGGATTTCATCTTAAAAAGAGCATAAGTGGTACGAGTGGCACGATAGTATATCTTCTTCTCGTTTCCTTACCCATTACAAGGATATCAAGTTTGCTATAGAACCAGAGAAGTATATAAGTATGTTAGATGATAAATCGCTTGTTAGGGCATTATGTAAATTCAGGGTGTCATTTACACAATTTCAGTGTAAATTTGGGACGTAGATGTGAAAAAAAGGACGTTGAAATGGGCATCTGTAAAAACTGCCAATTAGGAGAAATTGAGGATGAATTTCATGTTTAATAAGTATGTGATAAGTATGAACATCTTAGAGCAAAGTATATTCCAATGTTCAACAAAAGGCATAAAAACAAGATGTTAATGATCAGTCTTATAAAATTCAAGAACTCTGCTGTTATACGTTCATTGTTGAAACATATATTCTCTGTCAGATAGTTTTTATATATCATGTATATCATGTAACTAAAAAATGAAACTGAAAATGTCAACTGTACAACTGTTGTGGCCTAAAATTCCGAATAAAATATCTATATCTGTATCTATATCTTAGTTGAATACCAGTGTTCATATAGAGATACAATGGGCGAAGACATTGTAAAATAATAAGACATAATACATGAGTTATGGTTTGTAAAACTATTTTCTATGGATAAACATTGTAAAATACACGGTAGCTATTGTGGGTACTTTATTGTTGTCATTAAATAAAATATTCATATCATTAATATTTGTTTGGTTTAATATGTTTGGATTTTCTGCAGAGAGGATTTCATCTTAAAAAGAGCATAAGTGGTACGAGTGGATCAACTGCACAGTTTCAATAAGAAGGATATATCTCACAACCATTTCAGAAAGAAATAATTCTGGCAGTGGATAAAAATGTAAAAGTCTTAATTCTTGCTAAAATGTTGTCTCGTGTACCAACAAACACCTTGCACATACAACCATTAAAATCCAGTAGATTCACCTGTGTTCACACATTGACTTAACGCCTGTTTTTCTCTTATGTTATCTTGAATTAAGAAAGTCTGTTAAATAATTAACTTGATTGTTGCGTTTGGCAATCCTCGTGTTTGGCATGATGAGTGATCTAGTGTTACTGAACAACAATTGGAATCCACTCAGGAGACCGTGTTGTATATTCATAAATCCCTTACAATTATTTATGTTAATTAGATCAGTTGCATTTTTAATATCTTGATGTTAAAAACTGTGTCTTACTCATTGTTATTTCAAAGTTTTTCTTTCTTGACTTTCTATCACATTACACACGGCATTACTATTTCTCAAAAGTGACTGTAGGCGATAGTAGACCGAATCATACTGAGCTGCAAAGACCTGCTTTTGTTTTGTAATAAATACATTGTAGATATGGTTGAAGCAAGAAAGCTAAAAGTTTAAATGCAACCAAATTTCAGACACTTAATAGGCTTGCAGTTTGGTATCTTTAAACTCTTTTAATTACAAGATGAGACCATTTATTTGTGCTAATGTACTCATTTCTCTCTTTTAAAAAAAAATCATGTATGCGTAGTCTGCTAGTCATCCTAATCATCTGCTGTCACCATGTGGCATGGATCCAGCGTCAGGGCGAGAACGGGGCTGGTGAATGGAAAATACTATGGTTACTAGAAACGCCACAATCTCAGATCCCAGCAAATTCCCACCAATGGAGGACATAGTTGTAAGTCAAGGCACCACGCGTGTATCTGATCTGTTGTTATATGTGTTTAACATATGCAGTTTTTGGCGTTAATAAATTACACTGACGCAAGTATATTCTAATCAAGTCAACTGGATAATTGAATATGTTTTCTTATACATATTACATAACATCACTACATATAAGTTTGACAGTTGCAATACGCACAATACCGTGAAAGTGTTAAACACTACTTTGAACAGTATTTCAGTTATATCACTTCGTATCAGATTGATGGATAAAAACCCGATGTGGTTCAGGCCTTAATAACGGGTGTTCGCGAAAAGGCGAGCGTATCCTCCAACACCGCTAGAACCCGTCACAAACACCTGTAAGGACAAGTCAATTGTTCAACTGAACAAAACACGGAAACACTATGATTCCAGTCATCACTATCACCCCGCATGAAAAGCACTTTGTCTGTCAAAAACATGGACCTGTATCGATAATATGTTCCTGCAGGTAATACTTGTCATTCAATTTGCAAAATGTATTGACTCATGATCAGAGCATTGTTGTTAATCAGAACGTTTATGCTCTGGCATCGGCATGCAGTTGAGCTCATCACCCATCCCATAATTGATAATACTTCTTGAAGAGCTATGAAATCAGAAGCTGTAATGACCCATTTTTACACTTTAACTTTTAATAGGCATGTTAGTCTTCTTTTATAACTCAGATTTAGTTGCACGGATTACAATGAAATCATAGAAGGGACATTGTCGCGTTGTCGCATTGTCAGCCTTTCAAAAACAAGCAAAACGTATTAAAATTAACCAAAGCGTGACAATGCGACATTTTGGCCATATGTCGCATCTTGTCGCATCTTGTCGCTCATTGAATAAGCTTTTTTATTTTACCAAAGGGCGACAATGCGACAGCGTGACATTTTTCAAGGTCAAAAATGGCTTTTCGCATTGTTGCCCAATCAAACATGTGTAAAAAGGACGTTAAGTTCAGTTAATGTTATATAGAAGCGTGAACCAACTTATATCTGTCGTAGAAATTCTACCTGATACGTCTTGAAAACACAAGTCCGTCCACGGTTTAATAACGTTTTATTGTGAGCTCATCTCTAAAGCCGCTCAGTGTTGTCACTCCCAGTTCCCAACTGTTCCGCCCGCGCTGGTTTACATGCATATAGCTTCTAAAACAGTGTTGATCATATTCTTAAAAAGGCAATCAGACCAGACCAGGTAGTACCTTATACGCAATCCACATTGAGCTAGTGCAGTGGTCGTCCGGAAGATCTTGACGAATAAGACAATTGAGGAGAGCCCGCCTGAACTGTGACCGCCCATGTTTGCCTGAGGGAGAAGGGTGGGAAATGTGTGCTCTGTCAAGTGCCGAGCTGGCGACACATTCTGTTTACTGCATGTGGAATAGAGTATATTGCATTTGCTATACTGTATACTGTAAACTTTCAAGATTCAAGATGCAAGTTTCAAGTGGCATTCATTTCTTATAACAGACCGCCGTCATATCAATGGAATATTGCTGAAAAAGGCGTTAAACAGCACACACAATTTGTTTTCCAAATGGAGCGCTGCAGTCATATGAAATAGAACCACATACATATGTAGTAACAACTCACTAATTCCCTGTTTCGAATATTCAGCACAAAATATATATTAACCAGCTGTGAGGTGAGATATCAGATTTTTACAAGCAGTCAAATAAGGATGATAAAGGACCCCTCAATAATGAGGTTCATGTTTACTTTAGAGTGAGTGTTGTTGTACGCCGCTTTTAGCAATATTCAAGCAATATCACGGCAGAAATGGGCTTCACACATTGTACCCATGTCGGGAATCGGCGTGACGAGCGTACACTTTAACCATTAGGCTACCCGACCGCTCCTGTTCACATTTTAGCGGGGGCCAAACTGGAGTTGTTATTGTGTGGTTAGAGCTGTGACGTAGTCTGTCCCCCAGACCCAAGTGAATAAATTACAAAAAGGAGTCCAGCTCAAGTCTAGAATGAATGGAGATTGCCTCAGCACTAGCATGAAATAACGAATTGTTATGTGCTCCTTTTTAATTTAATTATTTTTTATTTTGACATGGATACACCAACCAGGAGAGACATTGATGGAACATTAATATCACATGTTACCACTGATCCAGTTAAATTCATCACCCAATACAATATTAGTATTCATGCTACAAAGTGCATGATCATGCACATGTTCATATAAAGCATATCACTGCTTAAGGGTCATGTGCAAATGAGAAAGTGGACGAACCTTAAAATTATTAATAAACGTAGTTTTCGCAATTTACCTTATACAAAAAGAATTGAAAGCCGTCAAATTATTTAGGTTTGTATTAGTTTGCGTATTTGACGATTATATAACTTGCGAAAACTTTTTCCATACTCAGCCGTTCCTGAGCATTGCGCTTTCCCAATTAGTTTGACCCAAATTCTTACTGTTATCATTATGTTAGTCAATGAGAAATGCGTGCCGATCAAGTACGTGCAATAATTTTTGGCGACATTGTACGATTTCGACCTTATCACGAGAATGTGTTTATGAATCACTGTCAAATAGTGGTGACATTAAATCTAAAAAAACAATCCGCAAAATCGCGCATGCACGAAACGCATTAACCAATCCGTGCAGTGTGATGATGCATGTCATCGTATCCCAACTGCGCGGATCGATGCTCATGATGCCAATCACTGGATTTTCTGGTCCAGACTCGATTATTTACAGACCGCCGTCATATAGCTGGAATATTGCTCAGTGCGGCGTTAATCAAACATGTAGCCGACTCGTGAAACCCGTGCTTGCCGTAAAAGGTGACTATGCTTGTCGTAAGGGGCGTCTAGCGTCATTCAGTTGTCAGCCCCGCTGATTTGGTTGATGCATGTCATCGTATCCCAATTGCGTTAATTGATTATCATGTGATCACTGGATTATCTGGTTCAGATGCGATTATTTACAGACCAATGAGCTGGAATATTGCTGAGTGCGGCGTTAAGCAACAAACAAACAAACAAACTAAAAATGTACCCCTGGAATGAAGAAACCAAGGTTTACTGGAATCGGGTTGTCTGTACAGAAATTATTTACTCACAACGTTCTGCACCAACATCAATCACACTTGCATTGGTACATGTACAGAGAACCCCTTCATGGTTGGATTGTGAATAACGTATATAAGTTATAGGGAATATGTATAATCAGGGAATATGTGTATTCCCTGAAATTCATATAACTTTATGGCTATATTAGAACCTGAAAATAAATTTCAGGGAACATGTCTAAAGAAACTTGTTGTTTAATCAGGGAATATGTATTATACCTGAAAATTGTAGGGATTATGTATATTCCCTGAGTGAATCAGACATTAAATATATTCCCTGAAAATTTCAGGGATTATACATATTCTCTTATTATACATATTCCCTATAACATATATAGATTGGAGTTATCTTCTCCATTTATGGACACAAGTTCCAAAGATCTATTCCTACAGTTATTGTCACAAGCAAGGGATGTTACTCTGCCGTTCTGACGACAGTTCTAGTTTATAACCATTTTGTTGCAATATTTCTCCCTGCTGGGATAATGTTTGCGTTATAAGTAACCGGTACCTCACCAAAGTACTTTCTTAAAAATGTAATAAATTTAAAGCTTGTACCCGTTTTGGGGTTGATGATTATAAGACTCTTTCATACCCAGGGTGTAAGATAGGAACATTCTACCCGAGGTGTTTTAAGTGAGCGAGTGAGTATGGTTTTTCGCCACTTTTAACAATATTCCAGCATATCACGGAGGGGGCACCAGAAATGGGCTTAACACTTTGTACAAATATCGGGAATCGAACCCGGGTCTTTCAGTTTGACGAGCCAACGCTTTAACCACTAGGGTTTTTCAAATTTGACTGCTGATGCAATATATATAGTTTGTAAAATAGTACAGTTGACTAGATTTCATGCATGTTCATTTGTTTTACTAGTTTAAACAGATATACAGTGTACGCAACTTTTGCCTTCTTGGCAGCCATATCTTTCGGTATTGTTTCTTAAGTTGGTCGTGGGAAGGCTTCGCAGTTTTGCAGCTACTTAATGCATCTATTAGGGTCGTTTTATGTGCAGAACACACATACATTGACAATAGCGTTGACAAATATATTCTAGATAATCCTCAAACCACTTCACATTTGTACATAGCCCAATGTACCACCATGCGCTTGTTCATTTCCCGAGGCAAGTTTATGTGAAGTATTTTGCTGATATCACAAATTACGCCTGACTTATTTCGTATAATCTACCACACTGCGAATAACCTGGAGGTATACGATGGCTGATTTGAATTTAAATCCCGATTGAAGACCATTCACAAGTACTCAGCAATGAGTTGGCTGAAAACATAGTGGGTTGGTTGGGTTGTTGTTTTACGCCGAACTCAGCAATATTCCAGCTATATGACGGCGGTCTGTAAATAATCGAGTCTGGACCAGACAATCCAGTGATTGACATCATGAACATCAATCCACGCAATTGGGATCGACCAAGTCAGCAAGTCTGACTACCAGATCCCGTTAGTCGCCTTTTACGACAAGCATAGTCGCCTTTAACGGCAAGCATGGGTTGCTGAACACCTATTCTACCCCGGATCTTCACGGGTCGGCTACATTTTTGTTTAACCCCGCACTGAGCAATATTCCAGGCATATGACGGCGGTCTGTAAATAATGGAGTCTGGATGATGATCGTTACGTCGATTGTGATGGCAATTACCTGTCACACATGTACAGGGGAACCATAATTTAGCAGACTGAGAACTTTAACCTCCTGGGCAGAGCCTTCAATAATCTGTGTAAAGCATCATACCAAATCTAAAAACACGCAATTAGTTATTTTCACATACATAACTAAAATGTATGTCACAGACCAATTTCTGTCAAGTAGTCCGCTTACACGGGAAAAGCAATCTTTCAGATTCACTGTTTGATAATGTGAATCCCTTGTGCATTTGCAATATATGCTTGACGGTGAACCTTAAAGTTTTATCACAAAGGATATACTGAACCGTATGACGAAACCTGTCCACTCGAATGTTAGGATTATGATTTTTAATGAGCACCATTATTACACAGAAATTCGTTCAACTAAGGGCATTTACATCGAGTTAGTCGCTATATGGCTGAAATAGTGAGTGAGTGAGTGAGTATGGTTTTACGCCGCTTTTAGCAATATTCCAGCAATATCACGGCGGGGGACACCAGAATGGGCTTCACACATGTCGGGAATCGAACCCGGGTCTTAGGCGTGACGAGCGAAAGCTTTAACCACTAGGCTACCCGACCGCCCCCGGCTGTAATAATGCCGATGCGACGTTACATTTTAACTCTCTCACTTACTTCGTGAAAATTGGCCCCTGAACATGAACCGCAGCCCCCTACCCCATAGTCCCTTGTCAGTAGTTGTTTACTATTGCCCCCGTGTGTATTCCGGGTAAGAATAGATCCGGTGATTTGATTTATTGTGTATTAAAGTTCACCGATCGGGCGGGAGATTGCTCTCAATACACAATTGTTATTATCTCCTTGCAAGAAATGATTCTAAATCAGATGTAAGGGCGATGGGGTGTGGTATTTATGTTCTCATCAAAGTCATCTCACCACAAAGATAAAACATTAATACGTGATAATTACACAATATAGTAAGTGAACTGGAAGATGAAGGATTGTTGTAGTCACTTGTCATGGATAAGATCACACGGTGCCTTAGGGGAAATAAAAAAAACATGTTTATTTATTATTTAAAACGCAAAACTATAGCAGACGAAATCTGTACTTGTTCAACAGCGGATGCATGCCGAAACTCGAAATGGCAGTTGCTCAAATATGCTGTCTTCTTCTGATATTATTTCTCACACGAGTAGATGGTCAAGGTAATGCGGTGCCGCATCTTCTTGGAAGTAACTGCGTTAGCCAAAGAGA
Organism: Haliotis rufescens; assembly: GCF_023055435.1. Taxonomy (NCBI): domain Eukaryota; kingdom Metazoa; phylum Mollusca; class Gastropoda; order Lepetellida; family Haliotidae; genus Haliotis; species Haliotis rufescens. Next base: position 12,224,569 of record NW_025964383.1, read on the forward strand.
CATTAACAAGATGTTTGGACAAGCTAGAAAATATAGAAGTTTATATGTCATTTGCAGTAGATAGTGAGTCATTGCAGTCTCACCTCAAGCATTGCATCGTGTTCTCCTTCGGCTTGAGCCAGAATATTGATTTGTAAGCTTCACATCCAGCGTGGTAGGTTGGCAAGTGGTAAAACCGTGTGCTCGTCATTCTGAAGATATGGGTTCCATTGCCCGTAAGTGTCAGCTCCTACGCTCCTGCGGACACGACTAGAGATAACTTCTGTGTGGTGTGAAGACCAACTCGCCACTCTCTCATTTCCTTGAAATTATCATTTTTCTTGTAAAATCTGATGACAAGTTATGTTATTTCTATGATTTGGGAACAGACTGTACTTTTCAAAAAATATTTCAGGCCCTCAACAAGAACATGAAATGGTCGGTCTCCAATTATATTACTCTTTAGGGTTCAGGGGAGCATGTTTTTGTTGCATTGGTTTTATTAGATTATTTGAGCCACGGTATTTCAAAATTATCTGTTTTGTGAAAAACAGACATTATTAACGACAATGACCCACGATCAGATTTGTTCTCAATTTCTTTTCACTATTTCAGCATGCCAAATTCCCGGAATCTCATGTGTTAGCAACTGTAACGCCGCAGGAGTAATTCCCGCTCTCACGTGTCCAATGGGTCAGGTGTGCTGTTTAGGTAAGTTTTGTTTATTTGTATTTTGTTTAACTGCCGCACTCAGCAATATCCAAGCTGTATGACGGCGATCTGTAAATAATAAAATCTGGAATAGACAATCCAGTGAATGCCATCATGAGCTTTGATATACGAAATGTGGATACGATGACATTCATCAACGAAGTCGGCAAGCCTGGCCACCTGATCCCTTCAGTCGCCTCTTGCAACTAACATGGGTTGCTGAGGACCAATACTGATCTTCACGGTTAGCGGTAATGGCAATAGGACTTTGTTTCTTTGCAAAAGGCAGGTATTTACATTTATACGTTTGCGTAGATAATATCATATTGCTCTAAAGTATTCGCAGTTCTTGGACACTTGTCCACTAATGATATATACTGAACAACAAAAGTTCCTGTGACATTGAATAAGATTTAATGCAAAGTTATGTTTTTTACCAAATCTGAAACAATTTCGGTTTGCAACAGATAAGAGACTCCTGGGAGTGTTCAAATGGTTTAATTTGCCATACTGACTTCAGAAAATTTCTTAAAAAACAACAACATGAACATGCCAAAATGTCAATTTACAAATCAATAGCGCGTGTGTCCACCTCTGGTTGCGATGCAAGCAACACATCTTCGTCTCATGGAATGGACCAGGCGTCGCACAAAGTCCTGTGGGATATCTGTCCATATCTGCTGGAGCATGTTTCGAAGTTCCTGGAGTGTCTGTGGAACGCCTAGATAGACGTCGATGGCGCCGATCCATCTCAGCCCACATGTGCTCGATTGGTGAGAGATCAGGGGAGCTAGCCGGCCAGGGATTGACATTCACGATGTTTTGTTGAAGAGAATCCCGAAAAAGTCGAGCAATATGAGGCCGGGCGTTGTCATGTTGAAAGGTAATGCCTGGGCCATGACGACGCAAAAACGGTAGAACAACAGGGCCGATGATCGCGTCGCGGTAGCACTGTCAATTGAGATTTCCCTCTACCACTATCAAACGGGTCCTCTCTCTTGCTGCTATCCCACCCCATACCATAACGCTGCCGTCACCGAACCGATCTTCTTCCATGACACAATGATTGACGTAACGTTCACCTCGACGTCGGTACACTCGAATCCGTCCATCGCTGTGGCTGAGGTGAAAACGAGACTCCACAGTGAATAAAACTTGTCCCAACTGCATGGCCGTCCAGCGTAGACGCTGTCTGCACCACTGTAAACGTGCTTGACGGTGGTTTCCTGTCAAAATGGGACGTCTGGCGGGTCTTCTGGCGACAATCCCTGCACATCTGAGGCGGCGACGTACGGTTTGTAAAGATATTCGTCGAAGCCAGGGATGCTTCTTGCAGTCACTGTTGCTGGCTGGAATCGATTTCGTAGATGTGTTGTTCGAATTCAGTTGTCTTGTCGATTATTGGTTACGCGTAGCCTGCCACTCCAGGGATGGTCACTGACTGCATTCGTCTGTTGCCTACGTTGCCATAAACAGCAAATAGGGTTTCTGTGGACGTTAAATTGTCTTACAACATCACGTTGACTCAATCCTGCTTCAAGCATACCAATGGCTCGCAGACGCTCTTTTTCGGACAGGCGTGGCATTTCGTAATGTTGAATAATTGCGTAATTTTGTTGTTTTTCTGAGTGGTTGTTGTCAGCACGATGCTAAACAATGCATATGGAATCCCTTTAACGCACATGTTTTTATACCAATTCTTAGGTAGTGAAATGCATGGGGCTTGCATAAAAGTCACCTTTTGCACGGAATGCATGCTTTTCTGTAGCAGTTGCGTTTTTGTTACTTGATTCCATACATGTACTACAACATTGAAAACCAAACTTTACTTGTTTTGAAAAATACACTAAAATATTGGTGTCACAGGAACTTTTGTTGTTGAGTATATATGAATATTGGGAAAAGGGATATAGAATGCCAACATAAATTTCAATGAATTTGGTTTTAATCGAGTTCTTTACCCCTGTCAGTGGATCAGTGTGCAAGTGTCGATATGGCAAGGATAGAATATCCTATCAGATGAATGTAAAAGTTTGGAACCACACTGCACATACTACGAACGCTCAGGTAATGGAGCGCACGAGCAGCATATTAAGAATGTTCCAGTTTCCGTAGAGTTTAAAATTTATGACCCCTTACATGCTTTGTTTGATGAAAACATCGTTCCCTCAAACCGTGCACTTCCGTATATCGTCAGAAAGCTGACGTCTGTAATAAGCATATGTGTCAAACAAATTAGATCTTCGAAATGTACGGTCTTTTCCAGAGCATCATTAGTCTACGCTTTGTTGGTGTCACGCATTTTATTATAGCATATCCATGTATACATGGTATAAATAGTGTTACAACGTTCTTATCTCTTCACACGGTTTAACTTAATTAAAGAACATTCAACAGAAGTTGTCTTGCTTTCCAACAATATCTAGAGTCATCAAATCCAAAAGTGATATGCACTGCTTACCCATCACAAGACGACAGATGTGACATGGCGGGACATATATTGATGTGACGTCATCCACTTTACAAAATACGAGGCAAAAAAACGAGGTCAAACCACGTGCACCTGTCCAAACGACCAACTCACAGTGTCTGGAGATCACTGACCATCTATTAGCCTTCGCAAATACAAATGCACAGTGTAACGTCATTGAACAAAAAAACAAAACGTTCGCTGGTATCGAAAAAGAGATAACGTTTGTAAGGTTATTATACGATAATAGAGAGTACAATCTACCTCACTAATAAATGAACATAATATCAATATGCGTATAAACGTACCTTTTACCATATTTATATATTATCGATTATAGTTATATTTTCATATAATAGATCTGAATATTTTCTGTTAATCAATATCATAAACAGAATTACTGTCCTTTCGTGTCTCTTTTTTATCCAGATACTAGTATCTACACACATGCGGTTTTATTAGTTCCCCAACGAGTGGATCGTTTGCATTCCAGTTATAATTCTGAAGTCCCTGAGGAGTATTTAACCCAAGCTGCCTAGGGGCATTAGAAGGTTTTTACATCCATCTAACATATATAGGGTACCCAGTCCGTGCTGGGTGAACAGAGATACATTTGAACAAAGCCTAGGCTTTTTTTGGTTTTGGTTTGTTGTTTAACGCCGCACTCGGCAATAATCCAGCTAAATGACGCCGGTCAGTAAATAATCGAGTCTGGACCAGACAATCCAGTGATTGACATCATGAGCATCGATCCGCGCAACTGCGATACGATGACATGCATCAACCAAGTCAGCGAGCTTGACCACCCTATCCAGTTAGTCGCCTCTTACGACAAGCTTAGTCGCCTCTAAAGGCAAGCATGGGTTGCTGAATATCTACGCTAACCCGGCTCTTCACAGGTCAAGTAGGATTCAACTTATATTCAGATGACATAAAACTGAACTATATTTGCTGTTTACATATCAAAGTTTGCTAAATTGCACAGTATACAACTGGGCTGTGGGAGGACTTTTACGGCAAGCATGGGTTGCTGAAGACCTATTCTATCCCGGATTTTCACGGGTCTAAGCTCAGGCTGACAGCATAAGCATTGACACTTTCAGGTGTATGTACGTACTCACGTTTCCACCATCTGGTCATCTGCCATCGAACGATTTGGTTCTTTTGAGTGCACATGATGTATGTACAATACACCAGGGGTAGTGACAACACTAAAGACTTGTGAACAGATTTTGAATCAAGCCTGAATAACAACCCAGTCTCCAGGGGGATGCAATCTGAGCACCAGGCGCTTCTTCGCCTGGCGCTTTTAACCACTTTCCCACTCCTTCTCTGTTGCCAGGCTAAACTGCAATGGCAGACAGTCAATAGAAAAATGCAATACTTGACAAAATACTTTTCGTTGCGGACTACACATCAAATTTTTACGCCAATGGCTGTCCAGTGGTGAAGAGTAAATCTTTCTTATCTCTCAGAAACATTTTCAGTTTGGCTGCCTGATACTAAAAATATTTATTTATATGACATGGGTGCATAATCAGAATTCACATGAAGTCCGTAAACAATGGTTTACTAATGACTGCAAACAAGCCAGGAAGGCAAAACGCTGAACACAATTTTCGTCGCCATCCTATGGTCCATAATTTGAATAAATATAAAATGTTGGGTGCTAAAGCCAGAAGAACATTTAAACAAAATAAACGCCAATCTTGGCAGAAATATGTTACAAATATAAAATCACGAACTCCGACGTCCAAAGTATGGACCATGATATAAAAGATCAAAGGTAAGGGTTCTAAATCGAGCATCCACATTCTCAAAAATGGGGATGAATTGCTGCTGGTAGTTCAGATATTGCTAATAAACTGGGAGAAACTTTGGCAACACAATCTTCCTCGATTAACTTTGTACCTAAATTTAAAATATTCCAACATCAGCAGGAAATGAAAAAACGTTTATTTCAAATCAGAAAATGGGGAAGACTACAATGAAATATTTTCCATTCATGAACTCTATACTGCCCTTTGGCAAGCTCATGATACTGCTACTGGAGCTGATAACATACATTATCAACTCCTGAAACCTTTATCAGAACCTTGTTTAGAAACTATTTTGCTACTATTTGACGATATTTGGACATCACAGGAAGTTTCCTTCATAATGGCGTGATGCCATAGTTGTTCCCATACCAATACCGGGACGGGATTATACCGATCCCTCAAATTATAGACCAATTTCATTGACTAGCTGCGTTTGCAAAACAGGGTGTCCCACAAGGCAGTATTTTGTCTGTGACTTTGTTTAGTATTCAAATAAATAGTCTCTCTAAAGTTTGAAGTGATTCACTTGATGGATCACTTTTTGTGGATGGTCTTAACTTATCTTGTCGTGGTAAGAATATGCATACAATCAAAAGACAACTAAATACTTAAATGGTCTTTAGAAAACGGTTTTAAATTTTCGCAATCTAAAACAAATTGTATTCACTTTTATGGGAAATACAAGCCTCATACAGACCCAGACTTAGTTTTGTACGTGGAGGCTGAAGAGCCATCCCTGAAATACCGTCGCTTAAAATGAGCATTGCAATATGTTACAAAACTTTATTCCAATCCATCTAATCAATGCATATGAAAGTGTTTTCAACCTTCTTATGAGAATTTGTATGACCAAAAAACAGCACTTACTCCACCACATGGAATAAGAATAAAACCTGCTATTTCTGTTGCAGTTATATCTCCCACTCAGATTTTGTCTTCTCCTCCGTGGCAGTTTAGAAAGCCACAGGTTGATCTGACGTTAACCAACCTAAAGAAATCAGATACAAATCAGTTACTTTATCAGAAAGGATATAATGAATTAAGAGGCGCCTTTAACACTTACAAATCTGTTTTTACAGACGGCGGTGCAGTTGCTAGTGCCACTGTCATTCGATCCAACACCATATCATCAAGAATACCAGACGCCAGTTCAATTTTTACAGCAGAATCAAACAATTTTAACAGATCTCCAGTATATACATACCCAATCTAAACATAAACAGTTCATCATATTTTTGTATTCTTTTCCTGTCTTTAAGCCATAAAAAATATGTCCTGTGACCGTTCATTTTGTCTTGAAATCATAGAACACCATAATGATCTTGCTACTGGCCAATATGAATCGTCTTTTGTAACCCAGCAATGTTGGTAATATTGGTAACACAATGGCCGATGCTGCTGCAAAAGCAGCGCTCAACAAACTGTGACGCCACTTCTAATCCAATAGAGTGATTATAAGCCTGCTACTAGATATTAAGTAAGAGATCTAATGCAAAAAAAGTGGGACACCCAAGTAGGTATCAATAAGTTACATGAAATCAAATCAAATTTCGGTTACACCTACTTGGGATGTCAGTCAAGATTTGAATAGGTCACTCTAAGAGGATGTCGTATTGGCCATTCCCAATACACTCACGAGTATTTATTGAAAGGTGAGGATCCTCCGTTTTTGTGATGAGAGAATCACGGTCAAGCATGCCGTGCTTCACTGTTTTGATTTTTCCATCACAAGGGATCAATATTTCATTTTCATCACTCAGTGAACTTTTTAACATAAGCTATCATTTAATTTTTGGATTTTCAAAGGAAATTGAATTAACTGATACATTTTAATGTAGAAAGTTATATATTGTATTAATTGGTAGTATATGATTATGAACTGAGATTGTTAGTGGATGTACCCTTGATGGGGGTTGAAGTAGCGTAAAATTATTGTCCCCCTGAGAGAGAGGGTCCGTAATCCCACATCATTCAAAGTATTTTATATATACCAGTGTTTTAATCGTAGAAAATGTGTTTGTTTTAATCTTTGGCTAACCTTCTCCACAATCACCAGTGCTTAAAGGGATGGTGTCAATCCTGCTGGGGTCCATGCAGGTAGCAAAGGTACCGAGAGTCCCCATGGTCCCCAGTATGGTGGCCTACTTTTGGTTGCTAGTGATATATAGCCCACTTTTATATTGTGTTGTTATTAATAGTTAAGTTTTATGGTCATTTACTAGTTCTGCACCTATATCTGTGAAAATCTAGTTCTTTTACAGTCCTTCGTGGACAGATTTATATTCTAAATGTATGTCTTGTATGATTTGATATAGTCAATATATGGCTGAAATATTGCCGACATGACAATAAATATAAACTCACTCATTCTGATGTAGAGATGCTGTTCTTTTGGGGTAATATATGTTTCTGGAGTCAATGTTTTAGAGTGTATGAGAAAGATGTATTACAATATATTCAAAAACAATATCTTCAAAATTTAAGTCCTCATTGAAGAATGGAGCTGTATTTTCATGACATTCATCGTACTGTTTCAGATCCCTTTATTATACCAACAACGACCATACCACGTAAGCCCTTCTGAATTTGTCCTTCAAGTAAATAGCTTAAATAAATAAATAGCTTGACTTGATTCATCTTCTGGGACCGACCGTGGGGGAGGGGGGTGACTGGGATTTTGTATTCAGACCAGATAAAATTTTCATCTACAGCTGCAAAGCCAGCTATTATTTTGTTATTAAACTGCAAGCCAAAGTATATTTTGGTCTCTAAAAAACACATTTCGACAATATGATTAGCATGGCAGACAATTTCATTTTTCTCCAACTTTGTGAAGTATAAGTTTTATCTCAGATCGACATATTTGTAACATAACATAACATTGCTATTCAATCAATCAAGTAAAATGAAGTAAGTGTTTCATCATTATCAGTAAATGATTTCCCAATGTGCATATCGTTGGTTTTCACACATACTTGTTTTAATTACCCCCCGAATACTTTGATGAAAGTTTTTTTCAGCCTGCACTAGAGCCGGGATCGGATGTGTTGCCAGTAGTAACTGTAACCCCATAGGAATTATTGCTGCTCGCCAGTGTCCAAGTGGTCAGGTGTGCTGTGTCAGTAAGTAGTCGGACCTCTTTTGACCTTGAAACAGTGGCATTCTTTCCAGAGTGTTAACTATATTTTTATTATCCTGCGATTAGGGATTTTTTTTATCATTATAGTGGAAAACTAAATGGTCTATACAAACATGAAGGATATTTGTCATTTTGAAAACTAACAAATACTGATTGTCATTATAGTGATTGGTGTTGAACATTTTGAAATCTGTTATATTTCTATTGCGTATGGAGCTTCGATAATAGTCAATTATGTTGGTCATATTGTGAATCCTAAGGATACGTTGTAAGTTAGCAAATGTGTTTTTTCACTTTAAGAGAAATGAACTGTATAAACTGTTGTATAAATCTTTGTTTCTGATGTCCTTGGAGTTAACGTTTGAAGATACTCCTTGGTATTAGAAGTTAATCTATTATGTGATTTAACCTAGACCTTTTACCATGGTACCTTTTACTTGAGTGAATGATATTAATATGATTATTTGCTATAAGTATAACAAGGATAATTGTGTCAGGGTACCTTGTGTGTGCATGTGACCATGTGTCCATAGATTTGTACTCTAGAGTTTTTTCTGTTCACAGATAGAGGAAATTATATGTGTACAGATCTTACTAAGATTTAAAGATAGTGTGTTGCATATTTAGCCTTAAAACCTGGTCACAGTAAATATGCACAAAAGGTGCCTATGTATAGATACTATTCTTTCAGACGGAATGTAGTTTCTTGAAGTCGTTGTTTGAGAGTGTATAAGCCTTTGAAAGACATTTAGTAGTGATACACATAAGGAAGGGGATTTATGGATGCCAACTTCTTAATTATGAGGAGCACAACGTTATGGAGTATATGCTTGCTCTTTCATCAGGTGAATGAATGCTATGAGGCAGAGAGCATATATAAGTACATGTAAGAACAACAAATAGACTTCCATTGTCTATAGCTAATCGCTTATATATTAGCTTTTCTTGTAAAGTTTCCACCTTTTGTTATCTTATTACTTTTGTTGTTCTTACATATGAGCCAGAGAGCCCAATTCTATCAATCGGCTGGTCATGTCATGCCCTGTGCATAAAATATACTCTTCAAAAAAAGAAACTTGACACTGACTTTCAAAATGTAATATAATGCGATTGTTTCAAAATAGGACACAGAAACCATAATTGAAACACTGTTTGAAGATCAATGTACACAATGTTCAAAACATTAATCGTGTCACCTAGACAGATACACGTACACGATACAGTTAATGTCCCAGGGGTACAGAAAATGTCAGTATCGGTTGTGCCCACCACGTGCATCAATCACCGCTTGACACCGACGACCCATAGATGCAATCAAGTTGTCAATAACACGCTGTTGGATGTGCTGTCATTCATGCTGAAGTGCATCAAGAAGCGCCGGAAGTGTTTGAGGCGGTGGATTCCTTCTGCGAACGCGTCGATCCAACTCGTCCCACAGATGCTCAATCGGGGACAAATCTGGTGACCGGGATGGCCAAGGTAATGTCTGGATGCTGTTGTGCTGTAAGAAGTCCTGACAAACACGTGCAATATGCGGTCGAGCGTTGTCCTGCTGGAACTGTCCGCCATGAACGTTGACGTGAGGAAGAACTTAAGGCTGTAGGATCAAGTCTCTGTAACGCACACCTGTCAATGCACCTGCCACATGCACGAGAGGCGTCCTACCACCGTGATGAATTCCGGCCCATACCATGACACTCCCGCCTCCAAATGGGACAACCTGCTGCACACAGTTGGGGGCGTAACGTTCACCCCGACGTCTGTAGACACGTGGGCGCCCATCAGCACGTGTAGGTAGGAAACGGGACTCGTCAGTTAACAGTTACTGTACATTTTTCCACCTTGCACGTGTCCATCTAACCCTCTGTTGGCACCAAAGCAGACGGTCCGCCAGATGACGTGGGGTCAATACATGACGTCAAACAGGTCTTCGTGCAAAAAGTCCAGCCTCCCTCGGTCTGTTGCGTACCGTTTGATCTGATATTCTGCGTACCCAAGGGATCTGTGTGGTTGTAGACATGGCTGTGGTAGTGCGGTCTCGGAGGTGTCGCAGCCAGATGTATTGATATTGTGCTTGGGTTGTCACCCTTGGTCTTCCTGCCCTTGGTCTGTCGTCAACTCTGTTGGTTTTGTTGTATCGGGTCCACAGTGTTGAGATTGTCTGTCTGGATACGCCAAAGTGCCTGTCCACTTCTTGCTGAGCTGCTCCAGCTTGTAATCTCCAAATGGCGTTGTTCAGTTGAGCTGCATTCAGTCTTGGCATTTTGTCACCGCCTCTACTGCCGTTATAAGGACTGTATAAACAGCCGTTCATGTGGATTTTTATACCCATTCAGCAGGGGGGCCTGCATTCCTAAATGCAGGATCCTGTGCTGCACGTTTTTTACAGGCGGTTGCGTATGGATAAAGCTGTAAAATTGATCCCCAAACGCTACGTTTATGTGCTTTGCGTGTGTTTTCGCGAATTATAGACACATCATCTTTCCGTTTGACTTATTTGGTTCTCATTTAATGTAATTATTTTTAGATATTCGGCAAAAAATGGTTTTACATTTATGTCAAGTTTCTTTTTTTGAAGAGTATATTTTAAATTAATGAAATTTGCCATATTTCTAGTTTGTATGTATAAACCTGTCTATATTTGTTCTTTGTGTTGGCCATATTGTGAATCGTAAGGATACGTTATATGTCAGCTGGTATGTTTTTCACTTTAAGAGTAAAAGACTTGCACGAGGTGGGCGTTCATGCCCTACGAATTATGTATGCCTCTAAGGACAAATGAATGAGCAATCCTTGAAAGATGTCATAATCACCTTACACATGTTACGGCCTTTAGCAATATACACCAGTCAAACAAAACGGCTGCTGTTGTTCTTCCCATGCCATTGTCGTCGCAGGGCGAAATCATATCACAAGCCACTTGTCGTTGATTCAGGTTGGTTTACGTGTTACAGTATTATGTAGCGCAAGCAGGTCGGTAAGCACACAGATGGATTGCAGTTGCTGCAACCTGCTAACATGAGTGGCGGAAACAAAGTTGCAACTTGTAGAAAACACCTCTACTCACAATAACAAGAAACACCGAACTTCGGCTATGTTTACACGTTAGCTCGATCACACAATGCGCTTGTGGAATGTTTCGAGTCACATAAAATTGAAGCAAAATAGTATAAACACTTTTTTTTATTTTATTGCCTCATTAGTTTATGGATAATCACACATTGAATGGATAATGAAGTGGGACCTATTTACATAATAAACAACCCATTCCAGTGGTGTTGGGTTCTGTTTAAAACATAAATATGCCTCTTTAAGTAAGGGTGCAGGCAATTAGATGGAACAACCCGTCAGTTAGCCCTGTTCGTGGATTTTAGGGCACCGCTCATAACAGGAGTCTTTTTAAACCCATCTCTAATAAAACACTAGGTGAGTCTTAATTTAAGCATCTTAGAAAAGTAAAAGAGTTTGCTCTACCCCCTTGTATATTGTAATAAAGAACAGTTTTACCCTGAACTATTATAACGTCAAAGCACTCAGGCGCAAGTGAACTCGTGCTTTAACTGTAACAGTACACGGCAAAACTATTCTTATTAAACTGCACACGGAGGTAGAGCAAACTTTATTTCTGAAATAGAGCACAATTTGCATGACATCCATTATACTGTTTCAGATGCCTTTACATTAGCAACAACAACGACCCTAGCAGCAACGACCCTTCAACGTAAGTGGTATGGTTTGGTTTGGTTTGCTTTGGTTTGTTGTTTTACGCCACACTCAGCAGTATTCCAGCTTAATGACGGCGATCTGTAAATAATCGAGTCTTGACCAGACAATCCAGTGATTAATATAATGAGCATCGATCCACGCAAATGGGATCGATGACTTGCATCAACCAAGTCAGCGAGCCTGACCACCAGATCCCGTAAGTCGCCTTTTACGACAAGCATAGTCACCTTTGATGGCAAGCATGGGTTGCTGAAGACCAATTCTACCCTGGAATCTTCAGGGGTCAAGTAAGTGGTATGGATTAATATGCAGTCGACTATGGTAAAGTCCACCGACTATGTTTATAAGTAGGAAAATCAAGTCCTTCTGGAATTGTCACCATGATTTTTCCAGTAGATTTGTTTTGCTTGTTGTTTAAAGCCGCACTTAGCAATGTTCCCGCTATATGACGCAGGTCTGTAAATAATCGAGTCTGGACCACACAATCCAGTGATTGTCATCATGAGCATCGATCAACGCATTTGGGACACGATGACATGCATCAACCAAGTCAGCGAGGCTGACCACCAGATCCCGTTAGTCGCCTCTTGTGACAAGCATAGTCGTGTTTTATGGCAAGCATGGGTTGCTGGAGAGCTATTATAGCCCGGATCTTCACGGGTTCAAAATTATAATAATAAAGCCTAGCATGAAAATGAAAGTCCAATGATTCTCACAAAAGTTTTGATGATCATTCTTCAGGCATGGTAGTCCATATAAAAATATAGGGCTTTCGAGTTTTTCTTCACATACCCAAGAAGGTTCTAATGGACATTCATTATTAAGCCTGTTGTAGTGTTGACATTTTTTTAAAAAGGAGTCATCTGAAAACTAAAGAACAGATGATGTAATCTCTTGATTTGTGAAAAGTTGTACATTCTTAACACATTAGTGACAAAATATGAAATGACATTCCGTCAAAGAACAAGAAAACAGAACTATTTCCTTTGATGAACGTTTTCTTTTATCAGCCTGCACTGGTGCCGGAATTTCATGTACTGTTGCTGGTAACTGTAACTCCATTGGAATTATTGCTTCTCGCCAGTGTCCAAGTGGTCAGGTGTGCTGTGTCAGTAAGTAGTCGGACCTCTTTTGACCATGAAACAGTGGCATTCTTTCCAGAGTGTTAACTATATTTTTATTATCCTGCGATTAGGGATTTTTGTATCATTATAGTGGATAACTAAATGGTCTATACAAACATGAAGGATATTTGTCATTTTGAAAACTAAGAAATACTGATTGTCATTACAGTGATTGGTGTTGAACATTTTGAAATCTGTTATATTTCTAGTGTGTATAGAGCTTCGATATTAGTCAATTATGTTGGTCATATTGTGAATCCTAAGGATACGTTGTAAGTTAGCAAATGTGTTTTTTCACTTTAAGAGAAATGAACTGTATAAACTGTTGTATGAATCTTTGCTTCTGATGTCCTTGGAGTTAACGTTTGAAGATACTCCTTGGTATTAGAAGTTAATCTATAATGTGATTTAATCTAGACCTTTTACCATGGTACCTTTTACTTGAGTGAATGATATTAATATGATTATTTGCTATAAGTATAACAAGGATAATTGTGTCAGGGTACCTTGTGTGTGCATGTGACCATGTGTCCATAGATTTGTACTCTAGAGTTTTTTTCTGTTCACAGATAGAGGAAATTATATGTGTACAGATCTTACTAAGATTTAAAGATAGTGTGTTGCATATTTAGCCTTAAAACCTGGTCACAGTAAATATGCACAAAAGGTGCCTATGTATAGATACTATTCTTTCAGACGGAATGTAGTTTCTTGAAGTCGTTGTTTGAGAGTGTATAAGCCTTTGAAAGACATTTAGTAGTGATACACATAAGGAAGGGGATTTATGGATGCCAACTTCTTAATTATGAGGAGCACAACGTTTCGGAGTATATGCTTGCTCTTTCATCAGGTGAATGAAAGCTATGAGGCAGAGTGCATATATATGTACATGTAAGAACAAAAAATAGACTTCCATTGTCTATAGCTAATCGCTTATATATTAGCTTTTCTTGTAAAGTTTCCACCTTTTGTTATCTTATTACTTTTGTTGTTCTTACATATGAGCCAGAGAGCCCAATTCTATATATCGGCTGGTCATGTCATGCCCTGTGCATAAAATATACTCTTCAAAAAAAGAATCTTGACACTGACTTTCAAAATGTAATATAATGCGATTGTTTCAAAATAGGACACAGAAGTCCATAATTGAAACACTGTTTGAAGATCAGTGTACACAATGTTCAAAACATTAATCGTGTCACCTAGACAGATACACGTACACGATACAGTTAATGTCCCAGGGGTACAGAAAATGTCAGTATCGGTTGTGCCCACCACGTGCATCAATCACCGCTTGACACCGACGACCCATAGATGCAATCAAGTTGTCAATAACACGCTGTTGGATGTGCTGCCATTCATGCTGAAGTGCATCAAGAAGCGCCGGAAGTGTTTGAGGCGGTGGATTCCTTCTGCGAACGCGTCGATCCAACTCGTCCCACAGATGCTCAATCGGGGACAAATCTGGTGACCGGGATGGCCAAGGTAATGTCTGGATGCTGTTGTGCTGTAAGAAGTCCTGACAAACACGTGCAATATGCGGTCGAGCGTTGTCCTGCTGGAACTGTCCGCCATGAACGTTGACGTGAGGAAGAACTTAAGGCTGTAGGATCAAGTCTCTGTAACGCACACCTGTCAATGCACCTGCCACATGCACGAGAGGCGTCCTACCACCGTGATGAATTCCGGCCCATACCATGACACTCCCGCCTCCAAATGGGACAACCTGCTGCACACAGTTGGGGGCGTAACGTTCACCCCGACGTCTGTAGACACGTGGGCGCCCATCAGCACGTGTAGGTAGGAAACGGGACTCGTCAGTTAACAGTTACTGTACATTTTTCCACCTTGCACGTGTCCATCTAACCCTCTGTTGGCACCAAAGCAGACGGTCCGCCAGATGACGTGGGGTCAATACATGACGTCAAACAGGTCTTCGTGCAAAAAGTCCAGCCTCCCTCGGTCTGTTGCGTACCGTTTGATCTGATATTCTGCGTACCCAAGGGATCTGTGTGGTTGTAGACATGGCTGTGGTAGTGCGGTCTCGGAGGTGTCGCAGCCAGATGTATTGATATTG
This sequence comes from Haliotis rufescens, assembly GCF_023055435.1. NCBI lineage: Eukaryota > Metazoa > Mollusca > Gastropoda > Lepetellida > Haliotidae > Haliotis > Haliotis rufescens. Next base: position 12,239,615 of record NW_025964383.1, read on the forward strand.
TGCTTGGGTTGTCACCCTTGGTCTTCCTGCCCTTGGTCTGTCGTCAACTCTGTTGGTTTTGTTGTATCGGGTCCACAGTGTTGAGATTGTCTGTCTGGATACGCCAAAGTGCCTGTCCACTTCTTGCTGAGCTGCTCCAGCTTGTAATCTCCAAATGGCGTTGTTCAGTTGAGCTGCATTCAGTCTTGGCATTTTGTCACCGCCTCTACTGCCGTTATAAGGACTGTATAAACAGCCGTTCATGTGGATTTTTATACCCATTCAGCAGGGGGGCCTGCATTCCTAAATGCAGGATCCTGTGCTGCACGTTTTTTACAGGCGGTTGCGTATGGATAAAGCTGTAAAATTGATCCCCAAACGCTACGTTTATGTGCTTTGCGTGTGTTTTCGCGAATTATAGACACATCATCTTTCCGTTTGACTTATTTGGTTCTCATTTAATGTAATTATTTTAGATATTCGGCAAAAAATGGTTTTACATTTATGTCAAGTTTCTTTTTTTGAAGAGTATATTTTAAATTAATGAAATTTGCCATATTTCTAGTTTGTATGTATAAACCTGTCTATATTTGTTCTTTGTGTTGGCCATATTGTGAATCGTAAGGATACGTTATATGTCAGCTGGTATGTTTTTCACTTTAAGAGTAAAAGACTTGCACGAGGTGGGCGTTCATGCCCTACGAATTATGTATGCCTCTAAGGACAAATGAATGAGCAATCCTTGAAAGATGTCATAATCACCTTACACATGTTACGGCCTTTAGCAATATACACCAGTCAAACAAAACGGCTGCTGTTGTTCTTCCCATGCCATTGTCGTCGCAGGGCGAAATCATATCACAAGCCACTTGTCGTTGATTCAGGTTGGTTTACGTGTTACAGTATTATGTAGCGCAAGCAGGTCGGTAAGCACACAGATGGATTGCAGTTGCTGCAACCTGCTAACATGAGTGGCGGAAACAAAGTTGCAACTTGTAGAAAACACCTCTACTCACAATAACAAGAAACACCGAACTTCGGCTATGTTTACACGTTAGCTCGATCACACAATGCGCTTGTGGAATGTTTCGAGTCACATAAAATTGAAGCAAAATAGTATAAACACTTTTTTTTATTTTATTGCCTCATTGGTTTATGGATAATCACACATTGAATGGATAATGAAGTGGGACCTATTTACATAATAAACAACCCATTCCAGTGGTGTTGGGTTCTGTTTAAAACATAAATATGCCTCTTTAAGTAAGGGTGCAGGCAATTAGATGGAACAACCCGTCAGTTAGCCCTGTTCGTGGATTTTAGGGCACCGCTCATAACAGGAGTCTTTTTAAACCCATCTCTAATAAAACACTAGGTGAGTCTTAATTTAAGCATCTTAGAAAAGTAAAAGAGTTTGCTCTACCCCCTTGTATATTGTAATAAAGAACAGTTTTACCCTGAACTATTATAACGTCAAAGCACTCAGGCGCAAGTGAACTCGTGCTTTAACTGTAATAGTACACGGCAAAACTATTCTTATTAAACTGCACACGGAGGTAGAGCAAACTTTATTTCTGAAATAGAGCACAATTTGCATGACATCCATTATACTGTTTCAGATGCCTTTACATTAGCAACAACAACGACCCTAGCAGCAACGACCCTTCAACGTAAGTGGTATGGTTTGGTTTGGTTTGCTTTGGTTTGTTGTTTTACGCCACACTCAGCAGTATTCCAGCTTAATGACGGCGATCTGTAAATAATCGAGTCTTGACCAGACAATCCAGTGATTAATATAATGAGCATCGATCCACGCAAATGGGATCGATGACTTGCATCAACCAAGTCAGCGAGCCTGACCACCAGATCCCGTAAGTCGCCTTTTACGACAAGCATAGTCACCTTTGATGGCAAGCATGGGTTGCTGAAGACCAATTCTACCCTGGAATCTTCAGGGGTCAAGTAAGTGGTATGGATTAATATGCAGTCGACTATGGTAAAGTCCACCGACTATGTTTATAAGTAGGAAAATCAAGTCCTTCTGGAATTGTCACCATGATTTTTCCAGCAGATTTGTTTTGCTTGTTGTTTAAAGCCGCACTCAGCAATATTCCCGCTATATGACGCAGGTCTGTAAATAATCGAGTCTGGACCAGACAATCCAGTGATTGTCATCATGAGCATCGATCAACGCATTTGGGACACGAAGACATGCATCAACCAAGTCAGCGAGGCTGACCACCAGATCCCGTTAGTCGCCTCTTGTGACAAGCATAGTCGTGTTTTATGGCAAGCATGGGTTGCTGAAGAGCCATTCTAGCCGGGATCTTCACGGGTTAAAAATTATAATTATAAAGCCTAGCATGAAAATGAAAGTCCAATGATTCTCACAAAAGTTTTGATGATCATTCTTCAGGCACGGTAGTGCATATAAAAATATAGGGCTTTCGAGTTTTTCTTCACATACCCAAGAAGGTTCTTATGGACATTCATTATTAAGCCTGTTGTAGTTTTGACATTTTTTAAAAAGGAGTCATCTGAAAACTCAAAGAACAGATAATGTAATCTCTTGATTTGTGAAAAGTTGTACATTCTTAACACATTAGTGACAAAATATGAAATGACATTCCGTCAAAGAACAAGAAAACAGAAGTATTTCCTTTGATGAACGTTTTCTTTTATCAGCCTGCACTGGTGCCGGAATTTCATGTACTGTTGCTGGTAACTGTAACTCCATTGGAATTATTGCTTCTCGCCAGTGTCCAAGTGGTCAGGTGTGCTGTGTCAGTAAGTAGTCGGACCTCTTTTGACCATGAAACAGTGGCATTCTTTCCAGAGTGTTAACTATATTTTTATTATCCTGCGATTAGGGATTTTTGTATCATTATAGTGGATAACTAAATGGTCTATACAAACATGAAGGATATTTGTCATTTTGAAAACTAAGAAATACTGATTATCATTACAGTGATTGGTGTTGAACATTTTGAAATCTGTTATATTTCTAGTGTGTATAGAGCTTCGATATTAGTCAATTATGTTGGTCATATTGTGAATCCTAAGGATACGTTGTAAGTTAGCAAATGTGTTTTTTCACTTTAAGAGAAATGAACTGTATAAACTGTTGTATGAATCTTTGCTTCTGATGTCCTTGGAGTTAACGTTTGAAGATACTCCTTGGTATTAGAAGTTAATCTATAATGTGATTTAATCTAGACCTTTTACCATGGTACCTTTTACTTGAGTGAATGATATTAATATGATTATTTGCTATAAGTATAACAAGGATAATTGTGTCAGGGTACCTTGTGTGTGCATGTGACCATGTGTCCATAGATTTGTACTCTAGAGTTTTTTTCTGTTCACAGATAGAGGAAATTATATGTGTACAGATCTTACTAAGATTTAAAGATAGTGTGTTGCATATTTAGCCTTAAAACCTGGTCACAGTAAATATGCACAAAAGGTGCCTATGTATAGATACTATTCTTTCAGACGGAATGTAGTTTCTTGAAGTCGTTGTTTGAGAGTGTATAAGCCTTTGAAAGACATTTAGTAGTGATACACATAAGGAAGGGGATTTATGGATGCCAACTTCTTAATTATGAGGAGCACAACGTTTCGGAGTATATGCTTGCTCTTTCATCAGGTGAATGAAAGCTATGAGGCAGAGAGCATATATATGTACATGTAAGAACAAAAAATAGACTTCCATTGTCTATAGCTAATCGCTTATATATTAGCTTTTCTTGTAAAGTTTCCACCTTTTGTTATCTTATTACTTTTGTTGTTCTTACATATGAGCCAGAGAGCCCAATTCTATCAATCGGCTGGTCATGTCATGCCCTGTGCATAAAATATACTCTTCAAAAAAAGAATCTTGACACTGACTTTCAAAATGTAATATAATGCGATTGTTTCAAAATAGGACACAGAAGTCCATAATTGAAACACTGTTTGAAGATCAGTGTACACAATGTTCAAAACATTAATCGTGTCACCTAGACAGATACACGTACACGATACAGTTAATGTCCCAGGGGTACAGAAAATGTCAGTATCGGTTGTGCCCACCACGTGAATCAATCACCGCTTGACACCGACGACCCATAGATGCAATCAAGTTGTCAATAACACGCTGTTGGATGTGCTGCCATTCATGCTGAAGTGCATCAAGAAGCGCCGGAAGTGTTTGAGGCGGTGGATTCCTTCTGCGAACGCGTCGATCCAACTCGTCCCACAGATGCTCAATCGGGGACAAATCTGGTGACCGGGATGGCCAAGGTAATGTCTGGATGCTGTTGTGCTGTAAGAAGTCCTGACAAACACGTGCAATATGCGGTCGAGCGTTGTCCTGCTGGAACTGTCCGCCATGAACGTTGACGTGAGGAAGAACTTAAGGCTGTAGGATCAAGTCTCTGTAACGCACACCTGTCAATGCACCTGCCACATGCACGAGAGGCGTCCTACCACCGTGATGAATTCCGGCCCATACCATGACACTCCCGCCTCCAAATGGGACAACCTGCTGCACACAGTTGGGGGCGTAACGTTCACCCCGACGTCTGTAGACACGTGGGCGCCCATCAGCACGTGTAGGTAGGAAACGGGACTCGTCAGTTAACAGTTACTGTACATTTTTCCACCTTGCACGTGTCCATCTAACCCTCTGTTGGCACCAAAGCAGACGGTCCGCCAGATGACGTGGGGTCAATACATGACGTCAAACAGGTCTTCGTGCAAAAAGTCCAGCCTCCCTCGGTCTGTTGCGTACCGTTTGATCTGATATTCTGCGTACCCAAGGGATCTGTGTGGTTGTAGACATGGCTGTGGTAGTGCGGTCTCGGAGGTGTCGCAGCCAGATGTATTGATATTGTGCTTGGGTTGTCACCCTTGGTCTTCCTGCCCTTGGTCTGTCGTCAACTCTGTTGGTTTTGTTGTATCGGGTCCACAGTGTTGAGATTGTCTGTCTGGATACGCCAAAGTGCCTGTCCACTTCTTGCTGAGCTGCTCCAGCTTGTAATCTCCAAATGGCGTTGTTCAGTTGAGCTGCATTCAGTCTTGGCATTTTGTCACCGCCTCTACTGCCGTTATAAGGACTGTATAAACAGCCGTTCATGTGGATTTTTATACCCATTCAGCAGGGGGGCCTGCATTCCTAAATGCAGGATCCTGTGCTGCACGTTTTTTACAGGCGGTTGCGTATGGATAAAGCTGTAAAATTGATCCCCAAACGCTACGTTTATGTGCTTTGCGTGTGTTTTCGCGAATTATAGACACATCATCTTTCCGTTTGACTTATTTGGTTCTCATTTAATGTAATTATTTTAGATATTCGGCAAAAAATGGTTTTACATTTATGTCAAGTTTCTTTTTTTGAAGAGTATATTTTAAATTAATGAAATTTGCCATATTTCTAGTTTGTATGTATAAACCTGTCTATATTTGTTCTTTGTGTTGGCCATATTGTGAATCGTAAGGATACGTTATATGTCAGCTGGTATGTTTTTCACTTTAAGAGTAAAAGACTTGCACGAGGTGGGCGTTCATGCCCTACGAATTATGTATGCCTCTAAGGACAAATGAATGAGCAATCCTTGAAAGATGTCATAATCACCTTACACATGTTACGGCCTTTAGCAATATACACCAGTCAAACAAAACGGCTGCTGTTGTTCTTCCCATGCCATTGTCGTCGCAGGGCGAAATCATATCACAAGCCACTTGTCGTTGATTCAGGTTGGTTTACGTGTTACAGTATTATGTAGCGCAAGCAGGTCGGTAAGCACACAGATGGATTGCAGTTGCTGCAACCTGCTAACATGAGTGGCGGAAACAAAGTTGCAACTTGTAGAAAACACCTCTACTCACAATAACAAGAAACACCGAACTTCGGCTATGTTTACACGTTAGCTCGATCACACAATGCGCTTGTGGAATGTTTCGAGTCACATAAAATTGAAGCAAAATAGTATAAACACTTTTTTTTATTTTATTGCCTCATTGGTTTATGGATAATCACACATTGAATGGATAATGAAGTGGGACCTATTTACATAATAAACAACCCATTCCAGTGGTGTTGGGTTCTGTTTAAAACATAAATATGCCTCTTTAAGTAAGGGTGCAGGCAATTAGATGGAACAACCCGTCAGTTAGCCCTGTTCGTGGATTTTAGGGCACCGCTCATAACAGGAGTCTTTTTAAACCCATCTCTAATAAAACACTAGGTGAGTCTTAATTTAAGCATCTTAGAAAAGTAAAAGAGTTTGCTCTACCCCCTTGTATATTGTAATAAAGAACAGTTTTACCCTGAACTATTATAACGTCAAAGCACTCAGGCGCAAGTGAACTCGTGCTTTAACTGTAATAGTACACGGCAAAACTATTCTTATTAAACTGCACACGGAGGTAGAGCAAACTTTATTTCTGAAATAGAGCACAATTTGCATGACATCCATTATACTGTTTCAGATGCCTTTACATTAGCAACAACAACGACCCTAGCAGCAACGACCCTTCAACGTAAGTGGTATGGTTTGGTTTGGTTTGCTTTGGTTTGTTGTTTTACGCCACACTCAGCAGTATTCCAGCTTAATGACGGCGATCTGTAAATAATCGAGTCTTGACCAGACAATCCAGTGATTAATATAATGAGCATCGATCCACGCAAATGGGATCGATGACTTGCATCAACCAAGTCAGCGAGCCTGACCACCAGATCCCGTAAGTCGCCTTTTACGACAAGCATAGTCACCTTTGATGGCAAGCATGGGTTGCTGAAGACCAATTCTACCCTGGAATCTTCAGGGGTCAAGTAAGTGGTATGGATTAATATGCAGTCGACTATGGTAAAGTCCACCGACTATGTTTATAAGTAGGAAAATCAAGTCCTTCTGGAATTGTCACCATGATTTTTCCAGTAGATTTGTTTTGCTTGTTGTTTAAAGCCGCACTTAGCAATGTTCCCGCTATATGACGCAGGTCTGTAAATAATCGAGTCTGGACCACACAATCCAGTGATTGTCATCATGAGCATCGATCAACGCATTTGGGACACGAAGACATGCATCAACCAAGTCAGCGAGGCTGACCACCAGATCCCGTTAGTCGCCTCTTGTGACAAGCATAGTCGTGTTTTATGGCAAGCATGGGTTGCTGGAGAGCTATTATAGCCCGGATCTTCACGGGTTAAAAATTATAATTATAAAGCCTAGCATGAAAATGAAAGTCCAATGATTCTCACAAAAGTTTTGATGATCATTCTTCAGGCACGGTAGTGCATGTAAAAATATAGGGCTTTCGAGTTTTTCTTCACATACCCAAGAAGGTTCTTATGGACATTCATTATTAAGCCTGTTGTAGTTTTGACATTTTTTAAAAAGGAGTCATCTGAAAACTCAAAGAACAGATAATGTAATCTCTTGATTTGTGAAAAGTTGTACATTCTTAACACATTAGTGACAAAATATGAAATGACATTCCGTCAAAGAACAAGAAAACAGAAGTATTTCCTTTGATGAACGTTTCCTTTTATCAGCCTGCACTGGTGCCGGAATTTCATGTACTGTTGCTGGTAACTGTAACTCCTTTGGAATTATTCCTAGTCGCCAGTGTCCAAGTGGTCAGGTTTGCTGTGTCGGTAAGTATTCTGACCTCGATTGATCTCAAAACATAGCCATTCTTCTTAGGGCGTGACTTTTTTTTTTTGTTAAACGCAACGGAAAGTTGATGATGAGAAGAAACAGATGTTGGAATTCCATTTAAATTCTCAGATTTGTTTTTTTTATGATCCCGTGATCAAGGAATTGTGAGAGGAAAGCAAAACCATCCATACAAACATGTAGAATACTTGTAAATATCTGCTCCCTTATGTTCCAACTGTCAAGGAAGTCATTTTGAGAACTTACAAAAACTGGTTGTCATTAAACAACAATTGTTTTCGAATATGATAAAATATGCCATATTTCTAGTATGTATGTATAAACCTGTCTATGGTTGGTGTTTGTGTTGGCCATATTGTGAATCGTAAGGCTGCATTATATGTCAGCTGGTATGTTTTTCACTTGTTGATCAGCATACGGCCTTTAGAAATATACACAAGTAAAACAAAACAGCTGCTGTTGCTCTTCCTATGCTAAGTTCGTCCCAGGGTGACATCATATCACAAGCCACTGGTCGTGGATTGACGTTGGTTTACAGGTTACGGTACCATGTTGCACAAGCAGCTTGGTAAGCACACTGTTTCATGGCTTGCAGTTGCTGCAGTCTGCTAACATAAGTGGCGAAAACAAAGTTGCAACTTGTACAAATCAACTCAACACAAAATAACCAGCAACACCGAACTTCAGCTATGTTTACATGTTAGCTCAACCACACAATGCACCTGTGGGATGTTTCGAGTCACATAAAACTGAGGCATATTAATATAAAAACTTAAATTTGAAAAAGTCTTTTTGCTGCATGGGTTTATGGACAACAACACATTGAATGAATAATGAAGTGGGACCCATTTAAATAATAAACAACCCATTCTAGTGGTGTTGTGTTGTGTTTAAAACATAAATATGCCTCTAGACGTAAGGGTGCAGGCAATTAGGTGGAACAGCCCGTCAGTTAGCCCTGTTCGTCGATTTTAGTGCACAAGTCATTACAGGATTCTTTTTAAACCCATCTCTAATAAAACACAAGGTGAGTCTTAATTTAAACATCTTAGAAAAGGAATCAAGTTTGCTCTATCCCCTTGTATATTGTAATAAAGAATATTTTTGCAGTGAAGTATTATAACGTCAAAGCACTCGGGCGCAAGTGCACTTGTGTTTTAACTGTCATAGTACACGGCAAAACTATTCATATTAAAATGTACAACGGGATAGAGCAAACTTTATTTCTTAAATAGAGCTGTATTTTCATGACATAAATTGCACTGTTTCAGATGTCTTTACATTAGCAACAACAACGACCTTAGCAACAACGACCCTTCAACGTAAGTGGTATGAATTAATATGCAGTCGACTGTGGTAAAGTCCACCGACTATGTTTAAGTCGGAAAGTCAAGCCTGTCTGACTTTGTCACCTTGTTTTTCCCAATTGAGATCTGCTTTTGAGGAAATATTTTAGTTAACTTGATTCATTCTCATGATTTGCTCTGTCATAGTAGATGGACATATTTTTTGGATGGCTTGACATGCAATTGTTACTTAAACAATCCAGAAAATAGAAACTGTAGTCATTCAGAAATGGGTATCATTATCAGTAAATGGTTTCAATTTGTGCATATCATTTTAATTGCCTTCTGAATACACCAGGTTTTCAGCTGAATTTTCAGCGCTTGGTTCAAAATTAAAATAAAGAGGTATCTATTCTACAGTGGGACTACATCAAATTTCAAAACACAGTAGGTTTATCTCCTAAATGTTTTTGTGAAAAAGTGTACATTCTCAACACTTTAGTGGCAAAACATGAAAAGGACATTCCGTCAAAGAACAAGAAAACAGATCTATTTCCTTTGATGAACGTTTTCTTTCAGCCTGCACTGATACCGGAATCTCATGTACTGTTGCTGGTAACTGTAACTCCTTTGGAATTATTCCTAGTCGCCAGTGTCCAAGTGGTCAGGTTTGCTGTGTCGGTGAGTATTCTGACCTCGTTTGCCCTCAAAACATAGCCATTCTTCTTAGGGGGTGACCTATTTTCTGTTAGTTGCAAAGGAAGGTTGATGATGAGAAGAAATAGATGTCGGGAGTCAATTTCCATTTTCAGATTTGTTTTTTATCATCCCTTGATTAAAGAATTGTGAATAATTTTAGAGGAAAGCAAAACGATCCATACAAACATGTAGAATACTTGTAAATATCTGCTCTTTAATGTTCCGAATGTCTAGGAAGTCATTTTGACAACTTCCAAAAACTGATTGTCATTCAACTGCAATTGTTTTTGAATATAATAAAATGTGCGATTTTTCTAGTATGTATGTATAAACCTGTCTATATTTGTTCTTTGTGTTGGCCATATTGTGAATCGTAAGGATATGCTATATGTCAGCTGGTATGTTTTTCACTTTAAGAGTAAAAGACTTGTAGGAGGAGGGTGTTTGTGCACTACGAATTATGTATGTCTCTCAAGACAAAGGAATAAGCAATCACTGACAAGTTTCATAGCCACATGTTCACTTGTTGATCAGCATACGGCCTTTAGCAATATACACAAGTCAAACAAAACAGTTGCTGTTGCTCTTCCTATGCCATGTTCATCCCATGGTGACATCATATCACAAGCCACTGGTCGTGGATTGACGTTGGTTTATGGGTTACGGTACCATGTTGCGCAAGCAGCTTGGTAAGCACACTGTTTCATGGCTTGCAGTTTCTGCAAACTGCTAACATTAGTGGGGAAAACAAAGTTACAACTTGTACAAAACAACTCAACTCAAACTAACCAGCAACACCGAACTTCAGCTATGTTTACATGTTAGCTCAACCACACAGTGCATTTGTGGAATGTTTCGAGTCACATGAAATTGAAGGAAATTAATATAAAAAGTTAAATTTGAAAAGAGTCTTATTGCTGCATGTGTTTATGGACAACCACACATTGAATGAAATATGAAGTGGGACCTATTTAAATAATAAACAACCCATTCTAGTGGTGTTGTGTTGTGCTGTGTTTCAAATGTAAATATGCCTCTAGACGTAAGGGTGCAGGCAATTAGGTGGAACAGCCGTCAGTTAGCCCTGTTCGTCGATTTTAGTGCACAGCTCATAACAGGATTCTTTTTAAACCCATCTCTAATGAAACACAAGGTGAGTCTTAATTTCAGCATCTTAGAAAAGTAATCAAGTTTGCTCTCCCCCATGTATATTGTAACAAAGAATAGTTTTGCCCTGAACTATTATAACGTCAAAGCACTCAGGCGCAAGTGCACTCATGTTTTAACTGTCATAGTACACGGCAAAAATATATTTATGAAACTGTACATGGGGGTAGGGCAAACTTTATTTCTTAATTAGAGCTGTATTTTCATGACATCAATTATACTGTTTCAGATGCCCTTACTTTAGCGACGACAACGACCTTAGCAACAACGACCCTTCAACGTAAGTGGTATGAATAAATATGCAGTCGACTGTGGTAAAGTCCACGGACTATCTTTAAGTCGGAAAGTCAAGCCTTTCTGAATTTGCCACCATGTTTTTCCCAATAGAGATCTTCTTTTGAGGAAATATTTTAGTTAACTTGATTCATTCTCATGATTTGCTCTGTCATAGTAGATGGACATATTTTTTGGATGGCTTGACATGCAATTGTTACTTAAACAATCCAGAAAATAGAAACTGTAGTCATTCAGAAATGGGTATCATTATCAGTAAATGGTTTCAATTTATTGCATATAATTTTAATTGCCTTCTGAATACACCAGGTTTTCAGCTGAATTTTCAGCGCTTGGTTCAAAATTAAAATAAAGAGGTATCTATTCTACAGTGGGACTACATCAAATTTCAAAACACAGTAGGTTTATCTCCTAAATGTTTTTGTGAAAAAGTGTACATTCTCAACACATTAGTGGCAAAACATGAAAAGGACATTCCGTCAAAGAACAAGAAAACAGATCTATTTCCTTTGATGAACGTTTTCTTTCAGCCTGCACTGATACCGGAATCTCATGTACTGTTGCTGGTAACTGTAACTCCTTTGGAATTATTCCTAGTCGCCAGTGTCCAAGTGGTCAGGTTTGCTGTGTCGGTGAGTATTCTGACCTCGTTTGCCCTCAAAACATAGCCATTCTTCTTAGGGCGTGACCTATTTTCTGTTAATCACAAAGAAGGTTGATGATGAGAAGAAATAGATGTCGGGAGTCCATTTCCATTTTCAGATTTGTTTTTTTAAGATCCCTTGGTTAAAAAATTGTGAATAATTTTAGAGGAAAGCAAAACGATCCATACAAACATGTAGAATACTTGTAAATATCTACTCCTTAAAGTTCTGAATGTCAAGGAAGTCATTTTGAGAACTTCCAAAAACTGATTGTCATTCAACGGCAATTATTTTTGAATATAATAAAATGTGTGATATTTCTAGTATGTATGTATAAACCTGTCCATATTTGTTCTTTGTGTTGGCCATATTGTGAATCGAAAGGATATGTTATATGTCATCTGGTATGTTTTTCACTTTAAGAGTAAAAGACTTAGAAAAGTAATCAAATTTGCTCTACCCCCATGTATATTGTAACAAAGAATAGTTTTGCCCTGAACTAATATAACGTCAAAGCACTCAGGTGCAAGTTCACTCGTGCTTTAACTTTAATAGTTCAAGGCAAAAATATACTTATGAAACTGTACATTGGGGTAGGGCAAACTTTATTTCTTAATTAGAGCTGTATTTTCATGACATCAATTATACTGTTTCAGATGCCCTTACTTTAGCAACGACAACGACCTTAGCAACAACGACCCTTCAACGTAAGTGGTATGAATTAATATGCAGTCGACTGTGGTAAAGTCCACGGACTATCTTTAAGTCGGAAAGTCAAGCCTTTCTGAATTTGCCACCATGTTTTTCCAAAATAGAGCTCTTCTTTTGAGGAAATATTTGAGTTAACTTGATTCATTCTCATGATTTGCTCTGTCATACTAGATGGACATATTTTTCGGATGGCTTGACATGCAATTGTTACTTAAACAATCCAGAAAATAGAAACTGTAGTCATTCAGAAATGGGTATCATTATCAGTAAATGGTTTCAATTTGTGCATATCATTTTAATTGCCTTCTGAAAACACCACGTTTTCAGCTGAATTTTCAGCGCTTGGTTCAAAATTAAAATAAAGAGGTATCTATTCTACAGTGGGACTACATCAAATTTCAAAACACAGTAGGTTTATCTCCTAAATGTTTTTGTGAAAAAGTGTACATTCTCAACACATTAGTGGCAAAACATGAAAAGGACATTCCGTCAAAGAACAAGAAAACAGATCTATTTCCTTTGATGAACGTTTTCTTTCAGCCTGCACTGATACCGGAATCTCATGTACTGTTGCTGGTAACTGTAACTCCTTTGGAATTATTCCTAGTCGCCAGTGTCCAAGTGGTCAGGTTTGCTGTGTCGGTGAGTATTCTGACCTCGTTTGCCCTCAAAACATAGCCATTCTTCTTAGGGCGTGACCTATTTTCTGTTAATCGCAAAGGAAGGTTGATGATGAGAAGAAATAGATGTCGGGAGTCCATTTCCATTTTCAGATTTGTTTTTTTATGATCCCTTGGTTAAAGAATTGTGAATAATTTTAGAGGAAAGCAAAACGATCCATACAAACATGTAGAATACTTGTAAATATCTACTCCTTAAAGTTCTGAATGTCTAGGAAGTCATTTTGAGAACTTCCAAAAACTGATTGTCATTCAACAGCAATTATTTTTGAATATAATAAAATGTGTGATATTTCTAGTATGTATGTATAAACCTGTCCATATTTGTTCTTTGTGTTGGCCATATTGTGAATCGAAAGGATATGTTATATGTCATCTGGTATGTTTTTCACTTTAAGAGTAAAAGACTTAGAAAAGTAATCAAATTTGCTCTACCCCCATGTATATTGTAACAAAGAATAGTTTTGCCCTGAACTAATATAACGTCAAAGCACTCAGGTGCAAGTGCACTCGTGCTATAACTATAATAGTTCAAGGCAAAACTATTCTTATTGAATTGAACTGTTCATGGGGATAGAGCAAACTTTATTTCTTGAATAGAGCTGTCTTTTCACGACATTAATTGTACTGTTTCAGATGCCCTTACTTTAGCAACAACAACGACCTTAGCAACAACGACCCTTCAACGTAAGTGGTATGAATTAATATGCAGTCGACTGTGGTAAAGTCCACCGACTATGTTTAAGTCAGAAAGTCAAGCCTGTCTGACTTTGTCACCTTGTTTTTCCCAATTGAGATCTGCTTTTGAGGAAATATTTGAGTTAACTTGATTCATTCTCAGGATCTGCTCTGTCACATTATATTAATCAGTTTGAAAGAAGTATTTGTTCGTTGAACATCAACAACATATATGATCTGTTCAATTGTGAGAACGTGGTTTACTTACAAATCTGACTTTACGTCTAAAATACTACTGCATGAACCCTTAAAAAACTGCCATGTTACATTGACATGTAATCTCTGGTATTGAACGTTTGTGGATTTATTTTTCTTGGAAAAACACACAAGAAATTATCGAGCCTTATGAGTCATCATTCATCAGGCAAAAGATAAATGATTCTCTTTGTGTCCACTTACACCCTCAATTCCGAAAATCACTCAATCCTTTGCATTAAAATGAGGATATTAGAGAAAAATACCATCCATCTCATAGCGTTAAATGCAGTTGAACTAAAATGATTGTATTCGACTTGTATAAACAGTAGTGACATATGGATGTAATGGCATGTTTTTGAAAGCTCTACTGAGGCCTTGAATGTTGTACCCTTGATCACAAAACTCTAAGCTGGAGTCAGTAAATGCTCTTTGAAATCTTGCTAGAAAGCGATAGGTACAAAGACTTAATTACTTGATCTATGGGGCATTTGTTACTAACCACGGTGTGACCACTGATTACCAACTCACTGACTCACTCACTTACAAACATGTTTTGGCTTGAAGGACAACACCACAGCATGTGCTTCTATTTCTATTTGATTCTGTATCTATTGAAACCCAGTTGCCATTTTAAACCCCTGACAGCCCTGTGTCAAAATGGCTCTGAGTCTACGTGGACTAGCGTCAACAATCTCTGTGTAGTTTGGAGATCGAAGTATGTATTGACAAAACTGTTTTCAAAAAGTGAATCTTCTCTTGTGAGTCCTCCAGTCTCTGGTACACCACATCTAGTGCAACATCATGTTTTGCCATAGATGATTATATCGTCGCTGCTGTTTTTTCAGTTTGGAATGTCTCTGATGATTGATCATCTCTTCGTGAAACACTTCCGAGGCAGATGTTACTCGAAGGCTGTCACTCTTGTAGCGGTGCAATCCCATGAGTGAAGTAAACGTTGTGATTTGCCGGAATTCTAGATGTAATTGTATTTGAGGAAGCCCGGCCCTAAGGTTCAATTTGCAGAAGACTTTTGCACTGTTTCAGTCATGAGTTATTTCATTTTCGTAGGACTATGATGTTGCTCCCGTTTAAAAGCCTTGTCACTGTTTTTTTTTTGGTGGTGTAACTATAGGCTATACGCATGTGATAGCTTCACCTTCCACCCTATTGCATAATGTCCGCCTCAATTAACTTTTTGAGATCTTTCTCCACTTTTCAACAAAGGGGAAAAGTCGTGTTGTGTTGCTGGATTCACTGTCTCGTCTATGTGTAGTTTGATCTGTCTACCAATACTGTTTTGAAGAACTCTGGATACTTATCTATTGGTGTGTGTACATGTTTGATGATATTTTCCCTTCAAAGCTCATGAGCTGTTTCTTTACTCAAAAATGATCCATAGTATTCTGCAACGAAGAACGTGTGACACTGTATGCTAGTGCTTATCTTCACGGCAACGTCAACTGCCCTAAAGTGTTTAAGGTAGCGTCGGATCCATATGAAGAGAAGTCAACTCTCTCTCTCTCTCTCCTTTGTGTCCATTTTGGAACTACCAAACTGCATATACAATTCCTCATCCAAATTATTTTCTAAAATCCATCATGATTTCACACGTTTTGCTGTTTATCAGGATTGACACAACAGCTGAATGTTTGCAACATTTTGTTTTTTTCATCGTGATGATCCTAGAGCAGTATTCCTCTTCGGTGTGTTTGTGTAGCTGTCCTTTGTATTATTATACCTCCGACCTAAAAGGGCGGGGTCATGTAGTTATACCAAGGAATTCCGTCCGTCCGTCCGTCCGTCTTTCCATCCGTTCTTCCGGTTCTACTGCATAGGTTGTAGTCAAACTTGATTAACACTTTCTTTATCATTAGGAGAGGTGCAATATTTTGATTTTTACTTTTTAGTTTTACTTGATATGTGGATTTTGAGAGAAAATATGTTTTTTTACATGTTTTTACTTCAACATTGGTGCAACCTAGAAACTAAGAACTACCACCTGGATTCTTTTCAAACTTAAGGAACACTTCCTATACTTATAGGAGAGGTGCAATGCAAAGTTTGATATAAGTATTTTTTGGAAAAAAATGATTTGTTTCATATTTTGAACTTTTATTTTCATACCCCCGACCTACGATCTTGAATCAGGCCATTACTATGTTATATTTTGGTGCCTTTTAGGAGTATAGGCTCAATCGCTAAGGAATCAATATATCTCCAATATCAAAATTGTTCTTCAGCTGGTGTTGAAATACCCTGCAAATCACTCCAATAAAGCTGCAATGATCTGCAGAAACATACAAACAAGTGAACAACATAAACATATAAGAAACAAGACAAAAAGTGAGCAGGGCTCTCTAATAGGTCTTCAGCAACCCATGCTTGCCGTAAAAGGCGATAATGCTTGTAGTAAGCGGCGACTAACGGGATCAGGTGGTCAGGCTCAATGACTTGGTTGATGCATGTCGCCGTGTCCCAATTGCGTTGATCGATGCACATGATGTCAATTACTGGATTGTCTGGTCCAGACTTGATTATTGACAGACATGATTAAAACAACAAACAAACAAAAACAAAGGTAATTTAGTTCAGTAACACATTTTTCAGCCTGTCTACATATTGCTTCCATCTCTATCCGATTCAACTTTTCAGAGTCAGTAATGAACTGTGGAAAAACGGGATGCTAGTCTATGCTCGATTCCCTACCGAAGCTTTTGTTCTTCTGTTCCTGTCTTCTGTTTGTTATGAAGTTTAACTGCTTCTCCTGTTCGACCGTTTCCGTTCACTATTATCATGGTAACTCACAAATCAGACTACTAGGTTTTGTTTGTGCTTGAAGGTAAGGTGGATGATTAACAGGGAAGAAATAGAACACATATGTATTTTCGTCCATCAAGCATCATCTTACCTTGTTAATATGTTTCCACCCACATATGGTTCGCGGATCTTCAAAAAAGAAATGTTGAATATCTTTTGGTTATTCCCTCATAATCGTAGATGTTGGTAAGGTAATACCATGGAACCTCCAAACCCTGATATAACTAATTTCGCTCGAACAGCGGGGGTATTTCAATTGTATTGATCAAAACCATGGACATTACATTTTATTCTTCAAAATGTTATGTAGTGAAATTGGAATCAGTTTGGTTTAAATTTACTTATTTTTGAGTTAAAGCAATTTATTTAGATTACACTTCCCATTTAGCTTCAACATAATGAATTGTCTTTTATGAAAACGCTTACTTTCAGCGTGCTCTGTACCTGGCATCTCGTGTGTTAGCCCCAGCTTATGCCCTCCTATAGCACTTCTACCTGGAAGACAGTGTCCAAGTAGACAGGAGGTGTGCTGTGTCAGTAAGTAATCCGTCCTTCTTAAACTAAAACGTGTGTATAATGCTTTGGTGTACCTAAAACACAACAACAATATAGGTTTGTAGTGTTCAAGTGGTTTGGGCCCGAATGTATAAATATCCGATGACACATGCAACGCGTGTTACAAGGGTACAACGGTTTTGCTTTGCATACATGTAATAAAGAAGTGGATTTCAGCTGAAATTGCCAAACTGATCTTATGAATAGTTAGCTGCTCAGACTGACAAAACAAAAAGGGGGATCAAAGGTGAGCTTTCAGCATAACGAGGAATTCTTTAATCATAAGGCTACTGTACCACAAAAGTTAGAGAAAGAAGTTATTTGCTCTGTACATGATGTGTTACGTTATGTTATATGTATTACCATGGAAATTGCAATATGTTAATGTTTACACAGGTTTGATGGAGTCAACATGAACACATTTGTTTGGGCTAAACAAACAAACCAATGAAAACCGAGATTTGTTGTGTACTTGGTGATTATCTATTTATAGATCTGTGTCAGGCTGATAATTCTTTAGACTTGTGGCAATACGCTAACAAAATCAAACAACCTAATTAATATGCTCCGTGTTTTCATAACATCAATTTTATCTTTTCAGGTGCTTTGGTCGGTTAATGTAAGTAAAAATATATCTATTTATCTTTCTTGGTATTTTCAGCCTTTCATCGAGGCAATGTGTTGTGTGATGTGTTAAAGCTATACACACATGCACAACAGCCTTCTAAAATTAAAGGTCAGATGTTGGAATCGGTACCCACAGGGTTAAGAGGAAATGATTCATTCTTGCAATAGTAGCTAAATAACACTGATATTACCACATTTGGCAAGAATCTGATATGTTGTTTTGCGAATGAAACTATTACATAAATTTGAATAAATTCAAAGAGTAGAATTTGTGTTTCCTATTTGATACATTGTCCTTGATCATTGAAAATCGAATCTTCTTACAGTCACAATAGAACCACATTGATTGTGATGACATGAATACATGACCGTACCAGAGATATGCATTATTCAGAGTTAACAGTGTTTGTGATAAGCATTATTCAGAGTTAACAGTGTTTGTGATAAGCATTATTAAGAGTTAACAGTGTTTGTGATAAAAATAATTCAGAGTAATCAGTGTTTGTGATACAAAATTGTCTGAGTGGTCAGTGTTAATGATAAGCATAATTATTTCGCGATGACAGAAACATATATGTACATTTTGTAGAGATAACGTTCGTATGATTGGCAATATGGTTGGACAACAAACACGCTCGCTAAGTATTATATCTTTAAGACCAACGATTTAATGTTCTGGGTTGTGGGAACTTGGAAGTTTCGTTTCTTGACAGATGTATTTTTAGTCAGCACATCAAGACATGTTAGTTCACTGAAAGAGTCAAAATCTGTTCTTGTTACCCACAACAAATTATTTTCAGCATGATTATGAGCTTCACATTTGGGTAAAACCTGAGTGCAAACTATTATTGCGACACATTAAAGCCTATGTGAGACAGGTAGTATTACAGAATGCTTAGACATCCTACTCTAGTGACAGCTGCTTTGTTATTTCTTCAGAATACTAATAGACTGAAATATAGAGGTATCTATTCAAACCACCCTGGTAATATTGGTGAGTTCATCATATTACCATATGGCACATGCAACAAGGTTCCTGTTGCGAGTATCCAGCTACAGCCTGCTAATAATCGTACTTGTAAAATGCACATATATGACTGATATCATGAGCAAATATCCCAGGCATTGGAATATGATGGCACACGGTACACACTCTTCCCATCCGATGTCTTATTTACGTTGGCTGTTTCAGTGACAATATCCAACGGTATAAAACAAAATAACTGTTGACCATAGTAATACTCTAACACCGGAGCAAAACCTATTAGTGAATGCAGTGCAATATCATTTTAATTTATTATTAATATGGTTATGATCACAGCAGTCTAGTTTTTGCCACGTTCGCTTGTAAATAAGGAGAAGAACCTATCAATCTGTGCCTACTCACCTTTCGAACTGACAGTCATTTCTTTCTTTTCAGAAGAACTCCAAGGATGAGATTTAACAGACACAGAGTACGAAGCCCGAGATCACACGTCATTGTCTGTATAAACACTCATGTGAATAAAAAGGTAGCTCTACTATGCCTTGTTCAGTATGACACAACGACTGAGATAAAGTCAATTACCGAGTGAATGTCACAAAGGCCTTGGACGGCAGTGCAGCCTATCCGTCATAAAAGAAGGTCACGTCAGCATTTTGAGAATACCGCTTCAGTCTCGAATCACCCACTGTTCTGCCAATACCAATACGAATTTCTGCTAAACCCAGTCTGATGTGAGCTTCAGCGATGTTGTGCGCTGGAGCAAAAGGTAGGGTTACTTCAAACATGAATCCGTGAAGATCTGGGAAGAGAATAGGTTTTCAGCAACCCATGCTTGCCGGAACCGGTGACTATGCTTGTCGTCAGAGGCGACTAACGGAATCGGATGGTCAGGCTCGATTATTTACAGACCGTCGTCATATAGCTGGAATATTCCTGATTGCGGCGTAAAACAACAAATAAATAAACAAAACAAACAATAAACCATAATATTGCCCAACGGTTGCATTTGCCCTTACATATAAAGTAAAGTACGGTTAAAACGAACACGCTTATAACGAACTAACGGATATAACGAACTCACTTTTTAGTCCCGACTATATGCTGTAGTTATGCTGTATATATGCTTATGACGAATTACGGTTATAACGAACTAAAATAAGTAGTCCCTTTATGTTCGTTATAATCGTAGTTCACTGTATATGCATTGTGTGTACTGACACAGATCTGTGTTATGTTCCAATAATCTGTGTTATGTTTGTCTGGAAGTGGTTAACGCTGGTAGGTGGCGTTGACGCAAGTGAGAACGGGCGATAAACCTATCTTGACTTATTGACGTCACGTGTTGGCGTCCGCTTCTTGGTCAATCCTGCGCACTGTTTGTACTAAGACGGATAAGTTAGTGGGGTGAACCTGTAGACCTGTAGATCTCTCGCTACCCGTGTTGCCACCATAACTGCTTTAACCATGCCCAATACTCGATGACGATTGTTTAATCGGGGCTTGGTGCATTCCTTGTAGATAAAGAACTGACGGTGTGAGGTGAGGTGAAATGGTGTTTAACGTCGCGTCCAAGATTATTGCACTTATATAGCGACTGCATGTACGTGTGTGTGTTTGTGTGGCTGCTTGTATCAGTCCGGACTGATGCCGATTTATAGTGCTAGCTCACTGAGATACCATGCCGCTGTTTAACATGAATACCCCACTCAGACACAGTATACTGACTCCGAGCCGACCAGTCCTTGTTTTAGCCCCTTAATGCCGAGCGCCAGACAGGGTAACAACAAGCACCATCTTTTAATGTCTTTTGGTATGACGCGGTCGGGGATCGAACCCCACACCTTCCGCTCTCCGGGCGAACGCTCTACCACTAGACCAAGGAGGCGGTCCTATGATTATAAGACTCTTTCATACCCAGGGTGTAGGATAGGAAAATTCTACCCGAGAGGTTTTAAGTGAGTGAGTGAGTATGGTTTTACACCACTTTTAACAATATTCCAGCAATATCACGGAGGGGGGCACCAGAAATAGGCTTCACACGTTGTACAAATATCGGGAATCGAACCCGGGTCTTCAGCTTGACGAACCAACGCTTTAACCACTAGGCTACCCGACCGCCCCGAAGGGGTTTTTAAATTTGGTAATACCCGAGGCTTTGCCGACTACTGATGCTATGTATATAGTTTGTAAAATAGTACAGTTGACTTGTGCCAAGATTGCATGCATGTTTATTTGTTTTACTAGTTTAAACAGACATACAGTGTAAGCAACCTTTGCCTTCTTGGCAGCCATATCTTTCGGTATTGTTTCTTAAGTTGGTCGTGGGATGGCTTCGCAGTTTGCAGCTACTGAATGCATCTATAAGGGTTGTTTTATGTGCAGAACACACATACATTGACAATAGCGTTGAACAATAATCCTTAAACAACTTGACATTTGTACATAACCCAATATACCACCATACGCTTGTTCATTTCCCGAGGCAAGTTTATGTGAAGTATTTTGCTGATATCACAAATTACGCCTGACTTATTTCCTATAATCTACCACACTGGCAATAACCTGGAGGCATAAGATGGCTGATTTGAATTTATATCGCCTGCGGACCTATGGTGCCTCAAATTCCTGCATGGTACCCCAGCCAGGATTTATGTTATCCCCTGAGCTGGTGGTGGTTGTGCACAATACCAGCAAATATTAGGAAGTTCTCAGAAATGAGTTGGCTTAAATAACTGGATGATGATAGTTACATCGATTATGATGGCAAGTACTTGTCACACAGGGGGACAATAATTATGCAGTACTTTAAGCTCCTGGGCAGAGCCTTCAATAATCTTTGTAAAGCATCATACCAAACTTAAAAACAAGCAATTAGTTATTTTCGCATACATATCTAAAATTTATGACACAGACCAATTTCTTTCAAGTAGTTTAGGATGAGCTGTCCGCTAACACAGGAAAAGAAATCTTTCAGATTCACTGTTTGATAATGTGAATCCCTTGCAATTGCAATATATGCTTGACGATGAACCTTTCATCACAAAGGATATACTGAACCGTATGACGAAACCTGTCCACTCGAATGTTAGGATTATGCCTTTTAATGAGCACCATTATTACACAGAAATTCGTTCAACTAACGGCATTTGCATCATGTTAGTCGCTATATGGCTGAAATAGTGAATGAGTGAGTATGGTTTTATGCCGCTTTTAGCAATATTTCAGCAATATCACGGCGGGGGACACCAGAAAGGGGCTTCACACATGTCGGGAATGGAACCCGGGTCTTCGGCGTGACGAGCGAACCCTTTAACTTCTAGGCTACCCGACCGCCCCCGGCTGAAATAATGCGACGTTACATTTTAACTCTCTCACTTACATCGTGAAAATTGGCCCCTGAACATGAACCGCAGCCCCCTACCCCATAGTCCCTTGTCAGGAGTTGTTCTCTATTGCCCCCGTGTGTATTCCGGGTAAGAATAGATTTGATTTATTGTGTATTAAAGTTCACCGATCGGGCGGGAGATTGCTCATAATACACAATTGTTGTGTTATTATCTCCTTGCAAGAAATGATTCTAAATCAGATGTAAGGGCGATGGGGTGTGGTATTTATGTTCTCATCAAAGTCATCTCACCACAAAGATAAAACATTAATACGTGATAATTACACAATATAGTAAGTGAACTGAAAGATGAAGGATTGTTGTCATGGATAAGATCATACGGGGCCTTAGGGGAAATACAAAAAATCATGTTTATTTATGAATCAAAACGCAAAACAATAGCAGACGAAATCTGTACTTGTTCAAGAGCGGATGCATGCCGAAACTCGAAATGGCAGTTGCTCAAATATGCTGTCTTCTTCTGATAATATTTCTCACACGAGTAGATGGTCAAGGTAATGATACGGAGCCGCATCTACTTGGAAGTAACTGCATTAGCCAGAGAGACATTAACTGGATATTCGGACAAGCTAGACAAGCTAGACAAGCTAGAAGTTTATATGTCATTCGCTGTAGATAGTGAGTCATTGCTATCTCACCTCAAGTATTGCATCGTGTTCTCCTTTGGTTGGAGCCCAAATATTGATTTATAAGCTTCACATCCAGCGTGGTAGGTTGGCAAGTGGTAAAACCATGTGCTTGTCATTCTGAAGAAATGGGTTCCATTGCCCATACGTTTCAGCTCTTACGCCCCTGCAGACACGACCAGAGATAACTTCAGTGTGGTGTGAAGACCAACTCATCACTTTCTCATTTCCTTGAAATTATCGTTTTTCTTTTAAAACCTCATGTTTTTTTCATGATTTGGGGACAGACTGTACTTTTTAAGAAATATTTCAGGCTTTCAACAAGAACATGAAATAGTCGGTCTCCAATTATATTACTCCTTAAGGTTCAAGGAAGCATGTTTTTGTTGCATTGGTTGTATTAGATTTTTTGAGGCAAGGTATTTCAAAATTATTTGTTTTGTGAAAAACAATGACCCACGATCAGATATGTTCTCAATTTCTTGTCATTATTTCAGCATGCGAAATTCCCGGATTCTCATGTGTTAGCAACTGTAATGCCGCAGGAATATTTACCGCTTTAAGGTGTCCAATTGGTCAGGTGTGCTGTTTAGGTAAGTTGTTTTTTTTTGTATTTTGTTCAACTGCCGCACTCAGCAATATCCCACCTGTATGACGGCGATCTGTAAATAATAAAATCTGGAATAGACAATCCAGTGATTGCCATCATGAGCTTCGATATACGAAATGTGGATACGATGACATGCATCAACCAAGTCAGCAAGCCTGGCCACCTGATCCCCCCCGTCACCTCTTGCGACTAACATGGGTTGCTGAAGACCTATACTGATCTTCTACCATGACACAATGAATGACGTAACGTTCACCTCGACGTCGGTACACTCGAATCCGTCAATCGCCGTGGCTGAGGTGAAAACGAGACTCGCCAGTGAATAGAATTTGTTCCCACTGCATGGCCGTCCAGCGTAGACGCTGTCTGCACCACTGTAGACGTGCTTGACGGTGGTTTCCTGTCAAAATGGGGCGTTTGGCGGGTCTTCTGGCGACAATCCCTGCACGTCGGAGGCGGCGACGTACGGTTTTTGAAGATATTCGTCGAAGGCCAGGGATGCTTCTTGCAGTCACTGTTGCTGGCTGGAATCGATTTCGTAGGTGTGTTGTTCGAATCCAGTTGTCTTGTCGATTATTGGTTATCCGTGGCCTGCCACCCCGAGGATGGTCTCTGACTGCATCGTATGTTGCCGTAGAATTTAAAATTTATGACCCCTTACATGCTTTGTTTGATGAAAACATCGTTCCATCTAATAAGCATATGTGTCAAACAAATTACATCGTCAAAATGTACGGTCTTTCTAGTGAATCATTAGTCTACGCTTTGTTGGTGTCACGTATTGTTTTATAGCATATTCACAGACAGGTAGGGTTATTACATGTGTACTAATCTGTGTAAGATTTAACTCTCGTGATGCCTAGTCGTCAGTCAGCTTTGATCCGCACTCGGCTGAAGCCGCTGTCTCAAAGAACGTATATAGTGTTACAAATAAATAGTGTTACAACTTTCTTATTTCTTCACACGGTTTAACTTAATTAAAGAACATTCAACTGAAGTTGTCTGGCTTTCAAACAATATCTAAAGTCATCAAATCCAAAAGTGATATGCACTGCTTACCCATCACAAGACGACAGATGTGACATAGCGGGACATGTATTGATGTGACGTCATCCACTTTACAAAACACGAGGTCAAACAACGTGCACCTGTCCATACAACCAACTCACAGTTTCTGGAGATCACTGGCCATCTATTAGCCTTCGCAAATACAAATGCACAGTGTAACGTCATTGAACGAAAAAACAAAACGTTTACTGGTATCGAATAAGAGATAACGTTTGTAAGGTTATCATACGATAATAGAGAGTACAATCTACCTCACTAATTTATGATCATAATATCAATAACCATGCTTATAAACGTACCTTTTTACCATATTTAGATATTATCGATTATAGTTCTCTTTTCAAATAATAGATCTGAATATTTTCTGTTAATCAATATCATAAACAGAATTACTGTCCTTTCGTGTCTCTTTTTTATCCAGATACTAGTATCTACACAAATGCGTTTTTTTTGTTCCCCTAAAGAGTGGGTTGTTTGCATTCCAGTTATAATTCTCAACACCCTGAGGAGTATTTCACCCAAGCTGCCTAGGGGCATTAGAAGGTTTTTACATCCATCTCACATATATAGGGTACCCAGTCCCTGCTGGGTGAACCGAGGCACATTTGAACAAAGCCAATGCTTTATTTGGTTTTGGTTTGTTGTTTAACCCCCTGGATGCCAGAGGGACATATATGTCCTTCCTCTACAACCCTCACTTTGAAGTCGAATAAAATTCAACATACATCATGCACACTAATACACATCACAGTTTTGAATAAGGTGGGAGATTCCCTGTTCTGTGATATTATTCATTGGCTTTTTAGGCCAAGCAAAAGTACAAAAAATGACCTCTGAAAA
Source organism: Haliotis rufescens (assembly GCF_023055435.1). Lineage (NCBI taxonomy): Eukaryota > Metazoa > Mollusca > Gastropoda > Lepetellida > Haliotidae > Haliotis > Haliotis rufescens. The sequence goes on from NW_025964383.1 coordinate 12,265,209, forward strand.
TTAGGTACTTCGTAAATGTCGCCATTTTTTACACATTACTAAATCACCGCTCACGGCGTTATTTACAGCATGTTTTGAAATCTATATTTAGGATATCTACTCGGAGAAATGAATTAAATGAACAAAAATAGCATATTAGTGATCACGGGTATCTGTCTTTTATGAAAACACCAATGATCATTCCAAAACGTCCCCCATAACCCGAGAATCGTTTAGAATGTTTTGGAAAATACGCAAACACGAACGCCGAAGTGAACTTTCCGCCATATTGGCTAGTGTTTACAAAATTACGTTTCAGGTGCACCGGTTATTAGGCGCCTGTAACATCGCGTATATGTCAAACTTAGCTGCCATACACACATCCTTGAATTCCTGATACATTTGAGGATCAAATGACCAATGGTCTCTGTCACCAATACAAAGTGGCTGGATGAAATCAAGCAAAATATGTTAGGTGTGAAAACGAACGCTTTCCTCGAAAAACTGCACTTGTTTGAAATGTAAACAAAGCAAAATTCAGATTTTACACAGTGTAGAATTTTCTCCTATTTTGAGCTATCCATTCGTCTATTCGTTCAAGATATAGGCTCAACATTTTCAGAATATGCATGGGAAGAGAATCGTAGGAAGAATTAGGGAATTTCAAATAGATACATTGCAATGATTTGATATTTTCAACAGAAGTTGTCAAAGTTAACGTTCTGGTTGACGCCATGACTGACGCAAAATCACGCACAACGACAAGGGTATTTATCGGAATTTCTGACTATTTTCGTTTGTTTCAATGAAAATTATGACAACAAACAACAGTACATAGATTGTCAGAATGTTTCTGATTACTTACATGTCACATTTATGTTTATACGATCCCTGAATCAACGAAAGTCCCCTGGTACAATCCCGCGTACTGTTGACAGTGTACACGCCATTTCGTAAAAGTGGGTCACAGGTAGTGATGTCATACGTCAACATTGTTGTACATATTTGGTAATTTCATTGAGGTGAAGGTCCTTGAATGAGAGTGCACACGATCATTGTATCATGCTCTTTACAGTTTCAGTTATGGTGTATATTTTGCATGTCTTTTATACATTTTTTCACACAATTAATTTCACTTTGGATATTTGTCAATGTTCAAAACGAAATCATACGTACATATAGGCCACAACATGTATGAACGAACCTTTGATAATCTCCTGTTTGTTTGAACATTGTTTACATAAGAATGTGATAGGTTTATAGTGTCGACTACGATATTTCTTATTTCCTTTGGACAAGTGTTACAAGATGAAGTGTAAATGTAACTGCAGCATGTACGTATTTCTTTGGATGTGTAATAAGTCAATATTATAAGATCATATAACCAATGTCCATGAATAGCCGTTTCATTTTATTTTATAACTAAAACTGATTATATTACTTCAACAAAATGGATAATATTTTTCGGTAAAATATATGCACACATTTCTATAATGTCTTGGTCTTGGAATTGTCTTTTATGTCGTTAGATACAGAGAAAAGTGATATCTTATGATTCGCCAGGTGCGCGTTAGTCACAAACAATTTACGAATTATTCCTCTCGTTTTTCATTGTATAATCAATGGTTTCATTCTTTTGTCAATATTGATCACAGGATAGTAAACAGTTTACTTTATTTCTCCAGGAATTGTAAAATGTATAAAAATAAAACCCATGCCAGGTACCCCGTTGGTTCAAACGTATACGATTATCCTGATAATTCTATACCAATAGAGCTTTCTTTGCATCTTTTATTGTGTAAGAAATAATAACATAATAATGAACAAATATATGTCCAATATTGAATATATGTTTGGTTGTTTTGAAATATTCTTTTGGGAATTTTATTACGTAAATTTATGCTAAACAGGTGCGTGTCTTGTCCAATTAAGATACACGATAAACTATCTAATTGTTTACATATTCAAGACATTATTAGCTTGGTGAGAGCAGTAATTTTATGTTGTGTCGAAAAAGCGTCAAAATTCCGTTCCACACATCGAGATTTTCCATACAATGAAAGAAAATTAGGGGAGATATATATTAATCAAAATACAAGTGTCGTCTTTCTCCGACGTTATCAAAGACATGAAACCAGCCATGACGTCAAAAGGAATCGTGTTATTTTTCGGGTATTGCATTACATTTGATGATAAGGCATGTGCTCCATTAATAATGATGCAACATTAGTCAAATTACACTTACACAATCAGGAGAATGTTGGAATCTAAGGACTAAGTTATAGGTTAGATAAGGCCATCCATTTCTCTATTAACTCCTTTTTAATGAAGTACGATTTCATAATTTCTTATGGGTATATTTTATAACTAAACGTGTACAGTTTCAATATCGATATTTGTGTTGGAATAGTTTGGTTCCTCCTGAACAAAACACCACGAAAATACATTGTCCTTACCCACAGCTTATTCTCACCAAGTGACCTGAGTTACAGCAAACTAGAGCTAAGCATAGCGGAGTTATGTCCCCTTTTCTTTGTACGTGTGAAATCTCTGTCACCTTTTGACGTCATAGAGAAAAAGCAGTTTTCGTCATTTACGGCATGCTATTTTTGGAATTGAATGTATGTCGTTATACAAACGCATATAACTCCATTTGATATGTAGTTATGTCCTTCAGATATTTGGCAGTATTTTGTTCGCTCACAGTTTCCGTAAAGCCTCTTAATTAAAACAATTGTCGCACAGTACTTTTATCAGTGTACGATAAAAAGCGGAGAAATTTACTGTTTTTCAACGCAGAATATATTCTCGGACAACACTTAGGAGTGTCTTTTTTTGTAAACCGGTTTGATATTTACAGTTAAATTTACACCATCAAATAGGAAATTTAATATTCTTCATCTCTGCGTAATTTTATAGCCAGAGGTAGATCCAGTGCCGCGTGAGCGCAATTCTCGCACAACCTTCACTTTTCCGATCTTAGGAAAATGTGCGTCAGAAAAAAAACTCGGCATCCAGAGGGTTAACGTCGCACTCGGCAATATTCCAGTTATATGACGGCGGTCTTGAGTCTGGACCAGACAGTCCAGCGATGGACGTCATGAGCATCTATCCACGCAACTGCGATACGATGACATGCATCAACCAAGTCTGCGAGCTTGACCACCCTATCCAGTTAGTCGCCTTTTACGACAAGCTTAGTCGCCTCTAAAGGCAAGCATGGGTTGTTGAATATCTACGCTAACCCGGCTCTTCACAGGTCAAGTAGGATTCAACTTTCATTCAGATGTAATAAAACCTAATTATATTTGCTGTTTACATATCCAAGTTTGCTAAATTGCCACTTTCCCACTCCGTTTCTGTTGCCAGGCAAAACTGCAATGACAGACAGTCAATAGAAATATGCAATACTTGACAAAATACTTTTCGTTTCGGACTACACATCAAATATCACGCCAAGAACTGTCCAGTGGTGAAGAGTAAATCTTTCTTACCTCTCAGAAACATTTTCAGTTTGGTTGCCTGATACTAAAAATATTTATTTATATGACATGGGTGCATAATCAGAATTCACATGAAGTCCGTAAACAATTGTTTACTAATGACTGCAAACAAGCTAGGAAGGCAAAAAGCTGAACATCATTTTCGTCGCCATCCTATGGTCCATAATTTGAATAAATATAAAATGTTGAGTGCTAAAGCCAGGCGAACATTTAAACAAAATAAACGCTAATCTTGGCAGGAAAATGTTACAAAAATAAAATCATGAACTCCGACGTTCAAAGTATGGAACATGATCCAAAAGATCAGAGGTAAAGGTTCTAAATCGAGGATCCACATTATTAAAAATGGGGATGAATTGCTTGGTGGTGGTTCAGATATTGCTAATAAACTGGGTGAAACTTTGGCAACACAATCTTCCTCGATTACCTTTGTACCTTAATTTTAAATATTCCAACATCAGCAGGAAATGAAAAACGTCTATTTCAAATCAGAAAATGGGGAGGACTACAATGAAATATTTCCATTCATGAGCTCCATACTGCCCTTGGGCAAGCTCATGATACTGCTACTGGAGCTGATAACATAAATTATCAACTCCTGAAACATTTACCAGAACCTTGTTTAGAAACTCTCTTGCTATTATTTGACGATATTTGGACATCACATGAAGTTTCCTTCATAATGGCGTGATGCCATAGTTGTTCCCATACCAAAACCGGGACGGGATTATACCGATCCCTCAAATTATAGACCAACTCCATTGACTAGCTGCGTTTGCAAAATGGTGTCCCACAAGGCAGTATTTCGTCTGTGACTTTGTTTAGTATTAAAATAAATAGTCTCTCTTAAGTTTGAAATGATTCACTCGATGGATCGCTTTTTGAGGATGGTCTTAACCTATCTTGTCGTGGTAAGAATATGCATACAATCAAAGGACAATTGCAATGATGTCTAACTAAAATACTTAAATGGTCTTTAGAAAACGGTTTTAAATTTTCGCAATCGAAAACAAATTGTTTTCACTTTTGTGCTGAAGAGCCATCCCTGAAACACCGTTGCTTAAAATGGCATAGCAATATGTTACAAAACTTTATTCCAATCCATCTAATCAATGTATATAAACGTGTTTTCACTCTTCTTATGAGGATTTGTATGACCCCAAAACAACACTTATTCCACCACTTGGAATAAGAATAAAACCTGTCATTTCTGATGCTAATATTAACCTTACAGTTATATCTCCCACACAGATTTTGTCTTCTCCTCCGTGGCAGTTTAGAAAGCCACAGGTCGATCTGACGTTAACCAACCTAAAGAAATCAGATACAAATCAGTTACCTTATCAGCAAGTATATAATGAATAAAGAGGCGCCTATAACACTTACAAATCTATTTTTACAGACGGTGGTGCAGTTGCTAGTGCCACTGTCATTTGATCCAATACCATATCATCAAGAATACCAGACGCCAGTTCAATTTTTACAGCAGAATCAAACGCAATTTTAACAGCTCTCCAATATATACATACCCGATCTAAACATAAACAGTTCATCATATATTTGTATTCTTTTCCTGTCTTCAAGCCATTCGATATATGTCCAGTGACCATACACAATAATGATCTTGCTACTGGCCAATGTGAATCGTCTTTTGTAACCAAGCAATGTTGGGATTATTGGTAACACAATGGCCGATGCTGCTGCAAAAGCAGCGCTCAACAAATCTGTGACGCCACTTCTAATCCAATAGAGTAATTATAAGCCTGCTACTAGATATTAAGTAAGAGATCTAAGGCAAAGGAAGTGGGACACCCAAGAAGGTATCAATAAGTTACATAAAATAAAATAAAATTTCGGTTACACCTACTTGGGATGTCAGTCCAGATTTGAAGAGGTCACTCTAAGAGGATGTCGTATTGCCCATTCCCAATACACTCACGAGTATTTATTGAAAGGTGAGGATCCTCCGTTTTGTGATGAGAGAATCACGGCCAAGCATGTCGTGCTTGACTGTATAGATTTTTCCATCACAAGGGATCATATTTCAAGTTTCATCACACAATGATCTTTTTAACATAAGTTCTCATTTAATTCTTGGATTTTCAAAGGAAATTGAATTAACTGATACATTTAATGTAGAAAGTTATACATTGTATTAATTGGTAGTATATGATTATGAACTGAGATTTTTAATGGATGTACCCTTGATGGGGGTTGAAGTAGCGTAAAATTATTGTCCCCTTGCGAGGGTCCGTAATCCCACATCATTCAAAGTACTTTATATATACTAGTGTTTAAATCGTAGAAAATGTGTTTGTTTTAATCTTTGGCTAACCTTCTCCACAATCACCAGTGCTTAAAGGGATGGTGTCAATCCTGCTGGGGTCCATGCAGGTAGCAAAGGTACTGAGAGTCCCCATGGTCCCCAGTATGGTGGCCTACTTTTGGTTGCTAGTGATATATAGCCCACTTTTATATTGTGTTGTTATTAATAGTTACGTTCTATGGTCATTTACTTGTTTTGCACCTATATCTGTGAAAATCTAGTTTATTTTATGTATGTCTTGTATGATTTGATATAGTCAATATATGGCTGAAATATTGCCGACATAACTATAAATATTAATTCACTCATTCTAATATAGAGATGCTATTCTTTTGGGGGAATATATGTTTCTGGAGTCAATGTTTTAGAGTGCATGAGAAAGATGTATTACAATATATACAAAAACAATATCTTCAAAATATAAGTCCTCATTGAAGAATGGAGCTGTAATATCCTAACATCCATTGTACTGTTTCAGATCTCTTTATTATACCAACAACGACCACGCCACGTAAGCCCTTCTGAATTCGTTCTTCGAGTAAATAAGTTCAATAGATAAATAACTTTACTTCATTCATCTTCTGGGACCGACCGTGGGTGAGGGGGGGTGACTGGGATTTTGAATTGAGACCAGATATATTTTTCAGCTGCAGCTGCAAAGCCAGATATTATTTTTTATTAAACTACAAGCCAAAGTATAGTTTTCGTCTCTAAAAAACACATTTCAACAATATGATTAGCATGGCAGACAATTTCATTTTTCTCCAACTTTGTGAAGTTTAAGTTTTTCCTCAGATCGACATATTTGTCACACAACTTAACATTGCTATTCAATCAATCAAGTAAAATAAAGTAAGTGTTTCATCATTATCAGTAAATGATTTCCCAATGTGCATATCGTTGGTTTTCACACATACTTGTTTTAATTACCTCCCGAATAATTCGATGAAAGTGTTTTTCAGCCTGCACTAGTGCCGGGATCGCATGTGTTGCCAGTAGTAACTGTAACTCCATTGGAATTATTGCTGCTCGCCAGTGTCCAAGTGGTCAGGTGTGCTGTGTCAGTAAGTAGTCGGACCTCTTTTGACCTTGAAACAGTGGCATTCTTTCCAGAGTGTTAACTATATTCTTATTATCCTGCGATAAGTTTTTTTTATCATTATAGTGGAAAACTAAATGGTCTATACAAACATGAAGGATATTTGTCATTTTGAAAACTAACAAAAACTGATTGTCATTACAGTGATTGGTGTTGAACATTTTGAAATCTATTATATTTCTAGTGTGTATAGAGCTTCGATATTAGTCTAATATGTTGGTAATATTGTGAATCCTAAGGATACGTTGTAAGTTAGACAAATGTGTTTTTTCACTTTAAGAGAAATGAACTGTATAAACTGTTGTATAAATCTTTGTTTCTGATGTCCTTGGAGTTAACGTTTGAAGATACTCCTTGGTATTAGAAGTTAATCTATTATGTGATTTAACCTAGACCTTTTACCATGGTACGTTTTACTATATATTTGCTATAAGTATAACAAGGATAATTGTGTCAGGGTATCTTGTTTGTGCATGTGACCATGCGTCCATAGATTTGTACTGTAGAAATTTTGTGTTCACAGATAGAGGAAATTATATGTGTACAGATCTTGGTAAGATTTAAAGATAGTGTGTTGCATATTTAGCCTTAAAACCTGGTCACAGTAAATATGCACAAAAGGTGCTTATGTATAGATGCTATTCTTTCAGACAGAATGTAGTTTCTTGAAGTCGTTGTTTGAGAGTGTATAAGCCTTTAAAAGGCATTTGGTAGTGATACACATAAGGAAGGGGATTTATGGATGTCAACTTCATAATTATGAGGAGCACAACGTTTCGGAGTATATGCTTGCTCCTTCATCAGGTGAATGAATGCATATATATGTACATGTAAGAACAACAAAAGTAATAAGATAACAAAAGGTGGAAACTAAACAAGGGAAGCCAACATAAAACTGGCGCCCCCATTGCCAACTGTAAAGTGTTGACTTCCATTGTCTATAGCTAATCGCCTATCAGCGCCAACTGTATAGTGGCTTCGCTTGTTAAGTTTCCACCTTTTGTTATCTTATTAATTTTGTTGTTCTTACATAAGAGCAAGAGAGCATATATATAGAGGTAAAACCACTTTTTGCCAAATATCTAAAATTATTACATTTAATGAGAACCAAATAAGTCAAACAGAAAGATGATGTGTCTATAATTCGCGAAAACACATGCAAAGCACATAAACGTAGCGTTTGGGGATCAATTTTACAGCTTCGTCGGAAGCAACCGCCTGTAAAGAACGTGCAGCACAGGATCCTGCATTTAGGCATGCAGCCCCCTGCTGAATGGGTATAAAAATCCACATGAACGGCTGTTCATACAGTCCTTATAACGGCAGTAGAGGCGGTGACAGAATGCCAAGACTGAATGCAGCTCAACTGAACAACGCCATTGGGAGATTACAAGCTGGAGCAACTCAGCAAGAAGTGGCCAGGCACTTTGGCGTATCCAGACAGACAATCTCCGCACTGTGGACCCGATACAACAACACCAACAGAGTTGATGACAGACCAAGGTCAGGAAGACCAAGGGTGACAACCCAAGCACAAGATCGATACATCAGGCTGCGACACCTCCGAGACCGCACTACCACAGCCACGTCTACAACCACACAGATCCCTGGGGTACGCAGAATATCAGATCAAACGGTACGCAACGGACTGAGGGAGGCTGGACTTTTGCACGAAGACCTATTCGACGTCATGTATTGACCCCACGTCATCTGGCGGACCGTCTGCTTTGGTGCCAACAGTGGGTTAGGTGGGCACGTGCACACGTGTTTACTGACGAGCCCCGTTTCGTACTCACACGTGCTGATGGGCGCGCACGTGTCTACAGACGTCGGGGTGAACGTTACGCCCCCAACTGTGTGCAGCAGGTTGTCCCATTTTGTATGGTCATGGTATGGGCTGGAATTCATCATGGTGGTAGGACGCCTCTCGTGCATGTGGCAGGTGCATTGACAGGTGTGCGTTACAGAGACTTGATCCTACAGCCTTACGTTCTTCTTCCTCACGTCAACGTTAATGGCGGACAGTTCCAGCAGGACAACGCTCGACCGCATATTGTACGTGTTTGTGAGGACTTCTTACAGCACAACCAGATATTACCTTGGCCAGCCCCGTCACCAGATTTGTCCCCGATTGAGCATCTGTAGGACGAGTTGGATCGACGCGTTCTCAGAAAGAAACCACCGCCCAGAAACAATTCCGGCGCTTCTTGATGCACTTCAGCATGAATAGCAGCACATTCAACAGCGTGTTATTGACAACTTGATTGCATCTATGGGTCGTCGGTGTCAAGCGGTGATTGATGCACTTGTTGGGCACAACCGATACTGACATTTTCTGTACCCCTGTGACATTAACTGTATCGTGTACGTGTATCTGTCTAGGTGACACGATTAATGTTTTGAACATTGTGTACATTGATCTTCAAACAGTGTTTCAATTATGGTTTCTGTGTCCTATTTTGAAACAATCGCATGATATTACATTTTGAAAGTCAGTGTCAAGTTTCTTTTTTTGAAGAGTATATATATATGCTCTCTGGCTCATAGTCCCCGTGGGGACCCGGGGAAGATAAACAAGAATGTGTCCTCAGCACCACAGTGTTGGTCGTAAAATGCGACCGAATTGGACAGCCCGTTTGCCAAGGGCTGCGACCCTGTGTCGACAGAGGAAGGGATTCTGGTGGTTGAGGGCGACAGAGCCGGTGTGACATTGAAAATGGACCCGCGTTGAAAAGTGACCCGGGAGTCAGTATTCAACGTTGAAAACATACCCGGTCTCAGTTTTCAACAGACCAGGGTCAGTTTTCAACAGTTGAAAAGTGACCCTGTTAGCTTACCAAGTCGTTAAGTAGTGACCCGGGCCTCGCGTTGAAAAGTGACTCCATTGAATTATGACTGCTTTCCAGAAGACATTGGCAACATGCCTAAATTGGTGCAAATATTTATCAGTGTGTTCGGGATGAGGGTTGGAGGTGCAACGTATTTATAGGCGTGTGTTAACGTATACATGTCCAAATTGTCATGGTTCCTGGCTTTAGAAATGATCGTCACGATATGGCTGAAATATTGCCGATGTGACGTAAAGCATTAACTCACTCATTCACTCACTTCAGAAATGTGTGTGCATGTACAGCTATTTTGAGCGCCCAGTGACTGCCTCTGCGTACGCTTGCACGTCTGTTGAGTTTGTTTGATTGGGTTTTACTTGGCTTTGGGTGCACGTATGTTAGAGCAAGTATGTGGGTGCAGGGTACATGTAGTATTATATGTATGTATATATGTATGTATGTATGTGAGAGAGAGAGAGAGAGAGAGAGAGAGAGGGAGGCCCTTATTGTATACTTAAACAGTATGACCACGTATTGTCTTCAGATAACACCCGTTTTTGTGCAGGTGAATCGATCAAAATCATGTGCACAGCACAATAGTGGCAAAAGTGTTTTTTCACGTGCAACTGGTCACGTGGCCATAATACCGCACGTGTTTTCAGCCATACTTGTTAGCAGTCATTAAAAAAAAAACAGAAAAAACAAGAAAACTAAAGTCTGTACGGCCATTTGTCATGCCACGCCTTTCAAATGTGCAACGTGAACGTGTCATCGGCATGTTCCACGCGGAAACGTCCGTAGCTGACTACAGCAAACGGGTACCACCGCTGATCGCCCTCGGCCAGGTCGACCACGTGTGACGTCACATGTAGAGTATCGTCAGATTGTCTTACGTCACCTCCGTAACCGATTTTTGACGGCTACATCAACCAGAAATGAGTTGTTTAGGGGTAGACTGAGTGCGCAAACTGTTCGAAACCGTCTGAGAACTGCTCACCTTATTACACAGACTCAATTAAACAGACGTCAACGTCAATTGAAGGCACAGCGACACTTACGATGGACTCAGAGGAATTGGAATCAAGTCGTCTTCAGTGATGAATCCCGATTCAATCTTCGATTTGCTGATGGTAGGGCGAAGGTGTGGAGGCGCCGTCATGAACGTTACGCCCAGTGTTGTGTAGAGGAAGTTGACAGATTTCGAGGCGGAAGTGTCATGGTGTGGGGTGCTTTCTGTGGCAATGCACGTTCCAGGCTTCTTGTCATCCGTGGCAACCTCAATGCTGCTGCTTACCGCGACCAGGTACTGGCACCAGAACTTCTGCCTTTTATGGCAGCAAATGGACCCGGTCAGATCATCCAACGCGATAATGCCAGACCCCACACAGCAATTTTGACAAGGTATTTCCTTCAGAATGCGGGAGTCAACGTCATGGACTGGCCGTCAAGGTCTCCCGACCTCAATCCCATCGAACACGTCTGGGATGCTCTTGGGAGAAGTCTGCGCACGCTCCAGAACCAACCACAGAATTTGCAAGATCTTGGCACCATTTTGCAGCAACAATGGCGTCGTCTTCCCAATCATGTGTTCACAAGCATCACAAGGTCCATGTGGAGGCGTTGTGTGGCATTTGTCAACGTACATGGTGGCCATACACGCTACTGAACTTGTGTGCCATCAGATTCTCGTGCTTTGGACTGTTGATGTTATTACTGAATACCGTATGTGCTTGGAATAAATTATGGTTACCACCATTAATTAAAATCCTTCTTTGGACATTAATGATTAAAAATTACCTTCTCTGATACATTTGTCCGTTGTATATCATATATGGGATTATTTTTAAAAATACGAAGTTTTTAATTTGACTCAGTATATTTACATACAAGCTTCAACCCCGTAATATTTCAAAATATGAAATCCCATTTCACAGACGAATAAACAATATTGTGAGAAGTTAGTATCAATAAGATTAGTTAAAAAACTATAACATTAAAAGCACCATTCACATTCGATGCGTGGGGGCGTTTTCGGTGGAACTCAATAGAAACCATTAATCTCATGCATGACAAAGGTCTGAAAGGACGGACTGCAAGTGTTACCAGCCAACAAAAGGACGTGCCCACAACGTTGTAAGAACGTTGTCGTAATATTGCTACAATGTATTAAAGCAGCCAATAAGACGAACGTTACTTGGAGTCTACATAGTAACCAAATAACCTACGTATGCAACCACTGCAAAAAAAATCCATCTATACAAGCTTGTATATGCTTTCGATATATTCGATGATATTTCCAAAGCATATACAAGATTGGAATGATGATATATACAAAAATATACAAATTTGTATATATTGTGTATCCAAATTTGTTTTCTTTGTATATATTGGTAAAGGGAGATAATTGTTATGTATTTGTGTATAATTATTATATATGTGCAAATTGAAGTGTTTTAAATTGAGAACTGTGTTTCTTTGTATATGTTGGCAAAGGAGGATATTTGCTATGTATTGTTCTATGATTGTTTTTTGTATGTGCAAAATAGTATCAGCAAGTTACAAAAAAAAATGATATATGGACGTGTAACATTACTGGAATGTTTAATTAGTATTCCACACTGTTAGCGGGAGTACATACTCTCCTTGCGTCACACAGAAATTGTTAATACTCCAATAATGACCTTTTTTATGATAAAGTTTTGTGTCATAAGTGAATGAGATGTTTTACAGTTGTTCAGGTGAAAAAACTATGAATGTTTATTCAGCGTCCGAAAACCCATAGAGGGGTTATATGTTGAATTAATGTCTTATGTTTTACAAAAGATAAGTAAGTACAAAGATATGCTTTTCTCAATATGCTTCAACATGGGAAAAGGGACATTGCACGTTTGTGGCAGTATTGCTCCCAGGTGGCCGCGGCGTCAACTAATGCCTACATCCACTAATGCCTACGGCCTACAATAAACAAAGTCATGCACCAGTGATTTTCAGCGATGATCAGTGCATCATTTCTGCATCATTGCATCAGTTCATATAGTATACACCAGCAGATATTTGATGATTTCAAAGAAATTTCAAAGAGTTCATTCCTAGCATGGGTATGTTGTTTTCATTGTGTAGGCGTTATTCCACGCTGCTTTATTTTTTTGTAGGCAATAGTAACTGTAGGCAAAAGTGGACATAGGCATTAGTGGCTGGAACCCAGGTGGCCGGGTGCGCAGAAACTATTCCAGATTTGTTAAAAGTACTGATTTAACTCCGAAATTTTACATCCGCCATCTTTGTTTATTTGACTTTTGCCACTGTTACATTTGTTGGTATGAATATTGTCCAAACGGCACAAAATTGCTTAAAATGCAATCAAATGTTCAAAACATTTCTTGGGGCTCAGCCTAATATCGTTAGCAAAGTCAACAAACTACGACCATAGATGTAATGTACAACAGGCACAAGAAAATTAAAAAAAATTCTTACAAATACAAATGATAAGAAGTCGAATATGAATACTTATACCTGTACCTTTTAAAACAAGAAATTGACACATTGACGTATTCAGATTTAATTGATATGTTCTTTACTTATGTAAATGCAAATGATAAAAAAATAATTAACAGTGAGATACTCTGGCTATTGTGCAAAGCATCCAGTCCCAATGAAAGTGAACAGCATGCCGATGTTATACAAAGCAATCATATAATATATCGCAACTGATAGTTCTAAACAATCAGGCAATCAACATAATGACGGTATCAGTGGGCACATCGTGGTATTTGAAGATAAAAAATGATAACACATGTCAGCAGTCTGGGAAGTAATACACAGCATCTTGACAATGAACAAAAAGAAGAAGAAGAATAGTTGATTAAGGTGTCACTATTTAAGCAAACCAACCATTTTGGCTTTCGAGACAAAATACACATCACACCCCCATAGAAGTACCACGAACACACACATCCGCAAATTCAGTCACTAACCCACCCACATATATTACGTTATACCCACCACACCACACCACACCACACCACACCACACCACGGGATTCCATACTCGGTAATGACCCATGACATATCCTTTTTCATGTCAGGGAATGGGTTTTTGGATGGTGGTCAACTGACACGTCTTGCCTTAGGGAAAGCTGCTGTACTGTCGTGCTTCTTCAAGTATGTCTCATCTGCGAGCCTCTTCGCCATCTGCAGTTCCGTCGACTTGCAATTGTTTGGTCGTACTGTAAAATATCTTTATGCCATCTTCGTCATAGTTACTTTCCTCGGAGGACATCAACTGAGCTATCTTTAATGCGTCCTCCTACCTCTGTTTCTTCTGGACGGGAAGGTTGCGATGGCGTATCCCGAGGACTCGGTTACGACTCTTCTGAAGAAAAACAACAACTTTATTTATAATTGCATTTCAAATGTATAATGCATATGCATGTATAGCCATGTATATGCTCATGAGCAAAGGAGGAAAATATGTGAAAATCAAATTCAAATTTATTCCGATAACCCTTAAGCAACGTGTCAGTATTATAGCTTGATGTGTTAGAACAACACTATTTGTGAATGCCAGGTGCTACCGGTGGTGTTGGGTATGCTTAGCCTTTTTGAAGATTCACTCTTTGTAATACGACATCAAACGGATTACATCACACTCTAAGTAAACAATCTCATTTAACCCTTTATTAGTTAATTAATCTCGTTAACCTGCAGTATACTGTATCACTTAGTCCTGCCTTAACGAGGAGTAATCCCTTGTCAGTTGTTGGTGAGTGATCAATTATATGTCTGGAGAAAGGGATTAGCCTTACTCACAATAAATTAATATTTCACACTGCAACAGAAGAGATTATCGATCATTATGCCTTTATAAGAAAGTGAGAAAGCTAAAGATTGAATGATACATAACGGGCCGTGCCTACATTATATAGCCTGCAAGAATCGTCGCTGTAAACTAAGAGGATTAATATCAATTTTACAGAATATTCAACTGCTAAGAATATGATAAAGTGTTGAAGTAGCATTAGATATGTTTGAGATTACAGTTTTCAATTAACTGTATAATGTACCTTGCTGTCTTTGAGAGAGTCAGTGTCTGTAGAGGTGACTTGGTCTAATTGGTATTCAGTCCCTGGGACACAAATATTGTTTACTAGCATTGAATTGTGAGCAGCCGGATGCGGAAATAATATGTAATATATTTCCGTATTATAATTTATAGTACTTGTTGTTTTAATATTGTTAACAACAGAGCGAACGAAGATTTTTTTGAAAAACCACCAGAGCATTCATATGTTCTAGCAAAAGGAAACTTGATAAATATTCATTTTGCTTAAATTCTACTTTGGAAAACGTATTTGGCGCTCTGAAAGCTTGACGCTGTATAATTTGGCACGCGCATTGTCGGATGCAAACCAAATGTTTAATTCTCGAAAATTAAGACACCAGCGGCGGTATAGGAGCACATATCTAACGTCATTCAATACAGAATAATACATCAAGATGGCAGTTTCAAAGTTAAGATTAAGTATTTCTGAAGATATGGATATTAAATCTTGATAACTGTTTTTAATCTTTGATCTTTGGGGGAAAAAATAGTGAAATCACCCGACTAAGTACATAGTTTGTTGAATGTTATTTCGTGAATACACACATTGCATAACACATTCCCTGAAGACAAACCCAAATGGCCCGTCCCTTTGTGACAGGTGTTAATTAGAGAATGTATTGCCACCACATTATGTCCCAGCACTTTTATGACATTAATGAACCTGGTCAGTCCCTGGGTCTGTAACAACAACATTGGTCTTATAAAATCAAAGGAGCTTAAATGTTACGTAATTCGTATTCAAAAAATGACTGAATTATATAACATGAATATAATTGCCCTTTTGGGGATAATATAATATTGGGAAAATATACTTAAAAGTACATGATTAAAGAATTTCAGAATCAACTGTTTCTTGTATTTATGACCGACTTCACACAAACTGAATTAAACATATGTTTATATAGCTATAATTACATGCATGACCACCTACATTATCATGAAATAATAATGTTGGTCATATTTGTTAATATGTACATTTCGTTGTTATTGGTATCCTGAGGGTGTTATAATTATACACGTGTTCTGATCTTATTTGAAGTAGAATACATGAAGTGGTTGAGTGACTTTTGTCCATCAGTGTGAAAGGATTTCCCACACATAAACCCTAAATCCTTTGTCAAACAGAAAGAAGTCATATAGATATCATATCTAACTGGTACTAAAAGTTCACTATCAATCTCCTCTGATACCAAACTGTTACATTAATATCCCAAGGCACCAATACCCAGTATGCTCATTGAGTAATTATCAGAAACCTGAATAATATCCTGTCTACATTGTCACACCCGGTGATTGTTAAGACATTCAGACAATATGGCAGTCTGTATTCATTTCTTATATCCCAAAAGTCCCCACCAAGCTTCCTATATACAAATTGTATTAAATAATACATATATACATTAAAACAGAACGAAAACAATTGGTCAACAGTTTGGTGCGGTCGATGGAAAGGTGTTCAATTACTAAGAAAAGCTATTTCACTGTTTAATACTTAATACGTGTCTTAAAATATGAATTAATTCTTAAGTTATAACATTAGTGCAAATTCACCCGAACGTAGGATGTACATGGACTGATTTCAAAATAGCTAAATTGACAAATTGTTTCTCATAAACCACTGAATATAAACTCACTTAGCCTTTAGAATGGAAAGGCGAATCGTTTCTTAATATATTGTCTACTAAGCCGATGGAAGTTTACATCACTACAACCGAGTCCGAGGCGATAAAGGGTTATGTGACAAAATCTGGTATCATGGCTTAACTGTATATAAGTAACACCGTCCAAATTTAATAATCCTCTATATCAGATGACTATTCCAATTATTAATGGTATCAGGTAGGAATAACTTGGCATAGCATTCTGTTCTACAACATATAGCCTGTATATTGGTTCGATTTCTATAAATGTAATTACTAACAGCAAAGGTGTTTTCCATCTTGTAAAAGGTGTAATGACTGTGTTAGTTTCTCTATAACTTTTCTCGTGGCCTGTACCCCTTATCGCTCCACAAATAGTCCGTATAGTCCGTATTGAGTGAGTAAGTTAAAATTTAACGTCTCATCGGCATTAGTTCAGCGTCCGAAATGAATCTTAGTGTAAACATTCTAGGATTAATTCTTGTTCTTGGTACAATTAACCCAAATATGGGCATTACATGCTTGTTCATAACGATTTATGTGAAAGGAGTTATTTAACTGAGTGAGTGAGTATGGTTCACGGCGGTGGACACCAGAAAGGTATCTAAGACTTCTAAGGCAATTAATCATTGGGATTTCCTTTTTAACTCTATCGTCAATATCAGAATATGACTGAAATATTATTCCCAAAGTCATGAATATTAATTCCTTTCATTTTAAGATTAGGTTTTGTACTTGGGAAGACTTTAATTTAACGTGAAATAGAAAAGTTTCTGTTTTCTCTGGATTCAATTTTACTTGCTTTCATCCATTTGCTAATTTTCTCAAAAACAGCATAAATATTTTACGCAGTAGTATTTGGAATTGTCCATTTGGGGAATTGTCTGGACCCCACCGCAAACACAGTAAACAGAAATCCCATTGTGAATAATATGTACAATAGTTTGTTGGCTCGACATGCAAGACTCCATAATTTTAGTTATAATGTAAAAGTCATAGTAATATCAAATTATATTTAAAACAAATCATTAATGTATTTGACATGGAAGATGAAGCGACACACATTGTATTTTATAATAATGCACAACTTTGAATGCTTTAAACCTGTTGCATTAAACAAATACTGGATTTGATGTTGTCATATAGTGAATCAGTATGTGTCTAGTCTTCCAAATGTTCTATTGCGAACACATATAGTGTCAGCGCTCATGATCGCCATATCTATGAATGAATGAAAATATCATCATTAATAAACTCACCTGAGCTCACTGTGTGCCCGAAGACAAATCGCTGTTAAGCATCCTGCACGGCTTCGTTCACGTTCACCCTCAAATGTACGATAGAAATCTGCGATTGTGCGTGTTCAATGTTCGAATGCATTTATGCGACAGGCGTTCGTTTATTTATTAAAATTCCACTAATTCATAAATCACATTGAGTTGCTCGCCTCTTCTTCAGTTGCTCACACTCTCAACTGATGTAGCTGCCTTGATTTACTGGAGTCTGGATGTAACTAATTACAAACTCTGTTCTAATTATGCTAATCGTGGAAGTGCATTATACTGGATGACAAACTTAGTAATCCTTTAACACTAATGATCCTTGTTTACAATGAACGCATGTCAATTGACTTAACAAACATCCTTAAGTAGAAGTATCAAAATGTACGGTGTGTACAACTGTTTGTCAAACAATATCAACCAATATTTTATATTTAGAATCACCATTACATGAAATCACAGAAACATATATATTCAATTTTACTTTGAAAACTCCAGAACTAATGTCGTGTACGTAATATAATAGGAATGTATTCCAACAATGTGTTTCCTATATATATGTTTCCTTGTACAATTTTAAATTCATTGTGTTTTTATCTATTATTTTGCAATGATCGTGACAATCGCTAAAAGGCTACTCTCTTGCTATTTCGTTTATTGGTTATTCTAGTTTAGACAGCGACAGCCTCTCGTTATTCAAACAGTGCTTTTCTAACCCCGATTTATTTAAGACAGCGTCAGTCATTCGCTATACAAACAGTGTTTTTTCTAACCCCGATTTAGTTAAGACAGCGGCAGCCTTTCCCCACACAAACAGTGCTTTTCTAACCCCGACCTAGTTAAGACAGCGGCAGCTTTTCGTTATACAAACAGTGCTTTTCTAACCCCGACCTAGTTAAAACAGCGGCAGCCTTTCGTTATACAAACAGTGCTTTTTCAAACCGCGATCTAATTAAGACAGCGGTATTATCTGTTACTAAAATCTGCACAAATGTTCTATTGCTTATGTAAAATGCTGTCAACATAAAGAAATACAAATTATTCCATAACACTCCAAATATAGTTGCCATAATGAAAATAGTATTAACGTATTATTGTCACGTGCAATAATACTGTTCGGTAACATCAGTAATATTTTCAAACCGCAAGAATACCTCTTACGAGCTCAAAAGATTCAATAAAGCAGTGGTAAAATCTATCCATATATACAAAATTGTATAGTTTTGGAAATACCAAATATACAAAATTGTATATTTTGTATATATTGGAATTTTCCCTTGTGAACGTTGCCTGGACCCCCTGTGTTAACTGGGTTATCAGCATCTCTGTTGGAAGGGTGGATCTCATCATCATCATCGAATTTGGAATAGCGGTTTATGTAAGGCGGATGAAGCAAATCAGAAATGCATAGTTTTGTATTATAATACCAAGAAGTTTCTGATCACATATGCTACAATGACCACTACCATAATTTGCAACGTGAAACAAAAGTGCAGGCCGAGCGATGGAAGTTACCAGACTCGCCAACAGCTAAATACCAAGATTGTTTTCAAAAGATTAAACTTTTTTACTATTTCTAAAAAGGTCAAACACTTAATAGATCACACAAAGGTAAAGATCAAAGACACATCTGCATACTATAGGCATTTCAAGATAAGAAAGCTGAAAGGGCAATGTTCTATTAAGTCAGTGAACTGTGTCCGTATCGGTGTGGCAATGAAGGTAACTCTTCGAAAAATCACATAATCAAAGATATTGAACTCGTTTAAAAAATTGAGAATGATGTTACACACAATTCCTATAAAAGCCTGTTTTAATTGTGAAAAGTGGTGTGCGCGATTAAATGAAAAGAAACAAAACCAGCACTATTTCCAAGACTTCAGTAAAGTGTTGTAATATCTGTGAATTTTGCCGAATTTCAAAAGTGCACAATGAATTTTGGAAATGTGGACGTTATCAAATGCTTTGAGCCTAAAACACTTGTAATAAGTAGATAACGACGAGCATTGTCTACCACATTAAGCGACTCTATACAAAACAATGGAGAATACCCAAATACTGGTACCTGTTTTAGATTGTCTAACAACACCACGCACCAGTACACGCCAGCTGGGTTGTGATGGATGCTTTTCGAGAATGTGGGTTCGAACTGTGACCTACAGATCTAGCCCCCAGTGATTCGCACTTGTCCCCTAAATTGAAAAAGCACCTGCGGGGTTGAAGATTTGAGGACGACAACAATTGACGGCTGGGCTTTATATCGGGCATTAATGATTGGAAAACCAGATGAAACAAGTGTGTGAATCTGGAATGGTACTACGTTGAAAAATATTTGTAACTTTAACCAGAATTTCAACTGTAAGTTAGTGAGGCTCAAAACGTTTTGATATCCGCTCTTAAAAGTACTTTGTTTATTAATTAAATCTTAACAAAAATGAAGATTGAAAGGTAGATGGATTCTGGGTTGTATAGATCTATAGTTTTGGCCAGTAAATCTTGAATCTGGATTTTTCCCGTTTTAATAAAACATGAAACGCCTCCACCCTTCTCTCTACCGCACTCAAAAAGACATACATGTACGTAAAACAACTGATGCCAGCTGACAGATACGTACTCAGAAACACCCGGATAAAGACACTAAAAAAGATTTCGTCGATTATAACATTAGATCTTTTTATTTACACTAGAAGTCACAATTCAACAGAGTCACTTTTCAACGCGAGGCCCGGGTCACTATTTAACGACTTGGTAAGCTGACAGGGTCACTTTTCAACTGTTGAAAATTGACCCTGCTCTGTTGAAAATTGAGACCGGGTATGTTTTTAACGTTGAATACTGACTCCCGGGTCACTTTTCAACGCGGGTCCATTTTCAATGTCACACCGGCAATAGTGCTCCTTAGTCCAAAACACCACTTCGACCCTAACTTTGCCAAGACGGATAGTAGAATGGGCCCGATTCTATCAATGTCATGTCATGTCATGCCCAGTGCATAAAATATTTCACGCACACTTTTGCTATTTAAAAATACACGTATTCTAAATGTATATATCATATCTATCAATGTATAAAACTTGCTTAGAGCCCTATGCCAAGAAGGGGGAACGGGGGGCCCAGTCGTCTAAGGCGCCGCGATTCGCTGTGCAGAGTTCGCCCCAATTATATTTCTAGGTTTGTCAGCACCATACCCCTGCTCGTGGGTTTCACCGAAATGGTAAACGTCTAAGACCTGCATCACTTCGGGCTTTCCTCCCACATTAAGCTGGCACGCCGCGATATAACTTGAATACTGTTAAAAGCGGCGTTAAACCCAACTCACTCACCTATGCCCAGAAGGCGGTGGCTCATGGGCCAATCTGGTGATGCTTACCTCCGAATTCTGTACTTCTCCAATTGATTGTCAAGGGCCGAACCAGCCTGACCAATTAATTTGGTAGAAGGCTATAGCTCTTCGTGTCAAATTTGCTGGAGTATACCACCCCTTTATCCCCAACTTGGAGATCATCTGCAGCATAAGACTGTCCTTGTAGACACTCCCTGGTGGGTGGGGAAAAGGGGTGCAGAATTATTGTCCTTTCAACATGGCTTCCCATCACCCTGGTTCATAAAGAGGACATATAGAGACTGTTGAAAATACTACGCCCACTCGATTCGACTATTGGCAACATTTCTTGGTTAGAGAAGCTTTAGAGACAGAACCAATCAAACTCAATCCATTTGCTACCTCCAAAGGTATCATTGGTATCTGCGGAGAGTTTACAAATCCCACAAAGCTTCGTTCTGGCTCTCTCCTTGTGGAATGTGCACGGAGACAACAATTTGTCAATCTTCTCAATTCAAATGAGTTTGTCAATATCCAAATTTGTTGTTGTCTCAGTGCACAAGACACTGAACTCATGTAAGGGCATTGTCCGTGACAGAGCCATCTGCCTGTCCGACATGTCCGAAGAAAGATATAGCAAAGGAACTTGTCCAACAGTCTGTCTCAGCGGTCAAACGATTCACCGTAAAGAAGGATTGTGTGGTCAACTGACCAACACCTACCTCTTCACTTTCGTCCGAGCGACTATCACTGAATCTATTAAAGCTGGTTATTGTAACATCGGAGTGGAGGTGTATATCCCCAATCCACTCCAGTGCTATACCTGCCAAGCGTTATGACTTGGAAGTGTTCTGCCACTGACTGCAGGAAGGATGTGAAGTGTGCAAACAGCGGTGAGAACCATATGAATTCTTATAATTTCTGTCCGGTGTGGAAAAGTCAAAACAGAAAAAAATGTCTCTTACCCCGAAGCTAAGAAGAGGGTTGTGGGTCCTACCACAACCATTTCTACTCTGTCTTCTTCTACTGCTGTCTCTCGTCCTCCTGTCACTACTGCCTCTATCGACTGCCAGACTGATCTGACATGGGTCAAGTCTGTTCAGCCACTTCCCATTGCTTCACTCCATAAACCAGCTGTGACACCTTCGTCAGTGCCTACCCAAAACCAAAAAAACCCTGTAAAACATAATTTGAGTCTCAGACTCTAACTCCTGAAACAGAACCAGAACCAGAAATTGCTAAACTTACAAACAGGGAAAAGAAATTATTGAAAAAGAAGCCGCAGAGAGAACAGCTGCAAACACCAAAGGCCACTAGTAGAGGTCCATAACTTCTAGGCCTTTGGTCCTCTGGCCCTCAGCTCCTGTAATACTTCCCCGGTTCATGTTAGGAAACGTTACTGAATATATTTGATGAAATATGGACATCCGAAAATTTTCCTCCTTCGTGGCACAATGCTAAACTTATTCCTATTCTGGGATCACACAGATCCATCCAACTACCGTCCAATATCATTAACTGGCTGTGTTTGTAAAACCATGGACCGCATGGTCAACAATCGATTAGTCTGGTACCTGGAGACCAATAACCTCCTGAGTGACATGCAGTGTGGATTCCGAAAAAACACCAGAAGTACCATTTACCATTTGGTGCGTTAACATCGTTTATTAAACATTCCATTGTCAACAAACAACAGGTTGTATCAATCTTTTTTGATCGCGAGAAGGCATTTGATACAACATGGAAACATGGTATTTTTAAGATTTGCATGAATTTTGATTGAGGGGCAGATTACCTCAGTTCATATCTCAATTTTTAAACAACAAGTTCCAGTGGGCTCTACCCTGTCTGATCGTTTCGATCAAGATCAGGGTTTCCCTCAAGGCAGCATACAATCAGTTACACTTTTCAGCATCAAAATTAATAGTACAATAACGTTGATGGTTCATTTTTTGTGGACGATTTCGACATTTCTTGTTGTGGTAAGAATATCAATACAATAGAAAGACAGCTACAGCTCTGTCTTAACAAAATTAAAAAATGGGCGAACGAAAACGGCTTCAAATTTTCTAAATCAAAAACAACTGTATTCACTTTTGTCGCAAATACAAACCTCACAAGGATCCAGGTATATTTTTAGATGCTACTCCTATCAAGGCCAAATTCCTGGACATCGTATATGACTGTCCTTTCACATTTTTACCACACATCAAATATCTAAAGGCAAAGTGCCTGAAGGCTCTCGACTTGTTAAAAGTCGTTTTAAATTCCGACTGGGGAGGTGATCAGACAATCCTCCTTCACTTGTACAGATTGTAAATACGCTCCAAACTAGACGATAGTTCCATTGTCTATGGTGGAGCCCGCAAAAGCAATTTAGAAATATTAGACCCTATTCACCATCAAGGCCTAAGGCTCTGTCTTGAAGCTTTTAGGACCTCCCATGGACAGTTTCTATGTGGAGGCTGATGAGCCTCAACCGAACAGAGCCCCATAAAACTCTCACTGCAATCGATAACGAAATTTCACTCAAATAAATTAAAATCAGCGAACAATTGTGTTTTCCACGCTCAATATGAAAACCTGTTTCGACATCTATCAAACCTGGTTCCGCCACTTGGTATCAGAATTCAACTACACATCACCGCAGCTAAAATAGATTTAAATATTATAGCATCTTCTTCTGGTTCTCCTCCCTAGTAGATGGTAAAGCCAGAGGTAGACCTTAGCCTCACTCAGCTCAAAAATTCCGAAACAAATTCTATGGTTTATCAACAGTCATATAACCAATTACGTTCAAAATACAATTCTCACAGATCCATTTTTACAGACGGGTCCAATGATGCCACCATCATTGGATCCAGAACTGTCTCCTCAAGAATACCCGATTCTAGTTCATTTTTTACTGCTGAGGCCAAAGCTATCTTTACAGCTTAGGCCTATATCAAACTTGATAATTTCATCATCTTTTCTGATTCATTATCCTGCCTACAGGCACTGAAAAGTGTCTCCTCAAATCACCCAATAATCCTAGACATTTTAGAACTTTTTAATGATCTTCTACTGGCCAATGTGACATCGTCTTTTGCTGGTTGCCAAGTCATGTAGGCATAATAGGTAGCTCAAAAGCCGATGCTGCAGTTAAAGCAGCTCTTGACAAACCGTTATCTCCACTATTAATCCCGCAAAGCGATTTCAAACCAACAATTAAAAGTTATACTCGGGATCACATGCAAAAGAGGTGGTATACCCAAGTAGGAAGCAGTAAACGTCACGAATTAAAACCAACAATCGGTCATACCTACTTAGGTTGTCAGTCAAGACATGACGAGGTCGTTTTACGACGATGTCGTATTTGCCACAGTCGGTTTACACACGAATATCTGCTTAAGACAGATGTGGATGAACCTGCTAAGTGTATCCCTTGTGATGAAAGGTTGACCGTCAAGCATATATTGCTTGACTGTGTGGACTTTGCAATCGCAAGGGATTCATATTATCAAAGCGTAAATCTGAACGATCTCTTTTCCCGTGTCATCTATTATCAGCTATATGAAAGAAATTGGTCCGCATAATAAATTTTAAATATGTATGTGAATGATTAAATGCTTGTTTTTAAATTTGGTGTGATACTATTATCTTCTGACTTAATCGAAGGCCCTGTCCAGGGGGTTAAAGTATCGTAAAATTATTGTCCCCATGTGTGATACGTAATCCTATCATAATCGATGTAACTATAATCAACCAGTGTATTTAAGCCAACTCATTGCTGAGTATATTTTGATATTGCCTAGTATTGTTCACAACCACCAGTAGCGGAGTGATCACGTAAATCCTGTTGGGGTATAATGCAGGTAGCAGAGGTACTGTAAGTCCCCATGATCCTCATGATCAGTGGGGTGGCCTAGCTTTGGTTACTGGTGGCCAATAGCCTGTGTCTTAAAACTGTATATATAATGTTGTTATGCTCAAATATGTTTCATGAATTGTTTCTATATATATTATTCTGAAACATGTTTCACAACTTGTAATTCAAATTAACATTTGCATTTATAACCAAATTGTAAATATTAACTTGGTCTCGTCGCTATATGGCTGAAATAATGCCGATGCGATGTTAAATATTAACTCACTCACTCTGGCTCACATATACTCCAAAGCTACCCATAATAAAGAACAAATTCTCTTTCTAATGTGTATCACTTCTAAATGCATTTTAAACGATTAAGTCGTATACACTCCCAAACAACGGCTCCAGGAAACTACATTCCGTCTGAAAGAATAGCATCTATACGTAAGCACCCTCTATGCATATATATTGTGAACAGGTTTTAAGTAAAAAAAAGCAAGACTTGACTGGCTCACTATAAGCAATGAGAAATACCTTTAACTGTAAACCGTTATAAAACACTAGAGGTGTATTTTTATAACATCAATTTCACTGTTTCAGATTCCTTTACTCTGGCAACAACAACCATTCCACGTAAGTTTATGAGATAATGTGCTGAGTATGGTTAAGGTGACCTGATAATGTAGGGAAAAAAAGCCCTTTTGAATTTGTCGTTATGCTTTTGCAAAAATAGATTATAATTTATGGAAACATTTCAGTTAAAGGGATAATCCATTGAAAATTAACAAAAAGTATATAAAATGCATCCACACTAAAACTAAAAAATCATTATGAAGACTCCTTTCACTTTTTCGAAATATTAGATGAGAAACGTCACAATTTCCGATTGCTTGGAAGTCGCCATATTAGATAGACCTGTGACGTCATTTGCACACACATGTAAACTTCCAAAATCATTGTCAGGTATCAGGAGCTCCAGAGAGAGTTACCTCCTATGTGATCGAAACTTATCTCCCTTGATTGATATACCCTTAGCGTAACCTTCAAAAAAGTTATAGCAAATTTATTAATTCTGCAATCGTACGTTTGAACCCAAGAACGAAGAAGGTTAGGAGTAAGGTGTTCTGTTGTCGCATCATGTTAGCGACAGTCGACGGGATCGCGATGAGGGCCGTGGTAGCACCGATTGGTGTCAGTGTGGGCATTGCATTACCATGACTTCATCTGATCAATGCTTCTGCTGCGGGGAGTGGGAGATTGTATTTTCTAATTAACTACGAGTTTGCAATGGGTGCATCACTCTTCATTAGGACTTCGCAACTATATGTCTTACATGTCATCATATCGTACGGACAACATATGCTGTACAAGGGCATAGGTGGCAGAGCGCCCGATACATTGACTAGCAGGCACGGAGGCTTCACGTTATTGTTACAAATATATATATTATTAACGTAACATGTAGTTATCAAGGTCCATTGACTTCATAATTTACGTTCACCATGCGTATACCAAATAAATAATCTATGATGAAATTTGTCATCGTTTGGTAATGTGTAGGTCATTGTTAAGTTGCCGGTTTATGCTGTTTTATACACTATCGAGACTTCTTGAGCAAGTTTCACGCAAGAAACCTAATATTTGTTATCTTTTATTGCAGATTGTTTATTTTGTTACAGCTTATTTTGACTTCACGTTTTTCAAACGCACTAACTGTGCATGCTTACTGTTACCTATACCCTCAGACCTGAGGCGTTACCGTCAGACTGCAAAGTATTTACTTGAAATCAAATTATAAATTCGGTTTCTTCGCATTCTTTACAACTAGCCAACCACCACATGAAAATCCAGAGTGTGAATATTTACAGAAACACTCTGAACTAAAATAATGTACATTTCTGTAAATTCAGTGAAAAGAGTGAGTGAGTTTGTTTTAACGCCGCTTTTAACAGTATTCCAGTTATATCACGGCGTGTCAGCTTAATGTGGGAGGAAAGCCCGAAGTGATGCGGGTCTTAGACGTTTACCACTTCGGTGAAACCCACGAGCACGGGTATGATGCTGACAAACCTAGAAACATAATCGGGGCGCACCGGGATTCGAACCCACAATCATAGGTTTCTGGCGTGTCCAAGGGACGCAACTCTGCACAGCGAATCGCGGCGCCTTAGTCGACTGGGCCACCCGTGAAAAGAAGAATATTAGCGCTGGCCACGTTGCAGTGTCAGCGATTGTTGTGTGCAAAGTAAGAGTATATGAAGATCAATGTAACCATGAATTATTACCCGAACATTATGTTCATGTGATGAACTAAGAACTTAAAATGGGGTCAAAATGGGTGTTCGAAATTCTTGCCTGCCCTACCTGTAATTTGTATCACATTCTAGAATGTTTATCGAATTCACCTGTCCGTTCGTGGATTTTTTACATAAGTAATGTTATGACCACAACATATAAATACTGAAAACACATGTGAAGCAGAATAAAAAAATCTGTTGTTATTTATATTCTAGATACATACTTGTTATTGAGAAATTGTTTTTGTTGTTTGGGGTTTTCTCGCAATATTTGCTGCATCTTATTTGGCACTAACCCCTTTATTTTCGCATCCCTTCAGGGTTGAAGGGATGTTGAAGTTGTGTCTGTCAGGTATTTGTAGAATGACATATGAAAGACATGTGCTTGTTGGAAATGAAAAGTTTGAATGTGTTATGATATTTATACCAATGTGAGAAGAAAAATCGATTTCTTTCTAAACGGAACCACAATATGCATACACAGTGGCGAACGGAGGCCAGAGGCCAACGGTAGTATTCGTGCATGACAAAATACTTGCTGGATATACTGTGTGCTAAAAACTAATACAAAATAATTACAATAAAAATTATTTAAATTATGTATAAATTAGATTTGTTTTGGAGTTGAATATTCCTTTAACTCGATTCGTTTTCCGGATCTGCTAGGTCATATTAGATGGACATTTTTTGTCGCTTAACTTGAGACCCATGAAGATCCGGGGAAGAATAGGTCTTCAACAGCCCATGCTTGCCATAAAAGGGGACTATACTTGTTGTAAGAAGCGACTAATGGGATCGGGTGATCAAGCTCGCTGACTTGGTTGATGCTAGTTGTCGTATTCCAACCAAATCAGCCAGCCTGTTGTAGTTTTGATTTTTTTTTGAAAAGGGAGTCATCCACTAACTTAAAAACAAATGATTTCATGTCTCCTTTTTGTCAAAATGTGCATATTCTGAACACATTAGTGGTAAAATATGAAAAGGACATTTCGGCCAAAGAACCAGAAAACAGATCTATATCCTTTGATGAACGTTTCTTTCAGCCTGCTTTGATTCCGGAATCTCATGTGTTGTCCCCAGTAACTGTAACCCCATGGGAATTATTCCTAGTCTCCAGTGTCCAAGTGGTCAGGTTTGCTGTGGCGGTAAGTATTCAGACCTCGTTTGACCTCAAAACATGGACATTCTTTCCAGGGCGTGAACTACTATCTATTAAACGCAAAGGAAGGGTGATGATGAGAAGAAATAGATGCAGGAATTCCATTTCCATTTTCAGATTTGATTTTTTTATCATCCTGTGATCAAAGAATTGTGAAAATATTAAACTATTTTATATATTTTAAATTAATGAAATTTGCCATATTTCTAGTTTGTATGTATAAACCTGTCTATATTTGTTCTTTGTCTTGATAATATCGTTTATTCTAAGGATACGTTATATGTCAGCTTGTATGTTTTTCAATGTAAAAGTAAAAGACTTGCACGAGGTGGGCGTTCATGCCTTACGAATTATGTATGCCTCTCAGGACAAAGGAATAAGCAATCCTTGAAAGATGTCATAATCACCTTTCACATGTTGCTCAGCATACAGTCTTTAGCAATATACACCAGTCAAACAAAACGGCTGTTGTTGTTCTTCCTATGCCATTGTCGTCGCAGGGCGAAATCATATTACAAGCCACTGGTCGTGGATTGACGTTGGTTTACGTATTATGTAGCGCAAGCAGGTCGGTAAGCAGACAAATGGATTGCAGTTGCTGCAACCTGCTAACGTAAGTGGCGGAAGCAAAGTTGCAACTTGTACAAAACACCTCTACTCACAATAACAAGAAACACCGAACTTCGGCTATGTTTACACGTTCGCTCGATCACACAATGCGCTTGTGGAATGTTTCGAGTCACATAAAATTGAAGCAAATCAATATAAAAACTTCTTTTTTTTTTGCTGCATGGGTTTAGGGATAACCACACATTGAATGGATAATGGAGTGGGACCTATTTAAATAATAAACAACCCATTCTAGTGGTGCTGTGTTGTATTTGAAACATAAATATGCCTCTTGACGTAAGGGTGCAGGCAATTAGGTGGAACAGCCCGTCAGTTAGCCCTTTTCGTTGATTTTAGTGCACTGCTCATTACAGGATTAATTTAAAACCCATCTCTAATAAAACACTAGGTGAGTCTTAATTTCAGCATCTTAGAAAAGAAAAAGAGTTTGCTCTACCCCCTTGTATATTGTAATAAAGAACAGTTTTGCCTTGAACTATTGTAACGTCAAAGCACTCAGGCGCAGTGCACTCGTGCTTTAACTGTTATAGTACACGGCAAAACTATTCTTATTAAACTGCACACGGAGGTAGAGCAAACTTTTTTTCTGAAATAGAGCACAATTTTCATGACATCAATTGTACTGTTTCAGATGTCTTTATATTAGCAACAACAACGACCCTAGCAACAACGACCCTTCAATGTAAGTTGTATGGTATTGTTTGGTTTTTGTTGTTTTACGCCGCGCTCAGGAGTATTCAAGCTAGATGACGGCGGTCTGTAAATAAACGAGTCTGGACCAGACAATCCTGTGATTAATATCATGAGCATCGATCCACGCAATTGGGATCGATGACATGCATCAACCAAGTCAACGAGCCTGACAACCCCGATCCCGTTAGTCGCCTTTAACGACAGGCATGGTCACCTTTGATGGCAAGCATGCGTTGCTGAAGACCAATCCTAATAATAAAGCCCAGCATGAAAATGAAAGTCCCATGATTCTCAAAATGTTTTTGGCCATCTTGGATTTTCACCCACCAGGGGGCGCTGCTGAGATGGATCCATATCCAGAAATGTTTGGAGTGGTTCAATGTATAAGTGTGCCAAGTTTGGTGCTTTTAACCCAAAGTGCACAATTTTTGCCTTAACCGCCCAACTATCAGGCGCGGTAGTGCAAATAAAAATATAGGGCTTTCGAGTTTTTCTACACGAACCCAAGAAGGTTCTAATGGGCATTCATATTAAGCCTGTTTTTGTTTATACCTACTTTTAAAAGGGAGTCATCCGAAAACTAAAGAACAGATGATGGAATGTCTTGATTTGGGAAAAAGTGTACATTCTGAAAACATAAGTGACAAAATATGAAAAGGACATTCCGTCAAAGAACAAGAAAACAGATCTATTTCCTTTGATTAACGTTTTCTTTCAGCCTGCACTGGTGCCGGAATTTCATGTATTGTCGAAAGTGACTGTAGCCCTGTTGGAATTATTATTAGACGCCAGTGTCCAAGTGGTCAGGTTTGCTGTGTCGGTAAGTATTCTGACATCGTTTGACCTCAAAACATAGCCATTCATGAGAAGAAATAGATGTCGGGAGTCCTTTTCGATTTTCAGATTTGTTTTTCATGATCCTATTATCAAGGAATTGTCAATAATTTTAGAAGATAGCTAAACGATCCATACAAACATGAAGAAATAATTGTAAATATCTGCTCCTTAATGTTCCAACTGTCAAGGAAGTCATTTTGAGAACTTCCAAAAACTGATTGTCATTAAACAGCAATTGTTTTCAAATATAAGTATAATAAAATTTGCCATATTTCTAGTATGTATGTATTGACCTTTTTCACACTTCGCATCTTGGATCGAAAACGAGGCTTGCAGAGCATAGCTCAATGCAGTGTGAGTCGCATCAGCTGATAGGGAACAGACAGCATGTTGTGCATTTCTCTCATGGACATTTCAAACAAACAAAAAATGGTATCCTCTGTATCTAATATTTCACCTTTTATCATGAGGTCCAACTAAAATATGCCTGTAATACACTGGTATTAGCATTTTGCTGTCAGGATCCCGGATGTGAATCGAAAGGTGCATTTCGAGATACGTATTTCAGAAATAGATTGTTTTATCATAACCTCGTCGGCATATAGGTACAATATGTGACAGTACGTTCAATGACAGAAGTTTTGTATTGCAAATGAACCGCATGACATGAAACACGTCAGTGTACTTTTGCAAATTTGCTCAGTCAGTGTGTGGCTTGGCGAACTCGAGATCGTCGATCATATTTATTTCACGTTTCATAGTGGTGTTTGCTGCACAACGCACTATCGTTTTGCCATGAGTCCAGTTGACAAAAGACACTTTTTCTGCTATGAGTTTCATCTTAACATATTACGATGTAAATGAAATTAGTTCACCAAATAATTCGTGTGTCAAAATAAATATTCAGAAGGGGCGATAACTCTATTCAGTGTGTACAATGACAGATGATACTTTACTTGTTCTTCAAACATCACTTACTTAACTGATTATTGCCGATTGAGATTGCACCGTGCACGACAAAAGTAATAATGTGTGAACTGTTTAAAATAAGTTAAAAGGAAACTAAAAATTGATAAATATAAATAATGCATGAAATTGAAGAAATATAAGAATTGATACAACCACCAACTTCTTGAACACCCTCACCTAACCCTGTATGATGATAGGTAATTGTATATCAAAAGGAAGCTACCAATACATTTATCCTGAATATTTTGAAAATGTCTTGATCAGATATGAGTACAGTTAAAATAACAAAAGATAAAAAAGAATCAACTTCAATTGGTAATCGAGCCAAGATAAAATATATGTATCGTAAAAATTATGTTGATGGAACAATCTGGATTTTTTATATTTAACAAAGAAACACAAACCGAAATTTTCATGTCTTTATTTCTCACAATATAAGTTTTCAAAACTTAACATGGACCGGGTGTCTTTGTCAGTCAAAAGCACCTGATTCAATTCCAGGAGAAAATAAATTTCTTGCTTGTAAACAAATGGTACAATGTCCTATTTTGGTGTCTGATAAATATTGGCCATGTTGTTTTGTGAGTGAATAAGGTTTTTCACTTCCTCGTCCTATTTAAGTGAAATGTGACAGGAAACACATTTGATGATTGAAAGAAAATGGCTTTTCACTTCCTCGTCCTTTGACAGGACGCACATTGTAACCAGTGTGTTACTGTCAGCAGAAAGCTTCTTGTTTTAATGAAACACGTTTTGATATTTGTATTACCGGTATGTATTTAATCATGACATACTTTGTTTAGTCTGACCATGCTGAAAACATACTTTCACTAGAGTGAAAAAAATAAGATTTTTATTGAAATCAGTAAAATATCACGTTTTGTCATCCCTACAGTCAGTCTGCATCATTGACACTATGGTAAGGTCATGAAGATCACAAAGAAAATATAAGACTTGGATTTATTTTGTCAAATAAAACGTTTATCTCTTCTTGTTGTTTACTAAAGTTGATATCGTGACTTGAAAATAGTAACTTTGTCACATCACAATATGATATAAATTCATGCTATCATCGTTATTTGACAAGGAAAACAAATTTCTTCCTTGTATTTATTTTTTATTTAATTTCTCGTTTTGATTGAATTATAAAAATTATAAAAATGATCACACCACTAGACTTGATTGAAATAAACTAAAGTTCTAAAGATTGTTAACAATAGTAAAGCATAACATCATAACAATATAATTATTGCAAAATGACACAGTAAGCACATCTATATTCTTACATATAAATTGATATGATTAATAATTAATAATACATGGCAATTGCTTACACAAAAGAAATCATTTTCTTTTTAAAGTTTCAAAACATGTTTGTGGACATAAAGCCAGATGGTTTCCACAATTAAACAAAGAGAATAAATGAGTTATGATTGCAATACGCATTGGAATTAAAAATAATTCTCTTTATACTTGAAGTTTATAGTAATGTCAATATCATTTTATGCATATGAAATATTTGAATACAAACTGTTAAAGAGTTATCTGTTTGTGTAAATTATATAAAGATCACATGTAGATTGAACATTTACTGGCCATAAATTAGCGGGGTTTTGTTCATTTCATGACATAATTAATTTGGTACAGTAAAGTAAATATAATTTTGATAGAAATATTGTTAACAAAATTGCAGATCAAACTGTACTATACTTCAAATATTTAAACACCTTTTATGTAATAATTCAGTTGAAATATTACACATCATGGTATCTAATCTGTCAACATTGAGAATCAAAATAACAACTTTCACAATATGGACAGCACAAGTAGATCTAGAGGTCTAATTTTTTTATTGGAGTCCATTACAATTTACATCAAATACGCAACTGATGTTAAATTCTGATTTGTTACGATTGTAAATTCTCAGTAGGTTACAATTTGATACATTATATCAACATATCAATTTAGTTAGTTTCTGACATATATCTAGATATGGTCAAAAGGTCAATATTTCGACTTCAAATACAACCCGCAAAGTTATTTAAACTCACAATAAATAGTTTGGCTTAATGTTCTGTAAACAATGAATAATTCTTACAAGATCTCAGTAGCATTTGTATTAAGTCTGTTCAGCTACCATAAACTGCACTGGGAGTTACCAGGTGGTCATGGATATTTTAAAATGAAATCACAACAGAATGGCGAGACTCAAATTTACATCGGTAAGGAGACCAGATAACAGTTGAATAGTTTGTTAATGATAAGATTAAGAACAATTTTCAATATTTACGATAAATGTACCAGGAAGGTTAAATTGTCACAGTTTGTCCCGATTGCGTGCCTTGTCGACATCTCCATGTGTTTCATGTGCTATCCAGCCTTCACCTTCTGCTCTCAAAGCCTCGCTTTCAAACCGGAAGTAGCGAAGTGTGTAAAAGGTCAATAAACCTGTCTATATTTGTTCTTTGTGTTGGCCATATTGTGAATCGTAAGGATACGTTATATGTCAGCTGGTATGTTTTTCACTTTAAGAGTAAAAGACTTGTCCGAGGCGGGTGATTGTGCCCTACGAATTATGTATGTTCTCAAGACAAAGGAATGAGCAATCCTTAAAAACTTTCATAGCCACATGTTCACTTGTTGATCAGCATACGGCCTTCAGCAATATCCACAAGTCAAACAAAACAACTAATGTTGCTCTTCCTATGCCATGTTCGTCCTATGGTGACATCATATCACAAGCCACTAGTCGTGGATTGACGTTGGTTTACAGGTTACGGTACCATGTTGCGCAAGCAGCTTGGTAAGCACACTGTTTCTTGGCTTGCTGTTGCTGCAGTCTGCTAACATTAGTGGCTAAAAAACAAAGTTGCAACTTGTACAAATCAACACAACTCAAAATAACCAGCAACAGAGAACTTCGGCTATGTTTACATGTTAGCTGAACCACCCAATGCACGTATGGAATGTTTCGAATCACATAAAACTGAAGCATTTTAATATAAAAACTTACATTTTAAAAAGTCTTATTGCTGCATGTGTTTACGGACAACCACGCATTGAGTGACTAATGATGACGTGGGACCTATTTAAATAATAAACAACCAATTCTAGTGGTGTTGTGTTGTGTTTCAAACGTAAAAATGCCTCGAGATGTAAGGGTGGAGGCAATTAGGTGGAACAGCCCGTCAGTTAGCCCTGTTCGTTGATTTTAGTGCACCACTCATTACAAGATTCTTTTTGAACCCATCTCTAATAAACACATGGTGAGTTTTAATTTCAGCATATCAGAAAAGTAATCAAGTTTGCTCTACCCCCATGTATATTGTAACAAAGAATAGTTTGGCCCTGAACTATTATAACGTCAAAGCACTCAGGTACAAGTGCACACGTGCTTTTACTATTACAGTTGATTGCAAAACTATACTTATTAAACTGTACATGGGGGTAGTGCAAACTTTATATCTTAAATGGAGCTGTATTGTCATGACATCAATTGTACTGTTTCAGATGCCCTTACTTTAGCAACAACAACGACCTTAGCAACAACGACCCTTCAACGTAAGTGGTATGAATTAATATGCAGTCGACTATGGTAAAGTCCACCGACAATGTTTAAGTAGGAAAGTCAAGCCTGTCTGACTTTGTCACCATGTTTCTCCCAAGAGAGATCTTCTTTTGTGGAAATATTTGAGTTAACTTGATTAATAGTAGATGGGCATATTTCTCGGATAGCTTGACATGCAATTGTTACTTAAACAATCCAGTAAATAGAAACTGTAGTAATTCAGAAAGAGGTATCATTATCAGTAAATGGTTTCAATCTGTGCATATACTTTTAATTGCACTCTGAATATACCAGTTTTTCAGCTGAATGCACAAAAATATAATATTTGTTTGTTTCTTGCTTAATGCCACACTCAGCAATATTGCAGCTATATGACCACTGTCTGTAAATAATCGAGTCTCTACCGGACAATCCAGTGATTGATATCATGAGCATCGATCAACGCAATTGGGACACGATGACATGCATCAACAAAGTCAGCGAGTCTGACCCCCAGATCCCTTTCGTCGCCTCTTGTGACTATTATAGTCATCTTTTACGGCAAACATGGGTTGCAGAAGAGCTATTTTAGCCCGGATCTTCACGAGTTGAAAAATATAATATTAAAGCCCAGCATGAATATAAGAGTCCCATAATTCTAACAAAAGTTCTGATGATCATTCTTCAGGCACGGTAGTGCATATAAAAATATAGGGCTTTCGAGTTTTTCTTCACATTCCCAAGAAGGTTCTTATGAACATTCATTCGAAAGCCTTATGTAGCTTTGACATTTTTAAAAGGGAGTCATCTGAAAACTAAAGAACAGATGATGTAATCTCTTGTTTTTTTGTGAAGAAGTGTACATTCTTAACACATAAGTGACAAAATATGAAAAGGACATTCCATCAAAGAACAAGAAAACAGATCTATTTCCTTTGATGAACGTTTTCTTTCAGCCTGCACTGGTGCCGGAATCTCATGTACTGTTGCTGGTAACTGTAACACCTTTGGAATTATTCCTAGTCGCCAGTGTCCAAGTGGTCAGGTTTGCTGTGTCGGTAAGTATTCTGACCTCGTTTGACCTCAAAACATATTCTTCTTCTTAGGGCGTAGCCTATTTTCTGTTAATCGCAAAGGAAGGTTGATGATGTGTAGAAATAGATGTCGGAAGTCCATTTCCATTTTCGAATTTGTTTTTTTAATGATCCTGTGATCAAGGAATTGTGAATAATTTTAGAGGAAAGCAAAACGATCCATACAAACATGTAGAATACTTGTAAATGTCTGCTCCTAAATGTTCTTACTGTCAAGGAAGTCATTTAAGAGAACTTCCAAAACCTGATTGTCATTAAACAGCAATTGCTTTCGAATATAATAAACTTTGCCATATTTCTAGTATGTATGTATAAACCTGTCTATATTTGTTCTTTGTGTAGGCCATATTGTGAGTAGTAAGGATATACGTTATATGTCAGCTGGTATGTTTTCACTTTAAGAGTAAAAGACTTGTCTGAGGCAGTTGTTTTTGCCCTACGAATTATGCATGCCTTTCAAGACAAAGGAATGAGCAATCCTTGAAGTTTCAAAGCCACATGTTCACTTGTTGATCAGCATACGTCCTTCGGCAATATACACAAGTCAAACAAAACAGCTGCTATTGCTCTTCCTATGCCATGTTTGTCCCATGGTGACATCATATCACAAGCCACTGGTCGATGATTGACGTTGGTTTACGGGTTACGACACCATGTTGCGCAAGCAGCTTGGTAAGCACACTGTTTGATGGCTGGCAGTTGCTGCAGTCTGCTAACATTAGTGGCGAAAACAAAGGTGCAACTTGTACAAATCAACTCAACTAAACATAACCAGCAACACCGAACTTTGGCTATGTTTCCATGTTAGCTCAACCACACACAGCACTTGTGAAATGTTTCGAGTCGCATAAAACTGAAGCATTTTAATATAAAAACTTAAAAGTAATTAAAAGTCTTATTGCTGCATGAGTTTATGGACAACCACATATTGCATGAATAATGAAGTGGGACCTATTTAAATAATAAACAACCCATT
The DNA here is from genome assembly GCF_023055435.1 of Haliotis rufescens. Lineage (NCBI taxonomy): Eukaryota > Metazoa > Mollusca > Gastropoda > Lepetellida > Haliotidae > Haliotis > Haliotis rufescens. The sequence continues at coordinate 12,302,341 of NW_025964383.1, forward strand.
CTAGTGGTGTTGTGTTGTGTTGTGTTGTGTTTAAAACGTTAATATGCCCCTTGACATAAGGGTGCAGGCAATTAGGTGGAACGGTCCGCCAGTTAGCCCTGTTCGTTGATTTTAGTGCACAGCTCATTCCAGGATTCTTTGTAAACCCATCTCTAATAAAACACAAGGTGAGTCTTAACTATAGCATCTTAGAAAAGTAATCAAGTTTGCTCTACCCCCATGTATATTGTAACAAAGAATAGTTTGGCCCTGAACTATTATAACGTCAAAGCACTCAGGTACAAGTGCACACGTGCTTTTACTATTACAGTTGATTGCAACACTATACTTATTAAACTGTACATGGGGGTAGTGCAAACTTTATATCTTAAATGGAGCTGTATTGTCATGACATCAATTGTACTGTTTCAGATGCCCTAACTTTAGCAACAACAACGACCTTAGCAACAACGACCCTTCAACGTAAGTGGTATGAATTAATATGCAGTCGACTATGGTAAAGTCCACCGACTATGTTTAAGGAGGAAAGTCAAGCCCTTCTGACTTTGTCACCATGTTTTCCCCAAGAGAGATCTCCTTTTGTGGAAATATTTGAGTTAACTTGATTCATTCTCAGGATCTGCTCTGTCATAGTAGATGGACATATTTCTCGGATAGCTTGACATGCAATTGTTACTTAAACAATCCAGTAAATAGAAACTGTAGTAATTCAGAAAGAAGTATCATTATCAGTAAATGGTTTCAATCTGTGCATATACTTTTAATTGCACTCTGAATATACCAGTTTTTCAGCTGAATGCACAAAAATATAATATTTGTTTGTTTCTTGCTTAATGCCACACTCAGCAATATTGCAGCTATATGACCACTGTCTGTAAATAATCGAGTCTCTACCGGACAATCCAGTGATTGATATCATGAGCATCAATCAACGCAATTGGGACACGATGACATGCATCAACAAAGTCAGCGAGTCTGACCCCCAGATCCCTTTCGTCGCCTCTTGTGACTATTATAGTCATCTTTTACGGCAAACATGGGTTGCAGAAGAGCTATTTTAGCCCGGATCTTCACGAGTTGAAAAATATAATATTAAAGCCCAGCATGAATATAAGAGTCCCATAATTCTAACAAAAGTTCTGATGATCATTCTTCAGGCACGGTAGTGCATATAAAAATATAGGGCTTTCGAGTTTTTCTTCACATTCCCAAGAAGGTTCTTATGAACATTCATTCGAAAGCCTTATGTAGCTTTGACATTTTTAAAAGGGAGTCATCTGAAAACTAAAGAACAGATGATGTAATCTCTTGTTTTTTTGTGAAGAAGTGTACATTCTTAACACATAAGTGACAAAATATGAAAAGGACATTCCACCAAAGAACAAGAAAACAGATCTATTTCCTTTGATGAACGTTTTCTTTCAGCCTGCACTGGTGCGGGAATCTCATGTACTGTTGCTGGTAACTGTAACACCTTTGGAATTATTCCTAGTCGCCAGTGTCCAAGTGGTCAGGTTTGCTGTGTCGGTAAGTATTCTGACCTCGTTTGACCTCAAAACATATTCTTCTTCTTAGGGCGTAGCCTATTTTCTGTTAATCGCAAAGGAAGGTTGATGATGTGTAGAAATAGATGTCGGAAGTCCATTTCCATTTTCGAATTTGTTTTTTTAATGATCCTGTGATCAAGGAATTGTGAATAATTTTAGAGGAAAGCAAAACGATCCATACAAACATGTAGAATACTTGTAAATGTCTGCTCCTAAATGTTCTTACTGTCAAGGAAGTCATTTAAGAGAACTTCCAAAACCTGATTGTCATTAAACAGCAATTGCTTTCGAATATAATAAACTTTGCCATATTTCTAGTATGTATGTATAAACCTGTCTATATTTGTTCTTTGTGTAGGCCATATTGTGAGTAGTAAGGATATACGTTATATGTCAGCTGGTATGTTTTCACTTTAAGAGTAAAAGACTTGTCTGAGGCAGTTGTTTTTGCCCTACGAATTATGCATGCCTTTCAAGACAAAGGAATGAGCAATCCTTGAAGTTTCAAAGCCACATGTTCACTTGTTGATCAGCATACGTCCTTCGGCAATATACACAAGTCAAACAAAACAGCTGCTATTGCTCTTCCTATGCCATGTTTGTCCCATGGTGACATCATATCACAAGCCATTGGTCGATGATTGACGTTGGTTTACGGGTTACGGCACCATGTTGCGCAAGCAGCTTGGTAAGCACACTGTTTGATGGCTGGCAGTTCCTGCAGTCTGCTAACATTAGTGGCGAAAACAAAGGTGCAACTTGTACAAATCAACTCAACTAAACATAACCAGCAACACCGAACTTCGGCTATGTTTCCATGTTAGCTCAACCACACACAGCACTTGTGAAATGTTTCGAGTCGCGTAAAACTGAAGCATTTTAATATAAAAACTTAAAAGTAATTAAAAGTCTTATTGCTGCATGAGTTTATGGACAACCACATATTGCATGAATAATGAAGTGGGACCTATTTAAATAATAAACAACCCATTCTAGTGGTGTTGTGTTGTGTTGTGTTGTGTTTAAAACGTTAATATGCCCCTTGACATAAGGGTGCAGGCAATTAGGTGGAACGGTCCGCCAGTTGGCCCTGTTCGTTGATTTTAGTGCACAGCTCATTCCAGGATTCTTTGTAAACCCATCTCTAATAAAACACAAGGTGAGTCTTAACTATAGCATCTTAGAAAAGTAATCAAGTTTGCTCTACCCCCATGTATATTGTAACAAAGAATAGTTTGGCCCTGAACTATTATAACGTCAAAGCACTCAGGTACAAGTGCACACGTGCTTTTACTATTACAGTTGATTGCAACACTATACTTATTAAACTGTACATGGGGGTAGTGCAAACTTTATATCTTAAATGGAGCTGTATTGTCATGATATCAATTGTACTGTTTCAGATGCCCTAACTTTAGCAACAACAACGACCTTAGCAACAACGACCCTTCAACGTAAGTGGTATGAATTAATATGCAGTCGACTATGGTAAAGTCCACCGACTATGTTTAAGGAGGAAAGTCAAGCCCTTCTGACTTTGTCACCATGTTTTCCCCAAGGGAGATCTCCTTTTGTGGAAATATTTGAGTTAACTTGATTCATTCTCAGGATCTGCTCTGTCATAGTAGATGGACATATTTCTCGGATAGCTTGACATGCAATTGTTACTTAAACAATCCAGTAAATAGAAACTGTAGTAATTCAGAAAGAAGTATCATTATCAGTAAATGGTTTCAATCTGTGCATATACTTTTAATTGCACTCTGAATATACCAGTTTTTCAGCTGAATGCACAAAAATATAATATTTGTTTGTTTCTTGCTTAATGCCACACTCAGCAATATTGCAGCTATATGACCACTGTCTGTAAATAATCGAGTCTCTAACGGACAATCTAGTGATTGATATCATGAGCATCGATCAACGCAATTGGGACACGATGACATGCATCAACAAAGTCAGCGAGTCTGACCCCCAGATCCCTTTCGTCGCCTCTTGTGACTATTATAGTCATCTTTTACGGCAAACATGGGTTGCAGAAGAGCTATTTTAGCCCGGATCTTCACGAGTTGAAAAATATAATATTAAAGCCCAGCATGAATATAAGAGTCCCATAATTCTAACAAAAGTTCTGATGATCATTCTTCAGGCACGGTAGTGCATATAAAAATATAGGGCTTTCGAGTTTTTCTTCACATTCCCAAGAAGGTTCTTATGAACATTCATTCGAAAGCCTTATGTAGCTTTGACATTTTTAAAAGGGAGTCATCTGAAAACTAAAGAACAGATGATGTAATCTCTTGTTTTTTTGTGAAGAAGTGTACATTCTTAACACATAAGTGACAAAATATGAAAAGGACATTCCATCAAAGAACAAGAAAACAGATCTATTTCCTTTGATGAACGTTTTCTTTCAGCCTGCACTGGTGCCGGAATCTCATGTACTGTTGCTGGTAACTGTAACACCTTTGGAATCATCCCTAGTCGCCAGTGTCCAAGTGGTCAGGTTTGCTGTGTCGGTAAGTATTCTGACCTCGTTTGACCTCAAAACATATCATTCTTCTTAGGGCGTAATAATCTTGGTCGCGACGTTAAACCCCATTTCACCTCATATCTTAGGGCGTAGCCTATTTTCTGTTAATCGCAAAGGAAGGTTGATGATGTGAAGAAATAGATGTCGGACGTCCATTTCCATTTTCGAATTTGTTTTTTTATGATCCTGTGATCAAGGAATTGTGAATAATTTTAGAGGAAAGCAAAACGATCCATACAAACATGTAGAATACTTGTAAATGTCTGCTCCTAAATGTTCCTACTGTCAAGGAAGTCATTTTAGAGAACTTCCAAAACCTGATTGTCATTAAACAGCAATTGCTTTCGAATATAATAAACTTTGCCATATTTCTAGTATGTATGTATAAACCTGTCTATATTTGTTCTTTGTGTAGGCCATATTGTGAGTAGTAAGGATATACGTTATATGTCAGCTGGTATGTTTTTCACTTTAAGAGTAAAAGACTTGTCTGAGGCAGTTGTTTTTGCCCTACGAATTATGCATGCCTCTCAAGACAAAGGAATGAGCAATCCTTGAAAAGTTTCAAAGCCACATGTTCACTTGTTGATCAGCATACGTCCTTCGGCAATATACACAAGTCAATCAAAACAGCTGCTATTGCTCTTCCTATGCCATGTTTTGTCCCATGGTGACATCATATCACAAGCCACTGGTCGATGATTGACGCTGGTTTACGGGTTACGACACCATGTTGCGCAAGCAGCTTGGTAAGCACACTGTTTGATGGCTGGCAGTTGCTGCAGTCTGCTAACATTAGTGGCGAAAACGAAGTTGCAACTTGTACAAATCAACTCAACTAAACATAACCAGCAACACCGAACTTTGGCTATGTTTCCATGTTAGCTCAACCACACAGTGCACTTGTGAAATGTTTCGAGTCGCATAAAACTGAAACATTTTAATATAAAAACTTGAAAGTAATTAAAAGTCTTATTGCTGCATGAGTTTATGGACAACCACATATTGCATGAATAATGAAGTGGGACCTATTTAAATAATAAACAACCCATTCTAGTGGTGTTGTGTTGTGTTGTGTTGTGTTTAAAACGTTAATATGCCCCTTGACATAAGGGTGCAGGCAATTAGGTGGAACAGTCCGCCAGTTAGCCCTGTTCGTTGATTTTAGTGCACAGCTCATTCCAGGATTCTTTTTAAACCCATCTCAAATGAAACACAAGGTGAGTCTTAATCTCAGCATCTTAGAAAAGTAATCAAGTTTGCTCTATCCCCATGTATATTGTAACAAAGAATAGTTTGGCCCTGAACTATTATAACGTCAAAGCACTCAGGTGCAAGTGCACTCGTGCTTTAACTATAATAGTTCACGGCAAAAATATACTCATTAAACTGTACGTTGGGTTAGGGCAAACTTTATTTCTGAAATAGAATTGTATTTTCACGACATGAATTGTACTGTTTCAGATGCCCTAACTTTAGCAACAACAACGACCTTAGCAACAACGACCCTTCAACGTAAGTGGTATGAATTAATATGCAGTCGACTGTGGTAAAGTCCACCGACTATGTTTAAGTCGGAAAGTCAAGCCCTTCTGAATTTGTCACCATGTTTTTCCAATTGGAGATCTTCTTTTGAGGAAATATTTGAGTTAACTTGATTCATTCTCAGGATCTGCTCTGTCAAAGTAGATAGACATATTTTTCGGATGGCTTGACATGCAATTGTTACTTAAACAATCCAGAAAATAGACACTGTGGTAATTCAGATATGGGTATCATTATTAGTAAATGGTTTCAATTTAGGCATATCTTTTTAATTGCCTTCTGAATATACCACGTTTTCAGCTGAATGCTAAAGCGCTTGGTTCTAAATTTAAATAAAGAGGTATCTATTCTACAGTGGGACTACATCAAATTTCAAAACACAGTAGGATTATCGCCTAACTGTTTTATTTTAAAAAGTGTACATGATCACCACATTAGTGACAAAATATGAAAAGGACATTCCATCAAAGAACAAGAAAACAGATTTTTTTCCTTTGACGAACGTTTTCTTTCAGCCTGCACTGGTGCCGGAATCTCATGTACTGTTGCTGGTAACTGTAACACCTTTGGAATTATTCCTAGTCGCCAGTGTCCAAGTGGTCAGGTTTGCTGTATCGGTAAGTATTCTGACCTCGTTTGACCTCCAAACATAGCCATTCTTCTTAGGGCATAGCCTATTTTCTGTTAATCGCAAAGGAAGGTTGATGATGAGAAGAATAAGATGTCGGGACTCCATTTCCATTTTCAGATTTGTGTTTTTATGATCAATTGTTTAAAGAATGGAGAATAGTTTTAGAGGAAAGCAAAACGATCCATACAATTATGTAGAATACTTGTAAATATCTGCTCCTTAATGTTCCGAATGTCTAGGAAGTCATTTTGAGAACCTCCAAAAACTGATTGTCATTCATCAGCAATTGTTTTTGAATATAATAAAATGTGCGATATTTCTAGTATGTATGTATAAACCTGTCTATATTCGTTCTTTGTGTTGGCCATATTGTGAATCGTAAATGAGTGAGTGAGTGAGTTGGGTTTAAACGCCACTTTTAACAGTATTCCAGTTATATCACGGCTTGTCAGCTTAATGTGGGAGGAAAGCCCGAAGTGATGCAGGTTTCAGACGTTTACCACTTATGTGAAACCCACGAGCACCGGTATGGTACTGACAAACCTAGAAACATAATTTGGGCGAACCGGGATTCGAACCCACAATCATAAGTTTTTGGCCTGTCCAAGGGACGCAACCCGGCACAGCGAATCGCGGCGCCTTAGGCGACTGGGCCACCCATGCCCCCTGTGAATCGTAAGGACGTGTTATATGTCAGCTGGTATGTTTTTCACCTTATGAGTAAAAGACTTGTCCGAGGCGGGTGTGTGTGCGCTACGAATTATGTATGTCTTTCAAGACAAAGGAATGAGCAATCCTTGAAATGTTTCATAGCCACATGTTCACTTGTTGATCAGCATACGGCCTTTAGCAATATACACAAGTCAAACAAAACAGTTGCTGTTGCTCTTCCTATGCCATGTTCGTCCCATGGTGACTTCATATCACAAGCCACTGGTCGTGAATTGACGTTGGTGTACGGGTAACGGTATCATGTTGCACAAGCAGCTTGGTAAGCAAACTGTTTGATGGCTTGCAGTTGCTGCAGTCTGCTAACATTAGTGGCGAAAACAAAGTTGAAACTTGTACAAATCAACTCAACTCAAAATAACCAGCAACACCGAACTTCAGCTATGTTTACATGTTAGCTCAACCACACAGTGCACTTGTGGAATGTTTCGAGTTACATGAAATTGAAGGAAATTAATATAAAAAATTAAATTGGAAAAAGTCTTATTGCTGCATGAGTTTATGGACAACCACACATTGAATGAATAATGAAGTGGGACCTATTTATATAATAAACAACCCATTCTAGTGGTGTTGTGTTGTGTTGTGTTGTCTTTAAAACGTAAATATGCCTCTAGACGTAAGGGTGCAGGCAATTAGGTGGAACATCCCGTCAGTTAGCCCTGTTCGTCGATTATAGTGCACAGCTCAATACAGGATTCTTTGTAAACCCATCTCTAATAAAACACAAGGTGGGTCTTAATTTTAGCATCTTAGAAAAGTAATCAAGTTTGCTCTACCCCCATGTATATTGTAACAAAGAATAGTTTTGCCCTATACTATTATAACGTCAAAGCACTCAGGTGCATCTGAACTCGTGCTTTAACTATAACAGTTCATGGCAAACATATACTTATTAAACTGTACATGTGGATAGAGCAAACTTTAATTCTTAAATAGACCTGTATTTTCACGACATCAATTGTACTGTTTCAGACGCCCTTACTTTAGCAACAACAACGACCTTAGCAACAACGACCCTTCAACGTAAGTGGTATGAATTAATATGCAGTCGACTGTGGTAAAGTCCACCGACTATGTTTAAGTCGGAAAGTCAAGCCCTTCTGAATTTGTCACCATGTTTTTCCAAATGGAGATCTTCTTTCGTGGAAATATTTGAGTTAACTTGTTTCATTCTCAGGATCTGCTCTGTCATAGTAGATGGACATATTTTTCGGATGGCTTGACATGCAATTGTTACTTAAAGAATCCAGAAAATAGACACTGTGGTAATTCAGATATGGGTATCATTATTAGTAAATGGTTTCAATTTAGGCATATCTTTTTAATTGCCTTCTGAATACACCACGTTTTCAGCTGAATGCTTAAGTGCTTGGTTCTAAATTTAAATAAAGTGGGACTACATCAAAAAAAAAAAAAAGTGTACATGATCACCACATTAGTGACAAAATATGAAAAGGACATTCCATCAAAGAAAAAGAAAACAGATTTTTTTCCTTTGATGAACGTTTTCTTTCAGCCTGCACTGGTGCCGGAATCTCATGTACTGTTGCTGGTAACTGTAACTCCTTTGGAATTATTCCTAGTCGCCAGTGTTCAAGTGGTCAGGTTTGCTGTATCGGTAAGTATTCTGACCTCGTTTGACCTCCAAACATAGCCATTCTTCTTAGGGAGTGACCTATTTTCTGTTAATCGCAAAGGAAGGTTGATGATGTGAAGAAATAGATGTCGGAAGTCCATTTCCATTTTCAGATTTGTTTTTTTAGGATCCTGTGATCAAGGAAATGTTAGTAATTTTAGAGGAAAGCAAAACGATTCGTACAAACATGTAGAATACTTGTAAATATCTGCTCCTTTATGTTCCAACTGTCAAGGAAGTCATTTTGCGAACTTCAAAAAACTGATTGTCATTAAACAGCAATTGTTTTCGAATATAATATAATTTGCCATAATTCTAGTTTGTATGTATTAACCTGTCGATAATTGTTCTTTGTGTTGGCCATATTGTGAATCGTAAGGATACTTTATATGTCGGCTGGTATGTTTTTCATTTTAAGATTAAAAGACTTGTAGGAGGAGGGTGTTTGTGCGCTACGAATTATGTATGTCTCTCAAGACAAAGGAATGAGCAATCCTTGAAATGTTTCATAGCCACATGTTCACTTGTTGATCAGCATACGGCCTTTAGCAATATACACAAGTCAAACAAAACAGCTGCTATTGCTCTTCCTATGCCATGTTTTGTCCCATGGTGACATCTGTTGCACAAGCCACTGGTCGTGGATTGACATTTGTTTACGGGTAACGGTACTATATTGCGCAAGCAGCTTGGTAAGCACACTGTTTCATGGCTTTAAAAAGTCTTATTGTTGCATGTGTTTATGGACAACCACACATTGAATGAATAATGAAGTGGGACCTATTTAAATAATAAACAACTCATTCTATTTGTGTTGTGTTGCGTTTAAAACAGAAATATGCCTCTAGACGTAAGGGTGCAGGCAATTAGGTGTAACAGTCCGCCAGTTAGCCCGGTTCGTTAATTTTAGTGCACCGCTTATTACAGGATTCTTTGTAAACCTCTAATAAAACACAAGGTGAGTCTTAATTTCAGCATCTTAGAAAAGTAATCAAGTTTTCTCTAGCCCCATGTATATTGTAACAAAGAATAGTTTTGCCCTGTACTATTATAACGTCAAAGCATACAGGTGAAAGTGCATTCGTGCTTTAACTATAATAGTACACAGCAAAACTATTCTTATTAAACTGTACATGGCGGTTGAGCAAACTCTATTTCTTTAATAGAGCTGTATTTTCAGGACAACAATTGTACTGTTTCAGATGCCCTTACTTTAGCAACAACAACGACACTAGCAACAACGACCCTTCAACGTAAGTGGTTTAAATAGATATGCAGTTGACTGTGTTAAAGTCCACCCACTATGTTTAAGTAGGAAAGTCAAGCCCATCTGAAATTGTCACCATGTTTTACCAATTGGAGATCTTCTTTTGAGGAAATATTTGAGTTAACTTGATTCATTCTCAGGATCTGCTCTGTCATATTTCATTAATCAGTTTGAAAGAAGTATTTGTTCGTTGAACACCAACAACATGTATGATTTGTTCAATTGTGAGAACGTGTTTTACTTACATATCTGACTTTACTTACAAATCCGACTTTACAGCTAAAATACTACTGCATTAACCCTTGAAAAACTGCCATGTTACATTGACACGTAATCTCTGGTATTGAATGTAACGATTCTATTTGTGTCCACTTACACTTCAATTCCGAAAATCACTCAATCCTTTGCATTAAAATGAGGATCTTGGAGAAAAAAATACTATCTTTCTCATAGCGTTAAATGCAGTTGAACTAAAATGATTGTATTCGACTTGTATAAACAGTAGTGACATATGGATGTAATGACATGTTTTTGAAAGCTCTACTGAGGCCTTGAATGTTGTACCCTTGATCACAAAACTCTAAGCTAGAGTCAGTAGAAGCTCTTTGAAATTTTGGTAGAAAGCGATAGGTACAAAGACTTAATTACTTGATCTATGGGGCATTTGTTACTAACCGTGGTGTGACCACTGATTACCATAAATCTGCGCCGAGATTATCCCACATCTTCTCGGGCATGCGAGACATCTCACTACACCTACTACAATCTCTTGGGCACTTCAGCACCCTGCGGTTGTGAATGCCTGGACAAGTAGTCTGCTGGGTTGTCATCTAATAGGGTTGAATCATCCATTCCTATCGCTCTTAGCATTGTTGTGCTTTTGATTTCTGCCATATGTGTTCAAGGTGTTGATGGTCTGTGATTATTGTGAAATGTAGTTCTCCACAAACATGTAGGGGCCACATGTGGCCCAGTCGTCTAAGGCGCCGCGATTCGCTGTGCAGAGTTGCGTCCCTTGGGCACGCCAGAAACCTATGATTTTGGGTTCGAATCCCGGTTGGCCCAAATTATGTTTCTAGGTTTGTCAGTACCATACCCGTGCTCGTGGGTTTCACATAAGTGGTAAACGTCTGAAACCTGCATCACTTCGGCTTTCCTCCCACATTATGCTGACACGCCGCGATATGACTGGAATAATGTTAAAAGCGGCGTTAAACCCAACACACTCACTCACTCTCTGCCAACATGTTTTGGCTTGAAGGACAACACCACAGCATGTGCTTCTATTGCTATTTGATTCTGTATCTATTGAAACCCAGTTGCCATTTTAAACCCCTGGTAGCCCTGTGTCAAAATGAGTCTACGTGGACTAGAGTCAACAATCTCTGTGTAGTTTGGAGATCGAAGTATGTATTGACAAAATTGCTTTCAAAAACATCATGTTTTGCCATAGATGATTATATCGTCGCTGCTGTTTTTTAGGTTTGGAATGTCTCTGATGATTGATCATCTCTTCGTGAAACACTTCTGAGGCAGATGTTACTCCAAGGCTGTCTCTCTTGTAGCGGTGCAATCCCATGTGTGTAGTAAACGTTGTGATTTGCCGGAATTCTAGATGTAATTGTATTTGAGGAAGCCCGGCCCTGATTTTCAATTTGCAGAAGACCTTTGCACTGTTTCAGTTATGAGTGATTTTCGTAGGACTATGATGTTTCTCCCGTTTATAAGTCTTGTCACTGTTCCTTTTTGGTGGTGTAACTATAGGCTATGTGAAAGCTTCACCTTCCACCCTATTGCATAATGTCCGCCTCAATTAACTTTTTGAGATCTTTCTCCACCTTTCCACGACGGTGAAAAGCCGTGTTGTGTTGCTCTGGACTCTAGATACTTATCTATTGGTGTGTGTACATGTTTGATGATATTTTCCCTTCCAAGCTAATGAGCCGTTTCGTTACTCAAAAATGATCCATAGTGTTCTGCAACGAAGAACGTGTGACACTGTATGCTAGTGCTTATCTTCACGGCAACGTCAACTGCCCTGAAGTGTTTAAGGCAGCGTCGGATCCATATGAATTCAACTCTCTCTCTCCTTTGTGTCCATTTTGGAACTACCAAACTGCATATACAGATCCTCATCAAAATTATTTTCTAAAGCCCATCATGATTTCACATGTTTTGCTGTTTATCAGGATTGACACAACAGCTGAATGTTTGCAACATTATGTTGTTTTTCATCGCGCTGATCATGTAGCAGTATTTGTCCTGTGTTTGTGTAACTGTCCTCTTGTATTATTATACCTCCGACCTAAAAGGTCGGGGTAATATAGTTATACCAAGGAATTCCGTCCTACCGTCTTTCAATTTTGTGTGCGATCTATATCTTCAAAACTACTGCATAGGTTGAAGTCAAACTTGATTAACACTTTCTTTATCATTAGGAGAGGTGCAATATTTTGATTTATACTTTTGAGTTTTACTTGATATGTGGATTTTGAGAGAATTAAAATATGTTTTTTACATGTTTTTACTTCAACATTGGTGCAACCTAGAAACTAAGAACTACCCCCTGGATTCTTTTCAAACTTAAGAGGGCACGGGTGGCCCAGTCGTCTAAGGCGCCGCGATTCGCTGTGCAGAGTTGCGTCCCTTGGGCACGCCAGAAACCCATGATTGTGGGTTCGAATCCCGGTTCGCTCCGATTATGTTTCTAGGTTTGTCAGCACCATACCCGTGCTCGTGGGTTTCACCGAAGTGGTAAACGTCTGAGACCTGCATCACTTCGGGCTTTCCTCCTACATTAAGCTGACACGCCGTGATATAACTGGAATAATGTTAAAAGCGGCGTTAACACCAACTCACTCACTCACTCACTCACTAAAACTTAAGGAACACTTCCTATACTAATAGGAGAGGTGCAGTGCAAAGTTTGATATAAGTATTTTTTGGAAAAAAAATGATTTGTTTCATATTTTGAACTTTTATTTTCATACCCCCGACCTACGATCTTGAATCATGCCATTACTACGTGAATGTTTTGTGCCTCTTATGAGTACAGGCTCAGTCGTTGAGGAATATATCTCCAATATCAAAATTGTTCTTCAGCTGGTGTTGAAATACCCTGCATAATCACTCCAATAAAGCAGCAATGATCTGCAGAAACATACAAACAAGTGAACAACATAAACATATAAGAAACAAGACAAAAAGTGAGTGGGGCTCTCTAATAGGTCTTCAGCAACCCATGTTTGCCGTTAAAGGCGATTATGCTTGTCGTAAGAGGCGACTAACGGGATCGGGTGGTCAGGCTCACTGACTTGGTTGATGCATGTCGCCGTGTCCCAATTGCATTGATCTATGCTCATGATGTCAATTACTGGATTGTCTGGTCCAGACTTGATTATTGACAGACATGTTTAAAACAACAAACAAACAAAAACAAAGGTTATTTAGCTCAGTAACTCATTTTTCAACCTGTCTACATATTGCTTCCATCTCTGTCCGATTCTACTTTTCAGAGTCAGTAATGAACTGTGGAAAAAACGGGATGCTAGTCTATGCTCGATTCCCCACCGAAGCTTTTGTTCTTCTGTTCCTGTCTTCTGTTTGTTATGTAGTTTAACTGCTTATCCTGTTCGTCCGTTTCCGTTCACTATTATCATGTTTTGTTGTTTCTTGAAAACTATCACCAACGCTCTTGTGTTGACAGAACATTTGATTTATTTCGTAAGCATCAATTATGTCTACAGCGCATGAACCTCATCACGTTTTTTGCTTCTGCTGCCGCTTCTTAAAATACGGACCATTTCCTCTTATTGAACCGCCGGACACTACAGAATAATATAAGCTGCAGGTATATGAATGATCTGATATTGTAAATAAAGATCAAATATCCAAATCCCCACTGACTAACCCACTTGAAATGGTAATATAGAGACCAGAGACACCGCTTCGAAGAGCGATGATGTCAACTGTCAATCAATATTCCAGCAGGTCCGGTCTTTACAGTCAAGCATGTTCTTTCTACAAGGATTTCAATGAGCACAATATATATACGACTCTTGTTCAACGCTGTTTATCAGGGTTAAACACGCAGGTCTTACTAAACTTTCAACAGTTATTTTTATGGCAGGCATTTGGAAGACATTTACAAATTTGACGCATCTGTGACAAAAATCTTGTCAAATGTAATTCCCAATGTAACGTCGCGTCCAAACTTATTGCATTTATATATAGCGTGTGTGTATGTGTGGCTGCTTGTACTAGTCCCGCCAATGACGAGTTTATGGTACGAGCCTACTGAGATACCATGCAGCAGTTAAACGAGCCGAGCCGAGCCGAGCCGACCACTCCTCAGTTTAGGCCCTTAAGGCCGAGCGCCAGACAGGGAAACAACAAGTACTATCCTTTATCTTCAAATAAAATAGGGAAATGATAATGAAACAGAAATAACAGCTAACGTATGACACACATCAATTACAAACCATGCAAACAACTGACAGCAACTAATGTAATATTTGGGATAACACTTTCTTAGTAAAGTACAGATTCTAGTACTTTTTGGGGTTGAGTCCCGTCCGGGATTCGAACCCACACCTGCCAGGGTGAGGCACTTAATCGCCTGCACACAAAGTCAGCGATCTAACCCACTCAGCCACCGAGGCTTCCACAAAAATGAAAGTCTGACAACTGGTAGTCTAGATCACGTACTTTGAGTACCCACCTGACAAGTGTAAATTGGCACGGCTCCCATGGCCGAAAGCTATGAATACCCAATGCCATTTAGAAAGTGGTCAAATGTAACTAATGAGGCACCTAATCGCCAGCACACAAAGTCAGCGATCTAACCCACTCAGCCACCGAGGCTTCAACAAAAATGATCTAGACTACCAATTTACACTTGTCAGGTGGGTACTCAAAGTACGTGATCTAGACTACCAGTTGTCAGTTGTTAACAGGGAAGAAATAGAACACATATGTATGTTCGTCCCTCAAACATCATCTTACCTTGTTAATATGTTTCCACCCACATATGGTTCGCGGATCTTCAAAAAGGAAATGTTGAATATCTTTCGGTTATTCCCTCATAATCGTAGATGTTGGTAAGGTAATACCATGGAACCTCCAAACCCTGGTATAACTAATTTCGCTCGAACAGCGGGGGTATTTCAATTGTATTGATCAAAACACTGAGCAGTACATTTTATTCTGCAATATGTAATGTAGTTTGAATCAGTTTGGTTTAAATTCACTTGTTTTTCAGTTAAAGCGATATATTGAGATTATACTTCCCATTTAGCTTCAACATAATGAATTGTCTTTTATGAAAATGCTCCTTTCAGCGTGCTCGTGTGTTTTGCCTAACAGATGTCCTCCCATAGCAGTTCTACCTGGAAGACAGTGTCCAATTGGACAGCAGGTGTGCTGTACCAGTAAGTAATTCGTCCTTTTAAAACTAAAACGTGTGTATAATGCTTTGATATACCTATAACACAACAACAATATAGGTTTGTAGTGTCCAAGTGGTTTGGGCCCGAATGTATAAATATTAGATGACACATGCAACGCGTGTAACAAGGGTACAACGGTTTTGCCATGCATATATGTAATAAAGAACTGGGTTTCAGGTGAAAATGCCAAACTGATCTTATGAATAATTAGATCCTCAGACTGACAAAACAAAAAAGGGGATCAAAGGTGAGCTTTCAGCCTGACGAGGAATTCTTTTATCATTAGGCTACTGTACCACAAAAGTTAGAGAAAGAAGTTATTTGCTCTGTACGTGATGTGTTTGTGCGTTCTCTTCTGTTATGTTAAATGCATTAACATGGAAATTGCAAAATGTTAATGTTTACACAGGTTTGATTCAGTCAACATAAACACATTTGCTTGGGCTAAACATACAAACCAATTAAAAACCAAGATGTGTACTTGGTGATAATCTATTGATAGATCTGTGTCAGGCTGATTATTCTTTAGACTTGTGGCAATATGCTAACAAAATCAAACAACCTAATTAATATGCTCCGTGTTTTCATAACATCAATTTTATCTTTTCAGATGTTATAGTCACTCAATGTAAGTAAAAATATATCTATTTATCTTTCATGGGTTCTATTATAGAGAGGCATCTGGGTATGTTCAGCCTTTCATCGAGGCAAGGTGTCGTGTGATGTGTTAAAGCTAAACACAAATGCACAACACCCTTTTAAAATTAAAGGTCCCAAGTTCAGATGTTGGAATCGGTACCCACAGGGTTAAGAGGAAATGATTCATTCTTGAAATAGTAGCTAAATGATATATCACTGATATTACCACATTTGGCAAGAATCTGATATGTTGTTTTGCGAATTAAACTATTAAATAAATTTGAATAAATAGGTTTGACAGAATGAAAATTATAACAAAGAGTAGAATTTGTGTTTCCTATTTGATACCTTATCCTTGATGATTGAAAATCGAAACATCTTACAGTCACAATAGAACCACATTGATTGTGATGACATGAATACATGACCGTAAGAGAGATATGCATTATTCAGAGTTAACAGTGTTTGTGATCAGCATTATTCAGAGTTAACAGTGTTTGTGATAAGCATTATTCAGGGTTAACAGTGTTTGTGATAAGCATTATTAAGAGTTAACAGTGTTTGTGATAAGCATTATTCTGAGTAATCAGTATTTGTGATAAAAAATTGTCTGAGTGGTCAGTGTTAATGATAAGCATAATTCAGAGTGAACAGAGTTTGTGAGAAGGATTATTTCGCGATGACAGAAACATATATGTACATTTTGTAGAGATAACGTTCGTATGTTTGGCAATATGGTTGGACAACAAACACGATCGCTAAGTATTATGTCTTTAAGACCGACGATTTAACGTTCTGGGTTGTGGGAACTTGGAAGTTTCGTTTCTTGACAGATATATTTTTAGTCAGCACACCAAGACATGTTTGTTCACTGAAAGAGTCAAAATCTGTTCTTGTGACCCACAACAAATTATTTTCAGCATGATTATTAGCTTCACATTTGGGTAAAACCTGAATGCAAATTATTATTGCGACACATTAAAGCCTATGTGAGACAGGTAGTATTACAGAATGCTTAGACATCCTACTCTAGTGACAGCTGCTTTGTCATTTCTTCAGAATACTAACAGACTGAAATATAGAGGTAAATATTCAAACCACCCTGGTAATATTGGTGATTTCGTCATATTACCATATGGTACATGCAACAAGGTTCCTGTTGCGAGTATCCAGCTACAGCCTGCTAATAATCGTACTTGTAAAATGCACAGATATGACTGATATCATGAGCAAATATCCCAGTCATTAGAATATGATGACTCACGGTACACATTCTTCCCACCCGATGTCTTATTTACGTTGGCTGTTATGACCAGCATGGAATGATTGGGTCCTGTTCAGTGACAATACCCAACGGTATAAATAAAATAACTGTTGACCGCAGTAATACTACAACACCAGAGCAAAACCTATGGGTGAATGCAGTGCAATATATTATTTTAATTTATTATTAATATGTTTATGATCACAGCAGTCTAATTTTTGCCACGTTCGCTTGTAAATAAGGAGAAGAACCTATCAATCTGTGCCTACTCACCTTTCGAACTGATAGCCATTTCTTTCTTTTTCAGAAGAACTCCAAGGATGAGGATTAACCGACACAGAGTACGAAGCCCGAGATCACGCGTCATTGTCTGTATAAACACTCATGTGAATAAAAAGGTAGCACTACTATGCCTTGTTCAGTATGACACAACGACTGAGATGAAGTCGATTACCGAGTGAATGTCACAAAGACCTTGGGCGGCAGTGCAGCCTATCCGTCATAAGAGTATGTCTCGTCAGCATTTTGAGAATAGGCTTCAGTCTCGAACCACCCACTGTTCTGCCAATCCCAATACGAATTTCTGCTAAACCCAGTCTGATGTGAGCTTCAGCGATGTTGTCCACTGAAGCAAAAGGTAGGGTTACTTCAAACATGAACCCGTGAAGATCCGGGAAGAGAATAGGTCTTCAGCAACCCATGCTTGCCGGAATCGGTGACTATGCTTGTCAGGCTCGATTATTTACAGACCGTCGTCATATAGCTGGAATATTCCTGAGAGCGGCGTAAAACAACAAATAAATAAACAAAACAAACAATATACCATAATATTGTCAGTATACTGACTCCGAGCCGACCAGTCCTTGTTTTAGCCCCTTAATGTCGAGCGCCAGACAGGGTAACAACAAGTACCATCTTTTAACGTCTTTTGGTATGACGCGACCGGGGATCGAACCCCGGACCTTTCGCTCTCCGGGCGGACGCTCTACCACTAGGCCACGGAGGCGGTCTAAAAGAACTGACGGACGCCTGTAGCCCCGTTTTGCTTTTGTGGTTACCCGCAACATTAAAAGCGTGCATGTTGCTCTCAGCATCTGCTCGGAAAGACACGTTCCAGCTAGTCGAATACGGTATTGTTGATTGGCTAGCACTTTCAATTCGTACCACGTACGACTCTCAACAGGCCATAACTAAATAACGCACGTCCCGATACTGTTGTATTATTTATGATTTTGGAGTACACAATTCACACACTTATTCAACAGGGACAGTACTGTATGGATGAATTATGAAACAGGACTGAATGCATTTGTATGTTTGCTGTACTGTACTGCGCAAACATCCAGGTCTATGACGGTAACCTTTAAATGATTGAGTCTGATAAGTCAAGATTATTCTACTTGTATAACCACGTGCATGCATGTGCGCGTGCGTGCTTTAGTGACAGCGTGTACTAGTCCAGATTTATGCCGGTTTAATAGATTAGGCCGAGGGTACAAGTATTCATTGTATTATATGGTTTGCGTTATTGTTTCAGTCTAAGTCTAATATACCTTGCATATGGAAGACCTAGACTTAAACAATAACATAAACGATAAAATCCATTCAATATTTATACCTTCGCCTTTATCAAAATATCTTTTTGATGACTATTAATGTGTTTGTTTCAGTAATGCAGCTATGTCTCAATAATCGAATTTGGACCAGACAAACCAGTGATTGTGAACATCCACCCACGCCGTTGGTGCACGATGGCACGACATCAACCAAGCCACCGAGGTTGACCACGAGATTAATTTAGGCCCTTCTTTCGACCAGCATATAATACTGAGGGCCTATTCTAAACCGGAATCCTCACTAGCTATCATTTTCTATTATAAAGGTTATCGCCCTACAAAATATCCTTTTTCAATTATTCAAATACTCAAGAAGAATACCCAAGGAGGTGTCATAGTACTATATGAATTAACAAGTGTGAACATTTGAAGGCTACACGTGACCCTCACACGGAATACAGCCGTTTGAAACATGCAGCATGAACATTTCAACATTGAGACGAAGTTTAGTTTTCAACAAATCGTTTTCTATTGATGGAATGTGTTTTGCATGTCATGTTTAGTTCCATTCGCATTGTTTCCGGCGCACCCCCGAGTGGTTTGATCTCCCGCCAGTGTGTTATTGTACGATAAACAACGACCACGAGTCGTTTATTTCTTATTTTAATATCAACATTTTATACAGCCTATTAAATGATGTCAAAAAAATGTTAACGCTTTGAAAACATTTACCCGTTTTTAAATAATGATGACTCCCATTCTATTAACAGGGGATTACGTTTGGTATTGCCCAGATATTCGCACAATTTACAATTCGATTATCTGAACCTTTTTTCCCAATACCGATTGTCATATCTCGCCCACTTATGAATGCGATAGTTCGGCCTATGCGTTGATCTACGTTGCCGAGCTACATCTATGGGGAACAACTCACTGGACACTTCCCTCGAAAATAACATCGTCCAATTTACGACGTCATCAAGTTGCGAGCGCATGTACGAATATCCAGAAATGACGTCATAATAGAACAATGTTTTATTGTAAGAGTGAGTATGGTTTAACGCCGCTTTTAGCAATATTCCAGCAATATCACGGCGGGAGACACCAGAAGTGGGCTTCACACGTGCCCATGTCGGGAATCGAACCTGGGTCTTCGGCGTGACGAGCGAACGCCTTAACCACTAGGCTACCCGACGACGCTTCGTTCCTACTTGTTCTTAGTTATCGCGTAGCTATCTTATCTTCTAGTATAAAGAATACCATCCTGAGAAATGTCGATATTCAATTGTTTATATATTCCAGAAAACAAAGACCGTTTTGCAAATTGTCGATGTTCATATGTTCAAGATACTAAGGTCCGCCGTTATATATTCTTTTATGTATTACATGTTATCTTACCCGTGAAGATCCGGGGTAGAATAGGTCTTCAGCTACCCATGCTTGTCGTAAAAGGCGACTGTGCTTGTCGTAAGAGGCGACTAACGGGTTTTGGGTGGTCAGGCTCGCTGTTGGTTGATCGTATGTTGTATGATGACACTTTAGTTTGTTTGTTTGTTTGTTGTTTTAAAACGCACTCAGCAATATTCCAGATATATGACGGCGGTCTGTAAAATATTCGAGTCTGGACCAGACAATCCAGTGATTGATATCATGAGCATCGGCCCACGCAATTGGGATCGATGGCATGCATCAACCAGGTCAGCGAACCTGACCACCCGATCCCGTTAATCGCCTTTTACGACAAGCATAGTCGCCTTTTACGGCAAGCATGGGTTGCTGAAGACCTATTCTACCCCGGAATCTACACGGGTCAGATCCATTGTGTCTCCTTTTATATCAGTTGGCGTAGAACCCCTTATCTATGCTATTGTTGCTGTACAGCCGCACACAATACATATCAAGGCACAACGATCAAATCCAACGTTATCAGGTCATCAGCTGAGTCAAACGAGGTCACGGAAAGATGCCAGTGATTGATATCATGATTATCGATCCACGCAATTGGGATACGATGACATGCATCGATCAAGTCAACTAGCCTGACCACCCGATGCCGTAAGTCGTCTCTTGCGAACGCATAGTGGCCTTTTACAGCAAGCATAGGTTGCTGAAGACCTATTCTACCCCGGATCTTCACGGGTCTATTTAGGTGCCCGAATACGTCGACTGGTTTCTACATACTTGAGATTTATATTCTCGGCAAAATCTAAGTTCGCGTGTTTTGTTAAGTGATAGGATGGTCATAAGCCTACTTGATTCAACATATCACGTGAACCTAAATATTCAATAAATACAATTATGTCTCCATAACGCAAAAGGACATCAAACGACCGCAAATTCAAATGGCTTCACTACAAGAGGAAACTAACGTCATTTTAGCTTAATGTGGGAGGACAGTTGCAAGCAACAACAGTGGTATGTGTTTGGTGAAACCCACGCGCATGGTTTTGGCGCTGACAAACACGAAGCCTAAGGGCGAATCGTAGATTCTTGAATAGTGAAACCCTTAACACGCAACATTGCACAACACAGTATACTGCCTCAGCCCTGTGGGCCACACGAGCACAGTCATAGTACAGATAAATACTGAAAGACGAAGTTCCACTATTGCATTTTATTAATGAAGATCATTATGAGTCATTGCTGGGAAATCCTGTTGGCATGGCACCCCCGTCACTTCATCCACAAATAAATAATGAACCTCCTCCTACATATTGTACGTTCCAATAATTATAGTCACACATTAGCAAATGTAAAAAAAACAAATCTATACAAAATCCATATTCTTGAAAGATGACAATGTTATATCTTTATTGAAATCCATTCTCTTCTATGCATCAAGAGGGGGCACGGGTGGCCCAGTCGTCTAAGGCGCCGCGATTCGCTGTGCAGAGTTGCGTCACTTGGGCACGCCAGAAACCTATGATTGTAGGTTCGAATCCCGGTTCGCCCCGATTATGTTTCTAGGTTTGTCAGCACCATACCCGTGCTCGTGGGTTTCACCGAAGTGGTAAACGTCTGAGACTTGCATCACTTCGGGCTTTCCTCCTACATTAAGCTGACACGCCGTGATATAACTGGAATACTGTTAAAGCGGCGTTAAACCCAACTCACTCACTCACTCTATGCATCAAGAAAATTAAGATTTGAAAATGGCTGTGACATTTCTGTATCAAATGATTTAACTGATACTTGAGAGTGAAGAGTCCTCAGGTCCCAAATTTTGATGGACCTGAAACAACAACATTCTAATGTAACCTTGACGTCAACGCCAGAGAACAACCTCGATCATACGACAAAACAGGTGTATGTGTGGGGTGTGGGGTGTGGGGTGGGGTGGATGGTGGGGGGTGTCTGTAAATGAGTCATACTTGTATCCTCGTCTGATGGCGGTCTGTCTACTCATTGCTGTCTATAAGTAATGATCACAGTCTCTGAAACACCGTTGCCTATACGTAACAGGCACTGTGCCTGTACTGGCATTCTGTGACGCATTGTTGCCTACACGTAACAGGCACTGTGCCTGTACTGGCATTCTGTGAAGCATTGTTGCCTATACATAACAGGCACTGTGCCTGTACTGGCATTCTGTGAAGCATTGTTGCCTGTACGTAACAGGCACTGTGCCTGTACTGGCATTCTGTGAAGAATTGTTGCCTATACATAACAGGCACTGTGCCTGTACTGGCATTCTGTGAAGCATTGTTGCCTGTACGTAACAGGCACTGTGCCTGTACTGGCATTCTGTGAAGCACTGTTGCCTGTACGCTACAGGCACTGTGCCTGTACTAGCATTCTGTGAAGCATTGGTGCCAGTACATAACAGGCACTGTGCCTGTACTGGCATTCTGTGAAGTATTGTTGCCTATACGTAACAGGCACTGTGCCTGTACTAGCATTCTGTGAAGCATTGTTGCATGTACGTTACAGGCACTGTGCCTGTACTAGCATTCGGTGAAGCATTGGTGCCAGTACATAACAGGCACTGTGCCTGTACTGGCATGTTGTGAAGCATTGTTGCCTGTACGTAACAGGCACTGTGCCTGTACTGGCATTCTGTGAAACATTGTTGCCTATACGTAACAGGCACTGTGCCTGTACTGGCATTCTGTGAAGCATTGTTACCTATACGTAACAGGCACTGTGCCTGTACTAGCATTCTGTGAAGCATTGTTGCCTATACGTAACAGGCACTGTGCCTGTACTGGCATTCTGTGAAGCATTGTTGCCTATACGTAACAGGCACTGTGCCTGTACTGGCATTCTGTGAAGCATTGTTGCCTATACGTAACAGGCACTGTGCTTGTACTAGCATTCTCTGAAGCATTGTTGCCTGTACGTAACAGGCACTGTGCCTGTACTTGCATTTTGTGAAGCATTGTTGCCTGTACGTAACAGGCACTGTGCCTGTACTGGCATTTTGTGAAGCATTGTTGCCTACACGTAACAGGCACTGTATTTGTACTGGCATTCTGTGAAGCATTGTTGCCTATACATAACAGGCACTGTGCCTGTACTGGCATTCTGTAAATCATTGTTATCTATACGTAACAGGCACTGTGCCTGTACTAGCATTCTGTGAAGCCTTGTTTCCTATACGTAACAGGCACTGTGCCTTTACTGGCATTCTGTGAAGCATTGTTGCCTATACGTAACAGGCACTGTGCCTGTACTGGCATTCTGTGAAGCATTGTTACCTATACGTAACAGGCACTGTGCCTGTACTGGCATTCTGTGAAGCATTGTTCAAGAGAGGTAGAGACACAGTGTCTGTGCGGACAGCGTGTTAAGTACTGTTGTCTATAAGTAACGGACCCCAAGATCTGGGGTAGGATAGGACTTCAGCAACCCATGCTTGCTGTGAAAGGCGACTATGCTTGTCGTAAGAGGCGTCTAACGGGACCGGGTGGTCAGGCTCGCTGACTTGGTTGTTGCATGTCATCGTATCCCAATTGCATTGATCGATGCTCATGATGTCAATCACTGAGTTGTCTGGTCCTGACTCGATTATTTACAGACCGCCGTCATATAGCTGGAATATTGCTGAGTGCGGCGTTAAACAACAAACAAACAAACACGTTTTTATACAATATCATAGTAACGGTAAAGGTGTCTAAACAGGCAACCAGTAAAGCGTTGTTACCTCACATGTAAAAGTAACGATCACAGTTTCTACTTCTTTTCTCGACGGGCATTTCATTTTTGTTCCCAACGATTGAACATTCTCATATGGAAATTAAAAGCAAAATCATATATATCTGTACCAGTTGTTTCCGAGAAGTTGACTCTATGTCCTGCCCTAGCGGTAACACCTGTCAAGTGTGAAGGCTAAAGTTGGCCAGTGTGATTAGCCATGATGGTCAAAGTGAGGCAAGTCATGAGATTGAATAGACAGGTTCACAATGTGATGAAATAAAGTTACTACATTTATTTTGAAAAAGACAAAATGGATATTTCACTTAAGTTCTTCTAACTACATTCAATGACATTGTGGTTTTCAAACTAACCTCAATAACAGCATACATATGAATAAATCACTTCAATGTTTGTCACAGCTCGTCAACTCAGTTGTCCTGTTCATGAAATTGTAAACTTAAAAATTAACATGTAATTAGCGAAGAGCCCTCTACGTATCCCCAAGGCCGTCGATACTACCTTTGCAAAAGAATAGTTGCAATGAAACACATGGCAGTGCCTCACCTGTTATGGGCCAAAAGTATCTTGAATTCCGTTAATGCAAATGCTGTAATCGTTTTCCATGTAAAGCGTTTAAACGCCTGCAAACCACGTCGGAGACTTCCACCCGTCATAGTCTTCATGTCGTTCATATAGATGTACCAGAAGGTATTTTCTGAAACCAATGATAATGGCGTAACTATTTCATTAACTGATTTGTCTGATCGAGACAAGTGGTTGAGTGAGTATGGTTTTACGCCGTTTTTAGCAATATTACAGCAATATCACGGCGGGGGACACTAAAAATGTTCTTCACACATTGTACCCATGTCGTGAAGCGAACCCAGGTCTTTGGCGTGACGAGTAAAAGCTTTAACTATTAGGCTACCCCGCCGACCCCAGACTCAAATACTTACAGATCGCCGTGATGAAGCTGGAATATTGATGACGGCGATGTAAACATTCACTAGAATTAGTATTATTCAGATGATTCAGGACAGGTAACATTGAAGCTGAGAACTGAATGAGTAATCACTGTGATCTGTGGTTGCTTAGACTTTTATGTGTGTCCACAAAGAGCCGCTACAGGATAATTGTACACCCCACAGTACAAAAACTGAGCCTACTTGTTGAACGTTGAAGTATGACCATTTCGCTGATCGGGGCTGGAATTCTGAAGGTCAGCAGTTGTGTTCCGTTCAGGTCCATCTTCATCACGATGTTTCTGACCCGGGAATACAAGTAGAACACTCTGGAACACAAGTGAATACATTTATTGATTGCTGTTAACGCCGTACTAGGCAGAAATTCTCGACACAAATCAGAACACATTTACGTTTTAGCGAACACCTGCTGACATCACTGATTTTCAGCGATCCATTCATATTATTTTCCCTTTTACTCCCAATGGTATCTGTCTCGGCAAAAAACTGAGACTAACTATTCACTGGTGTTGAAGTTTAATAATACAACATGCTGTAATCTAAACCAGACCATACAGTGAATAATATTCGCCGTACAATGACCTGAAATCCCAAGCATGTCCACCCGATACATTCTCTCGAATCTGACCAAAGGCATAGGTTCATGGGACCAATTTTAATCTTGGAATCATGGTGTGCTATGAATGTTCCATTCCCACAAGTCCCATGTAAGGTCAAACTTTGCTAAACTTGCTTAAATTCAAATCTCTTGTATATGCACATTGGCACATTATATTAATTACGACTATTATGTTCTTATTGAACGTTTAAATGAAATAGTAGGCTTTACGCCCCTTGAGCTTAATGAGCGAGAAAAGGTTGTTGGAAGTTATCACTGTGAGTAATCTATTTCTGAGCACGGCCATGGTGCAGGGTTCATTATCGGAGCGAATCTGGAATTCCAAGCGATGACCAGCGGATCATGCCAGGGCTAGGGAACACAATCCTTCACGCGGATGCATCGTCGTAAACATCTAAGAAAAACGTATTAATGTCACCAACAAGTTTTTCTTGTCAGCTACGATCCGCTCGTCAGACTCCTTTCCGTCAACAGAAAAGGGAAACTGCATCATTGTGTCCACCTCCTCATTGTATCGCCACAACCCCTTGTTCTTGAAGAACAGCACCGTGGAAATGTGGGGGAATCCCGCAACGTCAAAACAGGGTCCTTGTAAAGAAAACGGTAAACTGTAACTATACATTTGTATATCACATTTTTGATATTATAAGATGTTGGAAGTTTCTGAAGGTTTTTTTGTGCCGAATGGTATCTACATGATAATGCACTTGCGAAAGCGTATTGTTCTTATTTATGTGTGAAAATAAAATTTTAATCAACACAAACTGAATCGATATTGTAATCTTTCGGTGGACATAAACTCTACTCAAGAGCAATTTTACATTTACCGTCAAAAGAATGCGTCTTTGTAACCATAATTGGTACATTTCAATCCATAAATTGATGACCTTGTCGCAAAGAGGCTGTGTCAAATACCCACCCAAAATTAAAAAATACATTTTATTTAAAAACATACAAAATGTGCATGTACTAGGTTTCGTTAAGAAGCAATAAACCTTATTTAAAAAACGCAAAGGGTCAGACTTAGAATAAAGAGGATAGTAGTTGTGCTTAGTATTCTCTTACCAGAAGACAGTCGTCTTTCAGATATCATGTCGAACTTCCCAGCCTTTAGAATGGTTTTGTACAACCCGCTGGGGTGTTTCTGACATCGATAGAGAACATTATCGGAATAGTCCACACTGACCACCGCTCCTTCAAACTGACCAATAGTCTCCCACTTGTAAGACCCAAGGTGGAGGGCGTACATGGCGCTGGTGGGTTGGACTGGTGTTGACGTGTTTGTAAGGGACACTGTGAGAACCTTTTGCGAGGAATGTTGCCTCCTACTCCCGGTTACACCTGAATACAATCAATGGTTATTTACTTCAGCCATATCACTGCAAATGTGGGTGGTGGATGGTGGGTGGAGGGGTTTCAAGTATTGTTGTGTCATTTTTATACAAGGGCTGGTCAAAAGGTCCTAAGCCTAACAAACAAAGCCCAAAATTTTAAGGGTGTTTTTAATTTTAGTTTTAACATCATCTCTCTACTTTTCAATACACTTCTCATATCGATGATGAAGCTACGTTTTCAATTCCAGTCAGGAAGAAGTTTACTGAAGCCTGAAAAAAACATTCACGGCGTCTTTGGGGTCATCGTTGTCGTCCTTGTGCTTTCCATGAAGGTGTTCTTTCAGTTTAGGAAACAGGTGGAATTCACTTGGTGCTTGGTCTGGCGAGTATGGAGGGTGGGGAAGTTCTTCGTACCGACATTGTCGCACAGCAGCCTTTGCAAGTGGAGATCAGAATTTAGAAACTTTGGCACCCAACGAGCAGATGTCTTATTCATCTGTAAATTTTCATAATTACTAGTTCAGTGGATCCGTGGCTTATTCCTGTGACTTCCTCAAGTTCAGCAATGATAATATGTGCTATCTGACAGTGTAGGTCTTTCTATCTCTTTGATCGAATCTTAAAGTTGAGACACATGCAGACCTAGGGTCATCATCAAGGCTTGTCATCCCAGCCTTTAAAATAGCTGCCCAACGTTTTACTATGGAATAGCTATATATGATTACAGAAAGGTGACCGTATTCTGCCCCAGTAGTAGCACAGGCACAAACACATGCAAAGGAAGTCACATTTTCACCTGATGAAACACGGGAACATATTGACATAAGTCAAAATAGGGAATTATTTTTGTCACTGATGGAATTTGGAAAGGTCATTCACATGTCTACCATAAAACTTTGTGAAAGCGTTACTGGGGCATTGAATGTTGTAACCTTGATCAAGCGTTTGACGCTCTTTAAAATCTTCGTAGAAAGAGCATACTCGATTGTACCTCAAAAGTTATGAAATATAAACACCAAAGTCTATAGCTGCTGGAATACTGCTAGACATGAAGGGAAAGTTGACTGTTGGAAAGATCAAGATTAGTCATCCCTCTTGTCATACAGTCTTAGGAACGTAAGCACCTTATATGTTGAACAACATCGTCTTGAAAACCGTATTTATAAAATAGAGCCACAACATTGGATAAGCTGGATATGGAGTCAACGAAGAGAAATGCCAATGACGACAGTAATTTAATAAAAGTTTATGACACCATTGACATTCAGATTCACCGATGTTATCCTGCTTTCCGTTCATGATTAATATTTACTCATCAGAAAAAACAAAGGATCCAGACTTACCTCGTATTCTGGACGAGTGTTTATAGTTCTGGAACTCTGCAACAGCAACTAGAAAGTTATTTTATGTGTACCTGCATACTGTAAAACGCTTCTCAAACGATACGTATTGCAATGTTTAGGTGTTCCGGTATATAAGGTAAACATATATATAATTATAAGTTCGTTATTTGTATCGTTAGCCTAAAATCTACACTGAACTTCATTCACAAACCAGTTTCCCATTAAACTTGAATATCAAAACGACGAAAGCGACGAAGTGATTTGTGTTTCATTCTTTCGGTTGTTATCGCTCCTTTATTAATGACTACAGACCCGTGAAGATTCCGGGGTAGAATAGGTCTTAAGCAACCCATACTTGCCGTACAAGGAGACTATGCTTGTCGTAAAAGGCGACTAACGGGATCGGATGGTCAGGCTCGCTGACTTGGTTGTTGCATGTCATCGTATCCCAATTGCATTGATCGATGCTCATGATGTCAATCACTGAGTTATCTGGTCCAGACTCGATTATTTACAGACCGCCGTCATATAGCTGGATGATTGCTGAGTGCGGCGTGAAACAACCAACCAACCAACGACTTCAACATGGTTGCTACCTACCATACTGAGTAATGAGTACTTTAGTATGAGTGTTGTTTGTTTGATGCCTCACTCAGCAATATTCCAGCCCACTTACCAGCCCGAAAGCGTGTTATCGTGACAGCTGCACTTCTGCTTCTGGTAACCGTGTTTACGGCAGTACCAGGTGTCACGCATGCGCATAACCCTCTCCGTGTGGCAATGCCTCGGGACTTCACAGGACATTTTCCACTACATACCTGTGTTAAAAACAGAAAATTTACATTTACAAAACATAATATGTGCCGAACAACAATCAAACAAAATAACAAATGGCATATAAATCTTTAGATTAATATATGATGGGATGGTATGTCCTGATATGGGAGTTGGAGGCCCACGATAACAGAAGAGTCTTTCAAGACTGGCTGATCCTGCTAGTACAATACGCATGTATTTCACTGTCTCGTAAAAATGAAGTCCTAAATCTT
Organism: Haliotis rufescens; assembly: GCF_023055435.1. Taxonomy (NCBI): domain Eukaryota; kingdom Metazoa; phylum Mollusca; class Gastropoda; order Lepetellida; family Haliotidae; genus Haliotis; species Haliotis rufescens. Next base: position 12,331,602 of record NW_025964383.1, read on the forward strand.
TATTGCATGCTCTCTTTTTATTTGAACTCTTCAACAGAAACACATTTTATATAATACATACTCAATATTTATGTTCAAATCCAAATAAAATTATCATTCAACAATAATTACGTTTGCCATTGCGGTGACATTGAACCTTTTCCCGTCTGACATCTGGACGTGATGAGCCAGGCCTGCGAAGACGTCGCACCGGAGTAGCTCCCAGAAGAAGATGACACCGTCGCAACCACTGATACCTCCACATTTATCTTTACATAACAAGATGCCCGTAGCACCAGGTAACGTCATCCTTGCTGACATGGTTTCATGTATAACAATATGAAACAAAAGCCGTGTAAGAATGGTGGCTCTGCCCATGACTGTAGGTGCAGAGAGCATACGCTTTGGACACCTATCTCCAAGGTTTTTACCTTAACGGATACGTGCGAACAACATCGATGTATTGACCACTTGACCACTCTTTGTATGAAGTTAAAATATTAAGTGTCACAGATCAAAACATTGACATACAAATCAGGCACGACATCTTAAATATTTACTGGTTAAAGAGTATCGTTTAGTTGGTTGAACTATGTCGTGCGAACGTGTACTTTAGGCATGATATTTCTTATTTATAAAGTTCAAGTGCAAAGAATCGGGACAATAGATTCGTAGAATGTGGAGAGTGTGGAATACGATTGATTTGTCATACTGGCAACTCTGTAAGTGTTGGTCTCAGAAAGTATCTGTGAATATCTGACTGATAATGAGTTTGGCTAAACGCCGCCTTCAACAGTATTTACAACAGGGGAATGACCGTGTTCAACTGGACAGCTAGCGAGACATGTCTATACAGTTACAACAAGCTGTTCTGCTGATGCCGGAAATCTATGATCGTAGGTTCGAATCCCGGTTCGCCCTGATTATGTTTCTAGGTTTGTCAGCACCATACCCGTGCTCGTGGGTTTCACCGAAGTGGTAAACGTCTGGGACCTGCATCACTTCGGGCTTTCCTCCCACATTTAGCTGATCGCTGTGATATAACTAGAATAATGTTAAAAGCGGCGTTAAACCCAACTCACTCACTCACTCACTATTCCCCAACTTGATGTTAGTCAAATAAATTATATGTGTTCGCTTAATAAACATCCTTACTGTTGATGCAAATGCTTAAAAGAAAATTTGTGTTGAAGTGTAGATTTGTCGGCGGGATGGTGATGGTGTAAATACATTTGTTTTAGCATCCTTCTTGACATTCTTCCCTCTCCAAAATATGTTATACTTCAGTTAGATGACTTCTGCAGTTGGATCTGTACAATTGTAATTGTGGACCATGTGTATGAGGGCGGTCGGGTAGCCTAGTGGTTAAAGCGTTCGCTCGTCACGCCGATGACGGGGTTCGATTCCCGACATGGGTACAATGTATGAAGCCCATTTCTGGTGTCCCCCGCCGTGATATTGCTGCAATACTGCTAAAAGCGGCGTAAAACCATACCCACTCACTCATACCATGTGTATGAAGAGTACCTAAATCCGTAGACATCTTTGTATGTGTATTTTTCAAAATTTATGAATATGCTATATAGGGTATGGAATCACATATGCCTGTAACCTGGTGGCGTAGAGCGCCATAATGTGTAAATAGTTGTGTCCCTTAGCAGCGCCAGGATCCGCTGGCCATTTGTTCAGGTCCCAGATTCGCCCTGAATATGACCAATAACCAATTCTCCTGGATGATACGATAAACACGTGTGACATGTGTCATGTCGGTCATGTCTTCCTCATTAAGCTGACACACCGTGATGTAGCTGAAAAAGGCTTCACGTTGTGTTATCTCACTCCAATTAATACTACCAAACAGTAGTCCCTATTCACTACTTTGAATTAATTGAAAAACATGTTATTGCTTTGTTTGTTGTTTGTTTGTTGTTTTAAACCACACTCACCAATGTACCAGCTATATGGCTAGACCAAACAGTCCAGTGATTGACATCATGAGCATCGATCTACGTATACGCAATTGGGATACGATGACAAGTCAATGAGCCCGACCACTCGTAAGTCGCCTCTTGCGACAAACATAGTCGCCTCTTACGACAAACGTAGTCACCTCTTACGACAAACATAGTCGCCTCTAACGACAAACATAGTCGCCTCTTACGACAAACATAGTAGCCTCTTACGACAAACATAGTCGCCTCTTACGACAAACATAGTCGCCTCTAACGACAAACAAAGTCGCCTCTTACGACAAACATAGTCGCCTTTTACGACAAACATAGTAGCCTCTTACGACAAACATAGTCGACTCTTACGTCAAGCATGGCTGGCTGAAGACCTATTTTCGTTATTGCTTTTTATGAAATATTCTCTCACAGCCGATGTGGAACTCAGGAACCCGCTAATAAATGGCTGACACCTCCATGTAGAATGTGACAAATGTAGTGTTAGTTTGTCGATTTATCATAGAACAGCATGACCATGACTAAACTAAGATGTACTTTAGAAGGCTATACGTGAAGCTCACACGGACCAGGGCCGTTTGAAACATACAGCATAAACAGCTTAACATTTATAACATATATATTTATATTGTTTGGAGTATTATTTACCGGAAATCGCCTTGTATTGATTGACGATGTTTTGTTAATTTATTAAAAACAGGATAATAATTATACCATCTCGATTTGAATCAAATACATTGTGTATTCATGATATCTAAAGTGTGTACCTAAAAAATGTTGTCAGTGAGTATATTGGATCTCAAGGATAACAGTAACAAATACACATGCAGATTTGAAACCGGCAGAGGGAAAAGGTGCGGCTGGCCCAGTTCCTGACCTGGGTGACTCTATACCGTAAAACCGTAAATAAATGCCATTATTGAAATGGCGGCTGCCTCAAATATACGTTGCGTCCAGGGATCTAAAAAATGTCCACTGTCGCGTCCAAGATTATTGCACTTCTAAAGCGACGTGCGTGCACGTATGTGTGTGTGTGTGTGGCTTCTTGGAGTAGTCCGGACTGATGCCGATTTATAGTGCTAGCTCACTGAGATACCATGCCGCAGTTACACATGAATACCCCACTCAAACACAGTATACTGACTCCTAGCCGACCAGTCCTTGTTTTAACCCCTTAATACCCAGCGCCAGACAGGGTAACAACAAGTACCATCTTTAAACGTCTTTTGGTATGACGAGGCCGGGATCGAACACCGGACCTTCCGCTCTCTACCACTAGTCCAAGGAGGTGGTCCAATCTGGTCTGACATATGTACAGGAGCATGTGGCTGACATGCAATTGGATGGTTGCCAGGCTAGAACTATTATTACCGTCACGTCGTGTTTCCTGATCAGCTACCGAGGTGTGTGGCCCGAGGCTCCTGGATGCAGCGGGATGCGGATGAGACACATGAGGCCTGTGTGTCCACGCAGGCAACCCGGCTAGCATGATCCATGTATGTTAAAGGGAGCAATAATACAATCACGATTGTCAAAACCAATACATGACAACAACGGGCAGGGACTGTGCAGTCAGGTCACGCATTGGTCCCGTACTTATCACTCGGTGTCATGATAACCTATAAGAAGTATATAAAAAGTTCTCGTCAGTTGTTATATGTGTCTAAGAGCTGCAGTTATAGAATATATGTTATTTTGGGGATTACACTTTCTTAGTAAAGTATACATTCTGATACTTTTTGAGTACCATCCGGGATTCGAACCAACACTTCTCAGTGTAAGGCATCTAATCGACGAAAAGTACTCGAATTTGTACTTTACTATGAAGTGTTGTCCCAAATATAACATATATTCTATAACTGCAGCTGTTAGACACATATGACAACTGACGAGAACCTTTATATACTTCTTATAGGTTACCCTGACACCGAGTGTTAAGTGGAGGACCAATGCGTGATATATAACATATAACATATGCTACATTTGACCACTTTCTACAAAGGCCTTGTTTATTCACTGCTGTAGTTATGTCACTACATTATTTATTTATAATTGATTTTATGTACATTATTTATAGCATTATTTTTTAGGCTGTGCAGCATTGCTTCAGTATAGCGAGGGTCGTATGTCAGAACATGTTAACTGACAAACACACCGGGTTTGGGAGTGCATTGCTCCACACCACGACGTCACTACGACCGGCTGAGCCGAGACTGAAAGGTATTCCAAAAGGATTTTTTTTCTCGCCCAACAGATATAGCCGTTATACACCAAGGTAAGTGACACAACGCCACGAGTGGGTCTACTGCCATGCCACAACGCCCAACAGATATAGCCGTTGTACACCAAGGTAAGTGACACAACGCCACCAGTGGGTCTACCGTCCGTGTAATATAGCCGGTATACAACAAGGTAAGGGACTGTCGTGCCACAACGCCACCAGTGGGTCTACCGTCCGTGTAATATAGCCGGTATACAACAAGATTAGTGACTCTTGTACCACAACGCCACCAGTGGGTCTACCGTCCGTGTAATATAGCCGGTATACAACAAGGTAAGTGACTGTCGTACCACAACGCCACCAGGGGGTCTACCGTCCGTGTAATATAGCCGGTATACAACAAGGTAAGTGACTGCCATGCCACAAGCCCTCAGTGTGTCTATGTCGCGGGGATATACACGCAGAACAGTGTCTTGTGTAATGCTTGTACGAGTTATACCTAAAGGGCACGACGAGGTGTGCTTCATCTGCATGTCGACAGGATTCACCTGTATTCATATACGCTGACATTATACATGCCTCTGAACATCTGAGATGAAAAATGCACCTGAACAACCCTTGTATCCCTCATCCTGGATTCCGAAGAGGCGCGTGCACGTTGTCATAGCAACAACTATCCATCTTGTCTGTTGTCAAGAAGTCTCTTTGTACCCACTTGTAGTACCACTAGATAAGTAGATAGATATCTTGCATATGCACGGGGATGCATTTGTTAACTGTGTCTGTGTAAAACACGTGTTGCATGACACTTGTGGTGGATTTGTTTTACTGAAAAGCAAATTCGTACTTCTTCTGATTGATTGATTCATTCTTTCATTCTTCATTTGTTCATTGGCAAGTTTACCAAACTAATCGAGAACGAATACCTGATTATATGTCAATGGATTTGCGGTTACTGGGACGCGTGAACTTTTCATAGAAAATATGATATTATTAACAAGGCATGGAAACCCCGATTTGGTCAACGCTTAAACGAAATGGCCGAACAAATGACTCGATGACACCTTTGTACATCATAGGTTAGCCTGACAATAAATAAATATGAAATAACAAATTATTTCATATCGAATACCGATCACCATGTGTGAACTTGTAACTAGTTAGACATACTGATCATTATAACGCGGATAGCGTATACTAGAGGAAGCAAATTGTCGACCAAGTTTAATATTTATATACACAGTCGGATCCCGTTGTCTTAAGGTATCGATATCTCGAACATATTCTCGGTCCCAAACCGCTTTTTCAAAATCGAGATAAACAATACATGGCGTTATCTCGAACCTTGAACCTTTATCTCGAAGTTGGCATCTGCCTCATTCACAGTAATGAGAAGCGCATATAATCATTTCGCGTAACTGTGAGGTATCTCAAAATTCCGGATATCTCGAGGTTGCAACACGGTCCCGCTAGGTTCGAGATACTGAATGTCAGTAAGTTTGGCTTTACCCGCTTTTAGCAATATACTAGCAATAACATCATATGGAACACTATAAACTGTTTAACTAGGCTGCGCCAGCGCCCCTTTTACCTTTGAAGATAAGAGGTAAATCAGGTCATCATAAGGTCATCTTAACATGTGCACCGAAGTAGTTGTTGTGCACCAATTTAGATAAATACAGGTGCTCCATGATAACACATTCCTGACGTGAGCCGAAATCAACAGTAGCAGCTTGTCCAGTGGCACGTAGTCAAGCAGAGGTGTATGTGATATGAGATATAACGTCATGTTCAAGGTTATTGATTACCTCAACGGGTCTTTGTTACATCTCATAACGACTACGTAAACGGGTCTTTGTTACATCTCACTACAAGACTACGTCAACGGGTCATTATTACATCTCACTACAAGACTACGTCAACGGGTCATTATTACATCTCACTACAAGACTACGTCAAGGGGTCTTGTTACATCTCACAACACGACTACGTCAACGGGTCTTTGTTACATCTCAGTACAAGACTATGTCAACGGGTCTTACTTACATCTCACTACAAGACTACGTCAACGGGTCTTTGTTACATCTCACTACAAGACTACGTCAACGGGTCTTTGTTACATCTCACTACAAGACTACGTCAACGGGTCTTTGTTACATCTCACTACAAGACTACGTTAACGGGTCTTTGTTACATCTCACTACAATACTACCTCAACGTGTCTTACTTACATCTCACTACAAGACTACGTCAACGGGTCTTTGTTAAATCTCATTGCAAGACTACGTCAACGGGTCTTTGTTACATCTCACTACAAGACTACGTCAACGGGTCTTTGTTACATCTCACTACAATACTACGTCAACGGGTCTTTGTTAAATCTCATTGCAAGACTACGTCAACGGGTTTTGTAACATCTCACTACAAGACTACGTCAACTGGTTTTGTTACATCTCACTACAAGACTACGTCAACGGGTCTTTGTTACATCTCACTACAAGACTACGTCAACGGGTTTTGTAACATCTCACTACAAGACTACGTCAACGGGTTTTGTTACATCTCACTACAAGACTACGTCAATGGGTTTTGTAACATCTCACTACAAGACTACATGAACGGGTCTTTGTTACATCTCACTCCAAGACTACGTCAACTGGTCTTACTTACATCTCACTACAAGACTACGTCAACGGGTCTTTGTTAAATCTCATTGCAAGACTACGTCAACGGGTCTTTGTTACATCTCATAACGACTACGTCAACGGGTCTTTGTTACATCTCACTACAAGACTACGTCAACGGGTCTGTGTAACATCTCACTACAAGACTACGTCAACTGGTTTTTGTTACATCTAACTACAAGACTACGTCAACGGGTCTTTGTTACATCTCACTACAAGACTACGTCAACGGGTCTGCTGTATCTCATTACAAGAACTCCTGTTTATGTTTCAGGTTGAGATATGACTGGCAATGCTGTTGGGGGCTCCACAGCCAAGAGGAAGATCGCGTTTGCTGGGTTCCTTGTCGTGTGCCTGGCTGTCGCTCCCACTGTGGGACTCGTCCGTAATTTCACAAAGGAGGAAGTAAAACCAGCCGAGTAGGTGCCTCAATCATATTCTAACACTCCTGTCTCCTTCCGTCACTTCCGCGGTCCTTCAAATATATTCTTTCACACCTTTATTTTCTTTTCCCCTTTTATCCTAATTTCTCCCCATCCCTTTTCCCTTCCCAATTTTACCTCCTCTTCTCTCTCCGTCTCTTCTGTTAATACTCTTTCCTTCACCCCTTCTCTGTGCCAGCTTTTGTCCCCATCTCCTTTTCCTCCACTTAAGTCGTTACTCGTTACTTTCTCTGTCTTTCACTCTCCAGTTCCTTTTCACGGTCACGTCCACTTTGTTTTCCCTCTCCCCAACAACCCATGCTTGTTGTAAGGCGACCAAATGGATCGGGTGGTGGGTTGCACGTCAACGTTTCAGAGTTACATGGATCGTTGCTCAAAGTATCAATGTCCCGGCTTTTGTATACGAATGAAAGAAAGTGTGTTGCCCAGATAAAGCGTAGAATTTTAAGTTGTTGTCAGTCACTGGATTGTCTGGTCCAGACTTGATTATTTACACCCTCATATAGCTGGCATATTGTTGAATGTGGAATTAAACAACCATCAACAAACCAAACAAACACTAGCGAAGTAGTCTGTGGATGGTGCTTAAGTAAGATCCTCAGATGTTTACCGGGTAACGATTATTCTTGCAATGTCTGCGTTTGGTTGATTCGTTTCAGGATCCGCAAGCGTTCAGATGTCATCGTTGATTGTCATCCAGAGTCTGACGCTTCAGAGGAGAAGTGCAAAACAAGGGGGTATGTAGTTGGATTCAAATAGGCTCAAATACAGTCATAGGCTACATTTTCAGAGATACATAATTCAACTGCATAAATAATCATACTTCTATGACCAGATATTAAAATCATTGATGATGACATATAATGAATGATTATATTGAAAAATATAAGATCTAAATATTTCCTTTAACTTAAAATGATTGAGCATTATATGACTGAGCTACAGTTCAAGGTGGCGTTATGTCACGCGTTCACACTAATAAAGACCCATACTCCATTTGGACTCTCTTTCCGTACAGCTGTGTATGGGCACCGGTGTCTGACGACCGCGCCCCCAAGTGCAAGTTCCCCGCTGGATATGGCTACAGGATTGTGGGTGACGTGAAGGAGACACCGATGGGCATGCGCATTGAACTGGCGCGGACACCTCATCCTCAGTACCTGAATGGGTCGGCGTCTATTGACAACATCTACCTCGACGTGGAGTTCCAAACCGACGCCCGCCTCAGGTTCAGGGTACGTTGACGACTTCGTCATAGATACTTTCTGGAATACGCTTATGCAATGATGTATGGAAGATTCTATATATTACGAACGAATATTGCCCATTGGTATACACCCATTGGTAATATACATATCCAGTCAAACACCGATGTGTCGAACTTTGATGTGTCGAACGTACTGTTGTCTCGAAGATAAAGCCGCCCGTGCCCCCCTTTAGCTTAATGTAAATGTAGAACTTTATGAGCTTACTGTCTCTCAATAATTAGAAGGGGGCACGGGTGGCCCAGTCGTCTAAGGCGCCGCGATTCGATGTGCAGAGTTGCGTCCCTTGAGCACGCCAGAAACCTATGATTGTGGGTTCGAATCCCGGTTCGCCCCGATTATGTTTCTAGGTTTGTCAGCACCATACCCGTGCTCGTGGGTTTCACCGAAGTGGTAAACGTCTGAGACCTGCATCACTTCGGGCTTTCCTCCCACATTAAGATGACACGCCGTGATATAACTGGAAAACTGTTAAAAGCGGCGTTAAACCGAACTCACTCACTCACTCACGCAATAATTAGAAACATGGTAACTATCTCAACAACCACTTCAAACCTACACACGTGTGACCCACACATGTACTATGCTCCTGTGATTTTCCCCCAGTTCTATCCCAAGAATGGGACAAGATGGGAGATACCGGATAGCGTTCTGAACATTGCGTCTCCTAGCACCAAGGCGAGCGAGACATCGCGGCTGTACAACGTGACCATCGTGGATGATCCCGTGTTTGGCGTCCTCGTCACCCGGACGTCTGACAACCAGACAGTGTGAGTCAGAAAAGGCAAACCTCTACACATTGGTATTGTTGATTAAACACGTTTCATACAAACGTCAAACATGTAGCTGTTATTTCAGCAACAGGAAACTGTACCCAACTCCATTCTTCTATGAATTTTGGAATAATCGATTCCGACTGGTCAATCAGAGGTTTCAAATCTCAATCGGACCAGAAGCTAATTTACCTCTTTCTCTGTCATGTGCGGTAGTAATATCAAAGCCTCATCTGAGACATCTCCGTATCCAACTGTGCTATATGCCTTATTGTATCATGTCCAGTTCCTAGGCAGTTACACCGTAATGCATATATCTCCTGCACTCTCCTGTGTAAGATATCTCAATGTCTCCTCATCCGTCTCCAGATTCAACACAACTCTGCCAGGGTTCGTCTACTCCGACCAGTACCTGCAGCTGACCACCCGCCTGGCGTCCGACAACGTGTACGGCTTCGGAGAACACAACCATCGCCAACTCCGCCATGACCTCAGCTGGAAGACGTGGAGCATCTTCACCAGGGATGTCGCGCCCGTTGTAAGTCGTAGGTCCGCTGAACAACGATTGTTCTAGTTTATCGTCTACTTACGACAGCTTTAGCTCTATGAAAGCTCTGGCTTATTGCTTCAGGGGAATGTTTTCAGCTCTAACGCTTGAAAGCCACAACCATGGACAAACCTAGAAACATAATCAGGTCGAATCTATGGTGGCCGAGAGGGGCAGCGAGAAAGCGCTAAAGCGATAACGCGAGACGGGTAAACGATAACAGGAGACGAGAAAGCGATAGCACGAGACGAAGGCGAGAAAGCGATGTCCCATCTCGACCACCATACTAATCATAGGTTTCTAGTGTGCCAAAGGGACGCAACTCTGCACATCGAATTCCCAGCTTCGAGTTCACAGTATTTTCTTTCTGCACAACTTAATGTGAACATAATTATTATCTATGGAATACGTGCAGACTTATGTGACCAAGGGACGCAACTCTGCACTGCGAATTTCCAGCTGCGAGTTCACAGTATTTTGTTTCTGCACAACTAATGTGAACATAATTAATATCTTTGGAATATGTGCAGACTGTGCCACGAAGTAACGTGCGTGTACAGGCGTTCGTGACACGCTATAACGCAGATATGTAACGTTATAATGGGGCACATTACTTCCAGGATGGGTGGAACCTGTACGGCGCTCACCCCACCTACATGAACGTGGAGGACGGCGGTAGTGCCCACATGGTCTTCCTCAAGAACAGCAACGCCATGGGTAAGAAACACATTTTCTATGAATGATGAAAATATTTTATGTTCTGATCAAAACAAGTAAACTACGGTTAAAACGAACTCAAAGGGACCACTAATTTTAATTCGTTATAACCGTAGTTCGTTGTAAGCAAATGTACGGAATATATACAGCAAATAGACAGGACCAAAAAAATAGTTCGTTATATCCGTCAGCTCGTTATAAGCGTGTTCGTTAAAACCGTAGTTGCTGTAATGATTTTTTTTCTATTACCATCGAACACCAAATTAAAATAAGCCCTGATGTCAAACACACAAGTGACACGACTACCTGAGTACACGCTTAAGAAATAGGGGTTGTTTTGAGGTTCAGCATATATCAAACACCCATACTATCTATTATGAAAAAACTCACTCTCAAATTTTCATAACTTTAATAAGAAGAAATCCAGGGACGTTTTAGGGTAGGAAAGCCCCAACATTCGTCATTTTAATCAAAACACTATATTCCCGTGGTAGTTGCCACATTCCAAATATCCCTTTGTCCCAAAGAAAAAAATGAAATATTTTGTCCAACGTTTTGTGTTAAAACATATCCAATGTACGTCGTAAAAGAAGAGGGAAATGTATATTTCCTATGAGACTTATGCTTACTACTACTCACCAATGGTGTGACTGATTGAACGTGTGGCGTAAGCCGGTGCTCAACCACAGGTTCACCTCCCACGGGTTTGATACTGTTTAGCAGGTCGCCCTGTTGATCTACTTATTGTTTAACGACTTCCTTACTCTCAACAGAGGTGTTCCTGCAGCCGTCTCCACACCCGGCCATCACGTTTAGAACTATCGGCGGCGTCCTCGACTTCTACATCTTCCTCGGCCCCTCACCTGGGGAGGCAGTACAACAGTACACGGAGGTATCTGAACCTAAATTGTCGCTTACTCCTGTCAATGGGGTAGCCTAGTAGTTAAAGCGCCCGTTAAGTCAGAAAAGAATCCCCACGTTTATACAATTTGTGATTCCAATTTCTAATATTACATTTGAAGTCACTGTAGTGCTATATTGTATTGTATGTGTGATGAAAAAGATATCGTTTATTCACATTTAGTGTTTTCTTGTATATAACTTTGTGTATTATGTTACAATATGATGCTTATGTCATGTGTATAGGCTGTGGGTAGACCCGTCATGCCCCCCTACTGGACGCTGGGCTTCCACCTCTGCCGCTGGGGCTACACTAACATCACCGACCTGAGGGTGGTCATCGACAGGAACAGGGAAGCCGGGATACCATATGTGAGTAATAATAGCAATAATGGTGATGACAACGATGATGATAGTAATAATTATGACAATGATGGATATATTGCTGATATTTTATTGATGAAGACAATGATGATATACATGATAATAATTAGTGTGATGATGATGCTAATAACGACGTTGTTGGTGATAGGTACCGTCATGCAAAACAAACATTTGGCTGATAGTTATGATGATGATGAGGAGGATGATGATAGCGATGACGATATTGTGAAGTCAACAGATGTTGATGCTATTACTATATGTAAAGCGACTGATGACAGTAGGGACAATGTCATTTTATAGGGAGGCGATCTGCCTAATCGATATGTCCAAATGTCAAATTGATCCGTCTCTGTCTCCGCAGGACGCCCAGTGGGCCGACCTGGAATACATGTACAACAAGTTCGTCTTCAGCTACGACCGCGACACCTTCGACGGACTCCCGGACCTCGTGAGGGACCTTCACGACCACAACCAGAAGTTCGTTGTCATCGTGGTGAGTAGACGTGTGGTCTTGGTGGTTTGACGTGTCATCGCGATGAGTAGACGTGTCGACGTTGTGAGTACACGTGTTGTCGTGTTGTGTAAACCTGTCATCCTGGTTGGTACACGCGTCGTTGTTATGAATAGACCTGTCATCGTGGTGACTTTGTTTACCGTTACAAGACTTGTCTTCGTTGTGAGTGCACGTGACATGGTGGTGATTAAAATTGTGTATTCGGCAGGGAAAACTCGATACCACATTTATTATCAACAGTGTAACATATATTTATTTTAATGTACTATAATTTAACTGACTTTTCTCCACATTGCTAACGAGGCGGATTCAGTTGTCACGGAAGTATCCATGTATTATGACGTCATACTCCTCCAGCGTGACGTCCGCGTCACAATTGTAGGAGTTAAGGAAGGAGGAGATTAGCATAACTTTAGTATTGAGCAATGTCGATATCTCCTAACTACTCGTCTAGATATATAGTCCCATGTAACTTTGTTAAAAACACATATCACAATATACTCGCATTTCTTCTGCAGGACCCTGGACTGGGCAACGACCCCAACATCAGCAGAGACATACAAAACAATAGTCCCGGTTACGACGTCTTCAACGACGGCGTCAGGGAGGGGGTGCTGGTGATGACTCCGAACAACTCAGGCCCCCTCATAGCCGAAGTATGTATGTGGGATGGTCACTTGTAATGGCTGAAACAACGGAGCACCCTTGATTTGCCGGCAGTCTTACTCTTATTCTCAGGAGATATAGCTGGAGACAGCCTATTCTTTCGTAACCCATGAACTGGTATAGGTTAGCTTCAGATTGTCATGAGAGGTGATTAAAATGGATCAGGTTGTCGTGTATAGTGATAATTGTTTATTTGTCTTAAGATGGCATTTACATATAAACACATACAAGACATAAATATATTTCCAGCCTTCTTGGGCTTATAAGACATGAACATTAAAATACATATCGTAAGACATGAAAAAAATGATAAAAAAATGAAAAAATAAATAAAATGATACTGATAATAATAATATACACAACACAATACATACTAAAAAGACACACACACAAGCACACACACTCACACCAACACACCAACACATCAACACACACCCACACGCACAAAGAGCTTACACAGGCACATACCAAATGCACACAGGTGTGCGTAATAAAATGCACGCGTGCGCTCACGTGGTATCGTACGTATTATAGTTGGTGTCATCGTGAGAGGGTACGGGTGGCCAAGTCGTCAAAGGCGCCGCAAATGGCTGTGCCCAGTCGTCAAAGGCGCCGCGATTCGCTGTGCAGAGTTGCGTCCCTTGGACACGCCAGAAACCTATGATTGTGGGTTCGAATCCCGGTTCGCCCCGATTATGTTTCTAGGTTTGTCAGCACCATACACGTGTTCGTGGGTTTCACCGAAGTGGTAAACGTCTGAGACCTGCATCACTTCGGGCTTTCCTCCCACATTAAGCTGACACGCCGCGATATAACAGGAATAATGTTTAAAGCGGCGTTAAACCCAACTCAATCACTCACTCATCGTGAGATGAGGTGGGTGACTGCTGTGTGTTACCAACTCAGTTGTGTGCCGTTGTTTCAGGTATGGCCAGGCACCACCGGGTACCCTGACTTCACCAACCCAAAGACGGAGGCCTGGTGGGAGAAGTGGGCACGGTATTTCCGTAACAAGGAGAGTATCTTGTTTGATGCCCTCTGGATCGTGAGTAGTGCAATGCAACCATATTATCTCCCCATAATGGGCTGGGGGCCCCAGTGACCCCACTTGACCTTCGAATGCCCCTCCCTGTTGTTGGGTTTAAAACATAGGTCTTTTAGTGAAATAAACTTCATGTTTTCCAATTTACATGTATAATCAGATCCTTTTCAGAACTTCATATCAGACAATTATACAGCCACTCACGCATCTCAGTAGCTTGAAAACAACTTCTTTCTTGTCGTTCTCTGGCTGTAAATAAAGGCACTGTAAGATTCCGACTATGCCCCACTAACGATGATAACAAGAGACCTCGAAAACATGAGCGATTCCTGCCCCCACCGGTGACACAAACACACGCACAGCCAAATGTCCATCTGAACAGACGGGGAAACATATGGTAAAAGGGGGAAAATGGGGAATTCATTTGGACATGGGTTTGGTCACTGATGCCTCAGATGTGGAAATGTCCTCCACATGTCTACCATAATACCTGACTAAGGCAGGGAATGCTGTAACCCTGATCAAACAACGCTGGAATCGTATGACGCTCTTTGAAATATACGTAAAAAGGATGTTCAATTGTACCTTAAAATGTACAATGTTCCTTAAATGTAGGAAGCAAATCTCAAGTATTCATCTCAATAGGATGCAGTTTCTTTAACACTACTGTGTATGGATGTCGACTATTTACAACACCACATAGACTTCACATAGACCACCCAGAGTTCTGGCATCCACATACACTCGGTACTTGGGCCAGAGACCTCACATAGACCACACAGAGTTCTGGCATCCACATAGACTCGGTACTTGGGCCAGAGACTTCACATAGAACACACAGAGTTCTGGCATCCACATAGACCAGTATTGTTACCATTAGCTTGAGTGGTGTGATGTATTTTGTGATGTAGCAACTGTACTACGGCATTTATCCTGGAACAGTGAGTGAGAAATTATAGCTGATTTGCTTACATGACGGTTTCAATGTTACGAAGTAAAGTGCCCATTCATACATTCTTCAGGACATGAACGAACCGTCAAGTTTTATCCCCGGATCTGTAGACGGGTGTGAGAAAAACAAGTGGAACAACCCGCCATATACCCCAAGTAAGTGGAACACCCCGTCATATACCCCAAGTAAGTGGAACACTCCGTCATATACCCCTAGTAAGTGGAACACCCCGTCATATACCCCAAGTAAGTGGAACATCCCGACATATACCCCTAGTAAGTGGAACACTCCGTCATATACCCCAAGTAAGTGGAACATCCCGACATATACCCCAAGTAAATGGAACATCCCGACATATACCCCAAGTAAATGGAACACTCCGTCATATAGCCCTAGTAAGTGGAATATCCCGTCCTATACCCCAAGTAAGTGGAACACTCCGTCATATACCCCTAGTCAGTGGAACATCCCGACTAATACCCCAAGTAAGTGGAACACTCCGTCATATACCCCTAGTCAGTGGAACATCCCGACATATACCCCACGTAAATGGAACATCCCGACATATACCCCAAGTAAATGGAACACTCCGTCATATAGCCCTAGTAAGTGGAATATCCCGTCCTATACCCCAAGTAAGTGGAACACTCCGTCATATACCCCTAGTCAGTGGAACATCCCGACTAATACCCCAAGTAAGTGGAACACTCCGTCATATACCCCTAGTCAGTGGAACATCCCGACATATACCCCACGTAAGTGGAACATCCCGATACATACCCCAAGTAAGTGGAACACTCCGTCATTTACCCCTAGTAAGTGGAACATCCCGAAATATACCCCACGTAAGTGGAACATCCCGATACATACCCCAAGTAAATGGAACACTCCGTCATATAGCCCAAGTAAGTGGAATATCCCGACATATACCCCAAGTAAATGGAACACTCCGTCATATAGCCCTAGTAAGTGGAATATCCCGACATATACCCCAAGTAAATGGAACACTCCGTCATATAGCCCTAGTAAGTTGAATATCCCGACTAATACCCCAAGTAAGTGGAACACTCCGTCATATACCCCTAGTCAGTGGAACATCCCGACTAATACCCCAAGTAAGTGGAACACTCCGTCATATACCCCTAGTCAGTGGAACATCCCGACATATACCCCACGTAAGTGGAACATCCCGACATATACCCCAAGTAAGTGGAACATCCCGATATATACCCCAAATAAGTGGAACACTCCGTCATATACCCCAAATAAGGGAAACAGCCCGCCATATACCCAAAGTAAGTGGAAAAACGTGCCATACACCCAATGTAAATGGAACAACCCACCACACGCCCCAAGTAAGTTCAACAACCCGCAAAACGCCCCAAGCAAGTGGAACAACCCGTAATATGGTATACCCGCCTTACAGCATAGGATAATAATGTAATCATTGCAGACATCTTGGGCCGCGGAAAGGACGGGCGTATGTATGACAAGACTCTCTGCATGGATTCAAGACACCACCTCGACAGCCACTACAACGTCCACAGTCTGTATGCCCACACACAGGCCATACAGACATACAAGTGAGTGAACAGGCCATACAGACTTACACTTGAGTAAACAGGCCATACAGACATACAAGTGAGTAAACAGGCCATACAGACATACAAGTGAGTTAACAGGCCATACAGACATACACTTGAGTAAACAGGCCATACAGACATACAAGTGAGTAAACAGGACATACAGACATACAAATGAGTAAACAGGCCATACAGACATACAATTGAGTAAACAGGCCATACAGACATACACGTGAGTAAACAGGCCATACAGACACACAAGTGAGTGAACAGGCCATACAGACATACAAGTGAGTAAACAGGCCATACAGACATACAAGTGAGTAAACAGGCCATACAGACTTACACTTGAGTAAACAGGCCATACAGACACACAAGTGAGTAAACAGGCCATACAGACATACACTTGAGTAAACAGGCCATACAGACATACAAGTAAACAGGCCTTACAGACATACAAGTGAGTGAACAGGCCATACAGACATACACTTGAGTAAACAGGCCATACAGACATACAAGTAAACAGGCCATACAGACATACACTTGAGTAAACAGGCCATACCGACAAACAAGTGAGTGAACAGGCCATACAGACATACACTTGAGTAAACAGGCCATACAGACATACAAGTAAACAGGCCATACAGACATACAAGTGAGTGAACAGGCCATACAGACTTACACTTGAGTAAACAGGCCATACAGACATACAAGTGAGTAAACAGGCCATACAGACATACACTTGAGTAAACAGGTCATACAGACATACAAGTGAGTAAACAGGCCATACAGACATACACGTGAGTAAACAGGCCATACAGACATAAAAGAAAAACCGGCCATACAGACATACAAGTGAGTAAACAGGCCATACAGACTTACACTTGAGTAAACAGGCCATACAGACATACAAGTGAGTAAACAGGCCATAGAGTCATACACGTGAGTAAACAGGCCATACAGACATACAAGTAAACAGGCCATACAGACATACAAGTGAGTGAACAGGCCATACAGTCATACACGTGAGTGAACAGGCCATACAGACATACAAGTAAACAGACCATACAGACATACAAGTGAGTAAACAGGCCATACAGACATACACGTGAGTAAACAGGCTATACAGACATACAAGTAAACAGGCCATACAGACATACAAGTGAGTGAGCAGGCCATACAGACATACACTTGAGTAAACAGGCCAAACAGACATACAAGGAAACAGACCATACAGACATACAAGCGAGTAAACAGGCCATACAGACATACGAGTGAGTAAACAGGCCATACAGTCATACAAGTGAGTAACCAAGCCATACAGACCTACAAGTGAGTAAACAGGCCATACACGTGAGTGAACAGGCCATACAGACATACAAGTGAGTAAACAAGCCATACAGACATACAAGTGAGTACCAGGACATACGCGTGAGTGAACAGGCCATACAGACATACAAGTGAGTAAACAAGCCATACAGACACACAAGTGAGTAAACAGGCCATACAGACATACGAGTGAGTAAACAGGACATACAGACA
This sequence comes from Haliotis rufescens, assembly GCF_023055435.1. Classification (NCBI taxonomy): domain Eukaryota; kingdom Metazoa; phylum Mollusca; class Gastropoda; order Lepetellida; family Haliotidae; genus Haliotis; species Haliotis rufescens. The sequence continues at coordinate 12,349,778 of NW_025964383.1, forward strand.
TACAAGTGAGTAAACAAGCCATACAGACACACAGGTGAGTAAACAGGCCGTACAGACATACGAGTGAGTAAACAGGACATACAGACATGCAAGTGAGTAAACAGAACATACAGACAGACATGTAGGTAAGCAGGCCATACAGACAGACAAGTGGGTAAACAGGACATACACACATACAAATGAGTAAACAGGCCATACTGACATACAAGTCAGTAAACAGACCATACAGGATATACATACATACAAGTGAGTACACATGACAAGCATACATACAAGTAAATACACATGACATACAGACATACACGTGAGTAAACAGGACATACGCACGTACAAATGAGTTGTCTCCCTGTTGATGAATGTCGTTTCCATGCAGTGCTTTGGCGAGTATGTTCCCCGGCAAGCGGCCGTGGACGATGACCAGATCATCCTTTGCGGGGACGGGGAAGTACGCCACCAAGTGGATGGGGGACAACCAGGCCCGCTGGGAACAGATGAAGTGGTCTATTATCGGTATGTCACGGGTTAAACGCCATCGCTTATAACTATAACTAAACTATATAGCTGTCGGTTGAGTGGGTTGAAACACTGGATAACCGTACTCTAGTGGCTAGTCGTACTACACAGCGTTACACTCTTCTGGCTAGTCGAACGTCAGGTATTAAATCATCGATGGTTATTTATACGTGACGGGTTGACATTCGAGAGGCTGGTCATACGTCAAGGCTTGAAACATCCCTGGCTAGATGGATGTGACGGAATGACGCTCGTCCTATGATGAGATGGCACACTCCTTATCTTCTCCCTATCACTCCCTCCCTACTAATATCATAAATTATCCATCTGAGGTGTCTGGATCACTGGAAGTATTTGAATATCTTTGTATTATCTCCAGGTATCCTAGAGTTCGGGCTTTTCGGCTTTTCGTTGGTAAGAACTCTTGATTTACACACTATTAACTGTTTCCATTACAAATGCACCTGTTTACTCGAGGATCGTGAACACGAACTCAACCTTCGTATAAAGCGACCAGCACCAGATAATGTCCAATGAGTCTCCCAATGCTGAGACCCCTGAAGATCCGGGATAGAGCAGGCCTTCAGCAGCCCATGACCATGCGTGCCGTAAAAGGCGACTTTGCTTGTCGTAAGGGGCGACTAACGGGATTGGATCGATGGTCAGGCTCGCTGAGTTCGTTGATGCATGTCATCGTATCCCAATTGCGTGGATCGATGCTCATGATATTGATCACTTGATTGTCTGGTCCACACTCAATTATTTACAGACCGCCGTCATATAGCTGAAATATTGCTGAGTGCGGCGTTAAACAACAAACCAACCCAATGCTGAATGGTGTCAGCACCTGTGTTTCTACATGTACACGCCCTGAGGAACGTCAGTATGGCAGTCTAGTCTCTGTCAAAGCCGGGTTTCAAAATTCCATCCAGTTATTGTGCAGGCAGCAAGTCAATTATTATCGTTACACCGGCAAACCGGCATTGACGTGTTCTCCATGAGAGAGTTATCTCCCCTTTGGTTGCAGAACGGCGCGGACATCTGCGGGTTCTGGTACGAGGCGGAGTATGAGATGTGTGTCAGGTGGCATCAGCTCGGCGCCTTCTACCCCTTCGCCCGCAACCACAACGCCCTCGGGGACGCCCCTCACATCTTTAAGGTGGGTGCTGGCCATAGGATGTTGGTGGGTTTTTTTTTCCATTTCGATCAGTACATACAATAATGTAACCTTGGTTGTCCACAATTATTATATATACTTATTTTCTTTCATAATATGGGTTTAATTTCAAATATACTAAATGAAGGACGAGATGATGAAAGAAAAACAGCGTTTGATGTGCTTGACACAAACTCTTTTTTTTGCCAATGTCACCGTTGTGGTATGATTCATAAGTCACGAATAACGACACAGATATGGACCAACCATCTGATATTCGAGGGGAAGTGTGTGTGTGTGTGTGTGTGTGTGTGTGTGTGTGTGTGTGTGTGTGTGTGTGTGTGTGTGTGTGTGTGTGTGTGTGTGTGTGTGCGTGTGCGTGCCTGCGTGCCTGCGTGTGTGTGTGTGTGTGTGTGTGTGTGCGAGCGGGTTGCATCTCATTTATTTTGCAGAAAATATAAATTATTCCGGTAAATTCTGGTAACTTTGTGTTCATTCTCAGTTTTGTTCAATAACAAACTACGCCTGTCTCTCCCTCAGCCCCAAGACCCCGCTGCCTGGGACGCCCGATTCATCCGACTGGCAAAGGAGGCACTGGTCACCCGCTACAGGCTGCTTCCTTACTTCTACACGCTCATGCACAATGCGCATGCGCGGGGAGACACCGTCATGAGGCCGCTACTGTTCGAGTAAGTGCTAACACAAACAGTCACAGCATATAGACTTGGGACCTGCGGGAAGTGATCGTGGCCCTACTGCTACCGTAACGCCTATACTTAAACAGTCGCAGCGCTACGATAACTTTCTGAAACGGGCAGCGGCAGATGAATATTATAAATAAGAACCTACGCTTATAAGACAAGAGCAATATGTTTAGGAGCAGAGTTATACTTATCCGAGCCTTAAACTGTATGAAAGAGAAGTTGAACACAACTTACTCAAAAGTATTAACTTAATATGTGTGTGTTAGTCTGTCTGAGTGTTGTGTGTTATACAGGTTTCCTAAGCAAGCCAGTCTGTCTGAGTGTTGTGTGTTATACAGGTTTCCTGAGGACCTAGTCTGTCTAGGTGTTGTGTGTTATACAGGTTTCTGACGACCCTGTCTGTCTGAGTGTCGTGTGTTATACAGGTTTCCTGACGACCCAGTCTGTCTGAATGCTGTGTGTTATATAGGTTTCCCGACGACCCAGTCTGTCTGAGTGTTGTATGTTATACAGATTTCTAACGACCCAGTCTGTCTGAGTGTTGTGTGTTATACAGAGTTCTAAAGACCCACTCTGTTAGAGTGTTGTGTGTTATACAGGTTTCCTGGCGACCCAGTCTGTCTGAGTGTTGTGTGTTTTACAGGTTTCCTGGCGACCCAGTCTGTCTGAGTGTTGTGGGTTATACAGTATTCCTGACCATCGAGTCTGTCTGAGTGTTGTGTGTTATACAGATTTCCTGGCGACCCAGTCTGTCTGAGTGTTGTGTGTTATACAGATTTCTAAAGACCCACTCTGTCTGAGTGTTGTGTGTTATACAGGTTTCCTGGCGACCCACTCTGTCTGAGTGTTGTGTGTTATACGGGTTTCCTGGCGACCCAGTCTGTCTGAGTGTTGTGTGTTCTACAGGTTTCTGACGACCCAGTCTGTCTGAGTGTTGTGTGTTATACAGGTTTCCTGGCGACCCAGTCTGTCTGAGTATGTGTGTTTTACAGGTTTCTGACGACCCAGTCTGTCTGAGTGTTGTGTGTTATACAGGTTTCCTGGCGACCCAGTCTGTCTGAGTGTTGTGTGTAATACAGTATTCCTGACCATCCAGTCTGTCTGAGTGTTGTGTGTTTTACAGGTTTCCTGGCGACCCAGTCTGCCTGATTGTTGTGTGTTATACAGATTTCCTGGAGACCCAGTCTGTCTGAGTGTTGTGTGTTATACGGGTTTCCTGACAACCCAGTCTGTCTGAATGCTGTGTGTTATACAGGTTTCCCGACGACCCAGTCTGTCTGAGTGTTGATGAACAATTCCTGTTGGGCTCTGCACTACTCGTGTCTCCCGTCCTGTACAAGGTAACCTCACACAGCTAACAACATGTACACACAACACCAATTTGGATCCCGTCCTTTACGAGGTAACCTCACACAGCTAACAACATGTACCCACAACACCAACTGGGATCCCGTCCTGTACGAGGTAACCTCACATAGCTAACAACATGTACACACAACACATACTTGGATCCCGTCCTGTACGAGGTAACCTCACACAGCTAACAACATGTACACACAACACCAACTGGGATCCCGTCCTGTACGAGGTAACCTCACATAGCTAACAACATGTACACACAACACCAACTGGGATCCCGTCCTGTACGAGGTAACCTCACATAGCTAACAACATGTAAACACAACACATACTGGGATCCCGTCCTGTACGAGGTAACCTAACATAGCTAACAACACCAACTTGGATCCCAGGAAACGAGAGAAGCATGTGATTAACGTAAACACAAACAACATTGACAGATGTAAATACTGATAGAACTGAGTGATTCATAGAAATATAGCTGGATAGAGTTTAAATATACATGTATCGTTTCAAGAAGCAAGAGTAAGTAGGCTTAACGACGGTTTGAAAAGTATTTCGGTTATATCATCACGTGCCAGTTGAATAAGTGAGTGAGTGGGTTTTAACGCCGCTTTGAACATTATTCCATGTGGGAGGAAAACCCGGAGTGAAGCAGGTATCAGAGGTTTACCACTTTGGCGAAACCCATGTTTACGGGTATGGTGCTGACAGAACCAGAAACATTAACTGGACGAACCGGGATTCGACATATTCCCGAGGCAATGGAGTTGTAAATGTCCTGTTTCCTTCTCTTGTCAAAGTAGGCTGGAATGCCGTTATTCGATCGTAGCACCGCCAATGGCTCTTACGAGTTGTGTCCCTTCTAAGTCCCTCCTACTGACAAATCATATTCCATCGCTCATATCACTTGTATTTGCTTCTAACAAAACGGCGCCAAATCAAACCGATCTGATCGATAATAAAAATCTATATTGTAAGAAAACGGGTTTTACCCCGCAAAGTGCATCAAATCACCTTGATTAAAATAACATGCAAAGATTTGCAATAAATCTGTCCGTGCCAGTTGAAGGTACACATGTTTTACAAGTACTGCAGTCGCCATGTTGTTCATGAAACGGATGGAGATTTCCTTAGGCGATTTTGATTGAACTATGCATCGACACGTTCATCCATCCGTAATTCCAGCCTAGTTCAGCAAGGGTGGAAAGTGGACTTATATACATGTAGGTTGGAGACATTCGTACTCTGATGTGGACGGCAAGTGTGCCCACGGGCGATCATAATAAGGGTGTATCGGGGATTCTAACCCATGATCGGCAGATACAGAACTGTGAATGGACGTAATTTTGCGGATTGCAGCTCCCTCGACGACTGGGCCAGAAGTGCCTCACAACAAACATGATGCACGGCAACATGCTGATATCACGTGATCATCTTCGAGAAACATACGGGATGTCATTTCCAAAAACGATTATGATTATATATGTCCCCTTTTTACTTTCATCAGTATATTTGTGTAATTCTGTGTGTTGTTGATATTCCATTTGGTTGTACGAGACAAAATAGTGATAAACATTATATATGATGGATCACTGTAAACGAAATGGTGTGTTTTTGAACGTTACCAGCTCTGTATAGTACTGACGGTATTTGAAGACGCGTGTCATTTATAGGTGTACTCAAGCAAATCATAAACGTTACTGACTTGTTATCATATCTCCAGGGCAAGACATCCGTGAAAGCATATTTCCCAGAAGCCAACTGGTATGACTACTTCAAGGTAAGTCACGAATACATCATTGTGATAACTTTCGTTAACTTTAGTTCCCCCACAACTACCTGTATAACGTGCAGTACCGTGTGCTCCAGATTGAAGTCACACGACGCCATCGCTAACCTTCGTAAGTATTCGCCACCACTTCGTCCCTTTCCGTAACTTTCCGTAAGCTTTTAGGCATGGAGTACAATGTCCGACCGAACCTCACTTTTCATACGCCCCGTGCATGTAAGTGCTGTAAGTACGACCCTTGTGGGGTATTGTTTCTCCACGCTTGTTCAGGGCGTGTTCATTTCTTTGCAAAACAAATGCGTACAACTAGAAGCATTATGATAAATCATACAACTTGTTTAAAGATTAAAATAGTGACAAATAACTGTAATGACGCTCTTCGGAGCAAAATGTTTTTACTGCGTGTCGATGTTTTCACTTTTAATAGGGTGAAAAGGTAGCGGTGAAAAAAGATCACCTTGACCTTTACACACCGCTCGAGAAATTCAACCTTCACGTCCGAGGTGGGCACGTGATTCCCTGGCAGGTTCCGGCAAACACAACACACGCCAGGTCTGATCTGTGAAAATTAATCGATTTACAGAAATAGTTGGTATGTTGTTTAACGCCGCACTCAGCAGTATTACAGCTATATGACGGCGGTCTGTAAATACTCGAGTCTGGACCAGGCAATCAAGTGATTGATATCATGAGCATCGATCCACGCATTTGGGATCGATGACATGCATCAACCAAGTCAGCGAGCCTGACCACCCGATCCCATTAGTCGCCGCTTACGACAAACATAGTCGCCTTTTACGGCAAGTATGGGTTCCTGAAGAGCTATTCTAACCCGGATTTTCACGGGTCTAGAGAAATAGCTATATGCAGATAGAAAGTGATGCAAGTATCAGATGTGGATGAGTGAGTTGAGTTAAACGCCGCTTTAAGTACTGGCGGTGGACACCAAGACGCGCTTCCATATTGCCCCCAGTAGGACTGTGGCGTAGTGATGCAATGACTTTACCACAAGGCTACCCCGCCGACCGTAGACAAATCCAGATAGATAGAGAATAATATAAAATTAATATGGATTTATTATCTTAAATTTCAAATAATCAAGTTAAATTTTAAACACAAGCCAGTTTTACATGGACAAGATCTATTAATTTTAATACCTGTGTCCAACAAACATGTATACTTGTTTACCCTTCAAGCAAACGTGAATACTTGACAAAAGTGTAGGGGTATTTTAGATCGCTCTGTTTCATATTGCAGCCGACAGAACAAGATGGGCGCCATTGTTGCCCTAGACCAAGAAGGAAGGGCACATGGAGAGTTGTTCTGGGATGACGGGGAGAATATAGGTGAGGTTATTCTCGCATACGGGGAGAGGATAGGTATGGTTGTTCTTGGATAACAGGACGAAGATAGGTGAGGTTGTTCTCGGATAACGGGGAGAAGATAAGTGAGGTTGTTCTCGCATAACCGGGAGAAGATATGTGAGGCTGTTCTCGCATAACAGGGAGAATATAGGTGAGGTTCTTCTCGCATAACGGGGAGAAGATAGGTGAGGTTGTTCACGGATATCGGGGAGAAGATATGTGAGGCTGTTCTCGGATAACGGGACGAAGATAGTTGAGGTTATTCTCGGATAACGGGGAGAAGATAGGTGAGGTTGTTCTCGGATAACGGGGAGAAGATAGGTAAAGTGATACGCTTCGGACGTGTGTACTGTCTTGCATATAAGTTAACCTTGCGAAGAAGTGAGTACAAGAGCTACTTTTCTCAGTCTGTTTGTTTTGTATCACGACGTGTCAGTGAATCCCAACGTGATGCAGGTTTTAGATACTTACCACTTGGTACAAGCGACGGGCACGCGTATGGTGCGCACATACCAAGAATTATTAGGAAGAATGTGGGAATCGAACAAACGACCATCGGATTCTGGTATATCTGAGGGACGTAACTCTGTACAGCGAATTGTACCGACTAACACCACGTGGCAACCCGTGGCGCCTGTGGATAGTAGTAACACTCAAGCAATATTGCCAGGAATGGTCTCCACACGTTGTGCCCCCTTGGAACTAAACCCAGACTTGTGCCGTCAAAAGCGAACTTTTTACCCAAACGCACCTCACGCTTCAGAGGGGAAACCCTTTCTCTAAGGCCTCATAATTCGCGTAAGGGTATGGAGCACGCTGTATGTTAAATGTCTGTCTTCAGAGGTCTCACAATACGCGTTAGGATATAGAGCACAGAGTATGCTAAATGTCTGTCTACATTAGATTTTAGATTTGACATGTAAGTTAACGTAAATAAAAACAAGTGATATATTTACCTTTTCAGATACATACGAGAATAAACAGTATTCACTGATCAAGTTCGGTATGACCAAGGTAGGTTGTTGATGATCAGTAACTCTCCATATGTCATATCAATTGGTTAACCAATAGATCTCAGATCGAATATATAATCCCTGTGCATACATGTAGATACAGAATCAAAACTTGATACCTGGGCATAAGGACATGGAGATTTGCACCTCGGTGATGTGAGGCGCATTATATTCAATCACAGTACAAACTATGCAGCCAACTTGAAAATAAATCCAGAGCGGACGGCCACCAGCAGATCAGGGCGACATTATTAGTGAAGCGCCAGTAAAATCTCTCATCTTTGTGGGCTGCCTGATCCGTGATTCATATCCCATGTCTGCCAGCAACACACCCCGATCTTAAGGCAACAGGAAGTGACGTAGAAATACAGGAAACAACACTATCAAATCGGCCACCTTTCTAAGAGATGTTTTGCGGTGTAACCTATCTTATACTTTTTATCTCATACGGTTATTACTTTTTAAGAAATGGACAAATACAAGAAGTTTCTCGAACTTAAAATACATAGTCTAATTTTAGACTTTGACTGCCACATTCTTTTGTGGAAAATATCTGAAAATCGGCAGTCTGTTTCTATGCGCTAGATATGCCGCTATCACCTGACTATAAATAGAGAAACTAGGCATCTGTTTTAACTTTTACGGCCTCCTGACCACCCTTCCGAGCTTCCGGCCTGTGTATTAAGTACAGGACACATACAACCACATTTGTGTCTCAACAGCGGAAGTGACTCGGGACTAAACTGGACGGGTTTTTGTAGTCGGTGGAGTATATTTGGTGAGCCAAGACTGAATCATGGACGTGTTTGTTTCTGCAGGCTGGTGAACTACACGTTGGGCCGGCAGTGTCAGGGTCGGGTTCAGCGTTGCCACCGCTGGACATGTTGGACATCTACGGCCTCCAGACCATCCCACTGACCGTCACGCTGGACGGGGAACAGGTGCCCGTCACCAACATCAGGCAGTCATACGCGGTGAGTCCCGTGGATGTCATGTTTCGTACATGCAGAGTAATATATATAACTATATTTGTTTTCAATAAATTAGGTCAAATTGGGTAAAACATAAGTGTCTGTCAAAGGAAAACATACACCCATGTTTGATGGTCGCTAAAAATGAAACAAATATGAAATAGTTATTCGATGATGATGTATTTCATACGGGAATTATAGTTGTGTTTTGGATCTTAAATTTGCAGTGTTTTCAGCCTAGTGACGTTTTGATAAAGTTTCTCATGTTTTGGTCTAATCCAATTTAAAAGTGATTACTTTCTTTTGCCCGGCAGTTTACTTCAAATAGTTTTATTTCACACACACATATAGAGTGGGTAAATATTGTTTAGCACCTCAAAAATAATATTATGGAAGATTTGATGAACTTATGTGATTCATAATGACAACAAATGATATTTTATATTGGTATGAATACAATACAGAATAGAAATCAAGACATTTAAAACAAACGGTATGGAATTATACGTATATTCGTTTGACACACGATCTTTTCTTCATCTCACACTCTCCATCCACAGATCATTCAGCTACTGAACTTGAACATGACCCTCACCGCCAACCACACCATCACGTGGTAGTAGTAGCCAATCAGACATGGGCTTCACTTCCAACACGAGTCAGCCAACCAGTTGTCGCCTCAATAACGGAATCACCACCGGCTTCGAACATATCGGATTCCATCAAAGCAACTTGTTTCAATCTATGATTCATCCCTCCCCTCTACAGAAACCACGAAATATGCAAACATGCATTATCCTAGTGACCTATTAGCGGTTGTATTACAGTCAAATATTCCAGGTGTGTGGAACATTTATGCACTTTTCGCAGATAACACTCTGTGGTACTTTCATGTGATACAAGAGGACATAAACCATCCCGCTTGTGTCCCACCAATCAACACTCTCCATGACGTCATATCCTTATATGGGCATACTCTATCTCAGAATGTTTAGTATATGTTAAGTTGAAGCCCGGTGCCGAAAGCATGCTTCATGTAAAAGAAAGCAATTGTTTCTGTAGATATTCTAATAAATTAATTTCTAACCAAGAAGAAGTGACGGAGTTATAATTTCTTGCTGTATTTCTTGTTGTATTTCTTGCTGGACTTCACGGCGCTGATCTGAGGTCGGCGTGGTATAACTGTAATGTTGCTGACTACATGTCGGCGTGGTATAACTATAATGTTGCTGACTACAAGTCGGCGTGGTATAACTATAATGTTGTTGACTACATGTCGTCGTGGTATAACTATAATGTTGCTGACTACAAGTCGGCGTGGTATAACTATAATGTTGTTGACTACATGTCGGCGTGGTATAACTATAATGTTGCTGACTACATGTCGGCGTGGTATAACTATAATGTTGCTGACTACAAGTCGGCGTGGTATAACTATAATGTTGCTGACTACATGTCGGCGTGGTATAACTATAATGTTGTTGACTACATGTCGGCGTGGTATAACTATAATGTTGCTGACTACATGTCGGCGTGGTATAACTATAATGTTGCTGACTACAAGTCGGCGTGGTATAACTATAATGTTGTTGACTACATGTCGGCGTGGTATAACTATAATGTTGTTGACTACATGTCGGCGTGGTATAACTATAATGTTGCTGACTACATGTCGTCGTGGTATAACTATAATGTTGCTGACTACAAGTCGGCGTGGTATAACTATAATGTTGTTGACTACATGTCGGCGTGGTATAACTATAATGTTGCTGACTACAAGTCGGCGTGGTATAACCATTATGTTGTTGACTACATGTCGGCGTGGTATAACTATTATGTTGTTGACTACATGTCGGCGTGGTATAACTATAATGTTGTTGACTACAAGTCGGCGTGGTATAACTATAATGTTGTTGACTACATGTCCTCATGGTATAACCATTATGTTGTTGACTACATGTCGTCGTGGTATGACTAAAATGTTGTTGACTACATGTCGGCGTGGTATAACTATAATGTTGCTGACTACAAGTCGGCGTGGTAGAACTATAATGTTGTTGACTATATGTCAGCATTAATTCAGGTCAGTCATTGCACATGTGTAGCCACAAGGGGGCGTCATGGTCAGTACCTGGTCACACCCCCTCTTGCAGAATTTGGTCTATGTATCGGTTTGCTGTAAGATTGCCATGGACAACCACTAACTGTGATCTACCCGTGTAGGATATGGCTCCCCACACCATGACAGTACCTCCACCAAATCGTTTTATAACTATAATGTCGTTGACTACAGGTCGACATGGTATAACAGTGATGTTGCTGACTACAGGTCGGCGTGGTATAACTTAAATGTTGCTGACTAGACGTTTGCGTGGTATAACTGTAATGTTGCTGACTACAAGTCGGCGTGGTATAACTATAATGTTGCTGACTCCATGTCGGCTTGGTATAACTGTAATGTTGCTGACTACAAGTTGGCGTGATATTCCTGCAATGTTCCTGACGACAAGTTGGCGTGGTATAACTGTCATGTTGCAGATTACATGTCGTCGTGGTAAAACGATGTTTTTTGCTGACTACAGGTCGGCGTAGAAAAGACTGCCTCCGTGGTCTAGTAGTAGAGCGTCCGCCCGGAGAGAGGGATGTGCGGTGTTCGATTCTCTGACCTTTCGCTCTCCGGGCGGACGCTCTACCACTAGACCACGGAGGCGGTCTAAAAGAACTGACGAACGCCTGTAGCCCCGTTTTGCTTTTGTGGTTACCCGTAACATTAAAAGCGTGCATGTTGCTCTCAGAATCTGCTCAGAAAGACACGTTCCAGCTAGTCGAATACGGTATTGTTGATTGGCAAGCACTTTCAATTCGTACCACGTACGGCTCTCATCAGGCCATAACTAAATAACGCACGCCACGATACTGTATTATTTATGATTTTGGAGTACACAATTCACACACTTATTCAACAGGGACCAGTACTGTATGGATGAATTATGTCACAGGCCTAAATGCACTTGTATGTTTGCTGTTAGCGCCGCACTGAGCAAACATCCAGGTCTATGACGGTGACCTTTAAATGATTGAGTCTGATAAGTCAAGATTATTCTACTTGTATAGCCACGTGCATGAATGTGCGCGTGCGTGCTTTAATAACCGCTTGTACTAGTCCAGATTTATGGTTTTATAGTGCTAGCTTTCATGTAGAAAGCTAACCTACCGCCTCGGTGATACCTGGCACATTGTTTGTTCGTTGTTTAACGCCGCACTAAGTAATACTCCAGCTATATAACGGTGGTCTGTAAATAATCGAGTCTGGACCAGACAGTCCAGTGATTGATATCATGAGCATCGATCAAGTCAATCGGGATACGATTACATGGATCAACCAAATCAGCGAGCCTGATCACCTGATCCCGTTAGTCGCCTCTTAGGACAAGCGAAGTCGCCATTTACGGCAAGCATGGGTTGCTGAAGACCTATTCTACCAAGGATCTTCCCGGATCCTTGCATATTGAAGACGTAGATTAAAACACGTTAAAGAACAAGCACATTAATAGTCATGAAAAAGACCTTTTGATTAGGCCGAAGGTACAAATATTCATTGTATTTTATGGTTTGCGTTATTGTTTCAGTCTAAGTCTTCAATATACCTGACATATGGAAGACCTAGACTAAAACAATAACATAAACGATAAAATCCATTCAATATTTATACCTTCGCCTTTATCAAAATATCTTTTTGATGACTATTAATGTGTTTGTTTCAGTAATCCAGCTATATGTAAATAATCGAATTTGGACCGTACAACCCAGTGATTGTGAACATCCACCCACGCCGCCGAGGTTGACCACGAGATTAATTTAGGCCCTTCATTCGACCAGCATATAATGCTGAGGACGTATTCTAAACCGGAATCCTCATATAGCTATCATTTTCTATTATAAAGGTTATCTCCCTACAAAATATCTATTTTCAGTTATTCAAATACTCAAGGAGAATACCCAAGGAGGTGTCATAGTACTATATGAATTAACAAGTGTGAACATTTGAAGGCTACACGTGACCCTCACACGGAATATAGCCGTTTGAAACATGCAACATAAATAATTCAACATTTAGACGGAGCTTAGTTTTCAACAAATCGTTTTCTATTGATGGAATTTGTTTTGCAACATTCATCATGTTTAGTTCCATTCGCATTGTTTACAGGCGCACCCCCGAGTGGTTTGATCTCCCGGCAGTGTGTTATTGTACGATAAACAACGACCACGAGTCGTTTATTTCTTCTGTTAAATATCAACATTTTATACAGCCAATTAAATTATGTCAATAAAATGTAAACGCTTTGAAAACATTTACCCGTTTTTAAATAATGATGACCCCCATTCTATTAACAGGGGATTACGTTTGGTATTGCACAGATATTCGCACAATTTACAATTCGATTATCTGTACCTTTTCTCCCAATACCTATTGTGATATCTCGCCCACTTATGAATGCGATAGTTCGGCCTATGCGTTGATCTACGTTGCCCAGCTTCATCTATGGGGAACAACTCACTGGACACTTCCCTCGAAAATAACATCGTCCAATTTACGACGTCATCAAGTTGCGAGCGCATGTACGAATCTCCAGAAATGACGTCATGATAGAACAATGTTTTATTGTTAGAGTGAGTATGGTTTAACGCCGCTTTTAGCAATATTCCAGCAATATCACGGCGGGGGACACCAGGAGTGGGCTTCACACATTGTACCAATGTCGAACCCGGGTCTTCTACGTGACGAGCGTTTTAACCACTAGGCTCCCCGACCACGCTTCGTTCGTCCTTGTTCTTTGCGAGTTATCGCGTAGCTATCTTATCTTCCAGTATAAAGAATACCATCCTGAGAAATGTCGATATTCAATTGTTTATATATTCCAGAAAACAAAGACTACCGTTCTGCAAATTGTCGATGTTCATATGTTCAAGATACTAAGGACCGCCGTTATTAAAAATTATATTCTTTCATGTATTACATGTTGTCTTACCCGTGAAGATCCGGGGTAGAATAGGTCTTCAGCAACCCATGCTTGTCGTAAAAGTCGACTGTGCTTGTCGTAAGAGGCGACTAACGGGATTGGGTGGTCAGGCTCTCTGTTGGTTTATCGTATGTTGTATGATAACATTTTAGTTTGTTTGTTTGTTTGATGTTAAACATCGCACTCAGCAATATTCCAGCTATATGACGGCGGTCTGTAAAATATTCGAGTCTGGACCAGACAATCCAGTGATTGATATCATGAGCATCGACCCACGCAATTGGGATCGGTAGCATGCATCAACCAGGTCAGTGAGCCTGACCACTCGATCCCGTTAATCGCCTTTTACGACAAGCATAGTCGCCTTTTACGGCAAGCATGGGTTGCTGAAGACCTATTCTACCCCGGAATCTTCACGGGTCAGATCAATTGTGTCTCCTTTTACATAAGTTGGCGTAGAACCCCTTATCTATGCTATTGTTGCTGTACTGCCGCACACAATACAGGGCACAACGATCAAATCCAACGATATCAGGCCATCAGCTGAGTCAAACAGCATGGTCACTGGATCACATTAACTATGTGATAAAAGTCACTGGATCAAATTTACCCGCCTTGAGGGACCGGTTCTCCACGCTGATCATGATTCTGTCACGTATAGACGTCAAGCCTTTCCAATTCTTACATATGTATTTTACAGAATCTGTTATTTCCGTTTAAGATTGAGTTAAAGTTTGAAAGTATAATTGATTCTGCTTTTTAATGTGCATACTGAAGCTTTTTAATTCTTGGTATACTACAAATAACGATCTTTAAACAAATACAGTAAACTACGTTTGTGACGAACAAGCTTATAACGAACTGATGGGTAACGTACTGTTTGTTGGACCAGGACAATTGCTGTGTATATCCTGCACATATGCTTATAACGAGCTACTGTTATAACGCATTTAAATTAGTGGACCCTGTGAGTTCGTTATAACTGTAGTTTACTGTATATGATCTGTATCATAAACAATATATGATCGATAGAGATGATTTTTTCAATTACTTAAATGCGTTTGATATATTTTCAATTGAACAGATATAAGGTTTTCTAAAGTAAACGATCTATCGTGTGAATCTAGGCTTAAACGTCCCTACAATTTGGAGCAGCATTGTCAACAAGAATGTTGCAGGGTGAATATATTGTCACAAATGTTCAAACGATCTCGTACTACAATCATTAGTTTAAGTGATCGAGATTGTACTTATCAGAATAACTCATTCCTTGTCGGGTTCTTGTGATTAACTTGTGATTCATGACGCCCATGGACTTTGGCACGAGCCATCTTGCAGGCTAGGAAAGATGCCAGTGATTGATATCCTGAGCATCGATCCACGCAATTGGGATACGATGACATGCATCGATCAAGTCAGCGAGCCTGACCACCGATGCTGTTAGTCGTCTCTTGCGAACGCATAGTGGCATAGCAAGCATGGGTTGCTGAAGACCTATTCTACCCCGGATCTTCACGAGTCTATTTAGGTGCCCGAATAGGTCGACTGGCTTCTGTATACTTGAGAGATATATACTCGGCAAAATCTAAGTTCTCGTGTTTTGTTAAGAGATAGGATGGTCATTAGCATACTTGATTCAACATATCACGTGAATCTAAATATTCAATAGATACAATTATGTCTCCTTATCGCAAAAGGACATCAAACGACCGCAAGTTCAAATGGCTTCACTACAAGAGGAAACTAACGTCATTTTAGCTTAATGTGGGAGGACAGTTGCAAGCAACAACAGTGGTATGTATTTGGTGAAACCCACGCGCATGGTTTTGGCGCTGACAAACACGAAGCCTAAGGGCGAATCGTAGATTCTTGAAAAGTGCACACCCTTAACACGCAACAATGCACAAAACAGTATGCTTCCTCAGCCCTGTGGGCGACACGAGCACAGTCATAGTACAGATAAATACTGAAAGACGAAGTTCCACGATTGCATTTTATTAATGAAGATCATAATGAATCATTGTTGGGAATTCCTGTTGGCATGGCACCCCCGTCACTTCATCCACAATTAAATAATGAACCTCTTCCTACATATTGTACGTTCCAATAATTAGAGTCACACATTAGCAAATGTATAAAAAAAATCTATACAAATTCTATATTCTTGAAAGAGGACAATGTCGTACCTTTATTGATATCCATTCTCTTCTATGCATCAAGAAAATTAAGATTTGTAAATGGCTGTGACATTTCTGTTTCAAATGATTTAAATGATACTTGATAGCGAAGAGTCATCCAGTCCCAAATTTTGATGGACCTGAAACAACAAGGATCATTGTGTACATATTATTTATTTAAGAAGGCATGGAGGACCTAATGTAACACTTTAACTAAAACCGTACCAAGAGGACTATATTTCTGAACATTACAGCAGTGTTATAACTACCTGTTAGGACGTAATTGAAGACAACGTCGAGCGCCAAACTTAACATTCTAATGTAACCTTGACGTCAACGCCAGAGAATAACCTCGATCATACGACAAAACAGGCGTATGTGTGGGGTGTGGGGTGGGGTGGGTGGTGAGGCAGTCTCTGAAACACCGTTGCCTATATATAACAGGCACTGTGCCTGTACTGGCATTCTGTGAAGCATTGTTGCCTATACGTTACAGGAACTGTACCTGTACTAGCATTCTGTGAAGCATTGTTACCTATACGTAACAGACACTGTGCCTTTACTTGCATTCTGTAAGGCATTGTTGCCTATACGTTACAGGAACTGTGCCTGTACTGGCATTCTGTGAAGCATTGTTACCTATACGTAACAGGCACTGTGCCTGTACTTGCATTCTGTGAAGCATTGTTCAAGAGAGGTAGAGACACAGTGTCTGTGCGGACAGCGTGTTAAGTACTGTTGTCTATAGGTAACGGACCAATTTTTTATACAATACTCCCGTGAAGATTTTGGGTAGGATAGGACTTCAGCAACCCATGCTTGCTGTGAAAGGCGACTATGCTTGTCGTAAGAGGCGTCTAACGGGACCGGGTGGTCAGGCTCGCTGACTTGGTTGTTGCATGTCATCGTATCCCAATTGCATTGATCGATGCTCATGATGTCAATCACTGAGTTGTCTGGTCCAGACTAGATTATTTACAGACCGCCGTCATATAGCTGGATGATTGCTGAGTGCGGCGTTAAACAACAAACAATCAAACTCTTTTTTATACAATATCATAGTAACGGTAAAGGTGTCTATACAGGCAACCAGTAAAGCGTTGTTACCTCACATGTAAAAGTAACGATCACAGTTTCTACTTCTTTTCTCGACGGGCATTTCATTTTTGTTCCCAACGATGAACATTCTCATATGGAAATTAAAAGCAAAATCATTTATATCTGTACCAGGTGTTTCCGAGAAGTTATCTTCATGTCCTGCCCTAGTAGTAACACCTGTCAAGTGTGAAGGCTGAAGACGGCCAATGTGATTAGCCATGATGGTCAAAGTGAGGCAAGACATGAGATTGAATAGACAGGTTCACAATGCGATGAAATAAAGTTACTACATTTATTTTGAAATTATTTCACTTAAGTTCTACTACATTCAATGGCATTGTGGTTTTCAAACTTACCTCAATAACAGTATACATATGTACATATGAATAAATCATTTCTTTAATTGTGAAATAAAGTGTTTGTCACACTTCGTCAACTCAGTTGTCCTGTTCATCAAATTGTAAACTTAAAAATTAGCGAAGAGCCCTCTACGTATCCCTAGGTCGTCGATACTACCTTTGCAAAAGAATAGTTGCAATGAAACACATGACAGTGCCTCACCTCTTATGAGCCAAAAGCATCTTGAATCTCGTTAATGCAAATGCTGTAATCGTTTTCCATTTAAAGCGTTTAAACGCCTGCAAACCACGTCGGAGACTTCCACCCGTCATAGTCTTCATGTCGTTCATATAGATGTACCAGAAGGTATTTTCTGAAACCAATGATAATGGCGTAACTATTTCATTAACTGATTTGTCTGATCGAGACAAGTGGTTGACTGAGTATGGTTTTACGCCACTTTTAGCAATATTACAGCAATATCACGGCGGGGGACACTAAAAATGTTCTTCAAACATTGTACCCATGTCGGGAAACGAACCCAGGTCTTTGGCGTGAGGAGTAAAAGCTTTAACTATTAGGCTACCCCGCCGACCCCAGACTCAAACACTTGCAGATCGCCGTGATGAAGCTGGAGTATCGATGGCGATGAAAACATTCAGTAGAAATTAGTATTATTCAGATGATTTAAGACAGGTAACATTGAAGCTGAGGTGAGGTGAGGTTAAATGGGGTTTAACGTCGCGTCCAAGATTATTGCACTTATATAGCGACGTGCATGTACGTGTGTATGTGGCTGCTTGTACTAGTCCGGACTGATGCCGATTTATAGTGCTAGCACACTGAGATACCATGCCGCATTTTAGCATGAATACCATACTCAGACACATTATACTCCAAGCCGACCAGTCCTTGTTTTAGCCCCTTAATGCCGAGCGCCAGACAGGGTGACAACAAGTACCATCTTTTAACGTCTTTTGGTATGACGCGGCCGGGAATCGAACCCCGGACCTTCCGCTCTCCGGGCGGACGCTCTACCACTAGACCACGGAGGCGGTCCTTGAAATTGAGAACTGAATGGGGAGTCACTGAGATCTGTGGTTGCTTAGACTTTTATGTGTGTCCACAAAGAGCCGCTACAGGATAATTGTACACCCCACAGTACAAAAACTGAGCCTACTTGTTGAACGTTGAAGTATGACCATTTCGCTGATCGGGGCTGGAATTCTGAAGGTCAGCAGTTGTGTTCCATTCAGGTCCATCTTCATCACGATGTTTCTGACCCGGGAATACAAGTAGAACACTCTGGAACACAAGTCAATACATTTATTGATTGCTTTTAACGCCGTAATCGATACAAATCAGCACACATTTACGTTTTAGCGAACACCTGCTGACATCACTGATTTTCAGTGATCCATTCATATTATTTTCCCTTTTACTCCTAATGGTATCTGTTTCGGCAGAAAACCGAGACTAATTATTCACTGGGGTTGACGTTTAATAATTAGGAGATAAACATACTGTGTTTTCAATGTAGAGCTCGGTTACCTGTAGATTTAACACCGCTAAATTGAATTTGGAAACGAACGCGCAGCCATTCTACCATGACTAAATAAAACGCGAACTCTTTGGTGTTAGCAAATATACTGAGTGAAGCGGCATTGGTTGAGTTCAGTGATTCACAGAATCACCGAACAAAATATGGTGCTGTTTATACTCAAGCAGTTTGTTTACACCGTAATACTTCACTCGAACATATGACAGGCATTGAAAGCATATAAGCACGGCAACTTGGTAAGCTAACATGAGGTGGGCATCCCTAAAGAAAACAAAGCAAGCTTTGCAAGGCGTCTACATCGCACGTCACCATTATGACGTCATATCGCTCATTGTGACGAAAAAGATATGACGTCACAGTCGTATATAGAAAAGCGCCAAAATTCCAAGCTCTCTGTTGTCTCCAAAATGTAAATACATTCCCATTGTTGATTTCTGTCGTGTTTTTCTGCACGAAATGTATTGCCACACATCCTTTGAATATTGTAGTAACCGCATCTGTGCATTTTGTAACCTGTAATTGTAGATATAATTATTTAAATATGCCTACCGACAATGACTGAAAATAGTACTATTCTATGAATATTAACTTCCGCGGTGATGCGGCCGTCAAACCAGCTGTTTCAATCAGAGGGGGTTTATTGTGATTTAATAGCCTCTGATTGACCAATCAGAATCGAGTAAATTCCAAATTCATGGTAGAATACAACATGCTGTAATCTAAACCAGTCCATACAGTGAATATTATTCGCCGTACTATGACCTGCAATCCCAAGCATGTCCACCCGATACATTCTCTCGAATCTGACCACAAACATAGGTTCCTGGGACTGATTTTAATCTTGGAATCATGGTGTGTTATGAATGTTCAAGTCACATAAGTCCCATGTAAGGTCAACCTTTGCTAAACTTGTTTTACAAACTTCAAATGTCTTGTATATGCACATTGGCACATTATATTAATTACGACTATTATGTTCTTATTGTACGTTTAAATGAAATAGGGTTAACGCCCCTTGAGCTTAATGAGCGAGAAACGTGATGCAGGTTGTTGGAAGTTATCACTGTGAGTAGTCTATTTCTGAGCACGGCCATGGTGCAGGGTTCATTATCGGAGCGAATCTGGAATTCCAAGCGATGACCAGCGCATCATGCCACGGCTAGGGAACACAATCCTTCACGCGGATGCATCGTCGTAAACATTTAAGAAAAACGTATTAATGTCACCAACAAGTTTTTCTTGTCAGCTACGATCCGCTCGTCAGACTCCTTTCCGTCAACAGAAAAGGGAAACTTCATCATTGTGTCCACCTCCTCATTGTATCGCCACAACCCCTTGTTCTTGAAGAACAGCACTGTGGAAATGTTTGGGAATACCGCAACGTCAAAACAGGGTCCTTGTAAAAAAAACGATAAACTGTAAATATACATTTGTACATCACATTTTTGATATTATAAGATGTTGGAAGTTTCTGAAGGCTTTTTTGTGCCGAATGGTATCTACATGATAATGCACTTGCGAAAGCGAATTGTTCTTATTTATGTGTGAAAATAAAATTTTAATAAACACAAACTGAATCGATATTGTACTCTTTCGGTGGACATAAACTCTACTCAAGAAACAATTTTACATTTACCGTCAAAAGAATGCGTCTTTGTAACCATAATTGCTACATTTCAATCCATAAATTTATGACCTTGTCGCAAAGAGGCTGTGTCAAATACCCACCCAAAATTAAAAAATACATTTTATTTAAAAACATACAAAATGTGCATGTACTAGGTTTCGTTAAGAAGCAGTAAACCTTATCTCAAAACCGCAAAGGGTCAGACTTAGAAGAAAGAGGATAGTAGTCGTGCTTAGTACTCTCTTACCAGAAAACAGTCGTCTTTCAGATATCATGTCGAACTTCCCAGCCTTTAGAATGGTTTTGTACAACCCGCTGGGGTGTTTCTGACATCGATAGAGAACATTACCGGAATAGTCCACACTGACCACCGCTCCATCAAACTGACCAATAGTCTCCCACTTGTAAGACCCAAGGTGGAGGGTGTACATGGCGCTGGTGGGTCGGGCTGGTGTTGACGTGCTTGTGAGGGACACTGTGAGAACCTTTTGCGAGGAATGCTGCCTCCTACTCCCGATTACACCTGAATACAATCAATGGTTATTTACTTCAGCCATATCACTGCAAATGCGGGTGGTGGAGGGTGGGTGGAGGGGTTTCAAGTATTGTTGTGTCATTTTAATACAAGGTCTGGTCAAAAGGTCCTAAGCCTAACAAACAAAGCCCAAAATTTTAAGAAGGTGTTTTTAATTTTATTTGTTTCACATCATCCCCCTGCTTTTCAATACACTTCTCATATCGATGATGAAGCTACGTTTTCAATTCCAGTCAGGAAGAAGTTTACTGAAGCCATCCTGAAAAAAAACATTCACGGCGTCTTAGGTCATCGTTGAATATGGAGGGTTGGGAAGTACTTCGTACCCACATTGTCGCACAGCAGCCTGTGCAAGTGGAGATCAGAATTTAGAAACTTTGGCACCCAACGAGCAGATGTCTTATTCATCTGTAAATTTTTATAATTACTAGTTCAATGAATCCGTGGCTTATACCTGTGTCTTCCTCAAGTTCAGCAATGGTAATATGTGCTATCTGACAGTATAGGTCTTTCTGTCTCTTTGATCGAATCTTAAAGTTGAGGGACATGCAGACCTAGGGTCATCATCAAGGCTTGTCATCCCAGCCTTTAAAATAGCTGCCCAACGTTTAACAGTGGAATAGCTATATATGATAAAAGAAAGGTGACCGTATTCTGCCCCAGTAGTGGCACAGGCACCAACACATGCAAAGGAAGTCACATTTTCACCTGATGAAACACGGGAACATATTGACATAAGTCAAAATAGGGAATTGTTTTTGTCACTTATGGAATTTGGAAAGGTCATCCACATATCTACCATAAAACTTTGTGAAAGCGTTACTGGGGCATTGAATGTTGTAACTTTGATCAAGCGTTTGACGCTCTTTAAAATCTTCGTAGAAAGAGCATACTCGATTGTACCTCAAAAGTTGTGAAATGCAAACACCAAAGTCTATAGCTGCTGGAATACTGCTCGACATGAAGGGAAAGTTGACCGTTGGAAAGATCAAGATAAGTCATCTCTCTCGTCATACAGTCTTGCGGGGAGTGTTTTGTCACCCTGAAACTTTATGCACAGTTCTAAATATGAAATAGATGAGGCTGCCTCACCATGGCTTAAGAGCGTAAGCACCTTATGTTGAACAACATCGTCTTGATAACCGTATTTAAAAATAGTGCAACAACGCTAGATATGGAGTCAACGAAGTGAAATGCCAATAACGACAGTAACTTAATAAAAGTTGATGACACCATTGACATTCAGATTCACCGATGTTATCCTCCTATCCGTTCATGATTAATATTTACTCGTCAGAAAAAAAAAGGATCCAGACTTACCTCGTATTCTGGACGAGTGTTTATATTTCTGGAGCTCTGCAACAGCAACTAGAAAGTTATTTTATGTGTACCTGTCAGAACTGTTGTTTTCCGGCATACTGTAATACGCTTTTCAAACGATACGTATTGCAATGTTTAGGTGTTCCGGTATATTAGGTAAACATATACATAATTATAAGTTCGTTATTTGTATCGTTAGCCTAAAATCTACACTGAACTTCATTCACAAACGATGTTTCCCATTAAACTTGAATATCAAAACGACGAAAACGCCGGAGATTTGTGTCTCATTCTTTCGGTTGTTATCGCTCCTTTATTAATGATTACAGACCCGTGAAGATTCCGGGGTAGAATAGGTCTTCAGCAACCCATACTTGCCGTAAAAGGCGACTATGTTTGTTGTAAAAGGCGACTAACGGGATCGGGTGGTCAGGCTCGCTGACTTGGTTGATACATGTCATCGATCCGAATTGCGTTGGATCGATGTTCATAATATCAATTACTAGATTGTCTGGTCCAGACTCGATTATTTACAGACCGCCGTCTAGCTGGAATATTTGCGTTAAACAACCAACCAACCAACGAATACAACATGGTTGTTACTTACCGTACTGAGTAATGTGTGCTTAAGTATGAGTGTTGTTTCTTTGTTTGTTGTTAAACGCCGCACTCAGCAATATTCAAGCTATATGACGGCGGTCTGTAAATAATCGAGTCTGGACAAGACAACTCAGTGATTGACATCATGAGCATCGATCCACGCTATTGGGATACGATGACATGCATCAACCAAGTCAGCGAGCCTGACCACCCGATATCCGTCAGTGTTTACTTTCGTCACACAACAAGCTGGCACGTGATAATTTAGCTGAAATACTGTTGAAGGCGGCGGCTACCAGAGGAACTCAGTCTGCACAGAAATTCAACATGTATTGACCACTTACCAGCCCGAGGGCGTGTCATCGTGATGGTTGCACTTCCATTTCTGGAAACCGTGTACACGGCAGTACCAGGTGTCACACATGCGCATAACCCTCTCCGTGTGACGATGCCTCGGGACTTCACAGGACATTTTCCACTACATGCCTGTGTTAAAAACAGAAAATTTACATCGTCCTTCAAAACTCCTGCCACAGAAGAGATCTGTCGCATCACATGAATTGCTTCAACTCACTGAACACATTTGACGTAACTGTTTGCTGATGCTTAATGAGTGAGTGAGTGAGTGAGTTGGGTTTAATGTCGCTTTAAACATTATTCCAGTCTTATCACCGCGTGTCAGCTTGATGTGGGATTAAAGCCCTAAGTGATGCAAGTCTAAGACGTTTACCAGTTTGGTGAAACCCACAAGCACAGGTGTGGTGCTGACAAACCTAGAAACATAACCAGGGCGAACTCTGCAGAGAGAATTGCGGCGCCGAAGACGACTGGGCCTTCCGTGCCCACAAATGCCTGTGAAATCGGGAACACCACACTCATTCTCGTAAGAAATCACTTTTACGAAAAGAGTGGACTGTATTTGGTAGCTGACCAAGCGAATGCTTTCGATAATAAATAGAATCTCTAGTAGAATCTCAGAGTTTGAAACTTTTAGCGACGAGTTTTGACACATTTGAAAGCAAAATACACTCGGTAGAGATTCTCTACATATCACCTTACTTGTTAAATATATCATACAAAGTGATACTGAAGAAAAGTAGCGATGCCTCAGACGTAAAATAAATTGTTGGCTGGACATACTGGATGGGCTGGAACTTTTGTATCGCGAAATGAAAATTGTCTGGCTCGTCCTTTCAGGGAAAGTAATTGCATGTTTTGAAGCACTGACAGACAAAAAATAATATGTGTCGAACAACAATCAAACAAAATAACAAATGGCATATAAATCATTAGATTAATATATGATGGGATGGTATGTCCTCATATGGGAGTTGGAGGCCCACGATAACAGAAGAGTCTTTCAAGCTGATCCTACTAGTACAAAATGCATGTATTTCACTGTCTCGTAAAAATGATGTCGCAAATCTTTATTGCATGCCCTCTTTTTATTTGATCTCTTCAACAGAAACACATTTTATGTAATACATACTCCATTTTTATGTTCAAATCCAAATAAAATGATCATTCAACAATAATTACGTTTGCCATTGCGGTGACATTGAACCTTTTCCCGTCTGACATCTGGACGTGATGAGCCAGGCCTGCGAAGACGTCGCACCGAAGTAGCTCCCAGAAGAAGATGACACTGTCGCAACCACTGATACCTCCACATTTATCTTTACATAACAAGATGCCCGTAGCACCAGGTAACGTCATCCTCGCTGACATGGTTTCATGTATAACAATATGAAACAAAAGCCGAGTAAGAGTGGCGGCTCTGCCCATGACTGTAGGTGCAGAGAGCATACACGTCGGACACCTATCTCCAAGGTTTTTACCTTAACGGATACGTGGGAAAAACATCGATGTATTGACCACTCTTTGTATGAAGTTAAATTATTTAGTGTCACAGATCAAAACATTGACATACAAATCAGGCACGACATCTTAAAGATTTACTGGTTAAAGGGTATCGTTTAGTTGGTTGAACTATGTCGTGTGAACGTGTACTTTGAACATGACATTTCTTATTTAAAAAGTTCAAGTGCAACGAATCGGGACTATAGATTCGTAAAATGTGGAGAGTGTGGAATATGATGGTTGATTTGTTATAATAGCTGCTCTGTAAGTGCTGGTCTCAGAAATTGTCTGTGAATATCACTTTTTTTGTCGAGTGACTGAACATGACTTGGGCTAAACGCCGCCGTCAACAGTATTTCCTACAGGGGAATATCCGCGTTAAACTGGGCAGCTAGCTTAGCGCCTTCAGCCAACAGGCGGCGGCCAAAAAATGTGCTACAAATCTGAACCATGTCCGGTATATATATACATATACGGCACATATATAAACACGAGACATGTAAACAGTTACAACAAGCTGTTCTGCTGATGTCATTCAGGGTATGCCAGAAATCTATGATCGTAGGTTCGAATTCCGGTTCGCCCCGATTATGTTTCTAGGTTTGTCAGCACCATACCCGTACTCGTGGGTTTCACCGAAGTGGTAAACGTCTGAGACCTGCATCACTTCGGGCTTTCCTCCCACATTAAGCTGACACGCCGTAATATAACTGGAATACTGTTAAAAGCGGCGTTAAACCCAACTCACTAACTCATTATTCCCAAACTTGTAGTTAGTTAAATAAATTATATGTGGTCGCTTAATAAACATCCTTACTGTTGACGCAAATGCTTACAAGATAATTTGTGTTCATGTGTAGATTTGTTGGCGGGATGGTGATGGTTTGAATACATTTGTTTTAGCATCCTTCTTGACATTCTTCCCTCTCCAAAATATGTTATACTTCAGTTAGATGACTTCTCAGTTGGATCTGTATAATTGTAATTGTGGACCATGTGTATGAGGGCGGTCGGGTAGCCTAGTGGTTAAAGCGTTCGCTCGTCACGCCGAAGACCGGGTTCGATTCCCGGGTACAGTGTGTGAAGCCCATTTCTGGAGTAGAGATCTTTGTATGTGTATTTTTTAAAATTTATGAATATGCTATATAGGGGATGGAATCACATATGCCTGTAACCTAGTGGCGTAGAGCGCCATAATGTGTAAAGAGTTGTGTCCCTTAGCAGCGCCATGATCCGGTGGCCATTGGTTCAGGTCCCAGATTCGCCCTGAATATGACCCATAACCAATTCTCCTGGGTGATACGAATAACACGTGTGACATGTGTCATGTCGGTCATGTCTTCCTCATTAAGCTGACACACCGTGATGTAGCTGAAAAAGGCTTCACGTTATGTTATCTCCCTCCAATTAATACTACCAAACAGTAGTCCCTATTCACTACTTTGAATCAATTGAAAAACGTGTTATTGCTTTGTTTGTTTGTTTGTTGTTTAAACCCACACTCACCAATGTACCAGCTAGACCAACAGTCCAGTGATTGACATCATGAGCATCTATCTACGTATAAGCAATTGGGATACGATGACAAGTCAATGATCCCGACCACTCGTTAGTCGCCTCTTACGACAAACATAGTCAACTCTTACGACAAAAATGGTTGACTCTTACAACAAACATGGTCACCTCTTACACCAAGCATAGTCGCCTCTTACGACTAACATAGTCGCCTCTTACGACAAACATTGTTGACTCTTACGCCAAACATAGTCACCTCTTACACAAAGCATAGTCGCCTCTTATGACAAACATAGTCGCCTCTTACGACAAACATGGTCGACTCTTACGACAAACATGGTCTAATCTTACGACAACATAGTCGACTCTTACGACAAACATAGTCGACTCTTATGACAAACTTAGTCGACTCTTACGACAAAGATAGTCACCTCTTACACCAAGCATAGTCGCCTCTTACGACAAACATAGTCGCCTATTGCGACAAACATAGTCGCCTCTTACGACAAACATAGTCGACTCTTACGTCAAGCATGGCTACCTAAAGACCTATTTTCCACCGGACATTCACGGGTCGTTATTGCTTTTTATGAAATATGCTCTCTCACCCGATGTGGAACTCAGGAACCCGCTAATAAATGGCTGACACCTCCATGTAGAATGTCACGAATGTAGCGTTGGTTTGTCGATTTATCATAGAAAAGCATGACCATGACTAAACTAAGATGTACTGTAGAAGTCTATACGTGAGGCTCACACGGACCAGGGCCGTCCGTTTGAAAGTAGTCCCTATTCACTACTTTGAATTAATTGAAAAACATGTTACTGCTTTGTTTGTTGTTTGTTTGTTGTTTAAAACCACACTCACCACTGTACCAGCTATATGGCTAGACCTATTTTCTACCGGATATTCACGGGTCGTTATTGCTTTTTATGAAAAACGCTCTGACACCCGATGTGGAACTCAGGAACCCGCTAATAAATGGCTGACACTTCCATGTAGAATGTGACGTTGGTTTGTCGATTTATCATAGAACAGCATGACCATGTCTAAACTAAGATTACTTTAGAAGTCTATACGTGAGGCTCACACGGACCAGGGCCGTTTGAAACATACAGCATAAACAGCTTAACATTTATAACATATATATTTATATTGTTTGGAGTATTGTTTACCGGAAATCGCCTTGTATTGATTGAAGATGTTTTGTTAATTTATTAAAAACAGGATAATAATTATACCATCTCGATTTGAATCAAATACATTGTGTATTCATGTTATTTAAAGTGTGTACATAAACAATGTTGTCAGTGAGTATATTGGATCTCAAGGACAACAGTAGCAAATACACATGCAGATTTGAAACCGGCAGAGGGACAAGGTGCGGCTGGCCCAGTTCCTGACCTGGGTGACTCTATACCGTATCGTGGGCTGCCTGATCCATGATTCATATCCCATGTCTGCCAGCAACACAACCCGATCTTAAGGCAACAGGAAGTGACGTAGAAATACAGGAAACAGCACTATCAAATCGGCCACCTTTCTAAGAGATTTTTGCGGTGTAACCTATCTTATATGACGGTTATTACTTTTTAAGAAATGGACAAATACAAGAAGTTTCTCGAACTTAAAATACAAAGTCTAGTTTTAGACTTTGACTGCCACATTCTTTTGTGGAAATTATCTGAAAATCGGCAGTCTGTTTTGATGCGCTACATATGCCGCTATCACCTGACTATAAGTGGAGAAACGAGGCATCTGTTTTAACTTTTACGGCCTCCTGACAACCCTTCCGAGCCTCCGGCCCATGTAAAAAATACAGGACACAGACAACCACATTTGTGTCTCAACAGCGGAAATGACTCGGGACTAAACTGGACGGCTTTTTGTAGTCGGTGGAGTAAATTTGGTGAGCCAAGACTGAATCATGGACGTGTTTGTTTCTGCAGGCTGGTGAACTACACATTGAGCCGGCAGTGTCAGGGTCGGGTTCAGCGTTGCCACCGCTGGACATGTTGGACATCTACGGCCTCCAGACCATCCCACTGACCGTCACGCTGGACGGGGAACAGGTGCCCGTCACCAACATCAGGCGCTCATTCGCGGTGAGTCCCGTGGATGTCATGTTTCGTACATGTAGAGTAATATATATTACTATATTTGTTTTCAATAAATTAGGTCAAATTGGGTAAAATATGAAGTGTCTGTCAAAGGAAAACATACACCCATGTTTGATGGTCGCTAAAAATGAAACAAATATCAAATAGTTATTCGATGATGATGTATTTCATACGGGAATCATAGTTGTGTTTTGGATCTTAAATTTGCAGTGTTTTCAGCCTAGTGACGTTTCGATAAAGTTTCTCATGTTTTGCTCTAATCCAATTTTAAAGTGATTACTTTCTTTTGCCTGACAGTGTACTTCAAATAGTTTTATTTCACACACACATATAGAGTGGGTAAATATTGTTTAGCACCTCACAAATAATATTATGGAAGATTTGATGAACGTATGTGATCCATAATGATAACAAATGATATTTTATATTGGTATGAATACAATACAGAATAGAAATCAAGACATTTAAAACAAACGGTAGGGAATTATACGTATATTCGTTTGACACACGATCTTTTCTTCATCTCACACTCTCCATCCACATATCATTCAGCTACTGAACTTGAATATGACCCTCACCGCCAACCACACCATCACGTGGTCGTAGTAGCCAATCAGACATGGGCTTCACTTCCAACACGAGTCAGCCAATCAGTTGTCGCCTCAATAACGGAATCACCACAGGCTTCGAACATATCGGATTCCATCAAAGCAACTTGTTTCAATCTATGATTCATCCCTCCCCTCTACAAAAACCACGAAATATGCAAACATGCATTATCCCAGTGACCCATCAGCGGTTGTATTACAGTCAAATATTCCAGGTGTGTGGAACATTTATGCATTTTTCGCAGAAAACACTCTTTGGTACTTTGTGTGATACAAGAGGACATAAACCATCCCGCTTGTGTCCCACCAATCAACACTCTCCATGACGTCATATTCCTTATATGGGCATACTCTATCTCAGGATGTTTAGTATATGTTTAGTTGAAACCCGTCGCCGAAATCATGCTTCATGTTAAAGAAAGCAATTGTTTCTGTGAGATATTCTAATAAATTAATTTCTAACCAAGAAGAAGTGACCGATTTTTAATTTCTTGCTGTATTTCTTGTTGTATTTCTTGCTGGACTTCACGGCGCTGATCTGAGGTCGGCGTGATATAACTGTAATGTTGCTGACTACATGTCGGCGTGGTTTAACTATAATGTTGTTGACTACATGTCGTCGTGGTATAACCATTATGTTGTTGACTACATGTCGTCGTGGTATAACTGTAATGTTGCTGACTACATGTCGGCGTGGTATAACTATAATGTTGTTGACTACAAGTCGGCGTGGTATAACCATTATGTTGTTGACTACATGTCGTCGTGGTATAACCATTATGTTGTTGACTACATGTCGTCGTGTTATAACTATAATGTTGCTGACTACAAGTCGGCGTTGTATAACTATAATGTTGCTGACTACAAGTCGGCGTTGTATAACTATAATGTTGTTGACTATATGTCAGCATTAATTCATGTCAGTCATATAATATAACTGGAATAATGTTAAAAGCGGCGTTAAACCCAACTCACTCACTCATTATTCCCAAACTTGTAGTTGGTTAAATAAATAATATGTGGTTGCTTAATAAACATCCTTACTGTTGACGCAAATGCTAATAAGAAAATTAGTGTTGATGTGTAGATTTGTTGGCGGGATGGTGATGTCGGGAATATATTTGTTTAAGCATCCCTCTTGACATTCTTCCCTTTCCAAAAATATGTTATACTTCAGTTAGATGACTTCTGCAGTTGGATCTGTACAATTGTAATTGTGGACCATGTGTATGAGGGCGGTCGGGTAGCCTAGTGGTTAAAGCGTTCGCTCGTCACGCCGAAGACGGGGTTCGATTCCCGACATGGGTAAAGTGTGTAAAGCCCATTTCTGGTGTCCCCCGCCGTGATATTGCTGGAATATTGCTAAAAGCGGCGTAAAACCATACTCACTCACTCATACCATGTGTATGAACAGTACCTAAATCCGTAGAGATCTTTGAATGTGTATTTTTTTTAAAATTATTAATATGCTATATAGGGGATGTAATCACATATGCCTGTAACCTGGTGGCGTAGAGCCCCATAATGTGTAAATAGTTGTGTCCCTTAGCAGCGCCATGATCCGCTGGCCATTTGTTCAGGTCCCAGATTCCCCCTTAATATGACCCATAACCAATTCTCCTGGGTGATACGAATAACACGTGTGACATTCGTGATGTTGGTCATGTCTTCCTCATTAAGCTGACACACCGTGATGTAGCTGAAAAAGGCTTCACGTTGTGTTATCTCCCTCCAATTAATACTACCAAACAGTAGTCCCTATTCACTACTTTGAATTAATTGAAAAACATGTTATTGCTTTGTTTGTTGTTTGTTTGTTGTTTAAAACCACACTCACCACTGTACCAGCTATATGGCTAGACCTATTTTCTACCGGATATTCACGGGTCGTTATTGCTTTTTATGAAAAACGCTCTGACACCCGATGTGGAACTCAGGAACCCGCTAATAAATGGCTGACACTTCCATGTAGAATGTGACGTTGGTTTGTCGATTTATCATAGAACAGCATGACCATGTCTAAACTAAGATTACTTTAGAAGTCTATACGTGAGGCTCACACGGACCAGGGCCGTTTGAAACATACAGCATAAACAGCTTAACATTTATAACATATATATTTATATTGTTTGGAGTATTGTTTACCGGAAATCGCCTTGTATTGATTGAAGATGTTTTGTTAATTTATCAAAAACAGGATAATAATTATACCATCTCGATTTGAATCAAATACATTGTGTATTCATGTTATTTAAAGTGTGTACCTAAAAAATGATGTCAGTGAGTATATTGGATCTCAAGGATAACAGTAGCAAATACACATGCAGATTTGAAACCGGTAGAGGGACAAGGTGCGGCTGGCCCAGTAAAACCGTAAATAAATGCCTGTCTTGAAATGGCGGCTGCCTCAAATATACGTTGCGTCCAGGGATCTAAAAAATGTCCACTGTGTAAATGCAGCTACCTCCAGTTCTGATTAGCAGCCTCACAGACTGCTTATTTAATCACCAATACATATAAAAACTGTAGACACAGTGTGCAAATTAATGACATTTTTCAATGCAATAATGCAAAACAAGCGAAGAAAGTAGTCCGCTAGTGGGCGTGGGCTATTTATTTTAAGGATTATGGAAACAGGAATTGCTTGGTTATCAAAAACTTACTTGCAGGCAATTGGAGTGATACGCGATGCTGTTCAATACCGGACCAGTAGAGTCATACACTTTAGTGTTTAGTAACAGGCCGTTGGAATGATACACGATGCTGTTCAATACCGGGACAGTAGTGTTATATGTTGTTTTGTATAGTAAAAGGCGGTGGGGATGATACATAATAAAGCAACACCACCACCCCCCACTCACCCCCACACCCCCACACACCTCCCCCACCCCCACCCTACACACCCACTTCTCCCACCTCCAACCCCACCCCTGGCATTAACATTGAGAACTGAGACTACTCGACTACTTGACTACTCTACCCACGGGGAGACAATCATTGGGCGGTGAGTCTATTCCACCCTACAGAGACAGGCTTTAGGTGCTGTGGCCACCCAAATGGGGATCAGGTCAGGACAGGGACCAGGTCAGTGTGTATGCGAGCCTTGCCTAAGTAGCCTGTCTCGACCGGCAGCAGGCGATCCATCATCAACACTATAATGTCAACAACCCTTATGGTCAGCTCTACACATTCAGATTATCTGTCCTGATTTAGGTTGAGGGCATATGTGAGTTGTACATTTACTCTTGCTCAAAAGGACTGGTCGGCTCGGAGTCAGTATACTGTGTCTGAGTGGGGTATTCATGTTAAACTGCGGCATTGTATCTCAGTAGGCTAGCACTATAAATCGGCATCAGTCCGGACTAGTACAAGCAGCCACACACACACACATTCCGCTCTCTACCACTAGACCACGGAGGCGGTCCAATCTGGTCTGACGTATGTACAGGAGCATGTGGCTGACATGCAATTGGATGGTTGCCAGGCTAGAACTTCTATTATTACCGTCACGTCGTGTTTCCTGATCAGCTACCGAGGTGTGTGGCCTGAGGCGCCTGGATGCAGCGGGATGCGGATGAGACGCATGAGGCCTGTGTGTCCACGCAGGCAACCCGGCTAGCATGATCCATGTATGTTAAAGAGAGCAATAATACAATCACGGTTGTCAAAACCAATACATGACAACAACGGGCAGGGACTGTGCAGTCAGGTCACGCATTTGGGGATTACATTTTCTTTGTAAAGTATACATTCTGATACTTTTTGTTTGATTACCATCCGGGATTCGAACCAACACTTCTCAGTGTAAAGCAACTCATCGACAAAAAGTACTCGAATTTGTACTTTACTAATAAAGTGTTATCCCAAATATAACATATATTCTATAACTGCAGCTGCTAGACACATATGACAACTGACGAGAACCTTTTATATACTTCTTATAGGTTACCATGACACCAAGTGTTAAGTGGAGGACCAATGCGTGACATATAACATATAACACATGCTACATTTCACCACTTTCTAAAGGCCTTGTGTATTCACTGCTGCAGTTATGTCACTACATTATTTATTTATTATTTATTTTATGTACATTGTTTATTTATTATTTATTTTATGTACATTATTTATAGCATTATTTATTAGGCTATGCAGCATTGCTTCAGTATAGCGAGGGTCGTATGTCAGAACATGTTTACTGACAAACACACCGGGTTGGGGAGTGCATTGCTCCACACCACGACGTCACTACGGAAGGCTGAGCCGAGACTGAACGGTATTCCAAAAAGATTTTTCTTCTCGCCAAACAGATATAGCCATTATACACCAAGGTAAGTGACACAACGCCACCAGTGGGTCTAGTCCGTGTAATAAAACCGGTATACAACAAGGTAAGTGACTGTCGTGCCACAACGCCACCAGTGGGTCTGCCGTTCGACAAATATAGCCGTCATACAACAAGGTAAGTGATTGCCATGCCACAACGCCATCAGTGGGTCTACCGTCCGACAAATGTAGCCGGTATACAACAAGGTAAGTGACTGCCATACCACAACGCCATCAGTGGGTCTAGTCCGTGTAATATATCCGGTATACAACAAGGTAAGTGACTGCCATACCACAAGCCCTCAGTGTGTCTATGTCGCGGGGATATACACGCAGAACAGTGTCTTGTGTAATCCTTGTACGAGTGATACCCTCGTAAGGTCACGACGAGGTGTGCTTCATCTGCATGCCAACAGGTTTCACCTGTATTCATATACGCTGACATTATACATGCCTCTGAACATCTGAGATGAAAAATGCACCTGAACAACCCTTGTATCCCACATCTCTCCACACAACCCCCCCCCCCCCCCCCCCGTCACCAACACACACACCCTAGCCCCACACCCCTCCTAGCCACCGCTCACGACGGCCACCCCTCCACACCTTCAGCCCCTCCCCTCTCCCAGTGTTATTAAAGTAGGAAACGACCCGCCAGTAGTAGCAGTTTGTCCTCGTCCGTAGTAAAACGGGAAAAACAACACTATTCAAACAGCCCACTACGTAAATAAAATGCGCATATGTGTTTTTAACACTTCAGCTGTCGAGATATCTCGTATGGCGGGTATACAAGGACATTCAACAGGTCCTGTTAACTCAACACACATTTAAGACACATTACATTACCGCATCCCTACACTAAGGGCCTGGCACACCAGTACCACGTTCTTATGGAGCACATATTTTAACTTAGGTGTAAGGACATGACACACTTTGAATCAGCCAAGCTCGGGGGCATAAAGGCTTGTTTCTTGAATGTTATGTAGCTTGCACGTATCTTTGTATGTGTCGACAGAACGTACTCAGATTAATATTCAGAGTTTGTATGTTCAGATTAATGCTGGGTGTTCAGTGAGGTGTAACAGACTCATACATGCCATGAATCCGCTGTTAACGACCCCGCGCTTCGCTCTCCTTCGGCTTTTCGTCCAGCCTGCGGGGTTGGGGCGACTTGGTGTGGCGGGAGTCAGTGAGTGAGTGAGTGAGTGTGGTTTTACGCCGCTTTTGCAATCCTCCAGCAATAGTGCGGCGGGGGACACAGGAAATGGGCTTCACACATTATGCCCATGTGTGGAATCGAACCTGGGCCTTCGCCGTGACGAGCGAACGCTTTAACCACTAGCCTAGTGGGGGGTGGGGGTGCAATAAAACTAAATGAAATGGTAGATGAATGCAAATAATTTCAAGAAGTATAGAAACGTGTAGTTTTTGTTAAAGAAACATATGACCAATTGATTCACACACACACATACACACAGTTACAGACACGCACACACGTGCACACAAATGAAATCACACTCGCGCACAAACACATACAATAACACACACACACACATACACGCACAAACACACTCGCACACACACTCGCAAACACACCTACACACACATGCAGTAGGAGATAGCATCCTATTGGACATATATGTGTGTGTGTGTGTGTGTGTGTGTGTGTGTGTGTGTGTGTGTGTGTGTGTGTGTGTGTGTGTGTGTGTGTGTGGCAACTCCCTCACCGACATCCTGGATTCCGAAGAGGCTCGTGCACGTTGTCATAGCAACAACTACCCACATATAGTACCACTAGATAAGTATATAGGTATCTTGCATATGCACAGGGATGCATGTGTTAACTGTGTATGTGTAAAACACGTGTTGCATGACACTTGTGATGAATTTGTTTTATTGAAGAGCAAACTTGCACTTCTGGTTGATTGATTGATTCTTTCATTCTTCACTGGTTCATTGGCAGCTTTACAAAACTAATCGAGAACGAATACCTGAAAATATGGGTTAATTCAAATCATATGTCAATGGCTTTGCGGTAACTTGGGTGTGTGAACTTTTCATAGAAAATATGATATCATAAAACTGGTTTAGAAACCCCGATTTGGTCAACGCTAAAACAAAATGGCCGAACAAATGACTCGATGACACCTTTGTACATCATAGGTTAGCCTGACAATAAATAAATATGAAATAACAAATTATTTCAAATCGAATACCGATCACCATGTGTGAACTTGTAACTAGTTATACATACTGGTCATAAAAACAGGGATAGCTTATACTAGAGGAAGCAAACTGTCAACAAAGTTTAATATTTATATATACAGTCGGATCCCATTGTCTCCAAGGTATCGATATCTCGAACATATACTCGGTCCCAAACTGCTTTTTTCAATTCGAGATAAACAATACATGGCGTTATCTCGAACTTTGAACCTTTATCTCGAAGTTGGCATCTGCCTCATTCACAGTTATGAGAAGCGCCAATAAGCATGTCGCGTAGCTGTGAGGTTTATCAACATTCCGGATATCTCGGGGATGCAACACGGTCCCGTTAGGTTCGATATGCTGAATGTCAGTAAGTATGGCTTTACCCGCGTTTAGCAATATAATAGGCTAGCAATATCATCATAGGGAACACAATAAACTCTTTAACTAGGCTGCGCCAGCGCCCCTTTTACCTTTGAAGATAAGAGGTAAATCAGGTCATCTTAATGTCATCTTAACGTGCACTAATGTAGTTGTTGTGCACCAATTTAGATAAATACGGGTGCTCCATGGAAACACATTCCTGACAGTTGCACGTAGTCAAGCAGAGGTGTAGATGATATGATACGTCATGTTCAAGGTTATTGACTACCTCAACGGGTTTTTGTTACATCTCACAGCACGACTACCTCAACGGGTCCTTGTTACATCTCACTACAAGAAGACTACGTCAGCGGGTCTTTGTTACATCTCACTACAAGGCTACGTCAACGGGTCTTTGTTACATCTCACTACAAGACTACGTCAAAGGGTCTTTGTTACATCTCACTACAAGACTACGTCAACGGGTTTTTGTTACATCTCACAACACGACTACATCAACGGGTCTTTGTTTCATCTGACTACAAGGCTACGTCAACGGGTCTTTGTTACATCTCACTACAAGATTACGTCAACGGGTCTTTGTTTCATCTCACTACAAGACTACGTCAACGGGTCTTTGTAACATCTCACTACAATACTAACTCAATGGGTCTTTGTTACATCTCACTACAAGACTACGTCAATGGGTCTTTGTTACATCTCACTACAATACTAACTCAACGGGTCTCCGTTACATGTCACGACAATACTAACTCAACGGGTCTTCGTTGCATCTCACAACACGACTACGTCAACAGGTCTTTGTTACATTTCACTACAAGACTACGTCAACGGGTCTTTGTTACATCTCACTACAATACTAACTCAACGGGTCTTTGGTATATCTCACTACAAGACTACGTCAACAGGTCTTGTTACATCTCACAACACGACTACGTCAACGGGTCTTTGTTACATCTCACTTCAAGACTACGTCAACGGGTCTTTGTCACATCTCAAAACAAGTCACCGTCAACGGGTCTTTGTTACATCTCACAACACGACTACGTCAACGGGTCTTTGTCACATCTCAAAACAAGTCACCGTCAACGGGTCTTTGTTACATCTCACAACACGACTACGTCAACCGGTCTTTGTTACATCTCACTACAAGACTACGTCAACGGGTCTTTGTTACATCTCACTACAAGACTACCTCAACGGGTCTTTGTTACATCTCACTACAAGACTACGTCAACGGGTCTTTGTTACATCTCACTACAAGACTACGTCAACGGGTCTTTGTTACATCTCACTACAAGACTACGTCAACGGGTCTTTGTGACATCTCACTACAAGACTACGTCAACGGGTCTTTGTTACATCTCACTACAAGACTACGTCAACGGGTCTTTGTTGCATCTTAATACAAGACTACGTCAACGGGTCTTTGTTACATCTCACTAGAAGACTACGTCAACGGATCCCTTTTACATCTCACTACAAGACTAACTCAACGGGTCTTTGTTACATCTCACTACAAGACTACGTCAACAGGTCTTTGTTGCATCTTAATACAAGACTACGTCAACGGGTCTTTGTTACATCTCACTAGAAGACTACGTCAACGGATCCCTTTTACATCTCACTACAAGACTAACTCAACGGGTCTTTGTTACATCTCACTACAAGACTACGTGAACGGGTCTTTGTTACATCTCACAACGAGACGACATCAACGGGTCTTTGTTACATCTCACTACAAGACTACGTCAACGGGTTTTGGTAAATCTCACAACACGACTACGTCAACAGGTCTTTGTGACATCTGACAACACGACTACGTCAACGGGTCTTTGTTACATCTCACTACAATTCTACGTCAACGGGTCTTTGTTGCATCTTACTACAAGACAACGTCAACGGGTCTTTGTTACATCTCACTACAAGACTACGTCACCGTGTTTTGGTAAATCTCACAACTCGACTACGTCAACGGGTCTTTGTTACGTCTCACAACACGACTACGTCAACGGGTCTTTGTTACATCTCACTACAAGACTAGGTCAACGGGTCTTTGTTACATCTCACTACAAGACTACGTCAACGGGTCTTTGTTACATCTCACTAAATGAGTACTTCTGCTGTATCTCATTACAAGAACTCCTGTTTATGTTTCAGGTTAAGATATGACTGGCGATGCTGTTGGGGGCTCCACAGCCAAGAGGAAGATCGCTTTTGCTGTGTTCCTTGTCGTGTGTCTGGCTGTCGCTCTCACTGTGGGACTCGTCCTTAATTTCCTAGAGGAGGAAGTACAACCAGCCGAGTAGGTGCCTCAAACATATTCTAACTCTCCTGTCTCCTTCCGTCATTTCCGCGGTCCTTCAAATATATTCTTTCCCACCTTTATTCCCCAACAGGTCTTTCCCCTTTCATCCTCATTCCTCTCCATCCCTTTTCCCTTCCCCATTTTACCTCATCTTCTCTCTCCGTCTCTTCTGTTCGTACTCTTTCCTTCACCCCTTCTCTGTGCCAGCTTTTGACCCCATCTCCTTTTCCTCCACTTAAGTCTTTACTCCTTACTTTCTCTGTCTCTCACTCTCCAGTTCCTTTTCACGGTCACGTCTACTGTTTTGTCTCTCTCTCTCTCTCTCTCTCTCTCTCTCTCTCTCTCTCTCTCTCGTAGAGATTCAAGGTAGGTTTATAGTACCCCAACAACCCATGCTTGTTGTAAGGAGACTAAATGGATCGGGTGGTCAGTGGCGGTGACTTGGTGGATTGCACGTCAACGTTTCAGAGTTACATGGATCGTTTCTCAAAGTATCAATGGCCCGGCCTTTGTATCCGAATGAAAGAAAGATTACAAGTGTGTTGCCCAGATAAAGCGCAGATTTTAATGTTGTTGTCAGTCACTGGATTGTCTGGTCCAGACGTGATTATTTACTCCCTCATATAGCTGGCTGAATGTGGAATTAAACAACCATGAAACAAAACAAACAAACACTAGCGAAGTAGTCTGTGGATGGTGTTTAAGTAAGATCCTCAGATGTTTACCGGGTACCGATTATTCTTGCAATGTCTGCGTTTGGTTGATGCGTTTCAGGATCGGCAAGCGTTCAGATGTCATCGTTGATTGTCATCCAGAGTCTGACGCTACAGAAGAGAAGTGTAAAACAAGGGGGTATGTAGTTGATCTGCCAGTACGATACCGTGTCATTTGTACATCATCTTCACGGGGAATGATCTCTTGTATGTCACGAAAGAAGTAAAGACCTGTATCACTACCACACTAAGTTGAAAACGTTGTAGTGGCTAGAGCGTCCGCCCGGAGGGCGGAAGTTCTGGGTTCGAATCCCGGCTGCGTCAAACCAACAACACTTTAAAAGATGGTACTTGCAGTTACCCTGCCTAGCGCTCGGCATGGAGGTGATAAAACAATGACTAGTTGGCTCGGAGTCAGCATCCTGTGTCTGAGTGGGAAGTCCATGTTTAAACTGCCACATGGTATCTCAGTGAGCTAGCACTGTAGAAACCGGCATAAGTCCGCACCTGTACACGCAGCCACACAAACATGCAATATAAGTGCAGTAATCTTGAACGCGACGTTAAACCTCATTTGCCCTCACATCATACTGAGATAACAGGCAGATCTAGAAAGGGGGGAGATGGGGGTGCATGGACGAGAGGAGCTTTAAGGGAGATCGGGTATGTTAGAAGTACACGCAGAACCCTGTGGTTATATATTTTCTGCCAAATTGTACGAATACTAAACGCGAACATTGCCAAATCATAAAAACCAAACTTACTTTCCTGAAAGCATTATATGACTGAGCTACAGTTCAAGGTGGCGTTATGTCACGCGTTCACACTAATAAAGACCCATACTCCATTTGGACTCTCCTTCCGTACAGCTGTGTATGGGCACCGGTGTTTGACGACCGCGCCCCCAAGTGTAAGTTCCCCGCTGGATATGGCTACAGGATTGTGGGTGACGTGAAGGAGACACCGATGGGCATGCGCATTGAACTGGCGCGGACGCCTCATCCTCAGTACCTGACTGGGTCGGCGTCTATTGACAGCATCTACCTCGACGTGGAGTTCCAAACCGACGCCCGCCTCAGGTTCCGGGTACGTTGACGACTTCGTCATAGACACTTTCTGGAATACGCTAATGGAATGATGTATGGGAGATTCTATATACTACGAACGAACATTGCCCATTGGTATTCACCCATTGGTAATATACATGTCCAATCAAACACCGATGTGTCGAACTTTGATGTGTCGAAGTACTGTTGTCTTTTTTTTCATTATTTTAGGTTGTGTCGAACCTCGGATAACTCGAAGTATTTACGTAGGTCCTTTCAACTTCGACACAACCTTGTTTGACGGTATGCTACTCAAAAGAATAATGTTTCAAGGTTTGTCAGCACCATACCCTTGCTCGTGGGTTTCACCGAAATGGTAAACGTCTGAGACCTGCATCACTACTTCGGGCTTTCCTCCCACATTAAGCTGACATGCCGTGATATAACTGGAAAACTGTTAAAAGCGGCGTTAGACCAAACTCACTCACTCACTCAATAATTATAATCACGGTCACTAGCCCAACAACCATATCAAACTTACACACGTGTGCCCAACACAAGTACCATGCTCCTGTGATTTCCCCCCAGTTCTATCCCAAGAATGGCACAAGATGGGAGATACCGGATAGCGTTCTGACCATAACGTCTCCTAGCACCAAGGCGACCGAGACTTCGCGGCTGTACAACGTGACCATCGTGGATGATCCCGTGTTTGGCGTCCTCGTCACCCGGACGTCTGACAACCAGACAGTGTGAGTCGGACTAGGCAAACCTGTACACATTGGTATTGTTGATTAAACACGTTTTATACAAACGTCAAACATGTAGCTGTTACTTTAGCAACAGGAAACTGTACCCAACTCCATTCTTCTATGAATTTGGGAATAATCGATTCCGACTGGTCAATCAGAGGTTTCAAATCTCGATCGGCCCAGAAGCGAATTTACCTCTTTCTCGGTCATGTGGGGTAGTAATATCAAAGCCTCATCTGAGACATCTCCGTATCCAACTGTGCTATATCACTAATTGATTCATGTCCAGTTCCTCGGCAGTTACACGGTAATGCATATGTCTCCTACACTCTCTTATCTCAATGTCTCCTCACCCGTCTGCAGATTCAACACAACCCTGCCAGGCTTCGTCTACTCCGACCAGTACCTGCAGCTGACCACCCGCCTGGCGTCCGACAACGTGTACGGCTTCGGAGAACACAACCATCGCCAACTCCGCCATGACCTCGGCTGGAAGACGTGGAGCATCTTCACCAGGGATGTCGCGCCCGTTGTAAGTCGTAGGTCCGATGAACTTCGATTGTTCTAGTTTATCGTCTACTTGCGACAGCTTTAGCTCTATGAAAGCTATGGCTTACTGCATCAGGGGATTGTTTTCAGCTCTAACGCTTGAAAGCCACGACCATGGACAAACCTAGAAACATAATCAGGTTGAACCTCATCTTCCCGAGGCAAGAGAGTAAACTGACTTTAAAAGTCCAGTTTCCACCCTTGCAGAACTAGGCTGGAATTCCTGGGCTCGATCGTAGCGCCACCAGTGGCTATTACGAGTAATTTCCTTTCTATGCCTCTCCTATTGACCAATGGGATTCAATTTCTCGTATCACTTGCATTTGCTTCAAACAAAACGGTGGCGCCCAGTCAAGACGATCTGATCGATAATCAAGATCTATATTGTGATAAAACGAGTCTTACATCGCGAAGTGCATCAAATCACGTGAGCACCTTGATTAAAAACATGAAAAGATTTAGAAAATATCTGTTGACAACGAGTTAGCGGTGCATATGCTTTGCAAATCCTGCAGTCGACCGAAATCTGCATGACACTTTACAAACCGGATTTCGATTTTGGCGCCCGACTTTGATTGGACTATGCATAGAGTCATTAGTCCAGCCAAAATGTAACTCCATAATACCAACCTAGTTCGGCAAGGGTGGAAACTGGACTTTTATAGTCAGTTAACTCACTTGCCTCGGGAAGATGGTCGAACCTATGTTCACAGTATTTTGTTTCTGAACATAATTAATATCTATGGAATACGTGCAGACGTGTGTGACCAAGGGACGCAACTCTGCACTGCGAATTCCCAGCTACGATTTCACAGTATTTTGTTTCTGCACAACTTAAAGTGAACATAATTGTTATTTATGGAATACGTGCAGACTTGTGTGACCAAGGGACGCAACTCTGCACTGCGAATTCCCAGCTACGAGTTCACAGTATTTCGTTTCTGCACAACTTAAAGTGAAGATAATTAATATCTATGGAATACGTGCAGACTTGTGTGGCCAAGGGACGCAACTCTGCACTGCGAATTCCCAGCTACGAGTTCACATGCCACAGTAATTCGTTTCTGCACAACTTAATGTGAAGATAATTAATATTTATGGAATACGTGCAGACTGTGCCAGGAAGTAACGTGCATGTACAGGCGTTCGTGACACGCTATAACGCAGGTATGTAACGTTATAATGGGGCACATTACTTCCAGGATGGGTGGAACCTGTACGGCGCTCACCCCACCTACATGAACGTGGAGGACGGCGGTAGTGCCCACATGGTCTTCCTCAAGAACAGCAACGCCATGGGTAAGAAACACACTTTCTACGAATGATGAAAATATTTTATGTTCTGATCAAAACAAGTAAACTACGGTTATAACGAACTCAAAGGGACCACTAATTTTAATTCGTTATAACCGTTGTTCGTTGTAAGCAAATGTACGGAATATATACAGCAAAGAGACAGGACCAAAAAATAGTTCGTTATATCCGTCAGCTCGTTATAAGCGTGTTCGTTATAACCGTAGTTGCTGTAATGATTTTTTTTCCATTACCATCAAACACCAAATTAAAATAAGCCCTGATGTCAAACACACAAGTGACACGACTACCGGAGTACATGCTTAAGAAATAGGGGTTGTTTTGAGGTTCAGCATATATCAAACACCCATACTATCTATTATGAACAAACTCACTCTCAAATTTTCATAACTTTAATAAGAAGAAATCCAAGGACGTTTTAGGGTAGGAAAGCCCATTCATTCGTCATTTTAATCACAACACAATATTCCCGTGGTAGATGACACATTCCGAATATCCCTTTATGTCCAAAGGAAACAATGAAATATTTTGTCCAACATTTTGTGCCAAAATATATCCAATGTGCGTCGTAAAAGAAGAGGAAAGTGTATATTTTGGATGACACTTATGTTAACTACTACTCACAAATGGCATGACTGATTTAACGTGTGGCATAAGTCGGTGCTCACACTATCAACCACAAGTTCACCTCCCACGGGTTTGATACTGTTTAGCAGGTCGCCCTGTTGATCTACTTAATGTTTAACGACTCCCTTACTCTCAACAGAGGTGTTCCTGCAGCCGTCTCCACACCCGGCCATCACGTTTAGGACTATCGGCGGCGTCCTCGACTTCTACATCTTCCTCGGCCCCTCACCTGGGGAGGCA
The DNA here is from genome assembly GCF_023055435.1 of Haliotis rufescens. NCBI lineage: Eukaryota > Metazoa > Mollusca > Gastropoda > Lepetellida > Haliotidae > Haliotis > Haliotis rufescens. The sequence continues at coordinate 12,393,499 of NW_025964383.1, forward strand.
GTACAACAGTACACGGAGGTAACTGAACCCAAATTGTCGCTTACTCCTGTCAATGGGGTAGTCTAGTGGTTAAAGCGCTCGTTAGTAAGTCAGAAAAGAATGACCACTTTGATACAATTTGTGATTCCAATTTCTAATATTACATTTGAAGTCACTGAAGTGCTATATTGTATGTATAAACAGTGAAAATGAATATCGTTTATTCACATTTAGTGTTATCTTGTATATAACTTTGTGTATTATGTTACAATATGATGCTTATGTCATGTGTATAGGCTGTGGGTAGACCTGTCATGCCCCCCTACTGGACGCTGGGCTTCCACCTCTGCCGCTGGGGCTACACTAACATCACCGACCTGAGGGTGGTCATCGACAGGAACAGGGAAGCCGGGATACCATATGTGAGTAATAATAGCAATAATGATGAAGACAATGATGATGATATTTATAATTATGACAATATTGCTGAAATTGTTTTTGATGATGACAGTAATGATATACGTGATAATAATTGATGTGATGACGATGCTAATAACGACGTTGTTGGTGATAGTTACCGTCATGCAGCGTAAAACAAACATTTGGCTGATAGTGATGATGATGATGATGATGATAGCGATGACGATATTGCGACGTCAACAGATGTTGATGCTATTACTGTATGTAAAGCGACTGTTGACAGTAGGGACAATTTCATGGTATAGGGAGGCGATCTGCCTAATCGATATGTCCAAATGTCAAATTGATCGGTCGGTCCCCGCAGGACGCCCAGTGGGCCGACCTGGAATACATGTACAACAAGTTCGTCTTCAGCTACGACCGCGACACCTTCGACGGACTCCCGCACCTCGTGAGGGACCTTCACGACCACAACCAGAAGTTTGTTGTCATCGTGGTGAGTAGACGTGTGGTCTTGGTGGTTTGACGTGTCATCGCAATGAGTAGACGTGTCGACGTTGTGAGTACACGTGTTGTCGTGTTGTGTAAACCTGTCATCCTGGTACGTACACGCGTCGTTGTTGTGAATAGACGTGTCATCGTGGTGACTTTGTTTACCGTTACAAGACTTGTCTTCGTTGTGAGTGCACGTGACATGGTGGTGATTAAAATTGTGTATTCGGCAGGGAAAAGTCGATACCACATTTATTATTAACAGTGTAACTTATGTTTATTTTAATGTACTATAATTTTACTGACTTTTCTCACACTACTCACGAGGCGGATTCAGTTGTCACGGAAGTATCCATGTATTATGATGCCATACCATTCTAGCGTGACGTCATGTCCGCGTCACAATTGTAGGAGTTAAGGAAGGAGGAGATTAGCACAGCTTTAGTATTTAGCAATATCGATATCTCCTAACTACACGTCTAGATATATAGTCCCATGTTACTTTGTTAAAAAACACATATCACAATGTACTCGCATTTCTTATGCAGGACCCTGGACTGGGCAACGACCCCAACATCAGCAGAGACATACAAAACAATAGTCCCGGTTACGACGTCTTCAACGATGGCGTCAGGGAGGGGGTGCTGGTGATGACTCCGAACAACTCAGGTCCTCTCATAGCCGAAGTATGTATGTGGGATGTTTACTTGTAATGGCTGAAACAACAGATGACCCTTCACAAAATGAGCACATAGCTGGAGACAGCCTATTCTTTTGTAACCCATGAACTGGTATAGGTTAGCTTCAGATTGTCATGAGAGGTGATTAAAATGGATCAGGTTGTCGTGTAAAGTGATAATTGTTTATTTGTCTTAAGATGGCATATACATATAAAAACATACAAGACATAAACATTATGCCAACCTCCAGCCTTCTTGGGCTTATAAAACATGATTTTTAAAATACAAATCGTAAGACATGAAAAAAATGATAACAAAATGAAAAAATAAATAAAATGATTATGATAATAATAATATACACAACACAATACATACTAAAAAGACAGACACACACACACGCACACACACGCACACCAACACACCAACACAACATCGTGAGATGAGGTGGGTGACTGCTGTGTGTTACCAACTCAGTTGTTTGCCGTTGTTCCAGGTATGGCCAGGCACCACCGGGTACCCTGACTTCACCAACCCAAAGACAGAGGCCTGGTGGGAGAAGTGGGCACAGTATTTCTATAACAACGAGAGTATCGAGTTTGATTCCATGTGGATCGTGAGTAGTGCAATGCAACCAAGTTATCTCCCCATAATGGGCTTGTGGGCTCCACTTGATCTTCGAATGTCCCTCCCTGTTGTTTGGTTTAAAAGATAGGTCTTGTAGTGAAATACACTACATGTTTTCCAATTTACATGTATAATCAGATCCTTTTCAGAACTTCATATCAGACAATTATACAGCCACTCACGCATCTCAGTAGCTTGCAAGCATCTTCTTTCTTGTCGTTCTCTGGCTGTAAATAAAAGGCACTGTAAGATTCCGACTATGCCCCACTAACGATGATAACAAGAGTTCTCGAAAACATGAGCGATTCCTGCCCCCACCGGTGACACAAACACGCGCACAGCCAAATGTTCATCTGAACAGACGGGGAAACATGGTAAAGGGGGAAAATGGGGAATTCATTTGGACATGGGTTTGGTCACTGATGCCTCAGATGTGGAAATGTCCTCCACATGTCTACCATAATACCTGACTAAGGCAGGGAATGCTGTAACCCTGATCAAACAACGCTTGAATCGTATGACGCTCTTTGAAATATACGTAAAAAGGATGTTCAATTGTACTTTAAAATATACAATGTACCTTAAATGTAGGAAGCAAATCTCAAGTATTCGTCTAAATAAAATGCAGTTTCTTTAACACTACTGTGTATGAATGTCGACTAATTTCAACACCACATAGACTTCACATAGACCCAGAGTTCTGGCATTCACATAGACTCGGTACTTGGGCCAGAGACTTCACATAGAACACCCAGAGTTCTGGCATCCACATGGACTCGGTACTTGTGCCAGAGACCTCACATAGATCACCCAGAGTTCTGGCATCCACATGGACTCGGTACTTGGGCCAGAGACCTCACATAGATCACCCAGAGTTCTGGCATCCACATGGACTCGGTACTTGGGCCAGAGACTTCACATAGAACACCCAGAGTTCTGGCATCCAAATAGACTCGGTACTTGGGCCAGAGACTTCACATAGACCACCCAGAGTTCTGGCATCCACACAGTCTCGGTACTTGGGCCAGAGACTTCACATAGACCACCCAGAGTTCTGGCATCCACATTGACTCGGTACTTGGGCCAGAGACCTCACATAGATCACCCAGAGTTATGGCATCATCCATGGCCTCGGTACTTGGGCCAGAGACTTCACATAGACCACCCAGAGTTCTGGCATCCACATGGACTCGGTACTTGGGCCAGAGACTTCACATAGACCACCCAGAGTTCTGGCATCCACATAGACTCGGTACTTGGGCCAGAGACTTCACATAGACCACCCAGAGTTCTGGCATCCACATAGTGAGTGAGTGAGTGAGTTAAAATTTAACGTCGCATCAGCATTATTTCAGCCATATAGCGACGAGACCAAGTTAATATATATACAATTTGGTTATTAATGCAATGTCATATTTAAAAACAATTGATGAAACATATTGGAGCATACTATATTTAAAAACAATTGATGAAACATATTTGAGCATAACAATATCATTTTGACAGTTTAAAACACGGGCTATACGCCACCAGTAACCAAAGCTAGGCCACCTCACTGGGGCTCATGGGGACTTACAGTGCTTCTGCTTCCTGCATGATACCCCAGCAGGATTTACGTCATCACTTTAGCCACTGGTGGTTGTGCACAGTACTAGCCAATATTAAAAAATACTCATCAATGAGTTGGCATAAAACACTGGTTGATGATAGTTACATCAATTACTATAGGATTACGTGTCACACAGGGGGACAATATTTTTACGCTACGTTAACCTCCTGGACAGAGCCTTTAATAATGTCAGTTGCTGATAGCATCACACCAAATTTAAAAACAAGCATTTAATTATTCACATACATATTTAAAATTAATTATACAGACCAATTTCTTTCAAGGGAAAAGAGATCTTTCAGATTTATGCTTTGATAATGTGAATCCCTTGCGATTGCAAAGTCGCATCCACATAGACTCGGTACTTGGGCCAGATACTTCACATAGATCACCCAGACTTCTGGCATCCACATAGACTCGGTACTTGAGCTAGAAATTCATATAGACCACCCAGAGTTCTGGCATCCACATAGACCAGTATTGTTTCTATTAGCTTGAGTGGTGTGATGTATTTGTGCCAGGTCACGTATTTTGTGATGTAGCAACTGTACTACGGCATTTATCCTGGAACAGTGAGTGAGAAATTATAGCTGAATTGCTTACCAGGGTCACATGACGTTTCAATGTTACGAAGCAAAGTGCCCATTTATACATTCTTCAGGACATGAACGAACCGTCAAGTTTTATCCCCGGATCTGTAGACGACTGTGAGAAAAACAAGTGGAACAATCCGCCATATACCCCAAGTAAGTGGAACATCCAGCCATATACCCCAAGTAAGTGAAACACCCCGTCATATACCCCAAGTAAGTGGAACACCCCGTCATATACCCCAAGTAAGTGGAACATCCCGACATATACCCCAAGTAAGTGGAACACTCCGTCATATACCCCTAGTAAGTGGAACACTCCGTCATATACCCCTAGTCAGTGGAACATCCCGACATATACCTCATGTAAGTGGAACACTCCGTCATATACCCCTAGTAAGTGGGACAACCCGTCATATACCCCAAGTAAGGGAAACAGCCCGCCATATACCCAAAGTAAGTGGAAAAACGTGCCATACACCCAATGTAAATGGAACAACCCACCACACGCCCCAAGTAAGTTCAACAACCCGCAAAACGCCCCAAGCAAGTGGAACAACCCGTAATATAGATTACCCGCCTTAAAGCATAGGATAATAATGTGATTATTGCAGACATCTTGGGCCGCGGAAAGGACGGGCGTATGTATGACAAGACTCTCTGCATGGATTCAAGACACCACCTCGACAGCCACTACAACGTCCACAGTCTGTATGCCCACACACAGGCCATACAGACATACAAGTGAGTTAACAGGCCATACAGACATACACTTGGGTAAACAGGCCATACAGACATACGAGTAAACAGGCAATAAAAAGACATGCACCTGGGTAAACAGGCCATACAAACATACTTGTAAACAGGCCATAAAGACATACAAGTAAACAGGCCATAAAGACATACAAGTAAACAGGCCATACAGACATACAAGTGAGTAAACAGGTCATACAGACATACAAGTGATTAAATAGGCCATACAGACATACAAGTGAGTAAACAGGACATACAGACATACAAGTGAGTAAACAAGCCATACAGACATACAAGTGAGTAAACAAGCCTTACAGACACTCAAGTGAGTAAACAGGCCATACAGACATACAAGTGAGTAAACAAGCCATACAGACACACAAGTGAGTAAACAGGCCATACAGACAGACATGTGGTTAAGCAGGCCATACAACATACAAATGAGTAAACAGGCCATACAGGATATATATACATACAAGTTAGTACACAGGACACGCATACATACAAGTAAATACACATGACATACAGACATACACGTGCGTACACAGGACATACGCACGTACAAATGAGTTGTCTCCCTGTTGATGAATGTCGTTTCCATGCAGTGCTTTGGCGAGTATGTTCCCCGGCAAGCGGCCGTGGACGATGACCAGATCATCGTTTGCGGGCACGGGGAAGTACGCCACCAAGTGGATGGGGGACAACCAGTCCCGCTGGGAACAGATGAAGTGGTCTATTATCGGTATGTCACGGGTTAAACGCTATCGCTTATAACTATAACTATAACTATAGAGCGGTCGAATGTGACGGGTTGAAACACTGGATAACCGTACTCTAGTGGCTAGTCGTACTACACAGCGTTACACTCTTCTGGCTAGTCAAACGTCAGGTAGTAAATCATCGATGGTTATTTATACGTGACGGGTTGACATTGGAGAGGCTGGTCATGCGTCATGGCTTGAAACATCCCTGGCTAGATGGATGTGACGGAATGACGCTCGTCCTATGATGAGATGGCACACTCCTTATTTTCTCCCTATCACTCCCTCCCTACTAATATAATAAATTGTCCATCTGAGGTGTCTGGATCACTGGAAGTATTTGAATATCTTTGTATTATCTCCAGGTATCCTAGAGTTCGGGCTTTTCGGCTTTTCGTTGGTAAGAACTCTTGATTTACACACTATTAACTGTTTCCATTACAAATGCACCTGTTTACTCGAGGATCGTGAACACGAACTCAACCTTCGTATAAGCGACCAGCACCAGATAATGTCCAATGAGTCTCCCAATGCTGAGACCCCTGAAGGCCTCAGATCGTATCCCAATTGCGTGGATCGATGCCCATGATATTGATCACTTGATTGTCTGGTCCACACTCAATTATTTACAGACCGCCGTCATATAGCTGGAATATTGCTGAGTGCGGCGTTAAACAACAAACCAACCAACCCAATGCTGAATGGTGTCAACACCTGTGTTTCTACATGTACACGCCCTGAGGAACGTCAGTATGGCAGTCTAGTCAGAGCCAGGTTTCAAAATTCCATCCAGTTATTATGCAGGCAGCAAGTCAATTTTTTATCGTAACACCGGCAAACCGGCATTGACGTGTTCTCCATGTGAGTTATCTCCCCTTTTGTTGCAGAACGGCGCGGACATCTGCGGGTTCTGGTACGAGGCGGAGTATGAGATGTGTGTCAGGTGGCATCAGCTCGGCGCCTTCTACCCCTTCGCCCGCAACCACAACGCCCTCGGGGACGCCCCTCACATTTTTAAGGTGGGTGCTGGCCATAGGATTTTGGTGGTTTTCTTTTTTTTCATTTCGATCGGTACACACAATATTGTAACCTTGGTTGGCCACAATTGTTATATATACTTATTTTCTTTCAAAATATGGGTTTAATTTCAAATATACTACACAAAGAACCATGATGATGAAAGAAAAACAGCGTTTGATGTGCTTAAAGCCCCATCTGCGGTAGGAACTACCTCACTCTAGTGGGCGGAGCTTATAAGAGTGACACAGGTTTTAATTCCCTGCGGATTCCTTTTGTGGCATGCCAAGTATTATTTGCATTACATACTTCCAAACGATGTTCTGATAAATATTTGTTCACACTAGCATTTCTGTCATGTGCGTGAACATTGATTTCAACATTGTTTTCATCAAGATGGTCATACAATTTTCGAATACCATGCATTTCATGTCGCTGGCTACACGGATCATCCTCTCTTGTCACTACTTCGGCATGGACACATTTCTTGGTCTCGCAACTCAAAGCGACAATGTCGCTCTCGGCTGCATTTTTTCTCCACCCATGACGAGCATCTGTCATAATGTCAATGCCTCGATAATCTTCTTTCTGATCAATAGATTTCAACAATGTGATACACACAGCCTCGTTCGCCGCGTCATCACACGATTCCATAGCCATATCACTAACAATGTCACAATGTCGATCATAAAGCGAATTGACGAATGCCTAAGAACAAACTCCCAAGTTAGCATGTGTACAAAATCTTTCATATTGTACAAAACGAAGTCCAGACATCAACACGCCATGAACAATGCGAGTATTCGCTTGAAACTTTCCCCCTTCAATATGTTTAGACGTGTCCCTTTTTACACAATGCTGACCACAACCGAAGGAAACTTTTCCGACATGTCCAAATCTGCTTATTTCATTAAGTTTTAAGGCGTGCGTACAGTTCTCTTGAGTTGCATGATAATGAACCCGATCAGTTAAATTCTGTAGCGCTGACTGAGTAACAACGAAGAGTTCCTCGGACGTGTCTGCACGCGAAGATATTTGATAAGAAGGTGTTATCAACAATTCACGTTCAGAAGGTTCGGTCTGTTCAAAAGCACCCCGTCAATGATGATTCAATTAAAAGTCAAACACTTCACACAAAACCGAAGAATTAGAAACTTCAGAAATTTTCTCAGCCATGGTTAATTTAACAGCATCTAACTTGTTATAGACTGACAATTTCTCTTTGTCATCACTCACATAAAAACGAATAGTTCGAGAAACGTTAGTAGCCGACGATAGTTTTCTTTTTTCATTTCGTTGTTTCACCGTCTCCGAAGAATCGGATGGCCGTTTTCTTCGAGGATTTTCATCCCGAAATCTTGGTACATCATCCATGGTAATTATTTAGTAGAAACAACAGAAACAATCTAGATCTAGTGCAAAATACGAACACTTAAATAGGTTTATTTTGAATTCAAGTGATTGCAAACAAACTCTAAATTCCGATTTTCAATGTTTCTGTGAAAGTACGATCAGTACGACTTGGTATGTCACAATAGCCTCTCACAGCGAAATGACAGTCTGAACTACACAGTAAGCTCAGCACGCGGGAGCATATGCAAAAACTTTATCCGCGAAGCAAGGTGTGCTTCTCATGATGTCAATCACTGGATTGTCTGGTACATCCTCGATTATTTCCACAACGGCGTCATAATTATGACTGGAATATTGCTGAGTGTGGAGATAAGCAAGAAACATAAACAAATCTGTCTTCAAATATAGCATTCACTTACAGAAATACATACCAACACAACCTGTAACAATAATAATTAATAAAAAATTTCCGCGAAGCAAGGCGCGTTTTGGGGCGTTCTGATCGCAAACACAGAACTGAAAAACAGACCATATACTCGGTATATGGTCACTGTGAAAAATAAGTATATGTCTGGAATAAAACCAACACACAACCTATTCGGACTGATTAAATCCATTTTTTTTCCACTGATAATGCATCAAATGTTGAAATACAAAAACAATCTCGCATCAATGTTATGTAAACAAAGTTGCGAATGAAGGTGACCTTCGACACACTCCAACCTGATCAGGGTTATGACCCCGGGATGCAATAATAAATAAAAATGCATTTTATAGTAAAGATTTGTTTTCGTTGATATTATTATTAAAAAATGATGTACGTGCTATTTCTAGATTGCCATTATTTATATATATAATTAAAAAATGGGATAAGGCACGACTTTTTTTAAACCAATGTGGGTTTCTTCTAATTACTGTCTAAAACTTTTTGCATGCCCCCTTACCGACCACGCGATCTCCTAGCAACCACGCCCCGAGCGCGCATCCAAACTGGATTACTGCTTACGACAACTGTTAAATAGTTTGCAAGTTACCTTGTCTTGAATATGAGCATCAAACATTTTCGTGTGACGCTTAATTTGACAGAAGAGTTGTATGAGATGATTAGGGGAGCCTTTGGTCATTTCGATTATGACATTGATGACTTTCTCGTGGAGAAAGTTCCAATTGATGATGACATAATTCCGGCTGCCAACTCGAATCAACAAGATGGCGCCTCTCTTCCCGCCCTTGCAAGTTTAAGAGAAACATTGTCAAATTCATTGCCGATTCTTGGTATTGGTTGTTCAGTGTCACAGCCAGATTTAATTGTGAAGCCAGTTGAAGGAGAAGATGCCTGCTCTCACTGTTTTTGTCAACCATGCGTGACACAGCACAGGCATTCGTGGTTAGGGAATGGCGCCCCACCAAGTTGCAGAAATTCGTCGATTCGGAAACAGCGCTACAAATACTTCTGGACAGAGCTGAACAGATGAAATGCTTGGAGAGATCCCAGATACTTGGACATGAAGAGACGGATGTTAAACGTAGGCGCGGATGCGGGATTGGTGTGGACAAAACGTGAAGTGATGCCAGATTGTGTCTTGAAACTTGTGCGCGATTTATATCCAAATCCACCGAAAAAAACAATACATGGGACACATGTGGATCTAAATATAAAACTCGTTTTGATGTGTGAAAAAAATTGTGAAAGAAAAGGAATCAGTGATTAAAATTTTCTTGGAATATGTGCATTGGATTTTTCGTTATCGTAAGTACAAGTACATTATCTGAATGGTCTATTGTAGGTCAGAGCATCTAGTCTTGTTTCGTTGCCTTTTAATACATTTGGTATCAGTTGGTTTTGTGCATTGTTATGTTGATAGACGTGACATGTTGAGGTGGTGTTGTCAAAGTAAGAAATATTGGCGCAACTTCAGGTTTTTTAAATTTGGCATATTACAAAACAATAGTTGTAAAACCTGATTAATTAACGTTTTAAAAATGTGATCTGGTTATTTTGTGATATGATAGGCCTGACTCTGGAATGCAAGTAACCAAACAAATGCCCAAATATTTACGTTATTATCCGAAAAAATTGTATAATCTTGTCGCTTATTAATGTTACGGTTACATTAACCGGCAATAATGTTGTGCTGCCGTTCATCCGTAAATATAAACTCCAAATTACAATTTGACAACAAATTCATCGAATTTGTCACGTGTACACATGACCATGTGCTTTGCTATTTATAGCGCAAACGTAAATAAGCTCCGCCCACTGTGATTGATGCAGACGCCAAACACGATCGATTCGATTTTTTTATGATAAAACTACATAAAATTTATTGACTTACATCTAGATATGGAGCCATTTGTTGTATCCATGGTTTGTCATTCAAGTTGATAGGAAGTTTGACGGCCAATGGTGATCTTGTTCCCGTATGGTTTTAAAAAAGCTTCTTCCAACACTCGGTTGTGTTTATACATTGTCAGCCATTGTTCGAAACTGAAACACCGCCACCTTGCGGGCTATTTAAAGTCAGGGTGGGGCTTTAACACAAATTCGTTTTTTTCCCATGTCACCGTTGTGGTATGAATTCATAAGTCACGAATAACGACGAGGTTAGGGACCAACAATCTCATATACGAAGTTTTGTTCAACAACAAATTACGCCTGTCTCTCCCCCAGCCCCAAGACCCCGCTGCCTGGGACGCCCGATTCATCCGACTGGCAAAGGAGGCACTCGTCACCCGCTACAGGCTGCTTCCTTACTTCTACACGCTCATGCACAATGCGCATGCGCGGGGAGACACCGTCATGAGGCCGCTACTGTTCGAGTAAGTGCTGACACAAATAGTCACAGCATATAGTCTTGGGACCTGTGGGTAGTGATCGTGGCCCTACTGCTACCGTAACGCCTATACTTAAACAGTCGCAGCGCTACGATAACTTTCTAAAACGGGCACCTGCAGATGAATATTATAAATAAGAACCTACGCTTTTAAGACAAAAGCAATATGTTTAGGAGCAGACTTATACTTATCCGAGCCTTAAAATGTATGAAAGAGAAGTTGAACACAACTTACTCAAAAGTATTAACTGAATATGTGTGTTAGTCTGGCTGAGTGTTGTGTGTTATACAGGTTTCCTGACGACCCAGTCTGTCTCAGTGCTGTGTGTTATACAGGTTTCCTGGCGACCCAGTCTGTCTGAGTGTTGTGTGTTATACAGGTTTCCTGACGACCAAGTCTGTCTCAGTGCTGTGTGTTATACAGGTTTCCCGACGACCCAGTCTGTCTGATGAGTGTCGTGTGTTATACAGGTTTCTTGGCGACCCAGTCTGTCTGAGTGTTGTGTGTTATACAGGTTTCCTGGCAACGCAGTCTGTCTGCGTGTTGTGTATTATACAGGTTTCCTGACAACCGAGTGTGTGTGAGTGTTGTGTGTTATACAGGTTTCCTGACGACCCAGTCTGTCTGAGTGTCTTGTGTTATACAGGTTTCCTGACGACCAAGTCTGTCTCAGTGCTGTGTGTTATACAGGTTTCCTGGCGACCCAGTCTGTCTGAGTGTTGTGTGTTATACAGGTTTCCTGACAACCCAGTCTGTCTGCGTGTTGTGTATTATACAGGTTTCCTGACGACCCAGTCTGTCTGAGTGTTGTGTGTTATACAGGTTTCCTGGCGACCCAGTCTGTCTGAGTGTTGTGTGTTATACAGGTTTCCTGACGACCCAGTCTGTCTGAGTGTTGTGTGTTATACAGGTTTCCTGACGACCCAGTCTGTCTGAGTGTTGTGTGTTATACAGGCTTCCCGACGACCAGTCTTTCTGGCTTTTGTGTATTATACAGGTTTCCTCACAACCCAGTCTGTCTGAGTGTTGTGTGTTATACAGGCTTCCCGACGACCAGTCTTTCTGGCTTTTGTGTATTATACAGGTTTCCTCACAACCCAGTCTGTCTGAGTGTTGTGTGTTATACAGGCTTCCCGACGACCCAGTCTGTCTGAGTGTTGTGTGTTGTTCAGATTTCTAACGACCCAGTCTGCCTGAGTGTTGTGTGTTATACAGGCTTCCCGACGACCAGTCTTTCTGGCTGTTGTGTATTATACAGGTTTCCTGACGACACAGTCTGTCTGAGTGTTGTGTGTTATACTGGTTACCTGACGACCCAGTCTGTCTGAGTGTTGTGTGTTATACAGGTTTCCTGACGACCCAGTCGTTTTGAGTGTCGTGTGTTATACAGGTTTCGTGACGACCCAGTCTGTCTGAGTGTTGTGTGTTATACTGATTTCCTGACGACCCAGTCTGTTTGAGTGTTGGTGTGTTATACAGGTTTCCCTGACGACCCAGTCTGTCTGAGTGTTGTGTGTTATACAGGTTGCCTGACGACCCAGTCTGTCTGAGTGTTGTGTGTTATACAGGTTTCCTGACGACACAGTCGTTTTGAGTGTCGTGTGTTATACAGGTTTCGTGACGACCCAGTCTGTCTGAGTGTTGTGTGTTATACTGATTTCCTGACGACCCAGTCTGTTTGAGTGTTGTGTGTAACACAGGTTTCCTGACGACCCAGTCTGTCTGAGTGTTGTGTGTTATACAGGTTTCCTGACGACCAAGTCTGTCCGAGTGTTGTGTGTTATACAGGTTTCCTGACGACCCAGTCTGTCTGAGTGTTGTGTGTAATACAGGTTTCCTGACGACCCAGTCTGTCTGATTGTTGTGTGTTATACAGGTTTCCTGACGACCCATGAGTGTTGTGTGTTATACAGGTTCCTGACGACCCAGTCTGTCTGAGTGTTGTGTGTTATACAGGTTTCCTGACGACCCAGTCTGTCTGAGTGTTGATGAACAATTCCTGTTGGGCTCTGCACTACTGGTGTCTCCGGTCCTGTACGAGGTAAGCTCACATAGCTTACAACATGTAAACACAACACCAACAACACCAACTGGGATCCCATGAAACTAGAGAAGCATGTGATAATGTAAACACAAACAACATTGAAAGATGTAAATACTGATAGAACTGAGTGATTTATAGAAATATAGCTGGAGAAAGTTTAAATATACATGGATCGTTTCAAGAAGCAAGAGTAAGTAGGCTTGACGACGGTTGGAAAAGTTTTTCGGTTATATCATCACGTGCCGCTTGAATGAGTGAGTGAGTTAGTTGGGTTTTAACGCCGCTTTGAACAGTATTCCAGTTACATGTGGGAGGAAAGCCCAAAGTGATACAGGTCACAGAGGTTTACCAGTTTGGCGAAACCCATGTGTACGGGTATGGTGCTGACAAAACCAGAAACATTATCTGGACAAACCGAGATTCCACATATTCCCGAGGCAAGGGTGTAACGTGTAAAAGTCCTGTTTCCTTCCCTTGCCGGACTAGGCTGGAATTCCGTTGCTCGATCGTAACGTCACAAGGGCTTTTACGAGTTGTGTCCCTTCTACACTTGTCCCTCCTATTAAGCAGTCAGATTCCACCTCTCATATCACTTGTATTTGCTTAAAGCAAAATGGCAGCGTCCAATCAAAACAATCTGATCTGATCTATATTGGGATGAAACCTCGCAAAGTGCATCGAATCACTTGAGCACCTTGATTAAAACCATGAAAAGATTTGAAATTACAGGCCGACGCCAATATAAGGAAGATTGTTCTGCAAATCCTGATATCGACCAACCTCTGCACGACAGTCGCCATATTGTTTATGAAACGGATGTCGATTTTTTTTACGTGATTTTGATTGTAATGTGCATAGACTCGTTAATCCAGCCAAAATATAAATCCATAATTCCAGCCTAGTTCGGCAAGGGTGGAAACTGGACTTACATAGATGCAGGTTGGAGACATTCCTTCTCTTATGTTGACGGCAAGTGTGCCCACGGGCGATCATAATAAGGGAGTATCGGGGATTCGAACCCATGATCGGCAGATCACATAACTGTGAATGGACGTAATTTTGCGAATTGCAGCGGCCTCGACGACTGAGCCAGAAGTGACCTACAGCAAACATGATACAGGGCGATATGTTGATGTCATGTGGTCATCTTCGAAAAACATAAAGGATGGCATTTCCAAAAACGATTATATTTATATATGTTCCCTTTTTACTTCCATCAGTATATTTGTGTAATTATGTGTGTATTCAAGTTGATATTCCATTTGGTTGTAAAAGGCAAAATAGTGACAAAACTTATGTATGAATGGATCACTGTAAACGAAATGGTGTGTTTTTAACGTTACCAGCTCCGTATTGTACTGACGGTATTTGAAGACGCGTGTCATTTATAGGTGTACTCAAGCACATCATAAACGTTACTGACTTGTTATCATATCTCCAGGGCAAGACATCCGTGAAAGCATATTTCCCAGAAGCCACCTGGTATGACTACTTCAAGGTAAGTCACGAATACATCATTGTTTTAACTTTCGTTAACTTTAGTTTCCTCACAACAACCTGTATAACGTGTAGTACCGTGTGCTCCAGTTAGAAGTCACACGACGCCATGGCTAACCTTCGTAAGTATTCGCCACCACTACGTCCCTTTCCGTACATTTCCGTCAGCTTTAAGGCATGGAATATGTCATGATTGTCACAAAGCGAAGTGTGGCCGAACATCGCGCATGAAAGTGCTGTAAGCACGACCTTGTGGGGTATTGTTTCTCCACGTTTATTCAGGGTGTGTTCATTTCTTTGACAATTGTTTAAAGATTAAAATAGTGGCAAATAACTGTGATGATGCTCTTTGGAAAAAAATGTTTTTTACTGCATGTCGATGTTTTCACTTTTAATAGGGTGAAAAGGTAGCGGTGAAAAAAGATCACCTTGACCTTTACACGCCGCTCGAGAAATTCAACCTTCACGTCCGAGGTGGGCACGTGATTCCCTGGCAGGTGCCGGCAAACACAACACACGCCAGGTAGGGCGATGATCTGTGAACATTCATCGATTTAGAAAAATGGTTGGTTTGTTGTTTAACGCCGCACTCAGCAATATTACAGCTATATGACGGCAGTCTGTAAATAATCGAGTCTGGACCAAACAATCCAGTGCTTAATATCATGAGCATCGATCCACGCATTTGGGATCGATGACATGCATCAACGAAGTCATCGCGCCTGACCACCCTATCCTGTTAGTCGCCTCTTACGACAAGCATAGTCGCCTTTTACGGCAAGCATGGGTTGCTGAAGAGCTACTCTAACCTGGATCTTCACGGGTCTAGAGAAATAGCTATATGCAAATAGATAGTGATGCAAGTATCAGATGTGGATGAGTGAGTTGGGTTAAACGCCGCTTTAGGTACGGGCGGTGGACACCAAGACGCGCTTCCACATTGCCCCCAGTAGGGCATCGAACTCAGGACTGTGGCGTAGTGATGCAATGACTTTACCACAAGGCTACCCCACCGACCGTAGATAGAAAGATAGAGAATAATATAAAAAAATATGGATTTATTATCTTAAATTTCAAATAATCAAGTTAAAGGTTAAACACAAGCCAGTTTTACATGGACAAGATCTATCAATTTTAATACCTGTGTCCAACAAACATGTATACTTGTTTACCCTTCAAGCAAACGTGAATACTTGACAAAAATGTGGGGGTATTTTAGATCGCTCTGTTTTGTATTGCAGCCGACAGAACAAGATGGGCGCCATTGTTGCCCTAGACCAAGAAGGAAGGGCACATGGAGAGTTGTTCTGGGATGACGGGGAGAATATAGGTGAGGTTGTTCTCGCATACGGGAAGAGGATAGGTATGGTTGTTCTTGGATAACGGGGAGAAGATAAGTGAGGTTGTTCTCGCATAATGGAGAGAAGATATGTGAGGCTGTTCTCGCATAACGGGGAGAATATAGGTGAGGTTGTTCTCGGATATCGGGGAGAAAATAGGTGAGGTTGTTCTCGCATATCGGGACGAAGATAGGTGACGTTGTTCTCGGATAACGGGGAGAATATAGGTGAGGCTGTTCTCGGATAACGAGGAGAAGATAGGTGAGGTTGTTCTCGGATAACGGGGAGAAGATAAGTGAGGTTGTTCTCGGATAACGGGGAGAAGATAGGTGAGGTTGTTCTCGGATAACGGGGAGAATATAGGTGATGTTGTTCTCAGATATCGGGGAGAAGATATGAGAGGTTGTTCTCGGATAACGGGGAGAAGACAGGCGAGGTTGTTCTCGGATAACGAGGAGAAAATAGGTGAGGTTGTTCTCGGATAATGGGACGAAGATAGGTGAGGTTGTTCTCGGATAACGGGGAGAATGTAGGTGAGGTTGTTCTCGGATAACGGGGAGAAAATAGGTGAGATTGTTCTCGGATAACGGGACGAATATAGGTGATGTTGTTCTCGGATAAAGGGGAGAAAATAGGTGAGGTTGTTCTCGGATAATGGGACGAAGATAGGTGAGGTTGTTCTCGGATAACGGGGAGAATGTAGGTGAGGTTGTTCTCGGATATCGGGGAGAAGATAGGTGAGGTTGTTCTCGGATAACAGGACGAAGATTGGTTAGGTTCTTTTCGGATAACGGGGAGAAAATAGGTGATGTTGTTCTCGGATAACGGGGAGAAGATAGGTGAGGCTGTTCTCGGATAAAGGGGAGAAGATAGATCAAGTGATACGCTTCGGACGTGTGTACTGTCTTGCATATAAGTTAACCTTGCGAAGAAGTGAGTACAAGAGCTACTTTTCTGTCTGTTTAAGTTATATCACGACGTGTCAGTGAAGCCCAACAGGCTGCAGGTTTTAGATACTTACCACTTGGTACAAGCTGTTGGCACGCGTATGGTGCGCACATACCAAGAATTATTAGGGAGAATGTGGGAATCGAACAAACGACCATCGGATTCTGGTATACCTGAGGGACGTAACTCTGTACAGCGAATTGTACCACCTAACACCATGTGGCAACCCGTGACGCCTGTAGATAGTAGTAACACTCAGGCAATATTACCAGGAATGGTCTCCACACGTTGTCCCCCCTTGGAATTAAACCCAGACTTGTGCCGTCAAAAGCGAACTTTTTACCCCAAACGCACCTCACGCTTCAGAGGGAAAACCCTTTCTCTAAGGCCTCGCAATTCGCGTTAGGGTATGGAGCACGCTGTATGTTTAATGTCTGTCTTCATTAGATTTTAGATTTGACATGTAAGTTCACGTAAATAAAAACAAGTTATATATTTACCTTTTCAGATACATACGAGAATAAACAGTATTCACTGATCAAGTTTGGTATGACCAAGGTAGGTTGTTGATGATCAGTAACTCTCCATATGTCATATGAATTGGTTAATCAATAGATCTCAGATCGAATATATAATCCCTGTGCATACATGTAGATACAGAGTCAAAACTTGATACCTGGGCATAAGGACATGGAGATTCGCACCTCGGTGATGTGAGGCGCATTATGTTCAATCACAGTACAAACTATGCAGCCAACTTGAAAATAAATCCAGAGCGAACAGCCACCGGGAGCTCAAGGCGACATAATTAGTGAAGCGCCAGTAAAATCTCCCATCTGCGTGGGCTGCATGATCCATGATTCATATCCCATGTCTGCCAGCAACACAACCCGATCTTAAGGCAACAGGAAGTGACGTAGAAATACAGGAAACAGCACTATCAAATCGGCCACCTTTCTAAGAGATTTTTGCGGTGTAACCTATCTTATATGACGGTTATTACTTTTTAAGAAATGGACAAATACAAGAAGTTTCTCGAACTTAAAATACATAGTCTAATTTTAGACTTTGACTGCACATTCTTTTGTGGAAAATATCTGAAAATCGGCAGTCTGTTTCTATGCGCCAGATATGCCGCTATCACCTGACTATAACTAGAGAAACGAGGCATCTGTTTTAACTTTCACGGCCTCCTGAACACCCTTCCGAGCCTCCGGCCCGTGTAAAAAATACAGGACACAGACAACTGAGACAAGACTGAATCATGGACGTGTTTGTTTCTGCAGGCTGGTGAACTACACGTTGGGCCGGCAGTGTCAGGGTCGGGTTCAGCGTTGCCACCGCTGGACATGTTGGACATCTACGGCCTCCAGACCATCCCACTGACCGTCACGCTGGACGGGGAACAGGTGCCCGTCACCAACATCAGGCAGTCATACGCGGTGAGTCCCGTGGATGTCATGTTTCGTACATGCAGAGTAATATATATAACTATATTTGTTTTCAATAAATTAGGTCAAATTGGGTAAAACATAAGTGTCTGTCAAAGGAAAACATACACCCATGTTTGATGGTCGCTAAAAATGAAACAAATATGAAATAGTTATTCGATGATGATGTATTTCATACGGGAATTATAGTTGTGTTTTGGATCTTAAATTTGCAGTGTTTTCAGCCTAGTGACGTTTTGATAAAGTTTCTCATGTTTTGGTCTAATCCAATTTAAAAGTGATTACTTTCTTTTGCCCGGCAGTTTACTTCAAATAGTTTTATTTCACACACACATATAGAGTGGGTAAATATTGTTTAGCACCTCAAAAATAATATTATGGAAGATTTGATGAACGTATGTGATTCATAATGACAACAAATGATATTTTATATTGGTATGAATACAATACAGAATAGAAATCAAGACATTTAAAACAAACGGTATGGAATTATACGTATATTCGTTTGACACACGATCTTTTCTTCATCTCACACTCTCCATCCACAGATCATTCAGCTACTGAACTTGAACATGACCCTCACCGCCAACCACACCATCACGTGGTAGTAGTAGCCAATCAGACATGGGCTTCACTTCCAACACGAGTCAGCCAACCAGTTGTCGCCTCAATAACGGAATCACCACAGGCTTCGAACATATCGGATTCCATCAAAGCAACTTGTTTCAATCTATGATTCATCCCTCCCCTCTACAAAAACCACGAAATATGCAAACATGCATTATCCTAGTGACCTATTAGCGGTTGTATTACAGTCAAATATTCCAGGTGTGTGGAACATTTATGCATTTTTCGCAGAAAACTCTCTGTGGTACTTTGTGTGATACAAGAGGACATAAACCATCCCGCTTGTGTCCCACCAATCAACACTCTCCATGACGTCATATTCCTTATATGGGCATACTCTATCTCAGGATGTTTAGTATATGTTAAGTTGAAGCCCGGTGCCGAAAGGATGCTTCATGTAAAAGAAAGCAATTGTTTCTGTGAGATATTCTAATAAATTAATTTGTAACCAAGAAGAAGTGACCGAGTTATAATTTCTTGCTGTATTTCTTGTTGTATATCTTGCTGGACTTCACGGTAGGCGTGGTATAACTGTAATGTTGCTGACTACATGTCGGCGTGGTATAACTATAATGTTGCTGACTACAAGTCGGCGTGGTATAACTATAATGCTGTTGACTACATGTCGGCATGGTATAACTATAATCTTATTGACTACAAGTCGGCGTGGTATAACTATAATGTTGCTGACTACATGTCGGCGTGGTATAACTATAATGCTGTTGACTACATGTCGGCATGGTATAACTATAATCTTATTGACTACAAGTCGGCGTGGTATAACTGTAATGTTGCTGACTACATGTCGGCGAGGTATAACTATAATGTTGCTGACTACAAGTCGGCTTGGTATGACTAAAATGTTGCTGACTACATGTCGGCGAGGTATGACTAAAATGTTGTTGACTACATGTCGGCGTGGTATAACTATAATGTTGTTGACTACATGTCGTTGTGGTATAACCATTATGTTGTTGACTACATGTCGTCGTGGTATAACTATAATGTTGCTGACTACAAGTCGGCGTTGTATAACTATAATGTTGTTGACTACAAGTCGGCGTGGTATAACTATAATGTTGTTGACTACAAGTCGGCGTGGTATAACTATAATGTTGTTGACTACAAGTCGGCGTGGTATAACCATTATGTTGTTGACTACATGTCGTCGTGGTATAACCATTATGTTGTTGACTATATGTCAGCATTAATTCATGTCAGTCATATAATATAACTGGAATAATGTTAAAAGCGGCGTTAAACCCAACTCACTCACTCATTATTCCCAAACTTGTAGTTAGTTAAATAAATAATATGTGGTCGCTTAATAAACATCCTTACTGTTGACGCAAATGCTAACGAGAAAATTAGTGTTGATGTGTAGATTTGTTGGCGGGATGGTGATGGTGGGAATACATTTGTTTTAGCATCCCTCTTGACATTCTTCCCTTTCTAAAAATATGTTATACTTCAGTTAGATGACTTCTGCAGTTTGATCTGTACAATTGTAATTGTGGACCATGTGTATGAGGGCGGTCGGGTAGACTAGTGGTTAAAGCGTTCGCTCGTCACGCCAAAGACGGGGTTCGATTCCCGACATGGGTACAGTGTGTGAAGCCCATTTCTGGTGTCCCCCGCCGTGATATTGCTGGAATATTGCTAAAAGCGGCGTAAAACCATACTCACTCACTCATACCATGTGTATGAAGAGTACCTAAATCCGTAGAGATCTTTGAATGTGTATTTTTTTTTAAATTATGAATATGCTATATAGGGGATATAATCACATATGCCTGTAACCTGGTGGCGTAGAGCCCCATAATGTGTAAATAGTTGTGTCCCTTAGCAGCGCCAGGATCCGCTGGCCATTTGTTCAGGTCCCAGATTCCCCCTTAATATGACCCATAACCAATTCTCCTGGGTAATACGAATAACACGTGTGACATTCGTGATGTTGGTCATTTCTTCCTCATTAAGCTGACACACCCTGATGTAGCTGAAAAAGGCTTCACGTTGTGTTATCTCACTCCAATTAATACTACCAAACAGTCACTTTTCACTCAATTGAAAAACGTGTTATTGCTTTGTTTGTTTGTTTGTTTGTTGTTTAAAACCACACTCACCAATGTACCAGCTAGACCAAACAGTCCAGTGATTGACATCATGAGCAAGTGGGATACGATGACAAGTCAATGATCCCGACCACTCGTTAGTCGCCTCTTACGACAAACATAGTCGACTCTTACGACAAACATGGTCGCCTCGTACGACAAACATAGTCGCCTCTTACGACAAACATAGACAAACATAGTCGCCTCTTACGACAAACATAGTCACCTCTTGCGACAAACATAGTCGCCTCTTACGACAAACATAGTCGCCTCTTACGACAAACATAGTCGCCTCATACGACAAACATAGTCGCCTCTAACGACAAACAAAGTCGCCTCTTACGACAAACATAGTCGCCTTTTTAATAATTATACCATCTCGATTTGAATCAAATACATTGTGTATTCATGTTATTTAAAGTGTGTACTTAAAAAATGTTGTTAGCGAGTATATTGGATCTCAAGGACAACAGTAGCAAATACACATGCAGATTTGAAACCGGCAGAGGGACAAGGTGCGGCTGGCCCAGTTCCTGACCTGGGTGACTCTATACCGTAAAACCGTAAAGCCTGTCTTGAATTGGCGGCTACCTAATATATACGTTGCGTCCAGGGATCTTTGGATCTCTGTATTCTTTTTGTGTTGATGGAAGTACCATAAAAAAATGTCCACTGTGTAAATGCATATACCTCCAATTCTGATTAGCAACCTCATAGACTGCTTATCTAATCACCAATGCATATAAAAACTGTAGACACAGTGTGCAAATTAATGACATTGTTCAATGCAATAATGCAACACAAGCGAAGAAAGTAGTGCGCTAGTGGGCGTGGGCTATTTATTTTACGAATTATGGAAACAGGAATTGCTTGATTAGCAAAAACTTACTTGCAGGCAATTGGAGTGATACACGATGCTGTTCAATACCGGGCCAGTTGAGTCATACAGTTTAGTGTTTAGTAACAGGCTGTTGGAATGATGCACGATTTTATTCAATACCGGGCCAGCAGAGTCATACACTTTAGTGTTTAGTAACAGGCTGTTGGAATCATGCACGATCTTATTCAATACCGGGCCAGTGGAGTCATACACGTTCGTGTTTAGTAACAGGCTGTTGAAATGATACACGATCTTATTTAATACCGGGCCAGTGGAGTCATACACTTTAGTTTTTAGTAACAGGCTGTTGGAATGATGCACGATGCTGTTCAATACCGGGCCAGTGGAGTCATACACTTTAGTGTTTAGTAACAGGCTGTTGGAATGATGCACGATCTTATTCAATACCGGGCCTGTAGAGTCATACACGTTAGAGTTTAGTAACAGGCTGTTGGAATGATGCACGATGCTGTTCAATACCGGGCCAGTAGAGTCATACACTTTAGTGTTTAGTAACAGGCTGTTGGAATGATGCACGATCTTATTCAATACCGGGCCAGTAGAGTCATACACGTTAGTGTTTAGTAACAGGCTGTTGCAATGATACACGATGCTGTTCAATACCGGGCAGTAGAGTTATATGCTTTTTTGTTTAGTAAAAGGCGGTTGGGATGATACATAATAATGGACCTCCCAACCCCCCCCTTCCAACCCCCCTCCACCTCCACCACCCCCACCCTAAACACCCATCTCTCCCACCTCCCACCCCACCCCTGGCAGTAACATTGGGAACTGAGACTACTCGACTACTTGACTACTCTACCCACGGGGAGACAATCATTGGGCGGTGAGTCTATTCATCCCTACAGAGACAGGTTTTAGGTGCTGGGGCCACCCAAATGGGGATCAGGTCAGGACAGGGACCAGGTCAGTGTGTATGTAAGCCTTGTCTAAGTAGCCTGTCTCGACCGGCAGCAGGCGATCCATCATCAACACTATAAGGTCAACAACCCTCATGGTCGGCCCTACACATTATCTCTCCTGTTTTAGGTTAAGGTCGTATGTGAGTTGTACATTTTACACTAGCTCAAAAGAGGCCTTAATTGTCTTCCAAAAGGAGCGGTGGGGTAGCCGAGTGGTTAGATCGTTCGCTCGTCACGCCGAAAGCCCGGGTTCGATTCAAAGCTGGTGTCCCCCACCTTGGTATTGCTATTGGAAATGTTGATTGAGGTGTCGGTGGTGTTTGATGAAGGGGATAGGGATTAAGAGTAAACATATGGCTCATGCGTCAGGGTAATGATGTGGATGTTTGAGGAAAGACTGAGTTATGACGAGATAGAGGAACGAAATTGGTGTGTCAGGAGCGAAGAGGAGTGTGTGCGAGAGACATGGAGAACGGGGCAAGGGCGAGGATATACGGTCTGAGGTGAGATGAGGTCAAATTGGGTTTAACGTCGCGTCCAAAATTATAACACTTCTATAGCGATGTGCATGCACGTCTGTGTGTGTGTGTGGTTGCTTATACTGGTCCGGACTGATGCCGATTAATAGTGCTAGCAAACTGAGATACCATGCCGCAGTTTAACATGAATACCCCACTCAAACGCAGTATACTGACTCCTAACCGACCAGTCCCTGTTTTAGCTCCTTAATACCCAGCGCCAGGAAGGGTAACAACAAGTACCATCTTTTAACGTCTTTTGGTATGACGAGGCCTGGATCGAACCCCGGACCTTACGCTCTCTACCACTAGACCACGGAGGCGGTCCAATCTGGTCTGACGTATGTACAGGAGCGTGTGGCTGACATGCAATTGGATTGTTGCCAGGCTAGAACTATTATCACCGTCACGTCGTGTTTCCTGATCAGCTACCGAGGTGTGTGGCCTGAGGCTCCTGGATGCAGCGGGATGCGGAGGAGACACATGAGGCCTGTGTGTCCAGACAGGCAACCCGGCTAGCATGATCCATGCATCTTGAAGGGAGCAATAATACAATCACGGTTGTATAGCCGGTATACAACAAGGTAAGTGATTGTCGTGCCACAACGCCACGAGTGGGTCTAGTCCGTGTAATATAGCCGGTATATAACAAGGTGAGTGACTGCCATGCCACAAGCCCTCAGTGTGTCTATGTCGCGGGGATATACACGCAGAACAGTGTCTTGTGTAATCCTTGTACGAGTGATACCCTAAGGTCACGACGAGGTGTGCTTCATCTGCATGCCAACAGGTTTCACCAGTATTCATATACGCTGACATTATACATGCCTCTGAACATCTGAGATGAAAAATGCAGCTAACCAACCCTTGTATCCCACATCCCCCCCCCCCCCCCCCCCCAACACCCCACCCTAGCCACCGCTCACGACGGCCACCCTCCACACCTTCAGCCCCTCCCCTCTCCCAGTGTTATTAAAGTAGGACATCCGTCTGTAGTAGCAGTTTGTCCTCGTCCGCAGTAAAACGGGAAAAACAACACTATTCAAACATACCACTATGTAATTAAAAGGCGCATATGTGTTTTTAACACTTCAGCCTTATCTCTCGTATGGCGGGTATATGAGGACATGCCACAGGTCCTGTTTACTCAACACACATTTAAGACTTTAGCCTCACACATTACATTACCGCATCCCGACACTAAGGGCCTGGCACACCAGTACCACGTTCTCTTATGGAGCACATATTTGAACTCCCCCATGTCACCAACACCCCACCCCTAGCCCCACACCCCTCCTAGCAACCGCTCACGGCGGCCACCCCTCCACACCTTCGGCCCCTCCCCTCTCCCAGTGTTATTAAAGTAGGGAACGATCCGTCTGTAGTAGCAGTTTGTCCTCGTCCGTAGTAAAACGGGAAAAACAACACTATTCAAACAGCCCACTACGTAAATAAAATGCGCATATGTGTTTTTAACACTTCAGCTGTCGAGATATCTCGTATGGCGGGTATATAAGGACATGCAACAGGTCCTGTTTACTCAACACACATTTAAGACACATTACATTACCGCATCCCTACACTAAGGGCCTGGCACACCAGTACCACGTCCTCTTATGGAGCACATATTTTAACTTAAAGTGTATGGACATGACAAACTTTGAATCAGCCAAGCTCGAGGACATAAAGACTAGTTTCTTGAATGTTATGTAGCTTCCACGTATTTATGTATGTGTCAACAGAACGTACTCAGATTGATATTCAAAGTTTGTATGTTCAGATTAATGCTGGGTGTTCAGTGAGGTGTAACAGACTCATACATGCCATGAATCTGCTGTTGACGACCCCTGCCTTTCCCTCTTCTTCGGCCTTTCGTGCAGCCTTCGGGGTGGGGGCGACTTGGTGTGACGGGATGGTTAGAGTGAGTGAGTGAGTGAGTGAGTTTGGTTTTACGCCGCTTTTGCAATCTTCCCGCACACACACCTACACACACATGCAGTAGGAGATAGCATCCTATTGGACATATATATATATATGTGTGTGTGTGTGTGTGTGTGTGTGTGTGTGTGTGTGTGTATGGCAACTCCCTCATCAGCATTCTGGATTCCGAAGAGGCTCGTGCACGTTGTCATATCAACAGCTATCCATCTTGTCTGTTGTCAAGAAGTCTCTTTGTACCCACATATAATACCACTAGATAAGTATATAGATATCTTGCATATGAACGGGGATGCATCTGTTAACTGTGTCTGTGTAACACACGTGTTGCATGACACTTGTGGTGAATTGGTTTTAATGAAAAGCAAACTCGTACTTCTTCTGATTGATTGATTCATTCTTTCATTCTTCACTCGTTCATTGGCAACTTTACAAAACTAATCGAGAACGAATACCTGAAAATATGGGTTTATTCAAATTATATGTCAATGGCTTTGCGGTTACTGGGGTGCGTGAACTTTTCATATAAAATAGGATATTATAAATAAGGCGTTGAAACCCCGATTTGGTCAAGGCTAAAAAAAAAAAATGGCTCCATGACGTCAACGGGTCATTATTACAT